>NC_089220.1:165464760-168218119 GCF_963924675.1 Phocoena phocoena
GTATTATCTGTTTTCATTTTTCACATTTTTCAATTCCCTATTTGACCAATGGACAAAGCTTCAGTTGGATAGAGAACTTCAGATTAATTCTCGAATCCAGTTGGTCATCCTGGCTCTTTTCTATGCCATTGAGAATTCCCTGTATTTGGAAAGGTATGTTAAGAGACACACTGCTGATCTTCCAGGCTTTATTTGTCATTTAATATCCTAAATCCCATGCCTTGAATAGAAAATATCTCTAGAACACAGGCATAAAGAGCAAGGCGAATTCTTAAGAAAAGGTAGTTGAGAATCAGCCCAAATCTCAAAGACAAGGATGACACATATAACTTAGCAATACGACATCTGAATTACAGGTAATTGGTGACAATAAGGGAAGTAGAAAAGTTGGTGGCAGTGACATCATGAACATTAACAGACCCCTTAATACATTATATTTAGTAAATCAGGTTAGTCCTATTTTAACATTTTTAATAGCCATCAATTACATGCTGAGTGATGTTATATATTATGTATGTATGTGGTATATGTGGTAATACTGTAAAATACGCATTTGAATATGAATACCTTAGTAAATTATATTAATTATAGCTGAAGTCTAGAAACAATATGTAAAACAATGCTAACACTTATGCCTAAAATGCTTTCCTTTTTATCTTTTAAATTCCAATCTCGGGCTTCCCTGGTGGCGCAGTGGTTGAGAATCTGCCTGCCGATGCAGGGCACACGGGTTCGAGCCCTGGTCTGGGAAGATCCCACATGCCGCGGAGCAACTCGGCCCGTGAGCCACAACTACTGAGCCTGCGCGTCTGGAGCCTGTGCTCCGCAACAAGAGAGGCCGGGACAGTGAGAGGCCCGCGCACGGCGATGAAGAGTGGCCCCCGCTTGCCGCAACTAGAGAGAGCCCTCGCACAGAAACGAAGACCCAACACAGCCAAGATAAATAAATTAATAAACTCCTATCCCCAACATCTAAAAAAAAAAAAAAAAAAAAAAAAATTCCAATCTCTTGTGTGGTTTTTAAAATTATTTTTGTGTTTAAAACAAAAGCAGGGTCAACTGAACTCCACTTTCAATTAATATTTATTTTTATAAATTGGTGGATAATACACTTAGTGAAAAAAAAAACACTTTTCAGGTCCAAAGTTTCAAAGGGTGAAAAGACAGGTTTTAAAATCCTATCCAACGTATTGCGATTGTTCTACTATTCTTTAAAAGCCTTTAAAATCACTTCTTCCATGTTTCTTCCCTAAAAGACTGAGAGAATTAACAATACAATGTAATCTAGGTTTAAATTTGGGTGTCTCCTGTGTTTCAGATATTTATGTTTGAGCTTTCTCTTACTGACAAGCCACTTAAAGGGTCACTGTTACTTTGAGGTTTTATCTATGAGATTTGTGTCTTTGGGGCTCATTAGGAACGTTTTCAAAGATTACAATGTCAATAGCACCTAATTACTGGACTGTGAGAAAGGTCTTCTTAAGTACATAAAATCTGTGGCAGTGCACAGTGCACAATGGGCAGCTCAGATCCCAAATTGTATCACAGTTAAGTAGCAAACAAATTAATAATGTTACCTGGGATCTTTTGGGATAATTACTACTGTGTAAAAAAACGGCTTTGAAATTCTGCAGATAGTATGGTACCTCATTTTTTTATTCCCTTATATTAATGAGGATTTATTTATCTCTTAAACTTTCTTTGTTGCAAGAATAACTCTGTTGTTCTTGCTAGAATTCTTTTGGAGTAAAGCTTGCAACATAACAAAAAGTTAATTTCAATTTGCTTAGGAAAGATATATCGCCTGATATAACGGTGTTTTAAGTTATGTTTTGTTTTATTTTGCTCTTTTCAAAATATCTACCACATGATCTGATACCAGTGACAAATTTTATTCTTTCTTGTGCTTGGTAGACAATTAGTTACTAAAGAATTAAAGGAGAGACCAGTTCTTTTAAATTACCAGCCTACTGCTGAGGACATTATAGCTCTCGTGTAGTAGATTAAAAAGCAGGTTTGCCTGACCTTTATTTTGGGAACCCAGGGATTATATTATCCATAGCTCAGGAGGAAAGGCAGGGATGGGGTTAGCTAGGCACTTCACCTCATTTAATCCTCATAACAAAGCTAGGAGGTGGGGTCGCCATCTCCATTTTACACAGCAGAGGGAGCTGAGTGAAGTTACCCAGGGAGTGACTGGAATGAGACAGGAATCGAAGTCTGTCCACCTCCAAAGCCTTCCTGCTACATCACGTTTTCCCATTGTGTGTTGTTGAAAATGGGACCACACATTGTCATGCGTGAGCCTTGGGGCAAGTCAATATAATTGAGTGGTGACAAGCCTGGGCTCTAGGGCCACACTCTCTGGGTCTGAACCCAGCCTTATTTATAAATTATTAATCTATTTGTGGTCATAAACCTGGCAGCTTACTAAACCCCTCTGAATCCAACTGTCTCCTCTAAGGCTTGAGAAAGCAAGAGTGCTGACTTTATAGGGTTTTTGTGAGGATTAGAGTTAAAACTTAAAAGGCATTTGGAATAGTACCTACACCCACTAAATGGTAGTTATCCATAATTTTCAAAAGTGCCTTGTGGTATGAAAATACAACGTAAGAACCTCTGTCTTTGATGCAACACCAAGGATGCTGTTAACAGGGAGGATAAATATTCGTAGGGTATTTAAAATATTAATATTCTATTTACATAATTTAAAAAACAGAACTCAATACCACAGTGACTTTACAGGGTTGAATTTGGCTTCTGTCACCATATAGGTTACCCCTGTGTTATAAAAAGTAATTAAGATTTGTCTGTAAGTCAGGTATGTACAAACCATGTAGCTAAACACCTCTTTGAAAATGTATTTGTGAATTAGTGCTTGAAAACACTGATAACGTATTGAACTATTTCCTAGGGGCCTGAAGGGGGTTCTCCACCTTCTGAAGTACCTGAGAAGCTTGGAGTGATTGTTTTGTGATGACAGTTTGGTCCTTTGACCGTCTAGTGTGAATACTGTTCAGTCCCCATAATCGTGAAAGGCTGATATTCATCTACTTCCCAATTAGTAAATTTGTAATTCAGTTTCCTCCTGGCATTCATGTATTGGTTTTCTTATCCATTAAAAATAGAAAATTTGGGCCTCCCTGGTGGCGCAGTGGTTGAGAGTCCGCCTGCCGATGCAGAGGACACGGGTTCATGCCCCGGTCCGGGAGGATCCCACATGCCGCGGAGTGGCTGGGCCCGTGGGCCATGGCCGCTGGGCCTGCGCGTCCGGAGCCTGTGCTCCGTAACGGGAGAGACCACAACAGTGAGAGGCCCACGTACAGCCAAAAAAAAAAAAAAATAGAAAATTTATTTCTAGTCAATTTTGGATTAACTGGAACCCAATTAACCAGAAACTTTTGTTAACTGGATGATTTCCCCACACTATCTCCAGAGGGGAAAACATGACATGTCAACGTTATATCAGAGGTTTTGTAGAAACATCAGGGTTATGCCCAGAGGCTTTCAGTATGACACTGTCACCCACGCCTCTTCTGCGGTGCAGTCATATTCAGAATGATGCACTTCGTGGCATGCTGCAAAATTATGGATCATAAAATAGCATTTACTTTCAATTTTATTACTAAGGCAAAAAAAGGGGGCTAATGAATTTTAGGAGGGCTTTCCGTAGACAGGGTGGAAATAACTCTACACTTTGCATTTTCAGGACAGAGGAAAGGGAGTGACAGTGTTTGTTTTGGCCAAAGCTGCCTTATGGCCCAGGTGGCCATCAAGGTCGGTTTGTATGACTACAAATGGACCTTTGAAAACTGTTTTGCTTGGCAGAGAAAAATCACTTTTGGATGTAAAATTCTCAACTGAATTTTTTGCTGTTAATTAAGCTCTCTAATTAAAATGTCAGGTGGAACACAGGTTCCAAATTTAACAATTTATATTTTTATGATAAATCATGAGTCTCTCTTCCCCTAATACATTGTGATATTTTAGAAATAACTTACTGTATGGGTTGGAATTTCCAACAATTCAACAGACCTAGTCCCTTATTTAAATGCTGATATCTTCGGGGACTTCCCTGGCACTCCAGTGGTTAGGGCTACGCACTTCCACTGCAGGGGGCCCCGGTTTGATCCCTGGTCAGGGAACTAAGATCCCCCAAGCCACGCAGTATGGCCAAAAAAAAAAAAAGGTGATACCTTTAAATTGCATGCCCTAGGCTAGCAGCTGGTACAGAGTCCAGGCTGGGTGTTACTGTCACCTAAATGCCAGTCCAGGAGGCAGCCAAGCACTGTGACTGCCGAAAGATTCCTCTGCACCCAGGCAGGCACCTCCGGCAAAGGTACTACCTATACCCGTAAGCACTACAGAAAAAGCCTCTCCACTGCATGGAGGCCCAGAAGAGAGGTTCCTTTCTCAATCTAGTTTTCAAAAAGTTGATTTTAAAATTAGGGTCCAGCAGGAGTAAAGATGCAGACATAGAAAATGGACTTGAGGACACGGGGAGGGGGAAGGATAAGTTGGGATGATGTGAGAAAGTAGCGCTGACATATATAGACTACCAAATGTAAAATAGATAGCTAGTGGGAAGCAGCCACATAACACTGGGAGATCAGCTCAGTGCTTTGTGACCACCTAGAGGGGTGGGATAGGGAGGGTGGGAGGGAGACGCAAGAGGGAGGAGATATGGGGATATATGTATACATATAGCTGATTCACTTTGTTATACAGCAGAAACTAACACACCATTGTAAAGCAATTATACTCCAATAAAGATGTTAAAAAAAAAATTAGGGTCCAGGATTTAAACTCATATCACATACTTCCTCCTTGTATAAAGATTCATTATAAAAGTCTACTTTTAAAAATTCCCAGACATGAACAACAGAAATTACTGACACCCTTTGATTACCATCAATAATTCAAACAAATAACGTTGCATTTCATTAATCCAACTTGTTTATTAGAGAAAAGCAAGCATGGTTGTTTCCTAAAGACTTACAGAAACGTGTGGACAAAATATACTTCCACCTCCAAAAGAGTCCAATTTGAGGCCACACAAGGACTGATGGGAGATAAAGGATGCTATAAATAGTTGTCCTTTTCTTCTAAGCATTAAATTGGAAAAATAGGGATTTAACAGGAGCTTCGGGTTTGTTGGCAGTTTAATTAAGAAGAAACAGGATTCCAACTGAGACAGTTCCTGGTTTTGAAATATGACTCAATTCATTTTCAGTTAGCAGAGATCAATATTCAGAAATACATATTAACATTCTTTTATTTATCATATCTATTAATTTAATAAATTGGCTGAAAAAAGTCATGCATTCACCCAGAAACCAAACATCTCAGGACAAGAAAGAAAAGCATTATTAATCTTAATTACCCATCCTGCGTGAACCATTTCTCCAACAATAAGGATTCTTACCTCTTGGTGAAGGCGGGAGGGATATGTGATCCCTGTCTAGGTCGACATATCTGTTGTCTATCTGTAGGTAAACCAAACCGTTTCATTACTGAGGCTGAATAATACTGACTGATTAAATGTTAAATAGGGAAAAAATAATCTACCTACCGAAGATGCATGATAAACATTTGCAGAAGATGTCGACTCTGTTATCAATTTCACTTTGGATTGCACAAATAAAGGTTTAACTTTCTGAAAGACACAAACAGTATGTACCGCGTTATCCAGGGGAAATAATGACCAGCCCAAATGGATGTAGAATGCTTTTCAGTCCTTAGTTAACTGAGATATGAAAATCACGCTCCTAACTTATTTGCTCAAACATCGCTGGGGAAATCCTTTCCTTTAAACCCAAGGAATAGACCCCTTCCTAATTCAGGCTACTTTGAGAGAAAATTCAAGAAAAATGTTTTCCTTAACGTCTCTTCTGACTCTACTTCCTTTTGATTATCCCTATGCCATATAGGATTTACTGCTTGTAACTGGTCAGTTACCACCGGGTCATCCCCAGCACCACCCAGCTCCTGGAAGCTACACAGTGATGGTCCTGATTCCCAGGAACTGAAGAGTGAAAACACAAAAGCGTCTCTTCCAGGAGTTCAGTAGCACACAAGCAGAATTGCCACCAACATCACATACTGCAAAGTAAATCATGACATTAAAAATGCACAAGTGAAAAGGACCAAAAGTACACAAAGCCTGATTATCAAAAAGAGGTCTGAGGTCCACGGATGCACCCTGGAAATTTATGTGACGTTCTCCCTACTCAAGGCTTCTCTCTTGCTGGTTTGTATGTGTGTATACACACATACATTAAGTGTGTTTGCATGCATTTTTCTATTTCCCCACAGCCTGCTCCCACTCTGTTTTTGTTCCTCTCACCAAATAAACCACTTAAATATTTATTTGTATTTTTTATTTGAATACGTTCTTGCAAAAATATGTAATTTTGTGCATGTATTTTAATTTGTGCTAGTATTATGTGATATCCTATTTTGTTGATTCTAAGGCATAGCCTTCTGATACTTTAACATCCCTAAAATCAGGATGCATCTGACAATAGATGGAGCGTCACAGTATGATTGGCAGCACTTTTTCTCTTTTAGAGTCTTATAAAATCTTGAACCGATGTTGAGCACATCTTAGATTCAGGGTGAAAAACACACATCTCGTGTGTTCCACTTCTTTCGCTAAGGACTACGTACAAAGTAATTTCACTAAGTACTATGCTTTTAAGGTCCATCCATTTTGCTACATATACATAAAATCTAGCACCGCATAGTACTACATAGTACTCCAGGCATGTGTCAGCCCCGTTTTGCCCATCTGCTCTCCTAAGGTGGTCCAAGCCACACCATCTCTTACCAGCATCACTTCAATAGCTTCCTAAGCTGTTTCTTTCCCTGCCCCTGGCCTCCATAGCTGCCAGAGTTGTCCCTTTAAAATGTTAAGTGAGACTGTCTTACTGCTCTGCTGAAAACTCTAAAGGGCTCCCGATTTTACTCAGAGTAATAGAAAAAAAATCAAAGTCCTATTATCCCTTTAACCATATTTATTCCTGTTCTCTCTTGTTGCTCACTGCTCCAGCCACACTGGATGTTTTGTTGTTTCTCAAACATGCCAGGTACACTTCTGTCTTAGAGTCTTCCGATGGTCCTTTCCCTGTCAGAAAACTCTTTTAAATATACACATGGTTCTTTCCTCATTGCCTTCAAGTCTTTCATAAAGATGGTAAAAGAAGCCAGTGTTAAATGCATGACTGCTGAGAATTTAAGTTCCAATGTACTCCATTGTTTCATACCGTGGGTGTAGAAGAAAATACAACCTCTGCCAGGGCTGAAAAAGGTAAAATCCTGCTGAAGTTGGGGTAAGAAATAGGGGCTGTGCATATCAACCTGCCTTCCAGCTGAAATGTAAAAGGGAGATTTGAGCAACACACAAGAGAATGCAGTTGATAACACTGGGTTTCAACACACCTCACCCTGTCAAGGATGAGAGAGAAGAGTAAATAAAACAGGGACTATGAAAAAACTGTAGAGTCAGTTAAAGAAACAGTATCCTGAAATCAGAACTATATTCTTTAAAAAATGACCTGTTATGAGATCTAGATGAAAACTTCATTAAACTTGCTGTCCCCAACAATAGAGTATAAGAATATACGACCTCTAGAAACTACTGACAAAAGTCTCTGGAAAAGAATCGGTGGAGATAAAATGCAAACTAACATAATATTGTCAAAAAAAGCTATGACTTGTTTATGGATTAGACGATTCAGCACCTAAAAGGTGCCAACTGTGCCCAAACTGATCTATAGACTTAATGCACTTCTAATCAAAATCCCAATAGAATTTTTAATTTGTTTCTTATGGTTTTTTTTATACTGTGAATACTGACAATCTGATTCTAAATTTTATATGGAAATGTAAAGATCCAATAAAGCCAAGGTATTCTTGAAGAACATCAGGGCAGGAGTATTTGTTTTATCAGAAAAAGATTTATAATAAAGGTATACTAAATCAGTGTCACATTGATGCGAGAATAGACAAATAGAACAGTAGGACAGAATAGACAGAAACAGACTCATACATACGTGAGCCCTTACTATAATATATAACGGGTGGAATTATGTATCAGGGGAGAAGATGGACTTTTTAATAAATGGTGCTAGATCTGCTGATTATATTAAAAGAAAATGAAATCAGATGTCTACCGTTCTGTACACTAATATCAATTCTAGGTGGATTAAACCTCTAAATACGAAAGGCAAAACAAGAAAAAAATTTTAAGTTTATAGAGAAGAAAATATTTTTTGTTTTTTAGGTTTTTTTAAATTATTGAAATATAGCTGACAAAATTATGTTAGTTTCAGATGTACAACATAGTGATCTGACATTTGCATACATTAGAGAAGAATTTTTTTTTTTTTTTTTTGCGGTACGTGGGCCTCTCACTGTTGTGGCCTCTCCTGTTGCGGAGCACAGGCTCCGGACGCGCAGGCTCAGCGGCCATGGCTCACGGGCCCAGCCATTCCACGGCATGTGGGATCTTCCCGGACCGGGGCACGAACCCGTGTCTCCTGCATCGGCAGGTGGACTCTCAACCACTGCACCACCAGGGAAGCCCGAGAAGAATATATTTTTGATTAAAGGTTAGGTAAGGTTTTCTTAAAGACAGAAAAAAATATAAAGGCAAAAAGGAAAAGATTATTAAACTAACATTGAGATTAAGAACATTTATTTATGAAAAGATACCAAAACCTTGTCCACAAACTGGGAGATGACATTTGCAACCCAAGCATGCTGCTTGGTACATATTTGTACTCAAATATCTGTGAATGGACAAGTGACTAGAGTATAGGGAACCAAGGGAAAATGTTAGTTTACCCAAAGTTCATTCACTCATCACTTTCTCCCCTTCCCTCTCTCTGTCTATTTTTCTTAAATATTCGCTGTCCACTTTGATGAGTGTCTTGAGTGCATATATACTGTGTAGCTATATAGATAAGGATTCATGAGCTTGAATCCCAAATAAGTAGTGGCACACAGATGTATTCTCGACTAGATAGAGTCCATCTCTCCTCCATAGAAAGATAGATTGCATGAACATCTGAGGCAGGGCCAAGATTTTTCTCAAGAAAATACTGGATCTATTACTATGCTTGGACTGGAATAATTTTGAGATTTTAGAAGTCTGTTTCATAAAGGCTGGACAATTCAAATTTGGACCAGAAAATTTTACCAGATAATCCTTAAAAAGTCTGCTTTTTGAGTAGCACAGCATTCTCCTGGGTCCTTCAATATTTTATTTGTCCAGCTGATTAAGTATCTAAAATGAGGATTACTCCAATTAAAGTTGTAACCTTCAGTTGAGAAGAGAAAAAACCAAAAGGAGAAGAAAGAGACTTAATATATTCCCATCCACGTAGACCAGTTTTGGAACATTTCAGGGGAGTCAATTATTAAAATCCTCAGCAAGGTTCATATTACTATGTAAATTTAGTTAAAAATTAGAAATAATATTATCTTGCCAATGTTCTTAAGTTCTTTGATCTCTTGCAGCAACTTGGAGTTAGAAAACTGTCTTAAAGTGAAAATTGTGGAAAAAATTTTAGAAAGAAAGTGATTTTAGATTGTAAGCCTCTTGAAGCAGGAAACCAAAATTTATATTTCTTGTGACTTTTTCCACAAACCTGACTTGTCCTCAGAACACTTAGCTGTGTAGCAGTTTCTCAATAGCATTTACAGTATGTTAAGTTACTGATTGATTGCAATTTATTGATTATCTTTCTACACTGGTCATCATTTGCCTTTACAATTACAACTCCCAAGTGAAAACATTAAGTAAACAGTTTTAAAAATAGTCTATTTTATATCATATCATATCACTTATATGTGGAATCTAAAAAAATAATACAAATGAACGTATTTACAAAACAGATATAGGCTCACGGACATAGAAGACAAATTTATGGTTACCAAAGGGGGAAAAGGAAAGGGATAAATTAGGAGTTTGGGACTAAACAGATACACACTAGTATATATAAAATAGATAAACAACAAGGACCTACTGTATAGCACAGGGAACTATATTCAATATCTTGTAAAAACCTATAATGGAAAAGAATCTGAAAAAGAACATATATATATTCAGTTATGTATATATATGTGTGTTTGTGTGTGTGTGTGTGTATATATATATATATATATATATATATAACTGAATCACTTTGCTGTACACCAGAAACTAACACAACATTGTAAATCAACTATACTTCAATTTACAAAAAAAGTCTATTTTAGAATTGGGCTTTATCTACAGGTGACTTCTAGTGTGAAAACGAATGGCTTGGTACTAGGAACAGATTCTTTTACCTCCTTTCTCCATTTGGAAGTGACTGGATACTTGGATCTTGAGCTGTGATAGTTCCTACATTCCATCCACGCACACAAATGGTCAGGTTGATAAATGCCTCCCGGGGGAATGAGTCCCCATCCTCTGAAATTTTCACTTGCCTCCATTATAGCTCAACCGTACTGTGTGGTAACAATATGTTTACACATCTATGTCTCACACTGGATTGAGCTCTTTGGGTTCAGACACTCTGTCTTATGCCATCAGCATTCAGCAGAGTGACGCATGTACTATCTCCAGAGCCTCTAATGTCAGGGGTTCAAAAAATGTTAACTTCAGAAAGACACGTTACAGGTATCATCAAAGAGACAAAGAGTATCTAGCCAGTGTGTACTTACAACATAATTGAAGGATGTGTCAGTCAGCACTGCAAATTGACGGAACAATGTGTGTCTAGTAAACATCTCGTCCTTAAGGACGTGAAAGCTGAAACAAAAGAAGCAGTGGAATTAAAATGAACAGAAATTATAGGAAAGAGCAAATCGGTATTATGTTCTTGTGATTAGAAACTAGAATGTTCAGTGTAAGAGCAAGGAGATACAAGTAAAAATTTAAAAATATTAGTATGAACTTACCACTCTTTGATTTTTAAAATTATGTATTTTCCAGCCCTGAAAAGCAAATAGGAGGGAGTAGCCATACTAGATATTAACATATACCACAAAAATCATAGTATAAAAACAGTTTGGAAAGGAAAAATAAATGGAATAGAATAGGAACACTGAAACAGATTTGGGAATGTACTAGAACATAGTATGTGACCAAAGTGGCACCACAACCCAATCCGGAAAGGACTGGAGTAAAGACCTAAATATGAGAGGTAAATCATATTTAGATTTAGGCTTAAATTTAGACAAGCCATAAAGAAGGCTTGTCTAAAACCGTGGGAGAATATTTTAGTGGAGATGGAGAAAGACTTTCTAAACACACCTAAGGCAAAAATATTGATGGATAAAAATTAAGAACTTCTGTACAATAAAGGTCAGCATACACAAAGTTCATAGACTAGGAAAAGGTATTTGTAACATCTAAAATTGATCAGGAATTAAAAATAAGAATACACAAATAAATTTCACAAGACAACAAGAAAGCAAAAGACGAAAAGAGTTCACAAGAGAGGGACGTCCTTTAGAGGGAAAACATCAGATCCAAAACAAGCATCTGAAAGTCAGTTATTACCAAATATTAGAACTCAATCCTTGTATCTCTCTATTTTTCTCCAACACTCATTCTTAGCTGATCTCATTTAATCCCATGGCTTTAAATACCATCTATACTAATGCATCCCAAATGTATGCCCCCAGCCTAAACTTTCTTCTGAACTCCAGACTCATATACTCATCACTGCCACCAGACCTCTACCCTTAAGTGACTAAAGGCACCTTAAATCAAAACAGATTTCCCGCCAAAATGTGCTTGCTTGTTTCAGTTGAAGGCAACTCCATCCTTCTCGTTGTTTAGGTAAAATCCTTGACTTCTTTCTTTCCCACCTTATCTCCAATCTTTCAACACATCCTACTTTCAAAATACATCCCCAGGGCTTCCCTGGTGGCGCAGTGGTTGAGAGTCCACCTGCCGATGCAGGGCACACGGGTTCGCGTCCCGGTCCGGGAGGATCCCACATGCTGCGGAGCGGCTAGGCCCGTGAGCCATGGCCGCTGAGCCTGTGCGTCCGGAGCCTGTGCTCCGCAACGGGAGAGGCCACAACAGTAAGAGGCCCGCGTACCGAAATAAAAAAAAAAATCCCCAATTTAATCATTTCTCAACAGCTCCAGGTCTCCCATCCCAGTCAAATCACCATCATGTTTTGCCTAAGAGGGGTTTATTCTTTCTGGAGCTCTTAACTCTTCTCCCTGCTTTTCCTTTGGCTTCCCTATGGCTTTTTATCAACACAAGTCATAATTCTTTTAAGACATCAGATCATTGGGTCTTTCCTCAGTTCAAGACTCTCCAGTGAGGTTTTAGGATACCAACTCATTATTCTGAATATTGATAAATAAAGGGGATCAAGCATTTATCTTGCCTTATCTTGTCTGCAACTATATTTCAGGGTAATCAGTGGGGAAAACTTTTTTTTTTCTTTAATAGAATTTAGCTAAGAAATGCAGAAGGAAAGATAAAATTTGCAACCCTAATGAAATCTTGGATCATGGTTTGTGATCATTGATGGATGTTAAAATTATTTGGAGAAAGGTCAGTGATGAACCTTAAAATATATGAATTAGCCTGATAACACTTGATTAAAATAATATAGCCGGACACTATGTGCCCTATGATGTGATGCATAGGAATTACATAGTAGTTCGAGTGAAGCAGTCTTGCCTAAAATATTGAACCTGAGTCTAATCAACTCTCTGGATTTAAAGATCAGTTTGTAAGATATACAGATAGAAGAACATGTTAGATGACACCACACATACATACACACGTGCATATAAACAGTTAGTCAAATCCAGAATGGGGACATTCTACATAACAAATGAGCATATTTCTCTAGTAAATCAGTGGGCTGGAAAGAACGGGGACGTAAGTGGGACCATCATAGAAAAAAAAAAAAGATTTAAAGGATATAACACCCAAATGCAGTGGTCCACCTACCGTGAATCCCGATTTAATCAAACAACTGTAAGAGATTCCCTTGAGATAATCAAGGAATTTGAATGTGATTTGGTCAATAAGTAGTACTAAAGGATTTATATTGCTAACTTTATTAGGCATGGTAATGACCCAGTAGGCATGTAAAAGAGAAAATTTTCTTATCGATTGAAAACAAAGCTTCTAGCGATTTCCCATCTCAGAGTAAAACCCCAAATGTTCTACCTCACTGAGCTCTTACACCACTCCTCCCTGCTCATGTCTCTCCAGCCACCTGGCTTCCTCACTGTCCTTGAACACACAAGCAAACCCCCACCCCAGGACCTTTGCACGTGATGTTCCTTCACCTGGAAGTCTCTTCCAGGTAATCACATGGCGTGCTCCCTCACTCATTCAGGTCTCTGTATCTGAAGATAAATATTATCATGTGCAAATGAACGGAAATGTTTTAATAGCCCTACGGAGGAAGATGACTGTGTAGGTCCACTTAAACCAGGTATCAAGAGAGTCTGTCCATCCTGTCTGTGATTTAAATTTGAAACACTGAGATCAGGAGTAAAACAGTTTTGAATTAGTTTTCCTTTGAAGTGACTTTGACTACTCTTCTTTTTTAGGTCAGTTATTTTGCATCTCTTGAAAGAGGTATTTGAGGGCATTTCATATTAGTTAATATATACAGAAAAATGCAAGGCTCCCAATTTCCTTAAAAGACGATTAGTCGCATTTTTATAAATAGAATTTGTATATATCACCACACTATACCTGTTCCTGAGAATTAAGAATTTCTTTTCCCAGTTTTTGTTGATCTGATCTGCTTCCTTCTTAACCCTGTAATAAATTTATAGGTGGTTAAATATTGTATTAGCTGCAAATGAACAATTATGAATTACTATTACCAGTACCTCTCCGACTTCTTTTTCTCTTTCTCTAACTTAGCCTTTAACATTTGTATTTGCTCTTCCAAAGCACGTTTCTCTTCTTCAATCTTTCAATAGAAAATACATCACAAAGTTAATTATACCCTATTTCCCCATAAATCTGAAAGGTTATTTCTATTAAATAGCATGCATATTCTAACTATCATCAAAAATTTGAGGGAACAATGAGTTACATTTACTTGCAAATTCCCATAAACTGGAAGAATTTAAGATCCCATGCCTCCATTTCCTGTAAATGATTCACTTCAAAGCAGCCAGTGTGAGACAATATTACCAAGTAGCCAAAATTTATCTTCATCACCCCTCCCCCCGACCAGGTATCACTTTTTCTAAATCTCTTCATCATAGCAGCAGCTGCCCCCAGTTACTCTATTTCCTCTTTCTATCAAAACTGTCCTCAGGAAAGGATCTGACCAACTCAATCACATTAGAACTGTATGCCATTTCTCAGTACTGTTTCTATTTTACAACGGGACAAAGTTTTGGCAAAGGAATGAATCTGTAACAGTGGAATTGTAGGCATGTCATGAATGAGATTTCTTTGGGTGTGGCAGGGATGTACCCCAGAACCATACTATAGGGGCAATCAGGTCCTCTGTCTCTTCATTAGACTGATTCTTGGTGTAGCTTTCAAAGTCATTACTCCTCTCTAAGGATAGTCAGCATTGATATAAACAATATTTAAGTTAATAATAAGGGTCATATTAGTCATTATTATACCTTAGCCACTGATAGTCTTGCTTTTTCTCCATGCATCGCAGCAGGTATTCCATGTCTAACCTGGAAAGAAAATAAACCAAAGCAAGTATAACATTTCAAGTCAATGCATAAAGATGTGGTTTTTCTGCAGCTTAGAGAAAGGCAAATGAGACTAAAAATATGCCAACCCTAGTCCCATAGGGGTCTTGACTGCCTCATTTAATTTACAAGACTCAGTGTTTATACATTGCATTTGCAATTGGACAATTATATCCCATTAAAACCAACGTTCCCACTACTGTTTGTTTTCTAAATGCATTACTTTGTAATTATATATGGGTCAAATTTTACCATTACACTTTTTTTTTTTTTAATGAAGTGGGCAGTTATTACCCAGTGAAGTCACAAGCTTAAAAAAAAACCTTTTATTTTTCTCAACTATCTTTTGGATTAAATCTAATGAATCCCAGTTATAGATATAAAAACACTGCATTTCAAAATGGTTAAGTAAATTACATATTGCACTTTTTTGTTTTTTAGATTTTAATGTATTCGTTTGCTCATTTATTTAATAATAAATAAATAAACTTTTATTTTAAATGATAATTAAGACGAATTTTCACTATTATTCCTCTTGAATGATGCAGAGAGCAGATGGCAGTGAGAAAATATACTGAATATAAAAACTTGCTTGGGCTTCCCTGGTGGCGCAGTGGCTGGGAATCCGCCTGCCAGTGCAGGGGACGCAGGTTCGAGCCCTGGTCCGGGAGGATCCCACATGCCGCGGAGCAACTAAGCCCGTGAGCCAAGCTACTGAGCCTGCGCTCTAGAGCCCGCGAGCCACAACTACTGAGCCTCTGTGCCACAACTCCTGAGGCCCGCGCGCCTGGAGCCAGTGCTCTGCAACTAGAGAGGCCACCGCGATGAGCGGCCCTTGCACCGCGGCGAGGAGCGGCCCCTGCTCGCCACAACTGGAGAGGGCCCGCGCGCGGCGGTGAAGACCCAACGCAGCCAAAAATAAATAAATAAAAATTAAAAAAAAAAAAAAACCTGCTTGATTAGCTATTCTTTTTTTTTTGGTTTTTTTTTTTTTTTTTTTTTTGCGGCACTCGGGCCTTTCACTGTTGTGGTCTCTCCCGTTGCGGAGCACAGGCTCTGGACGCGCAGGCTCAGCGGCCATGGCTCACGGGCCCAGCCATTCCACGGCATGTGGGATCTTCCCGGACCGGGGCATGAACCCGTGTCCCCTGCATCAACAGGTGGACCCTCAACCACTGCGCCACCAGGGAAGCCCTTTGATTAGCTATTCTTATATTCCTCTACAGAATGTAGACAGCAAAAGGTGCTTCTTATTACCACCACTACCTGCTCTAGTGGGTTCTGTGACCCAAAAGCTTTTGATCTGTTGCCCATCTTGATGGGGTAGGCTCTGCCATGCAGGGTCTGGAGCCAGGTCTGCAGAATAAAGTAAAAGGAACCCAGAGCTCCCTGGAGCAATCAGAAGTGAGGGCTGAGAAGAGCTAGAAAAGAAGAGAATGGCCAGGCAGGACCCCAAGGCTGGAGCTGCTAGTGTGTGGTGAAGCCACAAGTGACCAGTGCCCAGGGGTAATGTCCAATATTCAACGTGAAACGGCATCTTGGTGATGCAGACTGTCCCTGTTACTCATCTTCTTCAAACTCGTCCAACTAAAGGTGTCCTGTGAGTGAGTGGTTTTAGTAGCAATCACAGAATTGGGTTGAATTCAGTGTCTGATTCAACAAAGTGTGAGCTGGGATGACACAGAGTGCAGTGGGACTCAGAAATGGACTCGTTTCAGTGGAAGAAGGAGCCCAGACACAGCAACAACCACCAGAAGATGCCATGGGTGTCTGGAGAAACAAGTGGACACGTTTTCGGCTGCCACAAAG
Source organism: Phocoena phocoena (assembly GCF_963924675.1). NCBI lineage: Eukaryota > Metazoa > Chordata > Mammalia > Artiodactyla > Phocoenidae > Phocoena > Phocoena phocoena. The sequence continues at coordinate 165,481,276 of NC_089220.1, forward strand.
CACAGAATGTGGGTTTGAGCCAACTTATATCTGAAGGGGCAGAGAGAACCCAGCTGACATTAGCTGCTACGTAACAAAATTTGTAATTAACAGCCATAAAAGTTACAAGTTTTTGAGTGCCTACTATGTGCCAGGCACATCACACATATTACCATTTACTTCTATACACTAACCTATTGATTTCACCGTCCCTGTTACTTTAGATTTTTAGCGATAGAGAATGCACGCACATATTTTAAAAATAAACTGCAGATAGTATACGTGAACATAAAACTCTCACTTCCCAGAAGCCAAGGGTTTGGTTTTGTTTTAGTTTTTCTCGTCATTATCATTATAAATAAACAGTAGCCTTTATTGTTTGGGCTCCCCACAAATAAACATTAAGAATTTAGAGCATTCGAATTACCTTCCATCTTCTCTCTTCCCTCGCGTGCCTGATTTTTTATTTGCAAATGTTCAGCTCTTACTGTGGTTGCCTTTATTATGAGGTCAATATATGTAAACTTCTATATGGTGATCTACGAACTCCCTGCTGATAATTCCTGGTTATCCCCTGGCTGATAGGAGAATTTTCAGCACGGACTTAATCCTGAACCTGGACCCTAACCCATTGCTCTTACTTTAGTTCACTAAACTCTAACTCCTACTCCATCAGTCCCCTCAGTCCTGAGGAGCTTTCTGGTGGTCCTAGAACTACCAAGATTATTGTTCCCTTGGTTGTCTGCACACCTTCCTAGAGAAACCTACCACCTACAACCACCAGCATAGTGACTCAGTCTCCCCAAGGCCCATGTGGCAGGAAGTTAGCCAAAAACAAAGCCTGAGGCCTAGCAACACCTATTTAACAAAACAGTGAGAATCTTGGTTATCATTAGCCTTCCTTGGCTTCGAATATGTTGGGGTCACCCAAGTCATGGGAGGCATGTACTTTTGGGGCTCCCTCTGCCTGTTTGTTCTCAAAGAGCACAATCCGTTGAACTGCCTCTGACCAGGACATGAGGAGTACACAGTGAATTCACTGCCATTTGGTTAACAGTAGACCAAGGAAATCATGGGAGTAAAAGCCCCAAACTTTGGAGGGCACTTGCCCATATGTTAATGGGAATAAACTAACCCAAATTTTAAAAACGAATCCACAGGGAGTTAGGAAAACAAACTGGCAAAACAAAATAAGTTTCCACTTAGAAAGGCATTTATATTTATTTATTTCACTCTATCTGAAGTCATATCAGTAATTGAAAGTTTATTTAAAAAAAAAAAGATTCTGGGACTTCCCTGGTGGCGCAGTGGTTAAGAATCCGCCTGTCAATGCAGGGGACACGGGTTTGATCACTGGTCCGGGAAGATCCTGCATGTCATGGAGCAACTAAGCCCATGTACCAAAACTATTAAGCCTGTGCTCTAGAGCCTGCGAGCCACAACTACTGAACCCACGAGCCACAACTACTGAGCCTGTGTGCCACAACTACTGAAGCCTAGAGCCTGTGCTCTGCAACAAGAGAAGCCACCACAATGAGAAACCCACGCACCGCAACGAAGAGTAGCCCCCACTCGCCACAACTAGAGAAAGCCCGCACACAGCAACGAAGACCCAACGCAGCCAAAAATAATAAATAAATAAAATTAAATTAAAAATTTAAAAAAGGAAAAAAAAGATTCTGTGTTTAAATTTGCATACAGTAAAAATTAGTTCCAATTTTCAAGGCTCCTTTTTCCTAACTCTCATATAATGATCAACTCTGTAATAACTAGAGATAAAACTGTGCTAAACCATATCTTCTGTAAAGCAAACAATTATTCAATCTCTCCCAAAGACAATACTCTGACAATGACAAAGATAGCTCCTCTTTTCATTAAAAAAAAAAGCACCACATGTAGACTAGAGTGTTTGCTCTCCAGTTTGAGTTGAACTTTCAACTCCCGCTATAGCACGTTATATTCAATCCTGGCTCTGTCCACATTAAACTGTCATTTTGTTTTGCCAGCTGCTGGCGTTCCATTTTCTCTGGAATACATGTGCTGGTCTTTATGTGGCTACTTCATTGACAGGTGCAAACACTGGACTGCTAAACAGTAGATAGAGGTGAAAATGAGTGGTAATAGAAAAGGAGATAACTTCCTAAGTAGGAAAATGTAAATTAAATAATTACAAAGATAATCGAACATTGTGACTGGACATAATTCATTATAAATATTTCTCGTTTTTTGGAATTTGTATATATATTTATAGCTAAAAGTCTATAAAACTAAGAAATAAGTTTTATTTACAACAGAAATTTAAGAATTATGATTCTTAAATTTATTTTCTAGTTTAAGCACTTAAAACATGTTAAAAAAAATACCCAACATTTAATAAATATAATCTAAATTTGGAATCAACAGCCAAGGTTTGTAATAACAGGAATGTAATTATGTTTATTAACTGTCATATGATCAACCAGATTCCTTATCATATCCTCTTTCTCCTTTCCTTGTTAATCAAAGACTCATCACATTCTTTCATTTCTCCCAATTTCCACAAACATCCCTCTTCTGAAACTTGGGCCGTTCCTTCTGGGTTTAATGCCTCCTTGAGTCTCTCCTTTAAACCATCAAATATATTTCTATCAAAACAATGTTTCTAACTCAGGAAGAAAGATGATCTTCTGTCCTTAAAATTTCATTAATCTTGACTTCCATATTATCATTTCTTTTTCTGATTACCTTCTAAGCAAACAACTAATTCTGAATACCAGTAATGTGCCAGCAGGTGGTAGTTGGCATGGTGGTGGGTGGGGAGGGGAGAGTGATGCAACCATAGGAAGAGAGGAGAAGCAGCCTGTGTGCTTACAGTCTGGAAAGAAGAGACTTAAGAATTGAGAGCACTGAGGATAGACTAGGAGGTTGTATGCAGTCAGGCACTGATCACTGCGTAAGCCAGAAGGCAAAACAGAACATTTACCTCCATATATCACTGGTGAATTTTCTTCTAACAAAATTATTAGAATTCAATTTCAAAATTCTTTCAAAAATAGACAAGAGCCACAGGCACACAGCACTTCCCAAAGAGTAAGTTTGCTTTAGAACAACAGAAAACTCTTTCTGCCCTCACCTGTGAAGTACCAAGCAATAGCAGTCTATTACCAAGGAAGGCGTAAGAGCATAGAGAGAGACTTACTCGGTGGCACAGGTGGATAGCTCTGCTGAAAGCTAAAGGTGGAGCAGCACACAGAGAAAAGCACTGTTACCCTCATTCCCATTCTAAGCACACACCCACTGCAAGAATATCAAGGTTGTGGCCCACTAAAAGGAACCGTAGCAACAACCAAACTCAATTCAACTTTTGGCTAGTTTGGCTCTACCGCTTACAATAACAGTCTGTTACAGGAAGAGGCATGCCATTTCCAGGTGTGAACACTGTTTATTTCAGTCTCTACTATTCTACACATGATGACTGATATTCAATCGAAAATTATGAGACAGACAAAAAGGAAAAGAACCTATTGTCAGGAGACAAAGCAATGAACAGAATCAGATTCGAAGATAACCCATGGATCATGGAACTATCAGATGAGGACTTTAACTATAATTAAAATGTTAAAGAACCTAGGAGAAAAAGTGAACAATATAGATGGTAAACAATAAATAGATAATTTCAGCAGAGATTTGGAAAATGTAAAAAAAAAGTCAAATGTAAATATTAGAAATTTTTTAAAAAGATGAAGAAATTAATTTCTTTGATTAATCAATACAGCTGAGGAAAACAATTAGTAAATTTGAAGGTAGGTCAAAAAAATACCCCAAACTGAAACACAAAGAGGAAAAGTCATTTAAAATCAATGATCGGAATATCCAAGAATTTGGTGACAATATCAGATGGTCTAACATATGTGTAATCAGAATCTGAGAAGGGAGAGAGAATAGGGCAAGAGACATAATTAAAGATAATGGTAAGGAGTTAATGAAAGACACCAAACCCCAAATTCAAGAAAGTCCATTAGGACAGAGAGAAAGAAAGAGAGAGGGACAACAAACACCCCAAAGCACATTATAGTCTAACTGTTGAAAAGCAAAGAGAAAGAGAAAGTTCTAAAGGCATTCCAAAGTAAAAGACACATTACAGACACAGAAACAAAGTTAAAATATACAGTAGACTTTTTGTCTGAAACTATGCAAGACAAAAGATAAGGGAGTGACATCTTCAAAGTATTAAAGAAAAGAAACTGTCAACTCAGGCTTCCATACTCAGAAAAAAAATCTGTCAAAAATACAGGCAAGGGCTTCCCTGTTGGCGCAGTGGTTGAGGGTCCGCCTGCCGATGCAGGGGACACGGGTTCGTGCCCCGGTCCAGGAAGATCCCACATGCCGCGGAGTGGCTGGGCCCGTGAGCCATGGCCACTGGGCCTGCGTGTCCGCTGCAACAGGAGAGGCCACAACAGTGAGAGGCTCGCGTACTGCAAAAAAAAAAAAAAAACAGGCAAAATAAAGTTTTTTTCAGACAAGCAAAAGCTGAGAGAATTTGTTGCCAGCAGACCTGCACTATAATCACTGCAAAAGGAAGTTCTTCAGGAAGAAAGAAGATGATACCGGGCAGAAACATAGATATATAAAAAAAATAAAAGCTCCAGAAGTGGTATAAATGAAGGTGTCAAATGCAAACCTTGCCGTGGCAAATCATATCCATTTTTGTTACATGAAAATATCTATATTAAATTATAATTTTCTGAAGAATATAACATGTTAGAAATTCCAAAGAACTGTACTTTTGATGGACACATTGGAAAAGATCATCCAAAGGCATTTTGAGCAAGACGAATGGACAAATATGAGTTGCACAGTGACTTTCTGGAGAACTCTTTTTTTTTGTTGTTGTTTTTTTGTTTCTTTAGAGTTTTTTTTTATTTTTATTTTTTTTAAACATCTTTATTGGGGTATAATTGCTTTACAATGGTGTGTTAGTTTCTGCTTTATAACAAAGTGAATCAGCTATACATATACATATGTTCCCATATGTCTTCCCTCTTGCGTCTCCCTCCCTCCCACTCTCCCCATCCCACCCTTCCAGGCTGTCACAAAGCACCGAGCTAATATCCCGGTGCCTTGCGGCTGCTTCCCCCCAGCTATCTACCTTACTACGTTTGTTAGTGTGTATATGTCCATGACTCTCTCTCGCCCTGTCAAAACTCACCCTTCCCCCTCCCCATATCCTCAAGTCCGTTCTCCAGTAGGTCTGTGTCTTTATTCCTGTCTTACCCCTAGGTTCTTCATGACATTTTTTTCCCTTAAATTCCATATATATATGTTAGCATACGGTATTTGTCTTTTTCTTTCTGACTTACTTCACTCTGTATGACAGACTCTAGGTCTATCCATCTCATTACAAATAGCTCAATTTCATTTCTTTTTAAGGCTGAGTAATATTCCATTGTGTATATGTGCCACATCTTCTTTATCCATTCATCCGATGATGGGCGCTTAGGTTGTTTCCATCTCCGGGCTATTGTAAATAGAGCTGCAATGAACATTTTGGTACATGACTCTTTTTGAATTTTGGTTTTCTCAGGGTATATGCCCAGTAGTGGGATTGCTGTGTCATATGGTAATTCTATTTGTAGTTTTTTAAGGAACCTCCATACTGTTCTCCATAGTGGCTGAACCATTTCACATTCCCACCAGCAGTGCAAGAGTGTCCCCTTTTCTCCACACACTCTCCAGCATTTATTGTGTATAGATTTTTTGATGATGGCCGTTCTGACTGGTGTGAGATGATATCTCATTGTAGTTTTGATTTGCATTTCTCTAATGATTAATGATGTTGAGCATTCTTTCATGTGTTTGTTGGCATTCTGTATATCTTCTTTGGAGAAATGTCTATTTAGGTCTTCTGCCCATTTTTGGATTGGGTTGTTTGTTTTTTTGTTATTGAGCTGCATGAGCTGCTTATAAATTTTGGAGATTAATCCTTTGTCAGTTGCTTCATTTGCAAATGTTTTCTCCCATTCTGAGGGTTGTCTTTTGGTCTTGGTTATGGTTTCCTTTGCTGTGCAAAAGCTTTGAAGTTTCATTAGGTCCCATTTGTTTATTTTTGTTTTTATTTCCATTACTCTAGGAGGTGGGTCAGAAAGGATCTTGCTGTGATTTATGTCATAGAGTGTTCTTCCTATGTTTTCTTCTAAGAGTTTGATAGTTTCTGGCCTTACATTTAGGTCTTTAATCCATTTTGAGCTTATTTTTGTGTATGGTGTTAGGGAGTGATCTAATCTCATACTTTTACATGTACCTGTCCAGTTTTCCCAGTACTATTTGTTGAAGAGGCTGTCCTTTCTCCACTGTACATTCCTGCCTCCTTTATCAAAGATAAGGTGTCCATATGTGCGTGGGTTTATCTCTGGGCTTTCTATCCTGTTCCACTGATCTATCTTTCTGTTTTTGTGCCAGTACCATACTGTCTTGATTACTGTTGCTTTGTAATATAGTCTGAAGTCAGGGAGCCTGATTCCTCCAGCTCCTTTTTTCGTTCTCAAGATTGCTTTGGCTATTCGGGGTCTTTTGTGTTTCCATACAAATTGCGAAATTTTTTGTTCTAGTTCTGTGAAAAATGCCAGTGGTAGTTTGATAGGGATTGCATTGAATCTGTAGATTGCTTTGGGTAGTAGAGTCATTTTCACAATATTGATTCTTCCCATCCAAGAACATGGTATATCTCTCCATCTATTTGCATCATCTTTAATTTCTTTCATCAGTGTCTTATAATTTTCTGCATACAGGTCTTTCGTCTCCTTAGGTAGGTTTATTCCTAGATATTTTATTCTTTTTGTTGCAATGGTAAATGGGAGTGTTTTCTTGATTTCACTTTCAGATTTTTCATCATTAGTATATAGGAATGCCAGAGATTTCTGTGCATTAATTTTGTATCCTGCTACTTTACCAAATTCATTGATTAGCTCTAGTAGTTTTCTGGTAGCATCTTTAGGATTCTCTATGTATAGTATCATGTCGTCTGCAAACAGTGACAGCTTTACTTCTTCTTTTCCGATTTGGATTCCTTTTATTTCCTTTTCTTCTCTGATTGCTGTGGCTAAAACTTCCAAAACTATGTTGAATAAGAGTGGTGAGAGTGGGCAACCTTGTCTTGTTCCTGATCTTAGTGGAAATGCTTTCAGTTTTTCACCATTGAGGATGATGTTTGCTGTGGGCTTGTCATATATGGCCTTTATTATGTTGAGGAAAGTTCCCTCTATGCCTACTTTCTGCAGGGTTTTTATCATAAATGGGTGTTGAATTTTGTCGAAAGCTTTCTCTGCATCAATTGAGATGATCATATGGTTTTTCTCCTTCAATTTGTTAATATGGTTTATCACATTGATAGATTTGCATATATTGAAGAATCCTTGCATTCCTGGAATAAACCCCACTTGATCATGGTGTATGATCCTTTTAATGTGCTGTTGGATTCTGTTTGCTAGTATTTTGTTGAGGATTTTTGCATCTATGTTCATCAGTGATATTGGCCTGTAGTTTTCTTTCTTTGTGACATCCTTGTCTGGTTTTGGTATCAAGGTGATGGTCGCCTCGTAGAAGGAATTTGGGAGTGTTCCTCCCTCTGCTATATTTTGGAAGAGTTCGAGAAGGATAGGTGTTAGCTCTTCTCTAAACGCTTGATAGAATTCACCTGTGAAGCCATCTGGTCCTGGGCTTTTGTTTGTTGGAAGGTTTTTAATCACAGTTTCAATTTCAGTGCTTGTGATTGGTCTGTTCATATTTTCTATTTCTTCCTGATTCAGTCTTGGCAGGTTGTGCATTTCTAAGAATTTGTCCATTTCTTCCAGATTGTCCATTTTATTGGCATAGAGTTGCTTGTAGTAATCTCTCATGATTTTTTTAATTTCTGCAGTGTCAGTTGTTACTTCTCTTTTTTCATTTCTAATTCTACTGATTTGAGTCTTCTCCCTTTTTTTCTTGATGAGTCTGGCTAGTGGTTTATCTATTTTGTTTATCTTCTCAAAGAACCAGCTTTTAGTTTTATCGATCTTTGCTATCGTCTCCTTCATTTCTTTTTCATTTATTTCTGATCTGATTTTTATGATTTCTTTCCTTCTGCTAGCTTTGGGGTTTTTTTGTTCTTCTTCCTCTAATTGCTTGAGGTGCAAGGTTAGGTTGTTTATTCGAGATGTTTCCTGTTTCTTAAGGTGGGCTTGTATTGCTATAAACTTCCCCCTTAGAACTGCTTTTACTGCATCCCATAGGTTTTGGGTCGTTGTGTCTCCATTGTCATTTGTTTCTAGGTATTTTTTTATTTCCTCTTTGATTTCTTCAGTGATCACTTCATTATTAAGTAGTGTATTGTTTAGCCTCCATGTGTTTGTATTTTTTACAGATCTTTTCCTGTAATTGATATCTAGTCTCATGGCGTTGTGGTCAGAAAAGATACTTGATACAATTTCAGTTTTCTTAAATTTACCAAGGCTTGATTTGTGACCCAAGATATGATCTATCCTGGAGAATGTTCCATGAGCACTTGAGAAAAATGTGTATTCTGTTGTTTTTGGATGGAGTGTCCTATAAATATCAATTAAGTCCATCTTCTTTAATGTATCATTTAAAGCTTGTGTTTCCTTATTTATTTTCATTTTGGATGATCTGTCCATGGGTGAAAGTGGGGTGTTAAAGTCCCCTACTATGAATGTGTTACTGTTGATCTCCCCTTTTATGGTTGTTAGTATTTGCCTTATGTATTGAGGTGCTCCTATGTTGGGTGCATAAATATTTACAATTGTTATATCTTCTTCTTGGATCGATCCCTTGATCATTATGTAGTGTCCTTCTTTGTCCCTTTTAATAGTCCTTATTTTAAAGTCTATTTTGTCTGATATGAGAATTGTTACTCCAGCTTTCTTTTGGTTTCCATTTGCATGGAATATCTTTTTCCATCCCCTTACTTTCAGTCTGTATGTGTCTCTAGGTCTGAAGTGGGTCTCTTGTAGACAGCATATATATGAGTCTTGTTTTTGTATCCATTCAGCCAATCTGTGTCTTTTGGTGGGAGCATTTAGTCCATTTACATTTAAGGTAATTATCGATATGTATGTTCCTATTCCCATTTTCTATATTGTTTTGGGTTCGCTACTATAGGTCGTTTCCTTCTCTTGTGTTTCGTGTCTAGAGACGTTCCTTTAGCATTTGTTGTAAAGCTGGTTTGGTGGTGCTGAACTCTCTCAGCTTTTGCTTGTCTGTAAAGGTTTTAATTTCTCCATCAAATGTGAGTGAGATCCTTGCTGGGTAGAGTAGTCTTGGTTGCAGGCTTTTCTCCTTCATCACTTTCAGTATGTCCTGCCACTCCCTTCTGGCTTGTAGGGTTTCTGCTGAGAGATCAGCTGTTAACCTTATGGGGATTCCCTTGTGTGTTATTTGTTGTTTTTCCCTTGCTGCTTTTAATATGCTTTCTTTGTATTTAATTTTTGACAGTTTGATTAATATGTGTTTTGGCGTGTTTCTCCTTGTATTTATCCTGTATGGGACTCTCTGTGCTTCCTGGACTTGATTAACTATTTCCTTTCCCATATTAGGTAAGTTTTCAACTATAATCTCTTCAAATATTTTCTCAGTCCCTTTCTTTCTTTTTTCTTCTTCTGGAACCCCTATAATTCGAATGTTGGTGCGTTTCATGTTGTCCCAGAGGTCTCTGAGACTGTCCTCAGTTCTTTTCATTCTTTTTTCTTTATTCTGCTCTGCAGTAGTTATTTCCACTACTTTATCTTCCAGGTCACTTATCCGTTCTTCTGCCTCAGTTATTCTGCTATTGATTCTATCTAGAGTGGTTTTAATTTCATTTATTGCATTGTTCATCGTTGCCTGTTTCATCTTTAGTTCTTGTAGGTCCTTGTTAACTGTTTCTTGCATTTTGTCCATTCTACTTCCAAGATTTCGGATCATCCTTACTATCATTATTCTGAATTCTTTTTCAGGTAGATTGCCTATTTCCTCTTCATTTGTTAGGTCTGGTGGGGTTTTATCTTGCTCCTTCATCTGCTGTGTGTTTTTCTGTCTTCTCATTTTGCTTATCTTACTGTGTTTGGGGTCTCCTTTTTGCAGGCTGCACTTTCATAGTTCCCGTTGTTTTTGATGTCTGTCTCCAGTGGCTAAGGTTGTTTCAGTGGGTTGTGTAGGCTTCCTGGTGGAGGGGACTAGTGCCTGTGTTGTGCTGGATGAGGCTGGATCTTGCCTCTCTAGTGGGCAGGTTCACGTCTGGTGGTGTGTTTTGGGGTGTCTGTGGCCTTATTATGATTTTAGGCAGCCTCTCTGCTAATGGGTGGGGTTGTGTTCCTGTTTTGCTAGTTGTTTGGCATAGGTTGTCCAGCACTGTGGCTTGCTGGTCGTTGAGTGAAGCTGGGTGCTGGTGTTAAGATGGAGGTCTCTGGGAGATTTCCACCGTTTAATATTATGTGGAGCTGGGAGGTCTCTTGTTGACCAGTGTCCTGAAGTTGGCTCTCCTACCTCAGAGGCAGAGCCCTGACTCCTGGCTGGAGCACCAAGAGCCTTTCATCCACACAGCTCAGAATAAAAGGGAGAAAAAGTAGAGAGAATTAGTAGAAGTATGAGTAAAGAAAGAAGGAAAGGAGGAAAGGAAGGAAGGAAGAAAGAAGCAAAGAAGGAAAGAAAGGAGGGAGGGAGGGAGGGAGGAAGGAAGGAAGGAGGGAAAGAAGGAAAAAAGACAGAAAGAAAGATGATACAGTAAAAATAAAATAAAGTATAATATAGTTATTGAATTAAAAAATATTTAGAAAAAAAAAAAGGGACGGATAGAGCCTTAGGACAAATGTTGGAAGCAAAGCTATACAGAGAAAATCTTACACAGAAGCATACACATACACCTTCACAAAAAGAGGTAAAGGGGGAAAAATCATAAATCTTGCTCTCAGAGACCACCTCCTCAATTTGGGGTGATTCGTTGTCTAAAGGAGGGAAGGAAGGAAGGAAAGAAAGAAAGAACGAAGGTAAAGTATAATAAAGTTATTACAATTAAACTTAATTATTAAGAAAAAGAATTTTTAAAAAAAAATCATGGACGGATAGAGCCCTAGGACAAATGGTGGAAGCAAGAGTATACAGACAAGATCTCACACCGAAGCATACACGTACACATTCACAAAAAGAGGAAAAGGGAAAAAAATCATAGATCTCGCTCCTAAATTCCACCTCTTCAATTTGGGATCATTCCTTGTCTATTCAGGTATTCCACAGATGCAGAGTATATCAAGTTGATTGTGGAGCTTTAATCCGCTGCTTCTGTGGCTGCTGGGAGAGATTTCCCTTTCTCTTCTTTGTTCTCACAGCTCACAGGAGCTCAGCTTTGGATTTGGCCCTGCCTCTGCGTGTAGGTCGCTGGAGGGCGTCTGTTTTTTTGCTCAGACAGGACGGGGTTAAAGGAGCCGCGGATTCAGGGCCTCCGGCTCACTCAGGCCGGGGGTTGGGGGATGGGGGAAGGAGGGGCACTGGGTGCGGGGCGGGCCTGCGGCGGCAGAGGTGGCATGACGTTGCGGCACAGGCCGGCGTGACAGTGCACCAGCCTGAGGCCCGCCGTGCATACTCCCGGAGAAGTTGTCCCTGGATCCCAGGAACCTGGCAGTGGCGGGCTGCACAGGCTCCGCGGAAGAGGGGTGTGGAGAGTGACCTGTGCTCGCACACAGGCCCCTTGGTGGCGGCAGCAACAGCCTTAGTGTCTCCCGCCCGTCTCTGGGGTCCGCGGTTTTAGCCGCGGCTCGCGCCCATCTCTGGGTTCGCGCTTTCAGCCGCGGCTCGCGCCCGTCTCTGGGGTTCGCGCTTTTAGCCGCGACTCGCGCCCGTCTCTGGGGTTCGCACTTTTAGCCGCGGCTCGCGCCCGTCTCTGGAGATCCTTTAAGCAGCGCTCTTAAACCCCTCTCCTCGCGCACCAGGATACAAAGAGGGAAGAAAAAGTCTCTTGCCTCTTTGGCAGGTGCAGGCTTTTCCCCGAACTCCCTCCCGGCTAGTCGTGGTGCACTAACCCCTTCAGGCTATGTTCAAGCCGCCAACCCCAGTCCTCTCCCTGAGCTCCGTCCAAAACCAAAACCCGAGCCTCAGCTCGCAGCCCCGCCCGCCCCGGCGGGTGAGCAGACAAGCCTCTCGGGTTGGTGAGTGCTGGTTGGCACCGATCGTCTGTGCAGGAATCTCCCCGCTTTGCCCTCCGCACCCGTCGCTGTGCACTACTCCGCGGTCCCGAAACTCCCCCCTCCGCCTCCCGCAGTCTCCGCCCGCGGAGGGGCTTCCTAGTGTGTGGAAACTTTTCCTCCTTCACAGCTCCCTCCCACTGGTGCAGGTGCCGTCCTTATTCTTTTGTCTCTGTTTTTTCTTTTGCCCTACCCAGGTACGTGGGGAGTTTCTTGCCTTTTGGGAGGTCTGAGGTCTTCTGCCAGCCTTCAGTAGGAGTTCTGTAGGAGTTGTTCCACGTGTGGATGTATTTCTGGTGTATCCGTGGGGAGGAAGGCGATCTCCGCGTCTTACTCTTCCGCCATCTTCAAGGTCCCCCCAAGATTATCTCTGGAGAACTCTTAAACACTATCTTTACTGCTGAAGACTAAGCTATTTGGTGGGAGATTTCCAGGGGTTCCTACAAATTGCAATGACTTCTCACTGATCTCTTATCAACCAGCTGCTTGGGTGCTTCAGTCTGAAATCTTTTTTTTGTTGCTTTCCTAATAGATGTTCTCCTAGCTATTCCAGTGGTTGTATAAGAATCCCAAACTATTGAAATCTTTCTAATTTAAGTATAAAATTTACCTTTAAAATACACTTATGCCTTATTTAATGTAAACCAGACAGAAATGTTATGAATCTTAATCAGAATCCACTTTCATATATTCAACTAGAGAGAAGGACCACCAGAATTACTCTCTAGGACATTCAGGCTCATGTCTATCGGTTCTGGTGGCATGAAACACAGTATGGGTTCACCATATGCTTTCAGCCATTGGATTAACTGGACTCCGTAACACTTCATGGCACTGGTTATAAGAAACTCCTTATTCTATTCTGGAGATATATATATATATATTCATATAGTCAACAGAAGAATGTTTCCCACATAGAAATTAGTGAAGGAGATCCTCAGGCTATATTCAAGATTTTTTAAAAGCCTAAAAATCAGTATACCTGATTCCCTAATAAGGCTGCATAGGCTAACAAAACATAAGAACTCTTTGGATTTGGCTGGCATAAAATCAATTCAGTGAGCTATCCTTGGTTATCTAAAGTTGATCAGAAATGCAAGTTAGCAGTAATATGTAATAGGTGAATAAGGGGAAACAAATAGCTTTCCTTTAATTAGTTTAGTTTTTTGATGAACGAATGGTGACTACAACTGAGGCATTACATGAAGAAAAGTCTAAGTACCACCCTCCACGAAAATACATTCCTAAAGAAAGGGGAATTGAAATATGTTGTAATTTATACAAACTAATCCCTAGGGTTTGAGGAGAAACCTGAAGAGGTCAGGGCTGGAGAAACTGACAAGCTGGAAGAGCTGGACCCGAAGAGGGTGGCTGATAGTCCAATGCCAGCATCCAGTGGGGTGTAGCTACCTCAGGTTGACAGTGGTGAACATCGGTATTAAAGCTGTTCTATGACAGTGTTTGTAATAGAATTCACAGCAGAACTAGTACATGCAATGATGGCAGTTAGGATGGGTGGCAGCAAGTCAAATGTTCAGGGGGTGAGACCCAAGTCCCGGCAGTATCAGGACTCTGGCAAATGACCTGGTGTTCAAGACTGGCCCCAATTCCCAGGGAGAACTGGAAAGAAACCCACAGCTGAAACCCAGGTAAATGGAATAAAGCACACCATGCAGTGAGGGGTCAGGTGGCTGCCCTGTGGGCTCCTGAATGACATTTCCTCTGTTACCACCAAGGTGATATTACATGTGGTCAGGACCTAGCATCTGCCCTATGGCTCAGAGTGTCCAGGGAAGAATAGCAATTGATACTAATCTCTTCTTTTCCTGATTTCCACAACAATCTTAAGCCCTTAAATGAAATTATACTTAAATATCACAAACTCTACAAGTAAAATGTTATTATTCTTCCCCAGCAAAAATAAACAAGAAGAAGACAAAGCATAAAACCTTTCAAGTGATTTTTTTGTTGTTGTTGTTTTTTTGTGCAGTATGCGGGCCTCTCACTGCTGTGGCCTCTCCTGCTGCGGAGCACAGGCTCCGGACGCGCAGGCTCAGCGTCCATGGCTCATGGGCCCAGCTGCTCCGTGGCATGTGGGATCCTCCCAGACCAAGGCACGAACCTGTGTCCCCTGCATTGGCGGGCGGACTCCCAACCACTGCGCCATCACTTGATTTTTTGTTAAAAATCAAGTGATTTTTAACAAAAACCATTTTTCATTTGTGGAACAAACGCTGGATATTATTTTCACCAAAATATTTTCAGTCCCAAATATACTGAAAGTACTTATTTATCATCAAACTACTTAGAGTAGAATAATACAGAAAGTCAATGCCACCTTTCAGTTGAAGTTTAAATATGGTATTACTCAGATTTTTCAATTTTGGTCTCTGACAACAGAATCTAAAGATGCATTCACTTTAGCGGCAAATGACAAATTTGATTTTAAAATAAAAAACAAGTAATTGTTGTGTATGATTTCAATTATCTCCACATTTTAAAGTTATTCCTATTCAGGAATTCCCTGGCGGTCCAGTGGTTAGGACTCAGTGCTTTCGCCGCTGTGACCCCGGCAAGCCGCACGGCACAGCCAAAAAAAAAAAAAAAGCTACTCCCATTAGAAAACAAAGATCCAGTACGATAAGGAAAATTCTTTTGTGTCAACATAATCTATCAAAATACAGTAAATATCCTTTGACAGTCCCTGAAGACCATACAACCGTACACGTGTCCGGGACTGTCCTAGCTCTGTACCACTCCACCACCCTGGGCTGCCAGGTCAACAATGAGCAAAATGCTGGCTTTTTCACACAGCTCTACAGAACTATGAACTACCTGCTTTAGGAAGGCAAGCCCAGGGGAAAAATAACGAAATAATGAAACAATGAACAGGTTATATGATTTTCTTCTCTGATGGAGCGTATTTTCAACTTCACGGGCAGCTCAATCAAATAAAAGGGATGTATAGGAGAGGAATGGGAAAGATCTTCCTTTCACCCACCTTGCCTATAATACTCTACACCCATAATAATTCCATATCCCACAGTAATAATAATTTTTAAAAAATTACTAGCTTGCAGGGTGACTATGGTCATACTTGCAAAACTATTGCAAAAGTACTTCACCTTGCAATTCTTGAATGTTTAAAGAACAACATTCTAGAGCTTTTATTAAAGTTTTTCCTTATGTCCAAATTGCTTTGTATTGAATGAACTTTAAGAATGGGAATACGACTGACTTTGTCCCCTGTCCCATTTCCCACATGGAAGGGTCCTGATGCTTTCTGCAGATCTAAGCGCGCACCATATGTTCCATCAGCGCAGACAGGTGACCCCATGGAAGCTCAGAAGTCTTCCAGGGAAGCATTTACTGGGTGCAGCCTTAATTAACTAATTACCCTGGAGCGGGGGCTGTGGGAGGGAAACCTGGGAATGTAAGTTAACCTTGCTTTGTGAAACCTCAGTATTTGAAATGTTTTACAGCTATCAAAAAATAAACTTTACACAAAAACGCTGTCCAAATACAAATTTCATGTTGTGAAATATTTCATAAATAGAAATCACACAGCAATGTTCCTATTGTGCTTTTCAGACTGGTTGAACACTCAGTTTATCACTGTGTGCGCCGCTGGGTGAAGCACGTGTGCTGTTCCCACCGAATGACACAGATTTCAAAAAATAAGTATGATTAATTAGATAAGGTAAATGACTGATGTAAAAACTTCCTGCAGCAAGCTCTCTGTTTGGTCATTTACACGTGGTCAAGATGACAAAACCCTTTAAAGACAATTTTTAAGAAGTCCAACTACCTCAATATAATAAAATATTTAAAGGAGAGAAACAGGAAAATGATAACCAGAGTGCATATAGAGAGAGCTAATCTACAATGAAGAATACACCACATGGGGAGGTGATGGAAGGGAACACTCTTTATAATAGGATCATTATTAACAAAAGTGTATATGAGAGTAATAACGGTGAGCTAGAAAAATATATTTCCCTTTAAAATCGAGTCAATTCCTATGAAAATGTAAACTCCAGCTTATGTCATCTCTCCCCTCCCCCAGTCCAAGTTTTACAATAAGTAAAAGTTACACATTAACTTCCGAGTCTCCCAGCTGACAAAATGTACTCTTAAGCTTCGGAAACATCTAGATAACAGTCATTACGGTCAGAAGGAGAGACTGTGACACTAGGAGAAAACCCTACTGAAATGACACCTTCTCAGAGACGCTGTCTGCCTTTGTCTCCCCTTCATGGTGTCTTTCCTGTAGGGGAGAACAGTGGTATTTCTGCCCCTTGTCGTTGGGACTTTGGAAGCTCAATTTTGATGGGTAAATTCGGGACTTTGGAGTTTCTAGTCTGCAATTCTAGGATTTAGTTAGGGCTCTGGGTTTGCTGTAGGGAAGGGGTTGCCCTGTCCCCGTCTCCAACCCCACTCTGCAATGCTCCCGCCATCAGCTCAGAGTCTCAGACCACAGACCCCCGGCACACACCCTGATCTCAAGGTAGCTGACAGAGGTTTATGGAACAGGACACTGCCTCGGCCACAGACTCCCTAAGTCCCAGGCTTGGACTACAGCCCCTCGCCCAGTAAGCCTGGGCCCCCCGCCCCAGGTCAGCAGGCAGCCCTGCATGCTCAGCCCTGGGGGCAGGGGGTTGCTTTTTGTTTTCTTGCTTTGTTGTGGGCCTCCTCCCCCCACTCACCCCCGCCAAATACTTCCCAGATCTGGATTCTAAAAATCTTACTTCTAGAACCCAGTCATTGGTCAGTCATGTGCCGCATTCCCCAAATGTCCTGCTCCCCCTCAGGAAATTCCAGTTGTTGATACTTCCTAACTCTGCAAAGTGGACGCGCTCTTAGAGGAGAATGCTTTTTCTCAAGTCCTGGGGTTTCCTTCCAAGTGGAGTGACTGCCACCAGTATTAACACCCCGGCCTCCCTCTACCTGCTGCTCTACTTCCCTCTTTCTCCCCCGAAAGGAGAGAAAGTGGTGGGTTCGAGTGGTAAGCCATCTGCCTGGTGAGTGAGCGAGAGAGGGCTATACCTTTTCCTGCCCCCGCCTGGAGCAAGGATGACACAGCGAGCATGATTCCGCTCTGTTCTCCTGCCCTGAGTGTCGGAGAGGTAGATTCTGCCCCCTGGGGGAGAAGGAGGGAGAACACGGGGACACGTAGAAACAAGACAAAAGAGTCTGGGAAACCAAAAGATTCTAGTGGACAGACTCTTTCCAGGAAGTGCTGTACCTTGGCCATATGTGTCACCCATCAGCCTCTAAGCTTTCTAAACGCCAACGTGGAAAAGGAGCTTTGACTGGTTGCACGATTTACAGGGCCCACAAGATAGATCGATTGTTCGGAGAAATGCAACTATTCCCATAACTAAGCTCAGAAGAAAGTTCGCCCCAGGATCATTTTAAAGGGAGGTATTGGGTAACGCAGTGAGCAGTGTCTCTGCACAGTCCACACAATAAGCCAACACTGAGATGAACATCACAGACCTACTTCTTGATATGCCCTTTAATATAGACCAATGGCACCGCCGTAGGCCAGGTAGAAGCAACTCTGATTATCTGGGGGTAAGGAGGTTTCTAGCATATAATTCATGGATGTATGTCTCTGACAGCATGAGCTAGTCCATGGTTGATTTAGAACAGTCCATGAGCAGGGCTTCCCTGGTGGCGCAGTGGTTAAGAATCTGCCTACCAATGCACGGGACATGGGTTCGAGCCCTGGGTTTGCTGTAGGGAAGGGGTTGCCCTGTCCCTGTCTCCAACCCCACTCTGCAATGCTTCTGCATGCCGCGGAGCAACTAAGCCCGTGCGCCACAACTACTAAGCCTGCACTCTAGAGCCCATGTGCTACAACTACTGAAGCCCGTGTGCCACAACTACTGAAGCCCGTGCACCACAACTACTGAAGCCCATGCACCTAGAGCCTGTGCTCCACAAGAGAAGCCCGCACACCGCAACGAAGAGTAGCCCCTGCTCGCCACAACTAGAGAAAGTCGGTGTGCAGCAATGAAGACCCAACACGGCCAAAAATAAATAAATAAATTAATTAATTAAAAAAAAAGGATAGTCCATGAGCAAATGGACTTTCCAACTGCACATCTTGCAGGGAGTCTCCAGGAAGCCTCTGATAGATACTGGGCAGTCATGAGTTAGAGATTATACACGCTAAAAAGCGCTTGGAATGTGGCTTCTCTGTGTTGCTAATTTAATAGAGATCCACGAAGCCATGATGACTAAGCCAAATAAACCACCACGCTCAGGACAACGGCGGCATCCTCCTGGATAAGGTAAGGGGCCTGATGAGGACGCATCGGTGAGGGGAAGAGAAGCCAGAGCCCCCTGCCCAGATGCACGCAGAGGGAGTAAGGGGAATCGGGTGTCTGAGGCTGTTTGCAGGTGAAGGTGTCCCGGGGTGTGGTCCTGTGAGTGGGTCTTACCGTAGGCTGCTCTTCCTTTGGAGCCTTCTTTGGACTCTTGACTCTTTTGGCCTTAGAAAGCAATGAAACGGTGAAGGAAGAACGTGGCCTCAGAGCGCGTGCACTCCCGGGCTGTGAGGGCCACAGGGACAAGGTGGTTTCTTTCCCCTTGATGGCTCTGGGGCTCTGGCACAGAAAAAGAGCCAGCTCTGTTATTCTCACTATACATGCCTCCGATTCGCCTCCCTCTCTTTTCCTCCCTTGTCCTCCTCTCCTGAGCTAGAATTGCAGTCCCGAAGGGCCTGGATCTACTCTTGCTCCCTGTCCCACCATCCCCGGTCCCCCAGCGCCCTCCGCTCCTGCCTGATTTCATTTGCAGGTGAGGCCCAATTTTCCATTCCTCCCACTGATGCTCGTGAGCTAAGAAAAACATACCAAGAGATCAGTGTTTTCTGGAAGCACCTGGAAAGGTGGGGTCTTGGTGGAGTGGGGTGAGGTCGTAGCTTGAGGTGGGTGTCGTATTTGTACGGAGGTGGAGGTGGGCGTCGGGGGCCGCAGGCAGGAGCGACGGGACAGGAGTCTGAAGGGCCAGGGCATTGAGCCTGGGGATTGGGACGCCAGTGACACCTTCCACTCTCACTCCCTCCTCACTGCTCTCACCCACCAGTCCCTCATCTCCCATGCACACGTCTTGCCTCACCTTTAAGTGTTTTCTCCTTCAAACTTGGATGTGGGAAAGTGAAAAGCCTCGGGATGGTGTGTATAGGTTCTTCAAGCCAGATGCCCAAATAAGAAATGAACAGAGTAAAAGAAAAAACAAAAAAAGAACTTAAATGCAAACCTTGGCGACTATGGCATCAAACTTTCTTCTCATTTCAAGGTCCTCTTTCTGTTTATTAACCTGTGAAATTAAAGACCCATGTCATTTGTTATCATTTGCAAAGATTAAGAAAGAGAATTTTTGGTAAACTTCTTAAGCAATGGAAGAGTGGCATTTTAAACCATTTCACTGCCCAAACTATTATAGGAATATAAATTATAATACTGAATGTAAATTAGAAGAGAAAATAAATTTGCACCCAGAAAAAAAAGTACTTTATAATAGAGATTATAGGAAAACATGCAATTGTTTGCTTATGTGTATTTATTTTATTAACATTATTGTGTACCAGGCACTGCACTAGACTTTTAGAATAAATAATACATAAACCTTGCCATCAAGCATTTAGGTTCTAGCAGAAAATGGGTTTCTAAAATGCTCCAATTAGGGGATTCCCTGGGCATCTAGTGGTTAGGACTCTGAGCTTCCACTGTTGGGGGCAGGGGGTGGGTTCAATCCCTGGTGGGGGAACTAAGATTCCCACAAGCCATGAGGCTGGGAAAAAAATTAATTAAATGCTTCAATTAAAAAAAAATTTTATATATACCAAAAAAGGAAGCAGTGCAAATGTTAGTTAGAAATAATAAAAATATGACCATCTGACTTGAGGAAGAGAACAATAGCTACAGTGTTGAATCTCCCTGTGTAATTGTAAGTGTCCCATGACCACCACCCTCCCAACCAGGTAATCACTATTCTGAATTTTGTGCTCGGGATTCCCTTTTATTTTTTTGATAATTTTTTGTCGCTTTTATAGGCTTATCTTTTTACCCCACTGGTATCTTTAAACAATATACAATTTTAGTTTTGCTTATTTTTAAACCTTGTTTAAAAATCATAATGTATGTGTTCTTCATCAACTTGTTTGTTCCACAGTTTCTGAAATTAACCCATGTTGATACTGGAAGTGGTTCATTCATATTGGCTGTGTATGAGTAGAGCATAATTTATTAATCCATTCGCTGTCAATGAACATTTGGGAAATTCTAATTTTTTTTATACATAATATGGCTTTGAATATTCCTGTACCTGTTCCCCTAGGCACATGTGCTAGGGATCTTCTGTGTGACATTATATGCCTAGGAGCGGAACTTTGGGGCATATGTTAAGAGAATGATCAGCTTCAGAAGATAACCCAAATTTGTTTTCCAAAGTTTTTGTAACAATATACATAGTCCCCAGCAGTTTATGAGAATTCTCTACTCCACATTCTCACCAACACTTGGTACTTTTATATTAATGAAATCAAGCACACTTTCAATCAATGTTCATTGGCCATTGAGTTTCCTCTTTTGTGAAGGGCCTGTTAAAAACTTTTGCCCATTTTTCTATTGGGTGGTTTTTTTCTCATTGATTTGAAGGAGTTATTCACGTATTCCTGAAAACAGCTTTGCGAATACATAAATGGTGCGAATATCTTTGCCAAATTGGTGGCTAGATTTTAAACTTTCTTTGAGGGGGTCTTCTGATGAAAAGGGGCCCTTAATTTTTGTGGGGTTGAAATTTTTAACTTTCCTTTTATGCTTTATTTTGTGTCTTGTTTAGGCAATAATTTCTACTTGGAGTTCATATGATTTGTTCCCTAGAATTTTAAAAGACTGTTTTCCCTTTATATTTGAATACTTAATCCATACAAAATGGATATGTATCGTGTGAGGTAGGGAGCCAGTTTCATTTTATGCAATTGTTGAATCAATTGTTAAGCATCTTTAGTGAAAATTCCACCCTATTTACATTGATCTGTGATACTGATATATATTATTTACGTATGTCTGGTTCTGCTCTGGGTTCTCTATTTTCTCCCAATGGTCTACCCCTGGCCCAGTACCATGATGTCCTAATTACCTTAAATTTATATTAATAGCTTACAGAAGAAATCGCTCCCTACTCCATCATGTCATTATTTCACTTTGTTTCCTAGTTATTCTTGACCCTTGTTCTTCCATATTAATTTTAAAATAAGCTTGTCAATTCCATGAAAAACCTTGTAGTAATTTTGGTTGGAATTTTATTGAATATAGAGATCAGTTTGGTGAGAACTATTATCTCTAAGATAATCTAGTTTGCCTATGGCGACTAAGTTATGGCTCTCCATTTATTTAGTTTTTGTAATCCCCTTAAGTTTTTTTTAAAGTCTTTATTAATCCCAGTCAATAATTTTTTTTAAGTCTTTATTGAATTTGGTAATATTGCTTCTGTTTTATGTTTTGGCTTTTTGGCCGCGAAGCATGTGGGATCTTAGCTCCCCAGCCAGGGATCAAACCCGCACCCCTTGCATTGGAAGGCTAAGTCTTAACCACTGGACCGCCAGGGAAGTCCCAATAGGTTTTATAATTATTTTCCATGGAGATTTTTACAAATTTTTATGAGATTTATTTATGAGCCCTTTATAAACTCTGCTATTTAATTATAAATTTTTATAACTTATAATTTCTCCTAATTTTTGATTGAGAAATCCAATTGATTTTAGAATGCTGATCTCCTATCCAGCGATCTTGTTAATTTAAATAATTTGTCTTTAAGTGTTTTGCGAGGTTGGCTAAGTGGACAATTGCATCCTCTCTGAATAATAACAGTCTTGTTGTTTTCCACTCTACTCCTCACACCTCTTGCTGTCTTTTTTTCTTATTCTACTACACTGGCCAGAATTTCCAAAATAATTAAAAAAATGGTATTAGGCAACCTTACCTTGTACTGATTTTAAAGAGAATGCTTCCTGTGTTTCACCAAGAAGTCTGTTTGCTGTAGGTTTTACTCTTTAGCAAGGTAAAGAACTTCCTACTTCTCATGGGACAGCGGTGTGTATGTGCACACCTGTGTGTGCATAAGATTGGATGTTATTTTTTCTCAAAGAATTTGCATCAACTCAGAATATCATATAATTTTTCTCCTGTAATCTGATTGTGTGGGGAATTACATTAATAGCTTTTGCCCAAATCCTTTTAAAACTTGATGCATTCTTTTGAATGTTGCAGCTTGAGCCTAATATTGTTTGTGAGATTCATCCATATTGTTACCTGTCACTCTAAGTTATTCCACAACTAATTTAATTTACTCTAGGTTAGATGGACATTTGAATTGTTTCCAATTTGGGGCTATTACCAACAATGCTGCCCTGAACATTCTTGAAAATGTCTCTCTTTTGTGAGTCATTCTAAGGTATCCTCATCTTAAACAATAGTAGAAGATTTGCCAAACAATTGTCAAAATTAGTTCTACTACCTTTTGAGAGTTATGAAAGTTCCCATTGCTTCACAACTTTGCCAACACTTAGTACTGTAAGCCTTTTAGTTTTGTTTTTAAACAATCAATCTGGTGTGAGCAATACTGTTTCTTTATGGTTTTACTCTGTTTCACTTATTGTTGAGGAGATTGGATATATTTTTGTAGGTTCCTCATCTGAATTCCCACTTTTCAACTCTTTGCCTATGTTTCTAGTGGATAGTATGTCTTTTATTAAATTGATTTTAGGGCATATTTATATTTTGGGGATATTTATATTTTTAATTAAATTTTTAATCAATTTTAATTAATTTTTAAATCAATTTTTAATTAAAAATTGATTTTAGGGCATATTTATATTTTGTCAACTCTATGACGTGTGAAATCATCACTACAGTCAAGATAACGAACATACCCACCACTCCCAAAAGTTTCCTTATGCCTCTTTGTAAGTCAATCCTGCCTCATCACCAGGCAACCAGTGATCTGCTTTCTGTCACTATACATTAGTTTGCATTTACGAGAATTTAAAGTAAGCTGAACCGTACAAAGGTATTCTTTATTTTGTCTGGCTTCTTTCATTCAACATAATATTTCTGAGATTCATCCTTGGTGCCGTGTATAAGAACGATCCATTTCTTTTTATCTCTGAGTAGTATTCCACTGGGTAGATAAGGTACAACTTATTTACCCATTCACCTATTAATAGACATCAGGGTTATTTCTCCTACGAACATTTACATACAAGTCTTTGTGTGAATATACATTTTTACTTACCTCAGATAAATACTTAGGAGTGGAATAGCCAGATCACATGATAAGTATAGATAAATTTTTTAAAGTATTTAAATATTTTCTAAAGTGGTTGGATATTTTACATTCTCACCAGCAGTAAATGAGAGTTCTAGGTGTTCCTCACTTTTGACAACACTTGATGCGGTCAGATTTTGACATTTTAGTCAGTGTAGTGAGTATATAGTGAGTGACAATATCTCACTGAGATTTTAATTTGTATTTCCCTAAAGAGTAATGATGCTGAGCATCTGTTCATGTCATAGTTCGCCACCCATACGTCTTCTTTAGTGAAGTGTCTGTTCAGATTGTTTGCCCATTTAAAAAATTGGGCTGTTGACAGTGTTACTGAATTGTAAGACTATTTTATGTATTCTAGATGCAAATCTTTTGTTAGGTATGTTTTGCAAATATTTTTTTCCAACTCTGTAGCTTGCCTTTTCAGTTTTCTTTTAACATTCTGAAGAGCAAAGGTTTTTAATTTTGATGAAATGCAGTTTACACTATTTAAAGAAATCTCTGCCAAACCTGATGTCACTAAGATCCTTTCTTGTGCCTTATTCTATTAATTTGTGGGTTTAGCTATTACATTTAGATTTATGATTCATCTCAAGTAAATTTTTATATGAGGTATGAGGCAAGGGTTGAGGATCATTCTTTGCCTATAGCTATCCATTTATTCCAGCATCACTTGTTGAAAGGATCATCCTTTCCTACTTGAATTGCCTTGGCACCTTTGTCAGAAATCAGTTCATCATATATGACCCAAAGGGTCTACTTCTTGGCTTTCTATTCTATTCCATCAATCTATGTGTTTATCCATATGCCAATATCACTTTATCTTGACTACTGTGCCTTTAAAGTAAGTGCTGAGTTCAGGTTGCGTGAGTGCTTTCTCCAGCTTGTTCTTTTTCAAAATTGTTTTAACTATTCAAGGTCCATGAATTTCCATATACATTGTAGAGGAGCTTGTTGATTAAAAAAAAAAATACCTGCTGGGATTTTGATTGGGATTGTGTTGTATCTATAAATCAATTTAGAGATAACTGACAGATTAATAACATGCATCTTCTGAGTCACGAACACAGTATGTTTCTCCATCTAGTTAAGTCTTCGGTTTCTCTCAGCAGTGTTTTGTATGGTTTTGTACATTTTCTGTCAAATTTATCCATAACCATTTCATATTTTTATGTTATCGCAAGTGGAGTTTTTTAAAATTTCAATTTTTGATTGTTCATTGTTAGTACATAGAAATGCATTATTTTGATCTTTGTAACCTTGCTAAATTCACTTATTAATTCTAGTAGTTTTTTTGTAGATTCCTTAGAATTTCCTATATAAATGATCATGGTTATCTGGGAATAAAAACAGTTCTACTTTTTCCTTTCTAATCTGGATGCCATTTATTTCTTTTTCTTGCATATTATACTGGCTAGGACCTAAAAAACAATGTCTAGTGGAAGTGATAAGAACAGAGAGTCTTGTCGCATTTTCTGATCCTAGACTTAAAACATTTAGGCTTTCACTATCAAATGTACTAATGGTTATGTTTTGTAGGTGCCCATTATAAGCTTTAGAAGGTTTCCTTCTATTCCCAGTTTGCTGAGAGCTTTTATCGTAAATGTATATTGGACTTTCTCAAATGCTTTTTCTACATCTATCTGCCCCCTGGCTCCAACGTTTTACATTTTTCCCACATGCAAAATACATTCATCCTCATCCAAGGCCTCAAAAAATCTCATTCTATAACGGCATCTGCTTGAAGTCAGGATCTGATTACTTAAATCAGGTTTAGGTGCAGTTGAGCCTCCTTGAATAAGTCTATCTTGATTGGAAGACCCAGGAACTAAAGAGACAAGTTATCTGACCCCACAGCCAACATACCAGGGTGGGACATAAGATAACCACTAAAGACCCTCCCCTTGGGTCATGGATTTATCTATTCCCACTGGAAATGTGTGATGGTTCCTAGGCACAGAAATTCAGACATGTATTTTATTAGAGTAAATGTCTGGGTTACCAAAATATCAGTTTTCTAGCTGAATGGCCAAATGCTGGCATGTTACAGGTAATAGAACTGGACAGACTTGAGGCATGGTTCAGAGGGAACTCAGGCAACAAGGAAACCAGTAACGGAATCAAAGCCCACTGCAAAGATCACTCAGTGCTGTGCCCTCAGAATGAGGGGCTAGAACAACCTTTGTAACTCCTTTCTATCTCAAGTCTGGATTGTTCCTAGAAATTCAAGTCTGGATTGTTCCTAGAAATAAGGTGCACTGGGATGAAGTAGATAGAAAATTAGTTAAGGGTAAGAGTTCAATTATGGTAGTTTTCTGATAAGGACCCTCTTTTTTGTTAGCTTCACGATCAATGAAAGTTCAGGTTACAAAATCTACATATAAAAATCAGTAGCATTTCTATACACTAACAACGAATTATCTGTGAGAGTAAAAAGAAAACGATCCCATTTACAATATAACTAAAAGCAATAAAATATTTAGGGATAAATGTAACCAGGAGGGTGAAAAATCTCTACACTGAAAACTACAAGACACTGATGAAATAAATCAAAGAACATACAAATAAATGGAAAGAAACTTCATGTTCATGGATTGGGAGAATTAATATTGTTAAAATGTCCATACTACTCAAAGCCATCTATAGAGTCAATATAATCCCTATCAAGATTCCAGCAGCACTTTTTACAGAGGTAGAAAAACAATCCTAAAAATTATATGGAGCCACAAAGTCCCCCAAAACCAAAGCAATCCTGAGAAAGAAGAATAAAGCTGGAGGAATCATACTTCCTGATTTCAAACTGTATTATAAACCTATAGAGTCAAAACAGTATGGTACTAGCATTAAAAACAGAGACATAGACCAATGGAACAGAATCAAGAATATGGTCAACTAATATTTGACATGGCAGCCAAGAATACTCAATGGAGAAAAGACAGTCTCTTCAATAAATGGTGATGGGAAAATTGAACAGTCACATATAAAAGAATGAAACTAGACCCCTATCTTACACCACTCATAAAATTAACCCAGAATGGATGAGGGACTTAAATGTAAGACAGGAAACCATAAAACTAGACGAAAACATAGGGAAAAAGCTTCTTGACATGGGTCTTGACAATGATTTTTTTTTTGGATATGACACCTAAAGCACAAGTAACAAAATAAAAAATAAACAATTTGGGACTGCATCAAACTAAAAAACTTCTGCACAGCAAAAGAAATAATCAACAAAATGAAAAGGCAACCTACAGAATGGGAGAAAATATATGGAAATCATATATGTGATAAGGGGTTAATATCCAAAATACATAATGATCTCATAAAACTCAACAGCAAAACCCCAAATAATCCAATTAAAAAATGGGCAGATGATCTGAGTAGACATTTTTCCAAAGAAGATGTTCAAATGGCCAACAGGTACATGAAAAGGTGCTCAACATCATTAATCCCCGGGAAAATACAAATCAAAACCACAATGAGAGATCACCTCCCACTTGTTAGAATGGGTTGTCACTGAAAAGACAAGAGGTAACAAGTGTTGTCAAGGATGTGGAGAAAAAGGAACCCTTGTGCACTTGTTGGTGGGAATGTAAATTGGTGCAGCCGGTATGTAAAACAATACACAGGTTTCTCAAAAAATTAAAAATGGAACTACCATATGATTCCACTTTTGGGTATTTATCCAAAGGAATCAAAACACTATCTTGAAAAGATATATGCATCCCATGTTCGTTGAAGCGTTATTTACAATAGCCAAGACATGAAAGCAACCTGAAAGTCCATCAATGGATGAATGGATAAAGATGTGGTATATTTATACAATGGAATATGATTCAGCCATAAAAAAGAAGGCAATCTTGCCATTTGAGACAACATGGATGGACCTGGAGGGCATTATGCTAAGTGAAATAAGTCAGATAGACAAAGACAAATACTGTGTGATCTCATATATGTGGAATCTTAAAAAACAACAACAATAATAACAAAAAACTCATGGATACAGAAAACAGGTTGGTGGTTGCCTGAGGCAGGGGGTAGAGGTGGGACCAAAATGGGTGAAGGTGGTCAAAAGGTACAAACTTCCAGTTATAAGATAAGTAAGTCCTGGGGACGTAATGTACAGCACAGTGACTATAGTTAACAACACTGTATTGTATATTTGAAAGCTGCTAAGAGACTAAATCTTAAAAGTTCCCATGATACGAAAAAAATTATGACGGGCATTCCCTGGAGGTCCAATGGTTAGGAATCCACGCTTTCACTGCCGCAAGCTGGGTTGCACAGCCAAAAGGAAAAAGAAAAAAACTGTGTAACTTCACGTGATGATGGGTATTAAGTAACTAGACATATTGTGGTGATGATTTTGCAATATATGCATGTATCAAATCAATCATTATGCTGTATACCTGAAACTAATACGATGTTATATGGCAATTATATCTCAATTTGACCAAAAAAAAAAAAAAAAAAAAAAAGGATAAATGAAAGCCACCAAGCATAGGAATCACAGAAAGATTCAAAATTATTTCATATGCTTCTCCTAAAACTAACTAAGGGTACATCGTTCCATACTTTCTTGCTTACCTATACTTACTGATCCTGCCTTTTTACTACAACCTCTTTGACTTTTTAAACTAGGCTCTTAATAGGCCAGAAAATAAACTGTATTGAAAACAGTAATAGACACGCATGGA
Organism: Phocoena phocoena; assembly: GCF_963924675.1. NCBI lineage: Eukaryota > Metazoa > Chordata > Mammalia > Artiodactyla > Phocoenidae > Phocoena > Phocoena phocoena. The sequence continues at coordinate 165,509,477 of NC_089220.1, forward strand.
ACAAAAACCCTTCAGGGAGCACGTCTTTTAATTTTTACAAAGTGACTCTGGTCAACCCCACCTTCTTCCACTCCTCCATCTGGCCACAATCACAAATCTCCATTTCTGGAAAAAAGCACTGTAGCAACAAAGAAAGCCCTAATAGCCACAAAGCCAGCCTCCCTTCCAAGTGAATAACAGAATCCCTTGGTGGGGGGAAGGGGGTGCCAAATAGTGATCTTGTTGGGCCCAAAGTTATGCCATGGAAGCCCAGTCCTAAGCAGAACCTTAAGTACACTCCTTCTACTGAAAATATGAGCCTCCAGACCAGCTCTGAACACGCTGAAGGCTCTTGTGCTGTCGCGAGGTTTGCGACGCAAGATCTTGCTGCTTGGCAACAAGCGTGGCGCTCAACTTCTAAACAGCAAAATAAAACATGATTGGTTCCCCATGGGCAATATAATAGCACCAGTTAACCGCTTACAGTTCAAATAGAGCGGCAAAGTAATTCACAAACTGTGTAGTCCGTTCCTAGCATTGGCACGAACTCACTGATGGAGTAGTTTAATTTCTTCTCTGATACTGCTAACAAACTGACAGTTTAACATCTGCTTCCCACTCTATAAAAACACTTTGTATTTTAATGACAATGTGCACATTTAGTTGTTTGTTTTCAGAAGCAACTCCTGGACTGGGGGGAATGACAGAAGAGGAAGGGGGTGGGGCAGAAATCGACCACGTATACTCAGTTCATGGAGATGACTTTTATACGCCAGGGGTTTAAAAGTAAAGAGTTCAAAATAACACATTTGTTAACACATGGTTTCTGTGGATAGCTAACCATAATTTTTTTCCTGGCCTGCATTCCCAAGTTGGTTTCATAGAAGGCTTTATTGTAGTCCCAGAGCATTGTTTTGCATTAATTTCTATGACAAGGCACCCAAAACACATGGTGCTGAGAGTAACAAAACAGTTAGGGAAACAGTCATGACTTGGCACAAAGTGTGACAAGCTGTAAAAAAGGGAATGTTTCAATATCTGAAGTGGTGTTGATTTCCTATGAACAACCTTTTCTCTTCTAAACAGTATCATATTCTTTTCAAGCACATTTAGAACGCAAGTCAAGCTGTGTTTTATTTTTGATTATAATAAACACAGTTTACTGTAACAAAGACATAGTAGTGGTGATCAGTTGAAAGCCAAAGTACGACACCATGAGCTGGACGGGGGGTGAAGTCGGGGAGCCTGGGGGGGGGGCGGGCGGGTAGTCAACTGATAAAATAAAAGACCAGCCGTCTGGAAAGTTCGCTTAAAAGAACATAAAAAGGCAGTGTTTTCTTATGAGACTAACACAGAATGCCAAAATATCTGGCTGGGCTCTTTTTTGTTGTCACTTATGGCAATTTGTAACTAAAAATAGTAAATCCTTCAAAATACTGGGCTCTCATATTTGTTTTTTTTAATCCCTATAATAAAATACAAAAATTTTGTACACTGCTTTAAATTGTAATACTCTTTCTTGTATAAGACTCTTCTACATAGTAAGTATATTTATTAAAGAACTACTCAAATTGTTTTCTCCAAAACAATCATTTAAAAATCTTTATAATTACGCATACATTTAGATTATGGATAAAGGTGAAATGAAGAGTTACAAATAAAGTTTATAAAACTTTCATGATTAAGTTCCTGGATTCAAATTTATTAAGAAATAATGTAAATCCCCTTACCATTTCTTGCACTAATGATTTTTCAAAATCAAGCTCACATAGTAATTTGTCTCTGCCATTGATTAGCTGAAAGAGAGGAATATTACATTTTGATTAGAGGTAAGAAAACACTCAAGAGTCCTCCTCAGTGAAATCTAGTGAAACATTTTGATTCTAAATGTGAGAAAAATGGATCCCAATATGATCAAAGCAAAAATCAAATGTCCATAGATTACCATGTAATAATGATATACTACTATATAATTATTTTTATTATATAAGCAAGCAAAACATACATAAAAATGCCAATTTATTTACAACCTTTCTCACCCTACCCCCCAAAAATGTGACTCAATGTCTAATAAAGCAAGTCCTACTCTATCAAAAAGAGCAATTTTGCTTTACTTATTATATGAACAATTTCTCTTATTTTAGGTTTTGGTGCTATATTTATACGCATATCAAGCCATATTCATAACAATTGAAAATAGCCATCAAAGCATATACTGCAGGGCCTTTGTACCAACTTGACTTGCTTCAGTATTTTATTTTTTATAAATTTATTTTACTTTATTTATTTTTGGCTGCGTTGGGTCTTCACTGCTGCGCGCGTGCTTTCTCTAGTTGCGGTGAGCGGGGCCTACTCTTCGTTGCAGTGCGTGGGCTTCTCACTGTGGTGGCTTCTCTTGTTGCAGAGAACAGGGTGCATGGGCTTCAGTAGTTGCAGCACGCAGGCTCAGTAGTTGTGGCTCATGGGCTCTAGAGCACAGGCTCAGTAGTTGTGGCACATGGGCTTAGTTGCTCCGTGGCATGTGGGATCTTCCTGGACCAGGGCTCGAACCTGTGTCCTCTGCATTGGCAGGTGGATTCTCAACCACTGCGCCACCAGGGAAGTCCCGCCTCAGTATTCTAAATGATCATTTGCAATTTGCATGTAGTATATACACTGACAAAATTCAACCCTTGGTTTTGACATCCATTCAATTCAATTAATTCATATATTCATTAATTTAATAAACATGTATGGAACACCTTTCAGATGCCAGACATTTTGTTCGGCTGTGGAGGTAAGGAAATGAAGTTAAACAGATCCCTTCCCTGGAGCACCTACAGTATGCTAGGAGAGCAATGTGAACAAAATAACTGTAACACATAAGAAAAAAGGTTAGTAAGTCAAATCTTCAGGTAGTCGAAAAGCATAAAAATCCACATAACCTGGCAACCGTAATTATAACAAGTTCTGCTATACCCGGTGTTAATGGCAAAGAAGGGCCATTTGGCAAGGGTCTTGAAGGATCTGCAGAAGTTCAACAAGTTGGAGGAAGAGAAAATGGCAATAAAAACAGCAAAGTAACCACAGAGAAGCCTGGAGTAATGGAGGAACTGGAAAAAGTTTGGTGTTTGTGGACCCAGGGTGCATAGAGACAGGAACGGCAGGAAATGAAGGGAGACAGAGATTCAGGGTGATATTATGAGGGGGTTTGTTCACCTCAATTAGGAGTGGAGGGCAGACTGGTGTAAAGTGCAGAATAGGGGTTGGTTCAAATCAGAGCTCCGCTGCTTACTAGCTGTGTGGGTAAATTAATTCTATGCTTTAGGTCTTCGTTGTCTCATCTATAAAATTAGGATAATTAAACCTACTTTGAAGAGTTCTTCTGAAAAGAATTTGAGACAGCAAATGTGAAAGTGCTTAGCTGCTCCCAGCACATAAAAAATCACCCAGAACATTTTAAGGTAGCCTGATTTTATGCTGAAGGCAATGGGAAGCCACTGAAGGTTTTAGCACGTAAGATTAGGGTATTAATAACCATAGCAGGGGTGTGGAAGCTAGATTTGAAGGGGATGAGAGTGGAGACAGGAAAATGAAGTAGGAATCTATGGAAATGATGGGGCCTCAACTAAGTCTGTGACAATGTTGTTGCAGAGAAAGGGGATGGGGGTAAATTTTGGAAGGAATGTCTACAGACCTAATGACCAACTAGATATAAGGTATGAAGGAGAGAGTAGATGGGAATTCCCTGGACTCCATGCTTTCACTGCCGAGGGCCAGAGTTCAATCCCTGGTTGGGGAACTAAGATCCCACAAGCCGTGCCATGTGGCATGGCCAGAAAAAAAAAAAAAGGAGAAAGAAGAGAAGGACCCTAGATTTGTCAGTTGGTCCTCTGGGATAGATGCCAATGTCATTCATTTAAGTGGGGAACACAGCGAAGTCCAGATTTGAGGAGTAATGAGTTCAAAATTTGACACTGAATTTGATGGAACATGTAAAGCATTTTTTTTTAGCAAATATTTTTGAGAGCTAATATAAAGGTAATAAAGGAGAGATACAGTTCTTGACCTCCAGGGAGCAAATAGTCCCAGGTATGCGGGGGCACAGAGGAAGCCCCTAATTACCATAGGGGACAGAAGGGGACTGTCAAAGAAGTCTTCCCAGTGCATGTAACATGGAAATTGAGGGTGAGGACAGAGTTAATATTACAGATGTGGTGTTCAGGGAAAACATGAAACAGAGGGAAGGTTCAGAAGTCATTTGTAACCAGACGTGTCAGTTATGGGAGAGTCTGAAGTCAGCCAGAGAGAAAACAAAGACCAAGGATAAAGAGAATTCCCAAGAAGAGCATTCAAGTGAAAGATGGAGGAGGAGGAACCATTGACAGATACTGCTTAGGAAGGTGTGAGGGAGTGAGCAAAACATCAGAAGCAAGCATTGCTGCAGAGGGCATCTCTGACATGGGGCATAGTCCTGCCACAGAGAGTAAAAGATTCAAGAAGGAATGAGACTAAAAAGGATTGAGGGCAAGATGAACCTCATGGTGACCTTACCAACAGGAAAAACTAGCAACAGGGGTGTGAAGAAGGGGCTAGTAGATACAGGTTTCTTTTAGTTGATATTTGAAGAAGAGTGAATGGTAATTACTTCAGGGGTGATCAGGGTCAAGGGACACCACCCAGAATGATGGCTTGGCTATGTCTGTAGGCCAGAGGGAAATGCTTAAAGGCATGTGAGAGAGTGAGAGGGAGAGAGAGAGAGGCTGATGAAGAAAGGTCCCAGAAGAAGAAGGAAGCTTGTGAAAATGACTATACTACCCAAAGCAATCTACAGATTTAATGCAATACCTATCAAATTACCAATGGCATTTTTCACAGAACTAGAACAAAAAAATCTTAAAATTTGTATGGAGACACAAAAGACCCCGAATAGCCAGAGCAATCTTGAGAAAATAAATGGAGCTGGAGGAATCAGACTCCCTGACTTCAGACTATACTACAAAGCTACAGTAATCAAGACAATATGGCACTGGCATAAAAACAGAAATATAGAACAATGGAACAGGACAGAGAGCCCAGAGATAAACCCATGCACCTATGGTCAACTAATCTATGACAAAGGAGGCAACGACATACAATGGAGAAAAGACAGTTTCTTCAATAAGTGGTGCTGGGAAAATTGGACAACTACATGTAAAAGAATGAAATTAGAACACTCCCTAACACCATACACAAAAATAAACTCAAAATGGATTCGAGACCTAAATGTAAGACCAGACACTATAAAACTCTTAGAGGAAAACATAGGAAGAACACTCTTTGAATAAATCACAGCAAGATCTTTTTTGACCCACCTCCTAGAGTAAGGGAAATAAAAACAAAAATAAACAAATGGGATCTAATGAAACTTAAAAGCTTTTGCACAGCAAAGGAAACCATAAACAAGACAAAAAGACAACCCTCAGAATGGGAGAAAATATTTGCAAATGAATCAATGGACAAAGGATTAATCTCTAAAATATACAAACAGATCATGCAGCTCAATATCAAAAAAACAAAGAACTCAATCAAAAAATGGGCAGAAGACCTAAATAGACATTTCTCCAAAGAAGACATACAGATGGCCAAGAGGCACATGAAAAGCTACTCAACATCACTAACTATTAGAGAAAGGCAAATCAAAACTACAATGAGGTATCACCTCACACTAGTTAGAACGGGCATCATCAGAAATTCTACAAACAATAAATGCTGGAGACGGTGTGGAAAAGGGAACCCTCTTGCACTGCTGGTGGGAATGTAAATTGATACAGCCACTATGGAGACAGTATGGAGGTTCCTTAAAAAACAAAAAATAGAATTACCATATGACCCAGCAATCCCACTACTGGACATATACCCAGAGAAAACCATAATTCAAAAAGACACCTGCACCCCAATGTTCATTGCAGCACTATTTACAATAGCTAGGTTATGGAAGCAACCTGTCCAGCCACAAATGGATAAAGAAGTTGTAGTACATATTATATACAATGGAATATTACTCAGCCATAAAAAGGAACGGAATTGGGTCATTTGTAAAGATGTGGATGGACTCAGAGACTGCCATACAGGGTGAAGTAAGAAAGAGAAAAACAAATATTGTATGTTAATGCATATATGTGGAATCTAGAAAAATGGTACATATGAACCAGTTTGCAAGGCAGAAATAGAGAACAGAAGTAGAGAACAAACGTGTGGACACCAAGGGGGAGAAGGGGGGTGGTGGGATGAATTGGGAGATTGGGATTGACATATATATACTAATATGTATAAAACAGATAACTAATGAGAACCTGCTGTATAGCACATGGAACTCCACTTCGCTGTACAGTAGAAAGTAACACAACATTGTAAAACAATTATACCCCCCAAAAAAATAAGTCAAAAAAAAAAAGGAGGAGGAAGAGATGGAGTCAGGCAAATGGGTGGAAGGATGGGTCAAGGCAAAGAAGAATGTCCCCTCTTCTGATGAGAAGGAGTAAAGGTGAGGCTAGGTAAGCTAAGTGACAGGGTGAGCAAGAGAGTGGAGAGGAGGAAAAAAAATCCAGGAGTCCGCTATGTTGTCTGTGAATTAGGGAACTGCGAGGAGGAATGGAATATGGAGCTGGGGAAAGTAGTAATGATGGAAAGAGCGGCAGTGGGTGGTTAGAAACGGTGCTAATTACAGATACAAATGACTACCTATAAAATAGATAAACAACAAGGTCCTACTGTAGAGCAAAGGGAACTGTATTCAATATCCTGTGATAAACCGTAATGGAAAAGAAAATGAAAAATAATATATATGTATATATATAACTGAATCACTTTGCTATACACCTGAAACTAATATAGCATTGTAAACCAACTGTATTTCAGTCAATCAGTCAATAAGTTTTTTTTTTTTTAAGGATGCTAATTAGATCCAAGGGAAAGGATGGGTAGAGGGAGGGCATAGCACCTAAAGGCAAGGATCAGCTTGTCTCCAATGGCACAGCTCAATCCCTGAGCAGGGCCGGGGAACAGTGGGTACTGGTTACATGAGAGCCTCAGAAAGGGAGGTGGTGGTGTAGTTGAAGATGTGAAAGGCTGAACAGCGGGTTTAGAAAAGTAAAGGAATGAGAAGTGGAAGGAAAGGAAAAGATTTTGTGTTGAGTCTTATACCTTGGTCTGAAAAGAAGTGTCATTAAGTTTCCAATGGGCATCAATTACTGGCGAACACCAAGGCCATTGGCCCCAACCCTTCCTGCCTCCGCAGATGTCTCTCAGCAATGATCTCTTCTCTCTGTTGTACTTTTACTCTCTCATTCTTCTTTCCATCGACATCATTTAAAAATACTCTAGTTTCATCTTTTAAAAAATTCCTTCCTGCAGCCGCAAGGCACAGGGATATTAGCTCGGTGCTTTGTGACAGCCTGGAGGGGTGGGATAGGGAGAGTGGGAGGCAGGGAGACGCAAGAGGGAAGACATATGGGAACATGTGTATATGTATAACTGATTCACTTTGTTATAAAGCAGAAACTAACACACCATTGTAAAGCAATTATACCCCAATAAAGATGTTTAAAAAAAAAAAAATTCCTTCCTCAACCCCATGTCCCCCTCCAACTACTCCCCGACCTCTCCCTGGCCATCCGCAGCCAAACTTCTAGAAAGTTGCACATGCCCACTGTCTCCATGTCTGCATTCACCCCCCATTCTCAACTGCTTCCACGTTCCAGTAAATGACCCTCATTAATTACCAGGATCATTTTACTTGCCAAAGCTAATTGTCCAATCCTCCCTTTTTAGCCTTTTGCACACCTGGCCTCCGGGCAGCACTGGGCACGCGGAATGAGTCCTTTCTCTTTGAAACTCTTGCCTGGCTTCTGTGATAGCCACTCTCTCTCCTGCTTTCCCCCTGCTCTACCTCTGTTGTCATTTTCATTTGAATGTCAGTCTTCACTTCTCTCTGCTTAATCTCTCCGGCCTTCAACCTTCTTAGAGACCATAGCTTTTATTGCCTAACCATCTCTTGAATTCATCCATCCCCTTCATCCCCGTGTCACCGCCCTCTTTCTGTTTCAGGACTTTATATTTCCCCTAGTTACAGACACGCAGGCTCAGCAGCCATGGCTCACGGCCCTAGCCGCTCCGCGGCATGTGGGATCTTCCCGGACCGAGGCACAAACCCGTGTCCCCTGCATCGGCAGGTGGACTCTCAACCACTGCGCCACCAGGGAAGCCCTATACAAGAAATCTTTTAACTGGCCTCTCTGGCTCTGGATTTTCCTCCCTCACGTTCACCGTTTTTCTGAAACACGAATTCGATCCTGCCCCCAACGTTCAAAGCTCCCCATCCGTTCAGAAGGCAACTCAAACCCCTTGGAATAACAACACTCCTCCATGATGTGCCCTGCTTCTCACCACCCCTGTTCCCACACCTCCTTCCGGCCAGAGCAAGTCATGTGCCCTCTCCCTTCTTTTGTTCTGGCTCATCCACCTCCCCTTCACCCTTTCCTGCTAACGCTGACCTTGCTTCCAGGAGTCACCTCGGTGCCCTCCCCTCCAGCCTTCCCCGATCCTTTACAGTCCAGGCTGGCTGTGCGACCACCTGCCCCCACGGCAAGCAACGCTGCCCTGCTTCCTGACACTGATCACACCTGGGCTATAATCTCTGACGACTGTCCCCTCTCAGAAGGAAATTCATATTTACAAATTTATAAATTCATGTATTCAGCCACAGGTGGGACACAGATTCAGCTGTCATTTGATTATTAAAATTTAAGCATAAAAGCTACCGAATCCCATAATTGACAGCATTTAGCCCATGGAGACGGCAAAAGGTCAGCCTACCCAAATTCCATCCCATTTTCAACTTGTTTTTAATTGCATCCTGGACTGAAAAGGGGAACACGTGGCTTATCCAGAGTCTTCTGAGCTGCCCCTTTCTTCTCTTCCGGTTCTGTTTACTCCTCCCTCACACCCCAGACTCCCCGCTCTTCCTGCCCCAACACAAATTCTCACCACGTGGTCTCACCAGATCCCACCTCCTGCTCTAGCCATAGCAAATCACAGAGTTCCACGGGCGTAGCTTACACTTTATGCATTCACACGCTGTATGCAGCTCTTCCGCCCTCCTACCCACCTGGAAAAATCACTTCAAGCGAAGGAGTGTGAGATAGGTGTGGAAGAATAGGTGAAGCCTTTTTCTAAAACCTTCCAGGTAAAGCCAGGCATCTCTTCTCTATGTACGTACTTCTATTACAGTCCCTATCACCCTGCCCTATGGTTTTTGTCTCTCCCTCCAGACTTGATCTCCCCCACAGCAAGGCTGCATGTGTGTATGTGTGTATATAACACTTTTGTATCTCAGCAGTGCCTGGCACTAAAAGGCATCTGATGAACATGGCTGAATTAATTGATTTAGTGGAGGACATTGGAAACAAACCGGTAAATATCAGCTGTCATTTTGTTCAACAACTCCTGATCTGCTTTCCAACTGACAAAGCACTTTGACGTACATTATCTCATTCTGTCCACACAGTAAGCCTGTGAGACTCAGGAAGGAGGATGAGGAACCAGCCCAAGTGGCCATAGTGTCAGAAATGGAACAGGAACCCTGATCAATACCAAATTATACCTACACTCATCTGGGTAGAGGCCCAGTGCATATAAAGAAAAAAGAGAAAAGAAAAGAGACAGGATAAAAAAAAGATGATCAAACAAACTATGGATTTGCTATATTTGTCTAGAACAGAGCTGTTGAATAAAAATATAATGTGAGTCTTATATATACTTTTAAACTTTACAGTTTATAGTTGAACGTATAGCCTTGTTAAAAAGGTGAAAGAAACAGGTGAAATTAATTTTAATAATATATTTTGTTTATCCCAATAGCTATTCAAAATAGTATCATTTAAATGGGCAATAATCCACATTAAAAATCATGAGTGAGATATTTCACATTTCTTACGGTTACCTAAGTCTTTGAAACCCAGCGTGTATTTTTCGCTTAGAGCACATCTCAATTCGGGGGCTAAAATTTCATGGGAGATACTTGATCTGCATTTAGATTTCATAAAATTTACAAATAGAAAGGTAGATTCACATATTCAAGTTTTTCAAAATATACATAAAAGTTTTTCAGTAACTGAAACAAATATCAGCATTTTTATACTGAAATTTTAAAATTAAACAACTTAAAATTCAGCTTCTCAGTTGCACTAGACACAAGTGTTCAGCAACCACCCACGGCTGGTGGCTACCATGGGGCACTGCGGCTCTAGAAAGCTGAGGCAGCATTTAATCGAAATACTTAAACCCACAGAGGGTCTAACCAGCCACTCAGGGGGGATGTTTCTTTCTAACTAATGGCTTAACGGTGAGAGTTTCTGCTTTAATTTCCTTGAACTGCCCCCAGAGAAGAGTAGGCTCGTCTGACTCATCTTTCCCAGAGACAGTACTGACTGAGTAGTTTAAGAAACATTTACATAAACGGAGATGGTTCCCTTGCAGGTTATTAAGCGAAACTAGAAAGCTGAGATTTCTTTTTTAACCTTAGAATTTGATGCCAAGAAAGTTAAACTTGTCAGTTCTGTAGACTCTTGTTATCTCTGTAAGAATGGCATTTGCACCCTCATCACTGAAAATAGGATGAAGCACAAGAAAACGACATCATGTTGTGAGAACCTGTGATGGATTCAGTGATCACAGAAGACATCTCCCAGTGCTGACCGATCATGGTATACATTTGTTTACAAAACAGTTCTTGGAAGTCATTTTATCTAAAACCTAAGAATACCCAGAGCTGCAAAATCAGGTTGAAACCTGAATCTAAGTCACCTGAGCTCTGGATATGAGGCTAGTGTGCCTGAGGAACTGCATTTTTAATCTTATCTAATTTTACTTAATTTTTATTTAAAAATTAATACTCGATTCAGTTCACGGAAAACCTTTATGTTTATTTGGAATAATCGAGGATGTAAATCCACGTTTCGTCTATAAATTTTATGAACTCTAACTACATTCTTATTCTCTGAGTCACTCAAAGAGTATTTTTATTTTTAAGTGCGCCGGCACGGTGCTGAGCGCTGGGAAGAGATCAGAGACCGAAAGATAGTACTGTCTCTGGGTTGTGGGGTCTTCGGCAAGGCAGACTGACCGTCACAGAAAAGGGTTTTGAGAGCTAAGAAAGCACAAAGCAGGAGCCCCTGACCTGGGTGTGGAGGGCAGGAACTGCCGCGGTCCTGCGACATTTGATGCCCCAGGAAATCTTGATCTTCATGCTATCAAAAGAATTTCCTGCTCTAAATACAGATTTCCTGGATATACAAACCCAGTTCATTCATATACAGAAAAATGAACATAAACCAACAACTGATCTGAAAATAAGGCTGCTCATTTTTAATAATATCATTTTTCCACAAGCACATCTTCGGACTCCCTGTGTCATATGCTTTTTCAGTTCTTACAGTCAAAAAGGTAGATACTCAGTTATCCCAAATAAAAGAAAACATGAATTTGTTTTCAAGATGGAATCCTTTTTCATGACTAAAGAAATAATCCTGAGTAACGGGCGAGATTAAATACAGAAACCGCCTTTTCTCTACATCATAAGGCAAGGGGGACACAGGGTTATTTCACCAATTATGCTGATATTTCCATTGAAAAGAGTCATTCATCAATGCAAAAAAGTTACAGTACCTTTTGAATGGTTTTATGATCCTTTTCTGCCATCTCTTTCAGACTTATAATTTCATCTTCTGTAAACAAAAGGAGAGAGAGGCCAAGCATGAAATTACAAGCTTATGGCCCTGTATTCAATCTGCCTGCTTCAGGGCAGGCTGTACACTGCTGGCAGGCATGGTGGACGCAAGTCCTAGCAGGACTGTGACCTTCACAACTGCCCTTGACATTCACAGCCTTCTTCCTGCTGTTCAGATGGCTGGTCAGATAGGGATTAAGAACTAAGTTCAAGATCCAAGTGTGGCTGAGGGTTGAAAGCTTTTCATCGATACTAGCAAGAGATATTTTTGCTGTTAGTCACAGCCAATACAAACGGCTTTAGCAGGTGGTACTTTATGACTCAGTAAGAACTACCGAAACCTGAAAAAGCATTACTATACCACATCAGAAGAGAAACGAAACTACACTGACGTGGTATAATTTTACATTCAAGGAATATTGTCCTATATCTGATTTTATCAATGTTTTGCTGTAAATTTTGAATTGCCTACTCATAGCTTTTCATACTGCAGATTAAGGATGTCATTGTGTGACTAACATAAATACAAAGATAGCAGTACATGTCAAGACTTTAAAGCAATCTAACTTGGTGATTTAAATGCAATATTTACCAATGTTTATAGATATAAAAAAGAGGGTATAAAGTCTACAAATGGAAATTTGTACTTAACATTTGTACCAAAAATTGAAGATAATGTAGTAAGTAGTAGCATATTTTTCTGAAGGGCCAACTCTGTTTCTCCACAAAGCACACCCCAATATGTACGCTTAAATATTAAAATGTTATAAATTTTAGATAATTAAGCACATGAAACAGAAATCAGCACAAGTTTCTATTTGTTTATAATATTTCTAAGTGATATAGAATACTGATTAGCACATTTTTTTCAGAGGCCAATGCTTGGCTTAGAAAACAACCACCCTGAGTTAAAAAGGCATGGCTAGGGGAGTATGACCAATTTCTGTCTCAAGAAAAGAATGAAAATGAAAAGTGGCTAGCGAACTGATGTTTTAAACGTAGGTAACCAAACAAACATATGTTTGGAAAAGGCAAGCATGGCTATGAATTTTATAAAGTGTCCAATGTACAGAGTTTTCTCAAAAATGACTTTAAAATGTTACCTAATACTAAATTTTCTTTCAGATTGAGTTTGATTTCTTCTTCAAGTTCTGAAATGACTTGAAGCAGTCTCTCATTTTCCACTTTGTACTCCAAATTTTCCTTTTCCAGAGCTGTTCTTAGAGGGCTGCCGTCTTTGATAAAAGAGTCCTGAAAGATGGAGAATTCCATATTTCTAAGCAGGGAGCCAAGGATTTAAATATGCAACACAAGACAATACAGATACAGAAGAGCTATCATATAATTTTCTGAATTCTATTACACACTTATAATATGAATAGTAAAAAGGAAGGAGACTAAATAGAGCTTGCTGGGAGAAAGGCTGCAGTACATTCTGTACAAAGACCACAGCACATGGGGACAGTTTATTGACAGGAATAATGCATATCATACTGTTTGTGTGCCCTCATCATTCAGGTCAATTCATTATGGAGGCAGCTGGGGCCCCTCCACCCACACTTCCCTCTGTGTGTGTCTGAAGTGCTGTCCGCCCGTAACCAGGCAGGCTGGGGAGACCGCGGATGGGCAGCAGCCGGGGGGGTGGGGGTGGGAGGATGGGGGGGAGGGCAGCAGCGCCGGGGGGGGGCGGGGCAAAGCGCACGGCTAAGGAGGGGGGCTTGTCGCCTTTGTGGCATTCCCCAGTGTCAGTGCTGCCAGTGTCATGAGGAGCACATCACATGTCAAAGTGGTGACGTTTTCAGGCTGGGAGCCGCATGGAGTCCATCAGGCACACGGATAACCACACAGTTGGTTTTCTGCTTGGTGAAGGAGCCACCCAGAGGCAATTCATATTCTGAACATTAACGTGGCTTTGCATGCCTGTCACACTGGGACTGTGCAGGCGTTTAATGCTATTGAGGACTTCGGTTTAAATCTCTATGCAAACAGTGATTACCTTGTAAGAAGGTTTCAGGATAACTTACAACAAAAGACTTTAAAGTTATAGTTTTAGTAAAGCAAACTCATTTACATTTTTATTATGTGCGTCTTTTGTTTAAATCTTGCCACGTCCATTATGGGAGAAGCTTTTTCTTACGCAGTAGAAGCTTATGGGGACAGCTAGTCTTCTTTTCTTCTTCTTCTTCTTGTTTGTTTCAAAGCTTTTGAAAATATCTGAATATGCTTGCTTATGGCTGTCTAGATTTTATTGCCGCGCTTTTTTTTTTGAATTAAGATGTAATGAATTGGAGAAGCTGGTGCAGAACTTTATACTTCATGATGATACAGTATTAAACTGATTATGCAATCTCAAAATATTAAACAGCATGTTTGAAAGTCATTGTATTGTTACACTAAAAGAGAGAAGCGTCTACATGCCTTCCTTCAAAATTAATATAGACACTAGAAATACTTTTGAACTTTAAATTAATCTTCAGGTGAATTATAAGCTATTCTTTTTGTAGCAATGCCATGATTGCAAATACACAAGAATAAATTCTCCTCTCAGAAACAAAACCATTCCTCCCAATATAACTGGTGTCCCTTTGAAACTATACTTTGATTTAACTTTAGAGGTATCTGAAAGTAAATTATTAAAAATGTTTTCCTCTGTGGTCATAATGGTTCAAAAGAAAAATAAGTGGGTACAATGTTTTATAGTACATGAATAAATCCTTGAAAAACAAGTGACTTACTAATGAAGTTAGTTATATCAGAGTTAATATTTAAAATAATGTTAAGTTTTGCACTAAGCCCAATTATGAATCTTCATGATTTTGAGTCACCATTCCATTTAAATTATTTAACCCCAATTCATTCTTAACTAACAAATCTAATAGCTAATAAACAACACTGTTTTCTTAATAAAGAATCCCAGTCATTAATTTCTTGTCCCACATGGTTCAACTTGAGAACATCACAGAATGTATTTATAGACTAAAAAAGCTTTCTTAAAGACAAACAACATTTGCCTTAATAGGCTTAAGCATACATTTCCTAACAGTGGCAGAAAATGAACATCCACTGTGGATTACGTGAGCACTCATTATTATAAACTAAACGAGAACTATTTGAATTAATCAGATGAAGTGTAAAATTTACCAGTGGTAGCAGCTAACACCTAAGTGCGTTTTCTAAAAATCTGGTAGAAAAGCAGGCAACAAGGAAACGCGTCCAACTCGAGGGGTTTTTTTCTCCACAAATCCATCGACAGCCCCTGTTCCTGAAAGGTTAACCTTTAGCTCTGTCCCCACCATCTGTCAGCTGCAGGAACTGCAAGTAATTAACTATTCAGATTCTCACAGCAATGAGGACACTCATTAGCAAAATGAACAAAGGGATAGTTCTGGGCGGCTACGGTCATCTGTTACACTCTGAGTGGCAGGTTTTGTGGTGGTGTTCCTTCTACCATCTGCCCACACCACTAGCTTTGGCTCACTTAAACCATGAGACTTCTTTAAAACAAACTGCATTAACAAACCGAAGTTAAGAAGGATGGAGATCATTAAAAGGTGGTTAACTGGGCTTCCCTGGTGGCGCAGTGGTTGACAGTCCGCCTGCCGATGCAGGGGTCACGGGTTCGTGCCCCGGTCCGGGAAGATCCCACATGCCGCGGAGCGGCTGGGCCCGTGAGCCACGGCCGCTGAGCCTGCGCGTCCGGAGCCTGTACTCCGCAACGGGAGAGGCCACAACAGTGAGAGGTCCGCGTACCGCAAAAAAAAAAAAAAAAAAGGTGGTTAACTAGTTAAAGCTATTAAAAGCCACATTATAGCCTAAGACAGCCTGTGTGTGATCCACAGTCACTCTGGAAATTTAAATTTATAAAGTAACTTGCCAGTTTAGAGTTTTTCTATCGTGTAGTGAAAGCTAGGACTTCAAGTGGTGGCTTACATTGGTCTATTTCTCTTGTGAGCCAAGATGTGCAGTATCACTGTTCCCAGGTTTCAGAATCCCAAACTGAGTCATGAAAGAATCGTTTCTGAAAACAGGTGTACTCCAGAGCCTTGACACTCAAAATGTGGTCCAAGGACCAGGAGCCTCAGCATCACCTGGGAGCTTTTTGAAAATGCAGAATCTCCAGCCCCAGCCCAGAATCTGTATCTTAACAAGAGCTGCAGGTGACCCATACACACAAGAACACAATAAAGGCTGAGAAGCACCGTTTGGAGCACCGCAGGTGCCTTCCCAGCAGTCTCCCTTCTGCCATATTGGCGTCTCAATCCTGCAGGCTCCACGTACAGTACTTGGACATCTCAATTTGAGGCTGCAGGTGGAGTGGGCTTCTGCTGCATGCCCATGATGCATGACAGTCACGGAGACGAGCAGGTGCTTTCCCAGTGAGTGACAACCAAAAGCGGCACACTGGGGCAGTGTAGCCCTGCAGAGCTGCCACTTTTGAATGACAGTTCTGTTTCAGAACTGTCAGCAACAAATAGTTACATTCACCTATTGGTGGGGGTGAGGGGATGTGGGTGTGATAGTTGCATAGATCATCCATGTTGGGTAAGAAAGAAAAATGAAAAATCTTTTCAAAACAATTCCAATTGCACTGAAAGCACATATGCATGTGCCTGGGCACACAGACACACAGGCACACATACCTCAACAGGCTAGTTTCTTTAGCAATTCTCAAGTGGATTTATCAGCGTACTGCATGGCAACCTGATAACTACAGCAGTGTGCCATTAAGTCATTGCAGGTTTTTACAGAACCTGAAAAGACACTCAGCCCTTGAATGTAGTTGGTCTGGGGTCGGGGTGGGAGTGGGGGTGGGAATTCAACATTAAGGGTGTTCTGACCTGGAGAGATGAGGCTTCTGGAACTTGAAGAGATTCTTTTTTCTGATTTCCATTTTGTCATAAATATAAGTTAAACTAGCTGTTTATTAAACCTTCCCTTTCCTATCATATTCTTAGATTTCATTCTACAACAGTCCTAGAGAGGGATTATGACTATTAACTATAGAGCGATTTATATAATTGGACTATGAGAAAGAACTAGAGCGTTTCCTTACTGTTTATTCAGTTTGCTTATTTCAAGCTTTTTACAAGTTTTTTCCATTGCTGCATTGAAAATTTCTAAATTGTTTCTCCAAATTCGGTTTTCCAAATCTAGTTTCAGATACTTGCTGTCGCAAGTTTTTTTACACCACTAGAGGGAGCAGTCGTATTAGATGAAATTTCAAATTTAAAAGGTAAATCACCTAGAACTTGAGTGGCATGGAGCTCTAGGAAAGCTAGTTCTTAGAGGATCTTTAAAAAGAAAATTTCAGATGTTTATTTTATATAACCCGTGATCTGCTTTTGCAGTGTTCATGTCCGTCCTCCCAAATGTACACTAGCCCTGCTCTGCGCTGTCCTCAGTCAGCCTGGCGCTTTGCTGGGGTCCTAAGAAGCTGGGAAAAATGTATATACCCAGTTCATCAGAAGTCTCACTTTCCTCAAATCTTAAGGTGTTTACAGAAAGACTGATGTGGTGTCCTTGGGGACAAACTACAGTGAAACAGCCAAGGTCTTCAGGATGCCACCCGAGCCAGAGAACGCCTTCTTATACAAGAGCGGGGTGCAGCCTGCCACTTTCTGTGGTCCTCACCAAGCCCCACCCACCCTCATCCCCTATACTCAGGCCATCCAGACAGACCAGTTAACGGGCTGAGGACACTCAGAGGTGTAAACACGCCAAGAAAGACCTCATGTTTTACCGGAAGAAGCTCAATTACCGAATTGGGATGTTCTCAGCAGTGCATCTCATGGAATGTAAACCAGATGGTCATGAGGACTTGTGTATTTCCTCATAATGATAACTAGAATTTATATGCACGTCTTTCTTCAAAGAACTCACGGCATTTCACATCCACTACAACAGGTATCCTCCTCATAACTCTGTTGGCTAGGCAGGTATCACCTCCCATTTCACAAATGGGAAACAAATGGATCAAAATTGCCTTGCTAACTGATGCTGGACATCGGTAGCCAAGTCAGGATTAAAAGCCAAAACTGTTAGTCTTTTTTTAACCTTTTCTATTAAATTATTTTCTCCAAAAAATAAGAGTAAATGTAGATCTAAGACAAGAAAAGTAAATGCAAAAATTGGATGTGCCTCTCCCTCCAAGGCAACCAGAACATGTACAAAGAAATAATATTCAATTTTATTAGGTCTATGATAATAATCCTTAATACCACATTGCTTAGAAGATGCTCTGGTTTTTTTAGAATATAGAGAATTCTAATAGATTAAATAAAGCACTCCTTCCCCAGTTCGTAAATAAAGTCCTTTAGAATGGCGCAAGTTCAATTTCTTATCTTTTCTAACTTTGGGGTTTTAAGTAAGAATTCTAGTGTGGGACTTAGATAAACCAAGGACTGCACTTAAAGGGCCCAGCAACCCGCAAGTGTTTCTTCCTAGTGTTAACACTTTGATGTATAACTTCTCAGGCTTCTTCCATACATATATATGCATGTGTCGATATTTATGCATATCTATACACAGGTATTAATATACACTATATATTAATTATAACATACATTATAATGATATACCTATAGACCATAATACCATAATCATAATCTATTATAATAATATAATGTGTATATATATATATATATATATATATAGAGAGAGAGAGAGAGAGAGAGAGAGAGAGAGAGAGAGAGCAACTTTAATTCTTCCTCTATACAGAGGATAAAACTCCTCCCTCCTCACGCGGGCCTTTGGGTTCAGCTGGACCTCGGTTCTCATGCCACGTCAGCATTTACCAGCTGTGCCCGGGGTGTAAGTCAGCTTCCTTATCAGTAAACTGCGCTGTGATGTGAGGAGGTAACCTTGCCAGTTGACACTCAACAGGTTGTGATTCTCTGGCCTCCCTGCTTGCCTCTCCTACTCAAACAATCCACTTCTTGCTCCTAGAACCTAACACGAAAACCCCTCTGTGGCTCTGCGCTGTGGTTGGGCAGTACAGCCGGCAGCTCAGAGCTGATCTGAGATGAAAATAAACTCGCCTCTAGGGTCCACACTTTCCAGATCCTTCACTTTCACCTCCTTGACAGGCAGCTAAGCTCTCCTTTCTGCTTCCTCTCTCTTCGCATTTTTTGTTCTGTCAGTGCTCTGAGCAGTAAAGCAGCTCCTGGCTCCTACTGCAAAGGGGAGAAGAGGGCAAAAACCCTCTGAGAATTTTCCTTCTTGACATTTCTACTTAAGGTCATCCTGTTCCAAGTTGGTTTCTTGGAAGCCTCTGCCTTGAGATTGTTTTGTGTCTTTCAAATTATCTGGACTGCAAAAAAGGTGGGACTCTTCCGAATTAAAACAAAAATCTCTTTACATTTCTTCTAGGGTGGGGAAATTTCTGTAGTGGGAGATAGGTTATTTTATTTCTATTACAAATAAAAATTGAGAACAATTATATTGCTCCTATTTATAATTATTATGGGTTTTCTAGAATATGGTGTCGAGCACAAAAGGGTTGGACCGGCTTATGTTGTGGAGAGATACCCAAGATACATGCATTGTAATCCCTTTATTCCGACCCCAAGCTTTTAGACAGTTGCAACTTCATTTATATGTATTAAAATAAATTACTCTTTGCTGTGAAACTTACAACTTCTTGAGATCCAAATTCTTCATATTGGTCCAGTTCTTCTCTTAATTCCTTAATGAGTTCTTCTTTCTCCTTCAGTTTTTTTAACAAAATATTCATTTTGACGGTCACTGCGTCATGCACAGGTGTCTTCTCTTCTTCCACCTCAAAGAATTGCTGGGGGGAAAAAGCAGCATTAAAAGTCAGACACTGTGCTAGCACCAGCAGAAACCATTTCATGTTTTATTCAAGCTCCTGTCTTGTAAAGTTATTTTATTTTTGCAACTTGCACACAAGTTTTAGTAAACAGCTATGCTTATATTGAACAATACACTAAAGTGTCATGGTATACGGCACATATTGTTCTATGAGACAAAGCATGAGTCTGACTGCGTCAGCCATGCCGGTAACAATAATAATAATAGGAAATCCACATCATGATCGTGAATGTCCTATCGCAATCTTCCTCTAGAAAGGAAGCCAGCAAAAATTCTGACTATGTAAGAAAGGAAATGCACTTCAGCGGTGCAACTAATTCCCTCGGTGGTTTGGAATGGAGATGTGAACAAAAGAAGAACCATTTCTTGACAGCCTATTTTAAGCATTGAGGTGCTAACCTATTTGCAGCCATTACTCTGAAGAATTGTATCACAAGACCAAAACAAGGAAAAATGCTTTAAAAATGATGCCGTGCTTTACTGCCGACATATAAAAATCTCATTTTCAACACAGACATGCAAAAGCATTTTGTCCATTTTGGACTCTGTGAATTACAGAGTGAATTACAGCATCTGTGAATTACAGAAGAATTATTTTATTTTTGTCATTTGTTTGTTACTAATGTTTGGACACATGGACATACAGGAAATATAGTAAAACCTAACCATATCTGCTATTATATTTCAAAGAGTTAGATTTACAAACTAAAATTGTTCTAATGTTATACGATGAACACCGGCAGACTGAGAAGAATAATAATACATCGAGGTAGCATTAAGAGTCAAGCTAAGGGCATAACACTGACACAGTCTACACCACACTAATGAAAAACATCAGTAAGTGAATATGCAGTAGAATTAAAAAGAGTGAAAACAGAACAATCCATATGACAATATTAGCTTTTTAATTGGGAGATTTTAAAGAACAGCACTGAGTATGTAGATCTATTTTTCACATCTACTCTGTTTATGTCTACAGTTCAAACGCTCTGCAGAGACTAAGACAGTTACCCCACTGGTGCTCTGGGTGTGACAGGGCAGCTCCAATCCAACAGGTCTGAGCGGAGGTTCCCCATCTTCACTCTCCTCCTTTCTACCTCCCCCATTTATAACAGCAGCCCAAGCCAGAAACCGATTTTCTGTCATTTTAAGGACCCCCTCCCCCCTCACCTCACCAAATCCGTTCAACCCACCCCTAAATCACTCCCGAGCCCACCCTCCCCTTCCCTGTTCCCCCGTCTTCACGTTACCACCAAATCCGGGGTCCGCTCGCCCGCACGCAGCAAAGCCGATCTACTGACACCGGGTTGCGGTGCCGTGTGTTTATTGTAAGGTGCCAAGCCGGGAGTCCGGGACAGCTAATGCTCAAAAAACCCGAACTCCCTGATGGGATTCAGCAAAATATTTTTAAAGGCCAGGTGAGGGAAGGGAGCCCAGGATGTGCGATCAGCTCGTGCACCATTCTCAGAGTGGCTGACGGTGAGGTAGCGGGGGTGGGGTGGGGGGTGTCACAGGGGTTAATATTATTAGTCCTTAGGCTCCAGGAGGCCTGGGGGCTGGGTGCTCACGGTCATCAAGTGGTTAACGTCTTCCATTTGGTGGAGGTTTTAGCATCTGTGAAACAACTCAGGAAATGTGCATCAGATAATGTTATCTGGGTACTTCAGAGAGGAGCTATAGCAGGGGACCTGGGGGAGGGCTCTGTCCCGGGAATGCCCCCTAGGGTCCTGCTCAGTTACAGTCAGAGTCCTTGTCTTCACCTGGACTATTGTACTAGCCCTTAACTCACCTCCCTGACTCTTCTTTTGTCCTCTCCAACCAATCTCCACCCTGTGGCCAAACCGATCTTTCTAAAATGCAACTCTCCCCGTCCCCATAGGCTAAAGTCCAGATCCCTTAGCACAATGGACAAAATGGTACCCCTGTTGCTCTGCCGCTGGCTGACCTGGCCCCTGACTCGTGCCAGCCTGCTGTCCCCTTGCCTCGCCAGACTGGGCATTTAATCAGTGCTGATACTCAGCCGGCGATTTCTCAGCAGCACTGTGGGACCACAGGTCTCCATGCACTTGGAATTTCTAGGCCACCTAATAAGCTCTTACTTGTCAATCTCCTGAATGGCATTAGAATAGGTTAGCCTGCGCCTGAGGACCAGCTCTGTCACTTAGTAGCTTTGTGAGCTTGAACACGTTTCTCAAATCCCCTGTGTCTCAGTTTTATCATCTGTAAAATGGGACAAACAGTAACACTACCTGAATTGTTGTGAGAATTAAATAAGATGGTGCATGTAAACAATTTTGGACAGTGTTTACAGCACCGTCAGCTCCCAGTATTATATCTTAGCGTTTATTATTGTTGTTACTGTTTGTCATCCAAACCCAGATGTCACCTGCTCTGGGAAGCCTTAGCATCCCTCCCCTGCCCACCTGCCTTCCACTGCTCTGTTCTTTCTATATCTTATAAACATTCTTCTTGGGTCCATTTGTTTATTACTTGTTTTTTGCTCACTAATTTTTATGTTCTGAATAGGATGGATTTATTTGTCCTCCTAAAAAAATAGCAAAACAAAGATGCTCCTGACAAGCTGGCCAAGTCATCTCCTTTATAACACAACACAAACGACCTCTGGGAGCTCATTTAAAATCCCACTAGGAACTGGGCTGAGATGCTGCACACACATGGCATCGCTGGGGCCAACCTGCCTTCGGGATGCACTTGTCCCCTCTGGACGTCAGGGCAGCGGGGGCCACAGTTCGTTGGAAGAAAAAGAGTTTCACTTTTGACATTTCATAAAGTAATCGTAAGGCCCAAATACATTGGATTCATTTCTCTTCATCTCCAGGAATGTTTCTGATGTTTTACTAGCGTTTATTGAATGAGCTGGGCTCAAGAGGAGGTGAGCAGAAAGCAGGGTTTTGTTTTCACCACCCCTTCAAATCTGATATCCTGTCTCATGTTTCAATCTCTTAGAAGAACTCTTGGGAAAGCGCCATGACTTTTTTTTTAACTCTTAGATAGCAACAAAAACACAGAAAGAAAGAAAAAGAAAGAGAGAGAGAGAGAGAGAGGAAGAAAGAAAGAAAGAAAGAAAAGAAAGAAAGAAAGAAAGAAGAAAGAAAGAAGAAAGAGGGAAAGAAGAGAGGAAGGGAGGAAGGAAGGAAAGAAAGAAGGAAGGGCCCCCCCAAAGTTAAAAACCCCAAAACTCAAATCCCCAAATTCCAATCCAGCTGACTCTTACCCATCAAAGCACCTGACCTTTCCCAGTCCCAGCCTCCCTTACACTAGCAGCCTGCAGGGGAGGAGAGGGCTTGAGCCTGGCTTCCTTTTCTAGTATCCAGAGATTTGGTCAAACACCAGCCTAGATGTTGCTGTGAAGGTATTTCTTATGTGAGGTTAACATTTAAATGAAGAGACTTTGAGTAAAGCAGATTATCCTCCACACTGTGGGTGGGCCTCATCCAATCAGCTTGAAGGCCTTCAGAGAAAGACTGAGATTCCCAGAGGAAGAGGGAATTCTATCTGCAGAGTGTCTTCAGACTGAGCTGTAACATCAGTTCTTCCCTGGGTCTCCAGCCTGCCAGCCTACTTTTCAGATTTCAGAATTGCCAGCCTCTGGGACCACAGAAGCCAATTCCTTAAATCTCCATCTTTCCCTCCCCCTCTCTCTCTCCACACACCCTACTGGTTCTCTTTCTCTGGAGAATCCTAATATCTACATCGAAAGAACATACATTCACACAATGCCTCCCACTCCAGCTCTGCACCACAGCGTTTATTACGTATGGCTCGTCTCCTTTCCATACCTTCTCTGGCAGTTAAGAACTGGTGCCCATGGTGCTTGAGGCACTGACATCTGCTCCATCCTCCCTCTCTTCATGTAACCGATCTTCTGACCACACTGCACCCTGAGAGCTTGGCTCTGATGCAGGGCACAGGGAGCGGAAGGAGGCAGGAGTGTGTCTTTGGTGTTTTAATTCACGAGGGCAGGAACATTTTATTTTGGACTTTAATTCTTTTCTTACAAGAAAATTTAATATTTAATTTTTCCTTTGGCAGTCGAAAGTAGGGGGTTAATATTCAAATCTGTTGATTTGACATAACTGTTGGCTTTTTATTATTAGAATAATTTTATGATGCTATTTGACCTCATGGGCAAAACGTCTTGACAGACAATATTGGTCAACACAGCTGGATGTAATCTGGGGTGAGAAACAGACCAGGAAGTAAATTCTCAGTAGGGGATACAAAGTGACCTTGGAGTTTAATGTAAATGATGCACTCTTCTAACCCGATGCTGAGTCTTCTGGGTCACCAGCAGTCTCGGGATCCCCAGAGGAGCGGTGGTTGGTATTGGGGGGGCTGCATCATGAAGGTGGGAGCAGGGCTTTCCTCTCCCCCAAGGCTCAGACCCACGCCTAGTTTATCACAGGCTAAACAGTTAAGTTTAATGTATTAAGAGAAGAAGAAAAACCCAGGGAATGTTGTTTCCTTCCATGTGGAGTGACATCCTCCATCGATTATCTGATTAAGACCTTGGAAGAAGGAACTTGGTCACATCTTGGCCATCCCCTCCCCCTTGCCCTTCTCTTTGGGGAGCAGATGCTCTGCTCTGGCAGGAAGAGACCTCCTCAGCCCACTGCTGCCTGTGATGGGAGTTAATCTGCCAAATTCGGGGGTTCAGCACTGAATAGCCTGTGTTATCAGTAAGACGGACGATCTCTGTCTGCTGGCTCCCTGACTTTATTTTAACTGGTCCAGAACCTCAGTAGGGAAGACAAGTATTATTTATCAAGTCTCATAAATACTCCAGTAATATTTATCTCTCAAGTTTGCAAATCTAAGCAGGTCACGAAAGCTGCTTAGAATTCTACCATGATTCTTTGATGTCTTTGAGATAAAATATAAATTCTGTAGGTTCCTTTTCCTGTATCCCCTCTCACCACTTTCTCAGCCTTCTTATCTTCCAGTCATACCAAAGCACTGGCAGTTCCCTGGCTGTGCCTTGAACTTTAAACGCCTCTATGATGTCAAGTGGGCCACCTCCCTGCCTTTCTCCCATTTTCCTCAAGCTTGCCAACATTCATCATCGTTTGCTGGGGCCCAGCGTAGGCTGCCCCGAAGTGTGCCTCAATGGCATACTGATTATTTTGAATTAAAGTTTCTTAAGAAATGGGACACTCAGACCCTCCTTTCTGTCTCCGTGAAAGCAGGAAATCGATCTCCCATAAGAAAGGTGCCCTCCCTACATCTAGAGGTGGAAGGACACCCTTATCACACCCTGCCGCACTAGAGAAGGCAAGGGGGTGATCACACAGGAGAAAGAGCAGAGTTAAAGGGGAAGATGCTTCCTACAGCTTGTGTCTTGGTGAGTATGGGATGATTTATTTTGTAACTCTTTTCTTTATAGTCTTTAGTTTCTTGCCATTTCATCTAAGCAGTTTTCTCTCTCACTCTCTTTTCAACAAAAAGCCTCATTCAGGCCATTGCTCCAGGCAAAGGAATTGGTCACAATCCAAAAACATGTGTCCTGCCCTTAGCAGAAGCCCGTCATGGTTTCGTAAGTCAGAGCACAGAAAATTCAATCCCCTCCAGATACCGAAATGTTGGTGTTTCCTTGCACAGTACTGTTATTAGGACTTTAAAAAAAATTTGAAGTAAAAATCATTTAACACCTGGACAGCATTTGCTGCATTAAAATTTGGAATCGAAAGTTGTTAGAAAGGGATCTTCTATATCTCTGCAACCCTCCAGAGGTGGAAGACAATGACAATCAATACAGCAAGGCTTCTATTTTAAGAATAAATTCTTTCCCTGTTCAGAGACTATTTTTTTTTAATAAGGTTTCCTTTGTTTTAATATAAATTTATTTATTTTTGGCTGCATTGGGTCTTCATTGCTGCACACGGGCTTTCTCTAGCTGTGGAGAGCAGGGGCTACTCTTCGTTGTGGTGCGCGGGTTCTAGGCACACGGGCTTCAGTAGTTGTGGCTCGCGGGCTGTAGGGCGCAGGCTCAGTAGTTGTGGCGCACGGGCTTAGCTGCTCCGCGGCATGTGGGATCTTCCCGGACCAGGGCTTGAACCCGTGCCCCCCTGTATTGGCAGACAGATTCTTAACCACTGCACCAACAGGGAAGCCCACCGTTCAGAGACTTTTAAAAACAATTTTAGGGTTTCCCTGGCGGCAGAGTGGTTAAGAATCTGCCTGTCAATGCAGGGGACACAGGTTCAAGCCCTGGTCCGGGAAGATTCCACACGCCATGGAGCAACTAAGCCCGTGCACCACAACTACTGAGCCTGTGCCCTAGAGCCCGCGAGCCACAACTACTGAGCCCATATGCCACAACTAATGAAGGCCACACGCCTAGAGCCCAAGCTCTGCAACAAGAGAACCCACCACAATGAGAAGCCCATGCACCACAATGAAGAGCAGCCCCCGCTGGCCACAACTAGAGAAAAGCCCGCTCACAGCATCAAAGACCCAACGCAGCTAAAAATAAAATAAACAAAAACAATTTTATTATTTTACCATTTTAACAAACTCATTTTTTAACATGACAGCCTTGAAACAGATTTGGGTAATTCTGAATTGAATCTTCATCTACATTTGAGAAAGTAAAGAAGAGGACAAACCTGAAATGCTTTCCTTGAAACAAGCACTGCTACTTGCTCTCCATAAAAAGGTTGCAGTTCTGCAAAATGAACTATGAGTTGTTTGCAAGATCTCTTCAAAGTTACCAAAAAAGACACGTGAGTATTTGATGGGGAAGACATTATGGGAGAATATTTGAAGTCAACTTATAACAATTTTCCATTCCAGTAGATGATGGCTTAGCCAGAGGGGAAAAGACATGAATATAAGGCTTTTCTCCAAATATCTGAGTGAGGACACTCAGAAGAGGAGATAGTTCCATTTACCTTTCCTTCTGAACACCGATTACAGTCTCACCGAAAAGGAAGGCACTGAGATAAAAATTCAGATATTAAAATCTACATTTTTCTGCAATCCATTTGAGTTTAACTCTAGTCATTTTGCAGAGTGCCTGGGCCATAGTAAATACGTCGATAAGTGATAACTGCTTTCACTGTCATTAATTATCTCCCTAGGGAAAAGGAGGAAGTTTCCCCAAGCACTGTTACTCACAGATCTTTAACCAATGCCCTGTCACCAGTGCCACCTAAGACAAAAGAACTGGAGCCCCAGACTATGTCAGATTCAAGGAGATCAGGTCTGCGCAGAACGATGGAGGTACAGCTTATGCAGGGCTCTCTCTACTCCTCTGTATCCTTTTCTCAGGGTAAACATCCCTCCCCATCCCCCTCTTCTCCTCCAAAGTCCCCCCAACAGTCAGTTCCCTAAGGCCCTCTGACCGGCCCAGATTTCACTCACAGAAGAAAGAATACCCACTAAGAAGGTAATGACTTCATTCATTAGCCCCCAGTTAGTAAAGGAGAGGGAGGCGATCTGATTTGAGGAAATGAAATTCTGATGCTTCTATTTCAAGCACTCTGGGCATGCGGATGTGCCTAAGGCTTCTGAACAATAGGACGCATTCTCCTCTTACGGCACCCTAAGAGAGCTCTTCTACACAGAGCCCTGCAAGAACACATCAGCATCCATTCTGTACATATTCATAGGACCTACTATGCACAGTTCTGGGCTAGTCACAAATTATTCTATGTATAAAAAAAGCCTCATCATTCAGTGTAGACAGAGAACAGAATAAAGCTAAGTCTCTCTAAAATTCTCTTTAAAAGACCTGGGAGGGCTTCCCTGGTGGCGCAGTGGTTGAGAGTCCGCCTGCTGAGGCAGGGGACATGGGTTCGTGCCCTGGTCCGGGAAGATCCCACATGCCGCAGAGCAGCTGGGCCCGTGAGCCATGGCCGCTGAGCCTGCGCATCCGGAGCCTGTGCTCCACAACGGGAGAGGCCACAACAGTGAGAGGCCCGCGTACCGCAAAAAAAAAAAAAAAAAAAAAAAAAAGACCCGGGAGACCATCATCTAAAGAAGCATCTAAGTACATGCAGTACGTAAGACACAGGAAGTGAGCGTATTCCAAACGTGAAAGCAAAATTAAACCATGTTCCATGCCA
Organism: Phocoena phocoena; assembly: GCF_963924675.1. Taxonomy (NCBI): domain Eukaryota; kingdom Metazoa; phylum Chordata; class Mammalia; order Artiodactyla; family Phocoenidae; genus Phocoena; species Phocoena phocoena. The sequence continues at coordinate 165,537,119 of NC_089220.1, forward strand.
AAGGGTCTGAACTGAGAATCACCTCCACCAGGCTGCCAGCCTTCATCTGCACTTCACCTTGATGCCTCTGCAAAGACACATGTCTTAGTCTAATTCAGACTCTTCAGTTTTATAAAAGTCACAGGACTCTCTTCTCTGCCAGGAGCTACATGCATCACATGGGGTGTGAGGCTGGTTATAGGTTTTCCCAATGCATTAGTGCCAAAGAACTGTGGTCCCTACCCCAATTCTGCTCCCTCCTTAGGATACACATTTGAAACCCCACCTTGACAAGGCGAGGAAGCGCCCAGTCCTTCCCCATTCAGGAATGAGGGGCAGAGTCTAAACCACTTGGGCCTCTGCAAAGGGACTTGATTCATCTCGGCAACGCTTTTCTGGGAGCATTTAAGAACCCAACCTCAGGAGTTAGATCACCTCTGTGTCATCCATTCTAGCCTGATTTTTCTTAATCTTCTCTGGTTCCCTGATCCCCATTTGGCTGTGTACACCTAACATCCATCTCAAGTCCCTCTGACTTTAACTCTTTTTTGACCTACTTTTCTGGTGCACTTTTGGCCCTCCCCCATAAATATATATTCTATTTTTACTTTATTGCCCAATGCACCAAGGCTGTAGGTTAATGACATCTCTACAATCAGCCCATCTCAAAGGACTAATTAGTCTGACCCTCTTTCCATCCAGCTGCTCCAACAAGGAATGGATTCAATAAACTATTCCAAACAAAAAGCCGTTCTTATGTTTAATGATGAATTACAGGTAGGATTCCCTTCAAATTCAGTGGAAATGATCGCTCTCTTAAGAACTATTTAATATTACTCTGCAACTTCTGTCTAGTGTAAAAAAGTGATATACATTTGAGAATTTAAGGCATGTTATAATTTTCAGTTAGTAGATGTAAATATTTAGAAAATACAGATGGGACTTCCCTGGTGGCACAGTGGTTAAGGCTCCGCACTCCCAATGCAGGGGGCCCGGGGTTCGATCCCTGGCCAAGGAACTCGATCCCACATGCAAGTCGCGACTAAGGGTTCGCCCGCCAAAACTAAGGAGATGGTGAGCCACGACTAAGGAGCCCGCCGGCCCCAACTAAGACCCGGCGCAACCTAATTAATTAATTAATTAAAAAAAAGAAAATACAAATAAATTAAGAACTGTTAAAATGAGATCTGATAATCCCACATTTGGAAATCTATCAACAAAGTGGTTGGAAACAGTAGTTATAAAAATGAGTGGTTTCACATCAAAAACATTATGCTGAATTAAAAGAAGTCAATTGAAAGAGCACATATTGTACAATCCCACTTATATGAAATAGTCAGAACAGGTAAATCCATAGCGACAGGAGTTTAGCAGTTGCCAGAGATTTGAAACAGGAGAGGAAAAGGGAGAGGGGAGAATAGGGAATGACTGTTCATGGGTACAAGCTTTCTTTGGGGGGTGATGAAACTCTTTTAAAATTAGCTTAGGGTGGTAATTCCCTATCAGTCCAGTGGTTAGGACTCGACGCTTTCACTGCCGGGGCCCAGGTTTGATCCCTGGTCAGGGAACTAAGATCCCAGAAGCCATGCGGCCAAAAAAAAAAAAAAATCAAATACGGTGATGGCTGTACAATTCTGTAAATATACTATAAGCCATTGAACTGTACACTTTAAATGAATGAATTTTATGCTGTGTAAATTATATCTCAATAAAGCTGCTAAAAATCAACAGTTTCCATGTATATCAAAATACTCAAAATATGACAAAAATTAACTCATCTTCTAAAAACATAAAATATTTAGGAATAATTTAGTTGTATGAAAAAGATATACAACCCACATAAATAAAATTATAAAACTGCATTGAGATACATGAAATAAGACATAAGTGAATCAAGAAATATTCTTGGATAGGAAGACTGATTATTGTAAATGATACAAATTTCTTCCAAAATTCATGAATAAATTTCCAAACAGTTCCATTTTAATAAAAATGCCAAGGGAGGCCGTTTTGGAGTGGAAGTAAACACAATTATTTTAAAACTTATCTGGAAAAATAAGAGATCAAAGACATTTTTGAGAAAGAGAACTAATGAAAAAAGACCCAAACTTACCAGATATTAACATATTATAACGCTAAAAACATTAAATACCAAAACAGCAATGAAGAGCTATAACACTGCATAGATAATCTTATATAGCCACAAAATAGCAGAGATAACCTTGAGATAAACCTTATTGTTGGTGTATGATGAGTGTTAATTAAACAAGGAGGCCATCAGACTGAGGTGGCTCTAATACCTTAGCAGCCTATGTAAGCAAACCCCAACCTGAACCTGTAAATGCCTCAAGGTTAAGAAATCAATACCTAAGGACAACCAGTCACAGACAGACAACGAGGCTTCTCCATAGAAGGCAAACACTTAAGCTACAGCCAGTAACCTCCTTGCTTTGCTTCTACCTTTTCTCTATAAAAGTTTTTCCCCTGACTCCTGTGTTGGAGTGCTCCTAACTACTTCTGGTTTAGTGCTGCCTGACTCGAGTCAATTTTCGCTCAAATAAACTTAAAAAAAAAAATCTGTTCTTTTTACTCATCCCTCCCCCCTTTTATTGAAATATAATTGACATACAATATTATATTAGTTTCATGTGTACAACATAGTGGTTCAATATTTGTGTACATTACCAAGTGATCATCACAGTAAGTCTAAGTTACCCTCTGTCACCGTACAAAATTATTACAATTTTATTGACTATATTCCTTATTTCGTACAATACCTCCCCATGACTCATTTATTTTTGCTCAAATAAACTCTTAAAAATGTAACATGCCTCAGTTTATCATTTAACATGAGGGAAACATCGTAAATCAATGAAAAAGGAAAAGATATTCAACAAATGACGTTGGGAAAATTGCTTATTAATTTGAAAGCTAGTGACAGTCTCCCAAACTTTTATTCCTCCAGTCTAAGGGATTTTTTTTTTTTTTTTTTTTTTTGGCTGTATTGGGTCTTCATTGCAGTGTGCGGGCTTCTCATTGTGGTGGCTTCTCTTGTTGTGGTGCTCAGGCTTCAGTAGTTGTGGCACGCAGGCTCTAGAGTGCAGGCTCGGTAGTTGTGGCGTACGAGCTTAGTTGCTCCGCGGCATGTGGGATCTTCCCGGACCAGGGCTTGAACCCGTGTCCCCTGCAATGGCAGGCGGATTCTTAAGCACTGCACCACCAGGGAAGTCCTCTCTAAGGGTTTTATATGCTCCTAAATCCCTGTGTCTGAGGGACCTAGAGTAGTGTGTTTTCTTATCTGAATCAGAGCTGATACATTTCCAAGACCAAAAGAAGCTAAATAAAGTGTAATTTTTATCAAAACGTTTTCTTTTATCTGAAAGTAAAGTACTATAATATCACACAAGAAATTGTTTTAATAGTTAAATAGATTTAAAACCTTGCTCCACAGCTGGAAAAGCACTTGTACCTGTATCCTGAACTGGTCTCCAGAGGGCAGCAGGGAGTCATTTACACTTAACCAAAAGTTACCTCTTAACTAAAAGTGTGTACTTTTTTCAACTCTTCTGTTCTTTCTTATGACTAGGCCTTAACAAACTGGGTGGCCAGGATTTGGAAGGCTGTCTGAGGTCATGGATCAAAGTGATGCCAACAAGCCAAAGCAATGATTCAAAGAATCACTTTTATATCTTTAAAATAATTCTTTAATTAGATAAACCAATGAACCACAATTAATACACTGTTGGCTAAGCATATTTAACCAGCACATGTTTATGAAACACCGATGCATATAAAGCATTTAATCCTTTCAGGGCTTTCTATCCCTAGACATACAAAAAGTATATAGAAAGGGTGATAGTCACTTATTCTGTCATATTTTTTGAGCATTTGATACACACTAAAAGTTTATCAGTGACCCAGAAATTGTTGAAGACACAAAGGGTTATAAAAGCATGTTTCAAAAAAAAAAATCATGTTATTCTGACTTACTTTGTAAACAACAAAGATTCTGGATAGATAGGTGAAATGCTTCTATAAACTGACAAAGTAAGGAATAGTTCAGCCAAAATTAAGTGAGGGCAGACATCCAGAGACTTATGCAGGACACTGAAGCTGGCCTGTACTCCAGGGCATTGCGAAACCAGGTAAATTTGAACTTTGGTTTTCACCTCTTAACAGGGCACAGAGAAAAGGCATCACATAGGTCTTCCTCAAAGTGGTGATTCCAAATAATAGGAGACCACCCCATTAAGGTTGAGACACCAAAGGGCCATCTCTTCAGCATGAGAAGGAACTAGAAGTAACCACCTTGAACCCTGTACCTCCTCCCATCCTAGAAAAAGTGAAATTTCCTCCTGTCTGGAAACTTGGCTCAAAGTATAGAGGTGGAGAAAAGTCTCTTCTGAGTTTTATAAGCATGAGATGGCCCACATTCATACATCTGGGTGGTCTAAAATGCCTCAAGCTGAGAATTAGGTTAAAGCTGTCACAGACCCAGGAGTCTCACAGAAGCAAACAGAAATCTTCTCTACAGAGACTCACCTCTATTCCAGGCCTCAAAGAGTTTCTGCAGAAATATGAGTTCACAGTCAAAAATCATGAAACCCGAAAGTAAAGGACATATCATGAGTGACAGCCAGTGCTTATTAGACCCTCAAAGATGAAAGACATGGAAATTATGAAACATGGAAGATCAATCAAGTACACTGGAATATATTTATAGAAATAACAGGACAAGTTACGGGCAAAGAGCCAGAGCCATTAAAAAATAACCAAACCAACCAAGCATAGAACTCCTAGTCATAAAAAACGTGATAAGTGACATTTTAAAACTCAATGAAAATGGATAAAATAGTAACAAAAATATGCATTCGGGTTTAAAAATATAGGATTAAAAGATACGAGAGTAATGAGATATATATTAAGCCTTTATTCCAACACATTTTTGAGTTTAAAGGATATAAAGGCCCTGGACAAATAATTCACTATATCTGACTCGAAAGGAATACAAAACCCAAATAGTCTCATAATCAGTAAGGAAATTGGGAGTACAAAATATGTCAATCAATCAGTCAACTCCTCTAGGCCCAGGTGGCTTCCCTGGCTGTTCTAAATATTTAAGGAAGAAAAAGTTCTAATTTTACACAAATGCTCCTAGGAAACAAAATACGGATAACATTTCCCAGCTCATTTTGTGAAGCTACCATAATCCTGATTCCCAAACCCAAAAAGAATAGTATAAAAAAGGAAAAGTAGGTGCTTCCCTGGTGGCGCAGTGGTTGAGAGTCCGCCTGCCGATGCAGGGGTCATGGGTTCGTGCCCCGGTCTGGGAAGATCCCACATGCCGTGGAGCGGCTGGGCCCGTGAGCCATGGCCGCTGAGCCTGCGCGCCCGGAGCCTGTGCTCCGCAACGGGAGAGGCCACAACAGCGAGAGGCCCGCGTACCGCAAAAAAAGGAGAAGTATAGCTCACCACACTGATGTTCACAGGTTCAAAATATCCTAAGCAAAAATTAACACACTAAGTTCAGGAACAAATTTTAAAAAGAAACAAACAAAAAAACACATCATGACCAAGTTGGGCTTATACAAAGAAAGTAAGGTTGATTTCACATTTTTAAAAATCAGCTAATTAATTTCACCACACTAATAGATTAAGGGGAAAAAAATCATATGGCCTCTCAATAGATGCAAAACCCCCACATTTTACAAAATTAAAATTCATTCACGATTTTTTCAAAAGTCTCTTTGCAAAAGAAATATCTATAGCAAGTATTATGTGTAATGTTGAAATACCGTATTCAGTATTGATATAAAATAAGGATGCTTGCTGTCATCACTTTTACTTAACAATTTGCTAGGTGCCCCAACAGTGCAGCTGGCAGAGATGAATGAATGAATGAAGAAATGATGTAAAATTGTAGGACAGCAAAATTTGCCATCCCCAAATGTGTCTCTTTGGCATGAGGATTAATTGGGCTGATTATTTTTAAGAAACAGAAAACTCAGAAAGCTTTTCTTGTTACATCCCCCTTAACTGCTTAAAGAATTTAAGATAAAGGGCCTGTCTCCAGAATGGAGCTATCACTAGAGATATCTGTAAAGAATATGGACTAGGTGTGCTGGGAGAAACTTGGCAGGGCCTATAGATTAGGGTCCACTCTATCCCATTGTCTCTGCAGGACCCAGCAAACATTTGTTTACCAAACATTTGCTTTTCCATCTCTATTTCCTTCCTCCCCCTTGAGGTCCCAAACCATACCCCCAACATTCTCTTTTGTCTCTAGCAGAAGATGGTATTTAAGGTGAGGGTTTCAGCCATTTTGGCAAGTTACTCAGTTTTCCTGGGTCTCTCCCATGTGTACATGTTATTAAACTTTTGTTTTCTCTTGTTAATCTGTCTCATGTCAACTGAATTCTTAGAGCAGCCAGAAGAACCTAGAATGGTAGAAGAAAATATCCCCCCCACATAGATTTATTTTAAAATGTATATGGAAGAACAAAGAAAGAGCCATGAATATTTAAGCCATCCTGAAAAAAGAAAATGAGACAATTTATCTTACCAAACACCTACAATTAAGTATTAATGTAAGCAGATGGGGTAGGGAGTCCCGGGAGAAAGAGACCCAGGCATGGCTTAAGCCACTTTGTGATCTAAGCCTGGCCACAATGCTTGCCCAGTTATTAAGGATCTAAAGGGAAGTGAGGGAAATGAAGGAACAAAGGGAGAGCAGCAAAGAAACAAGAGTTCAGCGAGAAAACAGAGTCCTAGTTCCTCCTCAAGGGATGTACATAACCATCTTACACCTGTCTTCAGTTCTGCAGGAACTAAGGCCCCCACCCAGGTGGAGGACAGAATGATGTTGACCCTCTTGACTTCAATCAACTACAGCCAGGACTCTGTCAACCTTTGCCCCAATTCTATGCTGAATTCTCCTCTGCCCAAGTCCCTTTATGAATATGCATGAACTCTTAGTTTAAACGTCCCCAATTTTGCTGTTTGGGGAGACATTGCTCTGCGAGAGATCCCCAGTGTTCCCCTTACTTGCTGCAAGTAATAAGTCCTTCCTTCTCCCAGTTTTCGGCTTGGTTGTGTCTTTTGGCTCAACACCCACCAAGAGGCAAACCCAGTTTTGGGGTAACATTAATTTTAGTGGGATTTCCCACAAGGACAGATAATCTAACGAATGGAACAGAACAAAATACCCTAAATCTGACCTACACACATACATGGAGTTCTGACATGACACATTATCTTCTGTTATTAATTTGAGAACATGGGGGATCATTATGGGGAAAAAATTAATCCCTCTTTCACATCAATACTAAAAATCAGTCCCAGTGGATTAAAGACCTGTATGTATGTAAAAGACAATAATATAAAAATCTTAGAAGACTTTAAGATATAGCAGCATTTTTAAAACAAAACACAGAACGTGGAAACCATGAGGAAAATATAGGAGTTTGACTACATTAATGTAAAAAAACCACTTTGGTTTATTAAAGAACACTGTAAGAAGAGTAAACAGGGGACTTCCCTGGTGGCACAGTGGTTAAGAATCCGCCTGCCAATGCAGGGGACACAGGTTCGAGCCCTGGGCCGGGAAGATCCCACGTGGCACGGAGCAACTAAGCCCGTGCACCACAACTACTGAGCCCACATGCAGCAACTACTGAGCCCACATGCAGCAACTACTGAATCCCACGTGCTCTAGGGCCCGTGCTCTGCAAGAAGAGAAGCCACAACTACAGAAAGCCTGTGCGCAGCAACGAAGACCCAATGCAGCCAAAAAATTAAAAAATTTTAAAAAAAGAGTGAACAAAAAACCAAGAGAAGACATGTGCAACACATAAAACAAACAAAAGATGAGTATCCAAAATATGTTTTTTAAAATACTCTTATTAACCAAAAAGAAAACAAATAAACAATGAATTTGAACAGGCACGTCACAGAACACGAAAACTGAATGGCCGATACACATATATATATATATTTTTTGCGGTACGCGGGCCTCTCACTATTGTGGCCTCTCCCGTTGCGGCACACAGGCTCCGGATGCTCAGGCTCAGCGGCCATGGCTCACGGGCCCAGCCGCTCCGCGGCATGTGGGATCTTCCCAGACCGGGGCACGAACCCACGTCCCCTACATCGGCAGGCGGACTCCCAACCACTGCGCCACCAGGGAAGCCCCAATACACATATTTTTAAAAGGGTTAACCGTATTAATAACAAGGGAAACACAAATCAGACAAAATGAAATAGTTTCATGTCCATGAGATCAACAAACATTTAAACATCTGACAATATCAAGTCTCGACAAAGAAGAGTAACAAATATTTTCATATTATGATCAGTTTGGAAGGCTCTTGGCCTTAGATAATAAATATGAAAATCCACATACTCTCCATTCCACTCTTACAAACATACTGTAAAAGCACTCTCGCACATGTGTACCTGAGACAGTACAAGAATGTTCAGAACAGAACTGTAGGAGCAAATGGCAATTTCATATGCCTCAACGTAATAAAAATTGATAAGGATTACAGATATCTTCAGGGCACTTTACTATATCTGAAATCTGTGGTCAGTGGACAGAAAACTGTAAGCCTAAACACTAACACAGGATAATAAAGGGCCAGAGAAAGACACCAACACCAAGGAGTGTCATGAATTTGTATAAGAGCTTATTTGTTTCACAAACATTTAGACTGCACTTATCATGTGCCCAACACTGTTGTACGTGCTTCACCAGCATCAGTTCATTTCATCCTCAAGACAGGCCTATGAGCTGGGTGCTAATATGATCCTCATCGGACAGATGAAGAAACTGAGGCAGAGAGGGTGAGTATTTTGCCCAAAGTCACACGCAATTAAGTGGCAGAGCCAGGATTCGAACGCAAGTAGTTTGACTCCCAAGTCCTTGTATTAAAACATACACTATGCTGACTCCTAACCATGATGCTATATTGTGCTGGCAGAACCACTACGAAGGAATTTATCCAACAAGTGCAATTAAATCCCTTATTGATGTGAGCGTAAGGATACCGTTCCAGCTATCTAGTCACTGCTGCATAACACAGCTCCCCAAACTCAGTGGCATAAAACAACTATTTCTCACGCTCACTCACTAAGGAATTAGGACAGGAGTAGCAGGATGGCACACTCTTGTTCCTTGCTAGGACCCCAGATGGCAAGACTAAATGCCTGGGGGCTGGATGACTTGAAGGCTGGGCTCAGCTGGGCCAATGGCCCCAGTACCCACATGCAGACTCTCCAAATGGCTTGGGCTCCTAACAGCATGGCAGCTGGATTCGGAAGGCGAGACTCCAGAGAGCAAACATCCCGAGAGCACAGGATGTAGTGGCAAGGCTTCTTTTGTCCCTGCCTTCGAAGCCGTGCAGCGTCACATTCTGTCTTTATGACCAAGTCACGGAGGCCCCTCAGATCCAGGGATGGGGAATTAGGCTCCACCTCTGGGTGAGGAAGAAGGTAACCTTGCGGAAGAGCAGGTGAGTGGGAGACAGTGTCAGGGTTACCTCTGGAAACACAACTGGGCCCAGAGTCACAGAGGCTGTTGAAAGGGCAATAGGTTCTGGGATATTTTTAGCCACAGGTAACTGAACAGGCAATTAACAGTGGTTTAAATTCTAAGGGGGTTTTTGTCTCATGACATAAAAAGGCCAGAGACAGGGCAAGTCCAGAGTTAGTTAGTTGCTCGGTGATGTCATCAAGGACCCCAGTGCTTTCTGTTTTTCTAGTCTGCTACACGTAGCACATCCTAAGTATCCCACTCCTTGCTTTTAGGTTGGTTGCAGCAATTCCAAGCATCAGAAGGAGACGTAATAATGTCAAACAAAGAAAAAGAGGGGTATATTTTCCCTTGAGTCTCTTTTAATTAAAAAAAAAAAAAAGAAAAGGGACTTCCCCAGCGGTCCAGTGGTTAAGACTCCAAGCTTCCACTGCAGGGGGCAGGGGTTCGATCCCTGGTAGGGGAAGTAAGATCCCACATGCTGCAAGGCACAGCCAAAAAAAAAAAAAGAAGAACCTCCTTTCTAAACCTCACAGTTAACTTACTTTCAGGTCACATTGGACCTGAACTTGCCCTTGTTCATGCCATAGCTGGAAAAGAAGCTGAGAAAGGATCTAGCATTTTGGCTTCATAGTAAGAAGTGCTTCTGCTAATAAAAAAAGGAAGGGGAAGAATGACAGTGGAACCACCAGTATCTGCCACAAGTTCAGGCAACCTCCATTCACTTAGCAATTATTAGCTGATTGCTAATTGTGTACCAGGCACAGCGCCAAGAGGCAGGGCATGGCGGTGCGCAAGACAAGCATCCCTACCCTTGTAATGCTTACAGTCCAGCACAAAACAGAGGCATGTAACAAGCAATCACATAATTAAATCAAAAGTGTTCAGTACCATGAAAAAGAGGTATGCAATCAAAGCACGATTTGCTGTAAAGAAAGCAATATTTCTTTATGGAAATATACTGCAATGAAAGACAAGATTATAGTTATAAATACTAAAAGAATCACAAGGTCCTCGCTAAGATGAAAAAATAATGACTGGAAATGATCAAGAGAAGGAAGCATGGTGTCTGGAAGATAGATCGCGTCCCCATCATTAGAAAAGTCACTCCATTGAGGATCTGAGACTGTTCCCTGGGATTTACTACAGACCTGATGAAGCTTCTCTTGAGACTCCCTGACCTCCTTCTATCGAACTGCATGCCCACCAAACAAACTCTGGAATACTGCATCGCTTGCCCAGGTGGACTAGATACCAGACTGGAATTTTTCAGTTTCTGAAAAGTTCTATCTGTCACCATAAAGTGTTATTTTGGTCAGTTTAAAGTAAGCATGAACAATCTTAGACCTTCAAAGCTATAATCGCTGACTGGGAACCCACGGTGAGCCCCACCCTGGGCACTCACAAGATATCAAGCCGGTTTCACCACGATGGCACTCAAAACTCACCTGGTACATTCCTTTGATAGTAGCTATGGCATCGGCCAGCTGCTGATTGTAGCATTTTCTTAAGGTATCCTCATTCTGCAAATGAAAAATAAATGCAACAAGCACCACAATGTATTTCCAAATGCAACTCTCACACCTACAAGGGAGGGGCTCAATATAAAACCATCATTCAAATCATATGCTCTCTCAAAAACTTCACTTTATAATCATTTCCCCTATGCTACAGCTAATACAACACATTCCATTTTCACTTACACTGAACCAAAAGCAATAAAGAGCTCATATGGATAAAATAAATACAGATAATGTGAACATTGTCTCTCATCTCATCTTCCATATCATAGTCTTTCTAATGTCTTAGAACTGCTTATAAAATAGTGAAATCGGGGGATGGGATAAGTTGGGAGATTGGGATTGACATATATACACTACTATGTATAAAACAGATAACTAATGAGAACCTAATGTATAGCACAGGGAACTCTACTCAGTGCTCTGTGGTGACCTAAATGGGAAGGAAATCTTTAAAAGAGTGGATGTATGTATACGTACAGCTGATTCACTTTACTGTACAGCAGAAACTAATACAACATTATAAAGCAACTATACTCCAATAAAAATTAATTAAAAAATAAAATAAAATAGTGAAATCTATTTGGAGTTCACATCCTCTTCTGGTCCTGGTATTTTTGGATGAATTATGCTCATGGAAAGAAATCTTGGGCCCCTAATCCACAAACTAGAGTCATTTTCTGATTAATCAAATTATTTGATCCTATCTGTTATGGATAACAATGAAAGATAGTACATTAAAAAAATACTCTTGTATGGAATCTAAAAAAAAGAAAAAGAGTTCTGAAGAACCTAGGGGCTGGACAGGAATAAAGATGTAGAGAATGGAACGAAGGGAGAGAGTGGCATGGACATATATACACTACCAAACGTAAAACAGATAGCTAGTGGGAAGGAGCCGCATAGCACAGGGAGATCAGCTCGGTGCTTTGTGACCACCTAGAGGGGTGGGATAGAGAGGGTGGGAAGGAGACACAAGATGGGAGGAGATACGGAGATATATGTGTACGTATAGCTGATTCACTGTTATACGGCAGAAACTAACACAACACTGTAAAGCAATTATACTCCAATAAAGATGTTAAAAAATGCTCTTGATTCTGATATTAATTTTGATTCTAGCATGGAGTAAACCGCCGATGGGCTTTAGAGTCAGACAGAATTGGATTTCAATGTTACTGTACCACTTACTATCTGTCTGACTTTAAGCAAGTGACTTAACCTTGGTGGCTCAGTTTCCTTACCTGCAGAGCAGGGATAAGAGGATTTCCACTTACAGATTGTTGAGGGACTTAAAGAGGAAATGCATTAAAAGGTACTTTGAATGGTGGGGTCAACAACACGTGGGTGTTTTGTTTTATAGCAGAAAAATAACACTGATGCCTGTTCTTAATGACAGATAAGTATGCTAACCTGATCAAAGATTTTAGGAAATTCCTCAGAGCAGCAGAGTTTTCATGTCTTTGGCTCCTACGGAGCCATTAAAACACAAGTCATATAAAACTGTAGTTAAGGGCTGAAATTCAAGCATTAAACTGTCTGGTCTGGAACCTAAACCCTGATGGTTTCTTAACTGGTGACCTTGAGCAAGTGAATTAACCTTTCTGTGCCTCGGTTTCCTCATCTGTAAAAGGGGTATAATAATTGTACCTACTTTGTCAGGTTAGTCATGAGCCTCAAACGAGTTCATACACAGGGTACTCACAAAAGTTTCTGCATATAGTAAAGCTATCGGTACCATACAGCTTTATGTAGTCAACACATGATACACAACACATACAAATTAAATTGCCCTCATAAGTTGCTAAGCTAAAAACTGTAGTACCTACACATCTAAACACAAAATTAATCCACATACGAAACAGAGGAAATGAGAGAACTTCTACCTGTTGGTAACGTCTTTCGATTGTCAGGATCCTGTCATGTAGAGAAGTGAAGAGTCTGCAAGATTCCTCTCTAAGACGGTCCTCAAACTTCAGTTGAATCAATTGTTTGAGGAACCCAAAATCCACCTGAAGAGATTTAATAATCTAAAAATGGAAAAACATACATTATTGTAGAGAGTTAAGGGCCCTCTGTGTAAAGATTCCAGCACCTGGCCTCGTCTGGGCAGATCACTTGGGCACCTGGTCAGGGGCTTGTCCTGAATTGAAGATTACCTCTCCAAAGTCATGTACACTGGGGATTCCAGTTAATCTGCTAAACTAATACATGCTGATGGACGAAGGGAGAGGAGGTTCCCAGCAGTTTCCTCACATATAGAGTAAGTTATCCTTTGCCATGAATCAAAAAACGATTGAAAAAATAATTTTCAATATGTGATTTTCAGATCAGAAAAAATGGACAAGAATCAACATTTGTTGTGAATTTACTAGCCCAGTACTTAAATATATAACCAATGTGTTGACTAAGAACTGGTTGGTATCATCCAAACGCAATGTATTTTTGTCTCCCACTGTCTATTTAAAATGTATTCACTAGGACTGCCCTGATGGTCCAATGGTTAAGAATCCGCCTTACAATGCAGGGGACGTGAGTTCCATCCCTGGTCGGGGAACTAAGACCCCACATGCCACGGGGCAGCTAGGCCCGTACGCCACAACTACAGAACCCATGCACTCTGGAGCCCGAGCCACAACTAGAGAAAAGCCCACGCACCGCAACTAAGACCCAATGCAGCCCAAAATAAATAAATATTTAATTCAAAAAATAAAATTATTCACTAGGTGATCTTCCCTCGCCCCGAATGGAAACTGTAAGCAATTCCTACTCATTCTTGGGAACAGAAAGTCTCATCATCACTCAAAACACAGCCCGAAAGTAGCATTTCGAATGTGACGCTTCCAACTTCATTCATAGGTAAGGCTGCTCCCTGCACTCCAGGCCAAGGGCAGTAGCTGGCAGCTGCAGGTCTTTAAGGAAAAGAGTGGGATTCACTCTTGAGCTCTCTCCCCTCTTACCTCCTCCCCCCACACCCCAGCTGCTTCTCCACCACAGACAAGGCAGAAGGGATAAAGGGACACGGCTGTTCCTACCTGGCGGGGGGCTTCACCCTGGTCTGGTAGGACAGGAGAACGACCCTTCTTCCCTCGGGCGCCAACACAGCTTCTCTTGAGGTTCCCGCTGCGGGTACCCTCTCTCCTGTGGATGCACAGGGACAAGCAGCTGCTTCTCTACTCCGGGTCGTCACTGCTACTCCGCCCTCGGGCCCTATGAATCTAGAGCTTTACACTTTCTTCTGCCTTCTGCTGGGGGCCCTCTGTCCTTCTCAATCCGTCAACTGGAGAGGACCCAGAATGACCCCAAGCTGGCGCTCTCTCTCTTTTTCTCAGAGGCCACATGTGGTCCACAAGAAACAATCACACAACCCTCATCCCAGCAACTCTGGCAGTGCAGACTGATCCCAGCCCAGCCGCTCCCCCTTCTTGCCCCAGCCCACGTTAGCTTCCTTGCACGTGAATCGGCGCCGGTCCTCTGAGTCTTCCAATAGCAGCAAACGTATTTCAAGTTCCACAGAAGCCTGCCTTACTGGCTTTGAGCTGAGGAAGAGCCCTTCTGCTACCCCTCCCCCAGAAAGAGCACAGCAATAGTGTTTCCTAAAGAAATTGCTTCAGCAATTTTTCCCCTTCACCTCCTGATCCCCGTTTTTATTATCCTTGGTCTGATTAAAGAGCTAAGAGTCATTGATCTGATGTGTAACATTCTCTTTGTAAATTCTGCAAATGGGATCTTACACTCACTTTGGAATTTGATACCTGGCTACTAGCACCCTGGGAAGAAGCTCGGTTTTAGCATCCTGATACTATGTGGGAGGTTTTATTTTGCAGTTGAGGATATCAAGACTTTGAGAGGTCAAGTGACTAACTAGTCCAACATTACGTGGCCGGTAAGCGGAAGGTCCAGATTTGCACAGAGTTGTGACTGACTCATACTCCTTCTTTATACCATGTTGTCAACTTATGAAGGTTACTATTTTGAGAAATATGAAAAAAAATTCTAGAGCAAGTGAAAGCTTAAAGAATTCCTTAAATTCCAGGGACAAGATGAAATGACTTTGCCTTTAGAAGATCCAGCCCCATATGGACAGCTTGTTCTGAAGAAGGGAGGGACAGGAATCCTGGTATGGTCAAATAAACTTCTACTGGCCTAAGACTCCCATGGATCAGTTTACAAGAGACATACCTAAGATACAATGACACAGAACTGAGGTCAGTGTAGAAATAAGAAAGTTTTACCAGGCAAACAATGTCCCGAAGAATTTTAATATAGGTATATTAATATTGAACAAAATGGACAATATGTGTATGTGCATATATATATATATATATACACACATGCACATGTGTGTGTGGATATATATACACATATATGTATATACACACACTCAACAAATACAGGTTATTTTTAATTTCTCATTTCCATGGCACAATAATGAAGACTGACCTCACACAAAGCCTCAGGACAAGTCGCAACAAAGACCAAATAATTCATCTCACAAAGGCTGTCCACTGACAACAAAGCACTGAAGTTAAAACTCAACAACATAACAGTAACTAAAGAGCACGCTTGGAGATCTAACCAACTTCTTATTAAACAATGGGCCAACAAAATAAATGGGAAATTGGAGCACTTGAATCTAAATACTAATAAAAATACTACATCTCAAAATTTGTGGGATGACGTTAAAGAAGTAATTAGTAGGACTATATTGCCTTAAATATTGTCATTTATACTGTCTTTAAATGCTTATGAAAGGAAAGAAGGGAGCCTCAAAATGAATGACCTGGAGGCATGGATAGCTAAGAGCCCCGTGTCCATCACACAGGTCCTTCCTTCCTGAGAGAAGCATGACTTTGTC
The DNA here is from genome assembly GCF_963924675.1 of Phocoena phocoena. Classification (NCBI taxonomy): domain Eukaryota; kingdom Metazoa; phylum Chordata; class Mammalia; order Artiodactyla; family Phocoenidae; genus Phocoena; species Phocoena phocoena. Next base: position 165,553,005 of record NC_089220.1, read on the forward strand.
GGGGCAGTAATGTGCCTCGCCAATATACTCACTCCTTCAGAACCCTTTGCAGTTAAAGGGGTCATGCGATGTAGATAAGGCCAACGATAAATACGCTGGGGTTTTCGATGGAAAGTTTTTGCTTTTTTAGTAGAGCTACCACCACTCCATTCCACCTCTCCCCTATTCTCCTTCCTCTGTGAAATGCAGGTGGAGGCTGGAAATGGAGCAGCCATCTTGTTACTGTGAAGTCAGAAATTTGATAGCAAAATCCATACACTAATGATGGACCTGTGAAAAGATAAAATGAATCTGGTACACAGATGACATCAGGGAGCTACCGCCCTAACTTGTAACTCCAGATATTCTAACCCAAGACTTCCTGTTAAGTCAATATAGTTGCACTGTCTGTACATAGAGCTATATGACATCCCATCTAATACCCAGATCCAATTCACGGAATTAGAAAAAGAAAAACAGAGTAAAGACAGTAGGAGGAATTAAGTAATAAAGATAAGAGGGACTTCCCTGGTGGCGCAGTGGATAAGACTCCGAGCTCCCAATGCAGGGGGCCTGGGTTTGATCCCACATGCACGCCACAACTAAGAAGCCCACATGCTACAACTAAGGAGCTGGTGAGCTGCAGCTAAGGAGCCCGCCTGCCGCAACTAAGACCCAATGCAATCAAATAAAATAAACAAATATTTTAAAAACACATAAATAACTAATAAGATAAGAAAAGAAATTTATGAACTAGAAAATAAAGATACGATAGAAAGGATTAATAAATCCAGAAGTTGGGTCTCTGAAAAAAATTAATGAAATAGATAACACTGTCAGGATTCATCAAGAAAAAAGAGGAGGTATGAAGACCATATTAAGAATTTTAAAAGAAATATAACTACAGATACAATAAAGACCTAAAAACGATATGTAAAGACAATAATCAACACCATAACCAACAATTTGAATATTTTGCAGAAAAATATAACATCAAACCGACCCAAGAAGATTTAAGAAAACCTTAATATAACCATAAAAAAACAACAGCAGTAAAAATAAGCACAGACTGTTTTACATGCAAGTTTACACTGAAGAAATAGATACTTCCAATCTCAAGCCAGTAATTCCAGAGAATAGACTAGGGAACACTTCTCAACTCACTTTATGACAATACTATGACCTTGCTACCAAGACTGAACAACAGCATAAGGAGAAAAGAAAATTATAGGACAACCTCCCTTATGAACATAGATGGGGAACAATCCTTAGTAAATTAACAGCAAATAATGCAATGCAAAAGGAAATATTATAGTCCAGTTGGGTTCATTCCAGGTTTACTATCAAAAACTCGAATTTCTTCACATCATCAGATAAAGGAGAAAAACCATATGACTGTATGACCATCTCAACAGATCCATGAAAAGCATTCAAATCCAGCCATTCATGATTTTTTTTAAAAAAATGTCTCTCACTAATTTGAAATACATCCTTAATCTGATGCATATTGCATCAGATTTTGGTTCAGCTATATTAAAAAATCCAAATAACAGAAGCATAAAAGAGAGGTAAGTTTACTTCTCTTTCACTAGGTGGTGAAAATGACCCAAGATCCTTCTATCTCCTTCGTCTTCTGTATACCTCAAAATCATGGTGTAACTGGTAGCATCCATGGTCTAGGCACTGAAGTAAAAATAGGAGGGCAAGAAAGAAAGAGAGGAAGGAAAGAGGGACAGGATGAGGAAGAGGTAAAGTGGCAGACAGTGCATCGGAACTGTGCCTTAAAGGTTGCCCAAAGCAGCCACCCAATATTTCCACCTAAATTCTACTGACCAGAACTTACTCATTTAGACGCTAGTTGCAAAGGAATAAAGTTATAACACTTTTCTGAAGGCATAAAAGAAGACAATAAATTGGGACGTATGTGGGAAAAGAGACATCCTCAAAAGTGGGAGTGTAAATTGGTATAATTTCTATGCAGGGCAACTTGGCAACATCCTTCACAATGACTAATGCATGCATCCTCTGACTCAGACATTTCACTTTTAAGAATTTACATCCCAGTTTTACTGGCATGTGAGTATGTACAGAATTATTCATTGCAGTAAAAGATATGAAACGACCAAAATGATGTCCATCAGTAGGAGGACAGCTAAATAAATGATGCCAGGTTGTGATACAAGGTACTTGTAAAATAGATGAGGAAGCTCTTTATGTACCAACGTACATAAATGATTTCCAAGTTATGTTGTTAAGTGAAAAAACAGAAGCAAAGCAACCTGAAGTATTTGTAGTAGTATGCCACCCTATGTCACAGTTTTATTGATTAGGACTTTTAATAATAACTCTTGATATCTAATGTGTATGAAATGTTCTGTTTCTTTACAATCAAAAAAGCCCCAAAGCTTTGCTGTACAGAGAAATAAACACAACATTGTAAATCAATTATACTTCAATAAAATTAAAAAAAAATTTTTTAAAGCCCCAAAGGAAATATGATAGAATACGGAGATCTGAAAAAGCTGTATGGTAGTATAAGGGAGCAAAATCTGCCACCTCAAATTGTGTCTCTTTGGCATGAGGATTTATTTAGGCTGATTATTTTTAAGGCTCCAAAGACTCAGGAAGAACCTCTGACCTTCCCCATAACTTCCTAGAAGAATGTAGATAGAGGACCTGTTCCAGGAAGGGAGCTAGCACCATAGATAACTGTAGTATAATATGCACTAGCTGTGTAGACCGGGAGGAACCTAGCGAAGTCAGTTAAAATTCATCTCTTTGTCTCACTGTCTCTGCATGGCCCAGCAAACATTTGTTTACCAAATATTTGCTTTTCCATCTTCGTGTGAATTGTCTTCCTCTCCTACGAAGTCCCAAACCACTATCCTCAACATCCTCTTTTGTCTTTGGCTGAAGGTGAGAGCTTTGGCTATTTTGGCAAGTTACTCAGCTTTCCTGGGCCTCTCCTACATATATGTCAGTAAATTTTTGTTGGATTTTCTCCTGTTAATCTGTCTCATGTCAATTTAATTCTTAGACCAGCCAGAATAATCTAGAGGGACAGAGGACAATTTCTTCCTCCCTGACCATGGGTGACACAGTTATTCACTACTGTATATTATTCTTGACATTTTTCTATGTGCCAAAAATATTTTGTAATTTTTAAAAATATCCTAAATAGTAAATGTTCACAGATGTCAAAAGAATTCCAAAGAGAGTAAGAAAACATTTCTCTAAACAAGTTAACATATATAAGCATGACATAAATATGACACAAATAGAAGTAGTAGTTTATTTTTATTTTATTTTATTTTTTTTTGCGGTATGCGGGCCTCTCACTGCTGTGGCCTCTCCCATTGCGGAGCACAGGCTCTGGACGCGCAGGCTCAGCGGCCATGGCTCATGGGCCCAGCCGCTCCACGGCATGTGGGATCTTCCAGGACCGGGGCACGAACTCGCGTCCCCTGCATCGGCAGTCGGACTCTCAACCGCTGCACCACCAGGGAAGCCCCTATACTAATAATTTTAAAAACACACCTGTCATCCAACTCAGTGTGTAAAAGATATTTATATTTTTAAAATGCTAATCATTTCACTTCTGTCAAGGAAAGACATAAAGGCAAATAGTACCCACAAATTATCTCAGAAGTTTCAAAATAAATCCAGATTTACCTGCACTAGCTTCTGTGTAGATGAACTCAACTCTTTTAATGGCAAAATCTCACTGGAATCCGTTTGAGTAGCATGGTCTGTGCTGAAAAAGCCAACCTTCAAATCATCTGAAATGTTAAATCTGAAAAAGAAAAAAAAGGGAGGAAGGAGAGATTAACTGTGGTTTATATAGTAGATATTTCCTTAAAAATATATTTAGTGAGCATATTTCATGCAAATCATATTTTACAGATTCAAAGGATTGGTGAAGTGAGGAAACCACTGAATTATCTTCTCATGACTAGGGGTTTTCCCCAGGACTCTGCTGGATTATCAGATTCCATGGACACTAGCACATTGCTCCACTGATACTCATCTTATTTCCATTTTCTGAGACATGACCAATTTATGAGCCTACTTTTAATATCTTATTTGCGTTTTATGTGTGCTTCTGCTTGAAGCCATTATAAATTATGCACGGGCATAGCAAGCAAAATTACTTTTAGATAGAGGTTCTCAAAGTGTGGTCTGAGGAACCTCTGGAGGTTCCAGGACACTCTTTCAGGGAATCCACAGGTCAAAATTATTTTCTTAACAATATTAAGATTCTATTTGCCTTTTCCATTATCATTCTCTCACAAGGGTTCAGTGGAGTTTCCCAGAGGCTACAGGTTATGTGACTGCATGACAGATTGAATGCAGAAGCCGACAGGAGAATTCAGCTATGTTCCATTAAGCCAGGCATTGAGAAGACTTGCAAAAATGTAAAACAATGACACTATTCTCATTAAAGTTTTTGTTTTGAAAAATAGAGTTCGTTTTTCTTCAAAATACATTATTTATACTAACACAGAATTGGTTTATCATTATTTTAAACGTCTCTCCTTTAAAATTTCTAATATGGTAACTCTGAATAAATATAAACTAAAGCTCTTTGAGGGACCCTATAATTTTTAAGACTGTAAAGAGGTCCTGAAACCAAAGAATTTGAGAGCTTCTTCTTTAAGATAATCACACCACTGTACTGTATTTGATTTTAAACAGAATTCCCCCCAAAATATCTAAGTAGGAGCAAGTATTTGGAATGTCCTCCTACAGACTTTTAACTACGGGCATCTCAAACTGTAACAAGAAGGCCAGTTTTCTGGATGTACTCTCTCTGTCAATTTGACCAAACTTACCACAGCTATTGGTTTCTAAAATGTCAGGTAAAAAAAGAGAGCCGTGAAAGTAGAATTCCCGGACTTTTCAGTGCAGGCTCTGTAGACAGTGTCTGTGTTTCCACCTCTCACTTGTCTGCCGACCAGGTGGGGCAGACCGTGATGGGGGGCACCCCATGGCAAGCCCTCTCTTTTTACCGCTGGCAGAGCCTCAGATTTATCTCCCATGGAACTTAGGGGAGGGTGATCATATTCCCAGTAACAAGGGTAACCCTCGTCTGGTTTCAGCCCACCACAGTGATCCCATTCTTCTGGTCAGATATTTTAGGGGTGGGTGTGGGACTCAGTTCTGGTGAGTGTGATGGGAGAAAAGATCTGTCGGGGGCTTGTGGGAAACCTTTTGACACAGAAGCACCAGGGAGAGGCTTCCTCTATGACTCTGGACATTGCCACGTGTGGAAATGAGGCCAGGAACTGGCACAGTCATCTGGTGACCACAAGAGGGGCCAGCCAGAGAGCAAAGCCAGCGCACAGATGACGAGTTTTTAAAAAGATGGAAATAGGGCTTCCCTGGTGGCGCAGTGCTTGAGAGTCCGCCTGCCGATGCAGGGGACGTGGGTTCGTGCCCCGGTCTGGGGGGATCCCACATGCCGTGGAGCGGCTGGGCCCGTGGTCCATGGCCGCTGAGCCTGCGCGTCCGGAGCCTGTGCTCCGCAACGGGAGAGGCCACAACAGTGAGAGGCCCGCGTACCGCAAAAAAAAAAAAAAAAAAAAAAAAGATGTAAATAATTTCGACTGCTGACTTTGTTTAGCCATTGACTCAACTCCGAAACCCATCACACTTCTGGTCTTCCTGGAATGTCATATAATAAATCAACAATTTGTGAGAGTTTCTGTCAACCGTAGCTGAAAGCATCCTGATATTCGATGTGACATTATGTAAATTACTTACGCTTTCTGTGCCTTAGTTTCCTCTTATGCAAAATAAATAGTACCTATTTCATAGAGTTATTGTCAGGATAGTGAGTTAAGAAGTACTTTGAATGGTGTATGTCACACAGTAAGCCTTCACGAAATGTTATCCATTTTTGGTGCTGTGACAGTGGTTGTTGCTATCACCACTATGTTTTGAAAATATCACAGTTTTTAAAATCATATACAGAGAAAACTATAAAAGCATAGCAATATTCAACCAAGAAAGGCTAAATTTAAATTTTTTTAGATTTTGATATTCACTACACTGTAATGATTTTCAACTAATCCCACTAAATTTTCAACTAACCTTCCACACACCCATCAATATTATACTGATGACAGACCTAGTCAGCAGCATTATTCAAAGCAGAGGGAGCATCCGTAATGCTGTACATCTCAATTTCAATTAAAATTTCTAGTGTTTTCCCACAAAAAACTGTATTTTACATTTGGCCTACTTCATTTTAGGAGGCTATTTTTTTCTCACTAACACAGTACCTTTGGGAGAGGCAATCTCCATTGGCCCAAGCATCCCTGCATGTTCTTTCTGGGCATGCCAAGAATACAAAGGCCCTGATCACTCTTTCCTTGGGCCATTCCTGAGTTGTGTTTGCAGTGAGCAACCTTGAAGGATGAGGTAATGTCTTTCCCCTGCCAAGAAGCAGGCTTGCTACTCCTTACTGCAAAAGTGGTGAACCCCCCAAGCTCAGGGATCCTCTCCTTTAATACAACTCATTACTGTGTATAGGCATCCATGGTAGGTCTTTTGTGACACCCTAATGGAACTTAGGGGGCATGGGGAATCAATGCAAATAAACATGAATCACTAATACTGCTTTTGCCATGATGCAGTCCTTTGTCTCTGACCCAGGAGTCATGTCTTCTGCCAACAGCCATGAAACAGTAACAAGCAAACATATTAGCTTGTAAGGAGGGTAAGATCTCACACACTGCAGAGTCCTTGACAAGTACCTGACCCATAAAATCCTCTTGATAAATCCTTGTTGTATTCAATTCCTTAAAAAAAAACAAAAAAACTAAGATATAGCAATTAACTGAAAAGATGACCAATATTTAAGGCCTTGTCTATCTAAAAATCTATAACCATTTTTGAAAATAACTTGTGGAAACCACTACTAAGTTATAATCACTATGTTAAAATTAAATATGTATAATATTGTACTGAACTATAGAAATGGATGAATCATATGATCAATTATGATAAAAAAATTTTAATGTACTTTTTAAAGCAATTTATAACAAATAGGAGAAACCAACTTTTAAGTGGTGATGACATAAAATTTCAGGGAAAATATTCTTGGTACCTCTCAAAGCTGACAAATATTGATGACAAACTGTCCATGTGGTAAATTTTTTTCTAGAATATGTGTTTTAGAAATTTTAATGAAATTCTTTTATGATACATTTGGGAATGTTTTAAAGCATGAAATAAAAATAAAATCATTATAGTTCTGAACAAGTGTCCCACAAAATACAGATAATAAACATTTCCTAAAATGACTGCGTCTCCAAATCTTTTGTCATTTTCATCTATCATTGCCATTGTTCCTAGAGGTATCTTACTAAAACTCAGGTTGTACCACTACCCCACTATGGAGGACTTTGATAGCCTTCCCCTGCTTAAGAAAATTAAACTCCATCTTCTTATTCTGACCTCCAAAATATGCAGGCAAACTACTTTTCGGAGCTTCATGCATTTAACCAAGAATAATTGAGTACCTACTATTTGCCGGGCACTATTTTTGGCACCAAGGATAACAGCAGTGGACAAGGCAAAGTTTTTGTGCTTGTGGAACTTACATTCTAATGGAAGAGACAACCAGTAAACAAGTAAACAAAGACATGTTACATATTCTGAGGTAGTGGTAAGCCTCATCTCTCATTAAGTATACCCCATGTACCATACTCACCTGTCACACATCTTCCTGTTAAAACTCCCCGAAATACATCTGTACCTCGGCAGTACCTCAGCCTAGGACAGTTTCCCTACAGTTCTACCTACCAAAACCATACGTAGTCACTTTCTTTTCCATGTTCCTTTTCCTTCCCTTCCCTTCCCAGAGGACAGGAATCAACATGGTGGCCAATGAGATGGGTCAATTGTTCAATGATGAAAAAGGTTGGGAGCCATGCAGAGGAGAAGGCCAACAGTTCCAGTAGCCAAGGATGGAGGGCAGTTGGGAGAACAGGGGCAGCAGCACAGAGGCAGCAGGCAGAGGAGAGAGCCCACGTGGTTGGGAGATTGGATGCATTGAACAAACGTGTAAATGTACTGAAGATGATAGAAGTCAAGCTCTTTAGTCCCCAAAATGATATTTACAAACTTAAAAAAAGAGTAGGCTAGAATATACCTTGAGACAATGTAATGGAATTGGAAGTTCTGGCATGAGGGCATGGTTTTATAATTATGTACGTAGATAGATAAACAGTTATAGGTACATATATGTGCATATGAATGTGTGCATATATCATACATATGTACATATATTTATATACCTTTGTTTCTAGTTCTGTCCAATATGAGAGCCTAGAAGCAATGACACCCCAGTAACAATGAACACACTGAACACTCAGATGTTGGTTTTTAAATACCATTCTGCACTAAAAGGAACCAGGGCTTCTTGGAAAAATGGCTGGTTCCAAAGCTGGGATAACAAAAGTAGAAAATGAGCCTGGAACATCTTGCTATTCCAGAAAGTGAGGAAATACTCAAAAAACGATGGGGACACCTGAGAATGACACAGAAACTAGATTGAAGAGATTCCCACTGGCCATATCTGGGACAATTTGAGCATCAAAATAAATGATGAGGGAATTAGCTGGTGGTGCAGTGGTTAGGAATCTGCCTGCCAATGCAGGGGACATGGGTTTGAGCCCTGGTCCGGGAAGATCCCACATGCCTTGAAGCAACTAAGCCCATGTGCCACAACTACTGAGCCTGTGCTCTAGAGCCTGCAAGCCACAGCTACAGAAGCCCACACGCCTAGAGCCCGTGCTCTGCAACAAGAGAAGCCACCACAGTGAGAAGCCCGCACACCACAACGAAGAGTAGCCACCACTCGCCGCAACTAGAGAATGCCTGCGCACAGCAATGAAGACCCAATGCAGCCAAAAATAAATAAATAAATAAAATAATTTAAATAAATAAATAAATGATTAAAGTATCAGCTTACAACCTATTTAATGAAATATGAATCCAGCAGTCCACACTAACATAAATGAATGAATAAGCAGATAAATGAGAATGGGAAGCTCTAGTAAATGTATTAGAAAAGAATGATGAAAACAGAATCACCATTTGGCAACCACCATAGAGGTGACTGATTAAGGTGGGAGTTATCAATGGTAGCTAGGGCTAAGCTTAGCTTAAAGGCTAAGGCTGGTCAGTGGAAGTGTTTGATTAGGAAAAGGATATTTTGTTGAAAAATTAAGAACAGGACTACTAGGACTTCCCTGGCGGTCCAGTGGTTAAGACTCCATTTCTCCAGCATTCCTGCCAAGAATGCATGACCTGAGTCTGGTTATAAGGAAACAGTAGATGGACCCAGGTAGAGTTGGTCATGCTACAGAATGTCTGTACTTTTTGAAAAAGTGTCAAGGACATGAACAACAGGGAGAGGCTGAGGAACTCTTCCTGCTGAATATGTCTGAGGGGACAGGATAGCTAAAGACAACACACACTCCTAGATAGGATCCTGGACCAGAAAGGAAAGAAAGAGTCATCGCTGGTACACTTGGCACAGCTTGAAAGGGGCTTGTTATAGGGCTGTGCAATGTCAGTCTGCTGATTTGAGAGCTGTGTTGGTCATGTAGGAAAGTATCCCTTTTAGGAAAAACACACTTGAATGCTTAGGAGTGATGGGTTCCCATCACTCCAAAGCATTCAAGTGTGTTTTTCCTAAAAGGGATAGCTTGCTCTCAAAAGCTTCTAAAAAGACTGATAATAATCAATGCCTGAGTGTTTGTATGTGTGTGTGAATGTGTACAGGGGGAGAGGAGGAAGAGGAGAGAGAAAACAAATATGGTAAAATGTTAAGAATTGAAGAATCTATAGGTGAAGGGGATGTGGGAGTTCTTAGCTCTGTTCTGACAACTTTTCTGTAGATTTGAAATTATTTCAAAATAAACTATTTTTTAAAAGTCATGTGCATCCTTCAAGCAAGCTCAAATTTTACCAATTTCACCCAGTAAGAACTGTCAGTATTTTAGGCCTTAACAAACAATGAAATGTGAATTTGGAAGCAACATATACCACATTTGTGTGTGCTACTTCAACCCGTTTTCCAAGTCACAAGTAAGGAGCCTACTTTTATTGGAACCTAGAGTAAGAGAAATCTAGATTGCAGTGCAAGCTGCTCTTCCACTTGGATGGCACGAATCAGCAGATACAGTGGGACTCTCAAGAGTGTCTGGAACAACCAGGTATGATCTGGTTGACCCTTTGGCAAGCACCCATCACAAAATCGCAACATAGACCTCTAGGACTTTGAAGTAAATCTTATGCCGTCTTGTGTAGACGACTATCACCCTTTTGAGAAAACAGCCTCTAGCTTGCTTCTGAGCCTTGGAAGAGACTGAATGCCTAACCATGAGTCACCAGGTGAACTTATGGCCTGGGTTTCCCAGGACAAACTGGGTTTTACCTGAACCGCCAAACCATGAAGTTGGGCAAGTGCAGCTTCAATCTCTCATCAGGTGGGAGTGGCGTATAAGACACCAGACTCAGGCAGAAGGAAAGCAATTTATAGGAGTAAGTGGCCCTGTGCCTCTTCCCCCTCAATCCGCAGCTATGGCCTCATGGGAAGTTGTGGATGATGAGCTGAGGAAGAAAAAACTCAAGCCTGGTTAACGATGGAGCTGCCACCAGAAGGTGGATACCTGCCGTCTTACAGCCTCACTCGGAGGTGACCCTGAAGAATAGTCATGAAGAAAAATCCTCCCACTGAACAGAACCTGAAGTAGTACATTTAGTTTACTACTTTTTCTGGATGAGAAATGGCCAGAACCACACATCTGTATTAATTTATGGGTAGTTGCTAAAGGCTTAACTGGATGGTCAGGAACTTGGAAGGAACAAGATTGAGAGACTGGTGACAAGCAAGTCTAAGGGAGAGCACCATGGATGAGGCTTTAAGAATGGGTACAGGCTGTAAAAATGTTGTGCCCCATGTGAATTTTCACATGTGATCCACTGCAGAAAAAGTGCTCAGTAATCAGGTAGGCAACAAGACACACCCTGGGGATATCAGTCAGTTTCCACAGCCACCCCAGTTCTCACTCAATCGCCCTTCAACAAAATGGCCATGGTGGCAGGGATGGAGTTCAAAAAAATGGACTTTTCCTTACCAAGGCTGGCCTGACTGCTGCAAGCCCTGAGGGCCTATCAGCCCACGTAGAGAGCCCCTAATATGGCCATATTTACTAGTGAGGATAGCCAGCCGCCTGGTGGCAGGTTGATAACACTGAACCTCTCCCATCATCCTCATTGGGATAGACATATACTGGATATGGATTTGCATTCCCTGACCATAACGCCATCCACCAGAACTGAGGCAGGAGACAGATGGGCCCCAGGCTGGGCAGCTGAGGTTTGTCCCCTGTGGACAGATACTCCAAGTTGACGAGGAGGAACTGAGCTCTGCCCAGATAAGAGGCCGTATATTTCTCATTCTTGAGGTCAAGCAGACCCTCCCGACTATACAAGAGGAGAAAGGCTCCTTGGAGGTCAAAAGGGAGTGACGTCAACCTACCCACAGGCCTCTTCACTAGAATCCATTTGGCTAAGAGATGCGCGCACACAGGGGAGGACCCTGAGATAAAACAAATACGGACTCAGAACCACACAAAGCAAGCTGATTGGCCAAAGGAAACCCGGAAGAAATGCCCCATAAGTGATTCAAACTACCACGAGGGCACGACTCTCTCTCTGAGGCCGCCTATGTGTCTATCCACACGTACTCTTTTTCCTCCTAATAAACACTTTGTTTCACTACTTCCCATTTCTTTGTGGAAATTCACTTTCTGCAAAGCCGTACAGGCCAGGGCCTTGTCACTGGCCACTGTTCCCTGGTGGTCTAGTGGCTAGGACTTGGGGCCCTCACTTCAGAGGCCTGACTTCAATCTTTGGCGAGGAACCAAAATCCTGCTTCATGCCACTGCAGGCCGAGGCCACCTGAGATCAGAACCATCATCCATTGATTCACAGAAGGCCTTACCCACCATCATGACATTGGGCATGGCATCACTTCTAATCAAGGTACTCTATTTCACAGCAAAAGAAGTACAGCAACGGACTCATGCCCATGGAACTGACTGGTCTTATAAGCAGATAAGGTAGGAGGGTTCATGAAGAAAGAGAACCAGGCATGGCTTTCGTGACATAAGAGAAGCCTTTTTTGGCCTAAGCCATTTTGTGATCTAAGCCTGGCCACAATGCTTTCCCTTGAACAGGTCTCCATAATTAATGACCTTACCGGAAGTGAGGGAAATGCAGGAACAAAGGAAATGCAGTCAAGAAACAATTGGTCAGGATCGTAGGGAAGATGGCGGAAGATTAAGATGCGGAGATCACTTTCCTCCCCACAGATACACCAGAAATACATCTACACGTGGAACAACTCCTACAGAACACCTACTGAATGCTGGCAGAAGACCTCAGACCTCCCAAAAGGCAAGAAACTCCCCACGTACCTGGGTAGGGCAAAAGAAAAAACAGAGACAAAAGGATAGGGACGGTACCTGCACCAGTGGGAGGGAGGTGTGAAGGAGGAAAAGTGTCCACACACTAGGAAGCCCCTTCGCGGGCGGAGACTGCGGGTGGCGGAGGGGGGGAACTACGGGGCCGCGTAGGAGAGCCCAGAAACAGGGGTGCAGAGGGCAAAGCGGGGAGATTCCCGCACAGAGGGTCAGGGCCGACCGGCACTCACCAGCCCAAGAGGCTTGTCTGCTCACCCGCCATGGCGGGCGGGGCTGCGAGCTGAGGCTCGGGCTTCGGTCGGAGCGCAGGGAGAGGACTGGGCTTGGCGGCGGGAACACAGCCTGAAGGGGGTTAGTGCGCCACGGCTGGCCGGGAGGGAGTCCAGGGAAAAGTCTGCACCTGCCGAAGAGGCAAGAGACTTTTTCTTCCCTCTTTCTTTCCTGGTGCGCGAGAAGAGGGGATTAAGAGCGCTGCTTTAAGGACCTCCAGAGACGGGCGCGAGCCGCGGCTAAAAGCACGGACCCCAGAGACGGGCATGAGACGCTAAGGCTGCTGCTGCCGCCACCAAGAAGCCTGTGTGCGAGCACAGGTCACTATCCACACCCCCCTTCCGGGGAGCCTGTGCAGCCTGCCACTGCCAGGGTCCCGTGATCCAGGGACAACTTCCCGGGAGAACGCACGGCGTGCCTCAGGCTGGTGCAACGTCATGCCGGCCTCTGCCACCGCAGGCCCGCCCCGCCTCCGTGCCGCTCCCTCCCCCCCCCCACCCCCGGCCTGAGTGAGCCAGAGTCCCCGAAGCACAGCTGCTCCTTTAACCCCGTCCTGTCTGAGCGGAGAACAGACGCCCTCCAGCGACCTACACGCAGAGGCGGGGCCAAATCCAAAGCTGAGCCCCGGGAGCTGTGAGAACAAAGAAGAGAAAGGGAAATCTCTCCCAGCAGCCTCAGAAGCAGCGGATTAAAGCTCCACAATCAACTTGATGTACCTGCATCTGTGGAATACATGAATAGACAATGAATCATCCCAAATTGAGGAGGTGGACTTGGAGAGCAAGATTTATGATTTTTTTTTTCCTGTTTTCCTCTTTTTGTGAGTGTGTATGTATATGCTTCTGTGTGAGATTTTGTCTGTATAGCTTTGCTTCCACCATTTGTCCTAGGGTTCTATCCGTCCGTTTTTTTTCCTTAAAAAAATTTTTTTTCTTAATAATTATTTTTTATTTTAATAACTTTATTTTACTTTAGCTTCTTTCCTTCCTTCCTTCCCTCCTCCCTCCCTCCCTTCCTTCCTCCTTCCTCCCTCCCTCCCCCCCTTTCTCTTTCTTTCTTCCTTCCTTCCTTCCTTCCTTCCTTTCTTCCTTTCTTTCTTCTCTTTCTCCCTTTTATTCTGAGCCGTGTGGATGAAAGGCTCTTGGTGCTGCAGCCAGGAGTCAGTGCTGTGCCTCTGAGGTGGGAGAGCCAACTTCAGGACACTGGTCCACAAGAGACCTCCCAGCTCCACATAATATCAAACGGCGAAAATCTCCGAGATATCTCCATCTCAACACCAGCACCCAGCTTCACTCAACGACCAGCAAGCTACAGTGCTGGACACCCTATGCCAAACAACTAGCAAGGCAGGAACACAACCCCACCCATTAGCAGAGAGGCTGCCTAAAATCATAATAAGTTCACAGGCACCCCAAAACACACCACCAGACGTGGACCTGCCCACCAGAAAGACAAGATCCAGCCTCATCCACCAGAACACAGGCACTAGTCCCCTCCACAAGTAAGCCTACACAACCCACTGAACCAACTTTAGCCACTGGGGACAGACACCAAAAACAACGGGAAGTACGAACTGCAGCCTGCAAAAAGGAGACCCCAAACACAGTAAGATAAGCAAAATGAGAAGACAGAAAAACACACAGCAGATGAAGGAGCAAGATAAAACCCCACCAGACCTAACAAATGAAGAGGAAATAGGCAATCTACCTGAAAAAGAATTCAGAATAATGATAGTAAAGATGATCCAAAATCTTGGAAATAGAATAGACAAAATGCAAGAAATATTTAACAAGGACCTAGAAGAATGAAAGATGAAATAAGCAACGATGAACAACACAATAAATGAAATTAAAAATACTCTAGATGGGATCAATAGCAGAATAACTGAGGCAGAAGAATGGATAAGTGACCTGGAAGATAAAATAGTGGAAATAACTACTGCAGAGCAGAATAAAGAAAAAAGAATGAAAAGAACTGAAGACAGTCTCAGAGACCTCTGGGACAACATTAAACACACCAACATTCGAATTATAGGGGTTCCAGAAGAAGAAGAGAAAAAGAAAGGGACTGAGAAAATATTTGAAGAGATTATAGTTGAAAACTTCCCTAATATGGGAAAGGAAATAGTTAATCAAGTCCAGGAAGCACAGAGAGTCCCATGCAGAATAAATCCAAGGAGAAATACGCCAAGACACATATTAATCAATCTGTCAAAAATTAAATACAAAGAAAGCATATTAAAAGCAGCAAGGGAAAAACAACAAATAACATACAAGGGAATCCCCATAAGGTTAATAGCTGATCTTTCAGCAGAAACTCTGCAAGCCAGAAGGGAGTGGCAGGACATATTTAAAGTGATGAAGGAGAAAAACCTGCAACCAAGATTACTCTACCCAGCAAGGTTCTCATTCAGATTTGATGAAGAAATTAAAACCTTTACTGACAAGCAAAAGCTGAGAGAGTTCAGCACCACCAAACCAGCTTTACAACAAATGCTAAAGGAACTTCTCTAGGCAAGAAACACAAGAGAAGGAAAAGACCTACAATAACGAACCCAAAACAATTAAGAAAATGGGAATAGGAACATACATATCAATAATTACCTTAAATGTAAATGGACTAAATGCTCCCACCAAAAGACACAGATTGGCTGAATGGATACAAGAACAAGACTCATATATATGCTGTCTACAAGAGACCCATTTCAGACCTAGAGACACATACAGACTGAAAGTAAGGGGATGGAAAAAGATATTCCATGCAAATGGAAACCAAAAGAAAGCTGGAGTAGCAATTCTCATATCAGACAAAATAGACTTTAAAATAAAGACTATTAGAAGAGACAAGGACATTACATAATGATCAAGGGATCGATCCAAGAAGAAGATATAACAATTGTAAATATTTATGCACCCAACATAGGAGCACCTCAATACATAAGGCAAATACTAACAGGCATAAATGGAAAATCGACAGTAACACAGTCATCGTAGGGGACTTCAACACCCCACTTTCACCCATGGACAGATCATCCAAAATGAAAATAAATAAGGAAACACAAGCTTTAAATGATACATTAAACAAGATGGACTTAATTGATATTTATAGGACATTCCATCCAAAAACAACACAATACACATTTTTCTCAAGTGCTCATGGAACATTCTCCAGGATAGATCATATCTTGGGTCACAATCCAACCTTGGTAAATTTAAGAAAATTGAAATTGTATCAAGTATCTTTACTGACCACAATGCTATGAGACTAGATATCAATTACAGGAAAAGATCTGTAAAAACTACAAACACATGGAGGCTAAACAATACACTACTTAATAACAAAGTGATCACTGAAGAAATCAAAGAGGAAATTAAAAAATACCTAGAAACAAATGACAATGGAGACACGACAACCCAAAACCTATGGGATGCAGCAAAAGCAGTTCTAAGAGGGAAGTTTATAAGAATACAATACTACCTTAAGAAACAGGAAACATCTCGAATAAACAACCTAACCTTGCACCTAAAACAATTAGAGAAAGAAGAACAGAATACCCCAAAGTTAGCAGAAGAAAAGAAATCATAAAACTCAGATCAGAAATAAATGAAAAAGAAATGAAGGAAATGATAGCAAAGATCAATAAAACTAAAAGCTGGTTCTTTGAGAAGATAAACAAAATTGATAAACCATTAGCCAGACTCATCAAGAAAAAAAGGGAGAAGACTCAAATCAATAGAATTAGAAATGAAAAAGGAGAAGTAACAACTGACACTGCAGAAATACAAAAGATCATGAGAGATTACTACAAGCAACTCTATGCCAATTAAATGGACAACCTGGAAGAAATGGACAAATTCTTAGAAATGCACAGCCTGCCAAGACTGAATCAGGAAGAAATAGAAAATATGAACAGACCAATCACAAGCACTGAAATTGAAACTGTGATTAAAAATCTTCCAACAAACAAAAGCTCAGTAGCAGATGGCTTCACAGGCGAATTCTATCAAACATTTAGAGAAGAGCTAACACCTATCCTTCTCAAACTCTTCCAAAATATAGCAGAGGGAGGAACACTCCCAAACTCATTCTACGAGGCCACCATCACCCTGATACCAAAACCAGACAAGGATGTCACAAAGAAAGAAAACTACAGGCCCATATCACTGATGAACATAGATGCAAAAATCCTCAACGAAATACTAGCAAACAATCCAACAGCACATTAAAAGGATCATACACCATGATCAAGTGGGGTTTATTCCAGGAATGCAAGGATTCTTCAATATACGCAAATCAATCAACGTGATACACCATATTAACAAATTGAAGGAGAAAAACCACATGATCATCTCAATAGATGCAGAGAAAGCTTGTGACAAAATTCAACACCCATTTGTAATAAAAACCCTGCAGAAAGTAGGCATAGAGGGAACTTTCCTCAACATAATAAAGGCCATATATGACAAACCCACAGCCAACATCGTCCTCAATGGTGAAAAGCTGAAAGCATTTTCTCTAAGATCAGGAACAAGATAAGGTTGCCCACTCTCACCACTCTTATTCAACATAGTTTTGGAAGTTTTAGCCACAGCAATCAGAGAAGAAAAGGAAATAAAAGGAATCCAAATCGGAAAAGAAGGAGTAAAGCTGTCACTGTTTTGCAGATGACATGATACTATACATAGAGAATCCTAAAGATTCTGATTCACTTTGTTATAAAGCAGAAACTAACACACCATTGTAAAGCAATTATACGCCAATAAAGATTAAAAAAAAAAAAAAGAAACAATAGGTCAGTGATAAAACAGGGTCCTAGTTCCTCCTCAAGAGACATACATAATATATCTTTGAGTTCTGCAGGAACTAAGGCCTCCAGCCAGGTGGAGGATGGAATGATGACGTTGACCCTCTTGACTTCAATCAACTAAAGCTTGGACTCTGTCAACTTCTGCCCTAATTCTATGCTGAATTCTCCTCTACTCACATCCCTTCATGAATATGCATGTACCCTTACCTTAAAACTTCCCCAATCTTGCTGTTTGGGGAGACATTGCTTTGGGAAAGATCCCTGGTGTTCTCCTTACTTGCTGCAAGTAATAAGTCATTCCTTCTCCCAGTCTTTGGCTTGGTTGTGTCTTTTGGCTCAACACCCACCAAGAAGTGAACCCAGTTTTGGGGTAACAGTATTATCATATATCCCATACCCAGTAGAGCTGACCTAGTGGAAAGGTAGAATGGCTTACTGAAGACTCAGTCATGGCATTTGAGAGACAAATCCACAAAAGGATGTGGTTCTGTCTTATAGGATGTAGTACATGCTTTCAAAGGGGAGCAGAATTTGCCACCCCAAAATATGCCTCTTTGACATAAGGATTATCTTGAGCTAGTTATTTTAAAGAAACTACAGGACTTCCCTGGTGTCGCAGTTGTTAAGAATCCTCCTGCCAATGCAGGGGACATGGGTTCTAGCCCTGGTCCGGGAGGATCCCACAAGCCGCAGAGCAACTACTACTGTGTTGCCACTACTGAGCCTGCGCTCTAGAGCCCGTGAGCCACAACTACTGAGCCCACATGCCACAATTACTGAAGCCCGCGTGCCTGCCTGTGCTCTGCAGCAAGAGAAGCCACTGCAATGAGAAGCCCGGGCACCGCAACAAAGAGTAGCCCCCGCTCACCACAACTAGAGAAAGCCTGTGCGCAGCAACGAGGACCCAACGCAGCCATAAATAAATAAATAAATTTATTAAATAAATAAAATGGTAAAATATTAAAAAAAAAGAAACTACACACATGGGAGAAGCTCTGAAAACAGAATAAAAGTTACCCTTTTGTAAGAGACATTTACATTTGTAAGGAAAATCTCTGTTGTAAGCTTGTCTTCCTGGCTGTACTGGGAAGAAGGGAATGACTAAATCTCTAGAAAGTCTTATCAATGTAGAAGGACATGGACTTAAAGCTGCATAACAACCATCCCCTTGTTTGCCGTGCTTTTCCTCAGAACCTCCCATAACTGACTCCATCCTCACCCTCAACATCTTCTTTTGTGTTTAGCTGGAGATGATATTTAAGGTGGTGGCATGGGCCATTTCAGGGAGTTATTCAGTTTTCCTGGGTATCTCTCTTGAATACAGGAGGTATACATGTTATTAAACTTCTGTTGGTGGTATTTTTTTTTCTCCAGTTAATCTGTCTTTTTTTACAGGGTGGGGTCGGGGGGGTGCTCTCAGCCAATAACATAGAAAGGGTAGAAGGAAAATTATTAGGGGAACCACTGACTGAAACCGCCCACCCTGGCCAGACAAGATAGTAGCCACTTTCATGAGTTTCTTGACAACAGGAGGTCCTGGTAAGGAACGTGGAACTAACAAGCTACCACCACCCGGAAGAATTCGGGAAAGGTCAAAAGGAGAGAGGAGATGCTAAGCCCATATGTCCTACCAACCTCCCAGAATCCTCCTCGCTGGAATCTGTCTTGGCTGAGCAATGAGTGCACCATCAGGAAGGACCCTGAGTCAGAATGACTGGCCAGAGACAACCCGGAAACTAACCCCATTACCGTAGAACCCGACACTGCAAGCCACATGGCAGAGCAGCTCTCCTGTGTTCCCTCACCCTGCTGCTCTCCACCCAGTCACCCCTTCCCAATAAAGTCTCTTGCTTTGCCAACACGTGTGTCTCCTCAGACAATTCATTTCTTAGTGTTAGACAAGAGCCCACTCTCGGGCCCTGGAAGGGATCCCCCTTCCTGCAACAAAATTACTTTTCTTCCTCTACACTTTGAATCAGTACAAGACGCCATCTCTCCCACAGCCACAGGTCCAGAAATTGAGGGGTAAAAGGGGAAGAGGATCCTCTCACTCTTACACCTAATAATCCACCCCTAAAATCACTGCTTTCCTGTCCCAGCAACTTCATGATCTGCTGGCTTGGAGGTCTTAGTTCCCAAGGGGAGAATGCTTCTACCAGGAAGCACGTCAATGTTTCCACTGAATTAGATGAGAGTGAATTGGACTGGTACCTGGCCACACTGTGTGATCCTTCCACCACTAAACCAAAGGCAGAGAAAGGGGGCACTCTACTGGTTGAAATGATTAATTCGGATTATCAAGAGGAAAACAGGTTGCTGGTACACAGTGGAGTCAAGAACTATGTCTGGAACCCAGGAGTTTCTCTGGAGTAAGTCTCAGCATTTCCATGTCCAACAGCAAAGATTAATGGAAAAATACAGCAACCCCCCAAAATCAGACAGGACTTTTGAGGACTCAGGACCTTCAAGAATGACGATATGGATCTCCCAGCTATGTATAGAACCTTGGCTTGCCTGTATCTTTCACCAAGTTCCTTGGCCACTCAACAAGCCATGCCCATGTGAAACGGAGAAGGACCCTGTGGTGCTTTCCCCCCATGTCCTCAGGCTGCATTTTGTCTGTGGAAAAACTTTAGCCAAAGAATAAGTTTAATCAGAGAAGAGAGAAAATGCAGAAACAGGAAAACAGTCAAAGGAGACCAAATAATAATAGTTTAGTCAGTAAGCAAAGTCAAGGACCTTTAGTTCCCCCTTAAGGGCTATAGGTAATATTCTGAGCCATATCCTGTGAGCTGTCTATATAGATACTGAAACCCTCACCAGGTGGAAGAAGTTAACTACGTGAGGACCAGGCTGTAGCCATGACATAAGCTGCCACAATTCCAAGAATTGGCCTCAAAGAAATGGAAACAAACCGACCCTGGAACTGAAGATTAACTGTACCTAAAACAATCGAGATGACGCAGGTCAGACCACTGATGACCAATGTCAAGATGACTGTCAGAGCTGACTGCGCTGTTTCTGCAGGTAGCGGCCTTGCTCTGTCTATAAAGGCTCTTGCTTCCTGATTGTTGGAGTTGGATGGGAGTCGGCCTTTGAACAGGCGTCCGCCCTCCCCGCCTCCAGTTGCGGGCCTCCGAAATAAAGCAACCTTTCCTTTCCTACCGACCCTTGTCTCTCGACAATTGGCTTTCCAGCAGCGAGCAGCCAGACCTTGGTAACACATGGACCAGCTCTTGTTACCAGGAAGAGCTAAATCAGACTCCATGTTGGATCTGTTTCTTTTATTTTAACCTTTGCTTCCCGTTGCTTTTGTTCACTAAAAGGATACTCTCTATACATAATGGCCTGCCTTGGGGAACCCTGCCCCTCTGCCTGAATGTTAAACAAAAGTGCCTTTGTTCAGGGAAACATCCTGACCCCGTCCACTTGTGAATGGCAGCAAGAAAGAAGAAATTAACACATCCCCTCCCTGAGGCTGGCCATTCCAGGAGATATTTGCAAGACTTATGGCCTTTTAACTTTACTTCCTCACCCCCTCCCCCTCTCTGTTCCATCAAAGAAACTGGCATCCAAACCCCGATAAGATGGGTTTTTTTGGAGATATTAGTCTCCCATCTTTTCTGTCTGCGGCTTTCCGAATAAAGTCATGTTCCTTGCCTCAACACCTTGTCTCCCGATTTACTTGCCTGTGGTACGGCGAGCAGAGCGAACTTGGACTCCGTAACACTCTGGGCAGCACCCTCTGGCAGGTGTCTCTACCACCAGCCGCATCCTCTCCCAAGAGGTCTTAATCTCAGCATTTGGTGGGGTGGGAGCCTGCTAAATCTTAGTCCCTTCTGTGCTTACGCCTCCTCTGCCCTTGGGGTCACAGCTGCATTTGCATTCGCTATGACAGTGCTGCTTAGGGTCTTTTATCACCTTTACCACCTTTTACTAGTTAAAAATCCTCTTTAATATTTAATAAGAAACGGGAAATGTTTGTTCCCCGTTCAAATACTGGTGAGGTTTCTGCCTCCTGTTTGGACTCTGCATGCTACATCAATACAATAAATACAAACAACAACCTAAACTTAACCTGTTTCTTTATATTCTGCAACGCCTCCCATTTAACAGAATTCAGTGACTCACCCTTCCAGCCTGGAAATGCAATCCTTTACCCTTTCCAGCACCAAGCGGCTCCTTTTTTACTACTCAGCTGCATTTTTCAATAAGCTTGACCACATATGTTCTTTCCTTTCTTCCCACTTTAAGCAAAAGATCTGTGGTAGGTGGTAAATTATGAATGTGAGTAGGTTTTATGATAAATATATAATGTTACATGTCAATTATATCTCCAAACTAGAAAAAAAAAATAGAGGTGCAAAAAAAAAACCCACGCCAAATACATATATCTTCAGGATATGATTTAGAAACTTGGAATAATGTTTTCAGCTATTCCATCTGATGCCATAATATTATAGTAATACAGTATGATATTTTAAAACCAGGTTCAAGAATGTTATAGATACCTCCTCCAGGGTGTCTAGAAATAATATTAGTGCCTATTTACTGTGTTAAAGAGAAAACCACAGGCTCAAAATGGCATTACTCGTTCTAAAGCCCATGATACCAAATCTAGACTTAATACTTGACTTAATTGCACTTTCAACGTTGCCCAGAAATGTACTCCTAATCAACCAGTCTGGAATTTTCTGGTCAGCACCAAGAAGATAATCTGTCACGGGGGTGTGGGGGGCTCTCCATTCCGCTCCCAGAGGAAGAAGAGGCAATCTGCATGATAAAACCCCTGCCTTTCCCTTTCCCCAAAAAGATAAGCCCTAGCCTAAAAGCAATGCTTTCTTCTTTTTCACTAATAGCTCTTTTTCCTATAGAAACCTCCCATTTTGTACAACCCCCTTGGAGCACCCTTCTAATTGCTAGACAGAATGCTGCCCAATTCATGAATCATCTAATTAAACCAATTAGATCTTCAAATCTACTGGGTTGAATTTTGTTTTTTAACAATTGAATGCGGACTTCCCTGGTGGTGCAGTGGTTAAGAATCCGCCTGCCAATGAAGGGGACACGGGTTCGAGCCCTGGTCCCAGAAGATCCCCCACGTGCTGCGGAGCAACTAAGCCTGCGAGCCACAACTACTGAGCCCGCGTGCTGCAACTACTGAAGCCGCACGCCTCAAGCCCGTGCTCTGCAACAAGAGAAGCCACCGCAATGAGAAGCCCAGGCACCGCAACGAAGAGTAGCCCCCGCTGGCCGCAGCTAGAGCAAGCCCTCACGCAGCAGCAAAGACCCAACGCAGCCAAAAACAAAAAACAAAACAAAACAATTGAACGCTTAACTTGTCCTATGTGATTAGTCAAGATATACGTCTTAATACACACACACTTTCTTCTCAGGTTATCTACCTTTCTCATTCTGAAGATATGGAAGCTGAGGCTCAAAGATTGTAAGTACAGTAAGTCCCCTAATACGAACCTTCAAGTTGCGAAGGTTAATCTAAAAATCACAAGCCTGGGAATTCCCTGGT
The DNA here is from genome assembly GCF_963924675.1 of Phocoena phocoena. Taxonomy (NCBI): domain Eukaryota; kingdom Metazoa; phylum Chordata; class Mammalia; order Artiodactyla; family Phocoenidae; genus Phocoena; species Phocoena phocoena. The sequence continues at coordinate 165,576,091 of NC_089220.1, forward strand.
GGTCCAGTGGTTAGGATCCCACGCTCTCACTGCCTAGGGTGCTGGTTCAATCCCCGGATGGGGAACTATGATCCCGCAAGCCACATGGCATGGCCAACAAAAACCAAAAAAACCACAAGCCTAAAGTGACAGCTTCTTACCCTCCATCCCTGGTGAGAACAGGCCTATGGCTCTACTATCCCTAACTGGTCATCACTTTTTGAATGACTGATTTAGAAAGTTCTGTCTCATTCAGAATCTAAGTGCAACATGAAAGTTCATTCTTCAGATTCCCATCAAATTCCAAATGTGTCTAATTTTAGATAACAACCCCTCTGCCTAGAATGGAAACCAACATCACAACAAACTAAGTGGTTCCTACACAATCCTTATTTACAGGTTTAACAATTTGATTTCTGAATAATAGCTTAGTTATTATGCATAAAATAATCTTGGAAAAACAGCAATTACAGGGGTTTTTTCAAACAAATTAGATACAAAATTAACATGTTAACTTATAGAAAATAGATCCATGAATATTTATTAATAGAATGCAATGACACGTCTCACTAAATCCTAGAATAATCTATCCTAACAAATGCTCATTAATGAATTAGTCAAAGAAAGTGGCATTAAGTGCACCAAACTTTCACTATGGTGTACTGCTCAATTTTAACTAAGGAAAATATTGCTTCCACCTTTTTCCTCTTCAAAGAGCACACAACTTTGATGTGTCCCAAGGCTCACACACTTCTTTTCACTCACTGCCTGGGTGATCTGACCAAGTTTCCCAGCTCTAGATCCATCTTTGTGCCAATTACCCCCACAATGGTACAGCCATTCTGGGCCTCTCTTCTGAACTTTAGGCTTTAAAGGTAGCAGAACATGGCACCCCGAAATATGCCTCTTTAGCATAAGGATTATTTTGAGCTAATTATTTTTGAGGAACTGCAGACACAGGTGAAGCCCTGGAAACAGAGTAGAAGTTACCCCTTTGTAAGAGAAATTTACATTTATAAAGGAACTCTCCATTTGTGTCTTCCTGTCCTACCAGAAAGATGACTCTAACTCACAAAAGAATCTTATTAAAGGAGAAGACACCCCTTTAAATCTGCATAACAGACCTTACCCTTTTTTATTGGACTTCTTGGTAACCTCGCATAACAGGCCTCCCTCCACCCTACATCTTTCTTTTGTATTCAGCTGAAGATGGTATTTAAAGTGGTGGCTTGGGCCATCTTGGAGTTTTACTCATTTTTCCTGGGTAACTCCTAGGTATACATGAGACATGCATGTTAATAAACTTGTTTGTTTTTCCTCTTGTTAATCTTTTATAACCGGGGCTGTCTCAGCCAAGAACTCAGAAGAGTACAGGGTAAATTACTGTTCCTTCTCTAAAGACTCACATAACCAACTACCAACTTAACAGCCTAGATGGATGGCTAAGAGTTACATCTGAGATATTATGTCCAAAAGTAAGCTTATGATATTCCCCCCAAAGCTATTCGTGTCCTAGTTTTCTCCATCCCAGTTCATGGCAACTCCATCCTTCCAGTTAGCCAGCTCCCACTCTGTGCCTATCAGTCCTACCTTCAACATAGATCTAGAACCTGACTAGTCTCACCACCTCCAACTCCTGCTACCACCACGGTCACTTTTCACCAAGCATATTGTCCTAGTCCCTTAACTGGTTTCCCTGTTTCTACCCCTGTCCTCACTATAGTCTAATATCAAAGCAATTGCCAGAGTAATTCTGTTGAAAGATAAACCAGATTATGTCATTCCTCTCCTCCAATCCCCTCATGTCTTCCCATCTGTGACAGTGTGATTTATAATAAACATATATATATTTTGGTCTTCATCCGTGCTTCCTGCCTCACAGCAGCCGAAACCCTTGGAATTTCCTAAGCGACAAGCACAATGAGAGAATCTTTTGTTATACTGATAATATTTGGTCTTCTGTCCTCAGTTTCTGAAATAGTGGAAAAAGTTGAACAGGGTGTCTGGCTATTCGTGAGAAGCCCCTTTCAACCACACCTGATTTTATGTGAATGAGGTGACTTTTGAAAAGCCCCTAAGGATGGGGGTGGTTGCCAGGGGAACCAACCATGATGAGAGGGTTAGAACTTTCCACCCCACCCCCCAATTCCTCTGGAGAGGGCTGGAGGTTGAATCAATCACAAAAAGTCAATGATTCCATCAATTCTGCCCATGCAGTGAAGCCTTCATAAACATCCCTGAATTACAGGGTTCAGAGAGCTTCCAGGTTGGTGAACAAGAATGAACTCATGTGCCAGGAGGGTGGCGCACCCCAAACTCCACAGGGACAGAAGCTCTTGTGCTCCAGACCCTTCCAGACCTCGCCCTATGTATCTCTTCCTCTGGCTCTTCATTCATATCCTTTAATATTCTTTGTAATAAACCAGTCACCGAGTAGGTGAACTGGATTCTTGAGTCCTGTGAGCCACTCTAGCAAATCAACTGAACCTGAGGAACCTCTGAGTTATAGCTGGTTGTCAGAAGCACAGATGACAACCTGGACTTGAAATTGGCCTCTGAAGAGGGAGGACAGGGGCAGTCTTGTGGGACTGAGCCCTTAACCTATGGAATCTGACACTATCTCCAGTTAAACTACAGGACACAAGAACAAAATAGTGGCTACCAGTAGGGAGAGGGAAAGAGGGAGGGGCAACACAGGCGTAGGGGATTAAGAGGTACAAACTATTAAGTAAGCTACAGGATATAATGTACAACATGAGGAATATAGCCAATATTTTATAAGAACTGTAATAAGAGTATAACCTTTAAAAATTGTGAATCACTATATTGTACACCTGTAACTTACATAATATTGTACAGCAACTATACTTCAATTAAAAATATATAAATAAGCAAACTACAGGACACACCCAGTCAGTGTCTGCTGAGAATTGGAGAATTGCTTGGCGGTGTTTAAAAAACACATCTGACCACCTCATCCAAGGTCAATGCTGAAGTCCTTACAAGGATCTAGGTGCCAGGCCATCCGGCACCATCCCCTTACCTCTGACCTCATCTCCACTGCTCTCTCCTCCCCCCACTGCTCCAGCCTCCTGGTGACACCCACGCCCACTCTCTTCTGCTTCCTGTCTTGCCTGGAACACTTTGTTCCCTGAGAGGGTTCCCCCTCCAGCCTGCAGGTCTTCCCCCCAAAGTCATCTCCAAGAAGTCTTCCTTGACCACAGTATCTAAAATTACAACCTCCTTCCCCACTCCACACACTATTTCTTCGGCTCTGTTTCCCCCTTAGCACTCACCACCACTTAACTTATTTATTATAGAGTCTGCTTGTCTATCGCTGGTTTCCTGACTAGAACTAAACTTCACAAAGGACGGGCTTATGTTGGTTTGTGGACTGCTGCTTCCTCATGGGCTGATTCTTCCCTCATTACGGGACTGCAGTCAGTACTGAGCCTCTCCCGCTCACACCAGACACCTGAGAACCAGCACAGTCTCCCCCCCCCACCCCCCAGCACTGCAGGTGAAGAGAAACTCACACGCGCATCAGTGGTTCCTCTGTTCGCGCAACAAGCACTAACTGAGGCCCTGGCACTGTCAGTCTGGCCGCTGAGCACCGCCAGTGCGTTTTGCTGGAGAAGCTCCCCACCACGGAATGCTGCGGAACCCAGGGCAGGAAGTCATTCCTCTCAGTCAACCACTAGAACAGGTGAGACACTGTGCCCACCGAGCTTACCATCCGCTGCTGCCAATATGTATTTTCACAACCACCAATCAGCCAGGTTCTGATCCCTTTTAACAAACGCACCCACTTAATACAGTTGAGCGGGGGCAGCTGGTCTGGCGGCACCATTTCCCTGCGTCGGTCCCCACCACTGGGCTTTGGTCCCTTCTTCCCATTGGGGAGCGGCCTCAGTGGGCGGGGCTTGCCTCTCAGCCAGCCCACCGGGCGCCACGAGGCCCTTGTCTTAGGGCCTCCACAGCAGCTAACCTAGTGCAGGCCACTTACGGATTTCAAAAGGTTTTTAGCAAGAAAAGTACCTTTTTTTTTTTTCCCCCAAGAAACATCAGCTCTACATTATCCAAATAAAACTGGAGCAGAGGGGGCAAAGAAGGATTATGAGATGGAAAAACTATAGAAAAAGGTCAGTAACAGTTATATTGGCAAACACTTCTGTGGTACTATGTACGCTATATATATGACATTCTTCCAAACACCTTACTCAGATTAATTCACTGGATGTTCGCTATGAACTATTAAGGAGGCACTATGCGCCACTATCACCATCGCGGCTGTTTCCCCTTTGAGATAACGAGGCACAGAGAAGTTAGCTAACTCGCCCAACTCTTGGGCCCTGTAGCGTGTCATTAGGATTCGAACCCAGGCAGTCTGGCTCCAGAGTCCGTGCTTAGTGTACAGTAGTACATTTTAGAAATCAAAACAGCAGCCCTGTGGCCTGGAGCCAGGAGCCCGGGGAGCGGTGGAGCGCGGGAAGAAGCGCGGGGCGCCGTGTTGACCTGAGGGAGAGGCAGGCAGGGCGGGCCGGGGCGCCGCAGCTCGCTCCGGTCACCTGGGGCTGAACCGGAATTGTTCAATAGTGGACTCGAGGTTCTCGATGATCTTCCAGCACTCCTCGGTCTCAGGCGCGTCAGCACAGCTCTCCATCGAAGCCGCGGTGGTGGCAGCTGGGCCGGGCGCCTCCCGCCGAGTCCAGGACCCGGCGTCCGTCGCCATGGCGACTCCCGGGGAACCGGCAGAGCGCCGGAATCCTGGGGGCGCGGGCGCGGGCGCGGGCGCGGGCGCGACGGGCGGCCTGGAGACTGCCCGGGAGTTGACCCGCTGCCGCTTCCACTGCCCGCCTGGCTCACGGCTTCCTGTTCTCGGTGCGCACGGGCCAGGCCGCCGCTGACATGTCCCCAGGGGAGCTGGACTCCTGTAGATAACCCTGCGGCAGCCAACCACGCCCCGAACTCTTCCGCGCCTTCTCCTGTGCTAAAGCTCTGAGCTCAGCCTCCTGCGAGGCCCGCGCACTTGGGGGCCTGGATGCCTGAACTGCTTTCCTACGTCAGCACCCCTCTCCTCACGACATTAGATGGAAGCTCGACGGCCCTCGCTTTCCTGACCTTCCTCCCTATGCTAAAGGTCATCTTCCGGGAGGATGAAAAATAGTGCATCCATCTAATAACGATGCCCTTTGCATAATGAGCCTTGGGCTCTCAGAGCAATCCCATAATAAGAGGGAAGCAGGCAGCCTGATGAATTGCCTATATCTGCCAGTTGGCCACAAACGTAGGTGTTCGTGGACAAAAAATTTTTTTGCTGAGATTAATCAGGTTTACATTCCTATTTAATATAAAAGGTCAGAACTAACGCATCGTTTTAAGCTATACCGTGTTGTGTGGAATTCATTTTTACTGCTTCTACAAAAATAAGTTCCTTATAGTGAAACTGTTGCTAATCCTTTATTTTAAATTATGTACCACTCATTGACAATGATAGCAAACAGCTATTCTGATATCATCAATATGTCATTGCCTGGTTTTGGAAGTAAGTAATTTCAGTTTAGAACTAAGCATTTCAATCTGTTGTCTACAAGAAAACAAAATATTTTCTTCTCTCTCATAATAATTATGTAAAAAGAAGTTAGTTTGGTATTGGATGCTCAAAATACAAAGAATAAATCACTGTAAATCACTGTAGCATTATCACTACTCTAATATTTAAAGACAAAGATGAAAAGTCCCAAATGCCAAACAAAATTCACAACCAGTGTCAACACAGTCTTCCATGACTGTGTACATGTTCAGTAGTACATTTTAGAAATCAAAACAGTAGTACATTTTTCCTTCGGGAAGTTGAAGAAAGGAGAAAAAGAGCTATTTTTACTCTACGGTGGTTGTTATTTTCAAAATCTAACTTCTAAGTCTACATAGGAAAATTTTACTATATAATGAAAAGAGTATTTAAAAAAATATATGTATATGTAAGTGTAATATATGTATAAATTAAATTGTCTTAAGTGAATTATTTTACCACAATGCATATGAAATTTTTTAAATGAGTAAAATTCCAAGTTAAAAAGCCTGATCCAGGGCTTCCCTTGTGGCGCAGTGGTTGAGAGTCCGCCTGCCGATGCAGGGGACACGGGTTCGTGCCCCGGTCCGGGAGGATCCCACATGCCGCGGAGCGGCTGGGCCCGTGAGCCATGGCCGCTGAGCCTGCGTGTCCGGAGCCTGTGCTCCGCAATGGGAGAGGCCGCGACAGTGAGAGGCCCGCGTGCCGCAAAAAAAAAAAAAAAAAAAAAAAAATCCTGATCCATTTTGAACCAGGCCAAGATAGTGAAAAGACTGACAAGCTGTTGGCTGTTTCACTAATGCAATGCTAAATGAATATTTTGAAACTGAGGAGGGAGATCTCACAGTAGATTTCATGAGTCATTGGTCGGCTCTGTGCAGTGTTTGTTGACCTATAGGGATTGCATAGTTACACCATCCCACAAAAACATGTACTGAACAAAACCTCTTTGTTTGCCCATGCTATATAGCATATCAAGCAGCTTCAGACTTCAGTGTCTAGGAGACCAAGTTATGATGATGATTGTTTTTTGAAACTATGAACTACACAACACTTCTTATCAGTTACCTACATTTATCTCTCAGGTGTTCTGCCTTATAAAATTGTTCATTTCTGATCATATTCCCGCCTCCAATACTGTCACTGTCAGATAATTTATTATACTAAATGCAGGCCTTTTGTATCACATGTTGAGTTCATTGATGGTTGTTAATGGAAAGCTTGTGAGCTCTGGATTAAACATTAAAAAAAAAAATAGTAGCTCTAAAACTTGTTTTAGTACATGGGCAAGGTTTTTGTTTTTGTTTTAACATCTCTGAGCCTCTCTTTTCTCACCAGTATAAACTAGATAATCAACCTGTCTCGGGGTGGTTGGAGATAATCCATAAAGCAAGAAAAGCAGGCAGCACATAAAACGCACTGCAAGTCGAATGCTAACCAGGCCTTCAAAGAGTGTGTTCCTTCCTTCTAAACCACAGCCGAGGAATGTACTATTTTAAGTTTTCCATTTTAAAAATGTTGGATATTTCATAAGCGAAAATAATTTTTACTTGCTAAATTAATAGGACTAAGGCCCCAATTTTAAATTTTCAAGTGCTTCTCTGAAACATGTATACATATAATGTGTCCTTATATGAAAATATCACCTACCAATTATTAAAAGTGTGAACATCTCAGATGAAATAGCATGAGGATTTGATTGAGTCAAGTGCTGGCTCTAAACATAGAAATTTATATATTGCAATTGGATATTATCTGTTCTAGAGTCTAGCAAAAGTAAAAGCCAGAGGGTTTCAGTGTAGGTTTGTAATTTAAATTCTTTCTAGAGCATCATCCTGCGTAAAGTGCTTATTTTTCTCTTATCATCAGCCCTAATCTAAGATTATGTGGTACAGGCTCTGTTATGTAAACTTGTTTTATTTCGTGCTTCATCCAGAACCAAAGTTCTTTTTTTGTTTGTTTGTTTGTTCGTTTTTTGCGATACGCGGTCCTCTCACTGTTGTGGCCTCTCCCATTGCAGAGCACAGGCTCCGGACACACAGGCTCAGCAGCCATGGCTCACGGGCCCAGCTGCTCCGCGGCATGTGGGATCTTCCCGGACCGGGGCACGAACCCGCCTCCCCTGCATCAGCAGGCGGACTCTCAACCACTGCGCCACCAGGGAAGCCGAGACTAGATCATTTTAATGTCTTAAATTTTGCTGCCATGAGGTAACATGTCCACTCTTATAAAATTCCATCAGTAAGTGCTTGTTGTCTGGCTAAAGCTGAAAACCAAGATGAGAAGCTTGATCGAGAGTTTGGACAGGAGTAATTTTGATATGGAACTTAGATCTTACTGCCAAATGCCCTTGACTGCTGTAGTAAAGGGTATCCTCTATTTAAATCTAAGTTTACAAGGGAAATCAATAAAAATGTGAAAAAAATGTTAGAGGTTAGCCATCTGCAGAAGTCAGTCTACATGAGATGGGGATTCCCTGGCGGTCCAGTGGTTAGGACTCCCCACTTCCACTGCAGAGGGCACGGGTTCCATCCCTGGTCAGGGAACTAAGATTCCCCCAAGCCAGATGGCACGGGCAAAAATAAAAAGGGAGTCCACAGGCTTCCCTGGTGGCTCAGTGGTTAAGAATCCACCTGCCAGTGCAGAGGACACGGGTTAAATCCCTGGTCCGGGAAGATCCCACATGCCACGGAGCAACTAAGCCTGTGCACCACAACTACTGAGCCTGTGCTCTAGAGCCCGCGAGCCATAACTACTGAGCCCGTGCGCCACAACTACTGAAGCCCGGGCGCCTAGAGCCCGTGCTCCGCAGCAAGAGAAGTCACCGCAATGAGAAGCCCGGCACCGCAGTGAAACCAAATGCAGTCAAAAATAAATTAATTAAATAAATTTAAAAAAAAAAAGAAGTGAGTTCATTTGAGAGAAGATTTATGAACCTGGGGCTGAAGGGAATTTGGGAAATCTCCAAGTCTGGTCATGTGACCAGAGTGGATCTTCATGCCTGGGACATAGGGCATCTGTAACATGTCCACTGTAATATATAATGAGGTCGTTCAGGAAAGGTAGAAGTCTGAATGGAGAGCAATAAAAAGGCAGTTACCATAGTTCATGCAATCTATCCAAAGGTGTTAAAAATGTGAATCTTAGAATCAGTGAAAGAAGGTTTAGTAAGAATTTATCAGACAGAGATCTGTTCAGGATGCTCCATTTCATCACATCATAGAGGGATCTAGTCTCGTGAGATGTGGAACACTCATCAGGCTTCTCCATAACTTGGATAAAGTACCCGCATAGTACCATCTAGTTCTCTGTTCTTTCTCCAGTGTCACAAGGCAGCTTGCCAATAACTAATCCAGACTCACGGGTACATAGATTTCCAAGAAAGACTTGGTGTAAACAGCAAAAATGTGATTTTGGTTAGTGTGAGTATTCCTCTGTAGCCTGACCTAACGAACTGATAAAATACAGGATTTAGACCCGCCTTCACGAAGGCTAGACTCAGAGGCAAGGCTTTCCCCACAACAAACCTGCAAGTCAGCCTTTGCCTGGGCAGTCAGCCCAACTCATTAACATCCTGTAACTGCAATTTTAGGCATCCGTCATTGTCCTTCAGCTTCAAACCCTATCTTGGAAAAGTGGTAGAAAAAAATACAAATTTAGCAATTTCGAGAACTAGCAGAGAACAGGGACATAGGAGAATACAGTAGCATGAAACCCAGGTTGTTATTGTTATAATATATGTTTATTTACCTGGAAATACTTTAGTGTACACTGAGAGGCATTATGTACATGTGACATGGGTTATGCTATAACCAAGCGTGTAACCAAGGTGCTGATCAGGGGCACACAGTCCAGGGATGGCCCACCCACCGTGGCTTATCAGGACGCCCACACGACAGAAGGGACTACTTCAAGCTCTGCTGTAAACTGTTCTAAAGCAACAAGCCACACTGTGCCAGTTAATATATGGCACGTCAGCAGTGGGCTTTTATTGAATGTAGTGGTCTATTGACTATCACGGTAGATGGTAGAAGCAGGCTTGAACTGGTGAATTTTAAGATCTTCAAGCTATGTAAATCAGCTAACGTAGTTCATAAATCCTCCCACCCTTGCAGGAACAGTATGCAAGAACCTCAGGAAGGCTGTAACTTAAACCCTGAGGGATGGGGCTTGACCCCTTGCCTTCTGTCCAGCCTTTGCTGTATAGTTGCCTGATGCCCACTGAAAGGGCCTAGGAGCTTGCTTCTGGAAAGTTATCACATCTGCTTCAAGGGAACCATCCACACCTGGCAGTAGTCAGAGCACCTGAAAGAACAAACTTTGTGGACCTCTCTGAACAGGCTACGCTACATAAACTGTTTGGGCCCTACTTGCTAATGAGTGTTTTTTAATTTCTCTTTTGTTTGTTTGTTTTTGCTTTTGATTTTGAATGTTTTTTTAAATAAATGTCTGAGACTTGCTTTCATTATAAGCTGAGAGCAAGGGGAAATAGCTAACCTTGACCTTCATCAAACTCCTTTAAAGGATACAGCATTTATCTAAAGAAACCTAAGAATTGCATGTGACCAAATTAGGTCAGTTTTTTGGGAAGCCAGAGAAATCATAAAAACTTCCTTAATATGACTGATTTTGATGGATAAAATCTGTTTCTTATTCATCCTTGTATCCCCAGGACAACCCATGCCATCCACATAGTAGGTGTTCATTAAGTATTTATCAAGTGAATCAATGACTAACTCCGAATAAGTTCTTTAAAAAGGCCATTCCTAAAGAGCTGTGTACCTAGTAGTTGACACCAAGAGAACTAGGCAGGCAAATCCTGTTGGCTGCTTTCTAAAGGGTAGGCTTAGAGATTAATCCAAGATGCCAGTGCCTGATGGTTGCAGGAATTCATTTGCAACCAAGGGAGAAACAAGATATTTCAGGCTAGAGAGATCTTCATGTTTTGCTCCCTCCTTCACAAAAAAGGAAACCCCTTCTTTCTTCAATGTATAAGTGAGGAGAGGGAGAAGATTGCAAATGAGAACTTCCCATCGGGAAATTCTAGGGCTAGATTCAAGCCACAAGCTGAAGAGACTGGCCCAGTAAGGAGACATGATATGTGTCTGTGATTGTTAGTTGTTTTCTTTTTTTGTGTGTGGTACGCGGGCCTCTCACTGTTGTGGCCTCTCCCGTTGCGGAGCACAGGCTCCGGACACACAGGCTCAGCGGCCATGGCTCACGGGCCCAACCGCTCTGCGGCATGTGGGATCTTCCCGGACCGGGGCACGAACCTGTGTCCCCTGCATCGGCAGGCGGACGCTCAACCACTGCGCCACCAGGGAAGCCCTGTGATTGTTAGTTTTATGTGTCAATATGCCTGGGCCATGGTGCCCAGATCTGTGGTCAGACATTATTCCAGATATTTCTGTGGCGGGGGGGTGGGGTGGGGGTGGTTTGGATGAGATTAACATTTAAATCGGTGGATTCTGAATAAAGCCTATTATCCTCTGTAATGTGGGTGGGCCTCACCCAATCAGTCGAAGGCCCAGCTAGAACAAAAGACTGTCCTCTACCTGAACAAGAGGGAATTCTGCAGCAGATGATCTGTGGACTTGAACTCGGACATTGGCTCTTTCTTGAGTCTTCAGCCTGATGATCTTCAAATCAGAACAGTAGCATCAGCTCTCCTCTGGGTCTATAGCCTGCTTGTCCACACTGCAGATTTTGGATTTGCCAGTCTCCATAATCACGTGAGTCAATTTCCTAAAATAAATCTATCTATATACTATATTATATACAATCATCCTATTGGTTCTATTTCTCTGGAGAACCCTAACAGAGTGACCAATGAAAAATTAACAGATTAATCAGAGGATACCATTATATTATTTGTAGCACTTAATGTTGATAATTGTAAATATGATGGTTAATTTTATATCAGCTTGACTGGGCTAAGGGATGCCCAGAGAGCTGGTAAAACATTGTTTCTGGGTGTGTCTGTGAGGGTGCCTCCAGAAGAGATTAGCACTTGAATGGGTAGACTGAGTAAAGATTCCCCTCACCAAGGTGGGCAGGCATTATCCAATCTGTTGAGGAACTGCATAGAACAAGAAGGTGGAGGAAGGGCGAATTTGCTCTCTGCTTGAGCTTGGACATCTATCTTCTCTTGTCCTCAGACAGGGATGCTCTTGGCTCTCAGGCCCCCGGACTTAGGCTGGCACTTAACTCCATCGGCTTGCAGTTCTCGAGCCTCCAGGTTTGGTACAGAACTATATCACCAGCCTTCTTGGTCCTCCAGTTTGGTCCTCCTCAATCTACAGTGGATTGTGGGACTTCTCGGCTTCCATAGTCACATGAGCCAATCCTTCATAATAAATCTTTCTCTATTTCACTTATATCCCATTGTTTCTGTTTCTCTGGAGAACCCTGACCAATACAGTAAGTATACTAAAAGGACCAAGAAAAATAATTATTATAAGTCTAACATTTACTGAGTGCTGACAATGCCAGGAACTTTTCTAAGCACTCAACACGCTACTCATTTAGTTGATTATATCAATTTAAAAAGGAGAAATGGAGACACCAAGAGGTGGACTTACTTGCCCAAGTTCACAGAGCTTGCAAGGGTAAGCTCTGTGCACTTGGGCTCTGAGCACTGACAGTCACACTCCAGAGCCTACACACTTAATTGTTATGCTATATTGCTTCACCAAATTGTCATGAGAAACAAATTATTTAGTTCTTCCCATGATGTTAGTTTTGGCAAATGGCCTGAGAATTCTCTCTAAAGCTGTCAGGCCCATATCAGCAACTTAATTATGCATCTGTGTTGCTAGGGCTGCTGTAGAGAATCGAATACATTAGCACACTGTCTACCAGACCCCAGTTACTGGGAAAATTCACCTTTGTGCAATATTAGCGAGAATAAGAAATGAAGCAAAAAGATGTGTATCCTTAGAAGCTACAAAGTTCATGTTGAGGACCTATTTGCTTTACTCCTAGGAAATCTTCTTAACCTCTTACTCAGACCCTATATATCCTAACCATCATGTATAATTCTAACAGTCTGATATCTGCTTTCTACCTCTACAGCCAATAAAAGTTGGGGGACGAGCTGCTGAAAATGATCAGGACATTGACAGCAATGAAAGGTAACGGCTGGCACAAAAGAGACTAAAAAATTCATAACAAGAATTCAGATCACATGGGAGTCTTAGGCCACTGTGAGTAACAAGGAGACTTATACTCGTCACTGGCCCTGAGGCCATCACTGTAAAATAACTAAGGTTCATAATAATGACCACGAGTCACTGATTCTCCTTAATGCAACTATTTTAACACACTCTCTTTAAAAGGCTGGTGTGTGTATAAAACAGTTAAAAAATATTGTCTCAATTCTACAAGTTATTCTAGCTTGATTCATTCTCTGAGATGATTTTCTATAAGCTAAAATTTCATTCTATTCCTTAAATGATAGGTAACATTTCTCTGTCATTGGCATGGGATTGCTTTGCGTGTTGAAATGTCAGAGATTTCAGAGCTGAAGGGACCTTAGAGCTGGTATACGTTAGTCCACTCAGTCAAGGACATACAGGTAGTTAGGCCACAGCTACATCCAGGATTTCTTTATCCGTTGGTCTGTCACAGTGTATCGGTGTATTAGGCTGTTGTATGCTACAGCAACAACCGATCCTAAATCTCAGTGACTCAATTCAACAAAAGTTAATTCCTTATTCACACTACAAGTCCCACAGGGTTGGCAGGAAGTTCTGCTACACACAGCCACTTCGGGATCCAGCTGATAGAAGCTCTGTCTATCTGGAACACAGGCCTCTTGAGTCACTTTACCAAGAAAAAGAAGGAGAAAGTGTCAGGCACCGGTTATTAGATACTTTGGCCCCTTCCACCCACTCCATTGATCAGAGAGAGTCACGGGGCTCCACCAATTGCAAAGGCAACTGAAAAGTCTTTTCTTCCAAGTGCTCAGGAGGTAGAGGGGAGCTGATGCTGGGGAGCAGTAGTAATATCTACCAGGATTCCTTCCATCCCATCACCCTTCTTAAGTAACTTTGCAAACAAGGTAGTGATGGAGATAATAACAATGATGAAGATGATGATGGTAACATCTGATGTTTGCACAGGTCCTGAAGGTCCAGAAAATGCTTCTCTCATTTACCTTATTATTATTATTCGTTTTTTTTTTTTTAAAAAAAAAACAAGCTTTGGCCAGTTTTATTGAAGAAAAATTGTGCATGATTTACTTTTCACCAGTCTGTTCTGGCATGCTTCTAATGATAACAGAATCACCTGGATCAATGATAGCCAGTGTGCATGCTCTGTAGTATTTTCCACACCCTGTGCCCAAGTCAATATTATTGCTAGTGTGGTGATGGACACCAGTTTTGGCCAACATGGCATAATACTCTATTTCAGATTTCCTCAAGGCTGGGCAGTCGTTGGCAAGGCTGACCAGTTTCACTTTGCCTTGTCTGATCATTTTCAGAGTCTGCTTGTACCCCAGCACATACTTTCCACTTTTCATAATGAGTTGGAGCCTAGAGTTGAGCAACTCCAGTGACTTTTTCGAGCAGCTGGCAAGATGGCTGGGGAGCAAGAAAGCTCTCATTTACGTTACTTTTTTTTTTTGAAGATTTATTATTTACTTATTTATTTAATTTATTTTTGGCTGCGTTGGTTCTCAGCTGCGGCTTGCCAGATCTTCGTTGAGGAACGCAGGATCTTTCACTGCAGCGCATCAGCTTCTCTCTAGTTGTGGCGCGTGTGTTCCAGAGTGCGTGGGTTCTGTAGTTTGTGGCACCGTGGGCTCTCTAAGTTGAGGTGCCCGAGCTCAGTGGTTGTGTCACCCGGGCTTAGTTGCCCTGCAGCCTCTGGGACCTTAGTTCCCCAACCAGGGATTGAACCTGCGTCTCCTGCCTTGGAAGGCAGATTCTTTACCACTGGACCACCAGGGAAGTCCCTCATTTACATTATTAATTCAACGGTGTGCAATAACATTCCTTTATCATATGAGAGAACTGAGCTCAGAGAATGTTCAACTGAATGGAGTGATTGGCTTAGTATCACATCAATGAGTATCTAGGAGATGAAATACTGAACGTTTAGTCACAGCTGAAGAGGAGGCCCTGAGGGGAAAGTGGGATAGGAGTTTAACCCAGGAAACGGCCCGACGTGAGAAACCCAGTCCCAGAATTCACTGCAAAGGAGCTTTGAAGCATAAGAGATGAAAGAAATAAAGACAATAGTGGAGCTCGTTTCTAGTTGTGACTCCTTTACTTCTGACCACATACACCCTTTTCTTTCACAACAAAACATGCCTGGCCTATAAGCAGAGACACTTAATATTTATTACACTAATAAAAAAGAAAGTAAAAAACTGCACGTCCCGAATAGCATGTATTAGGTGTTACGTAAGAACACTATTAGATTTGAAATATCACATCTGGCCTGGAAATTTAAGGCAACTCATTGCCTTCAGCTCATTGAATCTAGATGTGACAAAACAAATTACAGTTGTGAAATTAATTGATCATGCTTGAACTGTGGGAGAACTTAACAATCAGGATTTTAGAAGCAAAGGTAGCCAAACGAGAACGGCAGACCCAACCCCACAATAAATATTTAGCTGTACTTTTAGCATTAAGTTTGGCACAGAATACAGAGGAGACGTCTGGTCTTCTGGAAACTTACACATTGATGAAGAAGACAAAACTAATGCGTGTAAAATGATACACATTTCTGTAAAACAGTCTACAACAAACTGCTGTTTTGTACAGTGAAAACTCCAAATGATGTAGGAAATGTGAAGAAAACGAAATGCTAAGAAAGAAAGAGGGAAAAAATGAAGGAGGAAGACTCAGTGAAATTTTCTTAGAAAAGCTTGATGTGGACCCAGGAATGGAAGCTGAATACAGTCTGGATAGGTGGAGAGGAAAAGAGAATCAGTTCCGGAAACAGCATGAACAAAGGCTCCAGATACACGGTATTCCTGAGAAAGTGCCTGGCCCTGGCTATGGCACACTGACTTGCGTTGTTCTTAGTTGTGTTTGTGTATCTCTGTCTCATAGATTATGATCATCTCCAGGAAAGGGCCTTATTTATCTTTGTGTAAGTGGTGCAGGCATTGCATGTGGCACATAGAAGGTGCTCAAAACTCTTTCACTGGGGGGCTTCCCTGGTGGCACAGTGGCTGGGAGTCCACCTGACAGGGAAGGGGACGTGGGTTCAAGCCCTGGTCCGGAAGGATCCCACATGCTGTGGAGCAACTGGGCCCGTGTGCCACAACTGCTGAGCCTGTGCACCACAACTGCTGAGCCCTCACGCCACAGCTACTGAAGCCCGCGCGCCTGGACCCGTGCTCCGCAAGAGAGACCACCGAGGTGAGAGGCCCATGCACAGCAATGAAGACCCAATGCAACCAAAAATAAATAAATAAAATAAATAAAAATTTATTAAAAAAAAAAAACCGTATGGTAATGTATGGAAACTAAATTTAAAATCAAAACTCTTTCATTGGGAATTCCCTTGTGGCCTAGTGGTTAGGATTCCAGGCTTTCACTGCCGGGGCCCCAGGTTCTATCCCTGGTCAGGAAACTAAGATCCTGCAAACTGCAGGGCCAAAACAGTAAAAAATAAAAAAATAAAAAGAACCTGGAAGAATGGGTAGGATTTTAAAAGAAAGAAGAAGAACTAACCTTCAATAATACCAACAGCAACATCTGGGGGTTTATCTAAACTTTACAAGAGTTGTGAGTAGTATCACCTCAAAGACAGAGAAACAGATGGTGATGCCTTCTCAGACGTAGTGGTTATGGACATTTCTGCTGCATTGCTAGTGAAATGTTAGTTTAACAACTTTTATTTACGTCTCAGTTTTCTGAGACAGAATCTATATTTTATTGGCCTTTGGGCAGATCAGTAGAGGAAGGACTGAACGGGTAATTTACCTCCTCAGTCAGGAAATCATTCTGACTAAATGGGCTTCTTAATAAAATGCAGCATCTTAGCCAACCTCTACTTCCTCTCCTTTGGCACAAAGGAAATGTTCAGCTCTTTTGTTTTCAAAAACCTCAAGGTGTATCAGTTAACCAGCTGTCCTGGATGTGGCTTTGCTGGTTTGTGTACCTCTACTGAATGAATTAGAAAAGAAAAGAAAAGAAAGAAAGAGAGAGAGAGGAAGGAAAGGAAGGAAGGAAGGAAGGAAAGAAAGAAAGAAAGAAAGAGGGAGAGAGGGAGGAAGGAAGGAAGGAAGGAAGGGAGGAAGGGAAAGCAAAAAAAGGCCAGGTATGGAGAGAAGTGATTATAGTGAAAAGATCCAAAGCACCAGTGGGTGAATTTCAGCCTTGTTTAGAAACTCTAGTGATAGTAGAGGCCACTCAACACCTACTTGATTTTTTTTTTTTCCAATTAGGTGTCATGTTCTCAAGACTTTCCTCTTAGACAACATTGAGTCAGGTGGTCTAAGTGCTCAACCTACCACCTGGGCATCAACAAAACATCTGAGCGACATGCATGGATCCTTTAGTGGACCTCAGCCCCAGACGTCTAAAAAAGCACATTTCCCTTCAAAAGTCCCAGGAAAGCAAGTACATGGGCTGATCTGTGGATGCATAGAAGATTATATTCGATTTTTATTTGGTTCAATGAATCAGAGGTGCGTTTAGATGGTGATGTTGTATATTTTGGGTGGTGCTGCCTCTCCCCTGGAGCCTGCCAGGACCATGCAGCAGGCGGCACCCCAGCAAACCAGCCAAAGACAGAGCAGGGATACTTCAGGGCTGACTTATCTCCATTACCCTGGAATTTAAAACCGCCACCACTATGCTGTGTAAAATGACCTCCCAGGATATTTTGCTGCTTTCTCCAGCCCTGGGCTTGTACGAAGCTTTAATAAATACCTGCTTTGAATTTTATCTGCTCAGATCCTTTTAATGGAATTATTTATTTCTCAATCATCTCTATAACTTCTCTTTGGCTTCAATCCTCAGCTGTTGGAAATAGCACTTCTAAAAAAGCCTTCCCTGACCACGCTGGCAGAAACTTGTCTTTATTCTCCATTTCCCTCTTTTGCTTTATTTTTTTGTCATAACACTTATCACCACCTGACATAGTATATATTCATTTGCTGATTGTTTATCTCATGTGCAAGCACACACATGTGCACACACACACTAATATAAGCTACATGAGAGAAGTGAATTGTTTCATCTGTACCTTATTCCAAATGCCTAGAAAAATAGATGGACAATAAATTTTTTACAGGATAAATAGTTCATTGAATCTGCCTCTCTATTCACTGATTCATCCATTTAAATACATAGCTTGTATACAGGTTAGGATCATGGGCTCAGGACACAGATTGCTTGAATCCCAATTCCTCCACTTAGAAGCTGTGTGGCCTTTGGGCAATCACATAACCTCTCTGTGCCTCAGTTTTTTTGGTCATTAGTGTAACAGATATAATAACAATATATATCTCACAAAGTTTTTATGAGTATTAAATGAGACATTAGACAGACAGCACTAAGAACAATATCTGACCCATAAATAGCACATAAGCACAATGCCTATAAAATCTCATGTGCTCAATAAATGTTAACAATCATTACTCATTTACTCAGCAAATATTTTTTTTTAGTTTTTAAAAATTTATTTATTTATTTATTTATTTATGGCTGCGTTGGGTCTCCGTTGCCACGAGCGGGCTTTCTCTAGTCGTAGCGAGCAGGGGCTACTCTTCGTTGCGGTGTGCGGGCTTCTCATTGCAGTGGCTTCTCTTGTTGCCGAGCATGGGCTCTAGGCACACGGGCTTCAGTAGTTGTGGCATGTGGGCTCGGTAGTTGTGGCTCACGGGCTCTAGAGCGCAGGCTCAGTAGTTGTGGCTCATGGGCTTAGTTGCTCCGCAGCACGTGGGATCTTCCCGGACCAGGGCTCGAACCCGTGTTCCTGCATTGGCAGGAGGGTTCTTAACCACTGCGCCACCAGGGAAGTCCCAGCAAATATTTACTGAATGTTTACTACAGGCCAGGTGCTATACTAGGTGCTGGGAATACAATGGTGAACAAAACCAAAAATGGACCCCGCCCTTATAGAGCTTATAATACAGTGGGAGAGACAGTTATTAATCCAAGTAACCACACACATGAATGCAGAATTAAAACTGCCTTAAATGTTAAGAAGAGCTTGGGTGAGAGTATATTTATAGGGTCATTTGATCTGGTCAGAGACAGAAGAGAAAAATTTCTTGGGAAGTTATGTATGGTGGGGTGAAAATGGATGTAACATCCAGTTTCAAGCTGTTTTGTGTTCTGTGCTATTCTGTCACCCCCTCTTTTTCTTCAAAGAGTCAGCAAGATAAGAATGAGCGAATAGCCTTGAGTTAATAGTGATTTTGCCTTGAAGGAGAAGAGGCTGGTCTCTGCTTAGGGAGCTGTGCTGAGAATGGACTTCAGCCCCAGGCACATGGGCAAGTGGAAACGGACAGGAGACTGAAGTCTCCTCCCCCTGTATCTATACTGGGGGTTTAAAAAAAAATCCTAGGAGAATATGGGGATGTCTAATTAAGCCATTTTATTTGGACATAAAGGGAAAGTGGGAGTGAAGTCTAGAGGGGTTTTGAACATCTGTTCATTTAAAGAAACATTTGTTCATAAATAAAATAATTGTTTTATTTATAAATAAAATTTTGTAAAATTTTTACCTCTGTAAAAAATAATTGCTTTTCCTTTTTGGTTTTCCCTTTCATTCTTGGGCTATTTAAACTGCAAACATTCTTAAATGGTTGTACTCATAAGGCACAAATAATTTCATGGCTTTTGCTTTTATGTGGTGGTGCATAGTCTTCATAATTATTCATATTAATCATATTTTTATAAGGAGAGAAACTGAGCCTTAGAACATTACTGATTGCCATCCTCAGCAAATTAAAGGCTAATGGCCCTTTGTTTGAAGGGCAAGTGTTTGGACTGGAGAATTCAGTTAGTTGCACTTCATCCCCTCAGCTAACCCAGCACTTCAGCCGGATGACTACACAGGTGCGTGTTAGAGACGGAGGTTAAGGAGTCTAAAGGAAAAAACCCACTCCTGTGTGTCTTCTCTATCCTCAGTACTCCACTACAACACTGCTTCACTTCTGACCCCAGATGTGTGGGTTTTCTACACATCAAGCCATTCTGCAACACCAGCTGGGCGTCCTACAAGTTAACTCAATTCTGACACTATTTACCTGGAGACAGCATCAGATCCCACAGGCTAAAGGCTCAGTACCGCAAGAATGCCCCTGTCCTCCCCCTTCCGGGGCCAATTGAAAGTGCAGGTTGTCACTTGTGCTTCTGACTGACCAGCTAATTAAATTAGCTATCAATTCGTTTCCTAGAGTGGCTCACAGAACTCAGGAATACAGTGTACTTAGTCGATTACTGGTTTATTCTAGATGGAAGAGATGCATAAGACAAGGTCTGAGGAAGACAGCAAGGACACCTCCGGTGCACCAGCTTCCCAGTACTTCCATGTGTCCCCAGCCTGGAAGCTCTCCAAACCTTTCTTATTGGGTATTTATGGAGGCTTCATTACATAGCCATGCTGGACTAGAACTCTGGTCACTTGTGACTGATTTAACCTCCAGCCCGTCTCCCCTCCCTGGAAGTTGGTGGGTGGGATTGAAAGTTCCAGTCCACTAATTTGATTTAATCCTGATTGGTTCCCCTGGCAACCAGCCCCCATCCTTAGGGCTTTCCAAAAATCATCTTTTTTTTTTTTGGTCATGCCGTGTGGCATGCGGGGACCTTAGTTCCCCGACCAGGGATGGAACCAGTGCCCCCTGCAGTGGAAGCGGGGAGTTTTAACCACTGGACTGCCGGGGAAGTCACCCAAAAGTCACTTATTAACATAAACTCAGGTGTGTCGGAAAGGGGCTTGTTATGAATAACAAAAGACATCTTTATCACTCTATCCTTTAGGAAATTCCAAGGGCTTTGGGAACTCCATGTCAGAAATGAGGTGAAGACCAACATATATATTTCTTATTACAAATCACAATATGGGTGGGGGGGAGGGTCAGGGGGACAGTCTGTGGCCAGAGGGAAGACATCACAAGCCAAGCCCATGATCTTGGACACATTGGTCCCATCAGCTTATTCACTGAGCTGGCCGTCCGAGAAGACAATGAGAATAAAAAACAAAACTACAAATTGTTTCAAGCTTTGGAGTCCGAAGAATTATTAAAAGTGATCAAAATATAGTAATAAATAAGATACTGTTGACATCAAGATACGGAGAGATACAATTAAAATTCATTAAGACACAATAAGACACTCTCATCTAGGCTTGCAGTAAAAGGAACTTTGCCAAATGAATTATTCAAGGAGAAATGAGCTGAATGAGGGAATCCTCTCTTGGCTTAGCCATAGTTTAGACTTAGTGCAAACTTTCTCCCCAGGTAACAGTATAGCAAAAAGTTACAAAGAAGCACGTTCGTTTGTTACTTGAGTACTTTACAACAGTGCAAAACTTGGCATTAGTCCTCAGATTATAGTCTGAACCTTTCGTAGTAACTGAGGAAAATGAACATCTGGAATGTAATCTTCCATTTTAAAATGAATTAATAACAGATTCAAGACAAGTTTGTGGAGTCCATGTGAATCCTTTTCCTACTATTTTAAGGGAAAATTTTAAGCAATATCAATGAAAGAGTGTTTGCGGGGTGTTTGTTTGTTTTTGTCGGTCTTGAACACGTTGTGCCCAAGGAAAGAAGCCAGATACAGAAAGCCATGTGCTGGATGATTCCATTTACATGAAGTATCCAGAACGGGCAAAAGAGACAAAGTGGATTCATGGTTGTCAGAGGCTGCAGGGAAAGGAGAAGAGGTACAAGGTTTCTTTGGGGGTGATGAAAATGTTCTGGAATTAGAAGTGATGGTTGCACAACTCTGTGAGTATGCTGAAACCACTGAATTGTACACTTTGAAAGGGTGGGGAAATTCCCTGGCAGTCCAGTGGTTAAGACTCCACGCTTCCAATGCAGGGGGCGTGGGTTCGATCCTTGGTCGGGGAACTAAGATCCCACATGCTGCATGGTACAGCCAAAAAAAGTAAAAGGGTGGATATTACGGTGTGTGAATCATATCTCAATTAACAGAAGAAGAAACGTGAACACTTCTTTACCAGAAGTTCTCAGAAAATCTCTCCTTACCTATCAGTGATCTGAACTACAGTACGTGAATGAACCAGTGTCCTGGGGGATGCCCTGTGTCCAATGAGAACCATGTGGGTGCTGAGTGGCTTAGGTTCCCCAGGGCCCATCCCCTAGAGCTAGGATCAACCCTCTTCACCCTATGACTGCTACGAAAAAGAAAACGGTGCCAAGGATGTGGGGCAAACACAATTTCTATTCTTGTACTTCTTTTCTCCTGGCATCCCACATCTTGGGCATGTCTTTATACCTGCTCGTATTCTATTATAACGTATTATAATTGTCTCTTTGCTGTCTCCCGTACTATATCACAAGCTCCTTGAATGCCAGGCCCTCTGAGTATCCCCAATGGCTAGTACAGTGTCTAGTCATGGAAGGTAATCAGTAAATGCTTATTGAATAAATTATTGATTTGAAACTTGGAAATATCTGCTATTCTGGCTGATGGTCAAAATCCCCAGAATCAGCAGTTCCTTATTTGTATGAAGCCATGCCTTCTGATACATCCTTAATGCATTACCCGCAAAAAGTTAAGTATTGAATCACTCATAGCTTTGTGTGAGTTTGTTTTATCAGCTCCTCTCTGACTCAGGGAAGAAAACTAGCCTGGGCTTCCCAGAAGCAGAAAAATATGGAGAGGAACTTGTCAACCTGACCTTTTAGTCTGGAACCAGCTCATGTGACAAGATCATGACCTAATAGTTTTTTCTGTGTGTGTGTGTTTAAAATATGAATTTCCAGGCTTCCCTGGTGGCACAGTGGTTAAGAATCCGCCTGCCAATGCAGGGGACACAGGTTAGAGCCCTGGTCTGGGAAGATCCCATATGCTGCGGAGCAGCTAAGCCCGTGCGCCTCAACTACTGAGCCTTCAGTGCTGCAACTACTGAAGCCCGCACACCTAGAGCCCATGCTCTGCAACAAGAGAAGCCACCACAAAGAGAAGCCTGTGCACTGCAACAAAGAGTAGCCCCCGCTCGCCACAACTAGAGAAGTCCCATGCGCAGCAATGAAGACCCAACGCAGCCAAAGATAAATAAAATAAAATTAATTAATTAAAAAAAGTATGAATTTCCAATTGTTTAAGATATACCAATGCTTGACCCAACTTGTTATATCCCACACACACACTCACACACACACACACACAGTCACATCCTCAGAGATAACTTTCTCCAGTTTCTGAACTGGAAAAGAGGCATTAGGCATCTTGAAGCAAAGGTAAAGGGGAAATGAAGTCTTAGTAATTTAAAACAGTTCTTTGAGGTGGTAAATCAGCGTGGACAAAGGCGTAAGGATAGAGATAATTTATATTGTTTGAATCTCAGGGGCCTCTGATAAGGAACTTTAAAAATTTTTTTTAATTTATTGGCTGCGTTGGCTCTTAGTTGCAGCACGCGGAGTCTTTCATTGCAGTGTGCAGGCTCGTTTGTTGCAGCACGCGGGTTAGTGGCCCTGCAGTCTATGGGAGCTTAGTTCCCCAACTGGGGATTGAACCTGCATCCCCTGCCATAGAAGGCAGATTCTTAACCACTGGACTACCAGGGAAGTCCCTAAAAAGGAGCTTTTGATAAGATCTATAAGGATACCTTCAGCTCTAAAGCCTTAAAGTTCTGGGATTCATCACAGAATAGTTTGTTTGGGAAAGCAGTTAAAGAGAGGTCATAGAAAATAATCTACAGCTTCAATTCTTTAGCTAAAAACTTTAATAGTGTTATAGTTAATTTGGAAGAGCAGTATACCATGAGCTCTGAGATTTATGGGTATAGTAAACTCACTAAGCAGGAATTAACAAATCAATGAAGGGAGGAAATTTCAAGTCTACGTTTGTAGGCAGAAAATAAGGCAGGCGGAGCCTTATTAAGGGCAAGTGACAAGTAATGCAGTTAGAGAAAAACAATTCAATCTATCTAAGTCTGTAAATTGACAAATTTTGAGCTATCAGATACAACCTGGGAAAAGGATTAAACATTATCATGGATATGAGAACTATATTCTATAGAAATATACACAAAATTGGATGTTTACATCGATACTACTTATAACATTGAAAAACTAAAATCGTAATCGTTTTTAAAATGAAATTGTTTTAATAAGTTATTGTACATGTATCCATGAAATAATATATAGGTAAGAAGATACACTATTTTAATAACTACCTGGAGGCACTCTGGGAACTTGATGAATTACCTTGATGCATGAAATACTGGCTTGTGAATCCATGATGTCAGTACAAGTAACAGGTATTATTAAAAAATAATGATAAAAATTTAAAACGTGTCTGGTGACTCAAGAAGGTTTTCATGGATTGTCTGGGGCTAGTTATAGGAATTCTAGGGGACTCGTTGGGACGCAGGAAAAGGTCTCCTGCAAAACCACATGGGGGATGGAGGACAAGGTGGGAAGGTGAGGAAGGAGCTATTTGGTTGTTTACATCTTTTTCAGGAAGCATGCCTGAACTCCACAAGGAAACAAGGCAGAGGATTCAGGGCTGACACTCGGAAAACCCCTCAGGACCAGCGGGCCGGAGCTGCTGGTAGTGCCTTCTCTTAGAATTACAGCCCAAAGGTTTTCAAAACACACTTTAGAAGATATGATTAAATAGATGACAACCTATTGTTAAGAAGGTAGATTTAAAAAAATCTTTCCTCCAGAGGCATTCCATGTGAGTCCACTTGCATCACAAGATGAGTCACTTCTGAATGTTTCCTGCAGCCTCCGAAATTCAGTAGCCAATTACTTCCACAGAGAACAGAGCTCAAGAGTGAAGGGAAGAATGGAGGAGCTTTGAAGGGCCATTTCCACTTGCTCGTAAACACTCTGAATGAAATGTCAGCTGTTCCAAGTGGTACCAGACTGATTGTATATTGCTCCATCTTTATCTTGGCTGTCCAGACAACACATTTTATTTGGGATTTAATTGTCCTTTACTTCCTCATACCTTCTCCTCCCAATCAATTAATAATCAGTAAGCCTTTAATTAAGCATTCGCATATACAGTGTGTAAGATCCTTTGGTAAAGACACTATTGAATAAAATGTAACAAGGGGATGCACCATTCTATTTGGGAACATAGGTTTACTGTTACTCCTGAGTCGTTCTTTTTTTTTTTTTTAACACTTTCCTGAGTTCTTAATCCATTAATGTCAAAATGACCCATGGGGGAAATGGCCCAACCATTATATATATAGGGTTTGCAATTCCCAAACCCTATATACTCAAGAGTGGACCTTTCTGTGCAAACTTGTTATTGTTATTCTTCAAATCTGATCTATCTATGCCATATTACATAACAAATAATTGGCTACAAATGTATCCATCGTACAAACCTTGATTTCACCAAGAAAGAAAGTACATCATAATTACTAGGTTTCTCTTTGGTGATTAATCAGAGAACTTTGAACTTGCCTTCCACAAAACATAGAGGAATATTCCCATGCCATTGCAGAACGTTTGGTATCTCACTGAAAGAATGGGTTGCATGCTCCCTGAAATATTTTAGCAACCTCTGACTCTGCCAAATTGTTTAATACCTACAGGATAACACAAAAGAATTTGAATGGTGTTTCGATTATAAATGCTTCAGAAGAAATCTAGTGATGTGAATATTACAAGGAAAAAAAATCCACAGTCCATTTATTGAACTCGATGTGAAATAAGCACACTGCAAACAGTTGCTCTGATTCATGGCTCGAGGCTGTTCTACTTAAGCAGGCTCTCAAGATCCAACAAGTCATCTGGTGACTCAGGCAACTGCTGAGCAGAAAACAAAATTGCTCCGTCCAGCATGTGTTTCTGAAGCATTTACTGGGTGTAGCTTTTATGATCCAGCTGAATCCTTTTTTTGCAAGACTTGCAACAAATTATTGAATCAACAAAGCGAAACAAGTCTGTAGCATTCCAGAAGGATCCCCTAATCTAGATATAAAATATGCAAGTTACAACTAATCTCCACAAATGCACATAGGGAGGACTGTGCTAGACCAATTTAATAAAAAGGCTAATGCTGGCAAAGTGCGTTTAATTTGGTACAGTTTCATCAGTTAGTTATACTTGACAAAATCAGAACATAAAAATATTTAAAAATTTGACAGTTTGGATTAATGAGATCAACTCAATGGACAATCTGCTTAAACAAATCTTATGCGCTATTAAGGTTATTAAGAAAATTATAAGCTATGGTCTATAGTCTGATATCTTAAAGAATAGGAACTCAAAGCATTTTTATAGTTACACCCTGAAACTTTATTCACCTTTTCACTGTTGGATATGGTCACACGGGCAAACACAGATGGGATTTCTGAAAACTCAGGAATAAAAAGAATTGTGAATCATGAGAAAATGGCTCTACATTTTAACTTTTATAGTACTTATTTTCCCCCAGTTTTATTGAGATATAATTGACACAGAGCTCTGTATAAATTTAAGGTATCCCACATAATGACTTGACATATCTATCTATATATATTGCAAAATGATTTGTACTTTTTTTGCATTTAATTTCTGTAGCACTTAATTTCTTTGCTTTGGAAAATTTTGTACTTAGAGCAAATACTTCTTGAAAGGCAATTATTAAATTGAGAATAAGAGAATCTACAAGAAAATTATGACATAAAAGTTCACTTCCGTTTTTATGTCAAATATTGAAACTATATTGGTGCTTAACTATATATTGGGGTTTGTTACAAAACTGTTTGTTTTGAACTGTTTGAACTGTTTTGAAACACTTCCATGCCTCCCCCGCAATTTTTATTTTGAAAACAAATAAACCAACAGCAACAACAAGAAAACTATAGAAAAGTTGAAAGGATAGTACAATGAAGACATATATTCTTTACCTAAATTCACCACTTTTTAATATTTTATCACATTTGCCTTACCTATTTATCTATCTATGCACATATTCATACAAATATATATCTGAAATATTTTGACTTGTATAAATTCTTTGCTATTCATATATATACACACATACACACATGTGGAAGGAAAGAGAGAAAGGGAGAATTGCTTAAGAATAAGGATATCTTTTCTAATTTTACTCTTTTTGCCTTTTTTTTTTTTGACCGAGCCGAAGAGCATGTGGGATCTTAGTTCCCTGACCAGGGGTCAAACCTGCGCCCCCTGCACTGGAAGCGCTGAGAAGGATATCTTTTCTATAACCTATCCCAGTATAATGATCATACTCAAGAAAATTAACATGAGTTATATAATACCATTTAACATACAGTCCATATTTGAATTTCCTCTGTTGTTCCAAAAAATGTCTCATAGCTGGGTTTTTTGTTTTCCTAATCTGGGTTCCAACCAAGATTGCACTTGGTTATTCTTCTTTAGTTCTAAATTTAGAGCAATTTCCCTGCCTTGAAAAACAAAATTCTACATCAGTGACTTTTCTTCCCCAAGAATCTTGAACAATGTCCCACATTTTGGATTCCTCTAACATGTTTCTTCATTATTATATTTAGATTAATCAAATTTGGTGGATATACTTATGTTGCTGGAAAGCAGTATTTAAAAACAAATCTTAAAATTTCTTTTCTTGATATTATTGCTCCCTTAAATTTCTGGTGTATCAATAAACAAATTTTGTTTTAAAAAATTATTCTATATAATAAACAGCACGGTCCTACTAGCAAATGGAACATGTGTTTCTTTAGTATATGTAGTTTTTGTGAGGCCAGAAGATGTGTCTCACAGACTTTCATTTTAAACCTTCCTGGGACTGCCCTGGTGGTCCAGGGGTTAAGACTCCGCCCTTCCAATGTAAGGGCTGTGGGTTCAATCCCTGGTTGGGGAGCTAAGATCCCACATGTGGGCGGCACAGCTGAAAAAAAATAAAAAATAAAAAAAAAAGAAAGAAAATAAACCTTCCTAATACCAAGCAACTGCCCGGTATACATAGTTCTTTACTCTCACTCATGCTGTGAGCACTCTTGGGCACGTATACACAGCTCATCATCTGAACCTTAATGAGTCTACACAGTTGTTGAGAACACACACCATGAGAATAAACATCAAGTAAACAAGACTACAGATAAAGGTACATGTTGGCTTATGACATTCTGATCTTCAACAATTGTTCTTGTTATTAAAATTGCCATGTGCCTTTGAGTTACTGGCCGTCACAATTAAACCTATACAATAAGCACAATTCCCTATGACTTCCCCCAAATTTACTAGAGTTTTTAATGAAGCAAGGTTGCAGTAGGGGAGATTAAATCTTCTAATAATTAATGAATTGGTATAAACATCAACAGAAGTGGATTCTCGTCTCCATCAGTATTGTCAAGATCATTATTGAATCACATTTCCAACACCCATGACTTCTCCTTCTAGATTATGCTCCAAAGTGCTCGGGACCCCAGCTTTTCCTACCCAAATGGCCTCCGGTTGACTTACAGGGTTTGTCCTGACTTCATTTGGGGTCTCTTTTCCCAGCATCAGATTGTACAGCCAGGACCCTGGTGGGCGATGCTTAGTGCAGAGCTCTGACCCACTAGAAGCACAAGAGACTTCACTGTGTGGGAAGAGGAGGGCCAGCGAGGTCCCTGTGCAGCCACCCTTGGCCTCTAATGCCAAGGAGTCAGAGATACCTCTGAGATGGAAGTCTCGCCTTCCAGGTCATCACAAAGGCATGTTCATCAAAGTATACAGATTGAATGCAATCTGTTTAACAATGTGCTAGCTTGGTGTATAGTCAAATATTTAGTCGTATGGCATGTGGGCTACCATTTTACTCACGCCCTGGCCCACAAATAACAGGGGCAGCCATGCCCCTGACTGCATAAAACAGTGCCTCTCCCAGGATCATTATGACTGTTGTCAAACCCAAGTTCCTGTGCCCACAGTGAGGCCAAACAAACTGAAATGTCGGAGCTGGAGCAGAGAAAGGTTAGTATAGCAAGGGTCAAGTAAGGAGGACAGGAAGCTTAGGCCCCCAAAATCCAGAGTCCCCAGTGGTTTTCGGGGAAGAGTTTTTATAGCCAAACTTTCGGGGGAGGGCTACAGGGTGACTTGCTTCTGATGGGTTGGCGGTGAGGTTTGTGCTCCAAGAATCTTGTGCTCAGACTGAAGTTACCATCCTCCAGCTTGGCGGAGGGGCCTTAGTTCCTGTAGAAGAACTCAAAGGTATATTGGTATGTATATTCCTTGAGGAGGAACTAGGACTCTGTTTTCTCACTGCACTATTGTTTCTTCACTGCTTTTCCTTTGTTTGTGCATTCTCTCCCTTCTCTGATTAGAAACTGTTTGATCCACATCTGCCCTTTGGAACTCAGGGAAGGTCTAGGAGCCTGAAGCCTTTTCCTACAAACTAGAAACGGGGGACAAGGTAAGGCTTTTGTATCAGGGAGGACCCCTCAGGGTGCTGCTTGATTTCAATTACACTTATAACAAAGGCACAAATGTTAGAGTGCTAATTTTCTGATGCACTTCATCAGCATAAAAATCCATTTTGGGAAGCAGTGGAGTCTGGACTGCCAGACCCTATTTGAACTCCCACTGTTGCATCCCTTACCCACTTGACCTTGGGGAAGCTTCTTTTGTAAGCCTGTCTGGAAACTGGCTGAGTCAGGATTAAATGGGAACATCCATGAAGTACTTTTGGCACCTGCTACATAGCAGTACTCACTGCAAGTGCTGGGACTAGTGGCTTGTAAATCCACAACTTTTGTCTTTGACCTGTTTTCACATTACCATTCACATTTAGGGCCGAAGACTGTAGAATAATTGAGCTGAAAGAATATGTAGTCGTTTTGCTGAACATAATATTTAGGAGAACAAACTTTGGGCTCAAACCGACCTGAGTTCTGGTCTCCCTCTATCCCCTGCCAGGTATAAAAGTCACTGGACCTCTTTGAGACTCAGAGTCCTCAATTATAAAATGACATCAATAATAGTAACTAATTCATTGCACTATCATAAAGATTCAATGAGAAAAATTTCAAAAATGCTTGTCACACAGAAAGTTGATTATCTTCTTTAAGTGTTATCCTTCAAACCTATATTGAATTGCATTCAATATAATATTCTATTGAATTTTATTCAATAGACAATTTCTCTAATTTACTGGGATATTCTGAATATTGGTGAGGTCTACCAAATGAAAATCAAATTTGTGTGTAATTATTTGGTAAATTCAGGACAGATACTGTTTCTAAATGTTGTTGTTATGTGGTTGTTTTTGTTTTCACTGGAGAACTGTATTATCCTCTGCTTTTGATTCCATTTATACTGCTGACAGAACCTTGTCTTTCATACTTGGACCTTCAAATGAAAGATAATTATCACCCAAACAAAATCATAAAATACGGTGTCATTTCCAGCCCTTTTAAAAGCCTAAGAAAATAGCGATCATATTTGAAGTCAAAGTAAAATGGGACAGAAGAGCTGAGAAAAAGAGAGGTACGTGCTTTTTTTGAAGTCCCTGGAACTTTCCTTGACAGTCACACACGTCTTCCTTTCTTCCTTGTGAGCACTTTGTGAAGAGCCGCGACCTTGAATTCACTCAGAGGGACACAGAGACCCATGGAGCTTGGCTCAGCGCATGGGAATTCCGCAGACGCACAAAGTCCAAGAACCAGGGCTCCCCGGACACAGGCCGACGCTACATTTGGATTGTGACTAGTACAGTTTGGAGAGATAAAGCGCCAGAGACTCGGATTCCCTTTTCCTTTTCTCCTTCCTCCTCCAAAGAGATTATTTAACAGTCTGTTTACACACCTAGCACTTGCTCACTGTAATAATAGCCCCTGAGCCTGAATCCTCCTGCGTCACTGCCTGTCATACAGCGTCCTCAGCTGTTTCCACAACTTGCGTGGCTGGCTCTCGGTGCTATCTGGAAACGTCCAGGAATGTGCAGGGTAATCGGTGATTTTAATTTTAACCATGCATGACATGAGGGATCTTCTATTTATCTCCAGTGACCTGTCTTTAAAATACAGAGTGTAAGGATGAAAGAAAATCAGGAGAAAACTTTGGTGTGAACCCCTGTGCAATAATATATGTAGGTACGTACAAATGTATTTTAAATATATTCACACAAAATGCACATTACTACAACATGTAGTAGTATCAATTTGCTTACACAATTGGGACGAATACCTGTATAGATTAAAACTGTTATTCCATGGGCTTCTGGGGTGCTGAGAGTGTCCAGTTTCTTGATCCTGTGCTAGTTACATGGGCGATTTCAGTTTGTGAAAATCCATTGAACAAAAGACTTACTGTGTGTGCATTTTTCAGTATTACATTTCAATAAACAGTTTTATTTATTTATTAATTTACTTGGCCAAGCCCTGCTGGCATGCAGGGTCTCCCCCGCAACGAGGGATCGAACCTGAGCCCCCTGTAGTGGAAGGGCAGAGTCTTAACCACTGGCCTGCCAGGGAAGTCCTCAACAAAAAGTGTTAAACATTTACTATTTAATCTCAGTTTTTGGAGGAGAAATGTGATCAAGTGCGACAGCACACCATATACACAGGACAATACATATCTGAACCGTATCAAAGACCAAATAATGTTTGAAAATTTTACAAAGTCCAATAGACCTAAATCTCTCATTTAAAGGGGGTTCTATTTTATCTTTGAGAAATTTCCCTCCCCAAAACCAAAATAACATTTCTTATCTCCTCACAATTATAGCGATGTAATGAATTTTAAAATAACTCCTCCTTTTGGTCTAACATATTTTTGTTGTAAAAAAGTCTTAAAAACTAAACTGGTACATATTCTCTGCAGGGCAATATCTATAAAAATACAAGATGTTCATGAATTCGATGAAGAAACTTTGCTTTAGGAATTATTCTAGAAATACACTGCGAAGTCTGTGGCAGTTTTGATATTTAGTCATTCATACACTCAACGTGCAATTGACATATTTATTGAGTATCTACTCCATAGTAGGTGTGAGGCTGGCTTCTGGGGATACATTAGTGAACAGGACTGCTGTAGTCCAGCTTTTTTTTTTTTTTTTCAAATTTATTAGTAACATTATATTATAGAGTATATGCTCCAAGTAAAAGAAAAGGGTTTTAAGATTGGATAGTAAATACTTAGGTATTTTAAAACTTCACATAGTGTCTGTGTATAAAGAGATTTAAAAAGTAAGGGTAGTATAATATTGAGAAATTAAGGAAAAGCAAGCTGACATAACTACTGATACACTTACTGATGAGCCTCATTAAGAAGTTGGACAGTAGGGATCCTTGTTCCCCTCTTCTTGTCCCAAACATGGGCAAATGTCTAGGGGAAGAGCTTTCATTACTGCACTGCAGATGCATTTCTGTCTTTCCATCCAGCCTGGCCACTACTGTTCTGCCTCTTCCAGGAAGCCACTTCTCCATCACCAAAACTGTTGGACCTGTGATTCGATAATTCCCTTCTTAGCCTGTTTGTATTGGTTCCCTTTGTCCCTGAGTCTCTCAGGGGTGACGCAGAGGGTCCACGTGGAGTCTGCACATAGGTTGGGTTGTCTTTGTAGTCCAGCTTCGATGGAGGACTCCCACAAATTTTATATGCCAAAAGAGAACACAGATATCAAACAAGTCACATAATTCATGATTTGGTTACACATTTAATTTAAAATTACAAAAAAAACACCCAAAACCCTACAACATCTAAAACATGACAAATTATTCAAATTATATTTAATCAAATATTATTTAATCCCAAATGAAGGAGAAGTACAGGCCATTATGATTATGAAAACATGCAATTAAAAGATGTGGAACAGTCTGGAGAAGTGAAATAGGAAAAAAAATTTTGGAACGAACTAAAGATCATGAAAGGTTAAAAGTTTTAAACCATTTTGACAAATCTGTAAATAGAATCATATACAGCTGTCTTAGAGAATTAGACAGCTGAAAAGTGTGTAAATATGCCCAAGATAAATTTGAAAAAACAAGTTGCAAAATAGTATGTGCTGTGGTGTTGTCCTATACTTGTAAATGAAAACAGTTATAACGTACAGTTTTATGTATCTAATACATAATGAAAATATAAAATATGAATATTTGTGTGTGTGTGTGTTTGCTTGTGGCTGGATATTCACCATAATCTGCTTTTAACTTTTGCCTGGGCATCTGTGTAGACATTTCCCAGCTTTCTTTGCAGTGAGGCGTGGTCAAGTGACTAAAATCTCACAATAGAATCTGGCTTGTAGTAGTGGGTGGGTCTAGGGTCTTGCACTCTACTTTCTCTTCTTCCTTTCCACCAACTGGAACCTGGACTTGATGGTGGCCTATCTCTAACTATGACAATATCATGGGGATGGCAGAGCAATGACTTGGAAGGAACCCGGGTCCTTAAATGACCATATGGAGTAGAATTTCCCTAACAGCTGGAAATTTCCCTGACAGGTGGAATTTTCACCTTAACATTTTTTAAAAGACTTTACTTTCTTGAGCAGTTTTAGGTTTACAGAAAAATTAACAGAAAGTCTGTACTCATCATCCCCCCAACCCCCCTCTCAGTTTCTCCTGTTATCAACATCACGCATTAATGTAGTATATTTGTTGCAGGGGATGATTATTATTAACTAAAGTTCATAATATTCATTAGGGTTCGCTCTTTGTGTTGTAGACTCTATAAGTTTTGACAGACGTAAAATGACAAGTATCTACCATTATGATATCACGCAGAGTAGTTTCATTTCCCTAAAAATGCCCCGTGCCCCACCTATTCATCCTTTCCCTGCCCCCCTCCTCCAGGGAAGCCTAAATGTGTTTTTAAAGTCATTTATTCCCTTTGTAATAACAGCTCAATCTTTATCCTAAAGTAAATCTTTGTAATTTACAAAGTCTTTACCTTATCCTAGTGTGAAGACTTTGTCCCCAGGTGGGGTTTTAGGAAATTATCACTTTAGGATATTTATTTTACTGACAGGGGCTCTGCCTGGCTTAACTTGAATTGGACTCCTAAGCCTGATCTTGGGTCTCGCTCTCTGTCCTCCCGGAATCCAGTTTGAGCCTGAACTCTGCTAAATCAGTTTAGAGAAAATACCCCACCCTTGGTATCTGATCAAATTCCTCGTTCCCCACCCTCCACATTCTACCATTCTGGCCTGCCTTCAGCAAGAATTCTGCTGGGTCTAGTAAGAATTCCTTACCGTTGATGTTTCTTCTTAGTAATTTTTTGTCCACGGCCACCCCAGCCTGTTCCTTGCATGTGAATTCCCACTCGTTCTCGCTGGAGTGGAGTCTCTCCCTCCATGAAGCCCCTCCCCACCCCTTGAAAAAAGTCTGTCTTACCATCTTTAATAAGTGTCATGAATCATTTTTTAACGCTGTAATGTTTGAATTTTTAATGATTACTTATGATTTTGTGACTGGAAAAATAATATATATACACATGTAGATTTACAAATTGTCTTAAATTCAGAGGGATCAAAAGTAATCACGAGGGCTTCCCTGGTGGCGTAGCGGTTGAGAGTCCGCCTGCCGATGCAGGGGACACGGGTTCGTGCCCCGGTCCGGGAAGATCCCACATGCCGCGGAGCGGCTGGGCCCGTGAGCCATGGCCGCTGAGCCTGCGCGTCCGGAGCCTGTGCTCCGCAACGGGAGAGGCCACAACAGTGAGAGGCCCGCGTACCGCAAAAAAAAAAAAAAAAAAGTAATCACGATATTAATATGAGTTTAATCTACCTACAGTGCTGTTATAACCGATTGACAGGTGTTATACAACTGAGGCCAAAACATGCAAATATGACTCCGCCCATGTGCAGGTAACTTCGCGCAGGGGAGTAATACAAAGAGAAGGCTGCTTTTAAAGAAACTGCACAGTGAGATAAAGATATAGAGTAAAAGCCGGAGAGCCTGGCAGCTAAACATTCGTTGACCAGAGGCGAATTAGCTTGGAAAGGCTTAGATCTGGGACACTATCACATAGAGTGATGTTTTTCGAAGGCTGTGCAGAAGCCATTTTACCCTGGAACGCAGGGCTGAATAATCCCACTGGTAAGGGTTAGTGGTATGAACCAGCAAGCTTTAGGAGAGGGATGTAAAATTGTTTCAAGATAGTTTAAGAAATGTGACTACGCACCACTATTCCGTAAATACTTTGTATCAAGTCTTTCTTACTTTCGCCTAAAACTTTTGTTTGTTTGTGCATTTTTAATTCAACACACCTGGCTGACTGTGCCTTACGGACACTCTAAAAGGAAAGTTGCCTTTCAAGGCTGTTATTGATATTGGTTCATGTTTATTGGTTGCTTTTGATGGGTCCAGTACAGTACTAAGCAAGTCTATGGTCTCATGTCATCTGCACAACATCTGAGGTAGATATTAATATTAAACTCATGCCAGCTCTCCTGTTGGGAGCCAAGAAGTTTTCGCCATTAGAAGATGGCCGACATCCTGCTTCTCTTCCTGCTTAATGAGATAAAAGCCCGCGCCTAAAAACGAAAGCCCGCGCACGCAGCACCAATGATAATTTGCCAAGTACTTCCCTTATTCTGGATCCCGCCCCCCTTTCTCTGTACTGTATAAATACAGCTACTGCAGCAATAAAAATTTGAGGCTTGATCAGGATTTTGTCTTGCCTCCATTCTTTCGCGTCTCCTGCCCCTTCTTCCCTTTTCAACCCCTACAGGTTCCTCCTCGGACTCACAAGGATTTGTCCTGCTGGTCGGGACTCCCGGGGACGCCCGGGGCCGAGCACACTCTCCCAACAACCCTATGAGGCGGTTACTATTATTAGAAGATCCATTTCACAATTAAAGACCCTTCCCAAGGACGCATAGCAAGTAAGTGGGCAGAGCCAGTGTTTGAAGTCAGGTTTGTTTCCATTCCAGGTTTAACTCTTACTCACACTGTTTTGTCTAAGAAGAAATACAGGGGAAACGTTCTTGAGAGGACGGCCTCAAGAAGGAAAACCCCCTAATCGCAGACGCACGAATCTGGTGGACCTTCACTGTCCAGATGGGGAGGCTAAGTCATGCGGCTGTCAGTCACATGCTTGTGGCTGAGCCAGTGTGTGGAACCAGGGCCTCCAGATGCAGAGGCCTTTGCCATTTCTCTCTGTACTTGCAGACGTTTGTGTGGTGGTGATGGGAAGCTTATCTGCCTACTGGGGAATGTCTGTTAAGTCCTCCATTGTTGGTGAAAGACACCAGTCAGGTCCATGTCTTCCACGCTCCTGTTACTTAACATTGAACTGTGTGTCTCTCTGAGCAAGAATTCCATGTCTAAAGTTATTACTGAGCTACGCCCATCATTTTAAGCATCATTTTAAAATTTTGCTAAACGTATAATCTAGACAAAAGGCTTGATTAAGAGCAGGTGGCTGCCAGGGGACGCGAGACGGCATTCACGGAGCACAAACGTCTTCCTAATAAATAAAAAACAGAAAGCTGAGAAAGCAGTAAATTTAACTAGGGTTGAGGGAATTGAAAAAATAAACCATGTTTCATGGACTTTTTTTTTTTTTTTTTTACCATGTTCGATACCATTATTTAAACTCCAGTCAGTATCACAGCCATCTTCTGATGGAGTCAAACTCTTAGAACTTGCCTCTGTGTATGTGGAGTGTCTTACACCTGTGTTACTGTTAACTATAAATAGGTGATCTTCAAACTCCTTACGGATCAGGTGTGCAGGTTAACTACTCTGTCATTAAACACGGCTGTGGTGTCTTGTCAGGGACACAGGACAGAATACCACAGAAAGGCTGAGAGAAATGGACTCTAAACTCACCTGGCCCAGAACGTTCTACACACACACACACACACACACACACACACACACACACGTCTCTTTCTACATGAGACAAAGTGATACCTAGTTGCATTACCAATTAACGTGTCTTTCTAGAAGCCCCTCTAAGCATTCCTCATCATACAGTTTGGGGGAAGACACTAGTAATCCCTGAACACCCTCACCCAATACAGATTTCTCCCCTGTGGTTTGCTGTTGCAGCCCCTCATCTGTTTCCCTTGAGAAAGAAAAAAAAAAGAGGAGCCACCACAATTCAGAAGCTGTCCAGGCATTCACAGCTGGGTCATGTTTTTCTGCTCTTAGACATAAACAGTCTCATGGCACATCAAACTCAGACCAGGCTACTCTGAGACCAGGATAAAATGAGACAAAGCCAGGCCACTGTACAAGCCACAGAATAGCAAACATTCACTCCCTTACTCATGTGTAATGGCTGCGTCTGTACCCTGGCAGAGAAACACCCCCCCTTCCTGGCAGCATCCAGCGTGGAGCGAAGCCCCACTTCCTTAGACCCTCCCCCAGGTCACCCAACTGGGTTCTTCCAACCAGATGTTTTCTAATACCCTCTCATGGAGATGCTCTGCAACTCCACATGGTGTGTGTTCTCTTTGCTGTGACGAGTAATAAACCAACGTGTTCAGCCACAGGTGGTCTTTGGCTGCAGGGAACTGACCCCTCATAGAGTGGACTAAATGTTTTAATTATTTTATCTGTGTACTTTTTCTCCCATTTCCTCAACTAGACCGCAGGCTTCCAGAGGTCAGAAACCATGCCTATTCTGTCCTCTATCATATTCAAAGTACCTAGGCCTTATCTGGACTGTAGTAGATGCTCAGTATTTGCTGACTAAATAAAAGAAGGTTGGCACGGGGGGTAAGGGGGTGGGAATCGGGAGTAGATTCATATTTCCTGCATTCCTCACATCTCTCCTATAAGAGAACAATTCAGCAATTAGGTAGTTGTCAGCCCGTGGGGAGGAAGTACTATCAATGTACACTGGAAAATGTACATAAAACCACATTATAAACCATACTTACTCTTATCCTAACATTACTGTTAGCGGTAACAAAAATCATTCCCTTCAAGTTTGGATTTCAACTGTTCCCATCAATAGCTGTGAAGATGTTTTCTTAGTTCCCCCTCTTATATTCTTTATTGTTTTGCTCTCTAATTACAAAAGCAATACCTATCTATTTCAGTATTTGGAAACCGTGGAAAATGTAGACATATGAAGTACAGAAAATAAACCCATGTCCTGTTCTCAAAGCAGGCTCCTTTTCCCCAAATTCAAGTTTATATAACCTCGTGGTTTGGAAATTGAGACTCAATATTTAAGTATTTAGAGATTTAAAGAGCAATGCAAATTATGTGAGGTGGTTAAGAAAGGAATTTTCGAAGGTATTAATGAGAGGACTCAGGAAGGCCAGCATCCTGCCCTGTCAATCAGCCAATCACCTTCTTGCCTCTTAGGTTTGCTCATCCCACCCTGAATAATGGCCACAGGAAACAAAGTTTCCGTTTATTACCTGTGCCTGAGCTTCAGAGAACCTGGGTAAAACTAGGCTGGCATTGGTAGTTAGGCATAGAGGAATAGGACAGGTAGGGATGGGACAGGAATGGTGGTGGAGAAGTGGTGGTGTGTGCGGGGTGATCCCTATCTCTGACTGCAGTCCAAGTCTTGTGGCCAGCCTTACATACAGTTCAGGTTCTGTTAGCCATGACCAGCAGGCTCAGAAATACATATCTATATCTATATCTATATCATCTATCTTTTCCATTCCCTTTCCATCCATGATAATTCCTTTTATTATCTTCCTCGATGGATTGCAATCCTTTGAACGAGTTTGTCTGACCAAATTGCGTATATTGGGAGAGCATCAATTGCAATCGTGTACCTCCTTTCTTCTCTTACAAAATCGAGGCATATATTTACCAGACAAAAATCATTATCAAAAAGTTGATAATATAAAAACCACACAGACCAGTGCTGTGGTTCTGATATCAATAAGCAAAAACGTTAGTTGATACCAACAAACAATATTGTAAGTAATTCACAGACACTTTAGCACTATTTACTCATTACTGCTCACTACAATTTAGCGGTCATTCTGTACTTAATGCATGACGCTAAGTATGTGTTAGGTTGATAAAACTGGGGTTGTTAAAACTCTAGCATGTTGGAACACACTAGTAACCATCTGCTCCATCTAATACATCTCAGGAATCCCTATGATGTCATCAGCAGCCATCAGAGCTTCTGTTGGCATGTAGTCACTCGACTAAATAACTGTTTACTCCCTACCATGTGCCAGGCGTGTACTGAGTACTGTCCCAAAGTAGATGAATGAAACAGTCCCTTTGTGGAGAGCTCATAGTGAATTACCAGTGTAATAACCACACTGACAGTGTATTACAATAAAAAGCAAAGAAATTGATATTTAACTGGTTTGTGTAACCTTATTAAATTATGATTTTTACTCATCTTTAAAAAATATTAGAAATAGTGCTAATTCCCCACTATTAGGTTCCTGGTGGGGACCACTGATAATGTCACAAATTTCAGAAAATAACACCAATGTCTCAGTAGGTCAGAATCTCTATTCTCAGTTTTATTATTATTAGCCTATGGTTTTAAAAAGTCTTAAATACGAAAAGGTCTTAGTTGTCAGTTATAAAATGAGGAGAAACATAATAAAGTACTTTGAAGTTGTGAAACGTATCTGAATTAAGTGGTATTGCTTCCAACTGGATCCCAAGGTGCTGAAGTTCTTACAGTTTTTATCAGGATGGTCTTGGATGCAAAACTCCAGTCATCACTGTCATAAACTTAAAGTCACTCTTCAAAATAAGATATTATTTTAAAACCTTATATATTAGGAACCCCCTTTCTATTCCTGTCAAAGATCATCACTCCCTTTACTCAATTAATTGCTGATCTGACTCAACTAGATAAACACAACACTTACAGAGTAACACGCTCCATTTCAGTTTCATAAGGTTTTCAGATGCGTCTTAGAAATTTCATTCCAAAAAGCACCCAAAGATCTTCAGAATCTGCTCTAATTAGACTCACCTTCGCCATAAAGATCTACTCATGAGGCTGAATGGGATTTCCTTTCTCCCCAGGAAAGACCTTGGACCTGGGAGTTGTATGGTGCAACAATAGAGTGTTTGCCCTGGAGTGGCACTGCCTAGGGTTCAACCCCTCTCTTGCCACTTACTGTATATTCTGTACTTTAATGTTCTCACCTGTAAAGTGGTATAAATAATAGTGCTTATCTCATAAAATGATTGTGAGGGTGAGCTGAGCTAATATATGGAAAATTCTTAAACAGTGCCTGGAACATACTGAGGGTTCAATAACATTAGTCATTATATGTGGTTTTACTCAAAATTGTTCTGTTAAAAATGGTATTTCCTGATGTGAAGGTCATCAGAAAATTTCTCAAGTAGTGGCTTGAGGAGAGGTGGGCTCCCCAAATAAGTGTTTTTTAAATTTTTTTATTTTTATTTTTTTTGCTGTACGCGGGCCTCTCACTGTTGTGACCTCTCCCGTTGCGGAGCAACAGGCTCTGGACGCGCAGGCTCAGCGGCCATGGCTCACGGGCCCAGCCGCTCCGCGGCATGTGGGATCTTCCCGGACCGGGGTGCGAACCCGTGTCCCCTGCATCGGCAGGCGGACTCTCAACCACTGCGCCACCAGGGAAGCCCTTTAAGTTGTTTTTTAATAAAGGTCCTCTGATCTTGGCTTATTAATGAGTGAACAGAGATCCAACAGAGAGTGCCTTTCTTCCTAGATGGCTGTTCAGTAGTAATGCAAAAATTGCTATGTACTTAAAAGTTTGCTTCCTGAGCCTATGGGTTTTTTCCCCAAGTATCAAATAATGACTGATAGAATTTACTGACGTAGTAAGAATATTCTGCCTACGTCTAGCTATCATACTCACAAGGAATCCATTAAATGAATCAATATATGTTCATGGTAGCCAAGATGCAAAGAAATTCAATATCCCTAATGTTGTAGAGAAAGGACCACAGTTTTAGCAACATTTATTGACTCATCTTGCATCTCTCTGAGTCATTTGTAACCTCCCAAACTCTTCTTAAACTTAATCCTCTTCTGAGAAAATGTCCAAGTAAGTGATACAGTGCGGTATTTTTGAGGCTCTGATCTCACTTACAGAGCAAGAGATAGAGGAAATTTCTCTCTGGAAAAAAGAAGAAAAAAGCTCTATAGAAAAGGAGAAGTTTCTATTTTCCACCAACTATTTTGAGATTGTTTTCCTATCCTCGTTTTTTTTTTTTAGCTCTGGAGACTCGTGAGTACCTGAATGGGAAGGAGAGATTACATTCAGATTTCTTTTAAAATATGACTTAGCAATCCAAAAATGTTTACCCAGAAGCTATTTTAATAAGTGATAAATCTTTACATTAGTGAGATTTACAGAGTGACGGCAGAAGTTTTGTGGTGCAAGCCAATTTAGTATAGTGTAGGTTAGAAAGTCTTATGGAATGACAAGAATAACTTTTTTCTATTTGGAGGATTACTCAAATATCTCGGTGGAGATTGCTTCCTTTAGACTCTCAATTTCATTTTTTTAAAAATAAATTATTTATTTTTGGCTGCATTGTGTCTTTGTTGCTGTGTGCGGGCTTTTTCTAGATGCGGCAAGCAGTGGCTACTCTTAGTTACGGTGTGCGGGCTTCTCATTGCAGTGGCTTCTCTCGTTGTGGAGCACGGGCTCTAGGCACATGGGCTTCAGTAGTTGCAGCATGTGGGCTCAGTAGTTGTGGCTCGTGGGCTCTAGAGCGCAGGCTCTCAGTAGTTGTGGCGCCCGGGCTTAGTTGCTCCGCGGCATGTGGGATCTTCCTGGACCAGGGCTCGAACCCGTGTCCCCCGCATTGGCAGGCAGATTCTTAACCACTGCACCACCAGGGAAGTTCTTAGACTCTCAATTTTAGAACAGTAATTCCTGACACAAGAAAGAGGAAAAAGCAAAACGCCT
Organism: Phocoena phocoena; assembly: GCF_963924675.1. Taxonomy (NCBI): domain Eukaryota; kingdom Metazoa; phylum Chordata; class Mammalia; order Artiodactyla; family Phocoenidae; genus Phocoena; species Phocoena phocoena. The sequence continues at coordinate 165,617,548 of NC_089220.1, forward strand.
ATTTAGTTATTTGGTTTTTAAGAGAAAAATAAAAAATGTTCAACTCAATTTACTCAGGTACAAGGGATATATGTTTTATTCAAGAATTATGGTCAGTTAAGGGAATGAGACACATTTTGAGGAAGGAAGTAAGAGGATAAAAACTGTGTTGATAAAATGCCTAGTAATTCATTCCCTTTTAGCAGCTTTATTGAGATATAATTCACATACGGTACAATTCACCAGTTTAAAGCATACACTCAATGTTTAAAAATATACTTACAAAGTTGTGCAACCATCACTGTAATCCAATTTTAGAACATTTTCACCACCTCCCAAAGAAACTTTGTACCCATTGGCGGGCACTCCCACTTCCCCATCCCCCCTCATTTCCCCACCCAAAGACCTAGGCAACCACTAATATACTATCTGTCTCCATAGTTTTGTGTTTATTTTGGTTAAAGATTGTCCAGCGGTGAGAAGTTTATTTATTTTTTTTGGCCTCGAGGCATGTGGGATCTTATTTCCCCCACCAGGGATTGAACCCGTGCCCCCTGCTGTGGAAGCGGGAACCCTAACCCCTGAACAGCCAGGGAATCCTTATATCTAATTGAGGTCTTGATTTACATTCCCCTAAAAACAATGGTGTCGAGTATCTTTTCATGTGCTTACATTTCCTTTGGAGAAATGTTTATTAAAACCCTTTGCTTATTTTTAAAATTAGTTTGTCTTTTTATTGTCGAGTATAAGAGGTCTTTTACACATTCTGGAGGAACCCCTTATCAGATATGTGATTTGCAAATATTTCTCCCAGTCTGTGGGTTGTGTTTTCACTTAGTAATTGTTCTTTTGACCACTCCTTATCCCTGGAAACTCCAAGTCTTCAATCCAGTTCAAGGCTACATCAACAGATCCTACTTTTTTTTTTTTCAGCAGGCAGTCTAATAATCCATTCCCACTTCACTATATGTCTTCTTCCACAAAAACAAGTAGTTCTGGTAAATTTGCCTCCTTAATCCTTGGCTTCCTTCAGAAAATGTGATCTCAGATCTCCATGGGAAAGCCTACACACAGTCTAAAGACAGGTACTCTCCTTTATTTGTAACAAGAAATGTTTTCAATTTTCTGCTTGAGAAGGTGTTCCAGACATTTGGTTCAAAAAAAATTCAGAAGGCTAAAGGTCTCTCTCTCATTTTCAGGCATTAATTTTGAACTAAGTCATTATCTGAGGCTTGTCACATTGTTTTCATCAAGAATAAAGAATAGGGAATTCCCTGGCGGTCCAGCGGTTAGGACTCAGTGCTCTCACTGCTGGGGCCCAGGTTCGATCTCTGGTCCGGGAACTAAGATCCTGCAAGCCTCTCGGCCTGGCCAAAAAATAAAATAAAGAAAAAGTTTTACCACTCAAGAGTAGAACTATAACCAGGTATCATGGTATATATAAGTAAATTCAAAGAAGAGTCCTAATTAAGGACTCTTCTATAATAATGAGTGCAATTAATTACACTCATTATTAGTATCTATTTTAAGGTTTAAGATTCATCTACCCCTTTTAGTTCTAAATGTATATATGAATATTTATATCCCTCTTATGACATGATAGATGTGATTAGTTTCCTTGGGTTAAAAAAAAAATACCTACACCAACATTAAAGATACTCTAACCATGACATATATAACTAGATGCCTATTAATCTACTATTAAAAATTAATCATAAGCATACATAGTATTTATAATTTCTTCTTTGCTCCACAGTCCTCAAAGTTTAATACGATGGAGTAAATATCCTTTCCCATTTTATAGGCCATGAAATGAACGCATAGGCTGCAGTCTAAGATGTGAGAGGCATTTATATGTACACATAGTAAATATAAGTACAGATTTGTTTTGTTTTGGTCTTTTTAGGTATATGTGAACTTCCTCAAACTGAAAAGATGTATTGTTTTCATGAGGAAAGTGCCAGTTCCTCTTTAAACATTGATTTATTCAACAAACATAATATTTTTTTTAAACGGCAATATTGCCTTTTATTTATTCATTAATATATTTATTTATTTTTCGCTGCGTTGGGCTTTCGTTGCTGCATGTGGGCTTTCTCTAGTTGTGGCGAGCGGGGGCTACTCTTCATTGCGGTGCGCGGGCTTCTCATTGCGGTGGCTTCTCTTGTTGTGGAGCACGGGCTCTAGAGCACAGGCTCAATAGTTGCAGCACAAAGGCTTTGTTGCTCTGCAGCATGTGGGATCTTCCCGGACCAGGACTCGAACCTGTGTCCCGTGCATTGGCAGGTGGATTCTTAACCACTGTGCCACAAGGGGAGCCCAACGATCATCGTATTAATGGAGAGCCTAAGTGAAGATTCAACAGGGAAAAGGAACTGATCATTTCCTGACCTTTACAAAGCTTGCTTGTAATCCAAGAAATGGGCAAGTAACGAATGGTAACCAGACTTGTACGGAATAAGCATCACCTAAACTGAGACCTCATGGGTGAATCAGTTATCCAGATGAAGCGTTCATCAAAGGGAGCAGAACGTGCAAAAGCCTAGAGGATAGAGAGACAGGGTCCCGTTAGGGGACTTAATGTCATTTCCTATGACTGGAGGATAAAGGGGAGACAAATCATGAGTGTTGGGAGGTGGGGCTGAAAAGGAAGCCAAGAGCCTGACAACCAAGCCCACTAAACTGTTAGGAAAAGCCATGGGGAGCCGCACAGGATCTGAAGCAGAGGAGGGTAACGGGATGAGATTTGTAGTTTAGAGACATAAGAGTAATGATAATAACAATAATGATTGCTAATATTTATTGTGTTGCTAACATACCAGACAGCATGCTATGTGTTTTATATCATACATTTTCTAATATATATATATATTTTTAAATATTTATTTTATTTGTTTATTTTTTTGGCTGCATCAGGTCTTAGTTGTAGTGCAAGGGGTCTTCGTCGAGGCGTGCAGGATCTTTCGTTGCAGCGCAGGTTCTTCCTTGTGGTGCGTGGGTTTCTCTCTAGCTGTGGTGTGTGGGTTTTCTCCCTCTGGCTGTGGCGCGTGGGCCCCAGGATGTGTGGGCTTTGTAGTTTGCGGCACGCGGGCTTCTCTAGTTGAGGCGCGCGTGCAAGCTCAATAACTGTGGTGTGCAGGCTTAGTTGCCCCGTGGCATGTGGGATCTTAGTTCCCCAACCAGGGATCAAACCCATGTCCCCTGCACTGGAAGGTGGATCCTTTACCACTGGACCGCCAGGGAAGTCCCTCTAATATATTTTCAAGTAAGATGACTGTAGCTGGCACTAAAAGCTATATACATTTTGTTATAGTTGTCAGAAACTGGAAAGGAGAAACACATTTTAGTTTACTTAAGTAGGGCTTTGCTCAATAATCACCAGTGCAAGTGTGACTTTATGTGAAGAATGGACCCTAGCTTTAGAGAACATCATTTGAAAATGTAAACAAACAGGATACTTTTCATTTTGAGAACATAGAATTATTTGGGGAAAGTGGTTAAACTACAGAGTACTTTTAAATAAGTTTGAATTATTTTTAATTTATTTCCCTATAGTGCAGTTTTGTGTCAGGGTAATAACTGTGTGCGTGTGTGTGTGTGTGCGTGTGTGTGTAAGTGGTAAATCAGGATTTGGTGGAAAGGCCTTGGAAGAATGTTACAAATGTGTGCCTTGGATGGAAGTATACATAAAGTTTTGAGAAGACATAAGACTATCAGGAAGATAGCATCTTCATACTGAGCTGTTTCTCAAAGACAACGTTGAAATGAAGAGCTATAGAAACTACTATGAAGTAATTTTGCCAGCTATAGTCTGGACATGCTCCCAGAAATGACATAAAAATATTTAGTAACTGAAAGGATACAAGTACCAATTAATCAAAAAGTATTCAGATCGCAGAGCTGGAGGCTCCCTGCTGGTTTCTGGGTGCTGCGAACATCCAGGGGGATTGAAGAATGCACCATAGATGTTAGAGCTGCTGGGCGACCTTGGAGGTCATAGGGAGTTGGCCATTTCTCAAGGAATATGGAAATATTTCAATATTTTATTACCAACCAGTATGACCACAGCAGTAGGTATTGGCTTAATATTAGCTGTACATGTTCCTAGTTTTAGTATGATAGGAAGAGCTATCCAAAGACAGCAAGATGGTAAGCACCTGCACAAGGTACAGGAAAACTGTGCTCAGAGAACACTGCATTTGAAAACAATCAGTAAATTTAACATCCTTCAAATAGTCTTATGTTCCAAAGAAAATGAGTCAGAACCTCAAAACAGCCTAAGCGGAACCCAACTTTTTAAAAAAAGTGTATCATTCATCATGATGGAGATAGATTGCACTCAACATTGGAGGAAACATAGCTTCGGTTCTTCACTAAATAAGGGCATAAAATTGTCAGAATGAACTCCCATTTTCAAATATTTATTGAGCTCTTAGAATACACAAGAACGTCAAGAGCAAAAATAACATTCTGCATTAGTAAGGACCTTTCCCTTGTCAAAGTGTATGTCAGGAGGTGACAGAGTAGCAGTTGGAAAGCGAGGATGTTTCAGGTCTGTCACTTGCTGCTGGGTGATCTCCAACAAGTTAATGTACTAGAATACTGGTTTAACTGCTTCCATAGAGATCAAAATAACAGTGGCTTAAATAAACTACATTACTTTGTTTCTCTCTCACTTAAAAGTCCAAGCTGGTAGGCAGCTTCATGTGGTCATTGGAGGACTAGGGTTTTGCCATGCCATAAGGTGTGGTCTTACCTGCATTGTGGAAGCTGACCCAACACTACATCTGTGTTCCTGCCTACTGGGAATGGGGGGAATATAGGGCAGTGGAAGGTATTCCTTTAAAAGGCAGGACGTACAAAGTACAGTCATCAATTCTAGTCACATTCCATTGGCTATTATTCCACTTGACCATACCTAGCTGCAAGGGAAGCTGAGAACCGAAATCTCTAGATGACTAGTCATGCACTCACCTAAAACTATGGAGGTTCTAGTATTAAAAGGAGAAAGAGGGAGTCCCCTGGTGGTCCAGTGGTTATGACTTGGTGCTTTCTACTGTGGGCCTGGGTTCAATCCCTGGTCAGGGAATTAAGATCCCATAAGCCACGCACCATGGCCAAAAACCAAAATAAAAATAAAAGGAGAAAGAAAAACTTGGTTATTGGGGAACAATTAGCAGACTCTGCCACCTTTAGCTACTCTGAGCCTCAGCTTCACCTTTGTGAAATGTAGACAATTGTACTGAATGATCAGTGTGTAGAAAACACCTAGCCCAGTGCCTTGCACATGCTCAACAGTAACCCTAAGTCTTGGGCCTGTGGGTGTGTTTGATGCAGCAGCATAGGTCAAATCCTGGACCTGGTTTCATGGAAGGCTGGGAGAATGGATCCAGGCTTCTAGCTAGGGAGGAAATGTCAGAAAAGGGTATTTAGGGACTTCCGTGGTGGTCCAGTGGTTAAGACTCCATGCTTCCACTGTAGGGGACATGGGTTTGCTCCCTGGTTGGGGAACCAAGATCCTGCATGAGGCACACATGTGGCCAACAAAAAAAAGAGAGGGTGTTTTAAAAAAAGATGTTGGGCAGTGAAAAATATGACAAACGCCCTCTATGGTGTATGTGTGCTGTAGCTCATTTAACTTGCACACAATTCTGACTATTAGCTTATTAGGCAATTGTGATTTTAAATAGGGTATGCTCTTTTTTTTTTAAATTGAAGTATGGTTGACATACAATATTACACAACCGGCAGCTGTTCAATACAATGATTCACAATTTTTAAACATTGTACTCCATTTATAGTTATAAAATATTGGCTATATTCCCTGTGTTGTACAATATATCCTTGTAGCTTGTTTTATCACAGTGATTGTACCTCTTAATCCACATAGGGTGTGCTCGTAACAAAACTGTGAAGTCGACAGTGTGTTTGACTTCGCACTTAAACTCTTAGCATCATTTTCTTCAATCACAGACTCTCTACATATATTTTTCTGTGTTTCATCTGAGAAACTTGCTCTTACCTAATCACCTTATCCTTTTTTTTTTTTTTTTTTTTAAATTTTCGCTGGATTGATAGAAGAAGGGAACTCTCTTGAGGCCTCCAATTCTGTTATGTATTTGGTTGCTCACATTTCGAATCCAGCCCAGGTATTGTTACTCAGGCATTGGTATTGAAATGCTCTAAGAAATTGTATTTGGGGGGAAGGCTAGGATATTACATAATCCAGTTACCCCATTTACACTTTTTAATCTTTTTTAAAAGCTGTTTTCATATCATTTCTTATGGCATAAAGTCATATAATTTTAAGGTCAAAAGGAATCACGGAGATCATTAAACCCTCATCTTATAGATGAAATAATGAAGGGCCAGGGAGATGTAATGATTTGCTCCAAGTCAATCATTTAGTTTTGACATTGAGAGTAGAATTCAGAGCTCCCAATTCTAGCTTCTATTAGCAAATTATAAGACTCCTACACCAAATATCAGAGAACCTGGGTTTTCATGGATATAATAGAGGAATGAGGGCTGGGGGAGAAAGTAGGAAAACATATGAAAATAACTATTTTCTCTTCAGTCAGAATTGATGGCGTGACCACACATGCTATTTTGTCGGGGACACTTCTGATTTACCCCTAACGTCTGGAATAATTATTAAGAGGAACCCCTTTCCCTCTCAAAAATTTACCGGTTCAGAACATAAATTATAGGTGAACTCACTTAATGAAAAATTTCTTTGTCCTTCAATGATTCCATTTGCTCAGCAAATGTATTGATGTAAAAGAGTTGGCTTATACTGTAATATAATGATTAATCAGAGTAAAACTGAAGCTGTAATGCTGTGGTTTTCCAATTCCAAGTCACAACCATTGGTGGGCCACGAAATGAATTTGGCGTTATAATCCTTTAAAAGGAGGAAAAGAACAGTACATAAAATAGAGTGCATATACTTAGTAAAGGGAAGAGGGGTTTTTTGTTTGTTTGTTTTGAGGGGGAGGGGGACTGCACCACTCAGCTTGCAGGATCTTAGTTCCCCGATTAGGGATTGAAAGAGCCGAACCCTAACCACTGGGCAGCCAGGGAATTCCCCTTGTTATCTTTTGAACCTTGTTTTGGTTATACATACTTATAGTAGTGTACTTGTCCTCAGTGGAAAACATATTTCTTGTTGTGGGCCGCAGTTAAAAAAAAAAGTGGGGAAGCCACTGCATAGAGAAATCCAGGACTTAAAAAGAGCTCTACAAAACTAGATGCAAGCTCACAGTGGTTTATAGCACTTTGCAGTCAGCTACTAGATGAACTGGCTGTATCAACAAGGTAACTAAAATTGACACACTTTGAGACACAGTAAAGAATAAATATTAGAGTTTTCACTGAGATTATAGAGTCAGAGGAAGCAATAGTCACCTTAAAGTGTATAGTTTTTAGTTGCTTTAGTTGTCTTCATATTCCAAGGTATTATTAAGCAGATAACAGAAAACAAATCCACCTGCTACAAATACTATTTGGCACTTACGGAGTGCCTTTATGTGAGACTGTTACAAGATTTCTAAAAGACTCAAGGATAACTGATTTATTAAAATGCTATTAGAGAAAAATGTTGTAGAAGTCTATTTTTAATATGAAAGATATTTTGACATATCAAGTAAAAAATAGTATACTTTTCTTCTAGTCATCATACCAAAGATACGGCATGGTATCTATGGTATGATCCCATTCTTGTCAAAAATAGTGTGTGTGTGTGTTGTGTGTGTGTGTGTGTGTGTGTATCAGGATTCGTCAGTCTTGGTACTGTTGAGAATTTGGGCCAGATAATTATTTGTTGTAGGGCTGGCCTATACACTATAGGACACGTAGAAGCATCCTCGGCCTCTACCCACTAGATGCAAGCAGTAGTACCACCACGCCCAGCCACCAACACACACACACCAGTTTCTCCAGTTGTGACAACAAAATATGTCTCCAGACCTTGCCAAGCCACCTCAGTTGAGAACCACTGATACAGATATAACTGACTAAGGAGTTGTCTCTTTAGTGGATGGACTTTTTTTTTTTTTTTTAATTTTCTGTCTCTTTCACTTGTTTAAAGATTCTGATTTTTCTATGTAATGAGCATGTATTATTTTCATAATAAAAATCCCATAAAACTGTATTTATATTGAAAAAATGTATTGGCTTCATAGCAGTTATTTTTATAACTTTGATGACTGAGATTCTTAAGCAGGAAGATGTTCCTGGAAAATCAAGTAGGAAGCTCACATGTACAATTGCTGTGGTCAAGTATAATTTCTTTCATTTTGTTTCCATTCATTCAAAAATGTCTACTTATTAGCACCATGTCTGTAAGTGTACATATGATACAGAGAGAGCCTTTAGAAATACAGTAAGTGCTATTTTCCATGTCTCACAGAAAATTGGAGTTACAAAATATATTTTGTCAATACAACAATTTCCAAAACAAATCAGATTCACTGACATTCAAAACCTCCCCATGTTTTGAAGGTAAGCCTTCTCATGAATTACCTTCTAAAATGTTTATAAGAAATTGTCTCTCACATAAAGGTGCAAATGTAAGTGCAAAGATGTTCTCTGTGACACTGCTTGACTAGTAAGTGACAAAGTTAAAACAATCTAAATGTCATTAAAAATATATTATCACACATCCACACTTTGGAGTTTTTTTTCTAGACATTAGAAGAATGAGATAGAGCTGTATATTGTCACATGAAAAATGCTCAGTATAGACTAGTTAAGGAAAAGGCATAAGGCAGAGAAAATATACACAGTATTATCCTACTATGAAAAAATTTTTACAGGCACATATGTATATGGATATACAATCTACATATGCTTATAAAATTTCCAGAAATATCTAAAACAAATTGTTAACAGCGCTTCCCTCTGGAGTGTGAAATAGGGGAGATGGGATGGAAGGGAATTTCACTTTTATTTTTACACATTTGCATCGTGTTACTTTTTTACAACATACATATACAATGGAATACTACTCAGCCGTAAGAACGAAATAATGCCATTTGCAGCAACATGGATGCAACTAGAGATTATCACACTAACTGAAGTAAGTCAAAAGAGAAAGACAAATAGCATATGATATCACTTATATGTGGAATCTAAAATATGGCACTATTGAACTTGTCTACAAAACAGAAACAGACTCACAGACATAGAGAACAGACTTGTGGTTGCCAAGGGGGAGGCGGGTGGGGGAGGGAAGGATTGGGAGTTTGGGATGAGCAGATGCAAACTAGTATATATAGGATGGATAAACAACAAGGTCCTACTGTATAGCACAGGGAACTGTATTCAATATCCTGTGATAAACTATAATGGAAAAGAATATTTTAAAAAAGAATGTAAGAAAGAAAGAAAGAATAATAAAACGTGATTTATTAAAACATGAAGTAACTTCATGTCTACCCTCCATCTTTTCCTTTTCTTAAGTCTTGGCAAAATACTTACATAATGGTTGGGCATTTTTACAATTGACTTCTTAGTCATTAAGGGTGTATCACTCAGCCTGGCCTTCTACCCATATAGAGGGAGAGCAATGTGACAAGGTACCTCCTCCCTCCCCATTTGTCTCTAAGAGGGGTTAGCAACGCTATCATGTTCATTTGCTTACAGCTATTTAACTACTCTGCAAACATTGAAGACTGTGGATATTTAAAATGTTGGCCTACAACTACCAGACAACTGGGTTGTAATAGAACCACCCTTGGCAACAGATTACCGCATACACTGCGTTGTTATTTAACGTTGGTGTGTGTATGGTGTCGTTTTCCCTACCTTATATTAAGTCCTTTATAAACAGGAGCTGTCTTAATCCATTTGGGCTGCTATAACAAAATACCACAGACTGGGTAGCTTATAAACAACGGACATTTATTTCTCATGGTTATGGAGGCTGGAAGCCTGAGGGCCCTCTTCTGGGTTGCAGATAATCTTGTTTTGTCCTCACAAGGTGAGAGGTGTTAGGGACCTCTGGGGTCTCTTTTATAAACACTTATCCCATTGCTGAGCTCTCTACCCTTGTGATTTAAGCACTTTTCAAGCCCCTACTTCCTAATACCATCTTCTTTGCAGGGATTTCCACGAATGAATTCTGGGGAGATACAAATATTCAAACCATATCATTGACCAAAGGCTATATTTCTCATTCTCCCTCTGCAACTAGCAGGACTAGTTATTATTAGTAGATCTCATCATTATACTGGTTAAGGCAACCAGAAGCAGGCAACAGAGCACGGAACAAACTGTGTCTGGTCTAACTACCCCTTTCCTAACGTAATCCCAAATCTGATGAACGGAATTCAGGAAACAACTCAGGTGTGGGGCTTCTCCCCTTCGTGCTGGAATGATTCAAACACTGTGTGTGGGAACTGATGATTCTGTGCAAATGATGTGATCTGAACCTCTACGCGAATGACGGCTCTGACTTCCTTTCTCTCAATAGTCCACTGAATCCACAAGATGAAAAATGCCATTGCATAGGTAGCGACTTGAACCATATTCTAATCACCAGTGGAACTGTGGGCTATTTATCAAAAGGATCTGCACATTTTCCAAGCCTAAATATGGGAGTCAATGATTATGTATACTCTCTGGCTTTTTCTCCATTCTTTGTTCTATTTCTTTTCCTACAAAAACTTCTTGATTACCTGATCTAGTTATCATCAATTGATTTACATTTGCTGGAGTTATAAGATCTTTAGATAATAGGATTTTCAGCGATACTAATGTAATTTCAGAAGAGCCATAAGGTTTAAATAATTGAAAGGAGCTTTCCCTTCTTCCCTAAAATTTCACTTCCAGCCAGTGACATGTCAGCAGTGGAAATATGCTAGAGAAAGAATATTGTGGTGTTTTCATGAGGTGGTGCCCTTTATTTATTCACTTTGAATTGTCAGTTCAATAGCATGAATATATATCAACCTACACAATACTTCCCAAGTTACTTGCCTTTATTCCTTATGTTCCATTTTATTTGACAATATTCAGAGAAAATTTACTGAGGGCCTGATGTGTCTCAGGCACTTTTTGGAATCTTTCCCACACATATTATATATTTTAAGTTTGGTTGGTTCTATATATGGTTAAACTGGGACATATTCCCATATGCTTTATGCATATTAGTGCTCATTAAATGTTTATTGAAAAGAATATAAAATTATTTTTTATATCATGATGACTACATAAAAAGCTCAAGAAAAAACAAAATTATAAATCCAAGTAGCATTTCAGTAGCCCAGCTCTTCAAATATCCCTTTCACTTGGGCATAAATGATTTGGTTTCAGTAAGTTTCAACTCCTTTATATCATATAACAATTATACTTAAGTGCTATATAGAGTACTGTGCATTTGTTAGAAAAATCATTAAGATACATAAAATGCCCATGATTTATGAAATAATGTCACAGAGTAAGTGTTGCTGCTGAGACATTTATGAATAATACATAATCATCTTTTTATATCAAGCACTTAGCACAGTACCTTGCTCATAGTAGGTTTTTTCTTTTAAAAAGTTTCATTTAGATGTAATTCACATGCCATAAAATTCATCTTTTAAAAATGTTCAGGACTTCCCTGGTTGGGCAGTGGTTAAAAATCCGCCTGCCAATGCAGGGGACGTGGGTTCGATCCCTTATCTGGGAAGATCCCACATGCCATGGAGCAACTAAGCCTGTATGCCACAACTACTGAAGCCCGTGCTCCTAGAGCCCGTGCAGCAATAAAGACCCAAAGCAGCCAAAAATAAAAATAAATAAAAAAATAAAAATATTCAGTTTAGTGGTTTCTAGTGTACTCACAGAGTTGTGCAATCATCACCATAATCTAATTTTAAACATTTTCATCACTCCAAAAAGAAATCCATTCCCATTGGTAGTGACTCCCTGTTCCCCCTTCTCCCCAGTTCCTGGCAACTACTAATCTATTTCCTGTCTCTATAGATTTGCCTATTCTGGACACTCCATACAAATGAAATTATACAACATGTGGTCTTTTGTGTCTGGTTTCCTTCACTTACACTAATGTTTTCAAGGTTCACCTATGTTGCAGCATGTATCGGTACTTCATTCTTTTTATGGCTGCATAGTATTTCATTGTGTGGATATACCACATTTTGTTTACCCATTCATTAGTTGATGGAAAACTGGGTTGTTTCCACTTTTTGGCAATTATGAATAATGCTACTATGAACACTGATATATACATTTTTGTGGGGACATACATTTTCATATCTCTTGGTTTTATGCCTAGCAGTGTAATTACCAGATCATATGGTAATTCTATGTGTAAACTTTTGAAGAATCACCAAATTGTTTTTCAAATTGCTTTCAAAGTTCCATTTTAAAATTCTACAAGCAATGTATAAGGGTTCTAATTTCTCCACATTTTCACCAACACTTGCTATTGTCTGTCTTTTTTTATTTCAGCCATCCTAGTGGGTATGAGGTAGATCTCACTGTAGGTTTTGATTTGCATTTCCCCAGCGACTAACGATGTTGAGTATTTTTTTACATGTGCTTATTGGCTGTTTGTATATCTTCTTTGGAGGAATGTCTATACAAATCATGCGTCCATTTAAAAGCTGGGTTATTTGTGTTTCTACTATTGAATTATAAGACTTTTTAATACATTCTTTATATTTCAAAGTCCCTTATCAGATATATGACTTGTAAATATAGTTTCCCACTCTTCAGTTTGTCTTTTCACTTTATGGTGTCCTCTGAAGCACAAAATTTTTAGTTTTGATGAAGTCCAACTTACTATTTTTTTCTTTTGCTGTTTGTCTTTTTTGGTGTCACGTCTAAGAACAATTGCCTGATCCACACGCACTGAGATTTCTGCCTCAAATTTCTCCTACGGATTTCACAATCTTAGCTCTTATTTTTGATCCACTTTAAGTTAATTTTTTGAAGGTCCAGCATTCTTTTGTATGTAGATATCCAGTTGTCCCAGCACCATTTGTTGAAAAAGCTATTCTTTCTCCCATTTAATTGTCTTGGCACCCAGTCAAAGACAATTGATCATACACATATGGCTTTATTTCTGGACTCTCAGTTCTATTCCACCGATCTATATGTTTACCTTTATGCCAGTACCACATGGTCTTGATGACTGTAGCTTTGTAGTAAGTCCTGGAATTGGGAAGCACGAGTCTTCCAACTTTATTCTTTTTCAAGATGATTTTTCATATTAGGTTTGTAAATAAATGATGATTTAATGGGTGACTAAATGAATGAATGTTAGCTTTTTTTTTTTTTTTGGCTACACTATGCGGCAAGCAGGATTTTTAGTTCCCCAACCAAGGGATCGAATCTGTGCCCCCTGCAGTGGAAGCCTGGGATCTTAACCACTGGACCGCCAGGGAAGTCCAAATTGTTTGCATTTTTAAAAGTTTTATTTTGGTAGGAGGGGAAGAGGTTAGGAATTTTTTTTCTTTAAAGGAATGCAGCTAAGATACACACATACATGTACATATCTTCAAAAAACATGCTGGGATTGGGTCCTATTTTGAAAAGGGTCCCAAAACAACAAACCAAGACTTAATTGCAGTTTCAACCTTCTGCTGAAATGTAATCTTAATCATATATGGAAAAAAAATCTGAAAAAGTATATCTATGTATCTATCTATCTCTCTCTCTCTCTATATATATATCTATATATCTGAATCCCTTTGCTGTACACCTGAAACTAACACAACATTGTAACTTAACTATACTCCAAAATAAATTAATTAAAAAATAAATAGCTATGAAAAATTTTTTTTAAATGTAATCTTAACCGGTTTGGAATTATTCTGATTGGCACTATTGAGCTCACCTGTCACGTAGGTCTTCTCCATTCCCCAGAGGAAGAAGCAGTCTGCATGATAAAACACTCACAGGCCGCCAGCCCACACCAAAGTCCTGACCTAAAAATAATTTTCTTCTTTTTTGCTAATAACGCCCTTACCCCACCCTTCTTCCTATAAAAAATTTTTTCCATTTTCTACAACAGGTGGAAGCACCCTTCTAGCTGCTGGATGGGATGTTGCCTGATGGAATTAAGCCCGAATCTCTTAATAAAGCCAATCAGATCATCAAATTTACTCAACTGAATTTTTTTTGACATTCCTAATTTGGTACATCAGACCTAGCCTGTCTTCTGCGTAGCTAGTCTTGTTTTCTTTTTTCCCCCCTGTGTTTACTCCAGTCTGTTCAAAACACATTCTTGCTTTAGGATTTGCAGTGATGAAATCTAAGTAATTTCCCTTTTCTGGTTAGCCAGTGGGGTCTACAAGCTCCCAATGGGGTGTCACCAGAAGCTGAAAAGACGGTTAGACTTTTAAGTGGTTGTTTTTCCTTCTGAGTTGATTTGCCTAACAGGTTCATGTGACCCGAGCAAACGCTGCTGGGATCCTGCAGTCACACCCACTACAGCAAATTAAAAGCCCTGGCTGAGGTCAGGAGACCGAGATCGTAATTCTGGCTTCTCCAGTGTCTTGGGAACTCCTCTTCCATAAATTCACTCATTCAGTAAATATTAATTAGTTCCAACTACGTGCCAGGCTCTGTGCTGGGGTTCGTGACTCTAACACACCTTTGGTTTCCAAGACTAAGTCTTCCATTCATGGAATTTACGTTTCAGCGGAAGGGTCGGGGGAGGCGTATGCCACAACGTAAGCTATTTCCTCATCAGTAAAACGGTGGGACAGCTTCCTAGGTTCCCTTTGAACGTTTAGGGCCTGTTCGTTTAGCATGTGATCAAAGCTCAGAATATAGCAAGAGCTGCCTACTACTATACAGTCAGTACACGGTTGATCATGTGCGTATTACGGCTTTCCTTTACAAACAGGGACAACTAACACAATTGGGTAGAACTATGTTCAAAATTCTATTCAATTTCAACACACTGGCGATGCATCATGACCCTCTCTACTTTGCCTCTGACCCATGGTTAGCAGCTGCTCCTAGTTTCAAAAGGCTCGGTTAGGCATTTGGTATTTCGCCCGTCTTGTATTTGCTCGTCGTCACGGGTTAGAACTGCAGAAAAGTTGGTTTCGGTTTAGCAGGGCAGCAAGGTGCTGGGGAGAAAGGGAGGCGTCACGCTACGTTAACAATACAACCCAAGGGACTGAATGAAAAAGACGGCAGTGGTGCTATGACCAGGCAGAGGCCGTGCAGGTTTCAGAGCAGCTCTCCGTTCTCCATACCAAACCCGGAAGCTTCTTCCAAAACGCGCCCTTTCAGCATTCTAGCCCGCCCCAAGAAGTGCCCATCCCGCCACGACCGCTGCAGCAACCCAGGAAAGCGCGGCGTCTAAAACTGCGGCTGAGGTCGGGCTGCGGCAAAGATCCCCTTGACGGTACTGAGTGCTCCGAACCTCGCTCGCCCGCCCGCGCGGCCGCGCCGCGGGCCACGCCCATGACGTCGCCGGACAGGGCGGGGCGAGCCGGAGGGGCAGGACGAACCCCGGCTGTTGAATGGGGCGACGCGACGAGCCGCGCATTCCAGCGGGGGCACGTGACGCGGCCGCGCGGCCTGAGGTAAACAACCGCGGCCCCGCCTCCTGGCCCCTCAGCGAGCCGCGCGCTGCTCCTAGCCGGTGGGACGCGCTCCAGCAGGGCGGGCGGCTTCCTCCGAGAGTCCCCAGCGGCCGCCGCGGGCCGGAGCAGCTGCAGCGGGCGCACGCGTCCCGGGTCTGCGGGCCAAGCGCGCCGGCAGGGGTCGAGCGCGCGTCCCCTCCCCGCCCCCACCGCGTGCTGTGGCGCAGCAGGAATTTGGCGGGGCCCCGGGCGCTATATGCGGCTCCTGACGCGCCGGCGGCCCTTTGGTCATTGCTATTCTCGGGGCACTGGGTCACCGCGCTCGGCCGGCCCCCTCTCCCGGGCCCGGAGGGTGTGTCCCCTCACCGGGGCTCGGCGCGCCTATAAGGGGCCGAGCGGCGGGCAGGGACATGCAGCTCTACAGCAGCGTCTGCACCCACTACCCAGCCGGGGGCCCTGGTCCCACGGCCGCAGCCCCCGCTCCGCCCGCCGCTGCCGCCGCCGCCCAGTTCAAGGTATCGCTGCAGCCCCCGGGACCCGCCGGCGGCGCGCCGGAGCCCGATACCGGTGAGTGCCAGCCGGCCGCGGCCGCCGAGCCCCGCGAAGCCGCCGCCGCCCCCGCCGCCAAGATGCCCGCCTTCTCCTCCTGCTTCGAGATGGTGTCTGGGGCCGCCGCCCCCGCCTCGGCCGCCGCCGCCGCCGCCGGGCCGCCCGGCGGGTCCTGCAAGCCGCCGCTGCCGCCGCACTACACGTCCACGGCTCAGATCACCGTGCGGGCCCTGGGCGCCGACCGGCTCCTGCTGCGCGGCCCGGACCCCGGCGCCGCGGCGCCCGCCGCCCCGCGCGGCCGCTGCCTCCTGCTGGCTCCGCCATCCGGCGCCCCGGTCCCCCCGCGGCGGGGCTCCTCGGCCTGGCTCCTGGAGGAGCTGCTGAGGCCCGACGGCCCCGAGCCAGCCGGCGTGGACGCGGCCCGCGAGGGGCCCGAAAGAAACTTCCGACTGAGCGAGCACCGCCAGGCCCTGGCCGCCGCCAAGCACCGCGGCCCCGCGCCGCCCCCGGAGAGCCCGGAAGCCGGCCCCGGCCCGTGGGCCGAGGAGCGCCCTGCGGAGAGGAGCCTCCGGGGCTGGGACAGGGCCGGCGACCGCGTCCACCCTCCTCCCAGCGCCGACGAGGCGCGGCGGCCCGACCCGGAGGCCGAGGCGCCTCCGGCGCGAAGCGGCGAGGCGGTCCCGGGTGGCGCGGCCGAGGCGGCGATCGTCTCCAGGTCGGATCCCAAGGATGAGAAGCTGGCCCTGTACCTGGCCGAGGTGGAGAGGCAGGACAAGTACCTGCGGCAGAGGAACAAGTACCGATTTCACATCATTCCCGACGGCAACTGCCTCTACCGAGCGGTCAGCAAGGCGGTGTACGGGGACCAGAGCCTGCACCGGGAGCTGCGGGAGCAGACGGTGCACTACATCGCCGACCACCTCGACCACTTTAGCCCCCTGATTGAGGGCGACGTGGGGGAGTTTATCATCGCCGCTGCTCAGGACGGGGCGTGGGCCGGGTACCCTGAACTTCTGGCCATGGGGCAGATGCTGAACGTGAATATACATCTAACTACTGGCGGGAGGCTGGAGAGCCCCACGGTGTCTACCATGATTCACTATTTGGGCCCAGAGGATTCCGTAAGGCCTAGCATTTGGCTCAGTTGGCTCAGTAACGGACATTACGACGCGGTGTTTGATCACTCCTATCCGAATCCGGAGTATGACACTTGGTGCAGGCAGACTCAAGTGCAAAGAAAACGCGACGAAGAACTCGCCAAGTCCATGGCCATATCCTTATCCAAAATGTATATTGAACAAAACGCATGCTCTTGAAGTGTCTGAACCCCTCCACCCTGGGAAAATTGCAGACCTAATTTGTGTTTGGAGAATTACATGAACTCTAATCAGGGTAATAGCACTTTTAAACTTTCAAGTAGATTTACTGTAGGTGTAATGCCTTAATCATTTTTTTGAATGTTTTCTCCTCAGAGCTGAAGGTTGCTGGGCACCTAAGTGATGTTTCATGATAGCTTTGGGTGATCCTACTGCTATTTATCATTGGCTGTATAAAGTTGGCACTACTTAATTTGCAAGCTGGTTTCTCACAGTGTAAATTTTGTTCTTTCCTGGTAATCTATTTTCTATAAGAATGTATTTTTGCACAACATTTTTAACAATTGGTGTATCTTCATCTATGATGTGTTCCATTTTGACACACAGCTTTCCGGCATAAATCCAGAGAAGTGCTTTATATGAAGTTTATTATTTCGAACAGAGTTTGTGATTTAGTATTTTTTGTTGTTGAATTTGAATTTTACAGTTCCTAAGTAATTATTTAAAATGGATATCGATGCATTCATATTACCAGATGATTGGCCCATTCCGTTTTGATGAAACAGATTTGTTGTTTGGAAAATCATTATTTTTCTAGAAATGGTCAACCTTTTAAAGAGAAAATACTTAAGGGGAGGTTATGGGAAGAATTTTTTTTTCTTTAAAGAATAGTACCAGCTCTTACTTGAACGAAAGTCTGATATTTGCTGATGGCAGAGTGATTATTCTGTACTCTGGTTGAGGTTTAGAGTAGATTGTCTGGTGCTCTCAATTGTTTTTATTTATATTTGTCGAAAAAATAATTTTAACGTGATAGAAGACTTTGTGACGAGATAAGCCTCCTGCTTTATATATAGCCTCTTGGATTCACCCGAGAGACTGAAAAACTAATGGCATAAATGCCCCCAACCAACCTTGGCAGTTATTTTCCAGCAGAAGAGTACTGTCTTCACAGTCTATTCCTGTTAAATTCTTTCACAAGGCAAAATAGGATTGCCCTGTATTATGTACAAATAAAAATGTCTGTATACAAGAGCTTGTATGGTTTGCTGGGTCAAACAATGTTTCCAACCTAAAACCTATCTCATTTCCACTTTAACTACTTGTAGTCGTATTTATTAAGTAATGCAGTTTGTACTTTTTTTATTTTGTAACATTTTGTGATTTTTTTGTACAATATCGTATTTGTACAATTGAGCAATTCTCAGCTGATGGAATGAATGAATAAAATGTGTAATTTTACTTTTACGTCTTTTTGGCTAAAGTGATTTTTAAATGATAAAGTGACATCTGTAGGAACCTTGCTTACATGTATACAATTTTTTTTTATGTGTAATGATGTCAGAATTATGAGAGGTTTCTTAAGTTCTCACGTAAACAGGATAGGACAACCGGTAATTTCAGAGGATAAGTCTCAATGAAATGTAATTTAAAGGTGGAATAACTCAGGAAATTGCTCTCATTATTTCTCATTTTTAATTCCTATCCAAGACTATAGATGTACCAATGGCTAATGAACAGGGAAATGCAAGTATTGTGTTAACCAGCACGATCTCTAAGTATAGTTTTGTGTGCCCACTGTCAGCACAGATTTTATGTTTTAAAGAGTAAACAAAGCAGTGGCCTAACTTTTATCCAGTCTGGCCTCTTGAGATCAAGGGAATGCATTAATTTTAAGATGTGTTATCAGATTTAGTTGAGAAGCGTGTTTGTATACATAATGCTGGTAGTGTCTGTATACATAGTGCTGGTATGCCTATTGCAGGATATGCACAGCTAGTTTGGATTTTTTTAGTTTTCAGTTGATGTCATGGTAATAGACAACTGACTTTGAGTTCCTTGCTTGACTGTGGAAGGATGGTCAAGGACCAATGGAGGGACTTCCCTGGTGGCGCTGTGATTAAGAATCCGCTTGCCAATGCAGGGAACACGGGTTTGAGCCCTGGTCCGGGAAGATCTCACATGCCGCAGAGCAGCTAAGCCCGTGAGCCACAACTACTGAAGCCCACGTGCCTAGAGCCCGTGCTCTGCAACAAGAGAAGCCACCGCAATGAGAAGCCCGCGCACCACAACGAAGAGTAGCCCCCGCTTGCCGCACCTAGAGAAAGCCTGCGCGCGGCAACGAAGACCCAACGCGGCCAAAAATAAACAAGGACGAGTGGAAGGATCCCGTTGGTTATCAAGGAAAGGCAATTGGTCAGAGGTTTAAGTGCCACCTAATCATGAATCTCTGGTTTTTAGGTAAGATGAGGTTTGCTTCTCTAATTATGTAACTTGCGAAGAAAGAAAGACTTTTATTTGAATTACGCAGCTAAATGTCGTTTTCCCCCTTTTCTCCACCTTATTTAGAGACGTATAAAATTTGGGGATGCTTAAAGTTTACAGAAGGAATGAATAGACTTAATTAGGTATAAGTTCCTAAAAGGCATCTGTAAGCCCATTACTATTTTGAGGAAACAGTTTCCTCTGTGTTGTTCTGTTTCATTTTCAAATTAGGATCCCAAGTCCTTGATTTAGATTCCCAAGGAGGGTGATACGTTTAAATAAAACTCGGTGGGTCCCAAGATTGTATTACGTGGCACCATGTTATTTTGGTTGTCTTGCCTGAAAGGTTTATGTTTTTCTCATCCTCTTTCTATAGTTTTTCGTTGTCGTCATTGTTTGGAAGAAATGTAATATTCGTCACTCCCTGTGCTACATGTTTATTTTCTACTGCCATACCACTTTTGTTCCTTAGTAGTAGCAATTCTGGATCACCGAGGACTTGAACAGTGGAAGGTGTGGAAATGTGGTTGACTCTGATTTCCTTTTAGCAGACAGATTTATTAAACAGTTCATTCCTTCAGTTACTCATGTAGCAGCTAAGAGGCTCAAAACCGTGTGAAGGAAGCAGTTGATGCTATGAGCTAAAGTTTCTTTAGCGTTTACTCCCCCATAAATTATGGGGGAGTATAGAATCTATAAGTAAGTCCAATTGTGTTTTCAGGTAAAGTAGTATGAAAATCATACTAGTAATTTAAACTTTTATTAAAGGAGTACCTAGATAAAAACTATGAGACAAATAACTATTAGTGTGATTTTTTTTTTTATTACTGTCATTTAAAAACTAAAATGGCCTAGTAGGTCAGGATTTTGGTGAAAACCTAAAACCCAATTCCTTGATCCTCTTGTTCATTTTGCACTCACATTTTTCTCCTAAGATAAAACAGACTCATGGTAGCATTTTTAAATTGAACTTAGTAAACCACTATTGATAAGTTGCATGAGGGCGTGTACCTGTGATTCTTCAGTTACGTTTCTCTAAACTGGTAGTCTATATGCTTTATGTAGTAACATTTCATTAGGCACAAAGCCTTTTCTCAGAAGCCACATTTTATAGAGGAGAGGAAATGCATTAGCATCCTTTGAACATCAGAATTGGTTATCTTCAGCTTGGGTAAATATAGTCTTATACTGCAATGTTTTCGTCATAATTTTTGTACTGAAAAAAAAATAGAGATCGAGATAATCTCACTACTTTATGGGTTTTTCCTCTTTCCCAAAGAGATGGGAACGTTTAAACTCTAAAATTTTACCATGCTCTTCGGTGTGCTCATATGAAGGAAGAGCATTGAGAATAAAAATAGATTTCAGACCTTTGGACATCGGATAAATTCATATGTAGGTAAATGTAGTGGAATAATTCAAGAGTGTATACTTCAAATGTGTAACGTATTCAAATTTAAGGTATTTGTCACATGAGATCATAAGTCCAGACCTTATTATTTATTTATTTAAAAATTTTTATTGGCGTATAGTTGATTTACAATGTGTTAGTTTCAGGTGTACAGCAAAGTGAATCAGTTATACATATATCCACTCTTTTTTTTAGTGTTTATTTCTTTTGACATCCCTAGAGTGTCTATAACTATCTCAAAGAGGCACTGAGAAACTAGCTGGCATTTCATTCAGTTTCATTCCCCAAATGTACTAAGTGCAATGGGCATGGGCTCTATTATGTTCCCTCATGAGTCTCCTGGTTTCCAGCCCAGTACCTAGCAGAGTAAATGTTCAGTAAATACTCACTGAATGAAGAAATTTTTTTAAAAAAATAAGGCATCTTATTATTATTTAACTTTGCATACCTTTTATTGAATGGGCCATATCTTTTTTTATATATAAATTTATTTTATTTATTTTATTTTTGGCTGCGTTGGGTTTTTGTTGCTGCATGTGGGCTTTTCTCTGGTTCCGGCAAGCGGGGGCTACACTTCGTTGCAGTGCACAGGCTTCTCATTGTGGTGGCTTCTCTTGTTGGGGACCACGGGCTCTAGGCACGTGGGCTTCAGTAGTTGTGGCACACGGGCTCAGTAGTTGTGGCACACGGGCTCAGTAGTTGTGGCTCATGGGCTCTAGGGCACAGGCTCAGTAGTTGTGGTGCACGGCCTTAGTTGCTCCATGGCATGTGGGATTTTCCTGGACCAGGGCTTGAACCCGTGTTCCCTGCGTTGGCAGGTGGATTCTTAACCACTGCGCCACCAGGGAAGCCCCTGAAGGAAGAAATTGAAGGGAAGTTTGAGCTTGGGAATATTTAGTTGGCGGATGTGAAAATTAAATAACGATGATTTGACCCTACAATTACTGGGAATCATCACTGCCAAAGTAATTCTGAGCATTTTAAACTGAAGTAGTATTATAAAAAGGGTATTAAAGTATTGAAATCTATAATGGGAAAAAAAAGGTTTTGAAACCAAAAATTAGAATTTATTGATTTAATCTTTGTGTCATCTTCCAAATCTTGAGGCCTCAGCTCAGAAAGATTATTTAAAAGTAGGACTTCAGGGCTTCCCTGGTGGCGCAGTGGTTAGGAGTCCGCCTGCCGATGCAGGGGACGCGGGTTCATGCGCCGGTCCGGGAAGATCCCACGTGCCGCGGAGCGACTGGGCCCGTGAGCCATGGCCGTTGAGCCTGTGCGTCCGGAGCCTGTGCTCCGCAACGGGAGAAGCCACAACAGTGAGAGGCCCGAGTACCGGGGGAAAAAAAAAAAAAAAGTAGAACTTCACTAATTTGAAGTGATTTTGAAGGTGTTGCCATATCCAAAGGGAGTTGCTCTGACTTGCTTTAGGGGTAACACCCAATTCCAGTCTACAGCAATTCCTAGTTTTGCTATGTTTTCTTTCTGTGGCTTGGTTGGGGAAGAAATGTTGCACAGATTTCAAGCATGCTTTAGGACTGTTGTGTTCAGTAGTCCTGGCTGCATGCTTATTCCATTGGTATGGGGCCTGGGCAAGTAGCATGAATCAGATCAAAACAGATCTATTGGGAGAAAAATCAGTGTATTTCTTCCTACTGTAAATTAGGCCAGTGGCGATTATTCTATGAGTAATGTTCAGAGTTCAGACAGATTATTCTATGAGTAACGTTCAGATTATTCGTAGTAAAACGTTATCTAGGCTGCTTTCTCACAAGTGAATTTTCTAGATAATTGAACAGTCCATTTATGTGTAAAATAAAAAATAGACTGCTTTTGATAAAATTCTTTCAAAAGTAATCTATGGGGCTTCCCTGGTGGCGCAGTGGTTAAGAATCCACCTGCCAATGCAGGGAACAAGGGTTCGAGCCCTAGTCCGGGAAGATTCTACGTGCCGCGGAGCAACTAAGCCCGTGCTCTACAACTACTGAGCCTGCGCTCTAGAGCCCATGTGCCTAGAGCCTGAGCTCTGCAACAAGAGAAGCCACCGCAATGAGAAGCCTGCACACCGCAGCAAAGAGTAGCCCCTGCTCGCCGCAACTAGAGAAAAGCCTGGGTGCAGCAACAAAGACCCAGTACAGCCAAAAATAAAATAAATAAATTAAAAAAAACACTATTCACTTTATAGTGGTATACCATATATACTCAATATTTTTTTTAAAAAGGAATCTATGGTACACTTATTTGCCTTTGTAAAATAACAATACAGTTTAATCTTCCCTTAATGACTGAGGGGCCTCATGATGGCATGGATCAATGGCCGTGAAGCCTTGGCAGATTGCTGAGATGTGACAGTCCCTTTGTACTTTAAAGGCTCTCAGAGAGTTGGGACTTTTATCTTTGTGTTTTATTCTTTCCTGTCTCCTCCCTCACTTTCTGATTGTTCCTCTCACCACTATCTCTTTCTAGCCTTAATTCTCCATCATAATTTCCTATGTTGAATTACAGACACCATCAAACATGCTTGTCAGAAGTGACTCTAAGATAATAGGATATGGGTTTCTCATTCGCGACCAGGATGCTCTGCTATGAGTAATGTGCTTAAGCTTTAGTTTTTGGTCAACCAGAGAGCTTTTTGCCTTTGTCATCTTCTTTGCATTCTTTAGTGGTATCCTGGACATGCTGAATTTGTCTGATTAAGGGACTTGTGAATGTGTGCAGTGGCACATTCAAACAAAAAAACGAAACAAAACAACATGGGTTAGTTGTTGTAATTCTCAAAATTGGAGTTGACTTGTCATTGCCTGGTTAGTATTTTGCTCCATCTCTGGCATATGGAATCCTTTATAGCAAGTACCTGTCATTGTCTTCCTTTTGCTTATGCATTTTTATCGATAGTGTTTGTTTCCTAGTGGTGTTTTTAAAAAATATATCAAAGGTTTAACTTTTTAAATAGTCAAATCTCTTGAATTTTTGTGATTCTTTTTTGTCTTCCAGTTTTATTGAGATATAATTGACATACAGCCTTGTATAAATTTAAGGTGTACAACATAATGATTTGACTTACGTACATCGTGAAGTGATTACCACAGTAAGTTTAGTGAACATCCTTCATCTGACAGATACAAAATAAAAGAAATAGAAAAAATAATTCTTTCCCCTGTGATGAGAGCTCTTAGGATTTTCTCTCAACAACTTTCATGTATAACATACAGCAGTGTTAATTATATTTATCATGTTGTACATTACATCCCTACTACTAAGTTATAACTGGAATTTTGTACCCTTTGTCTTCATCCAGTTCCTCCTCCCCTGATCCCTGACCTCTGGTAACCACAAATCTGATCACTTTCTCTGTGAGTTTGTTTGTTTTTGAAGTACAATTGACCTACAACACTATATTAGTTACTGGTGCACAACATAGTGATTTAACATTTCTATACCTTTCAAAATGATCACCGTGATTAGTCTAGTTACCATGCTATGCATTTTTCTATTCAGTTTTCCAGTCCACCAAGGTATGCTAATGATGAAGTAATGCAAATATCAGGTCTTCATCGAAGACTCCAAATCACAGTACACATAGGTCTAGTACAAATAAGAATTTAAAAAATTTCCTCTCTCTAATACTTCTTTAATAAATGTATATTATGTCTGCATTGTGTAAATAAGTTAGTATTCCTCATCCTGGCCTTCCCTTTCCTTGAAAGTAAAATTTTTTTCCTCATACTGATTAGAATGGTTGAACAGGTTCAGTAGGCACCTTGCATTAGTATGCTGACAAATAGAATTTAGACAATTTTTGACAATAGACGATAGAATGACAATTTTTTAAATTTAATTTTTACTTTATATTAGAGTATAGGTGATTTACAATGTTGTGTTAGTTACAGGCATACAGCAGAGGGATTCAGTTATACATCACTTCTCGGCCTTTTGGCTAAGATCAAGTGCAGTTATATCCATTCTTTTTCAGATTCTTCTCCCATATAAGAATCTTCTCTCATATAGGTTATTACAGAATATTGAGTAGAGTTCCCTGTGCTAGACAGTAGGTCCTTGTTGATTATCTATTTTGTATATAGTAGTGGGTATGTGTTACTCCCAAACTCCCAATTTATCCCTCCCCTCCCCTTTCTCCTTTGGTTACCATAAGTTTGTTTTCAAATAGACAATGACAATTTGAAAAAAGTCCAGTGGTGTATGTGCATTTTATATTTTGAAGCAGTTAAAGTAGAACCCTCTCCCTCTCTTCCCACTCCCTGCCCTACTGCCTCCCAGCCTTTAACACTTTGAATTGGAATGATTTTAGGAAGTGTTGATGTCAAGTAGATTGGCAATGTGTAGAGAGGCAGTCTCAGTGATTTTGCTTGAAATAATGATTGAGTCTAAACGAATGTTCCACTTAGAAGTTCTCTGAATAATTTTAGCAATGGACTATGTGGTTGCATTTCTTAGCTTATCAAGGTACAACAAAGTGGTGTGCAAAATAGGTAACTGTGGAGGGAATTTATACCAGTGTGTCACAGAACACCTGTGCAGCCAATGTGTAAAATAAACTCAAATAAGCCTTTCAGTTCTAATGACAAACAGGAAACATTCACGCTTTTTGTTTCTTGCAGTGAAATTTGAGCTATACTGGTGATGTAATAGGAATGAAAGAAGTAGAACACAGGAAATTCTTGGCTGTCATTTCACTGTCTTTGCCATCTTGTTGAAAAGTGCAAACCTGGGGGAGTAAACAATTATGCCTTTTACTTTAAACAATGCTCATGACTCTGTAAACAGTCGGTGCCTGAGACAGACACCCCAGTAATTCCAGGTATATACAGAATTCCTCAGCCAACCGCAAAGATAACTCACCCCAAGAGATGGTCACTAAAGTTCTTTTTGAGCAGGATGGGGTGGTTCTCCCAGTTAAGTCGGGGCAGCTGTACTACAAGCGTATTCTTAGCAGGAGTAGTCAGAAGTAATTGATATAAAGAAAGCCATAACTGACCCGAGTATCTATATCTAAATTATCTATCTATATGTCTGTCTGTCTGTCCATCTTGTTGCAGGAATGTACTGTCACAAGACAAGAGTGGTGGTCTGTATGATGCCTAGAGAAAAGACAGCCAAGGAACACAGATGGCAATACATGGGTCAGTGTATCTCTACTTTTATTGAGGTGAGAAGGTGCTCTGGGCAAGCCATGCTAATTGCTGAATAGAGAAGAAAAATAAAGGAAAACAGTTCTTGGAAATAGGAAGTAAATAATCATTCAACAAATTCATTCAACAAATATTGACTGCCTGGAGTAGGTACTGTGCTAAGTACTGTGTAAACTCCTAGGTTATATGGTAGATCTTTAATAGCTAGAGGCTATAATATTTGTATCTTGCACCAATTAGTTTGCTCATTAAGAAAGGTCTTTGGAGTCAAGTTGGCTGGGGTTCAAACTGAGGCATTTTACGTCCTATCTAAAGCAAAAGAGGGACACTGACAAATGAAAAAGAAACAGCAAGTGAAAAGAAAAAGCAAAGGAGACAATGCAGTGAATGGAGGAAAAGCTAAAATAAGAAAAAAGTAAATCTGTAATTGACATCTTCAGAGAAATAAGATCCAGATCCTGGAGAAGGAATTGCTATATTTAGAAAGAACTCTTGTGAATTAAAAATAGCACAGCTGAAGTTAACATAGCACAGGTAAAGTTTGGAAGATAAATTGGAGGAAATCTCTCAGAAAGTGGAACAAGGAGACATGGAATGGAAAATAGGGACAAAATAAGAAAATGAGATTAATCTTGGAAGCCCAATATTTGACTAATAGGTTTTCCAGAGGTAGAACAAAGACAATAGTTGAGAAGAAAGACTACAAAAAAGATTTCCCAGAACTCAAGAATAGTCGTCTCTGGATTGTAAAGCCCCACAGAGTGTCCAGAGGGTCTTTGTGGACAGCCATACAGGTGTGTCTATGGATTAAGATGAGACTAGTGCTCCCTAAAGTGGTGCAGTGAACAACATGTACAACTGTGTGTGGCCATCAAATGAATGCAAAAAGACCCATGCCACAGCATTTCAACTAGAAATTTCAGAGTATTAGGCATAAAAAAATAACCTCAAATCCTTCAGTGAGGAAAAATAAGTCACATCCAGAACCTTAGGAACAAGAATGGCATCAGACTTCTCCAGAGAAACATCATAACAGAAGACCATGGAAAAATGCTTCGCAAATTCTGAGGGAAAATTATTTCCAAGCTATAATTCTATACCTAGCTATATCAGTTAGTATTCTTAATTGTCATCAGCAGAATCTATTTAGTTAGTTTAAGCAGATAAGAAATTTATTGACTTCAGATTGCTTAGATGGTTTATGGAATTTTCTGGTGAGCCAGAGAATGCAGGCTTGTATACCAAGGTGCCAGGTCCACACCCAAAGACCACTGTGGGAGCTGCACTTGAGAAGACATCTCCACTACCACACCTGGCACAGACAGCACAGCGGGCAGCATGATGAAGAAGCTTCACTCTTGAGCCATACCTCCCCTCCAGACTAGATGTCTCTATTTCCATCATTTGCCAGAAAGATGGATTCTGCAAACAACTACTATCTCCTGTTGCTTACTTCCGAACTGAAGTCTCATAGAGGTATGTGTCATTAGAAGAGCTTAGGCTGCATACCTCCTTCTCCCAACCCCAGTAGCAAAAGAGCACATTCAAGATTCTACCTTGGAAAAGTGAGACTCAAGGTGTGGGAAATTTACCAAGGGAAGGTGATTAAAAGATCTTGGGTGGTATTGAAAATAAACAATATTTACTACACGCACCAAACTATTAAGAATGAGGGTAGAATAAACACACTTTCAGACATTCAAGTCTCAAAACAACGTACCACCCCCTCAACTTTTCTCAGAAATCTGCTGAAAGAAGTTCTACCTATACAAGGCTGTAAACCAAGGAAAATTAAGACACAGGATCTGGGAAACAGGCATCCATCTCAGATGAGACAAAGGGAATCCCCATAATGGTGGTGGTAAGAACCTTCAAGTTAAAGACTGGGCAGTGGGCCAGCCTGGAGCAGGAGAACTCTGGGCTTCAGGAGGCCTGGCTGTAAGAAGACAGTTTACCTAACGAGTGTGAATGTTGTTGGTGGGGACTGACACTGTGTTGAATAGTTTTGGGATAGACCAGTGAGAGGAACAGAAAACTAAGCAAATGGAAGAAAAGACAATTACTACTTTTAGGGCAAACAAAAAGTTTTACAAGGAAAGGAAATATAACCGAAACCCATTAAGTATATGTATTGAACTGTGAAAGATAATTTCATAATCATATACACCCTGAATATTGATTTAGCAAAAATGAAATATATAATTATATTGAGACCAGAGGGGAAGTATATGTATGTGTGTGGGGTGAGGTAAGAATTAAATTCTTGTTTTCCATAGTAGAAAATTAATATATAATATCTCAGTGTAAAAATCAAGAAGAATTTAAGTATTTCCATTAAACTTAATGGTACCATGTGTGTATATGAATATAAATTACATTTATATTAATTCACCTGACTATAATATAAGCACATTATTTTGTTTTATTTACTTATTTATTTATTTATTTTTGGCCTTGTTGTATGGCTTGTGGGATCTTAGTTCCCTGACCAGGGATCGAACCCGGGCCCTTGGCTGTAAGAGCATGGAGTCCTAACCACTGGACCACCAGGGAATTCCCTAAGCACATTATATTAAAATATAGAGGCAGAAAAAGACCTATATGCAGAAAACTATAAGATACTGATGAAAGAAATCAAAGATGACACAAACAGATAGAGAGATATACCATGTTTTTGGATTAGACAAATCAATATTGTGAAAATGACTATACTACCCAAAGCGATCTACAGATTCAGTGCAATCCCTATCAAATTACCAATGGCATTTTTCACAGAAAATTTAACAATTTACATGGAAACACAAAAGACCCCGAATAGCCAAAGCAATCTTAAGAACGAAAAAAGGAACTGCAGGAATCAGGCTTCCTGACTTCAGACTATACTACAAAGCTACAGTAATCAACACAGTATGGTACTGGCACAAAAACATGGAACAGGATAGAAAGCCCAGAGATAAATCCACGCATCAATGTTCACCTAATCTATGACAAAGGAGGCAAGAATATACAGTGGAGAAAAGACAGTCTCTTCAATAAGTGGTGCTGGGAAAACTGGACAGCTACATGTAAAAGAATGAAATTAGAACACTGCCTAACACCATACAAAAAAATAAAATGGATTAAACACCTAAATGTAAAGCCAGACACTACAAAACTCTTAGAGGAAAACATAGGAAAAACACTCTTTTGACATAAATCACAGCAACATCTTTTATGACCCACCTTCTAGAGTAATGGGAACAAAAATAAACAAGTGGGACCCAATTAAACTTAAAAGCTTTTGCACAGCAAAGAAAACCATAAATAAGATGAAAAGACAACCCTCAGAATGGGAGAAAATATTTTCAAATGAAGCAACTGACAAGGCATTAATCTCCAAAATATACAAGGAACTCATGTAGCTCAATATTAAAAAAACAAACAACCCAATCCAAAAATGGGCAGAAGACCTAAATAGGCATTTCTTCAAAGAAGACATACAGGTGGCCAGCAAACACATGAAAAGATGCTCAACATCACTAATTATTAGAGAAATGTAAATCAAAACTACAATGAGGTATCATCTCACACTGGTCAGAATGGCCATCATCAAAAAATCTACAAACAATAAATGCTGGAGAGGGTGTGGAGAAAAGGGAACCCTCTTACACTGTTGTTGGGAATGTAAATTGATACAGCCACTATAGAGAGCAGTATGGAGGTTCCTTAAAAAACTAAAAATAGAACTACCATATGACCCAGGAATCCCACTCCTAGGCATATACCCAGAGAAAACCATAATTCGAAAAGATACATGCACCACAATGTTCACTGTAGCACTATTTACAATAGCCAGGACATGGAAGCAACCTAAATGTTCATCGACAGAGAGGGGATAAAGAAGATGTGGTACATATATACAATGGAATATT
The DNA here is from genome assembly GCF_963924675.1 of Phocoena phocoena. Classification (NCBI taxonomy): domain Eukaryota; kingdom Metazoa; phylum Chordata; class Mammalia; order Artiodactyla; family Phocoenidae; genus Phocoena; species Phocoena phocoena. Next base: position 165,647,677 of record NC_089220.1, read on the forward strand.
ACTCAGCCATAAAAAGGAACGAAATTGTGTCATTTGCAATTGTGTCATTATACCTAGAGATGGCCATACAGAGTGAAGTATGTCAGAAGGAGAAAAGCAAATATCGTATTTTAACGCATATATGTGGAATCTAGAAAAATGGTACAGATCTTATGGTACAGATGATCTTGCAAAGCAGAAATAGAGACACAAACATAGTGAACAAATATGTGGATACCAAGGGAAAAACGGAGCGGGGGATGAAATGAAAGATTGGGATTGACATATATACACTACTATGTATAAAATAAATAACAAATGAGAACCTATTGTATAGCACAGGGAACTCCATACTCTGTGGTGACCTAAATGGGAAGGAAATCCAAAAAAGAGGGGATATATGTATATGTATGGATGATTCAATTTGCTTTACAGCAGAAACTTACACAGCAGTGTAAAGTAACTATACTCTAATAACAATTAATATATAAATACACACACACAGAGAAAATAAAATATAGAGGCAAATAACAGAATAAAGTTAAAAGAGCAAAACTAGTTACCTCTGGGGAGTGGGAGGGTTGTAGCAGGGACAGTTGTTTTCCATTTTAAACTACTGAACAATTTGATTAAAAAATATGTAAATAATAAAAATTACAGAGTAAATTCAGTATATTAAAGATCCTTGCAAGCTCTATGTCGCAGATTCTAGCTCAGTGCTGCTTTTTGGGTTTGTTTTATTGAAATATAGTTGATTTACAATGTGTTAGTTTCAGGTGTACAGCAAAGTGATTTGGCTGTATGTATATTTTTTTCAGATTATTTACCATTATAAGTTATTACGAGATATTGAATATAGTTCCCTGTGTTATACAGTAAATCCTTGTTGCTTATCTATTTTATGTATAATAGTTTGTATCTGCTAATCCCATACTCCTAATTTATCCCTCCTCGCATTCCCTATGGTAACCATAAGTTTGTTTTCTGCGTCTGTGAGTCTGTTTTTGTTTTGTATATAGATTCATTTGTATTATTTTTTAGATTCCACATATAAGTGGTATCATATAATATTTGTCTTTCTCTGTCTTATTTCACTTAGTATGATATTCTCTAGGTCCATCCACGTTGCCACAAATGGCATTATTTCATTCTTTTTTTATGGGTAATATTCCATTGTGTCTCTTAATTCCATACGCCTATCTCACTTCTCCCCTCTTCCCCCTTCTCACTGGTAACCACTAGTTTGTTTTCTGTATCCGTGAATCTATTTCTGTTTTGTTATATTCACTAGATTTATTTTTCAGATTCCACATATAATTGATAACATAGAGTATTTATCTTTGTCTGACTTATTTCACTTAGCATAATACTGTCTAGGTCCATCCATGTTGCTACAAATGGCAGTATTTTATTCTTTTTATGGCTCAGTAATATTCCATTGTTATACCACATCTTCTTTACCCATTCATCTGTTGATGGACACTTAGTTTGCTTCCATATCTTGGCTATTGTAAATGATGCTGCTATGAGCATTGGAGTGCATGTATCTTTTCAATTTAGTGTTCTCATGTGCTTTGGACATATACCCAGGTGTGGAATAGCTAGATCATGTGCTATTTCTATTTTTAGTTTTTAAAGGAACCTCCATACTGTTCTCCATAGTGGCTGCACCAATTTACAATCCCACCAGCAGTGTACAAGGTTTCCCTTTTCAGGGAGTGATTTTCCTTGATGTATCTTGGCTTAAGATATAATTTTGTGTTTTTTCTTATAGAATTAAACATGCTAATTATTGAAAATACAAATATCTTAGATATGTTTTGGTAAGATCCCATGGGATAATTCTGCTAGAAGTGAAAGGGCTTGGGATTTGAGATCAGATCTGTATTAAGACCTTGCCACTGGAAGTGTGTGTGACTTTAGACAGGGAGAGAGTTCCTTATTCTCCCCAAACTTTGGTTGATGTCTTCACCTTTTAAATTGGGTGAATATGGTTGACACATTTTGGGTTTCTCAGTTCTCACCCCCTTTCTCTGGAAACTTCCCTTTGCCCTTGTCCATTGGAATCAACCACTGGCAAGACTTCTGCCCCCGCTTTCATGTCTGATTCTACCTAGGTGTGCACGTCTGATTGCAGCCAGACTCAGTTTCTTTCATTTGGAAATTTGGCACATCTGTGGGCCTGGAATAGTAACCTTTGAATTTAGGGGACCATATGTGTAATCTCTTCCACAGAGTCCTGGAAGAGCAGAGAAAGTAGAGAGTTTGCAGAAAGAGAGAAGCATGAAGTAAATGTGCAGAGAGATCTGGGTGATATATGGAGAGAGAGTCCTGAGATTTTCATTTTCTGACATTGACCCCTTTCGAAGGCCCCACTGCCTTTCTGTATCCTTGTAATAAATTAACCTTTTCCCCTTAAGCTGTTTCAAGTTAGTTTTCATAACTTACAGATTGAGTCTTATTTCACGCAGGATAAAAGCAGCTGTCTGTATAGCTTATGCACTCCCCCATATCGCCTGGCCCTACCTCCACACTTGCTCTTTGGATATTTCACCCATCACCTCATCTCCTTGCACCACTGGCTGCCTTCACCTCCTCTGCAGTGTGGCTTCAGCATGGCACCCATCATGGTGGGAGTTGTAGTGGTTTCAGTGACATTGGATTGGAGCCCCAGAAGTCTAATACAACTTCTTGCACTTCTGGACTCCAAGGAAACACTGAAACATAAGTCAGAGGACCTGGCTTCTCCAGCACCTACTTAACGGGCTAGGTAACCCAATCTGGAAGTGTGGTATAGTCCATCAGTGGGCTTTTGCTACAAAGCCCCAAACTTAAACAACAAACACTTATTTCTCACAGTTCTAAGGATGATTGGGCTGTTCTTTTAGTCTGGGCTCATCTGGGACTGTCTGGTGTAGAATGGAGTCACAGGTCTGTTGGTTGGCAGGCTGACTGGTCTTGCCGGGTGGGGGGTCTTCACCCACATGTCTGGCAGGTGGGTCAGTGTCAGCTGAGACAACTCCATGAATGTCTCATCACCCAGCAGATCAGCCCAGGGTCATTTCCATGGTGGCAGAAGTTCCCAGCAGTAAGAGAGGGCAAGCCCGGATGCTCAAGCACTTTTCAAGTTTTCTGTTCAGCATCATGCTTGCTAATGTCCCCTTGGCCAAAGTCACATGACCAAACCAAGGTTCAAGGGCTGGAGAAATAAATTCCTCCTCTTTTTTTTAAAAACACCTTTATTGGAGTATAATTGCTTTACAAAAATTCCTCTTGTTAGGAATTGCTGTGCATTCACATTTCGAAGGGCCATGCAGTCAGGAATGGGAGGAATTACTGTGACCATTCTTGCAAACAATCTACCGCAAGGTGTTAATGCCTGCTTAGGGTGAACTTTGACATTAGAAGGTAGAACGACAAGCTCCACAGACCAAACCCTCTCTCTCTTTTTCCTCCTCAGTGGACTATTCTGAGGTGCACTGGTTCCACATACTCACCTTGGAGATGTCCTGGGTGACCATGTAGCTGTCTTGGGAGATTTCCTTCCTCCCTTATTCCTCATTCCCTCCCCTTGCTGCCCTGGGGTTGTACTCGCCCACAAAGCATTGCAAAGAGGGTTTTATTCAGCTTTGTTTCATAGATATTCTGAGTTAAGACACTATTATATCAGATTCTTGAGAAGATTAAAGGGTACATGTTTCTGGGATCTACTCTATAAATTGTAACTTTTATTATTCTTATTACTAACAAAAATATTTCACAACAGTAAAATCTGAATGAACTTTAAGAGCTGAGATTATATAGGCGACATTCTCAAATCACACTGCGGCAAACTTAGAAATTAGTAAGTTTAAAGAAAACACAACCTGATGGAAATAAACAAGCAAACAAAAGACGAAACCCACAAAGGCTCCTATATAGTATCTGGTCAATAATACAAACAACAGACTATTTACAAAATAGATGGAAAAAATAATATCTAAAAATCTCCATGGGGACATCTCTGGTGGCTCAGTGGTTAAGAATCTGCCTGCCAATGCAGGGGACATGGGTTCGAGCCCTGGTCCAGGAAGATCCCACATGCCATTGGAGCAACTAAGCCCCTGCACCACAACTACTGAGCTTGCACTCTAGAGCCCATGAGCCACAACTACTGAAGCCCACGTGCCACAACTACTGAAGCCCACGTGCCTAGAGCCTGTGCTCTGTAACAAGAGAAGCCACAGCAATGAGAAGCCCACGCACTGCAACAAAGAGCAGCCTCTGCTCGCTGCAACTAGAGAAAGCCCACATGCAGCAAAGAAGACCCAATGCAGCCAAAAATAAGTAATTTATTTTTAAAAAGTTATATAAAAATAATCTCCATGGTATGTAGCCAGAATTATTCACATGATTAAATTCCTTATTCGTCTTGATAAACAAAAAAGAAGGCAAAAAGACATAATGTATTGACTTAAAATTTCAGAGAAAAGAACAAAAACATACCCAAGGAGAGAGACAAACAAGATAGCGGGAGTGTGTGGGAATCCGCTTTTAGTGGCTCATGAGAGCTGCTTGTTCAGTTTTCAAGAACTTGGTGAAGTGGTTGTTAAACTCAGGCATTATTTTAAATTGCATTATATAAACTTAAATCCACTGTATAAAATACAAAAGCAATAAATACTCAAGTCATCACTTCCTATTTTACTCCATTTCACTATTGTATATGGCCTTGAGTTTATTTATGTCTTTGGATATGTATGGTGGAAATACGAGGTAATAGTGTCCTATTGAGCTTCTATTCCCAATTCTGCATTCACTGATATCCCATTGGTGGCTGAAAATCAGCCACGGTGGAAGCCAGGGTGGAAGCATTTACACCACGGTATTTGGCAGTGCTACCAATCAGAGTCATTGCTTTCTTCTCCTCTTCCTCCTTTTCCACAGAGCTGTTGTTAAACATTTACCAGCTTACCACTGACCAGAGGTAAATAATCTTTTTTAAGGAACATGAATTTTCCAGCGTGAGATTAGAAGAAAAATTAAGATAAAGCATTAAGATATTTATAAAGTTTGCACTCATTTCAGTGCTCTGGGATGCTCTAAATCTCAAGGATACATTTCTTTGGTTGGGATGCTTGCAGTTAAATCAGTTCTAATTAATGCAAGATGGACCTTAATACTCACTCAAGAGTGACCCAGATCTCAGACTGTTTCTCTGGATTGCTGATGAGTAAGGACTGGTAATGAGTAAGTAACTATAGATGTTTCTAGCCAAGTCTCTGGATGCCTCTGGGCTACCCAGGATCTAGAAATGGGGGAAATGTACAGCTGTATAAATATGGATTTTGGTCAAATGAAATACTCTTATACATTTTTTTTCTATAAAGCATGAGAAAAATTTAGGTTGATGAGTATTAGTGAAAAAAATAATGTATAGCAACAGTGATTAAATCTCCTTTTCAGTATGGCGGTTATTTTCTTTGGATTTGAAATAATTCTTAGTAAAAAATTCTTTACAACAATTTGTGTTAAAGACATTTTAAGCTGTAATCTTACTTTGAAAAATAAATTAATGTTAATTTAAAATAGAGAATTAGGTTAACAGTGTTGGCTTGAATAAAAAACAGTGTGAGGGCTTCCCTGGTGGTGCAGTGGTTGAGAGTCCGCCTGCCGATGCAGGGGACGCGGGTTCGTGCCCCGCTCTGGGAAGATCCCACATGCCACGGGGCGGCTGGGCCCGTGAGCCATGGCTGCTGGGCCTGCGTGTCCGGAGCCTGTGCTCTGCAACAGGAGAGGCCACAACAGTGAGAGGCCCGGGTACCGTAGAAAACAAACAAATAAACAAACAAAACAGTGTGAGCCAGCATATGGTTCCATTAGATACCAGTAGTTTATCCCTGTTTGTTTTTTCAAATTCAATTTGAATTAAATTTGGGAAGAAAAGGTTCTCGTAATTCACTTTGTATACCTGATTAAGTTTTCTTTTAGTTTCACCATGTTAACATTTAAACGTAACACAGAAATGGATTTTGGAGGAAGAGAAATTGCAGCATTATGAAAGTTAACTGACACATTTTCTCCTTTATGCCCAAGTTGTGTTACGCTCCTGTGAAGCAAAGAAAAATATATTATTAGAGCAATTTATCCCTTTATGAGAAGTATTGTATTTGAGCAGGCTATTCCTCAGTTTTTAAGAACTGTTTGTGCCCAAGTTTCTTGTGGCCTATAGTATATGTTCTATCTTTTAATTTCCTCACTTGATTTTTTTAAAGTTACTATTAGACTTTAGATTTTCTGTTTTAAGCCAAGACTTTTCCTTATGCTAGTGATTATTTCTAAAAATTCTCTTTAAATAATGGTAAGATTTATTTTCAAAGCAGATTTTCAACTCGAAAACAATCCATTTCCAAAGATGTCAACGAACCAAGTCTGACATCTGAACTTTCCTTTTAATTTGTTCTTGGCATTGTTGGCTCTTATGCATTCCCTGGGTTTATTAGAGCATGTGAAGCTCTTGTGACCCTCAGTTGATGTAATAAAACACGTTAATGTAAATTTGTCTTTTTCTGCACATTTGCCAATTCTGCACACTCGAGTCATTCAGATCTAAATTTAAAAGATTATATTTTGAAAGTAACAAACTAAATGATCCTGTCTAAATATACTAAAATATTTAAGCATCTGGATTTACTTTCGGTCTAGATTAAAGATCTCTGGGAAATGGGACTCTAGATTTTTTTCATTTGCCTTTGAGAGATAATCTAGCTGACTTATATATGAAAGTGGAGTTTCAGGCTGAATGGGATCTAGTGAGAATCGGGCTACTCTAGCAAACAAAATAGGAATAAAGGAAAGACATTGTGGATCATACCTCATCCTGGATCATGAAAATATATCACTGATCCGATTAGGTAAGAGCTGAATTTGAGCCTTTAAGCATGATTTGAAGAGTCTCCTTCGAGAATCCAGATAGCTCTTTCACTTGCCTAACCAAGTATAAATAAATATTAGTTAAATAAGAGATAGGTAAGAAAATCATAATCTACAATAATCGTCTATGTTTTCAAACTAAACTTATATTTTTTATCTGAAATCTTTTACTTTTCTAAATGTAAATTTAAGTAACAGTCTGGGTTACTTTACTCTAGGATTTACCCAAGTAAAACTGAGGGCTTTATCTGCAGTCTATTTTTGTATCATGATAATTTACCCATTGGGGGACTTCCCTGGTGGTCCAGTGTTAAAGAATCTTACAGTGCAGGGGACACGGGTTCGATCCCTGGTCAGTGAACTAAGATCCCATATGCTGCGGGGCAGCTAAGCCCAGTGCACCACACCTACTGAGCTTGCACGCCTCAACTAGAGCTGGCGTGCCACACACTACAGAACCCACACGCTCTGGAAACTAGAGAGAGGCCTGTACACCATAGTGAAAGATCCCGCATGCCTCAGCGAAGATCCCGCGTGCTGCAACTAAGACCCAACGCAGCCAAAAATAAAATATAAATAAGTAATAAATTAAAAAATAAATGTACCCATTGGAAGCAAGGTTGACATCTTGAGGATAAAGCAGTGTCTCCTGATGAGGGTTCCCACAACAGAATCGGCACTTTAATAAGCCTGCCCATCGTCCAACTGAAATCCAGGAACTGAGTAATGTTTGTCAGCTATTCACAGATCATGCCTGTACTGACACTTCTCAGTCTTTTAATCTGACTAACTGCTGCCTATTGACTTCATTAAATGCACTTGTAGATCAAAAATGTAGTGAGCTTAGCAAAATGACCAGCAATGACTGTTTACTTAAATTCTAAAAGCAGATTCTTTTAAGACAATACCTTTTGTATGAATTTTAAAGAACCTCTAATTGACGTTATGATTAATTAACAATCAAATCTGTCATCACCAGAAGAGCTACTACTACTTGATGGATTTTAACTAATAGATATCAGCCAACTGATATCCTTAGTACAAACATGATGCCCTCATAGAGTACACTATTTGGCTAATATATTCTGGATATGATGGCAGTAGTTTGCAGTCAGTTGTCAGCCAAAAAAAGAAAAACTAAGAGTCTTTCACAAAATACCAAAGGGGGTTGGGTGGGAGTGGAGTGAACTTTCTTTGCTTGAACACAGCAGAGATAAAGATGAATAATAGACATGTTTACCTGCACCGACGACCAACTAGTAGCCATCCAGACGAACACATGAAAATAAATTTGTTATGTTCTGGCACTATGGTTTTTGGGAAACTGATTTCTATCTGAAAAGTTAAGAAAGTGTTATTCATTCATTTATTCAACAGATATTTATGCAATGAGATATTATGTGAGTGGAGAGGTAGGCAGAGGACAGGCCATATAGAGTCTTGTAGGCTATGGCGAGGAGTTTGGACTTTATAATCAACAAATCAGGAAGAAGTTGAAGGATTTTATATTTTATTTTTCCTCCATCACTCAGGGCTCTTCTCTCCCCGCCACCCCCCCCCCCCGCCCCCGCTCCCTCAGGGCTCCCTCCAAGAAGTTGAAGGATTTTATAGGACAGTAAAAAATAAAACCTTTGACTTAGTGTTTAGAAATATCACCGTGCTGAGTAGAGAATAAACTGCAGTAAGGTAAGAGGAAAGGGCTGTTGCAATAGGCAGGGCAAGAAGGGTGGCAGCGTGAATCAGGTGAGGGGCAATGACCACGGAGAGAAGCTGGCCGACTCAGGTTGTATAGGTCCAGAAACTGGTAGTGAGTGAACAGAGAATCTGAGCTCCACCCAACACCTAGAGATATTTTTCTTAGGTGAAAGGTGATCCTTACCCTCTTTTATTTTTCACCTGAAGTTTTGGAAGAGATCTATACATCATTGCCATCTCATCTATCTATAGTAAGGTACTGAACAGAAGTATACTACTGGGTATGCAAAACAGACAACAGAACCTATAGACTCATTATATATTAAACATGGTGTCCTGCCTTAACTTTTTAAAGTTCCAAGTGAATAATACAGGATACAGTTCCTGTGTTGCTGCGGTCAGTTGTCTACTGAGTGGAGCTGTATCAGGCAAGGAGGTCACACAGGGTATGAAACCTCCAGGGACAAATGGTAAGATTGCCTGAGCAGCGGTCCTATATTCCGGGAACATCACCAAAGGATTTCTGATTCTGGAATAGGAATTCTGAGAAGTCAATCTGGTTGAGTTTTTTGGGTTTTTTTTTTTTTTTTGCGGTACGCAGGCCTCTCACTGTTGTGGCCTCTCCCGTTGCGGATCACAGGCTCCGGACGCGCAGGCTCAGCGGCCATGGCTCACGGGATCAGCCGCTCCGCGGCATGTGGGATCTTCCCGGACCGGGGCACGAACCCGTGTCCCCTGCATCGGCAGGCGGACTCTCAAACCACTGCGCCACCAGGGAAGCCCGGCTGAGTTTTTTGATTTGGCGATTTCAGATGAGGTTGGTGTGGCTGAGGAGAGAAGTCATCACTTCTTTTATGGCATTCCTGCTGCCTGCTTAGCACTCCATGTTTAAACATGTATTTTTTATCTATTTGAGGAGATAATTCATACACATGGGAAACAATGAACAAAACAGCTTGAACACTGAGTATCACAATATGGTGGTAAGAGCATGGACTTCAAAATCAGACGCAATAGCTTTCAAATCTTGCTTCTTTCTCCTACCAGGTGCATGATTCTAGATTAAATTAAAATGTAAATTCTTAACCTCATGAGTCTGTCTCTTTTAGCTTTATCTGAGGGAAGAAATGGAGATGTGGATACCTTTTCTCCCCCAGTCTGTTAAGATTAAATAGAAAAACCTGAATGGAAATGAAAAGAAAACTTGAACAATAAAAGGTACTTAAAGTACATTTTTACGTTTCAAGAGAGTGATTTTGATTTCAGAGCAAGGAAAGCTTCCTTACATTGAAGGAGTTAGGGTAACAGTTGATAAGGAAATAGCACACCCATTTGTTCCGATTGCCTCGAGGTTGGAGATGCATGGCACAAAGTTTAGACGTGTTAGTTTTGCATTATTGAATAATCAGAGACTAGGAAAGCATAAAATGTGCAAATAAGGCAAGTGTAAAAGGAATTAGAAAGGGAAAGATGAGTACAAGCTTTTAGTAAATAGGAAACTATTAGTCTCAGAAGGTTGATTAGAATGTGGATAAGCCTGTGGGAGAAGGGGTGTGACAGGAAACTGGAAATATCTATTACCTTTCTCTTCTCCGCTGAAATTCTCTTCCCCGGCCAGGATCCGGGCTAGGAGAGCGAGCCAAACCAGATGATCTTTCTGTTTTCCTTTTCCTGGTTCAGTTTCTGAAGGACTCTGAGTCTCAGCCAGAGTAACTCAAAAGGTCTCTGCTTTCAGCAGCGGGTTCTACTGCCAACTTCTGTCTCCACATCTGCAAAATCAAGGTAGGCTTTTCCACTGCCAAAGGCACTGGACAAAAAGCAGAGTGACCCTTTGATGTCTTAGAAGCAATGCTATGTATGGAGCTCCTATGTTATGCAAAGAAGTTTACTGTGTGCTTTCTAAAGAAAACTGAATCGGTGTTTAATCTCAAAGGCATTAGAGAGCTCGGAATCTAATCTAAGAAACTATGAATATGTAAAATGAGATCGCCCTGAGATTCAAATGGTAAAATCCACCTTTCATGGATTGGTGAAGAGGGGCACTTACGCTGCGAAATGAAGCTGAGACAATACTGCATGGAGCTGCTGTTAGGGGTAAATGAGCAAATAACACTCAAAGCCCTTAGAACTGTACCTGCACGCAGTGTGTGTTCAATAAATGCGAGCTGTTGCTGACTTCAAGCAGTGTTTCCTAATTTGCCTAGTGATAAAAATTTCTTGGAGGGATTTGTTACATTTAAAGATTACCAAGCCCCTCCCAGAAAATAACTCTATTTCAATTGTTCTGAACAGGGTGTGGGAAATGTAATCCTTACACTTAACAAATGTCTCAGAATTCTTTAGATTTCTCGAGTTTAGAAAACACCACCCTAGTAAAAAGGTACAAACTTCTAGCTATAAAGTAAATACGACCTGGGGATGCAATGTACAGCACGGTGACTATAGTTAATAATACTGTACTGTATATTTGAAAGTTGCTAAGAAAATTGTTAAGAGAGTGGATCTTAAAAGCTCTCAGCACAAGAAAAATAAAATTATAACTATGTGTGGTGATGGATGTTAACTAGACTTTGAAGGGGTTCAGAATAAGCCTCCCTAAAATGTGCCACTTTGGCATGTGGATTGTTTTGAGATGAAGACAATCAGGGTCCCCCAAAGACTCAGGAAGAGCTTTTAATCTCGCCCTTAACTACCTAAAAGAATTTAGATAGGGGGCCTGGCTCAGAGAGAGTGCTATTACCAGAGATAACTTTTATTGGAATGACCTACCTGATGGCAGAGCAAACATCTAACAACCAAACACCTGCTCTTATTGTCTTGTGAATGACCCTCCTTCCCTTTGAAGCCCCAGGCCCCTGTCCCATTCTTTAGCTCAGGAAGCCATGTAAGCCTTGACTGTCTGATTTGCCTGCCCTTGGATCTCATATCTTTGGGACGCCCAAATTAAATTTGTTTTTCTCCTGTTAATCTGTCTTATTCAACTTAATTATTAGACCAGCCAAAGAACCTAGAAGATAGATGACATTTTTTTTCTCCCCTACAATTTACTGTGGTGATCATTATGCAGTATATACAAATATTGAATCGTTATGTTGTATACCTGAAGCTAATATAATGTTATAGGTCAATTATACCTCAATTTAAAAAAAAGGAAAGACTACCTTAAAGCAATGGTTCTCAAGGTTTGGGTACTTCAGAGTCACCTGGGTACTCCACCCTTAGAGTCCTGGGTAGGAGTGAACAATCTGCATGTTTACCGCAGTCCAGGGTAATTCTGATACTAATAATGTTGCAAATGGGTTTTTCCCACTGAAAATAAATGTGCCCCTAAAGAGATTTACTGATGTCTTGTAAACTATTCCCAAACTTTAGTTCTTGGTGCAAATATCAAAATTATGGGGTGGGGGGGTGGGGAAAAGGGAGGTAGGTGGTGTCTTAAAATTCAGATTTCCAGGTTTATCCTGCTGAGATGTTTAATCAGTAGATTTGGGGTGGGTCCCGAGCACCTGTATATTTTACGTTTCCCAGGCAAATCTGATGTGCATCCTGATTTGGGACCTATTAGACTCTACCCCAGAGCAAAGCAGCTTGATTGGTATATAATGTGCCTTATGAAAGAATATGTCGACAAGAAATGATTTGAATTACTTCAGATCCGTTATTCTCTGTGACCCCTTGGATTTCTATTTGTGTTTAATTTAAAAGAGTGGAAAAAAGTGTAGTAGCATACACTACTACTATATATAAAATAATCAACAAGGACCTACTGTAATGCACAGGAAACTCTACTCAATATTCTGTAATAACCTATGTAGGAAAAGAATCTGAAAAAGAATGGATGTGTGTCTTCCGTGCTGTACACCTGAAACTAACACAACATTGTAAATCAACTATACTTTGAATTGCAAAGTGTACAGGCGTACCTCATTTTATTGTGCTTTTCAGATACTGTGTCTTTTACAAATTGAAGGTCTGTGGCAACCCAGCATAGAGCCTGTCTATCGGTGTATTTTTTCCAACAGCATTGGCTCACCTCAAGTCTCTGTGTCACCTTTTGGTAATCCTTGAAATATTTCAAACTTTTTCATCATTTTTATGATGTTTGTTACGGTGATCTGTGATCAGTGATCTTTGATGTTACTATTGTAAATACTGTAATTGTTTGGGGGCCCCATAAACCACACCCATGTAACATGGTGAACTTAATTGTAAATGTTATGTGCGTTCTGACTCCTCCACCAACTGGCCATTTCCCCATCTCTCTCCCTCTCCTCAGACCTCCCTATTTCCTGAGACACAACAAATATTGAAATTAAGCCAGTTAATAACCCTACAATGACCTCTAGGTGTTCAAGTGAAAGGAAAAGTTGCACGTGTCCCACTTTATTTATTTTTTAAATAAATAAATATTTACTTATTTATTTATTTTTGGCTGCATTGGGTCTTTGTTGCTGCACGTGGGCTTTCTCTAGTTGCAGTGAGCGGGGGCTACTGTTCGTTGTGGTGTGCAGGCTTCTCATGCGGTGGCTTCTCTTGTTGTGGCTCGCGGGCACTAGGCGCGCGGGCTCAGTAGTTGTGGCTCACGGGCTCTAGAGCGCAGGCTCAGTAGTTGTGGCGCACGGGCTTAGTTGCTCCGCGGCATGCAGGATCTTCCTGGACCAGGGCTCAAACCCGTGTCCCCTGCATCAGCAGGTGGACTCTCAACCACTGCACCACCAGGGAAGCCCTAAACAACAGATTTTTAATGTAGATGAAACAAACTTCTGTTGGAAGAAGATGCCATTTAGGACTTGCATAGGTATTGAGGAGAGGTCAGTGCCTGATTTCAAAGCTTCAAAAGGCCGGCTAACTCTCTCAGGGGCTAATGCAGCTCGTGACTTTAAGTTGAAGCCAATGCTCACTTACCATTCTGAAAATCCCAGGGCCCTTAAGAATGCTAAATCTACTCTGCCTGTGCTCTGTACATGGAACAACAAAGCCTGGATGTCAGCACAGCTGTTTACAGCATGGTTTATTGAATATTTTAAGCCCACTGTTGAGACCTACTACTCAGAAAAAAAGATCCTTTCAAAATATTGCTACTCTTGGGCAATGCACCTAGCGACCCAAGAGCTCTGATGGAGATAGATGTACAATGAGATTAATGTTTTCATGCCTGCTAACACAACATCCATTCTGGAGCCCATGGATGAAGAAATAATTTTGACTTTCCAGTCTTATTATTTAATAAATACATTTTGTAAGGCTACAGCTGCCATCAACAGTGATTCTTCTGATGGATCTGGACAAAGTAACTGGAAAACCTTCTGGAAAGGATTCACCATTCTAGATGCCGTTAAGAACGTTTGTGATTCACAGGAAGAGGAAAAAATTTCAACGTTAACAGGAGTTTGGAAGAAGTTGATTCTAACACTCATGGAATACTTTGAGGGGCTCAAGCCTTCAGTGGAGGAAGTAACTTGCAGATGTGGTAGAAATAGCAAGAAAACTAGAATTAGAAGTGGAACCTGAAGATGTGAATGAACAGCTACAATCTCTTGATAAAACTTTAACAGATGAAGAGACATAATGCTGTTGCACATTTAATAGACTACAGTGTAGTATAAACACAACTTTTTTTTTTTTTTTGCGGTACACGGGCCTCTCACTGTTGTGGCCTCTCCTGTTGCGGAGCACAGGCTTCGGACGCGTAGGCTTAGCGGCCATGGCTCACGGGTCCAGCCACCCCGTGGCATGTGGGATCCTCCCGGACCAGGGCACGAACCCATGTCCCCTGCATCAGCAGGCGGAGTCTCAACCACTGTGCCACCAGGGAAGCCCTAAACACAACTTTTATATGCACTGGAAAACTAAAAAATTTGTGTGACTTGATTTATTGCAGTGATCTGGAACTGAACTCGTAATATCTCTGAGATACGCCTGTAATATTTTCATTTGTTAAATACAAATTTTAGCTCATATGTGAGATATTTTATTAAATTTGAACAATATCTTCAAAATTGAAATTGCTTTTTTATTTTGAGCATAAATTATTTGTTTTAAAAGTAAAGAAGAAGAAAATAATGATTACTAGTGATTATTGCACGATTATTACTTTTTGGCATATAGAAGGGGATGTTAAAAATGATCCACTGGGGGCTTCCATGGTGGCGCAGTGGTTGAGAGTCCGCCTGCCGATGCAGGGGACACTGGTTCGTGCCCCGGTCCGGGAGGATCCCACATGCCGCGGAGCGGCTGGGTCTGTGAACAATGGCTGCTGAGCCTGCGCGTCCGGAGCCTGTTGCTCCGCAACGGGAGAGGCCACAACAGTGACAGGCCCGCGTACCGGGGGAAAAAAAAAAAATGATCCACTGGGCTTCCCTGGTGGCGCAGTGGTTGAGAGTCCGCCTGCCGATGCAGGGGACACGGGTTCGTGCCCCGGTCCGGGAAGATCCCACATGCCGTGGAGCGGCTGGGCCCGTGAGCCATGGCCGCTGAGCCTGAGCGTCCGGAGCCTGTGCTCCGCAACGGGAGAGGCCTCAGCAGTGAGAGGCCCGCGTACCGCAAAAAAAAAAAAAAGAGATCCACTAAAAAAAATAAAAGATCCACTCTGATTGTTCAATATGCTAGATGTACTACATACGTCACTGGTTCCTCCAAGTACCACTGTTCATTTTAACTGAAAGAGAACAGGTTAATCAGAGTAGAGAGAAAACAGACTTTATAATGTAAAGATTAATAAACCAAAACCTCAGAAGAGTCGGGAGGCCAGGAGCGGGACGTCTCACGCCCTGCGACAATAGTGGAGCCCAACAGGAAAGAAGACTTCCTTTTCTTGCCTGGCAAGAGCTCAGCCAATGAGAGACTGCCACACTCAGCCAATGAAAAGCCACTATACTTTGAACTCTCATTTCCTCCAATGGACTCTTAGTTTACTATAGCACTTCCGACTTTCTTTTCCCCTCTTTTAAAGAGTTCTCTGCTTGCACAGTGGTTCAGCATGGTTATGGCAGTCTATTTGTTTTAGGGCAATAATAACCAACTTTCTGTCTCCCTCCTCTCCCATAATAATTCAAGAAAAGCCAAGGGACCAATTAAGACCTCCAGGTATGCTTTGATTTGTGACCTACGAGTATCCTTCACAGACCAGAGGAGCTTGTTTCTTGAGTGTTGGGCGTTTCAAAATTTGTATATGCTTGTAAAATGGTAATTTCAGCAGGAGTTGCATTTTATTTTATTTTATTTTATTATTATTATTTTTTTGGGCCATGCCACACGGCATGTGGGATCTTGTTCGATTTCCCTGTTCGATTTCCCGACAGGGATCGAACCCGTTCCCTCTGCGTTGGAAGCGGGAAGTCTTAACCACTGGACCACCAGGGAAGTCCAGGAGCTGCATTTTAAATGTGGTAAACATGTTGAAGGGTATTTTAAATTTGTTGATTGTCTATCATCTTGTGGCAAAAAGGTTCCTAATTGTTCTTAAATAAGCATATTTTCTTGGCACTGAGTAGTACAATTTAGGAAGTAGTGTAAGATACTGTCACTAAGTTTAATTTAAATCGTAAAGTGTTTTGCATGTTCTAATGGCAGCACGTAGTGAAAGTTATGTTTGCAAACTGCCCAGCGGAGCGGCTGGGCCCGAGAGCCATGGCCGCTGAGCCTGCGCGTCCGGAGCCTGTGCTCCGCAACGGGAGAGGCCGCAGCAGTGAGAGGCTCGCGTACCGCAAAAAAAAAAAAAAAAAAAGGTAATTGCTTTAGGACCTTGCCAAAATCAGGGATAAAGAACTTCTCTTAAAAAGCATATTTTTGATTCTCTAGGGTTAACAGGGAGCGGGACTTCGCGAGCACCAGAAGTTAACGATTTAGTCAAAGGGTTTTTCAACTGTCCTCTTTGTTTTCTACCCACAGCTATGTTCAGCTGTACCCAGATAGTACGCTCACTGATTTTCAGGCATCTACAAATGAGATATTTCTTCATAAAATCTTTAAACAGTCTTAGACTCTTATTTACTCCGGCAAAAGTGAATACAAAGGGATTCGCCGGCAGCACACAGAGAGGCTCTGTGACCCAGCTGAGCGAGCTTCTCCTCTAAAGAGTGGCAGTGTTCTGCCCTTACCATCTCCTCTAGAATAGAAAATGTCAGTGAGAAGACAGCCAGCCACCGCTCTCCTCCCACTGGGAGCATGTTCACTGGGTAGTTTTTCCGTAATATTTACCCTACCTGGCAAGGGTACACACATTTTGAACTGAGAGAAAATTCTTACCAGCATTTTGCAAACATAACATAGTCTTCCCTTGTTGCAATATTTGTCTTCTGGGGAACTTGCAGAGCCTTGTGGTAAGTTGCTTAATAGGAGTCATGGTCTGTTAATTCCATTTTTTCCCTTCTCTCTAAGAAAGAGGGAAAAAATAACTGTCTGGTGAATATCAGGGTTCCTAGGCTCATACAGGAGCATTGGGCCAAAGGTCTTTCAGAACAGCAGTGTTTTATCCTAAAATTTAAAAATTTGTTTACCAGAGCAAGTCTGTTGACTAGAGTCCATGGACCTTAGGGGAATCTTTGGCTGGACTGCAGGGTGCTGGAGACCCCTCTAAAAAAAGGTGGCAAAATTTTTGTGTGTGTGTGTACGTTTCATCAGTTTTTCTAAAGCTTCCCTGACCTTCTAAAATAATCTTCTTTTGCAGCATTCCAGCAGCTAAAGTTTGCTTCTCAAATTATATTAAAATTAATTCTTAACTGGCATGTGAAACTTACATGCCATTGCCTAATTCCATTGTTTTGGAATGTTAAATAAAACAAACACCAAGGAAACAAGCGCAATACTAGAATATGACTGAGGCTTGCCCTGTTTTTTCTTGTTTTAATTTAGTGGAGCTATATTGATTTCAAGAGCTTTGCACTGAAGCGGATGGAAATGCCCCCAATTGAAAGGGAAAGATCGAATTTGTTTCAGTGAATGTAGGTACTTTGTGGCTAAGGTTCTTGGTTTGTCAAATTCAATCAAAATTACATACAATATTTGGTGATATGGAAGAAAAGATTGAGTTTTTAAAGATGAAGAGCCTTTTCTTCTGAGTAGAGAAATTGGGATCATTTTTTCCTTTCTTTGAGTTTTTCTATATTGCTTAGATAAGTTTTAAAAGATACGGTACTTTTCTCTATTCATATAAGGGAAACCCTGTTTTAGATACTGTTAATAAATTATAACACCATTAATAGCAACAATTTGACCACAAATAGTGATGAGAAAAATTCTGAAATACTAGGTGGACCTTTAAGTAGAAATTTTATAAGATTTGGGGAAATTGGCACCTAACATGTCAGTTTAATGGAAGTTTGCTAGCTAAGTTTTTGGGTAAGTTTACATATACCTCTTGAATACTTTCAAGCAGGGTTTAACTTGGTGTTATCTCATTTTAGTTAAAAGCATTTAGTCACTCCAGGAGCTAAACGGAAGGAATGCCTATAATTAAGTACACTGGTTTGTTTTTATGTGGTTCCATAATGTAATTTATTAAGCTCTTACTAGACTTCTGGCCCTGTGTATGCTACATGAGGCTTTATGAGGCTTTTCTCATCCAAGTTTGACAAGAGCTTTTATGTGATAGGAATTAAAGCTATCATCTCTGCTTTGCAGATGGAAAAACAGGACTGGAACCCAAATTCTGGGATTCAAGAGCCTGCACTCTCCACTACACAAAACTTATTTTAAGTAAAATTAAATAGTAAATAATTAAAGTAAGGAAAACTTCACGAGTTAAAGAATCGTATAGTGAACCCTCACGTACCCATCCCTCAGCTTCAAGGATCATCAACACACGGCTGATCTTAATTTCTCTATAGCCTCTGTCTTCTGCCCCATCTCTATTATAAAGCAAGTTTCAGACATCATATTACTTCATTTAAGAGAATATTTAAATTAAATAAAGATACACTTATCTAGGTGAGAATTATGATCCCATGTTACATAAATATTAACAATATCTGGGAATTTTTAAAAAGTACATTCTCTTGTATCATCTCATTTAATTCTCATCATAATCTTTGAATTGCTAATGTTTACTCCCGTATTGGAAATGAGAAAACTGTGGCTTTGAGAGAGATTGTCATCTGTACCAAGTTATACAACAGATAATGACAGAGTTGGTACTGAAATTTAAGCTGTCAGATTCTAAGTCTCAGCCTCTTTCCTCCACACAGTTGCAGCTTTACAGACTGTTATGAATGAACTTCAGCCACATCACTATGTGAGCGAGAAAGGGGTCACGCATTTTAAAACCTGATCTTCCATTCTTTGGGGGATTTCTGGAGTTCATTCTCCTTAGATCATTAACTGTGTTTAGTCCCGTGTTGTAAAGTTGAGACTATCGGAACCTTGCAGGAAATTACTCTTAGTACGAACAAGGCACTGGGTTTGGACTGGATTTATACGTAATTGGCACATTCTCTGTCCCGGTTAAGTCAGTTCACTTCTCTTTGCTACAGTTAGAATTGATACTCTGACTTAGTTCCTGAAAGCTGTGTGTTTTTTTAAATCTTTTTTTATATTTTTTATTTATGAAAGCTGTGTTTATACATTTACTTTTGTGCTTAAACTTGCTATGTTTTCATGGGATACCAAGATGAATAAAGCAGATTCTGGCCTCAAGAAACTTACAATCTAATGGTAGGGAAAAATATCTATTTACATAAATAAATACAATACGAGCAAAGGAAAACATGTCACAGTCATGTACAGATAAGTTAGGAAGTTCAGAAGATAATACAAATATCCACCGTTCGTGAAAGATTCCCTGTTAGGCAACAAGGATGTGGGTTATTTATTTTAATGCTTCAACACACACCTTAAAAGGGAAATACTATTAAACCAGCTACAGATGATGAAGTTGAGGCTCAGGTGGGAGGTGACAATGGAAATTGGCCTTCAGGTGTGGGGAGGGTTTGCATAGCTGGCGAGCTGGTCATCCCAGGTGAGGGAATGACCACAGAGAAGCATGGAAAGAGCCAGGGATCTGGGAAGCGGAGAAACATCCCAGGTTCAAGAATCAGGGAACAGTGACTAGAATGGTCAAAAGCATATTCGACGCCTCTATTTGTAATGATAAGGAAAGACACTGAGTGGGTATGTATTGTCAAGTGTAGGCTGAACGAGGAAAGTGTTATTTCAGAGAAATTTCTGTTGATCCGTGAAATCCCCATAGACTGGAGGCATTATGTGAATGTTTTGGGGAGGCCATGCCCTTAAAGTACATGAAACTCTCTGATTTGTGCTCTTAATTTTCACCTGTGGTACTTCCTTTTTTTTTTCATTCTAAACAGTCTGAGGTCATTGCTCTGCTATAAGCAATTTGCTAGCAGCTGAACTTTAGATAAGGCCTTGTAAACCACCCACATAACTATATATTACCTACAAAGAATAATTTGATATTAGTTAAGCCAATCGAAGACATTTTGATTTTATATTGTTTAACCACCTCTGTTTCATTTGGTAGTGGCCTAAGCACTTATTTTTATTATTATCCAGGTGTCTCTTCTTTTTTTTTTTTTTTTTTCGGTATGCGGGCCTCTCACTATTGTGGCCTCTCCCGTTGCAGAGCACAGGCTCCGGAGGCGCAGGCTCAGCAGCCATGGCTCATGGGCCCAGCCGCTCTGCGGCATGTGGGATCTTCCTGGACCAGGGCACGAACCCGTGTCGCCTGCATTGGCAGGCGGACTCTCAACCACTGCACCACCAGGGAAGCCCTAGGTGTCTCTTCTTTTAATTAAATTTGATTGGTAAAGTTTTCTAACTTAAGAATTAATAAAGGGACTTCCCTGGTGGTACAGTGGTTAAGAATCTGCCTGCCAATGCAAGGGACATGGGTTTGATCCCTGGTCCAGGAAGATCCCACATGCTGTGGAGCACCTAAGCCCATGTGCCACAACTACTGAAGCCAATGCACCTAGAGCCCAGGCTCTGTAACAAGAGAAGCCACTGCAATAAGAAACCCACACACTGCAACAAAGAGTAGCTCCTGCTTGCCACAACTAGAGAAAGCCCACATGTAGCAAAGAAGACGCAGCACAGCCACACACACACACACACACACACACACACACAAAGAATTAATAGAAGTTAAGGCAGTGAGACTATTCTGGATGATACTATAATATAGGTAGATACATGTCATAATACATTTGTTGAAACCCAGAAAATGCACAACACCAAGAGTGAACTGTAACGTAAACTATGGACTTTGGGTGATGATGATGTGTCAACGTATATTCATTGACTGTAGTGCAGAGACCGTGCGGGTATAGAATTTGATAGTGGGGGAGGGTAGGCACACATGGGGGCAGCAGATATTTGGAAAATCTCTGTAGTTGCTGCTCCTCAGCATGAAACAGAAATTGTTTCACTGTTTCGTCTCAGAGTGCGGGGGTTTGCATCTCTTTTTTGTTATTTCTTAAAATTACGAGATGCTGTAGACCTATAAGAAGAACAGATGATAGTATAATGCACACTCAACATACTGATCACCTAGTTTAAGATCACAAACACAGCTGAAGCCCCACAAAACCCTATCGTTCTTCCCCACCCTCCCCAGTTTTTCTACTTTTACTATACATATGTAGCCTTAAATATTATGGTATTTTGGGCATGTCTTTAATTTTTATATAGATTGTATTGTACTGTGTGTATCCTTCATAAAACCCTTTTATTCAGTTTGTTTAACTATATATATATCTTTTTTTAATACATGATCTTTTATTTTTTATTTATTAATCTTTAAAATTGAAGTATTGTTGATTTACAATATTGTTAGTTTCAGGTGTATAGTGTTTAACACTATATTTTTGAGATTTAACCATGTTGATGGATGTAGCTCTATTTTGTTCCCTTTTACTCATATATGGCATTTTATTAGGTGAATAGACAAAAAAATTTTTTAAACTGTTCTCCCATTGATCAGCTGTTTCAAACTTTTCTCAGTGTCAATAAAGAGTGTTTTGGGACAAGGGGAAGATGGCGGAAGAGTAAGGCGCGGAGATCACCTTCCTCCCCACAGATACACCAGAAATACATCTACACGTGGAAGAACTCCTACAGAACACCTACTGAATGCTGGCAGAAGACCTCAGACCTCCCAAAAGGCAAGAAACTCCCCACGTACCTGGGTAGAGCAAAAGAAAAAACAGAGACAAAAGGATAGGGACGGGACCTGCACCAGTGGGAGGGAGCTGTGGAGGAGGAAAGGTTTCCACACACTAGGAAGCCCCTTCGTGGGCGGAGACTGCGGGTGGCGGAGGGGGGAAGCTTCGGGGCCGCGGAGGAGAGCGCAGCAACAGGGGTGCGGAGGGCAAAGCGGGGAGATTCCCGCACAGAGGATCGGTGCCGACCGGCACTCACCAGCCTGAGAGGCTTGTCTGCTCACCCGCCAGGGCGGGTGGGGCTGGGAGCTGAGGCTCGGGCTTCGGTCGGAGTGCAGGGAGAGGACTGGGGTTGGTGGCGTGAACACAGCCTGCAGGGGGTTAGTGTGCCACGGCTGGCCAGGAGGGAGTCTGGGAAAAGGTCTGGAGCTGCCGAAGAGGCAAGAGACTTTTTCTTCCCTCTTTGTTTCCTGGTGCGCGAGAAGAGGGCATTAAGAGCACTAATTAAAGGAGCTCCAGAGACGGGCGTGAGCCACGGCTAACAGCGTGGACCCCAGAGACGGGCATGAGACGCTAAGGCTGCTGCTGACGCCTCCAAGAAGCCTATGTACGAACACAGGTCACTATCCACACCCCCCTTCCGGGCAGCCTGTGCAGCCCGCCACTGCTAGGGTCCCGGGATCCAGGGACAACTTCCCGGGAGAACGCACGGCGCGCCTCAGGCTGGTGCAGCGTCATGCCGGCCGCTGCCGCCGCAGGTTCGCCCAGCACTCCGTACCCCTCCCTCCCCCCGGCCTGAGTGAGCCGGAGTCCCCGAAGCAGCGGCTCCTTTAGCCCCGTCCTGTCTGAGCGAAAAACAGACGCCCTCCAGTGACCTACATGCAGAGGTGGGGCCAAATCCAAAGCTGAGCCCCGGGAGCTGTGAGAACAAAGAAGAGAAAGGGAAATCTCTCCCAGCAGCCTCAGAAGCAGCGGATTAAAGCTCCACAATCAACTTGATGTACCTGCATCTGTGGAATACATGAATAGACAACGAATCGTCCCAAATTGAGGAGGTGGACTTTGAGAGCAAGATTTATGATTTTTTCCTCTTTTCCTCTTTTTGTGAGTGTGTATGTGTATGCTTCTGTATGAGATTTTGTCTGTATAGCTTTGTTTCCACCATTTGTCCTAAGGTTCTATCCGTCCGTTTTTAAAAAAAAATTGTTTTTTCTTAATAATTATTTTTTAATTTAATAACTTTATTATATTTTACTTTATTTTATTTTACTTTATCTTTCTTTCTTTTTTCCTTCCTTCCCTCCTTCATTCCTTCCTTCCTTCCTCCCACCATCCCTCCCTCCCTCCCTCCTTTCTTTCCTTCTTTCCTTCTTTTCTTCTTTCTTTCTTCCTTCCTTCCTTCCTTCCTTTCTTCCTTTCTTTCTTTCCTTCTTTCCTTCTTTCTTCCTACTTCTACTAATTCGTTCTCTCTACTTTTTCTCCCTTTTATTCTGAGCCGTGTGGATGAAAGGCTCTTGGTGCTACAGCCAGGAGTCAGTGCTGTGCCTCTGAGGTGGTAGAGCCAACTTCAGGACACTGGTCAACAAGAGACCTCCCAGCTCCACGTAATATCAAACGGCGAAAATCTCCCAGAGATCTCCATCTCAACACGAGCACCCAGCTTCACTCAATGACTAGCAAGCTACAGTGCTGGACATCCTATGGCAAACAACTAGCAAGACAGGAACACAACCCCACCCATTAGCAGAGAGGCTGCCTAAAATCATAATAAGTCCACAGACACCCCAAAACACACCACCAGACGTGGACCTGCCCACCAGAGAGACAAGATCCAGCCTCATCCACCAGAACACAGGCACTAGTCCCCTCCACCAGGAAGCCTACACAACCCACTGAACCAACCTTAGCCACTGGGGACAGACACCAAAAACAACGGGAACACGAACCTGCAGCCTGCAAAAAGGAGACCCCAAACGCAGTAAGATAAGCAAAATGAGAAGACAGAAAAACACACAGCAGATGAAGGAGCAAGATAAAAACCCACCAGACCTAACAAAGGAAGAGGAAATAGGCAGTCTACCTGAGAAAGAATTCAGAATAATGATAGTAAAGATGATCCAAAATCTTGGAAATAGAATAGACAAAATGCAAGAAACATTTAACAAGGACCTAGAAGAACTAAAGATGAAACAAACAACGATGAACAACACAATAAATGAAATTAAAAATACTCTAGATGGGATCAATAGCAGACTAACAGAGGCAGAAGAACGGATAAGTGACCTGGAAGATAAAATAGTGGAAATAGCTACTGCAGAGCAGAATAAAGAAAAAAGAATGAAAAGAACTGAGGACAGTCTCAGAGACCTCTGGGACAACATCAAACACACCAGCATTCGAATTACAGGGGTTCCAGAAGAAGAAGAGAAAAAGAAAAGGACTGAGAAAATATTTGAAGAGATTATAATTGAAAACTTCCCTAATATGGGAAAGGAAATAGTTAATCAAGTCCAGGAAGCACAGAGAGTCCCATACAGGATAAATCCAAGGAGAAATATGCCAAGACACATATTAATCAAACTGTCAAAACTTAAATACAAAGAAAGCATATTAAAAGCAGCAAGGGAAAAACAACAAGTAACACACAAGGGAATCCCCATAAGGTTAACAGCTGATCTTTCAGCAGAAACTCTGCAAGCCAGAAGGGACTGGCAGGACATATTTAAAGTGATGAAGGAGAAAAACCTGCAACCAAGATTACTCTACTCAGCAAGGATCTCATTCAGATTTGATGAAGAAATTAAAATCTTTACAGACAAGCAAAAGCTGAGAGAGTTCAGCACCACCAAACCAGCTTTACAAAAAATACTAAAGGAACTTCTCTAGGCAAGAAACACAAGAGAAGGAAAAGACCTACAATAACGAACCCAAAACAATTAAGAAAATGGGAATAGGAACATACATATCGATAATTACCTTAAATGAAAATGGACTAAATGCTCCCACCAAAAGACACAGATTGGCTGAATGGATACAAGAACAAGACTCATATATATGCTGTCTACAAGAGACCCATTTCAGACCTAGAGACACATACAGACTGAAAGTAAGGGGATGGAAAAAGATATTCCATGCAAATGGAAACCAAAAGAAAGCTGGAGTAGCAATTCTCATATCAGACAAAATAGACTTTAAAATAAAGACTATTACAAGAGACAAAGAAGGATACTACATAATGATCAAGGGATCGATCCAAGAAGAAGATATAACAATTGTAAATATTTATGCACCCAACATAGGAGCACCTCAATACATAAGGCAAATACTAACAGCCATAAAGGAGAAATCGACAGTAACACATTCATAGTAGGAGACGTTAACACCCCACTTTCACCCATGGACAGATCATCCAAAATGAAAATAAATAAGGAAACACAAGCTTTAAATGATACATTAAAGAAGATGGACTTAATTGTTATTTATAGGACACTCCATCCAAAAACAACAGAATACACATTTTTCTCAAGTGCTCATGGAACATTCTCCAGGATAGATCATATCTTGGGTCACAAATCAAGCCTTGGTAAATTTAAGAAAATTGAAATAGTATCAAGTATCTTTTCCAACCACAATGCTATGAGACTAGATATCAATTACAGGAAAAGATCTGTAAAAACTACAAACACATGGAGGCTAAACAATACACTACTTAATAACGAAGTGATCACTGAAGAAATCAAAGAGGAAATAAAAAAATACCTAGAAACGAATGACAGTGGAGACACGACGACCCAAAACCTATGGGATGCAGCAAAAGCAGTTCTAAGAGGAAGTTTATAGCAATACAAGCCCACCTTAAGAAACAGGAAACATCTCGAATAAACAACCTAACCTTGCACCTAAAGCAATTAGAGAAAGAAGAACAAAAATACCCAGAAATTAGCAGAAGGAAAGAAATCATAAAAATCAGATCAGAAATAAAAAGAAATGAAGGAAACGATAGCAAAGATCAATAAAACTAAAAGCTGATTCTTCGAGAAGATAAACAAAATAGATAAACCATTAGCCAGACTCATCAAGAAAAAAAGGGAGAAGACTCAAATCAATAGAATTAGAAATGAAAAAGGAGAAGTAACAACTGACACTGCAGAAACACAGAAGATCATGAGAGATTACTACAAGCGACTCTATGCCAATAAAATGGACAATCTGGAAGAAATGGACAAATTCTTAGAAATGCACAACCTGCCAAGTCTGAATCAGGAAGAAATAGAAAATATGAACAGACCAATCACAAGCACTGAAATGGAAACTGTGATTAAAAATCTTCCAACAAACAAAAGCCCAGGACCAGACTGTTTCACAGGCGAATTCTATCAAACATTTAGAGAAGAGCTAACACCTATCCTTCTCAAACTCTTCCAAAATATAGCAGAGGGAGGAACACTACCAAATTCATTCTACGCGGCCACCATCACCTTGATACCAAAACCAGACAAGGATGTCACAAAGAAAACTACAGACCAATATCACTGATGAACATAGATGCAAAAATCCTCAACAAAATACTAGCAAACAGAATCCAACAGCACATTAAAAGGATCATACACCATGATCAAGTGGTGTTTATTCCAGGAATGCAAGGATTCTTCAATATACGCAAATCAATCAATGTGATAAATCATATTAACAAATTGAAGGAGAAAAACCATATGATCATCTCAATAGATGCAGAGAAAGCTTTTGACAAAATTCAACACCGATTTATGATAAAAACCCTGCAGAAAGTAGGCATAGAGGGAACTTTCTTCAACACAATAAAGGCCAGGTATGACAAACCCAAAGCCAACATTGTCCTCAATGGTGAAAAACTGAAAGCATTTCCACTAAGATCAGGAACAAGACAAGGTTGCCCCCTCTCACCACTCTTATTCAACATAGTTTTGGAAGTTTTAGCCACAGCAATCAGAGAAGAAAAGGAAATAAAAGGAATCCAAATCGGAAAAGAAGAAGTAAAGCTGTCACTGTTTGCAGATGACATGATACTACACATAGAGAATCCTAAAGATGCTACCAGAAAACTACTAGAGCTAATCAATGAATTTGGTAAAGTTGCAGGTTACAAAAGTAATGCACAGAAATCTCTGGCATTCCTATACACTAATGATGAAAAATCTGAAAGTGAAATCAAGAAAACACTCCCATTTACCATTGCAACAAAAAGAATAAAAATATCTAGGAATAAACCTAGCTAATGAGACAAAAGACCTGTATGCAGAAAATTATAAGACACTGCTGAAAGAAATTAAAGATGATACAAACAGATGGAGAGATATACCATGTTGTTGGATTGGAAGAATCAACATTGTGAAAATGATTCTACTACCCAAAGCAATCTACAGATTCAATGCAATCCCTATCAAACTACCACTGGCATTTTTCACATAACTAGAACAAAAATTTTCACAATTTGTATGGAAACACAAAAGACCCCGAATAGCCAAAGCAATCTTGAGAATGAAAAACGGGGCTGGAGGACCAGGCTCCCTGACTTCAGACTATACTACAAAGCTACAGTAATCAAGACAGTATGATACTGGCACAAAAACAGAAAGATAGATCAATGGAACAGGATAGAAAGCCCAGAGATATACCCACGCACATATGGTCACCTTATCTTTGATAAAGGAGGCAAGAATGTACAGTGGAGAAAGGACAGCCTCTTCAATAAGTCATGCTGGGAAAACTGGACAGCTACATGTAAAAGTATGAGATTAGATCACTCCCTAACACCATACACAAAAATAAGCTCAAAATGGATTAAAGACCTAAATGTAAGGCCAGACACTATCAAACTCTTAGAGGAAAACATAGGCAGAACACTCTATGACATAAATCACAGCAAGATCCTTTCTGACCCACCTCCTAGAGAAATGGAAATAAAAACAAAAATAAACAAATGGGACCTAATGAAACTGAAAAGCTTTTGCACAGCAAAGGAAACCATAAACAAGACTAAAAGACAGCCCTCAGAATGGGAGAAAATATTTGCAAATGATGCAACTGACAAAGGATTAATTTCCAAAATTTACCAGCAGCTCATACAGCTCAATAACAAAAAAACAAAGAACCCAATCCAAAAATGGGCAGAAGACCTAAATAGACATTTCTCCAAAGAAGATATACAGACTGCCAACAAACACATGAAAAAATGCTCACCATTATTAATCATTAGAGAAATGCAAATCAAAACTACAATGAGATATCATCTCACACCAGTCAGAATGGCCATCACCAAAAAATCTAGAAACAATAAATGCTGGAGAGGGTGTGGAGAAAAGGGAACCCTCTTGCACTACTGGTGGGAATGTGAATTGGTACAGCTACTATGGAGAACAGTATGGAGGTTCCTTAAAAAACTACAAATAGAACTACCATATGACCCAGCAATCCCACTACTGGGCATATACCCTGAGAAAACCATAATTCAAAAAGAGTCATGTACCAAAATGTTCATTGCAGCTCTATTTACAATAGCCCAGAGATGGAAACAACCTAAGTGTCCATCATCAGATGAATGGATAAAGAAGATGTGGCACATATATACAATGGAATATTACTCAGCCATAAAAAGAAACGAAATTGAGCTATTTGTAATGAGGTGGACAGACCTAGAGTCTGTCATACAGAGTGAAGTAAGTCAGAAAGAGAAAGACAAATACCGTACGCTAACACATATATATGGAATTTAAGAAAAAAAAATGTCATGAAGAACCTAGGGGTAAGACAGGAATAAAGACACAGACCTACTAGAGAACAGACTTGAGGATATGGGGAGGGGAAAGGGTAGCTGTGACAAAGCGAGAGAGAGGCATGGACATATATACACTACCAAACGTAAGGTAGATAGCTAGTGGAAGCAGCCGCATAGCACAGGGAGATCAGCTGGGTGCTTTGTGACTGCCTGGAGGGGTGGGATAGGGAGGGTGGGAGGGAGGGAGACGAAAGAGGGAAGAGATATGGAAACATATGTATATGTATAACTGATTCACTTTGTTATAAAGCAGAAACTAGCACACCATTGTAAAGCAATTATACCCCAATAAAGATGTTAAAAAAATAGTGTATTAAACATTCTTTAACTTTTCTCCATCTCTTATGCAAGAATCTCTTTAGGGATACACACGTGGGAGTGGAATTGCTGGGTCCTAGGGTACACACATCTTTACCAAGACCAGCTCTGGCCAAATCGTTCTCTAAAGTCTGTGCCAAATGACAGTTTCCCTGAACAGTGTTCCTGTTGTTCCACATTCTTACTAACTCTTACGGTCAGAAATTTTCATTTTTACCAATCTGATGAGTGTAAATAATATACTTTATTGTTTTAATAGTAATTTCCCTGACTGCTACTAAAGTCAAGCATCTTTTTATATGCTTATTTACCATTCTGGTTTCCTGTTCTGAGAATTATATTATTATATATTTTTTCTCATTTTTGAGGTTGTTTATCTTCTTAGTGATCTATAGGAGTTCTTATAATATTTGGTCACTAATATTTTTTCTCTCATTCTGTGGCTTCTGATTTTTAAATATCTTTTAATTAAGAAATCATTTGTTAATTATTTTTTAAAAAATTCTGTTTAATAATGTTTTACATACCCTGGGATCATAGTTAGTTTCCAGATTTTTTTCCCTAAGTGTTTTAAAGTGTTTTCCCCTCCTATTTAACTTTTAATTTATCTGCAACTGAATTTTGTAAATTGTGTGGGATAGGGATCTAATTTTATTTGATTTTTTCATATAAATAACCAGTTAGTCTAGCATAAGTTATTGAATGGAATTTTCTATGCTGGGAATTTTTATTAATCCCATATGGGTTTGTTTAGCTTCCTGAAATTAAGGGATCAGGTTATTATCAGTATCTGGGAAAACTTAAGACATTATCTCTTTGTATATTGTCTTTGCTGCATTCTTTTTATTTTCTTTTTCTGGAATTCATAACTATGTTGGACCTTCTAATTCTATCTACCATGTTTTTAAACTTCTGTTTCATATTTTTCACATCCTTCATTCTCTGTCTTGCCTTCTGGTAATTTCCTCAGATTTAAGTTCCCTCTTACTAATTTTTTTCTGTAGCTGTGTCTAAGATGCTGTTTAACATTTCCATTAAGTTTTAATTTCAGAGACTCTTTCATTTATATAACTTGTACTTTATTCTTTTTCAAATCTACCTTATATTTTTTGCAGTGTCTTATTCTTTCATGTGTTCAATTTTTTATCTTTATTATACTTATTAATACATATATGTCTATTATGTTTATACTTGCTTCTTGTCTCTGAAAATTTCGTTATTTGAAGTTCTTCCACCATGTGTTGAGTAGTTTGATTTTCAGTATGGTTGACTTGTTTATTTGTAAATTTTGGATTGTGAACTCATCTTAAGTGGTGGGAATCTTGTACAATCTCCAGAGCAGTTTTTAACTTCCTCTGCTAAGGAGGTTTCCAGGTTGGCAGGACTTTTTGTTGCTGTGGCGGTTAGCTTTGGGGCTCGGACATCTCCAGACAATGGAACAGGCTCATGATTATACATTTTAGAGAGAGATAATTATTTTTTCCATCCAAAGTCTAGGAAGACAAATAGTCTTCCTTTTTTGGATGGCATTTTGTTGTCGTTACAGTTTACTTTTTGCAGGGGGGTAAAACCTTCTGGAATCTCTCTTGACTCAGAAGCCTCAGTTCAATCTCCCTTTCCTCAAAAAGGCTCAAGGTCTTATCATTACTTAGGATTAAGAACCTAACCATTTGGCTGCAAAAACATGTAAAACCCTGTAGAGCTGTCTCATATTACCAGCTTATTCTTATCTTTCTAGTTGAAGTTTCTCAGTCATTTTTGGCCACTGTGTATTTCTCTTGCCTTATTATCTTTAGTTTTATAGAAGTAGCATTTTTAGTTTTTCCCAACTCCAAAACTGCCAGAAAGGGAAGTCTTTCTGCTTAACTCTCAAAGCTTAGGCTATTTAGCTATGAGTCTTGGGTTAGAAAGGAAACAATTTTTAAGAAATTAATTAATTTATTTGTTTATTTTTGGCTGCATTGGGTCTTCATTGCTGCCCGCAGGCTTTCTCTAGTTGTGGGGAGCGGGGGCTACTCTTTGTTGCAGTCTGCGGGCTTCTCATCACGGTGGCTTATCTTATTGCAGAGCACGGGCTCTAGGCGCACAGGCTTCAGTAGTGGTGGCAGGCGGGCTTCAATAGTTGTGGCACATGGGCTCATTAGTTGTGGCTTGCAGGCTCTAGAGCGCAGGCTTAGTAGTTGTGGCGCATGGGCTTAGTTGCTCCACGGCATGTGGCATCTTCCCGGACCGGGACTCGAACCCGTGTCCCCTGCACTGGCAGGAGGACTCTGATCCACTGCACCACCAGGGAAGTCCCAAAAGGAAATGATTTTAACAGTAATAGAGCCAATCACAGAGCATAATATATATGTGTTTACTTTAAAAGTTGATATTGTGCCTTTGCCTGCCTAGAACTGAAGCTACCTAGCATAGACAGTTGCGGTAGTAAAATATCCTAGGAATTGGGATTATGCAGTCGAATCTAAAGGATGTTTCAGGCTAATCTCTTCCTTTCTCATCAGTGGTCTTCTTAAAGCATGTGGGTAATTGAAACAATCTGCATTTTGACTGTGAGTGGTCTGCAAATGAAGTGACTGCAAGTTAGAAATAAGACCATGTTGGGTCAGGTTGATCTCGGAGAGGCAGCAGTGAGTGGTGGCGTGAAGGGAGATCTTAATTCCCTGCCCAGGAATTGAACCTGGGGAGCCTGGTTGAAAATCGGGAATCCAGGCCACCACACCCCCTGGCTCTTGCCCCCAGTGAAAAATGCATTTCTCACAGAGGCAAAAACTGTAAAAACAGGTACAAAGTTTATTATTAGAGACACAGCTCAACATCAAGGGGGAGAGCACACAGAGAAACTGTTTAGTTAAGACAGAAGCAAGGCAGAGATGCATACCTGGAGAGGGAGGGTGTGGGCATCCTCCCTAATGAGGACGCTCAGTAAAGGGTGGTTCAATCATTCATATAGGGCAGTTCTTCCAGGTCTTTGTTTACCTTTGGCCACTTATCTGGTTTCTTTTTCTGCACCTGCCCTGCCCTAAGACCCTCCCCAACCTGTGTACACAACTTTTTTCCAAGATGGATTTCAGCCCTTAGCATCACATATTATGGGATGGTGCCCCCTCCTTTTGACCCCCAAGGAGCCTTTCTGCACATGTGCAATGTTTCCCTTGCCCCAAGGATGGGAAATGTATGACCTCTTGATAAACCCTTTTAACAGGGTTTAGCCCCTCTCTGTCCCTGCCATAAAAGTGTCCAATGTCCGGTTATCTACCCTGTTCCTGTTGTTGTTTCTTATATCGAAGTGCAGATATCAAAATATAGAGAGGAGTCCGTTCATAAATATGTAGTCCTGGAGCCCGTTTGTCTCTTGCCTCAGAAAATGTAAACAGGGGGCTGGTAATGAATGTCCGGCCTGGAGCCCATCTTCTTCTCAGTCCAGGTAGTGTGAACAGGAGGCCAGTTGTAAATGTCTAGCCTGCAGCCCATCTATCTCCTGCCTCAAGGTGGTCTTTAATATGTCCGGTGATGGAATGAGATGTTTCTTGATCTTGAGGGCATACATGTTTATTTAGAGTTTCCTTAGAACTGGAAGGACTCTGGGGGGTCACCTGGTTCCACCCCCAATACCTGACTTTACAAATGGGGAATCTGAGTAGCCCATTGTTATTATTAAGTGGACGTGCAACTTAATGGAACTCAAAAGGCTCACAGTCTGAATCTGATCTGATCTCATTTTTGCAAGTAATTATGACCCAAGGGAAGACTCAGTAGATATATCTACAATTATACATATGTGCTCCCTTAGAAACAGAATCCAGTTATTTGTATCAGTTTTCTAGAAAATGAACTTTTCCAGTTCTACAAGTATGGTTTACTTGGCCAGAGAATGCATATGGACACCCATTTACATCTATTAATTTGGCTGAGAGATAAAGCAAGAGTACGGTGTGGGTATTGACTTTCATCTAGCCACACCTCTCCTGAAAGGCCACTGCAATGGATTCTGAAGCAAAACGTTCTTTTTTTTTTTTTTTTTTTTAATTTTATTTATTTACTTATTTATTTATGGCTGTGTTGGGTCATCGTTTCTGTGCGTGGGCTTTCTCTAGTTGCGGCGAGCGGGGGCCACTCTTCATCGCGGTGCGCGGGCCTCTCACTGTCGCGGCCTCTCGTTGCGGAGCACAAGCTCCAGACGCGCAGGCTCAGTAGTTGTGGCTCACGGGCCTAGTTGCTCCGCGGCATGTGGGATACTTCCCAGATCAGGGCTCAAACCCGTGTCCCCCGCATTGGCAGGCAGATTCTCAACCACTGCGCCACCAGGGAAGCCCCAAAATGTTCTTTCGAGAAGAACTAATCAGAACTGAAAGATAAGTCAAATCTTAATAGAAAGTTCCTATGCCTTTAAATGGTTAAGGGACCTCCAGGTGTAAAGATCAACAGGAAGTCTGTTTCAAGGTCACTTGGACCTTGAAGCAAGCTGAAGCACAAGCAGTCTCCACATGGCTCTTCCCATGGCCCAGAACTGTTGTGAGGTGGCTCAGAAATCACAAAGGACACCCTCTGAGTGAAGACAGAATGGCAAATACGCATTACTGCATTGTTGGGGCATCTCTGACGTCTTCCCTCCAGTCCCTGAGATGTCCATGGGACCCCAACAGCCAAGTGTGATGGAAAATTCTGTGGGATTATTTTGCTTCTCCCATGACTGAGTTGCTTAGTAAGGCTGAGAAGCTGCCATGATCCCTAGAATTCAGTTTGTGATTTCTTTGACTCCATAAACCATGAATGAATGAATGATTCATTTAAAAACACTTAATGAGACTCTACTAGACGCTTGGGTTGAAGTGACAGAGGCAATTAAGAAATGATTCCTGACCTAAAGGAATTCACTGGAGGCAGAGGGTTCCATAAACCATTTCAATATGATATGATGAGAGTAATGTGAATGGAGGAGGGGCACAGATCCAACCGTGGGAGCGTGGGGGAGAGGGTCAGGAAGGGATTCCCAAAGGAAGTGACCTCTGACCTGAGTAAGAAGAGCGTTGCATGCACATTTACCAAGTGAAGTGTCCTCAACCATAAGAGAAAAGCAAAACTCGAGTGCCCTTTGGTTAAGAACACAGCAGGTATGGCTATTTCTTGAGGTACGATGCCCCATTTGATTATCCTAGTTTTGTTTTGATTATCTTGGTAACTGAACCTCTACTACTATGTGAAGTTATTTTCAGAAGCAAATGCATATCACCTTCTAAATAGCTTGGCTGTTTTATATCATAATGGACTCCTAGACAGTGCATGCTCCATCATCCACTGCTGGACCAGGGTTGACTGACTTGCCAGGAGATGCCCTGAGAGGGTGACAATGGACATTTCCTGTTCAGTCTTTCTCTTCTCAGGCTGCACATCTCTGGGAGAGACTTAGAGTGGCTGCAGCCTGAGTCGCAGCCTGGGGTCACTGTGAAACTAAATGACCCTTATCACTGCAGTCATTAGAGCAAAGATATGACCATTTGCTTTGGACTCTATGCAAACAATGAATTGAAATGAAGAAGGGTAGCTTTAGGATGGAGGCATGGAAACAGATGGCAAATTCTTAGAGGTTCCAGGGACAAAGCATTCTCCATCTCCATTCTGATGAATTGATAATTTCCCACAAGAAATTTTCAAAATTCTGAATTTTATCATTGAAAGGAAACAATTTAATTCAACACGAATTCATTGACTGCTAACTTTTGGACAGTTGCTATAGGGAATGCTGGGTTTACAATGATGAAGAAGACTTGTTTCTGCCCCAAGTTACTTACAATGTAGACGGACTCTTAAACAGATAGCCATAACGCAATGATAGAGTAGATTTGGTTAATTTGTAAAAAGATTATATCCCCGTGATCTTATTACCACTGATTCCCTGACCAGGCATGATAAAGTGCAGAGGAGATAGTTAAGCCCTGATTTTCTATCCCAGATATACCCAGAGCTATTTTTCCTTCCATAATTTTGCTTGCAATTCACACCTCCAGGTCCCAGTCATAATTAATAATCTATGGAATTGCCCAAATGCATGCAAACTCGCTTCTCTAACTTATAGAATTAGGCTCTGTCTCCAAGGTTCCTCTGTCCCTGGACCCTCAACTCTGCTTCGTGTTCTCCATCCCATCCCGACATTAATCTTCGTCCATATTTATCCGCAGTCCTTGATCTTGTCCAATTCCCTCCATTCAAAAATCATTTACTCAAGTTCTGCCATTTATGAACCCCTGTGGATTTCAACAAGTTGTAGCTAAAATAAAAAATGGAAAAAGCACCTATAGGAGTTGCATCCTGGGTGGTTTAGCCCCATAGTGGAAATTGCAAATGAGAGCCAGGATCTGAAAAGAACTGAAGGTGGCAGTAGAGGAATAAACATTCTGTCTGGTCCTGGGACTGAAAAACGCCAAGTAAGTAATTCTAGCTTCACTCAATTTTCTCTCACCTTTGTATTATTTCTCTTCATGTTTCCATTTCCCTTCTTCTTATCCCTAATTCAGCCATCTATCCTCTCCGATTCTTTTTCTCCAGGTCTTCCCAGTTGTTTTTGAAGGCTTCGTGCTGGCAAAGATACCCTCCTCTCCCATCAAGAAATATTAAATCTGCCATCCTTTGCCTTTTCATCCCTTTAAACCTTACTAAATAAATGGACTCTAAGAACATATTCTTTAATATAAAACATAGCAAAACAACACTGGGTGGGTAAAATTCTCAAATATATGATTTTAGGCAATTACCCGTAGGCTTTTCAGCCAGTGGCTAAACTACGTCAGTGACATCCCCAGGAGGATCTACGTCAGGGATCAGCCAACTATTTCCCAAGGGTCGAATCTGGGCTATTTGTTTTTGTAAATAAAGTTTTACTGGAACATTGCCGTGCTCATTTGCTCACCTATAGTCTAGGCATCCTCCTTTTCCTTCCCCACACTGCCGCTTCCAGACCTTGCAGGATGGAATGACTGATTGAACGGGAGCAGTACCCACTCATTTACTTGTTTTAGCATCTATTAAAAAGATGACCGTCTTGCAGGTTGTAGCTGCTGCGCAGCTCAGGTGTCCGCAGGTGTTTAAGGTACACTTGAGCTAGCGTGGGAGAACACCACAGGCCGAGGGGGCCTGCTAGGACCACTGGCTCCTGCTGAAGGCCATCCCTTCTTCACTCCAGGATTCGGTTGTACCTTACACGCGTGCATGGAGACATCTCTCCTTGTACACCTTCAGATTTGAACTTGCATCACACCAGCAAAGTATTTCTAAGTAATCTAGGTCTTTTGGAAACTCTGGGGTCAAGAATCCTCCAAGACCTTCTGAGGAGTTTTGAAGAATTGGGCCCCTCCTTGACCGTCCTTTGCTCGGGACTGTGATCCCCTGCGTTGGACTCGGACGGTCAAGGCAAAATGTGAGTGGCAAGAGCCTCACCACTTCCTTACTTTTAACTGATGATGAACCGTAAGCCACTTGGCTCAGCCCTGGAAATGCTCACTGAAGCTTTGACAGAAACTCTGAGGTGGCGCCTGGCTTTTCAAGAAACCATGTCTTCTTGACCAGCCAGTTCTGTTCTGGATGTCTGGGATGGGTGAAGTGGCCACCAGCACGTGGCACAGCTGGGACTCACCTGGTGGATGAAATCATTCATGGTCTCACCTTTGCCTCTGATCTGCTGAGAACCCACGGGCAAGTTACTTCCTGCCGTGGACCTCTCTTCTCATCTGTAAAATAATGGGGCTGGCTCAAGAGCTCCTAATGCTCTTTCCCAGCTCCATCACTCCTGGAATGCTGTGGACTTTTTCTTTTTCCAGTACCGGTTGTTCTTGCAGCTCTAAGTGAGCCCTGCCCAGCTGCTCCCTTCTCTTGAGATAATATTTTTGTTGCAATCTTCCCCAGTCTCCACCCCAGTCCTGTGGTTTTTCTCTTTCATATCATTGTTTTCTTTCTTTCTTTTTTTTTTTTTTTTTTTTTTTTTGCGGTACGCGGGCCTCTCACCGTTGTGGCCTCTCCCGTTGCGGAGCACAGGCTCTGGACGCGCAGGCTCAGCGGCCATGGCTCACGGGCCTAGCCGCTCCGCGGCATGTGGGATCTTCACGGACCGGGGCACGAACCCACGTTCCCTGCATCGGCAGGCGGACTCTCAACCACTGCGCCACCAGGGAAGCCCCATATCATTGTTTTCTTATTCATAGCTGGGTTGGTTTACAAACGTTCTGGAAAAAAATTGAAATCGACTCAGCATACATTTATTGCATGTAAATCTGAACCACACACTGGGGACACAGACAGGAAAAGACAGGGCTCTGTCCCCGAGCCCCACAAAGCTGGGTAGAAATGACAGCGAGCTCCTTTCCTGAAGATTCCATCTTAAACACCCCAGGCACTCATCAACATTCCCTCTCTCTGCCATCCTGAGGATTTTATTTATGCATTTCCAAAAGGATATAAGGAAGTTACCAGTAGTTATAAATACCAATGGTGGTATTTCATCTGTTTCTTTGATGAAAAGACAATATGTACCTTCTGTCTGGGATTAATGTGGTTGGGCTACTGCCATTTTGCAGAACTGTTATCTGTTACTGTGACAATATTTTTAAACAATGGCCAAAACGCTAAGTAAAAAGCAGGATGTTCAAAATTCTGAGGACTCAGAGTTGGAAGGAAGGCTGCCCAGGGACCAGTGGACCAGCAGTGGTCTCTGAGAGGAAGGGAGGGAGAAGTCGACTTCGGTGACTTAAAAGGCACCATAGCTCCCTCTAGGGGTGGTAGTTATTCAATTACTTTGCTGACCTGCTGCACTTCCCCTCCGAGAATAAACTCTTATTTAGAACAAAGGAAATCTGTCTATTCCCAACTTTAGGATAGAACTAGTGGGCTGGGAAATGACAACTTCCCAGGTGTCCACAGTGAGGTTTGTTCTGTGACCTGGGTAATAGGTTCAGAATATCCAATTGTCACGTACTTCACTGAAAGCACAAAAAATGCTTCCAAGGAAGAACTTTCAGTGATTTTTGAATTGTCCGCACCTCTGTTCCTCTCCATTGTCTTAAACATTAGACAATTAAGAACATTACACTTTACACATTTTATAGTTGCAGTTTGGTTGCAGTTACTCTTTTTTCTAGTAGTTTTATGGACTGATTATTAATTATTGTTGATATTTATTATTAATAAATGACTATCCAGAAAAATCATATCGACTTCACATAGGATTTGAAAAACACTAGAAAATGTGGTTGCTACTAAAGAATATTTAATTAGAAAAAAAAGCCATTTTAGGGAACATCTTTTCTATGTAACTTATCCCGTCTATTTTTACCACCAGCTCCAAGCTCTCATTTCCTCTCCTGAATTGCTGGCTCTTTGAAAGCAGAACATCGTCGCACAGAGAAGAGTGTAATAAATGCTTGGTTTAGTGCCATAGATTTTAGAAAAGCCCTGTGATATAAGCAATTAAGCAAATCATTGACCTACCTGTCACTCGACAAGAGAGGTCAAGTGACTTGCCCATGGTTGTACAGCCAACAAGTGGTAGGGCCTGGATTCAAACTCAGGCAGTTTGGTTTGAGTTCCGCCTATATAGTCAGGTGTATGAATTAGTATATACCCCTCCTTTGCCTCTCCCCATTCCCCCACTTTGTCTCCCTTCCCCTTGATAGCTCTGATGTTTACACTGATATCTAAGTGTCCTGCATGAAACCCATTTACTGGGGTGGCGGGGGGAGCAGATTTCATTGCTGGCTACTGACCTGGGGCATGTGGACTGGGTGGACACTAATGCTGGGCTCCCATTCACTGGCCAGAGCTATTGCATCAGGGGAGGGCAGTAAACCTGAAGGCCATGCTTGCTGAGGAATTTCTGGGAGAGAAGTGTCGTCTCTTCTGGAAAAACTTTGAGTAACCACCTTCTTTCTCTGTCCTTAGATATGAATGGAAGTATAGCCCAGGCTGTTGTGAACGGACAACCAGGAGAGACAGAAGGGACGCTGACGTTGCCAAGGGCAGACAGCTGCAGAAATAAACCTGGTCTTGGATGACATGGAGAAGCAACTCCACCCTTAGGGTTCAGTCGTGTAAGCCACCGTATCTCTTTTTGATCATTTAAGCCACTTTGAATGGTTTTATTTGTTTTGTTTTGTTTTAATTTTCTTAGTCACTCAGTGGAAATTATTCATGGCGATAATTTGGGAAGATAAGATTCTGTCTCTTTCTCAAAAGCTAACTGGTTAGAACTTTGACCAACTATAATTGTTAAACCTGGAGAGAATTAATTAGATCTCAATATTTAAGAGCTATGTGATCACTAGTTCATGTTATATTTACAATTCTATATTCAAATAAAACCTAAATGTCAGGTGCTTGAACACGGATGTAAAAATACCAGGACCGGCAGCTGCTGTACTGCAGCTGAACCTAAATTATGCCTCCCTTAGGGAGAATCAGTACTTTTCTTTTAAGCCAAACTCAGATTCTTACATGTACTTCCAAAAGACGAATAATAAATAGCCAAGGAAAATATTTTAAAATTAGGGGAAAAAAATGCTACTTGTCTGTTATTAGAGTTGGAAAAATCATCCCTTAAGCTCCTCCTATAGAGGATCTTGTTTCTTCCATAAGTAAAGCCCATTAAATAACTTTTAGAGTGGAAGATTCGGATAGTTGGTGATTACAAAGACAAATAATTCAAGGATAAAGACAAATAATCCAAAGATTAAACCAACATCTTGAAGGAGAGTTTCTTTAAGATTTCAATGGCCCCAAACTTTAAACTTGGGGCAGAGCTTCTGTTAGTACTGAGAAAGCCTAGAGAACCAGGTATTTCCAGAATAATGGGAGGGCGTGTTGATTCTTCTTGGTTAGGAAACACATAAGTCCCCCTTGTTCCAAAGTCTCTGTTGTGCTTTCTTTTCTCTGACAGAATCAAAAGGCTTAATTCTTTCCTTTCCAGCTTGGAGAGAACCCATTTTTCCTTTACCTCCTGGCACTCTATCCTGAACAGTCCAATAGAATTATAAGATGCTCATTAAAGTTGGGAAGAAAGAATCACTTCCTGCGTTTGTTTTCTTTGTATCAGAAAGAGTAGAGGGTCCCAAGCTCTCTAATGTAATGGACGCAGTATCCAGAGCACCCGCATTTCAATAACTTACTATAAAGAAGAATGGCTTGATTTTCAAGGTCCCTGTACTACATTGAGCTTGAGCTCTGGCTGTGAGCCACTTACTTCTAAGAGACATAAATAACCACAATTGCCAGGAAGTATAGCAGGTAATCTCTACAAATGCCTGAATAAATTTAAATGAAATACAACCCGAGACTCCGACGATTTAGACTCCTCTGAATACTGTGTTCTCTGTCAGCTGGCAAGATTTTAATTTATTTTATTATTAAATTTTTATGACAAAATGTAACATAACTCATTCATTTTGTCCATTAATCCTCTGTCCTTCAGAAAAATGGCATACATGGTGATGACCTATATTAATGTAATTGTCTCCCATGTGTAGTATTATAGTGGTAGTCTATAAGTAGTATATAAGTTTGTAGAAATTAATGTATAAAGCGTATAATTACAGAAAAAGATATAAATCTTTAAGATTTTTTTCCTGCTCATATATTGAATTAATATTTCAGCCGTTTGAGCCACCTAGTGGTAATATCCATGAAACATGATTTTTTATATTGAAAAACGATGTGAAAGGTTTAACCGTTTTCAACTTACTAGGAATGAACTAGAGTGAATCATAACCATTATATATAACATTCAGATTTTTGAATTAATATTTATTTATTGGGAGAAGATTGAATATTGGAAAATAACTTATAAAAACATAATCTTTGCTTATTTTGTTTCTTCTACTAGAAGCCACATAGCCAAGGAAATGAAAATTATAAGAGATAGTAATTGATGAAGGGGAAGTTTTCAATATGTATAACAAAGAAATGAATGGCTGTCAAACATTTAATGGAGTAAAATGACTAACACATTTTAGAACTGATTGTATTCAAATGTAACCTTAGATAAATGATGTTGGGTGTCGTCACGTTTTCCAAATCTGTCTTCCAGCCAGTCGTCAGTCTTGTGTTTTCTTATTTTCAAAGAACAGAAGGGTAATCACCAAACTGCTCAGTGACCCATTAGAAATACTCCATACTCCAATTACACCGGGGTTAATTTCAGATTTCTTTTACTGGAACTATAGATCAAACTAAGTTCCGTGTTGACTCTGTTCTGGTGTAATAACCTCCAGGAGACCTAAATCACTAAATACCGCTAACTTCACATGTTAGAATCCACATTCATCTTTGCCTTGTTAACTTTTAAGGAGGTTTTCATTTTATTTGTTGATCCAAGAATGTCACATACTTTGGTTTCCTGCTTTCTTAAGTTGCCATATGTCTCTAAAGAGGTTTTTTCTGAAATCAGAGTTAGCACAAAGAAATGGTAGATTTCTCCTCTTTGAATTCACCAAGCTTCCTACTTGGTAGGATTGCAAAACTGTCATATGAAACCAGCAGTGAAAATATTCTCTCTTTTTGGCAATCCTGCTTGTCTGAACTCTGACCTCCTCCCATCTCATCTGTGCTTTCATTAGGCGAGCAGAAGACAGGTAGTCTCACAAGTGATTCCCGGAAGGAAAGGTATCTAGGCAAGTTTAGAGGAGTGAAGAGTGTTAGCCTGGGAGTAGATGAGACCTTAACGAGTGATTGAGCAGAATAAAAATGAAATAGGCTTTAAAAGAGGAAACGCTTCCCTGATCTGTAAGGCACACAGACAGGTCTGCAGGGGAGCGAGGTAACTGAGGGAGGATTCGACAATGAGCATATGGTAGATGTCTATTATTTTGCCTTTTTTTTTTTTTTTTCTGGGAATACCATCTTTCTGGACAAATGTGTGGTCATGAGGTTGATGCGTTTCCTAGGCTGGCCAATCAGAGAAATTTCTTAGGCATTTTGAACTGAGGACCAGTGAGAATGCGTCTGAGAGCTCCTCTGGAGTGAATCCTAGGAGATGAGAAGTGTGGTGCTGCCTCCTGCTCCGTGGAGAAGGTCAGTCCAGGAGGGGAGAGGTGGGATCCAAGGTGCAGAAAGGGACAGAGACACCAGATAGAGAGCATGTCTGACCCAAGCTTCTTGGAGCCAATACACTTCTCCTTTTGCCTCAACTAGTTTGACTTGGGCTTCTGTCACTTGCAACCCAGATAATCCTGATTAATACAGAGCAGAAGCCGCCTGCACCCAGCCAAGCGGCTTGTTCAAGTGTCTTGGTGGATGGAACATGCCGAAAAGTGAGGGAAAAGAGTAGGATCAAGTAGATAATGATCAGGAGAGCCCGCCAAGACCCGGTGTTGACCAAGGCAGGATACGTGACCTCATGTAATAGCCATAAGGCACTGAGAGAAGGCGTACCCATGTGGGTGTTGGAAGAATTGCAGAAGGATATGGAATTTTTATAGACCACATGTTTCCTCAATATTCTTTTTCATCATTAAAATGTGTAGCAATACTTTGTGATGACTAACTTTTACCACTGGGAAGTACCAAGATACCTAATAAGATTTTCTAGGGTGGATCTGATGCTGGCTGTATCAATACTGATACCCTATTTGAGTGAAACTATCAAATGTACCCACCTCAGTCCTATCAGGTGACTCACCTATCCTCATCCTCATTCCCACTCTCACTCTTAGTTCATTAGATAAATGCAAATTTGAAAAATGTAATCTTCAGGAAATTACACAAATTCCAAAATGACCTTCAAAAACTCACGAAAGACTATAGAACAGTAAGTAAACCGATCCAGAGGATATGGGGGAGTAGGACTTTCCTTTGTTCTGAGTGCAATTTTTTTTTTTTTTTTTGACCGTGCCACGCAGCTTGTGGGCCTTTAGTTCCCCGACGAGGGATCAAGCCCGTGCCCCCTGCAGTGGAATCATGCAGTTCTAACCCCTGGACCTCCAGGAAACTCCCTCTGGGTGCAGTTTCATTCTTTTTTTTATTTAAAAAAATTCTTTTTTAATTGAAGTCTAGTTGATTTACAATGTTGTGTTAATTACTGCTGTACAGCAAAGTAATTCAGTTATACACACATATATATATTCTTTTTTTAGATATTCTTTTCCATTGTGGTTTATCATTGGACACTGAATATAGTTCTCTGTGCTATACAGTAGGACCTTGTTGCTTATCCATTCTATGTGTAAAAGCTCACATCTGCTGACCCCCACCCTCCTACTCCATCCCTCCCCCAACCCCCTCCCCCTCGGCAACCACCAGTCTGTTCTCTATGTTCGTGATTCTATGTCTGCTTCATAGATAGGTTCATCTGTGTCACATTTTAGATGCCACATGTAAGTGATATCATATGGTATTTGTCTTCAGTGTGGAGTGGTAGACATCTGTCAAGGCTAGGGTCTGCTTGTGGTCAGTTTGGTCTTGATTCTCATGCTCCACAGGCTCTTTGAATGCACTTATCTACTCTCACAACTTTAGCTCCCACCATTGTGCTAAGGGCTCCCATGTTTATGTCTCTAGTATTGAATTTTTTCTTGAATTCAGTATCTAATTGTATATTGAACATTTCTTCTTAAAAGTCCCGTGGAAACCTCAACGTCAGCGCATCTAACAACTAAACTCTTCCTGCATTCTTCATATTCCCTGGATCAGAGAGTGGTCTCACAATCTACCTGGTTGCTCAGCCAGAAACCTATGAACCATCAGTGACTCCTTCATTTTCTGACCTCCCCACATCTTATCAGTCTCCATGATTGTTCCACGCTATCTATTTATTATTTCGAGTGTGGCTTATTTTAACAGCCTCTTAACTTTTCTCCCAGCCTTGAGTTATCCAGCACTGAATATCATCCTCCTTTCTGGGGCTAGCTTCCGAATTTGAAGAATCTCAGAATGTTTAAAAAAACCTTTCATTACTTCCCTTGCCAAAGAACTGTACGTTCTTCTGTATGGCTTTCTTTCCCTCCAACATGACCTTTAGCCGGTCCCTTCCTACCTCTCTACTTTCCAGCCACGTGAATTGCTCCCTGAATGAGCTGTGCTCCTTTTTGCCTTGGTGCACACACAGCTCCTTCTATGAACACCGTCCCCATCGTTGCAGCTTGCACAGTTTCACATTTAAGCTTTTTTGGCCATGC
This sequence comes from Phocoena phocoena, assembly GCF_963924675.1. Lineage (NCBI taxonomy): Eukaryota > Metazoa > Chordata > Mammalia > Artiodactyla > Phocoenidae > Phocoena > Phocoena phocoena. The sequence continues at coordinate 165,691,662 of NC_089220.1, forward strand.
GGGATCTTAGTTCCCTGATCAGGGATCGAACCTGCACTCCCTACAGTGGAAGCTTGGAGTCTTAACCACTAGACCACCAGGGAAGTCCCAGGTACTCTGTCCTTGAGAAAGCCTTTCCTAACCTTCCTACTCTGTGCTTCTATGTCTTCCCAAATGTGCTGTCAACTCCTTGAAGCTAAAACCAGCACCTGGAAACTGAATGAATAAGCAAAGAGAGTCTTTTAGTCAACCCATCCGTTCAAAGATGAATCAAACCATGCACCATTTATTCATTACCCCATTTGGAGTTTACATGCTGGGCAGCATCAATTCAGAAACAATAAGAAAAACGAAGATGGCAGTGCTATATTAGTGTTGATAAAAGACACTGCAAAGGAGGAGCCATTATCTGCCCGCTTGTAGCAGAACAGATTGGTGGGTGAGAGAAATGAAAGATGGTAACAGAAACTGACATAAGCTAGGGTGGGAGCGAGGCAGTCATTTCATTCTGATAGAGTGATTCCTTGGTGGAGACTCTGCTCCATTGTGAACTTTTAAGCAGCTGTAACAAACACCAGCAGATGTCTAAATGGGCAACTTTAAAAGCCTTTGATTGTCCAAAAAAGACTGGAAAAGGATTTTCCAGACTCAAGAGAAGAGGAGCTGTCTGGGATCTTATGAGGACTCAAGTGGAAGAGTGGATACAATTTGGATTTTTATGCACTCAATTCAAAGTAGTTGGCCAGGTGCCTGTTTCCAGTCTGTTTCCTGTTTTTGTCTCTATTTAGGTTGTTTCTCTCTTGATAACAGTTAGCAATTAGCTATCAAAGTAGCATTTGCCTTTCTGTGTAGGTCAACTAAATTAATCTCAGGATCTCTGTCTCTTTCCTCTTGGGCCCCTGACCCAGCTGAATTAGCTGCTGGAGACACCCTGGTCATTATTCTCCACAAAGGGGAGCTAGAGACACACTCGAGGGACATAAAAAGGGATCCAGCGTACTGGTCAAATCAGAAAATTTCAGCAAAATTTCAGAAGTTGCTCCAGAATTTCTACTAAAAAGGGAATTAGGGGCAGAATTCATTTGAAAAGGGAAATGAGTAGGGGGTTGATGGAGATATGGAGATGATGGAATGGTCGGGTGAGGCTAAATCCCTCCTAAGCTCCGTGAGCCCCGTTCTTGTGTTGCCATGGTAACTATTTTCTTACTACATTGTGCTGGTCATAGTGGGAGATGGGGGGAAAACACAACTAGATTAAAATGAACCCTGCCCTCGAGAAAATCAGAGTTTGGCCAGGGCAGATAGAAAAACTAACAGGTTTAAGAGTCTATTAATCAACCTAGAACAACTTTCTGAAGACAGCTGAAGTACAGGAAAACCCTACTGTAACTTGATAAATGAGGGTACCAAAGTTCCGGTAGTGTAAATATGGAGTCAACAGGATCGTGAGATAAATCAAGTAACGAGGTGAGCCTCTGCAGCTGGTGGACCACGCCATTTAAATTCTTCCTGGTCCCACATGCAATTTGGTGCCACTCTGGTTAAATATCAATGACGAAGATTCTGGGTCCTGGGTCTGGCTGGACTTTCAGGACAGCAGCAGGGATTCCAGAAATCTCTAGGTCACTTGATGCCCACTTCTTCAGCCCAGTGTGAGGGAAATTGGCCCGACAGATTATCGGGGGTGTGGCGATGCTACCTTTGTACCCTTATTTTCTGTGACACAGTTTCTCCACCCAGTCTTGCCCTTGATCGCATGTGTCTCCCGTCCAGAAGATGAGAACTTTGCCTGCCCTGCCCCACTCAAAAAGCAAGGCTGAACACAGACGAAGATACTTGCCAATGTCCAACTGCATTATATCTGAATTTACATTATCACGGGATTTTTTTAAATATTTCTTGGACTTTATTTATTTTTATTTTTTTGGAGTGTAATTGCTTTACAATGGTGTGTTAGTTTCTGCTTTATAACAAAGTGAATCGGTTATACATATACATATGTTCCTATATCTCTTCCCTCTTGCGTCTCCCTCCCTTCCATATCATGGGATTTTTATGTATTAATGTTCTCTTTGAGTTGAAAGAAATCAGAGTACTGCCCTTAGGAGAAAAAATTAAGATATAATTATTGTACAAGGCGGATATGTGTGAATAATAATAACTAAGGATTATTGAATCTTTACTATATCCCAGGCATTGTTCCGAACAATTAATTTGTGTTATCTTATTTATTCCTCAGAGAGGTCCAGTGAAGCCTGTACTATTATTATCTCCACTTTAGAAATGTAGAAATTTAGGTATAGAAAGATCATTTGCCCCAAAGCACGTAGCTACCAAGTGACAAGTCTGGAGATATAAACTCAGCCAGTCTTACTCTGGAGACCATTTTTTAACCACAATGTTATTTTGCAATGAAAGAGTATAGGTTGCCATTTTTTGGTTTTGTTTTAAAATTGCTCAGATTCACAGCTGGACCATAATAATTAAAATCTCAGTAGCTAGCTTTGTTCTAAGTGAAAAGAATTTCATTAGGGTAAGAAAACCCTGCAAACACTTAGAATTTTGATTTCTCTTTCCAAAGAAATTCTGATTTGATTTTTACTCCTAGCTTTTTTTGGCCGCGCCATGCAGCATGTGGGATCTTAGCTCCCTGACCAGGGATCAAACCCGCGCCCCCTGCATTGGAAGCACAAGTCTTAACCACTGAACCACCAGGAAGTCCCTCTATTCCTAGCTTCTTATCTTTTCCCAGAAGCATTTTGCAACCTTACTTGTTTTTTCTTTCCCTAGAATTTTCCCTTTTTCTCTCTCTTAATTTCTTCCTCTTTCCACTTATATATGCCCATGTCTGTTGCATCCTGGGGAAATATCCATAGAATAATCTACTGGTGGCTGTACCTATTTCCTCTAGCTTTTTGTTTAAAGACCCAAGTCTCCCTTCCATTCCCACTTCTACTCCATTCCCTCAAGTTTATCTCTTGAAGACCCAGGTAATCTCTCTGAAGATAGAAGGCACTTGTCATTTGCATTGTTTCTGGCTCTTTTATCTTCCCTAATACATGAAATCCAGCTCTTCTGCTTCTTTTTTCCTATTCTTTTTTTCATCTCTCATCATCCTCCTACCTACTTTACATTTCTCCAAAGCTCATTTTTTCGAACTTGGCTGTTCTTTTGATGTGTTCTTCCCTTTGGAAAGGTCATTCATTTTCAAAGTTTATCTGTCTATACCTTAGTAATTTCCTCTTACCCAAATGTCAGTACTTATTTCCAAGTGCTTCCTGTAAATTTCCATTTAGGTATTCTGTTGTCACCATTAAGCTCAAAGTGTATAAATTTTAGTTCATAATCAATATTCCCTATGTGAATTCTTGTGATAATAATGGAAAATGCTTAAGCAGCATATATACGAAGCCTGACACCATGCTAAGCACTTTTCTTTTTTTTTTTTTTTCCGGTACACGGGCCTCTCGCTGTCGTGGCCTCTCCCGTTGCGGAGCACGGGCTCCGGACGCGCAGGCTCAGCGGCCATGGCTCACGGGCCCAGCCGCTCCGCAGCATGTGGGATCTTCCCGGACCGGGGCACGAACCTGCGTCCCCTGCATCGGCAGGCGGACTCTCAACCAGTGCACCACCAGGGAAGCCCAGCACTTTTTATGTATTAACACATTTAGTCCTTAAAGGAATTATTATCCTATTTTACAGATGAAGGAACTCGGGCCTAGAGATGTGAAGCCATGTGCCCCCAGTTGACATCACACAGCTACAAAGTAGAGGAACCAAGGTTCAGCCAGGCAGTGTTGTTCTAAGAGCCTTTACTCCTAACCACTGCTCTATATTTCTATGCTATGTTTTCCAAGTCCCCACATTCAAAAGTGTATTCAACAGCCTTCTTTTTTCTTCCAGCCCAATTCATGACTTCTTTACTTTTCTTTCCAAATGTTTTTGGTGTTTACATCCGTCAGGGGCTGCAGAGACACAAATGGCCCATTCAAAAAAAAAAAAGACACGGAGATAAAATTAAAGAAACCATAAAGGGATGGGAAAGCTCCCAGGTGCTAATACCATTGGGGTGCTCTTATCACCCGGAGTCTTGAAAAGGAGTAAACAAAGTTATGGGAGTCCAGAGAGAGCTGTATCTAAGGAAGGGGGACCACCCACCAGTTCCTAGAGGAATGCAACCATTGCTAAACTCTCATGAGGAATGGGATGGGGTGGGGTCGTGTGTGGGGGGAATAAATACCCCAACTTTCTTCTCCTTGTGTGGCTTCCAGTTTCCCACTTGTGCTTCATTACCTCATGCCTGGATCATTATTGCTGTGCCCTGAGTGACCTGTCTTCATTCCTGTCCGCTCTGTCCTGCTGTCCAATCAGCAGACTGCCCTCTCTAAGGTGCCCCTCCATTTTCCTTCTCATCACCTTCAAAGGCTTGTCATTGCTTTTCAGCCTAGTGTTGACACTCCTCCAAATCCTGGGTCTAACCCTTTTTCCAAATGTTATCTTCTGCAACTCTCCTAGCCGTGTGCTCCACTTGGCCTTATTGCTGTCCTCCTTTCTACAAACATGCCATTCTCATACCTGCATCAAATGCTTTAGTTCATATCCCTTCCTATGCTGGAAATACCTTTGGTCTTCTATCCAAATGCTGTATGTCTTTCAAGGCCCATCCCTTCTGGAAAAGCTTCTCTGACCACTCCTACATACACGGGCCTCTCTGTCTTCCCAAGTTTCTGATGAATTGTGGGTAACACCTTACCAACTGGGTCTTCATTGTTTCTATTGGTTTCATAAACATGTCCCTTGTATCCCCTAAATGAGGGTGAGGATTCCAAGGGTGTGGTTGATGGTTTGTTGGTGTAATGCTCATTTTCGAAGGTGTAATAGTTTGAAGGGGTACAATTCAAGCTGTGGGGGTCGGTGGGGGGGACAGTTAACATGCCAGTAAAAAGTGATCTATGGTCTAAGTCCCTTACTGTAAAGTCAAGGCAACCCCACCCTTCAATTTCCTCCCTCTCCTGGCCAAGTTCCAGGTGCCCTCCTTTGTTGCCAGAAGCACTTCAGGTCAAGTGCCCAAGGTCATCTCCACCGCGCTCCACCTTTGCTACTGTAGGCTGCAGGTTGGGATCGATCGGTGTTCTGTAGGCATCTTTCAACGTTCATTTCTACGTGGGGATTGTTCCTTTCTCTGTGGTTGGTGTTCTTCTCACTCTTTGTCGTGTAAGCTATCATATTTGCCAAGAGTTGCCTTTTGGAATGAGATTATTTGGTTCACATCCCTGGAGAATTCTAGTCCACTGACCCCTAGCTAGTGTTTCTGGCTTAAGTTGTCAACTCTTCCCTCGTGTAGGACAATGCCTGGGAGATGACCTTCTTTTCTCTTCTTTGCTCAAGAATCTCGGCGCTGAAGGTTCTGTGAGTTCTGCCCAGCTGAGAACACTTTATGGAACCCTCTGTAACATGCTTGCACAGACCTGAGCTCCCCTGGCCAGCACGACAACGTGTTCTCACAGGACGCTTCCCATCTGTCATCTACTCTGAGGTCTACAAGTTGATTTTTTTCTCCTTCCTTTTCCCAATCTCATCCTTTAAGACTCTAGAGTCTCCTTTACTGATACTAAGAAGGCTTGAAACTTGACTTTTTGACAGCTAAGTAGAGGCAGGATGAGCTACTGAACATAAATGGACTTATTCCATTGATAATTTGGATGGTTTCTCTGGCCTTATGTCTAGAAGCCTTTTTCATCTTTTTGTATTTTTCTACCCTGTCTTTTTCAATGAGTGTTTCTTTTTTTAAATTTTTTATAAAGCAGGTTCTTATTAGTCATCTGTTTTATACATATTAGTGTCTATACGTCAATCCCAATCTCCCAATTCATCCCACCACCACCACCACCACCCCACCACTTTCCCCCCCTTGGTGTCCATACATTTGTTCTCTACATCAATGAGTGATTCTTAAGATGACAGGTTCGCCAAGAGCTTAATCTGAACTGGAGGAATTTACAAAACCAATCCTTAGAAAGGCCAGAGGATTTCAGAGGGAGGGAGAATTTGCATAGTGAAATCTATTATAATGGCTATCTTGGGGTCTCCTGCATTAAGTATGCACAGTTTAAAAAACTAATAATTCTCTGTGCCCATTAATTCTGGAGCAAAGAAATGTAGCACTCATCGTTTTCTAGGCTACTGTAGTTTGTAATTAAGTGATGAAATGTACTCTTCTCCAAATCAGCAGCGGTTAGTTATCTAGATGTTTCTTTCTATCAAGTAAAAGCTATGGGGCTTTTTTAGAGATGACTGCAGAAATGAAAAACATCACCAGACCAGGTAAATCAAGACAGGGAATGGAGGAAAAAAAGAACCATTTAAAAAAGCAATTGAGGGACTTCCCTGGTGGTCCAGTTGTTAAGATTTCACCTTCCAATGCAGGGCGTGCGGATTTGATCCCTGGTCAGGGAGCTAAGATTCCACATGCCTCGCAGCCAGAAAACCAAAACAGAAAACAGAAAAAATTCAATAAAGACTTTAAAAATGGTCCACATCAAAAAAAAAAAAAAAAAAGCAATTGAGTTCATACAAGACCGTTCCTAGTAAAGATTTTGACATCATGAAGGAACATATTTATCTGTCTATCTCAACTGTTGTAAAATTGTATGATGTGAAAGAGGAAGGCAGAGCTAGATGAGAACAGAGAAGGGGGCTGGGGAAAAATCCTTTGACAAACCCAAAGACCTTCTTTCGTTGAAATGGAAAAGAAAAAAACCCAGAAGTTGAACTTGGTGGGTTTGAGGGCTTGCAAATGCAACCAGCTGAAACTTTGTAAACATTTAGCATAAAACTCATTTTTAATCTCATAAACTTAATTTTTTCCCCTAGCATATGTGATGCATAAAAAGGAAATAAAACTTTAGTAAATTGAGCCTTACTTGTGCTTTATAAAAAAGAAATTGAATTGCTCTAATGGCAGCTGCAGCTGGCTTTCAGCTTCGAACAACCAGTGTAAATCTAGTTTTTAGTGCTTGATTTAGTAAACACTCAGCTGCAAACAGGCTTCGAAAACAACTCTGAATGCAGAGTTTTCCGTAAAGGCAGTTATGTAACCTCTGTGTTTTATGCCTTTAAAATATGTGAAGAATAGCAGAATCCCTGACTGAGATATCTTACAATTATCCTTTACTCTATATTTATTATTATTTTTTAAAAAATTAATTGATTGATTGAGTTTTGGCTGCGTCGGGTCTTTGTTACTGCACGTGGGCTTTCTCTAGTCGTGGCGAGTGGGGGCTACTCTTCCTTGCGGTGCACAGGCTTCTCTTGTTGCAGACCACGGGCTCTAGGCGTGCGGGCTTCAGTAGTTGCAGCATGCAGGCTCAGTAGTTTTGGTTTGCGGGCTCTGAAGCGCAGGCTCAGTAGTTGTGGCACATGGGCTCTAGAGCGCAGGCTCAGTAGTGGTGGCACGCAGGCTTAGTTGCTCTGCAGCATGTGGGATCTTCCTGGACCAGGGCTCGAACACGTGTCCCCTGCATTGGCAGGTGGATTCTTAACCACTGCGCCACCAGGGAAGCCCTACTCTATATTTAAATTTGCATGGACTTTGCTACTCACTATACATAGAGCTGGCACAAATGGATTCTCATAGGCCATAAGTTTAAATGTATGTGTAATACTCATTAAAATTTTAAAAAGGTAGAGTACTAATATCCAGCTCAGAAGCCAGAGTTGAGTTTGACTTGTATCTGCAAGTGGTCGTCACAGCTTGTTTTTGGTTCTGTCCTTCTCTGAGCTTTATTACGCTCCCCATACATTGAGGAGCTACAAGAAATCCTTGTTCATATTCTGTTTAGCAGAGACTGCACGTGCTCAGCTTGCAATTTTTGCTAAAAATAGGGAGAAAAATCTTGTTCCTGATGAACAAGATGAAACATCCAACTGATTTTAAATTGACACACAAATAACTTATGATTCGCATGCCAGTTCATCCTAAATGCTTCTCGGTGACCGGAACTGCACAGGAAAATTTTGGGTTTTGGTTGTTGTCGCTTTTCTTCAATCGCTCTATATAGTCACAAAATGAGAGTTGGCCCCTTATGATGTTCCTGCTAAAGGAATCTTTTAAAATAATTCTGGCTAGGATGGCCCGGGAACAATGTGGAAGTAGGATAAATCCGTGCCTCTTTCTTCCTCTCTTAACCATCTTCCAATAGCTCAGGCGTATTTTCAGCTGACTGCCAACCAGTCCTGCTGAAGGATAAGTAGTAAGGTACTTACTCTCTTTTTCAGGGACATTTCCAATTTTAGAAGAGAACCTTGAATGTGGAAAAGTCCTAAGACGCCAAATTTGTGCTGTTTGCAGGACAAGTTCTGGGGTTGATCTCCTGAGCAGAGGGCAATTTTTTCTTAGGCCAGGTCTGGATGCAGTGGCTGGACTTTGGAGAAGTAAATTCACACACACCCTCTATCATTTTTCCCCACCATCTGGTCGTTCGGCTGCCAGCAATTGGAGCTTATTAAACTCCATGAAATGTGAAAACAAGGCTGCTGTACAGCGTGGTAGGTGAAGAGAGTCACAAGCAGATGAATCTACTCGTGGCTCTGCTTTGACCAGCTGAGTGACCTTAGGGAAGTCACTTAACCTCTCTGAGCTTCTGTCTGGCCTACCTTTCAGAGCTGTTGCAAGATCAAATAAAAACATGAGAAAGCACTTTGAAAACTGTGAAGTACTTACAATTCCAAGGGGCTTTGAATATTCAAGGCAGTGCAGGTTACATATATAGTGGAGAGTATCTTCTTTCCTAGGAGAGGGTAATTATTCCCTGTACCACTGAGTTTCAGAGAAATAATATGAGCAAGTAACAGATCCTGTTCTGCCTGTGGATGAAAATCTGGATCCTGGAGAAGATTAGATCACTGACTATGCAAACAATTAAAAAGGGTGAAAGCACCACAGAAATACAAATGAAAATATTTAAGGTGAAAAGAGTTGGGTTATTCGAGGTGTAATCTGTATTATACTCCTACCCAGGCAGGGGTTCAAATAATATCATGTCTCTTTTTAATATTCAGATTAATCACTTGAGAGCCTACCTGTTTATACTGGAAGTTCAGCATTTTTCTTTTCTTTATTTTCATTTTTAAATTAAATTTTAAATCAAAGCTTTGCAGGCATGTAGTTTAAAATGGCAAATAGTAGTAAAAGACCTATTACAAAATTTGTTTCCTGACTCAACCCATCTCACTTCTCCTGGTCCCAGTCCCCAAAGGCAATGACTTTCAACTCTTTTTTTTTTCTTTTTTAAAAACTTTTGGCCGCACTGCAAGGCTTGCGGGATCTTCGTTCCCAGACCAGGGATGGAGTCTGTGCCCTCAGCAGTGAAAGTGCAGAGTTCTAACCACTGGACTACCAGGGAATTCCCATGGGAGGAAAATTCAACTCTTTTAAAGCCCCTCTGGGGGCTTCCCTGGTGGCGCAGTGGTTAAGAATCCGCCTGCCAATGCAGGGGATATGGGTTCGAGCCCTGGTCCGGGAAGATCCCACATGCTGCAGAGCAACAGAGCTTGTGTGCCACAACTACTGAGCCTGAACTCTAGAGCCCATGAGCCACAACTACTGAGCCTGCATGCCGCAACTATGGAAACCCGTGCGCCTAGAGCCCGTACTCCACAACAGGAGAAGCCACCGCAGTGAGAAGCCCGCACACCGCAAAGAAGGATAGCCCCCACTCGCCTCAACTAGAGAAAGTGCACGTGCAGCAACGAAGACCCAATGCGGCCAAAACATAAATAAATAAATAAATAAATAAATAAAGCTCCTCTGGCCTTTACACATCTCCAAAGCTCTAAAAACTATGCATATATTGCTATCTCTTTATTTGTCCATTTTAGATGTTATCTATTAAATTATCATGAAAGATATCGCTACCTCTTTATTCTGTCATCATTTTGTTCGTCCTTTCTTATCTTCCCAGTATAGTTCTACTACTAATTTTGGTTAAATTAATATGATGATTGTTCTAATATTCTTTATAACTGAGCACCTCTGTGTATATGGTTATTTTTCCTTCCTTTATATTTTTCATAAAGTGAAGAATCCCTTTTTGTTCATTTGCTGAATTTTCTTTGTATTTATTTTTATTTCCATTTCTTCTAATGACCTTTTAGTAAAACTTTCCACAAAGTTTATCACAACAGCTAATCTATCAGATCTTATATATACATTTTTGAGACATTGTCCCTAGAGATCTTCCTAGGCTGGCTGGACAGTAATCATCTTTGATTACTTTTGGGCCCATTCCAGGACTGGGTGGGCTTTCTGAACTCATCTTATTTTTTGTTTCTCTTTGTGGATATTATAGCAGAGGAAATCAGGGTGGCAGCCATTGTCATGCCATTCTCTTGAATCACATTATTTCATTCCTCTGGATACCTAGTGCCCAGTTATTATTGGGACTTTTTCTTCACTATTATCTTGAAAATTCCCCTTTTTCTCTCACCTGTTCTGAATCACCTCTTCCCTGAATCCTACATATTCCTTCTCCTTTTACTCCCTCACCTGGTGAAGGCATCTTCCGTAGCTTCCTGAGAAAGTGTACAGAAAAGCAAGTTTTTTGAGACCTTACATTTCTAAGAGTGTTTTAATTTTACCTTACCTATAATTTATGGCTGAGTATTGAATTCTAAGTTAGAAGTAATTTTCCTTCAGAATTTTGAAGGCATTATTTTATCGTCTTCTGGATTCCAGTGTTGGTCTTGGAAAGTACAAAGCCATTCTGAATCCTGACACTCTGAATATGGCCATTTTTTCCTCTCTCTCTAACTTGCAGGAGATTTTCTTGGTCCACACTACAGGCAGACCTCGTTTTATTGTGCTTCACTTTATTGTGGTTTGCGGATACAAATTGAAGGTTTCTGGCAACCCTGCATCGAGCAAGTCTCTTGGCACCATTTTTCCAGCAGCATTTGCTCACTTCACGTCTCCTGTCACATTTTGGTAATTCTCGCGATATTTCAATTTTTTTCATTATTATTGTATTTCTTATGGGGAGCTGTGATCAGTGGTCTGTAATGTTAACTATGGCAAAAAGATTACAACTCACTGAAGGCTCAGATAATGGTTGGTATTTTTTAGCAACAAAGTTTTTTTTTGTGTGTGTGGTACACGGGCCTCTCACTGTTGGCGGCCTCTCCCGTTGCAGAGCACAGGCTCCGGACGCGCAGGCTCAGCGGCCACGGCTCATGGGCCCAGCCACTCCGCGGCACGTGGGATCTTCCCCGACCGGGGCACAAACCCACGTCCCCTGCATCGGCAGGCGGACTCTCAACCACTGCGCCACCAGGGAAGCCCCTCAACAAAGTATTTTTAAATTAAGGTATGTACATGGTTTTTTAGACATAATGCTATTGCACACTTAACAGACTATAATACAGTGTAAACATAACTTTCCCAGTACATGTGTACGGGGAAAGCAAAAATTTCGAGTGACTTGCTTTATTACGATATTCACTTTGTTGTGGTGGTCTGGAACCAAACCCACAGTATCTCTGAGGTGTGCCTGTATTCGGAATTGCTGTGCTTTACGGTGGGTCAGTTTCTTCCACCGTCTTGGCTACTTAGTCAGCCTTTCAATCTGGAAACTGATGCCTTGTAGTTCTAAAAAATTTTGCTTATGATTTCCTCCCCTTTGTTGTCTCTGTTTTTTCTGGTAATTTGATAATTCTGATGCCAGACTTCCTGGAATTGTTTTTTAATTTTCTTATTTCTTTAGTTGTCCTTCTATTTATCTTTTCCCTCAGTTTTCTGGGTCTTGTAATTCTTATATTAAAACTTTTATTTATGTTATCATTTTTTATAATTTCAAGAAAACGTTTTGTTTTCTGAGTGCTCCTTTTTGGAGGATTCTGTTCTTGCTTCTGGAATGCAATATTATCCTTGTGCCTCTGAGGATACTAATTACAATTGTTTTAAAAGCATTCTGCTCCTTGCATTGTTTGTTTCCTCCAAGTTGGTTTTTTGTTTTGTTTTGTTTTCTGTTTGCTCTGATCTTTATCTTCCACATTAGAGAGTTTTCTCATGCGTCTGGCAGCCCTTGTTTGTCTTCTCATGATCAGGATTAGAGAACTAAAACTCTGATTAGAATCTCTGCTAATGTGGCTTGTTCATTTTGATCTTCATTGTGGGGTCATCTTCACTTGGGTCATTTGGAGGGAGGCTCTCCATGTTAATATTTTGAAACATTTCTCTTCTTCTCTGTTACTGTTTTGCTAGTCTTAACAAAATTTTTGCTAAAATTTCAGGATCAACATAGTAGCATGCACTACAGTATCTTATAATGCTGCGACTTTGAATAACTTTTGTTGTTAAATAAGACATTTGTGAATCTTGTTTCTTTTGTCTTTTACTGACCTTGTAAGCTACATAACTATAAAGTGCAGCTTATTACATAGTGCATTTTGGGATTATTCTTTCTGAAAAAGAGATTTTTCCATTGCAAATAGGAAAAACAATGTCTTTTAAAAAATAAAAGAAGTATTTCCCAGTCTCCTTACTTTGACACACATGATTTTCATCAGCTGCTCTTCTCTTCTTGGCAGCAACCATTTGGAAAATGACAGACTCACACCATCATCATCCCTTCTCCCCACCATCTGCCTTCTCTCCAAGCCAATAGACAGTATACCTCTTCCTGCAAGGCAAATCCAATCAGTGCTTATCCTCCAACGGTCAGACCCTACTAGTGGCACATCCATCAGCAGCACAAGAGTTGCAGATGTCATAGGATGGAACCAAGCTGAGATAGATGCCTTGTCTCCCTAGCTGTTAAGGAAGAGGATTTGTGATATTAAGCTTTGGGCTGTCCTGCCTCCCTGAGCCTCCCTTTCCTCATCTTTAAGATGGGGATAATATCGCTAATTTTCAGGGTGGTCAAGAGCATTAAAACACATTATTAGGCTGGAGGCTGCTCAGAACTGCTTTAGAGCAATTTTAGCATTTGGGCCTTTTACAGGAGGTTTTTGCAGGCCCTGAAGTATGCTTACTCTGCAGAAGGATGCAGGTGCTGCCCACTGCCCTAAGATGTGGATTCTAAGACATATATTGTTTCAACAATTACTCACTTCAGGGTATTTCTTGATGAGGTTATTTTTGTTACTCATAAACATTTCATTGCAGAAAAGAAAGTCAGGTAATGAGAAATAATTGCATAATTCCTAGTGGTGTTGTAAGGAACAAATAGGACCAAACTGCCATGTTCATTCTCTTCCCTCTTTTCAGCCAAGGATTCTGTCTGATGGACCCCAGTGAGTGGTTTTTAGCAGTTCATACTACGAGTAGACTGATATACATTAAGTATGTCTATTTGGTGGGAAATTCAGGCCCCCATCTGGGGAAGTGATGCCATAGCATGAAAAGACCATGAATTCTAGAGCCTGTTTGGCCTGGGTCGGAGTTCTATTTCTGTCCCTGCCTTTTTGACTTGTGTGAGTCACTTATCCGGACTACAGTTTCCTTGTCTGTGAGATGGGGTTGATGATACTTTGCAGTGTTGATGTGAAATTGTCATCATGAAGTATCTGGTGCATAGTTGGTGCTTAACAGATATTAGTTCCCTTTTTTCTTCATTCTGTTATAAAATAGTTTTTTGTTTTATTGTATTTATTTTATAACATATTATATGTATTTAAATGTGTATATTTATTACAATATCAAATAACTGTTGTCATTAATTTCTGTATTTCCTTGTGGACTTTTGACACATTGGCCTGAGTTAATCTTTCAAGCAGGGTACAAATTACAGGCATCCATGGGGTTATTACCACTGTTACTCAAAACGGTTGCCCACTGACCATGAGGTGAGTACTACATGGGGACAGATAGCCTTGGGCTCTCTTGCCTTGTCTGCCACTGCCATTTCTCAGTGACCCCCAAAGTCATCACTATAACAACAGGACGTCTCTCCTGTGAATGGCCTTTTCCTACCCTGGGATGAGATGAGCACAAAGGAATATGTATCGTATTAGTTACAAATGCATGCGTGTTAAATTCTCTTTCCTAAGATAATATTTGTGTACTTAGTGCTTTAGTTGAAATGAACCTAATAGTCCTTCCAGCAGCATTCATTTTATTATTCCATCTCTCTATGTATTTGTATTATCTATGATTCTCTCAACATACTTTTGTTCCTAACGTCAGATGATTATCTGCATTCTTTTTGGGGGAGGGTGAGGAGAGGATTTCAATCAGCTTTGAACTTGCTAGGAACCATGTATGTTGCATGTCTAATTATTTGAGCTTTTAAATGAGATGTTTTATTAAAATCCAGATATATTGCATCTGTAGGACCCACCCTAGCCACAGGAACTGCAGGTAACTTGCCATGCATTTATCCAACAGTACCAGGGTGGATGGGCAATATATTTATAAGGAATCTGTTAAATCGCAATTTTTTTTTTTTTTTGGCTATGCCGAGCAGCTTGCGGGATCTTACTTCCCCATCCAGGGATTGAACCTGGGCCCTCAGCAGTGAGAGCACGGAGTCCTAACCACTGGACCACCAGGGAATTTCCCACAATTTGAATTTTTAAGTAGACCCCCAAATATATTCTTAATGTCTGCTAAAGACTTCTGCCACAGATTTTTTTTTTTTAAGAACAGTTACAGGGTATTTGAGAGAGAGTATCTAGTCCAGCTTTTTCTTAAAGAAGTCATGGATTCTCAAAGGGTAGAAAGAGAGAGGTCACAAAATGCCATACAAAATGCCACTGTGTGTGTGTTTGTGTGTTGTGTGTCCAGCACCGTATGGGCTGCATTTCCAAGCATAGTGTTAGACTCTCCCCAGGCCTTGCTGGGAACAGGGTCTGCCAGGAGCAAGGGCAGTGCCTCAGACCACTTCTTTCTAGTCTTTATGACTATCCCTTGTGTACAGTTCTCAGGAACTCCCTACTGTTTGGCAACTGTTAGGCTTAGAAACAACACAGTAACCATCAATTAATAAATTACTTAAATACGTGTAAGAAAATGTGTGGAGTACAGAAGTAGAATAAGGTTAGAAGCATGGGCTTCAGAGTTAGAAAGACAGATTTCAGCCACATCACTTACCAGCTCTGGAGGGTCTTGTATAAGTTTTTTATCTTCAGTTTCAAACCTAAAAAAATGGAGATAATAATAGTTCTCAATTTATAGTATAATGAAGATCAAATGAAATAATGAGTATATGTTAGTTAACATAGTCTCAATACATATTAAGTTTTAAACAAAAAGTTAGATAAATGATTCTTATAATTTTAATTTACCATATCAACATTTCATTAAATATCCCTCGAGATACTTCTCTATGTATGTGAATTCACAAGGCTATGGAAACCATTTTTTATGTAAATGGGATCAAACTATATATTCTATTCTTTTGTCTGATATATTCATTTAAGTATATGTTGTAAGACATTTTCCAAGTCAAAAAAATCTACAGCATCTTTTCAAATGGCTATAGTGAATTTTATTTGATGTGCCCGTCATAATTTATATAGCCATCCCCTGATGTGTGAACCTTTAATTTGTGTCCATTTTTTTAACTAAAAAATTCTGGAATGGATATCCTTATGCATACTTTTGGGGGGAGGGTGCACATGTGCATTTTTCTCCTCAAGGTAAATTTCAAGAAGTGGGATCACAGGATCCTTAAACACTCTTATTTTAACTACGTTAGTCCATTTTAAAATCTCTGCCGGAGACCAATGCAAAGTCTGGTTTTGATATTTTTCTCAAAATGTTCCTCACTAATATATCGCACCTTATTGTTTCCCCTTATTTTTAATTAGATAAGTTATACATAATTTTGGGTAAAAAATCTACACAGATATAGCAAGATATCAATATCAATCTCCTCAAGAACAACCAACCAACCAACCACTGGTATTAGTTTCTCTATTAGTAAATGTAAATCTATCCCATCTTTTGAAGCTACTTATATAGGCATATCATGACATAACCACGTTCAAAAATATGGGCATTTAAAATGTTTCCAAATTTTCACTTTTGCAAGTGATACTCCAGATAAAATCCTTATCCTTGCTTGTTATCTCCATGTAGGAATATGTCTTCAGAACAGATAGCTAGAGTGGAATTGCTGGACCAAATGGTATGCACAAATAAAGCTTTAATAAATTGCCCCACAATTACCCTCCAACAACTCTGACAAATTTCTACCCCTACGACAACATATGAAAATACTCATTTTTCCACACCCTTGCCAATAGGATAGTATCAGTCTAAAATCATTTTTGCCAATTTGATGGATCAGCAAATGCTGATTTTTAAAAACTTTTATAGGAGTATAATGGATTTACAATGTTGTGTTAATTTCAGGTGTACAGCAAAGTGAATCAGTTATACATATATGTATATCCACTCTTCTTTAGATTCTTTTCCCATATAGACCATTACAGAGTATTGAGAAGAGTTCCCTGTGCTGTACAGTAGGTCCTTATTAGTTATCTATTTTATATATAGTAGTGTGTATATGTCAATCCCAAACTCCCAATTTATCCCTCCCCCCCTTTCCTCCCTGGTAACCCTATGTTTGTTTTCTACATCTGTGACTCTATTTCTGTTTTGTAAATAAGTCCATTTGTACCATTTTTTTAGATTCCACATATAAGTTATATCACATGCTATTTGTCTTTCTCTGCCTGACTTACTTCACTCAGTATAACAATCTCTAGGTCCATCCATGTTGCTGCAAATGGCATTATTTTGTTCTTTTTAATTGTTGAGTAATATTCCATTGTATATATGTACCACATCTTCTTTATCCATTCCTCTGTTGATGGACATTTAGGTTGCTTCCAGGTCCTGGCTTTTGTAAATAGTGCTGCAGTGAACATTGGGGTGCATGTATCTTTTCAAATTATGGTTTTTTTCCGGATATATGACCAGGAGTAGGATTGCTGGATCATATGGTAGTTCTATTTTTAGTTTTTTAAGGAACCTCTATACTGTTCTCCATAGTGGCTGTACCAATTTATATTCACACCAACAGTGTAGGAGGGTTTCCTTTTCTCCACACCCTCTCCAGCATTAATTGTTTATAGATTTTTTGATGATGGCCATTCTGACCAGTGTGAGGTGATAACTCATTGTTGTTTTGATGTGCATTTCTCTAATAATTAGTGATGTTGAGCATCTTTTCATGTGCTTTTTGGCCATCTGTATGTCTTCTTTGGAGAAATGTCTATATAGATCTTCTGCCCATTTTTTGATTGGGTTGTTTGTTTTTTTGATATCAAGTTGCATGAGCTGTTTGTATATTTTGGAGATTAATCCCTTGTTGGTCACTTGTTTTGCAAATATTTTCTCCCATAATGAGAGTTTTCTTTTTGTCTTGTTTATGGTTTCCTTTGCTGTGCAAAAAAATGCTGATTTAAATAATATTTTACATTAATAATGAGATTGAATGCTTTTCAAATTTTAATGTCTCATTTATAATAACTATTATTAATTTCTGTTTGGTTGCTTTTTCCTTATAGGTATGTTTGTATGTGTGTGAAGGTGTTCATATATCAATTATTTGTCTCTTATATGCATTGCAAATATTTTTTTCTAGTTATTATTTGATTTTTAACTTTGTTAATAAGGTCTTTTCTTACATGGTTTTATGTCATACAGTTTATTTAAAAATGTGTATGTGTGTGTGTGTGTGTGTGTGTTTATGTGAATGAACTTTCTGGTACAAGGTCATAAACACATTCTCCTATATTTTCCTTGGATTTTTTAGCTTTACATATTATTAATAGCTTTATTGAGATATATATCACGTATCATACCATTCCCTTATTTAAAGCAGTTCTTAGTTCTCCTATTTAATAGTTCTTAGTATATTTACAGAATTGTGCAACCTTCACCACAATCAATTTTAGAACATTTTCATCTGCCCCCTAAAAAACCCCATGCCCATTTGTAGCAACTTTCCATTTCCCCTCAACATGCCCCTACCTCCCGACTGTAGCTGATCAGTTTTTGTTTCTATAGTTTTGCCTATTCTGGGCATATATAAATGGGGTCATATTATATGTGGTCTTTTGTGACTGGCTTCTTTCACTTAGCATAATTTTTTTTTTTTTTGGGAAACCACTAGCACATCTCAGTGTAGCTGTACCACTTTCCTATCACATTATGTACCTCACAGTGCTACATGGTTTTTTTTGTTGTTGTTTTTAATTTTATTTATTTTTGGCTGTGTTGGGTCTTCACTGCTGCATAGTGAAGGCTTCACTGGAGCCTTCTCCAGTTGTGGCTCAGGGGCTCTAGGCAGGCGGGCCTCAGCAGTTGTGGCTCGCGGGCCCAGTTGCTCCGCAGCATGCGGGATGCTCCTGGACCAGGGGCCGAACCCATGTCCCCCGCATTGGCAGGCGGACTCCTGTATGCTGCACCACCAGGGAAGCCCAGCATAATATTTTAAAGTTTCATCTATGTTATAGCTTTATGTTTTTATAATTAGATCTTTAACCTATCTGGAATTTATTGACTTGTATTATAAATTGGGTTAATAATATAAATATATATATATATACACTATATAATATAGATTGTTGATCTTTTTAAAAAGCTTAGCCAGTTGTATCAGTACTATTTTTTTTAACATCTTTATTGGATTATAATTGCTTTACAATGGTGTGTTAGTTTCTGCTGTATAACAAAGTGAACCAGCTATACATATACATATATCCCCATATCTCCTCCCTCTTGCGTCTCCCTCCCACCCTCCCTATCCCATCACTCTAGGTGGACACAAAGCACCGAGCTTATCTCCCTGTGCTATGTGGCTACTTCCCACTAGCTACCTATTTCACATTTGGTAGTGTATATATGTCCATACCACTCTCTCACTTCATCCCAGCTTACCCTTCCCCCTTCCTGTGTCCTCAAGTCCATTCTCTATGTCTACATCTTTATTCCTGTCCTGCCCCTAGGTTCTTCAGAACCATTTTTTAAAAATTCTGTATATATGTGTTAGCATATGGTATTTGTTTTTCTCTTTCTGACTTACTTCACTCTGTATGACTGACTCTAGGTCCATCCACCTCACTACAGATAACTCAATTTCGCTTCTTTTTATGGCTGAGTAATATTCCATTGTATATATGTGCCACATCTTCTTTATCCATTCATCTGTCGATGGACACTTAGGTTGCTTCCATGTCCTGGCTATTGTAAATAGAGCTGCGATGAACATTGTGGTACATGACTCTTCTTGAATTATGGTTTTCTCAGGGTATATGCCCAGTAGTGGGATTGCTGGGTCATATGGTAGTTCTATTTTTAGTTTTTTAAGGAACCTCCATACTGTTCTCCATGTATTAGTACTATTTACTTAAGATTCAGGCCATCCTTTTCCCACTAATCTTTCTCCCTCATCTATATGGATGGACCTGTGTCTGAACTAGGTTTGTTTATTCTTGTGCTGCCATCACACGATGGTGAGGACTGTAGCCTGATAGTATAGTTTTGCTATATAGTAGCGCAAGTCTTCCCTCTTTTTCCTTTTCCTAAAATTTTCTTGGTGATTCTTTCACATTTTTCCCTTCCCTTTGAATTTTAATATTGGCTTGTCAAGTTTCATCATCAAAACATTGTTTAAATATTTATTGGAACTTCGTTGAAATTGTAGATTAATTTTTGAAGAATTTTTAACTTTATAATATTAGGTTTTCCAATATTTTAATTGAACTTATGGCTATATGTTTAATTCATTAGAGGGAGGGTAGATATTCCACCTGGAATTAGCTTTTTAATTGGTTATTGATGTATAGGAGGGTCACTTACTGAGATAGAAACTGCACGGGGGAGTAGAGTTGGATAAAAAGATAATGAGATCTGCTTAGATGCATTGTGCCCGAGCTGTTTATGAGAAATGAAGACAGAGATGTATACACCAAATATCATACCCCTAATTTTGGTGACGTTTTAAGAATGGCAATGGAAAGGCAAATGGCCCATAAGGTCTTTTGAAGAAGAATATGATATTGAGACCAAAAATGAAATTATTGGATTTGAAAACAAATCCCATAGCTTCTCACATAGTTGCAAATTTCTTTTTTTAATTAAGGGGAAACAAAACACCACTAACTGTTTGATTTGACTTACCTCATGAAGAAGCTACTGGAATATTCTTGAACTCATAGCTGGTCAAGCCCCCTTCAGCCTCCCCCTTTCTCCAAGGTCTGGTTGCAGTTGTATTTTTCCATCACCCCAGGTTTCAGCACAGCAGGTTTGTAATCTGGGTTTCCTAGGCAACCTAAGTGGTTAAAATGAAGGTGATGATAACAGTAGCCAGTGATATTCCTCTTCCCTGTACACAGCAACTCTTGTAAGATCCCTAACTTCTCAGTTTGAAGTCCTTCTCACATATATCAAGAAACCCTCTGGGGCATCTTGGTGGATTTCCAAGCATGGTCCTCTTAGGTTCCTCACAGAGCCTGACTTCTCCCCCTCTGCTGCTGGGCCTCCTCCACGGTGACTTGATGCCTGTTCTCTGTCCACCAAGACACTGGGGGTGGGGGGTGACACATGGCCACGTCCAGCACAGGGTCATGCTGCCTTTCAGTTGGGCCACAACTGACATTCTGCATGCTGTGTCAAAGATGCGGTAGCAGATGCATAGAAGCCCTGCTGTATTCTCTAGTAAAGTGGGGAGACTCTTCCCTGCCTCTGAACCTCATGTAACATTCTCACCTGGCCAGAGGAGAACCGTCTTGGGCTCTCAACAAACACCTGTCTGCACGGGACGGGGTAGCTGGCTGTGCCGAGTGACTGCCCCGTGCTCAACATCTCCTGCCTCTCCAGTTGTCCAGCTGGGTGTGGGCCCCTGACCTTGAACCAAGCTTGTGCGCCTGATTACCAGTCTCTTCAGTCTTGGTTCCATAGATTTTTGGTGTCCCCTCACTGGGCCCGTCCAGAAACGATGAGAATGTCTGAATCCTAGGATGACGACTGTTTAGGTTCAGGCTGGAACCCCTTCTGCTCATCTAAGGAAATGATTCTGAATCATGTATTAAGTTTGAATCATCCTAATAGGCCTGTAGCCATCTGCTCATACTTGTAAGAAAAGAGACAAATTGTGGTTTGGGGCATATGGCTTTTGCTATTAAAGCTTATTATCTTCTTTTAATGGTGAAAAAGATACATTGTTTAAAACTAAGGAAATGTTATATCATGTGCCTAAATACTATATAAGTTATATTTATGATCTGATGCTCAGACCAAAGGAATGAATATGAAGGCAGGAATGGATGGAGCGTGGAGAAAATTGTGACCATGCACAAAAAAACAGATTGTATCTTGCTTATCACTTTTTTTTTTTTTTTGATTGGGAGTGGCTGGAAGTTGTCAGAGAGAGTGCCTGGATGGCCATTCTTCCTTTCACCTAGTAGTGAGTATTGGGAACTACTTTCGCTGTGTTTGTCCTTTTCTTCACTTCAAAGGGATAAAGAGGTTTGGTGACCTCAGCGTGACCAAGTCTTCAGGACCTGCTGTGGAGGACACTCATTATGACTTCTCTGCTTTTGATTGATTTGAGCTATTGGAAACACAGAGAAGTTAATTTTAGAGAGTACCACCTTGACAATGTTAAAGTTTTCCAACAGTCTGTATAGATAGAAAGGTGGATCTGAGACGTGAACTTTAGAAGCATGCTGTTCTAACTCAACCTCTTCTTTAGACAGAACTTCCAGTCCATTGTTCAATCTATTCTAACAATATTTCAAAGACAGCCTGTGGTTACATAACCCCATGGCTCACAGGCATTATTATTTAGGAAAAATTTTCCACCTTTTGAAATGTAAGGCACATATTCCTGTTCCATCTTTAGTGAAAATGACAGACAAATAGTTATTTGGCCTTTCTGGCTCCACATTGCATGTGGAAAGGGATATAAAGGAAAGTACATAAAATTTTTTTTTCTTTTAAACAACAGAAATTTATTCTTTCACAGTTCTGGAGCACAGAAGTAAAAAAATCAAGGTGGTAGCGTGGTTGGTACTGTCTGGAAGCTCTGAGACAGCATCCATTCCATGTTTCTCACCTAGTTTGTAGTGGCTGTCGGCAATTCTTGGTGTTCCTTGGCTTTAGCTGCATAACTTAAATCTTTGTCTTCGTCTTTACCTGGACTCTATGTCTCTGTGCCTTCTCCTTTTTTGTCTCTTATAAGGAAACTTGTCATTGGATTTAGGGCCCAACCTAAGTCCAGGATGATCTCATCGTGAGATCCTTAATGGAATTACATCATTTCCAAATGAGATCACATTCCTAAGTACTGGGGGTTAGGACCTGCCACAGAAAGTACATAAGCTTTGATGTCAGACAGACTTGAATTTAAATCCTGGCTTCACCACTTCCTAGCTGTGTGACCTTGGAAAAGTCATTCAACCTCTCTGAGTTTCTCTTTCTGCACCTCTAAAGTAGAGCTCAAATGTCTATCTCAGCAGGTAGTTAATATGAGTTAAATGAAATGATAGATGTAAACAGGGCTGTTGAATACATTATGTATTCAACAAATGCACTTGACCAATATGTTATTTTCAAATGTGCCCAACATCTAAGTCACTATTTCATATTGATCTTGCTGCTTATGTAGCTGGTGACGTCAGCAAGGAAAGTTCATTACAATCAAGGAAGTCTCTAGAAACCTAGTTACAGCCTGAAGATTGGACTGATAGCAAGGAGAATGAATTATTTTGCAACCTAAGATTAGTTCGGTGAAAAAGATTAATGAGTCACATTATACAATCGACTCAAGCTAATGACAAATGGATATGTTCTGGCTTTTAGCTAGAGTTGATTTAGTAATATTTGTGCAACAACAGCATTAAATTCAAAATCTGTTCTAGTGAATTGAACTTCACCCAGAACTTTCCTCTCAGAGATGAGGTCATTTGGGGGCAGCCCCCTGTTTTGTGGAGGTTCAGGGTCCTCAAGAACCTGTCCAATCCTCAAATACCCTGTGCTTTCTGCTTCCCACTGTGATGTAACTATGAGATGACTGAAGCTCTCATCTACCTATTTGCATGAATTATGTTATCTGGAAGAATCATAGATTAAACCAGAATCAGGCATTGATACCTTCATTGGCATTAATTTATCTGGTTAACCCTAGCAAAGATTAGAGTCCTGAGGTAGGTTGTGCTGGAGAGAAACAAGTCATGATGGGAGACTCAGACCCCTGGGAAGAAGTGGGTCATCTACAGGGGCTGAGCAACGACTGGTGGGGGGTGTTTATTACCCTGAGCTATCAGAGCATTCTGCTTACATTTCTATTGGTATTTGGGTCAATGATGCCTTGTTTGGACATTCCTGTTTTCATATTCCTGTCATTCCCACTAAGTTATAATATCTTCAAGGGAAGAGAGCTTCCCTTTCATATTTGTGACTTTTCCTCAGAGCCATCCTTGCATGTAGTAGGTATTCAGTAAATTCCTGTTGAATGAATAAGTCAATGGAAGTAAAGGGGATATGCAAAGTGGAATGAAAAGGCATTGAAGAAAATTTGGGTTTTTTCGACTAAGGTTGAACTTCAGAATTCTATTTCCATTTGTTGCTTCATGTAAACTATGCTTCTGTGAAGTCTTGTCTATTTTCTACCCAGCTTTGGGTCTGTCTACCCCTTCCTTTTGATCTTTATGACCATCACCTCCAGTACATCCTAGCAGACTCACCTCCTACGTGAGACATGTGACTGTCTCTGCTTTTTCCTTCTCACTGAACACCTGGCATCCAGTTGACAATGCTCAGAGTGACCAGGAAGAAATCCACCACTTCATTCTAGTATCATGTGAACAAGAAACAATCAGGGATCACCATGGTTACAGAGTGCTCTATCCTTAAGTTCAAATTACAGTACAAAAATCAATTCACTAATAAAGTCAAACAAATATTGAACACGCCACCATACACCAAGACTGAAAATAGAGTGTTACCCAAGATAGATACTGCAGGGGACAACAGCAAGCACCTGATGAATACAATTTTGTTGCCATGAACAACTTTTAAAATTTGCTCTGGAATATAGGAATGATTTCACATTACAGAAAAATTCATCTCAATGCTTCTTTCATTGGAATGGATTGCATTGATCCTTTCTCCTTATTTTCCCATGGGGGAAGAATATATCCTGATACTTTTTATAATAAAATTTTTTTTTAAAGTTTATTTATTTATTTATTTATGGCTGCATCAGGTCTTAGTTGCGGCATGTGGGATCTTGGCTGCGGCATGAGGGATGTTTCGCTGCGGCGTGCGGGCTTCTCTAGTTGTGGCGCATGGGCTTAGTTGCCCCCCAGCATGTGGGATCTTAGTTCCCTGATCGATCCCCAGGGATCGAACCCTCATCCCCTGCATTAGAAGGTGGATTTTAAACCACTGGACCACCAAGGAAGTCCCTATAATTAGAATTTTTATCTTGAGGTAGTTGTAGACTTACATGCAGTTGTAGGAAATACTACAGAGAGTTCCCATGTGCCCTTTAGACAGTTTCACCCAATGGTAACATCTTGCAAAAGTACAAAACAGTACCACAATGGGATATTGACGTTGATACAGCCTAGATGCGAAGTATTTCCATCACCACCAGGGCCCCTCATATTGCTCATTTATAACCGCATCTACTTTCCTCCCGCTCACTCTTTTTAATCCCTGGAAACTAATCTGGGCTTCATTTCTATAATTTTGTCGTTTCAAGAATGTTACATAGATGAAATCATACAGTCTTGTAACCTTTTGGGATTGGCTTTTTTTCAAAGTAATTCTCTGGAGATCCATCCAGGTGGTTGCATGTATTCATAGTCCATTCCCTTTTTTAAAAAAAAATTAATTAATTAAATTATTTATTTTCGACTGCATTGGGTCTTTGTTGCTGCGTGCGGGCTTTCTCTAGTTGTGGCGAGTGGGTGCTACTCTTCCTTTCTGTGCACGGGCTTCTCATTGTGGTGGCTTCTCTTGCTGCAGAGCACGGGATCTAGGCACGCGGGCTTCAGTAGTTGTGGCACACAGGCTCAGTAGTTGTGGCGCACGGGCTTAGTTGCTCCACGGCATGTGGGATCTTCCCGGACCAGGGATCAAACCCATGTCCCCTGCACTGGCAGGCGGATTCTTAACCACTGCGCCACCAGAGAGGTCCCAGTCCATTCCTTTTTATTGCTATGGTATGGATGTACTGTGGTTTGTTTAACCATTCACCCATTTCCAATTTTGGGCTATTACAAATAAATATACTATAAACATTCTTGTGTAGGTTTTGGTATGAACATAAGTCTTCTTTGGGATAAATGTTCGGGAGTGTGATTGCTGGGTTGGATGGTAATTGCATGTTTAGTTTTTTTGTTTGTTTGTTTTAAGAAACTACCTCACTTTTCCAGAATGGATGTACTGTTTTACATTCCCACTAACGATGTATGAGTGATCCAGTTTCTCAGCTTTCTTGGCAGCATTAGGTGTTGTCATTATTTTTTATTTTATTTTAAAATTATATATTTATTTATTTGGCTGCACCAGGTCTTAACTGTGACATGGGAGATCTGGTTTCCTGAGCAGGGATAGAACCTGGGCCCCCTGCACTGGGAGTGTAGAGTCTTAACCACTGGACCACCAGGGAAGTCTCTGTTACTATTTTTTATTTTAGCCATTCTGATATGTGTGTAGGGGTATCTCATTATGATTTTAATTTGCATTTCTCTAATGGTTAATGATGTTGAACATCTCATACGCTTATTTGCCATTTTTATAGCTTCTTCGGTGAAATGTCTCTTCATGTCTTTTACCCATGTTCTAACTCTGTTTTTAATTTTTTTCTGTTTTTTTACCGTTGAACAGTTTAGAGAGTTCTTTATATAGCCTAGATATCAGTCCTGTGTCTCATATGTGGTTTGCAAATATTTTTGTTCCCCAGTCTGTAGCTAGTTTTTTGATTCTCTTAGTAGAGTCTTTCACAGAGTAAAAGTTTATGGTTTTTTTTTTTTTTGTTGTGATACGTGGGCCTCTCACTGTTGTGGCCTCTCCTGTTGTGGAGCACAGGCTCCGGTAAAAGTTTATAATTTTTATGCAGTCCAATTTATCAACTTTTACTTATGGATTGTGCTTTCAATGTCAAGTCTAAGAAGTCTGCCTAGATCCTGAAGAATTTCTCCTATTTTTTCTAAAAATTTTATAAATTTACAGTTAAGTTTGTGATACATTTTAAGTTAATTTTTGTATAAAGTATGAGACAAATTGAAGTTTACTTTTTATTTTTTTGCCTGTGGATGTCCAATTGCTCCAGTACCATTTGTTGAAAAAGCTATCTTTTCTCCATTGTATTGCTTTTGCATCTTTGTCAAAAATCAGCTGGGCATTATTTGTGAGGGTCTCTTCCTGGGTTCTCTATTCTGTTCCATTGATCTATGTGTTTATTCCTTCACCAATATCATACAGTTTTGATTTACTGTAATACATACAGTACAGATTACTATAGTACATCCTGAAATCAGGTAGACTGAATACATGGATACCTAAACTAAAAATACAGTACCGTTCACAATCATTCAAAAAAATAAATACTTAGGTGTAAGGCTAACAAAACATGTATGGGACTTCTATGAAAAAGACTACATGACACTGATGAAAGAAATCAAAGAGGATGTAAATAAGGGGAGAGAGATACTGTGTTAATGGATTAGAAGATTACTCAACATAGTAAAGATGTCAATTCTCCCCAAATTGATATACAGATTTAATATATATCCTATCAAAATTCCAGTGAGTTTTCTGCAAGCGTAAGATTATGCCAAAATTTATATGAAAAGGCAAAGGAACTCATAGCTAAAATAATTTTGAAAAATGAGAATAAAGTAAGAAGAATCTCTCTTCTCTTTTTGGGAATTGCTGACATACATATTAAATATTTTCTTATAGTTCTAGAGGTCCCTGAGTCTCTCTTCATTATTTTCTCTGTTGTTAAGGTTGAATAATTTCTATTATTCTGTCTGCCAGTTCACTAATTCTTTCCTCTCTCTTCTCCATTCTGCTATTGGAATCCACCTAATGGGCTTTTATTTTTTTAAGATTTTTTTTTTTTTGATGGGGACCATTTTTAAAGTCTTTATTGAATTTGTTACAATATTGCTTCTGTTTCATGTTTTGGTTTTTTGGCTGCGAGGCATGTGGGATCTTAGCTCCCCAACCACGGATTGAACCCACACCCCCTACATTGGAAGGCGAAGTCTTAACCACTGGACCGCTAGGGAAGTCCCTGGTCTTTTAATGTCAGTTGTTGTGTTTTGTTTTGTTATTGTGCTTTTCAGTTCTAAAATTTCCATTTGTTTTTTCTTCATTATCTCCTAATTCTTCTTGGAGGCAATTTTTCGTGCTAAGGCTTTCTGTTTTTTCATGTTTCAAATATGTACACAATTGGTCTTGAAAGCATTTTTATCATGGCTGCTTTGAAATATTTGTTAGATAATTCCAACATCTCTGTCTCTTGAGATTAGTATCCATTGACTTTTTATTAAAATTTGGACATTTTCATATTGTATTAGGAGACTCTAGATCTTATATAAATCTCTGTTTTTAGCTGGAAGTTTCTGACAGTGCTCTCACAGGGAAAGGGGACCCTTATTACTGCCAGGGGGGTCTGGGTGGTCCAGATTCCCCATTTGGCATCTGTTGATACCAGAGCAGGGAGGCTCCTAGTTGTACCAAGGCAGGGATGGGAGTTCCAGCTCTCCAGAGATACTGCAGTGGGGTTGGCCTTGTTACCACTGGGCCATAGTGAAATTTTTGACTGTCCACTAGGCCTTCTCTGACATTACTTCAGTGGGGTATATTCACATGTTTTTAAAAAATCTTCCTTATAGCTAGGAAGTGGATGTGACTAAATTTCCTTAATGAACTTTTTACTTTTCCATTTCTATCATTTCCCTGCTGATTAATTCTTTTATTGACAGGAAGCATCTTCCCCTGTTCTGAGTCTGGCAACTGCCTAGATGCTTTTTCTTCACCCATGATGAATTTTCTTGCGTGCGGCTACTATTTTCTCTCACCTTTATTTCTGCTCCTCCTACCGTTTATCACAGTTCGCCTCCTCTTTGCCTTGCTTCTCATTGTCTATTCCTTTTGAAGGTTTGTTTGTATTGTGTGCGCTCTTTTCAGAACATTTCCCTTTTAAAATAAGGGGGTTAAGTTGAAGTGCATAGAAGGCACGTCAATGCGTCCTGAGCTGAGATTTCTCCCGGTGAGTGGAGCTGGGCATCCCAAGCTGACAGGGGAAGGGTCAATAGGAGACATGAGCTGAGGGGCTGATTCTGAAGACTAAAACCCATTTCCTCTGAGGAAAGGAAATAGTGCAAAACTATTTTGGACCGTATTTCCTTGTCCCAGCCACGTGGGTGGTATGGTGGCAGTCAGAAGCTATAAATAGATAAACTTTGCTAGGAGCATATTAAAGAACCATCAGGAAATGACTGGCCTTGTTCATGGTATTTTAGAAAGTAGCATGTTCCCAGCTGATACCTTTATCTCTAATTTCACTTCTGCAAATATTATTCATGGATATTGTCACCGCTTTGTCAATCTCTGGGATTCTCAGAGGTGTCCTTTTAATTCATGCCCCATCCTCCCTGCTCTACACACTCTCGGGCTTCTGGATGGCCAAATCGGATTTCAGTGATTGATTAGCAAGTTCTGCTAATGATTTTGATTAGTTTTATTTGTTTTGCATGTAATTATCTTTTCTTGGTAATTAGAAGTTAGTCACAGTTTTCACACTTGATATAATTTTGGATAAAGAATATCCTAGTTAGACCTAGATATAGTTATAATTTCCAAGCAGTTATAGAACAGGCTATCCAAATTTATAGTGGTTGTATCTTCTGAGGGAAATAGCGTTGCATTTTGTCTTAAAATATAAAGCAGTTTTTGCTTATGGAAGATTACTGATAACACATTGATTGCATTAAAAAGTAATGTTTCTTGACAAATTATTTGCTAGATAAAATTGATATTAATTTAGGACATGGTAACCTTTTCTTTGGAGAGGATTTGTGTGAGTTGGCCTTTTGGATCCGTTTGTTAGATTAATCTCTTTTTTGAATCCCAATTACGCCATATCTGGTGTCTGGAAAAGAAAGAGTGCAGTGTCCCTGTCCACCTGTGTTCACAGACCCCAGTAAAACATTATATTTGTGGACTATAGCATTCATCTAGTGTGTGAGCAGGTCTCCCTTTATCCCCTTAGGGAAAATGAAGTGGTTATCTGGATTTATCCAGGTCAGCAGCAAAGCTGGGCTGAGCAGGGCTTTAGCTGATCCTTCTCTGAGTGTGTGGACAGCTGTGTGGCTCCCTGAGCCCCTGCTGAGAAGAGCAGACGCACCCGGGCACCCTGATGGGGTGCAGTAGCCATCCTTCTTTCCCTGGCCTGCCAGGAAGGCCAATGGGATGAGAACATTGCTGCACTTTTGACAGTGTTCATTCTGTCAGCCACGTTCCTTTGTAAGCTCTCTTCTGGAGGCACTAATGATGAGTATGAACCGCTTTCTACGACTACTTTAAGGTCATCTTAATTGGCTATTTTTGATTATAAAGCCTTTTAAAGAGACTAACTACATATTCTTTGGCTCACAGCTGCATATTAATGGCATTTCCTTTGGAATTTGATGAAAGCAGCTTCACCTCCAATTTTTGTATGATTTGATAGTGGTTACAGAGTAATGTAGACTAAAGCTCCCAGCGTGACACGATTCCTCCAGTGAGCCAAGGGGAACGTTGGCACTGAGTGACTCCCATGCGTGTGCTTTATCGGCTACCTGGCTGTCGTGAATGGCAGCTCGTGAGCAGGTGAGGGAGCCGCACCAGGGGACTCATCAACGTCCGCACTGATGCTGCCGGCTAAACAATTCAACTCCCTTCGGCTTGGTTTTCCCACAGATACTGCTGACTGTGATTGCTGATGCTGAATAAGGCTGGAGGTCAACAATCCCAAGACTGCTCTTAATTGTTAAAGGATCAACACGTCTTAATGCGCACGTCCTCTGAACCGAGGGCCAATCAACGGGATTTCAGAGAGGGAAGCTTTCCCTTTCTCTTTAAATATAGCAAAAAGAAACAAACAAAGCGATTGTTAAGGGGAGCTAAAGGGTTTTCCCTGTATTTTGATTCTAAATTTGGAATTTAAAATATTGAACAGGGAAGCAGCTGTTACTTACCATCCAGACTCAAGCTGCTGTTTGAGTCTCTTTGCTGCCTTCATCTATACTTGGTTAATGGAACCCTGACTCCGTCCCACACCACGGAGCACTTGGACCCAACAGCACAGAGCCTCACTGGAGTCTTGTGTGACTGCCATGAATTAGTGGCTTCTCTTATCCAGAATTAAGTTCCTCGACGTGTAATTATCCATCCCACACATTGAACCTATCTCCAAGGTAAATGTTTCTGCAAGGCTAACCACTGATTGTAGCACATAACAGGTATAAACAATGAGTCCTCCTCTCCCCACCGCTCCCTGTCACCACCATCAGGCAAGTCGTGCATCCTTGCTCTGGTGGTTGGGCTGGGCTGCTGTAACATTTTTAAAAAATTGAAATACAGGGACTTACCTGGTGGTCCAGTGGGTAAGACTCCACGCTCCCAGTGTAGGGGGCCCGGGTTCAATCCCTGGTCGGGGAACTAGATCCCTCATGCATGCTGCAACTAAGACCTGGGGCGGCCTAAATAAATAAATATTTTTTAAAAATTGACATACAGTTGATTTACAATATTATGTTAGTTTCAGGTGTGCTGTAACATTTTTGGTGATTACACAAAGGCAAAGCTAGCCTGAGGAAGTGTTGGTGGTGCTTCCCCCCTTTTTTCCTTTCTTTTCAAAATTTGAGGGAAAGGTGTCAAATTTGTTAAAAACCATAAAGTTGGATTTCATTGAAAAATTAGGAAACCACTCAATCAAAATAGTTTACAGTCTACCAAAGGAGTGAGCAGCTGGGTGGGTTATCTCCAAACACGTTTCACTTGCAAGATGATGAGACTACCCTGAAACTTTGGCTGCCGTGAGTCAGCAGAAGTGTCTGTTCCAATTCTTAGTGAGACGAGGTTTCAGGGAGTCTGCCTGAGTGCCACAAGTATGTGGCAACTTCCACAGTTAGTTGCTGAGAGGGTGCACACGAATAGCAGAAAAGACAACAGAAACAGGCAATTCACTCTGAAAAAGCAAGGCAACAAAATGGCCAAAACACAGAAAAAGGGAGGTTGAAACTAATTAATAAGCCTAGAAATCCAAGTTAAAAATAGATTCTTTGCCTATCACATTTGCAAAGGTATAAGAAATCGTAATACCCAAGATTGGCAAAGGATAAAGGGGATTTACTAGAGTCAGATAGGCTGGTTTTGTTTCCTGGCTCTTCCTCTTACTAACAAAGGGAACTTGGGCATTTCATTTATTTTATTGAAGACTGGTTTTGTCATCTGTAAAATGTAACCACCTCACAGGGTTTTTGAGGGAATTAGTGAAATAAAGTGTTGAATATATCATCTGGCACATAGTAAATACCCAATTAATATTAGGATAATAATAATTATTATTGGAAGCTAGAATCCTAATACACTGAAAGGGGAGTATAGACTGGTAAAACCTTGAAGAATGAACATTTGACATATATGTTAAAACCTTAACGATGTGTATACATTTGACTTAGCCGTTCCACTTCTAGAAATTCATTCTTAGGAAACAAGGCATAATGATACGTTTACAAGGATATCCTTCATGGTATTTTTTATAATGATAAAAATGGAAACAATTAAAATGTCTAAAAGTAAGGGAATAGTTAAAAATGACAGTTTGTCCAAAAACACTAATTCAAAAAGATACATGCCTCCCCCCTCCCCCTGCAATGTTCATAGCAGCATTATTTACAATTGCCAAGGTATGGAAGTAACCTAATTGTCCATCAACAGAGGAATCGGTACTTACCATAACCAGGTACCACAAATTGAGTGACTTAAACAACAGAAATTTGTTTTCTCGCAGTTCTAGAGGCTAGATGTCCAAGATCAAGGTTTCATTCAGGGTTGGTTTCACTCTGAGGTCTCTCTCTTTGGCATGCAGTTGGCTGTCTTCTCTCTGTGTCTTCATATGGTCTTCCCTCTGTAACTGTGTCTAAATTTCCTCTTCTTATAAGGACACCAAGTCATATTGGATTAGAGCCCACTCTAGTGAACTCATTTAACTTAATTACATTTTAAAGATCCTGTCTCCAAATTCGGTCACATTCTGAGGTACTGGAGGTTAGGGCTTCAATATATGAATGGTGGGGAAACACAATTCAGCCCATAACAGAAATCATTTGATAATATTTCTTGTCTGAGTGTTACTCCTCTGAGACATATGGTAAACTACGTGTCCATTCATTTTCCCTTCAGTGGGATATTTTCAGCCCCTTTTCAGAGTCCCTTGAGGAAGACTAAAGACATGTATCTCTCTTGGAAAGTCTGCTCATTGGCCCCAGCATGGGCAGCGGTGGAGATTTCAGTTTGGGTGAAGATTACCTTAGATTGGTTGTCCTAAATCACCTCTGGAAAACAGCAACATTCAAGGTTTTCCTGGGCACTTTGAGTCTGCTCCAGAGTGAACTTGGGGCTCCTGTCTAGTCCACGGTCCCTAACTCACAGCTCAGAATGAAACATTCCAGGTGGACCTCCCAGGGAGGACTTCCTGAGGTAGAGTGTGGTGTCCCAGCATCTCACCAGATTCAGATGCATAGTCTGAAGATGAAGTCTTCTTCTGGGTTTGGCTGGGGCCACGCAAGGAGAATGAGTCACTGGTGAAGAGCAGTAGTAAAAATGGTTCTATAACTCTATCAACCAGAAGCTTCCTTTATTACATAAATACAAGTTACTTGCATTAAAACAGAGATTTAAAAAAAGAGACGACATAGAAGATTATTCTCAACTGGAGGATTGCTACAGTTTACGATTAACGTAGAAGTGGAAGTGAAGCTAGAGACATCGAGTTCAACCCCATGTTTGAAAGGTTGGGAAACTGTCCCTCCAAGGCTGTCTGGATTTGCCTCCAGTCACACATCTGATGAGCACCTATGGCTGATCTCAAGTCCAGGGGTTGGTCAGTGTTATTTCCCTGTACTCCATTAGGGCTGGAGGAGCATGTGTGCTGGAGGGAATGTGGGATGTAGGACTTAGGACCTGTGGGTTTCCACCCCAGCTCAGCCACTAAGCGGCTGCATGCCAATGGGTACCCTGAATCCTCTCTCTGGTCTCCTGTTTTTTTTTTTTTTTAACCTTCAAAATGAAAGTTGGATAATATAGTTCTTTTTTTTTTCTTTTTGTGGTACGCAGGCCTCTCACTGCTGTGGCCTCTCCTGTTGCAGAGCACAGGCTCTGGACGTGCAGGCTCAGTGGCCATGGCTCATGGGCCCAGCCGCTCTGCGGCATGTGGGATCTTCCTGGACCGGGGCACGAACCCGTGTCCCCTGCATCGGCAGGTGGACTCCCAACCACTGCGCCACCAGGGAAGCCCCCTATTTTTTAATTTTTAAATTTATTTTATTTATTATTGGCTGCATTGGGTCTTCATTGCTGCACGTGGGCTTTCTCTCGTTGTGGCCAGAGGGGACTACTCTTTGTAGTGGTGTGCGGGCTTCTCATTGCAGTGGCTTCTCTTGTCGCGGAGCACGGGCTCTAGGCGCGCGGGCTTCAGTAGTTGGAAATTTTTAAGATAACTCACTCTATGTACCAAAGAACAAAATGTTACAAAAACTGCCTGCTTGTGTGCTATGGTTCTTGGCAAAGAATCCTGGCTGAAAAGAACTGACAGTTATAGAGCATGACCCCTGCCCCTGGTCTAGCTCCTTCCACCCTCTGTTGTGGGCTTCCAGGGACTTTTGCTCCTGCAACCATTGGCCACTGAAACTGAGAAGTGAAGTAGAGCCGTTGAAATGTCCACAGAGCAAAGAGTGGATCGGACCCCATCCTGGTCTGCTCATGATCTGTGCACACCACAATCGTAAGGGAGTTCATTAATTCACAGTGAAAAATCACTGTCACAGAGACCTGAAATACTCAGAATCTGCATGTCTTTCTCCCTGTAAACAGACTTACATGGGAAGCCAAATAATAATTATAAAACTGCTACATGAGTATGGAATTAGAAAGTGGGGAGTTAATAGCACCAGGCTGATCCACTTCATAAAAGGGACGTTCTTACTAATGGGACCACAGTATTTGAAGTCCACTAGCTAATACTCCTTCATCCCTAGATGTGCTTGGATAGGCATTCTAACATCTACCTCAGTGACTCACCTTGTTCTGTATTTCCTGACTGACCAGTTCCTTTTAATGATTGATACATTCTTTATTTAGACATGTCAATATATTTAATCATATCATGGTGAAATGCGCCCTGCCTGGGAGCCATTCTGTCTCTTAAAATGATGGTCATTCATCCATCAAATATTTATGGAATGTTTCCTGTGCACCAGGCCCTGTGCCCTGCATTAGGCCTGTAAGTGAGACAAACAAGTGATACAGCCTGGTGGGTAAATAACAATCACACAAGCGATCACAGTAATGTGTGACATATTACAAGACGAAAAGAGCAAGGAGCCATAGATCACATCTAGTCTAGGGGGCTTCTGGGAGAAAGTGATGCCAAATTTGACACCTGAAGGATGGAGTAGGGAATGGCAGAGATGAGAAGAGTATTCCTGGTAAAGGGAACTTCCTATGTGAAGGCTCTGAGGAGAGAGAGTACAAGCTACCTGTAAGGCACTGAAATACTGTCATTAGGGCTAAGATAGAAGGTGAAGATGATAATGGCTGGTGATCTCAGCAGGGAGCCTCATGAAGGATCTTAGCAGACCTGTTAAGTAGATGGGACTCTTTCCTAAAAACAGTGGGGGAAACTTTGGGGCGTTTTAAGCAGAATGATGATTAGGTTTGCAGTTCAGAAAGATCACTCTGGCTGTAGCATGGAGAAGGGATTTTCAGGGAGAAAGATTAGAAAAAGTGAGGCCAATGAGAGGGTCATGGCATTACTGCAGGCAAGAATGGATGGTGGGTTGATAGGGTGAATCAGGGTAGTCACAGTGAGAATGGAGAAAATAGTGTTTTCAGATGTATTTATGGGGAAGAATAGATAAGACTTGATGCCTAGATGAATCTGAAAGGCGGAGGCGATGAGGAATCAAGAACGACTCCAGGTTTGCTGAGATAAGGGATAGTAGGGGAAGATCGGGTGTGGGGAGAAGATGATGAATTCAGGCCAGAACTAATTGCATTTGAAGCATTCATGAGTCTGGAAGGCAGCTGGATACGTAAATCTGTAGCCCCGGAGAATTGTCGGAGCTGGAGATAAGATCTTAGAATCATCATCAGTACAGTCTTCGAAGCTACGAGAAGAGATGAGCTCATTTATGGGAAATATGGAGAATATAAGAAGAGATCAGCAGGAATTCCCTGGCGTTCCAGTGGTTAGGACTCTGAACTGTCACTGCCGAAGGCCCTGGGTTCAATCCCTGGTCAGGGAACTAAGATCCCACAAGTTGCGTGGTCAAAAAACAAACAACAACAACAACAAAAAAACAAAAAAGAAAAGAAGAGATCAGCATTAAATTTCTGCTGGAATAAAAGCAGCCTGAGAGGTAGAAGGAAGTGGTTTAGATGAACAGTAATTCAACCCTCAGATCCTGTCCTGTGTGTCTGCTCTAGAACAATTTTCCTATTCTGATTTTCTTAGCACAGGTTTCTCTGGAAAATATACTAAGGCAAGCGTTAAAGTTATGTTCATGCTTTATATAGTATGTTCAAACCCAGTGTAGCAAGGATGAGGAAAAAGGAAGAGAAGAAAGAGAATCAGAGCAAAATGATGCTCAGTGGGGACCAGATCATGAAAGATCTTACTAGACGTGTTCAGGAACCTGGACTCTATCCATGCTTCCTACTGTCGCTACCATTTCACAATGAGCAGGCGCCCCAAACTGCTGAGTTCCAGCAACATATCAGATGCCTGGTCCAACCAGGTCTCCAGCAGAGCAAACACAGGGAACAGTGGAATCGTGGCACACGCTTGGGAAGCTGATGAAGGAAAAGAGCTGGCAAAAGAAGAAAAAGAAATGAATGAATGGTTACTGGAGGTTTGGTGAAGCGCCCTTTTGTGCTCGTTGCATGAAAATGTAGCTTCATAATACTAAACTCTCGTTTGAGGAGAGCAGATCAGGCTATAAAATTTATGACAGCTTCCTGCACCTTCTGCCATTTGGCTTTTGGGCTCATTTACAATATAATGGTCACAGTGCTCTTTGTGCCCCATAGGTCAGCAGAAGGATTATCTTCCTGCCTCTGATTATAGCATATTCTCATTTAAGAGTGGTCTTTCCTGATCTTTGCTTGCTTCTCCCCCACCTGTCCCTCCAGTTGGCACATTTGCCCAAAATCAAGCTAGAACTCACAGCTCTCCCTGTAATGTAACATGTCTGCGATGCTCAGTGTCAACTCACTGAATTGAAAGGATCAAACAGACTAAACTTTTCTAAACAAGAAAAGCCTCTTACGTTGAATGCTTCCTGAAAATTTGCATATTTTCATTTCACTGCTTTATAAATTATCACCAGGAAGTTAAATCTTTGTAGTCCATAAACAATATGGTGAAGTGCAATTCCTTTTTCTCTAATGGATTTGTTTTTAAAGAAACAAAAGCTTGGATTCAAATGTTTCAAAGATGTTTTCTATGATCACTTGTTATTTAAAACTCATTCATTAAACATCGGATGAATAGGTCTATTACATTTTCTTAAGCCGATGAAACGCTTGTTTTGGAAGGATGGAGTGAATAATCACACAATGATTTCACAGCAATACGTCTTTGTAGATGTCTGGCGTTATATGGAATTGTGTCACAATTTGCTCTACAAATTGACAGGCTAGCAATCATTATTTTTCATGTATAAGCAGGAGTCCACCTTTGATCTTAATCATATTTTCAGTGGTGGAGGAGGTGGAGGTGGTGAAGCATTATTATTTTCCCTGCATAGAAAATGCGACAAAATAAATCATGTGCAGGGCTGTCATAACGGCCACAGTGGTTATGACAGGAAAAAAGAATAGTTACAGCTACCCTTCAGTACACAGTGAAATTGTGAACAATTTGTTAAATATCTCTGGAGTCAATTAAACTGGCATATGATCAGTTTGGTGGCTGCCCAGCCTCACTGGGAGCCAATTAGAATTCCCCCAAAATGAACATGGATGAATCTGGAAAAACACTCTTAGGTTTACGAGGAAAAGCAAAACACATCATTGAGCTAAGAATAATCTTGGCAGGCATTCTCTGAAGGCTCTCGGTCAGCAGAGGACTGTGTAGTTGTGCCATGTTCACAGTGTTTTGACTGTTTCTTCTGCAATATTTTAAGCCATCACTGCAAGGGAATTAAATTAGTCAGATTTAGCCTCCACAATGCGACAGAACCATTTTGCAAATTGCAGCCATTATTAATTTTGTTCCAGAAGCAGCCTTGCATGAAACATTCGTGTGATTTTTCTTTTCTTTTTGCATTTAAACTACAGATAAACACCACAGATTGCTCCAAATGAATGCTATGAAAATGCTGAAGACTTTACTGCAATTTCTTTTAAAGTCAGCTCTTCAATTGTGAAAGATGTTCGAACAATCTAATGATGGATGTTCATTAGTTCACTGCTGTCAAGACAAGTTACTCCACATCTCTGATACTGATCTTGTTTTTGCAGTCATGGTTGAGTGGTTGAAGAAAAAACACTCCACAGAGCTCTCTCCACTGTGTCCAAACCGGCACCCGCTTGAAATATCATTGGCTTACTCAGCAGCATCAAAACCCACAAAAGCAAATAGGTTAGATCCATCCCAGAGACTTTTCTGCAGCAGTAAATGGATTTGCCCTCTTTAGAGCAGGCAGCACAGTTCCAACACAATTATTCTTATTGGACCAGACTAAGGAATTTACTTCAAATGAGGTTGCTGGTTGTCCTGTGGAAGCTGTGTCAGAATAAATATTCACCAACTCTTCAGAGGCATAATTTGTTCATTCTCCCATGAAGCATTTGTGCCCCATGAACTGTACATAGCGACTTTGTTTAGACAGAAGAAAAATTCTTCTACTCTGTTAACACTTGTGTAGCTCAGGTAAGGTACCATTTTAATGAAAACACATTAACATCCA
Organism: Phocoena phocoena; assembly: GCF_963924675.1. Taxonomy (NCBI): domain Eukaryota; kingdom Metazoa; phylum Chordata; class Mammalia; order Artiodactyla; family Phocoenidae; genus Phocoena; species Phocoena phocoena. Next base: position 165,729,852 of record NC_089220.1, read on the forward strand.
GTTCTTTGCAAAGGGCCCATTTTCACATGCCAGATGTCCTGAAGCAGTCGCTCTTTGTTACTTGTTCACAATCAATTTTCTTTTTTTTAAATTTATTTATTTACTTATGCATTTTTGGCTGCATTGGATCTTCTTTGCTGCATGTGGACTTTCTCTAGCTGCGGCGAGCAGGAGCTACTCTGCGTTGAAGTGTGTGGGCTTCTCATCGCAGTGGCTTCTCTTGTTGCAGAGCACAGACTCTAAGTGCACGGGCTTCAGTAGTTGTGGCATGCGGGCTCAGTAGTTGTGGCTCGCGGGCTCAGTAGTTGTGGCTCGCAGGCTCTAGAGCTCAGGCTCAGCATTTGTGGCGCACGGGCCTAGTTGCTCTGCGGCACGTGGGATCTTCCCGGACCAGGGATTGAACCCGTGTCCCCTGCACTGGCAGACGGATTCCCAACCACTGACCACCAGGGAAGTCCCCACAATCAATTTTATTAAGGGAAGAATTCCAAGTGACAGATGTCACCAGTGAATGTCCACGTCAGTTTAACAAAGAAGCCCTTTGAAATGTATCATTGTCAGTAACTATTTAAATGCAAAGCCTATACTGTTACGATTTGACAAGATGTAAAGCTTTTCAGATGCAGGAGGACAGTCACTGCCAACTCCTCATGTGGTAGAGCATATACTTCATCCTTCTCTGCATCCAAACCTTCCTAAACCTAAGATAGTGCTGGACATAATGGGCATCTCCATAAGAGGAGGTGCTTGATGATGAAAGAGATGATGACTATGGCCCAGTGCTTTTTATGGAGGTGATGGGGGTGTCTGACTGATTGAAAGAAAAGACCAGAGAGACTGGATATGTCATGACCAGTAGGAACAGGATGGGATGTGCCATCAAGAACAAACAAAGCTTTTTATGAAAGTGTGAAAATTCATTCTTTCTAAAAATATTGTGTTCCTACTAAGTATAAAATATTAGGTAGAAATTCTAAGTGATACAAAACCGCTGTGGGATAACTTAGATTTCCTGATGTGGCTTGGGCCGAGAATGGTGGCATCTCATTTCTCTGTCTTGAAATTTAAGGACTGTCAACTGTGGGCCTCCAGTTAACAGAAGGTCTTAGTATTGGTTTATAATGATCTTGAAATGAGGTCGTTAGAACTGTCCCTAAAGCGGAGCACTTTGGGAGAACTTCTTCTGTTGGACTGAGAATTAGGCAATAGGAGCTCTAGGGATACTAAAAATGACCTTGGGAGTGTTAGGTCATTGCTAACACCAACACCCCATGTGTGTTTAAAGCAGCCGTCAAGTATATTAAGGCTTATATCTTATTCCTTCGTCCACTGACTCTGGAAATGTCAACACCATTTATATGTGTCCAAGGTAGCCTCCATCTGTATATGTCAAGCTGGGCCACCCCTCTTCTGTTGGCCCTGTAAAGGGAAGGCTCCTTGTCCCCAATATCCTGGACGTGACAAATTCCATGTCCTCACTGTAAAGTCGTCATTCAGAAACTTGTTTGTTCATTTTCTCTTCATATGCCCTGCCCAGCTGACAAAGGTATTCTTATTTTTTTTGCCAGGGATAACTTTTTCTCCTTATACTTTTGAGTCTTTTAAATATTTAACATATTAAATCAAGTGCTACAGCCGAGCCTCCTCTTTCACTGGTATCAGGGATAATACTGGGGCAGATAGGGTTGGAAATAACTCCTTTTCAAAGAGACATATTTTTTTCAATTCGGTCTCTGATTAAATCAGTGCTTCCAATTTATTATAGCATGTTAGTAACAAAACCAGTCAATTTTTTGCCAGGGCCATTCCATCTTCTAGTAAAATCTCCGGGACACAAAGAGTACATTTATCATGAGGGGATCATAAAGGTTCACTTTGACATTTCAAGGGAGACTGATTATATGTATGCTTTTCATGAGATGCTGAAAATCTATGTGTATGTCAGTTATGCCCAAGAAACTACAGCCCTTGACAACTTTCCTACCTCCAAAATTAGACTGCTGGCTCCCCCAATTAGGGGAAATTTCCACTTTTAGCTTGCTATGGACTGAATATTTGGGTCCCCACTAATTCGTATGTTGAAATCTAACCGCCAAGGTGATGGTGTTAAGACGTGGGGCTTTTGGGAGGTACTTAGGTCATGAGGGTGGGATTAGTGCCCTTATAAAAGAGATCCCAGAGAAATTTAAAAAAAAATTAAAAAAGAAAAACAATAAAAGAGATCCCAGAGAGATGTCCCTTCCACATGTGAGGTCACAGCAAAAAGGCACCATCTATAAACCAGGAAGTGGGCTCTTATCAGACACCAAATCTGCTGGTACTGTGATCTTGGACTTCTCACCCTCCAGAACCGTGAGAAATAAATATTTGTTTATAAGCCTCCTAGTTTATAGTACTTTTGTTATTACAGCCCAAACTAAGATGTAGCTTAAATATAGTTCCTACTATGTTGTAAATAAATAGAATTTTTAAGCTTTAAGCACATTTATAATATACAGATAATTAGGAAAGCAAACACTTTTTACAGTTTTTATTATGGAAATTTTCATATACTCAAAGGTAGAGAGTATAGTATAATAAACCCACATATACCCAACTTCAGCAATTATCAACATTTAGCTAATTATGCCTCCGTCCCGCCACCCATTTTTTTGCTGCAGTATTTTAAAACAAATCCCAGACATCATGTTATTTCATACCTAAAGCTTTCGTATGCATTTCTAACAAGATCTTTCTCCCCCTATTAAAAAAAAAAAGAAACGTAACTACTGTGCCATTACCATAGATACTAAAATCAACAATAATTTCTTTAATTTCATTTAAACCCAAGACAGTATTCAAATGTCCTTGATTGTCTCAGACTTGTCTTTTTATGGTTGATTTATTTATTAGCAGGTTCCACACAAGGTTCCCATGCTGCATTTAATGAACGTTAGGTCTTTTTAATCCACACACCCTGATCCACTCCATTTATTCACGCCATTAGTTTGTTAGAGAAACAGTCATTTATCCTGAAGACTGTCTCACATTGTGAACTTGGTCATTGCTACCTCATCACGTCAACACATTTGTTCTTCTCTCCTCCATATTTTTCTATAACTGAAATTTAGGCCTAGAAAACTGGTAAGATTCAGGTTGAATATTTTAGATGCAACTCCTTCCCAGGTGGTGTACAGTGCTTCCTCGGGTGTCACGTCACAAGGTGATGACCGTCCCAGTTATTTTAGTCACGCTGAGACTGGGTGGGGTGGGCAGGTGGTATTAGGTTAATGTCTCCATTATTAGTTTTGCCATCAACCCTCCCCCAAATGAACACCTTTTAATTACATGTTCACTGACAACGGATTCACTGTCACTAAGTTATGTACTTGAGACTCTTTGACCCATGTTCTCTTCAAACGCATCTCTGGTTCCTACACTGCTCCTTTTATGCTTCAAAAAAGGCACTTTCTTTAACAGAGTTCTTTACTCTCCATTTCCCTCAAAGTGCTCACACAATTTTCTTTTTTATTGGCAGGCACTTTTCTTCATCCTCCTGCCACCCCCGCCCTTTTCTGTAACCAAACACAGATTCGTCAGTGGTTTTTAAAATTTTTTATTTTATATTGAAGTAGAGTTGATTTACAATGTTGTGTTCATTTCAGGTGTACAGCAAAGTGATTCAGTTATACATATACATGTATCGATCCTTTTTCAGATTCTTTTCCCATTTAGGTTATTACAGAGTATTGAGTAGAGTTCCCTGTGCTATACAGTAGGTCCTTGTTGATTATCTATTTTATATATAGTACTGTATATACATTAATCACAACCTCCTAATTTATCCTCCACCCCCACCTTTCACCTTTGGCAACCATAAATTTGTTTTCTAAGTCTGTGAATCTGTTTCTGTTTTGTAAATAAGTTCATTTGCCTTGTATTTTAGGTTCCACATATGTGATATTATATGATATTTGTCCTTCTCTGTCTGACTTCCTTCACTTAGTAGGATAATCTCTAGGTCCATCCATGTGGCTGCAAATGGCATTATTTCATTCTTTTCATGGCTGCATAGTATTCCATTGTACATATGTACCACATCTTCCTTATCCATTCATCTGTCAGTAGACATTTAGGTTGCTTCCGTGTCTTAGCTGTCAGTGTTTTAGAAACAGATCTCTTAGTAAGTAAGGCCCAGGATGCACTTTAACTTGCACAATTGCATCCATGGCATCATCCATATGATAGGTCTGCTGGGCCTTCATCTGTAAGGTTCTGTGGGTTCAAGTAGGCTACTTGGAGGAACTGCTGTGACTTGTCAGTGACCTTGCAACACAGAACCACCTAGAACTTTTCAAGTAGTGAATGCTATTGAATAAACAACTTATAATTAACTATACTTGAATTTTCAAATTCCCACTGTTCCTGTGATACATAAATAGTAAATAACATATATTTGTATATAACCTACTGAGTCCCAGTCTTGGGAGCAAATAATTCCTTTGCATGGGAAGAGTGGGTACAGAAGATATTTACAGTGGATTCAGAAAACCATTAAGAAAAAGGGTTTGGGGTAATAAGGAAGATTCTTTAGGCAACAATTCAACTGGGCAATATTTATTTTTCAACTAAGCCATTACATTTCCATGAACCTGCTCCCACCTCTCCAGGAGGGGACACTCTGAAGAAGTAATAGGAACAGTTACCATTCCATGAGTGCTTTATTGGGTGCCAATCACAGGAACAGACTTCACATTTCCTGAGGTTCTGAGAGATTATATAACTCGTACAAAATCACACAGGGAGTAACTGTCAAAAAATTTCATAAACAGAGGTTTCTTAAACGTGACACTACATTGTTTTTTTGCTGGAAAGGCCTGAAAAAGCCACAACTTCTGCAGTTTCTACATTGTGGAGATTTGTACAGCAGTCATTAGTAATAGAAAGAACTCTGAAGACAAAAGATTGTACTCTCAGGGCTAAACTTTGGGCAATTGAAGATAATGAGACAGAACTCTTTGCAATGACACGTTAAAGCCACCAAACCAGCACTCCCCAGTGAGAAGCACGTGATTAAAGAACGTGAGTTGAGGATGGAGAAGCAGGAATAGAAAACGAAATAGAAGCAGTGAGGTCATGACTCTGGCTGTACTGCTCTCAGCCAGGGTCTTCACCAAGAGAGAACAGATGAGTAGATAATCCCACACCCAGGCTGGACTTGGACTTCAATTATTTATAACTTGCTGCTTATATCTGTGATAAAATCATTAGGTTTAATTATTTTCAAATTGGAAGACTCTCTTCAGTTATTGTATAGAGCAGCATCTGGACCAGGTGGACTTGACCCATATGGGTAGTCATTCTCTGGGTGCTGTAATAAAGTAGATTAAGTGAGAATCACACTTACCAAATAGTTCCAAAATAGGTATAATGTTGGAAAGACCCAGCTGTTACACCTGCATTAGAAAAACACACATAGACTTATCAGATTGCTTAGTCTTAATTAATATAACCAGTAATTAGTAACCAATATAACCATCATAAAATGTGCAGTTCCTATGAAACTTCCTCACTTGACTACTGCAAAGATCATCCTAACTACATAACTCCTTCCATTTTAAAACCAAGGTTTAATTTTACCTGTGATACATGAAGATGTTCTCTCTCCAAAAAACGAAATCACTACTGACAATGCAAAAATTCAACATTTATTCTGGGGTTATAAAGTAATTCCTCTGAACAGATCTCCACAAGTAAAGGAAAGTAATTAATTCAAAGGAGCTTTATTTTTTTTTAATTAATTAATTAATTTATTTTTAATGTAAAAAATAATTTATCTTTAAGGCAGAAACATAGCTCAGAGGATACTTGCAAATGAGAAATGGGGACAGAGGTGGGAAGAAGTGTAAGTTGCTAATTTTCCCATCTTAATCGGGAGACAACAGAAACCTCTTGGTTTCTGAAGTTGTTCTGCTGGTGTTGGTATTGAGGGTATTGATTTTATTTTTTTAGTTATTTCTGAGATATACATTTTAAAGTAATAACTAGAATTATGACATAAAACATTATACGAGAACATATAAGATTTTTAGAAATTTCATGTAATGTTTGAAACATTTATATTAACGTATTTCCATACAAATAACCCAAAGAAAGTTTAGGATTAGTTGTTTTGTTTTGTTTGTTTGTTTATACTGCAGGTTCTTAGTAGTCATCAGTTTTATACACATCAGTGTATACATGTCAATCCCAATCGACCAATTCAGGACACTACCATCCCCACCCCACCGCAGTTTTCCCCCCTTGGTGTCCATACGTTTGTTCTCTACATCTGTGTCTCAACTTCTGCCCTGCAAACTGGTTCATCTGTACCATTTTTCTAGGTTCCACATACATGCGTTAATATACGATATTTGTTTTTCTCTTTCAGACTTACTTCACCCTGTATGACAGTCTCTAGATCCAACCACGTCTCAACAAATGACTCAATTTCGTTCCTTTTTATGGCTGAGTAATATTCCATTGTATATATGTACCACAACTTCTTTATCCATTCGTCTGTCAATGGGCATTTAGGTTGCTTCCATGACCTGGCTATTGTAAATAGTGCTGCAATGAACATTGGGGTGTATGTGTCTTTTTGAATTATGTTTTTCTCTGGGTGTATGCCCAGTAGTGGGATTACGGGATAATATGGTAATTCTATTTTTCGTTTTTTAAGGAACCTCCATACTGTTCTCCATAGTGGCTGTATCAATTTACATCCCCACCAACAGTGCAAGAGGGTTCCCTTTTCTCCACACCCTCTCCAGCATTTGTTGTTTGTAGATTTTCTGATGATGCCCATTCTAAATGGTGTGAGGTGATACCTCATTGTAGTTTTAATTTGCATTTCTCTAATAATTAGTGATGTTGAGCAGCTTTTCATGTGCTGCGTGGCCATCTCTATGTCTTCTTTGGAGAAATGTCTGTTTAGGTCTTCTGCCCATTTTTGGATTGGGTTGTTTGTTTCTTTAATATTGAGCTGCATGAGCAGTTTATATATTTTGGAGATTAATCCTTTGTCCATTGATTTGTTTGTGAATATTTTCTCCCATTCTGAGGGTTGTCTTTTCGTCTTGTTTATGGTTTCCTTTGCTGTGCAAAAGCTTTTAAGTTTCATTAGGTTACATTTGTTTATTTTTGTTTTTATTTCCATGACTCTAGGAGGTGGATCAAAAAAGATATTGCTGTGATTTATGTCAAAGAGTGTTCTTCCTATGTTTTCCTCTAGGAGTTTTATAATGTCTCGTCTTATATTTAGGTCTCGAATCCATTTTGAGTTTATTTTTGTGTTTGGTGTTAGGGAGTGTTCTAATTTCATTCTTTTACATGTAGCCGTCCAGTTTTGCCAGCACCACTTATTGAAGAGACTGTCTTTTCTCCATTGTATATCTTTGCCTCTGTCATAGATTAGTTGACCATAGGTGCATGGGTTTATCTCCGGGCTTTCTATCTTGTTCCATTGATCTATGTTTCTGTTTTTGTGCCAGTACCATATTGTCTTGATTACTGTAGCTTTGTAGTATAGTCTGAAGTCAGGGAGTCTGATTCCTCCAGCTCCATTTTTTTCCCTCAAGACTGCTTTGGCTATTCGGGGTATTTTGTGTCTCCATACAAATGTTGAGATGATTTGTTCTAGTTCTGTAAAAAATGCCATTGGTAATTTGATAGGGATTGCATTGAATATGTAGATTGCTTTGGGTAGTATAGTCATTTTCACAATATTGATTCTTCCAATCCAAGAACATGGTATATCTCTCCATCTGTTGGTATCATCTTTAATTTCTTTCATCAGTGTCTTATAGTTTTCTGCATACAGGTCTTTTGTTTCCCTAGGTAAGTTTATTCCTAGGTATTTTATTCTTTTTGTTGCAATGGTAAATGGGAGTGTTTCCATAATTTCTCTTTCAGATTTTTCATCATTAGTGTATAGGAATGCAAGAGATTTCTGTGCATTAATTTTGTGTCCTGCTACTTTACGAAGTTCATTGATTAGCTCTAGTAGTTTTCTGGTGGCATTTTTAGGATTCTCTATGTATAGTATCATGTCATCTGCAAACAGTGACAGTTTTACTTCTTCTTATCCAATTTGGATTCCTTTTATTTCTTTTTCTTCTCTGATTGCTGTGGCTAGGACTTCCAAAACTCTGTTGAATAATAGTGGTGAGAGTGGACATCCTTGTCTCGCTCCTGATCTTAGAGGAAATGCTTTCAGTTTTTCACCTTTGAGAATGATGTTTGTCATATATGGTTTGTCATATATGGCCTTTATTATGTTGAGTTAGGTTCCCTCTATGCCTACTTTCTGGAGAGTTTTTATCATAAATCACTGTTGAATTTTGTCAAAAGCTTTTTCTGCATCTATTGAGATGGCCATATGGTTTTTATTCTTCAATCTGTTAATATGGTGTATCACATTGATTGACTTGCATATATTGAAGAATCCTTGCATCCCTGAGATAAATCCCACTTGATCATGGTGTATGATCCTTTTAATGTGTTGTTGGATTCTGTTTGCTAGTATTTTCTTGAGGATTTTTGTATCTATGTTCATCAGTGATATTGGTCTGTAGTTTTCTTTTTTTGTAGTATCTTTGTCTGGATTTGGTATCAGGGTGATGGTGGCCTCATAGAATGAGTTTGGGAGTGTTCCTTTCTCTGCGGTTTTTTGGAAGAGTTTGAGAAGGATGGGTGTTAGCTCTTCTCTAAATGTTTGACAGAATTCGCCTGTGAAGCCATCTGCTCTTGGACTTTTGTTTGTTGGAAGATTTTTAATCACAGTTTCAATTTCATTACTTGTGATTGGTCTGTTCGTATTTTCTGTTTCTTCCTGGTTCAGTCTTGGAAGGTTATACCTTTCTAAGAATTTGTCCATTTCTTCCAGATTGTCCATTTTATTGGCATAGAGTTGCTTGTAGTAGTCTCTTAGGATGCTTTGTATTTCTGCACTGTCTGTTGTAACTTCTCCTTTTTCATTTCTAATTTTATTGATTTGAGTCCTCTCCCTCTTTTTCTTGATGAGTCTGGCTAATGGTTTATCAATATTGTTTGTCTTCTCAAAGAACCAGATTTTAGTTTAATTGATCTTTGCTATTGTTTTCTTTGTTTCTATTTCATTTATTTCTGCTCTGATCTTGATGATTTCTTTCCTTCTGCTAATTTTGGGTTTTGTTTGTTCTTCTTTCTCTCGTTCCTTTAGGTGTAAGGTTAGATTGTTTACTTGAGATTTTTCTTGTTTCTTGAGGTAGGCTTGTATAGCTATACACTTCTCTCTTAGAACTGCTTTTGCTGCCTCCCATAGGTTTTGGATCATCATGTTTTCATTGTCATTTGTCTCTAGGTATTTTTTGATTTCCTCTTTGATTTCTTCAGTGATCTCTTGGTTATTTTGGAACGTATTGTTTAGCCTCCACGTGTTTGTGTATTTTACGTTTTTTTCTCTGTAATTGATTTCTAAGCTCATAGCATTGTGGTCAGAAAATATGCTTGATATGATTTCAGTTTTCTTAAATTTACTGAGGTTCGATTTGTGACCCAAGATGTGATCTATCCTGGAGAATGTTCCATGTGCACTTGAGAAGAAATTGTAATCTGCTGTTTTTGGATGGAATGTCCTATAAATATCAATTAAATCTATCTGGTCTGTTGTGTCATTTAAAGCTTCTGTTTCCTTATTTATTTTAATTTTGGATGATCTGTCCATTGGTGTAAGTGAGGTGTTAAAGTCCCCCACTATTATTTTGTTACTGTCGATTTCCTCTTTTATAGTTGTTAGCAGTTGCCTTATGTATTGAGGTGCTCCTATGTTGGGTGCATATATATTTAAAATTGTTATATCTTCTTCTTGGATTGATCCCTTGATCATTATGTAGTGTTATTCCTTGTCTCTTGTAACATTCTTTATTTTAAAGTCTATTTTATCTGATATGAGTATAGCCACTCCAGTTTTCTTTTGATTTCCATTTGCATGGAATATCTTTTTCCATCCCCTCAGTTTCAGTCTGTATGTGTCCCTAGGTCTAAAGTGGGTCTCTTGTAGACAGCATATATATGGGTCTTGGTTTTATATCCATTCCACAAGCCTGTGTGTTTTGGTTGGAGCATTTAATCCGTTTACGTTTAAGGTAATTATCTAAAGGTATGTTCCTATGACCATTTTCTTAATTGTTTTGGGTTTGTTTTTGTAGATCATTTTCTTCTCTTGTGTTTCCCACTTAGAGAAGTTCCTTTAGCATTTGTTGTAGAGCTGGTTTGGTGGTGCTCAATTCTCTTAGCCTTTGCTTGTCTGTAAAGGTTTTGATTTCTCCATGGAAACTGAATGAGATCCTTGCCGGGTAGAGTAATCTTGGTTGTAGGTTCTTCTCTTTCATCACTTTAAGTATATCATGCCACTCCCTTCTGGCTTGTAGAGTTTCTGCTGAGAAATCAGCTGTTAACCTGATGGGAGTTCCCTTGTTATGTTATTTGTCATTTTTCCCTGGCTGATTTCAATAATTTTTCTTTGTCTTTAATTTTTGCCAATTTGATTACTATGTGTCTTGGCATGTTTCTCCTTGGGTTTATCCTGTCTGGGACTCGCAGCGCTTCCTGGACTTGGGTGGCTATTTCCTTTCCCATGTTAGGGAAGTTTTCGAGTATAACCTCTTCAAATATTTTCTCTGGTCCTTTCTCTCTCTCTTCTCCTTCTGGGACCCCTATATTGCAAATGTTGTTGCATTTAGTGTCCCAGAAGTCTCTTTGGCTGTCTTCATTTCTTTTCATTCTTTTTTCTTTATTCTGTTCCACAGCAGTGAATTCACCATTCTGTCTTTCAGGTCACTTATCCATTCTTCTGCCTCAGTTATTCTGCTATTGATTTCTTCTAGTGTAGTTTTCATTTCAGTTATTGTATTATTCATCTATATTTTTTCTTTAATTCTTCTAGGTCTTTGTTAAACATTTCTTGCATCTTCTCGATCTTTGCCTCCATTGTTTTTCCAAGGTCCTGGATCATATTTACTATCATTATTCTGAATTCTTTTTCTGGAAGGTTGCCTATCTCCACTTCATTTAGTTGTTTTTCTGGGGTTTTATCTTGTTCCTTCATCTGGTACATAGCCCTCTGCCTTTTCATCTTGTCTATGTTTCTGTGAATGTGGTTTTTGTTCCACAGGCTGCAGGATGTAGTTCTTCTTGCTTCTGCTCTCTGCCCTCTGGTGGATGAGGCTGTCTATCAGGAGCTTTATTTTTGCAGCCATTGAAGGGGAAGTGTTGAGGAAGAATCCCCTGGAATTTGTCTAAGTTTTCCGTTTGCTTCTGTGGGGGAGCCTGACCATGTGCTGGGTTAGTTAACAACTCGTGTCTAAGGCTCACTAAAAGGAATTTCAGGGGTTATGTAATTTATTGCCTGTCTGGAAGCAAAACCAGCAGGGAATCCATTTCTCAGGGGAATTTGGCAATGGCATATATTTTTAAAAAAGACCAAAGAGATATTTTCTGTGTTTTTGTTCCCTCTAAGATTATTTCTCCTTCTGCATATTCTATAACCAGAATAGTATTCATTCTACTATTTAAAAAACAGTAAAATTTTCTGTGTCATGATTCTGAAACACTTTTTTTAGCTTTGTTATCTTTTCCTGTAGGGCTGTCATTAAAGTATGCCAATGAGAAGAAAAACAAAATTAAAAGCTATTCTGAGAAATTAAGAATCTTTTTTCTTAGGAATTTTTTTTCAGGTGGAAGAAAAATTGGGGATTTGAGATTGCTTTCATTATCACTCTTCAAAAATAACAAATAGCTTTTACCTTTTTCTCTTTCTTCTTTTTAAACAGTTCAGACATTTTCATTTTAAAATAACCTTCAGTTTAGAAGAAAGGCAACATAAAACTTCAGTAAGGCAGAGGAATCTGAAGAATGTTTTAGGGCAGTTATTCCCAGGGGATTTGGAGGACTAGGGTTAGATTTTATATCAGAATTACCGGCTTTTTTCAAATTGTGTTTGCTCAGTAAGGGCAAGACAGAATTTGAAGGGATTGAAGATGATACGGAGAGGGCAGTGGCCTTCCCTGTGGAAACTGGTTAATACTGCATTTTGTCAGAATTGTTGAGGGGTTCTCAAATGAATGAACATTTGTCCAGATTCCTCCTTCCCTCCCTCCTTTCCTTTTTTTAGGGGGTTGGGGGGGAGATTCTGTTGAACATCCAAACTCACTTGCTTCTCACCAAAGAAGTTGCAAAAGGCCAGGTATTTGTCCCCACCTCGCTCTCACCAGAGAAGTGCGAGAACATGCTTCAGCTTGACCAATCACATGCTCTCACTGGAACTTTGAATGAGGAGCGAGTGACATAGAAGCAGGACAGCTCCAGTTCCCAAGGCCAGTGGCCGAGCTCAGTGTCCAGAGCCGGGGGAGGGGGAGCGGCAGCAGCAAAGGAACCCACGTACATTTCTGGTCCGCGTTCCCCGGTCTTGCTGGCCAATTTTGGGAGCTACTCAGTGTGCTTCCAGCACGTTCTTTTTCTGCTGCGTCATTTGGAGTGGGTTTCCGTTGCTAGCCATAAAATCTTCATGGACACAGGCTCTTTCTGAGATTTGGCCCCGAGCTCCTGTCACACGGCACAGAAGCAGTCACCTGTGCGGGTGGCCTTGCTCAAGTCTGACCTGTTCCTTTTTACCTGATTTCACTCAGGATACTTTTCTTGCCCAAATCAAAGCCCAAAGGAGAATGATGTAATCACCAAGTGTTCAGAGAACAGAGTCAAAGAAGCATAGTTTCAAGAAAAAGATTGGTGTCACCCTTTCCAGCCCTTTCAACATTAGTTGAATTCCTATTCTTTTATGGAGAGCAGCAGTTCTGGAAAAGGCACTGGTGTCTTGAGGTTCAATGTTGGGGTTCACTTAGCTAAGCCTTGTTGAAGACAAACCTGCCAGCAGCTGACAGTCACCTTTTCCTGTTTCCTTCCCACCCATCCACTAAATCCATTTCAGGGTGGCGAAAAGTAGCAATGCAGAGCGAAGGCCGGCTCTTACCTGCTGAGACGTTCTGAGATGGAGCCTCTGAAGATGTGAATATAATTTATCAAGCAGTGTGTGTTCAATGATTCAGAAAGATCCATATGTGCTTTTGTTTCAGCCGCTCTAATGAGGATGCGTCAAGTTCAGTTAGATTCTTCTATTATCAGGCTCGTTCCTGAGTAAAGCAGAGTGGCTGCTCTCCAGAGAGGCACGGTCTTCCTGCAGGGATGCGCTAAGTTTGCAGAGGGGTGTTCTTCATCACCGGGGACCTTTGGCTTAGGACTGAGCCCCCTTCCATTGTCAAAAATCAATCTATTCTTTTCATAAGGAATTTGACCACATTCCAGCATCATCATCCACCGCTGGTTTTTAGCAAGCAAAGGAAAAAGGTCTAAGGCGAGATCTTCAAGAGTGAGTGATTTCGAGGGAAGCGGTGTGGGCTGGAGCCAGAGGCCGATGCAGAACAGGAGGTCACATTGTTTAACAGACCACAAGGAAATGACATTCCTTTCCGGTCTCTGCTGAAATGAAGGTCAAGTCTTCCGGTTTGGAGACAACTGGTGTCCCAAGGGGACAGAATCTTTTACAGTCAGAGGAATGTGCTGTCCAGCAAAGAGATCCTGAAATACATGAATGGCCAAGGATTAGTATAAATGTTTCACTGGAGGAAAAGGATCCTCCCCCCGATTCTAGCAAAAGCTTGTGCTTTTGTATAGAAAGAGAAACCCTGGGGATAAAAATGGGAATTTAGTGTGAAGCAAATAATCTTTTTTTTCCCCCAACTCAATATTCCATCTGCCTTAAGGGTGAAGGATGCATAAAAAGCTCTGTGGCAGTGGAAACTAAGCAGGGTTTTCTCTGTAGTAGCTGAACATGCTCCACGTGGGGGCAGAGTCTAATGGCTTATCTGTGAGGATGGTCAAGTAAGGGCAGGGGTATAGAGAATATAGAAGACAAGGTAACTAGGAAGAGCTCCTCTGAATGTATTTCTATGTCATCACTCTTGGGGTGTCTGAAACCAAGATTCCTTACCTGTTGCTCTGGGCTGAGATTTTCATGCTGATTCCTTCATAGGCAATTTGCATTAGAAAAATTGGCAATTCAGGGATGAAAATCCACAAATTTGCTTTCTTTTACTATTTGGTGGATGTCTTTAAGACATATCATCAGTCTCTTGGGAAACTTAACAACTGGCAGCCCTCATGAGGACACTGCAAGTGACGGCCAAAACTTCGAGTCCCCCTGGGAAAAAAAATAATCTCAGTGATTCTTGGATTAAAATTCCATCTGTAATTTACCTCCTCTGTTCCTCTATTTTGATATCTGTGTTTCCATTGACTAGTTCCTACTGTTGGCTTTTTAATAACATCCTGAGGGAGTCTTGAGATTGTTGAGACTTTTAGCAAATTACTAGAATTTTGACAGCATTTCTGTCACTCACCTTTTGTTCTAATAATAATAATATTTATTGAGTGCCTACTGCATATGTGTTAAGCACTATGTAATTTTTATAACAAGTCTGCTTAATGTTGGTGCTATAGTTCATTTTAAGGATAACGCAACCGTAGCACAGGGATTATCTAAGTGATTTCCGCACGCTAGCTGTTTTCTTGTTTGCTGTTATGTTTCTGGGTTTTCTTGTGTGTGTTCAGGGAGAGTCTTGCTGGCTTTGTAGGTTGATGAAAGCGCATCCTGATATTTCACTTCTTTACGCCCTCTTCCTGCCATGTCAGGAGCACCTCATTAGATTTTGTGATTGTTTCTGATCCTTTTCAAGTTAGAGTTGCTTAACTCACTCTTCAGCAGTGTATCAAAGTTGGCTGCTGGTGGCTGATAGGTATTATCAGAGGCTGCAGATCAGAAAATGCTTCATCAGCTTGAGTGCTCTGTGGCTCGGAAAGGGCAAGCACATGGGTATTTCCTTCCATCATAGTGAGGGAACGGTAGTAAGAATTAACTAATTTGCTGTCGGAATGGATGTCTTTGACTCAAGGCCTTAAAAATCTATGCTAATACTGCCTTTTATCTATTTGAAATCTTGTATTGAAATTTCCTGAACCTCTAAAAGGGCTGAGCACACAAAATTAGACTTTTTCTAAATGCTGGGTGAGTTGACTCAGAATGCACAGTATGTTAATTTGATTTCTTTAATATTTACCAACATGCTGTCCAATAAATATATGTATGACATGCAGGAACCAAATATTTTAAATATGGATACAAGATGAGCAATTTAGGGGTTCCCTGGTGGCGCAGTGGTTGAGAGTCCGCCTGCCGATGCAGGGGACACGGGTTCGTGCCCCGGTCCGGGGAGATCCCACATGCCGCAGGGCAGCTGGGCCCGTGAGCCATGGCCGCTGAGCCTGCGCGTCCGGAGCCTGTGCTCCTCAACGGGAGAGGCCACAACAGTGAGAGGCCTGAGTACAGCAAAAAAAAAAAAAAAAAAAAAGAGCAATTTAGCTCTCATTTTAGCAATAGTTGCTCAATTTAGCAACTATAAGATTTAAAAATTTTCCCCAAATGATTATAAAATTTCCCAAAATAGATTCCTTGGGACGCTAACCCCACAAGTGGTCCCCTGAAAAAAAAAAAAAGGAAGTTAAATGGTCCAATAAATTTGGGAGACAGCGCATACTTTGTTTCTTACTTGGAGAGATGCAATGCACATGAGCATGTAGTAGAATCGGCAACACTCTGCAGTAGGAAATCTGGATTTTATTTAAGCCCATTCTTTCTCAAATGTACTTGACCATGGAAGATTTTATTGGGTAACGCATTTAACATCCCACAGACCACCTTTTGGGAAATGCTGGACAGCGAAAATGGAAAGAAAGAGACAAGCTTAAGCTTTTCAGATGTGGATTCTTCTACCAGAGAGATTTTGAGAATGACAATCCCTGCCGTCAGGATTAGTGCAGGTTCAAGCCTATGAGAGAAATGTTGGGGGCATTGTGAAAGAACAGCAGGGGAAAGTCTGTACTATACGCACCCATCCAACAGCTTGGCATGTAATTTGGACCAGCTCCCCCTTGCTGGCACTCTCTGTAATCAGATAGAAGATCTCGCATTCACTCCCCTTCCTTAACCAAATGCAAAAGAGGGGAAGAGACTTGTGAAAACTGGATACCTACCCTTTTATTTATATTTATAAGCATTTTGGTACATCAGAGTATTTTCCAAAGTAAATCACATATATATTAATACTTTTTTTTTTCGTTAATGGGAAAATACTACTCTTGAGCGTCCTATAATCAGTCTTGAGGTCAGTTTCTATGTGTCGATTTCTTTAGACCTATTGAATAAGAGAGGAATTTATATATGTCACAACCTATTGTACTGTATTTGTTTTGAATGTGAATATTGCATTTCATGTCCTATGCTTTCCCACACCCTGTGGTTATATCATTCATAGGAACTATTCCAATTAGATCATGGCTCTTGAACGCTGGCCAAGCCAAGCTCCAAAAAAATGTGCTGGTGTCAATTTTTATTAGCACTTTTGCTTAGATAACAAGATTCCAAATGGAAAAGGTGACAGAGCAGAGTTGAGGAAAGCTCTACTGTATGTCAATAGATCAACATCTTAAGTTTTAAAAGACACTGCATGTCTTTCAGCTGTCTTTAGAGGAGCGAAATGGATCAGGATTTCATAAACTCGAATTCTTGGTCCATGGCCCCTCGCCAGCTCCCCCCCAGGATCCTGCTCAGCTTTTGGTCTTACCAGCAGGCTTGTTATGTGCTCCCTCTGAAGAGGGCTTTTTAATCTGGAAGAGGACACTGTCTCCCTTGTTGAGAGGGAGTCTGGAAGGATATTCCTGGGCCTCTTGGAATCTCGTTCTGCCTAACGTACTTGGAAATGAATTCACTTGTCAGAGAACAATTGACAAAGAAAGAAAAATCTCGATTAAATTTTTGGTCTAAAAAAAGCTGCTCTTAATCACTTCTTAAAATAGCAGCACTGTTTCATCACTGAGCCCACAAAAATGTGCAGGCCTGAAATTTGGTCAGCCTTGTTTCAAAGATATGCTTATAAAGTCTGTGCAGCCCCTCACCACCTAAAACAAAACAAATCAAACACACATACACACAAACCAATTAACTAGAAAAAAAATGTGTTTCCTCATAAGCCCATTCCTACAATTCCTAGTATTGTTCAGGAATGATACTAGCTTTCTTTCCAGTGAAAACATTTTACTAAGAATTTTTTAGCATTCAGGCAAATTTCCAGACCAGGACTATGGTATCACGTCTGTGTCCTCAAGTGAACAGTCTTCTGAGATACCCATTAAATACCTCTATCAGTGAGGATTGCCAAGTGTGACCCAAGTTTGAGATGCTTCTGATGTCATTTCTCTATGCCATATTAATCACCCACCTCAAGGGCATCCAGCCTGTGCAGAAGGGAGAGACTAGAAATCTGCTAAAGTTAAGATTATTGGAACTTGGAATTACCACACTAGTATAGATAGATTGATAGATAGAGAGATACATACATACATATACAATAGTACATGAAAAAAAATTGTTGCAAGTTGGGCTTCCTGGGGAACAGACTCTGGATGGACAGTAGTTTGTAGGATGCTTACTGGTGCCCGTGGGACCCACACCTGTGGGAGAGAAGGAAAGAACAGCAGCAGGATTAGGCAGGTGGAGAAGCCAGGCTGAGATGAAGTCTCAACAAAGGCCTTAGCCAACCCCCGGGAAGCGCCGATGCGGGGATGGTCCTTCAGTGTTGTCCCAGTTGGACCCAGTGTTGTCCCCTTATACCTCTGTGTTGACTTTGGATTGGTCTGCCCTGAGGAGGTGTGACCTTGGGTGAAGTGGCTCTTAGGCTGAGACAATTCCTGAAGGGGCCTGGCAGGTGAGGGTTTTCCGCCAGCAGCTGGGGAATTCTTCGTGCTGGAGGGACAGCGAGACATGCAGTGGAGCATTCATTATAAAACTCTTCCGTTTTCTTTTCTAACACAGAGGAAACTCATCCCATGGACCTAGAGAAACAGCATTCTATTAGGACAGATGTTTATTTTAAAGAAATCTTTGTGCCTCAAGGAAAGCAGTGATTGCTGGCACCCAGTGGCAATGGTGCTGTTTTCAACAAGTTGGGGACAAGCTCTGTCATAACCATGATTTCCACTCGCCTGGATAGTGGGAAAGCACCGTGTTAGTTGTGATGACTTTGGTGTCCCAGTCTTGGCCTTAACATTCTTTCCCTACTGTCCTGCCACCCCTTGCCTCTGTCACCATGATGCTCTCTCTTCTCATCCCCATACTGCGCTTTCTCCCTTTGCCTGGTGGGTCCTTAAGGTACAATATTTGGGGGCATATTTAGTATTATTTTATTTTTAATAATGTTTTTTGTATGGCCATCCCTTTGACATCTTCTATATCATATTTCACCCTTGACAATGAAATTCTGACAACAAAGAATGCTACTGAACGTTTTCTTTCATTTCTACGAGAGATAGCATGTGTAGGATTTAAGTACAAATCAGATGGCCAAGGTTTGAAGGTGACCCCACCGCTTACCTGCTGTGTCCATTGGGCAAGTTGTTAATTCTCTGTGCCTCAGTTTCTTCATCTGTAGAAGAGAGAGAATAATAGCACTTCTCACAGGTTGTGATGAGAATTAAATGAGTTAATTTTTTTTTTTTTTTTTTTTTGCTGTACGCGGGCCTCTCACTGTTGCGGCCTCTCCCGTTGCGGAGCACAGGCTCTGGACGCGCAGGCTCAGCGGCCATGGCTCACGGGCCCAGCCGCTCTGCGGCATGTGAGATCTTCCCGGACTGGGGCACGAACCCGTGTCCCCTGCATCGGCAGGCGGACTCTCAACCACTGCACCACCAGGGAAGCCCATGAGTTAATATTTTTAAAGTGTTTAGGACAGACCCTGGCACATAGTAAACATTACATAAATATTTTCTTATTAAAAAGTAAATTAAAATACTCTGGGCATGCTTTCTATACTTCCTTGTCTGGAAAGGGAGAGGATTTGGAATTAACATTTTTAAGCACCTACTATGTGTCAGAAGCTGAGCGAAAGGCACATAGATTGCTTTACTTAATCCTCATGATAGCCTACAGTTCAGATATTACTCCCCCTTTATGGATGAAGAAATTAAGATCCACAGAGTTTAAATTGCTCACCATTATGGAGCTACTGAGTGGTGAACTGGAATTCAAACAAACACGACCTGCCATTACGCCTTTGTCCCATTTTTATTCCCTTTTGCCTCATCCCCAGTCCTTTTTTTATGTTACCTCCTTGAAATGGTTTTCCATTCTCCAGTGAAGAAAACCTGATGTGCTCAGAGACATCCAAACCCGAATTCCTACCTCCCATAAGAAGTCCCTCTGAAACTATTAGTTTCATTTTTTTCCCTGCTACAACATCAAACAAAGAGTAATGGCATGAAAAAATATGACTTGACAGCATCATTTATATTGTAATTTTTCCCATATTATGAACTTCACCCCGAAAACAATACCCTTTATGGCAGAATTTAGCTTACTCGTGTTCTATTGTTAACTGCAAAAATTACATTTTAGTTTTTCGGGTTTCTTTGTATTCAGAGAGCTCATGAGCAAATATTTCTACACAAAAGAAAACCCCAAACCGAGAAGATTAATTCATAATAAGTCAAATTTTGATGCTAACATAGTTTGATCTGAGATTACCATTGACTAGAAATTGCCATCTCTGCTTCCTTGTTAAAAATGTCAAGTGTAATGAGTTCAGTGGACCCACTATTTGACAACCTCTGTTAACGGGATTTGCAGAATACATACTGGTATGTTAATTTTCACATTAAACCTGCCAAGTGGTTGTTGGCTTTGTAAAAATAGCTGCTTCCCTCATTTTTTTTTTTTTTAAGAAGATGTTGGGGGTAGGAATTTATTAAGTTATTTTTGCTGTGTTGGGTCTTCGTTTCTGTGCGAGGGTTTTCTCTAGTTGTGGCGAGTGGGGGCCGCTCTTCATCGCGGTGCGTGGGCCTCTCACTGTCGCGGCCTCTCTTGTTGCGGAGCACAGGCTCCAGACGCGCAGGCTCAGTAGTTGTGGCTCACTGGCCTAGTTGCTCCACGGCATGTGGGATCCTCCCAGACCAGGGCTCTAACCTGTGTCCCCTGCTTTAGCAGGCAGATTCTCAACCACTGTGCCACCAGGGAAGCCCTGCTTCCCTCATTTGACCAAACTTTGAAAGGCCCATAACAGAAAAGAAGTGATCATTTATTGAAGACGTTCTGTGTGTGCTAAACACTGTGCTGAGTACTTTGACCCATGTCACCCTAATTCATCCTCCACACATTTCTGTAAGGGGCGCAGTTAGTAGCTTCTTCAGTGAAAAAAGATCCCAGAAGGCTTTTGTTTCAGACACCATGAGATGGGAGAACTCTGACTTGAGCCTTTATGTGCAAGACTCATTATTAACATGTATGTGCAGACCTGATATTCCTATCCATGTTTTGGGGGGAAAGAGAAGACAGACAGAAAGAAGGAATCACCTTATCATCCATGCATTTCCTAATCACCTTCAGTGGTCAAAACCCTTAAGAACTTCTCAAGGGGCTCATGTCCTTGCACGAAGGCTACAGGGGAGAAGCAGGCAGATTGATCTTGTTCATGTTTGGTCGGGGAGGAATGCCGTCTTGGGTAGAGGCAACAGGTAGTGGAAAGGAAAAGAGAGACTGGGGCACCACTACTTGTGAACAGTATCAGGAACAGAACGTTGACAGAGGAGGCAGAACCTAGGCTAAATCAGAATATCAAAAGAAAGCCTTGACCCAGAAACTTGACCCTGAACCTGTACCTCTTCCCTAAACTTCCACCCAAGGCACTGCCTCTTTTTCCACATTTCCAGCCCACCACTGGTCCTGCTGGCTGGAGCCCCTACTCTAGCCTATAGAAGGCCCCCTAAGTGTCCTGGGTCGGACAAGGTCTCACCATTGTCAGACCTCAGAAGGTAGAAGGGACAGATGAAGGGGAGGTCCAAGTCCCACTGCAGTAAGGGAATAAAAGGCATTTCTTTTTTCTTCTTTTGACTATGCCACGTGGCATGTGGGATCTTTAGTTCCCTCACCAGGGATCGAATCTGCGCCCCTTGCAGTGGAAGCGTGGAATCTTAACCACTGGACCGCCAGGGAAGTCCCTAAAATGCATCTCTGACATCTCAGCTTGAAAAGGAATTTATTTCCCACGATATAATTGTAAGAAATGGTATATAGACTCTGAAGTGTTATTGGAGTTAAACTCCAGAAACAATTTGCAAGAAATTGGTTTTGTGTTGTTTTGTTTAGATGAACTGGCCTGAGAACCTAACAACCACGAACAACATAATTTTTTTTGAAAGTGTCTTCCTAATTTTCTAATATTTTAAAAAGTATTTAAAGACATATCATAAGGTGGGGCTAGCTTAAAGTTGAAGAGCTACGGAAAGGGCAATCAAAAGAATCTAAGAAATCTCCCCAAACAGGGGAGATAGGAATGCAGCAATTGACAAGTGAAATTAGAAATGGCTCACAAAATGAGGTGCTAAGATTAGGGCAAAATGGGGAAAGAAGCTGAATATACTTTGAAATGATTAAGTAATTTACTGAATACACTAATGCTCAAATTGCTGACATTGTTATTAGCATTTATCTCAGATCACGTACATCTACCATGAGATAAAATACACGTCAAATATATGAATCTCTTTATTCATTTACTAATTTATTTTTATTTTAAAATTTTATGTATTTATATTAGATATATGTGCAAGTGTGTACTACAGTTCTTTTCCTGACAAAAACTTATACTGTATTAAATATGCATCAAAGTTCTTAAACAAATCATGCCTCTTACTTTTTATAATCTCGCCACATCCCCATCGTACTTTTACTTTTGTAGTTTTCAGTATTGTCTGAACCTATGCTAAGTGGGAGTTTTCTTCTATATTTTTATTTCTGGGTTTCTGTATTTTATTGGACCTTACATTTCTGTAGAGTCATAAACTATGAAAAAAAAATCCTTGCTTACTTTCTAGGCAAGGTATGATAGCTGAGGAAATACTTGCTGTTCCTTTAATATTTTTCTACATAATTGGATCTATTTTAGCAGTCTGAGCTATTGCAGCTATTATGAATTGAACAATGGAGGAAGGCCAGTTATTCCAAAGCTGCATTTAACGGCTGCTCACCTTACACAGCTATTTCTCTTCAAAATCAACTACAATGCAACATGCATTTTCTGAGGAATTCAAGAGGCAGGCAGATCACCACTATGGAACAGCAGCATTTTAAAGTCTAGCATCAGACATTAAGAATCTTGGACCATCTGTCCTGTCATCCTGCTTCTTAGAGTTCCTGGCCAGTTGCACTCTTAACTACATTTTAAAAATGCAGATTGATGGTTAAGAACTATATCAAAGAATTTTTGTCCATAAAAATCTTCTGTATGAGAGGCATGTTCTCATATGTCCTGTCTATTCAGTATAGATGAGTTCTCCCAAAATTAGTCTCAAAATTGGCTTGAGCAAACAGCTGTAAGCATTAGAGGAAATGCATATGCCAAGATGAAAATCCAAATGAAAGGTACCAGTTGAAAGAGACTGGAAAATTGGGTAATAAAATTCACTTTAAAAATAGTAAGTGGATAACATAGACTGCTGATATGACTGACCTCTGTGTGTCCAGAAGTGATGCCACTGAAGCAAACCTGACACCCGGGAGCTCCAGGCCAATTAGCTCCACCCAGGCTAATTGATTGACTTCTCTTTGCCTTAAGAAATATGGCGGCTTGAGTGATGTTTGTCTTCAGCACCTCCCTACTTTATGTGATCCCCCATCATTGCTCATCTCAACACCTTAATTCAGTTTTCTGAGTGCTTGGGATCCCTCCCCTCCTTCCATCCTCCCTGGTCAGTGCCCCAGGTCCTCGGTCTTTCCTACCCATCAGAGCTACCTGAAATGCATTCAACTCCCTCAGGGCCCGTCCCCCTCTGAGATAGTAGCGTAGAATGATTTGGGAATCAGATAAGCCTGGGTCCAAATTCTGGCTTGGCTACTTATTAACTGTGAGACCTTGAGCGATGTATTTAACCCTTCTGAGCATGGTATGTTCATGAGTAAAATGGGCATAATAGTAGGAGTAGATAATAAGGTTGCTGTGAGGATTATAACACATAGTATATTGGAAGTGTCTGGTATAATATGTGAAAAACAGAAGGGGTCCAGTAAATGCAAGATATTATAAATGATTTGATATACAGTAAAAAGAGCCCAGACATTTACATCAGTGAAAGATCTAGCACTCTATAAGAAAAATTACAAAACATTATTGGGAGAAATTAAGTAAGATCTAAATAGATGGAGTGATATTGTCATGTACATGGATTGAAAGAGTCGATATATTAAAGATTAAAATTTTTCCCCAATCAATCTCCATATTCAATGGAATTCCAATAAAAATCCCCAGAGACTGATTTTCATATTGGCCAGCTGATATTAAATTTTACAAAGAAATTAAAAAATCCCAAGAATATTCATGCCACTCTTGAAGAAGAGTAACGAGGAGAGAGGATTTGTTCTGCCAAATATCAGGATTTGTGACGCGCTATCAGTCATGACTGTGTGGATCTGTCGCAGATATAAACAGACTCCTGAAAAAGAATAAGGATAGCCAAAACAGACTCACGCATAGACTGATACGACTTATGATAAAGGAGGTGGTCCAGAACAGTTGGGGAAATGACGGTGTTCTTGTTAAATGATGATGGGATAACTAAGTATCTAAAGGAGAAAAGAATGAAACTGGACCCCTTCCTAACACCACACACAAAAATCAACTTCATGTGGGTTATAAACTTAAATGTGAAAAGAAATATTTAAAAGTGTTTATATGACTATACATATCTTCATGCCATTGGGCAAGGTTTTAAAATATGATAGAAAAAGAAAAGATTGTAATGACATTAAACTTGAGTAATCAAATTCATGAAAAGGCACCACAAAGAGTGTGAAAATACAAGCCACAGAAGGAGATGATATTTACAACACATAATCAACATAGAACTTGTATCCAAAAATCAGTTACAAAAAGACAGACAACCCAAAGAAAAAAATGAGCAAAAGACTTGAATAAGCACTTCACAAAAAAGGAAATCCAAACAACTGATTGAAAGATGCCAAGAAGCTCAAGTTCATTAATAATCAGAAAGTACAAGCTGAGATCCCAGTGCACACACCAGAGTGGCAAAATTAAAAATCTGATAATAACAAGTGTTGGCTGGGACGTGGACTACAGAACTCTCATGCACTGTTGGTAGGAGTAGAAATGACTACAATTACTTTGGAAAACAGTTTGCATTTTCCAACAAAATTGGAGCTACACATACCTCACAACATAGCAATCCCACTCCTGGGTATATATCTAGAAAAATGCACACAACTGTGTCTCAGGAGATGTATAAGAGTGTTCTAAGCAGAATTTTGATAATAGTCTTCAACTGTAAATGAACCAAATGTCCATTAGCGGTATAATGGCCATAAACATTAAATGGATGAATAAATCGTGGTACATCCATTAGCACATTGCAATTCTATAACAATGTAAAATGAAAAAATACAGCTTCTTTAAAAAGAATCTTACAAACACAATATTGATCAAAAGAAGCAAGGCAATAAGAATGCATACAGTATATTTCTAACTGACATAAAATTGAAAAATAAGAGAAATCACACTTTGTAGGGAATAAAACTATAAAGAAACACTAGGAGAGCTAGGACAAGACCTCCCACCATAAGAATCAGGGCGGTGGTCACCTCCAGAGAGAGAAAGAGGATTTTGAATAGGAAGTATCATGGGGCGGGGGGGCGCTTCAGAGGAGCGACCAGTATTCGATTTTATATCTTGGACATTGGTTACAAGCATATTTACTACATAATTATACATTACACTGTATATTTGTGTGTTTTTGAATTCTGTGTGTGTGTGTCATATGTAAAAATAAATACAATATTTTAGAAATATACCCACCAGATAGAGAATCATGTCGGTACTATTTTAGATTCCAAAAAAAGCACAGTTATTATCCAGCCTCTGTGCTTTGAACATAAAACCAATGTCATGCTGATATCTTGAGCAGCCTTCCAAGCGTCACTGACAAGCTGTATTTAATGTTAAATAATAAGATAACATATAAATGAAGGGCTTACTATGTCCCAGGCAATGTGCTAAAGGTCTAGCACACATTAGCTTATTGAATCCTTACAATAGCCCTAGGAGGTAAGTGTTATTATGAACATTTTACAAATGAGGGTAATGTATGTTTGTCAGGGAAGTGTCTGTGTAAAGTCTCGCTCAGATTGAGTAAGTGGCAGAGATGGACTCCAACCCCGGTTGGTTTGACTTTCCAGGTGCCTTGCTGAGCTGCTGTCCTGTTTTCCTCCTCTGTTAACATTTAGACTTGGTCACTAATAACAAAATCTTGAACGTAACCAGATGACTACTATACAGAGATGGCTCCTACAGCATGGCATTCATTCTTCCCACAGACAGCTGCGTGCCAAGTTCCATGTTGGATTTTGTGGCTACAAAGAGGGAAATGACAGCAGCCCTGCCCTCAGGGAGCTCCTGGTCCAGGAAGAGAGTCTGGTAAGTAAACAAGTAAACAAAACCAGTAGTTTATGGGTTTCTAAAGTGGAATGAGGACAAACAAGGCTGGAAGAAGTAAAGAGGTAAAGGTAAGAGAAGATGCTTTAACCATAGCCTTTTAACCAACCAACCAACCAACCAACCAACTAATTTATCCTTCTTTATTACCTACTCCTGTACTTGTCTCTAATTACTTTGGAGCTAACTCTATCCCATAAGTTGTTTTTTCTTTCTTTTTTTTTAAACCAGACTCCGAGTTTTTCCATTCTTTGTCTTAGAAGTTGCGATTTTCGGGTTCCCCTTCTCCCTACCCTCCTGCCCCCCACCCCAGCTCCCCCCACCTCTCCTCCCCTCCTTCTCCCTCTCCTCTGCCTTTTCCTCCTCTTCTGGCTTCTTAAGTCCTACTTGTCCTTTAATGCCTGAATCAAATGCACCTTTCTCTGTAAATCTTATGACACCCCTCCCCCTCCCCTGGAAGTAAATGCTCCCTTCCTGACATCGTTCCACATTTTATGTTTGCCATTTGTACAGTCTACAGCGTATTTGATCTTGTAATATAATTATTTATGCGCACGTCTTATCTTCCCTGCTAGAGTGCAAGCTCCTTTAGCCCAGAGACCATGATTAATTTCTCTTTGTGTCTGTCAGCCTTGCTGGATAGACATGGACACATAAATAGAGCTGAGAGGTGTTTTGGCAGCAACCTGACTGAACTTTTGGTGGTTGGATGGGTCTTCTGGAGCAGAGGTATCATGAATACTGTAATGACAACTTACAGTATGTTAACATCTTAAGATATTTTTACTTGGAACAAACGGAATCGACAAAGAGGGAGGGTATCCACAGATGAAAGGTTATTGAAAATACTTTCTCCTTTTGCAAGAAAGGTCATTTATGAAGAAACAGCCAAGTTTTCACATGTATAGAACATGGAAAGGATGGCTAATCACCACTGATCTATGTTACCATGCTCATGAATTCAACCATCAGCGGCAATAATTACAGAATTTAGAACACAATATGCGTAAAATACCATGTTACATTATATTTGCAATTATTTCATTTTTGCTTAAGGATATGGAAGAAAATCACTAAAATCCTTTCAATTCTGGTTTGGAGATTGCTTCTATTTTTGTTTCTTCAGTGGGTTTCTCATCATTTCTTTATTACAACTTTTTCTTTGTTTTTCTCTGTGGGAAAAACTTTTCCAGCTACCAGACCTACACAGTAGGTAGAAAATTTGATGAAAATCTATGAAAGTTTGATGACTTTTAGAGACCTCGCCTTGAAATTTCTTTTTGTTTTTAAAATATTTAATGTTAAATGATCCCTAGGGAGCTCTACTGTGTAGCTACCTGGAAGTTCAGTGTAACACATTCAAGTTAACCACCTCAGAGGTGTACATCCAAAAGGGGGTGAACGATAGAAAAGATGAAAATTTTAATGCAGGTCAACAGGATGCTAGCCTCAATTCCAAATTCCTCCTTTCCCTGATGGTACCCATGGACAGCTCGCATCTTCTCCCTGTGACCATTTGAGTCTCCTTTTGAGGTTGTAGCTCTGATCTCCCCTATCTTAGGCTTTTTTTTTTTTTAATTTATTTGTTTAATTTACTTATTTTCGGCTGCGTTGGGTCCTCTTTGCTGCGTGCAGGCTTTCTCTAGTTGCAGCAAGCGGGGGCTACTCTTTGTTGTGGTGCACGGGCTTCTCACTGCGGTGGCTTCTCCTGCTGCGGAGCGCGGGCTCTAGGCCCGTGGGCCTCAGTAGTTGTGGCTTGTGGGCTCTAGAGCGCAGGCTCAGTTGTTGTGGTGCCCGGGCCTAGCTGCTCCGTGGCATGTGGGATCCTCCTGGACCAGGGCTCGAACCCATGTCCCCTGCATTGGCAGGTGGACTCCCAACCACTAAGCCACCAGGGAAGCCCTCCTCAGCTTCTTATATGGCTGTTGCCCTCATGAAACCATAGACCAAAATTGGCCACTGTCTGTTGGTAGGACTATTTCCAGAGATTCACTTGCAGTACCTCATTAGTGGGTCTTTAATGTACAGAAGTACAGGGAGAGACACAGGTGCAGACAGCAGCCCTAGGTCTGGGTCTTATGGCAAATGGGAACATTTTCTGGATGTAACATCACTCTGGTGGCTGTCCCTGCAGATGTGGGCATCTACTGCTTTGTATACATTTTTGCAGTGGCTTCCAAACGTTTTTGACCCTTCAAAAGTGAAAAAATTTGAGGATGATTCCCCCACAATATATGTATTTTTAATGTATGCAAAAAATAAAAATGAAGAAGCAATGAGGGCTTCCCTGGTGGCGCAGTGGTTGAGAGTCCGCCTGCCGATGCAGGGGACACGGGTTCGTGCCCCGGTCCGGGGAGATCCCACATGCCGCGGAGCAGCTGGGCCCGTGAGCCATGCCGCTGGGCCTGCGCGTCCGGAGCCTGTGCTCCGCAGCGGGAGAGGCCACAGCAGTGAGAGGCCCGCGTACCGCAAAAAAAAAAAAAGAAGCAATGAGATAAAGAAATATAAATAGGTGCTCTAATATTTTCTTCTAATGTCACAGAGGATCATCTTGCAAACCTCACCTTGGGCATCACTGCGTGGGTCCACTGCTCCATGGCAAAGGGTGTCTCAGCCACTATCTGTCTCTTTTGCCGCTCCTGAGCTAATAGCTAACGTCTCTCCATGTTATGGTTCTTCTTAATGTGTCTGTGTGTCTCTCCACTTTTGCTTTGCCTCCTATGGTGCTGATTCCCTCTGGATGTGTCACATACAAACTCCGTAAGAAATGGATCCAGTGAGGCCCGTCAGTCACTGCTCTGTGTGGAGCCCTCTTCTGGGCAGAGCTTTCTCGCCAGGCCCCAGGAGGACTGCTGACCAGCTTAGACAGCTTTGTGGAGTTGGGAGTTTGGCCTTGGTGCAGCCATCTACAGCCCCGGCAAGCGCTGCTGCCTCTTAGAACGCACGCATTCGGTGTGACGGGGGCCATGGGTGAGCCAGTCACTTGTAGGGACCGTGCACAGCTCCGAACTTGGCAGGGGTGCTCTTCTCATAGCCATTCTTCTTGGGTCAGTGTTAGGGTTCTTGGCTACAGATCCTGATGTAACTCTTCCTTTCGTGTATGGCCCCCCACTTCAAACAACCCCCAAAGCATCAACTGCAGAGCCACAATTTATGGGAAGGCCCCACTATTTCTGTCTCCTGATGTCCACAGTAAAGAAACACTCATTTAATCCACTTTTTGTTAATAAAAGTCCCTCCCTCCCGGAAGGAAATACGAGTTTTCGGGACAATCCAGCACATCTCAGGGTGAGTTCTCTTTGCACATTGAACCCTTCCCAGAAGTTTTAAGGGTGAGCCTTTGCCCACCTTCCCCTCCTGGTTGAGAATTTTAGAGCTAGAACCACCTGATAGCAAGAATTTGTTCGGGTCCTCTTTCTTCCCAGAGCCTATGGACATTTGTCCAAACTGCATCCATGGCACATGGCACAACATGCCTACATGTGCCCTGTGTCCTGAAGGCCGAGAAGACGAGGCTGCTTCCGGGCCTGGCTCCACCTGTGTGACTCAGGGGAGGCAGGGGCTAAGTGCCAGGGTCTGCAGCCTGGCTGCCGGGGTCCACAGTCCAAGGTCAGCCATGTATTCGTGCTATGATGTGAACACATCACTTATCTCTTTGTGCCTTGGTTTTCTCCTCTGTGAAATGGCAATAATAATAGAACCTGCCTCGTAGGATTATTTTGAGGATGAGCTGAATTAAGATATAGATTCTTACCACAGTGAGCATCCAGTAAATTCCTAAAAGCAATAATATACTTTCTGTGTGTTTTTGTTTTTGTTTTCAAACTAGGAGGGCTTATTAGACTCCTTGCTGAAACCACCGAAGATGAACAAAGTAAATGGATGGGTTTTGTTATCTGTGACGTGCAGGAGCAGCAAGCTGGGGTCTGTCCTGTTCACTTCTCTATCCTTAGTACCAAGCCCTATCCCTTGTACAATGCAGACATTCAATAAATATCAGTTATTGGTCTAGAAAATGTTAGGAGATACTGTTATATAAAAGTGAGTCTTCTTTTTCTTTTAGGTACGTGGGCCTCTCACTGTTGTGGCCTCTCCCGTTGCGGAGCACAGGCTCCGGACGCACAGGCTCACCAGCCATGGCTCACGGGCCCAGCCGCTCCGCGGCATGTGGGATCCGGGGCATGAACCCATGTCCCCTGCATCGGCAGGCGGACTCTCAACCACTGCGCCACCAGGGAAGCCCTACAAGTGAGTATTCTTGAATGGATTTTAATAAGTTTTTCTTTGCTGAAAGAAAATGCAGTGATGCCAATAGACTCTGGGAATATGCAATAAGGATCATTTCTGTTTATTGCCTGCCTCCCCCTCCCCCAGCCAATTATCTTATGTAATCCCCATGAAATCCTCTGAGGTAGGTATTAGTAATCACATTTTGCCAATGGGAAACTGAGCTTCACAGTTTGTGACCTTCACAGGGGCCACAGGGCATTGGGTGACCGAAAGGGGATGTGAACCCGGGCTACATGGATGGCTCTGAAGTCTGAGCCTTTTCTGTTGATTTATTTCCCAGCGGTGAGGACAGCTCAGAGGAAGAGCTGCCTGTCTAGTGCCTCGAGCATCCAGAACTTTGAGAGTGAAGTCAGTCACTCTGGGATGTAGGGTCCTCATGCTCCCTAGATGTGTCACTTAAACCCCCCACCATCATTCAGTTCCTAAACTGGTCATCAGAAACTGGTGTTTATCCAATTAGAAATCAGAGGCAGACAAATTGCTACACTGAATTCAAGTGCTTGATGAACTTTTCACCATAGGCTTGTCTGGGTTGATATTTCTTATTTTTTAGAAATGTAGAATTTAGTTGATGCATTACATCAGAAAGATCAGAAACTCAAAGATATATAATATATTGGGGAGACGGGGGAAAACCGCAAAGAGTGTGGAATGGGGCAGTTAATTTCAAGCTTTTGTTAGCATCTGCAAAAAAGTTAATGCCTACTTACTTTCAAACCAAAGGGGGGTTTGCCGGAAGCATTATTTAAATGCTTAAAAAATAGGGTTTTAAATAATTAAGATAAATGCTAAAAACAGCTAAGCAACAAACCCCTTTTAAATATTTTACCAAAGTATATTGCTAACATGCCTTATATTCAGACTATGTCCTGATTTGGATATTTCACGTTTCTGCAGTTTACTTTGTAGATCACTAATCAAGATTAAATAGTGACTATGCCTAATTACAATGGTCAGTCTTCATAGGCTGCAAAGAGAATGGAAATCTTAGAAATAAATGCTTTTGTTCAGAAAGAATTCTCTCTGAAATAATCACTCTGATGAGGGATTTGTTGAGATAATGTGATATAAGGGGTTGCCACTGGAAGTAATGGGATGACCAGAAACTGGAAAATTTGCGATGAATATCAAGAAAATACAAGGTTTTAAACTTTTAGACTCTGTGGAAGTCTTCGTGGGGGAACAGGTACAAGTCCTGAGTATTTATATCAGTTAAGCCCCAACACAAACATGAGGCTATTTATTCAGTAGGATACATTCCAGTGCTTTCTAGATACCATTCAAGAGTATTATGAAGCATACTTCTAATGTTATCCCTTAGATCCTGAGCAGGTAAGACTTTGGTATCTGTGCATAAACACTGAATTTTAATTCCACCACAAGTAATTATTCTCCCAAGTAATTTTCTTTAGAAGTATAAATTGTCTGACTCTACCTGCTTGGAGGGAAGGGGACGTTTTTCTTGAAGAACTATGATCTGATCTGTTGAGGGGCTGCAGAGCTGAAGGCAGGACCTTGACCTCTCTGGGTGAATCTGCTCAAGGTTCCCTTGATGAGAATACTTAAGTCACAGAAACAGAGACACCTCCAACCTGGATACAATGCAGTCTTATTCAACTCACGGGGCATTTCTCTGGACGTCAGGAATTCCTCTAGGTTCCCCAGTGGTCCTGACGTGCAGCCAACATTGAGAACCACTGCCAGAACGGCTGAGAGTTACATTCTGTCTCTTACCTGCGGTACAAACCTGACTCTACTCTGCTGATTCTCACAAGCCTTGGATTACTGCTTCTGCACTTTTGCCTGAACTCAAGGAAAATGGTCTACGATACCTCTACCAAGGCTCTTAACTGTGATGGTTAATTTTATCTGTCAACTTGACGGGACCATGGGTGCCCAGATTGGACATTGTTTCCGGATGTGCCTGTGAGGGTGTTTCTGGATTAGATTAGCATTTGAATCAGTGGACTCACTACAGTGGATTGCCCTCCCCAGGTGGTTGGGGATCATCCAATCTGTTGAGGAACTGAACAGAACAAAAGGCAGAGGAATGAGGAATTTGTCCCCTTTTTTTCCCCTGCCTTACTGATTGAGCTGGGACATCACATTTCATCTTCTCCTGCCCTTGGACTAGGATTTATATCACTGGCTCCCCTGATTCTCAGACCTTTGAACTTGGAGTGAATCACACCACTGGCTTTCCTGGGTCTCCATCTTGCAGACATCAGATTTGTGGGACTTACTAATCTTAATAATTGCATAAGCCAAGTTCTCATTTTATCTCCCTCCCCCCTTCCTCTCAGATCTCCTATTGGTTCTGTATCTCTGGAAAACCCTCACTAATACACTAACACTTTTCAATTCATTGACTCCTTGGGGAATCCAATAAAAACAATAAACCTTCTCCCAAGAAAATACACTTTATCTTGGAAGCAATTTAAGCATGCTTTAGAACCCCAGAATCCCAACTCTAAAAACCCTGATTAAAGTCCCTATCTCACTTAGATCATGCCTGAAACCAGATGTCCCTATTCTT
Source organism: Phocoena phocoena (assembly GCF_963924675.1). Taxonomy (NCBI): domain Eukaryota; kingdom Metazoa; phylum Chordata; class Mammalia; order Artiodactyla; family Phocoenidae; genus Phocoena; species Phocoena phocoena. Next base: position 165,762,336 of record NC_089220.1, read on the forward strand.
ATCTATCTGGAGTTGTTTCCTCTGAAGCCTGTGCCTGAGCCCAGGGGGACTAGGAAATTGTCATGTCCTCTCCCAAAGAAGCAGGAGATACCAGTAGTAAAGCCAGAAGCTGAACTCTGCTGGTGTAGCTGTTCAAAAATTATTTAGAACCCTAGAGGTACAGACATAAGAATATAATGCAAAACCAGAGGAGAGGTCCAACAATGCAACCACATAAATGTTATGTCCAAATGCCCTGGGATGATTTGCTTCAGTCTGGTTACCAGAACCAGTCTTAACAGCAGAGATGGGATTAGCCTGAGTGGTTTAGTTGGGTCTCACCCCTGCAGCTGGGAGGGAGTGTGGATGGACACTATAGAGGCCACTATGCAAACAACCATGACATCAACACCCACTCTCTCTGGTTGTCCTGTGCAGCTCTCGGGCGTGCCATGTCAAGTGCAGAATCACCCACCATGTGCTCCTGGAGCTCGTGACCCCACTGCGATGTCCACATCTCTAAAGCAGTGTTCACCATTTGTCAGGAATCTCAATGTCTCCACCTATTTTCAAGCATCTTTTCATTGTTTCTCCATTATTGAAGGGTTTGCTTTTTCATCTAAAATGTAAGAAACTACATAATGTGCATATGTAGGTTTGTCTTATGACAATTAGAACACAATTTAGTCTTGAGCAAGACACACTTGAAACCGGATTGTTTTGTTTTATAAATTGCTTAATACAGAAATGTGGTTTGAATCATAGTTCCTCCAAGTATTATCTAAACTGGGATTTTTTTTCCATTGTCAAGTAGAAAGAAGCAATGTAATCTTTAATCCAAACAAGGAAATGTTCATTAGTCCGTTTATTTGAAACATTTTGTTTTGTTTTGGTGGTTTTTTTAGTCTAACTTTCTACTTGGCAGCATTCAAACTTAGAGAATCCAGGTGAGATAAATGATAATCTAAAAAAAAAATATTGGCTCTAAAAGAGAAAATTTGTTTAGATCATTAACTATAGTAGATAGTGAAAAGCAGATAAATATCAACACCTCCCAAAAGGCAATAGGCCATTTATGAATGAGTTCTGCAAAACCTTCAAGTAACAGATAATTACTATTTTAAACTGTTGAAGAGTATTAAGAAAGAAAAAGAGAAGCTCTCTTATTTACTCTATATAGCTAGCATAACCCTGATGTAAAAATTGAACAGGTATAGTGAAACAGAGCAGGACCCTATGGTGCTTGCCCCCTATGTCCTCAGCCTGCCTTCTGTCTGTGGAAAAACTTCAGCCAAAGGATAAGTTTAATCAGAGAAGTGAGAAAATGCAGAAACAAAAGAAAACAGTCCAACAAGACCAAGTAATAATACTTTTGTCATTAAGTATAGTCAAGGACCTTTAGTTCCTCCTCAAGGGCTATAGATAACATTCTGAGCCGTATCCTTTGAGCTGTCTTATAGATACTTAAACCCCTTCCACCAGGTGGAAGAAGTTAACTACATGATGACCAGACGGTAACCATGACATAAGCTGCCATAATTCTGAGAGCTGGCCTTAAAGAAATGGAACAAATTGACCCTGGAACTGAACATTAACTGCACCTAAAACAATCAAGATGACGCTGATCAGACCACCGATGGCCAACGTCAAGATGACTGTCAGAGCTGACTGCGCTGTTTCTGCATGTAGCCCCCTCCCCGCATCTAGAAAAGCTCTTGCCCACTGATTGTCAGTGGGGGGAGTCGGCCTTTGGACAGGCCTCTGCCCCCTCCCCCGCCAGGCTGCCGGCCTCTGAAATAAAGCAAACTTTCCTTCCCACCAACCTGGCCTCTTCATTGGCTTTACAGCGGCGAGCAGCCCGACCCCACTTCCGGTTACAGTTTCTGGCTGCCAACCTGGGGCTGCTGCACTCTCGCGATATCTGCTCCCGGGGTTTTCCCGAGATGAGCCGCCATGGTGACGCGCCGGGATGGCTGTGAGGAGCCGCTGCTCGAGGCTCGCTGGCGCCGGGAAGGGGGTTTGGGGGGACGCTCCTAGCAGCTGCCGAAACTGCGTGTTTGGGGGATCCTTCCTGTTTCTGCCCTGCTCGGCACTGGCTGTCAACGTACGCTTTTCCTTGGTGGAATGGAAACATGCTGGACAAACTGACGAGCTCCATGACCAAGTAAGTCCACAGGTGTGTAGCCGGGCAAACTTCTCTTTTGAGCACGAAGTGCTATTTGGGAATTTTTGCCAATTGATTCTGACGTGCATCTGACACTGAGGACCGTTTGTGAGCACTGAGTGTCATTTGGGCATTTTGCCAGTTGGTTCTGATGTCGAGGACCATTTGTGTTGGGGAAGTGTTTGTCTGGGACTCCGGTATCAGTCATTGTCTTGGAGGATTGTGACAGTTCTGTCTAATGGTGTGTGAATGTATATTCCATTTGTGTGATTGGTATCTTTGTTGTCTTTTGTAAAATGGGAAGTTCAGGTTCAATTCATTAGAAATATTTTAGCCATGAGATTATGACTAAAGAAAAAGAAAGATTTTTTTTTAACAATATATGACAACAGTATTCTTTTAAAAATTTTTTTTTAATTTTTGGCTGTGGTGGTCCTCGTTGCTGTGTGTGGGCTTCTCTCTGGTTGCTGCGAGCGGGGGCTACTCTTCATTGTGGTGCGCGGGCTTCTCATTGCGGTGGCTTCTCTTGTTGCGGAGCATGGACTCTAGGCGCACAGGGTCAGTAGTTGTGGCTCGCGGGCTCTAGAGTGCAGGCTCAGTAGTTGTGGCGCACAGGCTTAGTTGCTTCGTGGCATGTGGGATCTTCCCGGACCAGGGCTTGAACCCGTGTCCTTTATTCCAGAGGCCAGCAACCTAAGGGGGAAGGTGGACTCCTGTTCAAAGCCTGACTTCTCCCCACTGGCAATGAGTGGGCAAGAGCTTTTTTTAGGTGAAGGGAGGGGGGCTATGTGCAGAAACAACACAGCCAGCTCTGACAGTCATCTTGAAATTGGTCATGCAGTGGTCTCATCAGCGTCCTCTTGATTGTTTTAAGTGCAGTTAATCTTCAGTTCCGGGGTCAGTTTGTTCCCATTTCTTTGAGGCCAGCGCTCAGAACTGTGGCAGCTATGTCATGGTTATAGTCTGGTCATCATGTAGTTAACTTCTTCTACCTAGTGGAAGGGGTTTAAGTATCTATAAGATAGCTCAAAGGATATGGCTCAGAATGTTATCTATAGCCCTTGAAGAGGAACTAAAGGTCTTTGACTATGCTTAATTCACTCACAAAACACAGTTGGTTTTCACACAGCACCACGTCAGTGTTGCATACAAAATAAGCCATGGTCCATGTCCTAGCAGAACTTATGTTTTTACTGATGAGACAATGTATATTCTTACCCATGTGAAATTTAAAAGCCAAAAAATGGTACAGAATGCATATGGTCCTCAAAAAGACAAAAGGGGTAACTGTGAACCTGCATAGTTAGAATAGGCTTCAAGGATCTTGATCTGAGTCTTGAAGGACAGGTTCAATGGAAAGTCAGCATTCCAGGTAGAGGGAAAAATATAAGGAAAGACTTGGGGGTGATTCAAAGATTAGTGAAAAAAGCAGACAGGCTGGCACAGTGGCTTTGGATTGGGGAACAATGTAAGAAAAAGTTTGGATTATGAAGAACCTGAAATGAACCCGTAAAGACTGGGGCTTGATTTCATAGGAAATGGAGAGCCACAGAAGCCTGTTGTGCAAAGGAGAGACACAAAGAACACAAAATACCATATGTTTTGTAAATGAGGATGTAGGAGAGGGGAGATCAGAGACAGCTAAGAATGTATTGCAATAAGCCAGGTCTCAGGTGGTGATAGCGATGGTACAGGTGATGGACCTGAAGGGCACTAAACTTTAACTTCTAGTCCCAGCTCTGCACTAACTGGCTTAATGATCTTGGACAAGACACTTATCTCTGGACCTCGGTTTCCTCCACTCCCAGGATCCCTTGGGATTAAATAAAGCATCTTTGAAGGTGACAACAAGCCAACAAAAATGGACCAAACAGATAGAAGTCTGTGACCCTCCTGTCTATCCTCGCTTCAACCAAATCACATTCAGCTGCTGCAGCAGCAGCAGTGACAGTAGTAGTAGTAATAGTAGTAATTCGGGGGCTTCTAGGTATCATTCAGAGAAAGGGTTCTGTTACTCTAGAAGTTTTGAAAAAACTGGACTATAGGAGCTTCCTTCTAAGACATAAAAATCTGTGATTCTATGGAGGAGAGTAGTTTTAAAAGAGAAGACTTTGGAACTATATTCAATATCTTGTAATAAACTATAACAAAAGAATCTGAAAGAAAACAAAAATGGCAAAAGCACATTGGCTTCTCAAGAAATGATAGGAGTAAGGATCTCAGAAAACGACTCCTCCATAAAAGCAGTCAGAATACTGACAAAAATTGTCAAAAATAAACTTTTTCAGAACTCTGGAAAGTAACCAAAAGTTTACAGCAATCCAAGGAACCTCAATGCGAGAAAAAACGCTGCATCTTGGAAACTCAGCAAGTTTGGTGGCATTGCAACTTGCTCTCTCCCCTTCTCCCCAGCTCCACAGCAGCCTTGAAAACTAAAGGCCTTGTAACCATGGTAACTGTGAAAGCCAGCATCCTAGCAGCCACTGCAGGCAGCAGACAAGTTTGGAGCTGCCGCAAAAGCTCTCTCCCCAGAGAATTGTTTCTATTTGATCTGTCTGGCTGCTCCAGCCCCATTCTCAAGGTTTGTCTGTATTTGACTGGACTCAGAACTTGCTCTATGTGGAGAGCCTATTGCCAGGGTATTTGTTGAAAATGATCAGTGGAAACCATTTAACATCACGACTGCCTGAGATGGGGTTACAAGTTGGGATACGCAAGAGGCTGACCAAAAGACTCAAAAGGAAAAGCATGGGAAAGAGATATGCACAGAGCACTAGGAAAAACTTATTTCTGACAATCTGGAAGGCCACACACATGCAGGGCTGTGCTCACGTTCAGGAAACACCTGAGAAGGCCCTAATCTCTCATCTCAACCTTACTTTGAGACTGTGCAAGTAGGAAGTGACGATTAAAGCAGAGTTATAAACTGCTGGAGCATTGAAGATATGCTGTAATGTACCTGGACCCTTTGGCAAAGGTTGAGAGACTTACCGGTATTTAAGAAAATCTCTGTCCAATCATGAGCAAGCTCAGCAGAGACTTCAGTGGCAGTTCTGCAAATCAGATCACGCTTTACCCCCAGCGGATTGTCGTTCTTGCTGTAGGTTGTAGTTGCTGCCCTTGTGTTTTATTTGCTTATCAACTTTCCTGGACTAATTCTATAAAGCCTGTATTCTTTTTGAGGCCACTCACTGCTGTGGCCTCTCCCGTTGTGGAGCACAGGCTCCGGACGTGCAGGTTCAGTGGCCATGGCTCATGGGCCCAGCCGCTCCGCGGCATGTGGGATCCTCCCGGACTGGGGCACGAACCCGCGTCCCATGCATCGGCAGGCGGACCCTCAACCACTGTGCCACTAGGGAAGCCCCAAAGCCCGTATTCTTTGTTGCAGGTACAAAAGAAGAAAAAAGACAAGAGACAAGATAAAAAAGTAAAATGACAGACATAAATCGTACTTTATCAATAATTACAATGAATGTAAATAACACATTCTAATCAAAAGGCAGAGATTGGAAGAATGGATCTAAAAAATATGATTCAAGGAGGTTATATTATGTGACAGATGCAAGGCAGACATGAACACAATGGAAGTACAGTCATATGCATAAAATATTGAGAATTATCATTTCAGAGCTTGAAGAGATCTTCAGAATCATCTATCCAAAGCCCTCATTTTCTATATGAAGGCAACTGCAGGAGACAAATGGAGCCACCATTGTTTTGTTACTATATAGGATGTTTTAATTTGTAAATAGTCTAAGTTTTCAATCTTTTCCTTTCTCCTTTGCTATGTCCAGCAAGGTATTTCCTAGCCCAAAAATATAATATTATGAATCAATATTGCTTTATGATTTTAGTTTTTTACACTTAAACTTCTGTGTAAATCCTTATACAGAATGCTAATTAATGCTCTTCTCCAAATAACATTGTTCAAGAAACTTGTTATTTCTACTCTGACTATAAATACCACAATATTCTTCAATCTGTTTTCTCTAATCTCTATTTTTTTCATGAATATGTCCCTGATTCAGAAGCTATTTCAATTTTTGTGGTTTTACGTTACAACATATGGTAAAGTAAGTCTTTTCAATCTTCTTTTTCAAATATATCTTGACTCATCTCAAGTTGTTCTTCAAGTAAAATTTTAGCATCATTTTTTAAAGTTCTAAACAGATTTTGTTTGGAATTATAGTTGGCATTGCATTAAATTTATAGTCCTGCCATGGGGTGTCAGAGTCAGAGGAGGGTAAAAAGGATGCTCATATAGAAAGTCTGGAGTGGGATGTTAGAGCCCAGGTAGGGTGAAGAAGGAAACACGCAGAGCTGTTGCTTGGTATTGTGTGTCAAAGCCTGAGTAGGACCTGGAGGGCATCCATAAAGTGAGGACAGCCTAGCCGGGGGATCGGCAGAACGTGGTTCATGTCTATGGTATCCCTGAAAAGGAACATAAGTTGAACTCAATTTTGAGGAAACATGAGACAAGCCCAAATTGAAGGACATTCTACAAAACAACTGGCCTACAGTCGTCTAAAGTATCAAGGTCATGAAAGTCAAGGGATGAACTATTAAAGATTGAAGGAGACTAAGGAGGCATAACTAAATGCCGTGCATGATTCTGAAATGGGCATTTTTACTGTAAAAGATTACTGAGATAATTGTTGAAACGATTATGGAGTTTAATGATTAGAAGACAGTAATACATCAATAATAATTTTCTGATTTTAATGGCTATATTGACATTATGTAGAACATCGTTGTTTGTAGGAAAAACCCACTAAAGTTTTTAGATGATAGGAAAATGGTAAAGTAATTTACTCTCAAATATTTCAGAGAAAAGCAGGTCTTTCTATTGTATTTCACCTTTTCTGTAACTATGTGATGGCTTCAAAAGTAATTTTTTTTAACAGGAAGCAATTTGTGCTGAAATTAAAGGTACAGACCAAACTGAGAGAGAACTGAATGATTTCAAGATTGAATCTTTCCATTCAGGAACATCTAATGTAGCTCCATTAACTCAAAGTTTTTGTTGTTGTTGTTGTTGTTGTTTTTGCGGTATGCGGGCCTCTCACTGCTGTGGCCTCTCCCGTTGCGGAGCACAGGCTCCGGCCGCGCAGGCTCAGTGGCCATGGCTCATGGGCCCAGCCGCTCTGCGGCATGTGGGATCTTCCCAGACTGGGGCACGAACCTGTGTCCCCTGCATCGGCAGGCGGACTCTCAACCACTGCGCCACCAGGGAAGCCCGTTTTTTTGTTTTTTTTTTTTAATACTCTCCAGGAAAGTGTTGTTTCTTCTATATATCTTGAATATTTCATTCTTAAGCATTTTATAATTTTTTTACTATTGTGAATGGAATTTTTTTTCCATTTCAGTTCTTCTTCTTCCTCTTCTCCTCCTTCTTCTTTTCTGATTCTATTGAGATTTATGTGTTTCATTTGCATCTTCAGCACTCAGCTGACATTCTGACCTTTTATTAGTTTTATTATATTTTTAGTTGTTTCCCTTAATTTTCTTAGAACTAAATCATATATCTGCAAATAATTTCAGTTTTATCCCTTCAATTTATGACTCTGTACCTTATTTCTTTTCTGATCTTTTTGCTAATAATTCTACAATGATGTAGCAAAAAGTCTTAAAAACTTATATCCTTGTTTTAAGATCAATGGAACAGGATAGAAAGCCCAGAGATAAACCCACACACATATGGTCACCTTATCTTTGATAAAGGAAGCAAGAATATACAGTGGAGAAAAGACAACCTCTTCAATAAGTGGTGCTGGCAAAACTGGACAGCTACATGTAAAAGAATGAAATTAGAACACTCCCTAACACCATACACAAAAATAAACTCAAAGTGGATTAAAGACCTAAATGTAAGGCCAGACACTATTAAACTCTTAGAGGAAAACATAGGCAGAACACTCCAGGACATAAATCACAGCAAGATCTTTTTTGACCCACCACCTAGAGAAATGGAAATAAAAACAAAGATAAACAAAGGGGACCTAATGAAACTTAAAAGCTTTTGCACAGCAAAGGAAACCATAAACAAGATGAGAAGACAACCCTCAGAATGGGAGGAAGTATTTGCAAATGAAGCAATTGACAAAGGATTAATCTTCAAAATTTACAAGCAGCTCATGCAGCTCAATATCAAAAAAACAAACAACCCAATCCAAAAATGGGCAGAAGACTGAAACAGACATTTCTCCAAAGAAGATATACAGACTGCCAATAAACACATGAAAGAATGCTCAACATCATTAATCATTAGAGAAATGCAAGTCAAAACTACAATGAGATATCATCTCACACCAGTCAGAATGGCCATCATCAAAAAGTCTACCAACAATAAATGCTGGAGAGGGTGTGGAGAAAAGGGAACCCTCTTGCACTGTTGGTGGGAATGTAAATTGATACAGCCACTGTGGAGAACAGTATGGAGGTTCCTTAAAAAACTACAAATAGAACTATCATATGACCCAGCAATCCCACTACTGGGCATATACCCTGAGAAAACCATAATTCAAAAGGAGTCATGTACCACAGTGTTCATTGGAGCACTATTTACAATAGCCAGGACATGGAAGCAACCTAAGTGTCCATTGACAGATGAATGGATAAAGAAGATGTGGCACATGTATACAATGGAATATTACTCAGCCATAAAAAGAAACGAAATTGAGTTATTTGTAGTGAGGTGGATGGACCTAGAGTCTGTGATACAGAGTGAAGTAAGTCAGAAAGAGAAAAAGAAATACCATATGCTAACACATATACATGGAATCTAAGAAAAAAAAAACAGGTCATGAAGAACCTAGGGGTAAGACAGGGATAAAAACGCAGACCTACTAGAGAATGGACTTGAGGATATGGGGAGGGGGAAGGGTAAGCTGGGACAAAGTGAGAGAGTGGCATAGACATATATACACTACCAAATGTAAAATAGATAGCTAGTGGGAAACAGTCACATAGCACAGGGAGATCAGCTCAGTGCTTTGGGACCACCTAGAGGGGTGGGATAGGGAGGGTGGGAGGGAAGGAGATGCAAGAGGGAAGAGATATGGGGATATATGTATACATATAATTGATGCACTTTGTTATAAAGCAGAAACTAACACACCATTGTAAAGCAATTTTACTCCAATAAAGATGTTAAAAAAAAACCCAAAACTTATATCCTTGTTTTAATCCTAATTTCAGTGGGAGTGCCACTAATGTTTTATGTTAGCTATGATATTTACTATTTGTTTTTTTTTTTTGCGGTACGCGGGCCTCTCACTGTTGTGGCCTCTCCCGTTGCAGAGCACAGGCTCCGGACGCGCAGGCCCAGCGGCCATGGCTCACGGGCCCAGCCACTCCGCGGCACGTGGGATCTTCCCGGACCGGGGCACGAACCCGCGTCCCCTGCATCGGCAGGCGGACTCTCTGCCACTGCGCCACCAGGGAAGCCCTACTATTTGTTTTTAATAGATACTCTTTGTCACAGTAAGAGAATATATTTTTATTCCTTAGCTTGCAAAGAATTTTTTCCCCTAAGGATTGGATATTGAATTTTATCAAGTACCTTTGTGGCAATTATGAAGATATTCATATTTTTCTCAGTTAACTCAGTAATGAATTACACAAACAGATTTCCTAAAGTTGACCCATTCCTAAATTCTTAGAAATAATTCAAGTTTGGAATTAATATAACATTCGATTTAATGTTATAATGTTCTGTATAGAATTTTTACAACTATATTTATAACTGATATTGGTCTTTTATTGTTCACTTCTATTATGCTATTCTTGTTCATTTTTAACTTTAAAGCAATGTAAACCTAATAAAATTGACTGGGAAATATTCCGATTTTTCTATCTTCTGTAATTGCTCAAATAACATAGGGACTTAATCAGACCTTCAGTGAATGGAGAGAATTGTCCATAAACCATATGGGTCTATTGCCTTTTCTTTTCTTCATTACAGTATTATTATTTTTAAGCTTTTCAGTTTCTTTCCTGGTTTGCATAGTTAGTACACTATGCGAATTTGATATGCTCTTGAGTCAATTTTGATGTTCTACATTTTCGCATAAAATCATCTTTACTATGTGTTCTAGCTTCTTTATTCCCTTGCTGTCTTTTGTTGTATTGATCAAGTTTCCTTTGATCTCTTTCTCAAGTGTTTAAAAGTTAGATGTCCAATTTTTATTCTGTTACTGGTTACCCTTACATTAAAAATATATTTGAACTTAAATTTCCCTGTCATTCTCAAGAACAAAGTAATATCTATGCATTCTCACCCACTCTGTTGCCCTCTCCTTCCCAAAGAAGACAAAAGTTAGCTTGTTTTACATCCCTCTCTCTCCAGTCCTCTCCTAGATGTTGTTCAGGTAGCTCCAGGTAATTTTAAAATGTTACACATTTTTATATTAAAAATGTTTATAATTGCTTTACTCTTCACAGGTTTAATTAATTGTTCTTATTTTTTAAAATTTCTTTTTAATCATCAAGTAATACAGGGATATATTCTAATTCTAAAAATTCAATCATTCTACATAAAATTAAAGTCTTCCTTTATCACCACTGTCAATGCCAATACCTTCCAAAGAAGTTATTGCTATTATGAATTTGGTATATATTCTTTCAAGTATATGGTGATGCATGGCATATATACCAAACCATGTGCTATACATGCAATATTTATAATATGTACATTTAATATGTTTAATATGGCACAATTATTATGTAACTCCCTTTTTCCTTAGCTGGCCAGTATGTCTTAGAACGTTTTTCATGTCACTATGTACAGATTCACTTCATTCTGGTTTTTTTTTTTTTTTTTGCGGTACGCGGCCCTCTCACTGTTGTGGCCTGTCCCGTTGCAGAGCACAGGCTCCGGACGCGCAGGCTCAGCGGCCATGGCTCACGGGCCCAGCCGTTCCGCGGCATGTGGGATCTTCCCAGACCGGGGCACGAACCCGTGTCCCCCGCACTGGCAGGCGGACTCTCAACCGCTGCGCCACCAGGGAAGCCCTCACCTCATTCTTTTAAACTGTTGCATCCCACAGTAGATATGTGCCCTAATTTATTCACCCATTCTCCTGTGATTAGACATGTAGGTCATGGTGTTGGAGCTGCTGCAGTGTTGAAGTGAGCATCCTTTACGTGCCTCTTTTTGAGCACAAACAAGTGTAACTCTAGGGTTTTATATCAATTGGGCTTTAATTCAGGAAAGATACTCTAGGTTTTCCACGCATAAAAGGATTTAACATAGAAATAAGTTGTCGATTAAATAACTGTAAGTGATGGAGGTGTGGAAGTCAAGGTATTTCATTGAAACTTTGACTTCAATGTCAACCACTCTTAGTGTGATCCCAGGATTTAGTGATTGCTGCAGCCACTTTTCCAAGAGCTGCTGCCATCACCTCCACTGCCACCCATGTAGCTGGTGATTAGACAGTGGGGTTATGACATATGGCCACTGCAAATCCCCCACCCTTTAGAGCTTGCTTGTCTGTCCACAATGTTGCAGAAAGATGGTATATCTTTCTTCTGTGTTCAAAAAAAGCTCTGACGAATGTGTTTAACTGGCAGAACCAAATTTACATCCAGAATCCTAAGCAGCAAGAAGAGTCTGAGGAATGTAGTTTTTAGCTTTCTAGTATCTCCAAATAGAAAAAAATGTATGAAGTCAAAGTTGAGAGTCAAACCACTCTATCACAGCTTAACCATTGCCTGCTCGATATCCATAAGCAAATTTTTATGCGGTGGAGTCTTCCTAACAGCAGCAAGTACTCGCATTATGCAACCATCCCCCATGCAAATAAAACACACCCTCTTCCCAAAGAAAAGACCCAAACCCCATTAAACACTGTATCCATCCCTGAAGATGTTCATTCCTTTTCTAATTCAGCCACAAACCTATTTTTGTATCCAATAACCTCATAATCAAATTACAGTTAACCATCACCGCATAGAAACAGAAGTGAAGAGGAGGAAAGAAATAGAAAATTGGTCAATTACATACAAATATATACATAACAAAGCAAGGAAGAAAAATATGTAGAGCTATTATATTCCTCAGTCCTGCAATAAGTCAGAGGAATATAGTTGGTATTTATAACTTCCTTTGCCCACTACCAATTTTCTGTATCTATTTGCCCTCAGCCAGCAATTCCATGGTCAGAGTTCTATATCTGGTGGGGTGACCCAAGCCTTCCATCCCTAAGTGCCTGAGCTCTTCCTGGCTTTACCTCTGTTGGGTTGCTGTGGTCTTCCGTAATCTTTATTATTGGATATAAAAATACTAGGAGACACCCTAGGGGATTCTCTGGGTTATAAATACTCCTTCATACCCTTGGTATGTGTCAGTAACCCTATTTCTGTTTGGTAATCAAGGTCAGTCACTCAAATTAGAGCAGTGAATCTCTTCTTTGTCTATTAGTTCAGCAGCAAGAGGACCCCAAAGTTCAGTGAAATCATTGAGTCATAGGAGGAAGGAGCTTGGAAGGAGCCCTTCTTTGGGAAATAAGACATGTAAGCCAGAAGAGTTCAAAATCATGGTAATGAGAATTCCCTGGTGGTCCAGTGGCTAAGATTCCGTGCTGCCAATGCAGGGGCCATGGGTTCGATCCCTGGTAGGGGAACTAAAATCCCACGTGCCACATGGCCAAAAAAAAAGATTCCAAAATCATGGTCATGAGAAGCAAAAATATTACAAGTGAGTAATTAGGTGTAATAGTGAAAGGAACCACTCGCATTTTACCCACTCAACTCCCAGACCCTCTTATTTTATTGGCAGGAGAATCAGCACCATATTATAGGACATTTAATATTTATTCTGATTATAAAAGTAATTTTTGATCATTAAAAAATGATATCATTCAAAACTACATAGAAAGTGAGATTCTCCTTTATTCTCTTTCCTGTCTTCCAGTGGTAACCATTGGCATCATTTGTATTATAGACACACACACACACACACATACACACAAATATACATGTGCTATACTATAATTTATTACTAAATTAGTAAGTAGTTTTACTGAGGGAATGTGAGTATACACTTCTACACTTAAAACATTTTAAAATATATTTATTTGTTTATCATTGACAGATCATCTTATTCCTTTGAACAGTGGTATAATATTCCATGGCTGGTTACATGGTAGTTTATTTAGTCAAGGCAGTATGAATAGACATTTAGTGGTTTATAAGTTTTGCTTTTATAATATCTATGCACATATGGTGGATAATTTTAAAAAGTAGAAATTTCACCTTTCCTCCTTAGATCTTCACTAAAGCTAGCAAAATATAGAGGCCACCTAACCTTATGGTTTCACCAATTAATTTGGAAAGTTAGACTTGCTTTGGTGTTAATTCAGAATCATTTCAAAGCAAAACAAGCCTCTTTATTTTTGTTTGGAGAGGAGGGCATTGGAGCGTGTGGTACTGCTAAGTGCAGTTTGTATATAATTGTTCCTTAAATAATTATGTGGCATAAGATGCTTTCTAAAGAATATATATATCTATAAGGTACATTAAAAATAACTTTTATTTTTGTCTTCAAAGAAAATAAAAATAGTCTGTATAATGGTATTTTAACTGAATACACACACACACACACACACACACACACCACACACACACCCCAGAAGCAGCAACTGCTTAGATTAGACAAGTGTTTATTCTCCATTTATAATAACTTTACACGTTTTAGTCACTGAACCATTGTATCATCAATTTTCATTTCTTTTTATTTTACTGTGAAGTGGACTGGTTCCAAGTTGACTAAGTCACACATTTAAAATAATTAAAAGTTTCACATTGCAGAAGAAAAATATACTCTTTCCTCCACCTTGGTTTGTGTCCTTTTCTCCACTCATGTATCACCATAATACTGAAAAACAGTAAACCAGAGCAGCATTTCACGTCTAACCTTCTTGCCTCAAATATTTAAGATGAAACTTATTAGTATATACAAACTCTAAGATGTTGAAACAACTAAATGTTTTTGAAATGACATTTACAAATAATGTTTGTGTATTTGCAATACTTTTAAAAGAGTATTTCATGCTAGAAATGTGCCTCTATACAAATGAAAAACCAAGGTGAATAAAGTCAAGTGCTAGGTACTGCCAAGGCAAATGCATCTTAATTGAAGACAGAAGGCGTTACCCACTGGTCTTTTTTTTTTTTTTTTTTTTTTTTTGCCACACCACTCAGCTTGCGGTATCTTAGTTCTCCGACCAGGGATGGAATCCAGGCGCCCCCGCAGTGGAAGCACGGAGTTCTAACCACTGGACCGCCAGGGAATTCCCCATGCCCACTGGTCTTAATGAGGCCACACCAGCCTGTGAATTCTCTTCTCTTACAATCTCCTCCTATACCCCTCCACTTCCTATCTCCATAAATTGCTCTTGTAGATGCACTGCACTCATATTTATTTCTCTCATTTTAGGTGATGGAGACTCCAGAATGTCTATGCAAAAGAATTAAGTGGTGCCAGTCTCGTAGGGAGAGCAGCTTGAGGGTGGATTTACATTGCTCTTTACATAAAATTGAGAACACATTGATTCTTTTAAAGAATGTCCTTCCTCCCCACAACCCAGCAATACCATTGCTTTTCAAGTGGAAAGGGAACTTCCAATCTACACTGATTCGGTTACTTTAATTCATGAGACTGAGGCCCACGAGCTGAAGCTAACTGCCCAGCTGATGGCAGACCCAGTCTCCTGTCTCTTACTCCAGTCCTGATATCTGGGAAGCATACTCAAAATGTTAAGTAATTATCACAAGCTTGATATTTGGTTTTTGAATTTGTTTTATATTTATATTGAAATGTTGCAATTCCTGGTCTTATTAGTGAATTTAGGAATTCATTTTAAATGAAATAATCAAGTCATACAGCAAAGACTTAATTTAGGGAAATATGTAGAGTTGAAAAAATTCACCTTTCTACTCTTTCTCATTGCAGCTTCTCTAAAATAGTGTTGTGGTTGTATGTCCAAATATTCTTTCTGCTGCATGAGAATTTGGATGCACTAAAAACAAAGTTTCAACAAAGGTAATTAGGTAGTTTATTGTAGCTTCTGTCTTCAAAAAATTGAAAAAGGTTTTCTCAGGCGAAGGCTATAATAAGCTGGAAGGTAAGATGGCTGCTCTATTGACAATGACAGTTCAAATTTTGATTATATGGAAATTGGGAAAGAATGGCACAATGGAATCTAAAAACCCTCCTTGCAGTATTAATGTTCCATCTCTCCATTAGTACATGTTCCTAGTCTTTACTTTTACCCAGAGAGATGGGTAAAAGTGCCTTAAGGGCACGGGGTGCCTTGAAGGTACACTAATTACCACATAAAGACTGGTGTTAAGAACTTCAGTGCCTCTTTGCAACACCAGAAGTTGCTTCCGGAAGTGGATATCCACGTTATAATACGTGTAGGATGCCAGAGTGAATGGTGTGACACAGAAATAGTTCTTGCATCTCTCTGTGCAAAGGTTCAGAGACATGAAAAACCTTGGTTCTTTCAGGCATATGCAAGATTTTCAGTAAAGGCGAGCAGTGCCATCCAAGAGAACTTTCTTTAAGATGGAAAGGTTTTATGTCTGTGCTGTCCAATACAGTAGCCACTTGCCATATGTGGGTATTGGTCACTTGAAAAATGGCTAGTGTAACTGAGTGACTCAATTTTAATTTTATTTCATTTTAATTAATTTAAATAGCCACATGTGGCTAGTGGATACCATGTTGGTCAATGCAGTTCTAGAACACAGAAGAGTAGATGAGAGTGGAAAGAGATGAGATTGTAAGAGACATGGTAGGAAGTATGGACTTTGCTGTCCCGAAGGTAACAAAGAGAAACTGAAGATGACTGATGGTAAAGGCCCTGAAGTTGGCATAAAAGCGTGAGCTCTAACGGCACAGGTAGAGAGACTGGCCATGGACTGTAGCTCATTGCCTGGGATCAGAGGAAATGAGGCAAGGTCAGGTGTGAGAGAACTAGGATTTATAAAGGCATGGAGAAGGGAAGCAAAATTTAAGGAAAGTCATATCAGGTAGATTCATTTCTTTTCCAAGTAGCAAGAGACCAGTTTGTCTACTGAAATTGAGGGAATGAAAGATGAAGAGTAGTGCTTGGAGGATGTGAAGAGGAGAGTAGGGTTGCTCTGAAATGATCATTTGGGGACTGACCAATGATAGTTATAGGATTTCCAGGTGGTGAGACTGGGGGTAGAGCTGAGGTTGGAAACTGTGCCTTTGAAATGGCGTCAAGCTGCCATTCCAGAAGGTTTATTTATCTGGGTATGGAATTGGAGAAGGTGTATTGCAGCAGAAATCCAGGGTCGTAGCCCCAAGCAGCTGCTGCAAAAGGCCTGGGATGCAAGGAAACTGAATAAGCTGGCGAGGGAGTCCTTCAGGTAATCAATAACTTGAGGTCATGAAAGACCTAGAAGAAAAAGTTAGGTCATGTGTAGAAAATTGGAGTTGAAGACTTCAGAGGCATGTTTATTGATGACCACAAGATCTGTGTTGTGGTGATGGTAATGTAGGCTGAAAGGTTTAGAGGTGAAAGCCACTGGAGTTGAGGTGTTGAGGGTCATCCACATTAAGAATGAACAATATGGCAAGACTTGGGTTAGAAAGTGAGTATGTGAACCAGATGTCTTTAATGAGTGACAGAAGTTATCATGACCTCAGCAATAAACCTACAGGGGAGGGAGAAGAAGGTGGTAGAGTAAGGTGGCATGAGCATTAAAAGGAAGGTATTTTTACAGGAAGGTAGATGAATAATGCCAACTCTACCCCCTGATCCTAGAAAAACACTGATGGCAGATGAGCATCTCCAGTGGCTGGTGGGAATGCAGTGTCCTCCAGAGTAGAGACAGATTTTAGTTAAGGAAGGACATGGAATAAGTGTTCAGTGACCAAGTTAATGATATTGGGGAGCTTATTTACTGGGTATGGAGAGTTCAAGAGGGTCCATGTGTTACAGAGCAGTTGAGGGTACCAGTGAGAGGTGAGAGAAAGTATAGCACAGGGACACAAGCAGGGTCTTTTATATTGTAACAAATTTGCTAGTACAATATATAGTAATTTTTGCTGACTTTGGAAATGGTTTAGGGAAAAAACAGAATTTGGACCCTATCACCAGTTAGATGTGGGGCAAACAGCCCTCACCACAGGTGGGGGAAGATTAGGTCTAGAACTTTACATTTTCTCTCATTCAGTTCATGGCTATGCATTCAGAGGGAGAGTGTAATGGAAGAGATTTGTTGATCTGCTTTTCTGACTGTCTTTAGAGACAGGATAAATTCTCATTAGTCTGGGATGATTCAGGTGTGACTGACTATCTGAAAGAGAAGGATAAATTATACGACCTTACCAGTGCTTTTACATTCCAATGGTTTTGTGAATCTAAGCTAAATTAGCTCTGATTTCTGAGTATTATAAATATAGTGGAATATCACTTCAACATTTTTTGAGGGTTCATGGTAACCTAATTTTCTAAACTTAAAATCAGAACATGTGGTCCAGCAATAGATGTTTTCTAATCTCTAAACTAAATGATAGGAAACTACACTTGGTTAGACACTGAAGGCACTGCCTTTATAGAAAAGAATAAAATAAATTTATACTGGAATTGTCCCAGAAAAGTCTAAGATATATGACCACTATACTTATAAGTAAGAATAATTTATCAGGTGGGTATTTCATTAACTATGCCTTTTTGGATATAGTTTAACAAATTCTGATCTAGGGCACAGAATGTCTCAGTGAGTTTCCAGTGAAGTCCAAACCCGAGAAATGAGAGATATAATTCTTATTGAGTAATTTAGACTTTTCTTCTCTACTTTAAGGCACTCTGGTCTTGCTTTTCTCCTATTTTTCTAAGTATGCATGCCTCATACGGGTTCCTTGTTTTACTCAACTGCTCAGAAACACATTATCTCACTTAAAATGAGGAAGCCAGACTTCCCTGGTGGTACAGTGGTTAAGAATCCGCCTGCCAATGCAGGGGACACAAGTTTGATCCCTGGTCAGGGAAGATCCCACATGCTGCAGGGCAACTAAGCCCCTGCACCACAACTACTGAGCCTGTGCTCTAGAGCCCGCAGGCCACAACTACTGAAGCTCACATGCCTAGAGTCTGTGCTCCGCAGCAAGAGAAGCCACTGCAGTGAGAAGCCTATGCACCACAACGAACAGTAGCCCCTGCTCGCTGCAACTAGAGAAAGCCCAAGTGCAGCAACAAAGACCCAATGCAGAAAGAAAGAAAGAAAGAAAGAAAGAAAGGAAAGAAAGAAAGAAAGAAAGAAAGAAAGAAAGAAAGAAAGAAAGAAAGAAAGAAAGAAAGAAAGGAAGGAAGGAAGGAAGGAAGGAAGGAAGGAAGGAAGGAAGGAAGGGAGAAAGAAAGAAAGAAAGAAAGAAAGAAAGAAAGAAAGAGAAAAAAGAAAAGAAAGAAAGAAAGAAAGAAAGGAAGAAAGAAAGAAAGAAAGAAAAGAAAGAAAGAAAGTGGAAGCCAATGAGAACGAGTTAGCTGTTTTCAGTGCTGTAATGCAAGGAAAATTCCTTCTTTTGTAAACGATAAAGAATTCTCAGCATATTTAGCCACAGCTAATCCTATTCCTTTGGCTGCAATGTGGTCCTGTACTTTGGAACATTTTAAGAGCATTACCTAGCTAGGCAATAAACATGCTTTAAAGGGCTTATTGGTAGTACGCTGACTCAAAGCAGAAATAATATCATTTCAAGTTGCTACTTCCCCATTCATTCTTTCTAAAGACCCCTGGAGGCTTTTCAAGGTCTCTTGCCCCCTCTGTGACAGTTTGATTTTGTAAGAGAATAGTCTTAGAATTCACTTTGTTCTACAATCTTAAAACAGAGCAAAACAGAACAAACAAGAAAATCTCCATATTTGTTTGAAATTTCATGAGGTGAAGACTTCTGGTCAAGAGATCAAGTCCAGCCTCTTCTTACCAGGGGTGCGTGGGGCATACCTGGAGTCACCTACAACCTATGGCTGGGACCTGCCCATGCCACAGAAACCACTTTTGGAGAAAAGAACTTTAGTTGGGGTTATGGAACTGGAGGAGAGGAAAAGTAAAGGAGTGAGAGGGGAATGAGAGGAGAGAAACTCCTTTAGAGCAAAAAGTGGGCAAAGGAAGGCAAGACCAGAGCTAGACTAGGGATTTCTGAGAGTAGGGCTGTGGGAACACAGTGACTTCCCATTACGTTCAGAATCTGAGGAAGAGGGATGCTTGAAATACTTATTCTTGGAATCTTGGGAGTTTTCTGAAGTTCCCAGACATTAAGAATGGGAATTAGGAGATAGCCCAGAGATCCTGGCCATGAAGACACTGTAAGATTCCCTGAACTCATATAATTGCCCCAAGTTATAGTCTTCTTTTAAAAAATCTCCTTTTCCCCACAGAGACACTGGTAAGCCCTCTAAGAGTGAACGGTCCATTCAAGCTTGGGAAACAGCCTCTTCTGTCATCAGATTTGGAAGATGATGGAACACAGACTATAGAGTAGGGCAGGCAGCTTTAAGGAAGAGTGGAAAGCAGAGTTTTCAGGTGACCCCAGAGGGACTCCTCACAAAAGCCAGCCAAGAATTCCCTCAGGAGTTTGAGGCTGCCATCTTCGCCAGGGGGTGTCAGGAAGGCTCACTGGATCATGGGGATCTTTCTGTTGCTGAAGAACTGGAGCCAGAGTCAGCTGCTCTGGGTTTGAAGAGCTTATGGGAAGTGGATGTTTAGTCTTCATCTCTCTTATCCTTCACCTCAAATTACTCCTCTATGCTCCTGTCTTGATAACATTTGAAATCAATTATCCCTCCTAGTGGGTCTCTGTTACCAAGTTTGGTCCAAATTCTTTGACAGTTCATAGCCAAGTTTAGCCAACTGCAATTTGGAATTCTGCTTCCTGCTCTGAATATCACAGCAGCCAGGAATTCCATTTTAGTTCTGCCTCGCCTGGATGGTTTTCCCCTTCATGGTGCTGTTTCCCTGCGTCAATTGGGCCCTGATAGTTCTTCTTGTTTTACAGAAAGTCACCAAGTTTAGTTCCTGTTGCCTATCTAACTTACTCTTTCCATTTCCAATAAAGTCACTAGGCAAGTTTTCTAATGTTCTGTGTTTGTACGGGGGTGGGGGGAGCGAGAGGGATGTAGAACAGTGTGGGAGAAAGTTCGTTAACTCCTTCTACTGCCGGTTGTCATCATGATTTTCTTCCATCCCTTTTGCTTTCTATCCTTTGACTAGAAAACACATCCCTTCCCTTTGGGCTGCCACAGTGACATCTCTGTTCTCCAGTCTTCCAAAAACCCTAGTAAATCCTTGTAGCATAGCTTAGTTGCATTACTTTTGATTATTTACTGTCCATTGCTTCTCCCTATTAGTGAGCTCTATGAAGGTAGGGATTGAATTTTACTTCAATTTGCAGTTCCAAAATTGAGCATTGTGCCCAGGACTCAATAAATATTTACCGAGTGAATGAATTAGAATCATCTTCCATCCTTGCAACACAGAACAATGTGATGCTTGTGACATTCTCCATTGAATCTCTTGTATGTTGTATGTTGGCTTGTATGTTGGCAATGACCACCTGTCAAATGCTGAATCAGACGCGGCTTTGATCTAATCCTGGAGGGTTTGGCTCTAGAGGAAAAGGACCTGATGAGGTACATACAGAGGATACTGAAGCAGCTGCTAGTTGCTTAAAATGGACTTAGTGCACCCTTCCTTCTGGTCTCCTTGTGCTCTACATCCACCCCAAGGGTAAAAAATCACCATGTGATGCAAGCACCAAAGGCTTCTGGATAAAATGGATGCAGTGCTGTAATTCAAGGAAAATTCCTTCTGCAAATGAGAAAGAATTCTAGGCATGGGAGAAATATACTTAAAAAGTCATATCCATGGAAAGTCAAGAAAATCACTGAGGTCAGACAAAGTGAGAAAGTCCAAGGTGGGAAGGAATTACTGAAACTGCTGTCATCTCTGAGGACATCTAGAGAGCCTCACACTTAGAGCTTTCCCAAAAAGGGTTTTAGGAAGTGTTAATATAAAAGAAAAATGGTGATCAAGAAGAAAAGCCCAGAACACTCAGGCAGCAAGGAAAACTGTCTCAGTCTCAATTGTTTTTTCTTTTTTGGCCACACTGCACGGCTTGCAGGATCTTAGTTCTCTGACCAGGGATTGAACCTGGGCCCCCGGCAGTGGAAGCGCAGAGTCCCAACCATTGGACTGCCAGGGAATTTCCACCAGTCTCAATTTTGAGTGGGAGTGACAAAGAATCTTCTCTGAAGATTTCAAGGTCACCAGCCATGACAAGGGGTGAAGTTTCAGCCCTGAATGTGCACTATTTGTGTGATGTGTAAAATCCTAACATAAAGGGGACTCTGGTTAAACATTACCTATTGACCTCAGAAGGAGAGTCAACTTCCTTCTGGAGTAGTGTACCCTCTACTCAGGCCTCCCACAAAAGACAGTGCCCACAACTATAAAACCCTTGGTTAAACACACACACACACACACACACACACACACACACACATGCCAATATGAATGAAATTTAGCAGAAATAGCAAACACAAAGCTGGATCCACAAAGAATTATCAGAGGCAATAAAACAATGAGGTTTAATATGTTTAAAGAAAGAGAATGCTTTAAAAGAGGAAAGAGAGGCTATGCAGTGACCAGACAGATTTGAAAAAGAAACAAACTGCAATTCTAGAAATGAAAAAAAATATGATTTAGAAAAAGAACTTAATGGGATGGCTAAAGAGCCATATAGACATAGCTGAAGAGAGAATTATGAGGAATGCTGATTAGAGAAAAAGACGAAAACAGAAAAGGAAAGTCAAATGCCTGAGAATTTTGCAGGATTGTTGAAATGCACACCTCCAATCCAGAAGACCAACACATCTTTATCTAGATAAATAAAAAGAAATCTACACCTAGACTCATCCAGTGGAACTACAGAACACAAAAAATAAAGAGAAATCATTAAGGGCAGCCAGAGGAAAAATAGGCAATTTACCCAAGAAGGAATAATGATTAGATTGAATGCTGAGTCATCGACAACAATGAAGACTGAAGAAAGTAGAATATTAAAATATTCAAAGTACCGACAGAAAACAACTGTAAAACAAGAATTGTGTTCTTGCAAAATTATCTTTCACAAGCAAGAGGAAAATATTTTCTGTATAATAAAACTGAAAGAATTTACCAGCAACAAATTTTCACTTATGGAATTTCCAAAAGGTGTTTTTCAAGTGGAAGGAAGAAATCTGCAAAAAAAATCTGAGCTATGGGGAATAAAATGGCATATAAATAAAATCATAAATATATCACTAAATCTACTTGCTATTGAGAGTATAAAACAATAATGTCTAAATTGTGGGGTGTCACAATAAATAATATGGAGCTAAAAGACTGGGCAAACATTGAATGTAAGCTGGGGAGTGGGTTGGCAGTGACTGAAAGTAAAACAGTAGACTTCTGTGTATGATTTAGAGAGTGGGAAAATATATCCATTAGAAAGTCACAACAGTTCTAAATATGTAATACGATAGACTAATAATATATGAAGGAAAAATTAATAGAATTACAAGAATAAATTGATGTATACTAACCACAGAGTGAAAATTTTCAACCTACCTCTCTCATTATTTATAGATCAAGAATAATATCAGAAATATAGAAAACTTCAGCAATGTAATTAGCAAGGTTGATTCAATGGACAACAGGAAATTCACTTAGAGAATATGAATATTCTCCAACAATATGGACATTTACTGATCGATCACATATTAGGGTACACAAAAAGTCTCAAAAATTTCAATAAATGGTTATCATATAGATCACATTCTTTAACCATACCTGATTAAATGAGAAGTTAAAAATAAAGCCATGAGTTTAAAAATCTCCATGTATTTGGAACTTTAAAATAACTAAATAACTCATGGATTAAAGATGAATCAAAGTGGAAATTAAAAAATACAAAAACTAAATGACAGCAAAAACATCATATATTGAAACTTGGAGAATGTAACCTAAGAGATGCTTCAAGGGCAATTTTTAGCCTAAAATGTGTATTAGGAAAGGAGAAGGTTGAAAACTAATGCAACTGCCAGTTTTGAAAATTAGAAAATTCAGTAGCGTATGACAATAGTAAAGATATGAGCAGGAATCAACAAAAATAAAAGGAAAGATACAGTAGAGAGCATAAAAAAGCCAAATGTTGATTGCTTGAAAATTAACAATAGATAAATCTCTGTAAGAGTGTTAAAGAAAAATAGAGAAGATACAAATGAATAATACTATGAATGAAAAAAGAACACAACTAGAGGTGCATCAAAGATAGAGAACATGGGAGAATACTATCAATAACATGTTTCAGTACATTTTGACAATCTGGAAGAAACAATGAATGTTAAATGCACAGACTGATAGTCTGGTGTTTAAAAAATTCACTTATATATTGTTTACAAGTAAAAGTTGATGGAAATTTTCACCTGGCTTACCTGTCCTAAACTAACCAAATTATGTCCATTGTCTCTGGGTAGTAAGGTACCTAATACAGTAGAAATTCACAGAGGTCTGAGCCAACAAATGTCACACAAGTCAGACTTACTTTGCCTCTAAGATTCTTGGAGACCTGCACAGGCATGTCTTTATTTCATCAGTCACTTTCCTGAGGGTGTGAGGTATTTTAGGACAGCCCTGCAGTTCCTTGAGCAGTATCTCTGGTTTCCATAAAATTGACCAAACAAACGCTTGTACAAAGCTCTTCACTACTAGAGCATCATGGACCTTGGCATAGGACTTCAACCTTGAGATGTCAATCTGGGACCTTTCCTGAGGGCTGAGTTCTTTCTTGGAGAGCCTAAGGGCTGACTTTACTAAAATCTGATTCCACATTTTCCTACCTGTCGTGACATTCAGTTATACTAATTTCATAGCGTCAGGTCCAATCTTATTATATAGGCTGGTAGTCAGCTGTCTAGGGCAGCAAAATATTGGCATTAAAGAGTTGGTGACTATTTTGGTAGAAAATAATTCTATTTTGAAAGACTACAGAGGAGACCTTCAAGATGGCGGAAGAGTAAAATGTGGAGATCACCTTCCTCTCCACAAATACATCAGAAATACATCTACATGTGGAACAGCTCCTACAGAACACCTCCTGAATGCTGGCAGAAGACCTCAGACTTCCCAAAAGGCAAGGAACTCCCCACGTACCTGGGTAGGGCAAAAGAAAAAAGAAAAAAACAGAGACAAAAGAATATGGACGAGACCTGCACCAGTGGGAGGGAGCTGTGAAGGAGGAAATGTTTCCACACACTAGGAAGCCCCTTCACTGGTGGAGACGGTGGGTGGTGGTGGGGAAGCTTGGGAGCCAGGGAGGAGAGTGCAGCAACAGGGGTGCGGCAAAGTGGAGAGATTACCGCGCAGAGGATCAGTGCCGACCAGCACTCACCCGCCCGAGGCTTGTCTGCGCACCTGCCAGGGCGGGTGGGGGCTGGGAGCTGAGGCTCAGGCTTTGGAGGTCAGACCCCAGGGAGAGGACTGGGGTTGGCTGCGTGAACACAGCCTTAAGGGGGCCAGTGTGCCACAGCTAGCCAGGGTGGGGGGGAGTCTGAGAAAAAGTCTGGAACTGCCTAAGAGGCAAGAGACCATTGTTTTGGGGTGCGTGAGGAGAGGGGAGTCAGAGCACCGCCTAAACGAGCTCCAGAGATGGGTGCGAGCTGTGGCTACCAG
The DNA here is from genome assembly GCF_963924675.1 of Phocoena phocoena. NCBI lineage: Eukaryota > Metazoa > Chordata > Mammalia > Artiodactyla > Phocoenidae > Phocoena > Phocoena phocoena. The sequence continues at coordinate 165,787,228 of NC_089220.1, forward strand.
CGAAGACACCAGAGATGGGTATGAGATGCTAAGGCTGCTACTGCAGCCACCAAGAAGCCTGTGTGCAAGCACAGGTCACTATCCACACCTCCCCTCCTAGGAGCCTGTGCAGCCTGCCATTGCCAGGGTCCCATGATCCAGGGACAACTTCCCTGGGAGAACACACAGCGCGCCTCAGGCTGTTACAATGTCATGCCAGCCACTGCCGCCGTAGGCTTGCCCCACATTCCATACCCCTCCCCCTCTCCGGCCTGAGTGAGCCAGAGCCCCCTAATCAGCTGCTACTGTAAGCCCATCCTGTCTGGGTGGGGAACAGATGCCCTCAGGCGACCTACACGGAGAGGCAGGGCCAGATACAAAGCTGAACCCCAGGAGTTCTGCGAACACAGAAGAGAAAGGGAAATTTCTCCCAGCAGCCTTAGGAGCAGCAGATTAAATCTCCACAGTCAACTTGATGTTCTCTGCATCTGTGGAATACCTAAATAGACAACAAATCATCCCAAAATTGAGGTGGTAGACTTTGGTAGCAACTGTAGACTTGGGGTTTTCTTTCTGCATCTAATTTGTTTTTGGTTATATGTTTATCTTAGTTTAGTATTTAAGAGTTTATTATCATTGGTAGATTTATTGGTTTGGTTGCTCTCTTTTCTTTTACATATATATATATATTTTTTTTTTCTTCCTTTTTCGCGTTTTGTGAGTGTGTACGTGTATGCTTCTTTGTGTGTTTTTGGCTGTATAGCTTTGCTTTTACCATTTGTCCTAGGGTTCTGTCTGTCCTTTTTTTTAGTATACTCTTTAGTGCTTGTTATCATTGGTGGATTTGTTTTTTGGTTTGGTGGCTCTCTTTTTTCTTTCTTTCCTTTTTAAATTACTTTTAAATTTTTCTTTATTTTTAATGATTATTTTTTATTTTAACGACTTTATTTTCTTTTTTTCTTTCTTTCTTTTTTCTCCCTTTTCTTCTGAGCCGTGTGGCTGACAGGGTCTTGGTGCTGCGGCAGGGTGTCAGGCATGTGCCTCTGAGGTGGGAGAGCCGAGTTTAGGACACTGGCCCATCAGAGACCTCCCAGCTCCACGTAATATCAAACAGTGAAAGCTATCCCAGAGATCTCCATCTAAACACTAAGACCCAAATCCACTCAATGACGAGCAACCTACAGTGCTGGACATGCCAAGCCAAACAACTAGCAGGAAAGGAACACAACCCCACCCATTAGCAGAGAGGCTGCCTAAAATCATAGTAAGGTCACAAACACCTCAAAACACACCACCGGACGCAGACCTGCCTGCCAGAAAGACAAGATCCAGCCTCATCCACCAGAACAGAGCCACTAGTCCCCTCCACCAGGAAGCCTACACAACCCACTGAACCAACCTTAGCCACTGGGGGCAGACACCAAAAACAACAGGAACTAGGAACCTGCAGCCTGTGAAAAGGAGACCCCAAACATAGTAAGTTAAGCAAAATGAGAAGATAGAGAAACAGAGCAGATGAAGGAGCAAGGTAAAAACCCACCAGACCAAACATTTGAAGAGGAAATAGGCAGTCTACCTGAAAAAGAATTCAGAGTAACGACATGAAAGATGATCCAAAATCTTGGAAATAGAATGGAGAAAATAAAAGAAACGTTTAACAAGGACCTAAAACAACTAAAGAGCAAACAAACGATGAACAACAGAATAAATGAAATTAAAAATTCTCTAGAAGGAATTAATCGCAGAATAACTGAGGCAGAAGAACGGATAAGTGACCTGGAAGATAAAAAGTGGATATAACTGCTGCAGAGCAGAACAAAGAAAAAAGAATGAAAAGAATTGAGGACAGTCTCAGAGACCTCTAGGATAACAAATGCACCAACATTCAAATTATAGGGATCCAAGAAGAAGAAGAGAGAAAAAAAGGGACTGAGAAAATATTTGAAGAGATTATAGTTGAAAACTTCCCTAATATGGGAAAGGAAATAGTTAATCAAGTCCAAGAAGCACAGAGAGTCCCATACAGGATAACTCCAAAGAGAAACATGCAAAGACACATATTAATCAAACTATTAAAAATTAAATACAAAGAAAGCATATTAAAAACAGCAAGGGAAAAACAACAAATAACATACCAGGGAATCCCCATAAGGTTAACAGCTCATCTTTCAGCAGATTCTCTGCAAGCCAGAAGGGAGTGGCAGGACATATATAAAGTGATGAAACGGAAAAATCTACAATCAAGATTACTCTACCCAGCAAGGATCTCATTCAGATTCGACAGAGAAATTAAAACCTTTACAGACAAGCAAAAGCTAAAAGAATTCAGCACAACCAAATGAGCTTCACAACAAATGGTAAAGGAACTTCTCTACGCGAGAAACACAAGAGAAGGTAAAGACCTACAGTAACAAACCCAAAACAATTAAGAAAATGGTAATAGGAACATACATATTGATAATTACCTTAAATGTAAAAGGATTAAGTGCTCCAACCAAAAGACATAGACTGGCTGAATGGATAAAAAAACAAGACCCGTATATATGTTGTCTACAAGAGACCCACTTCAGACCTAGGGACAGATAGAGACTGAAAGTGAGGAGACGGAAAAAGATATTCCATGCAAATGGAAATCAAAGGAAGCTGCAGTAGCAATTCTCATATCAGACAAAATAGACTTTAAAACAAAGACTATTACAAGAGACAAAGAAGGAGACTACATAATGATTAAGGGATCAATCCAAGAAGAAGATATAATAATTGTAAACATTTATGCACCCAACATAGGAGCACCTCAATACATAAGGCAAATGCTAACAGTCAGAAAAGGGGAAATTGACAGTAAAACAATCATATTAGGGGACTTTAACACCCTACTTTCACCAATGGACAGATCATCCAAAATGAAAATAAATAAGGAAACACAAGCTTTAAAGGACACATTAGACCAGATGGACTTAATTGACATTTATAGGACATTCCATCCAAAAACAACAGAATACACTTTCTTCTCAAGTGCTCATGGAACGTTCTTCAGGATAGATCATATCATGGGTCACAAATGAAGCGTCAGTAAATTGAAGAAAATTGAAATTATATCAAGTATCTTTTCTGATCACAACGCTATGAGACTAGATATCAATTACAGGAAAAATATGTAAAAAATACATATACATGGAGGCTAAACAATACATTACTAAATAAGCAAGAGATCACTGAAGAAATCAAAGAGGAAATAAAAAAAAATACCTAGGAACAAATCACAATGAAAATATGATGACCGAAAACCTACGGGACGCAGCAAAAGCAGTTCTAAGAGGGAAGTTTATAGCAATACAATCCTACCTCAAGAAACAAGAAACATCTCAAATAAACAACCTAACCTTAAACCTAAAGCAATTAGAGAAAGAAGAACAAAACACAAAGTTAGCAGAAGGAAAGAAATCACAAAGATCAGATCAGAAATAAATGACAAAGAAGTGAAGGAAACAATAGCAAAGATCAATAAAACTAAAAGCTGATTCTTTGAGAAGATAAACAAAATTGATAAACCATTAGCCAGACTCATCAAGAAAACAGGGAGAAGACTCAAATCAGTAGAATTAGAAGTGAAAAAGGAGAAGTAACAACTGACACTGCAGAAATACAAATGATAATGAGAGATTACTACAGGCAACTATATGCCAATAAAATGGACAACCTGGAAGAAATGGACAAATTCTTAGAAGAGCATAACCTTCTGAGACTTAACCAGGAAGAAACAGAAAATATAAACAGACCACTAACAAGCACTGAAATTGAGACTGTGATTAAAAATCTTCCAACAAACAAAAGCCCAGGACCAGATGGCTTCACAGGCGAATTCTATCATTTAGAGAAGAGCTAACACCTATCCTTCTCAAACTCTTCCAAAATATAGCAGAGGGAGGAGCACTCCCAAACTCATTCTACAAGGCCACCATCACCCTGATACCAAAACCAGACAAGGATGTCACAAAGAAAGAAAACTACAGGCCTATATTACTGATGAACATAGATACAAAAATCCTCAACAAAATACTAGCAAACAGAATCCAGCAGCACATTAAAAGGATCATACACCATGATCAAGTGGGGTTTATCCCAGGAATGCAAGGATTCTTCAATATACGCAAATCAATGAACGTGATACACAGTATTAACAAATTGAAGGAGAAAAACCATATGATCATTTCAATAGATGCAGAAAAAGCTTTGACAAAATTTAACACCCACTTATAATAAAAACTCCCCAGAGAATAGGCATAGAGGGAACTTGCCTCAACATAATAAAGGCCATATATGACAAATCCACAGCCAACATCGTTCTCAATGGTGAAAAACTGAAACCATTTCCACTAAGATCAGGAAAAAGATAGGGTTGCCCGCTCTCACCAGTATTATTCAACATAGTTTTGGAAGTTTTAGCCACAGCAATCAGAGAAGAAAAAGAAATAAAAGGAATCCAAATCAGAAAAGAAGAAGTAAAGCTGTCACTGTTTGCAGATGAAGAGAATCCTAATGATGCTACCAGGAGACTACTAGAGCTAATAAATGAATTTGGTAAAGTAGCAGGATACAAAATTAATGCACAGAAGTCTCTTGCATTCTTATACACTAATGATGAAAAATCTGAAAGAGAAATTAAGGAAACACTCCCATTTACCATTGCAACCAAAAGAATAAAATACCTAGGAATAAGCCTACTTAAGGAGACAAAAGACCTGTATGCAGAAAACTATAAGATACTGAGGAAAGAAATGAAAGATGATGCGAACAGATGGAGAGGTATACCATGTTTTTGGATTGGAAGAATCAACATTGTGAAAATGACTATACTACCCAAAGCAGTCTACAGATTCGGTGTAATCCCTGTCAAACTACCACTGGCATTTTTCACAGAACTAAACAAAAAATTTTCACAGAACTAAAACAAAAAATTTCACCATTTGTATGGAAACACAAAAGACCCCGAATAGCCAAAGCAATACTGAGAAAGAAAAATGGAGCTGGAGGAATCAGGCTCCCTGACTTCAGACTATACTACAAAGCTACAGTAATCAAGACAGTATGGTACTGGCACAAAAACAGAAATATCGATCAATGCAAAGGATAGAAAGCCCAGAGATAAACCCACGCACATATGGTCACCTTATTTTTGATAAAGGAGGCGAGAATATACAATGGAGAAAAGACAGCCTCTTCAATAAGTGGTGCTGGGAAAACTGGACAGCTACATGTAAAAAATGAAATTAGAACACTCCCTAACACCATACACAAAAATAATCTCAAAATGGATTAACGACCTAATAAGGCCAGATAGTATACAACTTTTAGAGGAAAACACAGGCAGAACACTCTATGACATAAATCACAGCAAGATCCTTTTTGACCCACCACCTAGAGAAATGGATATAAAAACAAAAATAAACAAAGGGGACCTAATGAAACTTAAAAGCTTTTGCACAGCAAAGGAAAGCATAAACAAGATGAGAAGACAACCCTCAGAATGGGAGAAAGTATTTGCAAATGAAGCAACTGACAAAGGATTAATCTCCAAAATTTACAAGCAGCTCATGCAGCTCAATATCAAAAAAACAAACAACCCAATCCAAAAATGGGCAGAAGACTGAAACAGACATTTCTCCAAAGAAGATATACAGACTGCCAATAAACACATGAAAGAATGCTCAACATCATTAATCATTAGAGAAATGCAAATCAAAACTACAATGAGATATCATCTCACACCAGTCAGAATGGCCATCATCAAAAAGTCTACCAACAATAAATGCTGGAGAGGGTGTGGAGAAAAGGGAACCCTCTTGCACTGTTGGTGGGAATGTAAATTGATACAGCCACTATGGAGGACAGTATGGAGGTTCCTTAAAAAACTACAAATAGAACTATCATATGACCCAGCAATCCCACTACTGGGCATATACCCTGAGAAAACCATAATTCTAAAAGAGTCATGGGGCTTCCCTGGTGGCGCAGTGGTTGAGAGTCCGCCTGCCGATGCAGGGGACATGGGTTCATGCCCCGGTCCGGGAAGATCCCACATGCTGCGGAGTGGCTGAGCCCATGAGCCATGGCCACTGAGCCTGCGTGTCCGGAGCCTGTGCTCTGCAACGGGAGAGGCCACAACAGTGAGAGGCCCGCGTACCACAAAAAAAAAAAAAAAAAAAAGAGTCATGTACCACAATGTTCATTGCAGCTCTTTACAATAACTGGAACATGGAAGCAACCTAAGTGTCCATCATCAGATGAATGGATAAAGAAGATTTGGCACATATATACAATGAAATATTACTCAGCCATAAAATGAAACGAAATCGAGTTATTTGTAGTGAGGTGGATGGACCTAGAGTCTGTGATACAGAGTGAAGTAAGTCAGAAAGAGAAAAACATATACCGTATGCTAACACATATATATGGAATCTAAGAAAAACAAACAAACAAACAAAAAGGTCATGAAGAAGCTAGGGGTAAGACAGGAATAAAGACACAGACCTACTAGAGAATGGACTTGAGGATATGGGGAGGGGAAAGGGTAAGCTGGGACAAAGTGAGAGAGTGGCATGGACTTATATATCTACCAAATGTAAAATAAATATTTAGTGGGAAGCAGCCACATAGCTTAGGGAGATCAGCTTGGTGCTTTGTGACTACCTAGAGGGGTGGGATAAGGAGGGTGGGAGGGATGGAGACACAAGAGGGAGGAGATATATGTATATGTATAGCTGATTCACTTTGTTATAAAGCAGAAACATACCATTGTAAAGTAATTATACTCCAATAAAGATGTTTAAAAAAATAAAATATTACAAAAAAGAAAATAGTTAAAAAGCAAAGTTTAAAATATAAAGTTTGCACCCTTGAAAGAATCAATGCTATAAGAGGAAGGTTTGAAACTTAAGATTCATGCTGAGCTTCTGTCTTTCTAGAATAGCTAAGAGAGTTCTATGCCCAGGCAGATTTTCAAAACAGAAAACAGCTTTCTCTTTTCTCCAAAAATATTAACTTGCAGACTTCCACTCTGACATTCTCACAACAGGCAATTTCTGTTAAAAATGTTTAAATTTTATTTTCAGCAAAGTAAAACACACATGGAGTTTAAAGAAATTAACACATATAATAAAAAACTGTCCTCCCTTGCTCTAATATCTGAGTTGGGTTTCTCAGAAGCACGCTCTTTATTTCTTTTAGCTATTTCTTCTGATAACTGCCTATATAATTTAAAATGCTACTCTCAGTTCGATTTTTCAGTTTTAGGCACTGATTGCTGACTTCTTGGTATGAAAGATGAGCATTTGAAACTCTGATAAGACCACCCGAACCCTCAACTTCCTCCATCTTCCCAATATATTTATATAACTTTTAAATAAAATCAGTAACCAATGTTACATTTTCGTGGCTATGAAAGTATCATTCACACCTGAGGAAAATCTTGTTCCAAGACTGTATTTTCTTTTTAATGAAACTTTCTATGTTCCTTGGAATTGACATTTGATTCATTATTACTTGCTTTTTAATTTTTTTTCATGTTCCCATCACAAATTTTTCTGAAACTCTTCACAAGAACTATAAAACCCATGATACTATTTTAATTACTTTTCTACAAGGGGAAACATAGCAGGTAACCTACCAATTCTAGTGTGTTTCCCCCTGGAGACGTAGTTCTTCAATGCATCTAGCCCTCTCTCCTATTCTGGATGATATGATCTGGCTTATTGCAGACATGGCATCCTGGGACTCCCCTGTGCCTCACTACTGTCTTAGATCCTCTGTTCCTTACATTTGCTCTCTGGTTTCCTTGTTTACTCGCTTATTTTGCTGCAGAGCATCATCCAGTAGCTTCCTGAGAAAGAGTGCCTGGGAATTGGCAAGTAACATTTCTGAGACCTTGAATGTCTGCAAATGTGTTTATATCACCTTTGTACTTCTGGTAGATTGCCTGGATATGGATCCTAATTTTTTTTTTTTTCACAATTCTGAAGGTATTGCTCCATTGTTTTCTAGTTTCCAATGTCTCTGATACAAAGTCTAATGTTATTCTAATTCTTTATCCTTTGAATTAACACGTTTTTTTCCCCTGGAAGCTTTCTGGATTAAAAAAAAAAAATCTCTGGAGTTTTAAAAATTATGACAAGTTTTGCTTGGGTCCTTTCTTGTTCATTTTGCTTGGTTCATTATTTCAATCCCAGGAAATTATTTTGTATTTGTTATTACCCAAATCTCCTCACCTGTGTTTTCTTTGTTTTCCTTTTTTGTATTAGCGATTATTTGGATGTGGAAGCTTGAATTAATCACACAACTTTCCAGAATTTTCCTTTCCTGTTTTGTGTCTCTTTATCTTAAATTCTACTTTCTGGGAGGTATTCCTCAATTTATCTTCCAGCCCTTCTGTTATTTTATTAATTTATTTTTTGTCTATCCTGTTTTTAATTTCCATGAATTCTTTATTGTTATCTGTGTCTTTATTATTTTTTATGGAGTCAGTATTTTCTTTTAGCTCTTTGAGGAGATTAAATGCATGTTTAAAAATTTTTTTCAACTTTCCGGATTGTGTTATTTCCCTTGATTGCCCATGGCTTCTTTATATTAAGCTGTTTGGAATATGTGTGTGTAAAGGCAGGCCATATTGACTAGGGCTCCATGTGAGTTTCCTAGCAAAGGCCCAGCTGTTTCAGTGTGTATTATCAAATGTCAGTATATGCAAATATTCCGTTCATCCTCCACTCAGTCTTTTTATATCTCAAGAGGAAAGAATTCTCTAGTCTCCAGCCTTGGGGAATATGCCTAGTTGCCTGCATTCTTGGAGTTGAGTCATGGAAAAGTGGTGGGTGTCTCAATATTCAGTATATAGTCTTTTAAATTTAATTTTTTAATTTACATAAGGTAGTATTCACTCTTTTCGGGTTTTGTTCTATAAGTTTTGATGAATGCAAAGAGTTTCAAACCACCACTGCAATTGAGAAATAAAACAGTTCCTTCATCCTCCAAAATAGCTTCCTGCTTGTCCTTTGTAGTCAATCTCTCCTGCAAGCCCTAACCACTAGCAACCACTGATATCTTTACCATTCCTAAGGTTTTACTTTTCTAGAATATCATATAAATGGAATCATTCTTCTTTACTTTTTCACGTCCAGTTACTTTCATTTGGCATAATGCACTTGAGAATCATCCATCCTGTTACATACATCAACAAACAGTTCATTCCTTTGTTTGCTGATTAACATTCCACTGTATGGATGTACCACAGATTGTTCATCTATTCCTCTGTTGAAGGACATCTTGATTGTTTCCAGTTTTTGGTGATTATGAATAAAGCTGCTACAAACATTTTCATATGGGCCTTTTTATGAAAATAGGTTTTCATTTCAATCCTACCCCCTGGGAGTGAGATGGCTAGGTCATATGGTAAATGTATATTTAACTTTGTAATAAACTGACAAACTGCTTTCAAAGTGGCTGTACCATTTTGCATTTTCATCAGCAATGTGTGAGAGCTCCAGTTGCTTTACAACCTCACCAGGATATTATTAGGATTTGTTTGTTTCTTTTTTTTTAAAATAGATTTAATTGCTAGGTTGGGTCTTTGTTGCTGTGCGTGGGCTTTCTCTAGTTGCGAGGAGTGGGGGCTACTCTTCATTGCGGTGCGTGGGCTTCTCATTGCGGTGGCTTCTCTTGTTGCAGAGCACAAGCTCTAGGTGCGTGGGCTTCAGTAGTTGCGGCATGCAGGCTCAGTAGTTGTGGCTCACGGGCTGTAGAGCGCAGGCTTAGTAGTTGTGGTGCACAGGTTTAGTTGCTCTGCGGCATGTGGGATCTTTCTGGACCAGGGCTTGAACCTGTGTCCCCTGCATTGGCAGGTGGATTCTTAACCACTGTGCCACCAGTGAAGTCCCTGTTTGTTTGTTTCTGAAGTCATTCTACTAGGTGAATAGTGGTATCACATGGTGGTTTCAGTTTGCATTTTCCTAATGACTAATAATGCTAAATATCTTTTCACACACTTATTTGCCATCTATATATCTTATTTGGTGGAGTATCTTTTGAAATATTTTGTGCATTTTTATAGGGCTGTTTATTTTCTTATTGTTGAATTTCAAGATTTCTTTATTTATTCTGGACATATCAGTGCATTTATAGGTGTCTGATTTGCAAATATTTTCTCCTAGTCTGTGGCTTGGCTTTTCATTTCTTTAATACTGGCTTTTACAGAGCAGAAGTTCTTAGTTTTAAGGAGATACAATTTATCAATTCATTCTTGTACGGATTGTACTTTCAGTGTCATATCTAAGAATCCTTTGCCTAATCAAGGTCATAAAGATTTACTATGTTTTTTTATAAAAGTTCTATAGATTTACATCTTACATTTAGATCTATAATCCATTTTGAATTAATTTTTGTAAAGATGTTAGGTTTAGGTCAAGGTTTATTTCTTTTCATGTATGTATGTCTGATTTTCCCAGCAACATTTGTTGAAAAGATGATTCTCTCACTGTTGGATTTCCTTGCACCTTTATCAGAAATAAATTGTCCGTATTTGTGTGAGTCTATTTCTGTACTTTATATCCTATTCCATTCATCCATCCTTTCACCAGTATGTCACAGCCTTATTGTAGTTTTAGAGTGAACCTTCAAATCAGGTAATATGTGGCCTCCAAATTTGTTTTTATTTTTCAAAAGTGTTTTGGTTCTCTACTTCTTTTGCCTTTCCATATACATTTTACGTCAGCTTGTGGACACCTGTAAAAATTCCTCTGGGATTTTGATTGGGATTGTTACACATGAGACGGGATCCCTGGTGGAACATCCCAGATAATTGTGGAGGACACATATGAGACACCTTTTGAAGCCTCCTAGAAACAGTCAAGAGAACTTTGCAAAGGTGTTCTAAGTCAGCATGCGTTATCCAGCAGACCTCAACTTCTGCTCCTGGTCAAGATGGAGTAACAGGCATTGTTTCCTGGAAGAAACAACTAAAAAAACCCCCCCCAAAACCCTAAAAATGATATATTAAACAATGGTTTTCAAGAGATTGAACAACAGTTAATGAAGAACCGTTTTCCCTGAGAAATGGGAAACAAATGAGGTGAGTATTATGCATGATGGTGTTGGGAATCTGGAGATGTTATGTCTGCTAAAGTTTGCAGAACAGAATACCAGAGAGGAGAAGGCTGTGCAGAGAGGGAACTCCAGAGATCGCCAGATGGTACCTTTTGAATATTCTGCAGGACACTGATAAACACATGCATATGAGAAAACTCCCCAAAGCAGGGGAAAGAACACTTTAAAAGATTGGAGTGAACATACTTGGTGTTTATATGGGGCCTGAAATAGTTTCTGTTGCCATCAGCCAAAATGAAAAGACTCATAATTCTGGGGTCACTGGGTAGAACACTCGGGAAGATCCTGCCTAAGAAATGGGGAATAATTAGCCTTAGACTAGACAGTACTCTGCTTAACAAGTCAGAAAAGCCAGATCCAAACAAACCAAACAGTTTTACAGTAATTTAACTGTATCCAAGTACAAAGCTTAAGTAGATTTATAGGAATACAAAACAGCACACAACAAGGTAAAATTCTTAATGCCCGCCACTCAATCAAAAATTACCAGGCATGCAAAGAGGCAAGAAAATATGATCCGTAATGAGGATAAAACTTAAATCAATCAAAGTGGACCCAGAATTGAAACACATGCTAGAATTAGCAGACAAGGACATTAAGATAGTTACAACTGTATTCCAGATGTTCAAAAAGCTGGAGGAAAGACTGAACAAGTAGAGATATGCTATAAATAAAAAAGCTCAAATCATATTTCTAAAGATAACTAAAATCTCAGAGAGGAAAAAATTCACTGAAAGGATTATTGGCAGATTAAACATTGCAGAAGAAATGATTATGAAACTTGGTGGCATACCAAAAGAAACTATGCAAAATGAAAAACAGACAAAAAAGAGAAAACAATAACAACAAATAAGAAGACCAGGAGAATTATTGAGATGTAGTACCACTGCAATGGCCTATCATGTGTGAACTTGAAGTTTACAGAAGAAAGCACACAGAGGTTGAGATAAAAATATTTAAAGAAATAATGATTGAAATTTTTTCAAATCTAGAAATCTATATATCCAAGATGATCAACTAAGCAAGCAAAACAAAAAACCAAAGCAAACCAAGCCAAAACAAAAAATCTATGAAGAAAACTACACCAAAGCACATCATAATCAAATTCTCCAAACTACGATCTACAATCAGGAGAAAATCTCAAAAAGAGCCAGAGAAAAAAAGATATTAAGTAGAAGGGAATGATGATAAGAATTACAGCAGATTTTTCAATAGAAGCAGTACAAGTGAGATGGCAGTGGAGCAGTATCTCAAAAGTAGTGGAAGAAAAATTATCAATGAGAATTCTATACTCAGTGAAGATAACTTTTAAATACAAACATAAAATAAGGACTTTTTCAGACATAAAAATGCTGAAAGAATTCATTACCAACAGAGATACACTACAAGAAATGTTCAAGGAAGTCCTTCAAACAGAATGAAAATATCAGATGGAAATATGGATGTATACAAAGGAATGAAGAGCACTGGAAATAGTAACTATGTGCTTAAAAATAAAAGGCCTTTTTCCTGTTTACTTAAATCTTGTACAGGAAAGTTGACTATGTAAAGCAAAAACAGTAACAATAAATTGTTAAAACAATTATGTTTACATATATTTAAAACATGTAGAAATAAAATGAATGACAACAATAGCACAAAAGACAGGGTGGAGAAATGGAAGTTGTAAGGTTCTTTCACCATATGTGACATGGTATAACATCACTTGAAGTTAAAGATATTTAGATGATAGTAAAACCCCTAAAAAACTGCTAAATAACAAAACAGAGTTATGTCTAATAAGCCAACAAAGGATATAAAATGGAACTATTACAATTTTTCATTAATTCAAAAGAATGCAGGAAATGAAGAAAAGGCACATAAACAGATGAGACATAGCAAGATGGTAAATTTAAGTCTAAACATATAATTAATCACATAAAACTAAAGGGTTTAAATACTGTAATTAAAAGGCAGAAACTTTCAGGTTGGCTAAAAAAGTGGGACTCAACTATTGGCTGTCTACAAGAAACCAACACAAATAGGTTAAAAGTAAAAGAATGGAAAAGAATATACCATGCTAATACTAATCTAAGGAATGCTTGAGTGGTTATATTAATATCAAAGTAGACTTCGGGACAAAGAATATTATGTTGGATAAATGGGATTATTTCATAATGATAGAGACTTCAATTCATCAAGACTAGATAACAGTCCTAAATGTTTATATATCTAATAAAAGAACTTCAAAATACACGAGGCAAAGACTGATAGAACTGCACAGAGAAATAGACAAATCCACAAATATAATCAGAGAATTAAATCTAATTGATAGAACAAATAGAATATCAGTAAGGATGTAGATGATTTGAATAACACTATAAATCAATTTGACCTAATTTATATTTATAAAACACTTGATTCAACAGCAACAGAATACACATTACTTTCAAAGGCACGTATTTGCTAAGATAGATTGTGTTTTGGGTCATAAAAATGTCTCAAGTTCTCTGAGCACAATGGAATTAAATTAGAAATGTATAACTGAAAGATCTCTGGAAAATATCTGAATATTTAGAAATGAAATAACACATTTCTAAATAATCCATGAGTCAGTCAAGAGATCAAAAAGAGATTACAAAGTATTTTATACTGGATGTGAGTACAAACAGAAAGTATCAAAATATGTGGGATGCCATTAAAGTAGTAATTAGAGGGAGATTTAGAGCGCTAAGTGTCAATATTATTAGATAATAAAAAAAGGCTCAAATCATTGACCTCAGTTTCCACCTTAAGAAACCAGAAAAAAAAGAGCAAATTAAACCTAAAGTAAGCAGAAGATTGGACATAATTGAAGATTAGAGTGGAAGACAGAAAAATAATAGAAAAAAATCAGTGAAACCAAAAGCTGATTCTTTGAAAAGACAGATAAATTGAACTCCAAGCCATATTTATCAGAAACAAAAAAGAGGAGACACAAATGACCAGGAATACAAGAGGTTACATAACTACAGATTTTACAGATAATAATTGGATAATAAGGAAATATTATGAACAAATTTATGCCAGTAAATTTGACAATTTTGAGGAAATGAACAAATCTCTTGGAAGACATGAACTATTAAAGCTTACTCAAGAAGAAGTAGATAACTTAAATAGCCCTATATGTATCAAAGTAATTGCATGTATAGTTAAAATTCTCCCTAAAAAGAAAATTCCATTTTCATTGGTAAATTTTACTAAACACTTAAGGGATAAGTAGTACCAATTCTATATGAATTCTTCCAGAATACTGAAGCATAGGGCATAGTTCCCAGACCATTCTATGTGAATAACATTACCTGTATACCAAAACCAGACAAATACATCACAGAAAAGAAAACTACAGAGCAATATCCCTGATAGACATAGAAGTAAAATTCTTAACCAAACTAGAAATCAAATCTAGCAACGTATATGAAGAAAAGATAATATATTATGACCAAGTGAGGCTTATCCCAGGAATGCAGAATTGGTTTAACATCTGAAAATATATGAAAATAATTCATCATATAAACAAGTGAAAAAGAAACACCATCTGAATATCTCAACATACACAGAAAAAGTATTTGACAAAATTCCATTCCTGATTAAAAATTTTTTTCCTCAACTTGATAAAGGGAGTATATAAAAATATCTTTGGTTGACATCACACTGATGGTAAAAGACTGAGTACTTTCCTCCTAAGATAAGAAACAAGGCAAGGATGTCCACTGTCACCACTTCTATTCATCATCATATGGACTTTTTAGCCATTGCAGCCAGGCAAGGAAAAGAAATGAAAGGCATCAAGATCAGAAAGGAAGAAGTAAAACCAGTTTTATTCACATATTACATGATTACCTATGGGAAAAATCTGATGGAAATGGACAAAAAAAGTTGCTAGAACTAAAAGCTGAATTTAGAGAAGTTACTGGATGCAACATCAACATACAAAAGTCAGTGTGTTTCTATATATTAGCAGTGAGCTATCAGAAACAGAAATTGAAAAACAGTATCGTTTACAGTAGCACCAAAATAATAAAATATTTGGGATAAATCTGACAAACAACGTGCAAAACTACACACTGAAAACTACAATCCGTGCTGAGATTGTGTTCATGGGTTGGAAGACTTAAAATTGTTAAAATATCAATTCTTTCCAAATTGATCAAACAGATTCAACATAATCCTAATATAGAAAAGTAATCTCAGGGCTAACGTTCTACTAAAACTTCTAAACCACGCCATAGAATTGGTTTTAGGAGAAATTATGGCCACAGTTGCCACTGCATTAGGTATACTGGGCTTTGCAAGGCTGCCAGCAACTCCTCTTGGCTTCAACTGCTCCTGCTGCCAAAAGGGATTCCTCTTATACTTTGCCTTGCAATCACAGCTTCTGCTAAAAGCTGAAAGTCTTCTCCATCACTCTCTCCAGTAATATGGACACTTCAGCCAGAGGTTATTTCTCACACAGCTCACTTCTGAACTGAAGTCTCCTGTGGGTGTAAAGGACTACTGGTGCCAAGTTAACTGCCTGTGTTCTAGCTGCAAAGGAGGTTGAGGCAGTGAGACATCCACTTTTTTAATGCTGAAAAGGTGGAACTTACAAAATGGAACATTTCCCAAAATTAGAAGGGTTTTCAAAAGTGTTAGGCAGCCAGAAACATGTCCCATATATAGGCCAAATACTAAAAATATTCAACATAAAATAATTGGGCTTCAGCTATATTTTAAAAGAAACTCCCTAAATGAGATGTATAAGAATCATTTTGTTAGTCCTCAAGACAAGAAAGGCCTGTGTTTTAATCTAGGGTATACATCCATCTCCATGTCCCTCTGATTCACTTTAGTTTCAAAAACGTGTACGTAGGTGGCATTCAGGAAGACAAGATACAAAAACAAAAAATAGCTTAAGGGATGCAGAAAGTCTCCATCAAAAGTTTGAGAAGAAATGACCTATTTCCCTTTGTCCAAACTGCATCTTTTTCCAGAGAGTCATAGAGAAAATGGAGAAAGGGGGCCACATGTGATTAGCACATGAGTAGACATGGACCACCTCTGAAGTGTTTCAAGAAGAGTTAGTGCTTGGGTCTTGGGGCTTTTCCCTCACCTGGTTTCCTTTTGCTCTTTTCAAGAGATTCAGAAGTTCCAGAAAAAAATCCATACACCAGGGTCATTGTTAACATTGCTGTTATACATTAAGGCGGGGGTCCCCAACCCCCGGGCCATGGACTGGTACCGGTCTGTGGCCTGTTAGGAACCGGACGCACAGCAGGAGGTGAGTGGCGGACTAGCGAAGCTTCACCTGTATTTACAGTCGCTCTGCATTGCTCACATTACTGCCTGAGCTCCGCCTCCTGTCTGCATTATGGTGACTTGTATAATTATCTCATTATACAGTACAATGTAATAATAATAGAAAGAAACTGCACGATAAATGTAACGCGCTTGAATCATCTGGAAACCATCGCCCTCTGCCCTGGTCCGTGGAAAAATTGTCTTCCTCCAAACTGGTCCCTGGTGCCAAAAAGCTTGGGGACTGCTGCTTTAAGGCATTCCTGGGGTCTTGGAGAACAAATCAGCAAGTAAACTTTGAAAGAATACCCTTTCTTCGTGGGCATCTTGGAGTTTTTTTTTTTTTTTAAATATCTTTTTCTATAGCTTTATGTGGATGTAGTCTAAAAATACGTAAACTATTTATCCAGGCCCCCACAAGAGCAGGGCGTTAATGACATATACACGCACACAAGTGCACACACAAACAAAGGAACACATACATATACCTATAGTATTTATATAACCCCCCCGGCCCCTGCACTCCGACCCAAACTCTGTTATAGGGCTTTAATCCTCCACCTACAGAGCATTCTTTACATGCCCCTGAAGAGTCTAGCTCCGGACCAAAACCCTACATGGGATTGTTCAGGGCCAGCCAATTACAAAGGTTTTGCCTGGTCGGCCCCATGGGGCAATCTGTCCTCATCACACCAGCCTTGGTGCACAATCACGTCACTGCAGTTTTCTAGAGGGAGTTGCAGTCAAGGACTCAGGGCCCCCAAGGCCAGCCACCCGCACCCACATACCTGCATTCCAATAGCCCCGGCACCTCCATTCAGAGGCCTCTTTCCAAACGTCCAGAAACAGCAGCACAGCAGCACGGCAGAAGTACTTTTTGTTTTTTAAATATATTTATTTAGTTTTGGCTGCACTGGGTCTTCGTTACCGCGCGCAGGCTTTCTCTAGCTGTGGCGAGCGGGGGCTCCTCTTCCTTGCGGTGCACACGCTTCTCATTGCTGTGGCTTCTCTTTGTTGTAAAGCACCGGCTCTAGGCGGGTGGGCTTCAGTAGTTGTGGCTCTGGGATCTAGAGCGCAGGCTCGGTAGTTGTGGTGCACAGGCTTAGTTGCTCCGCAGCCAGACCAGGGCTCGAACCCATGTGCCCTGCATTGGTAGGCAGATTCTTAACCATTGCGCCACCAGGGAAGTCCCAGAAGTACTTATATTTATTTATTTGCGGTACACGGGCCTCCCACTGTTGTGGCCTCTCCCGTTGCGGAGCACAGGCTCCGGATGCGCAGGCCCAGCGGCCATAGCTCACGGGCCCAGCCGCTCTGCGGCACGCGGGATC
This sequence comes from Phocoena phocoena, assembly GCF_963924675.1. Classification (NCBI taxonomy): domain Eukaryota; kingdom Metazoa; phylum Chordata; class Mammalia; order Artiodactyla; family Phocoenidae; genus Phocoena; species Phocoena phocoena. The sequence goes on from NC_089220.1 coordinate 165,804,984, forward strand.
CTCCCGGACCGGGGCACGAACCCGTGTCCCCTGCACCGGCAGGGGGACACTCAACCACTGCGCCACCAGGGAAGCCCAGAAGTACTTATTTGTGGACTCATAGCTCCAGTGGCAGTCTCAGAGATCACGGCTGGCTTGGGAATTCAGTCTGTATTTTTTTGCATGTCATTTCTGGAGTCTCAAGCCTCCCATCAGAACTTTTTCCAATGGATCTTCCAATGATTTTTTTGGGTACCAAATTCTAGACATTGAATCATGGCTTCCTTAAAATACCCAGAGTAATTTCTGTTCCCTATCCTGAACCTTGACTGATACACCCCTCTTGCCAATAGACCTCTGGGACATAAGCTTACATACAAGCCCGAAATGTCCTCTCTCACCTCAACCTCACCCATCCCCCCGGCTATAAATATCTCCCCCTTGATGCGGAGCATTGAGGAGGACATATCTTCTGATGGTGTTTTAACTAAGATGTCTAATTTCGAACTTCATAAGTAGTTGCTAGAGAACGGGTACTACACATTTCTCCTTATATCATTTTTTTTTAACATCTTTATTGGTGTATAATTGCTTTACAATGGTGTGTTAGCTTCTGCTTTACAACAAAGTGAATCAGTCATACATATACATATGTTCCCATATCTCCTCCCTCTTACATCTCCCTCCCTCCCACCCTCCCTATTCCACCCCTCCAGGCGGTCACAAAGCACCCAACTGATCTCCCTGTGCTATGCGGCTGCTTCCCACTAGGCTGCTTCCCACTAGCTATCTACCTTACGCTTGGCAGTGTATATATGTCCATGCCTCTCTCTCGCTCTGTCACAGCTCACCCTTCCCCCTCCCCATATCCTCAAGTCCATTCTCTAGGAGGTCTGTGTCTTTATTCCTGTCTTACCCCTAGGTTCTTTGTGACATATTTTTTTCTTAAATTCCATATATATGTGATAGCATACGTTATCTGTCCCTCTCTTTCCGACTTACTTCACTCTGTATGACAGACTCTAGGTCTGTCCACTTCATTGCAAACAGCTCAACCCCGTTTCTTTTTATGGCTGAGTAATATTCCATTGCATATATGTGCCACATCTTCTTTATCCACTCATCCGATGATGCACACTTAGGTTGCCTCCATCTCCGGGCTATTGTAAATAATGGGAATGTCCTGGAGACAGTTTGACTTGCATTTCTCATTTGCCATGGTCTTTTACGCACAAATCTGAAGACTAGGTCAAGCATCTTTTTTTTTTTTTTTTTTTTAAGCAGTTTCGAGTGAAGACATACAAACCTAATGATTACTATGGTGGACTAGATAATGTTTCAAATGATAACATCCTCCCAAGTCAGCTCCATGTACTGTAAAAATCAATGGGTTTTGCTCTGCTGGAGAGAAAGAGCTGGGATTGTGCAGGTTTGGTGCCTTTGCCCGTCTCTCTGCTCCATGGCCAGCCAGCGGCTCTTTCTGGGAACTACGCCTTATGTATATTTCTGCAGCAGTGTCAAAGGGATTTCTTACTGTATGGTGCTATATCCAATTAATTCAGAAGACTAAAAATACAGCCAGAGACACTGGAATCTGTGACTGCAGAAGTCTCTGACCAAGGTTTCCATCCTGACACATTAAAATAACATTACTGCATCAGAAGAAAACCTCTGGGCAAAAAGCAAGGGAGCTTCCTCTTCTTAGGTAGTAAAATCGTGTGTGTTTTTCAATTTTATGTAGTACAGCTCTTTCAACACTATATATTTTCAAATGTCACAGGTATTTTGGGCATATGACCTGTCTGCTTAATGATTTAAGCTGCAGTTCCAGCTTAATTGCCTCAACCTGGTAAGTTTGTTGCAGGAAGAGATGGCAGCTCTGCATATTACAAACCAGGAAGTATTTTTGACAATGTTTCCAGCAATTTCTTTGCTCTTTCCTCTGAGTTTGAAAATGGGAGGAAGTTCCCTGTTTTTACAGTGAAGTCAAGGCTAATTTTCTGATTGCTGTTTAATCGAACAATGAAAGTTCAACCAGCTTACAATGGTGGCCATTGGCAGTTATCAATGGTTAACACTTATATAAATGCCCCCAGGCCCTACGTTTCCTGCAATAAGTGCGTGGCAATCTATAATTCTCATGTCCTTTATGTGGGACAAATTATACATTCCCATCTTCCTGTTCAACTTACTCCTCCTGGACAAATATATCTTAACCATACTTAGTACTGGCTGGCTCTTTGGATGGAAAAGGCTGAAAAGGAGATTACTTTGAATACTTTGCAACATGAATACAACTTAAGTATCACCCTGCCTTTTCTGTATCTTAGAGGTGGGTGGAGAAAAACCCGCAGGTGCATCTCCCTGCCAGAATATATAGTAACATATTTTTGGAAGATTGTATAATGTAGTGCCCATTATACCATTGGTTTCATGAGATAATTATGACGCACTAAAGCAAGTCAGCATACTAGACTGGATGAATATGCTCCCATTCTAATTTTGCATAGAAGGTGATTACTGTTATTATTATTTATAGAGTGCAGTAAGTGTATATAATGCTTGATAAACATGTAGGCAGACAAGGGCTCGGCCCAGAGGTGCCTCAGTTCTAGCTGCCTGACTTAGACAATGTAAATGAAAAAAAGCTACTCTGCGCAAAAGTGGAAGGGGGCCAGGCAGAAAATGGGGTTAACGAAATAAGTGTTCTTGAAGGACCAAAGGATAAAAAGTGCGTGTCCTTTTAGACTTAGGCTGAAATTGCTCTTAACAGTTCAGGGAGAATCAAATACTGTAACTAAATCCACTTAGAGATACTTCCTGAAACCTGTTAATAAATTTCAATTGGTTTCTGTAAATTCAGCTGTACCCTACTGGCCCAGGTCTAGCTGTATGGATTCCTAGATCCCAAAGCACCGCTCCTAGGGGCTTCACAAAGAAAGCAGAAAAATAGAAAGGTACCAGATTGCAGGCTGTTTGAAGGCAGGAATGAAGTCTAATAGGCACTTGACCTTCTACATCCATTCTCTTGGCTAGGATTTTTCTTGCCTTGATACCTGTGATGGGAAAAATGAAGCCTTTGTAACTAGCAGCACAGTTTTCACATATAAGCAAATCCACATACAGGAGTGCCCCTTATAAAAATCTACGCTGTAAGAAACTTACCCCTGTGGAAGCCCTCCTTCAAATGTGAACTGAAAACAACAACACATTGTCTCTTTACTATTGCTCTTTAGGCTTTATAATGTGACCAAAGTGTTCTTTGGTGCCAATACAGCCCATTTAGGATGAGTACTCCATAATTCATGAAAAAAACATCTCTAGGGAATGCTCTATGTGCTATTTAGAAATCTATGGTGAAGTATAATTACACTATTTGAACACATGTATAAGGAAGATGTCATTATTTTTTAATATAATAATACCAGCCACAAATCCAACTTTCATCACAAACTTATTGCTAATCTGTAATAGTATTTTAGGAGTATTTGCTATAAATTAATGTAATTACATGACAACTACCTGTCTTGGTTATGACAGTTTTGAAATTTGAAGTTATCAGTTTAGGACTTCAACTTCTTAAAAGAAATCAGCCACTTAGATTTTGTCTTTGGGGTTAACTCTATTAAGATTAGAGGGCACTACACAAGAAGTTCAAATACAAAGCTGTTAATATATCATGAAGCATGAAATATTGAGAGCAAATCCAAGTCTTGAGAGAAGTTGTGGGAAAATTCCAGTGTTTAATACCAAATTTGCTATGTTCTAAAGACAGTGTTTAAAATTTTTGATAATGTTCTCTTTATCATGAGCTATTTAGGCTCTTTTTAAATGTTTCTCTAGAAAACGTATTACATAATTGAACAGATTTATTAAAATCATTTTGACCATAATCTATAACTGAGATATATAGATAACAGTATATTTAAGATATATGTGTTAACTGGTTTTTAGGTAAGTCTTATGTGAAGTAATTTTTATCCTTATTCTTGCCATTTCTTTTTGCGGGGGGCAGAAAGTGAGAAGGTGTATTAAGGAGCTTGTTTTGCTCAGGAGATAGCTTCTGAAAGGACAGAATTATGGGTCTCCATAGCTTTGCCAACATGTATTTGCTAGAGGGTTTGATTTAGAGACATTAATGGTTACAGAGTATGTTATGAAAAGCCACTGCTATATTAAAATAGTGTCCCTCCCCTGGAACACCACCATCCCTACTCCCAATAGAGCTATTCCTTCTTTGTAAACTTGATGTTCTGGCTCTATGGTAGCTATGGATTGGTGTGTGTGCGTGCGTGCGTGTGTGTAGCTAATTTTCCACCTGGTCTCTGAAATGTGCCTGATAGTTGAATTGCCTTGTCAACTATAGTGCCTCTATTTGGGGGCACGTCATACAAACTTTGGTCTGCAGCCTATTGGGCCATATTGGCAGTGCATGAACTTTTGTGAACTACCACATCGATTAAGGCAAAGTCCAGGGTGAGTTGAGCTAACAATGTTTCTTCCCTTATCAGAAATGCATACACCCAACTTAAATGATATGCTGCATTCTGAACAATAGGATAATATTTGTAATGCACTTTGGACAGCACTTCTGAGTTCCAAACACAAAACTTTTTTTTTTTGGTAATTTATTTTTTATTTTTATTTTTTTTAACATCTTTATTAGGGTATAATTGCTTTACAATGGTGTGTTAGTTTCTGCTTTATAACAAAGTGAATCAGTTATACATATACATATGTTCCCATATCTCTTCCCTCTTGCATCTCCCTCCCTCCCACCCTCCCTATCCCACCCCTCTAGGTGGTCACAAAGGACTGAGCTGATCTCCCTGTGCTATGCGGCTGCTTCCCACTAGCTATCCACCTCACGTTTGGTAGTGTGTATGTGTCCATGCCTCTCTCTCGCTGTCACAGCTCACCCTTCCCCCTCCCCGTATCCTCAAGTCCATTCTCTAGTAGGTCTGTGTCTTTATACCTGTCTTACCCCTAGGTTCTTCATGACATTTTTTTTCCTTAAATTCCATATATATGTATTAGCATACGGTATTTGTCTTTCTCTTTCTGACTTACTTCACTCTCCAAACACAAAACTTTTAAATGTACATGTCAATAGACAAACATGAAAGAATTCTCATAGAATAAGAGCAGCAGGTGATATTTCTATGGATAATTTAAACGCCCACTCATCTATGACAGTTATTCTTTTGAGAGTTTTCCTCTTCTCCCCTCCCCTTCTTGCTCCTCTCCATTCCATTTCATATATAAATATGTATATTATATATATATATGAGTCAGTTTAAACATTTTTTAAATGTAGTTATTTTATACTCTTTAAAAAACAATTAATTAAATCAACATGCATTTATTAAGTGCCTGTCATTTACCAGGCACTGCACTGGGTCCCATGGAAAGGAAGACAAAATTACTGCCCTGAAGACTATAAATTTAGAAGCAAGACAGATATGCAAACAACCAATCACATTAGAATGTGAAAAAAGTTAACCCTGCAGAGGAAGGAGTACTTAGGCCTGCCACATCAAATAGCCATTACTTACTGTGGCTATGTCTGCCAGGTTGTTGGAACTGCTAATACAGCATCACTAATTAGCTGTTGACATTGAACACTTAGAAACAAACTTGCGGCCCAACTTAGAAGGTTCATATGTACCAGCATAGCTGCCAGTTCACCATCTTGTTTTCAAACCTTTTTTTGGCCAATGACTTGCTTATTCCCACACTATTAATCTGAATTAACATTTTCAGGAACAGTGATTCCCACTGAGGAATTGCTGTTTCTGAAACATGCATCACTAGGACTTGGTTATGTAATTCCTTCATGATGACAGGGTGTTTTTAAATTTATATATTAAAAAATAGGTCGGTTGCAAGAGGACTTGGAGGCTGGTACCCGACGTCCTTCTCTGAAATTCCCTTGTTCTGTGTTCTAATTAGGAACAATGCTGTATCTTTGTTGACTCCAACCTGTAGTTAAGGGTATCCATAACATTGCCTAATTAGCTAGAATTCTAATTTTCAAATGTGGGAATTCCTAAGATTATTAAACGTAAAGCAGTAGACCAAGATTCCACACTTCCGTCTATTTTGTTCAACTTCCTTTGAGATTCAAGATTGCAATGAAACTTTCAGCTGCTTCAACCAGGTCTTATATTACTTTTAGTAACTTTGAGAAGTTGAAGTTAAAAGTGTGTTTGTGGACCGGGGATCTTTTTCACCCATTCTGTTTACTTCCTGCTTCCTACCGTCACCTTTTCCATTTTAAACAAGTATTTTCATGAACGAGGCATCTCGGCGATCAAACAGTGTTCTGGATTCAGGAAGGAAGACGCTTGCTGTTAAAAACTACTGCCACTAGACCGGAGCAAAATTGCTGGCTGCTCTCTTGGTCACTGCAATGCGTGTCTGACGCCTCGCTGCTGATAGCGGATCCGGCCCGGGCAGGAGCTCCTGCACATTTTCCTCCCGCCCCGAGGCTACAGGCGGCCCCAGGCTGGGCACCGCCGCAGAGTACAGAGCGCCGTGGGCGGACGGAGCCGCGCACTCTGCTCCATGAGATGGCTGGGTCGCTGCTGAGGACAAAGGCTCCAGGGACAATCTTTAGCTATCCTAGAACCTCTTAAAGACCCTTCATTTGGCAACTCCGCAGAAAGTCTCTTCCATTTTGGGCCCAGGATACCGTGAGAGAACGAGCGAAGTTAGGTGGCTACTCAGGCCCCCTTCGTGAGTAAGTTCCTGGAGGGTGGCAAAGACTCACTCTGATGATCTCGAAGAACTCGGCTCGGTGTTCTAGCCACCGTGGCTTCAGACCCAACACCCAAGGGCAGGGTGTGGGGCATCCGGAGCCCGGCCTTGGCCTGACCCCTTTCTCTGGTTCCGGGTGCTTTGGCCCAGCTTCTGGCGGAAACTCCCCCAGGGTCACGCGGGGCGGGGAATTAAGTGGAGAAGGCCCGGCCCCTTTGATCCCTGGGCAGCAGCTTAGTGCACAGCGACAGCGGGCTGGAGGTGTGCTCCAAAGAGGAGAGCGCACCAAAGCGGGCTCCCTTCTAGGGCCCTGCGGCGGCAGTGGGGGCCAGGAGGACTCCGAGAGCTCCCCATCCCACCTCCTTTCTACTGGAGCGTGAAAATCAACTCTCCCTCCCGGTCTACTCCCCTCCTCCTCCCAAACCTCTAGCGCAGCTTTTTAAATGCGTCTCGTGCATCCTCCAACTTTGGGGAAAGACAGTGCCCAACTCCCGCTCTCCCGACGCCCCTTTCGTGTTAATCCAGTTCCTTCGGTCGCATCCAAACTCGGCGTCCGTAGTATCCCCGCCCCAACCTGGAAGCGAGCGCCCCCGGCTGCTCACGGCCGCCCTTCGGCTTCTGTTTGCAGGGAGCTCGGTTTCTGGCTCGTTATAGGATCCAGCTGCGGTTCCGACCGGCCCCGGGCTGGCGAGGCACACGTGCGCGGGCGCACACACGCACTCACACTCCCGCGTCCTCGCTCAGCGCACCCCACCCTCTGCGCCGCTCCTCCGCCGGGCGGGGGGTGGGGGTGGGGTGACGTCAGGACTGCAGTCCCAAGGAGAGCGGCTGAAGAGGGCCGCGCGCTCCTCGCCCTGGAGGCTGGAGGCGCACTGGGGCGGCCGCCACTGCTGCGCTCCTCCCTCTCCTCTGCACCCGCTGTTGCGCTGCTAGCCCGCGGGGGAGCCTCGCGAGCCGCCAGGTGAATTGAAAGTCGTTTCCGGGGGAGGACGGAGAGGGTGCTGCAGTCCTGGCAGGCACTGAAACTGCAACTCGGACAGAAACGACCCAGCCGAGGAGTCGTGCGCGCGGCGCCGTGCGCAGCCTCCCCGAGCGGCTGGGGGCGGCAGCCACTCAGCTCGCCGCCCGGCGCGGCGGCCGGACCTCGGCCCCAGGACTCCGGCTCCGGGCGCCGCCCGGGAGAGACGCCCCCAGCTCTGAGCATTTCGCGGCGGCGCTTGTACGGGGAATGCGAGCGCGTCAGCTCCAGGTCACCGCCGTGGAGCAGCTGCCTGTGGGAGAGCGAGGAGAGGCGAGGGGGCGGCAGCCTCGGCCCGAAGTAAGTGCAGCAGAAGTTTGCGTCGGTTCCCCCGCCGCTCCCTGGAGCGAGTGGGAGGTTTATCTCCTACCCTAGCTCGCTGAGGATAGCGGACTTACAGGGGAGCCTCGCCCGGGAGAGAAGGTGAGCGTCACCGGACGGGCGAGGACCCGGAGGGCCACGGCAGGTTGGGATTCTTGTGGGGCGAGCGGGTGTCAGAGGAGGAGACCCCCAGCTACGGGGAGGGACGTGAAAGGAGCCTGGCCCTGGAGATCTCGGAAAGGGAGGGATTTGGAGGGAGTGAAGGTGGAGGTTGGTTGTCACACCTACGCTGGTGACCTTGGCGTGCCCCCCTGGAGTGGCGAGCCAGGGGCTTCTCAGAGGTTGGAAACGGGTGCGCCTAGGAGATGGCGTGGCTTCTCGCTCGGGGCTGCGCGAGGAGCATCGCTGCCGGATGCTGGAAGACGAGGGCAGGAGGAGGCAGAACCCGGCCTCAGGCAGCGACGCTGAAGGGTCGGGACGCCGGGGCGCCAGGGAGTCCGGATCCAGGGGCTCGGAGTGGGAAGTTGGGGTCTTCTGAGATGCCCCAGCCTCGACGGGGGAGACAGCGGTCCAGGGAGAAGGCGGGTGTGACGCTCCGGGCCCCTACAGCAGCTGTTGGGTGCTTTTGGAGCCCCGGTGGCTAATTGTAATTAGGTGGCTTCTCCGAGGGCGAGAGCGCTCGGGCCTCCCAGCTGCGCCCCCCGCCCGCGCTGCCGCGCGTCTCCGCAGTCGTCAGGCTGTTCCCAGCAGCCGCGAGGGCCGGGGAGACCCGGTGTACTCAAAAGACACCCTCGGCGTTCTGTTCACTTGTTTTCGGGGTACGTTCAACTCTTGTCCTCTCTAACCGGCCTTCTGAAGGAGCTTTTATTCTTTAACTGACTAAACTTCGAACGGGGAGAAAAGTTCGTGGAAGCTGCGCTCCTCCCTGGAGCAGAGCCCTGAGGAGGGCAGAGGAGGGCGGTGCGGGCACATTGCCCACCCTCTTCTCAACTGGGTAAGGTTCTCAGGGAATTTTATATTTAATGGCATGCGATTATTCTGGGAAGGCAACGAAGGCATCATTTTCCAGACTAGGACCGTCTGTGCTTAAGAAACCAGAATCCCACTCAGCTTCTGGTACCAAGGATGCACTTTGTGGGGAGAGGGAGGTAGTTAATTAAATTCCAGTGTTTTGAGGTCATTCATGATGCATAGTGTTTACCCATTTTCATTTACTCAGATTCTTTCGTTTAATAATGCAAAATAATTTATGAGACCCACTATGTGCCAGGCATTGTGTTAGATGCTGGGGTAATAGAAGTGATTGATGTATGGTCCCAGTACTCAGGGAGCTTACAGTCTGTAAGAGATGTGGTTTCTAAAGAAGATGGAAAAAATACAAGTTCTACAGGTAAGGGCAGGTGATATCTGATTTTCATAATGACTCACTTCCAGCTCCTTAACCATGGGGTCCAACATCTGCTAGATTTCGACTTCCCTGAAGTCAGGGTCATAGTTATTCATCTTTGATGGCCAGAGGACAACCCTTTGCCAGGCACATAGTAGGTCATCAATAAGATCCATTAAATGGATGGATGAATGGATGAACTATAAATAGTGAAAAGTATTATTGGGGGGAACATGTAAAGAAGAAAAAGAATTGGGGGAACATGTAAAGAAGAAAAAGAATGACTTGGAAGGAGGAGAGATAGAGCTGGAGAGGGCAAGAAAGAAAAGAAGCTAGGGTTCATAAACATTTGAAAGTATATATTCTTTAACAAACAGGGTTTGTTTCCCATTTTCACACAATGGAAATTAGCATCACCCGACTCAGTTTCTCTTTCTATGAAATACACACATCTCTTTGGATATTTAGATTATAACTTTTTTATAGCAGGGTGTCTGTTAATTTACCATGGAGGTCATAATGCCATGCTCATGTGAATATGTTGATAATATGGTGATTTGGATGTGTCTAGGATAGTGGGACAGGTTGGTGAAAAAATACTTCAGAATTACCCAGATCATTCCTTCAGACATCTCATAATATTTTGCTACTTCATGTGCACGTTTCTACCCCTGTGCTTTAACCATATTTAATTTAAACTTGATTAAAATATACATAGATTTTACCAGTGAAGATTAAGCATACATATGCAAGACTGTCCTTGGTTTAATTATTTGAACGGAGGTTACCATTGCACTCAGGTAGAAGGTGGTAACAGACTGTAAAGTAACTCATGGTGCACTCAGGTTCCAAGATGAGTGATAAAGACTTTTTTTCCCATTAATTTAATTTTATTATATTTACCAGCGTCATATATTCTTTTACATGTACAACAGAACTACTACTTACTTTTTAAAAATCAGTATTTATTAATGGTAATAATAATTCAGTGATTTGAGTCATGAGTTTACAGGCAGTAATCCCGGATTTAGAACCGTCTCAGTGAAATGTGATTTGGAGCCATTCTAAAATTTTTGTAAACCTCACTTTTTCTACTTACAAAATAAGATTATTTTACTTGAATGATTTAATTAGGCATTTAAAATCAGAATATGTCAATGTAGAGTTCTATTTTATTTTGGGCATTGTATTCTGTAGTTGATGTCATTAATTTAGTACACCAACGAGCAATTTGTAGTTAACGAATAGGAAAAAAATCCATATTTTCCATTATTAGGTATTTTGTAGATGTTTTAGGACATTATCAGAGTTCTAGAAAGAGTATTGTGATCGTGGACAATGCATGGTGATTAAAATTATGTTTAGAAGTAAATGTAAGTAAATACTAAAAAAGTAGCTAAAGTTTGGGATTCTTTAACCGAACACTGCAGAGTTTCTTCTGTTGTGGCTGTTTAATTTGGATTATTACCATAATCATGCTGTTAGCTCGAATGACTGAAGGAATCTTACAGGTGAACAAGGAGTACGTTCTAGAGGGCAGAACCTTTATTTTAGAAATGTAGTCAGGGTACAGAAATGCTGAGAGTTAGGAGTGTGGGGTCGTAGATTACTGAGCTTGGAAATTATCTAGCCCCATTTTGGCAGATGAGAAAATGAGGAGCTAAAACGGTTAAGGTTCTGAATTTCCCGGGATCCCATTCAGATGCACAAGAGTCCCACATATCGTCCCTTCCAGGCTTGAAAGGAAAGCATGCCCTCAAGACACCTAAACACAGGGGCAAATTAATAGATCTGCTGCTATCCTTGGATTTCCTCTTTCCTCTTATTCTCTCCAGGTCACACTCTCCTCCTGGCTCCATCTCTGAGAGGAATCTGACCTGCCAGCCCCCAACTCTTACTGTTCCTGCTGCCTTTCTAGGTCTTTCACAGGACAGAGCAGCAAAGGAATTGCTCAGGGTTCCGTGCCTCCCAGCCCCACACACGGGTCTGTGCCTCGGCAGAATTGTGAAATAAGTTTCCATTGGGTGCTCGCCATATCTCGTTTCCTACATTTTGACACAAATGCGCGTCCCAGAATCATAGTTTGGAGCTGGAAGGGGCTTTAGAGATCTTCTGGTCTCTGTATAGATCATTTTAAAGATGAGGGAACTCCACTCCAGAAAGGGCTCTGTGACAGTGATACTGTAGGGTAAGGACTTCATGAAGTGAGTTTGATTCTCCTTGGCTGCTTGTGTTCTGTCTCCACTGAGCGCCTCTGGCTGGGGGTCGATCCCTTGCCACCAGCCTGGACTGAACTTCCATTATTTCCCAGCTGGCTTATTGCGTGTGGGCTCTGGCGGGAGACAACTTGTGCTTATATTCCAACCCTGTCTCTCCTCCCCAGCTACATGGGCAAGTTACTTTTTTTTTTTTTTTTAATTAATTAATTGTTTATTTTTGGCTGCACTGGGTCTTCACTGCTGTGCACAGGGTTTCTCTAGTTGCGGCGAGCGGGGGCTACTCTTTCGTTGCGGTGGGCAGGCTTCTCATTGCGGTGGCTTCTCTTGTGGAGCACCGGCTCTAGGCGCGCGGGCTTCAGTAGTTGCAGCATGCGGGCTCAGCAGTTGTGGCTCGCGGGCTCTAGAGCGCAGGCTCAGTACTTGTGGCTCATGGGCTTAGTTGCTCTGCGGCATGTGGGGTCTTCCCCGACCAGGACTCGAACCCGTGTCCCCTGCACTGGCAGGCAGATTCTTAACCACTGTGCCACCAGGGAAGCCCCTGGGCAAGTTACTTTTTATTTATTATTAGACTTTTGTTTTGTTTATAGATAATTACCTACATATGGGTATAGATGTATTTGCATAATTATTTATTGTTTCCCCTTTAGACTATAAGTTTTATAAGAAAAAGAGTGGAATATTTCTTGCTGACTGCATGTCTGAGACTTAGCACACTGTTGGGCGCACAGTGGACACTCAATAAACATTTGTTGAAGAAAGGAATGAATGAATGAGCAAGTGAGTATAATACTGGTTGAGTGAAGGAGGCGTCTCTTAGGTGGAATTGGAATTCTTAATACGACAGCCATATCCTTTTAGAGAATCTAAATCTAAAATACTGCTCCCTTTGCCAGTGTCCCTTTCTGGATGGATGAGCCCCTGGTGTGCCCCTTCCCCAGACCTGCTTCTCCCATTTACTCCTTTCCGCGAGGGGCAGCTCCATTTTTCTGGTTGCTTGGGCCAAAAGCCTTGGAGTCGTCCTTCACGCCTCTTCTTTACAGTCAGCATCAAATTCATTTACAAATCCTGTAGCTGTGCCTGCATGATACATTCCAAATCTGACCAGTTCTTACTGTCTCCCTTGCCACCAGCCTGGACTGGGCCTCCACCATTTCCCAGCTGGGTTACTGCGGTGGTCTCCTAGCTTCTCTCTTGGCTTCCATCTTGGCCCCGCCTCAAAGTCTAGGTTCCACACACAGCCAGAGCTGTACTGTGAGCACGTGAGTCACGTCATACTACTTCTCTGCTTATCTTTTCCCATGTCTTCCCATCTCTTCTCTGAGGAAAAGAAAAAGTCCTTCCAGTACATTAAATGAGTAAGGCTCTACACTGTCTGGCCCCTTCTAACTCTCCGGCTTCTTGTACTCCCTGCCCCACCCCGTAACTGTACTTCCATCACACTGACCACCTTCCTGTTCCTACAACACACCACATATGCTCTCTTCTAAGCAACTTTGAACTTGCTGTACCCTTTTTCTGGAATGTTCTTTCCCAGTCACCTGCTTGACTCACTCCTTCCCTCCCTCTTTTCTCAAATTCCTCTTCTCACTGAGGCCTCTCTTGGCTACTGTATTTGAGATGACACCCCTCTAAAGTTTTATCCCCCTTTTCTACACTAATTTCCTTTTAGCTCTTGTGACTATTATGACCATAAATTCTACCTGCTTCTGTCTTGTGTTTCCCCCACTAGAAGGCAAGATCCACGAAGGTAAAGATTTTATCTGCTTTGTTCAGTCCTGTATTCCTAGTGCCTAGAACAATGTGTGGCACATAGTAGGTGTTCAGTAAATGTTTGTCAAGTAAATAAATTGAGGAGAAAATAGTGCCTGTAGCGTAGGGTCTTGTTAAGATTAAATAAAAATGCATGTTGAGTTCTAATCACAGAGCCTGGCACGTGGTACATGCTTAATTAGTATCAGACGTGATTGTTATGTTGTCATTTCTGGTCTCCTGGACTTTTTGTCCCTCCTTTAACCCAGACTGTGGTCAGAAGCCCTGCCCTCCCAGGATCTTTAGCTGTTATTTTTAGAAATGACCTTGAAGGAGCCCCAGGGGTTGTTTATATGTGCTGCTGGAAATAATTAGGAAATAAATGCTGTTAACTCTCTAAGATATGGCATAATTCTTTCCGTGACATACCCTCTGTCCTGGGGCTTCTGGAAGGCGGCTGCTGTAAGCTCCATCTTCAGGGTGAGAGCATCACAGTCTATCCCGAACTCCATGCAGTCCCTTCTGGAGTGGGGCAGGGATCTTCTTCCCCTAAGGGATGACATTGTAGTTCTTAAATGGCAGTGGCAGTGGGAGGATAGGAAGAGTAGTATTCTGGGGGCCAAAAGTGGAGATCAGGGCCAAACTGGACAACACAGCTGTTTCTGGAACATTCTTTCTTAATGGAGTCATCTGATGAAGTCAGGACTGAGAGCAGAAACATGAGAAGGGACAGAGAGAGACTGTGTAGGTCACTAGTTGGCCACCGAGGTTGAGTTGTAACTACTTTTCTTGTCTCTTAATGCTGGGTTTGCTTTTTGCTTGTCTTAACATGACTGTTCTCATTGGTTGCCTCCTGGCCCAACGAATTTTAGCTGAGGACGAGTTATGAGGCCGTATCAATTAACCAATGAGGTACTACATGAAAAAATAATAATTAATTAAAATGGACCCCAGTAAAGCTATCCCCAGGGCTTAGAATTGCCTGTGTGCTAAATACCACTCCTTAATTATAAAAACACAGCTTAAGAATAGGCTGTGCCTGTTTAAATGCACTGTTGGCTGAGCTGATAGGATGTTTTTTACGGTTCTACCAGGACATCGTGAGCAGATATTGTGCCTGTGTGTTAAAGTTGGGTACACTATTATATTTCTATAAAATTACCATACTAAACCCTATAGCTCATAATTCCTACTAGCTCAGGGCAGTCACGCTTTACGAGTTTACTCAACAGATAGTATTTGGAATCCTGAGTGTTCATCATGGTTTTGCCTTAACAGAAAAATAATGTTATGTTGTGCCCATGTTTTGCTCTAGAAATAGAAGGAGCGCCTTGGGTTTAGTACTTGCGGGTTACCAGATCTGTTCTTAGCATGCTCTGTGACCTTGTCCAATTTGCATTACTTTAGAGTAGCTTTTCTGGAGCTGGGAAAAGTTACCAAAGCAGCAAAAATGGGGCCAAGAACCTTGAAGTAGAGCCGTGAGGAATCCATTTTCTTACAACTGTGAGACATACAGCCAGAGCAGCTTTTCAAGAGACTGTGAGTGTGTGTTGGGGACTCTAGGATAGAAACCCAAACTATCATAACACTGAAGGGAAAGAGGGGCTGACTTTTAGCTTTCCAAACAACTGTGTACACAATTTTTTTGTGCCTGGTTTACAAACACACTTTGTTCTAAATGTTTTTAATAAGTAGGTTGTTTGGAAATTTTTTTCTCCTAGAGACAATGTTACATGTGGAATTTAGGTTCCCAGCTGCCTTGGGAAAAGCCTATTTAATTCATTGCTGAGTATTAAAAAATTATACTATAGTTTGTTTCTTCATATGAGAGAATGAGTATTAATTTCTAGTTAATAAAATTCTAATTTCCATCGTGTTACAGCCAAAAGATCTAGGCGGGCAATTTGTAAGTAATCTCTTCCTTGACTCTTCATTGGTATATTCAACAGACCAAGAGATTATATATATTGTATATACATATAATATGTAGTATATATATATTATATGTAAAATAATAGTATAATGTAATACATAGGCTATAATATATGTATTATAGTAAATAATTATACTATATATTAAAATTATATATACTGTATATTATATATACATATAATAAATATATATAGTTATTCTATTAAATAGATAATGTTGGATCACCTGTATTTACCAACTTTTAAAAATCAATTTATAAACTCATGTTAAATTAATAAAGCATAAATAAAAGTATATAATCAACATTAAGTATGTAGACATCCTTGAGAATTAAGACGCACACAAGGCAGATCTCAGTGGTGCTATATCCACCCATCAGTGGCACCATGGTTTTGGAAGGAATAAGGTGCTCTCCTAGACTCCCACCCTGAGGCCTCTGCTGTGGCCCTGCTCTGCAGAGGAGAAGGGTGCTTAGCTTGCTGGAAACTTGCTGAGAGTCCTGATCCCACCTTTCTCAAACACACCTGTGTCCTTTGCTCACCAGATCCCTAATATTGGATGCTGGCATCTGGCACCTCCTTTGTAGAAGTAACAAAAAAATGATCCTTTCCTTCCTACTTCGTCCTCCTTCTCTCCTTCCTACAGTCTTCATCGCCTCTCCTTCCTTTTGGCCTCATTCTATGGTTAAACCCCAGCATTCAGGTCTCTCAAACGCCTTTACACAGAGTGTGACCCGTGCTGCCGCTAGTGGTGATCAGGAAATCTTCTCTGTTGCCTTTTTCCCCAGCTTTATTGAGATAATTGACATATAACACTGTGTACATTTAAGGTATACAGTGTGTTGATTTGATACACTTATATATTGACAAATGATTACCACCATAGCATTAGTTAACACCTCCAACACATCACATAATTGCCTTTTTCTTTCTTTTCTTTTTTTTTTTTTTTTTTGGTGGTGAGAACATTTAAGCTCTACTCTATTGACAGTCCATTGATACACATATATTGAAAAATGATTATCACCATAGGATTAGCTAACGCCTCCATCGTGTCACATATTTGCCATTTCTTTTCTGTGGTGAGAACATTTAAGCTGTACTCTCTTGGCAATCCATTGCCTTGGTTAATGCCAGGAGCTGGTTTTACCTACAGTCCGGGCAGTTAGCTGGCCCTTCCCCTCACAACAGTCTCCAGAGACCTGGGAGTGGAGACTGTCCTGGTCACTCATGCAGAGAATGGGGGTCGCAGCACAGTAGGGACAGGGAGAAGGGGGATGAGAGACAGTCACTGTGAGATTCTGAGGTTTCTTTTCTTTGGAGGACCTCGTACCTTGCCCTGAGTACTTCCCTACCCATTTCTAGCTTTGTTCCATGGTGTTGCATGAACGCATTCCCTGTAGACCCAAAAGCAGATTCAAAGCTTCTTCTCTACCCTTTGATTTCTGAAAAGTAGAGAGGTCAGAACATTTACAGAAGGTTTTCATTTAGAGGTGTGCTGGCTTCCTGGAGAAGCAAAAAGCTCTGAGGTGTTGCACTTGTTGACTCCTGTGTTGTAAATATTTCTGCCATAGCTTATTTCAGCATGATGTCAGCTGGCTCTCAGAACCCTTCAAAATTTAACAATTGATTCTAATGAAATCTGTACAAGCTGTCATCTGTATTCTACTCTTCTTATTGCAAACAATGATGTAAAAGAAAAGATACAAGTTTTCCTCTTGTCATTTGTCTTACACACCCCCATCTACTTTTTAAAAAATTTTAATTTTATTTAATTATTTTTTATTGAAGTATAATTGCTGTACAATGTTGCGTTAGTTTCTGCTGTACAGTGAAGTGAATCAGCTATATGTATACGTATATCCCCTCCCTCTTGGACCTCCCTCCCCCTCCATCCCACCCATCTAGGTCTTCACAGAGCACCGAGCTGAGCTCCCTGTGCTATACAGAAGGTTCCCAGTAGCTATCTGTTTTACACATGGTAGAGTATTTGTGTCAAATCTAATCTCCCAGTTCATCCCACCCTCCCCTTCCTCCCCATGTCCACACATCCATTCTCTACATCTGCATTTCTATTCCTGCCCTGCAAATAGGTTCATCTGTACCAAATTTCTGGATTCCACATATATGCATTAATATACGATATTTGTTTTTCTCTTTCTGACTTACTTTACTCTATATGATAGACTCTAGGTCCATCCACATCTCTACAAATGACCCAATTTCATTTCTTTTTGTGGCTGAGTAATATTTCATTAAAATGGAGCTGGAGGAATGAGGCTCTCCGACTTCAGACTATACTACAAAGCTACAGTAATCAAGACAGTATGGTACTGGTACAAAAACAGAAATATAGATCAATGGTACAGGATAGAAAGCCCAGAGATAAGCCCATGCACCTATGGTCACCTAATCTATGACAAAATAGGCAAGAGCATACAATGGAGATAAGACATCCTCTTCAATAAATGGTGCTGGGAAAACTGGACAACTACAGGTAAAAGAATGAAATTAGAACACTCCCTAACACCATACACAAAAGTAAACTCAAAATGGATTAAAGACTTAAATGTAAGACCAGACACTATAAACTCTTAGAGGAAAACATAGGCAAAACACTCTTTGACATAAATCACAGCAAGATCTTTTATGACCCACCTCCTAGAGTAATTAAAATAAAAACAAAAATAAGTGAATGGGACCTAATTAAACTTAAAAGCTTTTGCACAGCAAAGGAAACCATAAACATCCCTCTTCTTTTTAACTCTGTGAATAGTAGAAAAAAAATGTATACATCCTGGAGTCAGCAACTCTGTTCTTCAGAGGCCCAGATAGTAAATAAATACTTTAGACTTTGCAATCCACGCTTGGTTTTTGTCACGTATTCTTTTTTTTTTCTTAAACAACCATTTGAAAATGTAAGAACTATCCTTAACTAAAGGGCAGTACAAAAAACAAAACACAAGCTGAGGGTTAGATTGTGCCTCTGGGTCTGCTGACCCCTAGAATAGATGATCAGGGTATGCCTTTGGAAATATGAACTTTAGAAATTTGAAATTTATAAATTTATAATTTCTGTATATAACATAAATCGTGTGATATACACATACATATATGTATGTATATATGTATACATACATTTCAAAGGAAAAGCCCAGACTGAGTGAGGTTTCACCATGGGAGCCAAGCTTGGGTCTCTGTTGGAAGAATGAGGGCTTTGGGGGTTGGGGTCGGAGGAGGTGAGGACACCGCGAATGGTGATCTCAGTGATGACTTAGGAGAAGCATGGTCTCAGGGCATCTTTTTTCTTCCTTCCTTCTTTAAAAAACAGTTTTATTGATATATGATTTAATGTATTTTAAAATACATCCATTTAAAGTATACAGTTCAGTTTTTTTTAGTGTATTCATAGGACTGTGCAACAGTCGTCACATTCAAATTTTAGAACATTTCCATCTCCCCTAAAAGAAATTCCCGTACCTTTACCAGACAATTACCATTCCCTCTCTACCTTCCAGCCCCTGGAAACCACTAACCTACTTTCTGTCTCTATGGATTTACCTATTCTGGACATTTCATATAAATGGAGTCATATAATGTATAGCCTTTGTGAATGGCTTCTTTCATTTAGCATAATGTTTTCAAGGCTCATCCATGTTGTAGCATGTATCAGTACTTCATCTTTTGGTGCATTGTATGGATATACCACATTTTATTTGTCCATCCATCAGTTGATGGATATCTGGGTTGTTTCCCGTTTTTGGCTAACATGAGTAATACTGTTATGAAAAGTCACACACAAGTCTTTATATGTATATATGTTTTCATTTCACTTGGGTAGATATCTAGGAGTGGAGTTACTGTGTGATATGATAACTCTTATGTTTAGCATTTTGCAGAACTGCCAAACTGGTTTTCAAAGGGCCTGCATCATTTTACATTCCCACCAGCAGTATATGAGGGTTCTATTTTCTCCATATCCTCACTAACACTTGTCTCTTTTTTTGATTATAGTCATCCTAATGATGTGAAGTGGTATCTCATCATGGGTTTGATTTTACATTTCCTTATTGACTAATGATGTTGAGCATCTTTTCATATGCTTATTGAGCATTTATATATATTCTTTGGAGAAATAAATGTCTCTGCAAATACATTGTCAATTTTTAAAGTCATTTGTCGTTTTATTATTGTTTTGTAAATTGTCTAAATACAAGTCCCTTGTCAGATACATGATTTGCAAATATTTTCTCCCTTTACGTGGGTTGTCTTTTCACTTTTCTGATGGTTTAGTTTGCAGCACAGAAGTTTTGACATTTTGAGGAGGTATAATTTATCTGTTTTTTCTTTCATCACTTGTGCAACAAATTCAAATTCATTAAGATTTATTCTTATGTTTTCTTCTAAGTGTTTTGTAATTTTAGCTCTTGCTTAATTTAAGTCTAATCCATTTTGAGTTAATTTTTGTGCATAGTGTGAGGACGGTGTCCAATTTTATTCTTTTGTATGTGGATATTCAGTTGTTCCAGCATCATTTGTTGAAAAGGATTGAGTTGTCTTGGCACCCTTGCTGAAATTAATTGACTATAATGTGGGATTTATTTCTTGACTCTCAATTTTATTACATTGATCTATCTAAGTGTCTGTTCTTATGCATTGCCTTGACTGCTGTGGCTTTGTAGTAAGTTTTTAAATTGGAAAGTGTGAGTCCTCCAGTTTGGTTCTTATTTTTTGAGATTATTTTGGCTATCTGGCTCCCTTAAATTTCCGTATTAATTTTAGGATTTGTTTGTCAAATTCTGCTAAAAAAATCCAGCTGGGATTTTGGTAGGAATTGTGTTAGATCTGTCAATCAATTTAGAGAGTAATGCCATCTTAACAATATTAATTCTTCTGATGCATGAACATGCCATGGCTGTCTATTTATTGAGGTCTTCCTTAATATTTTGAACAATGTTTTGTAATTTTAAGGGTATAAGTGTTGCACATATTTTAAAAAATTATTCTTTAGTATTTCTTCCTTTTCAATCTGGATGCTTGCTTGCTTCCTTCCTATTTGCTCTGTCTAGAACCTGTAGTTCAAGGTTAAATTGAAGGGATGAGAGTAGGCATCCCTGTCTTGTCCTTGATCTTAGGGGGAAGATATTCAGTCTTTCACCATCAAGTATAATGTTAACTGTGAGTTTTTCGAAGGTGCCTTTGATCAGGTTGAGGAAGTTCCGTTTCCCTTCCTGGTTGTTGAGTGTTTGTATCATAAAATGGTATTGGATTTTGTGAAGCACTTTTTCCATGTCTGTTGTGCTATCACTCATTATTTCTGCTCTTTCCATTTTAGCTCTTTCCTTTTATGAAACTCAAAGTAGAGATGAGAGGGAAATGGAGTAGAGTGAGGGAAGGAAAAATGGTTTTAGGCTGGTCATGGGGAGAAGGGAGTAAGAGGGCAACAAGATTAAGTTGAACAGTAGAAAAAGAAGGATGGGGATGGGAGAAACATGAGCACGCATTTGGTCCCATCCCCTAATTTTCTAGTGGACACACAGGCCCAGAAACATGGGACGACTTCCTTCTCACGTAGCCTGAGATGTCAGGGCCAGCACACAAGGCAGACCTGCCCACCTCCCTTTTGGGTGCTCTTTCCACTGGTCAGCACTATCCCTCAAGCTGAGCTCTAAAGGATAAGGAGTTTCTGGTCAAGTAAAGAATGAGGGGAAGGAGGTTTCAGGTAGAGGATGCCTGATATACAGAGACCTTGGGGTAGGAGAGAGCTTGTTTGGAGGCTTCAAAGATGGCAGCTCTGGTTGGAGCAATGAATGAGAAGACAGTGAGAACCGAGGTGGAAGAGTTGGGTGGGGCTTCATCACAGAGTCCTGGGGGCTGGCAAGGAGTGTGGATTTATTCCAAGTGCAGTGTGAACAGTTTTCAGGAGGGGAGCAACTCAAAAAGATTTGTGTGTTACGAAGATGACATGCTACTTTTGGAGAGATTAAGTGGGGTCGAGGTGGAGTGTCCAGGTGTGACTCTGCAGAGGTGAGATGGGTAAGGAGAGGCGGACAGACTAGAGATTTGGTTTGGAGTTAGAATCGACAGGACTTGCAGATGTGACCTTTAAGGCATTGGTGGGAATTCCAAGAGGAAGTTGGGTGTGTCTAGACTAGAGAAGGAGGGTCATGTGGATCCCCTCCAAGGGAGGTGGGTTATTCTGGAAACAGATGTATTGAGAAGTGCAAAGTTTTAGATTAAGGTGTTCATGACTTGTTCTCCAGGTGTTTTGACCAGATGCTGCCTCACCCACCAGCAGTGGGTGAAAATTCATGGAGAAAAAGAAACTTCCTTCCACCTGAAATGCCCTTTCTTCTTTCCTGATGGACATGTGCTTACCTATTCTTCAAAGCAGGTGTCAAATATTACCTCTTCTGTGAAACTTATTATGTCTCTCTAGCCCTTATTACTAGATAACCCTTATTCTGCCTCAAGTGCTGTCCTATTTCTGTTTGGCACATGGTGATATGAGGCTGTATCTTGCTGGGAGCTCTCTTGCTGGGAGCTCTCTGGGCAGAATTCCTGACCCCTCCTCTTGCTTCTCGTGACCTCTGTTATAGCTCTTTTTATATTGTGCAAAGAGTGAATTGAATGTTTTTCTTCTCTGGTAGAGAGTGAGCAAATTGAAGGCAGGGTCTGTGTGTTGTTTATTTTTGTATCCCCAGTGGTGGGTACGTGATAGATGCAGAATGAGTGAATGAAGGTATGAATGAACGTGAGTGAACGAATGGATGGCTGAAGGACTAAGAAAATGAAGTGGCAGGAGTGGGATAGGCTTTCTGTCACCTTATGCAGGCAGCATTTTTCTAGGCCAGAGACTCCCTGAGCTGCATTATAATTTAGGCCAGTGTAATTTCTAGCTTTGCCATCATACGATTTTAAAATTTCCATTAATCCTTCGATGTGTTCTAATCAAATAATGCTATTCTCAGTTAAAAAGATGATGAAGCTCCTGCACTGGCAGGTATTATGCTCTTTAAACACAGCTGCTCTGCTGTCACCAAGGACATTTCTGCATCTGATATTGATTTAAATATTCGGTTATGAATGTGATGGAGACGGCTTTATTTATAGCTAATGAGGATTGTATTGGCTGAGGAAATCAGCGGTGTGAACAGTACGGTGTATGCTGGTTAATCCAACGTGAATGAGTAGGGTAGCTTCCTTGATGAGCCTTCACAGGCTTTTCATTCTGTGCTGATATGAAGTTGAAACTTATTGGGTGCTATGATTTTATGGTATTTTAGTGTCAAGTGGTGAGGGTATTTTTTTTTTTTTTTTGCGGTACGCGGGCCTCTCACTGTTGTGGCCTCTCCCGCTGCGGAGCACAGGCTCCGGACTGATGCGCAGGCTCAGCGGCCATGGCTCACGGGCCCAGCCGCTCCGCGGCATGTGGGATCTTCCCGGACCGGGCACGAACCCGTGTCCCCTGCATCGGCAGGCGGACTCTCAACCGCTGCGCCACCAGGGAAGCCCGAGGGTATTTTTTTTAAACATCTTTATTGGAGTATAATTGCTTGACAATGGTGTGTTAGTTTCTGCTGTATAACAAAGTGAATCAGCTATACATATACATATATCCCCATATCTCCTCCCTCTTGCATCTCCCTCCCTCGCACCCTCCCTATCCCACCCCTCTAGGTGGACACAAAGCACCGAACTGATCTCCCTGTGCTATGCGGCTGCTTCCCATTAGCTGTTTTACATTTGGTAGTATGTATATGTCCATGCCACTCTCTCACTTCGTTCCAGCTTACCCTTCCCCCACCCCGTGTCTTCAAGTCCATTCTCTACGTCTGCGTCTTTATTCCTGTCCTGCCCTTAGGTTCTTCAGAACCACTTTTTTTTTTTTTTAGATTCCATATGTATGTGTTAGCATACGGTGTTTGTTTTTCTCTTTCTGACTTACTTCACTTTGCATGACAGTCTCTAGGTCCATGCACCCCACTACAAATAACTCAATTGGTGAGGGTATTTCTGAAAACTTCTTTATATTTTGCAGATGATTCAAGTTACATTGAACTTTTACTCAAATGTAGATTTACGCAGGTGTGCCTCGGTTTTGAAAAATTTGTTGTATAAAATTCGAATTGCGGAATATATACAGCACAAAGTCTGTTACAAAAGAACCGTCAGGGGCTTCCCTGGTGGCGCAGTGGTTGAGAGTCTGCCTGCCGATGCAGGGGGCACGGGTTCGTGTCCTGGTCCGGGAAGATCCCACATGCTGCAGAGTGGCTGGGCCCGTGAGCCATGGCCGCTGAGCCTGCGCGTCCGGAGCCTGTGCTCCGCAACGGGAGAGGCCACAACAGTGAGAGGCCCGCGTACCGCAAAAAAAAAAAAAAAAAAGAACCGTCAGGTAGTTCATCAAATGTCTGCGGAGTGGGTATAATGAGTCTAGGGGACCGGGTCACCATCTGCCCTTCTCATTCTCAAAGGTTCTGATCGATAAAGCAAACCAGCCAAGCAAGAGTGCTAGCCTGATGGAAAATATAAATAGTGATTTTGCTTGTCTGTAGAATCCTCAGTGCAGGGGTTTGTGAAATCTGTATTAGAATATACGCTTTAGGCTCATCCAAAGTGGGACTTTTTACTTCTACTCTTTATTTAGAATTGGACCCCACAAGCTCAGGTGTGCTTGCAGAGGGAGAGAGGGACCAGCTCTTCAGACAGACTCCAAGACCACTTGCTTGAATATGGATGAGGCTGGCAGGCTGCTTCCAGAAAGAAAGTGTCATAAGTGGAATAATGGCCACCTCACCCCCAAAACTGTCTACATCCTAATTCCCCCAAACTGTGAATATTTTAACTTACAAGGCAAAAGGGACTTTGTGGCTTTGATTGTGTTAAGGATCTTGAGATGGGGAGATTATCCTGGGTTTTCTTATTATCTTGGGTATTATTCTCCGGGTGGACACAATATAATCATGATGGTCTTCAGATGAGTGAGGCAGGAGGCTCACAGAAGGAGATGTGATGACAGAAGCAGAGGTTGAAGTGATGTAGGGCCACGCACCAAGGAATGTGGACAGTCTACAGAAGTTGGAAAAGGCAAGGAAATTGATTTTCCCCTAGAGCCTCCAGAAGGATTGCAGCCCTGCTGACAGTTTGATTTTGACCCAGTGAGACTTCTGACCAACAGAACTCTTAAGATAATAAAGTTGCGGTGCTTTAAGCCACTCCGTCTGTGATTTTTGTTACAGCAGCCCTAAGAAACGAATACAGAAGGTTTGGGGACCTGCTCAGATGTGTTTACCAGAAGGGAACAAGAAACAAAGCACAGCCCTCTGGGTCCCATCGCAGAAAGTGAAAGATGAAGTAACCCTGCCCGCTAGTAAGCTATTGTCCAGTTAATGGCAAACTTCAGCAGATCAAACCAACTACTCCCCTCTTTTGGGAAAGAGTGAGTGAGGGAAAACAGAAACTAATTAAAGTGTTTCAGTGGGAAGAAGTTTAACTCCGAGAATTCGAGACTTACACAGCCATGGCAAGATGGGAGAGCCAAGCACACGGTGACCACTCTTAGGAAATCTGGAAGCAGAACTCTCAGAAGGGTGCCGTTCTATAGGGCATTCCTCCCTTCTGCTGTCTGCCTGCAGCCGCCAACACAAAAAATAAGTTTCCGCCCATTTCCTGAGTTGTTTAACAGATGTGAAACCTGTCCCCGCCAAATGGCAGATGTTAAGTACTTGATGGCCATGAGCACCCAGCCCCCCAGGGTTCCTGGAGCCTAAGGACTGATAACGTTAGCCCCTGTGACAATGCCCTGTTCCTCACCATCAGCTAGTCAGAGAACTGTGCGCGAGCTGATCACATACCTTGCGACCCCCCTCCCTCACCTGGCTTTTAAAAATGCTTTGTGGAAACAGTTCAGGGAGCTCGGGGGTTTTATTAGAGCATGAACCACCGCGTCTCCTTGCATGGCCCTGCAATAAACTTTCCTCTGCTCCAAAAAAAAGGCAAAACCCAAACCAAAAACGTTCACCTTCCAAATCTCATTGGAGGCCCTCTCAATGATAGACTCTCAGAGGGACCCAGCAGGCAAGGGAGAAAGGTAGTTTCTAGACTCCTCCGAAGCTCCAGGCTGAAGTATACAGGGTACCAACAGTATCTGGCACAGAGGGTGAAGAGGAAACGATGACAGAAGTTTGCTTCTCTCTAGTTTGAGGGAGGAACGCAGGGAGAGGAACATAAACATTGCTCCCTACAACCCCCAGTCCCTTTGTTTTCTTGACCTTGGGGCTGTAGCCACCATTATGGGCCCAGTCAATGGACATACTGGCAAACTCCTTAAGTCACTGCACAACTGTGTACCCAAGAGATTGGAGATGGATGTGGAATTGAATATTAATGGATAAATTTTAAATGATTAACTACAATTTACCAGGTATCTATTTTGAACCTACATTATTTCAAGGACACTTGTCTTTGAAGCTTTTAACAAATAATTTAAGCGAAATTAATATTCATCGCAAATGTCAGAAGCAGTTGAATTTTATTTTCATAGGGCCTTTGAACTTCTGTGTTTACTGGGAGAGATAAAATGTTATCATGCCATGATTTCTACTTTTTAAAATTTGATGAAGTTGCGCAGGTAACTGTTATCTAATTATTAATAGTTGTAAATACCACTTAACTAAATAATGCAGGAATCAACTCAGCCAGCATGCCTTATTTCTTTTGCTCTCAATCAAGTGTTTTTAGAAGATTTGCATGTCACCTATTAGTTCAATCTTTAATTGCCTCTTAAGAGTATAGAATTGCTTATGTTCTGCCAGAAGCAGCAAAGAGGATGCAGTGGTTAGGGTGGAGTGTAGTAGCCGGATATTTGGTTCTGTATGTGCTCTCAGAGGATGAAGGTGGGGGACAGCCGAAGTTAACACCAGGGGGTCAGTAGGAATGTCTGTAAATTGAGTGGAGAGGTTTCTAACCATGAACTAAGCGTTTGGAAAATAGCAAGGGAGGGATGTGTCATGGATTAACTGAGGTAGCAGGAGTTAGGAGGGCAGGGAGCAAGTTGCTAGAGCATCACTGAATGTTTGAACAGTTTGAAGCTATCATACTTTGGGTTGCGTTTACCTGCTCAGGTACCCAGGTGGCTCTTGCAAGCCCATCTAGCACATGTTCTGGTCTGTAAACCTGTGTTCATTTGGCTCTTTGCATTATTTCTCCATTTCTAAGACCTCAAGGCCCATATCAAGAGCTATTAGTTTCCGTTTACAGTCACTAATGGTTTCAGTGTTATTTTATCATTTGAGATTTTGTTTTTGTACTTGCAACAGATTAGTCTGACGCCTACTCAGGCAGACTATCATTGAACAGACGTAGGTCTAAATACTGTTCTTCTGTAAACATGCATCAGTCAGCAAACATTTTAAAAGTCCTTTGCATGTTTACCAGCCTCATAGGAATGACGGTGTCAATAGTAGTAACCATTGTGCAAATCATGTTTTCAGTTAATATGGAAGTTTTGCTCTAATGTAGTCCCTTGTTTTCCTTTTTTCTTTTTTGTGGCTGCACGGCACAGCTTACTGGGATCTTAGTTCCCCGACCAGGGATTGCAGTGAAAGCGCTGAGTCTTAACCTCTGGAGTGCCAGGGAATTCCCTATGTAATTCCATTTTTAAGGTTCTGCCTAATTTCTCTGTCTAAGAACCTGTGTTGATTTGCATGCTGATATTATTATCATTATTCTTGTTATCAGTAGTAGTTATTCTTTCACAGGACACCCACTAAAACTCTTTAGTATCTCTAATAAAGTTTAGCTTTAATTTGCACTGGAATATGTGATGTGATTCTGGACTTGAAGGCATTCTAAAAATTAGTCCATTTAGTTTACTCTATTCCCCAGAAAAATTAATGCTTCATGATCTCCTATGTTTTGGTACCTCTAGGCAATTTTATTTATATCCTTGACTTCAAACCTACTCTCAAATCTGTTCAGCTCAGAACTTCCTTCTAAATGCAGACTTGTATCTACGCTGATTGTTAGGTACCCCACCCAGCTGTTTCATAGGCACCTCACACTTAATCCGTACCAATCTGAAATCATCATCCCTCCAGATCTGCACTCTTCCAGATCTGCTCCCCTTTCTATATTTCCTTACTCAAGGGATTGTCCCAGTCAGCTATCTAAACTTTTCTTCGATTTCCTCTTTAACTTCACCTCCATATGCAATTAGTTGCAAAGACCTGTCAGTTCGGGCTTGGGTGGTTCCTCTTACCCCAAGCTACCTTTTTTTCCCTATGCTCCCCTAGCACTAGGTTCCCACTTTGATTATGACAGTTATTTTATTGTATTACAGCTGCTATTTGCATGACTGTCTCTCCCTTTCGATGGTAGAGGAGAGAGACTTCATTTTATCCCTTTGGTGGCTAGCCCTAAATTTGTTAAGTCAGTGAAGTGAGTGAAAGAGTAACTAAATTGGATGAAAGTACTGTGACCACATTTTGTCCATATTATGTCCTAAATAATTTATGTTATTGAGCCTGCTATTTTTTTTTTTTTTTTTTTTTTAGCGGTATGCGAGCCTGTCACTGTTTTGGCCTCTCCCGTTGCGGAGCACAGGCTCCGGACGCGCAGGCTCAGCGGCCATGGCTCACAGTCCCAGCTGCTCCGCGGCATGTGGGATCTTCCCGGACCGGGGCACAAACCCCTCTCCCCTGCATCCGCAGGCGGACTCTCAACCACTATGCCACCAGGGAAGCCCTTACTCTGCTATCTTGATCCCCCTCCTATAGGTCCCCAAATTTCTTGATATAGTTACTATTAAAGGATCTGTTTTTAAAAATTGGCTCTATTTCCAGAATAATTAACCACTGTTTCCAAATGTTCATTTGAAAAATATAAGCCTTAGATTCTAATTTTGTTCATTTTTTTAATTCTGTGGCTCAGAAGCTTTTAAAATTTTATTTTTTAAAAAACGATTTCTTAACAAGGAGATTCCTTTTTTATCTTACTTCCTCTTTACTATTGAGTATTATGTGACAGAATGGTAAAACTTGTATCAATTTTAGAGTCTCTTCAGTGTAGCTTATAAGAGTTTACCTTTAGTATTTTGTGGCTCACAATGTGAAGTTTCAAATATATACCAGAGAGATTTAAAATGAGCATTAAGCATATGGCTAACATGTAGCTTTGGGAATTTCAGTGTCAAAACATATATATTTACTTTGTCTCATCTATAAATATTATCTTCTTAAAAATAAGGCAGAACTGATTCTAAAGGAAGTAGTCACATTACCCAAATTTTAACAGTTAAACCTGCCTGTGAAAGAAAAAGGCAAAGCTTATATGACACTTTAACTTTTACAACACTTCATTTAAAAGATAAATGTCATTACTCAGTCTGCCAAAATGACCTCTGAAATTCATGATCTTTAAAAAAGAAAGGGTTTTGTTTTAAAGGGGAACACTTTGCCCCAATTTGCAAGTGATGAGAAAGCAGAAACTGTGACACAAATGATATAAATGTATGTTTCAATTTTGAAAGACATTATTATTCTTTTTATGCCTTAAATAGCTTTTATGAAAGCATTCTGACTAATGCTGTATATAGGAAACTTACGCTCACATTAGATGAGGATATGTCATTAAAATATAGGAAACATAGACTCTGTGCACACAACATGAAACAAAATTTGCTCAGGGCATTTGGAAACCTTCTCCTTATGAAGTAAATGAGCAATACCTTTCTTTAAATCCATCTGAAACAAAACTGATTTACAATATAAGGCTTAGTTTTGGATCATTGAATCCCTTTGGTATTGGATTCTTATGCACACATTTTGTAGTAGTTCTAAATAGGTAAACTCATCATCCTTTTGTGATAAGCATCCCTTGTGCTAAATCTATGCAATATGTAAAAATTTTGGATTATAAATTATAAATTAAGGCATTAATTCAATATATACAGTTAAATTCTCCTTCAATACTAAAACCTCCCACCTAGTTTGCCCCTTCTCTTCACAACCTGACTTTTTGGAAGAGTTCTCTGCACTCGTTATCTTTACTTATTCACCTTATTTTCACCTCTAGGTTGGTGAACTTAAAATGCTTCTTGGTATTAAGAAATACTTGGTTACCCCTGTGCTAGTGCATTTTAAAATGAAGTAGTTTGAATTATGTATATACAAATGTTTGTTCTAGATTAAGCTCACAGGAGGACACAATAGCCAATAAGAGCTGATTTTTATTGAGCGCTTACTATCATCCAGGCCGTGTGCTAAACTATTCACATGAATTATGGTAAGTTACGCTCTACAACCACATGAGGAGGTAAGAATTTTGTCCACTGATAACTAAGCGAAATGAGGCACAGTAAGTTGTGCCCATGCTCTCAAGCATGATGATACAGGTTACCCTAAGATCACCTGAACCTATTGAATAATTACAGATTGCTGGAAATTTGCCAAATAAGGTTAGAGTCCTAGAGTCAAAGTCCACTTGGGAGTGGAATGGCTAGAGAGGCTGATTTCTTTATTGTTACGTTGTTCCTAATAGATTCTAAGTCAGAGCAAAGAAGATACATACAATGAGAGTAGAAATAGGGATAAGAAAAGAAATGAACTTATGATGAGATCAGTATACAAAATGTATGCTACGGAATCCTCTACCCTTGGAGATGTGGATCAGAAAATCGGGCCCTGAACTCACTTGCAGCCAATGCAAAGGTAAACATGTCATCAGTGATGTCATTCACTGCGTCTACAATCTGAAAACAGGAAAAGTGCAGTTATCCTGATAATGAGACCCAGACCCTCATAGCAATGATCACAGAGAATTACATATAAATCCCCTTAAAATATGTGTATCTTTTCAAAAAGTTTTTCATATGGGTTTTCTGGCTTTCTGGAGCTGTGTTTTAGTGTCCAAAGCCATTATGATCGGGCTTCCCTACTGGTTATCCTAAATCCTCTTTCTTTCCGTTTTAGCCTACTAGTGAATGATTCAGTAGGGGCAGAATAAATGTGAGTTTTCACTTCCTCCCCACCTTATTATATACTCACTACAAATTGTGGTACCAGTAGTTAAAATCAGTGACTGCCTTTGACATGGCCTTTCATGTATTAAATATCTTAGTCCTCATAAGAATAGTTTCATTTCTCATTTTTCTTTTTCAAACTATTTAAACGTGGTTTACAGGATAGCAGAAATATTCTGAGGGGTCACTTGTTTATAAGCAAGTTTTGCGTCACAGGGAAATGTTCTGTGATTCAGGATTTGTCCCAAGTTTTTTTCCATGTTTAAATAATTTTTTGTTTGCTTTGTTATTCATTACAAGCTTAAAATAGTTTTTAAATTGCATTATTTTTTACTTACTGATAAATCCTTTATCTGGGGAGAAGAGTATGTGGATGGAGAAACATCAAGACTGGTCTGATTTGAAATAAATTTACAGAGATGGAAAGTTCCTATCTATACCTTTTTTTTTTTTTTTTTTTTAAACCAGGAGCAATATAACTTGGAGAGAGAGATACAGAAAGAGAGAGAGGGAAGGATGGAAGGAAAGCAAAATACAAACATAATTAAAGACAAGGATTTCCTCCCCTTCAAGAAACTTATTTAGTTAGATAGAATGTGCATGCAAAATAGTTGTTTGTGTTTGATGGCTCCTCAAAAAATTGAACATAGAATTACCATATGACCCTGTAGTTCCACTCCTAGGTATATACCCAAAAGAACTGAAAACAGGGGTTCAAACAAATATATGTACACACATTCACAGCAGTATTATTTACAATAGGCAAAAGGTGGAAACAACCCAAATGTCCATCAGTGGATGCATGGTTACACAATCGTGGTATATATATACCATAGAATGTTATTCAGCCATAATTAGGAGTGCGGTAGTGATGCATGCTACAACGTGGATGAACCTCCAGAGCACATTATGGTGCGTGAAACAAGTCAGACCCCAAAGGTTACATATTATGTGTTTCCGTTTCAATGAAATATTCAGAATAGGTAAATCCATAGCGACCAGATTCAGGTTGGTGTTTGCTAGGGACCAGGGGGAAGGATGAAGGGGGAGCAGCTGTGTAATGGGTAGGCGTGATGGGATGATGGAAATGTTTTGCAACTAGATAGAGGTGATGGTTGCACACCATTGTAAATGTACTGAATGCCAATAAATTATTCACTTTAAAATGGTTAACTTAATGCTATGTGAATTTCACCTCAATAGATTAGGAAATAGCCATATTTACATATTATGTGGGAATAAAGAAATACATACATGCCAGATTAAACAGTCAAAAAATTCAGAAGTGTTTGCCTGCAGGACAGAGGAATGGGGGTTTGTGGAGAGGTTGGACAGTGTCATAGTATTTTTGTTTTAAACTTTGCAATAGCATTTAACTTGCTAAACTACGTGTGTCACTTGATGAAATCAATTTAAAAAATTAAAAAAGTGTTTGCTTACCAAGATTTTATAATATACAGTAAATAATAATGAAATATCTAAATCCTGGAGAAGTTAAAAAAATTTTTTTTGACATATTGTTGATTTACAGTGTTGTGTTAGTTTAAATCCTGGAGAAATATTGAGTAAAACCCCTTTAGAATATTGAAGGTTATTTAAAGAAATCTCTGTGGAAATGAGTTTTGAGCTGGACTTCGAGGCTGAGGTGACTAGATTAATGAAATGAATTGGCGGGGGTGGGCGGGGGGCAACGAGGTGAGACATGCAGAGGGACTGAGCTGAAGTACTGGAGCATCGTAGAAAGAACTTACCCAGAGATGGATGTGGAGGTACCAGGAATTCAAAAGTTGGTTACTTCCTCTCTATTTTGTTTTTCACTTGCTCTAAACACTTCCTTTGCTTTCAGTTTTCTGTTTGGTTAAATAAAAAAAAAGATATTGGAATCTCACAGCTACATCTTGGAACTACTGTAAAAATATTCTGTTCTGGGGTAGGAAAATCCCTCTTAAATTTCATAGATAAAAATTCAATGTAAGTATATTAACTACTTTAAGCCTAGAATTATTCCACGAACATGCATAGGACATCCATATAGAAATGGCTCAAGGGCTTCCCTGGTGGCGCGGTGGTTGAGAGTCCGCCTGCCGATGCAGGGGATGCGGGTTCGTGCCCCGGTCCGGGAAGATCCCACATGCCGCGGAGCGGGTGGGCCCGTGAGCCATGGCCGCTGAGCCTGTGTGTCCGGAGCCTGTGCTCTGCAGTGGGAGAGGCCACAGCAGTGAGAGGCCCGCGTACCGAAAAAAAAAAAAAAAAAAGAAATGGCTCATGTTCTCTAAGGGATAAAAAAATCTGTGAGTCTAGGTTTTGCTTAGAAAATTAAAATGAAAGGTATGAATCCTACTGACACCTTTTTAATGTATCGAAGAACCTAAGAATATTTTTGGATTCAGGGCGTTAATAGCTTCTGTGCACCCAATTTTGTATAGGCTTTTGTCGTCTTTAAGTACTGTTTTTCTAGGCCCACTAAAAAATCATTTTTAGAATGAAATATGTGAGAACTTCGTAAAACACCTGGGAAATTAGCCAGTTTCCCTGAGAGAGTACCCTTGAAAAGTCAGGTGGAATTTCCAAAGTGACTCTGGGAATTCCAAATTGCCATCATCCCATTCTGACCACTCTGCCCAAAAAGTGCAAGTACTAGGCAAATTGGAAAGTGGGTTAGAGCTTCCTGTCCCCAGGATTATTTTAATTTAATATCTTAGAGCTGTCACCTTTCACCTGACTGGCTGTGACAAACCCCATGCATTGCACAGCATGTGGGTAAAATAATAGGTAAAGCGTTATCATCTGTAGGAGTTAGGGTTACTGTTATAAATAACATCTTTTATTCCTTTTTTAAAAAACATGTGATGAACTACTGCTATTGCTTTCACTGCTGGTGTAAGCTGTTCCTTTTCATTGTGTATAAAAGTATAAGTAAATAAATAATCCATGTTCTTGGTTACCTAAACCAGTTTGAACTAACGGAGGTAATTAAAAATGTTCTCTGAGTATGTTTACCTTCAGTATAAATAAGTTGTTCAAATTTTCCAGAAAAATTTCCCTCATTTAGAAATTAGACTACCTGCCTTCTGAGACAGTACAAGAAATTAGCATAAACCCACCTGTTGGAGTTTAAAAGAAATCAACCCTAGCACATGTAGTGGGTGCTTCTAATAAAATTTTGAAATTTTGCTTTTCCATGAAATCAGGCACAGAAGGTTTCCTATATTTTGTCTTCTTTTATTATTCTTGTTTCTATTCAGATTTACCTTTTATGCCTTAAAAATATTTTGCTGTTGCAACCCAAATTCCAGTAAACAGAGGAATAGATAAATAAAATGTGGTGTGTGTGTGTGTGTAGACACACACACATATATACATATATATATGCAATGGAATATTACTCAGTGTTTAAAAAGAAGGAAATTCTGATACGTACTACAACATGCATGAACCTTGAGGACATTGTGCTGAGGTGAAAGATGCCAGTTACAAAAAAGCAAATACTGTGTGATTCCACTTATGTGAGGTACTTAAAGTAGTCAAATTCATACGGACGGAAGTAGAATGGTGGATGCCATGGGCTGGGGGGCAGGGGGAGTGGGGAGTTAGTGTTCAATGGGCACAGAATTTCAGATGGGAAAGATGAAAAGTTCTGGAGATGGTTGTTGGTAGTGGTTGCATAACAATGTGAATGTACTTAATGCCACGGAACTGTACACTTAAAAATGGTTAAAATTGGAAATTTTATATGTATTTTACAATTAAAATTGTATATATGTGTGTGTGTGTGTGTGTGTGTGTGTGTGTGTGTGTATGCATATGTAAATGGTGTTAGCACTTTTCCATGAAGCCAGTCATTAGCTCTTGGATTAGAATAAATGCTCATTGTCATGCTAAAGAAAAACATTTTGCCAGTATTTTTTAATTAATTATTTTAAAATGCAAATAATTCTGGATAAAAATATTTTCCAGATGTATCTAGGTTCTTAAATATAGTCTATTTATAATCTTGGTTTTCATGGTGAGCCATCCTTTGGAGTAACAGACCGCAAGTGATGCAGTATGCTTTAGCTCTATTTTCTCGTTAAATCCTCACAATTATTAATGAGGAAACCGAGGCTCAAAGAAATTAAGTGCCTTACTCCAGATCACCCCGTGCCAAAGCTGGCAATTGAGCTTAGTCTGTGTAATAAGAAGCTTTGGACTGACTGCATGTAACAGAAGTCCCAATGGAAATTGGCTTCCACAAGGACATAATATAATTCATATATTCCAGTTCCTAATGGGCAGGTTTTGGGTCTTGAATCTTGGATCTAGCTGTTCCTCTGTTCCTCCCTTAATTCTGCCCTGTACAGTGTGTTGGCCCCATTCTCAGACTGGTGGCAAGTGGTGAAAGGAATTCTTGAATGTCACCAGACAGCCCTTCAGTAGACTTCAGTGCACACCTCGTTGGGCTGGATTGGTTCACAGGCCCATTCTTAGACTCGCCAGCAGAAAATGATGAATTTAAATTATAATGTGGGGTCAAGTGGCTGTTTTAGCCTGTCTGATTCTCATGTCCCATGCCACTTCCTTAGGGCTTTTAATGTTTTCCATCTGCTTCTGCACTGAACGGCCCTGTGCTTCTGTGCTTCCTGCATGATTGTATCTGGCCTATTACAGTTTCTAACCCTAGCTGACCCCGTAAACTGCTACTTCCAGTTTCTGTTTCCTCCCAGCAGTATGCCCATTCCTCCTCGGATTATTTGATTATCTGCTTCCTAGCTGCTGTGACTTGGGGAAATGAAACAATATTACTTTATTAGGCTTTTATATAAAAATTTAAAGAGAGACTACTAGTAATGGCATGGTGGTCTGTCCTAAAGGAAAAAAAATGCACGAGCTTTAATGCATGCAACTTGTATCATCACTTTTTGTTGTTGAGATTTGTTTTTGCACATTTACTGCTTCTCAGGTTTCTCAATTGTTGAGACTGGCTTCTAGTTGTGAATATTTGAAGTTATACAGAAGACTATATCATACTTCTATGTTTTTCAAAACTATTATGAAGGGCTTCCCTGGTGGCGCAGTGGTTGAGAATCCGCCTGCCAATGCGGGGGACACGGGTTCGAGCCCTGGTCCCGGAAGATCCCACATGCCGTGGGGCAACTGGGCCCGTGAGCCACAACTACTGAGCCTGCGCGTCTGGAGCCTGCACTCCACAACGAGAGGCCGCGACAGTGAGAGGCCCGCGCACCGCGATGAAGAGTGGGCCCTGCTCGCCGCAACTAGCGAAAGCCCTCGCATAGAAACGAAGACCCAACACAGCCAAAAATAAATAAATAAATAAATTTAAAAAAAATAAAAAAAAACTATTATGAAATTAGTAGAATTAGAATTTTTAGCGTTCTTAAGTTGCTATCCAAGCTATTTTTCACGGTGATACTTGATTTATCAATAGTGGAAGATGAGGTCAGAAGGCGAACAAGGAGCTAATTGTGGAAGATCTCTGTTGCCAGACTGGATAACCTAGCAGATTCTCTCAAATTTTATCCCTAAGTATCCCTAAAGGTTGAAGAGAATGAAGGCATAATGCCATAACTTGTGTGGTTATTAGCCCTAAATGGTTCCAAAAAACCCATCAAAGCTTTTGTGTTGCGATTTAAAACTTTATGTAAATTTTGTATTCCCCACCGTAATGTGTGTAATTATTTGTAATATGAGTTATGCTTTGATTGCTTGTCATGGAGTTAATTGATGCACCAGGAAGATATGCCATGTTTATCTGATGACTTTTGCCTTCAGTCTGTTCCACACCCAGGACTTGCATATCTGGCCATAACCTTGTGCATGTGAAGCTCTCCAAGTTCATTCTTCCAGCACTTGAAGCCATTGGGTCTGCCTCAGTTCTATACCATGGGAGCCTCCATACACCCAATATTTTACAAAAGTCTTTCTTCCACAGTGCTGCTGACCTTACAGGTTTCCTTCACTCTTATGGCTTCAACTATACCGCTTCTATGTTTCTGGCATTTTTCTTCCTTTCAAAACTGAATTGGGACTCTTGCTATCCTGCCATCAGCACCCTGGTTCATCCTATTCCATGGAGTGAGACTGAAAACTGAAGATGTGTTTTAAAATTTATTTTATTGAAGCACTGTTGATTTACAATGTTGTGTTAGTTTCTGGTGTACAGCAAAGTGATCCAGTTATACATATATATAATAGTTTGTATCTGCTTATCCCAAACTCCCACTCCATCCCTCCCCCAGACCCCTCCCCCTTGACAACCACAAGTCTGTTCTCTATGTCTGTGAGTCTGTTTCTGTTTCATAGATAAGTTCATTTGTGTCCATTTTAGATTCCACATATAAGTGATATCATATGGTATTTGTCTTTCCCTTTCTGACTTACTTCACTTAGCACCAAAATGATAATCTCTAGGTCCATCCATGTTGCTGCAAATGACATTATTTCATTCTTTTTTTACGGTTGAGTAGTATTCCATTGTATATATAAACGACATCTTCCTTATCCATTCATCTGTCGATGGACATTTAGGTTATTTCCATGTCTTGGCTATTGTAAATAGTGCTGCTATGAACACAGGGGTGCATGTATCTTTTCAAATTATGGTTTTGTCTGGGTATATGCCCAGGAGTGGGATTGCTGGATCATATGGCAACTCTATTTTTAGTTTTCTGAGGAGCCTCTAGTGTGACTGATAGTCTAGTCTTTGTGGAAACTTGCTCTGAGAGTGGTCTATGAAAAGGGTTTAAGTGGAGAACCGCAGAGCTAGGGACATCCATTAAAGACACATAGAAAGCCATTTTGGCAGGAAGGCTGGCACGATTTGATGTTCAAGGTAAAGACTATAGAAACCATGAACTAGGTCTTGAATTCTACCTTTTTGCCTCTTAAAAGACTGTTACGTGGGTGAAATGTTGATTGAAGTGACATGTTTACGTATTTTCCCACGTTTAACTTTTTGATTGCAATCATGTTTGGGATCTATGTGAACAAGACATAATTAAATATAACATAGCAAAGGAGCTAGTTGTCCCCACCACCAGTTTCTTCCAAGTAGAGTAAAAGCAGAACACTGTAGTCAATGGAATAATTAACGTCCACAACTGATTAGAGTGAATTCTTTGGTTCGGAACAATAAATGTCATTCTGCTTGCATACAGGGCTTGTTTATTCATTGAACTTTTGACTTATGGAAACTAGCATTTTACTGTAATAAACACTTGGTTACATCTGTTATAAATTGAATGCAATTGGTTTTTCCAAGAATAGTGTTCCAGCTCTAAACCAAAATTATAAGCAGCTGTCTGCTAATAGATAAGCACACCAACTCCCTACCTTTGTGTCCTGTTGTTTTAAAATGTCTGTACCTCAAAAGTCAAGTTCAAATTGATGTCATTTCTCATTTGAAAAATGTGCCTTAGGATTTGGTGTTCTTTTCTCCAAAAAAAAAAAAAATGAACCAATCTGTGTGGGGAGAAAATGTTTTGCAATTTTTTTCTTCATATTGTCCTTTTATTTGAATTCAGGGAAATATTTCTCTAGAAATTTTATCCGCAGTTTCAGCTAAATTTAGCTTTCTCTCTTTTTAAATTCTTACGGGGTTTTAAATTCACTTTATTTTTTCATGATGCTTGCTTTTCTTTAGTACTAACCTGGGTAATGTTCCTAGGACTTTGGGGGAAGGGAAAACTAATTTGTTTGGAAAAGGTAAGCTTAATATTTGAGCATTAGTTTTTCATTTTCCTGTTGACTTCCTTCAATTATAAAAGAAAATTCACATGTGATAATGTTGGCATATAGAGAAAAGTAAAGAGTTACTTGTAGTCTTATCAACACAACAAAGCTACTATTATAATTTTGGAGTACAGTTGTCCCTCGGTATCCCTGTGGGATTAGTTCCAGGACCCCCACCCCGCCCTGCCCCAGCTCTCCTATGCTCATATGAAACTCTGCAGATGCTCAGATCCCTAAAGTGCATGGTACCATTGGTCCTCTGTATCCTTGGTTTCACTTCCATGGATTCAACCAACTAGATCAGCAAAATTCAGTTGTTGGTTATGGAGGGCCAGGCTGCTGTATTTAATTCCATTCCTTTTTATAGGCTGGTTTCATTTTTTTCTTTTTTTTTTTTGCGGTACGTGGGCCTCTCACTGTTGTGGCCTCCCCGGTTGCGGAGCACAGGCTCCGGACGCGCAGGCTCAGTGGCCATGGCTCACGGGCCCAGCTGCTCCGCGGCATGTGGGATCTTCCCGGACCGGGGCACGAACCCGTGTCCCCTGCATCGGCAGACGGACTCTCAACCACTGCGCTGGCAGGGACGCCCAGGCTTGTTTTTGTTTTTTTAAAATATAGCTGTCATCGTGATATACACACATCTTAGTATTCTTTTTCACCTAATGTTTATTAACATTATGTTTTTGTTGTTATATAATCTTCAAAACTATCAGCTTTAATGCCTGTAAACATTCCTTTGAGGAGACATATGATGATTTACAATATTTTTTATATCATTGAACGTTACTTTTCACTATTGTAAATAAACTACAAAAATAAGGATTATTCAGGGTAGGATATTGAGATTAAATACAGTTGACCCTTGAACAACATGGGTTTGAGCTGCGTGGGTCCACTTATACGTGGATTTGTTTTTTCAGTGTTAAATACTACAGTGCTACACAATCCAAGGTTGGTTGAATCTGTGGATCTGGAACCCCAGATATGGAGGAACCATGGATATGGAGGACCATAGGTTATATGCTGATTTTCAGCTGCCTGGATGGTTGGTCCCCTAACCTCTGCATTATTCAAAACTCAACCGTGTGTTTTTAGACTGCTAAAATGTTTTGATAATTCACTTTTCAAAAGTATCCCAGCATGAGGTACTTCCAGGATTTTAAGTGATACAAATTAAACTATACAATAGCTGATACTGAATGTTTTTAAAGGTGTTAATTGGCTTTAATTGGCAATTATTTGGTTGTTAGTTAAGATCAGATCTTTTTCCATGTTTATTTTCCAGTTGCATTTTGTCTTTTGTAAATTGTTCTTTGTTACCTGACAATTTATCTGCTGCATTTCTAATATTTTCCTTGTATATTTGTATCTAATGGACTGCTCCTTATCATGCTAAGAAGTATAACATTTTTCTTTCAAATGTTTTTATCTTGTAGCATTTGATACATACAGAATATGGAAGCAGACGTGTAAG
Organism: Phocoena phocoena; assembly: GCF_963924675.1. Classification (NCBI taxonomy): domain Eukaryota; kingdom Metazoa; phylum Chordata; class Mammalia; order Artiodactyla; family Phocoenidae; genus Phocoena; species Phocoena phocoena. Next base: position 165,844,568 of record NC_089220.1, read on the forward strand.
TTATAAAAATAAATGTATATTCTTTTTTCTTTTGAGGTACGTGGGCCTCTCACTGTTGTGGCCTCTCGCGTTGCGGAGCACAGGCTCCGGACGCGCAGGCTCAGCGGCCATGGCTCACGGGCCCAGCCACTCTGCGGCATGTGGGATCTTCCCGGACTGGGGCATGAACCCATGTCCCCTGCATCAGCCGGCGGACTCTCAACCACTGCGCCACCAGGGAAGCCCTATATTCTTATATTACCTCCTTAACTGGAACCAGGCAACTTAACTGGAACTCAGCTTAACCAGAATATGTGACCTAACCTAATAGAATCTAACTCCAAATAATCCCTCCGCTTGTGTGCAATTCCTAGCCCTTCCTTCTTTGGTAAGCACTAGTCTTACTTTGGGATTTATCATTCTCTTTGTAGTTATTTTAAAAGTTTTCATGTTTGTATTCCTGAGCAATATTTTGATCAATTTTGCTTTTTAAAATAATTTAAAAAATTGTTTCCTACTCTACATAACTTGCTACTTCTTCTGCAGTGTGATATTTCTATGAATCATCTGTGTTATTGCACAGATGTTATCTGTGTTATTGTTATTACTGTCCCCTGGGGGCTCCAGGCGAGAGATGAACTTTGCAAAAATCAGTGTTTATGGTAGTTCTTACCACAGTCCATTGTTAATCCCATCGGTCATCTCTTTCCATGATGAGCTCAGTTCTATGATTTCATGTGCAGATCACCTCTTAAGTTGAGCACATGATATGTGCTAAAATCAGCCTGAGGGAGAACAACTTCTCTGACATTTAAATGGATCTGACCTGTGTTAGTTTTGAAAATTCCCAGCAAGAGGGGACATTTTATTCAGACATTCCACTGGAATAAATTGATAGTTGCTTGAACTATTTTCAAGACAGTACAATTCCACTCACTTTCGTGGATGAAGTCTCTAAAGCATAGAGGTAATTAAGTTGGTTATAATATAAACTATTATAATCATGGAGTTCACACCCTGCTGTCTTGAGAAAAATGACCAGTACCCACCACACCAACACTGCACCATAAGTTTTTCTAACTGGGATTTCTTGTATTTAAGGGTTATGTCTGATTTAGGAGCTAACTAATCTCTAAAAAGCATCGTATCATTTGGAGTTATTCAGTGCTGTGAACCTCTGTTTACAAATTGCATGTATAAAGACTGGAACTGAAAGCAGAATAGAATAGAACCAGTAAAACTTGCACCTTCTCATATTTATACTAGTTTTCTAGAACAACTTTCATTGGGCTGGCGTTTGAATGTTTGGCTAATATGACCATGTTTTTGTGTCCTTTTTAATTTTCAGAAGAAATACAGATGCCTCTGGGAACACAGTTAAAGGAGTAATTAATTTCTTTCTGGCTGGGGTCAGGAAAGACTGGACAAAAATGTAACATTTGAGGCAAGGTTGGAAGGATGAATAGTTTTCTGGTAGAAGAAGGGAAGAAAGCATTCCATGTAGAGGGAAAGCACGAGCAAAGGCAAGACCAAGCGGAATTGCCTGACATGCTTGGGTCCAGGCTGAGTCCAATGGGAAGAGGATGGCCTTGGAATTAAGGAGCAGGACTTTAAAAACAGGAGCAGGACTTTTTGGTGTTGGAAGTTTCCAGTTAGCAAGTGCATGAGCAACTAGGTGGCCTGCTGTCCCTGAGGCGGTGTGACTTCCATTTCTTTCTTTTTTAAAAAATTTATTTTATTGAAGTATACTTGATTTACAGTGTTGTGTTAATTTCTGCTATACAGCAAAGTGATTTAGTTAAATATATACACACACACACACACACACACACACACACACATACATTCTTTTTCATATTCTTTTCCATTATGGTTTATCGCAGGATATTGAATATAGTTCCCTGTTCTATACAGTAGGACCTTGTTGTTTATCCAGCCTATTATTATAGTTTTCATCTACTAATCCCAAACTCCCAGTCTATCTCTCCCCCAACCCCTTCCCCCCTTGGCAACCACAAGACTTTTCTCTATGTCTGTGAGTCTGTTTCTGTTTCATAGATAAGTTCATTTGTGTCATATTTTAGATTCCGCATATAAGTGATATCATATGGCATTTGTCTTCCTCTTACTGACTTACTTCACTTAGTACCAATATGATAATCTCTAGGTCCATCCATGTTGCTGCAAATGGCATTATTTCATTCTTTTTATGGCTGAGTAGTATTCCATTGTATATGTAAGCCACATCTTCTTTATCCATTCATCTGTTGCTGGACATTTAGGTTGTTTCCATGTCTTGGCTACTGTGAATAGTGCTGCTATGAACACAGGGGTGCATGACTCTTTTTAAACTAAAGTTTTGTCTAGATGTATGCCCAGGAGTGGGATTGCTGGACCATATGGTAGTTCTATTTTTAGTTTTTTGAGGAATCACCGTGCTGTTTCACATAGTGGCTGCACCTGTTTACATTCCCACCAGTTGACTGCCATTTCTTACTGTGCTACTTTCTTGCTGCTTTTGACATGAGCATGACCCCAGCAGAAGATCCAAACTGGTGTTGCTCCAATCTGAAGATTGACTTTTGATCTTGGGAAGGTTCACAGGTGACCTCTGAAGCCAGCTGAACTGGGTGATTTCTCAGAGAACAAACCAGAACGAGTGACGTTGAGGGGATGCCAAGGGAAGGTGCCAAACGTGGGACTTCAAAAGAGTAGCCTTTCCTTGATACTGTTAACACAGATGGGGCCACACCCTGAGTCCATCGTGTGGTACTCTCCCACTCTCTCTCTCTGTGTGTGTGTGTGTGTGTGTGTGTGTATATATACATATATATATATGTGTGTGTGTGTGTTTATATATATAGTACATACATACAAGGAGGGATATCAGGCTGGAGACCTAGGGAAGAGCCATAGTGCAGTTCAAGTCTAAAGGCTATCTACAGGCAGAATTTCTTCTTGCCCAGAAGAGGTGGGGCATTGTTCTATTAAGAACTTCAATTGATTGGGTAAGGCCCACCCATATTATGGAGGGTAATCTGCTTTCCTCAAAGCCAAGCAATTTTTTTTTTTTGCTTTTTTTAAAAAAAATATTTTTATTGGAGTAAAATTGCTTTACAGTGTTATGTTAGTTTCTGCTGTATAACAAAGTGAATCAGTTATATGTATACATATATGCCCTCCCTCTTGCGCCTCCCTATCCCACCCCTCTAGGAGGTCACAAAGCACTGAGCAGATCGCTCTGTCCTATGCAGCTGCTTCCCACTAGCTACATATTTTACAGTTGGTAGTGTATATATGTCAATGTTCTCTCACTTCGTCCCAGCTTACCCTTCCCCCTCCCCATGTCCTCAAGTCCATTCTTTACGTCTGCATCTTTATTCCTGTCCTGCCCCTAGGTTCATCAGAACCACTTTTTTTTTAGATTCCATATATATGTGTTAGCATACAGGATGTGTTTTTCTCTTTCTGACTTACTTCACTCTGTATGACTGACTGTAGGTATATCCACCTCACTACAGATAACTCAATTTTGTTTCTTTTCGTGGATGAGTAATATTCCATTGTATATATGTGCCACATCTTCTTTATCCATTCATCTGTCGATGGGCATTTAGGTTGCTTCCATGACCTGGCTATTGTAAATAGTGCTACAATGAACATTGGGGTGCATGTGTCTTTTTGAATTATGGTTTTCTCTGGGTATATGCCCAGTAGTGGGATTGCTGGGTCATATGGTAGTTCTATTTTTAGTTGTTTAAGGAACCTCCATACTGTTCTCCATAATGGCTGTATCAATTTACCTCCCCACCAACAGTGCAAGAGGGTTCCCTTTTCTCCACACCCTCTCCAGCATTTATTGTTTGTGGATTTTTTGATGATGGCCATTCTGACAGGTATGAGGCGATACCTCATTGTGGTTTTGATTTGCACTTCTCCAATGATTAGCGATGTTCAGCATCTTTTCATGTATTTGTTGGCGATCTGTATATCTTCTTTGGAGAAATGTCCTTTTAGGTCTTCTGCCCATTTTTGGATTGGGTTGTTTGTCTTTTTGATATTGAGCTGCATGAGCTACTTGTAAATTTTGGAGATTAGTCGTCAGTTGCTCCATTTGCAAATATTTTCTCCCATTCTGAGGGTTTTCTTTTCATCTTGTTCATGGTTTCCTTTGCTGTGCAAAAGCTTTTAAGTTTCATTAGGTCCCATTTGTTTATTTTTGTTTTTATTTCCATTTCTTTAGGAGGTGTGTCAAAAAGGATCTTGTTGGGATTTATGTCATAGAGTGTTCTGCCTATGTTTCCCTCTCAAGTTTGATAGTGTCTCGCCTTACATTTAGGTCTTTAATCCATTTTGAGTTTATTTTTGTGTATGGTGTCAGGGAGTGTTCTAATTTCATTCTTTGACATGTAGCTGTCCAGTTTTCCCAGCACCACTTATTGAAGAGGCTGTCTTTTCTCCACTGTATATTTTTGCCTCCTTTATCAAAGATAAGGTGAACATATGTTCGTAGGTTTATCTCTGGTCTTTCTATCCTGTTCCATTGATCTATATTTCTGTTTTTGTAACAGTACCATACTGTCTTGATTACAGTAGCTTTGTAGTATAGTCTGAAGTCAGGGAGCCTGATTCCTCCAGCTCCGTTTTTCCTTCTCAAGATTGCTTTGGCTATTTGGGGTCTTTTGTGTTTCCATACAAATTGTGAGATATTTTGTTCTAGTTCTGTGAAAAATGCCAGTGGTAGTTTGATAGGGATTGCACTGAATCTGTAGATTGCTTTGGGTAGTAGAGCCATTTTCACAGTGTTGATTCTTCCAATCCAAGAACATGGTATATCTCTCCATCTATTTGTATCATCTCTAATGTTTTTCATCAGTGTCTTATAATTTTCCTCATACAGGTCTTTTGTCTCCTTAGGTAGGTTTATTCCTAGATATTTTATTCTTTCTGTTGCAATGGTAAATGGGAGTGTTTTCTTAATTTCACTTTCAGATTTTTCATCATTGGTATATAGGAATGCAAGAGATTTCTGTGCATTAATTTTGTATCCTGCTACTTCACCAGATTCATTGATTAGCTCTAGTAGTTTTGTGCTAGCATCTTTAGGATTCTCTATGTATAGTGTCATGTCATCTGCAAACAGTGACAGCTTTACTTCTTCTTTTCTGATTTGGATTCCTTTTATTTCTTTTTCTTCTCTGACTGCTGTGACTGAAACTTCCAAAACTCTGTTGAATAATAGTGGTGAGAGTGGGCAACCTTGTCTTGTTTCTGATCTTAGTGGAAATGGTTTCAGTTTTTCACCATTGAGGATGATGTTGGCTGTGGGTTTTTCATATATGGCCTTTATTATGTTGAGTTAGGTTCCCTCTATGCCCACTTTCTGGAGAGTTTTTTATCATAAATGGGTAATGAATTTTGTCAAAAGCTTTCTTTGCATCTATTGAGATGATCATATGGTTTTTCTTCTTCAGTTTGTTAATATGGTGTATCACGTTGAATGATTTGCGTATATTGAAGAATCCTTGCATTCCTGGGATAAACCCCACTTGATCATGGTGTATGATGCTTTTAATGTGCTGTTGGATTCTGTTTGCTAGTGTTATGTTGAGGATTTTTGTATCTATGTTCATCAGTGATATAGGCCTGTAGTTTTCTTTCTTTGTGACATCTGTGTCTGGTTTTGGTATCAGGCTGATGGTGGCCTTGTAGAATGAGTTCAGGAGTGTTCCTCCCTCTGCTATATTTAGGAAGAGTTTGAGAAGGATAGGTGTTAGCTCTTCTCTAAATATTTGATAGAATTCGCCTGTGAAGCCATCTGGTCCTGGGCTTTTGTTTGTGGGAAGATTTTTAATCACAGTTTCCATTTCAGTGCTTGTGATTGGTCTGTTCATATTTTCTATTTCTTCCTGGTTCAGTCTCAGAGGGTTGTGCATTTCTAAGAATTTGTCCATTTCTTCCAGGTTGTCCATTTTATTGGCCCATAGTTGCTTGTAGTAATCTCTCATGATCCTTTGTATTTCTGCAGTGTCAGTTGTTACTTCTCCTTTTTCATTTCTAATTCTATTGATTTGAGTCCTCTCCCTTTTTTTCTTGATGAGTCTGGCTAATGGTTTATCAATTTAGTTTATCTTCTCAAAGAACCAGCTTTTAGTTTTATTGATCTTTGCTGTAGTTTCCTTCATTTCTTTTTCATTTATTTCTGATCTGATCTTTATGATTTCTTTCCTTCTGCTAACTTTCGGGTTTTTTGTTCTTTTTTCTCTAATTGCTTTAGGTGTAAGGTTAGGTAGTTTATTTGAGATGTTTCTTGTTTCTTGAGGTAGGATTGTATTGCTATAAACTTCCCTCTTAGCACTGCTTTTGCTGCATCCCATACATTTTGGGTCGTCATGTTTTCATTGTGATTTTTTTCTAGGTATTTTTTGATTTCCTCTTTGATTTCTTCAGTGATCTCTTGGTTATTAAGTAGTGTATTTTTTAGCCTACATGTGTTTGTATTTTTTATACATTTTTCCTGTAATTGATATCTAGGAAATCAGTTACAGGATTGTGGTCGGAAAAGATACTTGATACGATTTCAATTTTCTTAAATTTACCAAGGGTTGATTTGTGACCCAAGATATGATCTCTCCTGGAGAATTGTCCATGAGCACTTGAGAAGAAAGTGTATTCTGTTGTTTTTGGATGGAATGTCCTATAAATATCAATTAAGTCCATCTTGTTAATGTATCATTTAAAACTTATGTTTCCTTATTTATTTTCATTTTGGATGCTCTGTCCATTGGTGAAGGTGGGGTGTTAAAATCCCCTACTATGATTGTGTTACTGTCAATTTCCCTTTTATGGCTGTTAGCATTTGCCTTATGTATTGAGGTGCTCCTGTGTTGGGTGCATAAATATTTACAATTGTTGTACCTTCTACTTGGATTGATCCCTTGATCATTATGTAGTGTCCTTCTTTGTGTCTTGTGATAGTCTTTGTTTTAAAGTCTATTTTGTCTGATATGAGAATTGCTACTCCAGCTTTCTTTTGATTTCCATTTGCATGGAATATCTTTTTCCATCCCCTCCCTTTCAGTCTGTATGTGTCCCTAGGTCTGAATTGGGTCTCTTGTAGACAGCATATATACGGGTCTTGTTTTTGTATCCATTCAGCCAGTCTATGTCTTTTGGTTGGAGCATTTAGTCCGTTTAGATTTAAGGTAATTATCGATATGTATGTCCTTATTACCATTTTCTTAATTATTTTGGGTTTGTTATTATAAGTCTTTTCCTTTTCTTGTGTTTCTTGCCTAGAGAAGTTCCTTTAGCATTTGTTCCTTTAGCATTTGTTGTAAAGCTGTTTTGGTGGTGCTGAATTTTCTTAGCTTTTGCTTGTCTGTAAAGGTTTTAATTTCTCCATCAAATCTGAATGAGATCCTTGCTGGGTAGAGTAATCTTCGTTGTAGGTTTTTCCCCTTCATCACTTTAAATATGTCCTGCAAGTCCCTTCTGGCTTGCAGAGTTTCTGCTGAAAGATCAGCTGTTAACCTTATGGGGATTCCCTTGTATGTTATTTTTCCCTTGCTGCTTTTAATATTTTTTGTTTATATTTAATTTTTGATAGTTTGATTAATATGTGTTTTGGCATGTTTCTCCTTGGATTTATCCTGTGTGGGACTCTCTGTGTCCTGGACTTGATTAACTATTTCCTTTCTCATATTAGGGAAGTTTTCAATTATAATCTCTTCAGATATTTTCTCAGTCCATTTCTTTTTCTCTTCTTCTTCTTGGACCCCTGTAATTCGAATGTTGGTGTGTTTAATGTTGTCCCAGAGGTCTCTGTCCTCAATTCATTTCATTTTTTTCCTTTATTCTACTCTGCAGTAGTTATTTCCACTAGATTATCTTCCAGGTCACTTATCTCTGCCTTAGTTATTCTGCTTTTGATCCCATATAGAGAATTTTAAATTTCATTTTATTGAGTTGTTCATCACTGTTTGTTTGCTGTTTAGTTCTTCTGCGTCCTTGTTAAACGTTTCTTGTATTTTCTCCATTCTGTTTCCAAGATTTTGGATCATCTTTATTATCATTACTCTGGATTCTTTTTTAGGTAGACTGCCTATTTCCTCTTCATTTGTTAGGTGTGGTGTGTTTTTACCTTGCTCCTTCATCTGCTGTGTGTTTCTCTGTCTTCTCATTTTGCTTAACTTACTGTGTTTGGGGTTTCCTTTTTGCAGGCTGCAGTTTCGTAATTCCTGTTGTTTTTGGTGTCTGCCCCCAGTGGCTAAGGTTGGTTCAGTGGGTTGTGTAGGCTTCCTGGTGAAGGGGACTAGTGCCTGTCTCCTGGTGGATGAGGCTGGATCTTGTCTTTCTGGTGGGCATTTCCATGTATGGTGGTGTGTTTTGGGGTGTCTGTGGCCTTATTATGATTTCAGGCAGCCTCTCTGCTAATGGGTGGGGTTGTGTTCCTGTCTTGCTAGTTGTTTGAGACAGGGTGTCCAGCAGTGGAGCTTGTTGGTCGTTGAGTGGAGCTTGGTCTTGGCGTTGAGATGGAGATCTCTGGGAGATTTTCACCATTTGATAGTACGTGGAGCTGGGAAGTCTCTTGTGGACCAGTGTCCTGAAGGTGGCTCTCCCACTTCAGAGGCACAGCCCTGACACCTGGATGGAGTACCAAGAGCCTGTCATCCTCATGGCTCAGAATAAAAGGAAAAAAAAAATGAAAGAAGATAAAATAAAATAAAGTTATTAAAATAAAAACTAATTATTAAAAAGAAAAATTTATAAAGTAATAAAAAAAAAGAAAGAAGAGAGCAAGCAAACCAAAAACCAAATCCACCAATGATAAGAAGCACTAAAAACTACACTAAAAAAAAAGTAACAAAAAACTCCCCCCCAAAAAACGGTACAGACAGAGCCCTAGGACAAATGGTAAAGGCAAAGCTATACAGACAAAATCACACACAGAAGCATACACATACACACTCACAAAGAAAGAAAAAGGGACAAAAATATTTATATCATTGCTCCCAAAATCCACCTCCTCAATTTGGGATGATTCGTTGTCTGTTCAGGTATTCCACAGATGCAGGTACATCAAGTTGATTGTGGAGATTTAATCCGCTGCTCCTGAGGCTGCTGGGAGATATTTCCCGTTCTATTCTTTGTTCGCACAGCCCGGGGTTCAGCTTTGGATTTGGCCCCGCCTCTGCATGTAGGTCACCTGAGGGCATCTGTTCTTTGCTCAGATAGGACTGGATTAAAGGAGCAGCTGATTCAGGGGCTCTGGCTCACTCAGGCAGGGGGGAGGGAGGGGTACGGGGTTCAGGGCTAGCCTGCGGCGGCAGAGGCTGGCGTGATGTTGCACCAATCTGAGGTGCACCATGCGTCCTGCCGGGGAAGTTGTCCCTGGATCCTGGGACCCTGGCAGTGGCGGGCTGCACAGGCTCCCAGTTGGGGAGGTGTGGATAATGACGTGTGCTTGCACACAGGTTTCTTCGTGGCTGCAGCAGCAGCCTTAGTGTCTCATGCCCATGTCTGGGGTCAGGCTCTGATAGCCATGACTTGCGCCCATCTGTGGAGCTCCTTTAAGCGGCGCTCTTAATCCCCTCTTCTCGCGCACCAGGGAACAAAGAGGTAAGAAAAGTCTCTTGCCACTTTGGTAGCTCCAGACTTTTTCCCGGACTCCCCTCTGGCTAGCTGTAGTGCACTAGCCCCCTTCAGGCTGTGTTCATGCAACCAACCAGGGTCCTCTCCCTGGGATCTGACCTCTGAAGCCCGAGCTCAACTCCCAGCCCCTGCCCGCCCTGGCGGGGGAGCAGACAAGCCTGTCGGTCTGGTGAGTGCTGGTCGGCACCGATCCTCTGTTCAGGAATCTTTACGCTTTGCCCTCTGCACCCCTCTTGCTGCGCTCTCCTCTCTGGCTCTGAAGCTTCCCCCCTCCGCCACCCACAGTCTCTGCCCACGAAAGGGCTCCTAGTGTGTGGAAACCTTTTCTCCTCCACAGCTCCCTCCTGCTGGTGCAAGTCCTGTCCATATTCTTTTGTCTCTGTTTTTTCTTTTGCCCTACCCAGGTATGTGGGGAGTTTCTTGCCCTTTGGGAGTTCTGAGGTCTTCTGCCAATGTTCAGTAGGTGCTCTGTAGGGGTTGTTCCACATGTAGATGAATTTCTGATTTATTTGTGGGGAGGAAGGTGATCTCCACATCTTACTCTTCTGCCATCTTGAAGCTCCTCCACTGTATGATCCTTGTAATGTGATGTTGGATTCTGTTTGCTAGTATTTTGATGATGATTTTTGCATCTATGTACATCAGTGATATTGGCCTGTAGTTTTCTTTCTTTGTGACATCTTTGTCTGGTTTTGGTATCAGGGTGATGGTGGCCTTGTAGAATGAGTTTGGTAGTGTTCCTCCCTCTGCTATATTTTGGAAGAGCTTGAGGATAGGTGTTAACTCTTCTGTAAATGTTTGATAGAATTTGTCTGTGAAGCCATCTGGCCCTGGGCTTTTGTTTGTTGGAAGATTTTTAATCACAGTTTCAATTTCAGTGCTTGTGTTTGGTCTGTTCATATTTTCGGCTTCTTCCTGGTTCAGTCTCAGAAGGTTGTGCTTTTGTAAGAATTTGTTCATTTCTTCCAGGTTGTCCATTTTATTGGCATATAGTTGCTTGTAGTAATCTCTCATGAGCCTTTGTATTTCTGCAGTGTCAGTTGTTACTTCTCCTTTTTCATTTCTAATTCTGTTGATTTGAGTCCTCTCCCTTTTTTTCTTGATGAGTTGCTAATGGTTTATCAATTTTGTTTATCTTCTCAAAGAACCAGATTTAAGTTTTATTGATCTTTACTCTTGTTTTCTTCATTTCTTTTTCATTTATTTGTGATCTGATCTTTGTGATTTCTTTCCTTCTGTTAACTTTAGGAATTTTTTGTTCTTCTTTCTCTAATTGCTTTAGGTGTAGAGTTAGGTTGTTTATTTGAGGTGTTTCTTGTTTCTTGTGGTAGGATTGTATTGCTATAAACTTCCCTCGTAGAACTGCTTTTGCTGCATCCCATAGGTTTTGGGTCATTGTATTTTCATTGTGATTTGTTCCTAGGTATTGTTTTATTTCCTCTTTGATTTCTTCAGTGACCTCTTGCTTATTTAGTAGTGTATTGTTTAGCCTCCATGTATTTGTATTTTTTACAGATTTTTTCCTGTAATTGATATCTAGTCTCATAGCATTGTGGTCGGAAAAGTTACTTGATACGATTTTAATTTTCTTAAATTTACCAAGGCTTGATTTGTGACCCAAGATATGATCTATCCTGGAGTCCATGAGTACTTGAGAAGAAAGTGTATTGTGTTGTTTTTGGATGGAATGTCCTATAAATATCAATTAATTCCTTCTGGTCTGATGTGTCCTTTAAAGCTTGTGTTTCCTTATTTATTTTCATTTTGGATGATCTGTCCATTGGTGAAAGTGGGGTGTTAAAGTCCACTACCATGATTGTGTTAATGTCGATTTCCCCTTTTATGGCTGTTAGTATTTGCCTTATGTATTGAGGTGCTCCTGTGTTAGGTGCATAAATATTTACAATTGTTATATCTTCTACTTGGATTGATCTTGATCATTATGTAGTGTCCTTCTTTGTCTGTTCTAATAGTCTTTATTTTAAAGTCTATTTTGTCTTATATGAGAATTGTACTCCAGCTTTCTTTTGATTTCCATTTGCATGGAATATCTTTTTCCATCCCCTCTCTTTCAGTCTGTGTGTGTCCCTAGGTCTGAAGTGAATTGCTTGTAGACAGCATATATATGGGTCTTGTTTTTGTATCCATTCAGCAAGCCTGTGTCTTTTGGGTGGAGCATTTAATCCTTTTACATTTAAGGTAGCTATCGATATGTATGTTCCTATTACTATTTTCTTAATTGATTTAGGTTTGTTTTTATACGTCTTTTCCTTCTGTTGTTTTTCCTGTTTAGAGAAGTTCCTTTAACATTTGTTGTAAAGCTGGTTTGGTGGTGCTAGATTCTCTTAACTTTTGCTTGTCTGTAATGGTTTTAATTTCTCCGTCAAATCTGAATGAGATCCTTGCTGGGTAGAGTAATCTTGGTTGTAGGTTTTTCCCTTTCATCATTTTAAATTTGTCCTGCCACTGTCTTCTGGCTTGCAGAGTTTCTGCTGAAAGATTAGCTATTAACCTTATCGGTATGTTATTTGCTGCTTTTCCATTGCTGCTTGTAATATTTTTTGATTATATTTAAATTTTGATAGTTTAATTAATATGTGTCTTGGTGTGTTTCTCCTTGGATTTATCCTGTATGGGATTCTTTGCACTTCCTTGGCTTGATTGACTATTTCCTTTCCCATGTTAGGGAAGTTTTCAACTATAATCCCTTCACATATTTTTCAGACCCTTTCTTTTACTCTTCTTCTTCTGAGACCCCTATAATTCAAATGTTGGTGCATTCAGTGTTGTCCCAGAGGTCTCTGACACTGTCCTCAATTCTTTTCATTCTTTTTTTTCTTCATTCTACTCTTAGGCAGTTATTTCCACTATTTTATCTTCCAGGTGACTTGTTTGTTCTTCTGCCTCAGTTATTCTGCTATTGATTCCTTCTAGAGAATTTTTAATTTCTTTTATTGTGTTGATCATCATTGTTTGTTTGCTCTTTAGTTCTTCTAGGTCCTTGTTAAACGTTTCTTGTATTTTCTCCCTTCTATTTCCAAGATTTTGGATCATGTTTACTATTGTTACTCTGAATTCTTTTTCAGGTAGACTGCCTGTTTCCTTTCCATCTGTTTGGTCTGGTGGGTTTTTACCTTGCTCCTTCAACTGCTGCGTATTTCTCTGTCTTCTCATTTTGTTTAACTTAGTGTTTGGGGTCTCCTTTTCGTAGGCTGCAGGTTCATAGTTCCCATTGTTTTTCGTGTCTGCCCCCAGTGGATTAGGTTGGTTCAGTGGCTTATGTAGGCTTCCTGGTGCAGGGGCCTGGTGCCTGTTTCTGCTGTGTGGGATCTTGTCTTTCTGCTGGGGAGGACCACATTCAGTGGTGTATTTTGGGGTGTCTGCAAACTTAGTATGATTTTAGGGAGACTCTCTGCTGATAGGTGGGGTTGTGTTCCTGTCTTGCTAGTTGTTTGGCCTGGGGCATTCAGCATGGGAGCTGCTGGCTGTTGGGTGGAGCTGCATCTTAGTGTTCAGACGGAGATCTCTGGGAGAGCTCTCGCCGATTGATATTACATGTGGCCAGGAGGTCTCTGGTCGTCCAATGTCCTGGACTCAGCTCTTCCACCTCGGAGTTTCAGGCCTGACACTTGGCCAGAGCACCAAGACACTGTCAAGCCACACAGCTCAGAAAAAAAGGAAGAAAAAAAAGAAGAATAAAATAAAATAAGAAATACAATAATAAAATAAAAAAATAATAAAAATTTTAAAAAGAGAACAACCAAACCATTAAACAATCCACCAATGATAACAAGTGCTAAAAACTATACTAAGATAAACATAAAAGTCAGAAACAAATCAGTTACAGACAGCAAACCACAAGTCTACAGTTGCTCCCAAAGTCCCCTGCCTCATTGTTTTTTTTTTTTTACCTGTTTATTGGAGTATAATTGCTTTACACACTGCCTCAATTTTGCAAACATTCATTGTCTGTTCAGGTATTCCACAGATGTAGGGTTCGTCAAGTTGGCTGTTGGGATTTAATCCGCTGCTCCTGAGGCTGCTGGGAGAGATTTCCCTTTCTCTTCCTTGTTTGCACAGCTCCTGGGGTTCAGCTTTGGATTTGGACCCGCCTCTGCGTGTAGGTCACCCTTAGGCATCTGTTCCCCACCCAGAGAGGATGGGGTTAAAGCAGTGACTGATTAGGGCTCTCTTGCTTTCTCAGGCTGGGAGAGGGAGGGGTACGGTAGTCATAATTGGAATGCGGGGCGAGCCTGCAGCGGCAGAGGCCAGCATCAGCCTGAGGTGTGCTGTGCGTTCTCCTAGGGATGTTGTGCCCACATCTCGGGACCCTGGCGGTAGTGGGCTGCAGGCTGTGGGTAGTAACCTGTGCTTGCACACAGGATTCTTTGTGGCAGCAGCAGCAGCCTTAGCGTCTCATGCCCATCTCTGGAGCTCCCTTAGGTGGTGCTCTGCCTTCTGTGGGCAGATGGGGAAGGAAACCTGTCTCCTCATGCACCCTGAAACAATGGTCTCTTGCCTCTTCGGCAGCTCCATACTTTTTCCCAGACTCCCTCCCAGCTAGCTGTGGTGCACTAGCCCCCTTCAGGCTGTGTTCACACTGCCAAACCCAGTCCTCTCCCAGTGCTCCGACCGAAGCCCGAGCCTCAGCTCCCAGCCCTGCCTTCCTCGGCGGGTGAGCAGAGAAGCCTCTCGGGCTGGTGAGTGCCGGTCGGCACGAATCCTCTGTGCTGGAATCTCTCCGCTTTGCCCTCTGCACCCCTGTTGCTGTGCTCTCCTCCGTGGCTCCGAAGCTTCCCCCCTCCGCCACCTGCAGTCTCTGCCCGCGAAGGGGCTTCCTAGTGTGTGGAAACTTTTCCTCCTTCACACCTCCCTCCCCGACGTGCAGGTACTGTCCCTATCCTTTTGTCTCTGTTTATTCTTTTTTCTTTTGCCCTCTCCAGGTATGTGGGGAGTTTCTTGCCTTTTGGGAAGTCTGAGGTCTTCTGCCAGCATTCAGGAGATGCTCTGTAGGAGTTGTTCCACGTGTAGGTGTATTTCTGATGTATTTGTGGGGAGGAAGGTGATCTCCACGTCTTACTCCTCCCCCATCTTGAAGGTCCCCTCTCAGCCCAGCCATTTAAACATTAGCATTATTGGAATAAACATCCTCAGCAGCTGTCCTCACTTCTATCCCCCTCTTCATAATGGCTTTGCTCTCTGGCTCCATCCTCTCTGCTACACTGAATCTGGAGTAACTTAAGTGGCAGCTAAGATGATGCACTCAGCTTTCTAGCTTTTTGGTTCCTTGACCTTGTCAATACCAGTGACCCTCACCTTCACTTTTCTGCAACCGTCCAACCTCCTGACTTCATCCTGGAGCTCGTCGCCACTTGGAGTGATGCCATGTCCGACATTTTTATTTCCATGGGCCTCAGTTTCCAGAAGCGGACCTTCAGAGTTCATGAAAATGGTCTTTACACTCTCATCTCCAATTCTTCACTGCCTAGATATGCATCCTGACTGAGTCCAACCACGCATTTGTACAACCAGGGCCCCCTTGTCTGTCATCCATCTCTTTTATTAAATCCACTGCATTTCCCCGTCTTAATTTCAATTAAGAGCGTGGCAGGATTTGCCGATTGTGACGATGACTGCCTTCTTTTTTTTTTGCGGTATGCAGGCCTCTCACTGTTGTGGACTCTCTCGTTGCGGAGCACAGGCTCCAGATGCACAGGCTCAGCGGCCATGGCTCACGGGCCCAGCCGCTCCGCGGCATGTGGGATCTTCCCGGACCGGGGCACAAACCTGCGCCCCCTGCATCGGCAGGTGGACTCTCAACCACTGCGCCACCAGGGAAGCCTGCCTTCTTGAAATGTTTGTCCTTGGCTTCCTCATCCTCTCTTAGGTTCTTCCTGTCTCTTCTTAGCCATCCCTCTTTATGTTCCTCCGTTGACACCCATTTCTAAATTGTTGTTGTTCCTTAGTCTTTTTTCTTCTGCTCTTTTTCTCTTAACTCTGCTTTCTACCAGTGCTGTCTCTGCCACCCCTTGAATAATCATTTGCCTTAGAGATTCTTCCAACTTTAGACCCACCTCAAACCAGCTTTGGGGTTCAGGTAGGTACCTTACTTACTGCTGTGCACTGATTAATTGTGCATGAGGGATTAATATTGACCTCAAATCCAGCCTGTTATGAATGGAACATGTGGTATCCTAACCATCTCTCCAAATTTGCTTTGTCTCCTGTATTTCTTTTCTTTTGTTTTGTACCCTTCCTCATGTATCTTGACTCTGTTTCATTCTCCCCACCTCCACTGCCACAGCCTTCTTCTGGCCATTGTCATTGATTGCCTGGGTTATTGCAGTCGTTCCTTTACACAGCTTTCCAGCTATCCACTCCGAACTCCATCCAGTTTCAGATCCAAACTGTCATCTTTCTAAAATAAAAATCTGCTCACGTCATTCTCCTGCTTAAAACCCTTCAACTTCTCTGCATTGCCCTTAAGAAAAGTCTAAACTTTTTGGCATGGCATATGCAACCCTTCAGAAGCCTAACCCTCGCTGACCTCTTCTGCTTTGTTTCTTGCCGTTCCTCTCTCAACTCAGCCCTAACTTACAGCCCTGCTGGACTGTTAGCAGCCCTGAGGATGTGAGCATGGGCCGTTCTTTCATTCCCCTCTGTTTCAGTTGCCTGAAAGCAGCCTTCCTTTTGCCGCTCTTCCAACCACCTCTTCTTGGTTCTGCTTACATGGTCTCCCCCTCTCGGTGGCCCTGGTGCTTCTTCTGCTTTCGCTGCATTGCGCCTGCGTGTCGTATTTGCCTGTTTACTTCTTTTGTTTCCGTCACTAGACAGAACGCTCCTTGACTGCAGGCACTCAAATCATGTTTACGGTTCACTTCCCCACAGCCCAGGACAGTGCTGGTCTCACAGTATACTTGCTGAGTTAATAAATGAATAATTTAAGAGCTTGAATGAGAGGCTGTTACTAAGGCTGGCATAAATGCAGGAGACTTCCAGTATCAGCATCTTGGCTGAATGAAGTTGTTGGTCCTGTCTTATGGTATCATTAATGTATTCAAGTCCTTTCTTTCTTTTTTCTTTTTTTTTGGCCACACCGCGTGGCACGCGGAACCTCCCTGACCAGGGATTGAACCTGCGCCCCCTGCAGTGGAAGCATGGAGTCTTAACCACTGGACCACCAGGGAAGCCCCAAGTCTTTTCTTAACTTAGAAAGAGGTGAAGTTTCATAGTCCATCAGCAAGTATGCATCTTGTCATTCCTACTCATAATAGGCTGAACTCTCTCTCCAGTAATGTGTGAGGCACCCTGTGCACAGGAATGGATGCGTTTGGGAGGCTTATTCATTCGCCGATTTTAATAATCGAAACCAATGAGAGTTACGTGTGCTGAAGCATTTTGAGATATATGCTGAACATGGGTCTTCTACTTTTCACTTCGCCGCATTATGAGTCACGATGTCCTTAGTGGAGCTAAGATGTCCTTTGGATGTTAGGATCTCATTTCTCCGTCTCTTCCCTGGTGGCCTGGAATTTACTTTCAGTATGAAAAAATATTCAATTTCACCCCATTTTACCATGATGGATGAAATCAGTTTGTTTGTGTGGCTAATGGTCTCGCAAATGAAAATAGTTCCCTTGATTCATAGCCGACCTGGTGGAAGAAAAGTGTGAAGAGAAAGTTTTAACCTCCTGGCTTCCTTTTCTATATTCTGAGACATCTCCAGGGGCTCCTTGTTAGATTGTGTGTCTTGAAAATATTTGTGACTGATTATGGGCAATTGAACCTGGAAGAGAGACAGTTCAGGTACAGGTTTTGAAAAATGTTGGGGTGAGGGCATATCAGCCAACATCTTTCATGATGTCTATTTTTAAAATAAATTTTCTGGAAAAATTGTTTTTAGAGGCGCAGAGTGGTCTGGTGTGTTATTATTTGTTTCGCTCCTGACAGCGGATTCCGTATGTCACATTTCTCGAAACCCACCCTCAGGTTAGAGGGAAGACTAGAGGCAGTTTGTGGGTGTTTGTGAGCCCATGGTAGAACCAGTTGGACGCCAGTTTCTATGCTTGTTCAATTATCCTGTGGTGCATGCGAAGCCCAAAATAATTTTCATAAAGAAACAGATGGAATTGCACTGGGAACATATTCATCAATTCCTAGAATCTCAGAATGTCGTTAATTAGCAGTTGGAATTGTTATGTGTCAGGAGTGACTTAATGAATTGAAATAGTATTAACTTTGTCTCCCCTTCTTTGGGTTCCTAAGACCTTCACATTTTACTTACTCTTTAGCTGTGGGCTTAAGCAAGCCTTTTTTTAGAGTCGAAGTCAGTGAACAAAATATTTGTTTGCTCCAAAGATAGGTTGATTTTATTGCTTTGAATTGCACGGGAAAAAATTGTACTTTGATCCAAATGTTAATTGAATGCAGAAGAAGTGTTTCTGAAAATTTGACTATTTTTAACCACTTTGATGTAGGCGCCCATTAAAATAACCACATGTGACATTCACTTTTATTTTCATTAACTCAGAATTAAGAAGTATGTTATAAATATAATTTTCCACTATTCATGCAATCTTGCACTTTCTCTATTTCCCATAGGTATTTTATGCTTGATTACGTTTATTTTGAAATGTTTTTTCTCTTGTATCAAAAGCATTAGTTATGACTTGTCAGTAATGAATGTAAGCATAAAGGAAAGATATTTTTATTAACTCCTACCGTTAGATTTTATTCCATGTCTTTAGATTGTTGGCTTAAAAGATTTCTATCATGAGCCAAAGTAAACAGGCATTTACTGAGTGCCTTCTGTGGGTCAGGTCTGCACTAAGCTATGTGTTATGTATGTTATTGAATTAAACTACACAAGAGCCCTACAAAGTATTAGTATTTACAGTTTCACGTAGAAGGAAGCTGAGGCACAAAGTTAAGTACCTAACCCTGGTCCTCATAAATAGTAATTGGTGGATTTGGGATTGTAGATCTTTGAAATTAGATAGATGCTCTGCACGTCGATTGTCCAATCTAATGCCTCTTATTTTTTTTTTTATGAGTTTCAGTCTTTACATAGAAAGTATTTTGTGCTTAGTTGAAAAAGATTCTAGATTTGATAGTGGAGCCAGTGAAGTAGATATCAAACAATAATAGAGGAAAAACTGGCTAACACCAGTGGCTCTGGTTAGAGTTGGAATGTCCATGAGGACACCCTGGAAGCCTTAGAGAATGGAAAGATAGCATCCTCAATACAAGGGTTAGGAGACCATTTGTACACCAAGAAGCATGACCACTAAGCTCACATCTGTTAATAGAAATAACTTGAGAGCTCTGTACTGTAAGATGCCGTTTCTGTTATGCCTGCTTCATCTGTACATTTTGCTTGTGAATATAATCAAAGGTCAAATAGCCACCCACTTCTTGATTGAAGTAACCATAATAATTTTAGAAAATTTAGGATGCAAGCTAGGAATTGGAGTTGGAGCTTGGCAGCTTGCATGTGGCTCAGTTGACCCAGCTCTCTGTAATGTATTCTGAAAACATTTGGAAACAGGAATCTTCTGATTGAAGCAAGCATTATCTAGACTTCCAGTTTCTGGAAGAATGTTGGAGAACAGAGCAGAATGGGAGTCTATTCCATAATAAGCCAATTAATCTTTTTTAATGATTGAAAATACTATTCGTCGCAAATCCACACTAATCTCAACAGTCAATCAATGAAATATCATTAGGAGCTTTTGATGTTCCAACCCATCTGAGTTTTTTTTACTTTTTAAATTTATTTATTATTTTTGGTTGCATTGGGTCTTTGTTGCTGTGCACGGGCTTTCTCTAGTTGTGGCGAGCGGGGGATACTGTTGGTTGTGGTGCGTGGGCTTCTCATTGCAGTGGCCTCTCTTGTTGTGGACCACGGGTTCTAGGTGCATGGGCTTCAGTAGTTGTGGCACACGGGCTCAGTAGTTGTGGCTAGCGGGCTCTAGAGCACAGGCTCAGTAGTTGTGGTGCACAGGCTTAGTTGCTCCGTGGCATGTGGGATCTTCCCGGACCAGGGCTCGAAACCGTGTACCTGCATTGGCAGGCAGGTTCTTAACCTCTGCGCCACCAGGGAAGCCCCCATCTGAGTTTTAAAACATCTATTTTTTAGAACAGGAGGGAAATCATAGATCTTAAAACTTTCAGACTTTCCCTTTCAGCTCCGCCTTTGCTGCTTAATTAATCTAACCCCTCCTTGTCTCCCTGAGAAACTCTTTTTTACCTGCAAGACCCAGCTCAAAATGCCCTCATCTATAAATTCTCTACTATAAATTCTCAATTAATTATGTCCATTGCTCACTGTTCCTTCTTTCCTGCCGCATTCAGAGTTAAACCCTCCCCTGTGTCTCCTGTACATCATTTAATGCCTGGCCTTACTGGCTGTCCTCTCTGCTGAGCTGTGAGGGCCTAGGGAGGAGTGGACGGATCATTCATCTTCACTCCACAGGGGATGGTACAGTGCCTGGTACCTATGAGGCACTCAGTGTTTACTAAAAAAAAAAAAAAATGAATGAATAACACAGGGTAGGCAAAATGTGTGTACTGTGGACAATCTTGTCAAAAAGAAGCAGAAATGGAAGAGGAAGTTGCCCAGAAGAACTCCAAAGAGAGAAGGATCCCATCCTTGACTAATCTTCTCTGTTCTGCAAGGAAACATGATGACCGTTCACAGCAGCCTTCCTGGCCATGCATGACCTGCGTAAGGAGTCTCTTTAGACTGAAAATTTACTAGATCTCAAAGTTTCACCTGTTCTGGAAGGAACCTTCCCAACATTTTCCCAGATAATCTAATGGCCAGACTCTCCTTCCATTTTTGTTATGAACTTTGATGGATCTTGTTGGATCCTGTGATCCTGACAGCATTTACTGGGGCATGATGGAGGCCCGGGGGGGGCAGCTGTCAAGACTGCTGCCTCCATATCATCCCCCGCTGCTCTCTACCCACTTCATCCTTAATGTCCCCGGGTCTCAAGCATAAAGCGTCCCTCCCCTTCTGGTTCTACCCTCCAGCTTCTCTTTGGGGCCCTTGCATCCTGACGTTCAGCTTGTGAAATTCCTAAATGCTCCTCTTTTTTTTGCTTTCTCAAGTTTCCTTCATCTCTGGGCATCTTCCGAGAGAAGGAGCTGTTACGTCCATTGTACCATTTCCTACAATTTTTTTTTTAATGAGCATTGCTAATTTTTTCCATTTGTGAGCCTTAATCAGTGGTATTTAATAGCCACATTAAGAGGAAAGATAAAATCAAAGGAAAAGGAATTTTAAAATACCATTGGCAAATGATTTAAAACCACCAGATTATGAAAACAATAATTAAATACAAACTGAATTTCATCCTCATTATACAAATATGCAGGCAACTCACAGACTGTGTAGCCATCAGGGCTGGCACTCCTGATCCAGAGGTCTGCAGCTATACCACCCCCATGCAGATTCTTCTAGGCGCAGCTGCCTCCGGGTGTGGCCCAGATTCTTTCCTGAGCCGTAGAGCAAATGGAGGAAAAAGTTTGGAAGAGAAGATAGCTTAGACCCTTGGAGCTTACTAGGAGAAGTTAAAATCTTGACGAAATCCTAGGAACCCAAAGGAAAAAAAATTGAAGTATATATGGCTGTTCCTAACCACGGACCTTTTGCCATGATCCAGGGAATTAAGACTCCTGGTTTAGTCCCAGTTCAGTTTCCAACTGTCTATATCATCTTGGCCAAGTCTCTTAATCTCTACCACCTTCAGCAATCATAAAAGTCCCTAATAGCGCTAAAATTCAGTGTATTATGATCCTATTGGTAAGAGTGTACAGAATGTGTAATGTAGAGATGAATGTAGATCGTCTTTTCTCCCAAGCGGCCTCGAGTGAGGAGTGACATACTTGTAACTACGTGAATGCAAAGCAACAACAAATGAGGAATGAAAAGAGAGGAGAAACAGAAAATAATAAGCCTAGAGGGAGAAGATTTAATAGGTTATGGTGGGAATAGCAATACCAGCAGGAGAAAATAGAAAAGTCAGTAGTCAAAACAAGATGCTTGGCCATGCTGTGTATCGCCGAGAGCCTAATGGGCTGATTGCGAGCTGATGATGACAAGAATGACTCCAGTTCGCAGCCAGTAACGGTCTGTGCTTCATGTCGGTCACAGTTATGAACCAGTACATGATTGCACTGATATTTCATTTTACTTTCTAATCATTCACACATATTTATATTCCTTTCGTCTATTATGTGATTCTCAGGCCTGCCTTAAAGTATAAGGTTAAAAAAAATAGAAACCTATAGATAAAGAGGAATTGATGTGGGTTAATATTTTGAAGAATAATATTGGGAATGCTAAAGATGAGTTTGATGGTTAACTATATGGTTCTTTTAGTGTTTCTTTTTGAAAGGACTGGTATCAATTTTTGGAGTATCAGTATTTCATTCTTTTTGGACGTGTTTTTCTAATTCATTTTTTATTGCGGTAAAATACACGTAACATAAAATTTAGTATCTTCACCATTTTTAAATGTACAGTTCAGTGGCATTAAGCACATTTATATTGTTGTGCAATCATCACCACCATCCATCTCCAGAACAATTTTCATCTTGTGAAACTGAAACTCTCTACCCATTAAACAGTAACTCCCCATGACCTTCTCCCCCTATTGCCTAGCAACCACCTTTCTACTTCCTGTCTCTGTCATTTTGACTGCTCCAAGCACCTCATATAAGTGGAATCATATACAGTACTTGTCTCTTTTTTTAAAAAAAAACCCTGCTTATTTCACTAAGCATAATTTCCTAAAGCTTCATCCATGTTGTATCATTTGGCAGGATTTCCTTCTTTTTTAAGGCTGAATAGAATTTCTTTGTATGTATATACACATTTTGTTTAACCATTCATCCATCAATGGATACTTGAGTTGATTTCACATTTTAGCTATTTTGAAGAATGCAGCTATGAACATGGGTGTACAAATATCTCTTCAAGACCCTGCTTTCAGTTCTTTGGTATATATCCAGAAGTGGAATCGCTGGATCACATGGTAATTCAATTTTAAATAGAATTATTTAATAATGCACAAGGATTCCAATTTCTCCACATCCTTGCCAAAACTTGTTTTCTGTTTTCTGGGGTTTTTGTTTGTAGTAGCCATCCTAATGGGTGTGAGGTGGTTTTAATTTGCATTTCCCTAGTGATTAGTAATGTTGAGCATCTTTTTATGTGTTTCTTGCCTACTTGTATATTTTCTTTGGAGAAATATCTTTTCAAATTCTGTAGCCATTTTTGAATTAGTTTGTTTTTTGTTGTTGAATCTTAGGAGTTCTCTATATATTCTGGATATTAATTTCTTATTAGATATATGATTTGAAAATACTTTGTCAAACTCTGTGGGTTGCCTTTTTACTCTGTTGATAGTGTCTTTTGTTGCACAAAATTTTTCAGTTTTCATGAAGTCCAATTTGTTTATTTTTTCCTTTTGTTGCCTGTGCCTTTGGTATTATATTTTTAAAAAATCCAGTGTTGTAAAGGTTTTGCCCTATGTTTTTTCTAAGAGTTTTTAAAAACAGTTTTGGGTCTTACATTTAGGTAATGGATCCATTTAAAGTTGAGTTTTGTATATGGTGTTACATAAGGATCCAACTTCATTATTTTGCCTATGGATATCCAGTTTTCCCAGCACCATTTTTGGAAAGACTGTTCTTTCCCTATTGAATAGTCTTGGCACCTTTGTCAAAAATCATTTGACTGTGTATGTGAGGGTTTATTTCTGGGCTCTCTAGTCTATTCTGTTTTGATTACTGTAGTTTTGTAGTAAATTTTAAAATCAGGAAATGTTTGAACTCTGGTTTTGTTCTTCTTTCAGAATTGTTTTGACATTTCAAGGTCCCTCAAGATTCCATATAATGTTTAGAATGGGGTCTCCCATTTCTGTAAAAAATGTCATTGAGATTTTGATAAGGATTAAGCAGAATGTATAGATTGCTTTGGGTAGTATCGACATCTTAACAGTATTAAGTCTTCCAATCCATGATCATGGGATGTTTTTCCATTTATTTATGTTTTCATTACTTTCTTTAAGAAATGTTTTGTAGTTTTCATTGAACAAGTCTTTCACCTCCTTTGCTAAGTTAATTCCTAAGTATTTTATTCTTTTTGATGCTATGGTAAATGGAAATTGTTTTCTTAATTTTCCTTTTGGATAGTTCATAGTAAATAGAAATTCAGTTGATTTTTTTGTGTTGACTTTGTATCCTGCTACTTTGCTGAATTTGTTTATAAGTTCTAACAGATTTTTGTGTGGAATCTTTAGAGTTTTCTCCATAGAAAATCATATTACCTGTGAACAGAGGTATCTTTTACTTCTTCCTTTCTAATTTGGATGCCTTTTATTTCTTTTTCTTGCCTAATTTGTCTGGCTAGGACTTCTAGTACTATTTTCTAATTCCTTTTCCTCCCAGTTTTGCTGAGAAATAATTGACATATGCCACTGTATGTTTAAGGTGTAAAGCATGATGGTTTGATTTACATACATTTTGAAATGATGACCGCAATAGGTTTAGTTAACATCCATCATCTCATACAGATACAATAAAAGGAAAAGAAAAAAATTTCTCCTGGTGATGAGAATTCTTAGGCTTTCTTCTCTTAACAACTCTATTATATATCATACAGCTGTGTTAACTATAGTCATCATATTATACATTACATCCCTTGTAGTTATTTATTACTGGAGTTTTATACCTTTTCCACTTGCAGAAAGTAACCCATAAAGAATTAAAGAGTTAAATTTAAGACCTGAAACCAGGAAACTCCTAGAAGAATATTAGGAAGGAAGTTCCTTGACACGGGTCTTGGCAATGATTTTTTGGAACTGACACCTAAAGCACAAGCAACAAAGTGAAAAATAAGCAAGTGGAACTACAGCAAACAAAAAAAGTTCTGCACAGCAAAAGAAACCATCAGCAGAGTGAAAAGACAACCTATGGAATGGGAAAAATATTGGCAAACCATATATCTGATAAGGCATTAATATTCAAAATAAAGAACTCATACAATTCAATAACAAAAACATCAGTACCATGCTGAATATAAGTGGCAGCAGTGGGCACCCTTGCCTTGTTCTTGATCTTACAGAAGAGCTTCCTGTCTGTCGCCATTAGTTTGATGCATGCTGTGGGTTTTTCATATATGACTGTTATTTTGTTGAGATATATAAGTGTTTAATTTTGAATGTTATAGTTTCTCTGAAGGCCTGGTTTCAGGATAGAGAGTTTTATTGTGTAAAAGACAATAACAGGAACAACAGCAGCTCTCGTAATGATTAGGTGATGGTATAGAGAGAAGATAATTATGTCTGACAGACCTTAGGCTGATTCAAAACTCTTCGGTTTTATGGTTATTGGATTTGAACAAGGTGCTTCACTTCTATGAGCCTCCATTTTCCTGTCTGTGGAATTGCCCTCAAAAAGTTGTACGCATGCTATAAAAGTTTCAGGTGCTTCTATATCCACACCTGCATTTTGTGTATGAAGAGTATACTACTTTTCTGTGTTCCTTGCAGTAGAAGGAGGGAGAGATTATTTCCTTGATACCATATCCCCATTTAGCTCACTCCATTTGCCTCATACTGTACATACATGTAGGCAACTAGCCAGTTTTATTTTATTCTGAGACTTTTCTTTCTCTTTAGGTTTAGGGAAGTTTTAACTCTCATATGTGAGGCCCTCACGTATTTTTGCAGGAGTTGGCACGGACAGGTTGGTGGGCATGCATAGAATAATCAAGCAGTGAGGAGCTGAAGGTGTATCCCATCATGTAGCCCTGCCTGCTCGTCCATGGGTCAAGCTCCCTTTCACACCAGCACGAAGGCTGTGAGAACAAGAGCAGTGGCCATGATGATGTACATGCTACAGTGCACGGCCAGGGCAGATGAAAGTAACTCTTTTCACTGCCCTGCTGATTGGCTAGTCCCTGATGTTCCCACTTCAGCTGAATAGGACTGAAAGTGAAGTTAGTAAAGAATTTGCATTATAAGGTTGCATCAGTATGCAGTGAGATGGAAACATTTAGGAATGAGCAAAGCACACGGGTCTGGAATGGACAGTGGGACAGTAGTTGAATTCTAGGAGTCAGAGTAGGGCGTCTCTATGAGCATCCTAAACTTTTCTTTTAACCTTTTCCTAATAATAATAAGAAGAATAACAGTAAAGGCAAAAAGAGGTAGCAACATGAGAGGATGAAAAAGAAGTCAAAAGTTTACTAAGACCAAGGCTCTACAAATACTTATGTTGAGATAGTTTACCAGCTGGTAAAGAAAGAAAAGTTCAGAGAGTTGAACAAGTATCCACTTCAAGGCTGATCTAGTCCCACATTTCAGTCACTCAATCTTAAATATTGATTTAAAAAATATAATTGGGCATTTAGGTTGAACTTTCTTGTTAATTGCAATGTTAGTTTTGATAAACACTGTAGGACAGTTGGACAGACAACTCTTTCCCATGTTTTCCCTTCTCCTTCTCTGTCACCCTTTTCCTACCCAAGCAACATGTATTAAACTTCAGAAAAAAAGCATTCATTTGCTATCCTACCTAATACTTGCTACTTTCAAATTTCCAACTCTTATCAGGGTTACTCAGTAATTTTAATATTTTTGAATTATCGCAGTAAGGAGTAATTTGAAGGTGACTTGCAGAGGAAAATGTGGCTAATGAGAAGGTAGACAGTAGTTAGATTTCTATAATTAGCAATGATTTCAGTATTCTTCTACTCTGTAGGAGATTTGAGTCAGATGATAAGTTGAAAATCAGGTATTCTAAAAGAAAACTGGGTCCTTCCTTAAGAGATTTTTCTATCTTCTAAATCAAGTGTGGTTTCATGCCTTGGGATTTCCCTGGTGGTGCAGTGGTTAAAAATCTACCTGTCAAGGCAGGGGACATGGGTTTGATTCCCGGTCCGGGAAGATCCCACATGAAGTGGAGCAACTAAGCCCGTGCACCACAACTATTGAGCCTGTGCTCTAGAGCCCACGAGCCACAACTACTGAGCCTGTGTGCCACAACTACTGAAGCCCACGCACCTAGAGCCTGTGCTCTGCAACAAGAGAAGCCACCGCAGTGAGAACCCTGTGCACCATAACGAAGAGTAGACCCCACTCGCCGCAACTAGAGAAAGCCCGTGCGCAGCAACAAAGACCCAACGCAGCCAAAAAAAAAAAAAAGGTCCCAAGTTGTCAGTTGTCAGTAGGGGGGTGGTAGAGTGAATGTAGCAAATATTGATTTTTGCTTTTGTGATATTTAAATGGTAGCTTTTATTCATGGGAATGATCTTGACGTATAAGTAAACAGGTAATAGTTTGATCAAGTTTATCACCATGTAGTTTCCTCTAGGCACCGCTTAACAGCAAAGAACAGTCATTTATTTTTCAACCCCAATGTTGACTGTAAGTTGATTCAACCAACATTTAGGCTCACAGAAGCCATTTGTCTCCAGAGCCGTGGTTATCACTATGTGCTTAAGTTGCCTCTTCGGGAACATGTCATTCTTACTCTGGCCTCTGTTCAGTTACTCATTCAGCAAATATTCATCTCTTGTGCTAAGCCCAAGAGAAGCAGAGATAGGAATCCAGAGTCCTATCTCCTGTGGGCCTCATGGATTAGCTGGGAGACACAGGAGCATTCAGGGTGCTATGGAAACACAGGGAAGCTGTGAGTGAATAATTAGGTAAGTGGTGGGAGAGGCTGGTCAGAAATGGTTTCCAAAAAAGATGGACAAAAAAGGCAGTGAGTGTGATGGTGGAGAGAGATGAACATGTGTGTAGTCTACCCTGAAAATTACACCTGAGGGTGGGAGGAGGTGAGGATGCAGAGGTCTGTGTCATGAAAGAGCTGGCCTTTGCCCTCGAAACTTTGGGGAGACAGGATTTCAAGCAGGAGAGTCATATCGAGCTTTCACGTAGAGATCAGTTGGGACAAAGGATTGGAGGTGGGCTGGTCTGGAGGGAAGACTGAGGCTGAGGCTTGCAATATTCCAGGTGTGAGGTGCTGGAGCCCCAGCTGAGGAAACAGAAATGAGAAGGAGGACAGTTTTACTCCTTGAATCTTTTTTTAGAGTTCAGAAGAGCCAGGAATGATGAGCAATAATCTGAACCTGGAGATCCTAGATTGGTCTGAACAAGCCCATGATGAATGTCTGATCTCATGCAGACAAAGATTCTAATGGGAGGGAAATAAACAAAAAAAATGCAAAAAAAAAAAAAAAAGAATTGGAAGGTCAAGGTAACTGACCTTGGAGAAGGAAGACGCTAGGACCACTCAGGTTAGGCAGTTACTATTGAGTTGGGGAGGTGCCATTCAAACTCTAACAAGACAAAAAGCACTGCTTTAGTAGTAATAAGGTAAGCATCCTGCACCCCAAAGCAAGCCCAGAGATGAGGCTTAAATCTGGGAATCCAAGCGGGGCTTTCTTCTTTCCTCCTGGGAAGCAGATGCCGGGTTCTCTAACTCAGGAGACCAGAAGGAGGGGGCTGGCTGGTTGCCCCCCAGGGCCAGGTCCTGCCCAGAAGTACTTTCCCTGAAAAAGCAAGACTTGGGAGAAAACTTATCTCTGAATTAGAAAATGGCAACCAAGTGGGTGAAGCCCCATTCTGTCTCCAAAGAACGGTCACCTCATCCATTCTTAAAATGGGGCCCAATGAATGTTTCAAGAGCTGACCAATAAAATTTGTATCTTTTCCTTTGGGGAAGAAACAGTGAGGGGGTGGAACAGTGGGGCAGGCTCATTGTCTCTTCCATGGTCAGAGGTAGAAGCATGGGGACAGTGACAGAGCATGTTCCTTTCACACAGCCATCTCCAACACTGGACACAGTGACTCTGGAGGCTTTGAAGCAACCAAGAGGAAGCATGGCAAGGATTCTTGCTCTGGAGAGAAATTGCAGACTGGGAATCCTGAGAATGTTGGTTGTAGTTAGACGTGTCGGAGTGGGGGAAATCTTGTGGGAAGAATGTTTCATGATGGGAAGGGAAGCGTATGGAGGATGGAATATGGGGTCTCACCGATAGTTAAGTGACAGACCAAAGAAGTGGTATCTAGAGAGGTAAGTAAAACAGGAAAAAGCATTGTCATTGAACCCATGAGAGCAGTAGGTGCTAAAAAGGAGGGGACCGTGGATAGGGTCAAGAGCTGCAGACATCAGGTCACATAGGTTTCAAAAGTGCTCACTGAAGTTTTCGGGCTTCCCTGGTGGCACAGTGGTTGGGAGTCCGCCTGCCGCTGCAGGGGATGTGGGTTCGTGCCCCGATCCGGGAAGATCCCACATGCCGCGGAGTGGCTGGGCCCGTGAGCCATGGCCGCTGAGCCTGCGTGTCCGGAGCCTGTGCTCCGCAATGGGAGAGGCCACAACAGTGAGAGGCCCGCATACCGCAAAAAAAAAAAAAAAAAGTGCTCACTGAAGTTTTCAAGTTGGGGCCACAGATAGCTGGTAGTGTCCATGGATAGCTGGGGGAAGAAGACAGTTCTATGCACACAAAAGGAAAGGAGAGAGGAAAAGGCTGAAAATGCAGGGCTCAGTGGGGATAAAAGGAGGAAAGTTTGGAGATGCTGGCAAAGGTGGGAGGGAGCCAGAGCTCCAGGTGAGCTGGAGCCTCAGGTAAGCAGCCCCTTTCCCACCTGACATCTGTGCTTCTCCGTACTTCCAACTCTTTACCTGCCAACTCCTGCTCATCTTATATGTCTCTTCCTCAAATAACGTTCCCCAGAAGCCTCAATCTCAATTAAGTGCATCTATTTTATTGTTTCATCACTTCCTAAATCTATTCTTAAATTTCAGAGCACTTGTCACCATTGGCAACTACATGTTTTTCTTCATGTTTATTTGTTTAATGCTTGTCTCTCCTCTTAGTCTGGTTTTCCTCATAATTGTGTTTTTAGCACTTAACCTGGTGTCTGTCATGCACATAGTAAACGTTCAGTAAATAATATTTGTCAGATCTGTTGGTGAAGTTTCTTGGACTATTTCTGTCTACTGAAAGATACTTAACCTTTCATTTTGTGGTTGAGGAACAAAGGTATATTTGTGAACTCTTTATGAGGATAGTATAAGCTACCATTTTAATTAATTAACTAATTTTTTATTTTTTGGTACGCGGGCCTCTCACCGCTGCGGCCTCTCCCATTGCGGAGCACAGGCTCCGGATGCACAGGCTCAGCGGCCATGGCTCACGGGCCCAGCTGCTCCGCAGCATGTGGGATCTTCCCGGACCGGGGCACGAACCCGTGTCCCCTGCATCGGCAGGCGGACTCCCAACCAATGCGCCACCAGGGAAGTCCAAAGCTACCAGTTTTAGGATGTAGGGAAGTACTCCTTTAAAAAATTTTTTTTGAAAACATCTTTATTGGGAGTATAATTGCTTTACAGTGTTGTGTTAGTTTCTGCTGTATAACAAAGTGAATCAGCTATACGTATGTGTATATCCCCATATCCCCTCCCTCGTGCGTCTCCCTCCCATCCTCCCTATCCCACCCCTCTAGGTGGTCACAAAGCACCGAACTGATCTCCCTGTGCTATGTGGCTGCTTCCCAGTAGCTATTTTACGTTTGGTAGTGTATATATGTCAGTGCTACTCTCTTGCTTCGTCCCAGCTTACGCTTCCTCCTCCCCGTGTCTTCAAGTCCATTCCCTACGTCTGCGTCTTTATTCCTGTCCTGCCCCTAGGTTCTTCATGACCTTTTTTTTTAGATTCCGTATATATGTGTTAGTATACGGTATTTGTTTTTCTCTTTCTGACTTACTTCACTCTGTATGACAGACTCTAGGTCCATCCACCTCACTACAAATAACTCAATTTCATTTATTTCTGTGGCTGAGTAATATTCCATTGTATATATGTGCCACATCTTCTTTATCCATTCATCTGTCTATTGTAAATAGTGCTGCAATGAACATTGTGGTACATGACTCTTTTTGAATTATGGTTTTCTACCATATAGCCTGAGAAAACCATAATTCAGAAAGAGACATCTACCACAATGTTCATTGCAGGGGAAGTAGTCTGGATTCTTGAATGCAGCAATTGAGCTTCACTGTGTCCCAAGAGATGAGGAGCTGGGAAAATACCTAGACGTGGCTCTTTACCACTTAGTGCAGCCCACGGATGGCTTAATTCAAAGATCCTGGGCTGAACTTCCCGAGGTGCTTGGAGCTAAGGAAGGTTCAGGTTTGCCTGGATCTTCTGGAGCCACAAGATCTCCAGCAAACCTTCCAGAACCATGCCAGATACGTGAGCATTGATGCCTGTGCTGTGCTATTCGTGCTCCTGGGGGCTTGGGGGGTCCTCAACTAGATGATGCACCACCCTCATTCCCACAGAATTTCAAGTCTAGTGAGGACTTAGTGTAATGGAGAAAGAGGTGAGAGAGCATTGATTGCTACTACATCATTCTTTCATACCAACTCTCATTGGCTTTGCTATATTGGCCTTAGAGTCATTATAAGCTCTATTCAAAACTCTGGAGCACATTTGGCTTCAACATATGCAATCAGTGCCTGCCATGGGAACCGGCTCCCTTTAAACTCAAAATTAATTATAGGCATTTATATTTCCAATAACCAAAATGGGTAATCAGACCTGATTAACTGATAGTTAATCCATGCTTCTTTTTTCCCGCTATTCCTTCCCTATGTACAGTGGTAAGTAAGTGAAGATAATTTTGAATCGGAGAAGATTAGAAACCCTTGGGAGTCTGGTGAGAACCATTCTGACATCATGCCTGGGGATTTGATCTGTGGTTTCTACTTCTAGTAATGATGCATGGTGGTTATGTACCCATCTCTCTCACTGTACTCCAAACCCATTCCCGCTTGGCTTGGTGGTTTTCATGTATTCTATGCCAGAGGCTGTACTAAAATATGCGAGAGCCTGTACTAAAATATGCAAATCCTTTTTCTCAAGTGGTTTCTCATCCACAAGAGTGGATGAGTCTTGATTCTTGCCGTCTGCCTTGTTTAGGCTTCAGTTGAGTTGCATTTAGTTTAGTTTACACATTGTCTATGATTGGTTAAAAGATCCTTTCCATCTAAGCTGAATTTTCACCACTACTTGCTGGTAGGTAAAGTTTAGTTTGTTCAGTTGTGGTGATAGAAGGGGAAAAACAGTAGTTTATGCCATACCACCTCAAAAGCAATATCAAAATGTTGCTACATTGGCCCCCAGGGATGGAGATGATCCTGTGAAGAAAGTTATTATATTGTAGCTGCCATCTGAAACGTTAGTTACAGTTTTCTTTATGAGGAGTGATATTAGTTTTCCTCTTATCCACCCCTGAGTCAATCTGGGTCCTCTAGCGTCTTCATGGTGTACCAGGTCTTCCCAATGTCCCCAAAGTAAACAGGACATAGGAGTAGCGTCTGTGCACAGATAGACCGCTCTGTATCTCCAGTGGCTCCCAAGAGCCCATCTTTTTTCCCAATATCATGGAACTCCATGGAGTAGGAAACCTGATGGGGTTAAGGAATATATTGGTTACAGAAAACAGGTCACCTTTTTATGACTGGTAATAGTAGTGCTGCGCATTCAGGGTACTTCTGGTCAAGTTTGAGGCACTCCTCAATGTGACAACATAATGTAGCATATTTTTAACCTGGCGCTCTTTCTGTGATCATCCTGTCCCTCCTTTCATCACCTTGATAGAAGTCTTCAAGTGCTCAGAAGTTCTAAAGAAGTGTCCTTTTTTTTTCATAACTTATTTATTTTTTATTTATTTATTTTTGGCTGTGTTGGGTCTTCATTGCTGCACGTGGGCTTTCTCTAGTTGCGGCGAGCGGGGCCTACTCTTTGTTGCGTGGGCTTCTCATTGCGGTGGCTTCTCTCGTTGCAGAGCACGGGCTCTAGGCACGTGGGCTTCAGTAGTTGTGGCACGTGGGCTCAGTAGTTGTGGCTCGTGGGCTCTAGAGTGCATGCTCAATAGTTGTGGCGCACGGGCTTAGTTGCTCCACGGCATATGGGATCTTCCCGGACCAGGGCTCAAACCCGTGTGTCCTGAGTTGGCAGGCGGATCCTTAACCACTGCGCCACCAGGGAAGCCCTAAAGAAGTGTCCTTTGTAAGAGCAGAGCTATCACTGAAATGATGCCACCAGGTTTGGTTATGATATTTCCTTTTTTAAAAAAATAAATTATTGAGATGTAGTTGGTTTATAATATATTAATTACAGGTGTACAACATAGTGATTCAAGACTTTTATAACTGGAATATACTCCATTTATAGTTATTATAAAATATTGGCTATGTTCCCTGTGCTGTACAATATATCCTTGTAGCTTGTTATTTTATACACAGTAAATTTGTACCTCTTAGTCCCCTACTCCTATCCTGCCCCTTCCCCCTTCTCTCTCCTCACTGGTAACCACTAGTTTGTTCTCTATATGTGTGACTCTGTTTCTTTATTGCTATTTTCACTAGTTTGTTTTTTTGTTTTTGTTTTTTTTTTTTTGTGGTACGCGGGCCTCTCACTGTTGTGGCCTCTTCCGTTGCGGAGCACAGGCTCCGGATGTGCAGGCTCAGTGGCCATGGCTCACGGGCCCAGCCGCTCCGCGGCATGTGGGATCTTCCCAGACCGGGGCACGAACCCATGTCCCCTGCATCAGCAGGCGGACTCTCAACCACTGCACCACCAGGGAAGCCCTGTTTTGTTTTTTCAGATTCAACATGTGAGTGATAACATACAGTATTTGCCTTTCTCTGTCTGACTTATTTCAGTAAGTGTAATACCCTCCAAGTCCATCCATGTTACTGCAAAATTTCATTCTTTTTATGATATTTCTTATGCCATTGTTAGAGCCACTGCAGGTATGGTTTCTTATGTGGTTCAGGTTGAGTAAAGCTCTCCCCTAATATAAATTTCCCAATTTGTAGAGTTTCTGCAGTGAATATTAGAACCTAGTTTTTTCCTTCTCATACAGTATGCTTTTGAACCACTTTCTTGTACCATAGGTTTTGATTTAGAAAATGCAGGCAAACTTTTAATACTAGCACAAGTAAGATAGAAATGAAAAAGTGTATGTTTTTACTACCAAATACCCCAAAACATATTACTCCGATCCAAGCTTGTGAATCAAGGTACTGGTGCTTCTTGATGATATTTTATGGCATTTATATTGTATATGGTAACCCTGGCCACTGTACAACAGATAAAGTTGAAAATCTCAAGGGCTGAACACAACAGAAGTTTATTTCTTGGTCATATAATGTGTGTTTCTGATTAGTGGGTGGTACCCTTCCAGGCAATGATTGGGAAGCTCAGCTTTCTTTCATCTTGTGGCTTTGTCATTTCTGATACAAGGCTTCCAAGTTACCATGAATGGAGAAGGGGCATGAAGGATTGATTATGTTTAAGGACCATGGCACACATCACTCTGACTCACATTTCCTTGGGCAGAATTCAGTCACGTGTGAGAAAACTGAGACTGGGGTCCAGCTGTGTGCCCAGATGAAAGAGGACACAGCTGTGGTCCATGGCTAGCTCATCTCTGTCACAATTGTTTCCTCTTCTCCTTTACAGCCTTTCCATTCCTTTGCAATTTGCCTTTTTCACTTCTGTGACTTAGTAAATATTAGCAGAATCTCATTAATGTGTAAAATTTGAAAAAATAAAATATACCAAATTTTAAAATCATCTGAATTATGTAATTTCAAAGCTGGCTGGCCAAGCAAATTATAAAGTATTTATGCCCTTGACAGTTGGAGGTTCCACCTTACCTGATACCAGAAATACCCACCATCCCTAGGAAGTATAACGTGAATCATAAAATTCCTTCTGTGCATTAGAATCTCTGATGATGGTTTTAATGACTGATGTGCTGGCCTTAAACTTGGGTTATAGGCGCCTTGTTCTGGCTCCTGCACCTTGGGGAGTGTCACTCTGGCAAGAGGTCCTTAGGGCACAGGGTACCTGCCAATCTGGAGCCCATGCCCCCTGTGCTCCAGGTCCTGGGGACCTTGGCATGCCTGCTCAGATGACCCCCAAGTTCACTTCCAAGGTCTGTGCACATCTGCACTGGCAGTTCCCTTGAGGGTTGGGAAGCATGGTGGATGTAGGCATCCCTAAACCTGAGGTTGGCCCAAGGGGTGGCTGTTCGCAGAGGAGTGTGGTTGAGCTCTGACATCAGCCAGGGCTGTCCACAGCCTGCCCACCATACTGTTCATGGCCGGAACCCAGGAATAGAAGAAAAGGGGAGTGGGGGTGCAGGCTGGGGGCCCGGAGTCTTCCTATGCTGCTGTTTCCCATGTGAGACTCTGAGTAGCCCAAGAATTTAAAATTCACCCCAAGTCTCCAAGTCTGTTATGCAGTTGTTTGTTAAGATAGGAAGCTTGAGCATATTTAACAGTTTATGAGCTTGATTTATTTGTAAGTTTTTGTCTTCATGCATATGAGCCTCCATTTCTATTCACATCCGGGCCCCATAGGTGTAAAGGGTCGACGTCATGCATAACATGGAGCTGATGAGATAGGTCGCTGTCAAATGATGAAGATCTTGACACGTCATGCCAAGTAGCAACAGGGAGCTAACAGACATTTTCAAGAGTCACACGACGAGATGAGTTTTTATAAAAGACAACTCGGAGGGCAAGGTGAGGCATGAGCTGCGCCAGCCTTCAGGGTTAGGGTTAAGGACTGTTGCAGACAATTAGGTCACAGAACAAGGCAGTGAACGTACAGGTGGAATGATGAGGAGGATCTGGATTTTTATGAGGTGGAATCAGGGAGCTTTGCTGATTAATAGACTAATGGGTAGAATGGCAGAACGGGAGATGGAGAGTTAGAAAAACTCAGAGGAGGAACTGAGAGGGACCTAACTCTGCTGTCTGGGAAACTGTAAGGGTGGTGATGCCATTGATGGAGATTGGAAGGCAGAGAGGGTTTTGGGGGAGAGTCAAGTTCCAGTTCAGGTACCCTACGTTGCAGTGGTGGGTGTGCAGCAGGCAGTGGGTAGTGTGGAGCCACACTGGGCAGAGAGGCCAGATCTGCACCTAGACCTTTGTCCTTCTTCACCCTCCAAGCCAGACACGTGTTGTAGCGTGAGTGTTGATCAACATGTCATACAAAACGAATGACCATTGTGACCACCTAGAGGGGTGGGATAGGGAGGGTGGGAGGGAGACGCAAGAGGGAGGAGGTATGGGGATATATGTATATGTATAGCTGATTCACTTTGTTATACAGCAGAAGCTAACACACCATTGCAAAGCAATTATACTCCAATAAAGATGTTAAAAAAAAACACCAACATTAATGCTCCCTTAAACGAAATGGACTAAATGTTCGACTTAAGAATTTAAACTTAGTTTATGATAGACTCAACATTTTAGGTCATTCTAGTATTTCATATCACATGGAACTTCAGGGTGATTAAATTACCTGTCTAGACATGTTGCATTAAAATGGGATAAATCTGCATTTTCTTCCTTTGATATGACTGATTTGTAGAGCAAGACCTTTTCATCACAGACTTTTCCCCAGTGGTCAGTGACTTCTCTCTGTATTTTATTTATTCTTAATTTAAACCATTTTGTGTTGTAACCCTGTGAACTTCTATAACTATAAACCGTAATTGTCCCTCAGACATAACAGATAATGTTATCAAAGTAACATTGAATCAAAATGACTTTCACTAAGTCAGGTAAAGAACTCTAATGATTTCTTTTAAAATTATAGGGCAGGTCATGTTCAGGAAAGAATCAAATATTAAGCAGAGGAATGACATTGGATCAGTGCCCAGATTCTTGAGAGACCATTGAAGCTGATAACCTGGTTTCCACTGAGCTTGAATCCCCATCATGTCTGCTTAATATAGCATCCCTCACAGTAAAGCTTAGTTCTTCAGATGCCTTCCTAAAGGACATTGGCAACACTGTAGTTTATAACTTGATTCTTTAGGGAATTTAGTCAGTGTTAACTATGTGAACCTTGGGGAACTATTGGGAAATATATATATATATTTAAAGTTTGTCATCTAGAAAAATACAGATGATGATACTCTTGTACCTAACTTATTATTGCTTTATTCACACATTTATTTCATACATTTATTCATAGTATTCTTCTATGTAAACCTCTTCTCCCAGGTTACAGTTGTTTACACCGTAAGGGGCATTTTTTGCTATAGGTATTATTACCTGAGGTTAGCATCTCAATGAAATATTTATTAATACTAATTAAAAATCTAAAGACATTATTTTAAGACATATAGACAAAATTACTGGAAAAAATACATTGGAATTAATAGTATGTGTACTGAATGGTATGAATATGGATACTTTTTCTTTCTTTACACATATCCTGTATTTTCCAAAATTTCTTCAATGAACACATAATTCTTGTATTTGGAACAAGGAAATATGTCTTGTTTTTTTTAAGGAAAAAGATGCATGAGGGTCATATGTGGCTGAGGAACAGAGTGATGAGGTCATAAGAGGTCATATGAAGGCTCACGTGTGTGCACTCACACATTCAGTAAAAGGAAATAATAAAGCCAAGAAAAAGGAA
Organism: Phocoena phocoena; assembly: GCF_963924675.1. NCBI lineage: Eukaryota > Metazoa > Chordata > Mammalia > Artiodactyla > Phocoenidae > Phocoena > Phocoena phocoena. Next base: position 165,881,742 of record NC_089220.1, read on the forward strand.
AAAAAGAGAGCAGCTGTCAATATCTTGCCATCCCTCTGAAATGGAAAGGAAGTTGGACTACAGAAAATACTTGCTTTCTGTCTCTCTCTTTAAAATGTCACTGACTAGCAGTCTTAACTAAGGATGTATTTGTGGCAGGTAGAAGCATCCGTCGCTGCATAAGATACATCTTTTCTTTATAACTGGAAGAGTTCCCATTACCACTTATTTTTAGTATCATTAACGATTTAAGCATAGAGAAAAATGAAATGGCCATGAGCCTACAGCCCAAGTTTGTCAAAACCTGGCATTTTCCTCGATCGCTTCAGATATTGTGTTGGTCTTGTCAAGTAGAATATTTACATCTTTATTGTGGGAAACGAGGGAAGACTTCAGGTGTGCCCTGATTGGAGGCTGTTGGCATGGGGACATTGTGGGCAGGCAGGCTAACCAGAAGTAGGGCCTCCTCTGTGCTTGGTTAGGAGTGCATATTTGTCTTTCTTTGATTGATCCTAAGTTGAAAACGGGACAAAAATTAGGGAAACTGTCAATTATTAATCAAGTCCTGGCCATTTAGGGCTGATTGTTACAGAAGTTGTTGTGTGGCCTCCTGGGTTGTCACTAAAGAAAGCTGTCCGGCTTCCTGCAAATCTGACTTAAAGCAGGCTGGCTTCCTGGGCTGTTTATTGGAGAGAAGGGGTTAGTTTCCTGGGCAGGTAGCTGTAGGTTGTGGGTAAGAGTTCTGTTTTTACATAAGGGCTGGCCATTGTGTGTTTGTATATTCAGTCTTTCATGATACTCAAACCTCAGATTTATTCATGTTTACCCGATGAATGGTATTTCATTGTATAACTATGCAACAATTTACTTATCCGTTCTTTGGCTGATAGACTTGGACCCAGCTTTTTACAACATCAGGAACAGTGCTGCAGTTAATATTCATGTCTCCTTGCAGAAGAAATACTTTTATTCAGTGCTTCCTACCATGACCTTCCTGGTATTTATCTGCTTTCTGTTTGGGGGCCAGAAAGAAATGATGTTTTATAATTCGTGTCTTTCCCTTTGGTCAAATCTAAAGTACTGTATACTTTAAGAGCTGAATCAAGGATTGCTAGAATTAGTAAACTTTGTCCATGACTTCCAGGGCCTACAGAGGTAGGCCAGCAAATCACATTTTCCTGGTGTTTAAATGTTTATGATTGAAAAAAAAAATCACTTTTGCTCCTCTTTCCGCAAAAATAGAAATTCTACCACCTCTTCTACCTCTCTCTCTCTCCTCTTCATCTGGAATTAGTCAGTGGCAACTTCACCACTTCACCAGGATGGGAACCTCTTGAAGCTAGCCGTTATAAATAGCCTCCAGTGTTGCATATTCAGGACATTATATCACATAACGCTCACTCACTGTGGATGTTTATGGTCAAGGCCAGGTGACTAATAGATACTTAACTAGAAGTTAAATTAACCCCAAGTTCTAAGATGAACCCCTGCTGTTGAGTACTTGTCAGCGTTGTTATTTTGTGTTTACCTTCTCCTTTAAAAGCTCTACTGTGTATTGAATATTAATATTGTAATACGACCTTTTACGTGTATATGCTTTGTAGGATTTTTATAGCTTTTCTATTCACTCCAGGTGATCACTTAGTGGGCACTCATGTGAATAGTATTTATTTCAAAAAAATTGTAAAAAAAATTTTAAAAACATACCTGATAGAAAAAATATGACGTTTGATCCTTCCTTTTGTGATCAAGTTTTAAAAACCCAATCTCTTAATTCACAAGCCTGTTCCCTTTGGTATATCCCACTGCCTCCCTTATTTTTTGCCTGGATTTAAAAACAAAAAGACACTTTCTAACAAGTCTTGCTGTCTCTGGGCTTACCCCCTTCAGTTTATTTTTCCAACTGTGATCAGAGTGATCTTTCTAAAATGAAAATTTAATTACCCCCTGTGTAAAATCCATTAAGGCTTCTTATCATCTGTAGGATAAAGTAACACCTGCTTAGTCTGATATGAAAGGCACTGAATGCATCCTCTCTAAGCCCCACACTGGCACTTTGCAGCACAGCTACACACCAGGCAGCCCTATTCTTCACCTACACCCTGGGGTTCCCAAAGATGCTGCAGGGTCCTAGACCCTTTGCCAGGAATAGCTCTTCTTCCCCTATTTATCTGACTAACTCACCCTTTAGGACTCAGAGTGCCTTGCTCTATGAAGCTGCTCCCTTGCCCACAGAATCAGGTCCCCTCCCCTCTCTTTTGTAATTAAGAACACGTTTGCCTCTCCCATTAGACTGTGTGCTCTTTGAGGGCAGGTACTGTCTTGCAATGCTAATCTCTTTTGCTTTTTCAGTTGTGAATTAAGATTAAAAAAATGTGTACATATGTATATGTGCGTACACACATATATATGCAGACATATACCTGACTCCTCTCTGCCACTTGCTTTCTGAACTTGGACACGTGATTGAACCTCAAGCCTTCAGGTTCCTCATGAGGAAGTTGAGCTTAGTTAGGTGTGGGGATTTTGGAAGAGTCATTAGAAATCTCAACCAAAGATTCACCAAGAAAAGACTATTTCTCTTAACTCCCTTTTCTATCATTAGCATACCCAAAATGCCTAACTTGGTAACTGTTGAGTAACTGGAGGGAAGAAAGGAGTGAAAGAGGAAGAACAGTGGGCAGGGAGGGAGGAAGGAAGGAAAAAGGGTGAAGGGAGGCAGCATGTGACGATGTGAGACGTTTCTTGAGATCTGCATGGGCGAGGGGTTACCTAAACAATACGGAGTTCTGTCGGAAAAGAGGAAAAAGGAGGAAACTCATACTGGACAAGCAACTGATAGTATCCACACCAAAAATGTCTTGTGGGATACAAGTGAATCCGATGTGCAACCTGCCTCCAAGGAGCTTTCTCTCTAGTAAGGGAAATTAAAACATGTGTCTACACAAAATCACAAAGCAAGGGGTGAGCATTGTCTGGGGCAGTGGGCCTTCGGTAAAAGTCCATTGAGTGAACACATAAATGAACAAATAGGTGTATGGATAAAGTTCTTAGGGAGGATGGGGAGAGGAACATTCTAGGTAGAGTGACGAGTGAAGAGGAATGCACGGAAGCTGAGATTAATCCAGTTTGGCCAAACAATTCAGTTTTGATGACTCACAGTGAGGGTGGCTATGCCTCTATCGTTCCAAATTTTAACCAATTTAGGTACATATTATTTACTCATCTTGGCTTTTCTACTGTTAATGGTAGCCATCAAATACTATTGCTACCTCTCTAAATGCTTAAAATATATTCAGAGGTAGCCAAAAGAACATTAGTGACAGATAAGTATTATAACTCCAGCCTTGCTACATGCAATGTTGGGGGTAGGAGGAGAGCTCCCTAGTGTGGTGGTGGCAGAGTTGTCATAGCCTCGTTCCCTAATTAGGAGTGCAAGTTCCTCGACCAGAATAAACCAAAGGCTAAAGGAGGTGCTAAGATCAACAGGCACAGCGAACCCTGAAACGTGACTGTGCCTGGCCCTGTGTGGAACTGCACCTTCTGCTTGAGCTGCTTAGAAGTCTGACTCCCTGTGGAGAAAGAACATTTTGCAGTCCTCAAACCCTAATGTTTAATGGTCACGACAGCTATCTTTGTGTGCTGCTCACAGGTCCTCGACAGAGGAGATAGAGTATGGCAGTGAGAAAGGGAAAAAATGTTTTCTGTTTCATAGACATTTAAAAAAAGTTAAAGTGTAATAGCATCTTTTTCTTTCTAGTAACATTTTAAAATTTAAAGTAGATCTCTGAATCATTTTTTTGTGTGTATTATAAGCAATCATATAAAAGATAGTAAAAGGGGAAGTTCAATATATTTTTTAAATAGTATAAAAAAACAATTTCCTGATCTTTATGAATTATCTCCTATTTCCAAATGTTCACCATTCACGTGGATTCTCTGGGGTAAATATAGAGTTTGATAAATGGAAAATACTCTTGTTAGACAATAGAATGAGACTATGAGATTCTAAGAGATTTGTGTTGTCAGCTTTCAGTAACTACTGTTTACCTGCTGCTACATCTGGTATGAGGCTGTGTGATGGAGATAAAATAGTGCATAAACTTCCCTGACAGTGTCATTGGAGGGTCAGGAGAAGCAAGCAGGGTCTCACAGTTCTGGGCCATGTAGGTGAAGAGAGTGGTAAACACCTGTGTCTTCAGGATCTTGCAGGAGTGCGCTTAACCCAATCTTCAGGGTCAAGGAAGGACCCTAGAAAGCCATTGAGTTAGAGTCAATCAAAGGGAAGGGCTGGAGGTCATGTTCTGGGAAAGAAGAAACAGCATATGTGGAGGCTCAGAGGTGAGAGAAAACAATAGTGCAAGGGAGATGGCCAGGAGCTGTGAGAAAATGAAAGCAAAGCAAACCAAAATCCATCATGCACCCCACTTCCATATTCAATGTGCCAAACACATATTGAATTTCTGAAACAGAAATAGCCTTCCTTGACTGAGATTTCTTTTCTAAACCCATTGGTGAAACAATTTTATTTTTTTGTTTTCATTTTTTACAATCATGAAGTGTTATGATGAGCAGCCCTGTATATATATCTCAGTACCTCTGTCCCATCATTTCTTCACAGTAAATTCTTAGAAGCAGAACTACCAGGTGAAACGCAAGCACGTCGTAAGACTTTTGATGAATTTTGCCGTACAGTTTTATTTATACTCCTGCTAATATGACAGAGTGGGCCTTTATCTGGATTTGATTCTCAGGTGTTTACTGCAGCTCTGTCTGCTTACTCAAACACATACTTTTAAAAATGTTAACCCACTGGAATTCCTTTTGGAGTATATTCTTTAGGACAAATTTTTTTTAATAGTTTTAAAAAATATTTTATTATTTATTTTTGGCTGCATTGGGTCTTAGTTGCGGGGTGAGGGTTCATCATTGCGGCTTCTCTCTAGTTGTGGCGTGCGGGTTTTCTCTTCTCTAGTTGTGGCGCGCAGGCTCCAGGGCGTGTGGGCTCTGTAGTTTGCGGCACACGGGCTCTCTAGTTGAGGCGCGTGAGCTCAGTAGTTGTGGCACGCAGGCTTAGTTGCCCCACAGCTGTGGGATCTTAGTTCCCCCACCAGGGATCGAACCCGTGTTCCCTGCATTGCAAGGCGGATTCTTTACCACTGGACCCCCAGGGAAGTCCCTTGGTCAGAAATTTGTGAGAAGTCTGTTATCTCATGTTTGTGGTTTTGTCACTGGCAACTCTTTTTTAAAAATGTAATTGGTTATTGCAGAGTTAAGATCCCTTTCCATGCCATTTGTAGGTAGCCTGTTGGGAGAAGCATGGAATGTCTGTGCTGGAATTCCTCAGGGAATTCAAAAGCCTCGGCCCACCAAGGAGGCCACCAGGTTCATGATGGAGGAAGCCACCTTGCCCAGGGTCACTCAGCCTCCAGGGCAAGAGTGAATTCTGTCTACAGTTCAGGTTTCTAAATCTCCATCCTGTGCAGCTCCCCTAAACACCTGAAGTTTCGTCCTACATTTTCCAGCAAAGCCTTTGTAGGGATTTGCTAGTTCTTTTGTAAAGTGTCTACTGTGACATTATCCTTTGCTTTGCCCTCCCTCCTTCCCGTATGGAGCTTTCAATTAATTAATGAAAGGTCAGGTGACAAATGATTCGCCTTCTGATGCGATTGTGCTGTGAGTTGTTGAGCGTGGTTATGTGTGCACATTTTGGGGACAGCAGTTTCCTTACAGTGCTCATTTCCATGGCTAATTATTGCGTGTGGCACTTGTGAGGCAGCTCTGTCGGGTAGGGGCAGGACAGGGACAGGGAGATGCCACCAAGGACATAACACAAAACACCCAAATTAGGCTCTTTTATGACTAAACAATTAGAGGCTAATTTTAGATAAAGCCAAGTGACTTGTTATTACAATTCTCAAGGTCCTTTTGCTTGAAGCTTCCAATGGCCAGAGAACTCAGTGACATTAAAGAGATGAGCTGCGGGTCACAGGGGACGATTTTTGATAAATTTCTTTACAGTGTGAGGAAGTAAATGAACTCTCAATTACGAATAAAATGCAAAGCTCTTTTTTCATCTAATTCTTAATGAAGCTGTTACTGAGACCAAAGGAGAAAACTTTTCTGTTTCCCTTCCTTTGATTGCCAAATAAGTGTCTAAGAGAAAAGAGGAATAACTTCTATTTTATTGATATTTTTTTGTATTTTTGTTACACTGGACCTTGTTAAGTCACAATATTAGAAGCTTGTGATTCTTCTCAGTGTTGGTGATCTTTGTTTTTAATCTTGGTGATTCAACTTTTGTGTCTTGATTTCTGAAACAGACCACTGTGTGAGTAATCTGGGATTACACAAGTTCACTAGTCACCTGTAACCCAAAACAGCCATTTCTACGTTCTCCTTTTTCTGTAGTTCAGAACCTCCTTTGATGCAGGTTCTGGAATCAGACATTTTTGGGTTCTTATCCCAGCTTAGCCTCTTAGCATCTGAAAGACACTGGGTAAGTTTACATAAACCTTCTAAGACTTAGTTTTCTCACCTGTACAATTGGACGACAGTAATGTGCACATCAAAACATAAGAAAGATTCCCTAGCATCTTTGCCAAGCTGTCATATGAACACTTGCATGTTGTTATATAGATACACGTATTTTAAATGAATCTTAGTACCTTTCTTCATGAAGAATGTATATATTTTTTTTAAATGTTGGGCTTTTCTTTTTTAATTTGAGAGAACTACGTTGTGCTTAATTACTATTTAAATCACTGCAGCATAATATTGATGACAGAATTAGAGTTTGCTTTTTAATTAACTGTCAAAGAAATAAAATAGAACTTTGTTTTCTTCTTCGGACAAAAAACATGTCCACATTACAGGGTTTTGGTGAGGATTCAATGGGATAAAAAGGATAAAACTCTTAGCAAGGTACCAAGCCTATCATAAGAGTTCAGTAAATACTATCAAAATATAATGTGACTGGTTATGTAAAAGTTTTTAGATTTTCTGGATTGCATTTGCCATTTTAAACTTTTGTACCTGTGCTTTGAGTTCCATTACTGAGAAGTGGCCAACTTCAGTCACTGAAGCATGTATTTCTTTAACACTTACTAAGTTGTCGATGAGTGATCATACTGGTGATATTTGTAGTAAATTCCACGCAGAAATTTTCTTTGGTGAAAATAGCTCATTTTAAAAGAATAATTGATGTTTCCTCATTGTGCTATCAAGTAAAATGAGGGAGAAAGGACTATTTGTGAGATCTCAAATCTCTAGATGGGTAGCTTTCTTTCAAAGGTCCTTTAATTTGGTGTATTGATGTAGATATTCTTAAGCTAATAGTAATATGACTTCTGGCAATAATAATAGTTGAATATTTGAATGCTGTTTTTAAGAACTTTGCATCATGAAAAATTTCAAACATGTACGAAAATAGAATAGTATAATAAGCCTCCAATGTGCATATCACCTAACTTCAACAATTAACAATACATAGTCAGTCCTTCTTAATGTTTTATTCTTCCTTTCCCAGATTTATTGAGATATAGTTAACATACAACATTGTGTAAGTTTAAGGTGAACAGTGGCATGATTTGATACATGTACATATTGTGAGTGATTACCAGAATAAGTTTAGTTATTCCTTTCTAATCTGGTTGCCCTTTATTTCTTTTTCTTGCCTAAGTGCTCTGTCTAGGACTTCCAGTACTGTGTTGAATAAAAGAGGCAAGAGTGAGCATTCTTGTCTTCTTCCTGATCTTAGAGGAAAACCTTTTCACTGCTAGGTATGATGTTAGCTAGGGGCTTTTAATATATGGCCTTTATTATGTTGGGGTTTGTTCCTTCTATACCTAATTTGTTAAGAATTTTTATCATGAACAGATGTTGAGTTTCGTCAAGTGCTTTTCTGTTTCTGTTGATACGATCAGATGATTTCTTCTGTCATTCTGTTAATGTGATGTGTTGCATTTATTGATTTGCACATGTTGAATCATCCTTGCATCCCAGAGATAAATCCCACTTGATCATGGTGAATAATCTTTAAAATTTGCTACTGAATTTGGTTTGCTAATATTTTATTTTGCATCTCTATTCATCAGGGATATGGTTTCTTTCTTGTAGTGTCCTTATCTGGCTCTGGTATTGGAGTATTGCTGGCTGTAAAATGAGTTTGGGAGTGTTCCCTCTTTTCCATTTTTTTGGAAGAGTTGGAGAAGAATTGGTGTTAATTCTTCAAATGTTTGATAGGATTCACCCATGAAGCCAGCTGGTCCTGAGGTTATCTTTGTTGAGAGGTTTTTGATTACTGATTCAGTCTCCTTACTCATTATTGTTCTGTTCAGATTTTTTATTTCTTCATGATTCAATATTTGTAGGTTGTATGTTTTTAGGAATTTATCCATTTTTCCTAGGTCATCCAATTTGTTGGCATCTGTTCATAGTAGTCCCTCTTTTTTTAAATATAAATTTATTTATATTTATTTTTGGCTGCATTGGGTCTTCATTGCTGCGCACGGGCTTTCTCTAGTTGTGATGAGCGGGGGCTACTCCTCATTGCGGTGCGCAGGCTTCTCATTGCAGTGGCTTCTCTTGTGGAGTGTGGGCTCTAGGCACGTGGGCTTCAGTAGTTGTGGCTCACGGGCTCTAGAGTGCAGGCTCAGTAGTTGTGGCACACGGACTTAGTTGCTCTGAGGCATGTGGGATCTTCCTGGACCAGGGCTCAAACCCGTGTGTCCTGCGTTGGCAGGCGGATTCTTAACCACTGTGCCACCAGGGAAGTCCCAGTGCATGGTGCACTCTTATGATCCTTTGTATTTCTGTGGTATCAGTTACAATGTCTCTTCTTTCATTTCCAATTTTATTTATTTGAGTCTTGTCTTTTTTCTTAGTCTAACTAAAGGTTTGTCAATTTTGTTTATTTTAAAAAGAAGAGCTTTTAGGTTCATTGATCTTTTTGACTGTTTTTCTGGTCTTTAATTCTTTTATTTTTTTCTAGGTCCTTAAGGTGTAAAGTTAGGCCGTTTATTTGAGATCTTTCTGTTTTTCTGATGTAGGCATTCATAACTATAAACTTTCCTTTTAGAACTATTTTTGCTGCATCCTGTTAAGTTTTGGTGTGATGTTTTCATTTTCATTTGTTTCAAGATATTTTTTGATTTCCCTTTTGATTTCTTCTTTGACCTATTGATTATTCATGACTGTGTTGTTTAATTTCCACATATTTGTGAAATTTCCAGTTTTCCTACTGTTATTGATTTCTAGTTTTATTCTTGGAAAATATACTTGGTATGATTTTTTATCTTTTTAAATTCTCTAAGACTTGTTTTGTGACCTAATGTATTATCTATCCTGAAGAAGTTCTTTGTGTGTTTGAGAAGAATGTGTATTCTGCTGCTGTTGGATGGAATGTTCTATAAATGTCTGTTAGGTCCATTTGGTGCAAAATTTCCAATTGTATGTTCTGGAAGCCTATTGTAAACTTTTCCTTTGTTTTGCAATTTGAGCTCCTTCTGTACCACATTCTATCTGGAAAAATATTGGTGTCTATGGAAGGTTTCATGACCTTCATCCCTAAAAGCAATGAGTACCCTAGAAATGAATTAAATAGAAACTCTCTCTTTTGGGTGATCGTTTTATGATACATTTTATCTTTGTAAACTAGGACACTAGAGGGCAAAGGAAACATTTAGTCTGTCCAGTAGGGTTAGCAAAAGGACAAGGCTTTTCACTTCTAGCCATTCTAAAATGGTTGCTGGTAAATCATACTGAATGCTTTCAGAATCCAGCAATGCTGTTGATGCCTATAGAAGCTGGGCTATTTAAGGAGAATTACAGAGAATCCTTTTGCAAGGTGAGGAATGCATTATTCTGAACCTTGAACAAATAGTATCAATTTAGTTCTCGTATCATAAGCTTTCATATATTAGCCTTTTTCAAATGGATCATGTTTGAATGTCACTACTATTAAAATATTATCCTATTCTTACTCTTTTTTTCTTAAAGTGAGAATGGATGTGGGTAAAAATTCTAAGCTTCTCTGGCCTTACAACTGCTCTGTTTTACAGAATTACATTTCCCTGAGACCCATTTACTTTCCTTCTCTGAGCCAGTGTTAGGTTGAAATGGAGCCAATGATATTCTTTATCCTTGTTTCATTGTGCCTTAGAGAGTGTTAGACCAGACCAGTGGGTTGAGTGATTATCCAGAAACTACCACCTCCCATGTGGGAGAAGGGATGGTACTAAGTCTGCAAGGTCACTGAAGCTCCGGGTCATGTCATGGAAGAAATGAGTGAAGTTTTGTGCATAGTTCTCTTCTACTGATTAATCATTGTGGGCATTTTATTCTCATTACTCTGCATATTATACCATTAGGATGAGACCCCAACCTCTTCAGTTGTCCCACTGTGGTCACAGGCATGGCGACCCAGAGAACCCACTTCCACTCATGGAAAAGCAGCTCACAGGGTGTCCTAATCAGGCATTGGCATCACCTAGAACCCCTTCCTACGTCACTCCAGAGAACATGTGTCCAATATCTGCTCGGTGCTTTGTTTACTTGGTTAACTTATGGTATTGACTCTCTGGCTAAGGATTACATGTCTGTGTGAGGAAACCACGTTCTTGTTCGTGCCTTCCTTCATCTTTCTCCCCTCTTCTTCCTACTGTAGTACTCTTTTCTTCCTGGACAGTTTGCACTGCATCCAGGAGAGTATTCCATCATTCAGTGAATATTTAGCATTATTACATATACTTCTACTGAGCACATTCTTGGAAAGGGAACAAAATGCCTTGGCCAGTAATCTGTTGCCTAAAACACGCTGATAGTTACTAACCACACACACTTTTGCACATAAAGTGTGTAGTGTGGAAGCATCTGCTGTTTGGGCCTGGGCTCTTTGCTGTCCATGGTGCTGGAGCTATGCCGCCTCCCTCTGGCCTAGGGCACAGGCTGGCCGCGGGCAAGTCCATTTGAGCTGTGAGCTCCAACCCCACAGAGGTCATTTAGGCTTCTATCAGTAAAAGCACTTAAAACGAAAAGGAGATGATTTCATTTTGACCTTTTCTCCCCATGTTTCAAAAGGTGAACTTAACAGTCACTCATCAAAGGCATTTTGACTATTATTATAAAAGCATCGCTTTTAAAAGTAAGCAAACGCTTATTAAGAGGAAATTATGGGCTTTCAGATAGTCTTCAATGTCAAAAACATCCTTTAACAATCATAGACTTTCTAGAGCTTTTTTTTAAACATCTTTATTGGAGTATAATTGCTTTACAATGTTGTGTTAGTTTTTGCTGTGTGACAAAGTGAATCAGCTGTACGTCTAGAGCTTCTTAAACTTTGCTTTCCAAGTTGCTTTTAAGTCATTTATTTATAGACCAAACTGCACAGAGAAATACATCATTCCTTCCCACCTGTTTGGGAAGTTGGTTTTTTACGTGGATGCTTGTTCAATGTCCGGTCCTGCTGAGATGGTTGTTTCTCACTGATGTCCACTATCGCTGATCGGAAAGTACTTAAATATTTTTGGGAATATTCTAACACGTATTAAATAAATGTTTGGGGGAATAAAAGTTTTCATACAATAACTTGACTTGGGGGTAAGTTGAGTAGTAAGGAAGCCACCCCAGCTGGTTCTGCTTTGTACTTCCTTCTGATTATAAGGGACCAAGCAGAGCTCAACTTTTTGCTAAAAAAGAACACATTTTTTTCACCATGCTTTTGCTTACAAGAGCAGTAAAAGCTGTTGTTCCTGTTTTCATTTAGCGGACGAAATTGCAGCTGTTTTTCCCGTTGCGGAACACAGGCTCCGGACGCACAGGCTCAGCGGCCATGGCTCATGGGCCCAGCCGCTCCGCGGTATGTGGGATCTTCCCAGACTGGGGCATGAACCCGTGTCCCCTGCATTGGCAGGCGGACTCTCAACCACTGCGCCACCAGGGAAGCCCGCAGCTATCTGTTTTAAGGGAGTATTTGATTCTTGTTAACAACTGTGAGTCATTTCATATATAATACATGCTTTGGGTTTTATTCTGGCAAATTTCAGAACAAAATTTTGGATTTCTTGAAATAAACATGGGATATATGCTTTACCCAATGTAGAATAAACCTGACCCATAAATTAATTTATACAACATAAACAAAAGAAATGCATAATTAATAACCTTAACCTGGGAACCTGGGATCCCTAGAAGATCTGAAAATGCCCTGAAAAATGTGGCTGATTTTTTTTAACATCTTTATTAGCATATAAATGCTTTACAATGGTGTGTTACTTTCTGCTTTATAGCAAAGTGAATCAGTTATACGTATACATATGTCCCCATATCTCTTCCCTCTTGCATCTCCCTCCCTCCCTCCCTCCCTATCCCACCCCTCTAGGTGGTCACAGAGCACCGAGCTGATCTCCCTGTACTATGCGGCTGCTTCCCACTAGCTATCTATTTTCTATTTGGTAGTGTATATATGTCCATGCCACTCTCTCACTTTGTCCCAGCTTATCCTTCCCCCTCCCCGTATCCTCAAGTCCATTCTCCAGTAGGTCTGCGTTTTTATTCCCGTCTTGCCTCTAGGTTCTTCTGACCAGTTTTTTTTTCTTTTTTTTAGATTCCATATATATGTGTTAGCATACGGTATTTGTTTTTCCCTTTCTGACTTGCTTCACTCTGTAAGCCAGTCTCTGGGTCCATCCACCTCACTACAAATAATTCAGTTCCGTTCCTTTTTATGGCTGAGTAATATTCCATTGTATATATGTGCCAGTGTGGCTGATTTTAATGTATATGTGCAAGTTTCTCTTTTTAAAAAATTTTTTTTTACTGGAGTATAGTTGATTTACAATGTTGTGTTACTCTCTGCTGTACAGCAAAGTGAATCTGTTATACATGTACACATATCCCCTCTTTTTCTTTGGCCGTGCTGCGTGGCATGTGGGATCTTAGTTCCCTGACCAGGGATTGGACCCGCACCTCCTTCATTGGAAGCGTGGAGTCTTAACCAGTGGACCACCAGGGAAGTCCCACAAGTCTCTTTTGAGAAGAAAAATATAAAGATATATTCTTTTACCTGATTGTCAGAGGTCACTTGTCAATCAAGTGGTTTTACCACTTGTAACACAAATGTCAGGAGGGTTTCCTCCTCTTTGAAGAGCTGCTTACCCTTGGCCTGACCAGTTTCCCAGCTCATGACACCTCAGCAGAGTCCTCTGTGGGAGGGGCTGGGAAGCTCTGGGGCTTCCTTCCTCAGGGGACCCTCAGCCTCGGTGCTTTCAGGTCTGTGCAGGTCTTCTGCTACACTCCAACCTGGCAGTCAAACACAGCCTCTTCTGTAGTCGGTTTTCACAAGAAAAGCCCCACTGGTAACATTTCCTGATTTGGGCAGCCTTTGTTGACAATCCTGGGGCAGTTGGGGAGGGCTCACTCAGGAAGTGGCCCTCCTCTGATATCTCCCTGGCTGTGGCTCACTCTCTCCTGACCCCTCCCACAACTCTTTACCCCTCTTCCCCTCACTAGTCCTGTTGGAGGTCTCAGCTTCTACCCCTGGTGCTTCACTAGATATTTCCCAAAGGAAATCTGGCGTATAAAGCGACCTCCGTCTTGTTACATGCTGTGCAAAGATTTTAGCTTTGGTTCCCAAGAGGTACCACGTGTGTTAGGGAAGAGCACCCGCCGGGAAAGCCGGGACACCTGCGTTCCGCTAGGCCTGCCTCTTACTCTCTGTGTGACCTGGTCTAAGTCATGTGGCCTCTCTGATCCTCAGTTTCCCCATTTGTACAATAGAGACAACAACCCCTGTGTCCCCTTCCTCAGAGGCTGCCACGTTTGTCTCCCACGTCCCCCTGACATCCTGGAGGGCTCAGTGGCTCCAGAATCCCTGCCTTCAGCAAAACGCCCACGAGATTACAAATCGGGTGTTATGCACCCACGAGGGCCTCACACAGGAGACCTTCGGAGGAGCAGAGTACTTTGCGTGCAATGACTTAAGCACTTTGTCAGATGCATATTTTGATGCAAATATTGGCCATGCTGTCATGTGTGTCTGGAATATGCCAGCCACGTCACCCTTCCGCGTGGGGGGCCTGAGTAGACATAAGGGTATTCTCAGGCCTGAAGGCTTGCGAGGGGGGAACCCTGGCCCCCCCGGATGCTGGTAGGGGTGTCTTCATTGAACATTCACATACCTGGTGCCACCGGCCCGTTATATAAACTCATTATCCCCTTTTTGCCTACAACCACGGTGAAGATAAGCTATTTTTATCTCTAGTTCAGAAAGAAGGAAACTGAATTCCTGAGAGATAAAGCAGCTTGCTCGAGGCCCTTGTTAGTAAGTGCACCTGATTCCAAACTTACGAATGCCTGACTCCAAAACTCATCATTATATTATTACAAGCGAGGGCAGAGGTGGTTCGTCTTAGCAAATGAGCAGCATCTATGCTTTTTTGCTCCCACCTGTTCTCTTGAACCACAGCAGGAGGTGTAAACTTGGAGGAGTGATGTATTAGAAGACCTTTAGGGTCACTGCCAGCATTTTGAGAGGTTATGAATCCAGTTCTTCAGCCACAAGTTAAACTGAGTGCTCACGAAAGGAATTTCTTTATTCCTCGCATTGCTTCTTCCTTTATTTAGAACAGCGGTCTCTGGAGTGTGACGTCCATGATCACACTCCATCAGGTGTGAGGATAAAATACTAGACAGGAAGATGACGTTGCCAGTGTCTTAAGGCCTGGCCTGGAAGCCAACATTCTGGATTCTGTAGGTCGGGTGGTCACAGCGTCCATCCAGACTCAAGAGGAGGACAGAGACCCCACCTCTAATGGAAGCAGCGCCACAGAATGTCTGGAAGAGGACATTTATAGGAGCTACTTGCTGAGTTCCTTTCGCCACCACCTCCATCCATGAGCTGGAGGGACTGACCCTCTGAATACTCCATACGCTCCAGGGTGTTTAAAAAGAATCCTAAATCGTTAGAGCTAAAGACATAGGCAATCACTTGAATTTAGCATTTTTCTTCTGCTACGAACCAAGCTGAAAACTTAACGGAGTGAATGTAGGCTCCCTAGAGTTTGTTGTCTATCTCATGAAACTAGAAAGAAAGGGTAGATTATTATATCCCCACATATTCTGAAATGTGTAGGTGAGCCCTGCCGGGCAAGGTGTTCTACTTCTGTCAGTTAACGTCATAACAATAGCTGGCAGCTTCTCTGCACACAGAGTCCTGACTAGGATGCTCAGTTTAGCTAAAGTGTAGAGTCTGTGGGAAGGAGGGATGGGAGGTGATGCCGGAGAGAAAAGAGGGCAGATCACGAAGAACCTTTGTATTGTTTGTTCGGGCAATTAATCGTACTTTGTCCTAACAAAGTACCACAATGGAGCAGCTTAAACAACAGAAATCTATTGTCTCACAGTTCTGGAGGCTAGAAGTCCAAGATCAAGGTGTCCGCAGGGTTGGTTCCTTCCGAGGACTCTGAGGTCAGCCTGTCTCCTGCCTCTCCCCTAGCTGCTGGTGGTCTGCTGGCAGTCTTTGGTGTTCCTTGGCTTGTAGGAGCATCACCCTGACCTCTGCTTTCATCCTCATCTCAGCATTCTCCTTGTGTACATGTCTGTGTCCGGATTTCTTCTTTTTGTCAGGTCACCAGTCATACTGGATTGGAGCCCACCCTGATGACCTCATTTTAACTAGATTCCCTCTGTAAAGACCCTACCTCCAAATAAGGTCACATTGTGAGGTACTGGGTCTTAGGACTTCAGCATATGAATTTTGCGGGAAACAGTTCAACTTCTAACAGCCTTGTAAAGCAGCAAAGGAAAGTTGAGACTTTGTCAGAGTTTTTATTAAGATCATGTAAGATATGTTTATGAAAGCACTTCACAAACTGTGAAGTACAACACAGATGTGAGCTATTGCCGTTTTAATTGCTATGTATTTTACAGTTTTTCAGCCTGTTTCTTCCCATTTTCCTCTGATGTTTGGACATTGCAGAGTAGGCTGTGTAGAAGGTATGAAGAAGGCAGAATGTTTCTGCTACCACAGGATTATTAAACGAGAGAGAATAATTCTTCTAAATTTTTAGGACCTACTAATTAATTTCTGGTTTTCTGAGGGAAGCCAAGAAACTTCCTCCAGAATAATTGTTGGACTTATCAAGACTATTGTACTCAAGGCCACTGGGCTTATTATGTATGAAATTGAAATGTTCTGTTACAGGAAACCTAGTAGCTTCCATTCTACACTTGAATGAAAAAGCCTGAGGACCACCTCAGGAATGTCACCTTTAAAATGTAAAAAAGGGTTTATATTCAGAGAGGCAGAAAACAGGGTAGAGATCTATTAGACTAAGAATTAAGATTAGCCCTATAAGAAATGCCTTTTGGGCTTCCCTGGTGGCGCAGTGGTTGAGAGTCCGCCTGCCGATGCTGGGGACGCAGGTTCGTGCCCCGGTCCGGGAAGATCCCACATGCCGCGGAGCGGCTGGGCCCGTGAGCCAAGGCCGCTGAGCCTGCGTGTCTGGAGCCTGTGCTCCGCAACGGGAGAGGCCACAGCAGTGAGAGGCCCGCGTACCGCAAAAAAAAAAAAAAAAGCCTTTCTAAGATGTAAACAAGATTAATTTTCAAGTGATTTCTTTTTTCTTTGCCTGTATGATATTTTTTGGGGAGCAATTTTGTTTGCTTTGAAAACTATCACCACCGGGTGTCTAAGAAATCCCTTGGTTGCTTTTTCATCTGGTTACAACCCACCCATCCCCCTTCCATCCCCAGCCTCTCATATTTTCACAATAGAAGATCAAAATTCATTTAAACAGGATGGAAAACACCCATAAAAACAGAGCAAATAACGTTATAGGAAACAAGCCACTCATCCATTCTGAATGGATTTGTTGCTCTGCCTAGGTATAGAATGACTTTATTCCTCAATGGATTTGCTGTGGTTCATAAAACCACATAAATTACAATAGGATTAAGTAGTAACAGAGGGAATGGGGGTCCAGGAGAGAACATGAGTGATAAAATTAGAAAACTAGAACTAGGGGTAGGTTTCATACAGTGAAAAGCATACCACCTGGTCCCATGTCCTTGTCGGAGGTGGACTCCAGGTGGATGGTACCCATTTCCTCAGTGGCCAAGGCACTCATCACAGGTGTCTGGGCTCCCTAAGATTATACAGCTAATGATCTCCTCACCTGAGCAGCTTCCCCGAGTCTTTGTCTGCAGGGAGATTTATTCCTTGGAGCCTCGTAAAGAGGATACTGGGATGACGGGCAGGGCTGGTAGATGAGTAGTGGGTACCAATGTGCTGGACTTCTTGTGTCATCCCTCAGTGAGGCCAGTGGTATAACACTAAGAACTAATTTTTAAAAAGCCAAGTCCAAGAAACATGGTTCAAGTCAAACTTTCTGATGGTCTGACTCCATCTAAGGGTTTAACTGAGAATTACCAGAGCAGCGTTTCTGAATCTTTTGGGGGTTATGGGCTCTTTTAGTAAGAAGAATACTGGAAGATATAAACTGAGCAGCTGCTGTGGACATGCATTGTTCAAAGTGCGTTACCCAGACACCTGAGATGATCTGGTTTACTCTGCACGGCAACACCTGGCATAGGTACTGTTATTATCCCCCTGTTACAGATAAGGAACTTGAGGCCCCCAAAGATAAGCAACTCACCTGAGGTCTACACTTATGGAAGTAGGTATGATTCAGGCAGTCTGAGTCCAGCCTGCCCTTAAACACCATTCAGAACTGCCCAGGGCAGCCCTTTGATAACCTGATTAAAGTCATTGAGCTGTCTCTCCAGAAAAATATGCACATGGATGTACACACAAAAATCAGCATATCATCTTCACAGTGTTCTGAGAGTTTCTGAGTTTCTTCCAAATAGATTAAGAGCCACTGCTTCTGAAGACTGAATGATGGAATATCATTCAGGACGTTCTTGGAAATATTTCTCTCATCAGGACTTTGTGAGACTGGAGAGCAGAGAGCCGAGGGCCCCAGTCGATGGCAGCACCCGGGGTATAGACGTGCTAGGTTGCAGGTGAAGGACACAGGTCCATGAGCTTTTACAGTCAGGTAAGATGAGGGTAAGGTGAGAGTCCTCTCGTGAAAGCTGTCCTTCTCATAAAGTTTAGAAGACGGTCACTGAGTGGGTGGCTCCCTCCCTGCACAAGCAGAGAAGTTGGCCAGGGAATCCCTGCAGAAAACTGCTCAGGGATGTCCCAACACATGGATGAATGAGTGATTGAGGCTCCAGTGGTTTTGCCTACAATAACCATTTTAGCCAGGAAGTAATTGTTCCAGTAACACCACGTTGGCCATACGAAAATTTCAGTAAAGCAGCTGCAGTGTATCTTCCTTTTAAATGGTGTGGTTTCCTGACAACCTCCCTAGATGAACTCTGCAAAATGTGCCCCCAGATATCTGATTGACTTGACCCGTTGCATAGAATTGGTGCATCCGAGCAACTAAAGGTTGGAGGATCTCTGAGACTGATGATGGGATTTTGATTTTAGAAGAGTTGACCTAACACTATTCTTTCTACTCTTCTCAATTGTCTGTTGAAGCAATATCTCCTGACAATAAAACCAAGAACAGAAGAGAAACTTGCCTTTTTTCTTATCAATCACATGGAAGTCAACCAGAGGGTGAAGTCATTGGTCTACCACCTGAAAAGAGGGTCCTGACATTGACCCTTGAAGTGGTTTACGAAGCAGTTCTGAGTAAGCCTTAGTAACCATGGAGTGATATTGAGTTCATAGAGCTTTCCAAAAATAATAATGCTCGTTATAGCTGATGGTGTGACAGTACTCTTCTAAGACCTTTGCATGGGTAATTTAATTTATTCTCCACACCCCATGAGTTTATTACTATTATTACCATCCTTATTGTACAAATAAAGGAACTGAAGCCCTTTCCACAAAGTGCGCAAGCATTTTATGCCAGTCAGATTTCTCTACAAGGTGATCGAAGGTACTTTTCCATGTGGAAAATCTGGACTACAGCTGACTCAAAGACCTAAAAAGACAGAATATCAGAATATTTTAAAATTATAAAGTTTAGAAGGGATCTCTGATAGAACAGTGGACTTATAATTTGGAGTAACAAGTAATAGCCGTCATTAAAAAAATGCTATGGACTGGGAATTCCCTGGCAGTCCAGTGGTTAGGACTCGGTGCTTTCACTGCAGTAGCCTGGGTTCAGTCCCTGTTTGGGGAACTAAGATCTCACAAGCTGCGCAGCACGGCCACAAAAAAAAAAAAAAAGGTTATGGACTCACAAATGCCTTGCGGTGATACTGAGGTGTACCACCCAGGCCCAGCTGCAGGCCAAAGGCTGCGTTTCCCCAGCTGCTGGGTGTGTCACTGCTGAAGGCTCTCAGCCGAGCCCCTCTTACGCCAGGGGCAGCCAACATCCTATGGTGGTCAGGTCTGAGGTGTAAAGACCCAGCCCCCTGCCTCACCCTTGGATGTCTCTGAAAGGCCACCCCAGCTCCAGAGCTTCCTCCGGGATCAACTGAGGCTTCTTTGGTTCCTAAGGAGCAGTTCAGCTCCTGCCTCTCCTCTGTCCTGCTGCCCTCGCACCCTAGAACAGAACTCCTCCCAAGGACACACTTTAATAAACATTGTGCAAACACATTTTGATCTCAGAATCTGTTTCTTGGGGAACCTGACCTATGATTTCTATCTTCGTTTACGATTTTCCTTTCTTCAATTTTATTTTATTTTTTAATTTTTATTGAAATATAGTTGATTTACAATGTGTCAGTTTCTGCTGTACAGCAAAGTGATTCAGTTATACATATAGATACACATTCTTTTTTAATATTCTTTTCCATTATGATTTATCATAAGATATTTAATATAGTTCTCTGTGCTATACAGTAGGACCTTTTTGTTTATCCATTCTATACATAAAAGTTTACATCTGCTGACCCCAACCTCTCACTCCATCCTTCCCCCAACCCCCTTCCCCTTCTCAGCCACCAGTCTGTTCTCTGTGTCCATGATTCTGTTTCTGTTTCATGGGTAGGTTTATTTGTGTCATATTTTAGATTCCACATATAAGTGATATCATATGGTTTTTGTCTTTCTGTTTTTGACTTACTTCACTTAGTATGACAATCTCTAGATCCATCCATTGTTGCTGCAAATGGCATGATTTTGTTCTTTTTATGGCTGAGTCGTATTCCACTGTATATATGTACCACATCTTCTTTATCCATTCATCTGTTGATGGACATTTAGGTTGTTTCCATGTCTTGGCTATTGTGAATAGTGCTGCTGTGAATGTAGGGGTGCATGTATCTTTTTGAATTATAGTTTTGTCTGGATATATGCCCAGGAGTGGGATTGCCGGATCATACAGCAACTCTATTTTTAGTTTTCTGAGGAATCTCCATACTGTTTTCCATGGTGGCTGCATCAGCTTACATTCCTACCAACAGTGTAAGAGGGTTCCCTTTTCTCCACACCCTCTCCAGCATTTGTTATTGTAAACTTTTTAATGATGGCCATTCTGACCAGTGTGAGGTGTTACCTCTTTGTAGTTTTGATTTGCATTTCTCTAATAATTGGCGATGTTGAGCATCTTTTCATGTGCCTATTGGCCATCTGTATGTCGTCTTTGGAGAAATGTCTAGGTGGTCTGCCCATTTTTCAATTGGGTTGTTTATTTTTTTGTTGTTGAGTTGTATGAGCTGTTGGTATATTTTGGAAATTAATCCTTTGTTGGTCACATCGTTTGCAAATATTTTCTCCCATTCTGTAAGTTGTCTTTTTGTTTTGTTTATGGTTTCATTTGCTGTGCAAAAGCTTGTAAGTTTGATTAGGTCCCATTTGTTTATTTTTGTTTTTATTTTTATTACCTTGGGAGACTGACCTAAGAAAATTGGTTCGATTTGTGTCAGAGAATGTTTTGCCTATGATCTCTTCTAGGAGTTTTATGGTGTCATGTCTTAGGTTTAAGTCTTTAAGCCATTTTGAGTTCATTTTTGTGCATGGTGAGAGTGTGTGTTCTAACTTCATTGATTTACATGTGGCTGTCCACCTTTCTTCAATTTTAAATCAATGAAAGATTGCTTTCTCATTTCACACAAGATATCTGTTAAATTAGTTTTTTATGAATAGATCTATTCTTCTTATATTCCACTGCTTTATGGAAGAAATACATCTGTAATTGCATCTTGATAAAGCTACTATGAGAATGCCATGATTTTACTTTGTGGCTTTGTATGCACACAACACCACACACACACACACACACACACACACACACACGATGACCAAGAAATTAATATATGTGCGTTTATACAAAATTAAAATCATATGTAACTTCATGAAATATTGATATAAATTTGAACAAAAATATAAACATAAAGGTAAAAATGTTTTACATACATAAAATCATTATGTGGAACTCTGTAGACATATAGACTAAATATAAACAAACTATAGACACACAGACAAGAACATAGCCGTGGGCATAGATATGCATTTTCACTGTTGGATCGTGTTTTCAGAATAACACTTCTTTTTCTCTGCACTGCGGGCACTTCACCTTTCTCAGGAGGGTAGGTGAAGTGCAGCTCTTTACTTACAGCCGAAATCAGCTGCTGGGGTAGTTCAGGGAAGGTTATAACTATGTGCTGCAGATATGCTGCAGAATACTGCAGGGCGGTGAGTACATCTTTCTTTCTGAGCCTTTTGTCAAGGGCTTGCTTTCTGTAGAGGCGAGCATGCTACAGAGTTGGGTGAGAGGCCCCTTTGAACATCCTGAATTTCTTCTCTTCGTCTGAGTGCGGGCCAGAAGAGCCACTCACTCAGATGCTTTGTATCTAACATGATACACAACCAGATTTTTTGAAACATATGAATAAATGTTGGTCTCTTCCTTGGGCAAACTTTTTTTTCCCATTTTTTAAAAAGAGACTATATGTGTGGGCAATATGAACACGAGTCTTGTCCTTGGTACTCCTATCAGTCTGTATCTTGCCCTGAGTTGCTTTTTCAGTGCAGCATTAGAGAGATCCGCACTCCCTTGCCAGTGGCTCTTACACCAGTGGTGTGTACTGATGAGAGACCTGGCGGAATGAAAGTGTGTAGTCTGAGACAGCATCATTCCTGTTAGTCCTGTAGTCAGCTAAGCCAGTCTCATGTGTTGAATGAAACCTAATTTGAACTCAAGACCAGGACCCTGGAAGAGGACAGTGAAAGGTAAATTCTTTTAGTTAAGGTCTCTGATCATCTGAGCAGATGGAATTCTCATCTTGGGAATTCCCATGACATTCAACCTAGAGATGCTTGACAGCTAATTGAGGGGTGTGTGAGTGTGTGTGTGTATGCGAGAAGAGTGAAAAGGTGTAGAATGGGACAGGGGTGTTGAAAAGAATGTTGTCATTGATGAGTCATGTGACAATATCCCCACAGGTAAAAAGGATGCATAGCTATGTGCAAATTAAAAGTGACGGATAAAAAAAGTCCAAATTGAAAAATAAACAAGAAATGAATGATAAATTGTGAATAATTTTTTCTACATTAAACTGGCCATACTTTTGGATACTAGCATAAACTGGAGACTCAGATGGTAATTTTCCATTTCTTCAGATCCTACCCTGATTACTAAAACTCTATTTACCTTTGTGATGACCTTCTAATTTTATATTCATCAGCCTTCCTAAGGATACCATTTTACATTCTCATGAATTATGCTGTGAGAAGAAAATTCTCAAACATCTGGGTGGGGTTTTTTTTGGGTATTCACATTTCATATTCTATTACTTGCCTCTGTCATCTCTTCTAGGAATAATGATTTTTTGCTAACCTAGTTGAATCTTCTTAGGTTTGAACCAACTGCCTTTACTCTTTTGAATGAGTTTAATTTGCGCTGCAACTTTTTCTTTTTGCCGACTCTTCGAAGATTGCAATCAACTCCTTTTTGGCCTTCACTGTACATTTTCAAGTTATTGATTCACTTGCTATGTGGTATATAAATGAAGCTTACAAATGCAGTTTCTTTGGTTCTTTGGGTTTTTTTTTTCCCTTCAGCTCTCTGATGTCCCAGCAATTCTAACTCTACATTCACAATATCTCGGCCCATTAGCAGCTAGGATTTGTTTGAGCACGGTGAACTATATTTCTTTGCTCTAATGAAGCACACAAAATATAACTGCTATCTCCACAGCAGGCTACCCTTTCTAAAGAGGGCAGAGCAAATGTGCTCTGAGAGCAGAGAATGCTCTTAATGAACTCAGAGGGTATGAAACTCAACAGTTCATGTTCACTGGGTCAGCTGCTCCTGTCTTCACAGAACCCTACTGGCCTTTTGAATGGACACATTCACTCTCTTCTTTGAGTTTTGGTTAGTTTTGTGCATTGGTGACCTGGATAACACAGTCAGCTATGGTTTCAAACCCCATTTTCTGAAATGGAAGATTCAGAGATTTTGAAGAGTTCACAGCCTGAATGAAGGTCACAAAATATCGTGACTCGATAGATACAATGGAATATTATTCAGCCATTAAAAAGAGTGAAATAATGCCATTTGCAGCAACATGGATGGACCTAGAGATTGTCATACTGAGTGAAGTAAGTCAGGCAGAGAAAGAGAAATATCGTATGATATAGCTTATATGCAGAAGCTAAAAAAAAAAATGGTACAAATAAACTTACTTACAAAACAGCAACAGATTCACAGAGAACGAACTTATGGTTACCATCGGGGAAGGGTTGGGGAGAGGGATAGTTAGGGAGTTTGGGATTGACATGTACACACTACTGTGTTTAAAATGGATAACCAGGACTTCCCTGGTGGCGCAGTAGTTAAGAATCCGCCTGCCAATGCAGGGGACACGGGTTCGAGCCCTGGTCCAGGAAGATCCCACATGCACCACAGCTACTGAGCCCGAACACCACAGCTACTGAAGCGCGTGTGCCTAGAGCCCCTGCTCTGCAACCAGAGAAGCCACCATAATGAGAAGCCCACGCACTGCAACGAAGAGTAGCCTCTGCTCACCACAACTAGAGAAAGCCCGTGCACAGCAATGAAGACCCAACGCAGCCAAAAATAAATAAATGAGTAAAAAATTTTTAAAAAGGTGTCTTAAAAAAATAAAATAAAATGGATAACCAACAAGGACCTACTGTATAGCACAGGGAGCTCTGCTCAGTATTATGTAACAACCTAACTGGGAAAAGAATTTGAAAAAGAATAGATATATATGTATAACTGAATCACTTTGTTGTACACCTGAAACTAACATAACATTGTTAATCAACTGTAGTCCAATATAAAATAAAAAGTTAAAAAAAAAAAGAAATAGAAATTGGATGTAGAAGCCACATCCAAGTGAAGTTTCTTAAAATAACGATGTGCTGTTACATGGAATGTTGGGGGACAAAGCCCGGGCTGTTATTGCCGGAGCATGGGGGAGGGGAATGGATTAGGGATATATTTCTGGTGAAGTCTGGGAGCCAGAATCCCACCTGGATGGGGCATTTTAAAAATAGCCAGATAAGGAGATTGACATGATCCTTCAAGAAGATACATGCCCATCAAAGGCAATGCGATCATATTTGTGTTTGGAAGTATCGGATGAATATGTCTGAGTTGATGTGAAAGAGCTTCATTGCCTTTCACTTCAACACACAGGAATGTCAGAAAATTATGAAAATGTAATATCTGGACCAAGTTCAAAATCAAGAAATGGGACTCCTCAGCTGTCAGGAATAAAGAAGAACTCAAAGTCAGATCAGTGAGCAGGAACTGAAGCTTAAATGGACCGTGAGAGAAAGCAAGAAGGATGCAGGCCTTAACTGCTGCAACTGAAGTTTTAAGTCCCGCCAGAGAGGGAGTTTAAGCCACAATCTCAGATCTGAGCTACATGCACCAAACCAGGAGTCACAGTGGGCTGCCTAGCTGCCTAGCTCATTAAAAACAGTACAAGAAAACTGTGCACTGGCTCAGAGACTTGGTGACAAAGCTCTAGGGCAATAGGGGAAAATATCACCAAAGAGAAATGAGAACTCCAGGCTATTGTCACTGCAGAGTTATACTATCTAGGTGACAGGGAACTCAGTATTGAGAGATTAACATGAAAAACGGTTCTGGAGGAGGAGGAAGTAGTAAACCTCTAGCAGAAGCATCTACAGCCATCACATTGATACTCATCCCAATAGAACTCTAATGGAAAACAACCCCACTGAAAATGAGGTCACCCTCAAAAGGTATAAACCATAAGGATAATGAAGTACCATTGAGAGAATTAGAAGATCCAGCAAATGGTAGGATGTAGGTTCCAAGAACTAGAAATGATAGAATAACCAGACACATCAACATATGTATATTTAGAATGTTCAAAGAACTAAAGAAAATAAGAAACACCACAGGGCAAGTACAGAACTGTATAGAAGTAGGTATATTTGAAAATAACCAACAGACTTTCTAAAATTAGAACTGTAGTCATTTAAATAAAAAAGGTAATTGGGTGGAATAATAGACCAAACAGATACAAATGAATTGGAATATTAATCTGAGGAAATAATGGAGAATTTAGTGCAGAAAGGTAGAGATGGAAAATATGTAAGTGAAGTTAGGTTCTATCAAACTCTCAAAAGCCAGAGATGAACAGAGAAAGGCCAAAAGAGAGTCTATCACAAGGCATGTGTAAGAATATTTATGACAGGATTATTCATCATAGTTCCAACTGGGGACAACCCAAATGTCCATTATGTAGTGTATACATACAATGGAGTCCTATACAGCAATGAAAAAAATTACCGACTACTAAATGCAACAACATGGATGAACCCCATAGATATAATGCTGAGTGCAAGAAGTCAGATACAAAAGAGAACTCCTTTCGTTCATTCTTTCTTTTTTTCTTTCTTTTCTTCTATTCAGCTAGCATTCAAAAAATAGGCAAAATTAATCTGTGGTGATAGAGGTTAAAATAGTGGTGATGGAGGGCAATGACTAGGAGGGGGCAGGTGCAAAGGAGGTTCTGACAATGCCTATATCTTTTTTTTTTTTTATTTGCGGTACACGGGCCTCTCAATGCTGTGGCCTCTCCTGTTACGGAGCACAGGCTCCGGACGCGCAGGCTCAGCGGCCATGGCTCACGGGCCCAGCCGCTCCGCGGCATGTGGGATCTTCCCACACCGGGGCACAAACCCATGTCCCCTGCATCGGCAGGCAGACTCTAAATCACTGCGCCACCAGGGAAGCCCTGACAATGCCTATATCTTGATCTAAGGGGTAGTGACACAAGTGTGTTCAGTTTGTAAATATTTCATCAAGACATACCTTTAAGATAAGTGCCATTTATTGTATTTATCTTATACCTCAGTGATAAAGTTAGCAAGCAAACAAATAAATATAAAACACAAAGCGATACTATATAGTGTTTATGGATACATAGTATATATACATATATCTGTAATCGTGTGTGTGTGTGTATTGACATATGCGTGTAGGTGTGTCTTAAAAGTATAGATACTGGAATTATACACCCAAATTCGTAAAATTGTCTCTGGGGCAGGAGGGAAAGGAGTAGGGCTGGAAAGGGAACAAAGGTGAATTCAGTTTTATCTGAAATGCTTCATTTCTTCTTAGAAAAAAAATATATTTACAGCAAAAGCTACATTGTGTTAATTCTTTGTTTTTTTCTTACATGATTTTCTGTATGAGTGTTTTAAACTTTTTAAAACACACAGTTAAAATGAGAGGAGAGTTCATCCTTACTGCGACATGGAGATGAGAATTGGAGGGCGAAGACTGGAATTAGAGGCGTGATTTAGGAAATGGTTGTACTATTTTACATGAAAGATGGTGAAGGCATGAACCAGGGCGATAGTAGAGGGAAGAGAGTGGAACATTAATCCCAGAGGCTTTTTTTTTTTTTTTTGGCTGAGTCACGTGGCATGCAGGATCTCAGTTCCCCAACCGGGGATCAAACCCGTGCCCCCTGCAGTGGAAGTGCAGAGTCTTAACCCCTGGACCACCAGGGAAGTCCCAATCCCAGAGATAATTAAGAGGTTGGATTATAAGACCTTTGCAGTGGCCCGAGTTGGGAGACAAGGCAGTGAGCAGACCCACAGGAAATTCTGAGGTTTCTAACCTGCTTTCTGAGAGTATGCCGTGCATGTACTATCTGAGAGGTGGTAACAGGAAGAGTGTGCATTTGGTATAGCTACAAGGGGAGCGGTAGAGCAGGAGTGGAGGATTAAAATACTGTTTGAAACTTAAGTTTGAGATGTTAACTGGACACCCAGGTGGATATTTACATAAGGCGATTGGAAATATAGATCTGATTTGGTAGATAAATATATATATAATATATATAAATTATATATATAATATATAAATAATGAAGTTATATGACTACTTCAGGAAAGGCAATGGAGGAATGTCAATCCCTATTTCTTGTTCTTCGTAATGTTGTGAGAGAATATATTTATAATTTAGATAATTAGGTGTATATACACGGTAACTATTACCAGTAGCATATATTAGTGTCAGTTCACGTGAACTTGGAAACAAGGGGTTCCCTTTGTGTCTTCCATTGTGCTTAACACAAGCGGTAGTAGGAGCTTAGCATAAGGTTGATGGATGAAATAATGAGAATAATTAATCTTGCTCCTTTGGTTTTTTAAAATCAGCTTCATTGGGATATAGTTCACATATCATACAATTCACTCAAAGTGCACAATTCACTGGCTTTTAGTATATTCACGGAATTGTGCAACCATCACCACAATCTTAGAACTTTATCCCTATCCCAGAAAGAAGCCCCATGTCTAGTAGCTGTCACCCACTTCAACACACCTCCCCCAATCCACTTCCCACCCTAGCCTTAGTTAACTACCAATCTATTTCCTATCTCTCTCTCTAGACTTGCCTATTCTGCATATTTCATATAACTGGAATCACGCAATATGTAGTTCTTTATGACTGACTGCTTTCCCTTGCAAGGTTCATCCGTGTTGCAACACAGATCAGTACTTTATTTCTTTTTATTGCTGAATAGTAGTCCCTTGTATGGGTATATCACATTTTATTTATCCATTTATTGGTTGATGGATAATTGGGTTGTTTTCACTTTGGCTATTATGAATAATACTGTTATGAACATTCATGTACAAATTTTTGTGTGGACATGTGTTTTCGTTTCTCTTGGTTATGTACCTAGGAGTGGAATAGCTGGACCATATGGTAAATTACTGCTTAACCATTTGAGGAACCACTAGATTATTTTCCAAAGTAGCTGCACCACCAGCAGTGTGTGAGGGTTCCAATTTCTCTACATACTCTCCAGTGCTTACTATTATTTGATGTTTTGACTATAGCCATCCTAGTGGGTGTGAAGTGGTATTTCACTGTGGTTTGGGTTTGCATTTCCTTGGTGGCTAATCATGTGAGCATCTTTTCCTGTGTCTATTGGGCATCTGTATGTCTTCTCTGGACAACTGTATCAGTTCCTTTGACCATTTTTCAAAATAGGTTATTTGTCTTTTTATTAATGCATTGTAATAGCTCTTTATATATCCTAGATACAATTCCCTTAGAAGACATGTGGTTTGCAAAAATTTCTTCCTAATCTGTGAGTTGTCTTTTCACTTTCTTGATGGTAACCCTTGAAGCACAAAATTTTGATGATGTTCAGCTTATTTATTTTGTTTGTTTGTTTGTTGCTGGTGTGATTTGATGTCATATCTAAGAAACCATTGCCTAATCCAAGGTCACTCTCCCTTGGTTTTTAAAAAATAACTTTTATTACTGTTTGGTTACCTTGAGAAACTTTGTTTTGTTTCATGACAGCCCTTTTTTAATGTAGATATACCTTGTACAGTCTTTGCTTCTCTTTCTCTCCGTAATTATCTATCTTTGAAAAAGATCCTCATGTATATAATGGTTTGATCCTGTTTTTCTCACTTAACATTTTGTAGTGATATTTTCCAGTATCATTCAAAATGTTTGGAAAAGATCACATAAAATGGCAGTAAATCCCACTGTGTAATTTATGTGCCATAATGTATTTAGTCATTTCCATACTCTTGCACATTTATAACTTGCTTTCAATATTGTGGTGTTACTGTTAAAGGCTAGTGAATATAAATATACCATGCATATAAATATACCATGGTCCAACCGCCTAGTTCCTACCTAGGATAGATTCTAGTTAACAGGTGGAGTTACGGGACCAAAGGGCATGAACATCTTTCTAGACTAATGCAACTTGCTTTTCAGAAAGATGTGCCAATTCACGCTCTCCTGGTTAGCGCCTGTTTCACTATCCTTATCAGTGTGAATATTATTTTAAAAAGTCAGGTAGCAACTGTAGGACCCTTCTCTTTGATGCCCTAATCCACTCATTTACTTAAAGCTTGAGAATGTAGCTGCCAGTTCCATTATGATGGAATAATGGAAGGAAGCCAGAAATTCTACCAAACCTCTCACAGTAAATACTGTGACTTTTCAGTGACTTCACACTTCATTTTAAAAATGCACAAAACATTTACGAGGTCGTTAGCAAGCAGTTTTTTAAGGAGCTGGAGAAAACTCTCTCATAGAGATAATTTCTGAGCTATGTTGTCTTATTTTGGGGGGAGGGGTGGGATAGGAATTATTGACACAAATGAACAATTTAGAGGCAAGCATCGATTTGTGGGAAGAATTAGCAAATCATCTTGCTCACTAGATTTCCAGGACTCCGGCTTACACTTAAACTGAGAGGCACTTAACATCATAGCGTCCAGGCGGGTAGATCGGTGTTAGAACCCAGGTGCTACCACTTTCTGGCAGTGTAGCCTTAGGTTGGCTTTAACTGCACATGAAGCATTTAGCGTAGCTAAGCACGTACTAGGTACTCAATAAATGTTAGCTATTTTCCATTATTATTCATCTTTATATCCCCCAAAGGGCAGGAGGCACTGGGGAGAGCTGATAACAGGTACTCAATACAATTATTAAATGAGTATATAAATGAATTATGGAAAAACTAAAAGGGATGTATATGGAAGGAATCTCCCCGTTTTTCATATTATCAGCCTCTCATAACCCTCCATCTCACATTTGAAACTATGCTTCCTTGGTGAGATTTTACTCTGAAATAAACCATTAGTTGTTGCCTGTCATGTTTATACCTTTTCTTGAAGGGATATGCATTGTGTTTTAGTTTTGCTATTTTAAATCATTTAGCAGATAAAAAAAAACAGGAAAAAAATCTCTTAGAGTCTGATTTAATCAAGAGGCACAGGATGAAGGGTGAAAAATCCAGTGTTGTTCTGCTCCTTGGCTTTATTGAAGGCTGCCAAAAGGTATAAATTAAGAGACCTTTCCTTTCAGGTAAGACCTTTCCTTACTTTTTATCAGATTTTATGGCTCTGATAAATTTCCCAGGCTAAGCGGTGGTCAGAGAAAAACATGTGAGTGAGAATCTGAGGATCCTTTCTCCCCAACTGCATTTTTCCATTGAGTAGATGAGGTAATGGATTGAAAAGTGCCTCAAGAAAAGTTAAATTTTATAAATCGAAAGCATTATTATTATAATGTAGGGGATATAAGCACAGCAAAAAAATGAAAAAGTTAAAATTGAGCCAGTTTCTTTTTTTGTCATTTCATAAGGTCTTAACAGCCAGAGGGACTGTTAGAGGTTTTACGGTCTAAATATCTCACTTTTTTTTTTTTTAACATCTTTATTGGGGTATAATTGCTTTACAATGGTGTGTTAATTTCTGCTTTGTAACAAAGTGAATCAGTTATACATATACATATGTTCCCATATCTCTTCCCTCTTGTGTCTCCCTCCCTCCCACCCTCCCTATCCCACCCCTCCAGGCGGTCACAAAGCACCGAGCCAATATCCTTGTGCCATGCGGCTGCTTCCCACTAGCTATCTACCTTACGTTTGGTAGTGTGTATATGCCCATGACTCTCTCTCGCCCTGTCACAGCTCACCCTTCCCCCTCCCCATATCCTCAAGTCCGTTCTCCAGTAGGTCTGCGTCTTTATTCCTATCTTACCCCTAGGTTCTTCATGACATTTTTTTCCTTAAATTCCATATATATGTGTTAGCATACGGTATTTGTCTTTTTCTTTCTGACTTACTTCACTCTGTATGACAGACTCTAGGTCTGTCCACCTCATTACAAATAGCTCAATTTCGTTTCTTTTTATGGCTGAGTAATATTCCATTGTATATATGTGCCACATCTTCTTTATCCATTCATCCGATGATGGGCACTTAGGTTGTTTCCATCTCTGGGCTATTGTAAATAGAGCTGCAATGAACATTTTGGTACGTGACTCTTTTTGAATTATGGTTTTCTCAGGGTATATGCCCAGTAGTGGGATTGCTGGGTCATATGATAGTTCTATTTGTAGTTTTTTAAGGAACCTCCATACTGTTCTCCATAGTGGCTGTACCAATTCACATTCCCACCAGCAGTGCAAGAGGGTTCCCTTTTCTCCACACCCTCTCCAGCATTTATTGTTTCTAGATTTTTTGGTGATGGCCATTCTGACTGGTGTGAGATGATATCTCATTGTAGTTTTGATTTGCATTTCTCTAATGATTAATGATGTTGAGCATTCTTTCATGTGTTTGTTGGCAGTCTGTATATCTTCTTTGGAGAAATGTCTATTAAGGTCTTCTGCCCATTTTTGGGTTGGGTTGTTTGTTTTTTTGTTATTGAGCTGCATGAGCTGCTTGTAAATTTTGGAGATTAATCCTTTGTCAGTTGCTTCATTTGCAAATATTTTCTCCCATTCTGAGGGTTGTCTTTTGGTCTTGTTTATGCTTTCCTTTGCTGTGCAAAAGCTTTGAAATTTCATTAGGTCCCATTTGTTTATTTTTGTTTTTATTTCCATTACTCTAGGAGGTGGGTCAGAAAGGATCTTGCTGTGATTTATGTCATAGAGTGTTCTGCCTATGTTTTCCTCTAAGAGTTTGATAGTTTCTGGCCTTACATTTAGGTGTTTAATCTATTTTGAGCTTATTTTTGTGTATGGTGTTAGGGAGTGATCTAGTCTCATACTTTTACATGTAGCTGTCCAGTTTTCCCAGCACCACTTATTGAAGAGGCTGTCCTTTCTCCACTGTACATTCCTGCCACCTTTATCAAAGATAAGGTGTCCATATGTGCGTGGGTTTATCTCTGGGCTTTCTGTCCTGTTCCATTGATCTATCTTTCTGTTTTTGTGCCAGTACCATACTGTCTTGAATATCTCACTTTTATATATGAAAGAAGAGTCAAGTGACTTTATCAAGATCACATTGTTTAAAACCAAAGTTCTTTTGCTCTCGATAAAAATAATGGATAGTAAAAATTAAATTTTAAAGTGTTCATAAAAGACTGTATTCTTTATCTTCACAATGCAAGAAAATATAAACTTATATAGTTCATTTCTAATGAGTTTGAATGCATTTTCAACGTCATTGTCCTAAGGTGAATTAAAGAATCTGAAATGAGAAATTTCAATTATGGAGGCTTCATTGGAATTGATCAGTTTAGTGTTTTGAAAATGTTTTTGCTGCATAAGCAGTGCAAAGTTTAAATTCCCAGTCTCCACACTTACTGTAAGTTAGCCAAACAGCCTTGTCCTTTGGAAAACTGCTTTGAAGATCGCAAGCAGGGTGTGATCTTCTCTGGAGGTTAATTTATGTTGAAATTAATAAAGGTGAATGAAGTCTTTTAGGAACGTCCTTTTTTTTCCTGTGGGGCCCCATACTTACAGTTAAGCCCTTCCCTTAAGCAAAACCTTAAGAAAGTTGTTTCGTAGTAGCCAGCATGCATTTTACTTGGAGCTACAAAAGTTCTGCATGCAAGACAGTGAGTGACATTTTTGAATACACAAAAACAAACATTAGGTTGCAATTTTTTTTGCAAATATTACTTTGGGAGGTGTACTTTCCCACACCCACATTTGGATGATATTGTATTTAAAGTACAATTCTCCTTTATCCAACCCTATCTGGAAAGGCTGAAGAGTGGAGGAATGAGAAACCTAAACTCACTTTAGAGAGAAAATACTAAAGTTTACATTACAACTTGAAGGGCAAATGGATGAGTGGGTGGAGAGTAGAGCTGTTGTATCGTTTATCACTAACTAGAGAGACCTAGTCAGGAGGTGGGCATCAGAAATTGTCACTATTCTTTATGCGACAGAGTAGGACACACAGAAATTCTGGAAAGCAAGCAAAGACGAGGAGAGGGAAATGGATAAAAAGATGACTCTGCTCTTCTCAGGGTACAGCATATACTGCTGTCCCTGCTGCTTTGAACTTGAAATTGCAATGAGCACTGCAGAATATGTGTTGCAGAAGTACTTGACCTCGGATAGTCCTGCGGAGCTGGGGAGCGAGATGATCCTTTTCCCCTTGCAAAAAGACAAAGTCCTAGTTCTTCCAAGAGCAGTGACTATTACATAACACTCATTTTTAACGATTTGAAATCATTTTAATTGGTACTTACCTGGGAAGCTATATCACTTTTCATTTCGCCAACTCTCTCAAAAAGCCACAGTGTATTACCACTCGTCGGCAGCTGTGAAAGTATGATAAGACGGGATGATGTATACAAACGATTTATTCTTCAGAAGAATTCATCCAGAAGAATTGTCAAATCATTTTTAAATGGCTGTAGTTCTTAATGAAACATTGCAGGAGAAGTTTAAAGCTTCACTTGCATGAGGTGGCCTTGCTCTTCGGTAGTCCTATCATAGAATCGTGGGATGTATCTGAGCTGCGTCAGGCTTTAGGGACTGTCTTTTCAAAAGTGCTCCTTTTTCTAATGAGATAACAGAGATCCAGAGAGGTTAGTTAGCTTGAAGGCTGTAAAGTAAATTTGAGGGTAAAAGGAGCCTTCGGTAATCCAAAAGCTCACAGTCCCTCATATAATTGCTTGAGGAGGAGGCTGAAGATGTCCAAAATTTCTTCAATATTGACAATAGGACATTGGAGATGGAGCAATGAAGAGAAGGAAACAGGCTGTTAGGAGGAGTACTTCATTAACTTTGGCTACGGTGTTGGAATAGGACCAGTCTCATTTTGAGATAGTATTGACATTTCAGAAGAGCTTTTGGCTGATAGCCATGTAGGTTTTCTATGTGAAATATAGGGGCCGGGCTCTCATTCTGAACAGCTTTCTGGGAAGGGCTTAAAGGGACTGGTGAAGTCCAAAGTGAAACTCTTGTGCATTTATTCAAAACCTCAATTTTTTCACCTCAACTCATATTTTCCAGACCGCCTCAAGGTAGTCTCTCCCACAGGAGGAATAAGAAGGAAGAATCAGCAATCTTTTTTTTTTGTTTGTTTTTTGTTTTTTGCGGTACGCGGGCCTCTCACTGCTGTGGCCTCTCCCGTCGCGGAGCACAGGCTTCGGACGCGCAGGCTCAGCGGCCGTGGCTCACGGGCCCAGCCCCTCCGCGACATGTGGGATCTTCCCGGACCGGGGCACGAACCCGTGTCCCCTGCATCGGCAGGCGGACTCTCAACCACTGCGCCACCAGGGAAGCCCAAGAATCAGCAATCTTAATGTCTGTACTTGGGTCCAGAGACCACGACACAGGGCATTCTGTGACAGAGTCAAAAACCGAACCTGTCTGCTCTAGAGCATCTCTTGCTTTTTAGTGCTTGTCTGATCATGATACAGATGACCAGAATCAGTTGGAGAGAATGAAGAGCCTTGGTTGCCTTGATGATGATTTGGCCTTTGGCAGGGTTTAAGAAAGTAGGAAAGAGGCAGGTGAGGTGGGTGGAAGGGGCCGGCCAGACTCTTGAAGAAATCACCCACTCTTGTGAGCTCTCTTGACAAATGTCATGCCCTGGTGACTAATGTCTTGCCCTATGAGGGATTATCTGATAGCCCTAGGATTATTTCATTACTCTTAGTATCAATAAGGCAAAGATGTAAGCTTATAATAATTGCATTCTAATAAAATATTCCTTAGATACCAAATGGGTTTGAAATGATTGTCATTATTCATATTACTTTACCCATATAAATCATAGCATTCCATTTAATACCTCCATTTTAATATTATTTGCATAATATTAAAGTATTATTTGAATTTATTAAGAAAGAGATTGTTGAGCAGAAATTCTATGGAAAAGGATGCCCGTAGCCCCTCATATTTTTCCCTTCTTCTTGCCTGGTAGCAGAACCCTGATATTAGTGTGGCACATGCTACCATGATAAAAGACTTACATGGTCCAGGTCCCTTGCAGCCAGGTAGGGTCACATGACTAGGTTCTATTTAAGATGATGTAAACAGAATTACAGTTTGGGACCTTTCAAGAGGTCTTCTAAAAGAGAGGGGTGTGCCCTTTCTCTGCCCCTTCTCCTTCTTGTTGGCTGAATTTAGAGGAGATGGATGGAGCTCTAGGAGGACATTGAACCTAAAAGTAATATGGGAAAGATATGGAACAGCAGAGATATGGGCCCATAGCTGCCTTGAATCCCCTGCTGCTAGACTTCTTTAGGTGACCAAAAAATTAATGTCATTCTCATTTAAGGCACTACTATTTGGGGATCTCTGGATATATTCAGCCACATACAATCCTAAACAATACAAGTCTTAAAATATTATGAAAAATGTTTAGCCCATATAGAAAAATCAACAGGCAAAAAGTTTGCCAGTAGACACACAAAAAATATGTCATTGCAAATGGCAGTGTGTCGTAGTAGTTGGAAGCTTTTCACGTCATAATGTTGCGTTTTTGAACCAGATTTCCCCTTAAATGCTTTAAAGGGGGGGTCTTGAGAGAGGAATGCTGGACCAATAGCTCAGAAAACTCAATTCTGTACCCCCTGAGTCACTTACTGGTGCTGTGCTCTTGAATAAGCCATCGTGACCTTGGTTTGTCTCTCTGTAAAATACAGATTCTGGGGCTTCCCTGGTGGCGCAGTGGTTGAGAGTCCACCTGCCGATGCAGGGGACGCAGGTTCGTGCCCCGGTCCGGGAGGATCCCACATGCCGCAGAGCAGCTGGGCCCGTGAGCCATGGCCGCTGAGCCTGCGCGTCCAGAGCCTGTGCCCTACAACGGGAGAGGCCACAGCAGTGAGAGCCCTGCGTACCGCAAAAAAAAAAAAAAAAATTACAGATTCTGGACTAAGTTGTCTCCATAATTCTTCTAAGCTCTGTGGGCTATAAATTTATAAAACTGCCTGTATCCTTTTAAAACCACTAGAACTGTTTCTGGCCCTAGTAAATATAGGTTAACAAAAATACTTACGGAGTGACTTGTGTATGTAGATGTCACCTAATTTTGCATTATAGGGGAAACCTGTGTGTTAGGGAGAAGAGGACACAGCAAGTCATAAGATTTTGAATGACCCATGTCTCCTGACTCCTAGTTGAATGCTATCTCTTCTATCCCATGTTCCTTCTCTTACAGAGCTCCACATATTAAATTGACAGAGGTCTCCTGGCTATGTGGTCTATAGAGCTCTTATTAAATTCCAGAAATTTCATTTAATACCACAAACTACAATTCAACTCTATTATGACTCATCTGAGGCTAATCTGCTTGCTGTGATAACAGTCATTCGACTTCCAATTAACATTAGCTCTGCTTTATCTCACTTATAAAGCTGCATGTCAACGAGGGCAAAATAGCCTATTAGTAACTGAATGATCACGTGTCGAAAGAGTTGATGGAACAATTAAATCAGAAAGGACTTTCTGATAGAGACACACACGTAGAGAACAAATGTATGGATACCAAGGGGGAAAGGGGGGAGGTGGGATGAGTTTGGAGATTGGGATTGACATATATACACTGCTATGTATAAAATAGATAACTAATGAGAACCTACTGTATAGCACAGGGAACTCAATGCTCTGTGGTGACCTCAGTGGGAAGGAAATCTATAAAAAGGGGATATATGTATACGTACAGCTAATTCACTTTGCTGTACAGTAGAAAGTAACACAGCATTGTAAAGCAGCTATACTCTAATTTAAAAGAAAAAAGAAAAGACTTTCTGGAGGAGGTGAGCTTTCATCCGGAGTTCTAGGGAGGTGACAAGTGGGGGTGGTCAGAGAAGTTGGGAAGTCGTGTTAATGGGGCGGGCGGTTAGTGAGTGGTGTTCGCAAAGGGGCTGAGTTGGGAATGATCAAGGGCATGTGACAGATGGCAGCCAGGCTGGCTGTGGGGAGTGGGACCTGAGACCTTTTCTTTCATTCTCTTTGGGCTCTGACTCTCTTACTAGCATGAAATACACCTTTCAAGCCCAGTGTTTGTTTTGAGTATGGAAGGAGCTCGTGGAGAAGAGAGATGGGTGAGAAGCCGACTCTGGTGGAAGTCATTTTAAAGATACAGAGCAAGGAACGGCAAAATCACCACTGCAAGAATGTGTCCCTTTGTGCAAAGATATTCCATTTGCATATTTAAGTTTAATGCTTCACTGTGTGCTTATGTGGTGGTGATGAGATAAAGTTGCAGAAGGAACTTCGAATTGCCTGACTTTTGAAAGTTAAGTCAGCTGTGACTTTCCAGTAATAAGGTATCTTCATGGGCTTAATTTTCTGGCAGCTGTGTGTGTGTGTGTGTGTGTGTGTGGTGCGTATGTGTGTGTGAGAGAGATTTAATGCAAAGGGAGTAAGTAGGTAGCTGATTTATTGCAAGCAGTATATTTACCACAGTGTATCATCACTGAAATAATCATAGATATTAGAAGTGGAAAAATGTCCTGGTGTTTAGTGTTGGCTCCTGTCTCTTCCTTTTGCAGCCCCAATCTGCCCGACAGAGTCATGATAGTTCCTAAGCACTGATTTGGACTTTGTCACAGGAATAAAGCACAAAGCCATATGTTCAGATGACACACTGAACAGCTGTCTGCAGCAAACTGGATTGGCCAACCCAAAAGGAATGCATGCACATTACAAACCAATGGGATACTGGTTTGTGTTTTCAGTCAGAGGCGTGGAAGCAGTTCTCCCTCCCGGGTCCTCTTCCAAGCTTCTCTGCCATCTTGCTTGTGCCTGGTAAACACTCGTGCACATCAACAAACACCAATGACCAAAAAAACCTTGAGAAGAAGGGAGCCGGGCCCTTTTCACTTTCCTTCCTTTTTATAGCTAATTTCTTGGATTCCTTTCACCTACTTTCTCCATGTACCCATCCACACATACACATATAGCTGCATGAATTTGCTCCACAACAATTGTGTACAAAAACACCACATTGCTGTATGTTTCTATACCAGACTAAATCTCTGTTTTAGCCTCTGTTGACTAGTGTCGCCTGCTACCCAATATCACTCATTACTGGAGGCTTCTGTCCCTGATCGTGGTATTCTGTGGCTTAGAGGAATTGGGGAAGGACCTCCAACTCTGTAGGCCTTTGTGGTCACTGCTGAAATGTGTATTGTGGTCTTTTGCAAGGCAGGAGGCTCATTTCCCGCTCTGCCGGATGTGGGCGTGGGCATCACTCTTCACGTCAATCAAGGCTCCTTGTGTTCGGGCTCCAGCATCCCAGACCATCCCATCAGACATCCTGGACAGTCAGTAGAACGGGGTGGGGGGCAGGCTCTGCAGCACCTCTCCAGTCCCTTTTAATTTCCACTCCAATCTCTTTTAATTTCCACTCCAATCTCTTTTAATTTTCAGGTCTTTTTTTAAAAATAAATTTATTTTATTTATTTATTTTTGGCTGTGTTGGGTGTTCGTTTCTGTGCGCGGGCTTTCTCTAGTTGCGGCGAGTGGGGGCTACTCTTCCTTGCGGTGCACGGGTTTCTCATTGTGGTGGTTTCTCTTGTTGCGGAGCACAGGCTCTAGGTGCACGGGCTTCAGTAGTTGTGGCACGTGGGCTTAGTAGTTGTGGCTCGCAGGCTCTAGAGCGCAGGTTCAGTACTTGTGGCGCACGGGCTTTGTTGCTCCACAGCGTGTGCGATCTTCCCGGACCAGGACTCGAACCCGTGTCCCCTGCACTGGCAGGCGGATTCTTAACCACTGCGCCACCAGGGAAGCCCTTCCAGGTCATTTTAACCATCTAAGCTCAAAGCCACATCCATCTCTTTGTCTAGTAACAGACTCCAGAGCCTGGGTAGGGTTATTTTTTAAGTTTCTGGAAATTTCTGTTTTCAACTCCTAAACGTACTATTTCTGGGAGCCCTGAACTCGGAACTCAAGACTTTGTCTTATCTAGAAGAAAGGGGGCAAAATTTGCCTTACTTTTCCTGGATCCTATTGCAGTGTCAGGAACAAGAATATAAATTCATATCTTAATAGATTATCTTTCCACATACTTATTACAGGAATTTGTGGCAGGTGGGAAGAAAAACAGGATTTTTTGATCAGTGGAAAATTGGCAAAATTTTTCTTCGTATTTATTATTGGTGTTGTTTGGTGTTATAAAGTGCAAGAGTTTTTTCTAAAGGTCAATGTGACTGATATATTGAGTCACTAACCAGAATTCTCTGCCTATTTATGCATCAAAGACCTACAAACTTGTTCCATTTATGAATCCAGGTTAATTATTCTTCCATTCCGGTGGTGTAGTGCAGGATCGTATGTCCCTTGAACGCTTCAAGAAGCAAAATGTTTTGCTTAAGCCTCTTACAAGGATGGAGAGGTCTTTACAAAAAGCCAAATGAGGAAGTTTTTCCCAGAGAGGTTTTTGAGAATGTGAATGAGCTAGCTAAGTGTTGATAGTAATGATGTGTGCTTTGCGAATGAGTCCCTCTACATTACTAAGTTTATCCTTTCATCTGAAGACATGACAGTGATTGAAAAATCAATTAGCACGTACACCATATGTCCAGACAGCCTAAAATAAAGACGAGGGAGGTGATTTTTAAATTTATTAGAAGCCTCCAACCCGTGAACCGCTCCTTCCCAAATTAAGCAGGGTAAACTATAATGTATGTATGCTGTATTCGTTTTCTCTTGCTGCTGTAACAAACTGCTGCAAATTTAGTGGCTTAAAACACTCATTTGTTATCTTGCAGTTCTGTAGATCAGGAATCCTGGTACAGCGTGCCTCGACTGGGTCCTCCACTTAAAGTCTCACGAGACAAAATCAGGGTGTTGCCAGGGCTGTGTTCCTTTCTAAAATATTTTATTTGTTTGTTTATTTAGGCTGCATCGGGTCCTCATTTCTGCTTTCAAGCACGTTCTGTTGTTGGTCAAATCCACTTCCTTGTGGTTGTAGGACTGTGCTTCCTTGATGGCTGTCAGCTGGGGGCCATCCTTAGCTTCTAGAGGCTCTTTCTGGTCCTGGCACAAGGCCCCTTCCATCACGTGACCCTCTCCATCCCAGAGCCAGTAAAAGCTTTGACCTCTTCTCACACTTAGAATCGCTTTGACTTGCTCTTTTGTTGTGTCTCTTGTCTCTAGCTGGAGAAAGTTCTTCACTTTTAAGGGCTCATGTAAGTGAATTGGACCTACCCAGGTAATCCACATAGTTTTTCTTATAACACATAGTTTAAGATGTAATCTTATGCTTTTTGGAAAGAGGAAAATGAAAACTCGTTATATTTTAGATATTAAATCATAATATGCTTTCTAGTATTCTAGTTTTTCCACATTAAAATCTCAGCTTTTCCTTATCCTTTGGGTCCCCTTTAGTTTTAAGTTCTTAGAAGTCGTATTCATGTTTGCATGTTAATTAATCTGTATTGGTGAGAACACGTGTAAATAACATATAACATGTATAATAAAAGAGCAAGTGACTGATAGGAAAACTAACTCTGGCTTTAATGAGGCTGTATTTCAAGCTGCTTTTGGTTATTTCACCACATATAAAACTATCGCCTTAGTTCTTACACTCCGCAGGACTGGTTATTTGATTATGAGATAGTTTCAATATTGGTTTAAATAAAATTGATTTTCATGGACTACAGTTTAGTTCTGAATATCTATGTATTATTCTGGATTGTAATGCCTTTAGGAAGTAGCGGGTAAAGGAAATATCCAGTTTGCCTTAGATTAAAATGGTGTGCATTGCTCAGATCTGGTAACATGACTGAGTGGTTTAAAAAAAAAAAAAAAAAGAAAAGCAAACTTCAGAGTCAGGCGGACAGACCAAATGCTGGCTTCGTCGCTTAGCAGCTGTGTGACCCCAGGCAAGTTGCTCATCCTCTCTGATACTCAGTATCTGCATGTGCAAAATGGGGATATCAATATCAACCTGTGGGAGGGGGGTGTTGATGAGGATTAAATGAGGTTAATGGGAAATCCCTAGCAGCTTCTGGTACGCAGGCAGAGTTCAAAAATTACGATTTACCATTGCCTTGCCTCTCGGGGTCTCTAGTATGCTAATATGTGAACCTCATCCTCAATAGCCAACCTGAATCTGAACCCTAATTTTGTGATGGAAGAGTTGATCCATTTAGATTTAATATTCTTTTATATTTCTTATTATATTTGAAAAAAATTTTCAGTTACATCCTTAGGGTCTACTAAAAGAAGTATTTTATGATCATTTTCTAAAGCAATAATAAAAAAGCCTTTCTAAAAAGGATTATAAATTTGAAGTTTCATAACAGGGCCAGAAACTATAGAATTTTATTATTTATTAGACATCAGATTTGTCATTTCAATAGCACACGCTCCTAGTTGAAAGGTCTTACCATAAGAGCTTAAAGTTAATCATTCTTCTCAAGAGCAGCTAAAATCTCCTTTGGGTTGCATGTTTTTTGGAATAAAAGAAAGTAGCTTTGATTGGTGATTTGGATGCAGGGTCACAGTCCCGCTGTGGTTTCTTTGGAGTCTCCTTTATAGCGCCTTCCAGATGCCGCTGTCCGTGGTGCTGACCGCCAGACAGGCCGTGCTCCAGTTTAAGTTATTATATTTGATGGCTCAGGGTTTCTTCCATGCCAGGTACCTAAAGAGCTCCCTTTGGTTTGTAGCTGCTGTTCTTCTCTGTTGAGTCTGTGTCATTTTAAGCTCTTCTTAAACTTCCCCATTGCTTAAAGGGCCACCTTGTTCCTGGTTACTATTTTTTAAATGCTCTTATCCTGTGTCTTGTTTCATGCTGCGGTTCAGAGTTTTTTGAAATGTTTCTTGGCCCAACTCACTCGTGGTTGCTGAGATTTAAGTCCACTCCAGTGGTGTCATCATTCCCTCATTCCACGAACTTTTTACTGCTCCCCTCCTTTTTAGAAAAATCTCAGTCTTCCTCCTGTGTTTCTCCTATACTCTCACACTGCAGCCACACTCACAACAATTCAGGGATCAACCACAGGTCCAGGTTGTCACCTGTGCTTCTGACCAATGGGCTGTAGATCCTGGGTTCCAACAATCTCCCTCCATGGATTCCATTAATTTTCTAGAGCAACTCACAGAGCTCAGAGAAACAGTGTACTTATGAGCTTACTGGTTTATTAGAAAAGGATATAACTCAGGAACAGCCAGATGGAGGAGTTGAAATAGAGAAAGGTATGGGGAAAGGGCATGAAGCTTCCACGCACTCTCCCAGCACCTCCATGTTTTCACCAATCCAGAAGCTCTCCTAACCTTGTCCTTTGGGGGTTTTATCCAGACTTCCTTACATAGTCATGATTAATTGAATCACTGGCCATTGGTGATTGATTCAACCTCCAGCCTCTCTCCCCTCCCCAGAGGTTGGGGAGTTGGGACTCCAAGTGGTAGGGCCAGTGGTAGGGCCCCCTGGCAATCAGTCCCCAACCTTAAGTGACCTAGAGGCTTTCCAAAAGTCACCACATGAACATAACAAAAGACACCTTTATCACTCTCCTCACTTGGGAAATTCCAAGGGTTTCAGGAGTCTGTACTAGAAACAAGGCATGTT
Organism: Phocoena phocoena; assembly: GCF_963924675.1. Classification (NCBI taxonomy): domain Eukaryota; kingdom Metazoa; phylum Chordata; class Mammalia; order Artiodactyla; family Phocoenidae; genus Phocoena; species Phocoena phocoena. Next base: position 165,924,459 of record NC_089220.1, read on the forward strand.
CCATACAAGGAACAGAGATGAAGACCAAATATATATATTTTTTATTGTAAATCACAACACTACTCCTCCTAAGTGTAGACTCCTGTCATGAGCACTACAGGGAAATAAAAGGGGAATATGACTCGCTACCTGACTTCAAGAAGCTTAGAATCTGGTGAGAGGTGAGGGGGGAGATCAGTAAACAGATTTGGGAAATCGAGGCAGGTATAAAGTAAGTATCGTAGGAGAGGTGCAAGTGGTGTGCTGTGTGAGCCCACAGCAGTGACTCAAGCCTGGCCACAAAGAAGAATCACCTGTGAGGCTTTTAAACATCCTGGTGCACACGATCAATCCCAGATACGTTCAGAAGCTCTGGGGATGGAGGTCAAGGTATCCGTATTTTGAAATCCCCAGGTGATTCCAGTGTGCAGATACAGTTGAGAACCACTGGCCTAAAGACAAGCCTGACAAATTCCAGTTCTAACTGGCTCTGTGGCAGGGTAGTAGCAAAATCTTGGATACCTTTATTTCCGTTTGATTTCATGTACCTCATGCTCCATATTTGATTTAGACGACTACCCACTTTAGTGTTGGTAAAAACTTGTATAATTAGTATACACTCAGTAAACGCTTGTTTGTTGACCGATGAATACCCACTTGTCTTAATGGCCCCGCCCCTTTAACAACATTTACTGAGCATCTACTATATTTGGGGGTAGAGCAGTAAGTGCAACCATGTCTCTGCCTGGATGCTCTGTTTTCTTCTCCTCCATCAGATCCATCTGGGGAGCTTGTAACAGAGCAGCCTCTTCGATGCTTCCCCAGCCTCTTATGGAGTCTCTGGGCATGAAGTCCAGGGATCTTCTTTGTTCACAAGCTGTCCAGATGATTTTGTGCACACGAGAGCCTGAAAGCCCTAACAAGGACTCAGTGCGGGACAGAGCAGGGTGAGGAGCCTTGTGGTGCCCCCTGCAGAGAGACTGACTTTCAGGGCAGCCAGGAAAGGGTGCTGGGAAGGGGGTGGTGGCCTCTGAGCTGGGTCTTCAAGGATGATTATTGACTCACTTGGAGGAAATGGGAGGGAGAGCATTTCAGGCAAAAGGAAAACTCCTGGTCGAGTCACAGAGACGAGAATGAACCCAGCACGTTGAGGAGACTGGAGGCCAGCCGTGAGGGGCCATTTGTAATTTTAAGTTAATTAACCTTTATCGATTTCCTGCAACGTTCTGAGCACTGCGTACAAGGAGCGTAAAGCTGCTCAAGGAAAAGGGTGTTACTGGGTCTGGCTCTGAGCTTTTGTTTGGTCCAGCAGAGAGATGCCCTGTCACTGTCAAGCTCTGGAAGTCTGCCAAGAAGCCAGGTTCGTGGGGTTGTAAAGCCACAGCTGGGGGTGGCAGTGTCTCTGTGGGAAAGGCACAGGGCTCTAGCTTGTGTCACCAGGATCACCTCTTCCTGATGCATCTCCAAACCTCTGAAGACTCTGAAGGAGGAAGAGTCTGGTCTGGGAGGGTAGGCATGGAGGTTGGCTGGCAAGACACTCGTGCAGGTGGCTGCTGGTGATCCGATGAAACTGGTGGCTTGCTTTATAACACTGTGAACGCTGGGCTATAAACTTTCTGAGTAAGATAGACTTTGGAAGCCTAACCTGGAATTCTGACCACTGTTTATAACTTTTTGTCTCGGGAAAGAGTAAACCATGGTCCAAAAACTAGATTGTTTTTGAGGAACGATAGCTATTTGTTGCGTTACGCGCACCTCCCACTGTTGTGGCCGCTCTCGTTGCGGAGCACAGGCTCCGGACGCGCAGGCTCAGCGGCCATGGCTCACGGGCCCAGCCGCTCCGCGGCATGTGGGATCTTCCCGGACCGGGGCACGAACCCGTGTCCCCTGCATCGGCAGGCGGACTCTCAACCACTGCGCCACCAGGGAAGCCCGATAGCTATTTATTGATTACTTAGGAGGCACCAGGCCTCCAACGCTCTGAGCTTTACATTTTCATTTTATTACCACTCGTCGACGTCTCTCCCCAGCCCTCTGAGAGATGTGGTGTTGTTCCGTCTGCTTTACAGATGGTGGGGCTTGTGAGTTGGGATTTGCATCCAGGTACATGTAGCTATTAGAGACTGAGTGTGTAACAACCATGCCAGGCTGCTTCTGGAATGTGGATTTTTACTAAATTGGTGATTTCTTTTGCCTTCTTATTTCACATACACATCCCACAGTGTCTGTGGAGGTCTTGGTGAGTAGTTAACCGTAAAACAGGTTGCAAATAAATAAAATGCCCCAGAATAAGTTGGAAGAAAAATACTGCTTTCTGTCTTTTATCCTTCTACATTACTCACATTTGTACACAAAGTCCTTCTTCCCAAGTACTTTCGCTTAGGAATGCCAGATAAAGGGGTAAGAAAATGTAACATTGTTCAATTTGGCAGGAATTGCAGCTAAAGTGGAATATCAGATCCCTCTGTTCCAAGGAGTGTTTTCAGATACAGTGGCTATAAGATGATTCTGATTCTGTAAAACAAAATTTATAAGGTTAGGATGAATTCAACTGAGTTGTGAAAACAAGTGCTGTGATTTGCTAAGTCTAAGACCTTGATCATCTGGTTTTTTTCCCCCTGATACTTAGATAATTGCCTGGGGCTTGAATCATGGTTTACGCCTGGCCATCTGATTGTTTGCAATACCTGAAGGGAAAGGTAAACTGTCAGTTTTGTCAATTCTATTTGTAGGTATCATCTCCACAGGTGAAACATAGAGGCTGCTTAGGTGAGAACTTGCAGCTGAAATATACAAAAGGGGAAAACTGCAGAAACAAAATTCCTTCACAGTGATCTGGCGTTTCAGTAATATTCAGTTATTAAATATTTGCTCTTTTTTACTCAAAAGTTTAATTATATGCACATTTACAATTTTCTGCTTGGCTGGACATTTAATCCAGCTGTTTTATATTCATTGCATAGTCTAAACATGGTCTCACTTTCTAAACTATGACTGATCTTTAGAGTCATTTGATATGACTTAATTGTATCATATTATTGAAATAACACTCTCCTGAGTGCCTTCTATGTACCAAGTATTTGTAATGTTCTCGTCCATGTGGTAATTTCAGGTACCAAAGGGTTAACAAAAAGTATTGCACAGTTGTTAGACATTTCAAAATATTTATAGTGAAGATATGAATTTACATGACATCTCAGTAAAAAGAAATTAATTGAGCTCATGCTGTGAAACTAAAATCAGTGGGAAGAAAAATGGTAGGGTTTACTAGCGGAAGTAATTAGATCAAAGGATTCTTCTGTATTGTGCTAAGTTGCCTCTGTTTGTTTCTGAATGTCTGCCTATGTTTAAATTTCTGAGCTGCCAGACTTTTACTGTTTTGCCAACAACGTTTTCTCTATTTCAAGTGTTACTGGAAAACTAATCAGGTGCAGTAATTCGTTTAACGACAGAATGATTCAATAGTTTCAATCTTCCGTAAGATCTCCCTTATTCTTCATTCTTAAGGTAAATTATCAGTTTATGGGTCTTCGCAGAAAGCATTTATTTCTCTTTGCTCCCTTAAAAAGGAGAGTTCTCTGCACTCAAATTTGTTTTGAGGTAAGATGTTTCACCTGCGGAGCCCTGTGCTGGGATATTACTAATACTTCTTTGACAACCAGCTCTGAGATGGTAGTCCAGTATGATAATTACATGGCTTTGTTTAAAATTGCATGTGATCAAAATAATGCAGTCTTGATAGAAGAAGGCCTTGTCCAGGACTGACTGAGAAGAATTCAGTTGTAGAAGTTGTGTGCTTGCCTGTTGCTGTGATAAAGGATCCAGGGTTTTGCTTTCTGGAACCTTCGCTCTGCCTCACCTACTCACCTAGATCCCAGTCTTCTGATGGGCAACATGCAGATTTGCCCTTACAGGCATATGTAATATCCATAAGTATATGTGTATAATCACATATATATGTATATATGCTTAATGACCAGAGGAAGTACTAACCACACATGAAAACTGCGGATTTCACGTCAAGGCTGGACAGCTCCTCCCATGCTCAGAGGTACTGAGTATGGCACAGGGCTTGTGGTTGAGGGGGTGGGATGGGGTGGGCAGGAGACACCACTCTGTAGAGCCCTGAACCGAGTTGATCCCCTACTTCTAGAACTTGTCTTCTCTGCTGATTCTTGGATAATTGGCTACTTCCCTCCAAACAGCTGGGGACCCTCTCGATTTCTGCAACAGGATATTGAGTATAGTTCCCTGCACTTGCTGTTTATCCATTTTAAATGTAATAGTTTGCATCTAGCAACCCCAAACTCCCAGTCCATCCCTCTCCCTCCCCCGCCTCCTCCTTGGCAACCACAAGTCTGTTCTCTGTGTCTATGAGTCTGTTTCTGTTCTGTAGATAGGTTCATTTGTGCCATATTTTAGATTCCACATATAAGTGATATCATATGGTATTTATCTTTCTGGCTTACTTCACTTAGTATAATAATCTCTAGTTGCATCCATGTTGCTGCAAATGGCATTATTTCATTCTTTTTTATGGCTGAGGAGTATTCCATTGTATATATGTACCACATCTTCTTTATCCATTCATCTGTCGATGGACATTTAGGTTGTTTCCATGTTTTGGCTATTGTGAACAGTGCTGCTGTGAACATAGGGGTGCATGTATCTTTTATAGTTTTGTCTGGGTGTATTTCCAGGAGTGGGATTGCTGGATCATATGGTAATTCTGTTTTTAGTTTCTCTGAGGAACCTACGTACTGTTTTCCATAGTGGCTGCACCAGTTTACATTCCCACCAACAGTGTAGGAGGGTTCCCTTTTCTCCACATCCTCTCCAGCATTGGTTATTTGTAGATGGCCATTCTGACCGGTGTGAGGTGATACCTCATTGTAGTTTTGATCTGCATTTCTCTACGTAAATTTTTTCTTAATACATCAACTTTAGGCACTGTACCTAGACTCCTCAATATATCTGTAAAATGGAGATAACCATAATGCCTACTTTATAAGGCTGTTATAAGAATTAAATGAAAAAATCCTTTTAAACTGTTTAGCAAGCGTTCAGTTTGGCAAGTGTTTATTTAGAATGCCTACAAGATAGATATCCAAGTGGCTATGTGAAGTGGGAAGTTGGGAATATGCTCTGGGGTTTGGGGCAGACATCTAATCTGGGAGTTGAATATGTGGTCATTAGGCCATAAGACGAGTGAAGTAATGGAGGGAGAGGGTGTGAGCAGAGAAGAGAATAAATAGGGCCAAGGGTCACATTCTTGGTTATGCCCACGTTTGGGTGGGGGTGGGGGGGAGATGAAGAAGAGCCAATAAAGAAGATGAGAAAGAGGCCATTGAAATATGAGAAGGACGGAGTACATGAAGCCAGGTGAAGAAAGCGTTTCAAGAGGAAAGAGTAAAAGAATTGCAAAGAGGTTTAAGGAAAACGTAGAAGAGAGTGATAAAAGACAGAATGTTAACAGTAGGGAAAAGCATGTGAGGGTTGAGAGCTGACTTCTGGGTTTAGTAAAGTACAGCTCATTGGTAAACTTCATAAAAGCGGAGTGATTTTATTTTAGCTTCTCTAAGGAGAGAAGAGGGGCCATCCCCAGTCCTTGGGGCATTTTTGTTCCCAGAGATGATGAGCAGTCTGCTGCCTGCTAGCATCTGCATTAGCGCGCAGCAGGACTGTGCTTTAGCCACGAATGTTTCCGCTCTGCTCTGGTCCAGGGTGATATTTACTTCTTGAAAAGCCTGGCTATGTTATTTTTGTTTCTCTTTTTCTATTTGGTCTCACTGACATGTGTTTAGAGACGTGGGAGTGTGATAAAGTGTGAATCTGTTATACCATTTTGACTGAAATTTTTTTCTGCTAAATTTTTACCTTCTTTACTAAATGTTCCTTTTATCTTCCAGCCTCACCTGCCTCACCATTAAGGATGTAATTTTTGTGGTCACTTTCTCAAACGGAGAGCCTTTTTTTCCCCACTCCATATAGAATTGGGTTGGTAAAGTTGGTGTCTTAACTACATTACACTGCCACTAAAAGTCATTTCTCCCTCATTTATGCTCATCTCATTTGACATATCCCCCCCTGTTTCTTCTAGTTTTTGTTACTTATCGACCTCCTGGCCACTTCCTGTTATGGGCTGAATTGTGTCTCCCTCTCCAAATTCATACCAAAATCTTAAGCCCCCAGTACCTTAGAATGCAACTGTATTTGAAGATAAGGTCTTTACTTTTAAAAAATTTTTATTGGAGTATATTTGATTTACAATGTTGTGTTAGTTTCTGCTATACAGCAGAGTGAATCAGTTATACATATATCTATTCTTTTTTAGATTCTTTTCCCATATAGTTCATTACAGTGTATTGAGTAGAGTTCCCTGTGCCATACAGTAGGTCCTTATTTGTTATCTGTTTTATATATAGTAGTGTGTATGTGTCAATCCCAATCTTCCAGTTTATCCCCCCCTCCCTTTTCCCTCTGGTAACCGTAAGTTTGTTTTCTACATCTGTGACCCTATTTCTGTTTTGTAAATAAGTTCATTTGTACCATTTTTTAGATTCCACAATATAAGCGATATCATGATATTTGTCTTTCTCTGTCTGACTTACTTTACTTAGTATGATAATCTCTAGGTCCATCCATGTTGCTGCAGATGTCATTATTTCATTCTCCTTTATGGCTGGGTAATATTACATTGTATATATGTACCATGTCTTCTTTATCCATTCATCTGTCAGTGGACGTTTAGGTTGCTTCCATGTCTTGGCTATTGTAAACAGTGCTGCATTGAGCATTGGGATGCATGTGTTCTTTCGAATTGTGGTTTTCTTTGGGTATATGCCCAGGAGTGGGATTGCTGGAACATATAATAGTTCTGTTTTTTAAGGAAACTCCATACTGTTCTCCGTAGTGGTTGTACCAATTTACATTCCCACCAACAGTGTAGGAGGGTTCCCTTTGGAGATAAGGTCTTTAAAGAGGTGACTACGGTTAAATAAGGTCATTCAGATGGGCCTTGATCCAGTATGATTGGTGTCCCTATAAGAAAAGGAAATGAGGACACAGACATACAGAGGGAAGATCGTGTGAAGGCATAGGGAGAAAACAGCCACCTGCCCTGCCAACACCTTGATCTTAAACTTCTAGGCTCCAGAATTGTGAGGAAATAAATTTCTCTTTTTTAAGCCACCCAGCGTATGGTCCTTCATTATGGCACCCCTAGCAAACGAAGAGATACCCCCTCACTCACAGAAGATTCTGGCACTTAGTTCACAGACCTTCGTTCCACCCACTGCCCTGCCCACCTCCCCACCAACTTCAATGTCAGTCGAAATGGTCCTTTCATCTCCGAGATCCTCTTTTACTCTGCTCAAGCCAAGCACTCCCAGGGCCATTCATTCTCTGGTTTTCACTCAGAACAGTTTCACCTTTGAAATGACACGTCCCCCTTTCCAGCAATCTCATTCAATTATTTTTTAATATACTGGTTCTTCGGCTACTTTGTCACATAGGATGTTATCTTCTAGACTTCTCCCTGACTAGCGGGCAACTCTTCCTGGCTTCCTCTTCCCTCACCCAGCTTAGACCCCTTCCTTCAACCAAACGCTACCAGCAGCCCAAGCCGTCTTGTTCTATTGCCTTCTTGTTACATCTGCTTGGCAAACCCCAAACTGGCATGGATCTGAATGCCTGTCTTCTCCATGTCTGCAACTGGGACACGCTATAATTTGTTTAATGATGGTTGGACATACGGAGGTTGTTTCCTTTTTTACTATTAAATAAGACTGTGGTGAATCTCATTCATTGTACATACCTCTTTGTCTCTCTGTGGGTTACTTAAGCTAAATTCCTAGCAGTGTAGGTACAGGACCCAAAGGTTTAAGACTTTCAAAATACAGCATCAGGTTGCCGTTCAGTAAACCTGTAATGATTTTTCATCATTGATGTACGAGAATACATATTACACTACAAATTTCCTAGAGTTGGGAAAAATGAGTTCAAAATGTTTAAATCAACTAAACAAATGAAAAATGTCCTTTAAGATATTATTTTCTTTCATTGCTAGGAAGATAATAGATTTATATGTTTATTGACCATTTGTTTTCTTGTTTTTTGTTTCATTCTATTTCAGCTGTTTTGTTTCTTTTTAATTGATTTTGTAAGAGATCTCTTTTTCTCATTAATTATTTGATATATTGTTGACTCAGAACTTTCTTAAACTCATAAATGTTCTACTCTATTATGAGTTTGATTATTGTTTTAATAATCTATTATTCGCTCTTATTGTGTCTCAGGGACTACCAGTTATACATACACAAGGGATTTTGTCCATTTAAAATTTGTCACGCTCTTTATCATTATGTTCATCTCTGTCCTTTTCCTCTGTATTCTGGAAGATCATCTCAATTATTTTCATATTTCTTTGATTTTTCTGTATTTTTGTTTAAGTTTTAAAATAATTTTGCAGGCAGATTTTTAATTCTGCCAATACATTTGTAGTTTTCTTATAATATCTTCTTATTTTATCTAGTTCCCTTTTCTTCTCTTCCTCTGTCTTAAGAACCTTCTTGTTAATTTCTTGCTGTCCTACTACTTTCTTTTCTTGTTTCAGAGCCTGCTTACATTTTGGAAACACAAAGCTATATTGCTGGCAGTCTTGTGACTCTTGTAGTAGACCTTTTCTTAAGCAGAAAGTTCCTCTTCATCTTAAATATGATACTTGCCTCCTTTTTGGTTGCAGAAGTTTTTCCATTTTATCTTTTTCCTCTTTGCTTATCTTTAATGAGAAGGTCACTCTTTGGGTCTGATTTTATCAAGGTATAGGATGAGTGAATTCTCTTTGGTGTCCCTCACTGTTCACGTAGTTGCAGTTAGAATTTCTCTTCGCACATAATAATAGCCTGGATTATTGTATACAGAGCCTTTTCTAATCTCCTGAGCCTGGTGGTTATTTACGTACAGTATGACCGTGCTGCTCACTCTACATGTCTGATACATCTCAATTTTCTCTTGCCTTTACCTCCCATATACAGACTGAGTTCCCACCTGGAGGACAGTTGTTGTCTGCCTTGGAGAATTGCGTGGTTCCATAGTATAGACTTTTTGTGAACAAGAAATACACCTTTGTTGTTGCAAGCTTTGAGATGCTGACGTTTGTGGTCACCTCATAATTTAGCTCATCCTGACTAATACAATATGTGTCGGCGTGTAGTTACGCATTCCTTTTAGTTATTTGTGGAATGTCATCCTTTAAATTGCTAGGTTGAGGAGTGGAGAAATTGTGTCTCTTTTCTGTATCCTCAGAACCTGGCACAGCTCCAGCGCATAGAAGGTACTTAACGGCGAGCATGTGTGGGACAAATGAATAAATAAAGTGACAGTAGAAAGCTTCATGTTGCTGTTGATACAGTTCCTCAGATAGCTTGCTGTAAGTGTTGTTAGAATGAACAAATAAAGGAGTTGAGTTTTGGCTGTAACTTATGGCATTTTACCAATGGAAGCCTTGAAATATATAAATCTTCAGCTGAGAAATAGGAACTAATGCTGGAAGTAAGCTAGAAGCTGGCATTGAGTTGTCTTTTCTGGGAACCAGTTACCATTCACACATGCGGTCACCATCCATCTAAATTCTGATGTATAGGGAGCTTCAATAGAAGTTAGTTCCTGTGCAGAGTTCTTTGCTTACCTTCTCCTCAGGGCAAGGATCCTGGATCTGTGTTGAAATAAGGGGAAGCGAGGCAGTTGCTCTAAAACGACCTAGAGTAGCGCTTGGTTAATAGAGTGATTAATAATAGTTACTCCGCTCACCCTTCCTAAGGAACGTTCGGGAAGTTCCTGTCAGGATAGCGTTCTCCTCAGTACAGTTGAGCTTCACACCTCGCTAACTGGTTAACAGTTACTCTCTCTCGATATTTTCTATCCTTCCAGCTCTCTGGCTAACTCAGCTCTTATTCCCTAGATTGATCAGAAGACTTTTTGTCCAAACCCGTTCTCAGCTGTAATGGCCTAAGGTCTTCCAATGTGACAGTCTCTTGGTTGACCTTCTCTGTTCTCTCAGGAGTCCTCTGCCAACTTCCAGGCACTTATAAACATTCATCCATACAGCAAACACATCACAATCCTACCTGCTTTCTAATCTGAATAGCCTATAAATCCATCCTTCAGAGTCTGCTGTGAATTTTTTATTGTGTGCTCAAACCAGGAGCCTATTTTTAAGCACAGTTTACAAATTGAACTTTGCAGAATGAGGTGGACCGAATTCTAGCATTTACCACAAGTAAATGCCTGAAAGTCCATCCCATTAAAGAGTTTTTAATGAAAAAGAACAACCCACAGGTGCCTCATTGTTCTAGCTTTACTGGATCATTCAGCAGCCTTTAGAAGAAACAGAAGAGTTTACTCCCTGGTTAATGTCCTCTAGACAAAATTAACCCTAGCAAAGAGCTGGGCTGCCTATTAGAGGCTAAGGTAATTTTGTCTGAAGTGCTACCAGCTCCTTACTTTCATTTCTTTAAGTCTCCCAAAATACCAGAGAAAAGAGTAATCGTGTGCTCAATTCTTTTATTTCCTCCCAACACCATTTTCATATGAATTTCAAAGAATGCCAGCTGACAATAGCACAGTAGGGGAGAAGCCAGATGCAGAAGTGTAAATAGGGATAGGGTCATTTTCCTCTTCACTACTAAGCTGTGGTCTTCATGAAGGACGTTACAAAGAGTAGCACACCTTTATAGGCCTTGTTCCTGATAGAGCACCTCAAGTGTAGTAGCCTTTCAATGAATGTTTTTGAAAGAAATTCACATAAAGATTTTGCAGTGCTTTCAATTAATAAATTGTGATATCAGAAGAAAAAAGTCCCAACACTTTGTTAATTTGTGATGGACTCAGAGGTCAGTAGATTCTATTCCTCAGACTACAAGAGTTTCCTCTGTTGCCTCTAGTGAACATATATTGTCCAATAGAGTTGATCAGTTATCTATTAGAGCAAAAAGGACAGTACTGAATAGGAGGCCAGAGATAGAAAGGAGTGAGAATCAAAGGGTCAGTTAAAGAAAGAATTTGCTGGAAGCAAAGCCCTGTCATTCATAATGATGATCTTTAGCTGTAATTAAAACTACTTTGTAGATTTCTTCATGCCTGTGTCTTAGAGTAGATAGAGGTCCCTAAGCCTGTATCTGCATCAGAATCACCTGGAGAGTGCTGGGTGCAGGTAAAAGGGGTTGAATCAAGAGCTATGGCTGGGACCCAGGAATCTGCATTTCATAAGTGGTTCATGTGTTTCTGATGCACAGCTAGTTAGGAAACCACACTACCTCTAGGAATATCCAGTATGAGTGGAGTGCCATGCCTTCCCCTTTAGGGAAGAAGTGGGGAGTCTTTTCTCAGGAACTTCACATTGATGGATGAACGGATAAAGAAAATGTTACAAACACAGTGGAATATTATTCAGCCATAAAAAGAAGGAAGGACTTCCCTAGTGGTGCAGTGGATAAGAATCTGCCTGCCAATGCAGGGGACACGGGTTCGAGCCCTGGTCTGGGAAGATCCCACATGCTGTGGAACAGCTAAGCCCGTGCACCACAACTACTGAGCCTGCGCTCTAGAGCCCGCGAGCCACAACTACTGCAGCCCGCATGCCACAACTACTGAAGCCCGCATGCCTAGAGCCTGTGCTCCACAACAAAGAGAAGCCACCACAATGAGAAACCTGTGCACCACAATGAAGAGTAGCCCCTGCTCGCCGCAACTACAGAAAAGCCTGTGCACAGCAACGAAGACCCAATGCAGCCAAAAATTAATTAATTAATTTAGAAAAAAAGAAGGAAATCTTGTCATTTTTGACAACATGGATGGATCTTGACAGCATTATGCTAAGTGAAATAAGATAGACAAAGACAAATATTGTACATGATCTCACTTGTAGATGGAATCTTTAAAAAAAAATGTCCTGGCAATGTAATGTACAATATGGTGACTATAGTTAATAATAATGTACTGTGTATTTCAAAATTGCTAAGAGAGTAGATCTTTAAAGCTCATATCACAAGAAAAAATGTGTAAATGTTTGAGGTGATGAATGTTGACTTATTGAGATCATTTTGAAATGTATAAGGATACAGAATCATTATGTCATACACCTGAAACTAATATAATGTCAATTATATCTGAATAGGAAAAAAAGAAGAAATTTACAAAGAATCAGTTGTAATACATTGGAAGACAAAAGCAATTGATTGATGTACAGGGAAAGTCATAGGTATGGTAAAAAGCCTTCTGATGTAAAAGTTAAGGACAGGGAAAATCAATTTCATTAAGTATATATGAAAAAAAATTTTAAGCATTTCAGTCTGGTTCAAAGAAGGGTGTAGATGAAGAGACCTCAAGCAGGAGACAGCAGAGGGAAGGCAGACCCAGAGAACCAGGACAAACAAGTGTGTGCTGCTTGGTAATGTTCTATCGGATGCAGCAGGAAGAAACCGTCAGAGAAGGATTGCTCTGCCCACTCAAGGAGGGGCAGCCAGTCCAGATCCCCTGATCCCTGGGCTCCTCCTGTGATACAGTGGACCAGCTGGGTTCTGTGACAGCTCAGACATCTTTGCCACGTCTAAAAGTCCTAGTTGTCCGACTGTATATCTTCCCAGACATACCAGACATGCTAGAAGACTAGGAAAGTCCCTACCTCGTTGATTCTATTGCTCCCTCCAGTCTCCTGTACAATCTCAAAAGACTTTCATATCTTTTTCAGTATGGAAAACCTTCCTTCCTTTGACCTAAAGCTTCCATCTGTCTTCCCTGCTCTTAGTTCATCCAAGGAGCTTAGGGTTTCAGAAAATAAAATCCAGGAAGACATGCAAACTTGTGAGCCAGTGTTGCACAAAGAACTTGACTACTATCCTGGAAAGGAGAAGGGAACATAACTGATTTCAATATAGTTTAAAATGTAACAACTGTGTGCGAATGTGTTTGTGTGTATGTGTGTGTTTGTGTGTATGTGCGCGCGCTACATATGAGGCTGGTGGCATTTATAGATTCATAGTTCCTTTGTTATGATAGCAGCCCGAAGCCCAGGAATTGGGGACCTCTGGATTAGAGGATCTCTAAAATTCTTTCCACCTCTATTTAGTGCTTCCTGGATCTCTTTGCCCTTTGGTATTGACCTTGACTGATAGGGGCTGCAACCTACAGCTTCCAGCAGTAGGCACTAAACTCTCTTATGTGTCATGACATGAGTAACTTTGGATGGAATTGTCATTTTTGGTTGGTTGATGGGTTTTCTAACCTGAGGTGAAGTAAGAATAATTTCAGAGTCATATTTGGAAAATTAATGCCACAACCTTCCACTTGAGCCCTTCTTTCCCTGGTTGCCCAAGGGAAAACCACTGCCTGCAACAGTCACACTGTAGCTGTAGTGATATGTGGGGTTCTTCCACACAGAAGCAGCTGTTTTTCAGTATTTCACATTAAAATCTCAACTTTATTACTTTTGGCCATGGCATGTTGCAGAGCTTTCATTCCAAAAAACAAGTACAGCGTGTACTTCTGAAAAGGTTATGTGCTTTCAGAAGTATTTCTAAATATACAAATTTACAGCATTGTAGAGATGGGTTTATTAGCCTCATAAAAGCATTTCTGAGTTTAGACTGAATTGTCTAAAATGACTTTACTGTGATTTTTTTTTTTGGCAGACAGTACAAAAACAATTACTCAGGGTCACAGACGTATAAGACTTTCGCTTCTGAATTAGAATATCGTGTAGACTTCCAAAGGCATACGTGCTCACTTCCATTTGCCTAATGGCATTTGCAACTGTGGTGCTGAATGTCACTTGTGTAAGTATAAGAGGGGTGAGGATGGGTAGCTCTACCTCTTCCATCACTGACCTCCTAAGCCTCCTCTTCGGTCTGGGGAGCAGCTACAGGCTGGACTTCATAGCCCAGGGCAGGGCCCTTCTTGCTTCTTGCTCTGTTTTTTCTGACTTTCTCTTCCTTCACACAGCTGAGGTAAATGCATAGGTATATATTTTTTACCTTGACACTAAACTCTAACTGACCTTAATGGTGAGATCTTTAAAAATTTATACCTCTGGTTTCCTAGGTGATAATTTAATATCATTCTTTCTTTGCTTCCAACCTACTTGGAAACTACTCCATATTCTTTTTCGTGTGATTTGCACTATATAACCCACATCAAAGCTGACAGGATTCCCTTGCCACCTGTAAAAAGTATATCATTTAATGATGTTAATATTACACATAGTAATGGAATATCTATATACAGGACCAACCATGTTTAAAAATAGATAGATTAAACAAAGAGTTTTGGAGTTAAGAATTGTTATTTTAAGTACTTCCTTTGTTCCTTTATTTATAAGCAATTTAAGCATACCATTTTTAAAAAACTGTTCAAATACATTACTGCTATAGTAATAATAAAGAAAGGAAGTTTTAAAGTGCTAACCGTGCAGATCGTAACTCTATTTATGGTTTGCTTTTAACTTGCTATGGGCAAAACAGAGGTCAAGAAACATTACATTTTAAAAAATGTTCTTTTGTATCTTTTTGGGGGGAGGGGGAAGGGCTCATTATTCTCTGTTATACAAGGAACCTGACTCTTCAAAGATTTTGTTAGAGGCTATAGACTGAAAGCTTGTGTTCCCTAAAATTCATATGTTGAAACCTAATCCCCACTGTGATGGTATTAGGAAGTGGGGGATTGGGAGGTGATTATGTCATGAGGGTGGAGCCCTTATGAATGGGATTAGTGCTCTTGTAGCAGAGACTCCAGAGGACTTCCTTGTCCTTTTGGCCATGTAAGGACACAGGAAGCAGATGGTCATCTATGAACCAGGAGACGAGCTCTTACTAGACACTAAGTGTGCTGGCACCTTGATCTTGGATTTCCCAGCCTCCAGGAACATGAGAAATAAACATTCGTTGTTTATCCACCCAGTCTGTATTACGTTTGTTTATAGCAGCCCCAGCAGACTGACAGTGGAATGTCTCTGGTCTAATAACAGGCATGAAAGCTGCATGAAGAAAGATAGACTTTGTGAAATTTCATGTTAACGTGGATTGAGTGATGAAATACACAGATACAGGGGGTTTATGGTAGTCATTTTATGAGCTGTAAGCAGTGAGGTAGGCAGAATGGACCCCAAAGACCTCCATGCTCTAATCCCTGGAAATTTGTCACATTACATGGCAAAGTGGATTTTGCAGATAAAATTAAGGTTACAGACCTTAAAATAGGGATATTATCCTGGATTATCTGGGTGGGCCCAGTCAAATTTCATGAAGCTTTAAGAGCAGAGAACTTTCTCCAGCTAGAGTCAGAGAGATGTGGCAGAAGGGGAAGTTGGAGCGGTTCAAATTTTGAGAGGACTTCACCTGCCACTGCTGGCTTTCTAAGGAAGTGGAATTTATGAAAGGGGAGGCCATGAGAGATGGGACACAGGCTAGAATTGTAACAGATGTGTGATTGCCCCTTGTTTGTGGAAGAGCTCCATTCCAGCAATGTTGACCCCAAAGCATATTCATAAAGCATACTCTGTACCCACCACTGTGCCTTATAAAACTGGAGGTGTTTTTCCCTGGGGAAAACCTACTAGAACAAGTTGAAACACTGGTTAAAATGGAAACCAACCAACCACTCTTTTTCTTGGTTATCCTGGAATGCCACCAGCCAAGCCTTTGAAGGATTATATTCTGCACCTAGAAAGTGATGGTTCCTTTATAATATTTTCCAAAGCCATGATATCATCTCCTTTCCTGTTGGCTGCTTTCCTCCTATCAGATGCCTGGCCCCTTGCTTCTATTAACGACGGATCTTAGAACATTTCTCCCGTTTTCTTCTATCTGATTATTTGTAATAGTGGCCAGTGGAGACACCAAAGATAAAATCAAGATGCTTTAGTGAAGTCCAGTAACATACTGAAGAGAGGAAAAAAAACAGTGTACAGCAGAAAGAACATTAGTGCCTACTGACCTAAGAGTCACATAATTACTCCAGCACAAAAGAAATGGGCAGTCTGTATTTCTAGAACAATTTACCAAACATTTCCATATCCATTAAGGGAAAGAATTTTTGTAACAACATAATGTGTATTTATCCCATTTTATGGCAAGAAACTGAGAGGGTTCTGAGAGCGTAAGGGAATTGCCAAAAGCCACACAGATAATAAGTGATGGGACCAGGGTCTTTGGACTCCAAGCCCAATGTTCTTTCCAATACCCTACTGTTGCTATAGACAGTCCCTCAAATTGCTACATGTTATAGACATGTCCTCAGATAACCATGAGCGTTTCAAGAAACAAATCTATTATCAACACATTTATTGATGCTTACATAGTAAGCTCTTTTTCTTTCCTCTAGGGAAGCTAACTCTGAAAAATATCTGATTTGTCCTTCCAAAAACAGCAGAATGTGGTAGAGGAGGATGGCGGGGGTGGGGGGAAGGCTTCTGTTCATAAAAGGCAGTATGAGGAGTCTGGTGGTAATGGAGCCGCTCAGTATCTTGAACGTGGTGGTGGATACATGTGTGATAAAATCGTATAGAACTTAATACACCCACAAATGAGTACAAGTAAAAGTGTGCAAATCTGAGTAAAATCTATGGATTTTATCAATGTCAAAAAAAGTTGTTATTTTGAGCCCTCCAGAGAACTGATTATCTCCACATGACTTTCTCTTTCATTCTTTCCTCACCCCCTGTCTTCAGATAAAACATTACTCATTCCTCACTTTTACTTCCCTTCTTATGAATCTAAGCTCCTTTCCTCTTCTCAGGATCTCAGTTGAACCTCTTCACCTGTACAAACTGTTTTCTGGTTGACCTCAACCCACTGTCTATGCTATGAGGCTTGCGTGCTGTTTTTGCCCTACTTGAACTTGTGCTCAATTGAATACTGTGTGTGTGTGTGAACATTATATACACACAATTAACTTATGGGCTTTGTAGGAAGAAGTACACTTCCTTCCGACTTTTAACAAAGCTTTATTGAGCTCCTGTCATGTATCAACAACTGTTCTAGTTGCTGGAGGTATTCTGAGGAACAAAAACAAAGTCCCTCTTCTCATGGAGCTCATTTTGTTGCTAGAAGGCAAACACTAAACAAGTAAATATATGGTGATGGTGATGAGGGTTATGAAGAAAACTAAAGAAAGAAGAGTGGCTGCAAGTGACAGGGGTGGAAGGAATGCTGTTTAGGGTAAGTTGATCAGGGAAGGCCTCTGACCAGGAGACAAGATGGAAACCTAAATAAAGAGATGCACACACGGCAGGAGTAGTGGTCCAGGCTGAGGGCACAGTGGAGTGTGACGCCCACAGGCAGGAGAGTGTCTGTGCTGAGAATAGCAAGCAGGCAGGTGAGGCTAGAGCACAGTAGGTAGGTCAGGGGGAGATTGGCAGGTGATACAACCAAAATGGTAGGTGGAGACTGGATCAGATAGGACCTTGAAGGCAAACATAAGGATTTTATTTTATTCTGAGAAAGTGAAGGAGCCTTTGGAGGGTTTCAAGCAGAGATAAGTCTTTCTAACCACCTTCCTGACCCCTGCTATTGGCTGTTGCGTTTCTTGAAGATAGTCAGTGTTTACCATTTTCTCCTTGGTATGCTCTTCACTTAAAGCTGTTGAGCTCAGACCCTGTCAAGGATAAGGTTGCCTGTCAATTGCCAAATCCAGTGTCTTTTTTCAGTATTTGTCTTTCCAGACTCTTGGCAACCCTTAATGCCTTTGACCATGGCCTCCATTTTGAAATGCTCTTCATGGATTTGTAACCCAGTTCCAGCAATGGTTAGTTCTGTAACCTGGAGCAAGTTGATAAATATCTGTTCTTCAGTTGCCTAATCTGTGAAATGGGAAAAGTAATTGTAACAACTGCATAGGGTGTTGTGAGGGTCATAAGAGATAAGTACTCACTAAATGTTAGCTACTGTTATGTCCCCAACCAAACTCCTTATCTTACACCCTTCTCCCAAGCCAGCTCCTCCTGTTAGCAGCATTGCTGTTTAATCCAGAAACTTTAGTCATCCTTGGTATCAATAATATTATTAATTATTAATACTAATAACCTTGCAGCTTTTACCTCCAAGATCCCCCCCTCCTCTCATTCCTACTGCCACCACCTCTTCCCTGTAAGGGTGTCATGCACAAATACACACACGCACACACCTTTCTTTATGTACTCTGGCTGTATTGAACTACCAACCATTGAACTACTCTTTGCACATTTTCCTTGGACTCTTTCAATGGTCTCCTACTTAGCTCTCTGCCTCTATCTCTAATAGTAAGAACAAAAACAACAGTGGGAATAAATGCTACTGTTTACTCTGGGCCAGCAGACAGCATGTTCCATCACAATACATTTCTTTATGCTTTTTCTCACAAACAAAATACCATTGATATCCTCCCATGTCAGTGGCTGTAGATCTAACTCATTTTTCTTAATAAGTATGTAACACTTCATATTTTATATATTTTTAGCAATATGATGTTCCATAATTTGTTTAGCCATTGGCAATTGATAGATATTCAGGTTATTTTCAGAGATTTCTTTGTGGGGAAAGGTCACTACAAATAATGCTACATTACGATTATTTTACTAGGTGTTATGGATTACTTTCTTAAACTTAGTACTTATGTTTCCACCAGCAGCATGTGAGAGGAATTTTTCCTTTGTCCTAACCAGCACTGGGGATTAGTGTTCTTTGTAATTAATGGCAGTGTGATGGATGAAATATGGCACCTCGTGGTACATTTAATTTGCGTTTTCCAGACTATTGGTGAAGTTGAGCATCTTTTCATTTATTTACTTATTAACCATTTGGACTCTCTTTTGTGGATTGTATTTTGAGGTTTGAATCAGATTTCTTGTTCATTTTTGTACTGATTTCTATGCCTTTTCCTTATCAATTTATATATTATGAAATTTCACTCTCATGTGATTGCAAATATCTTTTAGTCTGTCACTTATCTTTTGACATTGTGGTATCACTTATTTCAAATGTTTTTCTGGAATTTCTTTTTCTAATCAAAACTGGCTTTTTATTTATAGTTTTGGAGATTCCTCTGTTGCTTAAGATCTCTAAATTTCATTTTGTTATTAAATTTTTAAACATCTAAACCTTTAATTCATCTAGGATTTATTTTTGTACTTGGCGTGGGATGAGGTCCAGAACTGCTTCCTCAAAATGGTTAGTGAACAATGCCTGCAAAATCTACCAAACCTTATTACATTTTAATTTAGTGGGGAAAGGACTAAATAAGCCATCCTTTCTCTTCTAAATTAAAGACCATTTTTTCACATGTCAATTTCCCATGGATCCTAGGATCTTTTTCTGGATTCTGTATTGATCTGTCTGTCTGCTCCTGTTGGTTTGATTAAAGAAACTTTAAAATAAGTTTTATAGCTGGTAAGGCGAATCAACGACCTTCTCAGCCTCAAACACAACATGTTCTACTCGTCTTTCTCATAATTCAAAATGTTCTTGGAGACTAATTCTTTCATGGGAACATCAAATTACTTCACCCAGTTCCAAAAATAAAATACATAAAAATAACCCCTACTGTACCAAACCAACCACGCAACCCTCCAGGATTCTACTTACACCGTCGTCATATTATACGTCATTTCAGGGAGAAACATTGCTGTCTTCATGATATTCAGTCTTCCCATCTCAATGGAAGTTGCTTATTTGCTGCACTGATATCATAGTGGTGGCTTCAAGTTGATCAAGTCTCTGGGAAAACTTCCCCATTGGGCCTGGATGGTTCTATTTTATTGATTAAAAAGCACTAAAATTGAAGTAGGTAAAACTTAGTAAAATAAATTGTATGTTTTAGCAAGTTTCTATCTTTGCTAGATAAGGACCTAATATTCCTGTCGGTTTACCCACTCTTTATTATTCCAAAGAGCAAGAAATCCCCTTCCTAATGGGAGCCCTGGTGGTCAAGGGGGTTGGTTTCATCTTGCTGATTTCCTAGTGGCTGCTGCCCTCCTAGCCCTAGACATGTGTTCCTCTAGTGGGAGGGACCCACTCCCCAGGCTTAGGAGGGAGGGGACCATGAGAGCTTCCCTGCTGCTTCTCTCGCAGTTCACCTGAGCCTCCTGGCCTGGCCACTCTGTTTCCAGACCTTTGTGCTCTGTAGACCGTGAGCCCTCAGGCCACAGTGCAGAGGCGGCACGGGCGAGCCTGGCAGCTTGGAACCCTTGTCCTGCAGTCATGGTACGCCCTTCCCCGGGTTTCCTCATGCCCCTCTGGTTCAGGCTATTTGTTTTTCTGTTGCTTTTTACCCTTTCTCAACCCCCCAAATGCGTCTGGACCACTTGGCTTTCTTTGCCGCTGGGAAAGCAGTCCAGGTGGCCAGCTGCTCAGTTAATCCAGTCTTGGCATAAAGGATTCAAAGAAAGACCAGCAGACAGGCTGAGGAAAGCCTGGGTGGAAACTGCCCTGACATCAGGGCACAGGGACACTCAATGCACTGCTCAAGGTGTGCCTGGGGCTCTGGGAAGAACGGGCAAGTATATTTGCCTGCATCTCTGTGCTTGTCTGTATATCTCTTTGTATGATATTAAAAAAAAATAATTCATCCATCTGTCACCAAGCCATGACTCTCTTAGCAGTCTGCTTCGGTCAAGATGCAGCGGTTGCTTCATTGTTCCTTCTGATGGTTGACATTTTCCAACATCTGCAGCCTAGATATTGAGCAAGTAAGTGGCCATCAACTCACTCAGGTGGGGAGGATCCTTCATTTCTCTTGTGACCTACGCCTAGGACACGTGGCAGGGCCTGCGCTGTCTGTCCTCTTCATTAGCAAAGTCCCATTTCTCAGGCCTGCTGCATGCTTAAGATGTTTGCAAAAAACACTTTATTGGCTGTAGCTGCTAATACAAAGTTACTGCTTGATATCACAAGTTGGGGATACACTTCCATGCCTATTTTTTAATAATATTTGAAAAAGTGTCTTCCCTTTGGAAAAACTAGAATGTCTTTTATAAAAATAGACCTGTCCTAATGTCAGTTTTCCACCTGAATGAAAGTGAAGTAATATTAAACATTGCTGCAGGCTGCCTTGTCATTGGAGTTCAAGATTCTCTGCTGCAATAAATAATTCTGTAAAGACACAAGTTTTTGTCTAAGCAGTGCTCAGTGCAGCTTTTGTAAATGCATTTTCAGTCCAGGGTATGTCTATTTGCACCTTAATGTGTGACCATGAAATGTCAGTTTTTAGAATAAGTAGCATATATTTTGAAAGAGCGGTATAGTCACCCACCTGGTAAAAGGTGGTCCAGTGGCTAAATGGGGAATAGACGATTTCCCTAGTGAGACAATAGTGTGTATCTTGGAGGGAAAGTGAGTCACATCCAGCACTATGGAATTGACGTGCACTTGAATTACACATTGGGCCTCAGCTGAAGGAAATGTGATGTGAATGAAATGTGATGTGTTGTGTAAAAAGAACATTGGCCTCAAATCAGCAGACTTGGTTTCCAGTGGGTGGCAGCTTTGCTACTCGATGACTGTGTGACCTCAAACGATTTATTTATGCTTTCTATCGCTTTTATCGACTCCAAAAGGGAAGTAGCAGCCTAGGTGGGAGTTCTAAGCCGTGTTATTTTACACACTGGTGTGTCTCAATCGATTCTCAGGTAAGTAATTTATTGCTGCTAGGAATAAAGTCCTGACATTTACAAACAGTTTATAGTCGGAGTGCAGATAAGTTTAGCCCTGTGATGTCATTCTCTCCAACTTACCTTCTGAAGGGGTTTCTGAAGAGTGTGAGTTGTGGCCACCATACTGGTAAGACCAGTGCCACTGCCACCAAGAACCTTTCAAATGACCAATTTCATTATTGACGTGCCTATAAAACGTTTTCATGGCTACCACTCCCCCAGAGTTTCTGGATATCTGTCTTTCATAAAAATATTTTTTGTCAACATTTCGCCAACATTCTGTCAATATTTTGTCAACTGGGTAAAATATTGTCAGTCAAGATACTGTCTTCTGGGCACAGCCTGGAGAAGACAGTATCTCTTAAATATGGCCCACCCAGTGTGAACTGCTGGCTGGATTTCCCCTAGCATTCCTTCTGGCTAACTACCCTCTTTGCAAAGGTAGTTACAGGTGAGGACACCTGCGGAGTGAGGCGGCTGAGGGAACTGTTGCTGATGCTTCTGACACCTGGGAGTGATTCTGGAGGCAGAAGTGTCTCTGGAATGTCTCTGCTGCTCTTTGATTCCGATTTTTGCTGCTGGCTCATGGAGAGTGATTTCCTGGGGTTTGAGTACTTTGAGTGTCGAATTCCATATTTTCATATTCTGGAATTTTCTTTGCCCCAAGGCATCTTAACAAAAGTATATGCTATGAGTCCAGCTATAACGAATAGCTCTCTCTTCCTCCCATTCCCCTCCCCCGCTCCCCGCTACTCCCACCAAACACAGACACTTAAAGAAACACCAGTAAATGGATAAGGTCACACCAAGGAGTGGTGATAACAGCCAGGGTAGTGAGAACACAACCCAACTCGGCCAGGGCTTTTTTATTGTTTACCCTGTAGTAGGCAGGGGCCAAGTTTTACATACATTAATTCTCATAACTCCATGAGGTAGGTAATATTAATATCTGCATTTTATAGGTACAAATGCTGAGGCACAGAGAGATTAAGTAACTCACCCAACAGGTAGCAATTGTCTGAGATTCACACTCAGGCAGTTTGGCTCCAAAATCAAGTCTCTTGACCCCTCTTCCATGCCCTGTCATCAGTACTCTAGGTTGACTGAGCTTCTGTTAGCTACTTTCACATAACTCTCCTCTGAAGTAGCTCTTCTTATCCCAGTGTTAAATTTGAAGAAGCCAAGGATAAGTGAAGTGAAATAAAGTGACTAAGTTCCCATAGGCAGTGAAGGAAATGCGATTTTTTTAAATTGAGGTATGGTTGATATTACACAAGTTACAGGTGTACAGTATAGTGATTCACAGTTTGTAAAGGTTATATTCCATTTATAGTTATTATAAAATATTGGCTGTATTTCCTGTGTTGTACAATATCCTTGTAGCTTATTTATTTTATACATAGTGTTTGTACTTCTTAATCCCCTATCCCATCTTGCCTCTCCTTCCTCCCTCTCCCCACTCGTAACCACTAGTTTGTGCTCTATATCTGTATGTTTCTTTTTTTTGTTATATTCACAAGTTTGTTGTAGTTTTTAGATTCCACATATAAGTGATATCATACAGTACTTGTCTTTCTCTGACTTACTGCACTTAGCATAATACCATCTAAGTCCATCCATATTGCTGCAAATGGCAAAATTTCCTTCTTTTTTATGGCTAATATTCCATTGTATATATAAACCACATCTTTATGCATTCGTCTGTTGATGGACACTTAGGTTGCTTCTATATCTTGGCAATTGTAAATAATGCTGCTGTGAACATTGAGGTGCGTGGATCTTTTCAACTTAGTGTTTTCATTTTTTTCAGACAAATACTCAGGAGTGGAATTGCTGAGTTATATGGTAGTTCTATTTTTAGTTTTTTGAGAAACCAAGGAGTTGGGATTTGAACGTAGGTCTCTTTGTCTATAAAGCCACAGCTTTGACTGTATTTCACACTGTTTTCTGAATAATAAAGTCATCTCATGGAAATGAACATGAAATATCCCCAGAATTTTTTCTGAAGACATTATTTGTCCTAACAGTTTGGAGTTTTCATCTGTAGTATAGCATCTTTTTCTAGTCACTGATTATTATTATTATTTTGCCAAGCACCAGGTTTTGAAGATCTGTGGAAGAGTCACTTTCACTACTGCTTGGGACATACATTCCAAATACATGGGACTGCCTGTCGATCTCTACCTTCCAAAGCCACACTCAGGTGCTGATAACATTTTCAGACTCAGCTCCTTCAGTCTTGAGCCAATCAGAACAGGCTTAATCCCTAAATCCCACCCTCTGGTGGGCAAGAAGAGCTAGTAAGCTGTCAGCTTCACAGCCAATCAGAACCAAGCCTGACAATGTACCAGATGTTCCACCTCACCAGCGCTGTTAGGATCTAGAGTTGGTTTTGATCACCTAAGGCAGCTCTGTGAGCTGCTGCTTCCTTCTTAAATGTCTCAGGTGACCCACCAAAAGATGGATGCCGTGTCCTCATTCTTGACTTTTCAGTCAAGTTCTTTGATGGGAACTTTGACCACTGATAAGCCATCAGCACAGTTCAGCTCCCCTGCTTTGAAAATAGGCTGTCACTTATCCTCAATCATTGGCTAGTATCTCCCCCTTCCATCCCCATCCCCCCAAATTGATCAATTACAAGTTTTCTAAGCCTTTCTAAGCATTTGAATTACATGTCAGTTACCACTCCTTTAGTGGCAAGGTCTTTTCAAGCCTCCACCCTAACCTTGGGTTGTTGGGAGGATTCAATAACTGCTATGAAAACTCAGTAGCAGTCAATCACCATTTGCTAATAGCAGCAAGAGTGATAGTAAGCAGCAGCTCCAATATGTCATTTTCAATTTCCCGTTCGAAATAACATGCATAAAGTGTTCCCATGGCAGGCACTGTGCTAGGCCCCAGGGATCAGTGACAGTGAGTCTGGATCATGTCCACAAGCTCTTGCAGACTCATTTGTGCCAGCAGAGCTGCCTTCTACTCCAACTTTATTCTACTTTTCTGAGAAGGTCAAATGACCTGTTTTTTTCAGGATCTTTGTATGATTGCATTTGCCTATTTTGGGGGAAAATTTTTTAAAAAACAGCTCCCAAAATTTAATTCAGAAGAGATACTGCAAGTATTTATGGTCAGAAATTGTAGGAGCCCCAGCGTGAGGCCACGTGGTCTGGGAAACGCAAGAGGAGCATGGGAAAGTGATCAACGGTGCCTTTCAAAAGGTCAGGGCTTCACAGCGCCAGTAAAGGAGGAGGGCACTCCCAGAATGAACCTGGAAAGGATAAATGGGTTTTCAAACACTGAGAAGAAATAGATAGAAAGTGAAAGAAGTTGAAACGTTACCTGCGAAGCCTCCTTCTCAAATTGGAGGAGAAAATGTTTGCTGTCAGTTTCTTGAGAGCAGAAGTTGCAAGGCTGACTGCGCTGTCTGCCTCGCGGGGCCCGTTCCCCCAAAGACCACCTTGCACCAGCCTTGCCAAGATTGCAAAGAGCTTCATGTACCACCAATGAAATATCTCCACCAGCTAGCGTTCACATTAAGGGAAACAATTAGCAAGTTAATTATTTGGATTTTTCCCCCCTTGCTTTTCTATTTTCAAAGCTGCTTTGCCTTGATCAGTAGCCTAAACACTTTTACATGCTCACCGAGCTTGCTTCTGCGGTTCTCAAGGCAAGTTTGCGAAAATAGAGCGTTTCAGAAAAGCCAGCCAACTAAAGTGAGAGTTTAATTTCTGACTGTACTCAGCGGAAACTCTTTATATGTTTATATACAATTAATTTTAGAATAGAAATAGATATGGAGATAGATTTCCAGTTGTTTTCCCAGAGTTTATCTTTGACTTTTAGTATTTTGAGGTCAGATTTCCAGCATTTTCATAATGAAACAAACCCAGAATAAGCAACCAAAGAGCCTTCACTTACTGGTAAGTGAAGTAGCAGGAAGTGACAAAAGGCTGTTCCAAAGCCCATGTGTCTTACTCAAGTAGAAACGCAGAGGATCTCACTGGCTAAAAATGATGTAAAAAATAAAGAACCAAATGAGAAGCAGGATATTCTAATAGGGGAAATCGGGGTCAGAACAAAACAGTATAAGGACAATAGTCTGGGGCCATTAAATGTAGGGAGAAGTAACCTGCCACTTCAGAGAATCTTTTCAGAGCACCACAGCTCTTGCGATTCATACTCGCCACAAGAGTAAAATCAGATTATGTTTAGTATACACTGAAAGGAAAAAACGGCATCATGATGAATGTTCTTTATAAATAATTCAATAAAAGTAAGAACATTTTTCTGAAAGATGCCTCTAAAAGGAATGTAATTTATCTAAAAAATGAATTTATGTGGAATACCTCTTCT
Source organism: Phocoena phocoena (assembly GCF_963924675.1). Taxonomy (NCBI): domain Eukaryota; kingdom Metazoa; phylum Chordata; class Mammalia; order Artiodactyla; family Phocoenidae; genus Phocoena; species Phocoena phocoena. The sequence continues at coordinate 165,950,464 of NC_089220.1, forward strand.
GCGAAGATGCTAGATGATGCATTAGGTTATATCATTGATCATGTTGCATCCCCTCTTACTTGTAAGTTAGGTATTATTACTCCCAACTTTCAGAGTCATAGTAAGGTGAATGGAATTAAGCAATATTTGCATATTCCAGGTGTGATCCAAGACACCATCGCTTCTTTTCTAGTTACTGACTTCATCCTACGCAGGTTTGGACTGGAAGGTTGGAGGGAAAACAAGCAGAGCCCCATTGCTGTTCTCTTTCCTTCCTCCAACTAATCTCTCACTCTCTCTTTCTTTCTCATTGCTCAGAATTGAATTGAAAGTTAAAATATTCTTTGCCTTAGGTAAATGCAGATTACAAAATGCCAATCTTACACCATTGTAAGGCAAGAAAACTTGAGTACACATGCAATACACTAGTCAAACATTCCAGTTATATGAACTAGCACAGTCCAGTTCATTTGGACTTTGCGTAGTGGCAGCAGTGAAGGGAAACACCACCAATCATTAAGTGAGCACTTACTGTATGCCGAGCACTGCACTTCATATAAGAACATATGTAATACGAGCTTTACTTACATGGTAAGAAAATATGCACTATTTATGGAATCATTTCTGTAATTCACCCAAACCTGTTTTCTGTTTGATATTAACCAAGTCCCATTTGGTTTTTACCCTGATTTTCACCGTTCGTGGTTAGTTATAGCTTGAGCTCCCAGCTTCTCCTAGAAGTCGGCTGTGAGCCAACGTGAATTTATCTAATAATCCCTCCTTGATGGTGTTATGACATTTACCTCTTTTTTTTTTTTTTACTTTTAAATTTTATTTTATTTTTGGCTGTGTTGGGTCTTCGTTGCTGCGCACAGGCTTTCTCTAGTTGTGGCGAGTGGGGGCTACTCTTCGTCGCGGTGTGTGGGCTTCTCATTACGGTGGCTTCTCTTGTTGCGGAGCACGGACTCTAGGTGCGCAGGCTCACTAGTTGTGGCACACGGGCTTAGCTGCTCCACGGCATGTGGGATCTTCCTGGACCAGGGATCGAACCCATGTCCCCTGCATTCGTAGGCAGATTCTTATCCACTGAGCCACCAGGGAAGTCGCAGCATTCACCTCTTGATCACCATACATTTTGTATTTTCTGAGTAAAGCTGTCACTTCTTTTTATTTATATTCTAAATTCTCTTTTTCAGATGTCAGGAGATGTCCCTTCATTGTTTAGTCAGCTCATGAGTCACGTGGCCAGAGTTCTGGCTCTACCACTAGTTAGTTCTGAGATCCTGATTTATTCACTGAGCATCCCTTGACTTCAGATTCCTCACCACTATGACAAAGGGTGGTCCTTAAGTTTCTACTGTCCCTACACCTCTCAAATTCTGTTATTTTATGATCCAATTAATACCCTTTGTGATTTCATAATCTTTGCTCATATTCCTTTATCTGGAACAGTACTGTAGCAATATATACCATCATTTGGAGATCTTTTTAAAAATATTTGATGCCAGGTCCCCACTCCAGACCAGTTAAAACTGGGGGTGGAGTCCAACAATATATTTTCAATTATGTTTCCAGTTCATTCAAATCTGCAGCCAGAATCAAGAATTCCTGGTTTTCACTAAAGCATCCTGGTTTTATTTGTGGTGTCTCCATTGGTCAGTACTACAGATAATCAGGTAGAAAGAAAAGGGAAAAATGTTCTCAGATCCCTCTTTATAGAAGCAAGGGGCCAGGCATCTGATAGGAGGAAAGTAGCCAATAGCAGAAGAGATATCATGATTTTGGAAGATATTATCAAGGAACCATTATTTTCTAGGTGCAGAATGTAATCCTTCAAAGGCTTGGCTGGTGAAGTTCCAGGATAACCAAGAAAAAGAGGGATTGATATCCATTTTGACTTGTCTTAAAAAGTTTCCCCCATGGAAACACATCTCCAGTTTTATAAGGCACAGTGGTGGGTACAGAGTATGCTCTACGAATATGCTTTGGATGAATGTTGGAATGGAGCTCTTCCACAAACAAGGGGAATCATACATCTGTTATAGTTCTGGCCTGTGTTCCATCTCTCATGGCCTCCCCTTTCATAAATTTCACTTCCTTGGAAAGCCATCTTGCAACAAGTGTTGCAGTTGAATTGGAATGTGTCATTCAGTGCTTTTTTTCTTGGCTTTGAAACATTTACTTCTCTTCCAGTGGAAAAGAAATAGACTCAAAGCAATATGTGCGCATGGGTTTATCTCTGGGCTTTCTATCCTGTTCCATTGATCTATATTTCTGTTTTTGTGCCAGTACCATACTGTCTTGATTACTGTAGCTTTGTAGTATAGTCTGAAGTCAGGGAGCCTGATTCCTCCAGCTCTGTTTTTCATTCTCAAGATCGCTTTGGCTATTCGGGGTCTTTTGTGTTTCCATATAAATTGTGAAATTTTTTGTTCTAGTTCTGTGAAGAATGCCAGTGGTAGTTTGATAGGGATTGCACTGAATCTGTAGATTGCTTTGGGTAGTTTAGTCATTTTCAAAATGTTGATTCTTCCAATCCAAGAACATGGCATATCTCTCCATCTGTTGGTATCATCTTTAATTTCTTTCAGCAGTCTTATAGTTTTCTGCATACAGGTTTTTTGTCTCCCTAGGTAGGTTTATTCCTAGGTATTTTATTCTTCTTGTTGCAATGATAAATGGGAGTGTTTTCTTGATTTCACTTTCAGATTTTTCATCATTAGTGTACAGGAATGCAAGAGATTTCTGTACACTAATTTTGTATCCTGCTGCTCTACCAAATTCATTGATTAGCTCTAGTAGTTTTCTGGTAGCATCTTTAGGATTCTCTATGTATAGTATCATGTCATCTTCAAACAGTGACAGTTTTACTTCTTCTTTTCCGATCTGGATTCCTTTTATTTCTTTTCCTTCTCTGATTGCTGTGGCTAAAACTTCCAAAATTATGTTGAATAATAGTGGTGAGAGTGGACAACCTTGTGTTGTTCCTGATCTTAGAGGAAATGGTTTCAGTTTTTCACCATTGAGGACGATGTTTGCTGTGGGTTGTCATATATGGCCTTTATTGTGTTGAGGTAGGTTCCCTCTATGTCCACTTTCTGGAGAGTTTTTATCATAAATGGGTGATAAATTTTGTCACAAGTTTTTCTGCATCTATTGAGATGATCATATGGTTTTTCTCCTTCAGTTTGTTAATATGGTGTATCACATTGATTGATTTGCGTATATTGAAGAATCCTTGTATTCCTGAGATAAACCCCACTTGATCATGGTGTATGATCCTTTTAATGTGCTGTTGGATTCTGTTTGCTAGTATTTTGTTGAGGATTTTTGCATCTATATTCATCAGTGATATTGGCCTGTAGTTTTCTTTTTTTGAGACATCTTTGTCTGGTTTTGGCATCAGGGTGATGGTGGCCTTGGAGAATGAGTTTGGGAGTGTTCCTCCCTCTGCTATATTTTGGAAGAGTTTGAGAAAGATAGGTGTTAGCTCTTCTCTAAATGTTTGATAGATTTCACCTGTGAAGCCACCTGGTCCTGGGCTATTGTTTGTGGGAAGATTTTTAATCACAGTTTCAATTTCAGTGCTTGTGATTGGTCTGCTTATATTTTCTATTTTTCCTGGTTCAGTCTCAGAAGGTTGTACCTCTCTAAGAACTTGTCCATTTCCTCCAGGTTGGGTCACCTTGTCTCTGCTAAAGTAGGCAAGAGTATACAATGGAGAAAAGACAGCCTCTTCAATAAGTGGTGCTGGGAAAACTGGACAGCTACATGTCAAAGAATGAAATTAGAACATTTCCTAACGCCATACACAAAAATAAACTCAAAATGGATTAAAGACCTAAACGTAAGGCCAGACACTATAAAACTCTTAGAGGAAAACATAGGCAGAACACTCTATGACATAAATCACAGCAAGGTCCTTTTTGACCCACCTCCTAGAGAAATGGAAATAAAAACAAAAATAAACAAATGGCACCTAATGAAACTGAAAAGCTTTTTCACAGCAAAGGAAACCATTAGCAAGACGAAAAGACAACCCTCAGAGTGGGAGAAAATATTTGCAAATGAAGCAACTGACAAAGGATTAATCTCCAAAATATATAAGCAGCTCATGCAGCTCAGTATCAAAAACACAAACAACCCAATCCAAAAATGGGCAGAAGACCTAAACAGACATTTCTCCAAAGAAGATATGCAGACTGCCAACAAACACATGAAAGGATGCTCAACACCACTAATCATTAGAGAAATGCAAATAAAAACTACAGTGAGATGTCACCTCACACCGATCAGAATGTGAGGAGATGAATGCTGAAGAAAAGGGAACCCTCTTGCACTGTTGGTGGGGATGTAAATTGATACAGCCACTATGGAGAACAATAGGGAGATTCCTTAAAAAACTAAAAATAGAACTACCATATGACCCAGCAATCCCACTACTGGGCATATACCCTGAGAAAACCATAATTCAAAAAGAGTCATGTACCAAAATGTTCATTGCAGCTCTATTTACAATAGCCCAGAGATGGAAACAACCCAGGTCCCATAGTTTTAAGCTTATGTGTCACTAGCTGTACTTTCTTTGGCTGACGAATAGATCGTCTTGTCTAATTTTCCTCTTTAAGTGATACTGAAGTTTCTAAGACTTTTATAAGATGTGGTCACATGTGAGGCAGAGAGCCCAGGGGCCATCTCCTCCATAGGAGGCGTTAGACCAAAGGAGGTAATAAGTCTCAGCCATATCACTACAGGCTGTTTGATTCTTCACTTTACTTTTATATAAGCTTTTATATCTGTGGGAGAGAATTTTTTTTAATATGTCCTGATGTGTGAAATGATATTTATTATTTTTAACATTTCTAGGACAGTTCCCTTGCACCCTCAGTCTAATGTTTTCCATCCATGAGCAAAACTCTTTCTATAGCTAGAAATAATGAATATTGGAAAAGTGAGACAACTCCATATTTGACATGTTTGTATTAACAGTGTGTATGCTTTGGTATCTTGAGAAGTTAATATATTTTTGCCTAAAGTAATTACAGTTTTTCTAGGAGTATACAGATAGTTTTCAGTGAGCCATAGATCTTTTGCCCTGTTAGATATGCACAGTGGTCTTTAAAAATTAGGAAGCTAATTCTCTTTGATAGCTTCTGAATAAATGTTCGCTATCAAAGGCTTTAACATTAGATATAAATTGACACTTGAATATCAAATAGGCTTTAAAAAGTCTCTCTTCTTGCTTTGCTAGCATCCATTTTGTCATATGCCAGATAAACACAGGTGTATAAAAGATTCATATTGTGATGCAGTATTCCTGATAGGTTCATGGACACAGCGAAATCTTGATTTGCAGTGACATAAAGGCATTGGGTTTCCACTGTTTCTTGTCAAGCTCCTGCAGAGACACCGTGGGAGCCAGATTGCGGGGGGTCGGGGGCAGAAAAGTTACCGGTAACACAGATGCAGACTGTCTCGGCAATGAGACGCAAGTGCCCTCTGCTTTTTCCTGGCAGGAAAGCTCTAGAACAAGACTGACTAATGAGACAGCTTGGCTTCAAGCAGCGCGAGACACTGAGTCAGATCACAGCAAGAAAAATCGCGTCGTGATTTATATTGAAATAACATACTCTTCACATTCAGCTCTTTGGGGAGGAGGCATACTCACATGCCAGAATGTTTTGCCTGTATCACCAAACCAGTGGATAGCATCCAAAGGTGGCGTTCCAACTGCTGTTTGGGTCAGCTCTTCCTTCTTGCTTAAAAGGATCACACTATTTTTCTCTTGATTCAGTTGTATAATTTTTCTTTTCCCAGAGGAGTTTGTTTGCTACGATATAAAAGATTCAGGGCTTCCCTGGTGGCGCAGTGGTTGAGCGTCCACCTGCCGATGCAGGGGACACGGGTTCGTGCCCCAGTCCGGGAAGATCCCACATTCCGCGGAGTGGCTGGGCCCATGAGCCATGGCCGCTGAACCTGCGTGTCCGGAGCCTGTGCTCCGCAACGCGAGAGGCCACAACAGTACTGAGAGGCCCGCGTACCACAAAAAAAAAAAAAAAAAAAAAAAAAAAGATTCAGTCATTGATTCAACAAATATTTACATTCGTGTTTGAGGCTCCATTTCAGATACTGGGCTGTCTTCAGCCTGTATGCCAAGGGAGAGACAGAATTAACAAATAGGTAAAAGGTGTGGTGTGCCAGATTGTGATAGGCGCAATGGAGTAAAATAAAGCAGCAAGTTCAGATAGGGCGTGCAGGGTGAGGAGGGGGTGCTGTTGTAAACAGTGTGATCGGGGAAGGCCTCCCTGAGTAGATGATATTTGGGCAGTGAAATGGAAGGGAATAGAGAGTAAGCCATGTGCCTGTCTGGGGAAGAGTGATGGGGGTGAAGGCTTAGAGGCATGAGGAGAGAGCAAAGTATGAAATACACATAAGGAAAACGAGTAAGTCAGTGGATAAGGGACATGTAGAATTGATGGGCAGTTGAAGGATTACAGGTTTGGGGTTAGACCAGCAACATGGTGATGTGTGTGTTTTCCAGCCACATTCAGCTGCTTGCCTGGTACAGAGGACCTGGAGTGCTGGATTCATCCAGGGTGGAGTTTGCCAGGTGAACAAGGTGGAGAAAGAGGGGTCCACAGAGTTGAAGCTGTATGCAATGGTGTGATGATAATGATGAACCCTACAAGGCATGCTTGGGGTGAAGTGAGAACACCGGCTGTGGGGGTGGAGTATGTCAAAAGGTGGTAGGGTTAATGGATTGACGAGCTATATAAGGTCGTCAGTAATTACTAAAGACATGGTCCTCGTAGTTCATTATGGCATGAAACTATTGTCTATTTTGATGAAAGGTAAGCACATTCATCACTGAAGCTGATTTTACTTTGAATCTACTTAATTAAGTTTTCAGCCATTAAAATTAAATTTATGCAAAGCGGACTATGGCTTTGAACATTAGTATGCATTCTTTTACTTACAATTATGAAATGAATATATTAGTGTATAATCTAAAAACAATTAGTGATTGCTATAATACATTTCAGTAATCTGTCTCTTGTAAAGTAGTAAATTGCCAAAGACAGAATTTAACTATCCTGAGAACTTTAAAAATATGTATGCTTCTTTGGAACCCCAGTGGCTTGGGAAAATGATGACAAACGACATAATCTATCTCTCCTCCTATTTTGTAAATCACTTTAATTTTTCTAAATTGCTGAAGAGGGATTTACTGTGGTTAAGGAACACTTTTCAAAAATCTAATTGATAAAATTGTGTTCTATAAGACAGATGCTTGACCTTGATACGATTTTGTCCATTACACTTCAGAATTTCTATATGTGAATGGGGGTTTAGCCACGCTACAGTCTAACCCAATGACCTTTCCCTCCATTGACCCAAGGGGCCATCTTGGATACCTTGCTCCATGCCCACTTCCCTGATTGGATGAGAAGTACCGTTTTCCTCTAGCATGAGGACCCAGCCTGGTGGGCCCAGGTGCAGCTGTTTCCTCTCACACAACCTTGTAGCCAGGTCACTTTCCACTGATTCTGTTTTGACTGGTCATGGCTAATGTTCTGATGTCTGATGCTGGAGCCTGCCTACCCACTTACTAAGATTTAATCACAACACAGGTGTGAGGGACAGTATATCCCTCACACCCTTTATCTGGGATAAAATACAGACTCCAATTCCGGTAAATGAAGTTGCCTCTTTCTGGTCTCGAAAGTGTTATAATATTCATCAGCATAAAAGTTAGACTAAAATTTCGAATACATTTAAAAACAACCAAAACACATATCAAAAATCCCACAGTTTTGAGGTTACCGAATTCCTGGTTAGCATGAGATGACTCGATGTTTGCTTCTGTTTCTCAATTTGGGAAGCTTGTGGTCTCAGGTGTTTTCTCGCACTCAGTCTCTTGGTCCATACCAGTGACAAATGTTCGAGGCCAAGTTCAAATTGTTCGCTATTGTTCTCAAGATTCTCAAGCCTAGATCCACTAGCCATTGTCTTGCCTTCGTATGAGATCAGTGTGGAGCCTGAGTGAACCTAGTAAGGTGGCTCTGAGTTCACCTATGTGTCCAGTCCTCAACTGGACTCTACTTGAACTTCTACCTTGAACTGCTGTGCTTAGATACAGGTCTTTGACAAAAGTAGTATTATGGTCTGCATACAGCATATCATGCTATATGGGCTGGATGTCTAAAGCTTTGCTATTTGAATCATGACAGAAGAAAACTACAGCAGGTCCTCTCTTTTCACATATAATGTGTTTCTGAAGATGTCAAATGTGGGAAAATTGAAAAATAGACTTATATGTTTCAAGGCATTTCTATTTATATAGAGATTTAAAAAAATTAAGTCCCTAATTACATTTTACCTATAATCTTCAATGATATGGTTTTAATATTTGGGATATATTCTTAAATTTTGTTCTTTCTTCAAAATTAAACAGACATCTTCTTAGTTCTAATAAGCGTTCAGTTGAGGCTAGAGATATGCTATTTTGTTTAACAATCTGTGTTCCTTATCAGTAGTATCAGAGCTTTCATTGTGTCTTCTCTTCATTCCTGTAAGATAATCATGATAAAATGCAATATCGTATTCATATTCTCAAATAAACTTCACTGAACAGATGAAGATAGCAATATCCCAAACCTGAGCCGCTGTATATCAGACATTGCCATCATGCAGTGACTTGGGAGGCTTATCCACCATTATATCAAAGTATGGCTGTTTAGAGGACCAATGATACATAATTAATGGTTTCATGAAAACCAGACTATCACTGCCAAGGAAGGCCTGCTTACTATTTTCCAAAGCAGATGCCATGAATGAGGGAGAGAAAAGTGTTGAAGGGGAACTAGGACAGAGTGGCTAATGGGGGATGGAGGAAGAGGGTGCAAGGTGCCCCAAATTTGCCTTACCTGTCCATTGATGATGGTTGGGAAACATGATTCAACACTCCCTCACATTTAAAGTATGTTTTATTTTGTGTGGAATAGCATCTGGCAATAATTTTTCTTTTTTAACATCTTTATTGCAGTATAATTGCTTTACAATGGTGTGTTAATTTCTGCTGTATAACAAAGTGAATCAGCTATGCATTTACATATATCCTGATATCTCCTTCCTCTTGGGTCTCCCTCCCACCCTCTCTATCCCACCCCTATAGGTGGACACAAAGCACCTAGCTGATCTCCCTGTGCTATGCGGCTGCTTCCCACTAGCTATCTATTTTACATTTGGTACTCTCTCACTTCGTCCCAGCTTCCCCTTCCCCCTGCCAAGTCCATTCTCTAGTCTGCGTCTTTATTCCTGTCCTGCCCCTAGGTAAATCAGAACCTTTTTTTTTTTACATTCCATATATATGTGTTAGCATACAGTATTGTTTTTCTCTTTCTGACTTACTTCACTCTGTATGACAGTCTCTAGGTTCCTCCACCTTGCTACAAATAACTCAATATTGTTTGTTTTTATGGCTGAGTACTATTCCGTTGTATATATGTGCCACATCTTTTTTATCCATTCATCTGTCGATGGACACTTAGGTTGCTTCCATGTCTTGGCTATTGTAAATAGAGCTGCAGTGAACATTGGGGTACGTGATTTTTTTTTTTTTTTTTTGCGGTACGCAGGCCTCTCACTGTTGTGGCCTCTCCCGTTGTGGAGCACAGGCTCCGGATGCACAGGCTCAGCGGCCATGACTCACGGACGCAACCGCTTCGCGGCATGTGGGATCTTCCCCGACTGGGGCACGAACCCGTGTCCCCTGCATTGGCAGGCAGACTCTCAGCCACTGCGCCACCAGGGAAGCCCCATGACTCTTTTTGAATTATGGTTTTCTCACGGTATATGCCCAGTAGTGGGATTGCTTGGTCGTATAGTAGTGCTACTTTTAGTTTTTTGAGGAACCTCCATACTGGCTGTATCAACTTACATTCCCACCAACAGTGCAAGAGGGTTCCCGTTCCTCCATACCCTCTCCAGCATTTATTGTTTGTAGACTTTTTGATGATGGCCATTCTGACCGGTGTGAGGTGATACCTCATTGTAGTTTTGATTTGCATTTCTCTAATTGGTGATGTTGAGCATCCTTTCATGTGTTTGTTGGCAATCTGTATATCTTCTTTGGAGAAAGTGTCTATTTAGGTCTTCTGCCCAGTTTTGGATTGGGTTGTTTGTTTTTTTGATATTGAGCTGCATGAGCTGCTTATATATTTTGGAGATTAATCCTTTGTCAGTTGCTTCATTTGCAAATATTTTCTCCACTCTGCGGGTTGTCTTTTCATCTTGTTTATGGTTCCCTTTGCTGTGCAAAAGCTTTTAAGTTTTGTTAGGTGCCATTTGTTTCTTTTTGATTTTATTTCCATTTCTCTAGGAGGTGGGTCAAAAGAGATCTTGCTCTGATTTATGTCATAGAGTGTTCTGCCGATGTTTTCCTCTAAATGTTTTATAGTGTCTGGCCTTACATTTAGGTCTTTAATCCATTTTGAGTTTATTTTTGTGTATGGCATTAGGAAGTGTTCTAATTTCATTCTTCTATATGTAGCTGTCCAGTTTTCCCAGTACCACTTATTGAAGAAGCTGTCTCTTCTCTATTGCATATTCTTGCCTCCTTTATCAAAGAAAAGGTGACCGTATATGCATTGCTTTATCTCTGGCCTTTCTATCCTGTTCCATTGATCTATATTTCAGTTTTTGTGCCAATACCATACTGTGTTGCTTACTGTAGCTTTGTAGTATAGTCTGAAGCCAGGGAGCCTGATTCCTCCAGCTCCGTTTTTCTTTTTCAAGGTTGCTTTGGCTATTCGGGATCTTTTGTGTTTCCATACAAACTGTGAAATTTTTTGTTCTAGTTCTGTGAAAAATGCCAGTGATAGTTTGATAGGAATTGCATTGAGTCTGTAGATTGCTTTGGGTAGTATAGTCATTTTCACAATGTTGATTCTTCCAATCCAAGAATATGGTGTATCTCTCCACCTGTTTGTATCATCTTTCATCACTGTCTTATAGTTTTCTGCATACAGGTCTTTTGTCTTCTTAGGTAGGTTTATTCCTGCGTATTTTATTCATTTTGTTGCAGTGGTAAATGGGACTGTTTCCTTAATTTCTGTTTCAGATTTTTCATCATTAGTGTATAGGAATGCAAGAGATTTCTGTGCATTAATTTTGTATCCTGATACTCTACCAAATTCATTACCTCTAGTAGTTTTATGGTAGCATCTTTAGTTTTCTCTATGTATAGTATCATGTTTTCTGCAAACAGTGACAGTTGTACTTCTTCTTTTTCGATTTGGATTCCTTTTATTTCTTTTTCTTCTCTGATTGCTGTGGCCAAAACTTCCAAAACTATGTTGAATAACAGTGGTGAGAGTGGGCAACCTTGTCTTGTTCCTGATCTTAGTGGAAGTGGTTTCAATGTTTCACTGTTGAGAACGATGTTGGCTGTGGGTTTGTTGTATATGGCCTTAATTATATTGAGGTAAGTTCCCTCTATGCCTCCTTTCTGGAGGGTTTTTTATCATAAATGGGTGCTGAATTTTGTTGAAAGCTTTTTTTGCATCTACTGAGATGATCATATGGTTTTTCTCATTCAGTTTGTTAATATGGTGTATCACATTGGTTGATTTGTGTATATTGAAGAATCCTTGCATTCCTGGGATAAACCCCACTTGATCATGGTGTATGATCCTTTTAATGTGCTGTTGGATTCTGTTTGTTAGTATTTTCTTAAGGATTTTTGCATCTATGTTCATCAGTGATATTGGCCTGTAGTTTTCTATTTTCGTGGCAACTTTGTCTGGTTTTGGTATCAGCGTGTTGGTGGCCTCGTAGAATGAGTTGGGGAGTGTCCTCCCTCTGCTATATTTTGGAAGAGTTTGAGAAGGATAGGTGTTAGCTCTTCTCTAATTGTTTGATAGCATTTGCCTGTGAAGCCATCTGGTCCTGTGCCATTGTTTGTTGGAAGATTTTTCATCACAGTCTCAATTTCAGTGCTTGTGATTGGTCTGTTTATATTTTCTATTTCTTCCTGGTTCAGGCTTGGAAGGTTGTACTTTTCTAAGAAATTGTCCATTTTATTGGCATTATAGTTGCTTGTAGTAATCTCTCATGATCCTTTGTATTTCTGCAGTGTCAGTGGTTACTTCTCCTTTTTTATTTCTAATTCTGTTGATTTGAGTCTTCTCCCTTTTTTTCTTGATGAGTCTGGCTTATGGTTTATCAATTTTGTTTATCTTCTCAAAGAACCAGCTTTTAGTTTTATTCATCTTTGCTATCATTTCCTTCATTTTTTTCTTTTAATTCTGATCTGATCTTTTTTCTTTTTAATGATTCAAAAGAACATGACTTTTAATTTATTTCTCTTTCAGAAAAGAGCATGAGCAAGGAAGTTTCCTTTGCATTCAAAGGTTGACATTAAGATTTATGTAGTAAGGGCCTCCCTAGTGGCGCAGTGGTTGAGAGTCCGCCAGCCAATTCACGGGGCACTGGTTCATACCCCGGTCCGGGAAGATCCCACATGCCACGGAGCGGCTAGACCCATGAGCCATGGCCGCTGAGCCTGCGCATCTGGAGCCTGTGCTCTGCAACGGGAGAGGCCACAACAGTGAGAGGCCTGCATACCGCAAAAAAAAAAAAAAAAAAAAAAAAAGATTTATGTAGTAAAATCCGTATTTATATATTACTAATCGGTATGATTAATGTTTAAGTTCAGTATGGCTTATAGCTATTCAGTTAGTTAATGAAGATACTACAATGACTAAAGTAAAATTGATCCGAATTATATTTTTAAGCTTCTGATTATCCTTTAAGAAGTTTTTCAAGTCCCACCAGTGCCATTTTCCTTGGCACCTCTAGCTTGAATAATCTCTCTCTTTACAGAACACTAAGGATTTACTGTCTCTACAACTTATTTGTCAATGAATTGGGTGCTACACTGGGGCCCCTTTTTTTTTTAATTTTTGAATTTTATTTAATTTATTTTTTTATACAGCAGTTTCTTATTAGTCATCCATTTTATACACATCAGTGTATACATGTCAATCCAAATCTCCAAATTCATCACACAACCACCACCACCCCCACCGCTTCCCCTCCTTGGTGTCCATATGTTTGTTCTCTACATCTGTGTCTCAGTTTCTGCCCTGCAAATTGTTTCATCTGTACCATTTTTCTAGATTCCACATATATGCGTTAATATACAATATTTGTTTTTCTCTTTCTGACTTATTTCACTCTGTATGACCGTCTCTAGATCCATCCATGTCTCTACAAATGGCCCAATTTCATTCCTTTTTATGGCTGAGTAATATTCCATTGTATATATGTACCACATCTTCTTTATCCATTCATCTGTCGATGGGCATTTAGGTTGCTTCCATGACCTGGCTACTGTAACTAGTGCTGCAGTGAACCTTGGGGTGCATGTGTCTTTTTGAATTATGGTTTTCTCTGGGTATATACCCAGTAGTGGGATTGCTGGGTCATATGGTAATTCTGTTTTTAGGTTTTTAAGGAGCCTCCACATTGTTCTTCATAGTGGCTGTATCAATTTACATTCCCATCAACAGTGCAAGAGGGTTCCCTTTTCTCAACACCCTCTCCAGCATTTGTTGTTTGTAGATTTTCTGAGGATGCCCATTCTAACTGTTATGAGGTGATACCTCATTGTAATTTTGATTTGCATTTCTCTAATAATTAATGATGTTGAGCAGCTTTTCATGTGCCTGTTGGCCATTGTTATGTCCTCTTTGGAGAAATGTCTATTTAGGTTTTCTGCCCATTTTTGGATTGGGGTGTTTGTTTTTTTGATATTGAGCTGCATGAGCTGTTTATGTATTTGTGAGATTACTCCTTTGTCAGTTGCTTCCTTTGCAAATATTTTCTCCCATCCTGAGGGCTATCTTTTCGTTTTGTTTATGGTTTCCTTTGCTGTACGAAAACTTCTAAGTTTCATTAGGTCCCATTGGTTTATGTTTGTTTTTATTTCCATTACTTTAGCAAGTGGATCAAAAAGATCTTGCTCTGATTTATGTCAAAGAGCATTCTTCCTATGTTTTCCTCTAAGAGTTTTATAGTGTCTGGTCTTACATTTAGGTCTCCAATCCATTTTGAGTTTATTTTTGCATATGGTGTTAGGGAGTGTTCTAATTTCCTTCTTTTACATGTAGCTGTCCAGTTTTCCCAGCATCGCTTATTGAAGAGACTGTCTTTTCTCCATTGTATATCCTTGCCTCCTTTGTCAGAGATTAGTTGACTACATGTGCGTGGGTTTATCTCTGAGATTTCTATCCTGTTCCATTGATCTATATTTCAGTTTTTGTGCCAGTACCATATTGTGTTGCTTAGTGTAGCTTTGTAGTATAGTCTTAAGTAAGGGACTCTGATTCTCCTATCTCCATGTTGTTCCCTCAAGACTGTTTTGGCTGTTCGAGGCCTTTGCTGTGTCCCTACAAATTAGAAGATTTTTTGTTCCAGTTCCGTAAAAAATGCCATTGGTAATTTGATAGGGATTGGATTGAATCTGTAGATTGCTTTGGGTAGGATAGTCATTTTCACAATATTGATTCTTCCAATCCAGAAACACGGTATATCTCTCCATCTGTTGGTATCATCTTTACTTTCTTTCATCAGTGTCTTATAGTTTTCTGCATACAAGTCTTTTGTCTCCCTAGGTAGGTTTATTCCTAGGTATTTTATTCTTTTTGTTGCAGTAGTAAATGGGAGTGTTTCCTTAATTTCTCTTTCAGATTTTTCATCATTACTGTATACGAATGCAAGAGATTTCTGTGCATTAATTTTTTATCCTGCCACTTTACCAGATTCATTGATTAGCTCTAGTAGTTTTCTGGTGGCATCTTTAGGATTCTCTGTGTATAGTATCATGTTTTCTGCAAACAGAGACAGTTTTACTTCTTCTTTTCCAATTTGTATTCCTTTTTTTTTCTCTTTTTATCCTCTGATTGCCATGGCTAGGACTTGCAAAACTATGTTGAATAATAGTGATGAAAGTCGACATTCTTGTCTTATCCCCGATCTTGGAGGAAATGCTTTCAGTTTTTCACCATTGAGAATGATGTTTGCTGTGGGTTTGTTGTATATGGCCTGTATTATGTTGAGGCAGGTTCCCTCTATGCCCACTTTTCGGAGAGTTTTTATCATAAATGGCATTGAACTTTGTCAAAAGTTTCCCTGCATCTTTTGAGATGATCATATGGTGTTTATTCTTCAATTTGTTAATATGGTGTATCACATTGATTAATTTGCGTATATTGAAGAATCCTTGCATTCCTGTGATAAACCCCACTTGATCATGGTGTATGATCCTTTTAATGTGCTGTTGGATTCTGTTTGCTAGTATTTTGTTGAGGATTTTTGCATCTATATTCATCAGTGATATTGGTCTATAATTTTCTTTATTTTGTAGTATCTTTGTCTGATTTTGGTATCAGGATGATGGTGGCCTCATAGAATGAATTTGGGAGTGTTCCTTCCTCTGCAATTGTTTGGAAGAGTTTGAGAAGGATGGGTGTTAGCTCTTCTCTAAATGTTTGATAGAATTCACCTGTGAAGCCATCTGGTTCTGGACTTTTGTTTGCTGGAAGATTTTTAATCACAGTTTCAATTTCATTACTTGTGATTGGTCTCTTCATATTTTCTATTTCTTCCTGATTCAGTCTTGACAGGTTATACCTTTCTAAGAATTTGTCCATTTCTTCCAGGTTGTCCATATTATTGGCATAGAGTTGCTTGTAGTAGTCTCTTAGGATGTTTTGTATTTCTGTGGTGTCTGTTGTAACTGCTCTTTTTTATTTCCAATTTTACTGATTTTAGTCCTCTCCCTGTTTTTCTTGATGAGTCTGGATAATGGTTTATCAATATTGTTTATCTTCTCAAAGAACCAGATTTTAGTTTTATTGATTCTTGCTATTTTCTTTGTTTCTATTTCATTTATTTCTGCTCTGATCTTGATGATTTCTTTCCTCCTGCTAACTTTGACTTTTGTTTGTTCTTCTTTCTCTAGTTCCTTTAGGTGTAAGGTTAGATTGTTTATTTGAGATTTTTCTTGTTTCTTGAGGTAGGATTGTATTGCTATAAACTTCCTCTTAGAACTGGTTTTGCCGCATTCCATAGGTTTTAGATTGTTGTGTTTTCACTGTCATTTGTCTCTAGGTATTTTTTAATTTCCTCTTTGATTTCTTCAGTGATCTCTTGGTTATTTAGTAATGTATTGTTTAACCTCCATGTGTTTGTGTTTTTTACGTTTTTTTCCCTGTACTTGATTTCTTATCTCATAGCGTTGCGGCCCGAAAAGATGCTTGGTATGATTTCAGTTTTCTTAAATTTACTGAGGCTTGATTTGTGACCCAAGTTGTATCTATCCTGGAGATTGTTTCTTGCGCACTTGAGAAGAAAGTATAATATGCTGTCTTTGGATGGAATGTCCTATAAATATCAATTAAATCTATCTGGTCTATTGTGTCATTTAAAGCTGTGTTTCCTTGTTAATTTTCTGTTTGGATGATCTGTCCATTGGTGTAAGTGAGGTGTTAAAGTCCCCCAGTATTATTGTGTTACTGTCGATTTCCTCTTTTATAGCTGTTAGCAGTTGCCTTATGTATTGGCGGTGCTCTTATGTTTGGTGCATATATATTTATAATTGTTATATCTTCTTCTTGGTTTGATCCCTTGATCATTATAGTATCCTTCCTTGTCTCTTGTAACGTTCTTTATTTTAAAGTCTATTTTATCTGATATGAGTATTGCTACTCCAGCTTTCTTTTGATTTCGTTTTGCATGGAATATCTTTTTCCATCCCCTCAGTTTCAGTCTGTATGTGTCCCTAGGTCTGAAATGCATCTCTTGTAGATAGCATATGTGTGAGTCTTATTTTTGTATCCATTCAGCCAGTCTGTGTCTTTCGGTGGGAGCATTTAATCCATTTACATTTAAGGTAATTATCTATATGTATGTTCCTATTACCATTTTCTTAATTTTGGGGGGTTTGTTTTAGTAGGTCCTTTTCTTCTCTTGTGTTTCCCACTCAGAGAAGTTCCTTTAGAATTTGTTTTGGAGCTGGTTTGGTGGTGCTGTATTCTCTTAGCTTTTGCTTGTCTGTAAAGGTTTTGATTTCTCCATCAAATCTGAATGAGATCCTTGCTGGGTAGAGTAATGTTGGTTGTAGGTTCTTCCCTTTCATCACTTTAAGTATATCATGCCACTCCCTTCTGGCTTGTAGAGTTCCTGCTGAGAAATCAGCTGTTAACCTTATGGGAGTTCCCTTTTATGTTGTTTGTCGTTTTTCCCTTGCTGCTTTGAATAATTTTTCTTTAATTTTTGCCAATTTGATTACTATGTGTCTCGGCATGTTTCTCCTTGGGTTTATCCTGTATGGGACTCTGTGCGCTTCCTGGGCTTGGGTGGCTATTTCCTTTCCCATGTTAGGGAAGTTTTTGACTATAATCTCTTCAAATATTTTTTGGGGTCTTTTCTCTCTCTCTTCTCCTTCTGGGACCCCTACAATGCAAATGCTGTTGTGTTTAATGTTGTCCCAGAGGTCTCTTAGGCTGTCTTCATTTCTTTTCATTCTTCTTTCTTTATTCTGTTCTGCAGCAATGAATTCCACCATTCTGTCTTCCAGGTTACTTACTCGTTCTTCTGCCTCAGTTATTCTGCTAGGGTTCCTTCTAGTGTGTTTTTCATTTCAGTTATTGTATTGTTCATCTCTGTTTGTTCTTTAATTCTTCTATATCTTTGGTAAACATTTCTTCCATCTTCTCAGTCTTTGCCCCCATTCTTTTTCCGAGGTCTTGGATCATCTTCTCTATCATTATTCTGAATTCTTTTTCTGGAAAGTGGCCTATCTTCACTTCATTTAGTATTTTTCTGGGGTTTTATCTTGTTCCTTCATCTGGTACATAGCCCTCTGCCTTTTCATCTTGTCTATCTTTCTGTGAATGTGGTTTTTGTTCCACTGGCTGCAGGATTGTAGTTCTTCTTGCTTTTGCTGTCTGCCCTCTGGTGGATGAGGCTATCTAAGAGGCTTGTGCAAGTTTCCTGGTGGGAGGGACTGGTGGTAGGTAAAGCTGGCTGTTGCTCTGGCGGGCAGAGTTCAGTAAAACTTCAATCCGCTTGTCTGCTGATTGGTAGGGCTGAGTCCTCTCCCTGTTGCTTGTTTGGCCAGAGGCGACCCAACACTGGAGCCTACCTGGGCTCTTTGATGGGGCTAGTGGCAGACTCTGGGTGGGTTCATGCCAAGGAGTACTACCCAGAACTTCTTCTGCCAGTGTCCTTGTCCTCACAGTGATAGAGAGCCACCCGCCAACTCTGCAGGAGACCCTCCAAAAATAGCAGATAGGTCTGGTTTTGTCTCCGTTGGGTCACTGCTCCTTCCCCTGGGTCCCAAGGTGCACACCATTTTCTGTGTGCCCTCCAAGAGTGGAGTCTGTGTTTGCCCCAGTCCTGTCAAAGCCCTGCAATCAAATCCCACTAGCCTTCAAAGTCTGATTCTCTAGGCATTCCTCCTTCCGTTGCCAGACCCCCAGGCTCAGATGCCTGACGTGGGGCTCAGAACCTTCACTCCAGTGGGTGGACTTCTGTGGTATAAGTGTTCTCCAGTTTGTGAGTCACCCACCCAGCAGTTGTGGGATTTGATTTTACTGTGATTGCACCCCTCCTACTGTCTCATTGTGGCTTCTCCTTTGTCTTTGGATGTGGGGTGTCTTTTTTGGTGACTTCCAGTGTCTTCCTGTCAATGACTGTTCAGCAGTTGGTTGTGGTTCCTGTGTTCTCGCAAGAGGGAGTGAGAGCACTACCTTCTACTCTACCATCTGGAGCCAGTCTCTCTGATCTGATCTTTATGATTCTTTCCTTCTGCTAACTTTGGGGTTTTTTTGTTCTTCTTTCTCTCTTTGCTTTAGGTGTAAGGTTAGGTTGTTTGAAATGTTTCTCGTTTCTTGAGGTAGGATTGTGTTGCTATAAACTTCCCTCTTAAAACTGCTTTTGCTGCATCCCATAGGTTTTGGGTTGTTGTGTTTTCATTGTCATTTGTTTCTATGTATTTTTTGATTTCCTCTTTGATTTCTTCAGTGATCTCTTGGTTATTAAGTAGTGTACTGTTTAGCTCCATGTGTTTGTATTTTTTACAGATTTTTTCATGTAATTGATATCTAGTCTCCAAGCGTTGTGGTCAGAAAAGATACTTGATACGATTTCAATTTTCTTAAATTTACCAAGGCTTTAGTTGTGACCCAAGATATGATCTATCCTGGAGAATGTTCCATGAGAACTTGAGAAGAAACTGTATTCTGTTGTTTTTGGATGGAATGTCCTATAAATATCAATTAAGTCCATCTTGTTTAATGTATCATTTAAAGCTTGTGTTTCCTTATGTATTTTCATTTTGGATGATCTGTCCATTGGTGAAAATGGAGTGTTAAAGTTCCCTACTATGATTGTGTTACTGTCGATTTCTCCTTTTATGGCTGTTAGCATTTGCCTTATGTATTGAGGTGCTCCTATATTGGGTGCGTAAATATTTACAATTGTTATATCTTCTTCTTGGATTCGTCCCTTGACCGTTATGTAGTGTCCTTGTTTGTCTCTTGTAATAGTCTTTATTTCAAAGTTTGTTTTGTTGGTTATGAGAATTGTTACTCCAGCTTTCTTTTGATTTCCATTTGCCTGGAATATCTTTTTCCATCTCCTCACTTTCAGTCTGTATGTGTCCCTATGTCTGAAGTTGGTCTCTTGTAGACAGCATATGTACGGGTTTTGTTTTTGCATCCATTCAACCAGTCTGTGCCTTTGGTTGGAGCATTTAATCCATTTACATTTAAGGTAGTTATTGATGTGTATGTTCCTATTACCATTTTCTTAATTGTTTTGGGTTTGTTATTGTAGGTCTTTTCCTTCTCTTGTGTTTCCTGCCTAGAGAAGTTCCTTTAGCATTTGTCGTAGAGCTGGTTTGGTGGTACTTAATTCTCTTAGCTGTAAAGCTTTTAATTTCTCCGTCGAATCTGAATGAGATACTTGCTGGGTAGAGTAATCTTGGTTGTAGGTTCTTCCCTTTCATCACTTTAAGTATATCATGCCACTCCCTTCTGGCTTGCAGAGTTTCTGCTGAAAGATCAGCTGTTAACCTTATGGGTATTCCCTTGTATGTTATTTGTTGTTTTTCCCTTGCTGCTTTCAACATTTTTTCTTTGTACTTAATTTTTGATAGTTTTATTAATATGTGCCTTGGCGCGTTTTCCTTGGATTTTTCCTGTATGGGACTGTCCATACTTCCTGGACTTCATTGACTATTTCCTTACCCATGTTAGGGAAGTTGTCAACTGTAATCTCTTCAAATATTTTCTCAGTCCCTCTTTTTTTCTTTTCTTCTTCTGGGACCCCTAGAATTGGAATGTTGGTGCATTTAATGTTGTCCCAGAGGCCTCTGAGGTTGTCCTCAATTCTTTTCATTCTTTTTTTTTTATTCTGCTCTGTGGTAGTTATTTCCACCTTTTTTTTTTTTTTTTTTGCGGTACACGGGCCTCTCACTGTTGTGGCCTCTCCCATTGCGGAGCACAGGCTCCAGATGCGCAGGCTCAGCGGCCATGGCTCATGGGCCCAGCCACTCCACGGCATGTGGGATCTTCCTGGACCGGGGCACGAACCCGCGTCCCCTGCATCGGCAGGCAGACTCTCAACCACTGCGCCACCAGGGAAGCCCTGTTTTCACCATTTTATCTTCCAGGTCACTTATCTGTTCTTCTGCTTCAGTTTTTCTACTATTGAGTCTTTCTAGAGAATTTTTAATTTCATTTATTCTGTTGTTCATCATTGTTTGTTTGCTCTTTAGTTCTTCTAGGTTGTTGTTAAATGTTTCTTGTGTTTTTTTCTGCATTCTATTTCCAAGATTTTGAATCATGTTAACTATCATTACTCTGAATTCTTTTTCAGGTAAACTGCCTATTTCCTCTTCATTTGTTAGGTCTGGTGGGTTTTTACCTTGCTCCTTCATGTGCTGTGTGTTCTCTGTCTTCTCACTTTGCTTAACTTACTGGGTTTGGAGTCTCCATTTCACAGGCTGCAGGTTGGTAGTTCCTGTTGTTTTTGGTGTCTGCTCCTAGTGTGTAAGGTTGGTTAGTTGGTTGTATAGGCTTTGTGGTGAAGGGGCCTGGTGCCTTTGTTCTGGTGGATGAGGCTGGATCTTGTCTCTCTGATGGGCAGGACCACGTCCCGTGGTGTGTTTTGGGGTGTCTGTGAACTTATTATGATTTTGGGCAGCCTCTTTGCTAATGGGTGGGGTTGTGTTCCGGTCTTGTTAGTTGTTTGGCATAGGGTGTCCAGCACTGTATCTTGCTGGTTGTTGAGTGGAGCTGCATCTTAGCGTTGAGATGGAGATCTCTGGGAGAGCTTTCATTATTTGATAGTACGTGGTGCCGGGGGGTCTCTGGTGGTCCAGTGTTCTGAGCTCAGCCCTCCCACCTCAAAGGCTCAGGCCTGACCCCTGGCCAGAGCACCAACACTCTGTCAGCTGCAGAGCTCAGAAGAAAAGGGAGAGAAAGAAAGAAAGAAAGAAAATAAAGCTACTAAAATGGAAAAAAATTATTAAAAATGAAAAAGTAATTTTAAAGAAGAGAGAAAGAATGAAGAGTGCAACCAAAGCAAAACTCAATTCCAGCAATGATAACAAGTACTGAAAACAATACTAAAAAAACAAAGCAAAACACGGACAGTCAGAACCCTAGGACAAATGGCAAAAGCAAAGCTATACAGACAAAATCACACAGAGATGCATACACATACACACTCACAAAAAGAGAAAAAAGAAAAAAATATACATATATATAAAAAATAAAAAAAGAGAACAACCAAATTAATAAACAAATCTACCAATGATAATAAACTCCAAATACTAAACTAAGATAAACGTAAAACCAGAAACAAATTAGATGGAAAAAGCAAACCCCAAGTGTACAGTTGCTCCCAAAGTCCACCGCCTCAATTTGGGATGATTCGTTGTCTATTCAGGTATTCCGTAGATGCAGGTACATCAAATTGATTGTGGAGATTTAATCCGCTGCTCCTGAGGCTGCTGGGAGAGATTTCCCTTTCTCTTCTTTGTTTGCACAGCTCCCAGGGTTCAGCTTTGGATTTGGACCCACCTCTGCGTGTAGGTCCCTGAGGGCGTCTGTTCCCCACCCAGACTGGACAGGGTTAAAGGAGCACCTGATTAGGGGGCTCTGGCTCACTCAGGCTGGGGTGTGGGAGGGGTACGGAATGCGGGGCGAGCCTGCCATGGCAGAGGCTGGTGTGACGTTGCACCAGCCTGAGGCGTGCCGTGTGTTCTCCTGGGGAAGTTGTCCCTGGGTTGTGGGACCCTGGCAGTGGGGGGCTGCACAGGCTCCCAGGAGGGGAGGTGTGGAGAGTGACCTCTGCTTGCACACAGGCTTCTTGGTGGCTGCAGCAGCAGACTTAGCATTTCATGCCTGCCCCTAGTGTCCGTGCTGGTAGCCGCGGCTCGCACCCGTCTCTGGAGCTCATTTAGGCGGTGCTCTGAATCCCCTCTGCTCATGCACCCCAAAACAATGGTCTCTTGCCTCTTAGGCAGGTCTGGAGTTTTTCCTGGACTCCCTTCTGGCTAGCTGTGGCTCACTAGTCCCTTCAGGCTGTGTTTACGCAGCCAACCCCTGTCCTCTCCCTGGGATCCGACCGAAGCCCAACCCTCAGCTCCCAGCCCCCGCCCGCCCCGGCGGGTGAGCAGACAAGCTTCTCGGGCTAGTGAGTGCCGGTCGACACCGATCTTCTGTGCGGGAATCTCTCCACTTTGCCCTCCGCACCCCTGTTGCTGTGCTCTCCTCTGTGGCTCCGAAGCTTCCCCGCTCCGCCACCCGCAGTCTCCACCCGCGAAGGGGCTTCCTAGTGTGTGGAAACTTTTCCTCCTTCACAGCTCCCTCCCTCTGGTGCAGGTCCCATCCCTATTCTTTTGCCTCTCTTTTTCCTTTTGCCTTAACAGGTACGTGGGGAGTTTCTTGCCTTTTGGGAAGTCTGAGGTGTTTTGCCAGCGTTCAGTAGGTGTTCTGTAGGAGTTGTTCCACGTGTAGATGTATTTCTGATGTATTTGTGGGGAGGAAGGTGATCTCCATATCTTACTCCTCTGCCATCTTAAAGGCACCCTGTATGGCAATAATTTATACCTACCATATTGATTTACATTGATTGATTTGCAATTGGGAAACAAGTTGTCACCATCATTAAAAAGAAAGAAAACCTGAAATTTAATCTTTGTCCACTGCTGAAGGCAACAAATGGCTTCCCTGGGAGTTACTCCGAACAATATTTCTCATGCTAAGTATTAAGTACTGGAATGTCTTCTACTTCACTTCTGGTTTAAGTGTGTTTATAAATTCTCTCTTTGTGAAGCATTGTATAGATTGGAAAATTTATGTATGATTCCTCATGAAAATGGGTTAAAGAATGAAAAACTGTGGCTAATGCCACAATTAATGAATTAATTAGAAAATAATTCAAAAAACTTGGTCAGAGATAATGAGACAGAGCGACTGTTAATTGTGGTGGGAGAGTTTTCACTTTTAGAGTGGACTGTGCCAGAGGGATAAACCATCTTATACTTTCACCTAGAATATTCTGCATTAGAGTAATAGCTGCTTTCAGCTCATGCTCCATTTTTTGTTTTTGTGTTTTTAAACAAATCAGAGGATTAAAAGCAAGGGCAGGTGTATTCCTTGAGTTATTATGGTCACTTCAGGAGCCAACCAAATAATACTATGCTGTATTGAAATTATAATTTCTTGAATTGAACGAAATTGTGATGGAACATTGGTTAGATCTTGTCAGTGTCCTAACTCACTCTTGACCTCAGGCAAATAATCTAAAGGAAAGGCATGAGACTAGGCTATATTTCAGATTCTAGCTTTCAGAATTTAAACTGTGCAGAGTAAAAAGTGGGTTGTAAGTGAGCTATTTTTGCTTAAAAAGTAAAATTTAATTTAAAAAGCTTGGCACCTGAGTGTTGGTTGCTGTATACAAAAGAAAATATCGGTATACTTTTCTTACCCATTCTGGATTGCAGGCATACCTCTTTTTATTACACTTTGCTTTATTGCACTTTGCAGATATTGCTTTTTTTACAAATTGAAGGTTTGTGGCAACCCTGCATCCAGCAAGCCCATCAGGACCATTTTCCAATAGCAGTTTCTCACTTCCTGTCTTTGTGTCACATTTTGGTAATTCTCACAATATTTCAAACTTTTTCATTGTTATATTTGTTATGATGATCTGTGATTAGTGATCTTTGATGTTACTCTCGCAGAAACATTACTACTCACTGAAAGCTCAAATGATGGCTGGGATTTTTTAGCAATAAAGTATTTTAAAATTAAGGTATGTACATTGATTTAAAAATTTTTTTTTTTTTTGCGGTACGCAGGCCTCTCACTGCTGTGGCCTCTCCCGTTGCGGAGCACAGGCTCCGGACGCTCAGGCTCAGCGGCCATGGCTCACGGGCCCAGCCGCTCCGCGGCCTGTGGGATCTTCCCGGACTGGGGCACGAACCTGTGTTCCCTGCATCGGCAGGCGGACTCTCAACCACTGCGCCACCAGGGAAGCCCTACATTGATTTTTTTTAAGACATAATGCAATCACATACTTAAGAGACAATATAGTGTAAACATAGCTTTTATGTGCACTGGGAAACCAAAAAATTCATGTGACCAGCTTTATTGTGATATTTGCTTTATTGCCGTGGTCTGGAACCGAACCAGCAATATCTCTGAGGTGTGTGTGCCTGTGTTCTGAACCTGAAAGTGTGCTCTGTGGATGCCCAGAGATGTCTGACCACTGGAAACATGCCAACATCAGGAAAAGGAGATGTGCTGTCAGTCTGGTGACTGCCTACTTGTCCCTTCTTGGAGCAGCAAGTGGGCAAACCATAGCCTGAACTCTTGTCATCTTCACCTTTTACACCAATTCAGTCTGGTAATATGCTGTCTGTTCAGTAGTCTCAGAAGCAAAATGATTTTTCAAGGTAGAGAGGCCTCTTTTACCAGTAGCCAGACTGTAATCCAGGGAAAAGTAAAATTCAGCCACTATATTAGAGAATCTCTCGCTTTTCCAGTTGCCTCTAATTATCCTATCACAGGCACCCGTTATGTGGTGGAATTAGAGGAATTATTCCAGCAGATTTGCCCTTTGCTGCAGGCTTCAGGTTTGTTCCAAGGAACTCATATGTCTGCATCCTGTTCTTGGGAATAGCAGAGGGTCTGGCACCTGCTGGTTTCCCCAGGATGCTAATGCTCGTAGGGAGCCACAGTCACTAATTAACTCATTAGTCCTTAACTCACTGCCTGGAAATTCAACTGGAAAGAGAACTCTTTGGGATGGGTCACCCGCGCCACCTTTCCTTCTCTTCTCTCTCTCTTATCATCCCACACTATCATCTCCTATTTGCTTAAGTTGCTGTTTTTGGAAGGAAGCATTTCTACTTCCTTCAACCAAGGAAACTGGGTGTTCTTTGAGTTCTGTACTTCACATTGCACTGTTATAAAGCCCCTAAGCTGAAATCTTTAGATGAGAATGGTGATGGAGAGTAGATTTGAAGATGAGGGACTTCACCAAGGGGGAGTCTCAGAAGCAATATAGGGGCAAAGTAGAATGAGAACTGCTTCTCTCAAACTCCTCAGCTCGTTTATAGACTTGACCTCCATACGTTCAGGAAAAGCGTCTTGTTCATCTTTGTATCTTCAGCACGTAGTCCTGTGTTTGGCACTTAGGAGGTACTTGATGAACATTTGATGCACCGAACGGAACTCTGACACACAGCTGAACCAGGAATAGTGGTCAATTAGTGACTGACTATGTTTGATGAAGGAGCAATGAGAGAAGGAAGGAAATGAACTTCTCACCCCTGGTTTTATCCCGGAATATCTCTCCACTGTATTCCTGTTTGAAGCTGTGTGCTTATGTAGCTGATTTGTGCAATCAGCTCAAAATGGAGCTGCCTTTCAAATCGCTGAAATATTAGCAGTTTTTATACCCATGGGTAGTGGATTATTTGTGTAATTTGGGTGCCCAGACAAAATAGTTATTTCCCATAATCACTTCAACAAACGTGAAGCGTTGCCTGTTATTTGAAATGTAATGACTTGTATTTCTGATTCCATTCTGGATATGATAGTGTCGGTCGTGCCTTTACTGCCGAGGGTAGTTGTAGAGTCTACAGCTGTTAGTAGATAAATCATTATCCTGAGGTTGGCCCCTGTTATTACCTGCCTAGTCTTTACAAAGAGTGAGAAAAAGAAAAAAAAAACATCTGACACTCCAGTGACACAGTAGTAAGCTTCCCTGATTTCCAGCAGCCTTGAGTACCACGTGTCACTCTTATTGCTAACGTCGTGTGTGTCATCATGGGTGTCTTCATATTTGGATCAGAAAACAAGATCTTCCTAAAACACACTTCTTTGAAAATCTGATGTCTTGTTCATTCATTCAAAAGGATTGTCACCAGTGGACACGTTTGCCTGACCCTACCAATCAGTTGCTTTTTCCTCAAAGCCCTTTCTGAAACACACCAGCTCTGTGTTCAGCACGCCTGGGGAGAGTGATTGTGGAAGCCGCCAGATCAGTCAGAGGCCAACATGTGCTTGCAGACTAGAGGGTCAGAAGGAGGTATCTGCTGGGCTTTGATCCATTTGTTTCATTTATAACATGTTCACTAGAGGGCAGTAGTGAGAAGTTGTGTGTATTCTCTGAGGTTGAAGCTATCAACCACTTGAAAACCAAACAGTGGACTTACAACCGGGGACAGCTGAACCAACAGGAGAGACGCAAAGTTCAGATTCAGGTTCTTTTTACGTGTTTATTATCTGAAAAGACAGGTCTTCTGTTACTAATGTAGCCTCTTTGAGGCTGTGGGTGGTTAGGATCTTTATTATAATTTAAATGTTTTTCTTTTCCCTAAAAATGTGATTTAATAACAGATTAGTAATTATTAAGGTGCTAGGAGCTAGGAAACCTTTTAACTTAAAAAAAGTTTTTTAAAGGAATACCTAAAATGTTACAAATTTTGAATTTTGGGCTCAAATTCATCAACTGCTCTACCAGTAGAGAACACATGCTCCCAGTCTTATCTTGTAAGTGTACCAGCAAGGTAAGGGATTTGAGGCCCTTCCTAATTTCATATTTACCATTAAAATATTTTGGGCTATATTTGACAGAGAAACAGATTGAGTCAGGAATCCTAGAGTTTAGACTTGGCATTGCCATTGTCTGGCTTTCTTACCCTGGGGATATCATTTAAACCCTCTGAGCCTCAGTTTCCCCAATTGTAAAAAATAAAAGGATAATAATATCTTACACCATTATTTGATAGTCATATCTAATAAAGTATGTCAGAGTATTTCTAAAAAATGTAAAGTATTATGTAAGTGTTTATGTTTAGACAAGATACGGTTGCAAAGAAAACGGACTGTTTATTTGCTGGGGGGTGGTGGTTGTTTTTAATCTCAAAATCAGATTCCTTTGAAATTTTTCCATTAGTGATGTAAAAATCTTATAACAGAGTTGTAAAAAAAGAAAAGTAAAGAAAGAAAGAAACACAGCTATAGGCAACCATTAGGATGAGTTAGAATCTGTGTCTAAAGAATGTGAATCTTTTCACATCTCTGTCCTGAGGGGTCAATATCTATGGTTACACAAGAGAAACAAAATTATATCTGTGAATACAAGCCAGCCCTGAAATCAGGCTATAACAGTACTCATTTTTAGTTATCTCTTTTATATCATATTTTCTTGGCTTCTTTTAAATAATAATCTGCCTTGTTGGGTTTCTATGAAGATCCAGATATGACTGGCCTATAAGAACCTGAAATATAAAAATAACTAAGAAATTTTCCAGTGACTCGGATTCCTTTGGCTTTGGGGAAACACGAAGTAAATAGTATCCAGTGAACATTTATTATATATCTCCCTTACGAAGTAGGGAGATGTGTAATGTTGTATAAGTCACATTAATTCTCATAAATTTTTGGTACATTTTTTAGGATTTCTTCATAGGTAAGATTGTTCTCTGTAGATAGAGAAATATTTGCAATATCTTTAGCAGAATTTTACATCTTCAAAACAGAATACAATCAAGTTTGAAGCCGGTTTTGTGTAGCTTTCCAGACATTTCCACCTCTCACATAGGACGTTCAAGAGACGTTTGGGAAACAGGTTACTAAACTATCTGTTATTCATTTTACCAGGCTACCGCCTTTGGGTGTTAAACCTTGGGACCATGTTGAAGAACTTGAACTAACACTAATTTGACCTCATTCAGTAACCATCAAAAGGATACCAAGACTGAAGTTAGGATACATATTTGCCTGAACTGCTTTTTTTCCCTCTTATTTTCTCTCTCTCTCTCTCTCTCTCTCTCTCTCTCTCTCTCTCTCTCTCTCTCTCCCTCCCCCCCCATCCTCCCTCCCTCCCTATGTCTCTTTTTAGGCAGAAATAAGTGGGATGTTGAATAGATAGTTGTATATGTGATCTGGCATATGAAATCATCTGTCTGAATTATGGAAATTTGAGTGGTTTACAGTTTGGAACTATTATGCTTAAAGCTATTCTGAATTTTCAGCAGAGGCTATGGTGTTGACATGTGTTTTCATTTCTTTTGGGTGAATATTCTTGGTCATAGAGTAAGTGCATATATAACTTTACAAAAAATTGCTGAATTGTTTCTAAAGTGATGGTACCATTTTATACTCCTGCCTATAATGTGTGAGAGTTCAGTTGCTCTGCGTTCTTGTCAATACTTGGTATTGTTGGGTTTTTTGATTATGGACATTCTAATGAGTATGTATTAGTATCTCGTGGTTTTTACGTCACATTTCCTGATTGACTAATGATGATAAGCACCTTTCATGGGTCGTTATCCATTTACATACCTTCTTTTGTGCAATGTCTGTTCTGATCTTCTACCCATTTATTAGATTGTCTTCAAGTGTTTGCGTCAGATTGATATTGCTTTTTTCTTAAGTGGTTGATGGAATCCACCAGGGAAGTTATCTGGGCATAAAGTTTTCTTTGTGGAAAGCTTTTTGATTATAGATTCAAATTCTTTAATAGATACAGAGTCATTCAGATTTTCTGTTTCCTCTTCCTCCTGAGGGAATTTTTTGGTAATTCTGATATCAGTAATTTATGTTTTCATTTTTCCATAATTAGTCTTGCTAGGAGTTTATCATTTTTAATAATCTTTTCAAAGACAAAAATGTTTGTTAATATTCTGTTTTCTTTGTGTTGATCTGTGCTCTTATATTTATTATTTCCTTCTTTCTATTCACTTTGGGATTAATTTGATTCTCCTTTCCTCAATTCTTAAGGTAGACACTTAGATAACAGATTTAAAATCTTCCTCTTTTTAAAATTTAGTCATTTAGAGTTATAAACTTTCCTCTAAGCATTACACTTATCTTTTGCACATTCTGATGTGTTCTGTTTCATTATCATTTATTTTGAAATGTTTTCTGATTTATATTGACTCCTTTAATCCGTGGGTTATTTAAAAGCATATTTGTTTAATTTTCAAACATTTGAGAATTTTTAAATATCTTAGTGTTGCTGATTTCTAATTTAACCCTTTTATCATCAGAATACACATTATGTCAGTTTCCAAAATTTTTGCAATTTATTGAACTTATTTTATGGTTAAGCGTTATGGTCTTATCTCGATGTTCATGTGCTATCAAAACAAATATGTATAATACAGTTGAATAAAATGATCTGTAGCTGTCAGTTAGGTGAAGTTGGTGGGTAGTCTTCTTTCAGATCTTCTATATCCTTACTGATTTTTTGCCTACTTGATCTATTTACTGATAGAGCAGTAATAAAAATCCCCAGCTTTGTCTGCTAATTCCAACATATAGATGGCCCCAGGATCTATTTGTATTGACTATTTTTCCTCTTGATAACAGACTTTTTTGTGTGTGTGTGTGTGTTTCTTCACATGTACAGTAAGGTCTGACTGATACTGGAAATTGTAGGTGATATGCTGTAGAAACTGGATTCTGTTTTCTTTCTCTAAAATGTATGGATGTCTGGTCTTGTATGAAGTTCAGTTTCTGAATGATGAAATTTGTATTAAGCTTTTCCATACTTTGTTAGATTGGATCTGTGGAAAGCCCAAGGTGTTTCCTAAGCTCTTCAAATTGACAAATCTTCAAACTCTGTCTCCCCCGTGGATGTTGACAAGGTGTAGTTTTACAGTTGGTAAAGACAGGTATAGTGGAAGTCGTACTTTAAGTTATGGTCCTTTCTCCTAAGACACAGCCCTTCTGGTGTTTCAGCAGTGTCAATATTGGATGCTGGGATATTACCAAGGTCTCTCTCGTCTGTTTGAGCCAGAATTCAAAAATTACGCAGCACTGCTTGATCTCAATATTTCTGGTTCTCAGCCTGGTCGCAGTAGCCCTCTGGTAAGCCTTGCATATTGCTCTGCGCATGCACAGCCGGACCCTTAGCAAAGGGCTTGTGGGGAACACACACTGAGACTTCCAAGTCTGTTTCTCCCACACCCTGGCAGCTGTCTACGCTCTAGGACCCAGCCACTCAGGTTTCAGCAGCTTCAACTTTGATAGAATTTTGATAGAACTGGGGTGAAAATAAACCCGCAGTGGAAAATAAGTAATGCCATCATCAACTAACCGTGACTTGATGGTAAAAGAAATAGGTGTCTAATTCCTCCTGGCTGCTTTATGGTATAGAAAACACAACTTGGCATTAAAGTCTCTTTGAAAAGTAGAAGAATGACCAAAGGCAAATAGCTCCATATTTCCTTACTCTATTTACAGGATCATTTTTGTCCACTTTCCAATTTATTTTACTTTGTTTTTGTTAATTCTGTCACCATTATCGTGCCATCCAATTTACATTAGATGCATCTTTAGATTTTATTTTGCCAAGTAAAAAAATTCTTCTGAATGAAATTGTCACTCTTTTATTAACACTCACTCCACATACTGCAAGGAGTTCTTGCTGTATATTTCTGTCCTCTTCCTCCCCTCACCCTAATCTCACCCCAAGGAAGTCATCACCTGATTATAATGTCTTTGATTCAGGCTGTGGATAGAGATCTTGCTGGTGACCTCTACAAAGCTATTTCACACTTAGGTAAATCATGTCTGATTTCATTTTGGCCTCTTGAAATCTCTGGCCTTTCATACAGTTGGGTAATGTGTGATGATGAGGACTTACGAAAAATAATTTTTTAAAAAAACTCATGTCTCAGTAGGTTATCTTGGGGGTAGCATCCCAAAGATTGGGTTTGTCTCTTACAGGAAGTCTTGAGCACCACAGCCTGGATGACACTTGCTTTCTCTGCAAAAACATCCTTAAACTTGAGATGTTTTCTATTATCAGATATATTTTTAAATTCTTGGTGTTTTATGAGACCTGCATTTATTTTGACAAAATTGAATCAAGTGAAAATAGATTTTGTACATTGAAGCGTTGATTGAGGTGGGTGGTGATTCATACATTCTGAAGGTTAGAAGCTCTTAAGTGGACACTTAGGACTTTTGCTGCTTTAAGTTGTTGGCCGGCCTGTCTCCATTTTGATGGAAACAACTGTGGTCAGTCTAATACTATAAAAAGACATTCCTACATTTCCTTAATAACATTTTTTTTTTGGAAATTAGTGGAGAATTTTTGAAAGATAGGACTGTGAACCTCCCTAGATGTTCATGTAGTTAAACTTGCTCATCAGGATCTATTTTAACCACCTCCATTGGTAGAAATAAAGTTCTGATGTAAGCAGTGCTACTCTGTATAAACAGATAACCATAGATTGAGAATGACCTTTTCACCTTACCAAATGAGGCATGTGGTCTGGGGGTCCTCATCAACTTCCTTCTTCTCATTTTATTTATAAATCAAAATAAAATTTTTTTCTTGCTCCTTCATCTGCAACAGTGGCCCAAGTTGTCTGACATGATTAAATTGTCTCAATGGCACCCTCTTGGTTTGAATTTTCCCTTTGTGTATCCACTGCCGGTCATTCTGCTCTTGGCTTCAGTCTGAACCATCGCCATGCTTTGTAGCGCTCATTGACCTAAGAGGAACAATGGACTCAAGGCCTCAGCTGGTGAATTTCTCTGATGGTGGCCAGGGCTGTGGGTGGGAGCTGCAAACACCCATGGACTTGACCAGCTGTGGAGCCAGGGTGTAGGGGTGGATCACAGTCCTTCCCACGTTGAAGATTTTTCTAGTTAGCTCCTGGGAGGAAGGAACACTAACAGACAGCTTGGAGCCCATCCATTATCTTCAACCTTCGCTGAACTCCGAATGATAATAGGACAACAATTTTTAGTTTTATTTGACATGAGGACAAATCACTGTTCCTTGTTGAACTAAGAAGGTCATTCTTTTCTTAAATATCCAAAGAAACTCTTTAAATTTCTGCAGTGTATTTTACAAATTTAATATCTTGGTCTGACATGACATGATACTATATTTAATGGTAAACGATTTTAAAATTGCTTTAAGTTCTCTCCTGTATCCTCAATATCCCTTCTTTTATAAGTAGAATTCTATTTTGGGTAAGGCTAATGGTGAAAGTTTACAGAGACACTGCCAGAGCATCTGTGATGTGGCTGTGTTCTCCTATGCCAGTGCTTAGCTGTTGCTAAGGGGATATAAGACAACAGTGACTACTCATATTTTACTGAACAGGCTGCACCTAAATTCTGACTCTAACCAGGAGATCGGTTGCTTTATTACAGCAGAATTATTTTCTAACCTGGAACTTGGTTTCATATAAACTCCATCATGCTGATCTCAATTCTGACATTCAGAGCACAACCTTTTGGCTTGGAAAAAAGAAGTTTATATATTTATAAGACATATGCATTATATATGTACAGCCATCAAACGGTATCCAAAACCCAATTTAAGGGTTAGAACACAACTAGCATCATTGAGAACCCCAACGTGCTCTTTCCCATTTCATGGCATCACCTTACCCTATGGCTTTACCATGAATGCTTGTATCTCTAAGAATTATATGGTAAGTTTACAGGTGTTTGAGATCTATAAAAGTTGAATTATACTCTGTATTCTTCTGCAACTTTCTTTTAAAAATTTTTTTAAAGTTTTCATTGTGGTAAAATACACTTAAAACTTAGTATCCTCTCAAGTGTACAGATGAGTATTAATAAGTATATTCGTATTATTGAGTAACCAATCTCCAAAACATTATGTTGCAAAACT
This sequence comes from Phocoena phocoena, assembly GCF_963924675.1. Lineage (NCBI taxonomy): Eukaryota > Metazoa > Chordata > Mammalia > Artiodactyla > Phocoenidae > Phocoena > Phocoena phocoena. The sequence continues at coordinate 165,983,704 of NC_089220.1, forward strand.
GAAACCCTATACCCATTAAACAACAGTTCCCCTTCTCCCTACGCCCAGCTCCCAGCAATGACCATTCTACTTTCTTTCTCTATGAATTTGACTATGTTGGATACCTCATGTAAGTGGAATCAAGCATTATTTGCCTTTTTTGGGAGTGGCTTGTTTCACTTAGCATAATATCCTCAGGGTTCATCCATATTGTAGCATGTGTTAGAATTTCCTTTCTTTTTTTTTTTTTTTTTTTTTTTTTTGCGGTACGCGGGTCTCTCACTGTTGTGGCCCCTCCCGTTGCGGAGCACAGGCTCCGGATGCACAGGCTCAGCGGCCATGGCTCACGGGCTGCGCGGCATGTAGGATCTTCTCAGACCGGGGCACGAACCCGTGTCCCCTGCATCGACAGGTGGACTCTCAACCACTGCGCCACCAGGGAAGCCCTAGAATTTCCTTCCATTTGAAGGCTTAATGCCACTTTCTCTTCATCCACTCAACATTAAACTTGTGGGCTGAACCATGTTGATATACATAGCTATTGTTTGTTTAATTTCTACTGCGATATATTAGTCCATTATATAACCATTCCATAACTTATTTACCCATTCTTTTTTTTCTGGACTTCCGGTTGTTGCCAGGGTTGGTTGGTTGGTTTGTTTACTTTACAACCAATTTCTCTGGAGCGGTCTTGCTCACAGCATCTTACTCATGTTGTATGTACCTGTGCAAGCGTTTTTTTTAGCGTATAACCCTAGGGAAGTGCTGAGTGATACACTATATGCATGCTAACTTTACTCGATAAGGCCAAATTGATGCCTAAAATATTTATACCGATTTACATTTTTGCATGAGAGTTCTTGTTGCTTCATATCATTGCCAGTGATTGATATTGTCAGAATTTTTAATGTCTACGAATCTGGTGAGTGTGAAGGGATATCTTGTCGTTTTATTTTGCATTTGCTAATGAAATTGGAGCATCTTTTTGTATGTATGACTTGCATTTTTACTTTTTGGACTAACAGAGAAGAAATATATGTCTAGGGAGAAAGAGAGTAAGTGCTCTATATCTAAATCGTAACTCTGTAATTGACTATAACTCTGGCAGCGTTTTCCCCCAGTGGAGCAATTTAAATACATAAAACGAGCACTGCCCTTAAATCCCCTGTTGAATGACTTCTGTCCTTCTGATGCTGCTCATAACATTTGAATGAAAGAGGTCACATAGTCTACTAGCCAGGCCATGAGAAAGCTCATAGGACCAGAGTCTAGCTTTTTTGACCGAGAGACGCCTGTGAATATTTACGTGTGTGCATGTGTGTGTGTGAAGCACATTCTTTTTTACAAAAGAACAAATCCACACTTTTATTTACTTACTTTTCAATAAGTTTAAATCCTTAAGGGGTACAGCATCACACAGATTCTGTTTCCAATGGCCTTAGCAGGAAGGTTGCTTCACAATTTTGGCAGAAACCATGCCATTGTTTCCATAAGCACGTGTTACCTTTCCCCAGATTACTCTGGTTTTGTTCGTTTTGCCACCAGGAGTCACTGTAAAACACACACATGCACCTGCACATAAAAATACCACATACCGCAGTAAAACAAAAATTAAATTTACTAGGTACACGATATAGTTTGATATTTTTACTCCAATTTATTCTAGTCTCCTTTCTTCTTTCTCTCTCTCTCTCTTTCTTTTTCTTTCTTACTTACTTTCTTTCTTTCTCTTCTCTTCTCTTTCTTTCCTTCCTTCCTTCCTTTGTTCCCTCCCTCCTTCCTGATTGGCACCAGCTAAATGGATTTCACAATATACAAATTGTGAGATTTGTGGTGGTTCTCGGTGGGGACAATATTGCTTCCAGGGAATATTTTGGATATTTGTGAGGGAGTTCATGGCATTTATTGGCCGGGAACCAAAGCTTTGACGTATGGCTTAGTCCCCAACAATGAAACATTATTCCCTGTATCTCAGAACTTTAGATATTGCTACAGGTGATCATTGGCTATTCATGTAGGTTTAAAAAAATTATTAACCTGAAAAAGAACTTCGTTTCACCAACTACATTTTGCATAGGCTGAGTCTACAATATGCACTTCTGTTATAAGACTAATGTCAGTCTGTCCTATAAAATAGTGGTCTGTCACCTGCTGGAATGGAAGATCCTTGAAGGCCTGAGTGGTGTAGCATTCATCAGGGTAACGTCTACAGCTGCTCGGCAAAGGGCCTTGTGTCTAGGAGATTGGGAGGAAGTATAGTAAAGGAGTAAGTGCACAAGCTTTAGTTAGGGAAACACTTGATTTAAATTCCAGCCATATCCTGTCTATTTGTTGTGGACAAGGGTAAATTATGAAGCTCCTCTAACCATCCATCAGTCACCTGCAAAATGAATCAATAATACAAAAATCATAAAGTTTCTGTGGAGGTTAAGTAAAATAATGTTTGTAAAAGTGCATATAGTAGTTGCTCAAACTACCGTAACTATTATGACTGGTAACAGTTACTTTCCGTTAATAAATGTTTGTTCCATTGACTTTGACCCATCTTGTTCGAATATGTTTATTTAACCCTAATAATAAGCACTAACATTTATTGAATGCTTGCTTTGTGTCAGACATAAAAGCTTCACAGGGCTGCTTTCCTTAGGTTAGCAGTTGCTACAACCCTCCTGTAAGGTAAAATTTACATAAAAAGAAGCTGGGTAACCCATTCAAGATCTCACTGTAGGAAGGAAGGAAGACAGGGTTTGACCAAGGAAGTCTCATGTCATCATCTATGTCTTAACCATTTTCCTGCTGTTTGCTAATATAAAGAGCTTTAAAAAAAAACCTTCAAAATACAGTCTTCCACTTCAACTGGTTTCAAGTTCGACAACTCTTTGATACTATCCTTCAAAAAATAAAGTTTACTGATATAAAGCAGGAAGTGAAGCCTGGGCCCAAGGATACAAACATGAGAAAGTGTGTAAAAGTGTTGCAAAGTAACTTATGTTGGAAGTCAAACATCTAGCTCCACAATTTAATTTGTAACTTAGGACTGAATGTGTTATGGAATCTTGTTTCTCTAATCATGCCTTTTCATTACTTAACTAAGAACTGAAATATTAAAGAGCTAGCTTACTTGAGTGTGAATCCAGGTGATGTGATAGACTCAACCAGGAAGGTAAACTTTCAGTAAATATATGGAACTTTTCTATTGAGTCCAGCGTGAAGTACACGGCTGGTCGACCCAGCATTTGTCTCAGTTCTCTGTGTGCTGGTCAACAGCCCTCTGACCCATGGCCATGAAGGAGCTGTATTTTTAACCACAGCTAAGTATCAAATGCAACCCTCTAATCTCATGGAGATGGAGTGAGAAGTCTGGATGGATGGACGTGAACACGTCAGCACTACTGGGAGCACAACTCAAAGTACCTTGCCATCCTGAGGCGGGGTCAGGTGAAATGTCTTGTTTACCGTATACTCTTTATATATGATGAATCATGCAAGAGTGTGAGAAGGAGGGCCCAGGAGCCATGCTGAGCTGCTGAGTCAGTTCATAGCGGTACTTCAGAGGCAGCATCAGACTGCAGGCAAGGCCGTGCATGACATGATCCCATATGAGTCAGACCACCAGTCTCACAGAAGTGCTCATAACACTTTAATTGTGCTGAGAATGACACGTGACTGGCTGGTGAAGTGCAGTAAAGTTAAGACAGGAGAAACCCTCAGCAGAGCTGAGGTCCGGATATAGCCGCCCGACTGCCGCATTGATTTGACAAAAGGGTCTTTGAGCTCAGTTCATCAGAAGGTTCAAGAGGTCCATAGATTGGAGGATATTGTGGAAGAAAAATAGTAGCAGAACGGCCAAGGGAAAGACTGAAGTGGTGCAAGAAATAGAAAACTTTGAGGGGTGGGAGGGCGGGGTGGAGATGTTAATGACAGGAAGGGTAAGGGAAGGTGGAAGAGTTGAGATGGTGCCAATTTCAAGGAAAGCTTTTCAGCTCGTTTGCACTGTTTTGAAAGAATATACAGTAGTCCCCCTTTATCCACAGGGAATATGTCCCAAGACCCCCAGTGGATGAAACCACCGATAGCACTAAACCCTATATATACTATGTTTTTTCCTACACATACATACCTATGATAAAGTTTAATTTATAAATTAGACACAGTAAGAGATTAACAACAGTAACTAATAATAAAATAGTACAGTTATGACCATGTACTGTAATAAAAGTTATGTGAATGTGGTCTCTCTCTCAGAATATCTTACTGTATAGATTTAATGCCTTTTCCATCTTAACTAAGCACTTACCACGCACCGTGGCTGTAACTTTTGCAGTTGGAGGTGTGACAGCAAAACTAGCACAAATTTCTTTTTTTCGTTCATAATTTCACAAATAGAAGATTTCTTCTTACCGTAGATCTCAGCAGCCTCAGCATACTATCTTTTTCCTTTTCCTTATTAAGTGGAGAACTTTCACCTTCTCACCTAAAGGAAGCACTTTACAGCTTCTCTTTGGCACAATCCAAATTGCCAGCATCACTGCTCTTGTGCTTTGGGGCCTTTATTAAGTGAAATGAGGGTCACTTAAACATAAGCACTGTGGTACCATGACAGTGGGTCTGGTAACTGAAGTGGCTACTAAGTGCCTAATGGGCAGGATATACAGGACAAAGGGATGATTTACATCCTGGGCTGGACGGAGCCGGATGGAGTGAGATTTCATCACCATATTCAGAAGAGTGTGTGGTTTAAAATGTATGAATTGTTTCTTTCTGGAACTTTTAATTTAATGTTTGGTTGACCTGGGTAACTGAAACCACAGAAAGCAAAACCATAGATGAGGGAGGAATACTATTTGTGGATAGGAAAATGAAGCCTTCCAGTTTCTTCCCGTAAGGTGAATTTTGTTACTAGTCCACACAAATATCAGAAATGGGGATGAAGATAAAGAAGTTGCTCTTTCATCCTATTAGTTTGTTATTGTTGTTAATTTATAAAATTGAGCGAATTAAATTTTTGGTATTTCCTTAAAACTTGTACGCAGTGAACTTAACTAGTTTCTGTCAGGTATGGGTGAGTCTTTGATGGATATTAGAAAAAAAAATCTGAAAAGTCTTTCTAGCCCTGGGGTTTGGGGACAGGTATATGGTTTCTTTTTTTATTTTTTTTTTAAGATGTTGGGGGTAGGAGTTTGTTAATTAATTTATTTACTTTTGCTGTGTTGGGTCTTTGTTTCTCTGCGAGGGCTTTCTCTAGTTGTGGCAAGCGGGGTCCACTCTTCATTGCGGTGCGCGGGACTCTCACTGTCGCGGCCTCTCTTGTTGCGGAGCACAGGCTCCAGATGAGCAGGCTCAGTAGTTGTGGCTCACGGGCCTAGTTGCTCCGCGGCATGTGGGATCCTCCCAGACCAGGGCTCAAACCCGTGTTCCCTGCATTACCAGGCAGATTCTCAACCACTGCGCCACCAGGGAAGCCCTATGGTTTCTTTTATATTAAATGAGGGAGAAGTCATTCCCATATACAATCAACCACGTATCTTCAGATTATCAAGAGTTGGCAAATTAGTTTGCTCAACTACAGTTTAGAGTTCCTGTGCTAGAACATACAAATTCATTGCCATGTAGCTCCTTTTTTTTTTTTTTTTACTTATTTTTGGCTACGTTGAGTCTTCATTGTTGTGCACGGGCTTTCTCTAGTTGTGGCGAGCGGGGGCTACTCTTCTTTGTGGTGCGTGGGCTTCTCATTGTGGTGGCTTCTCTTGTTGTGGAGCACGGGCTCTAGGCGTGCAGGCTTCAGTAGTTGTGGAACGCGGGCTTCAGTAGTTGTGGCGCACGGGCTTAGCTGCCCCACATGTGGGTTCTTCCTGTATCAGGGCTCGAACCTGTGTCTCCTGCATTAGCAGGCAGATTCTTAACCACTGTGCCACCAGGGAAGCCGTGCCATGTAGCTTTTGGAGGTGAGTGTTTCTGTGTAGGAGAGCAAAGTTTGCCACCCTAAAATGTGTCTCTTTGGCATGATGATTAATTTAGGTTGATTATTTTTAAGAAACAGGAGACTCAGGAAGTCTTTCTTGTTACCCCCCCAACCCCCCCACCCCCCACCCCCACCCCCCACCCCCGTTAGCTGCCTAAAGCATTTAGATAAAGGACCTCTTCCCAGAATGGAGCTCTCACCTGAGATATCTGTAAAGAACATGGGCTCAGTGTGCTGGGGGAAACTTGGCAGGGCCTAGAAATCAGGGTGCACTGTGAGTCCCATCATCTGTGCAGGCCCAGCAAGCATTTGTTTACCAAACGTTTGCTTTTCCATCTCCATGCAAATTACCCTCCTCCCCTTTAACATCCCAAACCGCTCTGCCCCACATCCTCTTTTGTCTTTAGCTAAAGATGGCGTTTAAAGTGAGGGTTTTGGCCATTTGGGGGAGTTGTTCAGTTCTTTTGCATCTCTCCACGTTACTAAACTTGTGTTTGATTTTCTGCTGCTACCCTGTCTCATGTCAATTTAATTCTTAGACCAGTTAGAAGCACTTAGAAGGGTAGAAGAAAAGTTCTTCCTCCCTGACACTGTATATACTAAAATATTTTTGTTCAACCCCTCTCTACCCATGACTAACAGTAAGCTAGAGAGTTCAACAAAGCAAGACTTACTTGTATGAGTCTCTGGTCTGATGATGAGTCATCATTGTGTTTTCAGAGGGCATGCCAACTGTAAATGCAAGTGGTGTTTAAAAGATTTTAACATCACAAAGAAAGTACTGCATGTGTATTGCCTGGAATGATATCAGAAACACAGTGGGTGCTCTGTAGACATTTGATGACGGCAATGAAATGATAAGAATGGGTTACCTTAGCAGTAGATATATTATAATGTTACCATGTTAGGTATTAATCACATGATCTGAATAGATAGCTGAAATAACCATAATTAGTATTTATAGAGCCTGTTATATTTGGCCAAACTTTTCTTATATGTATTTGTCAGGATAGGCTAAGTTTTGCCATCCTTACAACAATCTCCGAAACATTCTTGGCTTAAGACAGCAAAGGCTCATGCCTCATTCTTTCAAAGTCAGCTGCAGGGCGAAGTGGCCCTCCAGACTATGGGTCACGACTGCTTTTGCTTGGGGCACTTGTACTACCAGAGTCATCACAGCAAGCAAAGGAAGCACATGGAAAATGATGTATCGGCTCTCGACTGCCTCCACCTGGAAGTGACACACGTCCCTTTTGCTCAGATTTCACTGGCCTGAACAAGTCACGTGGCCATGTTCAATGGACAGCTAGTGCTCAAAAGACCCAAACTCCCCCGTGGCTCTCAGGCAGGGGTTTTTAAAGACAACATTAGGGGTGACGGCTGCAGGGTGTGTGATCAGCCCATGGACGTTTTTCTGACTGGTTGGTGGTGAGGTAACAGGGTAGTGTTTCAGGCATCTTAAACATCAGCCTTCCGGTTCCAGCCAATCTGGGGTCTACGTGCTTGTGGTCAGCATGTCGTTACCATCCTCCACCTGCATGGGGGTCTTAGTTTCTGCAGAACAACTCAAAGATATGCATCAGATTGTTATGTGTATCCCTGGGGGAGGGACGAGGAGTCCTGTGACTCTGTTTTGTTACTGAACTTCTCGAATCATTAAGTGTTTGAATCTGCTCTTTGTAACTCAGGGAAGGCCAGACAAGAAGCGGGGGACACAGAGGAGCTTGTACCAGGAGGGCCCTGCAGAGTCCTACTCAGTTTCAGTACCCCCATTTCTTTGATGCTTCTCAATCCTGAGGGGAACAGGTGCGGGACAAGAAAGGGAATAAAGTTTTGGATAGAGAGGTTAATCGTGAACTCGGCAGAGGAACTCGGTTTTAGGGGGACTCGGTTTCACTGTGACCAGAAGGAAATGAGAAAATGAAATATTGGTGAGCAGAGTAGAGTCACTATACCTACATTATTTTATTTATCATTGACTCTGTCAAAGAGCTCGCTGAGGGTCCAAGTTCTAGTACTCTTGTTTGGCATGTGAAAGATAAAAGAGCCAGAAAGGTTAAAAAACTTGCCCCCAGTCACTCAGCTAGTACAAGATGGGCCAGGCTTTGACCCCGGCCCTGGATCTCCAAATGTCTTACTCCTTCCATCCATCACTGGGATGAGTCCATCGCTGAGAGTGTGTTTTTAGGAACAGACTTCACATCGACTTGGTTTATCTCGCAGAGAAGTCACCCTGTTGCTAAGCATGGACCTAAAGTACCAGTATGTGACCTAACCTCTGACTCTGATGTCGGGAAGGAGCTGCTTATTATGTTGCTGCCGAGAAAGTTCCCAGGTCGGGGGGGGAAATCCGCCCAGGACCCTGGAACACACGTGCTGTCTGCCGAGCAAGCCCAGAGGGTCTGAGCAGAGTGAGTAATCAGAGCTTGTGTCTTCGGGCCTCTCCACTTAGGGACCGGCCTTCTGTGTGTCCCGTGCCGTGACCTGCCCTACCCACAGACACCAGCCTGGAGACGAAGGAGTTCAGCCATCAGCTGGCCTTCCTTCGGGCGCCTAAAGCGTGCTTTCTACTTTACAGAGGACGACAGCAGGCCCTCAGAAAGGTTCAGTCACCTGCCCAAGGTCATGGAGATAAGGGGGGAGGGGAGGGGAAGCCCTGGACACCATGATCCTCAGGGAGGCTCCTTTGATAATACCAGATGGCCTTAAAGTAGCCCCACAAAATGCTTTGCCTGGACTTCTGAGAGCAGATATGAGGAGGGAGAGGGGGTGTCATTTGCACCCATCAGCTGGCAAGAGCCCATTCTTCAATAAAAAGGGAAAAGAGTTCATGACCATCTCATTCATCAGACAGTGTATCGTTATCATCCCCCCCAAAAAATGGAAACCTTGAACGATGAATGTGAACCATTCCTCCCAAATCCAAGATTAAGGTTGTCATGGTGGAGAAGTGGGAACATAAATAGACACTGGCACACACCCCCCAAACATACAACCAAGGCTTTTCTCATGAGCTTATGTTCCTAATCTCTTCATTACTCGCTACTTTCTTAGAATAACCAGATGTAAAATGGAAAGTATTTAAGCAACAAATAAGAAGTGGAAAAAGAAATTATTTCTGTAGATGTTAGGGGTTTGGGGTTATGAGTGATTTTAGTTTTTTTTAAACTCTGGGGTAAAGCTATAATTAGGGCCAATTTTTATTTTGATTTATATAAAATAGTCTTAGTACCGAAAATATTTCACAAGCTCCCAATTTGCAATTTCTTGTAGAATTGTATCTGGGAAAATAGTTCTAGGTGGACTGCTTAAGAAAGTTGATCAGGGAATTCCCTGGTGGTCCGGTGGTTAGGACACTGTGCTCTCATTGCCGAGGGCCTGGGTTCAATCCCTGGTCAGGGAACTAAGGTCCCACAAGCTGCGTGGTGCGGCAAGAAAAAAAGAAAGAAAGGGGTGGGGGGAGAGAGAGAGAGAAAGAGAGAAAAAGGAAGGAAGGGAGAGAGGAAGAAAGCTGATCATCTCCAGGACTAAGTTCCCAGCATGCAATAGTTTCGTGATTGCTATGAGGTCGTCTGGAACGTATGAGAACCGTGCATAGGGTAAGACAAGCAAAGCTGTGGTTCTTGTTCCTGGAGCCCAGCAGGTGTGTGGACATCAGAAAACAGAGAAGTCTCGCTGTAGACCTGATGTAAAATCTACTCCCCCCCCCATCCTGGCTTAATTTCTTTGTAATTAATGATCAGACAAGACCACTGCCACCCACCATGACTGAGTTCCTTTACATTTAATGAATGCCTTTTTTGAGAATGTGTGTAATTTAATGGGCTGAATTCCATCACAGGAAGAATGTTTATGAGAAAAGTAACTGCCTTCCCCAATGACTCAAATATTTATACACTGAGATACTAAGAACACCAGGGTATATGAAGTGGTCTGAGGCAGCTTAAAGACCCTGATGAATTTCTATACATAAATAATTGACATGAAAACTGAACACTTCTCCCATGTATGTTAAAGCAAATGGCCTAAGGACAAGTATTGGGCTGCTGCGTTGCTTGAGTTATTCAGCAAGTAGGCTCTGTCTAGTTTCTTTTCTCCCTCTTTTCTTCTCCCCTACTGCCTTCCTCCTTCCTTCTTTTCTTTTCTTCAACTAATAATTATTGAGGGGTAACTATGTGCCTGCCCCTTATCTAGGCTCTGGAGAAACAGCCTTGAACATGGCATAACTCTCTTCTCACAGAGTTGGCATTTGAGAGTAAAGGGGAAACCTGGCAGCAAATAGAGGAAGATCGTTTCAGGGAGGGATGGGTGCTGTGGGGTTAATGGGATGGGCTTGGCATTGATGCGGGATTGGGTAGTCAGGGAAGGAGTTTGCATTTGAAATGTCAGCAAATGACACATTTGGGAAGACGTTGGGGAGAGAATCCCAGGAGGAGGGAAGAGCTGAAGCAAATGCAGAAGGCAGGGGGCACGTTTGATTCTAAGAGCTTTTCTGTGTGACTGGAGCAGGCGAGGATGACACGCACAGGATGAGAAGGTGGGCAGGACCCAGACTGCATACGGGTTGTCTGCTGCTGAGGACTTCAGATTTAAGATGTTATTGGTGTATTGCTTTGTTTCAAAGTTTTTTCGCAATTTGGATTTCATCTTCTGAGCTATACTTACTCCAATTCCAAGGCTAATCCTTCCCCTTCAGAACCAGTGCCCCTACTGCCCCAATGGTGGTGACAACTCTCTCTTCTCATTTTCTTCCCACTTCTCTGACTGCTCTGTCTCTACCCCTCCACTAGCTCTTCCTTGGTAAACCCCTCAGCTGTTGCTGTGCCCAGATGTGACCCTCGACTGTCTTCTTTCTCTAGACACCCTCTCTGGGTGACCTCTTTTGGACCATAGTTTCTGTTAGGACTAGTTCTCCAACCGGACCCTGACTTCTCAGCTGAACTTATGGACAAGCTGGACATCCAGTGGGAGATGTCCAGTCTTTTCAGTGTCAACCTTCCTAATGTCTCCGTTTCCCTGAAGGATGGGTGACCCTTATGCTCTGCCCCTACTCCATCTTCAACCCTATAACGGTATCTTCCTCCCAAGGCTGTGAGACACCGGTAGGGAGGTTGTAGGTTACTGTCATCACCCCCAACTCTTTCCCCAAGTGCACTTTACTGAAAAGCTTGCTCCATGTACCTCTGGCCACCGAATGGCTATCAAGTGATACCCTGGGGGCCCAGCACAGAAAGGTGAACAGGACTGCCTAGATTCATAGGTGAGACAGGAGGTCAAAGATGAGGATGGTGGAGTTCAGGGCAACCAATAAGGACTCAGAGGACGTAACGGAAAGCGAAGAATGTGCTTACAATTTTTAAAGAGCCCGTCAAATTTTTTTAAAAAAGGAAATTGAGCCAAAGCATGATTTGGGGAAAAGGAAGAAGGGATAGAAAAATGGTTAGAAAGTGGAAGTTATGTAGGAAAGAAAAGCTGAGGAAAAAGTGGACAAACTATTTCTGAACCTTAGGTGAAAATGCCTTCTGAAGAAACAGGGAAGAGTGGGGATTTCTAGATAGGAAGAAGAGAATAGGCAGACTCCCAGGGAAATCTCCACACTTCCGCAATTAGATCGTGGACAGTGGGTCCAGCTGCACCCCTGACTGCTGAAGCAGCCTTTACAACCGTCCTCTTCCCTAAGCTAGGGGAGACCTCCTAGAGAACCAGGCTCTAGTTTAAGTAAAAGGAAATGAAATACTCTGAAGAAGAAAATTAAATCCTGGGTAAAGAAACCTTAGGTGTGAAAGATGACAAGGCAGATAAAGACAACCTGAAGCTGTTCAGTTCAGTAGGACATTAGCTGTAAGCTGGTCTGTCCACACCACTGCCATGAATAGCCACAGGCCTGAGGGTTGGTCCATGGTAGGTGATGTCTGGCTCTGAGCAGCAGAAAGGGGGCCGGCCAAGAGAGAAATCGAACCCCTGGTCCAGGCCTTATCAGCAAGATGCTCACACCTGTTGGGTCCAGCAGCATGGAATTGCAGATGGTGGACATCAGGGCTCCTCCAAAGATCTACTGGACTGTACTAGTCAGGATTGGAGTCAGTAATGTACACATTAAAGAAAACATTAATTGTGACACTTGTGAAAAATTGTAAAGAAAACTTTATTCAAGGGGGACAACTATAATGGGATTTTACAGTAGGGGAGAGACCAGCCTCAACTCCTAATACAATAAGGAGAAGTAGAGCAGGTTTAGGAGCAGGGTTAGGAGTTGGTGAATAGAAAATTACTTGTCATAGGTAACCTGTAATTTCAGAGATATGGATGACCAATCCTGGTCCCCAGCACAATTTAGGTTCAACCAGCACTTAAAGAATATCTACAATGTACAAGTTGCTGTCGAGTGCTTCCATATGTGTGTATATATATATTTCTTTTTTTTAATAGTACTGAAGTAAAGGAAGATTTTTTCCTCATGATAGGGAGAAGGTGGCAACAAATGCCTACACAAGGGTTTATCAGGGTTTGATAACCACAGCACGTGCGGTCGTTCCGACTTCCTTTCTTGGTTAGGAGACGTTGGGGATGGAGGCTTCCCTGCCTGAGATGGAATCCCAGATTCCAATCCATTTATTATTCATTTCATCCATACCAGTATCCCTTGATGTAGGTATCAGTAACCCAATTTTAAAGGTGAGAATATTGAAAGTAGTGGAATTGACCCACCCAATGTCACATCTCTGATAATTGAAAAGCCAGGATTCAAGTCATCTGGCTCCAAGGTCAGAGGTATTTCCATAGCTATACAACTGTCTACAAGGTTCTAGACTGACCTTATTATCTGACTGCCTGTGGACCCTTAATCATTTGACTTAATCAAGAAGTCACCCAAAACAATCTCAGTTCTCCACACATGGCCTGTGTGTATTTCCAATTAGAATTGTTTTAATCATTGGCAGCTATAAAACTTCTACCAACTTCTACCAAACATGAGGGAGACCTTCAAGATGGCGGAGGAGTAAGACATGGAGATCACCATCCTCCCCATAAATATATCAGAAATACATCTACATCTGGAACAGCTCCTACAGAACACCTACTGAACGCTGGCAGAAGACCTCAGACTTCCCAAAAGGCAAGAAACTCCCCATGTACCTGGCCGTGTGGCAGGGTCTTGGAGCTCTGGCCGGGTGTCAGGCCTGTGCCTCTGAGGTGGGAGAGCCGAGTTTAGGACATTGGTCCACCGGAGACCTCCCAGCTCCATGTAATATCAAACAGCGAAAGCTCTCCCAGAGGTCTCCATCTCAATGCCGAGACCCAGCTCCACTCAACCATCAGCAAGCTACACTGCTAGACACCCTATGCCAAACAGCTAGCAAGACAGGAACACAACCCCACCCATTAGCAGAGGGGCTGCCTAAAATTATACTAAGGTCACAGACACCCCATAACACACCACCAGACGTGGTCCTGCCCACCAGAAAGACAAGATCCAGCTTCATCCAACAGAACAGAGGCACTAGTCCCCTCCACCAGGAAGCCTACACAACCCACTGAACCAACCTTAGCCATTGGGGGTGGACACCAAAAACAATGGGAACTACGAACCTGTAGCCTGTGAAAAGGAGACCCCAAACACAGTAAGTGAAGCAAAATGAAAACACAGAGAAACGCACAGCAGATGAAAGAGCAAGGTAAAAACCCACCAGACAAAACAAACGAAGAAGTCTACCTGAAAAAGAATTCAGAGTAATGAAAGTAAAGATATCCAAAATCTTGGAAACAGAATGGAGAAAATACAAGAAATGTTTAACAAGGACCTGGAAGAACTGAAGAGCAAAAAACCAATGACGAACAACACAATAAATGAAATTAAAAACTCTCTAGAAGGAATCAGTAGCAGAATAACTGAGGCAAAAGAACAGATAAGATGTAAAGTGGAAAATGAAATAGTGGAAATAACTACTGCAGAGCAGAATAAAGAAAAAAGAATGAAAGAATTGAGGACAGTATTAGAGACCTCTGGGACAACATTAAATGCACCAAATTCGAATTATAGGGGCCCCAGAAAAGAAGAGAAAAAGAAAGGGACTGAGAAAATATTTGAAGAGATTATAGTTGACAACTTCCCTAACATGGGAAAGAAAATAGTCAGTCAACTCCAGGACGCACAGAGAGTCCCATACAGGATAAATCCAAGGAGAAACAAGCCAAGACACATATTCATCAGACTATCAAAAATTAAGTACAAAGAAAAAATATTAAAAGCAGCAAGGGGGATCAGGAAACTTCCACAAGCCTCTTAGATAGCCTCATCCACCAGAGGGCAGACAGCAGAAGCAAGAAGAACTACAGTCCTTCAGCCTGTGGAAAAAAAAAACACATTCACAGAAAGACAAGATGAAAAGGCAGAGGGCTATGTACCAGATGAAGGAACAAGATAAAACCCCAGAAAAACAACTAAATGAAACGGAGATAGGCAATCTTCCAGAAAGACAATTCAGAATAATGATAGTGAAGATGATCCAGGACCTCGGAAAAAGAATGGAGGCGAAGATCGAGAAGATGCAAGAAATCTTTAACAAACACCTAGAAGAATTTAAAGAACAAAAAACAGAGATGAACGATACAATAACTGAAATGAAAAATACACTAGAAGGAATCAATGACAGATTAACTGGCAGATTAACTGAGGCAGAAGAACCAATAAGTGACCTGGAAGACAGAATGGTGGAATTCACTGCTGTGGAACAGAATAAGAAAAAAGAATGAAAAGAAATGAAGACAGCCTAAGAGACCTCTAGGACAACATTAAACACAGCAACATTCACGTTATAGGGGTCCCAGAAGGAGAAGAGAGAGAGAAAGGACCTGAGAAAATATTTGAATAGATTACAGTCAAAAACTTCCCTAACATGGGAAAGGAAATAGCCATGCAAGTCCAGGAAGCACAGAGAGTCCCATACAGGATAAACCCAAGGAGAAACACGCTGAGACATGTAGTAATAAAATTGACAAAAATTAAAGACTAAGAAAAATTATTGAAAGCAGCAAGGGAAAAACGACAAACAACATAAAAGGGAACTCCCATAAGGTTAATAGCTGATTTCTCAGCAAAAACTCTACAAGCCAGAAGTGAGTGGCATGATATACTTAAAGTGATGAAAGGGAAGAACCTACAACCAAGATTAGTCTACCCAGCACGAATCTCATAAAGACTTGAAGGAGAAATCAAAACCTTTACAGACAAGCAAAAGCTAAGAGAATTCAGCACCACCAAACCAGCTCTACAACAAATGCTAAAGGAGCTTCTCTAAGTGGGAAACACAAGAGAAGAAAAGGACCTACAAAATAAAAACCCCAAACAATTAAGAAAATGGTCGTAGGAACATACATATCAATAATTACCTTAAACGTGAATGGATTAAATGCTCCACCCAAAAGACACAGGCTTGCTGAATGGATACAAAAACAAGACCCATATATATGCTGTCTACAAGAGACCCACTTCAGACCTAGGGACACATACAGACTGAAAGTGAGGGGATGGAAAAAGATATTCCATGCAAATGGAAATCAAAAGAAAGCTGGAGTAGCAATACTCATATCAGATAAAATACACTTTAAAATAAAGAATGTTACAGGAGACAAGGAAGGACACTACATAATGATCAAGGGATAATCCAAGAAGAAGATATAACAATTGTAAATATTTATGCACCCAACAAAGGAGCACCTCAATACATATGGCAAATGCTAACAGCCATAAAAGGGGAAGTCAACAGTAATACAATAACAGTAGGGGACTTCAACACTGCACTTTCACCAATGGACAAATCATCCAAAATGAAAGTAAATACGGAAGCACTAGCTTTAAATGACACATTAAACAAGATGGACTTAATTGATATTTATAGGACATTCCATCCAAAAACAACAGAATACACTTTCTTCTCAAGTTCTCATGGAACATTCTCCAGGATAGATCATATCTTGGGTCACAGATCAAGCCTTGGTAAATTTAAGAAAAATTGAACTCGTATCAAGTATCTTTTCCAACCACAATGCTATGAGACTAGATATCAATTACAGGGAAAAATCTGTAAAAAATGCAAACACATAGGCTAAACAATACACTGCTTAATAACCAAGAGATCACTGAAGAAATCAAAGAGGAAATAAAAAAATACCTAGAAACAAATGACAATATAAACACGACAACCCAAAACCGATGGTATGCAGCAAAAGCAGTTCTAAGAGAGAAGTTTATAGCATCACAATCCTACCTCATGAAACAAGAAACATCTCAAATAAACAACCTAACCTTACACCTAAAGCAATTAGAGAAAGAAGAATAAAAAAAACCCCAAAGTTAGCAGAAGGGAAGAAATCATAAATTTCAGATAGAAATAAATGAAAAAGAAATGTAGGAAATGATAGCAAAGATGAATAAAACTAAAAGCTGGTTCTTTGAGCAGATAAACAAAATTGATAAACCATTAGCCAGAGGCATCAAGAAAAAAAGGGAGAAGACTCAAATCAGTAGAATTAGAAATGAAAAAGGAGAAGTAACAACTGACACTGCAGAAATACAAAGGATCATGAGAGATTACTACAAGCAACTCTATGCCAATAAAATGGACAACCTGGAAGAAATGGACAAATTCTTAAAAAAGCACAACCTTCCAGGACTGAACCAGGAAGAAATAGAAAATATAAACAGACCAATCACAAGCACTGAAATTAAGACTGTGATTAAAAATCTTCCAACAAACAAAAGCCAGGACCAGATGGCTTCACAGGCGAATTCTGTCAAACATTTAGAGAAGAGCTAATGCCTTTCCTTCTCAGTCTCTTCCAAAATATAGCAGACGGTGGAACACTCCCAAACTCATTCTACGGGGCCACCATCACCCTGATCCCAAAACCAGACAAAGATGTCACAAGGAGAGAAAACTGCAGACCAATATCACTGTTGAACATAGACGCAAAACTCCTGAACAAAATACCAGCAAAAAGAGTCGAACAGCACATTAAAAGGATCATACACCATGATCAAGTGGAGTTTATCCCAGGGATGCAAGGTTTCTTCAGTTTATGCAAATCAATCAATGTGATAAACCATGTTAACAAATGGAAGGAAAAAAACCATATGATAATCTCAATAAATGCAGCAAAAGCTTTCAACAAATTCGACACCTGTTTCTGATAAAAACCCTCCAGAATTAGGCATAGACATATGCCTCAACGTAATAAAGGCCATATATGACAGACTCACAGCCAACATCATTCTCAATTGTGAAAAACTGAAGCCATTTCCTTTAAGATCAGGAACAAGCGAAGGTTGCCCACTCTCAGGACTATTATTCAGCATAGTTTGGGAAGTTTTAGCCACGGCAATCAGAAAAAAAGAAATTAAAGGAATCCAAATTTGAAAAGAAGAAGTAAACTGTCACTTGTTGCAGATGACATGATACTATATATAGAGAATCCTAATGATGCTACCAGAAAACTACTAGAGCTAATCAATGAATTTGGTAAAGTAGCAGGATACAAAATGAAAGCACAGAAATCTCTTGCATTCCTATACACTAATGTTGAAAAATCTGAAAGAGAAATTAAGGAAACACTCCCATTTACCATTGCAACAAAAAGAATAAAGTACCTAGGATTAAACCTACCTAAGGAGACAAAAGACCTGTGTGCAGAAAACTGTAAGACACTGATGAAAGAAATGAAAGATGATACCAACAGCTGGAGAGATATACCATGTTCTTGGATTGGAATAATCAATATTGTGGAAATGACTATCCTACCCAAAGGAATCTACAGATTCATTGGAATCCCTATTAAACTACCAATGGCATTTTTCACAGAACTAGAACAAAAAATTTCACAATTTGTATGGAAACACAAAGGACCCCGAATAGCCAAAGCAATCTTGAGAAAGAAAAGCATAGCTGGAGGAATCAGGCTCCCTGATTTCAGACTGTACTACAAAGCTACAGTAATCAAGACAGTATGGTACTGGCACAAAAACAGAAATATAGATCAATGGAATAGGATAGAAAGCCCAGAGATAAACCCATGCATATATGGTCACCATATCTTTGATAAAGGAGGCAAGAATATACAATGGAGAAAAGACAGCCTCTTCAATAAGTGGTGCTGGCAAAACTGGACAGCTACACGTCAAAGAATGAAATTAGAACATTCCCTAACACCGTACACAAAAATAAACTCAAAGTGGATTAAAGACCTAAATGTTAGGCCAGACACTGTAAAACTCTTAGAGGAAAACATAGGCAGAACACTCTATGACATAAATCACAGCAAGGTCCTTTTTGACCCACATCCTAGATAAATGGAAATAAAAATAAACAAATGGGACCTAATGAAACCTAAAAGCTTTTGCACAGCAAGGGAAGCCATAAACAAGAAGAAAAGACAACCCTCAGAATGGGAGAAAATATTTGCAAATGAAGCAACTGACAAAGGATTAATCTCCAAAATTTACAAGCAGCTCACGCAGCTCAATATCAAAAAAACAAACAACCTAATCCAAAAATGGGCAGAAAACCTAAATAGACATTTCTCCAAAGAAGATGTACAGATTGCCAACAAACACATGAAAGGATGCTCAACATCATTAATCATTAGGGAAGTGCAAATCCAAACTACAATGAGGTACCACCTCACACCAGTCAGAATGGTCATCATCAAAATATCTACAAACTATAAATGCTGGAGAGGGTTTGGAGAAAAGGGAACCCTCCTGTACTGTTGGTGGGAATGTAAACTGATACGGCCCCTGTGGAGAACAGTATGGAGGTTCTTAACAAACTAAAAATAGAACTACCATATGACCCAGCAATCCCACTACTGGACATACACCCTGAGAAAACCATAATTCAAATAGAGTCATGTACCACAATGTTCAGTGCAGCTCTCTTTACAATAGCCAGGACATGGAAGCAACCTAAGTGTCCATCGACAGATGAATGGATAAAGAAGATGTGGCACATATATACAATGGAATATTACTCAGCCATAAAAAGAAAGGAAATTGAGTTATTTCTAATGAGGTGAATGGACCTAGAGACTGTGATACCGAGTGAAGTAAGTCAGAAAGAGAAAATAAATACCGTATGCTAACACATATATATGGAATCTAAAAAAAAAAAAAAGGTTCTGATGAACCTAGGGGCAGGACAGGAATAAAGATGCTGACGTAGAGAATGGAGTTGAGGACATGGGGAGGGCGGAGGGTAAGCTGGGACGAAGTGAGAGAGCGGCATGGACATATATCCAATACCACATGTAAAATAAATAGCTAGTGGGAAACAGCCGCATAGAACAGGGAGATCAGCTCCGTGCTTTGTGACCACCTAGAGGGGTGGGGTAGGGAGGGTGGGAGGGAGGCTCAAGAGGGAGGAGATATGGGGATATATGTATATGTAGCTGACTCACTTTGTTATAAAGCAGAAACTAACACCCCATTGTAAAGTAATTATACTCCAATAAAGATGTTAAAAAAAAAGAAATGCAAAGAAGTTCACCCTTTTCATTTTACCATCACACATAAGAACGGTTGCTATAAAAAGCAAAGTTTTTTAAAAAAATGTATTTGTGTGTGTGAGAGAGTGTGAGTGTGTGTGCGTTTAGTGTGTGTGTGCATTTAGGAGTTCTGTTTGTCTGACTAACCATTCTCTTCCCCACCCAAATTCCAAGTTAAAATACATAAACAATAGGTTTGAGAAGGAGATTGTATTTATTATGGGTGTGGCAAAATGGACCAGCATGACTCATTGTGTCAGTAAGGCATTTGATGGAGCTGGTTTTGTCTTCCGTGGTGAGGGTGACTGTCCAGTTAATGGTTATTCAGTTAAGACAGTGGAGGCTGTGCAGTTCCTTCAGCTCTTACTTCTAGGTAGAGCCACGCCTTGTAGTTGGTAGAAGCTGGGATGAGACTCCCGTGTCAATCATTACCTGGCTCTGTGTGGTTTTAAGTTGAGTTGTGACCACAACGAGTGCTTCAGGTAATGATGAAGGAAAGGCAGGATGGGCACTCCTAACACCCTCCCCTCTGCCCCTTCTTTGTCACTAGGGGGCGTAGTTCCTCAACAGGCATCCCTTCCCTCCTCTCTCATTTACCCGCTCACTGATGCTGTGATTCCATTAACAAGGAATAAAGCCCCCTCACTTCTCAGTTTTAAGGGGAACTTTACGTGCAAATTCCCTTGAGGGAGGTAATGCACTGACTGAAATTGACATGGAGGCGTTCATTCCCAGTGGGTCAGGTCTCAGATTGTGAGCCTTTGGCAGCTGTTGTCCATCTGTCTGCACTCAGATTTAAATTCAAGATAGTCTTTTAGAGAAGGTCTGGGAGCGCCAGGATGACCTGTTGAGCTCTCGTGTAAAATTGAAGACATTATGTAATAAAATATGTAATAAAATAAAGAAGCCTTTTCATGTGATTGGAATAATGTAATAAAACGTTCCCCTGGAAAGAATTTGAGAAGCAGGGTCAGAGCAGCAGAAATACAGAACAGGCATTTAGGCTCGGGTAGCAAGATGAAGCGTGGATTGCTACTTGTCTTAGTGCCACTTCACTGTCCATAAATGCAGTGACTCGGCTGCTTCAGCCAAGCCAGTCTGTCAGTGGTGTTTTCCTTAGAATGTCATTCTGTCTCCTGAGTTGTCTGTACAGCACCCAACGTAGCACGGCCAGCTATGGAGCAAACCAAAGCAATGTGATTGCCACCCATTTACCCTTAGGAGCAAAGGTCACGCCTGGTAACTGTCCTTTCCTGAGATGGCCTTTGAGTTCACAATGATTTGTGACAGCCAGCCAGAGTCTTAATGGAGACTTGCTTTTACTGGGAAGAACTCCCCCGTAGGCTCTGCATTCGCCTCCTTCACTGCAGGGCAGATAAAGGAACTGTCAGACCAAATCACGCCCAGAGAACAGACATCCTCCCAAGTGCCTGAGTTTATACTGTCAAGGAAGACTAGCCGAGCTCCGCCGTACTGGCTTTTTACCCAGTGCTTTTCTGTTCCTAAAAAAAGAAAAAGTGTTTTCTTTGCTCCTTTATTAGCCTTGCCACCACAGTATGCCTTACACACGTGCATGGGGGGCTGGAGGTGCTTTTTGGATGGAAGCTGGGGGGTGAGGAGGGTGGGAAGATGATTTAATTAGAGGATCAAGGGCTGGATTGGAGAGATAAGTGAGGCGGGGGGTGCCCAGGGGCCACTGCAAAGTCCTGGGATGGTGGAGTGTGAGGCAGGCTGCCAGGGAAATTCCTGCGTCCAAAATAGTGTTGGCATTCTTAGTTGGTGTACACTCCAAGAGAGAAGAAAATTCAGCCAGATTCTTTAAATAGAATAATAAAAATATTACTTCTGTTCCTTTTCTAATTCTGCCTTTATGCCCTGGAGAGGCGGATGGTCAAACGGAGAAGCATCTTCGGGAGGATGAGGGGGTGGAGGTGACTGCCTTCTGCTCGTTCCATCTGTGTTCCTCACGCGTGTGAGGCAAGGCGGCCGATCTGTACTCACGCTTTCAACCCTTCATTCACCCAACCGACATTCACCACAGCCTCCTCGAAGCCGGCACTTCCTAGATTCTGGAGAAGCAGCAGTTAACACCGACGACATTTCCTGCACAAGTGGAGGGCTAGACACAATGCTAAAGCAGGGGTGCAAAGTCAGAAGAGGGACCCAGACCAGTCTGAGGGCTCAAGTAAGACAACCCTACAAAGGGGACACTGGGGCCAAAGTTTGAAGGTTGGGTGGGCCTTGGCCAGGCTCCAGGTAGGAAGAGCCTTCCAGATGGAAGAAAACTTCTTCTTAGTGGCAGAATGCAACTTAACAAAGGGTCTTGCCTGAGATGTGATGGGGACACATCTGAGGCCAGTCACGAGGGCACACACTTCCATCTTTTTCCTCCATTATGCCCAGGCCCGGTTCCATGGGCATAATTGGAGGCCACAGCAAGTCATCCTCCCTCACCCTACATCACCCCAGCCCAGGCTTGGGGACAGCATGAATGCCTGTCAACCTTCGGTGTCTAGGTCCAGGACGATTCTCCTTTGCACTCAAACCCATTCAAAAAGAGAGGAAATAATTGGCGAGCTTCCTGTTTTGTGATGTTTGACAACCACTCTGTATCCAACCCAACTGAATCCACACTCCCAGCCCAGTGCCCGGAAAGGGTGTGGCCAGTGCCTTCAAGATTGGGGCAGTGAGGCCTGGACCGAGGAATGGAGTAGGGTGGTGACAGCGGAGCTGGGCTCCAGCTGCCTGGGGAGTTGGCTTGCCGGCGGGGGTGGGGTGGGTGGGGACATTCGTAGTTATGTTCTGATCCTGTCATGCTCAAGGGAGATTTGGAGTGTAGATGTAAGTGTGAGTCATTTGATCTATTTATTAATTGAAGAATTGAGCAAGATATCTCAGCGAGAATGCCTTGAGTGAAGAAATTATAGATCAGACCTGAAATAACCGACACTGGAGGGAGGGCAGAGAAAAGAGAAGGGACGGGGAGGGGAGAAGAGGAGGGAGGAAGAATGAGAAATAGCTGGAAGGAAGGATGGAAATTAGGAAAGCGAAATTGCACAGAAACCAGGGGCAGTGGTCAATGCAGCAGAGAAGTCATATAGCTAAGAAAAAACAAGTGGACTTGGAGACAGGTGGGTCATAAACAACCTGGGCACACACTGGTAGTGATTACAATGGATTGAGGTGCAAACAGTTTACTTGTGAGGAAGAAGAGAGAGAGAGGGCGGTAACCGTAGGAGGTCGTGGATTTGTGACAGATGCTTTTTGGTTTGGTTTTAATATTGTACAGACATGGGTATGTTAAAGTGCTATTAGGAACAGAAAAAAAGGAGGTGAGGGGAAAATACATCCATGCTGGTCCTTAATTTTGTCACATGTACCATGGCAATTAATGTGAGATGCTAACATTAGGGAAAACTGGATGCAGGGTAGATGGGAACTTGCTGTACTATTCTTACAACTTTTCTGGAAATCTAAAACTATTTCAAAACAAAGGGTTTATTTTAATATGAGCTATTGGGAAGATGCCTCTAAGGAGAGACCAGGGAGAGAGAAAGGAGCAAGCCTGGGAGGAAGACAGGGCCAGTGACCAGACCTAGGAGGGAGGTTTGGGCAGAGAGAAAAGTACATTTGTAGATGTGATGGTAGGAAGTCCAGGGCCTCCTGGAGGGGATATGTTTTCTATGTCAGAGAGAAGGGTCTATCGTTGGCTAATTTGAGGGGGGCAAGAAATAGAAGATTAAGGGCATGGAGATTCTTTAAAAGCCACAGTGATGCTAAATTGATTCATTATGCAGAATGGAAGCCGTGCTGAATTTCAGTTTCCAAAACCACTCTTATTCACCAAAAAAAAAAAAACCCTCTCTGATTTCAGTCCATTCAGTTGCCAGGGCAGTCGGGCTTCCTACTACAGGGGGACATGGGGCTACTTAGGATGAAATTCTCAGAGTGCCTGACCAGCAAGCCTGCAGTCTGATCAAAAGAGGTCAGTGGAAGAAAGAGGGGGAGATTCTGGACTGCCATGGGCGGCGGCAGGGAACAGGTGTGCTTGGGGGCGGGGGTGAGGAGGGGGGGAGGGAGGGAGAGAGAGAGAGAGAGAGAGAGAGAGAGAAAGAGAGAGAAAGAGAGAGAAAGAAAGAGAGAGAAAAGAGAGGCAGTGGGACTAAGTAACATATCGGAGATCTGGAGTCCAGGACTCTGGCTGTGTGAATGGAAAGTGACTGGCGTTTGAGCTCGTAAATACTTTTTCCCAGAGCTTGTCTGTTACAGTCAATATGCAAGAAAGGTCAGTGAGAAGCGCCAGCAAGAGAGTTCCAAGGAGGTGACACAGGACTCTCCCCAACTGTCCAAACAGCTGTCGCTGACAAATGACATCTTCTTCCCGTTCCCACTGCTCATTCTAAATATGATCATCAAGGGAGGATAGCGAGAGTGATTCCATCACCTGGACCTGGGAGTGGCCTGTGTCTCCAGGTTGCCTTTGGTGAGATTTGATCACCCAGCTCTGTTTTGAGGTTCACGCTATGTATTATGTGTATCTGTACAGACATATGTGTGTATAGAATGAGCTAGACTGGTTTTAGCTTAAAAGTTTTTAAATAGGATTCATTTTTTCAATTGAGAGTCAACACATTTTTTTATCCCACTATTCTTAGAGGGGAAAAAAACCCAAGAGGCTAAGGACAAATTGGCTTGTCTCATCCACCATGTGAAAAGCAAGTGGAATAACAAGCAGTCACAAATGGCTCTTGTTATGATAATGTAGCATAACTGACCCTTGGCCAGTCCTTTCGGGCCACTGTTTTTAGCCAGGATAACCTTTGCATGAGGCCTGCTCCAAGTGCGGGGTCACGGCTGAGACCCCTTGGGAATGTCACCGTTCCCACAGATGCTTCAGTGGGAAGGCATCTGTGAGCCTTTGCGCCATGGCAGAGCTGCTGCCACCCGCAGGCTGCCACCAAATCCTGTTCAGGGCGAAAACAGCCAAGTCCAGAGTGTTCCCAGCCTTGGATGGGACATGAATGATTTGACATCCCATGTATCATGGTAGTTTTGTGATCTTTAAGAATTTAAAGAAGAATGTATAGTCAGTGTCAATACACCAGCAAAAAAAACCTGCCCCCAGAGAGCAAACTTGCTGAGAGCAGATGTTGGGATGTTTGTCTTTGCACCAGTGGTGCTGCTACCAAGTGGGAGCTGGATGTCCCTGATGCATGCATGCCCTCAAGAAGCGCATGGTGGTTGAGAGCAGGTTTCTGAGGAATAAGGGGCAGGGCATGCGGCATCAGTAACTGAGGCAAAGGTCTCATTGTCAGTCTGTGATGTTGAGAGAAATAGAGATGACACCCCCCTCCATCACTCAGTGTTTATTGTCTTTGGTTTGGGGTCATCTGGATGAAGGTTTATTGCATGGAAATAGTCATCTGGGAGTCCCTAACCAGAAAGGTGTCAAGCGTGAAATGTTAGCTCTGTATGTTTGAAGCTAGTCACGGCCTTTGAATAATTTATTCACTTACCTTGGCTACAACCGCCCCCCAATAAATTGCTAATAAGCTATGACTATGCAGATTCATTCATTCATTCAACAAATATTTATTCATACTTATGAAGTGCTCAGACACTGTCTTAGGCTCTGGGAGCAAATGACAATGTTAATTACCCACGGCTTTGCTCTCAAACCCCATTCTGCGGGTGCTGACCCAAGGAGAGCTGACGTGAATCTCGAGGGGGTCTCTGTGACAAGACTTGGAAGACCCCAAAATTCTTCCCCAGGCCTTCTTTCTCCTCCACGGCCTAGTTCTTATGTGGCTTCTGCAGGGCAGAGCACTGTCTAGAGTTTACTGGCTTCTAGAACTAAGGAGTTTTACAGATACATCCAGAATGAAAGGGCTTCCAAGAAAGACCAATCCAAGGGGAGGTCCTCCAAGAGAAGACTCCAGATAGGGTGACATTAAAGAGGTCTTGCCCCATGAACAGGAAGGTCATTAACCCTGCACTCCACACCCAGCAGGACTGCCACCAAAGGGGTGACTCTCAGCCTTTTTCTGCCCTGAAGCACTCTCAGGAGGACTCAGGTGGATGGGAGAGGTCCTGGATGTCCTTTTCCAGGATCCTGTTTGGGGCCAGCCATGGGGATGCAGATTCAGAGGTGGCAGTTGGACAGTTTCTTTTTTAGTCCCTAATCATCCCATCCTGGCCTGTCCTCTCCTTTGAGAAGGTCTCTGGATGGATTGATTAAAGTGTATTTGATTTCTGGACTGATAAAATTTTGTTTTGAACGCACCTTGAGCTTTTCGGGTGGCCACAGAATTCCTTGGTCTCTCTGGGGTCTTTCAGGTTGATACTTAAGATGAGTCATCAGAACACTTGAGACTTGGCCTCGGGATGATTAAACACCACATTTGCAAGAAGCCTTGAGGACATTAAGGCTAATCCCCTCCTGTATCCCCTTTTGCCACACAAATCAGTCTGCCACATTCTGACGGGTAATTTTCTGGCTTCTTTTTTAAGACAGCCAATGTCAGAACTTCTCTACCTCAAAGTAGTCCAGTCCACTGGTGGCTCTAATGGGCAGAAAGTTCTCCTGCTATGTGAACCTAGTTTCAGTTTATATGAAACTTGTTTCCATTTTAAAGGCAAAGCGTTACTTTCATGTTTATATGGGACTATTTCAACAACTGACACATTGGTTTCTGGTGAAATGCACGTGTTGGGATTCCTATACCCAACAGGGAATGAATGATTTCTCCACGAGATTGGGTCAGAGGGACAGAACTTCCCTTCCCTGCAGCTGGAGCCCAAAACAGACAACTGCAGGCTCCTTGCAGCCCTGTTTTCTGATCCAGTAAACAGGTTCCATTAGAAAGAGCCCTTTGGGCTCTCCTGGTTCCGTATGATTGAAAGATTAGTTTGAGATTCAAGCATATGGTTGTCACTTCCTTCTCTTACGGTGTTATTGATTCGGGGGTCCCGCTGCTCGCCGCTTACAAAAATCAATACTCGCAAATGTTGGTAGCAAAAGAAAGGCGCCTGTAATCAGAATGCTGGCAGTCTGGGGAGATGGTGGAGTCAACCTTCCCCAGAAACCCCCTTTGAAGATTCTGCTCAACTGTGAAACTTTCAAAGGGAAGGAGCGAAGTAGTATCAGTTAGTCACTGAGATGGGGTACAGAGTCATTGCCGTCCCCTGCTGTGTACAGGCTCATCGACTCTTTGTGATCTTCCTCTAGACTTTATCTTGTTCACCCAGTTTGGTTACACAATGTGTTTGCGAGATTACTAAAGGGGACTTGAGGGAAGAGATCTGGTCATCTATTAATTACTTATTCTTCGTTTCTACTTCTTCAATCTACGGATAGAACCGACAAGTTAGACAAGGTATGGTGTGATTAAAAGATTTGAAAGGTGTGCTTGGGCCTGAGATGAGCAGAGCATGGGGGTGCCTGGTGTAAAAGTTAGTTACAATATAGCTTTGCTGAAGCGACAGGGAAGGAGGCTTCCTGCTCAGGGCGGTTTCCTGCAAAGCACTGCGTACAGTGGTAGCTATAGTATTGCCTATCTGCTCCTACACAGATACTTCAGGTGCAGTGCAAGGATTCTGCTTCAACTTTTCAGGGAAATCAGAACCCAGTCACCAGAAGGCTCCAACAGCCCCTACTTAAGGTGACTTCCCTGGTGGCACAGTGGTTAAGGATCCTCCTTCCAATGCTGGGGACACGGGTTCGAGCCCTGGTCCGGGAAGATCCCACATGCCGTGGAGCAACTAAGCTCGTGTGCCACAACTGCTGAGCCCGAACACCATAACTACTGAAGCCCACGCACCTAGAGCCCGTGCTCTGCAACAAGAGAAGCCACCACAGTGAGAAGCCCACGCGCCGCAACGAAGAGTAGCCCCCGGCTCGCCACAACTAGAGAAAGTCCACATGCAGCAAAAGAGACGCAATGCAGCCAAAAAATAATTAATTATTAATTAAAAAGTGTGTGGTGTTTTGAGATAGATGATCAGCATGGTCTTTGCAGAGTCTGGTGATTTTCTCCTGGGAGAGTGCTTGAGGGTGAGCAGATTCTCCCAGTTGGCTATTTGGTTGGAGATAATTGCCTGTTCCTTTGCAGAACAGGTGCGGATGTATCGGGTTCATCGCACTGCTCCTAGCGTTATTAGCAAAACATTGTTGTTTGCCAGGTTGTGACTATGTGTATCCTTGACTCAAGGACTGAGAGCATCAGAGTTCAACAGATAATAAAGGCTGTGAGGGGGTTATCTTAATGACAGAAAATGTTGCTGAGGATTACATCAGCATGGGACAAAGTAAAGGAAAACTTAGCCAGAACTGAGGGCATTAAAAAGAAGGTGTTGGGCTTCCCTGGTGGCACAGCGGTTGGGAGTCCGCCTGCCGATGCAGGGGACGTGGGTTCGTGCCCCGGTCCGGGAAGATCCCACATGCCGTGGAGCGGCTGGGCCCGTGAGCCATGGCCGCTGAGCCTGCGCGTCCAGAGCCTGTGCTCCGCAACGGGAGAGGCCACGGCAGTGAGAGGCCCGCGTACCGCAAAAAAAATAAATAAATAAATAATAAAAAGAAGGTTTCTTAGTCCATCTGGGCTGCTATAAGAAAAATATCATAAACTAGGTGTCTTATAAAGAGCAGACATTTATTGCTCAGCGTTCTGAGACCCCTCTTCTGGTTGCTGACTTCTGGTTGTATCCTCACATGGCGGAAGGGGCAGGGAAGCTTTCTCAGGCCTCTTCTGTAAGGGCACCAGTCCTATTTATGAAGGCTCCGCCCTCAAGACTTCGTCACAAAGGCTCCACCACCTAATACCATCACCTTGGGGGTTAGGATTCCAACATATGAATTTTAGGGGGACACAAAAACATTTAAACCATAGCAGAAGGGGTAACATTATAAAGAGTACAGTAAAAACTTAGTTTTGATGCAGATTATAAGGTAAACCAAGTAGGACTTTTAAAAATAATAATTCTGTGCTCAGAATGGTAAGAAAAACATACTGTAGTAAGCTGAATGATGGCCCCTAAAGATGTCTACATCCTCATCCTGGAAGCTGTGAATGTTACTTTTTATGGCAAAGGGACTTTGCAGCTGTGTTTAAGTGAGGGATTTGAGATGGGGAGATTATCTCAACGTGTAACCTCAAGGGACCTATAGGGGGAAAGCAGAGGGAGACGGGTGTAACGATAGAGGTAGAGACGGGGTGATATGCTTTGAAGCTGGAAGAAGGGGTTAGAAGCCAAAGAATACAGGTGACCACTAAAAGCAAGAAAAGGCCAAGAAACAATTTCTCCTCCCCAGAAGAACCAAGCCTGCTGACATCTCAACTTAAGCCCAGTGAAAGTGATCTCAGACTTCTGACCTCCCCAACTGCAAGGGAATAATCTTGTGTCTTTGTAAGCCACTAAAGCTTGTGGTAGTTTGTTACAACAGCAGCAGGAAACCAGTACTCCTATCTGTATGTTCTTTCTGAAGTGATTAGAGGAAAGTCAAAAATCCCGGAGATGATGGAAGGAAACTATAATTACTGGCATGCCCCAAGAACAAGTGGAGAGTTCCAATCATGAACATAAGGTGCGCAAGTGAGTTGGGAAACTTCTGCATGAGAAGAAAATGTAAGGTTGTTTAATACCTGTGTATCGTCAGAGGAAGATGGAAAGGTTATACAAATTTTGTGATGAAAGGAGAACAGAGGACAGCAGTAGGATCAGAGTATTTTGGAAGGAAAGTGACCTTAAAGGTCATCTTATCCATCCTCCCGTATTGTAGCTGAAGGAATTTGGACATGGAGAGCTTCAGGAAGTAGTCCAAAGTCACACAGCAGGGCCACAGCGAGCTGGGTCCATACCCTTTGCCTCTTGATTCCAAATTCCTCCAGGGATTTTTCTCCCACTCCATTATATTTAAAAGTTTGCAAATAACCTGTAATGAAAAAAAGAAGTGAAATGCTGTAGATAAAATCCAGTGCACAGGGCCTCAGTAATAGATGTTAAGCTCATTCTTCATTATGACTTTATCATCGGGTTTGAAAGGCGGAGTGGAAAACATTATTGCTGTTTGCAAATGCTAGTAAATCAGGGTATGGAGTTTACTGTTACTGGGGGAAAAAGAGATAACAAAGAATTTCAATGTAGACATTTGAAAATATAGATTTACTGAGAGAAAACAGTTTTGTTAATCTGGTAGGCAGAATCGCATTCTTCTGAGAGACCCAGAAACTGACATGTTTTTCCCACTCTCCTGA
Organism: Phocoena phocoena; assembly: GCF_963924675.1. NCBI lineage: Eukaryota > Metazoa > Chordata > Mammalia > Artiodactyla > Phocoenidae > Phocoena > Phocoena phocoena. Next base: position 166,013,434 of record NC_089220.1, read on the forward strand.
CCTGAAAATGTCTTTGAGGTGAAATGCCTCTTTTTTTTTGGTCCCCAAAGTCTTAAAATTGCCTAGAAATGTAGGAGAAGGAGAGGGAGAGGGAGGGGCAGACCAAGAAGAGGAGGAAAGAGAGGAGGAGGGAAACAGCAGCAGTGGCAGCAGAAGTGGAAGGAAAAGAAGGGGAAGGAAAGAATCTATGAAGGATGGGAATTGCCCACTTCCCTTCTTCTCCTCCAGCACGCTTAGACCTGCAGCCATTCAACAAAGAGTTATGAAGCCAGAGCCAGGCCCTGGGAGGCATCCAGGAAGGGAACTGCTGGGGCTTCTCTCTAGTGGGGATACGTACAGTAACTTAGAGACCTGTTAAGAGAAGGACCATGCTAAGTACCTCTCTCCTCTCCCAACCACCTCCATGCTGCGTTGTGCCAGGGTCAGCATCTTCTGACTGTCTCTGGCCTTTCCCAGTTTGCTTAATAATTTCCTGAGTTTTTGAAAGAATTTCTTGACCTGAGTGAGTTGTCGCTGCATAGTCAGCTTTGATGCTGTTTCATGTTTCACTGGCACAAGCAGCATTTTCTCATGAATCCTTAACGATCTTCCAGAATTTGCCACCTCTTGTTGAGATGCTGCCCGTTCATCGTCCTGGGTGAAAAAAGTGGATGGAACCCTGGGCGAGTGTGGACAGGCTGGATTAATTTCTGATCCCTGTCTCTTTCTCGCTCTGTGACAAGTTACTGAACAAGTAAACTTGGGGTCTGGGATTCAAGGAGGCCCCCAATAAAAACAGCACTTCTCTTTTCTGCCTGCATTTTGGTCAGTTGAGAATTGAAACAAAGTAGTAAGGCAGATGGGTTTCAAAACGACACCTACATTCTGGACAGAGATGATGCCAGAGAATTTGGCTTATATCTGCGGGCCAGTAGACTTTCTCTCATTAAATCTCAGGATGTGCATACTTACCCATCCTCCATCACCGCGATGCTGGGTCCAGGCAGACCTCCTCCCACTGGGGCAGAGAGTGTTCCTAAAGAACCGGGATAAAAACTCTGCTTGGGCCATTGGTCCTCAGGAAAGAGAAGGAAGAGGGGCTGATTTAGACAGGCCTGGTATCTCCTCCCTGCTCCTCAGTTAGATTGAATCACTTCCCCTCCTGAGGGGAAGGTGGGATAAGGGGGCTTAACAAACCAGGAGCGTACCCGCTGGTGCTCCCTGCACGTAAAAGGAAGCATCAGAAGTCAAATACTTGAGCTTCTCATCTTTAAAATGGGGTTAATACTCATTTCATGTTAATCTGATGACTATGATGAGGTGTATGGGGAAGACCCTCTATCCCAGTGCCTGGAAAATTGTGACCTGCCTGTCTCCCCCGCTCCCTCCCCTTTTCCTCCCTCTTGCCGTCTTTCAATCCCTATCTCCCTCCCTCTCCGTTTAGAGGAAGTTATTTGCGAAACAAATCTACCCTATTTGTTTTAACTGCCTGAAAATGTTTCCCACAAGTGGATTTCTGCTCTGGCAACAGCACCATTTTCTCTCACCTGTCTTTCCCTAGCAAATAACAAGAAAGGTGTGTGTGTGTGTTTGTGTGTGTGTATGTGTGTATGTTATGTAGCCAGATGTTATCTGTAAGTTGAGGTTCTCTTGCAATACTACTGATAATTACTCTATTTAAAGCGTAACATGGAAGTGATACGAAAACTAGGGCTACATAAAACTTCCAATAAATTTAGGATAGTGTATTGAGGCATCAAAATCGTATTTTATTTTACTATACAAGAAGGCTGGTATCCTACAGTGAGATGCTCATAGATGATTCACAGTGAGGATGTGTGTTCATGAAAGTAAAATCTTAAGGAAGATAAACTGGTTATGCATTCACCCTTTGGGCATATATTTTGGAGATGGGATTTATCAACCCTCTGCCATTTCCCAGAATAAATGCCTCTGAATGTTTTCTTGCTTTGTGTCCCCTGAATGTCACCTGTTTTTGGTGCCGTGGGTTCTGTAGCACAGGTGCAGGTATAAACAGATATGCTGTTCTGGCCTTCAGAGGCGATGAGTTTCTTTTCCAGGCTTAGTTGTGAAACTGTTGTGCGATAAACCAAACGTCACATTGAACACAAGACAGGGAACTCACATATAAAAATAAGTATCACGGTAATCACTAATAAATTCACCAGAAACCTGCATCATCCAGTCACTGAGGACGACTGCTGCTAGATTTAAGGTCAGACGCAGCAGCTAATGCCCAGGAAACCAGCCAACGTGAGTTCCTGAGATGATAGCTTGCTCACTGTTTAAATGTGTAACTTCAAAGAAGAACCAGTGGCACTCTACCTCTGTAAGCTTAGCTGGGTTTTGCATAATCATCAAACCATTCAGTCCCTCCCTGAGGCACTGTGCTCTTACATTTCACGAGCAAGCCCCATCCTGGAAGCTCTTGATGAGAGAAGGTTCGACTTGGTAGGGCTGTGATCTAGATCTACATGGTTTCTCGCTCTTCGTTTTCGAAGCAGATAACACATTCTAGTTGAAAACGTTGCGTTTAACAGCTCCCCGAGAAAGTAGCTTCCCAGAAATTCCAGAGGTCCATCAATTGATGAATGGATAAACAAAATGTGGTATATCCATACAATGGAATAATATTTGGCCATAAAAAGGAATGAAGTAATGATACGTGCTACAACATGGATGAACTTCGAAAACCTTATGCTGAGTGGAAGAAGTCAGACACAAAAGGCCACACATATAATTTCATTTTATATGAAATGTCCAGAATAGGCAAACTCACAGATGGAATGTATGGTTACCGGGGGATACAGTGGTGGTAGGCGATGGGGAGTGACTGCTAAAGGGTGTCCTCTTGGGGTGATGAAAATGCTCTGGAATTAGATGGTGGTGATGGTTGCACAATTTTGTGAATATATTAAAATCACTGAATTACATACTCTGAAAATGAAAAAAAAATTGCAGTGTTAACATTTTCTTTTTTAGTACCATAATAGACCTTTCTCTTTGCTGATGATTTTGTATTTAATGGTCGGTTTGTTCATTTTTTATTTAACTGTCGTTATTTAGTAAGTAGTTATTGAGTGCCTATTGCGAGCCAGGTGTTATTCTGGGCCCCAGAGATAGAGGATTGAGTAGGGCATTTTTCTCATAGAACTCGGAGCCTTTGGATGTGGAAAAGAGTCAATGAACCAGGAATTATATGCACACGTGCTTATCTAGTGCTTGCTATGTGTCATGCTCCCAGCAATCCTGTGAGGTAGATACTATGATCATCTGCGTTTTACAGATGAGGAAATTGAGGTCCTTACAGCTCAGGGGTTCACAGAGGTCGTAAGGAACTTGAACACAGGTGGTATGGCTCCGGAGTGTATCTTCTTCACCTCCAGGTGGAAAATTAAAATATGGTGAAGCCAAAGCCATGGAGTGGTTACTTTCAATAGAGAGGTATCAGCAGGCTTCTCCATCTGAAGTCTGAATAACAAGAAAAAGTCAGCTGTGCAAAGATGGGAGCAAGGAACAGCATGTTCTAAGGCTCTAAGGCACAAATAAGTTTGGCACTACAGAACATCCACAAGAAGACCAGTGTGGCTGGCAAGTCAGAGGAAAAAAGTCCACGATGAGGTGGTGATGCAGAAGCCAGGTGGGGCTTTGTCAGCCAAGAAAAGGAGTGAGTGTGAACATTGATGATTTTGTAAAATATTGCAATGCCAAAAAACATAAAATAAAATTTACAACACAAAACCTTTCATTTACTGTTGATTATTCATACAGTTTTTCTTGGCTAACGACCATGAAGTCAGCACCAGTTAGAAAGAAAAGGAAATATGGACACGCCAAAATAAGGGATTTTAAAATCAACCCCTGGATCGATACAGAAAAATGTCAGGCTTCAGTAATGTCTGCTTCTGTGTCATCTTACATAGTTATTATCTAAGCATTCAAACTAGAAAATGGTTGGAATTCCCAGGGAATGGCAGTAGGGCTTCAACAAGACCGATGTCCACATTTGTTCTATATCATCCACTTTTTTTGTCTTTTTTAAACATCTTTATTACAGTATAATTGCTTTACAATGGTGTGTCAGTTTCTGCTTTATAACAAAGTGAATCAGTTATACGTATACATATGTTCCCATATCTCTTCCCTCTTGCATCTCCCTCCCTCCCACCCTCCCTATCCCACCCCTCCTATCCCACCCCTCTAGGTGGTCGCAAAGCACCGAGCTAATCTCCCTGTGCTATGCGGCTGCTTCCCATCATCCACTTTTTGTTCTCAATTCTACAGCACACATTTTCTCACATCTGGATGTTTTCAGAATTGGTTTGCATCTTACAATCAAAATGTGCATGTATATGCTACCAAAATAACTGGCAGGGTCTTTCAGAAGTTGCAATTTCTGCATCTTGCTGGAAAAGGACATTTTGGAAATTGAGCTATTTACCATTTCAACAGAAGCCAGAATCAGTGAAATAGAGCTTTCCAGTGTGTCTGTGAGTCCTTGGGCAGAAGTTAGACATTTGAGGATGCTCTAGCTGCATCTCACTCACGGAAGTTAACTCAGTGTGAAGATGGTGTTCCTGAAGTTGAGGCCTACACACCATGCCTTCAAGTGTCACTTGACCTTGTATGTTTCACAACCATAGACAGCCCCTCGGTATTGGCCCTGCCCTTCCCCAGATGTGTCCCTCACATTGGTCTCCTGAAAGATCCGTCAATTATATGGAACTTCAGTTCAACTACCTCACTGTCTTTTTCAAAATTGAAAGATACATAACACGTCATAAGTCTGGCGGCAGTATCATCATCAAATGGAATGTAGCAACAGAATATTACGTTAAAGGCTTTTCTGTAGTTTTCTGCAGTCCCTATTTTTAGGCTGTGAACTAACTCAGCCTGTCTGTCTCTAGTAGGTGTCACTTACAGCAGCACTAACATTTGCTGAGCGCTTCCTAAGAGTCAAACACCATGTTAAATTCTTTACCTGGATGCCTTGAACAATTCCCATAACGCCCCTGGATGGCAGGTATTGACGTTAGCCTCTCCAGTTTATAGATGAACAAACTGAGTCTCAGAGAGGATGAGTAACTTGTGCTCGGTCATGTAACCAGTAAATGGCAAAGCTAGGGTTTGAGTCAACGATCCTACTCACTTACCTATGCCCTTCCTTGTCTTTTACCCCTGTACCTGGATACCAAGAGAAAGGAGATTCACTGTGTCCGGGTCACTCCATCAACACTTACCTAGACTAGACTATAAAATCCTGGAGGCACGAATTATGTCTTTCAGTTCTCCTGTCCCCAGCCCAGTACCTGACACAGAATCTGTGCATGATAATTATTGGTGGATGGATTATCCCTGTTCGAGTGTAGGAAACTGCATCAGACTGACCTGAAGGTATTAGCTCGCCAACAACAAATCAGTGTCATTTTCCTTTCTCTTTCTTGGTATTAGATTTACCTTCCAATATTTTGTTTTAATAGATGGCAAATATGCAATTTCTTGTTACTCTTGTGTGTGAGAGTCCTGGCAGGAAACAGATGATTCACTCAAGCAGAGTAATTGAAAAGTGTGGTAAAGAGGCTGTTTGCAGAGCAGTGGACAGGGTTTCAAGGAACACAGCAAAGGACATTGCAGTCATTCAAGGCTAGTGGCTTCAGGGGTGTCGTCACCCCTCCACTTGAAAAGGCAAGGCTTGGGGGACCATGCTAAAGCTGCCCTAGCAGCCCAGCAGGAAGAAGCAAGAGAGTCGTAAACCTTGGCTTTTCCATTCTCCCACCTCTGTCTCCTGCCCGTGCCTCCCTCTTGGCTGAAGGTAACCGGAAGCCAAGGTGCAAGGGAGCCCTAACTACAGTCCTGACGTCAGTCTCTCCTGGGCACAGATAAAGTGCAGAAGGCTGAGAATGTGACTGGTGGAGCAGGCAGACGATATTCATCACAACTTGTGAGAAAAACCAAGAGCATAGTGATGGAAAAAGTTTTCACATATTGAGGTATGGGGAAGTCATTCTGGCTTATGCATGATTTGGCTCGAACTTTGTGCTAACTAGAACAGCCTGTCTTATGGCCTCTCACACATGCATTGTACATCTGCTTTAACCATTAATGAAAAGAATGCATTTGAAAATCAAAGTGGAGTAACTGCAGTTCAGGCATTCAGATCGAGCCAGTGGGCATTGTGGACGTGGTTTCAGACAAGTTCCTGCATCACAGAGAACTTGAATTCTCCGAACTGTATCGAGCTCAAGGACACCACCAGTCATTCTCAAAACAGTGTCTGCTAGCAGTTACCAGCTGCAATTTTATGGTCTTAAGGTCTCCCGTTGTAACTATGCAACCATTTCAGATCCCAACCAATTCTTGCTTAATAAGCACCCTTTTTTCTTGGCAGCTGCAATCCTAATTCTCAACAAACAACTTGTGTAATTTTGCGGGTTTTACCCTTATAGGCCTTTCCCATTTTGTAGTCCAGCAGAACACAATTCAAGTGCTTCTTGAATCTGTGTCTCCCAGGCTATCGTCCTCAGTTTGGATCGAGTAAAATTCTTTTCTATGCCTATTATAAATTGTTTATTGATTATTTGTACCAACAGTAGACCTGTATAGTTCAAAAGTATATTGATGACCTAGTTTAGCTCTCACTTCTTCCATACAGTATTCATTCATTCAACAACTCGTTGTTGATGGTCTCATACATGCTGGTCAAAGTAGATAAATTAAGCCAGATTCCTCCTGTCTTTAAAGTGCAACTTTAGAGAACCTAGAAAACGTTAACTCTTAAAAGACGCTTGAGCAATATATCATCAACTCCGGGAGCCTAATACACAACTATGAAGAAATTTATACGTGGGGAGTGTGGAATAACGACAACATTTTCCACACACAGAATTTCCCAGAGACTATTGAGTCTTGCCCTCATGGAGAATTTTCTTTATGGTTTTTAGATAGTAATATTTAACATCATTTTTACTTCACACGGTTGGTACATTTGTTTTAACACTAAAAAGTATGAGTTCTGAAGTCATTAGGTGTTATCTTTCTTCAAAGTAGCCAAATCGATGGTATTAACCATTACTGTCTGGTTTTCAGATCTCAGAAGAACTGGTTCACACCAAACTTAATAATTATGATAATGAGGAAGCAAAAATAAATAAATGAATACATTTGCCTGGAAAAATGAGCAACTATTAAGCAAAATTAGGGCCATTTATAAGCAATGCCCTTCGTTCGTCGATGAGCTAGAACTACAGGCAGTTTATAATGTAAGTGCTGTAGAGACGTTGTATTAGCCTTTCAACACTGCTTATGGTAGCTGTTATTTTGCCCATTTTACTTCCTGTGTAATAAAATCAGCATATTCTTTGCTGAACATTGTGGAGCTAGGGCCTGTTAGCATGTATTCCGTGTTTATATCTTCCCTACAAGCTGTTTAATGACACTGAAGGGAGGGCTGATGATAGAAGTTGATAGAACTTCAGACTAAAGATTATTGTTTGAAAAGCCTCAAAGGGCAACACTCTTCACCGAAGGCTGAATTGGCTTCTGAGATGAACGTTCTGCTTTGGACTGGGGCTCCGGGGACCCAGGACATGCTCTTTGCTAGGCTACCGACCCTTGCACCTGGAGCAAGGTCTTGCCTTTCTGAACCTTCATCTATTTAGTTGCAAAATCATTGTGCTAACTTTCAACAGTCAGCAAGTCACTCTCCAGCTTTGAAGTTCCATAATTTTCTGCTAACCAAAACTATAAAGTGGTCTTAGAGCGTATTTTTCAAGTTCTCTAAATAAAACATATTCAAAACAAATGCATTAAGTTTTCTGGCCTCCAAAGATAAATACCATGAATATTGACCAGAGCATGGAATTGATGACTCTAAAAATTCACGGGCTATTCATATTTTCCTTTGCTACATTGGTGGCATTTCTCGTTAGGATAAGTAAGGTCTATGTCCTATAAGGAAATGAGTGACAGTGCAGAGAAAGTGATGGCACCTCCTGTGTGTTGAATTCTTGGCCTGTTTCAAAGCTGTAGAAGCCAAAAAATGAATAGGAGGCGATTAAAGACCATAGGTTGATTCTTAATTATTAAACTGACTTCAAGTCAATTTAAATGGACATGATTATCCAAATATCAGACTTCTGTCAACCCCAGACCGCTGAGGAAAAAACATCTGAACATTCACAATAGTTGCCAGCAAATATCTGCATTAAAGCAACACACTTTTTGTCTGTCCTCACTCAGCAGTTATTGGCTCTAATTTAACCTGGAATTCTCGATTTAACACGTAGTTTTACCTGAAATCCTACGGACTAGTTTATATGATTCTCAGACTAAGGTATAAATAAACTAGGAGCTAGGTAAAGGGAGACGCTTAGAAATACACATAGTAGGGACTTCCCTGGTGGTCCAGTGGATAAGACTCCGCACTCCCAATGCAGGGGGCCCAGGTTCAATCCCTGGTCAGGGAGCTAGACCCCATATGCATGCCGCAACTTAGAGTCTGCATGCTGCAACTAAGAAGTCCGCATCACAACAAAGATCCCACACGTGGCAGTGAAGATCCCACGTGCCGCAACTAAGACCCAGCACAGCTAAATAAATAAATAAATATTAAAAATAAAAATTAAAAAATATTTAAAAGACATACGCATAATAAAGGCAAGGGAAATGAAATTTCAGAGCCTAGATTTAAGGAATAGATAAAATAAATAAAAAGTAGACAGAAGAGGACTTCCCTGGTGGTTCAGTGGATAAGACTCTGCGCTCCCAGCGCAGGGGGCCTGGGTTTGATCCCTGGTCAGGGAACTAGATCCCACATGCAAGCCACAACTAAGAGTTCACGTGCCACAACTAAGGAGCCTGCCTGCCGCAACTAAAGGAGCCTACATGCTGCAACTAAGGCACCCACGAGCCGCAACTAAAGAGCCCGCCTGCCACAACAAAGACCCAGCACAACTAAATAAATAAATAAAATGTTAAAAACAGGCAGAAAATTGTATTATGGAAACTATAACTAATATTCATAATAAAGTAATTGTATTATTAATGATATATTGAGTTATTTGCACCAGCATTCATTTAAGAAACAGTGTATAACCTTACCTCTAAAGATTTTCATCAAAATGGTTACTCTTTCTTTTAAGTTTTGGTGCTGAAAGAGGCGAGCTATATATATATATATATATATATATATATATAAATATATATATATAAATCATTTATTTAGAAGAACGGAAGCCCAGCTGATGGTCAATAAATGTCAGGCTCCCAGTGGGAAACAGATGGCACACACAAATTAGGGTAATTCTAGATGGCTTGTTAATAAAGGGACTGATTACAAAGGAGACTGTAAGAGATATGCAAGAGCTAACAGAAGCCAAGCTATCCCCACCCCTTGTTTCAAAGAGCAAGAAGAAGTGTTTACTGGAACCAGGAATGAGATAAAGTCGAGTAGAGCAGGTGGCCTGGTGACCTTCTGTCAAGGCACACAGCAAGGCTGGGCTCACCTCAACAGAGATGAACTAGGTAAGTAAGTTCTCTGGCCCCACCCTTCTCAGTTCCTCCAGTCTCCTCCTGGGACTTCCCATCTGCTGAGTCCAGCTGGAAGCCAGAGGACATGGGAGTCCATTGATGTAGCCCATTTAGGTCAGCTTCCAGGGGCTGAGAGAATGGTAGAGAAGGATAGAGTATAGGTTGAGGGCCAGAGGAAGATACCCGGCACACTACTTATGGTGGGTTAAATTGTGTCCCCCAAAAGATATGTTCAAGTTCTAAACCTGGTACCTATGAATGTGACCTCAATTGGAAATAGGGTCTTTGCAGGTGTAATCAGATTAGAATGAGGTCATATGAGATCAGGGTGGGCCTAAGTTCAATGACTGGCATCTTTATTCGACAAAGCAGAGGGATATTTGGACACAGAGATACAGAGGCTATACACAGGCTGTGTAACCATGGAGATAGAGATGGGAGTGATGCAGCTACAAGCTAAGGAACAACAAGGATTGCCAGCAACCCCCAGAACCTAGGAAGAGGCAAGAAAGTATCGTCCCTAGAGCCTTCAATAGGAGCACAGCCCTCCTGACACCTGGATTTCAGCCTTCTGTGCTCCAGAGTATCAATTTCTGTTTTTTTTTAAGCAACCCAGTTAATGGTGATTGGTTATGGCATCCCTAGGAAACTAACATACATAAAGCAGTGGGTTGTGCAGTACCAGTGCAACACAAATACAGTTGAGTTCTCCTTCATCTGATTCTTTTAGTCAAGTGATCACAGCCCCAAAGCTAGGTAACATATGATGTAATCATAGGGATGGAAGTATTTGGAGATGAGGGAGGGGTGTACCTGCTAGGACTAGAAAATGGTGTTCTTAGACTCCTGGGTTGGGTAATAGTATGCTCGCACAAACAAATGCTCCCCTACCTGGCTACTCTGTGGCACATTGACCAGCCTTCCCTAGGCTTCCTTGGGACTCGTTCCTAGAACCTGGCCTCCCGGCTCCCTGAGGATGACCTGCTGGTACTTGTTCTCCTTCCAGACTCCACCCTCTTCACTGTACATGTCAGGCAGTGCTGCCATAACTCTGTTCACCAGAATCTGTGCCTCTCCCAGCCCCACCAACCAAGATTTCATATGCTGCTTTCAAAAAAAAAAAAAAAGCTGGGTTACAAAAGATAGCTGACAGGAAGATCCACAGACCAGAAAGTTAATCCCTTCTTTGCTTCCCTACAGCGTCTTGCTTAATTTGGCATCATCATAAATAAGTAGGAACTTGTGCTTCAGGCCAAATTGGAGTAACAGGTCCCTGGCTTTCTCTTCCTTGTTCCTTAAACAATTAATACACCGGGGGAAATATAAGAAACAGTGGTTTTCAGACATTAGCTGTAGGCAATGTAGGACAGTGATTCCTGAGAGAGAGGAAACAAATGAGATGAGCCTTATCATTGCCCCAGTTTATTTCCTGGAGTGAGTTTCCAGACTCTAGTACTGTGAAAGGAAACCCAGGCAAAGCTCAGAGAAATCCTGGAGTTGGGAGTTCAGGGCAGCCATTGATGGCTAGTGTTCACAGGGCAGGGTATTGGAGAGAAAAGAGGTGTTCAGAGGGAGAGCACTGGAGATCTGGAGAAGGTCCCTCTCAAGTCTTTTGCTGAGTATATTCAGCACATGTGTGTGAAGAAACTTCCTAAGGCTGGAGAGAAAACCACTCAAAAAGAGTGAACAAAAATTTCTTCAGAGCTCACCTAAGGCTTGGAAGAATTGGTGTTTCCACCAGCCAGAGTAAGAGGGTTTGGTAAACATGAAAAATAAATTTCTGTTGAAACTTCAGAAGAGCCAAGCCTTAGGAGTCCAGTCTATATCCCAAGACTAAGGATCCTAAGATTAGAGGTGAAAAGTGAAATAGACCTGTCCTAACAAAATGAAAAAGCAGTGCTTCACAATGTCAGAACAGTCAACCAGTAATTTAACTGCCTGCTAGAGCAAAGATCTACACTCTTCAGAGGAAGAAGACAAAATTCGATGCCTCTATAATATGTTATTGACAGTGTTCAGTATATAATCAAAATATGTGAAGAAAAAAGAAAGTGTGACCAGAAGAAACAGAAGTAGTACTAAATAGAAGCAATCACTGAGAAACCAAGGATTTGGGGATTAGCAAAAAGTGACTTAAACAGCTTTTATAAATATGTTTAAAACGTAGAAAAAAAGATGATAACAATAGGTAGACAAATGAAGAATATCAGGTGAGAAATGGAAACTTTATTGGAGGAATGAGGAAGAGTAGCTTTATTCTTTCTTTTATACAGCAGGTTTTCATTAGTTATCCATTTTATACATATTAGTGTATACATGGCAATCCCAATCTCCCAGTTCACACCCCCCACACTTTCCCACCTTGGTGTCCACACGTTTGTTCTCTACATCTGTGTCTCCATTTCTGCCTTGCAGACTGGTTCATCTGTACCATTTTTCTAGATTCCACATATATGCATTAATATATGATATTTGTTTTTCTCTTTCTGACTGACTTCAATTTGTATGACACTCTCTTGGTCCATCCATGTCTCTACAAACGACCCAATTTCATTCCTTTTTATGGCTGAGTAATATTCCATTGTATATATGTACCACATCTTCTTTATCCATTCGTCTGTCAATGGGCATTTAGATTGCTTCCATGACCTGGATATTGTAAATAGTACTGCAATGAACATTGGGGTGCAAATGTCTTTTTTTTTTTATTTAATTTTATTTATTTTTTTATACAACAGGTTCTTATTACTCATCAATTTTATACACATCAGTGTATACATGTCAATCCTAATCTCCCAATTCATCACACCACCATCCCCACCCCCCGCGGCATTACGCTCTTGGTGTCCATACATTTGTTCTCTACATCTGTGTCTCAACTTCTGCACTGCAAACTGGTTCATCTGTACCATTTTTCTAGGTTCCACATACATGCGTCAAAAAAGATAATTGTTTTTCTTTTTCTGACTTACTTCTGTCTGTATGACAGTCTCTAGATCCATCCACGTCTCAACAAATGACCCAATTTCGTTCCTTTTTATGACTGAGTAATATTCCATTGTATATATGTACCACTTCTTCTTTCTCCATTCGTCTGTCGATGGGCATTTAGGTTGCTTCCATGACCTGGCTATTGTAAATAGTGCTACAATGAACATTGGGGTGCATGTGTCTTTTTGAATTATACTTTTCTCGGGGTATATGCCCAGTAGTGGGATTGGTGGATCATATGGTAATTCTATTTTTAGTTTTTAAAGGAACCTCCATAGTGTTCTCCATAGTGGCTGTATCAATTTACGTTCCCACAAACAGTGCAAGAGTGTTCCCTTTTCTCCACACCCTCTCCAGCATTTGTTGTTTGTAGATTTTCTGATGATGCCCATTCTAACTTGTGTGAGGTTGTACTCATTGTAGTTTTGATTTGCATTTCTCTAATAATCAGTGACGTTGAGCAGCTCTTCATGTCTTCTTGGAGAAATGTCTATTTAGGTCTTACGCCCATTTTTTATTTGGGTTTTTTTTTTTGCATATTTAGCTGCATGAGCTGTTTATATATTTTGGAGATTAATCCTTTGTCTGTTGATTCGTTTGCAAGTATTGTCTCCCATTCTAAGGGTTGTCCTTTCATCTTGCTTATAGTTTCCTTTGCTGTGCAAAAGCTTTCAGGTTTCATTAGGTCCCATTTGTTTTGATTTTATTTCCATTACTCTAGGAGGTGGGTCAAAAAGGATCTTGCTGTGATTTATGTCATAGAGTGTTCTGCCTATGTTTTCCTCTAAGATTTTAATAGTGTCCAGGCTTACATTTAGGTCTTTAATTCATTTGAGGGTATTTTTGTGTACGGTGTTAGGGAGTATTCTAATTTAATCTTTTACATGTAGCTGTCCAGTTTTCCGAGCACCACTTATTGAAGAGACTGCCTCTTCTCCTTGTATATCCTTGCCTCCTTTGTCATAGATTAGTTGACCATAGGTGCATGGGTTTATTTCTGGGCTTTCTATCCTGTTGCATTGATCTATAGTTCTGTTTTTATGCCAGTACCATATTGTCTTGATTACTGTAGCTTTGTAGTATAATCTGAAGTCAGGGAATCTAATTCCTCCAGCTCCGTTTTTTTCCCTCAAGATTGCTTTGGTTATTCAGTGTCTTTTGTGTCTCCATATAAATTTTAAGATTTTTTGTTCCAGTTCTCTAAAAAGTGCCATTGGTAATTTGATAGGGGTTGGATTGAATCTGTAGATTGCTTTGAGTAGTATAGTTATTTTCACAATATTGATTCTTCCAATCCAAGAACATGGTATATCTCTCCACCTGTTATTATCACCTTTAATTTCTTTCATCAGTGTCTTATAGTTTTCTGTATACAGGTCTTTTGTCTTCTTAGGTAGGTTTATTGTGAAGTATTTTATTCTTTTTTGCAATGCTGAATGGGATTGTTTCCTTAATTTCTCTTTCTGATCTTTCATTGTTAGTGTATAGGAATACAAGAGGTTTCTGTGCAGTAATTTTGTATCCTGAAACTTTACCAAATTCATTGATTAGCTGTAGTGGTTTCTGGTGGCATCCTTAGGATTCTCTGTGTATGGTATCATGTCATCTGCAAACAGTGACAGTTTTACTTCTTCTTTTCCAATTTGGATTCCTTTTATTTCTTTTTCTTCTCTGATTGCCATGGCTAGGACTTCCAAAACTGTGTTGAATGATAGTGGCGAGATGGAAATCCTTGTCTTGTTCCTGATCTTAGAGGAAATGCTTTCAGTTTTTCACCATTGAGAATGAGGTTTGCTGTGGGTTTGTCATATATGGCCTTAATTATGTTGAGGTAGGTTCCCTCTGTGCCCACTTTCTGGAGAGTTTTTATCATAAATGAGTGTTGAATTTTGTCAAAAGCTTTTTCTGCATCTGTTGAGATGATCATATGGTTTTTATTCTTCAAATTGTTAATATGGGTATCACATTGATTGATTTGCGTATATTAAAGAATGCTTGCATCCCTGGGATAAATCCCACTTGATCATGGTGTGTGATCCTTTTAATGTGTTGTTGGATTCTGTTTGCTAGTATTTTGTTGAGGATTTTTGCATCTATATTCATCAGTGATATTCACCTGTAATTTTCTTTTTTTTGTAGTATCTTTGTCTGGTTTTGGTATTAGATTGATGGTGGCTGTGTAGAATGAGTTTGGGAGTTTGCTTCCTCTGTAAGTGTTTGGAAGAGTTTGAGAAGGATAGGTGTTAGCTCTTCTCTAAATGTGTGATAGAATTCACCTGTGAAGCGATCTGGTCCTGGACTTTTGTTTGTTGGAAGATTTTTAATCACAGTATCAATTTCATTACTTGTGTTTGGTCTGTTCATATTTTCTATTTCTTCCTGGTTCAGTCTTAGAAGGTTGTACCTTTCTAATAATTTGCTCATTACTTCCAGGTTGTCCATTTTATTGGTATGGATATCCTTGTAGTAGTCTCTTATGATGCTTTGTAGAGAAATGGAGACTTTAAAAAAGAATCAAATGTAAATTCTAGAGCTGAAAAGTACAATAACATAAATGAAAAAAATCACTGGATAGGGTTAACTGCAGATTGGAGACAGGGTATATTAACTTGATTTCATAGCAACGAAAACTGTACATCACAAAGAAGAGAGAGGAAAGAACAAACAAAAATTAAATGAGAGAAACAATGGAGCAGAAAAAGTATTTAATGAAATACGACCTTCTTTTGTAATCCTAGCATTGAGTCTAAAACAAATAAAGCTATGTTTTCAAGGCATTAGAAAAAAAGCAACAGTGGCCCAAAAAATCCCTAAGTTTACAAATATTATGAATTTACAGATCAACGTATCTGAAGAAAAGAATTTCTGATAAATCAAGCACATCACACACTTAAGTGCATCCTAGTAACAATGCTAAATAACGAATATAAAATTCTGAAATCAACTGAAGGTAGATGACACATTATAAACAGGGAAAAAGTATAGACAGGAATGCTTACTTTCCCCACTTGTATTCATTGTACTGGAGACCTTGGCCAATGCAACATGCCAAGAATAAAAAAATAGATAAAAGTATACACACACAAATATATACACAACTGACTCTTGAATAATGTGGAGGTTAGGGTTCCAGTCCTCTGTGCAGTTGATAATCCATGTATAAAATTTGACTCCCCCAAAACTTAACTACTAATGACATAAACCGATAACATAAACAATTGGGAAACAAATATTTTTTATGTTATATGTATTATATACTGTTTTCTTACAATAAAGTAAGCTAGAGAAAGGAAAGTGTTATTAAGAAAATCATTACGAGGAGAAAATACACGTACAGTATAGTACTGTATTTATCGATACCATAAGTTTACATTTACAAGGTAAGTTGTCTGTCAGTACCTACGTCAATATTGTCTTATATGGTAAAAAAACAGTGTAGATGTTATATGTATTACTAACACTAGACATCAAAAATGAAAGATAATGTGAAAATAATTCATATTTACTTATAGATGTAACAATTCACTCATTGAAAATGAAGCAGCAGCAATATGATTGCTTTATGGTCGCCTAGTGTGATTGATAGAATCACAGTAGCCTAGCCTATACACTAATGAATTAATCATTATAAAATTTTTATGGCATACAGTATTATTTATTCATAATACTATATTGGAAACATCGTTACATTTTTAAAAACCAGTTACCTGTAATAATAGCTTCTCCAATTATGAGAGACGCATATTGTATGGGAATGTAATCCTTTGAAAGCAGAGTTATAGAACAGCAAGAAAACTAACACATTATTAATATTATATTAAATATCATTCACCGTATGTCTAGGTAACGATAGGCTAGCCATTTAAATACAAGTCTTGCAAGAGATGTTCTACATGTATGTTTTTGTATATTTATTGAAAAAAATCTGTGTGTAAGTGGACCTGTACAGCTTAAACCCGTGTTGTTGAAGAGTCCACTGAATGTGTGTATGTGTATATGTATAAAGTATACGGCACTTCCACAAAATGGAAGTATAAGGAAAATAAGGAAAAAATAAGAGGTAAAAACTGTCTATATGGGCTTCCCTGGTGGCGCAGTGGTTGAGAGTCCGCCTGCCGACGCAGGGGATGCGGGTTTGTGCCCCGGTCCGGGAAGATCCCACATGCCGCGGAGCGGCTGGGCCCGTGAGCCATGGCCGCTGAGCCTGCGCGTCCGGAGGGGCCACAGCAGTGAGAGACGCGCGTACCACAAAAAAAAAAAAAAAAAAAAAACAAAAACAAACAAAAAAAAAAAAAAAAAAAACTGTCTATATTTACAGATGCCATGATTTTTTAGAAATTCTTGAGCAATCTACAAATTAACTACTACGATAAATAAATTTACCAAGATTTGAGAATTCAAGGTCAATATATAAAAATCAATTGTGTATCCATCTAGTAGAAGCACACAATTGCAATGTGAAATTTATTAAATAAAAAAACATAAGCTAATTAGGAATAAAGTTTTAAAAAGTGGTGTAATACTTGTACACTGAAAACTATAAATTTTGCCAAAAGAATTTATAGAAGGTGTAAATAAATGGAGAGATATACCACGCTCAGGTTAAAAAGTCAATATTGTTAAGTTGTTGTTTCTCCCAAAACTCATCCACAGGTTCAGGGCAGTTTTGATCAAAACCACAACAGGGGACTTCCCTTGTGGTGCAGTGGTTAAGAATCCACCTGTCAATGCAGGGGACACGGGTTCCATCCCTGGTCCGGGAAGATCCCATATGCTGCAGAGCACCTCAGCCTGTGCACCACAACTACTGAGCCTGTGCACTAGAGCCCGTGTGCCACAACTGATGAGCTCATATGCCATAACTACTGAAGCCCACGTGCCTAGAGCCTGGGCTCTGTAACAAGAGAAGGGCGTGTTCGCCACAACTAGAGAAAGCCTGTGTGCAGCAACGAAGACCCAACGCAGCCAAAAATAAATAAATAAATTTATAAAAACACACACATACACACACACAGGCCTTTTCTGAGTAGAAATTGAGAAGTTGATTCTAAAATTTATATGGAAAAATGAAGGCCCTAAATTAGTTTAAAACATCTGGAAGAACAAAGTTGGAAGAACTACACTATCTGATTTCAAGACTTCTATAAAGCCAAAATAATCAGCATAGTATGGTAGCATGGTAAGAATAGACAAATAAAGATGGAAAAGAATAGTCGAGAAATAGACCTATATATATATATATATATATATATATATATATATATATATATATGTATGTATATATATATATATATATATGATCGATTTTTTTCTTTTTTACCAAGGCAACAAGGTAGTTCAATAGATAGTCTTTTTTTTAAAACATGTTTATTGGAGTATAATTGCTTTACAATGGTGTGTTAGTTTCTGCTTTATAACAAAGTGAATCAGTTATACATATGTTCCCATATCTCTTCCCTCTTGCATCTCCCTCCCTCCCACCGTCCCTATCCCACCCCTCTAGGTGGTCACAGACCACCAAGCTGATCTCCCTGTGCTATGCGGCTGCTTCCCACTAGCTATCTGTTTTACATTTGGTAGTGTATGTCCATGCCACTCTCTCGCTTTGTCACAGCTTACCCTTCCCCCTCCCCATATCCTCAAGTCCATTCTCTAGTAGGTCTGTGTCTTTATTCCTGTCTTACCCCTAGGTTCTTCATGACCTTTTTGTTTGTTTGTTTTTCTTAGATTCCATATATATGTGTTAGCATATGGTATATGTTTTTCTCTTTCTGACTTACTTCACTCTGTATGACAGACTCTACGTCCATCCACCTCACTACAAATAACTCAATTTCGTTTCTTTTTATGGCTGAGTACTATTCCATTGTATATATGTGCCACATCTTCTTTATCCATTCATCTGTCAATGGACACTTAGGTTGCTTCCATGTCCTGGCTATTGTAAATACAGCTGCAATGAACATTTTGGTACATGACTCTTTTTGAATTATGGTTTTCTCAGGGTATATGCCCAGTAGTGGGATTGCTGGGTTATATGGTAGTTCTATTTTCAGTTCTTTAAGGAACCTCCATACTGCTCTCCATAGTGGCTGTATCAATTTACATTCCCACCAACAGTGCAAGAGTGTTCCCTTTTCTCCACACCCTCTCTAGCATTTATTGTTTCTAGATTTGTTGATGATGGCCATTCTGACTGGTGTGAGCTGATATCTCATTGTAGTTTATTTATTTATTTTTTTTGGTACACTATGCGGGCCTCTCACTGTTGTGGCCTCTGCCGTTGCGGAGCACAGGCTCCGGATGCGCAGGCTCAGTGGCCATGGCTCACGGGCCCAGCCGCTCCGCGACATGTGGGATCTTCCCTGACTGGGGCACGAACCCGTGTCCCCTGCATCGGCAGGCGGACTCTCAACCACTGTGCCACCAGGAAAGCCCCTCATTGTAGTTTTGATTTGTATTTATCTAATGATTAATGATGTTGAGCATTCTTTCATGTGTTTGTTGGCAATCTGTATATCTTCTTTGGAGAAATGTCTATTTAGGTCTTCTGTCCATTTATGGATTGTTTGTTTGTTTTTTTGTTACTGAGCTGCATGAGCTGCTTATAAATTTTGGAGATTAATCGTTTGTCAGTTGCTTCATTTGCAAATATTTTCTCCCATTCTGAGAGTTGTCTTTTGGTCTTGTTTATGGTTTCCTTTGCTGTGCAAAAGCTTTTAAGTTTCATTAGGTTCCATTTGTTTATTTTTCTTTTTATTTCCATTTCTCTAGGAGGTGGGTCAAAAAGGATCTTGCTGTGATTTATGTCATAGAGTGTTCTGCCTATGTTTTCCTCTAAGAGTTTGATAGTGTCTGGCCTTACATTTAGCTCTTTAATACATTTTGAGTTTATTTTTGTGTATGGTGTTAGGGAGTGTTCCAATTTCATACTTTTACATATAGCTGTCCAGTTTGCCCAGCACCACTTATTGAAGGGGCTGTCTTTTCTCCACTGTATATTCTTGCCTCCTTTATCAAAGATAAGGTGACCATATGTGCGTGGGTTTATCTCTGGGCTTTCTGTCTGGTTCCATTGATCTATATTTCTGTTTTTGTGCCAGTACCATACTCTCTTGATTACTGTAGCTTTGTATTATAGTCTGCAGTCAGGGAGCCTGATTCCTCCAGGTCCATTTTTCATTCTCAAGATTGCTTTGGCTATTCGGGGTCCTTTGTGTTTCCATACCAATTGTGAAATTTTTTGTTCTAGTTCTGTGAAAAATGCCTGTGGTAGTTTGATAGGGATTGCATTGAATCTATACATTGCTTTGGGTAGTATAGTCATTTTCACAATATTGATTTTTCCAGTGCAAGAATATGGTA
The DNA here is from genome assembly GCF_963924675.1 of Phocoena phocoena. Classification (NCBI taxonomy): domain Eukaryota; kingdom Metazoa; phylum Chordata; class Mammalia; order Artiodactyla; family Phocoenidae; genus Phocoena; species Phocoena phocoena. The sequence continues at coordinate 166,033,318 of NC_089220.1, forward strand.
TATCTCTCCATCTGTTGGTATCATCTTTAATTTCTTTCATCAGTGTCTTATATAGTTTTCTGTATACAGGTCTTTTGTCTCCTTAGGTAGGTTTATTCCTAGGTATTTTATTCTTTTTGTTGCAGTGGTAAGTGGGAGTGTTTTCTTAATTTCACTTTCAGATTTTTCATCATTAGTGTATAGGAATGCCAGAGATTTCTGTGCATTAATTTTGTGTCCTGCTACTTTACGAAGTTCATTGATTAGCTCTAGTAGTTTTCTGGTGGCATTTTTAGGATTCTCTATGTATAGTATCATGTCATCTGCAAACAGTGACAGCTTTACTTCTTCTTTTCCAATTTGGATTCCTTTTATTTCTTTTTCTTCTCTGATTGCTGTGGCTAAAACTTCCAAAACTCTGTTGAATAATAGTGGTGAGAGTGGGCAACCTTGTCTTGTTCCTGATCTTAGTGGAAATGGTTTCAGTTTTTCACCATTGAGGACGATGTTTGCTGTGGGTTTGTCATATATGGCCTTTATTATGTTGAGGAAAGTTCCCTCTGTGCTACTTTCTGCAGGATTTTTATCATAAATGAGTGTTGAATTTTCTCGAAAGTTTTCTCTGCATCTATTGAGATGATCATATGGTTTTTCTCCTTCAATTTTTTAATATGGTGTATCACATTGATTGATATGCGTATATTGAAGAATCCTTGCATTCCTGGGATAAACCCCACTTGATCATGGTGTATGATCCTTTTTATGTGCTGTTGGAATCTGTTTGCTAGTATTTCGTTGAGGTTTTTTTCATCTATGTTCATCAGTGATATTGGCCTGTAGTTTTCTTTCTTTGTGACATCTTTGTCTGGTTTCAGTATCAGGGTGATGGTGGCCTCGTAGAATGAGTTTCAGAGTGTTCATTCCTCTGCAATGTTTTGGAAGAGTTTGAGAAGGATGGGCCTTAGCTCTTCTCTAAATGTTTGATAGAATTCACCTGTGAAACATTCTGGTCCTGGGCTTTTGGTTGTTGGAAGATTGTTAATGACAGTTTCAATTTTAGTGCTTGTGATTTGTCTGTTCATATTTTCTATTTCTTTCTGGTTTAGTCTTGGAAGGTTGTGCTTTTCTAAGAATTTGTCCATTTCTTCCAAGTTGTTTATTTTATTGGCATAGAGTTGCTTGTAGTAATCTTTCATGATCCGTTGTATTTCTGCAGTGTCAGTTGTTACTTCTCCTTTTTCTTTCCTAATTCTATTGATTTGAGTTGTCTTCCTTTTTTTCTTGATGAGTCTGGCTAATGGTTTATCAATTTTGTTTATCTTCTCAAAGATCCATCTTTTAGTTTTATTGATCTTTGCTGTAGTTTCCTTCATTTTTTTTTCCATTTATTTCTGATCCGATCTTTATGATTTCTTTCCTTCTGCTAACTTTGGGGGTTTTTTGTTCTTCTTTCTCTAATTGCTTTAGGTGCAAGGTTAGGTTGTTTATTTGAGATGTTTCCTGTTTCTTAAGGTAGGATTATATTGCTATAAACTTCCCTCTTAGAACTGCTTTTGCTGCATCCCATAGGTTTTGCGTCATCATGTCTCCATTGTCATTTGTTTCTAGGTATTTTTTGAATTCCTCTTTGATTTCTTCAGTGATCACTTCATTATTAAGTAGTGTATTGTTTAGCCTCCATGTGTTTGTATTTTTTACAGATCTTTTCCTGTAATTGATATCTAGTCCCATAGCGTTGTGGTCGGAAACAATACTTGATACAATTTCAATTTTCTTAAATTTACCAAGGCTTGATTTGTGACCCATGATATGATCTCTTCTGGAGAATGTTCCATGAGCACTTGAGAAAAATGTGTATTCTGTTGTTTTGGATGGAATGTCCTATAAATATCAATGAAGTCCATCTTGTTTAGTGTATCATTTAAAGCTTGTGTTTCCTTATTTATTTTCATTTTGGATGGTCTGTCCATTGGTGAAAGTGGGGTGTTAAAGTTCCCTACTATTATTGTGTTACTGTCAATTTCCCCTTTTATGGCTGTTAGTATTTGCCTTATGTATTGAGGTGCTCACATGTTGGGTGCATAAATATTTACAGTTGTTATATCTTCTTCTTGGATCAATCCCTTGATCATTATGTAGTGTCCTTCTTTTTCTCTTGTAATAGTCTTTATTTTAAAGTCTATTTTCTCTTATATGAGAATTGCTACTCTGGCTTTCTTTTGATTTCCATTTGCATGGAACATCTTTTTCCATCCCCTCACTTTCAGTCTTTATGTGTCCCTAGGTCTGAAGTGGGTCTCTTGTAGACAGCATATATTGGGGTCTTGTTTTTGTATCCATTCAGCCAGTCTGTGTCTTTTAGTGGGAGCATTTAATCCATTCAGATTTAAGGTAATTATCGATATGTATGTTCCTATTCCCATTTTCTTATTGTTTGGATTTGGTATTGTAGGTCTTTTCCTTTTGTTGTGTTTCTTGCCTAGAGAAGTTCCTTTAGCATTTGTTGTAAAGTTGGCTTGGTAATGCTGAACTCTCTCAGCTTTTGCTTGTCTGTAAAGGTTTTAATTTCTCCATCAAATCTGAATGAGATCCTTGCTGTGTAGAGTAATCTTGGTTGTAGGTTTTTCTGCTTCATCACTTTAAATATGTCCTGCCAGTCCCTTCTGGCTTGTAGGGTTTCTGCTGAAAGACCAGCTCTTAACTTTATGGGGATTCCATTGTGTTTTATTTGTTGTTTTTCCCTTGCTGCTTTTAATATGTTTTCTTTGTATTTAATTTTTGATAGTTTGATTAATATGTGTCTTGGCATGTTTCTCCTGTGTGGGACTCTCTGTGCTTCCTGGACTTGATTAACTATTTCCTTTCCCATATTAGGTAAGTTTTCAACTATAATCTCTTCAAATATTTTCTCAGTCCCTTTCTTTTTTTCTTCTTCTTCTGGGACCCCTATAATTCGAATGTTGGTGCATTTAATGTTGTCCCAGAGGTCTCTGAGACTGTCCTCAGTTCTTTTCATTCTTTTTTCTTTATTCTGCTCTGCAGTAGTTATTTCCACTATTTTATCTTCCAGGTCACTTATCCGTTCTTCTGCCTCAGTTATTCTGCTATTGATCCCTTCTAGAGTATTTTTAATTTCATTTATTGTGTTGTTCATCATTGCTTGTTTCATCTTTAGTTCTTGTAGGTCCTTGTTAAATGTTTCTTGCATTTTCTCTATTCTGTTTCCAGGATTTTGGATCATCTTTACTATCATTATTCTGAATTCTATTTCAGGTAGACTGCCTATTTCCTCTTCATTTGTTAGGTCTGGTGGGTTTTTACCTTGCTCCTTCATCTGCTGTGTGGTTTTCTATCTTCTCATTTTGCTTATCTTACTGTGTTTGCACAGCCTGCAGGTTCATAGTTCCTGTTGTTTTTGGTGTCTCTCCCCAGTGGCTAAGTTTGGTTCAGTGGGTTGTGTAGGCTTCCTCGTGGAGGGGACTAGTGCCTGTGTTCTGGTGGATGAGGCTGGATCTTGTCTTTCTGGTGGGCAGGTCCACGTCTGGTGGTGTGTTTTGGGGTGTCTGTGGCCTTGTTATGATTTTAGGCAACCTCTATGCTAATGGGTGGGGCTGTGTTTCTGTCTTTCTAGTTGTTTGGCATAGGGTGTCCAGCACTGTAGCTTGCTGGTCGCTGAGTGGAGCTGGGTCTCGGCGTTGAGATGGAGATCTCTGGGAGATTTTCGCCATTTGATATTACGTGGAGCTGGGAGGTGTCTTGTGGACCAGTGTCTTGAAGTTGGCTCTCCCACCTCAGAGGCACAGCACTGACTCCTTGCTGGAGCACCAAGAGCCTTTCATCCACACGGCTCAGAATATAAGGGAGAAAAAATAGAAAGAAAGAGGTTAAAATAAAATAACGTTATTAAAATAAAAAATAATAAATAACTATGAAGAATAAAAAATTTAAAAAGAAGAATAAAAAACAGAATGACAGAACCTTAAGACAAATGGTGAAAGCAAAGCTATACAAAGTCTCACACAGAAGCATACACATACACACTCACAAAAAGAGGAAAAGGGGATAAAATAATATATCTTGCTCCCAAAGTCCACCTCCTCAATTTGGAATGATTCGTTGTCTATTCAGGTGTTCCGCACATGCAGGTACATCAAGTTGATTGTGGAGCTTTAATCCGCTGCTCCTGAGGCTGCTGGGAGACATTTCCCTTTCTCTTCTTTGTTCTCACCGCTCCCAGGATTCAGCTTTGGTTTTGGCCCTCCTCTGTGTGTAGGTCGCCGGAGGGCATCTGTTCTTCGCTCAGACAGGACCGGGTTAAAGGAGCAGCTGATTCAGGGACTCTGGCTCACTCAGGCCAGGGGGAGGGAGGGGTACGGATGCGGGGCGAGCCAGCGGCGGCAGAGGCCAGCGTGACATTGCACCAGCTTGAGGCGCGCCGTGCGTTCTCCCGGGGGAGTTGTCCCTGGATCCCGGGACCCTGGCAGTGGCGGGCTGCACAGGCTCCCTGGAAGAGGCGTGTGGAGAGTGACCTGTGCTCGCACACAGGCTTCTTGGTGGCGGCAGCAGCAGCCTTAGCATCTCATGCCCGTCTCTGGGGTCCGTGCTGGTAGCTGCGGCTCGAGCCCGTCTCTGGAGCTCCTTTAAGCGGCGCTTTTAATCCCCTCTCCTCGTGCACCCCAAAACAATGGTCTCTTGCCTCTTAGGCAGCTCGACTTTTTCCCAGTCTCCCTCCCGGCTAGCTGTGGCGCACTAGCCCCCTTTAGGCTGTTTTCACGCCGCCAACTCCAGTCCTCTCCCGGCGCTCCGACCGAAACCCGAGCCTCAGCTCCCAGCCCCGCCCACCCCAGCGAGTGAGCAGACAAGCCTCTCCAGCTGGTGAGTGCCGGTTGGCACCGATCCCCTGTGTGGGAATCTCTCCACTTTGCCCTGTGCACCCCCGTTGCAGTGCTCTCCTCTGCTGCTCCGAAGTCTTCCCCCCTCTGCCACCTGCAGTCGCCGCCCGCGAAGGGGCTTCTAGTGTGTGGAAACCTTTCCTCCTTCACAGCTCCCTCCTACTGGTGCAGGTCCCGTCCCTATTCTTTTGTCCCTGTTTTTTCTTTTGCCCTACCCAGGTACGTGGGGAGTTTCTTGCCTTTTGGGAGTTCTGAGTTCTTCTGCCAGCGTTCAGTGGGTGTTCTGTAGGAGTTGTTCCACGTGTAGATGTATTTCTGGTGTATCTGTGGGGAGGAAGGTGATCTCCGAGTCTTACTCTTCCACCATCTTCTCAAAACTATACTAGATAAAGTCTTATCCATCTTATCCACTTTTGATGTAGGGAAACTGGATACACAATGAAAAGCTAAACTTTGGCATCTACTTCATCTTGCACAGAGAAATTAATATTAGATGGATCTAATAATAAAAGCTAAAACTGTAAAGCATCTTAGAAGCCAACATAAGTCAATCTCTTCACTACCTTGTTTGGCAAAGTTTTTTTTCAGAAAGGATGCTAAAAACTCTAAATGTAAAAGAAAACATTGATACATTATACTTTATCAAATTGAAAAACTTCTGCTCCTCAAAAGATGACAAGCATTAAGAAATGAAAAACTATATTCTCTGTACATAATAAACTCTACAAAATAATAATAGAAAGACAGTGAAAAAGTTGGAAAATGAGTTGAATACATACTTTATCAAAAAAAGGTATACAAATAACAAATAAACACATAGAGAAGTGGTCAGCAGCCTTGGTCGTCAAGGAAATGTTAAATAATTCCACAATAAGATATCATTTCACGCTAACTAGAATGGCGGAACCTAAAAAGATAGATGACACCAACTGTTGATGAGAAGATGGAGAAAGTGGAAGAGTCGTGTATTGCTGATAGAGATCCACATTGGAAAAGTTTGGCAGTTTCTAATGAAGTTAAACATACATCTCCTTTATGATCCATTCAGTCCAGTTCTAAGTAATTAAACAAGAAAAATAAAATATACATCCACAGAAAACACTTCTACAAGAATGTTCATAACAGCTTGCTTCATTATATCCACAAATAATGCAATTTGCATCAGTAGGAGAATGGATAAACAAATTGTGATATGTTCATACAATAGAACACAACTCAGAAACAAAAAGGAATGAAATATTGATACCTACAACCACATGGATGATTTTCAAAACCATTAACGAAAGATGCTGGGGCTTCCCTGGTGGCGCAGTGGTTGAGAGTCCGCCTGCCGATGCAGGGGACGCGGGTTCGTGCCCCGGTCCGGGAGGATCCCACCTGCCGCGGAGCAGCTGGGCCCGTGAGCCATGGCCGCTGAGTCTACGCATCAGAGCCTGTGCTCTGCAACGGGAGAGGCCACAACAGTGAGAGGCCCGCGTACCGCAAAAAAAAAAAAAGATACTGGACACAAAAGACTGAATACTATATTAATCCATTAATATGAGGTTCAAAAGGAGCTCAGAACTAATTTGTGATGTAGAAATTTGAACAGTGGCTGCTTTTGGAGAGAGGTAGGGATCGATTGCTAAAGGAGATAAGGAAACTTTCTGCGGTGAGATGGAAATGTTTTGTATTTCAATTGAGAAGGTGGTTATAGACGTGTATATGGTCTTCCGTAGGTATCCATTGGGGGATTGGATCCAGGGCCCAACCAAGATACCAAAATGTATGGTGCTCAATTCCCTTATATAAAATGGTGAACATTTGTATCTGACCTACCCATATCCTTCTGTATACTTTAAATCACCTCTGAATTACTTATAGTATGTAATACAGTGTAAATGCCATGTAAACAATTGTAAATACAATGTCAATGCTTTGTAAAGAGTTGCCAGCATGCTGCAAATTCAAGTTTGGTTTTTTGCAAATTTCTGCAATATTTTTTCAAAATTTTGTTTGTATTTTTTACTGAAGTAAAGTATAGTTATTTACAATGTTTCAGGTGTACAGCAAAGTGATTCAGTTATATATATATATATACACACATATAAAACTGAATCACTATATATTCTTATATGTATATATATTAAAAACTGAATCACTATATATATATTCTTTTTAAGATTTTTTCCATTATAGATTATTACAAGATATCAAATATAGTTCCCTGTGCTATACAGTAGGTCCTTGTTGGTTATCTATTTTATGTATAGTAGTCTGTATCTGTTCATTCCAAATTTATCCCTCCCCTTCTGTCGCCTTTGGTAACCATAAGTTTGTTTCCTACATCTGTGTGTTTCTGTTTTGTAAAAGAAGTTCACTTGCATCATTTTTTTAGATTCCACATATAAATAATATTCTGATATTTGCCTTTTTTCTGTCTGACTTATTTCACTTAGTATGATAATCTCTAGGTCCATCCATGTTGCTGCAAATGGCATTATTTCATTCTTTTTCATGGCTGAGGAGTATTCATTGTCTATATATACCACATCTTCTTTATCCATTCATCTGTCAATGGACACTTAGGTTGCTTCCATGTCTTGGCTATTGTGAATAGTACTGCTATGAACATTGGGGTGCATGTAAATATCTTTTCAAGTTAGAGTTTTCTCTGGGTGTATGCCCAGAAGTGAGACTGCTGGATCATGTGGTAGCTCAATTTTAATTTTTTAAGGAACCTGCATACTGTTCTTCATAGTAGCTGTACCAATTTACATTCCCACCAGCAGTGTAGGAGGGTTCCCTTTTCTCCACCCCCTTTTCAAATATTTTTGATCCCTGCTTGGTTGAATCTGTGCATGCAGAACCCCCTGATAGGGAGGACCAACTGCACATTTATCAAAACACAAAAAATTACATTGAAAATCTGTGCAAAGTAAATTTTATCTCAAAAAAAAAAACAACCAACCAAAAAAATCCCCTCATCTCAAAACACTAAGGGGCTTTCAAAATTCTTTTATCATGCCAGAGAGATTTTTAAAATCGAATATCTCTTCATTTAAAATAACTGGTGCATTTGCTGGAACTTGTAAATGATTCTTCAGTATATTTAGTTTCTAATAGTGGTAATACTTATTAGTTTAAGGGTCCATTTCTGTAGGATTCTGCGCATATGAAATTACAGGACTATTAGCAAGAAAGAAGTAGGTCTGTTCTGACGTATAAAGGCTACCCACAGCTACAGAAGGGCTTTTCAAGTCTCTGTACCTGTTTCAGCTCTTGCGTAACTGTAAAGTCTGGTTTGTACACCCTGAGAATATTTGGCTGTGGAACTTAGTCTCATGATTAGTAAAGGTCTACATAGATAATAGTTATAAGCCACACAGAATTCTTTCCGACCATACCCACTTCATGAAACACGGCTAACCCTTCTTCTGGGCAGTTTCCCATCCTTCTCCACAGGTTTTTGCCTGAAGAAATACACACAGGCTGTGTGCCTCCAATGTCTGTTCTATTAAAAAGAAAAAAACAAAAAATAGTAAGGGAGCTACTTGGCAGGTAGAAGAAAAGATCATGTAGAAAAACAACCTGACTAAAATCCCATTAAGGCTTCCTGATTTATTTCAGGGTCTCAGATTGTGTAAGTGTTTTTTTAACTATGTATGTATTTATTTTAAATTGAAATTTTACCCATACACACAGCCATGGTTGAGTTTAAATTCACCCTGCCCATAACAACAAATTTTCAGGCAAATGCAATTGACATCTTCACCTTCCAGAGAAATTAAAAAACTGTAACATAGAACAGCCCTGTGTAGAAATGATCACTAAGTGTTGTTTTCATCTTTCTATTCCTTTTTTATTATTCTAATACTTAACGTGGCAGGACTTTATCATCACATAACAGTCTACATATAGACTCTTCAAGAGTCCATAAAAACCCATCTTTCTAAGGGGTGAAAGGTTTGTATAATATTCTGGTTTGAAGGGATGGGGGAGGGGGAGGAGAGAGTTTGAAAAGACCACTTTATTTATTCCTAGTAGAATTAAAATGTAAAGATCAAATGTATATACATATATAATGAAACATTTGTGACTTAAAAAAAAAATGTAGTTAAAAATATTTCAAAGGAGCCTTTGTTTTAGCTGCCCCAAATCTGTATTATGACTTTTAAGCAGTGAATATAGATCTCATTAGCTAATTCTCCCATTTCTACGACTTGTAATTAGAGTAATCACATTATATGCAATCAGTAGATAAACATCCCAAGGTTTTCTTCTGGCCAATCCTATACATTTCATCCCATAACAAAGCTTTTCACCTAATTATTCAAAGCAGTAAAAGTAACATTTTTGCATTTCATAATCTTTCCTCTCCTTCTCTCTTTTTTTCAGCAAGAGATAGTAATAGGTGGTGACTGCAGTAGAGTTAAAATTGTAAAATTACCATTAAATTCCTTCATTCATTCAATAAGGTTTTATTGAGTGCCTTACCATGTGGCTGGCACTGTTCTTGGCAAGGAGATAAGCAGGAAACTAAATAGGTTTAAACTCTAGTATGGTGATACCAACAAAGGTAAGTACATAGGTGACATCATAGATGATGATGATTAATAGGGGGGAAAGTTAAGAAGAAACATCCAGATGAGGGGAAATGTACCTAATCCAATTTTGGATAATTGAGAAATTACTGCATTACCATCAACTCCCAGCCCTAACAGAGAAGAGCATCTCTTTCCTTAAAGCATCAACTCGGATCCTTCCAACACTGGTCATTTACTCAGTTACCTTTCACCCACTGCCATATGGAACAGAGGCTTTGCAACATGTCTGTGACCTAATCTGATAATCTTCTCCGAGTTCTTATATACAAAAATATTACACATTGTCCATTTGTTTGCCTTCATGAGGTTAGTTCATGAGTGTGTGCTGCTGGTACCAATGGAAACCCAGTAGAAACATGAGAAGTTAGCCTGTCAGTAGATAAGGGCTCAGATTCTAGAGAAAACTGCCTTGGTTCAAATCCCGTCTCTCACCAGCTGTGTGACCGCAGCAAGATACTGAATTTCTCTGTGTTTCAGTGTCTTCAGTTATAGAGTGAGGATGATAATACTTCATAGCATTATTGTGCTGATGTGTATACAAAGCGCTTAGAACAGTGCCTGACACATTGTTTATTAAATAAAACAATACAGAGAAGACCACTTGGGGTATTTGTTCAGCAGGGTTTCAAATTTAGGTTGGGTTGAACGTTAAGTTCAATACCACAACCAAATGCTATTTTGTTAATACCTTGAAGTGATACTGGATTTAGTGAAGTTTTCTTCTAGACTTAAAGGGGTGAGAGATACTGTATCTCTTAGTTATGTTGTGGTTTTGAAAAGAAGGCTGAGTCCCTGTATATCAGAAAAGCTTTATTTGTTCTTTACTCTTTGCTGTCATTTTCCTTCCACTAAAAGGTAAACTCCGTGAGGGCAAGGATTTTATTTTTGTTCTGTTTCTGTTTTGTTGTTGTCTTATTTTGTTTATAGATGTATCCCAAGTGCCTTAGAATAGTGTTTAGCATGTAGGAGACATTTAATACATTAGGTAAATATATGAACAAAAGAATGAACAAATGATGAATAAATGAATGAGTGAATGAAGTACAATGTAAATAGAAGTCTGAGGAGCTGGGTTTAATTCTGGTTTAGTCACTAATCCTGATAGGGCTTTATTACTTATCTATCTGTAAAATTTACTCATTTTTAGAACTTTTTTGAATTCCAGTCTATACAAGTTAATCTGCTAGACTGTGAGCCCTCAACAGGCTCACAATTTGGGAGCATAGGTATGAAAGGGACATAAATAAGTAACACAAGGTAGAAAGAACTAGGTATTCTTAAAAGAAAAAAAAAAAGAGAAGTGAATGTAATACAGTGGGAGAGACAAGTGGAGGGATCAGAGAAGATTCTTTACTGGCCTTTTATCTTTTAGGGATAGTTGGGCTGATTTGTGTGATCCTCCCATGAAGTCTTCTTAAATAAATCTTTTGAAAATTAAGATATTTGTCCAGTTCACAAACCCTGTGAAAGCCTGACAGAAAATACATGGGGAGTTCTAGTAAAACAAAATACTCTCATGTGCAAAAGCAAATAAGCAGTGAGAGGACAGTTGTTTTCTAGGGGACTCTGATGAGATTTTGTAAGTCTAATTATTTTTCAGTCGGTTCATATATATTTACACCTCCAGTTGTTTCGTTACTTCTCAGAGTTATTTATGTTATTTAATTTGTAGAAATACACAAGATTGTATGACGTATGCAGAGTGAGAATGTGTTTCTCTGACAATGATTACTTATATTTGTACAGAATAACATTTCAAATGCATTAAATCCAGATACCCCCAAAGAAACTGCAGCTATAATTTTCAGTTAACAGAAAAGCAGACGTCAACTTTCCTTTATTTTTTACTTTTCTTAGATTTAATCTTTATAATATCAAAGAAAAGATTGTCTAGTTTTTTTTTAAAAGACCCTCTGTTGAAAGTCATTTATGATCTTGACAATGAAGAGGTCCTGTGAATGAAGTTTTTATTTTAACCAGTTGAAAAGTGTTCAGTTTTGTGCAGATAAAGCAATGGAGAAATATCAAAATGAGAAAATTGTAACTTCTTTTTTAAAATAAAGTACCTATCTGTCTATCTATCGGGCTGTGCCAGGTCCCAGCTGCAGCACGTGGGACCTTTGTTGCTGCATGCGGGATCTTCATTGAGGCGTGAGGGGTCTTCAGTTGCAGTATGCGGGATCCTTTAGCTGTGGTATGCAGAATCTTTAGTCGCAGCATGTGGAATCTTTAGTTGCAGCATGCGAACTCAGTTGCGGCGTGCATGCGGGATCTAGTTCCCCAACCAGGGATCAAACCCAGGCCCCCTGCATTGGGAGCGTGGAGTCCCAACGACTGGATCACCAGGGAAGTCCCGTAACTTCTTGATAATTAAAATTCTCTGGTTTGTTTGCTAAGCCATCTTCAGTTGCACAGGAAGTGAATGCAGTGGGAGAGCGTGACAATCTGGAATCAGAATAACAACAGCTAACATTTACTGAACACCTCTTATATGTCAGACATTCTTCTAAGACTAAATTTTTAAACTCATTGGATTCCTTTAATAACCATGGGAGGCTGATAATTTTATTATCTCAGTCATATAGATTAATAAATCAAATGAGAGGCATTAAGGAAACTGCAGTCTTCCAGGGCCACTAAGTGGCAGAGCAGAAATTTAAACCAAGATCGCACTCCCTTTAACTCTTTTTTTTTTTTTTTTTTTTTTGCGGTACGCGCGTCTCTCACTGTTGTGGCCTCTCCTGTTGCGGAGCACAGGCTCCGGACGCTCAGGCTCAGCGGCCATGGCTCACAGGCCCAGCCGCTCTGCGGCATGTGGGATCTTCCTGGACCGGGGCACGAACCCGTGTCCCCTGCATAGGCAGGCGGACTCTCAACCACTGCGCCACCAGGGAAGCCCCCCTTTAACTCTTTAATCCCTAAAGACTCTGTATCAAATGTGTTGACCCACCAGGCAAATAGCAGTTCTGTAGTAGTTGTAATTATGGCAAATATCTAGGCTCTGTCTACAAAGTTTTGGACATTTTTCTCCATAAGATTATTAGCATGTTTTGGTAATTCTTACACTGAAGTGTTGTGAGAATTCTATGATTGATTTATGAGAAGACTGCAGTTAAGATCAAGTTGAAATGCTGAATGGTGGAGTATTTCAACATTATTTCTTGTATGTTTTCATAGTGTTAGCTTTACATTTCATCATTTCTGATCCACGGAAGTTTTAAAGACATAAATAACAAGACTCAATTACAGACAGCAGGATGGGGGGAAAGAAACATTTAATGAGCATGTAATTGTGCCAGGGCCTTTACTGGTATTATCTCAGACAAAACACAAAAGAATTCTGTTACTCATTTATTCACTAATTCATTCACTGGGGATGGTGATGGAAATGAATTTCAACTTGGAGAAGTACAGATGAAAGTGGGGTAGGGTTAGAGACTGGGATGGGGCTGCGGTTGGGTCCAAAAATACAGAAAAGGATAGGATGGCGATGGTTTTGTGTTGGGAATGGGAAGAGGTTGGAGACAGCGTATCACCATCCGGCATATTATATGTATTACTTATTTGTTTATTGTCTCTTTCCCCCTACTAGAATATGAGCTCCATGAGGGCTCAGATTATTTTCGTGTTTTCTCTACTGTTGCCTTTCTGTGGTCTAAAACAAGGCCTAAGCTATGGTAGGTGTAAATACTGAATGAATGAATGAATGAGTGAGTGAATGAATGAATGAACGAACAGTTTTATAAAGATTCATCTTGCTGTGCCAGTACTGGAGTGTCCATGATAAAAGAAACTGCCTTGGCTCTTAATAAACTTGCAGTTGAGAGATGAACACATAAACGGGATATTACCATTGATGTGAAAGGTATTACTGTGACAGGAGGAATTCAGGAGGCACCTCTGTGATCCCGTGAACCTAATCCAGCCCTAGGGACGTAGAATGGCCTTCCTAGAAGAGACAAGAGCATCTAAGCTGAGACCTAAGGCAACATAGCAGTAGCAGAAAAGCTAGAGGGAAAGATATTTCAGTCAAAGGAAACAATAAGAAAAAGGCTGACAAGTAAGAAGAAGCAAGGCAGGTTCAGGGAACTCTTAAGATTCTCTTAATGTCCTTGTTTTAGTTTTGAGAAGATTGAAGGTCAGAAAATAAAATAATTGGCCCTAGGTCACAATGAATCAAGATTCTAATTCAGTTCTGTCTACATTCAAATGCCATAGCTTTTCCAGTCTGCTGTGTCCATATGACCTCACAGACCTGAATCTCTTGGTGTAACAAACGCTCTCTTCCTGTTCATGTAGATATAGCTTTCCAAATGGAAAACATTAGTCTCATTTCTGACCATTTAACATTATTCCTTAGAGAACCACAAAGCTAACTTTTCTGTTTTTTCCCATGCGATGCAGACTGGGACCAAGCTAAACATACAGGGAGTTGTGTTCACTTACTTAGGACACCAGAGATTCATTTTGTGGACTGAAATGTACATTTAATCAATGTAGCTTAAAGGGTTGGAAGAATTCATGCACCCTCCGAAAAGGCTGATTTTTCTCCTGGGAAATAGCTTGCACACGGGGAGTATCATCCTTGTTCCAGGAGAATAACTGCTCAACAATTGTTGGGCCAAATTCTGTCATAAGCAGAGACGAACTGATGGAAGATTGGCTTGTGTCCAGCCAGTACCATGTGCATCATGCAGCCTCATTGCACGTCACCTGTTGGCCAGCTTTGCCTTCTTCTGAAGACTTCCTTTGTCCTTACCCACAGAACCACACATTTCTGAGTTGGAAATGTTTCTGTCCCCTTATTTTACATTTCTGCTATAACCATCACCACCCATGTGCTCTAGACTTTTCTGTCTCCCCGCCATTTCTGTGTACTCAACAGGTATCTTACAACGGTAGGAACGTAGTGAGATTCAAGTCTGTAAAACGCAGTCCTATTGTGATCTGTTCTTGAAACCATGGGGGCTGTAATAGTGTCCACTGCTGAGAGAAATTGCCCCCGACCGAATGCTACAAACAGGGCAGTTCTAAATACTTGGAGTCGGCTAGGGATTCAAGAGCTCTTCTTTCATGGCAGTGTTAACAAGACTCTTCAATACTCTTCTGGGCCATTTTCTTCCATCTAGGAACAAGGTACTAGGATTTGTCTCAGCTTTAGCTCTCAGCTTTAGCTCTCAGCTTTAGCTCTGCCGTTTAGAATTCCATAGTCTTCATGAGCCTCAGTTTCGTAATCTATGAAATGGGGACAGTAACACTGGACTTGCCTACTTCCTAGTGTTGTCAAAAGGAACAAATGAGATAGTGTGTGTGAAGATAACCTGTAAACCATAAAACATTCCATAAATATAAGCCGTTAACATTATTATTATTATCCATGGGTTGAGATACAACTGGGTGTTTTTATTCAGCTCTTTCACTGTGACCATCCATCATTTCAAGCAAGAGAACTTGGCTCAATGATGTATCAATAGAAACGTATTGCTGAGTGTCGGTGGCACCTCCGAATCACTTGGACCACCTGAGCTCACAAAGTGAGGAAAGGCAGCAGCACAGATTTCAGAGGTTTCACACAAGGGGTCCTATTAACGTCACTTCTCGTCTACTTTCTGGGAGAAGACAGTCGAGAAATTCTATAATTCTGTTTGATGATATCAAATATTATTGAAAGACTAATTTTAGGACTGGGCTGTTAGCAAACGTGAGGTACGAGGTCTAGAAGGTATCACATCATGGCCGAAAATATGGGTTCTGATGTCTGCCTGATCTTCTAACACAGTGTTTTAGTTGGGTTTGTACTTGCTTATGCTACAGGGACAAATTAATCTTGAAATACCCATGGGTTAACATACTGTAAGTGTATTGATCTTTTATGTAAAATCTGATGCAGGTCAAGAATGGTTCCCTTCCATCTCCAGTGTCTCAGGAATTCAGGCTCCTTCCAGAGGCTCCTTCCAGCTTGAGACATTGCTATCTCAACATGCAGCTTCCAAATTTGCCAAGAAAAGGGAAAAAGCCGGTATAAAATTGACACACCAGCTCTTGAATGCCTTGGCCTCTATGTGTCACCCATCACTTCCATCCATGTTTCATTGGCTAGAAAAGTCTAATGGTTTTGCCTGCCTACCAGAAGTCTGGGTAGCATAGTCCTCCAGTGTTGCCAAGAAGTAGGGGAGAACCAATATGGAGAAGCATTAGGGGTCTCTACTGTACCCAGCTTTATCCCCTTCTTAGCCAAGTGAGTTTTGGCAAGTTAGGTTTCCTTATGTATAAAATAGAAGTAATGATAGTTTCTGCCTCCTGTGGCTGTTGCACTGATATATCAAATGAGATAGTGAATCTAAAGCACTTAGCATAGTACCTGGCACAGAGTAAGTACATAATAAACGTTAGGTGTTATTATCGTTGTTACGGACGAACTGATTGACCTAAGAGTTCATTGCATCAGGAGCTGACTTCTGAATTACTTGGTGGAGAGCCTTCAGCACAAGAGTCAGTTCATTTCCAGGAGGCTTTGAGTTTTTTCCCAACAACGATTAAAACATCGTGAGTTTCATAATTTCTAAATGAAACTCTTCTCTTGCTACGAAACCAATATTTTCCTGATTTAGGTCAGTTTGATCCAAAGGCCGGATGAAAATGCATTTGTGTTGTAAGATGTCAGCTCTTTGAAGGGTTTGTCATTTTCTGCATCTATTGAACAAGGCCGTGGTGTGATTTTTTTTTTCGGGTGGCTGTTTCGTTTTTATTTAAAACCATCTGGAGCTTTCTTCCTCTAGTAAGTCAAGTGCCAGAAAAATTAGAGCAGGTATAATCAGCAGGTAGGAAAATTCTTATACGTCCTGGCCACTGGCTCACTCCTCAATGAAAAGGGAGGGAAAATGAACATATACTGATTACCTGCTCTGCACTGAGCACTTGAAGTGTCATTTCAGTTAATCATCACAGCACATTTGTGAGGTAGGTACCATCCTTCAGTTTACAGATCAGAAAACTGGTTCTCAAGAGGGTCCAGTCACTGGCTCAAGGTCTCAAAGCTAGTAAATGGTGGGGCTTGGATTTGAGCCATGGTTTGAGGGAGGGGGAAGAATAATAGAAAGAATGAACACTTTGCAGTGAGGAAGAGCTGAGTTTGAACCCTGGCTTTGCGTTTACCAACATTGTATCTAGACGAAGTTACTTAATCAAGCCTATCCATCTGTATATAATGAAGAGAATAATACTACCAACAGTAACAACCAACACATAGAGGGCTTCTTGGCAAGGATTTTTACATAGGGCTTACTATTCCAAGTTCTTTTAATGTGCTTCATGTATATCAACCCACTTAGTCTACACAACTATGTCACTGAGATGGGCAGTATTATTATCCCTGTTTTACAGAAGACAAAACTGAAAGATTCAAGGATTGAGCAACTTGCCCAAGGTCACATGGTTAGTAAGCAGCGGAATGTGAATTCAAACCCAAGCATCCTGGCGCCCCTCAGTGTGGGTTCTTAGCTCCTATAGCTGTCCTCCACTCAAGGTAGTAAAGTTGGGAAGTGCAAACGACAAATGAACAAATGAAGTGCAGTGCCCACCCACAGGAGGGCCTCAGTGAATGCACACCATGATCACCATCACCTTTCCACTCTACGATTCTGAGGTGATAATTCCAACAGATGATATTTCCTCTGAAAAGGGGCGATGTGGTCTGGGGACCACTGACCGTTGGCCCAATGATGAATGACTCTTCACTCCCTTTATCCATCAAAAGGCCCCTCTCCTGCCCTTTATAGTGTCTTGGATGCTGTCCTCCATGGACCAGGCATTTATATCGCTTTCATCATAGGGAAATCATGTTTGGGATGTCACTGTCCAGCCTCCATTAGTCCGTATAGGGCAGGTTGTCTGCCCCATGGAAAGGCTGTGGGTGATGAAATGCAAGGAGATTAAGGAAGCAAATGTTGGCATTTGAGACCATCCATCAAATGGCAAGTTAGCTGGAGAGTATAATTGCTTGGAGATTTTATCATGTATTTGGTTTTTGGTAATGGAGAGCCTTAACTATAATCCTCTTAAATTGATTCACCATTACTTGTGTTGCTAGCCTGGTTGGTAAGAATGGTTCCTCATTTCCTTTCAGTCCATTTCATCACAGAAATCTACGAGACGAAGAGAAATTCTGTTTTCAGGTGAGCAGTTGAGTGGACAGGAACAATAAGAGAAAATGTGGACGGCCTGAAATCTTTAGATTAGATATGGCATCTGATAAATTTGGAGGAAACACTGAAAGAGGGAACTACTTGCTAGCTGAACAGAAAGCTAATGAGCTGTATTGACTAGGGAGATCAGTCATAGTAAGTTACTACGAAAATATTTTCCAAACCTCCAGGCAAAAGCACAGACTCAGTGAAGACAAATAGCTCTCAGAGTCGTTTTGTTAGGTGAATCCATAAGGGAGCTACAACTTATGAACAACTCTAATGGCCCCATTTTATCTTCTTCTTTTCTAACACTGAATAAAAAAAGTAAAAGTTGGGGTTAAGTGCGAGTGTGGCCTTTCGTGGTACTTTTGTGCTCCTAGATCTTTTGACATTTTTACCCCACATTTAAGACCTAAAAAATATACAGACACACACACACACACACACACACACACATCTTAGCATTATTGTATATCCTATGAATGGCTGTGTGTCCTTTGTAACTTAGGAGGAACGTTACAGTAGTTCAATATACATCATTGCAGACATATTATGTTCAAGGCAGTAGGCTAATTACCTCACTGCATTAAGATAAGTTGTCTTTAGCAGTCACCTTTATGCACCTTCTAATCGGTTACCAAGTCCTGTGGACTCTACTGGGAGGACCTTCCCCACCCCACCTCCTCCCTGCCTTCCCTTTACCCTCAGGTCCTGCTTCCCACCCACCTCCCCATGCCTCTTCCCTTCCTTTGATCAGGCATCTGTCCTTTAAAATGTAAATCTCATCATGCCCCTCCCCCACTGAGAACGATACAGTGGTACCCAACTGCCCTCAGCATCACGACCCTATTCACCTTGACCTTACAGGATCTGGTGTGTGCTGCCCTCATGTACCTGGCCAGCATCCGCGTGTTCCTGGTCCAGCTGCACTGTTCTCCAGTCTCACTTGCCTCAAATGAGCCCTGTCCTCTCCTGCTACATCTGCTGCTTCTGCCTGCGCAGATTTTCACCCTCACTTCACCTAGCTAGCTCCTGTACGCCTTTCAAGCAGTCTGCACTATTCTCTGTGTACTCTGTACTGTGACGATGTCGCCATCATCACAGTTTATTTGCATACTTAGTTGTATAATTAAGTCGCAAGTCCCACAAAAACAAACCCCCAGACCTTTGTGAGGAGGTGATTGATTGCTGTATCTGCAGCATCTAGCACACCTCCCCACGCATAGAGATGCTAAATGTTTGTGGAACGAATAAATGAAATAACTTACTATTCTTGGAGAGAAAAAGAATATTTGCTGCTAACCTAACAGAAAGCAGAAAGAAAGCCACCTTGTGGAGTACAGATAAGACAGCCATTCATTCCCTGGGGTGGGACTGAGAAACTCTCCATAGATTAACAGGGACTTGTGAGGATGAGCGGAATTCAAATATGCCAAATAGAGGGAAAGTTCCTCCCACTCAGAGAAAAGCACGTGGCCAAAGGCAGGCAAGCACGTGGTACTTTGGGGAATGACAAGTCTAGTAGGGCTCCGATGTAAGGGGCTACATAGTGGCAGGTTGCTGGAAGGGAAGGTGGCATGGGAGGTGGATGCCACACCAGAAAGTTGGGGCAAGTCTATAAATAAAAGACAGCCTTTACTGTCCTTGTGAGGGAGAACAGCATGACCCCAGATGATTTTAGCAACACTTTCTAGGTGAAAAAAAAAAAAGAAAGCCTGAACTTGGCTAACGGTGAGAATAAAGCAGGGAACAGATGCAAGAGAGAGTGCAAAAACTGAGATTTCTTTTCACATTGAAATCAAATGAAGTTTCACATAAGGATTTCTTGAGAACAACTGTGACTTTTCCCCAGTGCACAATTCATTCATTTGAAACAACTCTTTCTAACTTTTCTAGGAAATGAAAGAGAGAGATGGAGAAGATTGGTTGATTGTTTCGGTTGCAAGAGAGATGAACTTAACCCCACTAGTTTAGGCAAAATGGAGAATGTCTTGGCAGCCTGTCGTGCTGTAGAAAGGCTAACTTGCTGCTGGAGACTCTTTTTACTTGTCATTTTTCATCTTTGTTTTACTTTGGGTATCAGTTTTACTCTCTCAGCTACTTTCTGAGCTTTTTCATGCAAAAGTTGTTACCATGCTTGCTTGCTTTCCTTCCTTCCTTCCTTTCTTTCTCTCTCCCTCTCCCTCTCCCTCTCTCTCTCTTTCTTTCTTTCTTTCTCTTTCTCTCTTTCTCTTTCTCTCTTTCTCTCTCTCTTCCTCTATTTCTTCCTTTCTTCCTTCCTTTCTTTCTCTTTCTTTCTCCTTCTCTTTCTCTCTCTCTCTCTCTTTCTCTCTTTTCTTTTCTTTTCTTTTCTTTTCTTTTCTTTTCTTTTTCTTTCCCGTGCAGCTTGTGGGATTTTATAGTTCCCGGACCAGGGATCGAACCTGGGCCCTCGGCAGTGAAAGCACAGAGTCCCAACCACTGGACCGCCAGGGAATTCCCCACCATACTTTCTTTAGATGTTATTCGAAAATTCCTAGAGAAGGGCTCTCAGTGACCTAGTTGGGGGCTGTACATGCACTCCTGGGGCCTAGAAGAGGTGTTCTATGACAGCCCCTCTCTAGAACCATAAGCTTGACATTGTCTGGTGGAATGGATCTCTAAACAAGGAGGAGTTCCATTAAGGAAAGAAGAAAAAGGTCTGGTGAGACAAAACAGTACATGTCTCCTACATACACTGTGGCATATAGCATCTGAAGTGCTAGATATTGTCACATACTGAGGTGCCAGAAATGAGCACAGCTATTCACATGTCTCTTCCTGGCATTCATTCACGTGTCTTATAATAATCCAAAATACCTTCTCCAGTGTGCCCTGCTTGCAATTTGAAGAAAATAGAAAAGCTTTTTTAATTTTCCCCTCTTATGGATCTTGGGTTTGGTTAACTGAAAGATTAGGCTCTTCTTTTAATGAAGTTGGAGAGCCCTCTTTTCATTCCAGAGATAAAAGAATATTTGTGAAGAAAAGGAAATAACTGAACATAATATTTCTGCTGCTTCTGATTCTACTTTGTTTCATAGTTGAATAATGTGCTAGAGGGCCAAGGGGAAATAAATAAATGGAACCAATATTTCACTTAAGAAATTTAAACAAAGCAAAACAAATACCCATTAAAGCTCCAGGAATCTAAGCCCATTTGACCCATCTTAATGGGTTCATTAAGGCTTTATTCCCTTACATATGTTCAAAACAATTCATTTTACAAAGAACAGATGAATATGGGCTAATTGCTCAATAGCTCATCTTATATTTCATGTAATCACTCTTACATTATTTATTTTATAATAGCAAAATAAGATTTGATAGATGTGGATTTGAACAACTATATCTGAGGGCAGATAATTTAAAGCACGTTATACTTAAAAGAGATATCTTGATACTCCTAAGAAACCCAAACCACTAAAATATGAAATTACAATGCATTAAGAATGTTCAAATTATATTTTTATGGATTATAAATTGCAAGATTTTTTTTACAAAGCCTCCAGGGGATTTTAGAATTTGCATTGGAAGCCATTCTGTGGAATTCATAAAACACTTTAAAGATAGGAGTGTTCATGGGTTGCTAAGGGCTTCTGTAGGGCCCCATAAAAGTGCAGTTTCCATAATATATCATATTAATACATTTAAATTTATTTATCTTTGAGCCTTTCCTCCAGCAGTAACCTAACAATCATCCTATCTTTTACTTTTTATGTTATACTTCCTTATGCTTATATTCAGATATAAATCTCTACTTTCATTATATTTCATGTGGCCTTTTCCGGACCACATTATCCAAAGATAATATTTGAAGTGGCACTGAGAAACATTTTTGTGAAGCTCTCAGCCATCAGTGCTGTGGGTCGGGAGCAGGTTGAAATGAAGACTTTTAAACATTTCCTAATAAGAATATTATACAGCAATAAATTTCATGACAGTTTCTATAATTAAAAAAAAAAAAAAACTCGGCAAGCATTGCATTCAAAGTTTTTCCCTATTCCCTCTGTGTGTACCATGGATTGGCTGGTAAAAGGGCACTTTCTCATGTGTTCTCACACCTAGAAACTATCTTAAAAATAACCCCTGTGCTTTTTTTTTTTTTAATGTGGCAAATTGAATGAAACAAATCTAATGAAGTCTAGAAAAATTATTCTTTTTAGAAGCAGCTGAGCTAAGATGGTGTATGAGTTTGCTAAGGCTACTATAACAAAGCATCACTGACTTCCTAGCTTATACAGCAGAAATTTATTGACTCGCAGTTCTGGGGGCAGAAGTGCAAAATTATGGTGTCGACAGGGTTGGATCTTTCTGACGGCTGTGACTGAAGGATCTGTTTCAGGCCTCTCTCCTTGGCTTGCAGATGGCTTTTTTCCTGTGTCTCTTCACATTGTCCTTCCTCTATGACATTGCATTTCCTGACATTGTATTTCCTCTATGAGTATCTGTCTCTGTGTCCAAATTTCCCCTTCTTGTAGTAACGTCAGTCATATTGAATTAAGGTCCACCCTAATGGCTTCATTTTAACTTGATTACCTCTGTAAAGACCTTTTCTCCAAAGGCAATCATATTCTAAGATCCTGGAGCTTTAGGACTTAAACAAATGAATTGTGGGGGCACTCAGTTTAACTCGTAACAGGTCGGTTGGCCTGGCTGTCTGACCACGTTGGCCTGCACTGGCCAAGGAACTTCTTAGGTGTTATTCTTGTGGAGAGTGGTTGAGAGAGTAGGTCCTGGAGTTGGAGGGCCTGGATTAGAATATTGCTTCTGACACTTGTTATCTGTCTGACTAGGGACGAATACTTAACCTCTCAAGATCTCAGTTTCCACATCTGTAAAATAGGGGTAAAAAAGAACCTGCCTCATTGGTTGTTCTGAGGCTTAAATGACATATTCTACAAAAGTGCTTAGTTACTGGAATAAACTCAAATATGGCACCTCCTCTTATTATTTTTATCATCATTACATTTTCTGTCTAAAGTTACGGTTGCCCTCCGTTATTGGAATGTTTCAGTAATAACACCTTTTATAATTATGTTAAAAAAAAAAAGGAGGTCCCTTGGTCTATTTGAATATTTGTAGTTTGGATGTGCATCAAGGAACTTGAATGAAGCTACTATGTACCATGCCTGCAGTCTGATTATATTTAGAAAACTAGTGGCAGACTGAATGGTCCCCTCCTTCCATTCCAGCGAGTACATATAAAAGTTCTGATTCCATCTGTGACTTACAAACATTATTTTGCACACATAGGACTGGACTGGAAGTTAACTGGACTAGAATTTCTAGTCCAGATTCTGCTACAGTCTCTCTGTATTTGTTTCCTCTTCCGTACAAAAGAGGATCCCTGACCTGAGCGTAAGGTTTTGTCATTCAAACCTGAGCAGGAAGGGCTTCTCTTCAAACATGGCCACTAGCTGCCTATCATCAGACAGAGCACATAAGGAGGGGGTGCCCAGGCTCAGATCTTGCTTCATTTGTGTTGGGTATTTTACAGACAAAATCTTAAAAAAAATATTAAAAAATCGAAAATCTAGAAAGGAAAAAAAAAAAGGGAAAAGATTTTCAGGTCCCAGGTAATGATCTTCTTTATTTTATTTATTTATTTTTGGCTGCATTGGGTCTTCGTTGCTGCGTGTGGGCTTTCTCTAGTTGTGGTGAGTGGGGGCTACTATTCATTGCAGTGCGTGGGCTTCTCATTGCAGTGGTTTCTCTTCTTGCAGAGCACGGGCTCTAGGCACATGGGCTTCAGTAGTTGTGGCACGTGGGCTTCAGTAGTTGTGGCACGTGGGCTTCAGTAGTTGTGGCTCACGGGCTCTAGAGCCCAGGCTCAGTAGTTGTGGCTCACGGGCTTAGTTGCTCCGCAGCATGTGGGATCTTCCCGGACCAGGGATTGAACCCGTGTCCCCTGCATTGGCAGGCGGATTCTTAACCACTGCACCACCAGGGAAGCCCCAGGTAATGATCTTCTTAACTCAAGTACTGGGTTGAACTACAGTGAAATGGACAGTATTTGACCTTTTTTGACCTACAAAAGTAGCAGTTTCATATGGAATGGATGAATTCTCAGAGAAAGGAAGTGTTTCAGCATGAACCAAGCTGATAGGTACATGCTTAACAGGGAAGGCTCTCCAAGAGGTATGTGTTGTTTCTTTTCACTTCTTTACTCATGAGGTCTGGCTTTATGGAATTTCACTTCTGGAAAGCACCCAGCACGACCATCTATTCTGTTGTGGTTTTTAATAGTTTTATTGAGATATAATTCACATACCATACAATTCACTCATTTAAAGTGTACAGCTCAGCACAACGTACTAAAAAGTATATTCACAGAATTGAGCAATCATCACAATTGATTTTTGGCCCCCTGAAAAGAAATTCTGGAGCTCTTAACAGTTAATCCTCGTTACCAACCAATTTCCTAGTCCTACACAACCACTAATCTACTACCCATTCTATAGATTCACCTATCCTGGGCATTTTATGTAAATGGAATCATACTGTGTGTGGTCTTTTATGACTGACTTCTTTCACTTAGTATAATGTTTTCAGAATTCATCCATCTTGTGGCATGTGTCAGTACTTCATTCTTTTTGATTGCCAAATAATATTCCATTGCATGGATATACCACATTTTATTTATCTATTTACCAGTTGATGAAGATTTGGATTGTTTCTACTTTTTGGCTGTTATGAATAATGACATTACAAATATCCGTGTACAGGCTTTTCTGTGGGTATATCCTTTCATTTCTCTTGGGTGCGTACCTTAGAGTGGAATTTGGGGGTCACAAACTACGTTTAACATTTTGAAGAGCTGCCAAACCGTATCCTAAAGTGGCACCATTTTACATTCCCGTCACAATGCATAAGTGTTCCAATTTCTTCACATCCTTGCCAACACTTAATGTCTAATCTTTATTATAGCCACCCTACTGTGTGTGAAGTGATACCTCGTTGTGATTTTGATTTACATTTCCATACTGCAGGTTAAGCATCTTTTCATGTGCTTATAGGCTAATTTGAGATCTCAATGTCTAATGAGAACCTTTGCCCATTTTTCAATCGGATTATTTATCTTTTTATTATTGAGTTGTAAGGATTATACTTTTTTTTTTTCTGGATACAAGTCTCTTATCAAATATATGATTTTCAAATATTTACTCCTATTTTTGTGGGTTGTCTTTTCACGTCCTTAATGGAATCATTTGCAGCACAAAAGTCTTTAATTTTGTTGAACTCCAAATTATCTGGTTTTTTTCTTTTGTCATTTTTCCTTTTGGTGTTGTATCAAAGAAGGTTTTATCCATGGTGACAAAGATTCACTGCTGTATTTTCTTCTTAGAGTTTTATAGTTTTAGCTGTTATATTTAGGTCTATGATCCATTTTAAGTTAAATTTTACTTACGGTATAAGAAAGGGGTCCAACTTCATTCTTTTGCATGTGAATATCCAGTTAATCCAACACCATTTGTTGAAAAAACTGTTCTTTCCCTCATTGAATTGTCTTGCCAGCATCACCTTCTGAATATTCTAGAATCAAATGTTGATCAATGGTTGATGAATTTTTATGGTTATTTTGTTAAACAAGAATTTCCTTTCTTGTGAGAAAATTTACATAGAATTTACATTACACTTCATGGGAAAATTACCACATAACGTTTTTTGTTACACTCCAGTTTTCATATACATTTGTCAGTATTAAGATTCTGCTTGAATTGAAAAGCCTCAAGTTTGAAAGGCTATATATATGTCTTTCAATTTTCTCTATCATTGTAAAATTGTGATACCACTTTGTCAGCTGATGCTGATGAGTTCAAAGTTTTTTATGTCCTTGTTATTTAGGTGCGAAGAGAATTAAGTATAGGAGAAAAAAACAGCTCTAGAGAAGGAAAAGGGAATTACTAAAGAATGTTATATCCTGATCGTCATAATCATAGCTACCATTTATTGAGCACTTACTCTGTACTACACATATTGTCTGATTTAATCCTTGAAGCGGCCTATTTTACAGATTAGGATCTAAGACTAGGCAGATTAAGTGATGTCTCCAAAGTCATGCTATTTATAAATGGTAGAGCTGGGACTCAAAGCCAGGTCTGCGTGAATTTAAAGTTCAAAGACAGCTTACTGCCCATTTCTGAAATGGTTTTCAGCCTCACGGAGGCTCGTGCTGAAATCCCATAAAACGGCATCCTATATTAGGACAACAAATTCATGTATTTGTCCAGATAAAAGACATTTATTTTGCGCAGATTGAGAAATACCAGTTAGCAAATTCATAACCTGCTAAATATACTTCAAACAAGCACACTGTTCCCTCCTGCAAAAGTTCTTCTTTATCACAGGCAATCAGAGGTAATGCTGAGAAACTGGCTCTTGTTGTGGGTCTGTTTGCTTCTGTCAAGTCTTAGATTTCACACCAATCTTGATCAGCAGGTTTTTTTCCCATGGGATCAACTTCTGATCAAGACAGAAAGTATGACTAGAAAACAACAACAACAACTCTTATTTCAGCTCAGGAAGGAAATGCGACCACGTTCAGAATGGGCTTGCATGTTCAACACTCTGGAACAATCCTAGAATCAGATGTTAACAAAGTAACCTCCAAATACATAACCAAGTTTGCCAAAGTTGGAAGTGGAAAAGGATGTGACTGATAGGGAAGGCAACTGAGGTTAATTCACTGACCGAAAGAAAGGAGCATCCACATCGACTGTATATACCCCAGATTGAAAAACACAGCTTAAAAGGCTTAGCCCCTAGCTTTCTGGGGCTCATTATTAATAAGCTGCATAATGAAGGTTTTATACTAGGCAGAGGAGTAAAAGCCTGTGCTGTGAAGGACTGGGCTTGAAGTCTATGCCCAGCAATTCCTAAGATGCTAACCTTGGAGAAATTACAGAGCCTTAAATTACAATTTCCTTGTCCATAAAATGAGGCTGCTATGAACTGTTAAATATGTAGTCTGATATAGAGATCAGGGACCTGGGCTTTGTACTTACTTACACCAGGGTCCAAATCCTAGTTCCTCTTCTTATCAACTGCGTGATGTTGAGTAAATAACTAGCCTCTCTGAACCTCAGTTTTTACTTCTACAGATGGTGTTATTAATACAGAGGGCTTGTGGAGATTAAGTAAGATAACATGGATAAAGCACATAAAATT
The DNA here is from genome assembly GCF_963924675.1 of Phocoena phocoena. Classification (NCBI taxonomy): domain Eukaryota; kingdom Metazoa; phylum Chordata; class Mammalia; order Artiodactyla; family Phocoenidae; genus Phocoena; species Phocoena phocoena. The sequence goes on from NC_089220.1 coordinate 166,060,147, forward strand.
GAACTTGGCTCATCTTACATGCTAAAAAATACATGTACCATCTGTTGTTTATTATCTGTTGTTTATTATCATCACTACTACTACTGTTTGTGCTACGTGAAACACCTAGTACAACGCCTACTGTGAAGAGGAACTCAATATCTATTACTTCTCTCTCCCCACATTATAATTTGAAAGAATCTTCATAAGCTTAATGATTATCCTTCACTCCTATGGATGGGTATTTCCTCCTTGGCCACCATGTAAACGCAGAAAACTTCTGGCTCCTTTTCATGAGTTCTGGATGTAGCTGTGTTCTTTCTTTCTCCTTAGCAGTTAACTTGAGAGATTTCGTTTAATTACTCAAAGTGCATTGCAGAAAGCATGGCTTTCCTGGGTCAGTGGTGCACACAGCTGATACACACAGAAGTAGAGGAGCCGGGGTGATGGCTTGCAAGTGCCCTTTCTCCTTACATGGAAAATAGGCATTTTCAATTAAGAATCTCTGTGGAAGCCACTGGCTGCAGACGCAGAGACTATTTTTATCCGGAGAAGCTGGTCCCTGAAACTTTCTTTGCCAGCTGATGTTATGGCACCCTCACTCCTCTTGTCTGGCTCCCTGCATTCCTTTAGACTGGAAGTGAGATCGGGTTTCAGGGAAATGCTTGGCAGGCAAGCAGGACACATTTTATAAAAAGCAAGTAGCTGAAATGAAGATTTCAACCTGCTGTCCCCACAGCAGCGTCTTCCAGCTGTTCGTTTCTACTCTGAAACTAAATTAGAAATACCAAAATTCCTTTGAAAATAAAAGGTAAAAAACGAAGCACTTCCTTGGTTCTGATGAAAATGCACAGGCCGGTGCTTCCCTAACTTCCTTGTATGAGTCACGTCATGAGGAACTTACAAAGAGGGACTCAGATCACTTACCAGGGTAGAAGCGACTCCCCATGGAAGATGCTGTTGGTGGGAGGAAATGTGAGGGTCAACTATTCCGAGCTGACTTGGAGGCCCCAGTGGTTATGCTCAGAGCCTCACAGGTACAAGGGTCCCACCCTGCCACCAAACAGCACACCTCCATATTGGATTGAGTTCCTGGAGATTTCTGCTACTCTTGCTTCCCTTCACTTGTGAAAATGTCACAATGGATCCTTGTAATAGGGGTTATTCATCTGGAAATAGAGATGTTTCCACGTGGCTGTTACCGTCCCATGCCCAACTCCCGTTTTGACCCACTGCACCTATTTTCCAGACAACTTATCTGGGCTAGCCACGCAGATAATGAGGAACTCACCTGTCTGTGTAGGGACTGCTGCTAGTAGCAGTTTGTGCCTCTCTCTCTCTCTTTTTTTTAATGTATTTTTAAGTCTTTATTGAATTTGTTACAATATTGCTTCTGTTTTATGTTTTGGTTTTTTGGTGACGAGGCATGGTGGGATCTTAACTCCCCGACCAGGGATCAAACCCACACCCCATGCATTGGAAGGTGAAGTGTTAACCACTGGACCGCCAGGGAACTCCCTGTGCCTCTCTTTTGATTCATCCTCCACAGATCCAGAATGAACTCAGAGACTCCCAGTTCAGTGTCAGAACTAACCAGATCAACCAATCACATCCACTCATTTTTAGATGAAGGATTGAATTGAGTCTTAGGGAGATAAAGCAATTAATCTACAACCACCCAGGCAGTTTGTGGCAAAACTGGAACTAGAAATCAAGATCTTTCTTCGTCATTCCAGACTGCCCCTTTTCCTGTCACCAACCAGTGGGGTAACAGGAGTTACCCCACTGAGTAACTGAGTAACAGCTTAACTGGATGTATTCTTCCTCTACAAGGTTAGAAATGGTCCAGTCACAAATGAACTGCGACTGTTATATCGTTGATAACGACTTAGGCGATATTAAAATACGATAATTTGTGCCCAAAGACACAACTGCTATTTCTAGGCAGATGACACATACATCTCTGCCAAAACTCTCCCTCTTGACTCAGGCTCACATAATATTTTGTACACAAGAAAATTATTCCTTAATACTCCATCAGCACAGATTTAATGAGTACCTCCAATAGGTTCAGTACTCTTCTAGGTGCTCTAGAGATGAGAGGAAAAGACAAAATTGTCAATACAGATTTAGAAGGAGTTAACTGTGGAGGAAAGTTAGAAGGAAAATGTCCAAAGACTTTGGTTCCCAAAGACATGCTGCATCTGGAAATGTCAATGGCTGCTCGTGGGCAAGTAGGGATCAGAGATTTTATATAAAGTCCCACTGAGGACAGTGTTGTATCGCACTGACCAGGTCAAGGGAAAACTCTTGATGTTTCAAGATGAAATATACTTTACTTTGCTTAAATCAAGACTCTGTGTGTGCGTTTAGTTTGTTCTAAAGGGCTACAGGAGCAAAGTCAGTTGCAGCCAGAGAGCTAATAAAACCCCTTGAGACACCACTCTCTTTCTCAGCAGAATAATTGCTAAAAGTTAAAGATGATTGTGACTTTTAGTCTTCAAGCCTTTCTGCTGACACAGGTCTCTTTCCTTATATACGGAACGAGGGGTACCCTTGAAAAAATGTTGCCTCTAGAATTAGGTCCTTCTTGGTTCCATAAGGATGATTTGCAACCCAAGGTTTGAAAAGAATTTTGATTTAGTTGTGAGAAGAAAAGCATGTTTTGAAATGGTTTCAAACTTTGTCAAACTTCTTTCCTTTAACCAGTTATGTACCGTCTTTCAACCCAGTTTTTAGAATGTTATAAATGTATATAACTCTGAAGTTTATAAAACACTTTCATTTCCCTGCTTAGAGATGAGGGGAGAGCAAGGATTTTTTTTCCCCTCTAGTGATCAGTACTATTTATTGAGTATTTACTATGTGTCAGGCACAGGTTTTTGTTTTTAACATGTTTATTGGAGTATAATTGCTTGACAATGGTGTGTTAGTTTCTGCTTTATAACAAAGTGAATCAGTTATACATATACATATATTCCCGTATCTCTTCCCTCTTGCGTCTCCCTCCCTCCCACCCTCCCTATCCCACCCCTCTAGGTGGTCACAAAGCACTGAGCTGATCTCCCTGTCCTATGCGGCTGCTTCCCACTAGCTATCTGTTTTACGTTTGGTAGTGTATATATGTCCATGCCACTCTCTCACTTTGTCACAGCTTACCCTTCCCTCTCCCCATATCCTCAAGTCCATTCTCTAGTAGGTCTACATCTAGTAGGTCTACATCTTTATTCCTGTCTTACTCCTAGGTTCTTCATGACCTTTTTTTTTTTGATTCCATATATATGTGTTAGCATACAGTATTTGTTTTTCTCTTTCTGACTTACTTCACTCTGTATGACAGACTCTAGGTCCATCCACCTCACTAAAAATAACTCAATTTCATTTCTTTTTATGGCTGAGTAATATTCCATTGTATATATGTGCCACATCTTCTTTATCCGTTCATCCGATGATGGACACTTAGGTTGCTTCCATGTCCTGGCTATTGTAAATAGAGCTGCAATGAACATTTTGGTACATGACTCTTTTTGAATTATGGTTTTTTCAGGGTATATGCCCAGTAGTGGGATTGCTGGGTCGTATGGTAATTCTATTTTTAGTTTTTTAAGGAACCTCTATACTGTTCTCCATAGTGGCTATATCAATGTGCATTCCCACCAACAGTGCAAGAGTGTTCCCTTTTCTCCACACTCTCTCCAGCACTTATTGTTTCTAGATTTTTTGATGATGGCCATTCTGACCGGTGTGAGATGATATCTCATTCTAGTTTTGATTTGCATTTCTCTAATGATTAATGATGTTGAGCATTCTTTCATGTGTTTGTTGGCAATCTGTATATCTTCTTTGGAGAAATGTCTATTTAATTCTTCTGCCCATTTTTGGATTGGGTTGTTTGTTTTTTTGTTACTGAGCTACATGAGCTGCTTGTAAATTTTGGAGATTAATCCTTTGTCAGTTGCTTCATTTGCAAATATTTTCTCCCACTCTGAGGGTTGTCTTTTTGTCTTGCTAATGGTTTCCTTTGCTGTGCAAAAGCTTTTCAGTTTCATTAGGTGCCATTTGTTTATTTTTGTTTTTATTTCCATTTCTCTAGGAGGTGGGTCAAAAAGGATCTTGCTGTGATTTATGTCATAGAGTGTTCTGCCTATGTTTTCCTCTAAGAGTTTGATAGTGTCTGGCCTTACATTTAGGTCTTTAATACATTTTGAGTTTATTTTTGTGTATTGTGTTAGGGAGTGTTCTAATTTCATTCTTTTACATGTAGCTGTCCAGTTTTCCCCGCTCCACTTATTGAAGAGGCTGTCTTTTCTACATTGTATATTCTTTCCTCCTTTATCAAAACTAAGGTGACCGTATGTGCATGGGTTTATCTCTGGGCTTCCTATCCTGTTCCATTGATCTATATTTCTGTTTTTATGCCAGTACAATACTGTGTTGATTACTGTAGATTTGTAGTATAGTCTGAAGTCAGGGAGCCTGATTCCTCCAGCTCCATTTTTCTTTCTCAAGATTGCTTTGGCTATTCGGGGGCTTTTGTGTATCCATACAAATTGTGAAATTTTTGTTCTAGTTCTGTGAAAAATGCCTGTGGTAGTTTGATAGGGATTGCATTGAATCTGTAGATTGCTTTGGGTAGTAAAGTCATTTTCTCAATGTTGATTCTTCCAATGCAAGAACATGGTATATCTCTCCAGCTGTTTGTTTCATCTTTAATTTCTTTCATCAGTGTCTTATAGTTTTCTGCATACAGGTCTTTTGTCTCCTTAGGTAGGTTTATTCCTAGGTATTTTATTCTTTTTGTTGCAAAGGTAAATGGGAGTTTTTTCTTAGTTTCCTCTTTCAAATTTTCATCAGTAGTGTATAGGAATGCAAGAGATTTCTGGGCATTAATGTTGTATCCTGCTACTTTACCAGATTCATTGATTAGGTCTAGTAGATTTCTGGTAGCATCTTTAGGATTCTCTATGTATAGTATCATGTCATCTGCAAACAGTGACAGCTTTACCTCTTCTTTTCTGATTTGCATTCCTTTTATTTCTTTTCTTCTCTGATTAATGTAGCTAAAACTTCCAAAACTATTTTGAATAATAGTGGTAGAGTCGGCAACCTTGTCTTGTTCCTGATCTTAGAGGAAATGGTTTCAGTTTTTCACCATTGAGAATGATATTGGCTGTGGGTTTGTCATATATGGCCTCTATTAAGTTGAGGTAAGTTCCCTCTATGCCTGCTTTCTGGAGGGTTTCTATCATAAGTGAGTGTTGAATTTTGTTGAAAGCTTTTTCTGTATCTGTTGAGATGATCATATGGTTTTTCTCCTTCAATTTGTTAATATGGTGTATCACATTGATTGATTTGCATATATTGAAGAATCCTTCCATTTCCGAGATAAACCCCACTTGATCATGGTGTATGATCCTTTTAATGTGCTGTTGGATTCTGTTTGCTAGTATTTTGTTGAGGATTTTTCCATATATGTTCATCGGTGTTACTGGCCTGTAGTTTTCTTTTTTTGTGACATCTTTGTCTGTTTTTTGATATCAGGATGATGGTGGCCTCATAGAATGAACTTGGGAGTGTTCCTCCCTCTGCAATCTTTTGGAATAGTTTGAGAAGGACAGGTGTTAACTCTTCTCTAAATGTTTGATAGAATTTGCCTGTGAAGCCATCTGGCCCTGGTCTTTTTGTTCGTTGGAAGATTTTTAATCACAGTTTCAATTTCAGTGCTTGTGATTGGTCTGTTTATATATTCTGCTTCTTCCTGGTTTAGTCTCAGAAGCCTGTGCTTTTCTAAGAATTTGTCCATTTCTTCCAGGTTGTTCATTTTATTCATTTTATTGGCATAGAGTTGCTTGTAGTAATCTCTCATGATCCTTTGTATTTCTGCAGTGTCAGTTGTTACTTCTCCTTTTTCATTTCTAATTCTATTGATCTGAATCTTTTCCGAATTTTTCTTGATGAGTCTGGCTAATGGTTTATCAATTTTGTTTATCTTCTCAAAGAACAAGCTTTTGTTTTCTTGATCTTTGCTATTGTGTCCTTCATTTCTTTTTCATTTATTTTTGATCTGATTTTTATTATTTATTTCCTTCTGCTAACTTTGGGGGGCGGTTGTTCTTCTTTCTCTAATTGCTTTAGGTTTAAGGTTAGGTTGTTTATTTGAGATGTTTCATGTTTCTTAAGGTAGGATTGTATTGCTATAAACTTCCCTCTTAGAACTGCTTTTGCTGCATCCCATAGGTTTTGGCTCATCGTGCTTTCATTGTCATTTTTTTCTAGGTGTTTTTTCATTTCTTCAGTGATCTCTTGGTTATTTAGTAGTGTGTTGTTTAGCCTCCATGTGTTTGTTTTTTTTTTTTTTCTTTCTTTCTTTCTTTCTTTGGCTGCATTGGGTCTTCATTGCTGTGTGCGGGCTTCCTCTAGTTGCAGCAAATGGAGGCTACTCTTTGTTGGGGTGCGCGGGCTTCTCACTGTGGTGGCTTCTTTTTTTACAGAGCACAGGTTCTAGGCACACAGGCTTCAGTAGTTGTGGCACACAGGCTTAGTAGTTGTGGCTCGTGGGCTCTAGAGCACAGGGTCAGTAGCTGTGGTGCACGGGTTTAGCTGCTCTGTGGCATGTGGGTTCTTCCCAGACCAGGGCTCGAACCTGTGTGCCCTGCATTGGCAGGCGGATTCTTAACCACTGCACCACCAGTGTAGCCCCATGTGTTTGTATTTTTTACAGTTTTTTTTTCTGTAAGTGATATCTAGTGTCATAGTGTTGTGGTCGGAAAAGATACTTGATACAATTTCAATTTTCTTAAATTTACTAAGGCTTGATTTGTGACCCATATGATCTATCCTGGAGAATGCTCCATGAGCACTTGAGAAGAAAGTGTATTCTGTTGTTTTTGGATGGAATGTCCTATAAATATCAGTTAAGTCCATCTTGTTTAATGTATCATTTAAAGCTTGTGTTTCCTTATTTATTTTCATTTTGGATGATCTGTCCATTGGTGAAAGTGAGCTGTTAAAGTCCCCTACTGTCATTGTGTTACTGTCAATTTCCCCTTTCATGGCTGTTAGCATTTGCCTTATGTATTGAGGTGCTCCTATGTTGGGTGCATTAATATTTACAATTGTTATATCTTGCTCTTGGATTGATCCCTTCATCATTATACAGTGTCCTTCTTTGTCTCTTGTAATAGTCTTTATTTTAAAGTCTATTTTTTCTGATACGAGAATTGCTACTCCAGCTTTCTTTTGATTTCCATTTGCATGGATTATCTTTTTCCATCCCGGGCAAGCATTATTACCTTCATGTTACAGATGAAGAAACTAAGCTTCAGAGACGTTAGGACACTTGCCCAAGGTTATACAGCTAGTAAGTGTCAGAGTTAGATGAGGAGAGAGGTCTTTTCTGATTTCATCTAGTGTTCCTTCTGTCACACTCCAGTAACTTAGTGTAGAAGGAAGGAAGGGAGGGAGGGAGGGAGGGAGGAAGGAAGGGAGGAAGGGAGGGAGGGAGGGAGGGAGGAAAGAAGTTAGTTGAAGAAAGGCAAGGGTTAGGACTGGTGGATACCTACTAAGGTAATCCAGCTTCCTGAAAAGCAAAACAGTTGGAAATGAAAATCCTCTCCATTTTTATATGTTTTAAAGCCCTCCCCAGTGTCATATAGAATGAAAAATTAATGAACACCTGTAAAAGATTTCATTGCCCAGCTCCCTGTGACCATGATTTAAAGGTAATGTTATTTTCTATATTAATAGCTGTTCCCAATGATGTTTCCTTTTACATTAATGCAGATGCCAGGTAATTTGGAAGAGACCAAACAGCCCAAGGAGCTACTCAAATTGCTTACTCCGCAGCCCTCTAATTTGAAAAGAGAGCTTCAGGAGCAGTTACTACCACTGGGACCACATCTGAGGTCATTAGATACACACAAGCTACTCCTTAAGAATAACATCCCCTATTTCTTGTCCTTCGGAAAAACTTGTGGACTCCTAGTAATTGTAGACTAGAATTCCATTATCACAATACTCCCACTGAGTTTCTCTGCCACTGCTCATTTCTCAAACATTTTCCTGAAACATGACTGCTTACCCCAGCACAGAGAAGGGAGTGGGATGATACATTGTGCTCATAAAACGGCAATGATCATCATCATGGTGGTTTCAGATGAAGAGTGGAAACGTCCTGAGTCAGAGATCCAAGCTGAGTAGTCAGAGACATCCTCAAGATTTTGCAGACTCTTAAGCCGCGTCTTTATTCTGGAAGAGCTGAGGCTGCAGCACCTTCCTTTAACCTGCAGCCTGACCTCCCTCAAGGAAAGAGAAACTTCTGAATGTTCCCGGGTTCTTAGCTCCCCCTCTTCTGATCAGAAACGTATTTCTCTGCACAGAAAACAAAGGAAATGTATGGATGTCTTTTCTGACAGTGGCTTGAAGTTACTCTGATAAATTAACCTAAATTAGAGGAGAATTTCTCAAGTATGGTGAATATTTCACATTGAATTCATGTTGGAGGTTTGTATATGCCTTTGGCCTTTGAAGCACAATGCTATGGAGAGTTAAGGGACTAGCTGTAGAAATAACAGACTCCAGATATTTCCAGTAATAAATGTACCTCCTTCTATGTAGAATGTGCACGTTACTCTACAAGCATGTACTAATACACAAAATGCTTTAAAACACACACATAGAAAATGCAGGCTGAAAGATGGCATAACTAGAAATAGGAGTTGTATTTTTTTCTTTACTTTTAAGAATCATCTTAAGTTCTTCCTTAACCAGAGTTTTAAAATCCTCTTATGAGGTCACGGGACTAACCATCATGTTCCACCCGCCATTTGCTCTCCAATTATCCTGTGAGGATTTGGTAAGGAGAGCGATCTTCATGTACTTTACTTGATTTATTTCTACTTGCTTGTTACTTGGGTAGCAAAATGAGCACGGCACATGGATGGTGGCAGAGTTCCCAAATACCAGGAACATTAGGCAAAGAACAGTGGGGCAGAGACCCAGCTGCATCTTTCCCTCAAAGTCATGTCTCCAATGAATGACTATATGTCTTTTTTTTTTTAATTAATTTATTTATTTATGGCTGCGTTGGGTCTTTGTTGCTGCACGTGGGCTTTCTCTAGTTGCGGCGAGCAGGGGCTACTCTTCATTGTGGTGTGCGGGCTTTTCATTGCGGTGGCCTCTCTTACTGCGGAGCACGGGCTCCAGGAACGCAGGCTTCGGTAGTTGTGGCACGCAGGTTCAGCAGTTGTGGCTTGCAGGCTCCAGAGCACAGGCTCAGTAGTTGTGGCACATGGGCTTAGTTGCTCCGTGGTATGTGGGATCCTCCCAAACCAGGGATCGAATCTGCATCCCCTGCATTGGCAGGCGGACTCTCAACCACTGTGCCACCAAGGAAGTTCCTGTTTTTTTTTAAAAAACATTTTTTTTTAAGGTGGATCCTTTTTTAAAGTCTTTATCGAATTTGCTACAATATTGCTTCTGTTTTATGTTTTGGTTTTTTGGCCTTGAGGCATGTGGGATCTTAGCTCCCCGACCAGGGATCAAACCCACACCTCCTGCATTGGAAGGTGTAGTCTTAACCACTGGACCACTGGGGAAGCCCCTATATGTCTTTTTTTTTTTTTAATTTATTTTTGGATGCATTGGTTCTTCGTTTTTGTACATGGGCTTTCTCTAGTTGCGGTGAGCGGGGGCTACTCTTCATTGCGGTGTGCAGGCTTCTCATTGCAGTGGCTTCTCTCGTTGCAGAACACAGGCTCTAGGCATGTGGGCTTTAGTAGTTGTGGCACGCGGGCTCAGTAGTTGTGGCTCACAGGCTCTAGAGTGCAGGCTCAGTAGTTGTGGCGCATAGGCTTAGTTGCTCCACAGCATGTGGGATCTTCCCGGACCAGGGCTCGAACCCGTGTCCCCTGCATTGGCAGGAGGATTCTTAACTGCTGTGCCACCAGGTAAGGCCCTCCCTATATGTCTTGATTTAAATGCTCTTATATAAAATCACTTTGAACCACAGAAAATAGAAGAGAAAAAATCTTACTCTTCCCAACATTCATTAGATATATGGACTTGAGATTTCAGTGGAATCTTAGAAGTGATTTTGATGTTCTCACTGAGTTCCAGAGAAGTTGACTGATGTGCCCCAGTTTACGTAGCCAGTCCCAGTGGGTGGCAGGTCTAATGCTCAAATCCTTCTCTGCTCGTTCTCACTTTAGTAGAATTCATATTTTAAGGTGGAAGAGTGTTAATTCCCGAGGCATGTAAAATCCCACATTTTATGCTCCCTTAAAACCTTTTTCTCTTCATGCCTTTCCTAAGGGAAAATATATTGTAATAAAGTCTCCTAGGTGCCCTTCTTTCTTTTATGATTTAAGATAATTTTTTCCATTTTATTGTAAAATAAAACATAGATACAGAAAACCACACAAAACCCATATTTTTTGTTTGTTTGTTTTCCTTGGGAGGATTTGAGAGCACGGTTGCCTGACCCTCAGCAGGTTAGCTGTGCTGCCTTTCCCAGCTGTGCCCCTCTCCCCACATAGCTGTCCTCTCCCATCCGGTGCTCTAGTGGGGAAGCCAACTTACAGCATCACAGTAAACCCCGCTCCCTCCAGGGCCCGCCCATCCTCGTGTCTCTGGATGAGCTGCTGCAAAGCCCTCAACCTGGGATGTTCCTTTGCTGATATCAACTGATTTTCTATTTTAAAATAGGACTTCCCTGGCTGTCCAGCGGTTAAGACTCCGCTCGTCCACTGCAGGGGGCATGGGTTCGATCCCTGGTTGGGGAAGTTCCGCATGGTGTGGCCAAGAAGGAAAAAACAAATTATTTGTTTCTTAGTCTTCGTCTCTTTGCCCTGCTTTCTGGAGGATTTATTTAACTTTATCTTCCAGCTTGATTATCAATGTTTAAGTTTTTAATGATTAACCTTTTAAAATGTTGGCTATTTTATTTTCCAAGAATTCTTTTTTTATTCACTGATTGTTTCTCTTTTATGGCCTCCTGGCTTTATTTTATGGAGACAGTATTCTCTCTGTCTGATGATAGGGTTGAACATATTTCAAGTTTTCCTCTATTCTTTGCAGTTTCTCATTTTCTGACGTGATTTTTCTTCTTGGCGTTCGTCTTTGTCTCTTTCAGGAGGAGGCTTTGTTCAGGGTCTGATGACCTCGGCCGTCTGTCCTGTTTGAGGAGTGGGGGGTCTGAAAGCTAGATGGAGGGTTCATGTGGGGAGGGCTGGCTGTGCTGACAGGTGAGCATCTCAGGTGATCAGGGGACCATGCAAACAGATGACAGATGGTGTTATCTGGAGACTACCTCTCTGAGGTCTTAAGTGTCTGCAGAGCTGAATCATCTGATTTAAGTGGCTGGCAGCATTCTGGAAGCAAGACCAGGGAAGGTGTCCAAAGATCCCACCATTCAACCTGTAGAGTTTCACCTCATCTTGTTTTGAGTGCTTCTCTCCCTGGCGGTCTTCACTCCACCTGGTGCTTTGAGTCCTGGGTTCATCCAGAAAGAGTGCATCAGACTTCCTGTGGGCGGAGTGTGTTGGGTGGGTAGAGAAGGAAGGGGACAGCCATCTTGTAAGGCATTAGAGAAGCCCACTACTCTTTCAACCATCCCCCTACTTTGGCCTTCTTCCCCTTCTAAACCCTCCGCTTCCTGGTACCTGGTGTCTCCAAGAGCTCTGCTTCCATCACTTCTGTAGGGAGAATCGGCTGGCTACTTATTGGCCATAATTCTGCTCTGCACAATCTGTTATTATTCCTCTTTCATTTTCCTTTCCCTAATATTTGTTAAAACTTCTCATCTTTGCTGTTTACTCCATGTTTTCATGTCCATATGGTTAATGCCTTTTTAGGTTTTACAGAAGAGAGGAGATAAATGGATGTGGTTAATTTGCTATTTTAAAATCTGATATTGGGACTTCCCTGGCAGTCCAGCAGTTGACTCCGTGCTTCTAGTGCAGGGGGCATGGGTTCGATCCCTAGTTGGGGAACTAAGATCCCGCATGCCACATAGTGTGGCCAAAAATAAAATAAAATAAGATAGAATATCTGATATCACTAGGCTTCATTTGCCTTCTCAATATTAGCCATTATCTCCATAAAGGAACTTCAGTTATATGGTCAATTGCACAAGGTTACTTAAAAATTTTAAATAAAACTATACTTAGACCGAAGTATAAAATGTCATTTATGTGCCAGGGGATCCTTTAAGACAACAGAAAATTTATCGCCTGCTCACATGGCAGTGATTTTAAACTGGCGAAAACATTTATCGGTAGCGTCTATATGAGATTTGTTTGGGTACTTTTTGAAATTATAAGGAAATTTAGTTTAATTCAGATATTCATTTCAAATTATAGCATTTTAGATTGAGTCTTCATTTTAGAGAAATTTTCCTGAAATAATTTCTTTGAAATTTTAAAAACTTCATCTTAAAATGATAACCATAGCTTTCCTCTTTAGAAAGCATTTGCTAGATTTAGGCAGCCAAAACTTTATCTCACGCTCCTTGTTCAAGAGGAAGAGTTTAATGCCAAACACATTTGACAGATCAAGAATGGGAGGCACATAGCAGTCACTAAACAACTGTAATTCTGAAATCGCCCTGTGAAAATGTTGCTATAGGTCATAAACAAGGGAGCGTTCCTTGATTGGTCCCAGTACCGCTCCCAGGGAGCAGCCCCCAGTACGTGGTTCTCCGTTGCTCTTGGCTCTACCTGCCAGGAGGTCCTTCCTTTTGGATCGTCTTTCGTGGCCACATCTGAAGAAGGTTGTATTGAATATATTCTTCCTGGTAGCTGAGCAGCTTTCTCTGCCACATCCCTGCCTATGGATTGTGGGCTGCCCTTAGGTCTTTTTACAGCCTAACAGTCATAGGTTCTTTTAACTAAAGCCGGCAATAATTCTGCCAATACAATTATCTCAAAAGCTTTGCAGGTTTTTCATGTATTTGATTCCAGTCAATTCCTTGCGTTTAAGGCACACCCACCATTCTTTTCCTGAGGCAGTGTCTTACCAACTTCATCTTTGATTTGATAAGAAACAGTTTCATTTCCAACCCTACAAGTCCCCAAAACTTCTGGGCTCTCTATTCTGTTGGCAAACTGGCCTTTTCTGAATTCATCTCTTTCTTACAGTACTTTACCAAAGGAACCAACTCATTCTGTCAACATTTTTGCCTCAAAACTTTCTCACCCAACACATTATTATGAATATTCTCTGTGCTCTAAATTATCACAGAGGACAGTCTTATCAGTTGGTTTGTCAATTCCATAACATAGGTCACAATTTTTCTGTTCTCCTATAATGATTTCCTTATTTCCTGTCAGCTGATCTCATAGCCAATGCTGCAGTGATTTCTGTTGCTAGCACTCACTTCTAGGTATCAATTTCTGTGTTAGTCAGCGTTTGCCATGTAACAACCAAAATCAAAATCTTAAGGGGCAAAACAGCAAGTATGTATTTGTCTTGCTCGTCGTTCTTCAGGTTTGCTTGGCATGGCTCCAGGCTTTAGGTTGGGTTCAGGTTGGCTCCCCAGGTCTCCTCATTCCCTTTTGACTAATGACTACCTGAAACATGTTCTCATGGTGGATCACAAGAGGGGTGATCAGAGATGTATGATGCCTCGTAGAGTCTTGGGTCAGAAGAAAGTCACTGTCACTTCTGCCCCAGCTCTCTTGTCCAAAGCATGTCACATGGCTAAGCCCCAAATCAATGCCTACTTTACTGCTCTGCAAGTCATGTGGCAGAAAGAGGAAAAGAGTTGAGACAAACCATCAATTTATCTTATATTTCATAATGTACCTTTGTTTTAATATAATTGCTTAAATATTTACCCTGAAGACTTCAAGTAAAAGTGATATTCCAGGATTATTCCATGGCTTTGAATACTTCTGACATTCTACTGAATGTCACACCCCCACCTCCCAGTAAATTTCATCCAATTTAGAAGGCGGAGCTTCAAAAAAATTATGCCTCAAGCGTTGGGATGGACGATGATCTTTCAGGTCCCTTCTGATAAGTATATTCTGATTCTGTGACAAGGGATAAGGGAGACACTGAACACTTCATCTAGTTCACAATTTTGCCTTAGGCTGGTTTGAATCAAATTATGTCACTTCTGAAATCTGGCCTCACATGCTGCCTTTTTTCCAGCAACAAAATTATGAGGAGTGAGAATGAATGCGAGAGAAAGTCTTCCTTTGAAAACACGTACAGATTGTTCAGCCTGTGAGCGTTGCGAAAGGAACAATGCAAGAATACAATGTCCTTTTACTCATTAATTCATTCATCAAATACCTTTTACACGTCTGTCACGTGTCAGATGATGATGTTAGTGGCTAAGGATGTGATTTTGCAGTGGTTAACAAAGTGGTCTAGGGATGCTGCGTGTCCCTGAGAAATTTCAGGTGGTCCTCAAAGGCCAAACTATTTCTATAACAATCCTAAAAAGTTATTTGCATTTTCACTCTTGTTCTTAATATCTTCATAGAAGATAGAGAAGCTATCATTTATTATACCAGATACTTAAAAGATTTCCAGAAATATAAAACAATGCCACTCTTCTCACTATTTTTTGTTCTATTTTGGAAAAATATAGCCATTTTTCCTAAGGAGTATTATGTGTATGTTACTATGTAAAGATTTCATTATTGTTATTTTAAATGAATTGGTAAATTAACACTGTTAAATATATGCAATTTAGTTTTCCATTATGGTAAATATTGGTAGAGATAAGCCGTATAAACAAAAGCTCTCATGGATATCCTCAGAAAGTTTTAACAGTGTAAAGGATCCTGCGACCAAAAAGTTTATGAACTCTCTCAGTAGAGAGAGTACACGAAAGCAGGATGGATCCTGCCCGTTTGGAGCTTGTATGGAATTATCTGTAGGCAGCCTGGAAACACTCCCTTCTATGTACCGCCCACTATCACGGGAGCTGGAAGCCTGAGAACTCATTTCCCAGAATCCCTTGCCAGGAGGGCTTCAGATTAGATTCTGCCAATGAGACACATTCTCACGAGATGTGGAAAATAGACCCAAGCCACAGCACTACTCCATGGGCGGGTGTCTGGGCTCTAGTAGATGTGAGATTTTCAGCAGCTCTTGGTATTGCTATAATTACTGATTTTGGTGATTCAGGCAGCTATGATTATCACCAATCATTTCCTGTATTTCCAGAAAGTTCCTGACTCTCTTAAAGCTAGTGGCAAACTTTACTTGTCCTCCTCCCGTCATTTCAACATTTTTGTAACCCTAGTTCCCTTATTTTTCTCTCTTTCTGCTTGTCATTACCTGGAGAAGTTTTGTTTTCCTGAACCAGCTAACTTTATAGCTGGAGAGTCAAAAACCAAATGAACAAATAAATTACAAAATGCCTGCAGACTATAAGTACCACAAGAGAAATAAAACGAGTACTGTAATATAGACTAAGAATAGACACTTTAGGTTAAAAAATGTGTACATGAGAACTATATAATCTGTTCAATGGTGCTGATTCTGTATCTGTTTTTTGTTTCCTAAGAAGGCATTCAGTTGTTTTTTTTAAAGTTTCAAAGCGTGAGGAAATAAAATCATAAAATTATATCAGTAAAATGACATTGACTTTAAGAAATTAATACCAGTGTTCCTTGTCACAATGATTTGTGAATGTGTTATAAAATTTTACAGACTCTTACCATATGGAAATGTTTTACATAGAAATTCTTGGGAACATAATTTAGAATCTTGTTACAGAATAGCTTGATATAAAACATTGATTTGGTGATGTGATTAATGGAAAGCAAAATTTCCATTAATTTTATTTTCATTTCTGAGAAAATTTCTACGTCATTAACTCTTCTAGAAATATCAGCACAAGCTAAGTCCTGTGAAACATAACTTCCAGTAACTGGAGAGAAAACTTAGATTGTAGCGACGAAATATATCATACCTCAGCTTTGCAGAAATAAGTGATGTCCACCGTCGGTAATTTATTTAATTTAAATATTTTACCAAAGTTGGAAGGAAGACAGATGTTGCAATTATATTCATCAGAGAAAATGGATGCAGGGTGTTTGTGTGTGTGTGTGTGTGTGTGTGTGTGTGTGTGTGTGTGTGTGTAGTTGAACTAGATTTCCCTGAAATTTAGAGCAGGCTTCTTAGGTCTATAAGACAGAAAATAATGTGGCATGGAGGTACACACGTTTGTCATTATAAACAGTCTTAGAAGTCAAATACCAAATCAGTTCATTTTCCAGATTTCAAAACCCAACAGGGCTAGTGACTGTTCCAAGGGGACAACCAGAATGCAGCCACTGCCTCGATTCTAGAGCAGTTAGTGGAGCCCAAGATCCACCAGCCACTGAGAATTTTCAGAGCCAACTTTCTGGAATTTGTATTATGAAAACAATAGACCTTTAAACCTTTGTCTGAATATAAAATTTACTATAATATTTTAAATACTTTGGAATAACTCTGTCACCCTTGTCATTATGTCATGTGTAATGAAGTTTAGAGATATTAAGGAGCTGAGTGTATTGCAAATATATTTATTGGGATTAATTCATTGATGATAAACGATACAAAGAGAAGGGCTCTTTGATTAAGATTATTGTCTCCTAACTTCAAAAGTGAATCATGGTACTTTGTTCCCAACTAAGCAGGTGCTATAAAAAAATCCCACCTGAGTCAAGGGATTGGATTTTCATAGTTTTATTTGTGAATGCTCCTTAAACCTTTCCCTTTTCTACTTCTTTTCATTAAATCCTTTAAAAATCATTTTTATCTCATTCCAGTAAATATCAGTATAACTCCATCACTATTGTTAATATCCTTTTAAAAATGAGGTGGTTTTTTGGTTTATAATTAATTGCAAGAATCCACATTCTTTTCCTAATTTGGTTTCTATGGGTACCTTTCTCTTCTAATGATGAGTCATATCTGTGGGTGCTGAAAAGAAAGGAGGCTATATAAAATATATTTAAGGAAAGCACACACTTTATTTTTTTTTCTGTGTTTTTTCCCCCAAAGGAGGCATATCTGTTTAAAGTACCACTAGCTTTGTAAAATCTAAATTACTACAGGAGGAATGACAGAACCATGGTCAAATGAAACCTGAGGAATTGTGTTTTAATTATTTTTAAATTGCTGCTCTACATCATTTATACAAGAGGTCCTGATGAACAGACAAAATGATTTTTTAACCTGGTAGCAATGGGTGTTACAGGTAATAAATTGATGAATAAGGTAAAAGTCAGAGAGAGAAGAAGGGCTAAAGAGAAAAGAAGTAGGTTATAAGGGCGTAGGTGCTGGAGGTAGAAAGAACCTTGCAGAACAATTGAATATTCCAAATCCCTCATTTTATAAATGAGGAAGTTGCAGGCAAGTGAGATAAAGTGACAGTAAAACAGAGAACCTGCCCCTGGAGAATCAAGAGTTATCTGACTTCGTCTGTACATGAAAAGCAAAGTGAGAAATGGAGACGCTTCTCTCTGCTTAAATTACATTTAGAACCAGAATCATCAAGTTGTGCTAAGTTGACTGGGTCATCAAACTACTCGGGTATTTCCCCGATTTCTACTAACAGTTGTGCTTTGCAAACCCAGCCTCTGTCTGTACAGGAAAGGAAAGGTCAGATCCTGGGACCCTGAGGCTACCTGGACAGCATTTAACGTCACATACAGCTCAGCTTTGTGCTGAAAAACGACCTTCCCACAATCCTGTTTACATTGGCTTCTCGGCTATTTTCCATGTACTCCATCATCTTAGCACCCGAGATAGGCATAGCCCTGGGTTCAGTGCTTAATGGGAATATAAAAGTCCAAGGAGCTTGCAATCTAATTAGGGAAGAAATTGATGGATGCAGAAGTGAAGTGACAGATCACGTGCCTCTGTGTGTTTGAGAAGTTCAGCAAAGGGAGTGACTACTGCACACTGCCCTGGATTTGAGCTGGACCAGGAAAAGTGGATAGGTTCTAGATGTATGAAGTTGATGGGAACTGCATTTGAGGGAAGGAACAACATGTGTACACACTTTACGTTGGTAATAAACACCATATATATCAGGATCCAAAAGGAAAAGTATCTGTAGGGGGATCAGGGTTTCATAGTGAGGAATAGTTAGGCAGATACATTTTACAAGGACTGGAATACCAAGCAGAAATACTTTATCTAGTTAAATACAACAATCTTACTACCTTTTCATGGTGGAAAGTAGGAAAGATAAATTGCCTTGCGATCCATTAAAATAATGACATGAAGCCAAGTTGCATGATTTCCCAAAAACCCATCATTTCATGAACTACTCCTCGGGTAAAATTACTTTTCTGACTGTAACAATATAAAAGAATACTCTCCAAACCACAACATTGAAACAAGCTGGAGTGCTTTGGGTTGTGCTCCCCGGGCGGATTTATAAGTCTTTATTGCTTTTTCATTGTGGAAATTGTTTTGGCAAATATGAATTCAGAAGTGCATTCAAAAAGCAAAAGCCTACGAAGTGGAGAGACTAAAAATACAATGGATCTGACAAAGCAACAGAGAAATAGAAGTGACGGGGCTTGAAGTTCCGGTAAATGTATCAGTATTTTGTGTGACTGAACCAAAAGGAGATGAAACACCCTGCTTACCCCATAATGACCTCTTAAATGTGAAAATGAGACCTGAGAGAAACAGGAAAGTGGTGGGCAGATGGAGGGAGCCTCTAGAAGAAATCACTTGAATATGCTCCTGGCATGATGTGAGGGTGAGGGTCCACCAGGATAAGGGATGGTCCCCATAAGATATGTTTATTTGGCAGATAACAAACGTCAAGGGAACCAAGTTCCATCATTTTTTCTTGGCCGCTCTCATGCTGGGATGTCTCAGCCAATGGTCTGGAAGGAGCCTTTGAGGTCAGGATATGAGCTGTCACGGGGTCCCCATCGTTCCCTATCACTGTGAAGCTCAGCATCCCTGTTGGTTCCTACAAATGGCCCAGAAGAGCCAGTTTGGGGGGTGTGGCTAGGCCACACAGCTTGTCCCACTCCACCGAGCTTGCAACTCCAGAAGGGACGTATATGAAGGGGGGTGGCAGATAGGGTGGAGCAAGGGAGGGCAGACCCACTTAACCAGCCAGATCAACTGAGTCAGCGCTTCAGGATAACAGAATCAGTGATGTCACAGCCAGCTTTCACTTCACGCTTCTTCGTACAAACATGTCGTTTAAGACACTTGCAGTCACTTCTTCCCATGGACTCTGATAGCTTTATTTTCATCCCCAGCTGCATACGTTGACTGAATAGCAAGCCTCGGGGCTCCTGCTATGGTCTCTACTCCTTTCTTGTGCTGGGCTATTTGCTCAGCCCCTGGTCCCAGCTGGAAGCAGTCAGAACCTTCAGGACCTCCTTGTGAAGCTCTGGTGACCAGGTCACTGTCCAATCATCTCAAATGTCTCAGAGTCAGGAGCTTGGCTATGTGTGGGCAGACTTTTCTAAAGACATGCTGGATGGAAGCAGGTCTTCTGAGTCTTCCTGGGGCTCAGCCCAGGCTCCTAGGCATTCAGGAGAACAAAGAAATGTTCCAGAGGTTAAAAGCCCTCCTGCTTCTCCTGGGTGGATGGGGTCCTACTCCAAGTTTAATGACTGCTTCGGCTCATGGTAGATTTGAGGATCCCTAGAGGAAAAGGGAGAGATGTGAGTGACAGAGCCAGCTCTTTTTGAACTAACCTGGTAATGACTGTGTTGTATTCCTAACCCAGCCTAGCCTAGAGAAAGCCTCATGTGGAAAAGCCTTCCTTGGTTTCTAAACCACAAGTTCGTGCTGCTGAAGCCAAACGTGACCTCAGTGGTCCTTTAGCTGCCGTATCCTATACCTGGCTTGGGAGTGTGAGGGTGTGGGCATTTGAGGAATGGGGGGGTCAGGGACGCCGACAATACGAAACTTCCTTTGCCCTGATTTTAGGGCCTAGGACAGCCCCTCTGTGTAACACCACCTCACACATGGGCAGTGTTGCTGGGTTCGTTGAAATCCTAAATCTCGCGCACAGGGCAGGCTTTGGAGAAGTGGAACAGAAGAGATGTATGAAAATTGAGGAGGGGCCTGAGACTAAATTTTTATAAGTCTAAACCCAGAAGGCTTTCTTGAAGGGGTTGCTGTGGAAGCCAAAGATCTTATCTGGGGTTGACCCCCAATTTGAGGACGTTTCTGAGCATCGTTGAGCATGACACCACCAGGGGGCAGTATGAAGCTGCGTCCGTTACTCATCATTTCAGTCTTGACCAAAGTCAAATCCAAACCACACGACCCTTTCTGTCCCTGTACAGGAGCTTCGAGAAAGCCCTCAGGTGGCATTTAAACTTTAAAGCTTTGGCAATGATTAGCAAATCTGACAGCATCATTAAGATTATGCTGAACCTAGGGGTGAAACAGGAATAAAGACACAGACGTACTAGAGAATGGACTTGAGGCTATGGGGAGGGGGAAGGGTAAGCTGTGACAAAGCGAGAGAGAGGCATGGACATATATACACTACCAAACGTAAGGTAGATAGCTAGTGGGAAGCAGCCGCATAGCACAGGGAGATCAGCTCGGTGCTTTGTGACCGCCTGGAGGGGTGGGATAGGGAGGGTGGGAAGAAAGGAGACGCAAGCGGGAAGAGATATGGGAACATATGTATATATATATAACTGATTCATTTTGTTGTGAAGCTGAAACTAACATACCATTGTAAAGCAATTATACTCCAATAAAGATGTTAAAATGAAAAAGAAAAAAAAAAAAAGTCAAGTTAATATTAAAAAAAAAAAGATTATGCTGGATCTTCCCCTTAAAACCAATACCAAATTCAGTTTTACTGGGAGTATGTCGCCGTTCATTTTCTCATCTAAAATGGCCATTTTTCGCTGGTTTCACTGTCTCAAATAAGAATGCAAATTTAAATAAGAATGCATTATGGAATGTTCCTGCCCTAAGTTGTAACAAAGAAAATTTGCGGGCTTCCCTGGTGGCGCGGTGGTTGGGAGGCCACCTGCCGATGCAGGGGACACGGGTTCGTGCCCCTGTCCGGGAAGATCCCACATGCCGCGGAGCGGCTGGGCCCGTGAGCCGTGGCCGCTGAGCCTGCGCGTCCGGAACCTGTGCTCCTCAACAGGAGAGGCCACAACAGTGAGAGGCCCGTGTACCGCAAAAAAACAAAACAGAACAAACAAAAAGAAAATTTGCTTTCTTATGTAAAGCTTTGCTTCCAGTCCATGTTATTAAAATTTAAAAGTCTCCAAGGTCAGTACAGTATACCAGAGATGGATTCACCCTCAGATTAATGTTTTGTTCAGCTCTTGCCATGTGTCAAGCATTGCCCTGGGAATGGCATGGAGAACTTATGGCCTCCCAGGGCATCAGACGAAATAACAGAAGAGCCAGTTCCCTGGTACTCTGTTAGCTTTTAGGAAATAACTGGTCAATTTGGAAAATGAAAGAAGAAACAATAGAATAATTTCTGGAACCATCACAGCTTAGGGAACCTGACATGTTCATAATCTCAGATTTTCGGGTAGTACTCCTCAAGTGAATTTTCCACTCTATCAATTCCATCCCAGCCAAATTAGGGTAAACAGCTTTCCCATTATTAATAGAGCATGTCCCCTTTTCTTAAAGTTTTCATTATTTCCTCACTAGTATTAAGTACTTTCTTAGAGCAGTTTTGCAAATATATGATACTTGGGAATAGACACAGGTTGAGGTGGTGATCCAGGACTGTCTCCTAAAAGCTTTGAGAAGTTTGGAAGAACATTGAGTTTTTCAATTGAAACAGCAATGAAATAATGTCACTGTGTTATGAATAGGTGCTGCCTTCTTGCCTAATATGTGTTAATTCTAATTAGTTAAACAGCAAAACTGAGCCCTGATTTTTTGGCAAGGTTAAGCTATGGTTGAGTGCCCTCAGCACAGGATAGCAATTTACAAACTCGGAATCCTGGTCCCAGGTCTATTATTGACTCCGGGAAAGTCATTTAACCTCTTGTTTCTTATTTCTCTGGAGTGAAGTGGAAGTAATAAAATGGGCCTGGGGGGCCGTGATTAATGTCACAAATGATGGAAATATACTTTGCAAATTCAAATTGGTATTGCAGTGCTGATGTGAACCCCTAGCAAAGGGGCATGTGTCCTGTTTCATAGACAAGGAGACCCTTTTCCTCCTTCTTTTGCCCACCTCTATCCTCTATGTCCAGACACTCCCAGAACCTTACCCAGCCCTTCTCGCCTTTATGTGAAGCAAACATGCAATAATTTCGAAGACATTGAGAAAGCATCTTATCTTTACAGGAAGCAAGACTGTGAAAGTCAAGTTACTGTAGCTGTGCTTGCACCCCTTCTTGCTTCAGAGTGATGGGGAAGGGGTGGGGTTTGGGGAAGATAGGGACAAAGTGGCTTTATTACGTAGAAAGGAGACAATTTCTCTACGAGGGTATAGCATTGGACCAGTACCTCCTGCAGTGGATTTGCCCTCACTAGACAGTGAGCATACAAACTAGAACCAAGTGATTTTCCTTTTTATTGTGTACCCAGCAACAGGTACAGTGCTTGACACAAAATATAGCCACATGATAAATGTCTGTTGGAGGAAAGATGGGGGAAAAATCAGCTCATTCAGCTGCAGTGCTAATAGTCACATCAAGGTGCTCAGAAGCTGCATTTTCCGTGAAGATCTAAATAATGATATTCTCATGAAATAACAGGAATTAATACCAGTCAATTTTATCTCAATGTATGCATAAAATAAAAATTTAATACATTCATAAATGAATTTTAACTTCTATCTTTGTTGGTTTTTTAGCAGTCAAAATTTTCTACAAGCCTGAGTGCCAAGAATGAAAAAAAAAAAGAAGAGAGATGCTAGTTTAAACTTATATTGTGGAATTTCCAACTAAACCTAAGTCACTCACGTCGGAAAATGTAATTTCAGTCAGATGGATTTTATTCTTGTTTACTTCTAAGTATCCAAAATATTTTTAAAAGTAAAGGTATAAAGAGGAGATGCAAGTGCCTTCAAAACTACTGTTATTTCTCAGAAGCCTAGAATTGCTTGAGAATTGCAAAACAGCATAGCTTGGTGGTCTAATCTTTTTCAAAAGTAGACGTAATTCCCAGGTCTCACCTACAGATGATTTGTACTCTGGGAGTTCAGCAGTTCGTTCTTTCAGTGTTCTCTTGAAAAGAAACAGCCACATTTCAAGACTTTCTACCAACTTAGAGAAAGTTCTATCATGAAAGGAAAAGAGAACTAGGTATTATTTCGGGAGAAGGGTTATATTCTCTCAGATTACCGCATGTCCCCAAAAAGCTATTGTTGAAGGGAAAATAGATGACCGCTTGGGAGAAAATGTAGGCTTAAAGCCATTTTCAAAAGAAATGCTTTATTTTTTTTTTAATGACTTGGATCCATATTCAATAAAGAGCTTTGCTAATCATTTTTCCTAATTACTTTGACTAATTCATATTTGATGAAAAAAATATATTGTGAAGACTGCAGTAAAGTGTAAGTTGCTCTCCCATGTAATTAGTTTGTTCTGGGAGCTCATTTTTATTATGAAAATAATTTGCGGTAGGTAGTTATAAGGGAGGGGGCTCAGGCTGGAAGGCTTCGGGATAATATTTCCTGTATGAAACCTTCTCTACCATGACAGTTCATTTTGTTCCCTGGAAGTCAAACATCTACTTTCCATCTAATTTCAGATAAACAGACTCAACAAGCTCAGGCCCTCGACTGTCTGACAGCATTTCTGTGGCATTCCAGTTGTGAAGGGAATTAAAGGCTTCAGGCATCAGTGGCCATGTATTTCCTTCCAGAGTACCTATTTCTGGGGTCCTGTTTCTCTTTCTAGCTTCCCTCTCCCTCCTGGTGCCAAATTGATTGCATGGAATATACAGGGACTGATGGAGGATGGAGGGAGGGGAAAGCCATGTCCATGCCTGAGTGACTACCCTTTGGAGACATTGACCACTTTTGTTCATGGTACCCTGAAGCCAGGAGGAAAAGGGGAGGTGCTTTCATTTTCTTTTCTAAAACCAATCCCTCTGCCAGTGCCCCAGATCCTATCCATACCAGCCCCTAGGAACTTTCTCTCAACTCTTTTCTGTTTTATCCTCCACTTGGCTGTTTCTCCTTTGCCTTCAAACACGAGTAAGTTCATTTGTATTAAAAAGAAAAAAGAAAAAAAAGACTTAATCTTACCAGTCTTCAAACAAATGTTCTTTCCCTGGCGCTTCTTTGTGATTCACTTCCTGACTTTTATGTACTTTGCAGTTTTGGCCCTATCCTGAAATACCTTTATTTCTAACGCGTTAACTTAATAAAATCAAACCTCAGTACAGAAAAGAACTCCAAGAGACGATCTGATCTCAATCCATAACTTCAGGCATCGGTGGCCGTGCATTTTTCCCCCAGAGAACCTATCTCTAGGACCTTATTTCTTTTCCCTACGTCCTTCTACCTCCCGGTGTCGATTTGACTACGTGGGAGATGGATGGAGAACGATGCTCTGCCTGTATCTGCAGTGATTCCCCATGTTTCAGATAAGGGACTGGGACCAACAGCCAGGGGAGGCTGTGTCTTTGGATAAATCTAAAGGTGTTGTCTCATGCTTTTCAATCTTTTAACTATGTTTGATACAGTTGAAAGGCTAGTTGGGTTTCCAGGACATGGTGTTTTGAATTTAATTTTGAATAATAGGGGAGAATTGGTTAAGGACCTGGACACTTATAAAAAGTCACAATAGTCCTGTGGATCAATAAAGAGCTACCATAAACAGAGGGCCTTCTATGAGGAAAACTACCGGCATGATTCTAAAAGAGAAAGATTACTGACTTAAAAACGATTCAGAGCTGAGTCATTGTTTAATTAGGGTTCTTTACTTAGACTCTGGAAATATTTCCAAGACAAAAAGGAGGCACTGACTAAGTTACAGTATAAAAGACAGTATGTTTAGATATGTATTCAAATATGCACAATTGAATCTCTTTCACTGGGATACTTTTATAGTCACCTTTCTGAGAACAGTTCTATCACTGAAATAGCCATATATAATTTTTTCCTTTTTTTTTTTGACTTTTCTTCTGGCCACTAATATTAAACAGTTGGTAAGAAAACTCTGCATTGCATCTTAAAATGAAAATATATATGTTAGATTGCCTTGTTGTATATGTATTTGGTGGTGTTTGTTTTGGTTGGTCTCTTGAGTGATTCAAACAGGAAAATTCAGAGGAACAAGATGAACGCTGTGTATTTGCTCTGGGGAGAGTCCCTCATCACAGGAAATTGCAGGAAGCTGACCTGGCCTAGGAGACTGAGGGTTTGCGGACTCTGAGCTGCTAAGGCCCATCTTGGACCCTGGGCAGAGCCAGCTGGGCTCTGACAATCAAAGAGCAGGAGCAATGTGACAAAGGCAAGGCCACTGACATCCTTGCCACTACCATTATGTATAACCATCCCATTGTCTTTGCGTCATTCCCTTGGGGTTTAGAGAGGAGCTCAGGTCTCCTGCCTGGGCCCTGGCTGCCAGGACTGCTAACAAGTGATGGGGGAAAGGGAAGGAACAGATCTGAGAAAGATTACTCTTTCAGCTTCCTTAGACTGGAGGATGAGAAGACAGATTCTCTCAACAAGTCTGTACAGTGGAGAGAATTTCTCTAGAAAAGAAAGGGGCCTTGGATTTTGGACAGCTCTGCCTGCTGCCCTCCCCCACCCTCAGCATTCATTATAGAGAGAAAATGTATTAGAAGACTCTGGCTAATAAAAATTCCATCTGCCCTCTGTTGATTTATTAAATTACTATAGAACTCATAACACTGTTCTAAGCGTGGTTAATATTGAATATATTGTAATAATCTCTAGCACTGTATACTTTTGTAATCTAGCTCAGTTAAAAGTACACACCTTTATACAAATTAGAATCAGGCACTGAGGAATATAACATGCGTGTTTTAGGGGGCGACGTCATTTCTTCAGCTTCAGATATCACCCTTGTTTCACATTAAACCAGCAATATCTAGCAAAGAGTTTAAATGCTTTATTTAATAGGAACTAAATTAACAAGATCCTCTGACCTTTATACTCTTCAAATAATTTTTCTTTAACTCTGAATACCATCATTTCACATTTAGGAGAAATTTCATCTTACATTCTCGCATTCTATCTAGTGCAACCAGTTTGGATTTCTCAAATGAGGAAATTTCATCGTTAGCCAGTGGACCAGAGGGAGAAATTCAGTTGCAAAGAAGGGCAAGTTTCACAATTGCTTTTCTCACAAAGATTATGCTGGTACAGGATAACCCTCTGATAATTAAAGTGTCACTCTGAATCGTAGAATGTTTTCCATAATTCTGCTACTAATAGTAATTTGTAGTATCAAACAATAGCATTTCATTCATTCAGACTCAGTAGTTTCATATTCCTCTTATCTCGAAGTCTCTAAATTCTGAAATAATTTGGAATTCAGCTGGTCTGAAATCAATATTTACTAAGCAAACTCTCTCTTCCAAAATATTACAAACTGGGTAGCAATACTCAAAATATGCTAGGGGCCTCTTTATTTTATTCAAAGACAAGATTTTTGGGTAGTACCAAGCATTTTTATTTTTTTAACAACCAAATGATTGCAAATGGCTGTTTTAGGATCAACAATTAAAAATGTGTTTATGACACATTTTAATTGTGTTCAATGAATTTTTTTCATAGTTTCATTCATGATTTTCTTTCCACTTAGCAGTGTGTTTCTCTGGTTATTAAGAAGGATCGATGTAAACAGATTTCCTTTTGGGGAAATGTTGGCCTAAAGGGTTGTACTATTCTGTGTGCCCTCAGTTCACTGGCATCAACTAAACTACCAGAACTTCTGGCAGCATGGAAATCTGCTGACTATAGGGAAAGATGGCAAAGTCAAGTTCTATTTTAGAGGGTTCCTCAGTGGTCCTGGAATCTTCCTCTGCAGACGAGGTGCCTCTCGATCTCATCCGTAATTTCAGTATCTTTATGTTGGGCAACTCATGTTCTTCGGCGGCCCAGCCTCCTGCTACGGGTCCTGAATCCCGTGGTTATTTCCCATTTGGTACGGCTGATGGAATCCAGGCATCTCTGTGCAGCAGGCTCTTGAAATAATCAGAGCTGCCCATCACTCCCAACAAAGGGAGCAGAGAGGCCCATCAGAGGTGGCCCAGCTGTTCATTCAGTCTCTCTGATTCTCAATTGGCCTTCCTGATTTCCTTCTGCCCCCCAGCTACACAAGCCTGCCCTTATTTTCATGGTTGATCTAGTTTAATGTGTTTCCATTCTTTGGTAGTGTCTAATTTAGGTTTTGTGAAAAACTGGAAGTTAAAACCTCTGACTTTGGGTAACTTGTACAAAGGCGTATGTGGGATTAGGAGGCATTCTGTGCTACACATCGTACATGTATACATTGTACTCTTTGTTCTTCCTGTGTTTTTTTAATCAGCATGAATCTCTAATTAGCAGTTGCTGGGTGGAACCATGACGTTATTATTTGTATTTTTCAGATGGAGAGACTGAGGTCCTGAATTTGTGCTGGTTGTCCTGTGTGCTGTGTGTCCAGAAGACGGAGCTGGAGTCCCAATCCAGAGCCCCTGGGTGTCGCCCCAAAAGACTGTGCTACTTATCGGTGGAGGACGCTGCCTCCTCATTTTCTTTCTAGGTAGGTCTATCTTTTTATTAAATCACAAAGCGAGCATTCATCATCTTGACAGTGAACAAATTATGAGCTAAAGGCCTGTCTCTAAAACTTGGCTTCTGTTAATTCCTCCCTAAGCCCCGAGGAACAAAATGTCTGAGTTGAACCGTTCACTCTTCCTCCAACGTGTATTCATTCTGATATGCAGCTGTTTTATTTTTTTTTATCCATTCTTTCTTTGAGCTTGCAGGCAGTGCCGTCGATATAGGTATTGCTTTTCAGGCTATGTTTTATGTTCACTTACATGCCTGTCTTTGTGTTCAGACTCTGGCTTGACGCCATCATGATGACCAAAGAATAAGAGAATGTTCAAACGTCATGAACTTTTCGCAAACAATTTGTGAACCTCTGTAGGTATCTGATGACTTTGTGTCTACGGGGTGAATAGAGTGAATTAAAACTAAGAACCCTTTTAGTCCTGCCCCATGATATGATTTTGATCAAATTCAGGGTCCCACAAAAGTAGCAAAATTAATTTGCCAGTTTCATTGAGGTTCTTTCACTTTGCCCAGATCAGCCTATGGAGGTGGACTTGGGTGTCTGGAATGCTGGGATGACCAGATTGACCTCCAGCTTTAGCTGTACTCATTTGGCCCAAATTCTGATCATAAATCCACCAGTTCAATACTTTATACTAATAAAAGCAATTTCCATTTTGAGTTTTCTCCCATTGCAGAGGTCCTCATAGAGCCCTTCCCATTCCAACACAACGTTGTAAAATTTTGATATTCGATCCAGAGGAAGCTAGGAAAGAGAATCGATAGATACTGTCCCAGTGCAGTCCTTATCAACTTGGATCTGCTTTAGTGAGCAGTGTGGATCAGCACTCAGCCACACTGCTTGTTACCCAAGAACACCATGGCTTGAGAGTCACTGGCAAGAAGTCATTGAACTTAGTTTCAGCAACCTCAGAATCGGTAATTCATGGCTTCCATGTTTGTACCAGCTCTGATGCAGGAAGTTCACTGAGTAATACAAGAGTCAGACTTCCAGAACAGCTCCTGAATTCAGGGAACCAAAGAGGGCGTTTCCTCCCCTTCTGTAAAGTGACAGTGTTGGTGGAACACCATCAAATAAGAAAGAACCTGTGGATGCTGGACTTTGTACAGCTAGAGAGCTGGTTAGTGGGTCCTAGTTCCTCTCAACCAGAAGCTGAACCTCAGAGAGGGAGTTCAGGAGTCCTCTTAGCTCCCGGTGATTTACTCTGATTTCCCTTCGTAGGCATATGGAGTCAATTTTCTACTGTCTCTATAAATACTGTTGTGTCTGTCTCTCTGCCAAACCAGCTACCTTTCTCACCCCAGGGAGAAGCCAGAGATCAGACATTCCTACACTACAGCCCCATTAGACATCATAAGGGGAGGGAGGAGATTTGGCAGTCAAAATGATGTGTGTATTTGAATCTTGAAAGAGCCAGGCTAAACTTAGAGTCAGTGGGCTCCCATAAATAACCTATGTTCCTCTCTCTTTGTGTGGTTTGGACTAGAATGCCTTTCTCTTTAGAGTTGTACAAGCAGCCAGGATCAAAGAGTCACCCGTTTATGGAGGCATAGTTCATCACCAAGTCATCATGCCGTTCATGCTGGCGGGGGGGGGGGGGGGGGGCGGGGCGGGGGGGGGCGGGGCGGGGGGGGCGGGGGGGGGCGGGGGGGGGGGCTCAGGCCCCAGCACTCATAATTTTCTCCCGTTACTATTTTGTTGCATAGATTGGGTCTGGAGGGCACTCAGAGAACTTGCAACTACTTTAAGTCACTTTTTTAAAAAAGAGTAGAGATGAAAATTCACTTTCAAAGGAGGGTTAAAGCTTAACTGGCAACTTTCTGGGCTGTGGAATGTGGTAAGAGGGAAGAGGAAGTAAAGAAATTGACCCATTACCACATGGAATGTGGTTTAAAAAGAATAATAGAAGGCAGAACAGTATCCTGTGTAATTGACTTACCCTTGAGTCAACATTACCGAGAGCCTTTGATAAGCAGAGCAGAACATACAGGGATTTTTTTTTGTTGTCTTTTTAAAGCCCAAACTAGATAATGTATTTGAAAAACAGACTTTGAACTAGTTTGCTAGAATGTAAAGAATAAACATGTTTCAAAGTATAGCATTGGTGATGTTAACAGTTCCCGGATTGTGGATAATCACAATGATTCAAGCTAATAACTACTGTTTGTTCACCGTCTACTGTGTGTGTGTGCTGTGCGGTATGCGTGGTATCTTTTTATCCTCCCAGCCACACACAGGGAGGTGTCTTCTCCCCACTTATACACAGGGAAAAGAAACTCCACAAAGTTTAAGTGCATTGCACCGGGTCACTCGGTCATTAAGTGGTGAGCCCAGAATCTCTGGAGTGAATCAGAAGTGACGGCCAGTTAGCCTGTAGGTAGTGTTTCTGAATCCTCACTCCTCCTCTGGCCTCTGTTGCAGGAGTTGTCGGAGCTCCTTTGCTTTCTGAGTTGGGGGGCTTTGCAGTCTTGTGCTTACAGCCATTCAAGCCAGGGTCCATCATCTCCAAGTCCTGCTTCCCTGCCTTCGCCATTCCCTCACCCACAAGTCCCGCTCTGGCTTCTAGAACTGCCACCGACCACACGCAGACCTTCTGCAGGTAGCAATCCCTTGAAGGCATGATGAAGAAAGTGCTTAAAGAAAATACTTTGTCAGGTCTGTTGCCCTTGAAAAGGGCAATAAGAGATCCTTATTGGACTTCGTGTTTAATTTGTATACAGTATGTCAAATACTTTCTTTGAAAGGCAACTCAAGATAGTGAATGAGTCTGTGTGTTTGTCCACAGGCGGTCAGGCTTGATCCCTGCCCCTCGTGCGTATTGCATAGCTAAGGTCCTGGTGTTTTTGCATGAATATCAGGGACTAAGTATCTAGTAAAATAACTCCTATCACATGCTCGATCAGTTACAGTGATTGCCAAAGAACATTTCTTCAAACGTATTCTTTTAACAGAAATCACATTCTAGTTCTTTATACTTTGTTACTTAAATCTTAATCGAAGCTGAACTGTGTGAATCTAAAAAAAAAAAAAGTGTGTGGTGTAGTGCAAAGAGCTCAATGAATAGAGTCAATACAAAGTCTCAGTGGCTATGGAATCTCTGGGAGCCTTTGTCCTTGTCACAGGTAAAACCTGCATCACAGGGATGCCACAAGATCAAATAATTCAGATGATGGGAAAACTACAACCCTCTACAAATGTTACCTTCTTTCTGTTCCTTTCCTGTGTTATTACCTTTCTTCCGTCCCATCTCTTTATACTGCTTTTAAAAATAGTTTAAAAGGGTCAGAAATAGAAGCAAATAATCAATCGATTCTTTTTTTACCAATTTAATTGAAAAGCAATTGAGCGCATCACGCAAAATCCTGAGGCTCTTCCCCCTGCCAAGTTTTCTTGAAAGATTTCACACGTGCGGCGTAAGAAATTGTGAGTCAGCCTTCTCCGATCCTGACTTTAAGAGTTGCAGAAATCATCTGCCAGGCAGCACATATGTTCTTAGTTCCATGAGAGGAAGAAAACACATTTGCTGAAAAGAAATGGAAATTTTAAAACCAGTTGAGTTGTAATACAGACACTTCAAATTTTGCTAGCTTCTTTTTCCCTCTGGTGCCTGACTGCTTTCCTGGCCGTGACAGTTTCTCCTGCTCATGAGGCATCTGTCACCCCAAACTCTCTCTCCCTGGGGCGTGGGCTCCAGTTGGCCATGGAGGGAAGGCACAGGAAGTGCAGAATGACAGAAAGATGGAATGATGATGCAGAAATAATAAGTCGACAGTGACTACTTCTTGAATGCGAGGTACTCAAAGGCTGTAAATCCATTTTCTTATTGAGATCTTGTAACAATTCAATGTGATAATAACCTTTAGTAATAAACTGCAGTCTGCAGTTCATGGCCTCAGGGAGCATGGCCTTAGCAGATGAAGTACTTGGCCAAGGTCACACAGCCAGTGAGCCAGGCAGAGGTGAATCATGACGCCCCCCAGTATAACATTACATACGGGACCTCCAGACGTGGGGGAGGTATTTTCTTCTTTCCTCCTGGGCAGTTGTCTTCAAGGAAGCATACTCATGACCCCCTAACATCCTAAGGAACCGACTGCTGGCCAGTACTATTGCCTCTATGTTAACATTGCAGAAACCAGATGCCAACAAGTTGTGGGTTTCTTTTGAAGCAAAAGAAATCAATTGTAGGGGAAATGAAAGTCTCAACTCAGTGCTCTACTTAAGAGATTTTAGGGCTTCCCTGGTGGTGCAGTGGTTACAACAGTGAGAGGCCCGCATCCAGCAAAGAAAAAAAAAAAAGAAATTTTAAACTCATTTCATGATGCTTTTTGCCCTTCTTCCCCTCTCACTGAAGCTGTTCTGTTCCTCAGTAATTGGTACTTGGTGGTTCTCGTGGATTGTCGGTCAGCATGTTTTTATTCATTAAAATGTGTGAGTAAAAATCGATGCCATGGGAGAACCATGGCAGCCTCGGCCACAGAACAAAGGCTTTTCTAAACCAGCATTTCTCCCATCACATCTGGGTAGATGTTTCATGTGGGTTTTCTTTCCCCAAGTATCCAATGGCATGATTGCATGTTTAGACAGAATCGACAGTGACATTTTCTTCGACCAAATAAAAAAAAAAGTAAAGAAAAAAAAGGAAGAAATGTCTACATCTAACTAGAAAACCTAAAGGCAAGTTGAATAACACTTTGAAAATTTATTTCCATTTTGTGATCTAAAGCAGACCTCAGGTGTTTCTGCAGACAGGTGGTACAGTTGCAGGTCTGCTGTGAGTCCTTGGGTAAAGGATTGTGTTGACTTTCTGAGAATATTTGAGGATTCACCATCACAAAGGACTTTGAAACATGGTGTTAAACTCCCATTGAAACGAGTCACAGTGTAAATGTTAAAGAGGAAACCAAGCCAGGTAAACCCAGGATGTTGGCTCCTTGTCAAACCTCACCGTTTGAAACCCCAGCTCAGGGACTTCCCTGGTGGTCCAGTGGTTAAGACTCTGCGCTTCAAATGCAGGGGGCTCAGGTTCCATCCCTGATCCCACATGCCATGTGGTGTGGCCAAAAATAGTAGAAACCCCAGCTCAGCCTTCCAGAAGTCCTCCAAGGGAGCCTTCTCTAAGCCCATCCTTGTCACAGACACCAGCCCTGATGCTTCCTTGATCCCGCTAAAACTTAGCCAAGAAGCAAAAGCTCAGAGAGTGCCATTTTGCATAAAACTATCAGGCAGGAACTAGCACAACAAGGGAGAAATTCCTTAGTCACAGAAATCCGAGGGGTTCGATGTTAAGACAGTAGTCTCTGTCTTTCAGATGAGTGGGGAAAATTCTCCCTTGTGCCTTTGAATGAGGGATTTCCCTAAAGACAATACTGAACTCTGTGTTTAGTTGCTGAAATTCTGCAGCCCTGGGATTTTTTTTTTTTTTTAAGTTAGAGCTTTCAGAGGCATGTAAAGCCCGTTATAATGAACTGTAACTTAGGAGCACCCAGTAGATACAAGAGAATTGAAGGCTTTTTAAATACAGTCAACCAAAATATTTAAACTTTGGCTAGATCAAGCCGACACTGATTTCCACATGCCTCAGTCAGTAGAAAAATGTACCTTTTAAAACTAGAACTTTTTTTGGTCACTGATAGCATCTTAGCCCATAACATTTTTTATGATTGAAATGCAGTTAATCTTCATTATTCACAGAGTCACCATACTTAGGTGCTTTCACAGTCATTCAGGGACAAGTTGCCGAAAACGCACACACGTTCCTAGCTGAGGTGCACCCTCTGCCTCCCTGTTTGGCTCATACTGTAAGAAAGTGTCTTTTTCATGGCCTTAATGTCACATTTTTCACAGTTTTGTGCTGTGCGTTGATGACATCACCATTTAAAATGGCCCCCAAGCGAAGTGCAGTCGTTTTCCCTAGCGACCCCGAGTACAGGAAGGCTGTGACGTGCCTTACAGAGAAAGCATGTGTTCGATATGCTTCGTTCAGGCGTGAGTTACAGCGCTGTTGGTGGTGAGTCCATGTTCATGAGTCAACCAGATATGTTAACTAAGGTGTCCTTTGACCGAAACACATAAAACAAGGTTATGGATTCATTGTTTGATGAAAAAGTTGTGACCAGAGGCTGTCATGAACCGTACCCTGTATTCTCCCCTAGGAGCAGTGGTTTAGTACCTGCTAACTCAGTATTCCATGGATACTACAGAACATGAGTCCTGCAAATAATGAGAATTGGCCGTATGTGACTGAAAGCTCTGTACTGTCTGCTCACTTGAGTGGCTCTGTGGTGTGTAGAGAGTCTTCACTTACCATCTCAGGCGGGACTCAGAAATGTCCTGCTGTGTTTGGGACGGGGGTTATGGAGACTGGATGAGAATCCAGTGAATTTTATACATGAGGCGAAGAAAGGGAAGCTGGTACTGGAATGTGGAGAGAGAAGAGAAACGTGGCCATAGGTCATGGCCAGGATTGCCATAAAGGAAGGGAGGTGGAGGTGGAGGAAGAAACTGAAGAGAGAAATCTGAAAGTAGAGGAAAAAATGCATGTGTTCATAGTGAAACTCAGAATTGGTACCCAAGATAATGCCATTAACCATAGGATGTGTCATTGAAAGTGTTCAACATACTCCTCCCACCGGATTATAGAGCAGGAACATTGACGTGCATAAGATGTCATCTGTTGTATTTTCTTGAGAAGCAGTAGGTGAGATACGGAGACGTTCAGCAGAGCTTAATGACAACATTTTTACATAAACTGAGCTTTGTTTATTTGTTTCGTTTTGTTTTGGTTTTGCCTCGTGTAAGGTCATGACTCATTGTTTCACAGCTACCCAGAAGAGACAATTTTGATTTTGAATAAATAGCATCTGTAGAAATGTTTCTCTTAAGCCAGGGGCACTTGGATGCACTTAAGGTAATGGAATTTTATAACCTATTTAATTCACGATGGCAAGAGAGAGATTTTTACTAGCTAACTTAGAGAAACGACGTGTTCTCATATTCATGCAAAAGGTAATTTGTTTTATAGGCAGAAAGTAGAGTTTACAGTTTGAAATAAATAAATCATTGCTTTAAACAGTGTAGGAGAAAGCATACTACTTCAGAAATTATTGCTTGTTTACAGGCATTTGCCTGTTGGAAACAAAAGACTGAAATGAGAGCCCCTGTATCATTAGTCTGCTATGTGAGAAATGAGAAAGTATATACAGGGACCCAGAGCAGGAGAGAGAATTTCCCATAATCCCATGTGGACATGATAAATTGTACCATTTGGCCACTTACTGGTATATTAGATCAATACAGCATCTAACTCATGAGCTTCAGTTAGAAATCTCAAGTCTGATGGAAAAGTATTTTTTTGTATTTCAGGAAAGATTCTCAAAACTTTAGGAAAAATCAGTGCTGACGAAATATGGCCAAATTATATCTTCACATATGAAAAAGGTACTATTTTTTTCTAGGAGTTTGAAAGTCATTTTGAGCACTAATATTTTTTTTAAGCAGTGTTAAAATCACATTGAACTGCTGCTAATGAGTTATATCATACTCATATTTTTTGAAAATTAAACAAAATAAGATACAAAATATACAAGACAAAAATTAATACAAATTTTTCAGTAAGTATTAGCTATTATAATAATACTGTTTTTATAGTGGATGTTGACCCTACAATAGTATATAATTATCCAAGTGTCCTAAACCAAGTATCATTCTCTTTTGATTATCATGCAAATGGCCTTGTCATTCTTGAAAACCCCTAGAACCAACAAAGTAAAAGATAGTAAATAATGAAGCAAAAGGGAATTTTGAGGGCTACTAAGATACTTTCCTGAATCCTCCAAGACATTTCCTATAAAAGACTATGCATTGATTTTGCTGGTCTGCATTCATATCTGCTTTGTTAGGGTAATTAAAACTCACTGCTATAGCAAGCAACTTCAAAATCTCAGTTGCTTAAAACACTAAAGATTTATTTATTGCTAACGTCACAGTTATGTAGACTCTGGTGACTCCTCTGGGGGTTCTCCTTTAAATGGTTTCTTCCACCTTATAGCTTCCCCAGTCTCAGAGGAAGGGAAAGAGTTTGTACTGTGGTTAGGGAAGTTTAGGGCCAGGCCTGGACATAACAACATACTTTCCACTCACATTCTTTAGACCAGAATCTCATCCTAAGACCACAACATAACTTCAGATTATTCTGGAAAGTGCTGTCTTCCTGTTTGCATGGAGAAAAGAAACAGGATATGCTTTACTGATTCTTCAGAGATACTAAAGGTTTAAACATTCCAGTGTGCTCTATTTCTTAGCACGCCATTAAATAGGGTTAATAATTTATTATAAGGACACCATTTGACACCATAATTTTGTTTTTTTTTGCGGTATGCGGGCCTCTCACTGTTGTGGCCTCTCCCGTTGCGGAGCACAGGCTCCGGACGCGCAGGCTCAGCGGCCATGGCTCACGGGCCCAGCCGCCCCGTGGCATGTGGGATCTTCCCGGACCGGGGCACGAACCCGTGTCCCCTGCATCGGCAGACGGACTCTCAACCACTGCGCCACCAGGGAAGCCTGACACCATAATTTTTGTGTCTCAGCATGCACAGTTGATGTTGGTCCAGGTCTTCCCTGAAGCTTCCCTGATCATCTCACCATGCCCTGTAGTGATCCTCTGATCTATGCTGTTATAGTGACGTTTAGCAAATCATCTTCGTAGTCTTTATTCTTTCTACTTATTATACGTATTATCTTCCTATTAGACTCTAAGCTTC
The DNA here is from genome assembly GCF_963924675.1 of Phocoena phocoena. Classification (NCBI taxonomy): domain Eukaryota; kingdom Metazoa; phylum Chordata; class Mammalia; order Artiodactyla; family Phocoenidae; genus Phocoena; species Phocoena phocoena. The sequence goes on from NC_089220.1 coordinate 166,096,586, forward strand.
TTACATAGTCTAGTCTAGTCTAGTCTAGTATGATATAATACCATATCATATAGTATTGTATGGTAGTTAATGACATGGTCTCTGCAGTCAGACTGCAAAGGTTTGAATCCTGGTTTCATTACTTACTAGCTATTTACCTTACCTAATTATCTAACCTCTTTGTACCCTAGTTTCCTCATTTAAAAATAAGCATAGTCACTAAAGTGCACACCTCATATATTTTTTATGAAATTGCACATGATAAAGTATGTAAAGCACCGAGAATAGTAAGCATTTAAAAAACTCCTAGTGAGTCTTTGAGAAATGTCAAATGTAATTACTTACACAATACAGAACTATCACTTTTTATTCTTGAATCCTCTACTGCAGCTAGCATATACGCCTGCCCACAGGAGGTCACAAGAACTGTTTACTAAGAGAAACAGTGAGTTTCTCTTAGTAAAACAGAAACAGAAACAGAGAGTCTTCTACTTCCGCATAAGAATCCTTCCTCAATATATTGCCTCCAGTTCCACACAGATACCAACATTAAGGTATAATGGTTTTTCTTTATAATTAGGAATATATAATTAGGAATTAACCTTAAAATGGCTTTTTTTTCATGTAAACAATGCAACACACTAAACTTTTTTTTTTTTTTTTTTGCGGTACGTGGGCCTCTCACTGCTGTGGCCTCTCCCGTTGCGGAGCACAGGCTCCAGACGCGCAGGCTCAACGGCCATGGCTCACGGGCCCAGCCGCTCCGCGGCATGTGGGATCTTCCCGGATCGGGACACGAACCCGCGTCCCCTGCATCGGAAGGCGGACTCTCAACCACTGCGCCACCAGGGAAGCCCAACGCACTAAACTTTAAGTGAAACACTTCCTGATATAGCATGTCTAAAATTCGGGATCAAATAAAACATCTAATTAATTTTCATGTATACCTGAGCTGTTAACGGTAAACATAAAGGAATACCTGCAAAGGCCACAGATTATACGAAAGTGCAATTCCACAGAAGTACAGAAATTTATTCTGAGGTGTTTGCCTATTCCTTGTGACCTGGAACCTGGGTTCCAATGGTTACACACAGCAGATAAGAAACAAAGCCTAGGAGGAGAGCAGAGTAAGAAGATAGATCAGAGACATAGATAAAAAGCAAGAAGGGGGATTAGTATAAAAAAATCCCACATCTCATGGAGAATTAATAGAGATAATTGCTTGCCTCAGCCTTCATTCACTCTGAGAGGAGCAGGAGAAAGAAAATAGCCATCTTCAAAATGCCTAACCTCAATCCTACCAGGTAACCATTGTAGCCACCAAAAAAGGGCAGAATTTGAGTTCAAAGTGGCATCAAGTTGATAATCTCCCAGGTACTTGACAGGAGAGATGCAAATCTTCTCTAAAAGAATGCATCTTAAACCTAAGCCTCACATTTAGGAAAAAAGTTTCCAAGGAACATGAACTCACACACACAAAAATTACCAAACACAAGGGAATAGAACACTATTAGCAAGAGCCAAGAGAAACAGCAAAGTGAAGAATTTCAAAATTGGAGTTTTTATACCAGGAATATGTAAGTTTTATATCTTTAATACTCTCAAGAAACTAAAAGCATATAGCAAGTGTCAAAGTTACATGACATTAAACTGTGGAATTTGGAAAAAATTAGCTTTCTGGAAATGAGAGACATAATAATTGAAATTAGAAACTGCTTTAAACATCAGGTTAGACTAATTGAAGAAAGAATGTGTAAACTAGAAGATAGATTAATAGTAATAATTAAGAATGCCATGTAGACAAAGAGGAGGTAAGCATGAAAGAGGAGTTTAAAGGTAAAGAAAATATAGAAGGGAAGGTAGAACACATGTCAAATTGGAGGTATAGGACAGGAGTGGGCAAATTGTTCCTGTAAAGGATCAGAGAGTAAATAATTTAGGGTCAGTGGGCCACAAGGGCTCTATCAACTCTGCCATTGTAGTGCAAAATGACATTCTGAGAAATACTCAACTCTGTCATTGTAGTACAAAGCACCCATAGATAATAACATAAACAAATGCGCCTGGATGTTTACTTACAAGAAGACAACATACTTGATTTGGTGCATGGATCATAGTTTGTCAACTCCTAGCCTAAGAAATAATAGAAAATCAGGGCAGAACAAAATTTGAGAAGATAGTGGATTACATCTCAATCAAGATGCCCTCCCATGAAAAGTAAAACAATTAAATCTCGAAAAAAAAAGAAAAGGTACGATAATGGCTGGGAATTTTCCGGAAATAATAGAACACAACAATTCTCAGATTCATAAGACCAAAAACTCCAAAGCAGGGTAAAGTAAAAATAAATTCACAACTAGATAAATTATTGTGAAACTGCAGGACAAGAATGACAGAGAAAGATTTTAAAAGTTGCCTTAAAAATTATTAACTTCAGTCCCCTAAAAAGATGTAGAAACTGGACAAAATTTTCAAAAATATATCAGGGCCCTGGAAATTGACCTAAGACAAACAATAATTGTGAAGCATTTATTCATGAAAAACTGCTAGAACTTTGAGTGAGAATGGTAGAAATCTGTGATCTTCATACCTGGAGTTAGTCCAGACACCCCACTACCAGCAGCAGCTTGGCTGATGCTATCTATAGTTTCACATGAGTGGGGTTGGATGTGAAAACCAGAAGTTTAACTGTCAGAGAGGAATGACTTGGAATGAAAGGTGAAAACCCACACTCAAGAGTTTTGTCAGTAAAAGTAGCAAAGTTGATAGGAAATGAATTGGAAAAATCTGGTGCTCTTCACCTTAAACTTGAGGTCCCATTTGAGTGAGCAATGGACAAGCAAGAAATTTAATAATGAGATCTTGGAAGTGAGAAAATCCCAAAGAAATGACAAAAAAATTCTTGGAACTAATAAGCAATTATAGCAAGGTAGGAGGATGCAATATATAAATGTTAAATCATCTTAATATTAATATAATTATATAAAAATGAATATAATATATAAATATATTGTATAATAATGATATACAAATATTAATTGATGTGTTATTAATAATTAATATTAAATTAAGTTGGTGTTAATCTTGATAATTAGTTATGTGTTATGCATTAGTTACATCAATTAGTATTATTATAAGTTAATTAATATTAAAAAGTCAATTGCTTTCCTATATACCAGCAATGAACAATTGGAATTTGTAATTAAGAACACAGTACCAGTTACATTAGCACCAAAAAAGTGAAATACTTTAGGTATAAATCTAACAGACTATGTACAGGATCTATATGAGGAAAAAACTGTAAACTCTGATGGAAGAAGTCAAATATCTAAATAAATGAAGAGAGATTTCATATTCATGGGTAGGAAGATTCAATTTCCTAACTTGATCTATAGATCTGAAGATTTACATCCAAAATATACAAAGAACTCCTGAAACTCAACAGTGAGAAAATGAACAACCTGATTTTAAAATGAGTGAAGTCTCTGAACAGACACCTCACCAAACATGATACACAGATGACAGATAAGCATATGAAATGATTCTCAACATTATTTGCCACTAGAGAATTGCAAATGAGAGCAATAATAAGATACTATTAAACACCTATTAGAATAGCTAAAATCCAAAAATCCAAAACACTGACAACAGCAAATGCTGACAAGGATGTGGACCAACAGGAACTCTCATTCATTGCCAGAAGAAGCACAAAATGGTACACTCACTTTTCAAGATAATTGGCAATTCGTTACAAAGCTATGCGTGGGCTTACTATAAGATCAGCAAATGCATGCCTGGGTATTTGCCTAATGAGTAGAAAAAATTATGTTTACACAAAAACCTTCACATGAATGTTTATAGCAGCTTTTTTCATAATTGTCAAAAACTGGAAGGAACCAAGTTGTCCTTCAGTAAGTGAATGGAGCAACAAATTGTGGTACATCCATACAACAGAATATTACTTGGCAATAAAAAGAAATCAGTTGTCAAGCCATGGAAAGACATGGAGGACACAAATGCATATTACTAAAATGAATTAAGAGTTTGTAAAGGCTACATACTATATGATTCCAGCTGTACAATATTCTGTACAATGCAAAACTATAGACACTAAAAAAATCAGTAGTTGCCTGTTAGGAGAAGGAAAAGAGAGGAGAATAGGGATGAATAGGTGGAACATTAGGAAATTTTTAAGGCTGGGAAAATATTCTGTATGATACTCTAAAAATGGACACATGACATTATGCTTTTGGCAAAATCCATAGCATTGCATAACACAAATTGTGAACCATGATCTAAACCATGGACTTTAATCATTTTATACCAGAATTGGTTTATCAATTTTAAATGTACCACATTAATGCAAGATGTTAGTAATAGAGAAAATTTTGTGCAGGGGGATAGAGGGTATATGAGAAGTGTCTGTACTTTCTATGTACTCTCTCTATAGACCTAAAATTGATTTTAAAAAAGAAAGTCTCTTAGATTGTTTTTAAAGGAATCAAATGAAAATTCTAGATTTGAAAAGTAAAATAATCAAAATGTAAAATATTTTGGATGGTTTCAACAGCAGTTTGAGATGCTAGAAAAAATAATCAGTGAACTTAAAACAGATCAATAGAAATTATCCAATATGAATATTATAGAGGAAAAATATTTTATAAAAATGAACAAAAGCTCAGAGACCTGTTGGACAACATCAAATATACCAATATGCATACAGTAGAAGTCCCAGGAAGAGAGGAGAGAGTCAAACAGGCAGAAAATTAATGGCCCAATACTTTCCAAATTTGATGAAAACTATTAATATACAGACCCAAGAAGTTCAGTGAACCCCAAGTAGGATAAAGAGAGAATCTAGACACATCACAGTTATTACTCTGCTGAAAAAGCCAAAGATCAAGAGAAAACCTTGAAAGTAACAAGAGAAAATTATTATGCACAGAGAATGACAAAATAATTAATATATGACATCTCATGAGAAACAATTGAGACCAGAAGGTAGTGGAATGACATTCATTCAATGTACTGGAATAAAAAATTCTCAACCAGGAATTCTCTATCCAACAAAACTGTCCTTCAAAACTTTGGGGAAATAAAGACATTCCCAGACAATCAAAGACAGAAGAGTCGTTACTCACAAATCTGCCTTACAAGAAACATTAAAAAAAAAAAAAAAAAGTCAGTATGAAAGAAATGACACCAGACAGTAATTTAAATTCAAAGGAGGAAATAAAGAGATTAGACACAGTAAACATGTAGGTAAATATAAAGACAACTAAATTTTTTTTCTGTTAATTTTTGTAAAAATCATAAAATTATATGAAGCCATAAATTAACACTGTATTATTGGGCTTATAACAGATACACATGCAATATATATGACAATATTAGCACAAGGGTGGGGGATAAAGCTATATTGGAGAAAAATTGCTGTATTTTACTAGAATTTAGTCAGTATTAACTTGAAGTAGATCATGATAAATTGGTATGAATCCCTAGAGCAGCCCCTAAGAAAATAAACTAAAAAATAAAGCCTAAAAATAATAAAGGGGGCTTCCCTGATGGTCCAGCAGTTAAGAATCCACGCTTCCAATGCTGGTGACGTGGATTCGATCCCCGGTTGGGGAACTAATATCCCACATGCTGCATGGCATGGCCAAAAAACTAAAAACTAAAAAAAATTTTTTAAATAATAAAAAAAATAAAGAAATTAATAGTAGTACACTAATATTTCTTAAACACAAAAGGCAGTAAAGGAGGAAAATAGGAAGAAAAAAAGACATGAAACATTTAGAAAACAAATAATGACAAATAATGTATAGGCATCTAACACGAAAATCCCAAAATACATGAAGCAAAAATTGGAAGATTAATAGGAAAAATAGATAATTCAACAATTATAATGACAAATTTCAGAAAGAAATATAGTGGCAGATTTCACAGAGAAAAGATAAATCATCCAAAGGAACAACAATTTGACTATATCTGATATCTCAATAACAATGGGGGCCATACACAGTAGAAGTATCTATAAGGATATGAGGAAAAATAACTGTCATGCTAGAATTTTACACCTAGCAAATTATCTTTCAAGGATGAGAGTAAAAGGAAGACATATTTTTCAAAATAATAAATAAAAACTGGAGCATATTTTACCAATGGGACCTCACTAAAGAGATGTACTGGGGCTTCCCTGGTGGCACAGTGGTTGAGAGTCTGCCTGCCGATGCAGAGGACATGGGTTTGTGCCCCGGTCCGGGAAGATCCCACATGCCATGGAGAGGCTGGGCCTGTGGGCCATGGCCACTGAACCTGCATGTCTGGAGCCTGTGCTCCACAACGGGAGAGGCCACAGCAGTGAGAGGCCCGCGTACCGCAAAAAAAAAAAAGAAAAGAGATGTAGTGTACACATCAGAATGATAATTTGAGATACGAGTGTTAAGATTTGCCTCTTTTAGTATGTGTAGCATACTTCAGTAATTTTTAAAGTCACATGTTTCCATATAACAGGAACAAATAAAAAATAAAACTTGAAAATGATATCATTTTCAATAGTGCAATCAATATAGGCTATCTAGGAATACGTCTAACAAAAGGTGCATAATTCATAGGCTATTATAAAACATGATTAAAAGACTTCAACTCTTAAATAAACATGGGAATCAATCTAAACAAGCAACTATAAAACTGTTAAAAAACTGGCAATTATACTGATGATGATGTTTAATTTATACTTTAAAAAAATCAAGGGACAATTAATCTTAGACTCCACTAGCATATAAATAAGGAGGGGATGATTGAAATAATATTTTCTGGGGCATTGTGATTGTTCTGAAGAATGGGGAAGGGAAAATATTCATTATTTTTAGAGTTATTAAAGATAAATATTTAAACACATAAGGTAAACGTTAAAAATAGCATGTATCTTTCAAAACTTATAGAAGAAAAGGTTACAAGAAAGAAGAAGAAAAAGTCTAAACAAAGAAAAAGGATCAAAGAAAAATCAAACTAAATAAAAAGGGCAAAGTATGAGAATACAAATAAATCTAAATGTATCGGAAATCACAATCAATATAAATGAACTATTAATGTAAATCATTACATTAACAGTTTAAAGGAGCAAAACTGTGATTATTCCAAAAGATTCAAAATGAAAAATAAATGAAAGTGCATGATAAAATTCAGCAATCATTCATGGTCAAAATTTATAGCAACTAAAAACTAAAGGAAATATATTTAAACTAAAAAAACGGTCTACAAAAATCCTACAGCAAATCCGACCATACTGAAGTATTAAAATAATTATCTTTATATTCAACAATAAGACCCAAATGCTCACTGTGACCATTTCATTTCAAAATTGTACTAGTCAGCTTAGCCATCACAATAAGAATAGAAAAAGGAATAAAAGGTGTAAGGATTAGAGATGAAGAAACAAAAATGTAGTTTTTTGCTGATTACCTACCTAGAAAATCCAACTGAATTCATCTATTCTTAAACTTAATAAAGCAGTTGGTAAAATTGCTATATGTAAGATCAAGCTAAGTTAACTTTGTACTTGAGCATATGAAGAAACTGGAATTCTTCTTTGCTGAGTAAAGAGTAAAATTTTACAACCATTCTGACAAACTATTTCTCTTCATCTACCAAGCTAAATACATATAAACTCTGTAACCCAGAAGTTTCCCTTCAACACATACAGGTATAATTAAGGTATAATTAAGGGAAATAAGTGCTTTTGTTCCTCAAAAGATATACAAGAATGTTTTTAGCTGCTTTATTCATAATATAAAAAACTGAAGGAGAGGAACCAAGATGGCGGAGTAGAAGGACGTGCTCTCACTCCCTCTTGTGAGAACACCAGAATCACAACTAGCTGCTGGACAGTCATCGACAGGAAGACACTGGAACTCACCAAAGATACCCCACATCCAAAGACAAAGGAGAAGCCACAATGAGGCGGTAGGAGGGGTGCAATCACAGTAAAATCACATCCCATAACTGCTGGGTGGGTGACTCACAGACTGGAGAACACTTATACCACAGAAGTCCACCCACTGGAGTGAAGGTTCTGAGCCCCACGTCAGGCTTCCCAACCTGGGGGTCCAGAAACGGGTGGAGGAATTCCTAGAGAATCAGACTTTGAAGGCTAGTGGGATTTCATTGCAAGACTTCGACAGGACTGGGGGAAACAGAGACTCCACTCTTGGAGGGCACATACAAAGTAGTGTGTGCATCGGGGCCCAGGGGAAGGAGCAATGACCCCAGGGGAGACTGAAACAGACCTACCTACTACTGTTGGAGGGTCGCCTGCAGAGGCAGGGGGTGGCTGTGTCTCACCGTGAGGACAAGGACACTGGCAGCAGAAGTTCTGGGATGTACTCCTTGGCATGAGCCCTCCCAGAGTCTGTCATTAGCCCCACCAAAGAGCCCAGGCAGGCTCCAGGGTTGCGTTGCCTCAGGCCAAACAACCAACAAGGAGGGAACCCAGGCCCACCCATCAACAGTCAAGAGGATTAAAGTATTACTGAGCTCTGCCCACCAGAGCAACAGTCAGCTCTACCCACCACCAGTCCCTCCCATCAGGAAACTTACACAAGCCTCTTAGGTAGCCTCATCCACCAGAGGGCAGACAGCAGAAGCAAGAACTACAGTCCTGCAGCCTGTGGAACAAAAACCACATTCACAGAAAGATAGAAAAGATGAAAAGGCAGAGGGCTATGTACCAGATGAAGGAACAAGATAAAAGCCCAGAAAAATAACTAAGTGAAGTGGAGATAGGCAACCTTCCAGAAAAAGAATTCAGAATAATGATAGTGAAGATGATCCAGGACCTTAGAAAAAGAATGGAGGCAAAGATTGAGAAGATGCAAGATATGTTTAACAAAGACCTAGAAGAATTAAAGAACAAATAAACAGAAATGAAAAATACAATAACTGAAATGAAAACTACAATAACTGAGGCAGAAGAACGGATAAGTGACTTCCAGGAAGTCTCCCGGAAGACAGAATGGTGGAATTCACTGCTGCAGAACAGAATAAAGAAAAAAGAAAGAAAAGAAATGAAGACAGCCTAAGAGACTTCTGGGACAACATTAAACACAACATTTGCATTATAGGGGTCCCAGAAGGAGAAGAGAGAGAGAAAGGACCCGAGAAAATATTTGAAGAGATTACAGTCAAAAACTTCCATCGGGCTTCCCTGGTGGTGCAGTGCTTGAGAGTCCGCCTGCCAATGCAGGAGACACGGGTTTGTGCCCCAGTCCGGGAAGATCCCACATGCCGCGGAGTGGCTGGGCCCGTGAGCCATGGTTGCTGAGCCTACGCATCCAGAGCCTGTGCTCCACAACGGGAGAGGCCACACCAGGGAGAGGCCCGTGTACCGCAAAAAAAAAAAAAAAAAAAAATTCCCTAACGTGGGAAAGGAAATAGCGACCCAAGTCCAGGAAGTGCAGCGAGTCCCATACAGGATAAACCCGAGGAGAAACACACCGAGACCCATAGTAATCAAATTGGCAAAAATTAAAGACAAAGGAAAATTATTGAAAGCAGCAAGGGAAAACCGAAAAATAACATAAAAGGGAACTCCCATAAGGATAACAGCTGATTTCTCAGCAGAAACTCTACAAGCCAGAAGGGAGTGGAATGATATACTTAAAGTGATGAAAATGAAGAACCTACAACAAAGATTACTCTACCTGGCAAGGATCTCATTCAGATTCGATGGAGAAATCAAAAGCTTTACAGACAAGCAAAAGCTAAGAGAATTCAGCACCACCAAACCAGCTCTACAACAAGTGCTAAAGGAACTTCTCTAAGTGGGAAACACAAGAGAAGAAAAGGACCTACAAAAAAAAAAAAAAAAATTAAGAAAATGGTCATAGGAACATACATATCGATAACTACTTTAAACGTGAATGGATTAAATGCTCCAACCAAAAGACAGCGGCTTGCTGAATGGATACAAAAACAAGACCCATATACATGCTGTCTACAAAAACCCACTTCAGACCTAGGGGCACATACAGACTGAAAGTGAGGGGATGGAAAAAGATATTCCATGCAAATGGAAATCAAACAAAAGCTGGAGTAGCAATACTCATATCAGATAAAATAGACTTTAAAATAAAGAATGTTACAATAGACGAGGAAGGACACTACATAATGATCAAGGGATCAATCCAAGTAGAAGACATAACAATTATAAGTATATATGCACCCAACATAGGAGCACCTCAATACATAAGGCAAATGCTAACAGCTATAAAAGAGAAAATGGACAGTAACACAATAGTAGTGCGGGAGTTTAACACCTCACTTACACCAATGGACAGATCATCCAAAATGAAAATAAATAAGGAAACAGAAGCTTTAAATGACACAGTACACCAGATAGATTTAATTGATATTTATAGGACATTCCATCCAAAAACAGCAGATTACACTTTCTTCTCAAGTGTGCACGGAACATTCTCCAGGATAGATCACATCTTGGGTCACAAATCAAGCCTCAGTAAATTTAAGAAAATTAAAATCATATCAAGCATCTTTTCTGACAAGAACGCTATGAGATTAGAAATGAATTACAGGGAAAAAAACGTAACAAAACACAAACACATGGAGGCTAAACAATACATTACTAAATAACCAAGATATCACTGAAGAAATCAAAGAGGAAATCAAAAAATATCTAGAGACAAATGACAATGAAAACACGACGGTCCAAAACCTATGGGATGCAGCAAAAGTAGTTCTAAGAGGGATGTTTATAGTTATACAGGACTACCTCAAGAAACAAGAAAAATCTCAAATAAACAATCTAAACTTACACCTAAAGGAACTAGAGAAAGAAGAACAAACAAAACCCAAAGTTAGCAAAAGGAAGGAAATCATAAAGATCAGAGCAAAAATGAATGAAGTAGAAACAAGGAAAACAATAGCAAAGATCAATAAAACTAAAAGCTGGTTCTTTGGGAATATAAACAAAATTGTTAAACCATTAGCCAGACTCATCAAGAAAAAGAGGGAGAGGACTCAAATCAATAAATTTAGAAATGAAAAAGGAGAAGATAAAACAGACACCGCAGAAATACAAAGCATCCTAAGAGACTACTAAAAGGAACTCTATGCCAACAAAATGGACAACCTGGAAGAAATGGATAAATTCTTAGAAAGGTATAACCTTCCAAGACTGAACCAGGAAGAAATAGAAAATATGAACAGACCAATCACAAGGAATGAAATTGAAACTGTGATTAAAAATCTTCCAACAAACAAAAGTCCGGGACCAGATGGCTTCACAGGTGAATTCTATCAAACATTTAGAGGAGAGCTAACACCCATCCTTCTCAAACTCTTCCAAAAAATTGCAAAGGAAGAACACTCACTTTTCATGAGCTTATTTGCAATTTATAAATCTTGTCCGGTGAATTAAGTGTTCAAATATTTTACTCATTTCTAATGAATTTGTCTTTTCATTATTGATTTGTAAGAGGTCTTTATATATTGTGGATGCAAGTTCCATTATCAGATATACGTTTTGAAAATATTTCTCAATCTTTGGATTACCTATGTAAGTGTCACTTTTAAGGAGGAATTTTTAAAAATTTTGATAAAGTGCAGTTTAACAGTTTCCTCTTTTGTGGTTCATAGTTTTTGCATCTTACCTAAGAAATCTTAGTCTAACATAAAGTCACGTTTTCTCCTAGAAGTTTTAATCTTTTCCATTAACATCTATGATGCATTTTGAGTGGATATTTGTGTTTGGTGTGAGATTTGAGTCTTGTGTTTTGCTGTGATACCCAGCTACTCTAGTGTGACTTATTGAAAAGACTATCCTTTTCCCCATTAAATTGCCTCAATGCCTTTTCCAAAAATCAATTAACCCGACATTTATGGGTCGATATCTGGAATTTCTATTGTGTTCCATCGATGTGTATGTCTATTCTTACTCTAAACACATTCTTGGCAAATGTAGCTGTGTAATAAAATCTGACACTATGGAGAATAGGTCCTCCACTTTTGCTCTTCCTCTTTGAAATTGTGTTGGCTATCCTAGTTTGTTTCTTTGTTTGTTTGTTTGTGTGGTACGCGGGCCTCTCACTGTTGTGGCCTCTCCCATTGTGGAGCACAGGCTCCGGACGCACATGCTCAGCGACCATGGCTCGCGGCATGTGGGATCTTCCCGGACCGGGGCACGAACCCGTGTACCCTGCATCGGCAGGCAGACTCTCAACCACTGCACCACCAGGGAAGCCCCTTTTCTTTTTTTTTTTTTTACATTTCTATATATTTTAGAATCTTCTCCAATTTCTACAAAAAAGCTGCCTAGGATTTTGAATGGGGTTGCAATGCATCTACAGATAACTCAAAGCAGAACAATAGCTAGCCTTTAATCCATGAATATGGTATGTGTCTCTATTGATTTATGTCTTCCTTAATCTTTCTGAGCAAAATTTTGTAGTCTCTGGCATACAAGTCTTGCACATATCTCGTTAAATTTATCTTGAAGTATTTCACATTTGTGATGCTATTATAAATGGTACTTAAATTTTTTAATTTCCAATAACTCTTTTGCTAAAATACAGTTAATTTTTAATTTTCTTGTTTTTATGTACCTTCACTTATTCCTTTTTTTTTTTTACATCTTTATTGGAGTATAATTGCTTTACAATGGTGTGTTAGTTTCTGCTTTATAACAAAGTGAATCAGTTATACATATACATATGTGCCCATATCTCTTCCCTCTTGCGACTCCCTCCCTGCCACCCTCCCTATCCCACCCCTCTAGGTGGTCACAAAGCACTGAGCTGATATCCCTGGGCTATGCGGCTGCTTCCCTCTAGCTCTCTATTTTACATTTGGTAGTGTATATATGTCCATTGCCACTCTCTCACTTTGTCACAGCTTACCCTTCCCCCTCCCCATATCCTCAAGTCCATTCTCTAGTAGGTCTGTGTCTTTATTCCTGTCTTACCCCTAGGTTCTTCATGACATTTTTTCCCCTTAAATTCCATATATATGTGTTAGCATACGGTATTTGTTTTTCTCTTTCTGACTTACTTCACTCTGTATGACAGACTCTAGGTCAATCAACCTCATTACAAATAGCTCAATTTCGTTTCTTTTTATGACTGAGTAATATTCCATTCTATATATGTGCCACATCTTCTTTATCCATTCATCCGATGATGGACACTTAGGTTGTTTCCATCTCTGGGCTATTGTAAATAGAGCTGCAGTGAACATTTTGGTACAAGACTCTTTTTGAATTATGGTTTTCTCAGGGTGTATGCCCAGTAGTGGGATTGCTGGGTCATATGGTAGTTCTATTTGTAGTTTTTTAAGGAACCTCCATACTGTTCTCCATAGTGGCTGTACCAATTCACATTCCCACCAGCATTGTAAGAGTGTTCCCTTTTCTCCACACCCTCTCCAGCATTTATTGTTTCTATATTTTTTGATGATGGCCATTCTGACTGGTGTGAGATGATATCTCATTGTAGTTTTGATTTGCATTTCTCTAATGATTAATGATGTTGAGCATTTTTTCACATGTTTTATGGCAGTCTGTATATCTTCTTGGAGAAATGTCTATTTAGAAAGGTCTTCTGCACATTTTTGGGTTGGGTTGTTTGTTTTTTTGTTACTGAGCTGCATGAGCTGCTTATAAATTTTATAGATTAATCCTTTGTCAGTTGCTTCATTTGCAAATATTTTCTCCTATTCTGAGGGTTTTCTTTTGGTCCTGTTTATGGTTTCCTATGCTGTGCAAAAGCTTTGAAGTTTCATTAGGTCCCATTTATTTATTTTTGTTTTTATTTCCATTTCTCTAGGAAGTGGGTCAAAAGGATCTTGTTGTGATTTATGTCGTAGAGGGTTCTGCCTATGTTCTCCTCTAAGAGTTTGATAGTTTCTGGCCTTACACATAGGTCTTTAATCCATTTTGAGCTTATTTTTGTATATAGTGTTAGGGAGTGATCTAATCTCATACTTTTACATGTACCTGTCCAGTTTTCCCAGCACCACTTATTGAAGAGGCTGTCCTTTCTCCACTGTACATTCCTGCCTTCCTTATCAAAGATAACTTGACCATATGTGCGTGGGTTTATCTCTGGGCCTTCTCTCCTGTTCCATTGATCTATCTTTCTGTTTTTGTGCCAGTACCATACTGTCTTGATTACTCTAGCTTTGTAGTATAGTCTGAAGTCAGGGAGCCTGATTCCTCCAGCTCCATTTTTCTTTCTCAAGATTGCTTTGGCTATTTGGGGTCTTTGGTGTTTCCGTATAAATTGTGAATTTTTTTGTTCTAGTTCTGTGAGAAATGCCAATGGTAGATTGATAGGAATTGCATTGAATCTGTAGATTGCTTTGGGTAGTAGAGTCATTTTCACAATGTTGATTTTTCCAATCCAAGAACATGGTATATCTCTCCACCTGTTTGTATCATCTTTAGTTTCTTTCATCAGTGTCATAATTTTCTGCATACAGGTCTTTTGTCTCCTTAGGTAGGTTTATTCCTAGATATTTTATTCTTTTTGTTACAGTGGTAAATGGGAGTGTTTTCTTGATTTCACTTTCAGGTTTTTCATCATTAGTGTATACGAATGCCAGAGATTTCTTCATTAATTTTGTATCCTGCTACTTTACCAAATTCATTGATTAGTTCTAGTAGTTTTCTGGTAGCATCTTTAGGGTTCTCTATGTATAGTATCATGTCATCTGCAAACAGTGACAGCTTTACTTCTTCTTTTCCGATTTGGATTCCTTTTATTTCCTTTTCTTCTCTGATTGCTGTGGCTAAAACTTCCAAAACTATGTTGAATAAGAGTGGTGAGAATGGGCAACGTTGTCTTGTTCCTGATCTTATTGGAAATGCTTTCTGTTTTTCACCATTGAGGACAGTGTTGGCTGTGTGTTTGTCATATATGCCCTTTATTATGTTGAGGAAAGTTCTCTCTATGCCTACTTTCTGCAGGGTTTTTATCATAAATTGGTGTTGAATTTTGTTGAAAGCTTTCTCTGCATCTATTGAGATGATCATATGGTTTTTCTCCTTCAATTTGTTAATATGGTATATCACATTGATTGATTTGCGTATATTGAAGAACCCTTGCATTCCTGGAATAAACCCCACTTGATCATGGTGTATGATCCTTGTAATGTGCTGTTGGATTCTGTTTGCTAGTATTTTGTTGAGGATTTTTGCAGGTATGTTCATCAGTGATATTGGCCTGTAGTTTTCTTTCCTTGTGACATCCTTGTCTGGTTTTGGTATCAGAGTGATGGTGGCCTCATAGAATGAGTTTGGGAGTGTCCTCCCTCTGCTATATTTTGGAAGAGTTTGAGAAGGATAGGTGTTAGCTCTTCTCTAAATGTTTGATAGAATACACCTGTGAAACAGTCTGGTCCTGGGCTTTTGTTTGTGGGAAGATTTTTAATCACAGTTTCAATTTCAGTGCTTGTGATTGGTCTGTTTATATTTTCTATTTCTTCCTGATTCAGTCTTGGCTGGTTGTGCATTTCTAAGAATTTGTCCATTTCTTCCAGGTTTTCCATTTTATTGGCATAGAGTTGCTTGTAGTAATCTCTCATGAGCTTTTGTATTTCTGCAGTGTCAGTTGTTACTTCTCCTTTTTCATTTCTAATTCTATTGATTTGAGTCTTCTCCCCTTTTTCTTTGATGAGTCTGGCTAATGGTTTATTAATTTTGTTTATCTTCACAAAGAACCAGTTTTTAGTTTTATTGATCTTTGCTATTGTTTCCTTCATTTCTTTTTCATTTATTTCTGATCTGATTTTTATGATTTCTTTCCTTCTGCTAACTTTGGGGTTTTTTTGTTCTTCTTTCTCTAATTTCTTTAGGTGCAATGTTAGGTTGTTTATTCGAGATGTTTCTTGTTTCTAAAGGTAGGATTGTATTGCTATAAACTTCCCTCTTAGACGTGCTTTTGCTGTATCCCATAGGTTTTGGGTCATTGTGTCTCCATTGTCATTTGTTTCTAGGTATTTTTTGATTTCCTCTTTGATTTCTTCAGTGATCACTTTGTTATTAAGTAGTGTATTGTTTAGCCTCCATGTGTTTGTATTTTTTACACATCTTTTCCTGTAATTGATATCTAGTCTCATAGTGTTGTGGTTGGAAAAGATACTTGATACAATTTCAATTTTCTTAAATTTACCAAGGGTTGATTTGTGACCCAAGATATGATCTATCCTGGAGAATGTACCATGAGCACTTGAGAAAAATATGTATTGTGTTGTTTTTGGATGGAATGTCCTATAAGTATCAATTAAGTCCATCTTGTTTAATGTATCATTTAAAGCTTGTGTTTCCTTATTTATTTTCATTTCGGATGATCTGTCCATTGGTGAAAGTGGGCTGTTAAAGTCCCCTACTATGAGTGTGTTACTGTCAATTTCCCCTTTTATGGCTGTTAGTATTTGCCTTATGTATTGAGGTGCTCCTATGTTGGGTGCATAAATATTTACAATTGTTATATCTTCTTCTTGGATAGATCCCTTGATCATTATGTAGTGTCCTTCTTTGTCTGTTCTAATAGTCTTTATTTTAAAGTCTATTTTGTCTGATATGAAGATTGCTACTCCAGCTTTCTTTTGGTTTCCATTTGCATGGAATATCTTTTTCCATCCCCTTACTTTCAGTCTGTATGTGTCTCTAAGTCTGAGGATGGTCTCTTGTCGACAGCATATATATGGGTCTTGCTTTTGTATCCATTCAGGTGATCTGTGTCTTTCGATGGGAGCATTTAGTCAATTTACATTTAAGGTAATTATCGATATGTATGTTCCTATTCCCATTTTCTTAATGGTTTTGGGTTCATTATCGTAGGTCTTTTCCTTCTCTTGTGTTTCTTGCCTAGAGAATTTCCTTTAGCACTTGTTGTAAAGCTGGTTTGGTGGTGCTGAACTCTCTCAGCTTTTGCTTTTCTGTAAAGGTTTTAACTTCTCCATCAAATCTAAATGAGGTCCTTGCTGGGTAGAGTAGTCTTTTTTGCAGGTTTTTCTCCTTCATCACTTTAAATATGTCCTGCCATTCCCTTCTGGCTTACAGAGTTTCTGCTGAAAGATCAGCTGTTAACCTTATGGGGATTCCCTTGTGTGTTATTTGTTGTTTTTCCCTTGCTGCTTTTAATATGTTTTCTTTGTATTTAATTTTTGACAGTTTGATTAATACGTGTCTTGGCGTGTTTCTCTTTGACTTTATCCTGTATGGGACTCTCTGTGCTTCCTGCACTTGATTAGCTATTTCCTTTCCCATATTAGGGAAGTTTTCAACTATAATCTCTTCAAATATTTTCTCAGTCCCTTTCTTTGTCTCTTCTTCTTCTGGAACCCCTATGATTCAAATGTTGGTGCGTTTAATGTTGTCCCAGAGGTCTCTGAGACTGTCCTCAGTTCTTTTCATTCTTTTTTCTTTATTCTGCTCTGCAGTAGTTATTTCCACTATTTTATCTTCCAGGTCACTTATCCGTTCTTCTGCCTCAGTTATTCTGCTATTGATCCCTTCTAGAGTATTTTTAATTTCATGTATTGTGTTGTTCATCATTGTTTGTTTCATCTTTAGTTCTTGTAGGTCCTTGTTAAATGTTTCTTGCATTTTGTCTATTCTATTTCCAAGATTTTGGATCATCTTTACTATCATTATTCTGAATTCTTTTTCAGGTAGACTGCCTATTTCCTCTTCATTTGTTAGGTCTGGTGGGTTTTTATCTTGCTCCTTTACCTGCTGTGTGTTTTTCTGTCTTCTCATTCTGCTTATCTTACTGTGTTTGGGGTCTCCTTTTTGCAGGCTGCAGGTTTGTAGTTTCTGTTGTTTTCTGTGTCCATCCCCAGTGGCTAACGTTGGTTCAGTGGGTTGTGTAGGCTTCCTGGTGGAGGTGACTAGTGCCTATGTTCTGGTGGATGAGGCTGGATCTTGTCTTTCTGGTGGGCAGGTCCACGTCTGGTGGTGTGTTTTGGGGTGTCTGTGGACTTATTATGATTTTAGGCAGCCTCTCTGCTAATGGGTGGGGTTGTGTTCCTGTCTTGCTAGTTGTTTGGCATAGGGTGTCCAGCACTGTAGCTTGCTGGTTGTTGAGTGAAGCTGGGTGCTGGTGTTGAGATGGAGATCTCTGGGAGATTTTCGCCGTTTGATATTATGTGGAGCTGGGAGGTCTCTTGTGGACCAGTGTCCTGAGGTTGGTTCTCCCACCTCAGAGGCACAGCACTGACTCCTGGTTGGAGCACCAAGATCCTTTCATCCACGCAGCTCAGAATAAAAGGGAGAAAAAGTAGAAAGGAGGAAAGAAAGAAAGAAGGAAGGAAAGAAAGAAAGAAAGAAAGAAAGAAAGAAAGAAAGAAAGAAAGGAAGGAAGGAAGAAAGAAAGGAAGAAAGAAAGGAGGGAGGGAGGGAGGAAGGAGGGAAGGAAGGAAAGAAAGAAGATAACAAAGTTATTAAAATAAAAAATAATTATTAAGAAAAAAATTTCTTCTTAAATGAAAAAACAAAACAAAAAAAACGGACGGATATGACCCTATGACAGATGGTGGAAGCAAAGCTGTACAGACAAAGTCTCACACAGAAGCATACACATACACAATCACAAAAAGAGGAAAAGGGGAAAACATAATAAATCTTGTTGTCAAAGTCCACCTCCGCAGTTTGGGATGATTCGTTGTCTATTCATGTATTCCACAGATGCAGGTACATCAAGTTGATTGTGGAGCTTTAATCCGCTGCTTCTGAAGCTGCTGGGAGAGATTTCCCTTTCTCTTCTTTGTTCTCACATCTCCCGGGGCTCAGCTTTGGATTTGGCCCCGCCTCTGTGTGTAGGTCGCTGGAGGGCGTCTGTTCTTCGCTCAGACAGGATGGAGTTAAAGGAGCAGCTGCTTCGGGGACCCCGGCTCACTCAGGCCGGGGGGAGGGAGGGGTATGGATGCGGGGCGAGCCTGCGGCGGCAGAGGCCTATGGGACGTTGCACCAGCCTGAGGCGCACTATGCGTTCTCCCGGGAAGTTGTCCCTGGATCCCGGGACTCTGGCAGTGGCGGGCTGCACAGGCTCCCCAGAAGTGGGGTGTGGGTAGTGACCTGTGCTCGCACACAGGCTTCTTGGTGGCGGCAGCAGCAGCCTTAGCATCTCCTGACCGTCTCTGGGGTCTGTGCTTTGCTCGCGCCCGTCTCTGGAGGTCCTTTAAGCAGCGCTCTTAATCCCCTCTCCTCGCGCACCAGGAAACAAAGAGGGAAGAAAAAGTCTCTTGCCTCTTCGTCATGTCCAGACTTTTCCTCGGACTCCCTCCCGGCTAGCCTAGCCGTGGTGCACTAACCCCCTTCAGGCTGTGTTCACGCCACCAACCCCAGTCGTCTCCCTGTGCTCCGACCGAAGCCCGAGCCTCAGCTCGTGGCCCCGCCCGCCCCGGCGGGTGAGCAGACAAGCCTCTTAGGCTGGTGAGTGCCGGTCGGCCCTGATCCGCTGTGTGGGAATCTCTCCACTTTGCCCTGTGCACCCCCGTTGCAGTGCTCTCCTCCGCAGCTCCGAAGCTTCCCCCCTCTGCCACCCGCAATCTCCGCCCGCGAAGGGGCTCCTAGTGTGTGGAAACCTTTCCTCCTTCACAGCTCCCTCCTACTGGTGCAGGTCCCGTCCCTATTCTTTTGTCTCTGTTTATTCCTTTTTCTTTTGCCTTACCCAGGTAGGTTGGGACTTTCTTGCCTTTTGGGAGGTCTGACGTGTTTCGCCAGCGTTCAGTAGGTGTCCTGTAGGAGTTGTTCCACGTGTAGATGTATTTCTGGTGTATCTGTGGAGAGGAAGGTGATCTCTGCGTCTTAATCTTCCGCCATCTTCCCTTTTCTTCTCCTTATTCCTTCTTTGATATTCTTCCTTTCCTTATTAAGATTTGAGTTTCTGATCTGTATTATTTTCCTTATCTCTAAAGAGCTTCCTTTAACAGTTCTTACAAGACTGGTCTACAGGGAACAAATTCCCTCCATTTTTGTTTGAGAAATTTTTTTTTTTTTTTTTTGGCTGATGCCTCATGGCATGCAGATTAACTCCCCAACCAGGAATTGAACCCACGCCCCCTGCAGTGGAAGCACAGAGTCTTAACCACTGGACCACCAGGGAAGTCCTAACATTCAGTTAATTTTATGTATAGATCTTGTCTCCTGGGACCTCGCTAAACTTATTGGTTCCAGTAGCTTTATTGTAGCTTCTTTTGTATTTTCTACATAGAAATCATGTCATCTATAAAGACAGTGTTACTTTTTTCTTTCTAATCTGAATGTATTTTTTTTTTCTTGTGTTGCTGTACTGGCAAAAATACCTCAGTAAATTGGTGAAAAGAAATAAGAGCAAACATCTAGTCAGAGAGAAAGCAGTCATTCTTTCAGCATTGAAATGTTAGCTGTTAGTGTGGTTTTTTGTTTTTAATCAATGCCTTTTATCAGATTAAAGGTGTTCTCTTTTATTCTTAATTTGCTAAAAGTTTTTACTGTGAATGAGTGTTGACTTTGTTCAAATGCTTTTTCTGGTTCTACTGAGATGCTGATATTTTTTTTCATTTTTTAATCTGTTAAAATGGTGAATTACATTGATTTTCAAAAGCTACAGTAACTTTGCATTTCTGGGTTATATCTTTCTTAGCATAATACATTATCCTTTTTATATAGTGCTAGATTCAAATTGCTAAAATTTTCTTAGAGACTGTTACATATAATTTCATAATAAATTTTGGTCAGTAGTGTTCTATCTATCCTGATAATGTCATCTAGTTTTGGTATCATCTTAACTTGGCCTGATAGAATGAGTTAGAAAATAATCCCTTTGCTTCTATTTTTCTGGAAAATTGTGGGTACAATTTGTGCTGTATTTCCTTAAATTTTTTTTTTTAGAATTAAACGATGAAGTCGTCTCAGTCTGGAGTTTTCATCATGGAAAGGTTTTTAATCACCAGTTCAATTTTCTTTAGAGATATAGGAATATTACCTAAATCTTCTTGAGTGAGTTCTGATAGTTTATATCTTTAAAGCAATTTGTACATTTCATCTAGGTTGTTAAATTTATGGGTAAAAAGTTACTCATAACAATTTCTGTAGTGATGCCCTAGCCTCCATTCCTGATATTGATAATCTGTGTAATTCTTTTTTCTCAATTAGGCTGTCTTGAGTCTCATAAGTTTTATTGATCTTCTCATAGAATTACCATTTGGTTGCATTGATTTTTCTCCGTTACTTTTCTGTTATCTTTTTCATTGATTTTTGTTCTTCATTGCTTTTTCCCTTTTTATTCTTACTTTAGATTTAATTTTTTTCAAGGTTGAAGCTTAAATCATTGTTTGAGACCTTTCTTATTTTCTGGCAAAAATACCCATAATATAAGGCTATATATAATGCCATAACCTTCCTTTTAAGCATGTTTAGCAACATCATTCAAGTTTTTTATGTCACGTTTTCATTTTCATTCAATTTAAAATATTGTATAATTTTCCTTGCTATTTCTCCTTTAACTCATGGATTATTTAATATTTGGAGATTTTAAAAATAGCTTTCTGCTACTGATTTCTAATTTAATTCTGTTATGATCAGAGAAGATACTCCATGCATTTCCATATCTGTGTGCAGCACCCTCCTGTGATATGTTGCCCTAAAAAGTGTGCCTTTGCTTCCCTGAACTTTGAACTCTGTCTCCTCAACTCAGAGAGATAGCTGGCCTCAGTTTGAGTGTCCCTTCCCTTCACTGTGGTCTGGAAACTCTCCCAGACAGTAACCACAGACATTTGTTGGGCACACCTCATTTGTTTTTACTCTCTCAGCAATCACTTTCCGTGTTGTGCATTGTACAATGTCTGAAAGCCATTGTTTCATATATTTTGTCTATTTTCCCAGTTGTTTTAAGAGGAAGGGTAAATCTGGTCTCTTTTATTCTATCATTACCAGAAGCAAGCCATAAACTGTTTAAAGTCAATTGTGTTTCTTCAGAACAGCAACAAACAGGAAATGTAACTTTAAAATGATACCTTTTTCGGTAGCAGAGATAAGGTACCCAGAATATATTTAACAAAAGATGTGCAATTTGTAGAATATTATTAACTATGCTAAAAATAAATTATTTAATACCTAAATGAATGGATAGAAATATAATGTTAATGGATAGGAAGACTCAATCACATAAATTTATCTGTAGATCAATGTAATACCAATGAAAAAAATTTTCAGCTTTATTGAGGTATGATTGACATATAACATGTAAGTTTAAGGTGTACAATATGTGCATTTGATATACTGAAAAATGATTACCATGATAGCATTTCCTTTGCTGTGCAGATGCTTTTTAGTTCTGTGTAGTCCCAGTTGTTTTTTTGCTTTTGGTTTCAAATCCAAGACCCATGTCAAGGAGCTTACCCTCTTTTCTTCTAGGAGTTTTATGGTTGTAGGTTTTTCGTTCAAGCCTTTAATGCATTTGACTTGATCCCTGTGTATGGTGTAAGATAGGGGTCCAGTTTCGTTCTTTTGCATGTGGCTGTCCAGTTTTCCCACCACCATTTATTGAAGAGTTTGTCCTTTCCCCATTGTATATTCTTGGCTCCTCTGTCATGAATTAGTTGACCATATATGCATGGGTTTATGTCTGGGCTCTCTATTCTGTTTAATTGATCTATGTGTCTGTTTTAATGCCAGTACCGTTCTCTTTTGATTACTGTAGCTTTATAATACAGTTTGAAATCAATAAGTGTGATGCCTTCAGCTTTGTTCTTCTTTCTCAAGATTGCTTTTGCTGTGCAGGGTCTTTTGTGGTTCCATACGAACTTTAGGATCCTATTTCTGTGAAAAATGCTATTGGAATTTTGATAGAGGTTGCATTGGATCTGTAGATGTCTTTGGGGAGTATAGTCATCTTAGCAATTTTAATTCTTCCAATGCATGAGCACAGAATATCTTTCCATTTATTTGTGTCTTCTTCA
Organism: Phocoena phocoena; assembly: GCF_963924675.1. Classification (NCBI taxonomy): domain Eukaryota; kingdom Metazoa; phylum Chordata; class Mammalia; order Artiodactyla; family Phocoenidae; genus Phocoena; species Phocoena phocoena. The sequence continues at coordinate 166,119,524 of NC_089220.1, forward strand.
ATTTCTCTTATCAATGTCTTACAGTTTTTTCTTTCTGATAGTTTGTTGTTAGTGTATAGAAATATAACTGATTTTTATATATTGATTTTGTATACTGCAAGTTTACTGAATTTTCAAATTTGTTCTAACCATTTTTTGGTGGAATCTTCAGAGTTTTCTGTATATAATATCATATCATATAAAATAGAGGTAGTTTTACTTCTTTCTTTCCAATTTGGCTGCCTTTTATTTTTCTTGTGTAATTGCTCTGACTAGCGCTTCCAATACTATGTTGAATAAAAGTGGGGAGAGTGGGCATCCTTATCTTGTTTTTGATTTCAGAGGAAAAGCTTTGAGCTTTTTACCGTTGAGTATGATGATAGTGGTGGGCTTGTCATATATGGTCTTTATTATATTGAGGTATATTCTCTCTATATCCAGTTTGTTGAGTATTTTTATCATGCAAGGATGTTGAATTTTGTCAGATGGTTTTTCTGCATTTATTGAGATGATCATATGATTTTTATTCTTTATTTTGTTAAAGTGATGTATCACAATAATTGATTTGTAGATGTTGAATCATTCGTACATCTCTAGAATAAATCCCACTTGGTCATGATGTGTGTTCCTTAAAGTACTGCTGAGTTCAATTTGCTAATACTTTGTTCAGGATTTTTGCATATGTGTTCATCAGGGATATTGGCCTGTAATTTTCTCTTCTTGTAGTGCCCTCATCTGGTTTTGGTATCAAGATAATTTTGGCCTTGCAAGATGAGTTTGGGAATGTTCTCTCCTTTTATATTTTTTTGGAAGAGTTTGAGAAGGGTTGGTATTAATTCTTCTTTAAGTGTTTGGTACAATTTACCAGTGAAGCCATCTGGTCCTGGACCTTTCCTTGTTAGAACTAGTGAAATATATGATAGCTTTTGTTTTGTGTGGAACTTAGCAAGATGTTTATAAAATTGCATGAAAGAGCAAAAGACTAGGAATACCCAAGACACTCCTTAAGAAGAACCCTTGCCCAACCAGATATCATGATTTATATGAGTCAGATTTGCACAATCTGTTTGGATAGATTGGGTTTCTAATCCTGCCTAGATACCATTTATTTCTCTGAGCCTCAGTTTCCTCATCCATATAACAACAGTGCCCACTTCACAGGGTAATGATGAGGAATAAATAAGTTACCATGTAAAAAGTACTTGGAACAGTATCTGACATATCATACATGTCAACATGTATTAGCTATTTTATTATTATTTAGTTCTAATCATTAAGACAGCAAAGACAAATGGATATTTGTCTATTAAGGGATAGACAAAGAGATAAACAAAACATATTCAAGAATTCGGAAAAGACTCACACAAAAATGGAAATGAATAAATGACAGAGCTGACATTGCAGATCCATGGGAAAGGATGTATTATGGTGTGGTGTAATTGATTGCTTGATTATCTACGTGGGAAAAAATAAAAACGGATCCTTTCCTCACACTAAAAACAAAAACAAACCAAATGTTCATCAACTGCAGAATGTAATATGCTCCAGTCATGGGCCACTATATACAGTGAAAATGGATGAATTACAGTTTGTCATGTACATACATATAGGAATCTCAAGAAACATAGTGCTGAAATAAAAGTAAGTCACAGAAGCACAAATATTATTTGAGGTCATTTATATAAAGTAAAAAAAAAAAAAAGCAAAGCCAAACAATATAATGTTTATAGATATATGCACATTTGCAGAACTATGAAAAAAACAAGAGAATCATTAAAACTTAATCCAGCGAAGCTGTCACATCAGGGTCCAAGGGGCATGTGACCAATTGGAAGCACTTAGAGGATTTCACATTCTCCAAAGCTAGTATTTTATATCTAAAGCTTGGCAATAGGTGTGTGGGTGTCCTTGTTTTTTTTTTTATCTTTACATTTTAGTATAGATCCTTTTTATATTTGCTGTATCTCAAACTTTTTAAAAATTATCTGAGTAGTACCTAAAAATCTAAGTATCATTTATGTGGTATATCAATAGTTTCCCACTTCCATAAATAAGTTATATAATAAGTTATATTTGATATTTAAAAATTTTAATACTGTGTAATAAACTCTTTGCCATAACCTAAAAAAACAACCTCTATGTTGTAAATATCCCATGAAGAGTTTTTCCAAACAGCAGATTTTCCAGGGGTTAGAATTAGGGGTCTCCTGAGGACATAAACAAAGACGTCAAGGATACAGAAGTGAAGGAAGCCAAGGGCTGTGAAATGACGTTAAAATATAATGGAAAATGAACCTGTATTTCACAGTTTTCTTAACTGCCCATAAGTGGGTACATTTTTCGTCTATGATATTTTTTTTTAGGGAGGAAAACAATTATCTGAATAATCCTACCTTGGATTGGAGTTGCAAAACAATCCAAAAAGAGACCTTTAGAGCCTCATCTGGTTTTGGAAATTAGAAGTGTCTAAAAACTGAGAAACACCAAACCTCTCTTTAAGATACATGCCGCTCTGTTTCTCTGCATAAATATCTGCATTGCCTTGTTTGTGAACACGGGTCTGCAGAGATATGAGGGTTATATGAGGGTTCTTGCACAGCATGGCATAAATTCTTTCTTTCATCCACTCTAAAGAGTATTCAGTGACTGGGGTGAGCTTCTTTTGCTTCATAAAACAGATGCAGACTGCTCAGTGGATCTTTATTCACTCAGAAAAAAAGTGGGGCACTCTGGTATAGGAGCTTCTATAATATAATTCAGGGCAAATTTTGGAAAGTTGAGGCCAAAGCATCTGCTAGCAAGGATTCTAAAGCCATGAGGGGAACCTCTCCCTTACTTCGAGGAGGGTGTGCTGTTCCTTTCAAGAAAAAGAGATGCTCTCTGAGGAAAAGAAAGGACAGTGGCAGGGAAGCAGAGATAGGAGACAAGTTGTGAAAGCGTGGTTTTAGAGTCTTTCGGAGGCAAATCCACCTCTACTTGCTCTTTACCGTTAGAGCAGTCGTTTGCATTTGTCTTTGTTAAAGTAAGGAAGAGAGAAGGGAATTAAATTCCAATTCCAAGGGCTTTGCATCCTCTGTTTGCAATGTGGCTGTGTGACAGTGCGAGGGGACTTGTTGGGTCTGCTGGCAGCCATGGTTTGGCCAAACAGAAAAAAATCACATCTCTTCTCTGGTAGCAGAATGACTCTGCGCATCTCCTTAGATCCATCTTGCAAAAACAGAATTTGCATCTAGGCATTGCCCAGAGGCTACAGAAAAACGGAGAGAGGGGGAAGGTGGACCATTGTCTAGCCCTAGTTTCACGAGGAGAAATTACAGTGCCAACTGTGTACAAATCTGAATATGAATAATTTTTATTGTGATAAAATATACCACTTTGACCATTTTAAAGTGTCCAGTTCTGTGGTAGTAAGTGCATTCGCATTTTTGTGCAGCTATCACCACCATCCACCTCCGGAACTTTTTTATCTTTCTTAATTGAAACTCTACCCGTTCCACACGATTCCCCATTCAACCCCCTCCACAGCCCCTGGTAGCCAGTGTTCTACTTTCTTTCCCTATGTATTTGACACCCTAGGTGCCTTATATAAGTGTGATCCTACGATATTTGTGCTTTTATGACTGGCTTATTTCATTTAGCATAATGTTTTCAAGGGTCATTCATGTTAAAGCATATGTCAGAATTTCCTTCCTTTTTAAAGCTAATACTCCCTTGTATGCATACACCACATTTTGTTCACCTATTCATCTATCGATGGACAATTAGGTTACTTCCATCTTTTGACTACTGTGACTAACGCTGCTATGAACATGGGTGACAATTATCTGTTCAAGTTCCTGCTGTCATTTATTTTGGGTATATATCCAGAAAGAAAATCACTGGAGCATATGGTAATTCCACATTTAATTCTTTGAGGAACCACCAATACCATTTTGCACAGTTGGCTGCATCATTTCACATTCCCACCAAAAGGGCACAAGGGTTCCAATTTTTCCACATCCTTCCCAGTCCCTGTTATTTTCTGACTTGGGGGGATTTTTGTTTGTTTATTTGTAACGTTCATCCGAATGGGCATGAGGTGATTTCTCACTGTGGTGTGTTTTTTTGTCTGCGTTGGGTCTTCCTTGCTGCACATGGGCTTTCTCTAGCTGCGGTGCGCGGGCTTCTCATTGCGGTGGCTTCTCGTTGCGGAGCACGGGCTCTAGGCACGCGGGCTCAGTAGTTGTGGCTCACGGACTCTAGAGCACAGGCTCAGTAGTTGTGGCTCACGGGCTTAGTTGCTCTGCGGCATGTGGGATCTTCCTGGACCAGGGCTCGAACCCGTGTCCCCTGCATTGGTAGACGGATTCTTAACCACCGCGCCACCAAGGGAAGTCCCCTCCTTGTGGTTTTGATTTGCGTTTCCCTAATGATTAATGATGTTGAGCATCTTTTCATGTGCCTGCTGGCCTTGAATAAGTTTTAAAGGTGTGCAATCTTATATTCAAAGAGCCGGTTTTTAATTTCACTGTGTCTTGGTGGCTGGTTTCTTTATTACTTTTGTGTAAAATTTACTGTGGTTTGAATAAAGAGAAAAGAGAATTGTAATCTTTAAACATTTAAAAACAACATTTGTGTTGTCTTTGGTGGTGGAGCACATTTCAAAATGTTTAATGTTTAATGGATGCACTTTCTCATCATCTTGCATCAAAAGTTAATTGAATATATAGCACATTGTTAATTCATTCAGTTTTCTTATTCACATCATGATTTCTTGAACCCCTTACCACCACTAAATCAGAGCATTTTAAAGCCTATGGAAACCAGAAAGGATTTCTCTGGTATTTCAGAAAAAGCAGCAGGTATCTGTTGAACTAAAGGTCATTCTATATTTCCACAAGTGCCTGGAAGTTCTGAAATAACCTCTTCTTACTTTTTCCTTTTTTAAGATTTGGCTTTTACTAACCTGGAATATTCAACATGTTGGATGTTTTATAATAACTAAGAACATGAGCAAGATAATTTGAAATTATACACATGGAGCCCCATCACCTTTTTAAGTTACTGCAAGAATTAATAAGCTCATGCGCTTGCCAAATAATCATTGTGTGTTGCTTGCCTCCTTCAAGTCTTCATTGGATTTATCTGGGTTTTTTTTGCTTCTCAGAACTATACAGATCTAGTTAGAATTCTTTAAAAGGAAGGTGGGCGGTGTCCTCCATCACCATCGCCTCATGTGCATTTAGAGTAAAAGGTACTGCCCATTTGAATTACAAGTATTTTAAAACCTCATAGATGAATCTGAATACACTATTATTACCAGTAAGTCATAAGAATAACTTTTAGGTTACTCAGTGTTTTCAAGCTGTTATATTTTAAGTTCTACTTTCAGTAATATCACTGAAATCCAGCCTATTAAGAAATAGCTTGTCTTTACTTTAGGATTCTACTGTTAAATAGAAAATTTTAACTTGCACTTAGAGCAGATATGATTCTTAAAATGGCACATGGGAAACCAACCGTCTGTAACTACTGAATTCCAGCCTCTATCACAACCTGGCCGTCTAACACATTTTTGGACAACTTTTTCAGACTGCTTCCAAATCTACGCTTGGTTCCGATAAGTTGTTCTGCCTCCTCTGTATGGGAATGTTTTGCAGTAAAAACCAAAAAAGTTCTTCTTGGCACTGACAATTTTATAACATACCGAAGCATGTCCTAAATAACTTTAAGGTTCTTTTACAATATAGAAGTGCAGATGGGTGACATCATGGTGTAAAGCAACTTTTATTGAGCTCATAAAAAATCGTTTTTTAAAGGATTCTTAGAAATTAGAGTTGTTAAATCAAGAAATCTCTCTGTCACGTTTAACTAGGAAATTGAAGAATCTGAACATACAAGCCTTTTTCTGGAATCTTAAGCATGAAAAATTTTACAAGGTACGTTCAGACCACAGACTCAGTTATTCAGGCATTCAGACTATTCCTCTGTACATCTAGCGACCTATATAAATTAACTATAGGTACAAAATGGCAAAGCATGGTAGAATCCAGCCGGCCAAAGTGGTGGGTGTTACTCCTGGTCCTGCTGTGTTTTGCCATTGTTAGAATCAATATTGGCTGTTCGTGGAAATCATCATGAAGCTTACCTTGAGTCCCTGGATGTGATGTAAGGTCTAACTAGAGGGAGGTAATTTGAGAAATTGTCCACATCTAGATTTGGAACCAGAGCACAGTGTGCTCAGTCAGACGTCGAATGAGGCAAGGAATCCATAAAGCAGGTTTTAGTCAAGGAGATAGGAATCAGAACGATATTGTCATTCACAGACGGTTAATTGGCTGCTATAGAACAGAGATCAGCAAATAACAGGTAACTCTGTCACAACTGTTTTTATAAATAAAGTTTTATTGGAACACAGCCTTGCCCAATCACTCATGTTTGGTCATTGACTGCTTTCACACTCCGATAGCAAAGTTGAATAGTTCCAGCAAGGATCATATGGCTCTCAAAGCTGAAAATGTTTACCGTCTGGCCCCTTACAGAAAAAGTTCGCTGACCTGCTGCTATGTAAAAGACCCTGCTGGGATACCTAACTAGTCTTCAGGAAGGACAAATAGGAAAATTCATCATTTACATCCACAAAAATTATTACCTTTAATTCATGTGTTATTTTACAATTGTCAAAGTGCTTTCGTATTCATTATCTTACTTGATCGTTGCAACAACCCTGTGATAGAAACAGAACAGATACTAGGACACCTTTTTCAAGGTGATTTGGCTGTGAGAGGTGAAGTGACTTCTCTGTGGCGACATAGCAGATGGGGGTGTTTCTATAGGCAGGGTGAGCTCCGAAGGCAGACCAATCTTACCAAGTTGTTTTGCTTGACGTGTGGCCAGAGAACAAGAGCAGGAGGCAGGGACTGGAAAGGGCAAGACGCCTGGGAGGTGCTGGTACTCAAGCACCTGTTCTCCTCGGGAGAGCGCGGCCACCCCCTCAAGTTCCTTCTCCCCAAACCTTCTCCACGGGCTTGTTGGCGCCACCCCAGAAGCTCCTCACTCACACCTTCCAGGCGGCCACTCTCCCACCTGCTCCCCAGTGCAGGATATGTGCTTCCAGCCTGGAACTGCTTGACCCCCACGATTCCAGACTCGGGCACACTTTCTCTGCAGGAACCTCTTGCAGCTACGGGCTTGCGGTGCATTCAGGGGTTTGGCACGACATCTAAGAGGACAGAGGCACTTTTCCCAGGTCACCGCTGTGACTAAACAAGCACTGAATGTTCACACTCACTGTGCAGTGTGAATTACAGTCAGCCTTTTTTGATGTCTAGAGCTGAGGGCAGACTCTCAGGCCAGACTGCATTCAAATCTCAGCTTCAGTACCTTCACTCTGTGAGATTTGAGGTGAGTTTCTAGGACTCTGAGTGCCATAGTTTACTCATCTGTAAAATGGGGATGAGAGCACACACCAAATCGGCCATAAACACGGTGGTCCAGAGACCAGGGATGTTCATATTCGTCCGACGAAAGTGTTGCTCAGGAAACCCTAACATCTGTCATCAGTTTTCCTCATGTTCTTCCTCTTAGGGTGACTGTGAGGGATAAATAACTTAGAACAGTGTTGTGTATATAAAAAATGCACAATAAGTATTAACAATCACTATTAACGATCATTACTCTCTCAAAGAGAGCCAGGGTCCTGTAGCAGCCTGTCGTATTTTCATCTTGGGAGGCATCTCTGTTGTCTTGGGGGACCTGTTGCCTTTAGCCTCTGAATTGGACATGCATTGTCATCTACAATTTCTCACCTGCCCAAGGGACATCCTGCAGGTTGGGATAACTCAGTCCCTGTCGACAACTCCAAGGTGCACTGGGAAGACACTAATCATTCCAACTTCTGAGGCAGTGTGGCTGCCTGGGAAGGTGGCCAGGGCCAATGCAAGTGTCCAGATCAAGGGGAAAACCCCAGTTAGACAGGACACAGAACTCTCATCACGCAAGACTTCTCTTACGGATCATGAAGGAATGGGGGAGCATATTCCCTTATGGATGATCTCAATTTCCATGTCAAAACAAAAGGAAGTTTGTTCAAAACCTATAGGAGGGATTTGGGTGGTTACAAAATCAGAATTCAGGAGCTATAGCACAGGGTCAGAGCCAGGAGGAAGAGAGTTCCTGGGAAGAGCTGGGCGGTTTACCCAAGCCCCGTTCTCCAAACATCATAATGTTGTCTCTTTCATGAGGAATTATGTCAGCAGAATGTGGATTTTTAGGGGAGTGGGCGGAGCTAGAGGCGTCCAGATGTGATGCTAAATAAAGATATATGTGGGGAGGGGGTCTGGGAAGAGCAAAAGTACGATGAACACTAGTGAGGAACTTTTAGTGATAATACTAAAAATGGGTCAGTAAGATGTTCTAATACTGAAAGAGTGGCTAGTTTACAATAGGGAATGTTAGAGAAGGAAGAAAACGTCCTTCTGAAGAGGATTATCAGTCAATTCCAGAGGTGCTGACAGATTGTGAGACTCAGGGAGAAAATCTAGAGTGCCTGGGGGGTCAAGGTCATCATTAGTACACGTAAGAAGTTTGTTACAAAGAGTCTTAAGTAGAAAGCTAACATCAAGGTCCAGAGTGTTGACCAATGCTGTGATTAGGTCATTGTGGAAAACAAGTGGGAATAAAGCCCAAGAATTCAAAGTAAGCCTGAGTCCAAAAACTCAGCTAGGGAATGATCTTAGTCTGGAAGTGTTGTTAGGATCTGGAGTAGATGGACAAGTTGCCTGTTGATCACAGGAGAGGTATTGTCTGAAATTGTCTACTGTAGACTAAAGGAGCTTTCTTGGAACAAGCTGATAGATGTGTACTCTTTCCCAGAGAAAGGGAGGGTTTGTTCTGTATGGGCTGGTCTCTACCCTGAGCTCACTCACGATTCAAACAAGGATCCTTGTGATCCAATGGCAGCTTCCTAACTTTGGAATCAGACAATGATAAAGTAACATAGACCACAAATTTTCCTCTTTCCCTTTTCCCTTTTGTGCTGGGAATCTCGGAGCCAAATTTGCTATCTGACCGAAGTGTGGAAATATATTTCCATGTTCTGACTTTTCTTCCAGCCTCTATTATTATTTATTTCTTATTTTAACTTCACATTAAGTTCCGTCTAGTAGTGTACGTATTTTGTAAGTCAACTAAGATCCTTTTCTGAAATGAGGCAAAGAGAGAAAAAAATTAGTAAAACCTGTGCTCTTAATTTCCATCTTCCATTTCTATAAGGGTTTTTTTGGGCTGGTTTGGGATTGCATGGGCAAGCAAATGCTTCTGTGTCAGCTTTCACTTATTTTCTTGGTTTAAAGTAAACATATACCACCATTGTTAACCAGACTTTATGATGGCCTGAGGGTTTGATATACACGAATTCACAAAGCATCCCAGGATACTTCCAGTGAGTAGAGAGGAAAGATATTGAACCATGTGGTATTCTTCAATGTGCTTTAAAATATTGATCTTGTGGATGAACTAACGTTGTTGATTTTTTTAAAAAATTTATTTATTTTTGGCTGCGTTGGGTCTTCATTGCTGCGTGCGAGCTTTCTCTAGTTGCGGTGAGCAGGGGCTACTCTTTGTTGCCGTACGCAGGCTTCTCATTGCAGTGGCTTCTCTTGTTGCAGAGCACGGGCTCTAGGCACGTGGGCTTCAGTAGTTGTGGCACATGGGCTTAGTTGCTCCGCGGCATGTGTGATCTTCACAGACGAGGGCTTGAACCCATGTCCCCAGCATTAGCAGGTGGATTCTTAACCACTGTGCCACCAGGGAGGCCCCCTAATGCTATTTAAATGGATGCATTTTTCCTGCAGACATGTAAAGTCTATTGTCTGAGTGACAAGGTAAGACAAGTATTACAGCTGAAACCAAGTATATTTACTGAAACTCTGATTACTTGACAAGTGAAATAGGTTTGGTGTTCTCAGACAGTTGCCCTGGAACCCCCATAAGGGGCCCACCAGGTAACCTGCTCATGACAGGTGGTCTCTAAAACTGGAGGGAGCAAACAGCCCTGCAGGTGGCCCTCCCCCCTTAGGTGCAGCAGCACCTGGAGGGCAGCCAAGGAAAGCCTGGTCTGGGCACAGGGAAGGGAGATGCCCTAGCACGGCTCCAAAGCCTGCGGAGCATCAGAGTCACTTGAGAATCACTTTTTAAAATATTTTGGAACCCCTCCTGGGTGTTCTCCACCATTTGAATCCACTGGGCCTGAGATGGAGGGAGCCTCAGGGATGTACTTGTATATATATATATATATATATATATATATATATATATATATATATATATATGTGTGTGTGTGTGTGTGTGTGAGTGTGTGTGTGTGAGTGTGTGTGAGTGTGTATGAGTGTGTGTGTGTATATATATACATATATATGTACACACACACATACATATATATTTTTTCTCAGGGGTCTCCAGAGAAACAGAACCAATAGAAAAAGATAGATAGATAAAAAAATATATACATAAATAAGATGTTTGTTATATATATGTACACGTATATATACATATATATGTGTGTGTATATTTAACAGGATAGATAGATATATATAAATAGGATGTATGTTTTATATATATATACACACACACATACATACATATGTGTGTGTATATGTTTAACAGGATAGTTAGATACAAATATACATATAAATAGGATGTATGTTATGTATATACAGATATATATACATATATATGTGTGTGCATATATGTTTAACCGGATAGATGGATGGATAGATCTAAATATATATATAAATAGGATGTATATTTTTTATATATATACACACACATATACGTATGTGTGTGTGTATGTGTAATATGTTTAAAGGATAGATAGATAGATAGATAGATGGGTCCTATTGGTTCTGTTTCTCAGGAGAACCTGACTAATGCAGTCCCCGCCTGTACAAGCAGCCTGCTCCGTAGTCGACCTTGTGTTTTCCCTCTGCTTCATAAAATGTGTCTAATTATACTGGGCTCTCCCAGAGAATGAAAGTGCACTGCAATGAGCCGTAATTCCATTCCTCAGAAATGCTTGTATCCCCGTTACACAGGTAAACCACCTGCTTCCAATGGCGTTAGGATGACATTACGCTTCTTTCCTCATCCCTATCCTTGCAGCCGGCTGCCCAGGCTACAGTCACTGCCATGCGCCGTAGGTCTTCAGCAGCCATGTGCTCTGCACACCTCGGGGTCCAAGATATGTCGTTGTCGGTCATGGTTCTGAGGCGTGATTTAAAGTGCGAGCCTGGCCTTGAGAGCAGCCACTTGGCTGGTGAGTGAGCTTTTCTGACTGCCTGATCCTGTGTCTCAACTCCGACGTTCCCCGCTCGACTGTCTGTGATGTGGTCAGGGTCAGTTTCTTTATGAAATCTGTTCTTGAAAAAAAAGCTGACTGCTAGTGCTGATGAAGAAAATGAAGAAACCCACAGAGGCCTAAGAAAGCAGTGGTCCTCAGGCAGAAGTAGAAGCTAATGTGGATAAAGTAGAGCATGGAGCTATCCTATTTGGACAGAATTACAAAGAGTAAAGGGGTCACTTAAGTCTGTAGTTATACTTTCTGGTATTTAAAGGGATGGATTTTATGATAGCACAGTATTTGCGAATGTAGTGAGTAGTTCATTTTGTTGGCAGGACGCAGTTCTCATGTTATCAGGGGTCTTCTCTCACGTTGCTTTCTCCCAGATCTACGGGTTGGAAATCGGGAATGTAATCTTACAGTGGTCTCTCTGGTCTGGGTCAAGGGTTTGATTTTGTAGCTCTCATATTTCATAAGGCCGTACTAGACCTGTTGGGAATCATTAAAACTGTAAACTTTTAGAAGGACACAACAAGGAAATTCACATTTATTGGGTGCTATCATGTGCCAGACAGACAAGGTGCAGATTTGTCACTTTGGTTAAATTACTATCACACAATTTTATTGATGAAAAAAAAAAACAACTTGCCCAGGGCCAGGCCCACATTTAGAATTTAGAGGTAACTTTAGGTCCAATTGATTCCAAAATTTATACTCTTTCCAGCTCATAATTCTGCCTCTGAAAAGTGCTAAGTACCTGAGCATTAATCAACTGTCAACGGGGAACAGCGGTATTTACACAGGGAGTGAAGTAGTGTGATCACATAGTCCCAGAATCTTTTTATAGTTCATAGAGTTTGTGGAGACTCTCCCCAAGGGAAAACAGAATAATTGAGGTTGGAAACAGCTTAACCCCAGTCATAAAAATCGCTGACGTGGGAAACTAAGAGGAAAATGGTTGCCCTTAGTGGGGAAAGGGTTGTGTGCCCCTGATACAGGCTGTGTGTTCAGTTGGTGGAAGGAATGTCTTCAGCCTCAGAAAATATGACCTCTGGAACACACTTTGTTTTTATATCACTACTATTGGTCTTTCAGAAAGCATGGTAATTACAAGTATTCATTTGTTCATTAGAATGAAGTCTAAACTCTTTAAAAGGTGAAATAATTTATATCTTTTCCTCAGACGCCCCCCGCACCTCACACATACACACACACACGCACACCACACCACATCTCACTGACACACAGCTCCCCTTATCATGAATTAGTAGGTATCCCATGGCAGCCCAAACAGGTATGGAAATTACATTCTTCTGTTTTCTCGCTATTCCACGGTTCTACACGAGTTCTGTAAACAGCAGAAGTAATTTGTAGGCGGGCATTCATTATATGGTCAGCCCTTGGAATATAATATAGAAATGTGCTAAAGTAAGGAAATATTTGCTTAAACTAATGCCTGGAAACTGAATGTGGTATGCACTTCATCGTAATATAAACTGCATATCTATGGGGATATACGTATGCGTATAGCTGATTCACTTTGTTATAAAGCAGAAACTAACACACCATTGTAAAGCGATCATACTCCAATAAAGATGTTAAAAAAAAAAAAGAAAAAAACCCTGCACATCTGGCTTATTTTCATATATTGTACCTGAGTGGGTGGGGTGATATTTATATTCTTTTTCCACTTTTGAGCTGTCTGGTGTCATCCAGTCTGTGCATTCTAGGAAGTTGTGTGTGTGTGTGTGTGTGTGTGTCTATTTTACATTCCCTCTTCCAGCATCTGCCGTTCACTCTGAGTTGGAGCATGTACCATTGCAAAACTGTCACCGGCATCTTCGAAACACACATGTACATTCCACAGGTCAAGTAACTGGGCTATGTGACTGCATGATGGCTTTTTGTTTAAAAGAAATCCAAGTGGCAAGGCCAGCACTTTCTGTCCAGCAGCACTTTATACTGTTAACTGTGGCAGCTGAAAAGTGAAGCTCAAAGGATTTTTTAGAAGCTGCTGCCCCAGCAGGTAGCATTCTGGGGTTGGTTCTTTTTATCGTTGTTTGTTTTTTTTTTTCTTCTGCTGTTTAAAATGTCCAAACCCTCTCGCTTGGCTAGACCTTTCTTTGCTAATGCAGCTTCTAAGCTGCCAACATCTAGAAGGGATGATTTAAACAGCAAACAGAAAAAAAACAGCTTAGGGGAGAAGATTTTGAAAACTGGAAGAGAAGGAAATTTGGTCAAACAGCAGCAGGTGCAAACGGCAGCCACTCCTGCCCAGCGGAAGACTTCGCCACACAAAGGTAATGTTTTAAATCAGCTGCTTTTGTCAGTTTAGGCTTAGAAACTTCTCTCTTAATAATACTGCCACGTAACTTGAATAAGACTCTTTATGGTTTCAAAAACTTACCCGTGTGAGCGTGACATTTTCTAAAATCCTAGAGTGCCTTGCTAAAATAACCAATAATTAGGAAGATGGAGGTATTAGAACTTTCTTTCATGAATTAAGGAATGATGAAAGAAAAACTGATTGCTTTCCCTTCTCTTCAAGAATGAGAGATGTTACTCTTGGTTGTGTTTCACAGTCTTTCTTAATCCAGTTGTATACACATATTAAGTTATTAATCCAATTAATAACACATATTAAGTTTCTTTTTTATTGCTTATCTATATGAAAAGAAACAAAAAAAGAAATAATATGTTCTAAAAACACATCATTAACTAGCAAAAGAATTTTTGCATGCGTAGTTTTTTGCAGTCTCTTTGAAAAATGAATTTGTGTCTGAAATGATAATCTAACGATATGGTTCCTGGCCAAGCATGACAAAAATCTCTGCTAACGTTGTTACCTGAAGCATTTAAATGAGTCTTCTCAGGTGATTATTAGAAATTTTCACTGAACAAGAATACTGTTGGGTTTTTGACATGGAATTGAGAAATGGAACAACCAAATAAAGCCATCTATTGTTTTTGTGTATATAATCACAGAGGACAATGAAATCATAGCTTAAAATATCATCATAATTTCCTTCATTATACCAAGACCCACATATTCAATCACTAAACATTTATAATAGTTATTTTAATACATTTTGAACTCTCTATCAAAAATGTAATATTTTCAGCCCTGTGATTTTGTACTAAAATAAAAAATTGTTTTAATATACTCATTCTTATAAATAGAAGTTTTTATTTTGTAGAAAAAAATAAGTTCAGTGTATAATTTTAGTCCTGACCTCTTCTCTATTAAAAACTGTTACCAATGAATATGCAGTTATACCGTTTTGTGCCAGGTGCTATTTTAAGGATGCAAATTTCTGTCTGGAAATTTAAAATTTTTCCCTTAATGTGGCTTATTATTGATTTATCCCCTGTGATCAATGAAGTGTTTGTACAAAAACTATTTCGTTAACCAAACTGCTTTATAAATGACACATACAGTGAGCACTGAAGGACTTTAAAATGCTTAATAGGCTGAGTTTCAGCTGCCTAAAAGGAAAGTTCTCTTTGATGTTATAATAGTCTAAAAAATTATTCTAAAATGGAATGCCAATCACCTCAATCTGAAAAGTGTCCAAACATTTATATGGTGTATATATATATATATATATATATATATATATATATCTGTGTCTGTGTCGGATATACTGGGGAGGGAGTTTTTAAACGAACAATCTAAGGCTAAATGCTTATCCCGAAGATTACTCAAAATACTGACCTTCTTTCAGCAACCTATGGGGTTTGAATGGACTTAGTGCGTGAAAATAGTTTTTCTTTAATAACAAATTTGGTTTGGGGGTTAGTTAAAAGTTATTTGAAACCAAGAATGATTATCAAGGTACAAGGTCCCTATAGATAATGCACGTTTTTGTAAAAAATAAACTGGGGGCAGATTAAAATATGGTGGTATTTCCTTTGCGTCTCCCTGAGAGGAGGATCCAGGCTGTCCAAAAGGAAAACTTCAAGAATTTTGAAATTGGCAGCAGGACTGGATTATTTGGAACGACAATACTCATCAGAATGTATATTTGTTTTTCTTTTTAATCAGAATCCTTTTTTCATGGCCACACGTCATATCATACAGAACCAATAGGAACCTTTAATTGTTGGAGAACAGGGCTAAGGCTCTCTTTATAGGATAGTCATGTTGTATTAGGCTTTTACTTAAAGTGGTTATTATAAGATCAAGAAATCCAAATAATAGTCATGCTATCTTAGATTGTGTTGAGTTGGTATATGCGTTCCTACCCATGGCAATAGGATCTTAGTGTTCGTTCTTTAGAATGTTTATTTCATGTGATCCACAAGGTTTAGTTTAGTCTCTTTATGTAAGTTCTCGTGGACCTGACTTCCTTTTTTCCCTTGTGTAATTTGTTTGGTAATGTATGTGTATTCTGGTACCTTTTTAACTTAAAAAAAAAAGTTAGCCTCTCATTTAGTTTATTCCTTAAATTAGTGCAGTGAGCTTTCCCTTTGCTTCTTTTCTATGCCCCCCTCTCTACCTCTTAAATTTTATCTTCTGTACTTTTGTTTTCTTATTAAAAAGGTTGATAACAGTTATTTTTTCGTTATCATAATTCATGGTTTATCTATAGGCTAATTCTAAAAGTTGAAAATCAATAAAGTATATAAGTAGTAAGAGTTCATAAATATTTTCATTGCAAAGCCAAAAAGTGTGCCATCATCATTTTCTCTTACAGCCTTAAAACTCTTTTTATTCTTCTCTCCTCAGCATTTCCAATTCTCCCAAGGACAAATGGATCTCATCCTGTTTATAAAAACTCATTTTCAGATACTTCTTTCTGTATCCCTCAGTCCTTCAAGGCTTTTCTCCATAACCTTTCAGGATCAAGAAGTGTTGACGAGAAGTCCCATGTCGTTCACACATTCCTTTGTAGGTTATTTTTTTCTCTCTCTCTTGAAGCTTTGAGGATATCGTCTTTATCCTTGATGTTCTGAAACTTCTCTGAAGTATTTAAAAGTGTGGGGTTCTTCCCGTTCACTTTTACTGGATATTTGATGAGCCCTTTCAATTTAAAGAGTAATAGCCTTCAGTTCTGGGAATTCTTTTTTATTATTACTTTGATAATGTCTTCCTCTGTATTTGCTCTAATTTTCTCTTTATGGATCTCCTATGAGTTGCCTGTTAACTCTACTGTATCAATTTTCTCATACTTATCCTTCCCTTATATTTTTTATCTCTGTCTTTTTATGTTTCTAGATTGTTTTCGACCTTACCTTTCAACTCTTCTAAGTTTGATCATCATCATATTTTTAATTTCTAAGAAGCTTTTCTTTGATTATTTTGAGACCTAAATACATGGGGGTTCTTTTCTATATATAAGCAGTAGATCTGTGTGCTTTATTTACCTGATGTAGTTATCTTTGTCTGTTCCAGCTTGAAGGTACAGTTCATCCAAGTTTAATGATGTGAGTAACCACATCACTGTGATGTTGGTGTGCTTTTCATTCTGAGCCAATAGTCCATATTGGCCCCTAGAACAGAAAAGCTTGGCAATCAACAAACTTTAGGACAACAGCATTAATATCTAATTTTCACCATGAAGAACTTTCTTCATGATGAAAACTGTCCACATGGAAGATGAATGTTGAAGTGTATATTGAGATGTACCAACAATTTTATTCAGAATCAGGGTACGAGTCAACATCTGAGAATGTGACATTTCTTCCCAAGTTTTCTGTACTCCCCCGAATTCTGTTTAGGTATATTCCTTCAAATTGTCTTGTCCTGATTTTATTCATTTATGTAGCCTCTTAACTCTTCTAAATAAAGGAAAGCATTTTTTTCAGAAGTGGCAGGAGCACTGACCACTATCTTGGTTTGAAAAAATATCTTCTGTCTCCTGTACATTTGTAATGATGATGATGATAGACTTCAACCTTTATTGAGGTCATCCTATGTGGCCAGCACAGTTCTAACCACATTATCAATATATTATCTCAGATAATCTTTAAAACAATCCTCTGACATCCCTAGTTTGTAGATGATAAAACTGAGACAAAGAGTTTCAGTTATTTTCCCAAGATCGTAAGGTAGACAGAAAAAGGTAGAACCAGAATTCTGCTTCTAGCGCTTTTGACTCATGAACCTACACACTTCGCCACTATGCTGAAGTACCTTTTGAGACAGAAAAACAATTCTTTCATCAAAGAAGTTATTAAAAATTAATCAAAACCTTGAGATTGGTTGGACTGGTCCCTGAAAATAACTGTCTGGTGACACTTTGTAGTTCAGAATATGCTCTTCTGTTTTCAGCCTTTTGATTTGTTGCCCAGGGTTGCTGTTTCTTAGATAAAACGAAGAAATGAAGAGGGAAGAGAACAAATTTCAGAGTTAATAAATATATTACAATACTGTAAATGTTTTTTGAATATTGAGGCATGAAAGGTTGCATTGAACATAGGACCTTGCAATCCCAACGTGTACACTCTTGCCTACAGACTTGAGAATGCATGGGTGCGCGCGCACACACAGAAACACAAATACTCTGCGTACAATTCTGGGAAGGCTCTTCCATCTCATGTGACCTGGTGGTCCAAGTACAAGCCTGTAGGACACAAATCACTCAAGTCTAATTCTTTTCTAACGCAGGCTACCTACGTGGCCTTGAGCAAGGCAATTATCTCTCCTGACTGAGTTCCGTCAACCATTAAAGAATAATCGTATGTGGTTTATGGGGTGAAGTCGTGGTGAGGATTAATGACTTAGTTAATGTGTGTCCAGAGCTTTCAAGAGCACATGTGCTGCGTGAATGCTCTAAGTCAAGCACAGTGGCGTCTCTGTTTACCTTCAGTTGCTGTGGAACTGTATTTTTTCACAGATATCACACATGTACTCCCACCAGGAAATCTCCATGATCAACCCCTGATTGCATGCCTTACGCTCTTCTGTTTGCACATGGGGTAACTCCATGTGCATCTTATTTGCCAAAGCACATATCGACTGAGACTGTCTCTGGATACCTGGTGTCCAGTACTGTCCACCTCTGTAAGTCAAAAAGATTAATAACCAGAGCACAAGTGTGTTGTCTCTCTAGTAGGGTTCAAATTCATTCTCGATACTGCTGAGGACTACAGTGACATTAAGCCCTTGTACATTAGACTTTCGCACAGGCAAGTAATGTGGAAGGTAATCATGTCTATAGGTAGGCAGTGTTGCCAAAAGGTGTCCTCAATGGACTGCTTTTACGTGTAACAAGCTGATAATACCAGTGAACAGTCATCAACCACTGGTAGGGCCTGCAATTTGTCTAGTACTTTCCAAAAGCAGCAGTGGTTTTGTACTGACCGTGTATGTCCTTTATCTGGTTGCCTTTGTGACCAACACCTCTCACTTTAGAGGAGAGCTGAGGTCAAGTACACAGTAATTCTTCAACAAGGCAGTGGTGACATGCTCACGCAGTTACGGAAATCATACTTTTGGCTCTTTATTGATACCGTTCAGTCCAGAGTCATGCATTACACATCTGTATAGCTCAGTAAGTCTCTCTCCAACCTATTATTGAAACTCACGTGGCCTACCTTGGACAGTTGTTTTACAAATAAAATCTGAACATACTTAATGCTGCTTACCAGTATTTAATGGGATATTTTTCTTCAACTAGACGCAGTATGCACTATGACTGTGTGAATATTGAAAATGAACAGTTTCTTCCCGAGTTCGCCTTACTTTCCTTGATTAATCTTATCTATATTTATCTTCCTCTACCTAGTAAGATGAGAAGAAATATAACATGTATTCCCATATTTCGTTTGCTTACTTGATGCTGTTAAAATGTAATATGTCAGAAAAGGAGTATGAGACCACCTCTTAAAATTAATCTGGGGTTTTCTTTGAGTACATCTGTGTGTTATTAGTTACTTTGACATAGTCAATTTATTCTAGAGGGGTCAGTAACTCACAAGTCTGATCAAAAATGAAATGCCCCCGTACCAAAGAAGCATAGGCTACTGAGGAAAAAAAGAATGAACAGTCTCAGAACTTTAGAGTGGGATAAAAACTTTAAAATCATCTAATTTATCTCTCTCTTTTGGTACATATGGAAAAAGCCTAGAGTTACTTCTTTTGATCAAGACTGAAGGTGCACTCTTTGAGCCAGTGTCTTCCAACTCAGTGCTTTTTACCCTTTCCTTTAGCCTACCTGGAAAAGGCAAAAACTACTAGAACTTCATGAAGCTTCCCTTCAAATGTTTGCTTCCTTGACATGGACTCCTTTTGACCTCTGATATGTAACGTCTCTTGTGCTGTGCAACCTACACTCCCAGTTCTCTGTTACTTGCTTCTTCCAAGTTTAAGATTACTGGGCAACGACTGGCCAATGGTTGTGCTAATTCTTTATTGGATATTATACACGTAATTAAACTATAATCAGAGCTCATTTAATACTGAAGAGCTGTGAGCACTATCTCTTACTATGTTTATGTTTCGTTGCTTATCTCTGATGAACCTGATAAAGAAATATATTCCTTAGCTTGATAAAGTTAGAAAATCATAAAATGATTTTCTGTCTCTCCTTTAGCTAGAGTTGAAACCTAAAGTAACAAACTATTTTTCCAAATCTGTTTCTAAAATCTGTATTATTCAGTACCTTCCAAAATTTAGATCTGGGTCCCAGTGAAGTTTTCCTTCTATAAAAAGCTTAAGAGGTTGTATACAATCACAAATGAGAAATTTGCCAACCTCAATAGAATATTTTACTACCTGGGCTACTTTTTCACTTTCATTCCCTATACTCAGATTTTTACTTTGTTGTGTATATTGCTTCTAACTTTGAGTTGTCAGATCTAATGAGCCAGATTCTCTTCAAAATCCTTCTGTTCCATTGGGTTTATTTAAGCAATCAGAATTTGGCCATTTGGAAAAAAAAAATCAGAATTAATATAGATGAAAGAGTTTGTGGTTACCTTGCTATTTGGGGATATAGTTATAAAAATTCTTCCAAGCTAATAAATCATCTCTGTATATCATTATATGCCATATATGTTCTTAAGAATAGTTTCATTGATCTTGGCCATTTAGGAGCAAACTACCATGAATCTCTACTTGTCTGTCTGCCTACAAGGCACTTACTCTTCTATAATCACATAATACCAAACATCTTAGCTCATGTCCAGATATGGGTAGGATGACTGTCTGGGAATTTGAAAACCTACACAGAAGAAAGTCCTTCTTGGTGATGGTGCTATACCTGGTTAACTATTATGGCTTCTTGAGTTAATCATCTCTAGGGTCTTAAATTAAGTAAAAAACTCTACCTCTGTGTTTTCTTCCCACCTTTTTGCAACAGGAAAAAAATCTCAGATGGGTTCAGGTTCATTTTATTTTCCATGTTTCCAAAGTGTACATTTACATTGCCAAAATAAACTAGAGAAAACCACAAACAAGTAAAGAATCCTTTCTTAAAGAAGAAATTTCAGTTGAATGTTATCTGTCAAGAATAGAATTTTTGTTATATTTTGTACTTCTTGATAGTTCATCTTTATAAATACACAAGTTAGACTTTAAAGGAAATTAATTTTTTAAACATAAGTATTTATTCAGACCTTGAAATATTATCCTTATATTTGACATGCTTATCATATTATGCTTATATCTACGTATGCTTATCATATGCATTATGAATATGTATAATATGCTGGTATATTATATGTATTCATTACTTTGAAATTAATAAACTTAAGAAGTTCCAGTTGAATATGTGTTAGATAGACAGACTTTTTTGAGCCAGTATTTTAATACTTGATCTTGGTAATTAGGTTGTTTTCTGATAATATAATTGCTACAATCCCCTACTCACCTAAAAAAATAACTCACTGACTATCTACTCTATGTCCGACATTGTGCTAAATACTAGAAAATTTAAAAACAAACAAAACAAAACCTAAAACATGGTTATTGACTTTGAGGAAGATCATATTGAGATATCCAGGTTATCTGATCTAAATAGAATTCTCTGAATAGGTTTATATACAACATTGAAATGAGCGCATGGGAAAAGCAGAGCAGGCTACTTCCCCCAGGTAATAGGAGTTTACCAGGTAGGGAAGAAAGGATTATAAAAGACCACACTGCATTTATAAAATGGCAAAGTAGACCAGTGTTGACAGAGTGAAACAGAACTGGGGGAAAAAGAGATGGAGGGAGGGAGAGGGCTATTTGGAATGATTTCAGAAGAGAAGAAGATGTTCATATTTCCATTCCTTCAGTAAACAATTATTGGGCCCCTACTATTTGTCAGGTGTTCTCCTACGCTCTAACCAACTCGAAGGCCGTGACAGATGAAGGCTGTGGTTCCACAGGGCTTACTTTATAAAGTGGGTTCTGTGATGAACAGTAAACAAGGCAAAGTCACAGAGTAATGGGAAGCAAGGCAAGGAACTGAGAAAGTCAGTTCTGTTTGTGATATGAATGTGGACCGGCTAGTCAGTATTCAAGAGACAATGCCAGAAAGGAAATTAGAAACGTGGATCTAGAGATCAAAACAGGGCAGGGGCTGCTGATACAGAAAAGTGGATCACCAATATATGAATATTATTTAAAGCCATGGGACTGGATGAAATCACCTATGGAGGATGTAGAAAAGAGACTGTAGCCCATGTCTGAGAAGAGAAGGTGGCCCAGGAGTCCAGAGCACCCCAACATTCAAGGGTCAACACAGGGACAGGGGTAGGACCAAAATCTTAAGGCTTGTGTACACCAACTTGAGAACGTTCTTTTAAAACTCCAGGCCAGAGTATTCTAAACAATCTCTCTCAACAAAACAAATGCATTCATGCCCCCATCTGTGGATACAAACAAATATCCCAAGTAGGAATTTTCTTTGAAATGTTTTATATTTAAAATTATGCAAGCCTGAACTCTAGACCATGCTATATTTTTTTTGAAGATTTTGTTTTTGACGTGGACCATTTTTAAAGTCTTTATTGAATTTGTTACAGTATTGCTTCTGTTTTATGTTTTGGTTTTTTGGCCACGAGGCATGTGGGATCTTAGCTCCCCAACCAGGGATTGAACCTGCACCCCCTGCATTGGAAGGCAAAGTCATAACAACTGGACCGCCAGGGAATTCCCCCATGTTATATTTGATATAACATCACATTTAACTGAATTACCATCAGAATTAAAATGTTTTCGACTGTGCTTAACTTATAGCTTTAGGTATCCACAAAAGCCTATTACATATCACGGGGGTGCCCCTGTTACACTTTAAGAAGAAAGATTCAGCAATGGGGAGCCGTTAAGAGACTTTCAACATCATTTCATTCTTATTTACAATTTCATATTTATATCACAGAATTATTTTATATGGCTTATTACTATTTGGCTGGCTATTCTTCACATATCCCTGAGAGTAGTGTTTTCTGTTTTTTGATTATGAACTTCTTTCTCAGAAGGTGAGGGTTCATTTGCTACTTCAATTTCTAGCAGAACATAATGTGAATTTTTTTATGGTGAAACGTCTATTTTCATTCTTCGAGATTTGTGAAGACGCATCTTGAATATTTAAAGATAATACACTGGGAAAACTTCAAATCTGTTCTATTTGCACCCTATCTATTAATTTCACAAAGATTTTTAAATAGCTGTAACTAGAAGAATCAACAAAAAATAATAATGGAAATAGTACATAACAGATGTTCAGAGAATGCCCTCCCAGGAGAACAAAGCTAAAAACACCGGATTTTTTAAAAATACCATATATATCTTTTGTAATGCCTGGTTAATCTGACAGGAAAACAAAGGAGTTTCTCAGAGGCCAAAAAACAAGAAAGCGTCAATGCAAAGGAATAACTGAAAGCCAGACCCATCATTTGCTGTAACAGTGTCTGTCCATCCCTTGTGGCCCAGGAGATTTTAATAGACACCTCCAATGGAAAAGAAGGTATCTTGGAAAGAAGATGCTCTATATCCAGGTATCTAAGAATTCCCACAGGTAAAAGTCCAAAAACATGAGCCCCCAATAAAAATTCACAAAATATGTAGAGGAACAAGTGACCATAAATAAGAGTCAGAAAGGGAAAAGAATTGCAGAATTTCAAAATCTACATAAATTGCCAATATTAGAATTATCAGATATAGACTATGAAGTAAGTGTATTATATATATTGAAATAATAGATTCTAACAATATTGACCTGTAACATTTGAACAATAGATTTTCTAGGAATGAAAAATATAATAACTAAAGAAAAAACTCAGTGGACTTGTTAAATGGTTCACTAGCTTGATAGACTTTTAAAATTCCTAATAATACAGCACTGAGAGACAAAATGATGGAAAATATGAAATAAGGGTTAAAAACACAAACAATAGAGTGAGGAGGTCCAACGTAAGTCTAATTGGATGTCCAGAAGAAGACCATATGGAGACTAAGAGAGACGCATTACTTGAAAAGATAATGGCTGAGAATATTCCAGAGCTGATCAAAAGACATTAATATCTGAAGTCAAGAAACCCAACAGTTCTTAAGAAAGGTGCGTTAAGAAGAAAACACCACCACACCTGGACAGAAAAATTATGATAAATAATTATTTAATTTTTATATCTATGGAGGGTTATCAAACAGCAGTTGATAGATCGGTATACAGCAGTTCCTTAATTTTAATAAAATGTGTCCTCTGTAGATATGTCTATGGATAATACATTAACATGTAAGTTACTGGTTACTAGTTCTTATTATAATTGGGCCAAATACATTTGAGAGGTGTGTGTTTTCTGGCCACATCTTGCTTTTTGACCCAAGCAGAAACACAATAGTTAGAACTCAACGTAAAGTGTAAGAGCTACCACCTGTTTTCCCATGGGGGCAGGGGAAGGAACATCAGTGCTAATTTGTTCAAGTTTTGCTGAAAGTGTTTTCAACTCATTTCCATTTGCATACTATCAGATGAGAGAAAGGTTGAAAAAAGGGGAAACTATATAGACAACGCTATGCAAATGGGCATTAGAAATTGGAATTCTAGAATGAATATAAATTGTTTTATACTCAGGGCATGTATATGCGTCACTGAAAGCATGTCTCTATGGAATTCAACAAGTAGTCATGTTGCTTGGATGACCTTGTAGTCTTGTAAATATTTGTAAGGATATTGCTATAATCATCATGTCTTGAGTATTCGAGAAAGTAGATACTATATCTACTAAATAAATCACTATATGTTTTAGCATACCTATTGAAACCGATTAAAGGGAACACTGTACCGTCGCTGAGGGAATTAGAACTTCCCTTAATGTATAATCCCCAATTACTGAGATATTGTTCCTTTTCCAGTTATCCATCTAAACAGCTAGAAATTCTAAAAACTGTGCAGATAATTATGTAATCCTCTTCTCTATTTGTAAATCAGGAGCGCACAAAATATTGCAAGTTTTGTTTGTAAAACCTTCATTGGGGAAAAAAAAGTGGTTTGATAAGTGCTTTTATACTCACTGGTTTATTTATACATATAAAACTCTACCAAGGGACTTCCCTGGTGGCACAGTGGTTAAGAATCCGCCTGCCAGTGCAGGGGACACAGGTTCAATCCGTGGCCTGGGAAGATCCCACATGCCACGGAGCAGCTAAGTCCATGTGCCACAACTACTGAGCCTGTGCTCTAGAGCCTTCGAGCCACAGCTACTGAAGCCTGCGTGCCTAGAGCCCGCGCACCAAGAGAAGCTACAACAATGAGAAGCGCGCGCACCGCAACGAAGTGTGGCCCCTGCTCTCCACAACTGGAGAAAGCCTGCGTGCAGCAACGAAGACCCAATGCAGCGTAAAATAGATAAATTTATTTAAAAAAACAAAAACAAAAAAACTCTACCCAGCTGAACTTCATGCACTAAACATTGGTCGTCCTAAGGCTAACTTTCCTCTCTCCACTTGTACTCAGGTAATCTCAGTGTTTCTCCAGATCTGACCCTTAATTGCTTAGAGAAATCAGCAAAACTAGAGAAGAGGGGGTGTTTTTAAATCTTTCTTTATAACTTAATATTTTGTTAAATAGACACCTTGCTTAACGATTTCTGATTTTGAAGCGCATGTTTTGGGAAGTCACGTTTCTGCTTTGTTGATCTTCTAATGCCAAAAAGTGAGTAAAAGATCAAGTATTATACATACAGCCTGGTGTGCATTTACACAAGATGAAGAGCATATTTACACCGTGCTGAATGGTTAACTAAATGCCTTCAGTTATCAGATGACCAGACGTGAACCACGACTGCTGCAATGACCCTGAAAAGGCATTATTCCCCATCATCGTCAGAATGTAGGGGGGAAATGTGGTGAGCATTGAGGAAGGAATGGGGGAGTATGGCACAGAAGGAGAGAGAGAAGTGAGATAAGGAAAATATATTTGGAAAATGACAAAAATAATAGAATATTATTTTGCTTATTATTTTACCATCTTTTAACTCGGCAGACAGAATCCTTGATTCAGAAGTACTTCCTCAGCATTACTTTTTTTTTTTTTTTTTTTTGCGGCACGCGGGCCTCTCGCTGTCGTGGCCTCTCCCGTTGCGGAGCACAGGCTCCGGACGCGCAGGCTCAGCGGCCATGGCTCACGGGCTCAGCCGCTCCGTGGCATGTGGGATCTTCCCGGACCGGGGCACAAACCCGCGTCCCCTGCATCGGCAGGCGGACTCTCAACCACTGCGCCACCACGGAAGCCCCTTCAGCATTACTTTTTACGAATGTTACTGAAAAGCAAAAAGGGAAAATGTCTACTCTGTTTTAATAATAAAATCCAATTCCAGAGGAGAGATATCTTAGAAGCACTAATTTAGTACAGACATCCTAAGTGGAAGATTGGTCAATTCATCAGGAAAGAAGAAATAGACATTGTTCTTTCCTAAATGTATAAAGTAAACATAAATCATAATAACACGATCATTTGTGTGCTGCTATTGAGATGTTTAATCTGAGGTTCTCAGTAACATGTTACCTTTGTAAGATTCATTGAGGGGCAGTGTGTGCTTCCTGACAAATGTGGTCAAATAGCTTCAAGGATCATTAGGTCATTCAAAGGTCAAATGACAAGTGTCATTATTAAGTAGCCACCACCACAGAAGCCTTAGCTGTGCTTCAAACACTGATAATTCAGCAGGACCTGGAAGACTGTTGAGAAGGGGGTGAGTGACATCAAATTTATGATATCAAGGTAACTTTGGAAGCAGTTTGGAGGATTGGGAGTTGGAGATTAAGAACATGGACAGAACTAAAAATAGAATTACTAGATGATCCAGCAATCCCACTCCTGGGCATATATCCAGACAAAACTATAATTCAGAAAGGTACATGCACCTCTATGTTCATAGCCAGCACTATTCACAATAGCTAAGAAATGGAAACAACCTAAATGTCCATCAATAGATGAATGGGTAAAGAAGATGTGGTACATATATACAATGGAGTACTACTCAGCCATAAAAAAGAACAAAATAATGCCATTTGCAGCAACATGGATGCAACTAGAGATTATCATACTAAGAGAAGTAAGTCAGAAAGAGAAAGACAAATACCATATGATATCACTTATATGTTGAATCTAAAATATGACACAAATGAACTTATCTGTGAAACGGAAACAGACTCACCGACATAGAGAACAGACTGGTGGTTGCCAAGGGGGAGGGGTCTGCGGGAGGGATGGAGTGGGAGGTTGGGATTAGCAGATGTAAACTTATATATATAGAATGGATAAACAGTAAGGTCCTACTGTATAAAACAGAGAATTGTATTCAGTATCCTCTGATAAACCATAATGGAAAAGAATATTAAAAAAAAATGTAAAAAGGAAAAGAACACAGACGGAGAGTAAGTAAACCCAACAGAGAGGGACAGGATCCGGGGCAGGTGAATCTTTTCTTTCACTCTCTTGGGGAACTTCTCCTGCCTCTAGGAATCACATTCGCTTTCAAGTGTACAGAGCAGCTCTTTCAACCTCCCTAACAGTCCCCCTTTACAATGAGGAAACTAAAGCTTAGAAAAGTTAAGTGCCTTATTGAGAGGTCTCAAAAGTTGGAGAGTTGCAACCCAAACTCAGGGTCCTCTCTCCCCTGCTCTCTCCTGTCCTAAACAATAACGTATAATAAAAGCCTGTTCTCCTTATTATGCTAAGAGAATACTAGAAAAGAGGTAGAGAGACTTGAAATCTCGTGAGTTCAGAAATTTTTAATAGGATGCTATCATACTCTCAGATATAATAAGTTGAAACTACTATTTAAAAATTGATAGTAAAAATACTATTTAAAGGAGATTCAGATGTAAAGGACTATTTCAGATGTAAAGGAGGGTCAAGGGAAGAAGCATTATTTAGGGAAGAATTTGGCCCAAGGAATTGAACTGGGCCTTGGGGTTTGGAGACTGGCTACTATTAGAGAGGAAGCCCAGATGGAGCGGTCCTCTGGGGACCCTGAGAAGTCATGCCACCTGCAGAAGGGACGTTTGCTTTTTTTTTTTTTTTTTTTTTTTTTTGGGCCGTGCCATGCAGCTTGTGTGATTTTAGTTCCCCAACCAGGGATAGAACCCAGACCGCCAGGGAATTCCCTATGCAGATTTAACATATTAGACTAGCAACTTTCTAGGATTCTCCCCAGCAAAAGCCAAATCTATTTACTTTGAATGAGCTACTTTTCTCTCCTGTGAGAATCTTCACATTGGACATTCACCAGCAATGCCAATGTGTGGGCAAGTTCCTGAGCTCTAACATTGGTGTTTCCTACGACTAGCTGAGTGACCCTCTCTGAACCCCAGTTTTCTCGAGTAGGATGCAGGGCACAGTAGATCGTTGGTTTCTAAGTTTCCTTCCATGGCTTTCTTATTCCATGAGAGTGTGGTCAGTGCCATGGCACTTGGGGTCCTCTTGCCTGTGGAACACACTGGAGGGCTATGTTAACCCCCTTCATCCCTCCTTTGATGGACTGATTCAGGAAAGGATTTGTTATGTCCATTATGTGCAGGGATTGTGGGAAAAGACACCTGTGAAAGAGGCATGAGTAAAGAAAACAAATACTGAAAGGCAGAGAAGAGGAGATGTCCTGGGATGTGTAACTGTGAGGTTTGGAATAGAGACAGAGTGTAGGGGCAATGGGAGAGCAGCAGTCACTTACACCCCCAAGGAGGGCATGTGAATTTATCGTAGGTCCATGAGGCAACTCTGAGCACCGGAGCTGGGTTTGGGCACTTCCTGTCCACACCATTAAGCTCTCCTGATCCGCTGTTTATCAAATGACCACCTCTTATCATTTTCTCTCTGTATGAGGAGGATAACCCTCTCCTTTTCCCATAGAAAATAAATGGCATAATACCATTTTCCCCTTCGTGGTATCATATTGTCATTAAAAGGAAATAAGGTAAGCCTATTTAAATGCAAATAAGGTATCTGATTATTCCTATCCCTTTGAAATACTGAAACAGGCTTCCTGTAAAAGATCTGTGGTTGCTCTTGGATAAGAGATGACCCGTTCCTTGATAGAACATTTTCTTGCACCCAGATTGATCTTTTGCAAAGGGGAGTGCCACTCCTGACACTGTTCATAGATAACTTCTGGGATGGTGGCACACCTCACATCTACATCCTTAGCACCCACAGACGTGGCCCCGACGTCTATAGTAATATTCGCATCCCCAATGCCAGACTATAGGTAACACTACTGAGATGAAACACTGATATAACAGATAATCTCTTCTGAAAATTTAGAATTGGATCTGAGAGATGATAGGAAGTTTCTGTTGCTACTTAGACCAAAATATCCTGGCACATCCAAGTCTGGCCCAGTGCATAGAGAATCAGAGAAAAACAGTTTACAGGGAGAAAAAAAAATAAAGAGACGTGCAGAGAGACAGATGCAAGAGGCAGAGACAGATGAGACTGCTGAGTCCAGACTCTCCTGAGGTCCTTCTGTGCATCTCTGTGTCTTCTATGAAGTGTTGCCGCATCCTTTAAATCTTTTCGCTTAAGCTAGCGTCAGTGGGTTTCTGTTGCATATAACCAAAGGATCCCTAATTAAGTATCTGGATTCCAAGGCCTTTTCTACCTTTCTTATTTTTTTTTAAGGTTTCTTGTAGGTGTGTCAGTTCTGGCTAGCAGGGTGAGAGATGAAAACAGGCTCATTGTACTGGTATTGGCTATTGGCTGTGCAGGCTTTTTCAAACTCTGATGATACTCTAAGCTGTTTGGTTGTTCATCCAGTGCTCCTGGGTCAGTGTTTGTCCTTGGTTTTATTAAAAAGGATGGAGGAATAAGCAGGGATACTCTGTCCTTGGCATGACTAGCATTGCTCAGTGGCACATCTGTTTTCCTAAGTCATTAATGGGTCCTTACGGAAGCAGCCAATCCTTCCTCAAGCATTAGGTCAGCAATCCTGATTAGAGTCGCATCAACCACCCGTGAAACTAGAAGCTTCCCTGTGATTTATTGTTACAATAAAACCTCACTAATTAATCATAATTAGGAGGAAAAGCCCATCTCAATTTTAAGGTTCTGAAAGAAACAACATTTTAATTTCTTCCAACTTTACATAGTGATTTAAATTAGGTTAACCAAGCATATTTGACTTAACGTATACATAAAAATTATTTCTAGATAGCACATCGACTTTATATGTGCATTTTGGGTATGTAAATGGTCTTTAAGGAACAGATTGTTTTTCCAGGCAATTTAAATATTCTACTTACACTTTTCGAGTATTAACATTTCAGCAAGTGCTTTTTCCCATTGAAAGCACAATGGCTAACTTAATCTTAACACGACATGCAGAGAGACAGATGAGAGAGAGACAGATTACTTTTAAAATAATCTGTCAAAATTATTTTTAAACAAGTAGGTCCTGAACTGTAGAGATTATTGTTATTTTTGGATCAATATGACAATGATTAGGGTAACAAATGGGTTGAGTTCGTGTCATGAAAGCCTGTTTGAAAGCTTTTCTATCTTTTTCACAGGGGTTTACATCACAGTCAAGAATAAAGCTGATTTATTTAAGTCTAGTGGGATGATTGTGTTGTGGATGTGCTGAAAATTGTTTCTCATTTGATAACTCTGTGATCTTTACACTATGGTTCCAATTTACAGAGAGACAAGGGTACATGCAAAAAAGCCTGGGACAGAATGTTTGGTGCCCCGTATCATTTCCCCTGATTGTTTATTTGCTTTTATGAAGTCTAAAGAAAATGAGCTAGGAGGCCAAAACTGATGCTGTGAATAGAGCTATCTTAAAAGCTCTGCTGATTTCAAGCATGCAGGAATGTCTCTATAGGACACCTGATGTGTGCTGCATTGGGCTGTCATGGCCCAGAGTTTTTATTTTCTGTTTGGGAAACAGATAAAAGCTGGGACGAGGGAGCTGGACACAGCATTTGGATTGACCCTGGGACCACATTTGCTGCGGAGTCCAGAGGACCTGACTTGTGCTGGCTGTTCCCCTCCTGCCGGTGCCCCCCCTCCCCCTCTCCCCCCCTCCTCTTCCTTCCTGTTACATTGGACACTCTCAGCTTCCTGCCTCACTTTTCACCTGAGCCCATAAAATTATCTGCACAGTCTAGTAGGTTGATGCATGCTTGAAAACTAAGGCAGGGTTTTAGAACTCCTTGGAAACTGCCTACATGCTGGCGTTCCTTCCCCTAGGACGAGAAGCTGCAGCCTAGCCCCGTTGGGCCCAAGAAGAGCATCTTCCGACTTCACAGGGTCAGGTATGCTAGAGGTGTACCCCCTTGGCAGATCTCCCCGGCAGCTAAAGACAGGGCTAAACACGGCATTAACGTTGCCAGAGTTAGTACAGGAAGATGAAAAGAAGCTTTCTGGCATTGAAAGCCATGGGGCTTTGTCCCCACTTGCCTCTGGACAGGAATGACTGAGGAGAGCGGATAACTTATCCTCCAAGGAATTTACTATGCTCGCCCAGGGTACCAGCTTCCGTCCCAGTTTTGGGGGGCTTCAACATTTTTGAGTATGTCTGTCATTTGTTTGCCACCTTTACTTCCTTTTTACAACTTTTTACTTTATAAAAATAAAGCATGTGTGAGATACCACGATCGAATTTTCCTAAAGGGGGACAGGAGGGAAGCAGGGCCTATGGCATGAGCACAGCCTTCCTTCCAGGGCCATACTGCGGTCTCTCTCCCTGCTTTCCTCCAGTCGTGGTTTCCTGATCACAGCGGGCACCTGGCCTAGAGGACGTTGCTGGTACAGAGCACCTGAGCATCACCCTGGCTGGGCTCTAATCCAGACCCTACTATTTGCTATTTACATAACCTCTGGCAGACTCCTTAGACCCTCCAGGCCTTGGTTTTATGAAAAATACAACTGAATGATATAAGAGGATGTGCTCAATGATCGCTAGTTAGCTTCATGACGTAAGAGTTAGGGTAATAGATGGGCCTTCGTATATCCTGGGGGAGAATTGGTCTCCACATCTTCCCAAGCACCTCGACGCTGTAGAGGAATAGCACTTTACGTTTCCGAGTACTTGGACAGACATCTCAATATTTTGTTCATCGACTTAATTAAATTATGTTTGCTTAATTGGTGAGGTGATAAAGCAGATTTAAAGCCAAATGTAAATCTAAAATTACATCATTAAGAAATTGCAACTAGTTCCATAGAGGGGAAGGGGGAGGAGGGAGCTGAGGCCGCCCTGGGTTTCAGCCTCAAGTGCTGAGTGATGACAGCTCTGTTCACCGAGGATCGCAGGGTGAGGGGTGGCGCCACAAACAGGTTGTTGATCATCAGTCTATCTGAAGACCTGTTGAATTTCAGGTGCCCCGGGAACATCTAGGGGAGATGTCCAGTTAGAGGCTGGACCTCGGGAGAGAAACCTAAGAGCTAACACGTTATAGTCACTAATGGTTTAGTCTTCGCACCTGCCTTCTTCCTGTCCAGAACACTCTCTTCGGGGAATCGCCACAGTTGGCTTTCTGTCTCCTTCAGATCTTTGCTCAACACGTCGTCCTTGCAGTCCGAGCCTTCCGGGCACCCAGTTTTAATGGGCAAGTGTTTTCCACCCAAGCACTCCCTGTCCACCTTCTCTGCATCATATTTCCCCCATAATATGTAGCATTATCTAAACTACTATACATTTTCCTTATTTTTACTTAATTATCTCGCTTACAATATTCTATTTATTGGAATGTAAGCTCCATGCAGGCAGGGATTTTTGTCTGCTTTGCTTACTTCTGTATCTGCAGCAGCTAGCAGGGGGCCTGGGACATATAAGCCGTCAATAGATAGTTGAGTAAGAGAACGAGCCCTTCCTGTGTGCCTGCCAGTAAATGCTTCGTATGTACTCTCTCCATCTCGGGGAGAGAAGTTTAGGAGCTACAGCTTTAGAGTTAGTAATGAGAGCCATGAAAATGAATGAGATCTGCAGAGAGAAGAGGACCTGGAACAGAAAAATAAAGAACGTCATCCTTTCAGAGACAGGCAGATGTGGAAGTGGACTACACACAGGAACCCAAGAAAAGTCACTCAGAGAGCAGGAGACAAACCAAGCTGCTGTTTTGCTGTCAGACCAACTGGGGGACCATTTCAAGAGGGAGGAAGCACCTGCAGGTGTTGGATGCTGCAGAGAGGTCGGCTTAGACAAGGCACAAGAAGTGATTACGAGAGGTGAACCTATAGAGCGTCCCCAGCTTGTCCGCTGCATCTGATCAGATTCCTACTGACAAACCTCTTACCAAAATGGGCGGAGTTGTTTTTACTATCTCCTCTGACAAAGCATACTGCAAGGATATAAATGGCAGAGTTTACTTTTAAGCAAAATGTAGGTAATGATATATAGTTCAGTGGTTCCTAGACTGTGGAATATCAAGAGCTACAAACATTTGAGAAAAAAAAAATGGGTCACTGAAATGTTAGATTGCCTTGCCAATCATCTCGTTATTCTGCTCAATGCATATCGGGCAGCCTGACCACAGGGAAGGAATAAATTCAGAATCATTTAGGAGACATGACACCCAGACAACAAGATCATCTCTGTTGGCTTGGCTTCTGGTCCTCAGTGTAAGTCAGAAATCCTTTTGGGAAAAGGGTATGACTTCCGGTCCTTTGCCACCAACAACTCACCCTATCGCGGGTGCTCTCATTTGCTCTGCTGCTTCCTTTGCCTTTGCCTTAACTCACATCTGTGAAATTCTGGATTGAATCAGAGAAAACAGTGGTTCCTAGAGGTGCCAAGGAGTAGCCTGTGAAGTCTTTAGCACCTTTGACCAGTAATCTCCATCAGTCTCCCCACCCCACAAATAAATACATAGCCATGTAATCTCAGTTTTTAAGTGTATTCGTTATGTCACTTGAAGGCTAGACCCTGGCTGCCCTCAGTGTCCTCCTACACACACACACACACACACACACACACACACACACACACTCTCTCTCTCTCTCTCTCTCTCCCTGTCACGCACATACACACACACACACATACACACACACACACACCCCTAGCACTGGGCAGGTGAGATTCTATGTGATGTGGTGGTCTGATGCTGGTTGTTAATAGAGTGAGGCTTTAAAAGGAGGAGAAAACTGAAAACAGGGCGGAAGTAACTCCAAAAAAGAGCCTTGACAGAGGAGGCTTTTTTCCAGAGGCTTTTGGCAGTTGAGCAAATTAGTCATTCCTTTTGCTTCTGACAGTATTTCAAACCAGTATAGCCTCCCTCATTTTTGGAGAGTACACATACTCTTTCGTTATCAGATTGACATTAGCCAGAATATTTTAATGTCAACAAAGACACGTGAATGATTGTTCCCCTAATTATTTCTTATTTCCCCTTTGGAAGTTTCCATGTGTACAAGATTTTAAATAAGGAGTATGTCCAAATTAATTTTTTTTTTTTTTGGTTCTTGTAAGAATCCTGAATTTTATCAAGGATGCAGTTTAAGTGAACTTGGAATAAAGCTTTAGTTTCATATTTTCTGGCTAATGTTCCATAAATGTCGTAACTTTGCCGTTTAATGGGGAATGTGTTTTTTTATATAATAGATGCACCAAACATTAATGGAGGGAAGAGAGGGAGTGACTGAGAAATGCCATCTCAAGCTCAAGAACATCAAAATTAGCAATAAAAATAGAAGTTTCTTATCACCAGGAATGGGAGGAAAACAGTCACAGACATTGAAACAGATACAGCCCAGTCCGTGCTCCCAGTTTCCCATGAGTCCCTCATGGGGTGACTTTGACCCAGCAGTTCAACTGTCTCATGCCTGTATTTCCTTCATCTGTTCATCGAGGACTAATTGCCTAAAAGACACGGAGGTTTCCAGCTGGTGCAGGGGGGTTTTACAATGCTTCCATAACATGGACCTAGGTCACCCCACTGTCCTCTAAGGCCCTGGATAGGGGCACTCATCTAATCTGGAGATTCATGCATGATATCTGTGGTCTCCAAACTCAGCAAATCCATTAATCCTTAACTGAAAGCCACTCTGCAGGAGAAGTTTTAATACCATCCGTGACTAACGGCGGCAGAAGAAACGGTCTGATTTATCTGGAAGTATGAATCCTAGAAAAGCTTTAAGAAATGTAGTTTTATTACTCTGACAGATTGATAGTAACTAGGATCAGGTTAAATCTGGCCTAATGGCAATTCTTTAACAAACACTGAGACAAATTTTTAAGAGTCGTCTGTTTTTAATGTGTTTTCTTTGTGTGCTTCTAAAGGCACCTCTAAAGTGGGGGTCCTTGAAAATTACGGTCCTACATAATTTGCGCATTCTTCTATGACTATATTTATGTTACTCTTTGGCTTAGTAAGTATTTATTTCAGTGTTAAATTTTACATACTTTCCAAATGAGTCTCAAATTGTTAACTAAAGGGGTCCAAATATATGAAGTTTTATTATTGTGATAGTTATCTTTTAGCCCAGATTTTCTCTGCTCGTGCAGTGCTTGGCAAACATAATAAATGTTTGAATAAATGAATTAGTGAATAAATGAATGAATGGCAAAAGGCCATAGATTTAACCCTTATACCCCTTAGTTGGTTTCACGTTATTCCATTCTGCAGAGACGAATCCTAATTCTGACCATCTATTTAGTGCCATCTGCAAAGTCCATTTGTATAATCTAGGCTTAGTTCAGGCTGCTATAAGAAAGTACCATATATTGGGTGGCTTATAAACAACAGAAATTTATTTATCACAGCCGTGAAGGGTGGAAGTTCAAGATCAGAGTGCAGCATGGTCAGGTTCTCATGAGAGCCTGCTTTCTGGTTCACAGATGGCCATCTTCTCACTCCGTCCTCACATGGAGAAGGGTCAAGGGACCTCTCTGGGGTCCCTTTTATAAGGGCACTAATCCCATTCATGGGGGCTCCACCCTCATGACCTAATAACCTCTCAAAGGCCCCAACTTCCTACAGTCATCACATTCAGGATTAGTGTTTCAACATATGAATTTGGGGGTGACCCGAACGTTCAGTCTGTAACAGCCACAAAGGAGAGCATATTACAGCCGTGTGACATGGGGTTTGTTCCATCACAGCAGAGTCTTCTCGCTCATGGTGACAGATCTCAGCACGCTTCACATTTACACATTTAAGAGTAGGAGGGATTAGTATGCACTTCCTGGATGCACAGGAGTCAGAAAGAGCACATTGTGAGTCATTCCCTCTGTACACCAGACCAAACTGCATCAGGTTACCCGGGGCTTCCCGGATGGGATGTGAAGGAGCAGGGCATCTGCTGGTTTCCCAAACCATGTGAGTGGACTGTCCGCTATTGACGAGGTAGCCCAAATGTCCCTGCTGTGGGCTCCCTGGTCCATTCCCATTCCACACCTCCCAGTGGCCCCAAAACTGTGTTGGCATAGGACAAACTTCAAGGATTAGGATGAGAATGGCTTTTCCCTGAAGAACAGGTTTATGGCTTTGGGACACATGGCTTTGCTTCAGCCAGACTCAAGGAGTCCTTTCCAAACTCACATTCTCCAGGTCTCTGTATTCTTTTTTTTTTTTTTTAATTGAAGTATAGTTGATTTACAGTGTTGTGTTAATTACTGCTGTACAGCAAAGTGATTCAGTTATACATATATACATATACATATATATATATACATTTTTTAATATTCCTTTCCATTATGGTTTTTCATAGGATATTGAATATAGTTCTCTGTGCTATAGAGTAGGACCTTGTTTATCCATTCTGTATATAATAGCTTACATCTGCTCACCCCAACCTCCCACTCCACCCCTCCCCCAAACCCCTCCCCCTTGGCAACCACTGGTCTGTTCTCTATGTCCGTGATTTTGTTTCATAGATAGGTTCATTTGTGTCATATTTTAGATAATTCAAAAAGATACAGGCACCCCTATGTTCATAGCATTATGAACATAGCAGCACATAGCAGGAGCACAACAGCCAAGACATGGAAACAACCTAAATGTCCATCGACAGATGAATGGATAAAGAAGACGTGGTACATATATACAATGGAATGTTACTCAGCCATAAAAAAGAATGAAGTAATGCCATTTGCAGCAACATGGATGGACCTAGAGGTTATCACACTAAGTGAAGGAAGTCAAATAGAGAAAGACAAATACCATACGATATCGCTCACATGTGGAAAAGTCTCTGTGCTCTAACGCCTCTTGGCCACTCTGCCTTGCTCTCTGCCTTCTCCACTGGGGACGCCTCGATCACTCACTGAGATTCAGTCGCTGTAGACACTCTCTTAAACGTGTCTTCTCTAGACTTTCCAAACAGAGCTAAGCTTCCCTTTCCTGTGCTCCACAATGACGCAAATCACATTGGATTCTAGTCTCTGCTTTCCAAGGGCATTTGTGACAGGGGTGGGGGGAGCGGTGGAGAGGTAGGAAGAGGGGCTGTGAACGTTTTGAGGGGAGGGTCTCTCTCTGTAACCCACACCAGACCCCCAGCCCCCAGCATAGAGTGGCTGCTCTCGAGATTCTGGAGTGATTCAAAATCAAGCGACAACTTCCTAATCACAGAGCTACTTCCTGACATTCTCAGCCCTGCTTTAATGGTGCTAAGTATTTTGGAAGGAATTTCTCAAGGTATACACAAATGTATTTATAGTATGGCAGGCTTGCAGTATATAAGTGTGGCTGAGAAAATCAAAACAATAACCAAAAGTCATTAAAACACTAGTCACCTGTGTAGATTATTTCGGCATTCACAGCCCAAGTTGCCATCTGCAGAATTCTTCCCTGGTTATATTAGACTTACGACTGTCTTCAAGCCTTTTCCAAAAAATAAGAGGTTATGTTTCCTGATGTTAAACCCCTCGTTTTTTCAGGTACATTAAAATGAGATTACTGCTGCAGGTTCTTTTGTACAGAACTATTCCACAAAACGTTTGTTGGTCCCTATGAGTTTTGAAGGCATTAAGTCAGATATCCAGCAACTAACTGTGTTATTATCAGTCCTGGCTTACAAATTGCTCTGCTCCATGTCACAGTGAGGCTTTATGGAGTCTGAGTGATTGGCTGGAGTCATTCAAATACCCCCTGAAGGTCTTAAATCCATCACTTCATCCACAATCTACCCAACAACGTGCACCATCATCATTCCGGGTGATAGAATGCTCTTTTTCTGGATGGGTCATTCTTGTTACACTATTTTCTTTTTAAGGGTAGAAATAGATGAGGAAAAAATATAGCCTGCTTTACTCATTAATGAGTCAGAGGAAAAGTCACCACCGCTTCGAATTATCAGGGGTCAATGTCAGGGTCCATAACAAGGAAACATGTTTATTTTATCAAGAAGCCTGGCTAAGATGCCAGACTGTACAAGGTTAGGGGAATTTCCACGATCATGTCACCTGCCCCCAAGTCCTGTACATACCCAGGTCCTGGGACCTGGGGACTGTTTGGTGACTTGGTGGTTATTTGTGACACTGAGATCAAATTTTGAATATCAGAAGAGTATTTTTATAGAAAATGAGGCGAAAACATACCTCTGGGGATGAATCTGTAGCTTTTCTTCTTTTCCTGGCACCTGCTTCATTACTGCTGGACAAGCAAATGTGACAGACTTCCTCCTCCAGAGATGGCGATTGGCTCTTAGAAAAGAGAGGGAGCATGATGTAATCATGAGGCAGTCCGGTTGGGGTCAAGGGTTTATGTGGTTGGGTCGTCTGAAAGGTCTGACCTTGTCCTCTGCTGTCCCCTGTGAGGTCACTTTAAGGTCAGAGTAGGGCTTTGAAAGGCTTGTGGCTTTCCTGCTCTCCCAGTAAGACGGGGGGGGGGGGGGGGGGGGGGGGGGGGGGGGGGGGGGGGGGGGGGGGGGGGGGGGGGGGACTTTGATTTGATTTTCAAATCAAACACCAGTCCCTCCCAGCCTCTCAGCGATCTTACTCTGACCTTCTCCCCACGCCCTTCTCTTTCCCTCGTCTTCAGACTCTCCCTGTCTGCTTTCTCCTTCTCACCGTCATTAAACACACGCAAGTCTTTTTTATCTTTGGGTTTTATCTTTCAAACCCTCCCTCCCATAACCTCCAACCACAGCCCTGTTCAGCATCTCTGTGTCAGTTAGAATTCTCCAGAGCCTTGCTTTCGCTTACTGTGTCCCCCTCCTCTCTCCTCTTCTACGTCTTAACCCTCTCCAGTCCTGTCGTGACCTTAGCACCTCCGCAAAACTGCAAAGTCTTTACAGTACCTACTCGTGATCATCAAGTTAAACATAGCAGCTTTACCGTAAAACTCAGTCTTCAGGCAAAACCTGCATGCGAATGTTTACAACAGCTCTACTTGTAATCAACAAAAACTGAAAGTTGCCAAGGTACCCTTCAACCTGTGAATGGATGGACAATTTGTGGTATGTGTATCTGCAAGATGGAGCACTGCTCAGCGACGAAAAGGAATGAGCTACTGATACATGTAATAACATGAATGATTCTTAAATATATGTTGCTACGTGAAAGAGGCCAGGTCCCAAAGGCTACATATGTATGATTCCATGTGACATTTTGGAAAAGACAGAACTCTAGGAGTGGAAAATAAATCGGTGGTTGCCAGGAGTGGGAAGAAAGGTTGAACTACAAAGGGATAGCGTGAGGAAATCTGGGGGCAAGGGAACTGTTCTTTCTCATGACTGTGGCGCTGGATACATGATTCTTTGCATTTGTCAAAACCCAGAGAACTCTACAGCACAGAGTACATTTTACTGTATATTAATTTTTTTAATATCAACTAGGATATAGGGGACCAACCCAAATGGAATTCAAACTAACAAATGAAGAAACGAAATAACACTAAGGACCCCCGTGGCCCCATGGTGCATCCAACACCTTGACAGACTTTCTGCCCTTAGCTTTCTGGCATTGCACCCTCTTACTTTCCCCCTGCGTAACCGGCTTCTCTTTCTGAACCTCCTCTGCAAGCTCTTTCTTCTCTCCTCAGCCTCTCCACGTGGCCGTTTCTTGAGCCTCGGTCCTAGGCGACTCTTTTCTCACTGTACAAGGTCTCCCTAAACAACTTCATCCACCCCCATGGTCTCAGTCACCAGATACACCCATGAATTTCCAATTTCTGTCTCACACTGGGACCTCTCTTCTGAGCTCCAGACCGATGTATGCTACTGCCTGCTAGAAGTATCCACTTTGGACTAAACTGTCCCAAGCTCAGCTTCGCACCTAAGGCTTCCCCACACTCACACCTGCTTCTTCTCCCGGGCCCCCAACTCATTAAAGACTAAGAACTTGGACTTCCTGCTTAACTTCCCTCCCCATCTCTTCCTTCTCCTCACTGCTGATCCCGGCATCTCATTCTCTCTTGAATCCACATGTTTTGTCTGTTTCCATTGACCGTGGTACCACCCTGGTCCAACCCACCCCATCTGTTGCCTCCAGTCCCATCCCCCACCCCCATTTGGTCACCCAGCAGCGTCTTCTTCAAACCTTCTCTGCTGTGTAGCTGGAGTGATCTTTTTAAAACACAATAGATTGTTACATTTCTCTGCTTCAAACCTGTCTGTGGTTTCCCATTGCTTTTATAATAAAGCCCAAATTCCTCAACGCATCCTCCCAGGAGTTGTGTGGTCTGCCCCCTGGTGACCTTTGGCCTTTCTTCCCCACATCTCTCTGCCCCCTTCCCTCTTCCCACAGATGCATCAGACTCTTTACCCCATCAGGCCCTTTGCGCACACGGTCCCCTTCACCTGCACCTCACTAATTAATCATCATTCCCCCTTCAGGCTTCAGCTTAAATGTCGTTCTAGGGAGGCTTTCCACGACCCAAGAGACCAGCTTTGCTTCCCTCGTTATGTGCTTTCACAGTTTCTCTTTCTGAGCATTTATCTGAAATATCAACCCCCTTCTGTAAAAGGCAAGAAAGAAATGGGTCTGCCTATTCATTTCCCTAGAGCTCAGGGTGACGTAGAAGACTCCGCAGGTATGGAACAAATATCTGTTGGAAGGAAATAAATGAGTTTAGTAATGTACAGCACAGTGCATTGCATACAGGCAATGGTGCGCCACTGAATGCATCGGTGCATGCGAAGAAAAGGGGAGAATGTGTCCAATGGTATTAATTTGGTAGTCATGGGCAGGGGCGACTGGGGAAACCTAAAACCCAGAGATGACCATATGATAGGCAGAGTATGGGGCAATGAGATTCTGGGTTAGAACGGTGACAGTACGAATGGAGAGGAAAAAAGACATTATAGGGTTTGATGACTCATTGTATTTGGAAGTAAGGGAAAACAGAGAATCAGAAATTAGGGTCTGGCGATTTTTAAAAAATAATAAGACATTAAGAAAAGAGAACTAGGTTTCAGAGGAAGCTGATGATGTCAGGTTAGTAAACTGTCCTGGGGACGGTGAGGCTTACAAAGAAGAATTCCAAGTGGCCTAAAAAAGAGAAGTCAGATTTCAAAGACTGTCTGCATGCCTTCTCCAAATCAGGACCATCTGCAGGGAAAGCTGGAGTGAAATTGTTGTTTATGCAGATCATTTTCTCCGCAAGTGGTCCCCTTCTCTTGGGCCTGGGGGGCGGGGGTTGTGTGAGGCCAGGACCACAGCAGCGTGGGAGGTACCTGCATTCTCTTCCAGGGAAACTGCCTGGAACTGGAAGCCGCAGTCTCCATAGTTCAGGGCGTCCTACCCGCCCTTCCTCTTGCCTCCCCACAAGGTGCCAGCGGCCTTTGGCACAGGGTGACGCAGAGGAAAGGCCACAGAGCTCCAGACAATAACGCAGTGACCTGTGAGTGTGTGGGCCGTGGACCTGGTGCACTCTGGCTTTCTGAGATAAAGGAGGAGGAGTAGCCATCACTAAGACACGTGGATTCTATGGAGACAGCAAGGCTGAGGGGGCCCTGGGCCGGTGGGGGGGGACTGGAGGAGAGGTTGCAGAGACCTGTCTCAGTGTAGGGGCTGAGAACTCACCCAAGTGCGGATGGGATGGAACTCTTTTGCCTAACTTAGAGTGAGGGGAGAGGATAGAGAGTGGTTTTAGGCCACACAGCCTAGAGAAAGGAGATGTCTGAATATGGAACTGAGGTTTGCAGAAACCCAGTAGGGAGGGAGCCAGGACTGCTCAGCTGAGCTCTGCAGGGGTGGCTTCTGGCCTGGGAGGGCTTTGCCCCGCTATGTCCTCAGAGACCAGAGGCCCAAGTTAAGGGCTCAGACACTCTAATGGAGCAAGATCCATGCCAGTCACTCTCTGGCAGCTCTGGAACCAGGGGAGATTCTCTGAGCTCTGCGGGGAGATGGGAAGTGGGTTTAACTTGGGCTCCATAGTGTCGTTCTTTGTTCAGACTCCAGACTATCTGACTATCTAATGAGAGCAGTTTGTAGTTCTCATCTGTCTGAGTGAGAGACGGAGAATGTGTGTGTGTGTGTGTGTGCGTGTGTGTGTGTGTGTGTGGCTGTGAGAGAGAGAGAGAGAAAACACTTCTGTTTGAATGTGCCAGTGTCCGTCTTGGCAGGGATTCAAGACCAGACTACACCCACTTGAGTCCACCCATGGTTGAAAAAACAACAGCAAGAAAAGCTTCAAGGCTTCCTCTGTGATCCCGCTCATGAATCCTACTCTTGTGTTGGCAAATCATTTCCCAGCTCATACGAGGGGAAGCCTTTTATCAATATTATCCACTGCAGGGGTCAAGTTTCCTAGTTCTGCCACTGGGGAGATTATTCCCACCTGCAAGACAGCCAAGCTTCACCTTCCTGAAAAGGAAGACTTAATTTTATTTACTTGTGTTTTGTTTGGTGGCCAATAACATCCTACCTGGTAGAAGGGTGATGGTAGCTGTTAATGCATCATTAGGACAATCCATTTCTTTATTTGGCCTCCTTTTCTCTCTGGTCCTCACTCTAGCAATCACCCTGCAAGATCTGTGGGTCTTATTGCAGTGGTCTTCAGATCTTTGAGGGTTTTTTCATCACTCCACCAGGAAACAAGTGTATGAGACTGCTGTTAGGAGAGTTATGTTGGTAATGAGCCCAAGTTGTTACTCTACTTGGCCAGTAACTTCTGAGGACACCAGGGTGCACGTCTGTTTCAGGGACTGAGAATAAAAGGTGTCTCTGCAGATGGCAGCCTTGTGGGTATATGTTCTAAAGGTCCCTAGAGAGAACTCTCTGTAACTCCTGGTACTGAGTCAGGGAAGCAGCAGTAGTAATCTGGAGAGATTTATCCTCCCCCAAATACTGTTTATTCCATACTTTGGGCCCCAAAATTATCAAAAAAAAGAATGACAACAAAATAAACATAACTAAAAGTTGCCAGATTATAACATACACTTTCTCATGTCTGTCTACCTATCCTCAGCTTTTACCGTAACTAGGATGCATTTTCAGTCTTATATAAGGCTAGCACTTAATACATAAAGTGAATATTGCTTTTAGCAAAACTATCATTTAGTTTGTGTCCTGGCCCAGTTTAAAGAGTTGCCTTAAAGGCAAGAAATATTATTAACTCTTCTCTTTCCAAACAATTCTAAAAGGATATCAGTTTTTACATTAGAGGATATATTTCTAGTAGAGTGCAATTTGTATTATAAATAATCTAAATTATCCCAGATAGTTTGCTTCTCCATTTTCTTCCTTTTAGTTATCAGTTTTAGGGAAGTTGTTTGTTGACATGTTTCTTGTAAAATGGGCTAGGAAAAAAAAACTTAGCTATGCAAGCCTGTTATTAACTGCTCTAAGAAAACACATGCAGAGAATATATCCAGGGGACCTAGAGCGGGTATTCAGTAATAGGAACTTCCTGGCCATTTTGCTGGGAATTTTAGCTCTGCTAACAAGCATTTTTTAAGGTTTTATGATTTTTTTCTTTTTCTTAAAAAAAAAAAAAGTTCCAAGTGTTACTATTGTCCAAAAGAACTAAAACAACAAACTGCAATTTGCTCACTCAAATCACAATAACAGTCAAGGTCAAAATATAGTCACAGCTTGGAGAAAGCGGCAACCTGTGTTAATAGCAGACACTCCTGCAAGAACCCAGCTGATGGGACATCTCAGGAGGAGATGCTAGCAGAGGGCACACAGGATTGGCACGAGTTCCATGGTTTTTTCCTCAAATGGGTGTTAATGGAGCTTTGTAATATGTTTATAGATTATTCATGAAATCCCCTAACAAGTTTAAATGCTGTAAAAAAAGATTTCTTTTCATTAAAACTAGTTTTAAGTATTTAAGTAATAGTTAACAGCAACCGCCCAGGGCATCCATTCTTATGGAGATGACTACACTGGAGGATGCTTAAATCCAGGATTTGAATGTGATTTGAAAACGTTTGCAGAGTTTTCATGGATTCATGTTTTGGTTACATAATATTATTCCTATGCCTGGGAGCTGATTTTCAGTTAAATTGAAGGGCTAGAGTCATCAAGATTTTCTGAAACAATTCAGTGATCCAGATATCCCGATGTAAATATTAGACCGAGCCGTCTGAAATTGCCGCTGTCAGGTCATTTTGCCTATAAAAATGACGGTTGCATAGCGTTTAACCTAGTATTTTTCACTTGGAAATCAGTCGTATTGTGCTTTTTTCCCTTCCAGTTTTATTGGAGATATAATTGACATACAGCCCTGCGTAAGTTTAAGGCGTACAACATAATGATTTGATTTAGGTACCTCGTGAGATGATGATCACAGTACATTTAGTGAACACCCAGCATCTCATCTCAAAAGACAAAAGAAAAGAAAAAAAACACATTTTTTCCTTGTGATAAGAACGCTTAGGATTTCCTCTCTTAACGACTTTCATTTATCACGTACAGCGGTGTTCATTATATTAATCATGTTATACATTACAGCCCTAATACTTGTTTATCTTACAACTGGAAGTTTGTACCTTTTGACCACCTTCATCCAATTCCCCCTCCCCCCGCCCCTGGTAGCCACAAATCTGATCTCTTTTTCTATGAGTGTGTTTTTTGAAGTACAATTGACCTACAGCACTATGTTAGTTCCTGGTGCACAACATAGTGATTCAATATTTCTGTGCATTTCAGAAGGTTCACCATGATAAGTCTAGTTACCATCTGTTACCGTACAAAGATATCATACTATTGTTGACTGTATTCCCCGCGCTGTACATTTTATTGCCATGACTCATTTATTTTGTGACTGGAAGGTTGTACCTCTTAATTTCCCTCATCTATTTCACTCACCACCCCCCAACCCTCTCCTCTGGCAACCA
The DNA here is from genome assembly GCF_963924675.1 of Phocoena phocoena. Taxonomy (NCBI): domain Eukaryota; kingdom Metazoa; phylum Chordata; class Mammalia; order Artiodactyla; family Phocoenidae; genus Phocoena; species Phocoena phocoena. The sequence goes on from NC_089220.1 coordinate 166,164,419, forward strand.
GCTGTTTGTTCTCTGTATCTACGATTCTGGTTCTGTTTAGTTTTGTTTGTGCATCTGTTTTTTAGATTCAACATATAAGTGAAATCTTATGATGTTTGTCTTTTTCTGTCTGACTTATTTCACTTAGCATAATACCCGCCAGGTCCATCCATGTTGCTGTAAGGCAAGAGCTCATTCTTTTTATGGCTGAGTAATGTTCCATTTTATTTATATATATATATATATATATATATATATATATATATATATATATAATTTTATACATATTATTATATATATATCACATCTTCTTTATCCATTCATCTATCAATGAGCTTCCATATTTTGGTTATTGTGAATAATGCTGCAATGAACATAGGGATGCATATACATTTTCTTTTTTAAAAATTTTATTTATTTATTTATTTTTGACTGGGTTGGGTTTTCGTTGCTGCGCACAGGCTTTCTCTAGTTGCGGCGAGCGTGGGCTACTCTTTGTTGCGGTGCGTGGGCTTCTCGTTGCGGTGGCTTCCCTTGTTGCGAGCACAGGCTCTAGACACGTGGGCTTCAGTAGTTGTGGCACGTGGGCTTAGTAGTTGTGGCTCTTTATATGACAGAATAAAACCCCTGTGTGTTTACGCTTCAGTCACGGGGGTGGGGAAACTCACTTACCTTCAGCTGAATAATAAGCCAGGAAAAAGGTTCTCATTGAATATCTCAGCTTGTCTCGCCTTTCTGTTATCAAGAGTCTATGCCAGATGAACAGCAGAATACATCTCAATCTGCTCTGATCAGTTCACATATTTTTCTGCCTAGATGCAGGATAGAACCAAATCCTCTTGCAAAGTCTCCATCAGCTCTTTCATAACCCATATAAATATATATAGTATATCTTGGAATGTCTTGGTACACCAAATCTCCTAGCAATCAGAATTTTTTCCTGATAAAAGGCCCTTGCACTCACAGAAGGGATGAAGAATATTGCTTAGTGTTGCGAAGGGGCAGAATAGTTCTGGCAAGGTGCTGGCTGTGATATCATTGATAAGTTACTTCCTGTTAGTTGTGGAACTGATAAAGTGGAAGAGAAAAAAATAAATGAAAAATTCGTGGTTTGATCACATTACTCTGTGACATGGTTGGTGACTCAGTGGAGTTGCTCACACAAAAGCAGGTCTGGGGGTGCACCTAGGAGAGGGTTCAGAGCACCCAGCAGGAATCCTATGTCAAGGCAGGGAAGAGAGGGTAGAGAAAGATGCTGTGGGAATTAGCAGCCAGGAAGGTTCTGGAAGCCTCCAGATGTCACATTTGACCTCTTACCCTAAGGCAGACTATTTTACTTTATCCACTAGTTGTGAGCAACTGTGTAACCATAGGGATTGTTTATAACAGAAGGAAACCACACATCTTCATAAAAACACTAACCTTGATTGAGGCAGGGACAGAAATGCTAGGATTACCTCAGAGCCAAAATTATTTAGGTGGCAAAAATCAGATAAAGCCACCTGATAATCTTGTTATTAACTAGAATTCAATGACCGAAGGGCTCTTGAGCTTAAAAAGACATCGTAGGCTGGATAGTAAATAAGAGCTAGAGGGAGTCGAAACAATGTGGCACTTTAAGTTTTAAAAGATGTTAGCAAAATACATCTTAGAATTTACTACCCTGAAAGCCTAGCTTAAATCTGTTGTGAAACAGTTGAACAAATATTAAGAGAAAAGAAACCTTTAAGCCAACTAAAGGTTAGAAAAACCTGGAGTTAGAAATCATGTTTTTTACTAACTCGATTCCTTTTTCATGGAATGATAAAATTAATGGATAAGGAGAATGCAATAGACATAATATACCTGAACTTCCAAAACGCAGTTATTGTGGGCTTCCCTGGTGGCGCAGTGGTTAAGAATTCGCCTGCCAATTCAGGGGACACGGGTTCAAGCCCTGTTCCGGGAAAATCCCACTGCCGCGGAGCAACTAAGTGTGTGCGCCACAACTGCTGAGCCTGCGCTCTAGAGCCTGCGAGCCACAACTGCTGAAGCCCACGTGCCACAACTACTGAAGCCTGAGCTCTAGAGCCCGTGAGTCACAACTACTGAGCCCATGAGCCACAACTACTGAAGCCCATGCACCTAGAGCCCGTGCTCCGCAACAAGAGAAGCCACCGCAGTGAGAAGCCCGTGCACACAACGAAGAGTAGCCCCCGCTCGCCGCAACTAGAGAAAGCCCATGCACAGCAACAAAGACCCAATGCAGCCAGAAGTAAATAAATAAAATAAATAAATTTATTTTTTAAACAAAGCAGTTATTGCCATGTCACTGAATTTTCCTGGATAAGTCAGCTCAGACTTGCCAAGATCTAAATATGTCCCCTGGATTAAAAAGTAGATAGAAATCTTGGTAACATCTAATAATGATGATGGGGGCGGGGAGGGGGGTTGAAAAAGCAAAGAGCTCCCAAAACTGGCTGTAGCTTGCATTTTACTTTATTCATCACTCTTTTCCTTAAAGATCAGAGAAATGGGATCAACACTATGAACTAAAAAAAAAAAAAAATGCCACTATGGATGTTTATTTAATGTCACAAATGGAAAGAAACATACTAACTCTTTTGTCTACCTTCCCAGTGGCCTTTTTAATTTTTCATTGTGATAATTACCTTGCTTTATGTAGCTAGTTGAGTTCATTAACTTTTCAGTTGAATTGTGGTCTTTTTTTTTTTTTTTTTTTAACACCGTAGAGTTCACTGGGTATATTACTGGGCAGTATTTTCATTGATCCACAGCTTTATGGTCTCTGGATGCTTCCCACTTTCTGTCAATAATTCTCTGTGTGCCCGAGAAAACCAGCCAAAAGGAGAATAGATGGAAATTGGGTGATGGAGTGGAAAGTAAGCTGAAGGGGATCTGAAATGAACAGAAATCCAGATGGACATTCAGGGGGAAATGAAGAATGTTGAAAAGGAGAGAAAGAAAGCTTAACAGTTAAAGGATGAATGGAATGCTGGATCCAGAAATAAATATAAAAAGAAACAGAATAAAAAGAAAATGATGAAAGATGAAGCTGTGATAGAGGGTTTGGAGCAATAGAGGATTTGGTATGAGAACAGTTTGGAATTGGGGGTTATTGAAATAAAAATTCAATTTGATTGCAGCTGACAATTCATATATTTTTTTTTTCATTCATCATTTTTTTACATACCCGTCAAGTGCATAATGGCTCTGGTATAACTGTGGTTGAAAACCGGACTTTGGGACAGTCTTACAGGCCTGAGTTTGTACAAGAGAATTGTAGTTCATAATTTTCCTTCTCAATATTGGTAAATCAGTTAATCTCTGTCTTCATACGAAGATGGACTAGTTGTATATTTGCATCCATCGTAAAAAAGTGAAGTATCAGCACAGATGTTCCGAGCTCTCCTTTCTCCGTATGTAAAGTAGGATGATCTGTGATTTTATTCATTGGCCTCGGGGAGCAAAAGAAAAACAAAAGCGTAAAAACATGAAGATTCATTTTCCAAAAGAGCTTGTGTTCACTATTAGTGATTGCCATGACTGGGCAATAAAAACGTACAAATTTCAGGTTGGCATCCCTTTAACAGTGAAATGAAAGTATGTAATTATGTGGCTGGAGAAGAAAAATACATGTAGATTGGGGCATATATATGCAAAGTCCTGACCAATAGCTTTTTTCCTGTCTTCCTGTGGCTCCACCTAAAGCAAATACATTATAAACCTTTGTTGCAAAGTGTTACGGGAAAGAATTCATTAATAAATGTTAAATGTTCCCAAATGGCAAAATGGCACAGGTTTTAAGTGCCTATTATACCGGGAATGTTTCTGCATTGTAAATTTGAATTTTAAATTATCAGGGGATAAATAGTTAGGTTAGAACAATGCAGGTTTTAGTTTCCTCAAAGTGCATATTAAAAGTCAGGGAATTTGACAGCTATTCACCAAAACCTATTTTCAAATTATGTTTTTCAGACATGAAATACTTTTAATACTTTTTTCTTTATGCATTCTATTAGCTTAAATATTCAGACTTTTAATAGCTACGATGGGCATTGTATTGACATTTTTAGTGACACGTTAATGTATGCCAAGAATGATCGTGTTATGCGGTTTGTTATACCAGTAGTTATTTTTGATGTTAGCTATTTGGTGCAAAATACAATTCTTACGTGTTATGGGAGCATAAACTTTATTGCTGTCTCATTACCATGCAGAGGCCGAATATGAGCAAAAGAATAACATCCTATATTAATCTTCCAAAGCTTGGTTATGGGTAACCCAAGTGATGGTGTTATAGTTTAATTAGTGGAACAGGAGGGAATGAATAGGTTCAGCACTGCTTGATAATTGTAATTCTCTCATGGAAAGATTTGTACGGTGGAAACAATAAAGCAGTGCTGATGGAATGGCTGTTTGTCTAGTTCGGTAATGCAATCATCTCTTCTATGCCCATTAAAAAAAAAAAAATCTCCATCCTAAGGCTATATTTTGTAGTGTCATTTTAGGTATTCATTTTGGGGTAAAATAGTTGCTTCTTCAACTTTAAAGAATTAGATCCCGTTGAACTAGAAAAAAAAGCATCTAAAATAGCTTGAATGGTTTTTTGTTTTGGAAATGCAAAAAGCCATCACACCGCACATGAGTGACGTGGTGTTAGTTTCAATGACTGTATCTGACATTTTTGTGCTCTGCACAAACACTTGTCCTTTGCTGATGGTCCTGTGGAGATTTCCCCTGGGCAGAACAAAATCAGAGGGGTGCATTCACGGCAGAAAAAATTTAGATGAGGGGGTTGGTAGTTTTGAGGGTTTATTTGGGGTCAATTATGGGCATTTCCCTGTAACTTTAAGATTTTCTGACCACAAATGCGTTGGAAGAAAGCCAGGCATTACTATGTATACAGAGTGGTAGGTACCTATACGCATACTATGAGTGTTAGGATGTGTCTGAAGGTAAAACAAACTGCAGTGTCTTTCTCTTCCTTCCACACCAGTATGCTTACCTGTAAGTCCTTCTAACCTCATGTGTCTGTAGCTGTTTGGTTCAGCTGGCCGGGAACCAATAGCCATGAGGCCAAGATGTTTGACTTCTCTGTAGGCCAGATAGCCTTATTTTGTTCCATAGGCTGCAATCTGTACCTTGGTGGACTGGGTTGAATAGTGTCCCCACAAAATACATCTCCCAGATCCTCAGAATGTGACCTTGCTTGGAAATAGGGTCTTTGCCGAGGTTATTAAGTGACAAAGAGGTCATAGTGGATTAGGGTTGGACCTGAATCCAATGACTAGTATCCTTATGAGAAGACATGAAAACACAAAGATTAGAGAGGAGAAAGCCATGTGCAGACCCAGGAGGCAGAGGTTAGAATAAAGAATGCCAAGGAATGCCAAGGCTTGCCACCAGAAGCTAGCAATGAGGCATAGAACAGATCCTCCCTCAGAGCCCCCAGAAGGAATTGATTCAGCCTCACCTTGATCTGGGACTTCCAGACTCCAGAACTGTGAGAGAATAAAGTCCTCTTGTATTAAGGCACCGAGTTTGTGGTATCTTGTTGTGGCAGGCACAGGTCACCGAGACACCTGGACGGACAGCTTGTTCACATTCTACCTGTCACAACGGCATCCCAGTGAGACTGTAGACAGGTATACTTCTAGGTCCACCAGTGGGAGTCAACAGTCTGCCAGTCAGGAAAATAATGCATCTTCACAATGAAAGGGTGTAACTAATGTGCCCTCGTCCATCCCTGCCAAACAGCAGCTCGGGTTCTCTGCCTCAGAAACACCACGTCCAGAACAGGGAATCTCAGTATGACCGCTAAATTCTAACATCTCTCCAGTACAAAGTCTGATGATAAAACACTGAGAAAGCTCTTTCAGAAGCCAGGCTTTCCCTCCAGGTGTGTCCTTAATGAGGGATTCGTATGGTTGAAGATAATGGAATCCGCTCTCTTTTAAACAAAAAGGAAATTTTGCTCAAAAAATTGTTGGAGGGCTTCCCTGGTGGCGCAGTGGTTGAGAGTCTGCCTGCCAATGCAGGGGACACGAGTTTGTGCCCCGGTCCGGGAAGATCCCACATGCCGCGGAGCGGCTGGGCCCGTGAGCCATGGCCGCTGAGCCTGCGCGTCTGGAGCCTGTGCTCCGCAACGGGAGAGGCCACAACAGTGAGAGGCCCGTAGACCGCAAAAAAAAAAAAAAAAGAATCGAGATAGCAACAAAAAGCATTAAACTAAGTGTGGGCCCGTCTACACATGGGCCCTGTGTGACTGCTCTGGTCACAGCCCAGGAAGCTGGCCCCAACTCTCGCCATATTGGCCTGCTAATCGCACCTGCAAAACAGATGCTTCCTGCACCATTGCTCCTCCCCACCCACATCAGGACCAAATCCACGTCTGTGAGAGCGCAGAAGACTGCAGAACCCTGGCTGCAAGGGCATCTGAGAAAAACATCCTTTCCGGCGGTGCAGGCTCTTCCCCAAAGGAAGCACTCCAGGAGGAGCTGGGAAAGACGCTGGGCTGCTCTGCTTATCTACCCAAATGCACAAACTCCAGAAGCAAAGATGCCTTTTGCGGAGCCATGTCTTCTCCCTCTGTTGTTTCGAGACCCATCCTGCTCTGTTGTGGCTTTTCCCTCACGACACCTGACGCACAGCAGACCGAATGCCATGCGTGCCTTCTCTGTGGGAGGCATATGTTGGGTGCTGGAGATGCCGTGGTGATGAAAGAAGATGAGGTCCCTGCTCACTGGAGTTTCCCTCAAGTGGGTGGAAATGAAAAATTAACGCCTGAACAACCAAGTGGGATGATGTCAGGTGACCATTTCTGGGGGGCAGAGTTGCTATATTCCAAAATACATCTCAAAGCCATTCTCTCCCCTTGAGCATCAATGGTACCATTTTATCCCAGCCAACACCATCTCTTAGCTGATCTCCTCATTTTCACTCTTACCTCCCTCCAATCCATCCACCATGGCACGGCTAGGCAAATCCTTTTGAAAACCTAAATCAGATCATGGACATTCCCTTGCTTAAATCCTCCCCCTAGTTTTGGCCTGTCCTTGGAAAAAGTCCATACGTCCTCATGAGTCCTACAAAACCACATGCCAGCTGGTCCCTGTCTGTCTCTAACCATCCCCCACTTGCCCACTATGCCGCACCAGTGTCCCTTCTACTTTTGGGGACACGCCAAGTTCCTCCTGACCTCTGTCTTTGAACTTACAGATCTTATAGTTCACGGGACACGGCAATCCTCAGCTTGCGGCATTCAACTGACGGGTCACCTTCTCAGAAAGGTTATCTCTGGCCACCTACCTAGGGCAGAATCTTCACCCCACCCCACAGTTACGCTACAGCATGTGTTTCTCCCCAAGCACATCGCAGTCTGGAATTATCCTGTTTATCTGTTTCTGGGTTTCCCCTTCCTCTCCATGAGGTCAGAGACCCTACCTTTGTGATTCAGTCCTTCACCCCAAGCTCAGAACAGTGCCTGATACATAGTAGCAGCTCTAGAAATATTTGTTAATGGGCTGACTCTCTGACAGATGGATGAGTGGAAACACAGCTACGCTCACGGGGCCTAGAAAGTTGGATCAGCGTTCCTTATTTAAGGAGAAGGAATTCAACTTAAAACCTGAGCAAGATTTGGGGTGGCTGGAGAGTTTGGGAAAATTGAAGCAGAGATTTCAAAGTGACAGGCCGTAATCGAATCATGCAAGTCAGCTATTCTGGAAAAAATGCAGGCTGGCTTCGGGGTGAAAAGGCCAGGCCAACAACTGTCCAGTAGGACGGATGATCTCACACTTGTTCACGGGTTGTTCTGAGGTTATTCTCTTCCTGTTCACGTGGTGCGCGTTGTCACAGTGAAATCACTGGAAACAGATGGCCTGTTCCTCTCCGGTGGCTCCAGTGGCCCCTGTAGCACTGGAGCGGCTCCCTGCTTCTTATACAAGCCCCCTACGGACAGAGGGACTAAGTGCTGGAAAGGCCCAGCTACCATGCTTGAGGGTTTTCTTTTCAGGTTGATTTCCCAGCTTTCTGCCCAGCCCCAGATTAAGGCAGGTAACTGTCCAGATTCCTTGGGGCTGAGGAGGTCCCCGGATGGCAGGACCTTCAATTTTAAAGCTAGGAAAGTCCAAACTGGGACAACGGAGTCACCCTTCCACCAGGCCACCGAAGGAAGGTGTCCAGCATCCTTATTTTTTTCCTCAAGGTCTTAGTCCTGGCAGCTTGCTGCAGCCACTTCCCACCCCACATCCTGACTTGTGATTAATGTTCATTGTTTTTCCCTCCACCTATGGCTTTATGTACTTCTCACTCTCAGCCCTGCTTCTTTGGCTTCCCTCCTTGATGGTGTCCGGATTCTGCCTCCAAGTGTGTCATCCTACACCACCCTTATATGGTCTGATCCATTTTGTACCCCAGGAGCTCAGGGTTTCACCCCCTCCTTGTAACCCCAAGAAGCCCTCCTGCCACGTCTACTCTGGGAGGAGTAGGAGAACGTTTAGGGACATTCCTTAAATTCAATTATAATGATACCTCTGACGGTACAACTCAGGGGGAAATAATGCCTAAGTATTCATAGTAGTGACCCTCTGTCATATTGAAGATGGGTCTGCAAGCTTTTTCTCTAAAGCTTGCAGTAATCTTTTCGGCTAGACAGTAATCTTTTAGGTTGTGTGGACCATACAGTCTCTCATAACTACCGAGCTTTGCCACTGTAGCCTGAAAGCAGCCAAAACAGTATGTGAACAAATGGGCCTGGCTCTTCCAATAAAACTTTATTTACAAATACTGGCAGTGAGCCTGATTCATCCCCTGGGCCATAGTTTGTGGATCTCTTATGTAGAGCATGCTTCCAGACAATTAAAACATTTTTTTTCTTAAGTCCACAGAAGCTTTCTTTGTCCCCACCACACAGATAGGCCACAGCTCCACGTACACCTTACACACCTTCTTCTGTATTCCTGTCTTTACCTCCTTTAATCCTTCATGCCATCGCTCAGCTGGGCTTATGGAAACATCTGCCCCACAAAGTACATTCTTGCACAACGACATTGACATGGAAAGAAAGGTCACGTGGAACTGACTTTTAGAGGATGTTTAATGCCAGTTTGTAATATAAAAGCTGGATATGGAGTCTGAGCCAATAACTAGGATAATTGAGATTAATACCTAGTTGATGCTTTGTCAATGGGATTGCTAGATTAAGAGGGTAAAACTCCTCTGACGAGGAGGATCACCGTCACCCCAAATAGTGGCTTTAAAGGGAGGTTTTGAGATGTTCGCTGTTTCTGGTTTTGTCTTTCAAACTAAAGAGTATTGATCTGTGGGATCAGGGGGCGGGCCTCTGTAGGCGTGAGCGGCTTACTAGAGCGCTGCTTTCATCACATGTGCAACTCAATATTCCTGAGCCAACCAGCATCTTCGTAGCATGTTTTGAGATGTGCTGTCCTGAGAAGTATACTTTGTTTTCATGTGCCCCTTGACCATCTGTATGTCTTCTTTGGAGAAATGTCTGTTTAGGTCTTCCACCCATTTGTTGATTGGGTTGTCTGTTTCTTTGATATTGAGCTGCATGAGCTGTTTGTATATTTTGGAGATTAATCCTTTGTCAGTTGCTTCGTTTGCAAATATTTTCTCCTATTCTGAGGGTTGTCTTTTCATCTTGTTTCATCACGAATTATTAGAGAAACGCAAATCAAAACCACAGTGAGGTATCACCTCACACCAGTCAGAATGGCCATCATCAAAAAGTCTACAAACAGGGCTTCCCTGGTGGCGCAGTGGTTGAGAGTCCGCCTGCCGATGCAGGGGACACGGGTTCGTGCCCCGGTCCGGGAAGATCCCACATGCCGCGGAGGGGCTAGGCCTGTTAGCTATGGCCGCTGAGCCTGCGCGTCCGGAGCCTGTGCTCCGCAACGGGAGAGGCCACAACAGTGAGAGGGCCGCGTACCGCAAAAAAAAAAAAAAAGTCTACAAACAATAAATGCTAGAGAGGGTGTGGAGAAAAGGGAACCCTCTTGCACTGTTGGTGGGAATGTAAACTGATACAGCCACTATGGAGAACAGTATGGACGTTCATTAAAAACAGACCTACCATATGACCCAGCAAGCCCACTACTGGGCATATACCCTGAGAAAACCATAATTCAAAAAGACACATGTACCCCAATGTTCATTGTAGCACTATTTACAATAGCCAGTATATGGAAACAACCTAAATGTCCATTGACAGAGGAATGGATAAAGAAGATGCGGTACATGTATACAACGGAATATTACTCAGCCGTAAAAAGGAACGAAATTGGGTCATTTGTAGAGATGTGGATGGAACTAGATTCTGTCATACAGAGTGAAATAAGTCAGAGAGAGAAAAACAAATATCATATATTAATGCATATATGTGGAATCTAGAAAAATGGTACAGATGAACCTATTTGCAGGGTAGGAATAGAGACGCAGACGTAGAGAACCGACGTGGATGGGGTGGGGAGGAAGGGGACGGTGGGACGAATTGGGAGGTTAAGATTGACATATATATACACTACCATGTGTAAAGTGGATAACTAGTAGGAACCAGCTGTATAGCACAGGGAGCTCAGCTCGGTGCTCTGTGGTGACCCAGATGGGTGGGATCAGGGGTGGGAGGGTGGGAGGGAGGTCCAAGAGGGAGGGGATATATGTATACACATAGCTGATTCACTTTGTTGTATAGCAGAAACTAACACAACATTGTAAAGCAACTATACTCCAATAAAACAGAAAAAGCATGACAAAAAAAGTATACTTTTAAAAATTGAAGTATAGTTGAATTACAATGTTGTGTTAATTACTGCTGTACAGCAAAGTGACTCAGTTACACATACATATATCTATATACACATTTGTTTCATATTCTTTTCCATTATGGTTTATCACAAGGTATTGAATATAGTTCCCTGTGCTATAAGAAGCATACTTTCAAATGGAGAAGGGGTAGAAGGGGAAAGAAAACACTGGTAACATTTTAAATTAATTTCCAGAATACGATCCATCGATCGTACACGTACTTGGAAACTGTTTATTTCAGGTGAGAAATCAGGAGGTGAATGTGAAGAGACAGGGAGAAAAAAAGGGGGAAAGAAGCTTGTATTTCAGCAGAACGGGCTTATGTGCATTTACCTGTCCCAGAGGTTGGATGTGATTGGAACAGGGACGATGACGCACAGGGCACTAACATTCTGTTGACCCTCTTCCTCCAAGTCCTCTCGGCTGGTGGGGTTGTTGCAGAAGAAGAGAGTTCTCTGCAGAGCAGCGGCAGCCCATGTGGGCTCATTGCTGAGCAGATACTGCTGAGTCTAGAAAACGGAGAGCCTTAACAAGTAAATTCCACACCCCCTCGAATTGGTGCCTCGGTAGGGAAGCCTCAGCAGGAAATCCTCCATATGTTTTCCTTTACTACAAGGAACTTCAGAGAATGAGTTCATTCTCTTCAAACATCCTCTCGTTGCTATAAAACGGCACCGGCTGGATGATGAGAAATGTCACCAGGAACACGAGAGGACGCCTACAAACGGAGATAGGGGAGCAGTTACTCTTCTGAATTAGATATTAGTTTGGGAGAAGTTTTATTTTTCCTTTGCTGCTTACATTCTGGACTTCGTGGGCTTTTTTCATTTTGGTTTTCTTTTTTTAAGGACAGTCTTTTGTTTTTGACTGCTTCCTAGTAGAGCTTGGATACTTGGAGAAATAAATATCAAAAGAAGATTTCTCAAAGATTTGTCTTATGGAGGAATGGAGCTTATACCCTGAGGACCAGAGGATTATAGCTCAGATTGGCCTTTGCTCTTAAACAAAAAAGCCAAATTTAAATTCAGGATTACTTGAAAAATATCACTGCAAGTAAGTACTTTGTCTTTATTGTTTTCTTTTCTTCCTTTTTAATCTCCTAATAAGCATCTTTTTGGCCTATTGTAATCTCAGTGAAGTTAACAGTTGGATTCTAAATATAAGTAAAATGATTTTGCTAGCTCGTAAATTAATTGCAAGATGAGATATGAAGTGTTCTGGTCTTAACAGTTTAGCAGGTGATATTTATAGAAATGTTTATGTTATTATGCCAAGAATCACTTAATTTCATTAATGTCTCAAGTGAATATCTTTTGCCTCATTTCCTCCAGTAATATAAACTCTATTTTAGATTGGAAAATAAGCCAGTAATAATGTCTCCTGAAAAGAGCATGGCTGCCCTAGCAAGCAATCAACTTTTGTTGACTTCTCTGGAATATTAAGGGAGATTTGCTGAAGGACCTGTAAATCTACAAAGTAAAATTTGCTACAACTCTGACTCTTGTGAACCCCTTTTGAAAATATGATGAAATCAATGTAGCAAATGTGAAAAAAATCTTAGTGGCGAAAGGGCATTGAAACATCAAAATATTTCAGCTGCTATTACCTTTTCTTAATTACACTATTAACCTGAGCTCCAGCTGTGCATATGTTGTTACCTGCTCAGGACTCCAGGAGTCAAGAGCTGTCAAGCTGATCTAGCAGGATGTGGTAGACGGTGCACACGTCATCAGGGAGGAAACTAGAAGTGGCCAAGATGTCTTGTTTCCCTCCAGATTCCTAATTTCCACCACCCGTCCCTCTGCCCTCCCTTCCTGATGTGGTAACTGCATCAATTAGTTATAGGAGGCGTCCTGCTCCCTCCCTGGCAATCGTAAATAAAGAACTGGCTGCTTTCAAAGTCAAGCCACGTCTGATTGATCTTTGGACAAGAATGAACATAGGAATGATCTGTGCTTCTCTCTGCACTCCAGTTCCCCCACTGCACCACTAAAGCCATCCTCCGGGCCCCAGCTTTCCATACACCAGCTGGTCTGAAACGATGTATTCCAAAGAAAGATAATGGTGAAAGTCCCTTCCGTGAATGGAGCGTGTTGCACTCCTTCCTCCCTCCAATTTCCCCTAGTCTGTAGAGACTGTCTGCCTTGTCCTCTAAGAAACATGATTCCTGTTCATCACTGGTTGCAAAGCCAAATTCTCCCAGCACTGGCCTCATTACTGTGTAGCCTGTCAGTTAAAGATCATTATCTGCCAAGCCATCTGTTATTCTCCCTTGGGAGAGGGTGTTATTTCAGTTCCATAGGTATCCTTTAAATTTTCCCTACATGTTGTGTAGCAGCTAAATGTAGTCTGAAGGTTAAGTCCTGTTGATAGCAATGGGAGTCTGTGTCCCACTTTTGAAAGTGTTAGTGGTAATGGTGTAATCTCGGATGGCCCAAAAGGGAGAGGTGAGCTGGGGACTGTGAAAAATGCAGCCAGGTGAGAGGCTGGTCTTTGCCATCCTGGAAGGTTGTTGCTTTCATTTTATTTATTTATTTTATTTTTTAGAAAATTAGCTATAGGTAGAATTGTTTGTTTGTTTATTTATGGCTGCGTTGGGCCTTCGTTGCTGCCTGCGGACTTTCTGTAGTTGTGGTGAGCTGGGGCTACTCTTCGTTGTGGTGCATGGACTTCTCATTGCGGTGGCTTCTCTTGTTGCGGAGCGTGGGCTCTAGGTGCATGGGCTTCAGTAGTTGTGGCTCATGGGCTCAGCAGTTGTGGCTCACGGGCTCTAGAGCGCAGGCTCAGTAGCTGTGGCACACGGGCTTAGTTGCTCCGCGGCATGTGGGATCTTCCCAGACCAGGGCTTGAACCCGTGTCCCCTGCATTGACAGGCGGATTCTTAATCACTGCGCCACCAGGGAAGTCCCAGTTGTTGCTTTGAGAGGAATTACTTGCTTCCTGATTTAGTTGTGCCTAAGGGCTTGTGCTTCTTTTATGGGGCATCGTGTTGTCCTAACAGCCCCTGTTACGGATGCTGGCTACCCATCAGCGATGGCAGTTTGGAGGCTTGACCCTTACAAAGGAGACCCATGAAGAATGTGAGCTTTCCTACTTGTCACACTCCTCCTTCACTAGTTAGGAAAAAGATTTTGCCTTCTTTAAGTGATCTATGCTCTATCTGCTAAGTGAGAGTGGACCTCTATAACTTCTCGCCCTCAATAATGGAACTTACATTGCTGAATTTCAAAAGCCATCAGGTCATCTCTGCAACCTTGGAGAACTTTCCTTTTGTAAAGAGAAAGTTTCCTTTGCTTTGAGCAGCTCTTTTATAAACTTATGTCCTGGACAAATCTGAAGTACCCTGTCCGGTGGTACTAGCAGGTGATGACGATGACGATGACGATAATGACATCTAACGAGTATTGACTGCCATCTTTTGCCAGGTGTGATACTAAATATCTATGACGCTTATGACATTAAATCTTCCCTGCCTTACCTGTAATGCAGATAATGTAGACAGCCTCCTTCACACATTTCAATGGAGGAGGAACAAAAGAGATACAAGAACGTTCCTATCAACTGGCATCCTGTCTTCTTTTTGTTTGTCGTCTTTGTATCTTTCATTCAACTGTCTAATGACCAAGGTTATGGATTGTCCAGGTTCCTTTCTGTATGACTTTAATTCATGGATAACATTCCTGGCAGAACCTAGGCAGTGGGCTGGGGTGGGGTGGCAGGAGAAATTGGCACTTCAGCAGTGAGCTTTAGCACATGTATTGGAAATGGATTTCATTTCTTTCTGCTCTGCATAGACTCTATGTAAAGTGTGGCTTCACCCCACATCATGCTTCTCTATGCTTCACTTTCTGTAGGGTTATGGGGATAGTTAAACTTTCTTGGCTTACAAGCACCAAAATCCTGGGGAGAAAACAGCACATTCGTGAGCAAATGTGTTTTAACCGTTCACGTTGGGCCAGGTTCTCACTGGGAGCAAATAATATACTTAGAAGATAGAACAAAGTCTTTCAAATTACCAGAAGGTGGGTAATATGGAGGGAGAGGGTTCAGATTTTTGTTTGCAATCATAAAACGTATATTTTAAGTAAGGTTTACTATTAATATCTACTGTTATGAAGATTTTATTCACATATGACAAATTGGGATAAGCTGGTTTGTAGATGATGATTCAGGACAAATGACATATGAAATAATCAATGAGTAAATGAATAAAGAAATAATACATTTATTAATTGGGAGGTGGAAGTCATTGGGGATTTAATAACACTTTTTTGCTTTTTGATATTGTTCCTCATCTGGGTCATGGAAACATTTTAAGATAATTTGCTGCCTTGATTACATCTTTGATTCAACGATTGTTTATTGAGTATCATTTAGGGCGTCACTCTCTGGAATAATCCATGATTACATTTGGGAACAAATGTAGGGCTGTAGGGTTAGTGAGTATATTAGATGAGGAGAGAGAACAATTGAATTCAGAAATACTAACCTCTCACAACTTCAGATTCACAGAAATTTGAAGCTAGGATAGATTTTGGATCATCTTATCCAACTCCTTTACATTATATAAGAGGAAACCGAAGTCAAAAATTGATTTACACATCACTAATTAGCTACAGAACTAGGATGAGAATTCTAGCCTCTGGCCTGCAAATCCAATAGCTTTTTGTTTACTTTTCAGTTCTATGTTTTTAATATATTATTTTTAATCATTCAAAAATAAAGATATGCGCCATGATCCTGCCAATTGCATTGCTCTTTCGCCTTTTAAATATCTTACTGTAAAATATCTCAAACACACAAAAACAGTATCATGATTATCTGCAAACACACCACCAAGATTAAATATGTTATTTTGCTATCTTTAGTTCAGATAATGTGTAAAATAAAATGAAGCACATTACAAATACAGTCAAAGCACTATCCCCGCCTTTCCCCCCTCTTCCCTCCCAAGAGATAGTTATCCTTAAATTGCTATACATGATTCCTATGTACTATACTTTAGCACTTTTACTGTGTGTGTGGGTTTGTATATGTGTGAGGGGGTGGGTTTTTAGGTCCAGACGTGGATGTATCTATGTGAGGTTATATCTAACATCTATTTGTGGTTATACTATTGCTTTGTGTTCAAATTTTAAGATATATAAAGCATTGTCTTTATATATTTATATATTCTCTAACTTTTTTTATTCAAAGTTGTTTTGGAGATGTATCCATGTTGATACATAGGTATCTAGTTGACTTTGTTATAACTGCGGGATAGTATCACATTGCATAAATCATCGAAGGTTGATTTATCCATTTTCTTACTGAGGGAAATTTGCATCGTCTCTGCAGTTTTGCTATCTGAACAGTACAGCAGTGGTCTTTGTATGTATCTTCTTACACTTGTGCTAGGATTTCTCAAGAAGAGTTCAACCTAGAAGTTGAACTGTCAGGTCATAAGGGTACACATTTTCCCTAGAGATTGTTAAGCTCTTCTGCAAACTCCACTGGTTTATTTGACCACCAACAATGTTGAGCGGTAGTTCTAAACTCTGCCTGCAGAAAGAATCAGCTAAGGAGCACTTTAAAATGACCAGTGCCTAAGTCCCACCCCAGACCAATTAAACCAGAACCTCTGGGGATGGGAGCCAAGACAGTTTTCAAGTTCCCTGGGTGATTCTAATGTACAGCTAGAGTTAAGAACCACTGATTTAGCATTTTTCTGTTTCCCCACATGTTTTCCAACATTTGGTATTATCAGACATTCTGTTTTGCTAATCTCTGGGTGCAAGGACTTTGTAATTACTGGTGAAGCTGAGTATATTTGTACAATGTTACTGAGCATTCCAATGACTTCCATTGAGAATTATGTGTGGCATATTTCACCCATTTTTTTTCTCTTTAATTGTCTTTTATTATTGATTTGTAGGCACTTTCTTTACATTCTGGACAGTAATTGTGAGAGGGGGGCATATAATTGCCAAATATCTACCCTAGTCAATGACTTATCTTTTCACTTATTTGTGCTACCTATCATATATAGAAGTTTAAAATTCTTTAGTATACTTAAATCTGTCAGTATTTTCCTTTATGCTTTGTATGATGAGAAATCTTACATATTTTCTGTATGATTTTGTAAATCTATGTTTCTGTCTTTTCTTCAAAAAGTTTTACAGTTATACTTTTTCCCAATGAAGTTTTTAATCTGTCTAAAATTTGTATTTCTGTATGGTGTAATGTACTGATCAAATTTTATCTTTGCTTTTTTTTTTCTTTTTTTTGGTTCTAGTACAGTTTTCTAACTAGTCCATCTTTTCCCAGTGACATTTAGTGCTATTGAGACCTCATATGTCTTTTTCCCATTCCATCCTTGTACCGATACCATGTTTTAATTATTACAATCTTACAATAAATGAACCATTTTAAACTATTTTTCCAAAAATGTGCATTGCCTATTCTTGAATATTTACTATACCGTATGAAAGTATGTGCAACACCATTTCAGGTTACATGAAAGGCAGTGCTGTGATTTGGCTTATAGTTGCATTGAATTTATAGATTATTGGGGGGTGATTTCTCTATATAAATTCGAGTCTCCCCATTCAAGGACATAATTTAGCTCTCCATTTATTTAAGCTTACTTTCATGTCTTTCAATATATTTTATAATTTTCCCTACAAATATTTTCCAGATTTTTGTTAGATTCATGATGTTGTTGAAGTGAATTATTTTTATTGTAAATTTTATTTTTTCCTGAAATGTTCTAACTACTGGCTGATGGTTCATAGAAACGTACTAGATTTTTGTTTAGCTCTTGTTTCCAACCATGTTTGTTTTAAAAGTTTATCAATTACTTAGATTTTCTAAATAATCATATATACAAATAATACCAATTCTGTTCATTCTTGTAACATTGATATGTTTTATTTTAATTTAACTGAGTATAAATTAAAGATTTAATTAATTGATTAATTTATATTCTCTCTCTATTTTTTTCTACTTGCTATCATGATTAAGCACTCCTGCACAAGGTTAAATAGAAGCATTGACAGCAAGCATCCTGTCTCGTCCTGAGTTTTATATAAAATCCCTTTGACTTTTTCACCATTAAGTATATTTTCTTGAGTTTTTACTGGATATTTTTTGTCAGGTTAAGAAAAAGTTTCCTTCTAATTCTTCTTTGCTGAAATGTTTTATTAGGAAAGTATTTTGAGTTTCAAATATCTTTTGCATCTGTAGAGATGAATTTATGGTGTTCCCCTTTTAATATGTTAATTGGTAAATCATATTAATAAGTTTTCTAAAATTGAGCCATCCCTATATTCTGGGATAATGCCTTGATCATAATTTTTAAAATATTCATTCTAAGTTTGGTTTGCTAATATTTTGCCTAGAATTTTTATATTTATAGATGAAACTGGCCTGTAATTTTTCTTACTCGTTTTACATCATTTTATCTTCTTATGGGTTAAAAAATGATTATCAGCTTATTCTATTCTATGGAAACATTTAAATAAGATTAGGATTACTTTTAATTTGAAACTTGATAGAACGTATCTGAAAAAATCCTAGGTCTGTGTGTGTGTGTGTGTGTGTGTGTGTGTGTGTGTGTGTGTGTGTATACGGACTTTAGTGATTCCATTTCTCTTAATATTGGTCAATTAAGGTTTTCACTTCCTTCCTGAGTAATTGTTAGTTATATTTATAGTGAATTGACCATTTTGGCTAGATTTTCAAATGCATTGACATAAAATTGTTCCTGATATTCTCTTTTTTAACAATTTCTACCTTATCTGTAGTTGTTCCTTTTTTTCATACCAATATAGTCATTTGTGTTGTCCCTTTCTCTCTTTTTAAATCAGTATTGCAAGAATGTTATCAGTTTATTAGTTTTTTTCAACTAATAAACAATTTTTGGTTTTCTAGGATATCTCTGTCATTAATTGGCAAATACCCTTGGCAGTCAAACCATAATTTAGTCGGGTATATTATTCTAGATCGGCAGGTATTTTCTCTAATTCATTTTATTGGGTTGGCCAAAAAGTTCATTTGGGATTTTCCGTAACAACTTACAGAGGAACTCAAATGAACTTTTTGGCCAACCCAATAAAATATTGTATTGATTTCTGTTACTTATCTTTGGTTTTGAAAGTCTACTGTGCCTATTGTTATCCCTTGGTGCAACTTATCTTTTCTCTCTGGATACTTTTAAAATCTCTTTTAAGATCTCTTTGTAGTTCTGCTGTTTCACTACAATGTATCTCATTGTGGATTTGTCTTTTATTTATCTTGATTACTTCTTAACTCATAGGAATCATATATTTAATCAATTCCGGGACATATACAGGCCTATATCTTTGAATGTTGATGCTTTGATAATTCTGTTCACTCTCTGAAATTAATATTAGACATGAATGTTTTGTTCATTTCATGCTCTCTGTCTCTTAATTTTATATTTATCCCTTTATCTCACTGTGCTGCATTCTGAGTTATTTCCTTAAACCTGTCTTTCAGGCCATTGATTATGTCTTCAGCTGTGTCTATACAGCTGTTTCACCTCTCCATTGAATTTCTCATTCCATAGCTATAGTTTTCGTTTCTAGATAGTCTACCTACCATTATTTTAATACCGGTTTTCTTTTCATATGGCTTGTATTCCTTTTAGTGTTAGTCATTTAAAATTTATGTGAAATAATCTCTTATTTTGTTCATTTATCCAAAGTCCTTAGGGACTTTGTGTTGTATCTGGTGGTATGATTCTTCTGATGGATTGTTTCTTCGTGTGATGAGTAATTTAGGACAATGGGCTCATCCTCAGTAGGGAATATGGTATAAAAACATGCAACCAGTGTCCCCTTCAGACATTTTGCATTTGTTTTTGCTTTTTGTGTCCTAGGATGAATCCTTGGGCTAATTTCTTGATTCACATATTCCTGGACCACACAAACAACCCTGATTATAAATTCTGGCACTATCTTTTCCCTTCACTTGGTATCTAGATAGAGACAGACAGGCATCTTTACCGTGTCCATTTGCTGGGACTCTATCACCTGTCCGTACCCTTACATAGGAAATTAAACCCAACCTTCTGGGTTACTGAGACATGTAAGTTTCCCCGATGCAGACCACAATCTGTTTGCGCCCTTACCATACTGCTTTTTAGATCCACGTATCTTACCCCTGGCCTTCTCTCTTGCATGCTGTTTCTCTCACTCTTGCTTTCTTTTTTTGCAAGCGTAGTAATGCATTTAAAAGAATAGCGTCTTGGGCTTCCCAGGTGGCACAGTGGTTGAGAGTCCGCCTGACGATGCAGGGGACACGGGTTCGTGCCTCGGTCCGGGCGGATCCCACATGCCGCAGAGCAGCTGGGCCCGTGCGCCATGGCCGCTGAGCCTGCGTGTCCGGAGCCTGTGCTCTGCAACAGGAGAGGGCACAACAGTGAGAGGCCCGGGTACCGCAAGAAAAAAAAAAAAAAAATAGTGTCTTTTTTATCTGTTTTTTCTAAGTGGGAAAGTTTTCAAATTTTCTTGAGAAAAAAATTCAGAACAAGAAGTCCTAGTTTGGCCTTTTGGACATTAAAAAAAAGCCTAAGAATTTCACAAATCATATTCTCCATGCAAAATTTTCTTGCTAGCTTCTGTAGAAATGTAGTTTATCCAGAAATCAGCGTGAAAATTATTAATGTAACTCTGAATGTTTTTCTGTGTAACTGCTGAGGAATTGCATTCCTTTGAACCTCTATGATAAACTCCGCCACAGCCTGGTGTGTTGAGAATAACGGGGTGAGGAGGGGCTATATCCTACTTTGAGAAATTTTTCAGGGAGTGTTCTGTAGAGGAACAAATACTGTTTTCTGAAAAAGTGCAAGCATCATTTGCTTTTTCTTAGTGAGAGACCAGAAGGATATATATATTTAAAGGTTATAATGAAAACCCCAAAGCCCTTTCTGGCTCTATAATTCTGTGATTTTTTTACTATCTTGAGAAAATTTCCCAAAAATTCTTATAGCCTGTGTGGAGCTTTATAACCAAATCCTAGGAATCAAAGTTCCTTAATCTTCCCAAGATGCTCTCCTGTTCTCTCTGTCATTCACCATAGCGTCTTAGCAAGTCCATAGATATGAAAGGGACTGTGTTCAACCTTTTTTTGCCGTTCATATTTTTTGATCTGATTTTTCCACGGGATGTCAAAGAATACATTGCCAAACAAAACAATTAGTTGACTAAAGAGAATGTTAATTATTGAATACTATCTAAACATGACATATTTCAAAGTATACACTGTTGGAAGTTTTCAAAACTTCCGCTGAACATGCTATAATTTTGAGATATTTTGCCCCAAAATTCTTTTTGGAAGCAACAACTTAATAATAAGACACAGTTGAAATAAAAACAAAGGATTCTTTTAAAAAAATATCAAATGTTCTTTCAACGCTCGATACCCAAAGTTATTTCTGAGGCCTCACCGTATTATTTTAGATTAAATATCTAAAACAAATTATTACAGAAATAAACCCATCCCTTCGCTGGATTTCATTCTGTGTTTGGATTGGGGTGGAGTCAGTTGTTACGTGCCTGATCAGAGCACAGGCGCTGAGTCTTTTTATTTTCTTAATTATGAATTACCGTTTCAAGCCCTCATTGGTGGTTTACCATGGCAGTAATCCCTACCAAAACAGTTGTTCGTCTAGATCCTAAGTGGTTTGCTAGAACATTAACCTTGACTTGACCCCTGATGGTCACAGGGTCAATAATTACAACTTCTAGAAAAACTATCAAGTAGGGACTGTACCCTGAATTATGTTACTTGCCTTTAAAAATAATTATAGTATGTTTGTCATTCAGAAGGACTAGATCAGCAAGGCTAATGAAAATGCTTCAATCCTTATCAGTTGGAATGAAAAGGGCTGGCTCCAGAATGTGCTGCCCTCGGAATTTTTGTGCCGCCTGTGTTGCCTGTGTGCTGATGCGCATGACCTACTGATGTGTGGCTTGGCAAGCCACAGAGGCTTACTCACCCATGCTGGATGTGAAAGGGGCTTCCGGGCCGCTCCCTGTGCTGTGACATTCCTCGGGTTCTCTAACAAAGCTTTCAACTGGCGTCTGGGACTAATGAGCATACAGTCCCAGGAGCAATGGAGCACAGTTTTCCGTCACCCATTAAGACGAGCTCTAAGCCCCAAGCTTATCAAGCCTGAACCAGGAGAAGCTAGGGCCAAAGGCTGAAGATAAAACGGCCACTAATAGTTTCATAAACTGTGTGAATAATTCCACGTTAATAATAAATACTGCATGGTTAGTGATATTACCTAAGCCCTTATAGCCAAGGTGCTCACTGACCCTGGCCATTAAAGGCAACATAGCTCTTTTCAGGAGAATCTGAATTAAGCCTACTTTACATAAAGTTTAGTCTGAGGACATTTCTCCAAGTATTGTTCCCCCTCTGTGTAGACAAGCGACCTCATTCTGCTAGGGTCACATGGGATGAAGGAAGTGCTAGCGGTGGGCCATCCTGAGCTGGCAGGAGATGCACAGAAAATCCTGGTGCAGATGCTTCTGCCTTAGGATGTCGGTTAGTTTTGCATTTTAATTTAAGCTTTCAATTCTGTGCCTTGCTGCAGCGTAATCGGGGAATAAAGTAGATTAGAGGAAAACAGGGCGAAAAACGACTCAGTCGTTACCTATTATTTATTCTATTTTGTCAAGGATGTCAGAAATATAAGGTCATTAAAAATCAGTAAGTTGCTGGAAATGGGGATGATGGGAAGGGGGAGTCATACCCCGTACCTAAGACCTTAGCATTGATGTTTGAAAGGACACTTGAAGATCCTATTCGGCCACTGGTATATTGGAGACTTCATACATATAAGTGGCATAAGTGAATATGGAGACCTACTCAATCAAAATAGTTTAAAAGTCTTTAAAGTACATAATCATTAATTTTTAATTCTAAAGCTGTTATATTCTTCCCCACTCGCATTGGTGATCTTGATTGTACACAGCCATCCCTGTACTATATGGCTCTACTATTTTTTGTCCTATATATTTGCATCCTACCATTTCTACTTCTCTGTCTCATTTATTTCACAATTCTGTTTGAGAATCCCTGGAGACCTGGCTTAAACTTCCTTTCATCCTGTCCAGATTGGCCATCTCATTCCAGTTTTTCACTGAGCTCTTCTTTCTTTCCTCTATCATGGCATTCCATCGTTGCTCTGAATCAGGTCTGGATTCACGGTCACAGGTCTCATGGGTCTCTGCCCATGTACACTGTTCCACGTTACCTTTGATGCCCCTTGCCTCCTTCGTCCTTTCTAATAGGACCTGCATCCTTAACATCTACAGACTAGTTGAGAAACTTGTTGATCATTCTCTCATGCCATCTCTCACACAAAACGTTTCTATGCACATCCCCTCTGCCCTCAGTATATAAATTAGAACTCAACCTTTCAATGTAAACTTACTTGATTTGGGACTGTTGGGTATTTGAAGTATAACTTGAGCAACACTCCTTTCCCATGGTAAAATATGTGTGATTGACATGCATTAGGAAGGCTGGATATGACTGGATACCAGATTATAGGCAATTGTAAGGCAGTTACTAGGTTTCATGTTCTGTAGCATCTCGTGTGAATCCATGAACTCTTAATTTGCAAAATCAGTATCACAGAAGCTGATGGTGGTGGTATCCAACCCCCTAAATGAACTTCTAGCAAATATATAGAGTTGGCAGAGTGCCGTGGAGTTCTAGCATTATTTAAATTATTCTAAAAAAAATATCCAGGAACCACCCCAAACAGATAAATCATCCAGATTCTTATAAAAATCAGAAGAGTATCCACTGGAATTACCTTTTCATGCACCTAGCGACTGGCATATACACGTTCTCAATAAATATTAAATCTATCATCATTGGAATATGTGTTCAATACCATATGATTGATCACCATCATCAACTCTTCCAGCAATTTTTCTATAAAATCTGTAGCTAGTTTATGGTTACGTCAAGAATCCCAAAGCCACTGTGAAATCAGTGCAGCAATTGGTGTCACAGCTCCTTAAACTGAAGTTCTTTAACCTAAGGGTCCAAGCTTCCATCTTCCCTTGGTATGCCTAAAAGATAAAAAGTTAACATTTTTCAAGATTGATGAAACAGTGATAACAGTTCTTCCTCATGGAAGAATGAAAATATACACCTTTAGATTACTACATGAATGATTTAATTCAAACATAAAGAATTATCACAGTTCAGTGTTATTAAATATTGAAACAGAAGTAGAAGATATGCAATCACCTTTCTTATATTTTATTAAAAATAGGGTAACACGTTGAGATCCAAGGTGGATTTGGAGACTAATTTAAGCTCTGCAGACCTTGGATTTTATACTTATCAATAACGGTTCCCCTGTTCTTTGATTACATGTGTTTCTTTCGAGGTATTTTTAACTTTAGAATGCTGAAGCAAAGATGTTCAAATTCAACCTTGGAATTTAATACATCATCTCTTTCGCCAGAGACATTTCACTGATCCTGTGTTATTTAAAGGCCAAATGGAACTGTTATGGTGAAAATCTGAAAAGAATGTCAGAACTAACACAGTATAGAGATCACATTTTCGCAGAAATAATGATTCCAAGTCTTGCCATTTAATTTGCATGGTTGAATGAACTTGTCTTTCTCCTACTCCAGAAATACAGCCTACCACGTCCCGAACTGCAGCCCTTTCGAAAAGAGGTCAAGTCCCTAGGTTAGCATTCCACAATCGTGCCCACTCCACAACTTCAAACCCAGTAACAATTTTTTAATTAAAAATGAATTCTAAGCCTACAAGCTTATCCTTTCTGAGAAAATCATGGGAGGAGGATGGAATTGCTCTATATTTCTTTTAACTAAAAATGAAGTCACTTAACCTAGAAATTTGTATCTCAGGTGGGGGCTGAACTATCACAGAAAGGAATAGATCGTGTTACCCAGAACCCAAGGACCACTGGTGGTACCTTCTCAGGACAGCTGACAAAATTCTTCCTAGGAGAATTTCCCTGGGTCGCTTTCATGAGTATATTATTAGCATCCTCTGTGTTAGTGGGCATAGTTCTATAATAAACAATGTCCACATTGCAGTGGCTCATCACTAAAATGTGTGTTTATTACTCACAACATAGTCCATGGGTGTGAGGATGAACAAAGCGTGAGGGTTCTGCTCTAAGCAGTCACTCAGGGACCCAAGCTACTTCAACGTGTGACTTTGCTATTTCTAGGACCCCTGCCTTCTCTGCATTCAGCCCACCAAAGGGAGCCAATCACAGAGGACTTCCTGGGAGGTTACCTGGGGCCAGATCTGAAAGTAGAGTATGGCTCTTCTGTCCTCATCCCATTGGCTGGAACTCAACCATACAACCCCATTTAACTGCAAGGGAGACTGAAAACTGAAGCCTAAACGGCTGCCAAGAGGAGACTGAAAAATGAAACCTAAATGGGTGCCAAGAGGAAAAAAAAATTGGATCTGATGAACACTGAGCAATGTCTGTCACATCTTTAGTAGTTTTGAGTTGGGGTTGATTAACAGGGTATGTGAAAATAGCCCCATGGTCAGTCTTGAACACTTGTAGCTATAAGAAAATATTGGACCAGGGGTGCCCATCCCAGGAAGCTGTAACTATATGTTCCCTACTAGGGAGGGTGCTCAATTTTAATGTTGTGAGGAATGTAAGATGAATCAGATATTGTTTCTGCCCTCAGGCAGTACATAGTCTCCTAAAGGAGTAGGCTATCTGTATAACTAGCTATGTTCTAGCTCATATAACAGGCTATTAAATTGGAAGTTTTTACTAAGACTCCTAGATCTAATAGACAGGAAATGCCAAAGTTAAATACCAGATCAAGGTTCAGATTTTCAAAGGGCTACCAAAAATGTGTTCCATAACCTAAAATTTTCTTAGCTACAAAGGGGATATAAATATAAAAGGTCTCTGAGACTGAAAGCTGAGAGAGGATATCCTGAGGAGGATTTCTGCTTAAAAAATAAATTTAAAAAAAATTTCAAACATGCTATGTTTTCATCCACATCCCTGAGGATGAGGGCTGGGGGCTGTCTGCCACCCCACCTCAACTCTAGTAAGACTGACTTCTACAGAACCATCTAGAGAAGTTGACCTCTACCTCCTGAGGTTGGGAGAGGGGACACAGTAGACTGATGTCTCCCTCAATTCTGAGAAAGCTGGAGGGGGATACACCATGACTGGTTAGCTGTTCTGATGGCAGGAGCAAAGGGAAGTTGTTGCTGCGTTGAAATCAACCTGCATAGTGGCATCTTAGATTCTGTCCAATATGGCGGCCCAGGGGTGATGAGACCTCAACAGAGAAATGCTGGAGGTGGACCGCTAGTTGCCCAGGGGCTAAGAAAGGAGCAGCAGGCTGGACTAGAGCTGCAGCGATTGAGTCAGCAAGTCAGGAGAAGACCTTAGAGTGGGAGAGTGAAGAACCCACAAAAGTGATCTTAGAGAAAAAGAGTCAGCTTTCAATATTGGCCACACTCTCTTATGATCCTATCAGTCAAAGAGATCTTTCCTGTCCCTCTTATCTGTCTTCCATACTTCAACTGTGGGGATGGAGTTTGGTCAGAAAAAGCAATTAGCGGATGAAGAAAGATGGAAATGAGGGACTTCCCTGGTGGCGCAGTGGTTAAGAATCCACCTGCCAATGCAGGGACACAAGTTGATCCCTGGTCCGGGAAGATCCCACATGCCGCAGAACAACTAAGCCCGTGCGCCACAACTACTGAGCCTGTGCTCTAGAGCCTGCGAGCCACAGCTGCTGAAGCCTGCGCGCCTAGAGCCTGTGCTCCACAACGAGAGAAGCCACCGCAATGAGAAGCCCGCGCACCACAACGAAGAGTAGCCCCTGCTCACCGCAACTAGAGAGAAAGCCCGTGCATGGTTATGAAGACCCAGTGCAGCCAATAGATAAATAAATAAATAAAATTAAAAAAAAAAAAGAAAGAAAGGTGGAAATGAGACAGATGGAGGAAACCAAACGCACTCTTTATGTTGAAGATACCAGTTTGCCTGCAGGCAGCCTTGGATGGGAGATGATGATGGTTCAGCTTTGAGTGATGGTTCAGGGCTGATGAATCCCGAGCTGGGCATTCTCATTTCTGAATTGAGACTGTGTTTTGTAACCGGCAGAGAACGTAGAACTTTTCCTTAACTAGGGATGAAAAGTCATAGCTCTGCAGGAATTTTCATCAGGGACAGTGGAAGAGCTAACTTCTTTGATTAGGCTTAAAGGGACAGTGACAGGCGAAAACAATGCTCTTTTTTAAAAAATTTTATTTATTTTATTTTTGGCTGCGTTGGGTCGTTGTTGCTGCGCACAGGCTTTCTCCAGTTGCGGCGAGCGGGGGCTACTCTTCATTGTGGCGCGTGGGCTTCTCATCATGGTGGCTTCTCTTATTGTGGCTCGAGGGCTCTAGAGCGCAGGCTCAGTAGTTGTGGTGCACGGACTTAGTTGCTCCATTGCATGTGGAATCTTCCCAGACCAGGGCTCGAACCCGTGTACCCTGCATTGGCAGGTGGATTCTTAACCACTGCGCCACCAGGGAAGCCCAACAGTGCTCTTTTATGACTACAGCTGACATAGCTGATTTGTTCAGTGTGCCGTTTATGTTTGAATTCTGGTGAAGTGCCCTAGGAGAAGTACAAGTAGAGTGCTCTGAGAGGCCATATAAACAGTGCTTGCTTCTAGCTGGAGTGGAAGTGTGCCTAAGGTAGGGATGCGTGGAGAAGAAGGCACATGCAGCAGACCCGAAAGGTAGAGGGTAGGTGGCTGTTGGAGCTTTGTTACAGGCATTTCTAGCAGAGCAAACAATAGAAAAAGCAAAGGATGTGTAAGTGTACATTCATCCTTGGTAAAAAAACAAAACAAAGCCAAAAAGTGCCATTCTCATGAGGGATATTGATAACGGAGAAGGCTATGCATGGGTGGGACAGAGGTAGATGGGAAATCTCCTTACCCGTCCCTCAATTTATTGTAAACCTAAAATGCTCTTTTAAAATTGTCTTTTTTTAAAAAGGTCGGGAGACAGAAAAGCATAACAGATGCCTATAGAATAGCAATTAGTTCCATTTGGCTGAAGCCAAGCATGGGGCAATAATGGAAAATAAGGTGAAAAGTGTTGGCCTACAGCTTAGGTAAAAAGCATTAGGCAAGCTTGAAACCTCAGCAGGGAGTCTGCAGAAAAGGCAAGGAATCAAGGGCAAGGCAGGCTACCAGGGCAAAAGGAGAAGCCTTGTAGTCGGGCTGACCTTCGCGGTAGGCGGCCAGACGTCTACCTTACAGTGTCCAGCAAGGTACAGGGCATTAGTTTCTATCTAGATAGACCAGGTTGATGTCCAAGGGGGGAGAATGTGATAAGTAGGCTGTGAAAACAAGAACCTGTAGGCAATGAAGATGATAAATTCAGTAAGTTGTACCTGAAGGTAGGAATTTCACCTTGGATTACGTTTGGGAGTCAAATCTATACAGATAGGAAAGGCTTCTTTTCAGAAAGGCAGCTCCACCACACCAGTTCTATGACCTCTGACCAGTAATCCAACTCCTCTAAGCCTCAGTTTCCTCATCTATGAAGTGGTAATAATAATAATATATGATAATTCAGGGCTTCCCTGGTGGCGCAGTGGTTGAGAGTCTGCCTGCTGATGCAGGGGACACGGGTTCGTGCCCCGGTCCGGGAAGATCCCACATGCCGCGGAGCGGCTGGGTCCGTGAGCCATGGCCGCTGAGCCTGCGCGTCCGGAGCCTGTGCTCCGCGACTGGAGAGGCCACAACGGTGAGAGGCCCGCGTACCGCAAAAATAAATAAATAATAATAATAATATATGATAATTCAGTCCACACACAGATTACCCAGCATGGTGCCTGGCACACTTTTGGTGACCAGGAAAAGCCTCTTCTCTCTCCTTCAAGAGGAGGAGGCTGGAGATTCCTAATAAGCAGACTGCAAATCAGGTTATGGTCCACGTCTTGGTGAAGGACCTAGAGAAGAAACTCTGTAAGCCACAGCAGATGCTCTGTTTCATGGACCAAGCCAGTGGGGGGCGGGGGTAGGGGTGGGAGGGGGGCTTGAGAACAGTGGGTCTTTAGATGCCCTTCATACTGAAGTTAGAGCAAAGAGCACCCACCTTGTGGCAGTTCTCAGCCTGCTGGCCTTGGCTGGGATTGGCTGAGGGACTGGGTAGGGCTGAGTTTGCAAGTCTCAAGCTCTCAGTGTTTTAAGGCTGTCTGGGAGGCAGGAGAAGAATGGAGAGTGGAGAGCAGGCATGCAGGCCAGGAAGTTTGAACACGATTCCAGTGCAATCTCCAGCTTTCAAGGAGGGCAGAGCTGGAAGAGGGGAAAGACCTGAGACTTCACGTGTCCATGCAGCCGGGGAGATGGCAGGGTGAGCTGGTGGGGCAGCCCCAAGAGTGAAAACAGCATGGACCATGGCCTGGAGGCAGAAAGAACAGTGAGAGTCCAGGGATGGGCTCTAGTCATTGTTCTGCCGCTAAGCTTTCTGAGCCTCGGTTTCTCCAGCCATCAAATGCGCTTACGGTGACACTTTCCTTACCCATAGGCTGTGATCTGAGACTTCATCTATGCAGAATTTAGCCAAAACAGAAAAGTAAATTAAGATGGTCTTTGGGCAGTCAGCGTAGGCGTGATTACAACCTTCATGCTGAAAGCATGAGACAGTACTCCTCTCCAGTTTATTCATCAAGGACTATGTACTTAATTTGGACACAATTTTAATATGCTTGACATCCTAGTTACTCTTCCCAGGAAACCGAAGATGCAAACAGAGAGGGGGCGTTAGAGTAGGAGACGAGCAGAGGAACAAGCAGGGCCGGAGAGCCCACTGCAAATAGGAGATAAAAGGAAGTAAAGGAATTACTTTAGAAATAGCAATGTGGATCCACTCAGTACAGGGACAAACAATGTGTGTATCTCCATGTGCTCTGGGGACTATTCAGATTTGTGCTCTAGTTTCTGGAATCTGCAAAAAACATGACTAATCTATGTTTGATAATTGAGTCCTCAAAAAATGGATAAATTATAGAAGAGACAGAGCAGGGAAGTAGAATATATTTTTAAAGTACTATTGAAAATTATAGAATTTTAAAAATGTGGGCCTTCCGAGGCCCAAGTCTTCATTATATGGATATATTCATTTATCCAATATTTGTCTCCTATAGATCACAGTATTCTTATACAGACCCACTGTGACTATAAGATGTTCAGACTGCTTAAAAAAAAGAAAAAGAGGAAACAGGTATACCAGAACATAGTTAAACGAATGGTCATATCGGAAGGCTATAAACTTATATTGATAATCCTACCATTAGGTAGGATTTTTTTGTGTGTCATTTGTATTTATTGAGTATATATAGCCTTTTTAATAAGTTTATAATAATATAAGGCAACAGCTTCCTTACTTTAGAATCTCAAGTTATTATTTACAAAGAAAACCACCAATGACAACATATTTTAAGCCTGGTTCTTCTAGAAAACACTGGCTGAGCACTTTATGCCATAAGGACACACTGGCTGGCCCTTGAAACTAGCTCAGAGTGAGGCTGAATTATTCGTATTGTTCACTTTTTGATGACTTTCAAGACATTAGGCCTACCCTAAAGGTCAAAACCCTGCCACCACTGAAAAGGTTAGTTTAAAGGTACCATAAACCCTGGTGTCAGGATCCAAAGTGGAGTGTCAAAGATGGTTTGAATGATGGTGGCATCATTAAAATAAGGTGACCCCTTTGAAGGGGACAGTGGTCATTTAGTGTGTAAGTTCTGGCATATATGTTTTAAAAATGCATCCCATGGAATCACATTGGAGAAGGCATTGATCATTGTTAGTACCTTTACAAAAGTAAAAAGATTGTTGTCATAGTGGATGCTACCTTGGAGCCTGCAGATTGCAGAGGCTCAAGTTCACCCTCACTGCTGCCGGCAGGATTAGAGTTCTCTGTCTGCCCCCGGCAGCTGGGCAGGTTGATGACTGAATCCTGCCAAGACCCAATGACTACAGATGCCCGGGCTTGAAGCAAAGCATCCCTGGGCCCTCAGGAAAGTGCTTTTCCAGTGGTGATTGAGAACAGAGACCGACACCTGGCAAAGAGCCTGATCTCCACCCACACCTGCTTCGAAAGGCCACACCACATTTGAACGAACCTGCTTTTCCTGAAATGTCTAGCACCATGAAGGTGGGCCGAGAGCCAGCACTTTTTGCCCAGACTTTCTCTCAAATTGTTATGAACTGAGTTCATTTTTTAAGCATGTAGTTTCAAAACATAGAGTAAGATCATATTATTACGTAAAGTATCGTAAGCCATTTATAACTCTACCAGGATGTGCCAAACCTGAACCTGAAAACTGTGAAGATGGTATGTTGTATTTGGAAGGTTTTAGCATAAAAAATACCTTGTTCTCCCTAATGACTATGAAGCATTAAGGTTTAATTATCTACGCATTCTCTGGTTAAACTGATGTCACGACATCTTATTAAAAACACTTCTTGGGACTTCCCTGGTGGCGCAGTGGTTAAGAATCCGCCTGCCAATGCAGGGGACACGGGTTTGAGCCCTGGTCCAGGGAGATCCCACATGCTGCGGAGCAACTAAGCCCATATGCCACAACTACTGAGCTCACGTGCCACGCTCTAGAGCCTGCGAGCCACAAGTACTGAAGCCCTCGTGCCTAGAGCCCGTGCTCCACAACAAGAGAAGCCACCGCAATGAGAAGCCTGCGCACTGCAACGAAGAGTAGCCCCTGCTCCCCACAACTAGAGAGAGCCCGTGCACAGCAACGAAGACCCAATGCAACCAAAAATAAATAAATAAAAATAAAATTAAAAAAAAAAACACTTCTTTTCTACTCATGGTCTTAAAAAGCCAGGTTTAAGTAGACATGTCAGTTCATATTTGGCAATTCTTTCAAAAGCACAAATGAATTCTGTTGGGATTTTTTTAAAATTGCAAACGGCATTTGTTTTGCTTTAAATAACATAACTTAAAATATAAAACTAATATATTCTTAATGTAGATTTGAAAAATAGAAATTTAAAAAATCTGTAGATAATGACTATTAAAAATTGGACTTGATCAAAAATTAAAACTTACTCTGCAAAAGACACCGTTGAATGAATAAAAAGGCAAACTATGGACTGGGAGAAAACATCTGAAAATCAGACAGTTGACAGAAGACTTGAGTAATGAACAGAAGACAAGAATAATGAGCACTTAAAACTCAACAGAAAACAACCCAATTAAAAAGCAGCTTGTGAGCACCTAGAGGGGTATTGTGACCACCTAGAGGGGTGGGAGGGAGATGCAAGAGGGAGGGGGTATGGGGATATATGTATATGTATAGCTGATTCACTTTGTTATAAAGTGGAAACTAACACACCATTGTAAAACAATTATACTCCATTAAAGATGTTTTAAAAAAAAAAAAAGCAGCGAATGACTTGAACAAACACTTAACCATAAAGAAACATTTATGGCTGGCACATAAGCACATGAAAAGGTGTTCAACTTCATTAGTCATTAGGAAAAGGCAAGTTAAACCATGATAAGATGCCACTATTAACCTATTAGAATAGATAAAATGTAAAAGATTGACAATGCCACGTGTTGGTGAGAATGCAGAGCAAATGAAACTTTCACATACTGCTGGTGGGAATGCAAAATGCTGAGAAACAGCTTGGCGGTTTCTTGTAAGGTGAAACACACACTTACAATATGATCCAGCAATCCCAATTCTAGGTATTTCCCCTAGAGAAATGAAAACTTGTGTTCACACAAAAACTACATAAATATTTATAGAAGCTTTATTTATAATCTCCAAAAACTGGTAACAACCCAAATCTTCTTCAGAGGATGAGTGGGTTAAACATACTGTGATAAATACTGCTGACCTGAAACAAATAGACTGCCAAGTATTTCTCCAGCAAAGATGGGTTTATTTGGGATCAGCAGAGAACTGCAATCTGAGTCTGCAAGGCAAGTGCAAGTCCTGGAAGGGCAAGGCTTTTACAGAGGGGAAAAGGAAGTTGGGAGGGCTACAGTAAACAGTCCACGGCTTGTCATTGGCTGAACCTTGCCAGGTCTTTCTTCTTCCTGTTGGGCTATGGACACAGGGTATGAGAGCTCCCCCTTCTGGTCTCCCTATTCTATTTAATTGATGTTTCTGTTTATAAATTGTTTTGCAATACATATAGGGGAATAGTCCTCGACAATAAAATGGAATGAAATCTTTTCTTTTTTTTTTTGCGGTACGCGGGCCTCTCACTGTTGTGGCCTCTCCCACCGCGGAACACAGGCTCCAGACGCGCAGGCTCAGCGGCCACGGCCCACGGGCCCAGCCGCTCCGCGGCATGTGGGATCCTCCCGGACCGGGGCACGAACCCACGTCCCCTGCATCGGCAGGCAGACTCTCAACCATTGCGCCACCAGGGAAGCCCATGGAATGAAATTTTGACACGTACTTGTATAAATCAAGCAACTTGTATAAATCATAAAATAGTTATGCTGATTGAAAGAAGCCAGACAAAAAAGTTTACCTAATATATGATTCCATTTGTATGACATTCTCAAAAACCGAAAGTATAGTAACAGAAGATCAGTGGTTAAGTATTAGGGGATTGTGACTACAACTGGATAGTAAAAGGGAATTTTGATGGGTGATAGAACTTTTAGGTATCCTGATGGTGGTAGCAGTTACATGAAACTATATATGTGTTTAAATTCATAGAACACACATGCACAAAAGTCAGTTTTATTGTATATCAATTAAAAAATAAAATAAAATAGGGCTTCCCTGGTGGCGCAGTGGTTGAGAGTCCGCCTGCCAATGCAGGGGACACGGGTTCGTGCCCCAGTCCGGGAAGATCCCACATTCCGCGGAGCGGCTGGGCCCGTGGGCCATGGCCGCTGAGCCTGCACATCCGGAGCCTGTGCTCCGCAACGGGAGAGGCCACAACGGTGAGAGGCCCGCGTACCGCAATAAATAAATAATAAAATAAAATAAATAGTATCATGAGTAGGCATAGGTACTAGGATTCCTATGAGAAAAATTAATTTTACTATTAAATTATCACAGCATAATTTTAAAATAGTTCCAGAATTTTAGTTCTCTTCATACTATAGGCTACAGCATATTTGAGAGCAATAGCCACAATTTTGCAGAAAAAACTGTCCTCCCCCGCTTTTCCAACTTCGAAATCTTTATTTCGTAACGTTCAGGAGATCACAGAATTTTTCCAGCCATCCAGACTAATCTTTTCCGTGCAGTCACTGAGCAGTGCTGGCGTGTTAAATTTGATAATGGAAAGAGTTACTTGATTAAGAAATTGAATCGTTCTTCAAGGGTCTCCTGAGGGTTTACTCAGTGATGGGAACAAAATGGTCCAATGCACAAACAGGTAGAATACTTGCCTTCCCAGACTGTAAGTGGACAGGAGAGAGTGTGGAGGAAGTAAAAGACAGCCCCTTGGAAACAGGAGGAATGATTTCTGGGTCAAAGAATATACTCTTCAAGGTCCAGAGAGTTCCATTGTATTGAAGAATAATCCTGCCTGCTTGGTACAAAATTGCACAAAAGGAAGTGGGGTTGTTTTTGGTGGGGGGATGGGGGGTGGCAGGGAGGACTGCCAGCTCAGGACTTAGTGAAATGCCAATTCTTAAATTGAAATGAGATCGTTTTCCTGCCCTGACTGTGGATTCAAGCCCCCAGGTGTTCAGTGGGAGAAGGTGTTGTAATCTCTGCCGGTGTGTTCTAGCTGGAAGACTTGCTTGGAGGAGGCATCTGGGCTCCTTTCAGTCGTGGCTCTGGCACAGGTGACTCCACGCTCACACCTCTGTGATCTGTGTTGAGGCTCTTGGGGTTTTGTGACTTCATGGCAGCCACTCTGAGAAATAAGAACTGGGTGATTTCCTTAAGGGGATGTTGAACCTTTGGGTATGTGATTTTGGCAACACTTTAAAACAACCAATATCTCCATGAGAAATAAACTTTAGGTGTATTGTGGACAAGAATGAAAAGGACTCTTCCTTCCAGAACAAATGGGTGGAGGAAAAAGAATGGGGAGAGTTAGTGTTGATCTTGCAACAGCATTTAAATATTTGGGTTGGTTGGGTAAAGAATTTATGAGCAATATTCTTCACCCTCAGATAATTCCATTGCAGAGGGTCAGGTCATGACTCCAGAGGATTTCCTCCGAATTCTGAGTCTAGTCACTGGATTGAACAGCTGTGGTCTAGTGATATTCAGCCACTGTTCTCTAACAAATACATATCTGGGGTCCATCGAACCTCTGATGCTAAAAAGACATAGATGATAAAAGCAAATTGAATCTGATCTCTACTTTTGATCATTCAGAATGAGCCAGGATCAACATATACATATAGTACAAGCTTACAGAGCTGTTATATTTATTTTTCAAATGTTATTTTAATTGACTTATTAAAACTTAGAACCAAGTAACCCATAACAATGATGTTAATATAAATAATGATTCGATTCTTAGGCTATCCTTTGAGGATCTATTTAATCTACGACAGAGATGGACCATGGAAACTTGTCACACACAACCTTCCTTCTCTTGGAAAATGAATTCCAATTTGAGACACAAAATAGACGGTGCACATTGTTCCATCCAGGTAGCTAGAGAAGGACCCCTTTACCCTCTCAGTGGATTCTCTGGTGGGCACACTACACATCTTCTTAGGGTAGAAACAAAGCAGAAACACTAAACTCCTTGCTATGGGATGAATATTTGTGTCCTCCCAAATTCACATGTTGAAATCCTAATTCCCCAAGGTGATGGGACCTTTAGGAGGTACAAAGGTCATGAGGGCAGAGCCCTAATGATTGAGATTAGTGCCCTTATGAAAATACTGTTCTCAATACTAAAAAACCAGCATATCTACAGGAAGAGAAAAAGAATTTATTACTAACGTCAAAGACCAAAACTACCATAATTCCACAGCAGGAGAAAGACATGAATCTACACCGTACTGAAACTGTTTTCTTACACCATTAAGAAGTAGGACACAGAGGAGAAATAGTAAGGAGCAGTTCTCTGGTTGTTTCAGGTAGATTCTTTAGGGTTGCAAACGGCACAGTGATATGCACTTTACCTTAGTTGAAGAACATTTAAAGTTAAATAAAGAAATAAGGAGGGAAGTGTCTCCATAGCTGCAGGGAAACCTGGTGGAACAGGAAAGCGGTGCAGGATGCAGCTGCCCTCTGGTCACAGCAGCTGTAACGAGCCGGTTACCTTGTCAGCTTGTAAACCTGTGCCCCACCGTGTTAGGGGCTCACTTACCTTCTGTTTCTACTTCTACTTATTTTGCTGCTGTAACCTACTAGTGAACCTTCCCTCTGTGCCCCATACTCAGTCTCACTAAGAACCAGGGTTTGAATGGTTCAGCCAGTCAGCACTGAGATGTGCGGCCTTCTTCACACCCTGGCCTCCTATGTGAGCAGGGAGCCTTTGGATGAGTAAAAAGGAATGCACGTGTTGGCTGTCTGCATCATTAGACTTGAACCTACACAATCTAGACAGAGAAGTGAAAAAACAAAGGATCCAGAAATAAATAGGAAACTATAATAGAATTTTTAAAACTAAAAATAGAGTTACCATATGATCCAACAATCCCACTCTTGGGCATATATCTGGAAAAGACAAAAACTCTAATTTGAAAAGATCCATGCACCCCAATGTTCACAGCAGCACTGTTTGCAATAGCCAGGACATGGAAGCAACCTAAGGGTCCATCAACAGAGGAATGGATAAAGAAGATGTGACACACATATATATATATATGTATATGTATATATATAGAATAGAATATTACTCAGCCATCAAAAACAATGAAATAATGTCATTTGAGCAACATAGTTGGACCTAGAAATTATCATACTAAGTGAAGTAAGTCAGACAAAGACAAATATTATATGATATCACTTATATGTGGAATCTGAAATAGTACAAATGAACTTATTTACAAAACAGAAACAGACCC
Source organism: Phocoena phocoena (assembly GCF_963924675.1). Taxonomy (NCBI): domain Eukaryota; kingdom Metazoa; phylum Chordata; class Mammalia; order Artiodactyla; family Phocoenidae; genus Phocoena; species Phocoena phocoena. The sequence goes on from NC_089220.1 coordinate 166,201,274, forward strand.
ACAGACATAGAAAACAAACCTATGGATACCAAAGGGGAAGGGTGGGGAGAGATAAATTAGGAATATGGGATTAACACATATAAACTATGACATATAAAATATTCAATAGATAAACAACAAGGATATACTATATAGCCCAGGGAACTATATTCAATATCTTGTAATAACCTATAGTGGAAATAATCTGATACATATATGTGTGTGTGTGTGTGTGTGTGTGTGTGTGTATATAAAACTGAATCACTTTGCTGTACACCTGAAACTAACACAATTATAAAGCAGCTATACTTGTTTTTTAAAAATCTAAAATTTAAAGGATCAGAAAAATTTTATTAAATAAAGAATTTTATTTTTATTCATGCATACACTCAAACTTTGAAGTATGGTACTTTTCAGTCTTCAGTAAGAGACTAAATTTTCAAAGTATGTATCTCACTTTATCAGTCATCTATGACATATTGGTAATTCAGAAGCCTTTAATTGATTAATGCTAGGAAAACCGAACAAAAGAATATTTATGTAGCATCTCTGGTAAAGCAAAGGCAAAAGGAAATAAAAGGAAAGATACGAAGCAAAAATAAATGTAGAGTGAGCCCTGGTAAGAGTAGAAGGGATGCAGATTTTAAAATGCGTTTGCAAGCCCCACATCTGGTCTACCCTCGTGCTTCCAAGGTTGGTTACAAGGATGAGAGGGGAAAATGTTACTGACTCAGTTTTGTGATTCATGTAAATTCACAAAGAGAAAGCAATGTAAATGAGACTGACTTTTTAAAGTAAGAAATTCAGAAATCCGTGCGTTAAGGGCCACCAGTACAAAACAGGATATGTAATCAGTATCTTTACTGAATAGATAGGAAGGAAGTGATGTATTTTTAAAAGACGTCTTTTTATAGGTCCAAACTGAAATGGCAGGATTTGAGTACAATGGCAGATCGAATCCCCCTGGGACGATTTCCTACAGTTCTGCTATATTTAGATGTTTTGTGCTTACTTCTTCCTTAGGTCCTACCTTAGCCTGTCTCCAAGTTAGTGTCCTCCAAGTTACTCCGTGTATCTGCTTTTCCCTCTTAGCCCCACCTCTCATAGCCTTTATAATTTATATATCCTGCTTCTCTGTGAGTTTTCCAATCCTGGACAAAGAGTTATTTACAACTGCCAAGTGGGCACAATGGTTTTGTAAACAGGGAACTCATTTGAGTTAATGATTATCATCTTATTTGGATTTTCGCTGCAGATCAAAGAACACTTTGGAATTCGCTTTAGTATGAGATTGAACATTGTAGAGGGGGTCTCTTTTGGAGTTGCACAGAGAGAATGCAAGCAAAAGTCTCCCTCCACGTGAGGCTGGTGTTCACAAAACCTACCTCTGCAGTTCGTATTTACTTTATCTCTGCCCTATCAGCAGCAGCTACATAAACAGGTCTTGAATTGTTAGAAAATCGGGACAACAACCTTAAACGATTGGGTCAAGGTTAACTCTGTCCTATTCTTCCTTGTCTGTTTCACTGGAGTTCCGGGCCTTGCTCACAAACACATTCTGTGTTGATAATCTGAGATTACTCAGGAGCTTAAATTATAATTATTTTACACACTTATACAGGTGGACAGGTAGCTCTTTTATAAGAGGTAAAAGGTAGCTCTTTTATAAGAGCTATTCTGGCCATTAATTCTTATAAAAGAATCATATAAACAAGACTTCAAGAAAAGCAAAGCCAGAAAATAATCATTGACTGAGTAACCAGCATATGTTTATGCTTTTTTTTTTTTTTGCCTTTGTAAGAAATTCAAGGTCCTTCCCTGGCAGTCCAGTGGTTGGGACTCTGCGCCTCCACTGCGGGGGCGTGGGGCGCGGGGCGTGGGGCGTGGGGCGTAGGTTCAATCGCTGGTTGGGGAACTAGGATTCCACATTCCGAGCAGCTCGGCCAAAAAAAAAAGAAAGAAATTGAAAGGAGACAAGCACCTACCTGTGATAAGAATCAACCACTAAGTTTTGCATTTGTAACATTTGGTCAGGAAAGATACAATGATTGAGCTCCCCCTGCACATTTTTCTGTTTTTTCAGCACCTCTCTAAGTATTTGGTGTGAATACCCTTTGACGTTTGAAGAAAATTCCAAAGTTGCCCATTATCATTTATAGACTGAGTTTCTAAGTTGTATAAGGTTTATAGAGAAATACTCTCTTTTTAGAAATTATCTCAAAGAGAATCTAGGCACTGTTGCAGGAACCGTCAACTTGATCTATAGAGGACCTGGGTCGCTAATTTCACACAATCTGATCACTATCAAGAATTTATTGAGGGCTTCCCTGGTGGCGCAGTGGTTGAGAGTCCGCCTGCCGGTGCAGGGGACGCGGGTTCGTGCCCCGGTCCGGGAGGATCCCGCATGCCGCGGAGCGGCTGTGCCCGTGGGCCGTGGCCGCTGGGCCTGCGCGTCCGGAGCCTGTGCTCCGCGGCGGGAGAGGCCACAGCAGTGAGAGGCCCGCGTACCACAAAAAAAAAAAAAAAAAAAAAAAAAAAGAATTTATTGGGCTTCCCTGGTGGCGCAGTGGTTGAGAATCTGCCTGCTAATGCAGGGGACACGGGTTCGAGCCCTGGTCCGGGAAGATCCCACATGCCGCGGAGCGACTAGGCCCGTAAGCCACAACTACTGAGCCTGCGCGTCTGGAGCCTGTGCTCCGCAACAAGAGAGGCCACGACAGTGTGAGGCCCGCGCACCGTGATGAAGAATGGCCCCCGCGTGCCACAACCAGAGAAAGCCAACACAGCCAAAAATAAAAATCAATAAATTTAAAAGAAGGCTCAACATTTAAAAAAAAAAAAAAAAAAAGAATTTATTTATTCCCTGATTGATATATCAAACAAGGTGAATACAGTAGCCTCATCCTTTGCCTGCTAAGCCCTGATGGGAGAAGATAGGCCAGGACGACCCACCTTTCTACCTCCCAAATATGGAGGAAGAAAGGTGCTTCTTTAGGGATCTGAGGGTTGCTCTGTCTTCAACATCCTATTCTTTGGCTTACAAACTTCAGTGCACCTAAGAATCACTTACGCATCTTGTTTAAAAAAAAAAAAATTCCTGGAGATTCTGATTCCAATACAAAAAAGATTTGGTGAGGTCCCAGGATCTGCAGTTTTAATTAGCCTTTCTCAGCAGTTCTGGAAGAGTCTGGGTAATAGCTTCTGCTGGTTGACAAATGTAGGACATCTTGTTCTGTTCTACCACTGCTTTCATTGCAGAGATCAAACAAGCACCCTGCTTCCTTTTGAAAGTTTGCAAACTTAGTTTTTTTATTTTTGTAATTCAGTGAGGATAGGGCGAGAGTGAAGAGAAGATAATCTTCATTTCTCTAAATACATTTTGTTTTCTAGGAAAAGAAAAACGTTTCAAAGTGATCTATATTGTCAGTTCTTAGAGAGCCTCCCTAAACCTTGAAAGCACCACTTTGGGAATTCTTGGAGGGGTCCAGTTAATATCAGAGTTTTAGAGAGTAAGTTGTCCAGCAGATGTGCTGTGTCTAAACAGAGGTAAAATCATCGTAATGTCAGAGATGTACATTGAACAAAGTCATTTAGTCATCTGCAAAATGAACTTTCTACTCTGTGACTAGATTCACTTTGCAATGACGTATTTTAGAAAATACAAAATAAAAGCTATTAAACTTAATGTATGTGTTATTGAAACACTGGTTTTAAAAAATATAAGGTTAGGGGGCTTCCCTGGTGGCGCAGTGGTTGAGAGTCCGCCTGCCGATGCAGGGGACACGGGGCGAGGATCCCACGTGCCGCAGAGCGGCTGGGCCCGTGAGCCATGGCCGCTGAGCCTGCGCGTCCGGAGCCTGTGCTCCGCAACGGGAGAGGCCACAGCAGTGAGAGGCCCGCGTACCGCAAAAAAAATAAAATAAAATAAAATAATAAAAATATAAGGTTAAAATATTGTCTTAAATATAAATAGTCACTTTTGAGCATATAAGTCCAAAAGAGCTAAGGAGTTGTGTTTTTTTTTCTCCAACTTCCTAAAAATAAGTTGCCTTTGAATAAAAACCATATATGGAATATTTATCCCTAAAGGAGATTTTTTTCTTACTTTGTTTTAAATGACTAAAACTATTTTGCATTCTTAACTACAGCATTCATTCCTATGAATAGATTTGAATTTTTTCTTGCACACATTTGAACTGAGCTTTCTAGAACACTATGTGGTGTTATGTGGAAGAACTGCTACTTCTGATGCTAATCTTTTAGATCTAAATAGAAAGACACTGGTTTCTAAAGCTAAAAATAAAGTTAAACTAAGTATTTTTCCCACTTACTGATATTTAATTGTACTAAGAAAAGATGTATACTTTTAAAATCTGAATATATATTTTCATTTCTATAAACTGTTTATTCCTGACCCTCAGACCTTAATCTCTTCTGTGTGTCAAAAAAATAATATGAAAACTGCAGTGAGGTCTTATTGTTGTTGACACGGATAACCTCATTCTGTGCTAAAGTGAGAATCTTTGGGTTTTGTAACCCCCCTGCTTACTGCCTGGCACTGGGTTTCCCTATGACATTGTCCTTAAGGCCTCCTGGATTTTATAGATGCCCGATGAGAATGATTTGTTACAACTGACCGTTTATAAAAGGGTATAATATCAACAACAAATATTTGCTCCTCAAGAATAGTTGTGTGGTGTGTGTGTGTGTGTTTTCATGTAAGAAAATAGAGGTGGTTTGTTTATAAACGGATACTGGATTTCATGTGTGAGCTTGAAGTGTCTGGAGGTAAGAAGAAAAAAATAAAGACAGATTTTCTTTTTCAGTAGGACTGCAAGAAATTCTGTATTTTTCTTAAGCATTTTTTTAGAAGGCAGGAAGACCTTGTTCACCAATGTGTCCCTAATTGGGAGAAGAGAGCCAACACTGAGAATTTGTTTAAGAGGATAGGCAGGTCTTGCTTCCGTATCAGGGACTGGTCTGATTCTTGGTCCACTGGAGAGTGTGGGCCCGACTGGGGAAGGTCTATGGGAACGGAAAGGCTTGTTTAGAAGCAATCCTGGAGGTGCCGCTGATTTTCAGGTCTACCTTTCCCTCCCTCCTTCTACTCTTTCATGCATTCTTTCAGTTGTCTGGGTGGAGTTCAGCTATCAGATCTCTCTCACTTGCCAGGAGCAGAAATCAACATAAATTGGCCTGGGGGTGCTATGAGGTAAAGATAATAATCAATTGATTATGCAAAAAATGACTGCGGATATATCAGCAGCAGGCATGTCTGCCTCCAAGGTCACTGTCATGGGGAATCTCTTCCCCTCCCTCCTTCTCTAGGCTCTTCGTGTCTTCCCGGTGACTTATTCTCAATAAGTGGATGATCTCACAGAGCTGACATCTTAAAAAAGGGCATCATTTTCCCATGAGGATTTCAGTAGTTGGAACTGGAGAGTGTTATCCTTCCTGGGAGACACAGAGGCAAGACTGGCCTGGTCGGCAGCCTTGAGAATTCTGGATTCCAGCTCACACCTGAAATGGACAAGCGTGTTATCCGTAGGGGCCAGGAGTAAGATGAGCCAGGGGATGAGGCTTGGAAGACTGGAGAAGCTGAGATCAGACCTCCAGATCCTGGAGATGAAGCCAGATGTTCAGAAGCCCATTGTGCCTGGAGCTGAACAGAGAAAGGTGATAAGTCAGAAGGAGGGAGGCACACGAGGCAATTGCTAGAACTATGTCCTAGAGAAATGTCCCAATTCTTTATTTGTGAGAGCTTTGTAAAGACAGACATCACATACTTTGCAATTCCACAGTAGTTTGTGCTGCTCAGATCACATTTGGCATGTTTTACCTGGTTGAATAAAAACCTCATGTTAAGAATCAGGAGATGGAAGTTTTGAGAGACTAAGAAAGTGACTTGCCCAACGTCACTCTCCCCAGGCAGGGCTAGAATCCGGCCAGAGGAGGGATCTTCTTGGAGTTCATTCATTGAGCATGTAGCATATGCCAGGCATGCTTTGAGATTCCATGCTACAAGCTGGAAGAGAGGTGTCCCAACAATTTAATGCTGTGACATGTTTAAGAGAGGGATGGACCCAGTGCTGTAGGGAGTGGTGTCATCTGGGTGTGAGTGCTTCATGAGGACGTAAAAGCTCCCTGGAGAGAGAACGCTCTCTTATCCCAGGAAAGAATACATCTGTCTTCCTCGCTACTTAATTTCCTCCCTAAATTTTGCTGAATGCCCCATTGAGGGTCCTTTGCTAGATACACTATTAGCTTTTTGTGTGGCTTTACCAGAGAACCATGGGCTTATAATACTACACAGAGGGACTTCCCTGGCAGTCCAGTGGTTAAGACTCCAAGCTTCCAATGCAGGGGTTGAGGGTTCGACCCCTGGTTGGGGAACTAAGATCCCACATGCCACGCAGTGCGGCCAAAAAATAAAAATAATGCTATATAGACCCAAGGGAAGGATTTAATCCAGTCCCCTCATTTTACAGGCTCAGGAACTGAGGGCCAGAAGGGATGCGTGGATTACTTGAGGTCACACGATAGGTTAGTGGCAGTGCTAAGATGTGAATCTAATTCCAAATTTGGTGTTTTTTCCATACTAACCCCAATCATGTAAGTTTTCAGATAAAAGTTAAGTCCCTTGCTGTTAACCAAAGTAGTGAAGTTTTGTGACCATAGGCCAGACCTGACATTTTAGGTTAGAACAGCCTTTCTCTCTTGTTCTGCCTCCTTCTTTCCTCGCTCTTACTTCTTAACTTCCACTGTCGCAAGAACGCTTTGGCTCTTGGCTATGGATAATAAACTCTCTCTGTCTCTCCCTCTCTCAGCACTGAATATATCATGCAATGAGTGTATGATTTTCTTCTGATGTGCTTTTATGTATTTTAAACTCTGGTTTGACTAGTGTGCCTTTGCTGTAAATGCCCAGATTGCAAATGGTAGCGAGGCGCTGTAAAAACAAAACGCTATTATTCTGGTAGATATCCACAGCTAGAGACAGAGCACCCGTTCCCATTTCCTTTCCTTCTCATTTACTGGATAAGTACTTAGCCTTTTCAAAACCCTTCCTGGTGAATAAGTATGTAAAATATTTGCTGTATGTGTCAAAACTGGAAGTTAATGAATTACAAAAAAATTCTTATTTTGTGGAATAGCATTTTCTAGCTCTTTCAGCATGAAGGATACAGAAATAGGCAGTGGCTTTCAGTGTAATGATGGTCTTTACAAAGGGGAGATTATGTTACTTCTGTGAGACTTCACAATCCCCCTCAACATCCAGTAAATCTCCTTTTGGACTAAATAAGGCAGAACATATTATGCATTTTTCATTTATTGTCTAATACTTAAAACAAACAAACAAACTTTACCTTGTACTTCCTATTCCCTTTAAAAAGTACAAGTTCTCTTTGTCAAGAAAGATTGTATTGCTTTATTTTAAAAGCAATGCCAAATGTTTTAGCAAGAAGGGAAGACTCCAAGTTTGGATTTTTTTTTTTTTCTCATTAAAAACAATCTCTTCCTAGAAACTGTGGAATGCTCTCAAGGTTCTTTATTAATGAGTAAATAAGTTGCATAAGACCCGTAGAGAAAAGGAAAGAAATTCATGCATGCTGGAGTTAAGAATAAACCTAAGAACAGTTTTGTTTGGAAAAAAAATAAATTCTTGAATGTCAACAAAGCTGACTTACTCAATAGGGTGCCGGCTGGGTGCAAATCCAGTGTTCTTGGGCCTTAGGGCCTATTGTCACCTTCATGAACTGTTACCCAAAAGTCAGTAGGCCCATCACAGGCAGGCCCTTTATGTTTTCCACCATGAGGTCTGGCTGTGGGACTGACTGTCTGGCTCACTCTGGGGTTGATTGACTACAGCTGGTCTTGGAAGCAAATGTTCCTTCAGGTAACATTAAGGATTGCAATCCCTGCACCCTAGGATCCACCAGCAGCTGAAACAGCAGCCGGGAAAGGGTTAGTTTACGCTTTTGAGGGTAAGGACACCACTTGTGGTTATGTCTGTCTGGAATCTTATTCTGTGTTTTCTAGAGACATTTCACTCTAAACATGGGAAGTAATAAAAACATAGACAGTGGTTACACGATATTATGCTTGTTTCAGGAAGAGCTTGGAGCTTTACACATTTTCTCTAACTCGTTTTTGTGTCACCTTGGTTTTAGGAATAAACCTAAGTAATATAAATAAACACACACACATAATTTATAGAGATAGGGAGACTGAGCCACTAAGGTCTTAGAGGCCTATTGTAGTCTAATCAGGACTGGCAGTAATTCCACTGACCTATATACTGTTTTTCATCTTCTGTCCCCACTTTGCTAGATCACTGCCTTTTCACTGACTGTGTTATTATCTGATTACAGTAATGGAAGGATTAGGACTTTGGAACTAGCTGACCTATGTTTCAATCCTGGCTCACTGATGTGGTAGTTGTGTGATATGGAGCTCCCCACTCAAAGTCTTAGTTTGTTCACCATTTTTTCAAAAAAGGATAATTTCTACTTTTTGGAAGGATTAAAGGAGATAATATAAGAGCACTTGGTACTGTATGATTCGACTTATATGAGGCACCAAGAGTAGTCAGATTCATAGAGACAGAAAGTAGAATGGTGGTTTACCGGAGACTCAGGGGAGGAGAATTCGGAGTTATTGTTTAACGGGTTCAGAGTTTAAGTTTTGCGAGATGAAAGGAGCTCTGGGGGTGGATGGTGGTGACGGTTGCCTGACAGTGTGAATGCACGTGATGCCACTGATCTGCATACCTAACATTGGTTTAGGTGGTATATTTCACGTGAAGTGTGTTTTCCATGTATAATACTCCGTGCGTTGCCAGGCCACTTTTGTTAAGCTGCCACTCCTGCACCCTTTCCTTGTCTTCCTTTTTGCCCCTGGCAGATGGCTGACCTCACTGGACATCTGATCAGGGGTTATCTGGAACTCTCTCAGCAGGGCAACTTGGGCAGATCCATGTAACCCTAAGTCGCAATGCTGAGTCCGCTGCTCAGAATCACAGATTGTCCGGGATGACAAGCTCAGAGAATATCTAAGTCCCACGTTAAACACGAGAAAACTGAGGTCCATAGGAACGGAGTTTTTTGCCTAAAATGACATGGAAAATCAGTGGTGGAGCTGGATCTAAAACCCAAGCGTAATAAATTCCTAGTCCAGTCTTGGGAATCCTTTGCTTCCCAAGAGATCATGGATCTGTGGACATATCTAGACATCATTTGGGCCCCTCTGGTACCTCAAATCAGGGTAAGGGTTTTCTGTACTCTGATAAGATAATCTCAGAGACTAGGATGTAAAACATTACCTTGAAAGGCAGTTGTTCTAAATAGCTTTATGGAGGTATAAATGAGCTACAGAGCTATACACATTTAAATTGCACTATTTGAGGACATATGGAATATTCAACTCTTTATAAAGCCAAACCCATCTATCTTTTCCTTAGTGATATGTTCTCCCACTTTGAAATTCAGAAAGTCTTTGTCTACTGGAGTTTATTAAAGATTCATTTCATCTTCAAAAAAATAATAAATTGTATGATCTGATAAGACTTGTTGTATGTGTATATACCGTGAAGCCATCACCACCATCAAGATAATGGCATGTCCATCACCGCCACAGTTTTCTTGTTCCCATTTTTTTTTTTTTTTTTTTTTTTTTGTGGTGTGCGGGCCTCTCACTGTTGTGGCCTCTCCCGTTGCGGAGCACAGGCTCTGGACGCGCAGGCTCAGCGGCCATGGCTCACGGGCCCAGCCGCTCCGCGGCATGTGGGATCTTCCCGGACCGGGGCACGAACCCGAGTCCCCTGCATCGGCAGGCGGACTCTCAACCACTGTGCCACCAGGGAAGCCCCTCTTATTCCCTGTGCCACCAGGGAAGCCCCTCTTATTCCCATTTTTTTTTTTGCGTTACGCGGGCCTCTCAATGCTGTGGCCTCTCCCGTTGCGGAGCACAGGCTCCGGACGCGCAGGCTCAGCGGCCATGGCTCACGGGCCTAGCCGCTCCGCGGCATGTGGGATCTTCCCGGACCGGGGCACGAACCCGAGTCCCCTGCATCGGCAGGCGGACTCTCAACCACTGCGCCACCAGGGAAGCCCTATTCCCATTTTTAATGTTGCTCCCTATCCTACCTTGTCACCAGACAACCACTGATCTGTGTTCTGTCACCATAAATTGGTTGGCGTTTTCTAGAATGAATGGAATCATACATACTCTGTTTTTTCTCCGTCTTTTACCCAGCATAATTATTTTGAGATTCATCTATGCTGTTGCATTTATCAATAGTTTATTCCTTTTGTTGCTGAGTAGTGGTCCATTGTTCGGATATACCACAATCAGTTTATCCATTTAGCTGTTAACACGTATTTAGGTTGTTTTCAGTTTGAGGCTATTACATATAAAGCTGATATGGGCATTCATGTAAAGTCTTTGCATGGACGTCTGATTTCTGTATTAACCATGTGTTTCTGATGTGACGACATCTGGTGATCTTGGAGAGGCTGCCCTCCAGTCAAGTGTGCATTTCATGTGCAAACTCATCAATCTAGAGCACTTACTCCCCAATGCCTCTTTTTTGGTGCTCTTACAATCTGGGCCACTATCCACCTGCACTAACTACCCCCAGGCCAGGTATCAGACAACAACTAGGAGCAACCTCCACACTTTGGAGACTGTTGAAGTCATTCATGCTAGCCAGTCCGCCTTACCCTGACTCGCTCATTCCTTCTCGAAAACACCACAGTAAAAGCTCTTGCTTTTATCTTCGCCTCGCTCCTTTTGCCTCCTGATTGAGCCAAGTGCTTCCTGGTGTGGTACCCCTGCATGCCGTGCCATGCCTCCGGTTTCTAGGCAACTGTGGGTAAACCATCTTCCTTCCTGACAGTCATTTCTACATCTGCATGTCTTACCAGACCTGATTAAAACAAATCCCAGTTTCATTTTTAAACACTTTCATTGCTCTTGAGTAAATCCTAGGAGTGGAATGGCTGGATCACATGGCAGGTATGTGTTTAAGTTTTTAAGAAACTATCAAACTGCTTTCCACATTGCTTGTACCATTTTACATTCTCAACAGCAGTGTAGGAGAGTTCTAGCACCTCCATTTCCTCACCAACCCGTGGTATTATCAGTCTTTTTAATTTTAACCATTCTAAAAGCTATGTATTGTGGTTTTAATCTGTATACCCTTAGTGAACAATTCTGTTGAATATTTTTGTGTGCTCATTTGCCATCCTTATATCTTCTTTGGAGATGTATCTGTTCAAATCCTTTGTTCACTTTTTTATTGTGTTTTTTTTTTATGGTTGAGTTTTGAGAGTTCTTTATATATTCTAGATACAAATTCTTTGTCAGATACATGATTTGCAAAGATCTTCCCCCAGCCCCTGACTTATCTTTTTGTTCTTTTAGCAGTGTCTTTTGAAGAGCAGACGTTTTCAATTTTGATGAGTCCATTTTGTCAATTTGTTTTTTTATGGATTTTGGTTTTGGTGTCAGATCTAAGGAATCTTTGCCTGACCCAAGATCACAAAGATTTTTCTCTTCTGTTTTAGAGGTTTTATAGTTTTAGGTTTCACAGTTAGGTCTATCATTTACGTAGTACTACTTTTTTAACTGGTGCAAGATACCAATTGAAGTTTTTGTTTGCTTTTTTTGCATATAGATATCCAATTGTTACTGCACCATTTGTTGAAAAGACTGTTCTTTCCCATAGATCTGCCTTTGTATCTTTTTCAAAAATCGGTTGTCCATATACATGTAGGTCTGTTTCTCAGTTCTCTACTCTGAGATCTGTCAGTCTTTCTGCTAATTCCACACTGTCTTGATTACTATAATTTTACAATAAGTCATGAAATCAGATGGTATTAGTCCTCCAACTTTGTTCTTCTTTTTCAAAGTTGTTTTGGTGACTCTAGGTCCTCTCCATTGGATACACATGTAGAATCATTTTGTCAGTTTCTACACAAAAACCTTCTGGGATGTCAATCAGAATACATCAATTTGGGGAAAACTGACATCTTAACAATATTAAATCTTCCAACCCACGAACACAATATACGTCTCTCCATTTATGTAGGTCTTTTTAACCTTTCGAGCAATATTTTGTTGTTTTCAGTGGACACGTATTGCACATCTTTTGTGAAATTTAGCTTTAAGTATTTCACATTTTTGATGCTATGTGAATGGTATTCTTAATTTCAACTTCCAATATGAAAAAAACTTGCTATGTCAAACTTGAATGCTCTCTTTCCATAGAGAAAAGTAAAACAATGGTTTCCCTGTTCTATTTTGGCCCCTATCTCTCTTCGTTCTATTTTGGCCCCTGTGTCTCTCAAGAAGTTCTACAAATGGATTTTCCTCTCTGCCTTTCAAGCTAAATGCCATGAGTCCTATCGTGAGGCTGAAAATGTAGCCATATTGCCCAGAAGGAGCTAACTGTGCTGTCCTCTTTTGCCAAAGGAGCTCAGCAAACTGAGTATATCAGAAACACAAATTTCTAGGGCTTGTAAGAATTCTGTGAAGAGTGCGTGATAGGGATAAATTACTCTTGCCGTGAGAACTTCCACTTTTGCACTTCCTGGCTTTACTATGGCTAAAATTGAAATACCAACGTGGTAGTACCCAAAGTGCTTGAACTTAATACCATTAATTCCCAAGTCCCCGCAAGTCTATAAATTCGTGTTCTAAAATTCAACTTTTCTATTTGTAATTCCTAAGAGTGCTTAACTTTCAGTTCCTTACCTGTAAACTTTACAAAACGTAAACAACCTCGCATCTGACATCAGGTCTTTATAAGAAATGAGTGAGCAATTCTGTCTCCCCAGCAAAGCAGTTGCCCTCACAAGCTATCTCTTGGTCAAAGTTCGGCTGACTCTTATCTCCTTCTTTTCCATAAAACTCTTACTGTTCAGTAAACCTGTTCAGCATAAAATATTAAGAACAGAGAGCTGGTTAACACTCCTAAGAGTATCTGCATTTCAAAAGACTGTCACTGTAACGCAGACAGGTATTGTAATCGTGGATTTCAGGCATTGTGGGAGGGAAGGCTACAGAGGGGCAAGAAAGCTTCCAAGATTCCCTCATATCTCACTGTTGTCCTACCTTTGTGTAGTTCTGACCCAGCCTTCACCTCTGACTGTGTGACGGTTGGGTTTTAACTCTTGAAAGACGTTACTGATGCACACAAGACTTTTGTGTCCCTATGTCCCCATCTGTGTAACTAGTAGATCACGGATCTTCCTTCCTTCCCTCCCTTCCTCCTTCCCTCCTTCCCTCTTTGCTTTTCCCTTTCTTCCTCCTTTCCTTCCTTCCTTCTTTCCTTCCTTCCTTTCTTCCTTCCTTCCCTCTCTCTCTCTCTCTCTCTTTCCCTCACAGGAAAGTTGAGAGGTAGCACATGTTATTCAAAGGCAACCTAAAGAAAGTTCAGACCCAAGTTGAATTGCGACGATTACCACGATTCAACTCCTTCTCTACATGCCAGCCTCTCAGGCACTGGCACTATTTGGTGACATTTATTAAGCCCCCACTGTTCAAAGTCTTGAATGTCCTTCAATTCAGAGAATTAATGTGGGGAGCCGGAAAAGACACCCCCAGAGACAAACAGGATGTTGAACCAAGCTCAGATCTACTCAAGCGTGAGGACTAGTGGTAAGAAGGAGAGGGTAAGAAATGATACTAACTAGATAGCATCTCTTTAGAAAAACTTTATGAATCTAGTGCACTCAAACTGACATCTGAAGAAAGAAAGAGACATAGTCTAGCAGAGGAACAAGGGTAGGGCGACTCAGGTGTCAGGTGCTGCCTTTAAGACCCAAGGCACACCAGCATAAGTATATTCCATGCCCTGAATTGCAATTTTTAAGAAAGTATCCACATACCTGGAACAGGTTAAGAAGGTATGAAATATGAGTTCATTGACACCTTCAAAAATCTTTTCCACCAAATCCAGGGCAGGGAAAGAGCAGCCTCTGGAAATTTGCAGTTCTCTGAAAGTGTGAAAATAGCAAAAAGACTGTTCATGTTTAAAAGAAGTCTGCCTAAAGCCATGCTTTATATTCACTCTTCTCTGTGAACATCAAACTACTGCCAGGCCTTTGTTCCAGGTTTTCCAAGGAAAGTTGAACACAGGCTGCCACCTGCCATGAGTTGTCCTTAAGGAGGTGGTGTTGGTGTTCGGCAGGACCCCACTCTCCCCTCTACATGCCAGTTGGCAGAGACTGAGCTGAGGCCGGTCCTTGAACAGAGCAAGTGTGTCTGTCTCTCTCCTGTGTGAGAAGGGCCGAGAAGATGGAGTTACCCCTGAGTCATACAGCCCATCACATGGTACTGAGGATGATTTAGAAGAATTGAAGCACTCTGCCTGTATCTGTTACCTTTAGTGGCACAAAAAGTGACCCTTCAGCCTAAAGAGCAAATATGTATTATCTCACAGGTTTTTGTGTGTTTTTTGCGTTAGGAATCTGGGAGCACTTTAGCTGGGTGGTTCAGGCTCAGGATTTCCTATGAGGTTGCAGTCAACCTGTTGGCCGGGACTGTAGTCACATGAGGCTGGAGGACGTGCTTCCAAGCTCATTCATGTGTTGCTGGCTATTGGTTAAGTATCTCGCTTACTCACCATGTGGGTCTTTCCATAGGCTGTCCCAGCATCCCCACACCATGGCAGCTGGTACTCCCCAGAGTAAGTGAACCGAGAGAGAGACCAAGTCTTATAACCAATCTTGAAAGTGGCATACCATCACTTCTGCCATATTCTGTTGGTCATCTAGACCAACCTTGGTATAATATAGGAGGGGATTCTAGAAGGGTGTGAATATTAGGAGGTGAGAATCATGGGGGCCATCTTGAAGGCTGCCTCCACCATAGTCTAACTGTGCTGAGAACACAGTTGGCCCTGGTGTTTGATATAGTGTATATCACGTAACATGTCTTAGCTTAGAGGTCCTGCAGGGTAGTGGCAAGACTAGTGGACTTGGAGTAGAGGAATTGGAATTCAAGTTGAACTCTGGTCATTACGAACGCGATGTGAATTTGGAATGCCGCTTAACTTTTCTGAATATCTGTTATCTCATCCGACATCTCAGAGTTTTCCTTAATAAGGTCAAAGATATCTTTCAGCTCCAAAATTCCATGCCGCTAAGAAATAGGCTATTTGGGGCATGAATGTTATGAAGGCAATTTTAACAAAATGGGCAATTCTAGTGACAGTTCTCTTACTTCAAAGTAATAAACCAGCTGGAGAAATGGCACCTCAGAGCTTCCTTGGACCTTATTTCTTCTTCATTCATGATCCATATTTTATTCTAGTAAGTAAGCCTCACAATAGCATATTTTTATTTTATAGTGCTTTAAGATGTAACGTACACATTTTAACGTGCAAGTAAACTCATCTGTAAGCCCCATTAGGAAGATGTTAGGCATGGGAAGCCTTATAGCTCTGGTTTTCCGGTTCCTGGCGGCTGATGTCTACATGGGTGACAGTTTGGCCACTGTCAGGTTAGGTTGCTTCCTGGCACGTGACCCAAATAAATGGATGGAATGCTCATTTATGAAGAAAAGTAGAATTTCGAAGTCTAAAGAGACAGCTGTTAACGGCCTCACGTGTACAGGTGCACTAAGACGAGATGAACAGTGGAGTTCTTTATCTCATGTACTAGCCTGGAGCAAGCAGAGGGCGGGGAGAAGCATCCTGGGATGTGTAAGTCTAAGATGAGACTGGGAAGACCACGACTCGCTTATCTTAAATTCCTTCAACGTGCCAAGCAAACTCTCCTTTCAGGGCCTTTGCGTTTGCCCTGCTCTGGAATCCTTTAGGTCCAGTTCGGTGATCTCCCCCTCAGAGAAGCCTTCTCTGGCCACCAATCTTAAATGGCACCCTTCTCCTGGTAACCATTCTACCCGCATTTTACTATCGCAGAGTGCTTAGTGCTATCTGAAGTCATCTTGCGGGCATACCTGTCTAAGGTGTTCACCTCCAGTAGACTGCAAGCTGAGAGAGGTCACCCGTCCATCCCGCTGCTGCCGTATCCCTGGTGCCTTCAACAGTTCCCAGAGCAGGGTAGGCACTCGAGATATTTGTTAAATGGGTGAATGAACTGGGCAGTCTGGAAAGGTTTGTGGTTTGATGGAGGTCAGTTTCAGGAGATGTCTGGATGGGGATATGAGAGAATATTAACTGGGCCTTCTTCCTCTTCCCTTGGAATCCATAACTAGGGACTGAATCTGAGAACACAGGCTCCAAGCATCCCACACACCAAAGATAACCCCCAACAAGTGGAAGCAGACACCTTCCCCAAGGCTTCAGGAAGAACAGGCCCAGCTACTAGAAGCAACAACTGTGTTCCAGGAAGGGGAGAAGAGGAGAGAAGGGTTTCCTGTAGTATCAGGGACTATGCCATGAATGCATTGTGACAGAGCAGCCTCTCCCCTGGAGACAGGAGGGATGCTTTTGCCTTCTTAAAAGCCAAGGAAAGATTGACTTTGAAGAGAAGGGTACTGGCAAGAGGGGAAGACTGGCACCCCTCTCGCTTGCCACCTCTGCTTGGGTGATGGGCCAGCCAATCAGCTTCTGTGCCTGGTTGACCTGGGGAGAGGGAACAGGAGAAAAATGGCAGAGCAAAGCAGAGAAAAGAACTGGCCATGAAGCCAGTGGTCCTTGCAGTGTGTGGGTGGCAAGGATGGGTAAGTTTCTTGCGTGGACCATGGAGGAGGGCAGGCTGGGGCCATCTTGAAAGTTCTCCACTAGCAGACAAGGCTCCCAAGTTTCTAAGAGGATGCACGTATGGGGCTGGGGGTGGGGATGGGGACAGAGGCAGGGGAACGCTGCTGGTAGTGGGAGCTGGGGGTGGGTGGGTGGAAGAGGCTGAACAAGGGCCTGTTCTCCCATCTCCAGGAACTGTGTAGACCCTGCAAAGTTAGCCAGAAGGTTCAGTCAGGTGTTCAAGAGTCACATTTACACAGTAGATGCTGAGAGCTTGTCCGTGTCAGCCCAAGAAGCAAAGAACGCTACCCGGAGAGATTTCATCTGATCCCTTCTCACTGCCCCAAACCCACTGAGGAGTCAGATTTTGGAAGAGGGTTGGGGTAGAGGGGCCCAGAGGCAGACGGTGTCCCGTCCCCACGGGGTGTCCCTAGAGCCACAGCCCAGCCTGTGCTGGGGGACAGAAGACATGAGATTTTGATTGGATACGAGATTGGCGTTTTAAACCGACCTGGATTTTTTATAGGGGAAAGCGACCAGCAGTCTATAGCATCTAGCAGCGTTGTCATTAAGGGACAGGCGAAAGGTATTTGACAGAGCATGGTGGAAGGCAGGAGCAGAGAAAAAAAGTAATATTGAATATTAAATTAAATATTAAATTTTCAACACTGAGTTCAAACTATCCAGTCGCCTAGTTACAGCAGGAAAGGCAGTTCGATGGACCTTTATTGAGCGAGTTTCTCAAGCCTTTGCTTCTTCTTTGTGTGAACTATCGCTGCTTTTTGTCAGAGGCTAAGGTGACAAGACAGTTTATAAAATCCATGATTCAAGACACACCCTTTAGTACTGCGAATTCAGTTACCTTTCCTTCTTGCACGCACCCTCCCCAGCAGAAGACTAAATGCTAATTTTGTGAAAATCATTTTCCTACAGCTTCAAAAGATTTTTTTTAGATCTTTGGGAAAATCATTTTTAAAATTTCAAAGATACTTTTTACTAAAATGGAGTGGCTAGGTTGAGAGAAAAGCACCTCCCTCGTTCCCTCCTTGCTTGATAAATAAATCACCAGGAAAACCCATCAGACTATTCCCAAAAGGGGGGATGTCCTGGGAAGGCATTTCCTGTTGCTGGTGAAAGCTAGTTCAAGGGAGGACCTACTGAAATCCATGTTCGGAACAGCCTGGGTCAGAGGCAACAGTTTGGTTGTTGTTAGCTGAAAGAGAAAGTTTTCTGGAAAGGAATGATAGTTGAAGAAGTTAAAAGTTAACTGTATAGCTTTGGGTTTTACATAATCTGTTTTCAAAAGGAAAATACATTTCTTGAATGGTTAAAAAAAAAATAAGAAAACACACTTACTTTTATCTGACGACAGTAAACTGGTAAAACTCTCTTGCTTGGACCTCTCTGATCTCTGCTGCCAAGAACCCCTTTCATCTTCCTGATAAAAAGCACTGAGTAGCACCTACACCTGCGAGAGACATTGGAAAGGTTGTGTGTGTGTGTGCGTTACTTCAGATGTAACAAAAATGTAAAGCAAAGCAATGCCGTGTGTGTGTCCTTTTCAGAATTTTGTGGAATTCGAAAACTTTGTCATGGTATTTGTGCAGTCGTTCGTTGGTTAACAGCCAAAAGTCAAGGTGTCTTTATTTTTTCTGCAGTTTATACATGAAAAACCCAGCTTGCGATGGAGAGGTCCCTCTCTGCCGGGCATGGGATGGTGATCTTGTAAGGGGCCAGGTACCCTGGCCCTCCCGCCTCAGGGAGCCCGAAGCTCTTTCCACTCTGCCCAACACTGAAAGCTGTGAACTACTCATTGGCCTTCCATTATATGATTATATCCATCAACAAACCCCTTTCCTCACTGACCCTACTCCCCCCCCTCACACAAAACCAATATTTTCTTTTTTTTAAGTGTTTTACTTCTTTTTATTTTAATTTTATATTGAAGCATAGTTGACTAAGAATGTTGTATTAGTTTCAGGTGTACAGCAAAGTGGTTCAGTTATACATATACATGTACCTATTCTTTTTTCAAATTCTTTTCCCATTTAGGTCATTACAGAGTATTGAGCAGAGTTCCCTGTGCTATACAGTAGGTCCTTGTTGGTTATCTATTTTATATATAGCTGTG
Organism: Phocoena phocoena; assembly: GCF_963924675.1. NCBI lineage: Eukaryota > Metazoa > Chordata > Mammalia > Artiodactyla > Phocoenidae > Phocoena > Phocoena phocoena. The sequence goes on from NC_089220.1 coordinate 166,220,095, forward strand.
TGCACATGTCAATCCCAAACTCCCTAACTGCCCTTCCCCCCAACTCTTCCCCCCTGGTGACCATAAATTTGTTCTCTAAGTCTCTGAGTCTGTTTCTGTTTTATAAGTAAGTTCACTTGTATCATTTTTTTTTTAGATTCTGCATGTAAGTGACATCATAGATATTTGTCTTTCTCTGTGTGACATATTTCACTTAGTATGATAACCTCCAGGTCCATCCACGTTGCTGCAAATGGCATTATTTCGTTCGTTTTCATGGCTGAGTAATATTCCATTGTATATATGTACCACATCTTCTTTATTTGTTCATCTGCTGATGGACATTTAGGTTGCTTCCATATCTTGGCTATTATAAACAGCACTGCAGTGAACATTGGGGTGCATGTATTCTTTTGAACCATGTTTTTCTCCAGATGTATACTCAGAAGTAAAACCAATATTTTCTAGTCGTCATTTAGACCCAGGATAGGAATTAGGTTTTCTCTCCTTTGATAGTTGCCATCTATTGTTAGAGGACGCTGCGGGTACTGAGCTGAGAAGGACTCTGAGCAGATTCCGGACAGGACTCTGTGGTAAAGAAAAATGTGACGGAGGGAAGAAGTCCTGGAGCAGAGGGTGGTAACAGGTTTATGAAACATTTGTCTTCCCTGATCTAGGCATTGTATCTTCCCTTAAAACCTCAGACTTTGCTAATGGAGAGACCATTAGGATCCTGATTCTGGAAGACTTTTCTTTCTCAGACTGCTGCTGAAATCGAACCCTTGGAGTCTTTAGGGACATGTACCATAGGGACCTCAAAATTACAAGATTTGAATTGTTATTAGTAATAGTAATAAAAATGTTAGATTATTATTAATAATAGTAATAAAATGAATTTTTATTAATAGTAATAAAAATTATGCCCATCAAGAATTAAGTTTCTACTAGACGCTAGGTAATATGTAGATAGGGACGTAGGTAAGGCTACAGGTATATAACTTCCAGTCCCTAAAGCCTACATATAAGGAGGGAATTATTATTTTTACAGATGAAGAGACCGAGGCTTGCAGAAAGTATGTAATTTGCCCAAGGACACACGCTAGTAGGTAGATAAGCAGGGATTCAGTGCTGAGTTTGTCTGACTAGAGCGCGGCCTCCTTCCAAAGAAAACTTTTCAGCAGGAGCTGAAGTACTGCAGGCCGTTTCATCTGGGCTGCGGAGACCTTTTGTGGAGGGGTGGGCATGTCGAGAAGTCTCTCCCTCTATGGGATCCCTGCATTTTCTTTTTTAAGAGAAACATGGCAGAGTGAAGAGCTGATTACTAAAGAATGAGGTTCCTTTCTGAATGATAAAGGGAGGTGGGAAGAAGGAACCGGCTAACCCAATATATCAGCGTTTCCTGACTCCCCCGCAGAAGCAGAGGGGGCTGCCTCCGTTCAGCCCGTTCACTAGGCCAGTCTCGGGCTCTCCCTGGCCGCTGCCTGACATTATCAGCGTTCACATGTGTTGGCATCCAAGGACACCCTGCATTCCAGAGTACCCCACCTCTCAGTTGCTGGAGAAATCATTCTTCTTTTAAGCAAAGAAAAACCCCACAGTCTAAAGAGGCCGTTTTTCATCTGGACCATCAAACAGCAGCTCTGAAGGTGTATATAAGTCCTCTCTTGGCTGTGCTTGCCAAGCTCGTGATCCAGGGGCTGGAGGGGCATAATTCATGAGATTCCGGCCGCCAGCAGGGCCGGGAACCCGGCAGGAAGGTTGGCCGCTCTAATGAGCTTAGTTAACTCTTCAGAAGCCTGAGATACAGCAACACTTCCAAAGATCCTCCGCATATTGAAGTTTTGTGCTGTGGCCACTTTTATTTTTAGTTACCTTTAAATTAGCAAGGGCATTAAAACTCAGAGCTTTGGGGCAAGAAGGCTCTTGATGAATACGCTACCGCTTCTCATCAGCGCTCGGCACGAAATTTACGAGACCCTTACGGTTTGGGTGGGGCTGGACCTTCCTGACCGCGTTCTGCCACTCTCCTCTCTATTCTGTCTTTTCTGGTCTCTCCTAGAGACTTCCACAGTGCTCTCTGTGTTTATCAGATATGCTTTGCCTCCAGACGTTTGAGTGTGTTTGCTGTTCCTTCTACCTGGAACGTTTTTCCTCTAGGTGCCAGCATGGCTCCTTCTGCCACCTCATTTAGGTCCCCAGAGCATCAGTGTTACCTCATCAGAGACATCTTCCCTAATCTCCAGCCCCTGCCTCCCAAAGCCCACTGCCATCACTCTCTACCCTTTATCCTGCCTTGTTTTGCTTCGCTGCATTTATCAGTCCTTGTTTACAGTTGTCTGCGTGACCAGAAGGCTAACTCCGTGAGGACAGGGAATTTATTTTGTTCCCTACTATGTCCCAAAGCCTAGCCATTATTTAATAAATTTTTTAAAAAATCATGGTAAATGGGGGCTTCCCTGGTGGCGCAGTAGTTGAGAGTCCACCTGCCGATGCAGGGTACACAGGTTCGTGCCCCGGTCCGGGAAGATCCCACATGCCGCGGAGCGGCTGGGCCCGTGAGCCATGGCCGCTGAGCCTGCGCGTCCAGAGCCTGTGCTCCGCAACGGGAGAGGCCACAACAGTGTGAGGCCCGTGTACCTCAAAAAAAAAGTCATGGTACATGAAGGAACGAAATACTGATCTGGAAAAGATGTTGGTACACAATCAGTCAGCAAGTCAGTCAAATTTTACTGAGGACTTAACCTATCCTGGGTTCACTGGGCCAGGGTCAGGCATCCTAGATTGCCAGGACTCTTCCAAGGGAGAGGGTGCTTCTCTTAGAAAAATGGGATTAAGTTTCTGTTCTCATTTTGGTCGCCATCTTATTTTCGTGGCAGCCTGTACGTGGCGCTTCTAACGCTGAGCCATTTATAGGCGATAAAGCACCCAACGCTTGTAAAACAGGGGAAAATCCAAGCTCACTGCATTACTATTTTGCAAGGTAATTTACTAATATTCAAAAGGCTTTAAGGGATTATTTTCCCCAGAAACAAGCTATGCTTAATAGCAATAGTTGAATATATTATGCCAGTTCATCTCTGCTAACCATGGAAAATGTACAGATTTTGTCCTACTGCAGAGGCTATTGGATCTGGTTATCTGCACATGTTCATGCATTATACAAAATCCCAAACTAAATTTAGAATAACATTTTCCAGTGCTAGTTTGTTTTTGTCCTAAATACAGCAAAGTTGGAAAGACTTTATGTCATTTGCTGCCCTTTGCCTGGCGGCAAGTTGAGACTTCAGAACAGAGAAATGGAGTTGCTTCCGAAAGCAGAGAGGAAGGTGAGAGTCCCATGGGGAACTGGCCTTTGTGTTTGGATGAGCAAGTCTTTTTCAGGTATCTCTGTTCTTTGGGGTTTTTTTTGGTTTTTTTTTGTTTTTTTGCGGTACACGAGCCTCTCACTGTTGTGGCCTCTCCCGTTGCGGAGCACAGGCTCCGGACGCGCAGGCTCAGCGGCCATGGCTCACGGGCCCAGCCGCTCCGCGGCATGTGGGATCTTCCCGGACCGGGGCACGAACCCATGTCCCCTGCATCGGCAGTAGGACTCTCAACCACTGCGCCACCAGGGAAGCCCCTGTTGTTTGGTTTTTAAAGGAAACAGAGACACTCTCCCATCTGTCCCCAAGTCCATTGTGTGAAATTTGCCTCGTTTGGGGACTCCGTTATTTTCCTGGCTGTGAAATGGAGAGTCCCTGTGATTTGCAGGAATGTGCTGTCTGGAGATGTTCCCAGGGGAGATTCTTCTTTGGCAGCCTTCCTCATACTACAGTCTGGGGACGAGCGCTCAGTATATAAGCCCGAATTCCATGACAGAGAGAGGACAAAGGCAGTGGTGAATGGATACAACGGTCAAAAGACACTCTCCACTTCAGTCTTCTTGTTCATATTCTTGCCACCTCTACTGCTATAGGTAACAAAAGGTTGAAGTTGTCACCATCCATTTCTATTCTGACTTGACTAAAGTTGTGTTCATCTAAAAGGTGCCATAAAAACTTGAAGAAAAGTCTGCAAGGTTTGAAAGTTAGAAAAAATTTTAAAAATAGTATGGTTTATAGTTTCATGTCCTTTGGTTGTTCTGACTATAAAACTGCCTTGAAGGGGGGTCCCCGATCTACCTGCTTTTTTCAGGGTAATATCCGTGGAAAAGCGAAGTTCCATTGTTTTCTGAACATCTTCTTTTCTCTCACCTGCATCAGCAAAACTGAGCCTTACCAGCCCGTTTAGGAGAGCTAGAAGCTTAGATTGACAGGACCAATTTGCCAAACAAGGCGTAATGCAGTTCATGCACTCAGAGACTTCTCTTCGTACTACTGGAATTTCAGAATTATCCTCAGCCGAATTAGGTACCGTTGCAATGTGAGAACTCAAAGAGAAAAGGTTTGTTACTGTCATCGTCATCACCATCATCATCACCTTCATCATCATTTTGTAGTGAACTTGTAACACCAAAATATACCGCCCTGACAAGAAAAGTTCCAAGACACATTTTTGTTGAAAAGATCTCATGAGTAGAGGGTATAGTGTGCCTGGAAGGGACTTCGCTAGCCTAGATATTTACAAAAAGCTCAGAAATTCTTTTTAAATAAACAATTTTATTAAAATTTTTAATAAAAAGCATTTGAGCTATTTAAAATAAAATACTGTTTTCCCTTCAACAATGATGATCAACATCATAGTCCAAATCATAGCAAATAGCTAAGAGTTATTGAAATCTTCCGACCAACCAGGAGCTGTGGGGAGCAGTTTACGTGCATTGTTTTAATTTAATCCTCACAACATCCTCTGAGGTTGGTGCTATTTTTATCCCTATTTTACCAAAGAGAAGACTGAGGCTTAGAGAGGGCAAGTGACTTGACATAAGTCCTATTGTTGGTTTGTGATGGAATCAAAATTTAAACCCAAAAGAGTTGGCTGCTGTACTGAGTGTGTAATTCACACAGGCTGGTACAGAAAAGAATTGAATAAATTTGACATTCTGGGTTTTTATTGAGAGAACAGCCATTTGAATGCGATATAAAGGTTTGTTGTGACTTGCCGTGAAGTGGTGAACAAGGAGAAAAGTTTTAAGTTTAAGGCCCGACAGTTGACCAAAGATTTCAGTGCTGTTCATGATTTCCTATCTGTCCACAAGTTCAAACTCAGAATCTCTGTGCATCTTGTTCTTCAAGGTGTTTAGGGTCTATTTATTTGCTACTATTTTCTCCCTTTGACATGATGCTTCAGACCTGCTTTCGCCTTCCTGGCTCATTCTTAAATGAACATGGACTTTTCCTTTGTTCTGCCCCCAAATGAATGTGTCAATGAAGTTAATTAACAAGACCATTCACAGAAGCATAAGACTCAAAAGTTACCGAGACTACTTAGATGATATCATAGGAGTTACAGAGACTAAGGATTCCACTTCTAAACTGATCTGGTTCAACCCTCTATCTAAATGGATGGTTCAGCTTTGTCACATTAAAATGTTCTGTAAGAGGTTAACCTCAAAGGAAGCAGGAGACAATTTTGGGTGGTTGAGACTGTTTCGTATATTGATTTTGGTGTTGAACTGTATACATGTATCCAAACTGTCACTAATGAACACACTAACATGTATAAATTTTACTTTATAGAAATTGTCTTTAAAAAATAAAGGAGAGGGCTTCCCTGTTGGCACAGTGGTTGGGAGTCCACCTGCCAATGCGGGGGACACGGGTTCATGCCCAGGTCCAGGAAGATCCCACATGCCGCGGAGCGGCTGGGCCCGTGAGCCATGGCCGCTGAGCCTGCGCGTCCGGAGCCTGTGCTCCGCAACGGGAGAGGCCACAGCGGTGAGAGGCCCGTGTACTAAAAAAATAATAATAATTAAAAAAAAATAAAGGAGAAATGACAACAATAAAAAAAAATATTCTGTAGCCATTCAAAGTGGAAACTGATTCTAAAAACGGAATTTTTCCTAGATAATTCTAAAATTTAAAAAGTTTAAAATATGGCCTGGTTCATAGGAAATACTTAATAAATATCAACCAATTTATTGATATTGGTGTTAGCATTAGTTTGAGTAACTCAAGTCTTCTGCCTCCCAAGCCTGTGACTACAAGAAAGTCATATCACCTTTTAAATGTCCAATATGATGCCTGAGCTGCGTGGATTTGCCATGAGATTACCAATTTCCATGTACCCCTCAGGCATTTCTGAACATCCCGTCGGGGCTTTCGTGTACCCTCAGGACCACATCCCTTGTGACATACATCACGTTCTACTAGTTGTAGACACCGTGGCCTCAGCCTTGGTAGCCCACCATGGAAATGTCCCATCTCTGGGCCTGGTTGTTCTTTGCAAGGTCACTGTCAAGTCCACCGCTACCCTGCCTCTGAAGAAGGGACTCACGGCCCAGCAGGGGCAGGACCTCACTGTGAATGGAGACAGGCTTCCTGGGCATTCCACGGAAACGTAAGGGCAGTTCGACGAGGAGCACAAATTATTGTCACTACTCCTGCTCAGGAGTCCCCAGGGCTTCCCTGGTGGCGCAGTGGTTGGGAGTCCGCCTGCCGATGCAGGGGACGCGGGTTCGTGCCCCGGTCCGGGAGGATCCCACGTACCGCGGAGCAGCTGGGCCCGGGGGCCATGGCCGCTGAGCCTGCGCGTCCGGAGCCTGTGCTCCGCAGCGAGAGAGGCCACCACAGTGAGAGGGCCGCGTACTGCAAAAAAAAAAAAAAAAGAGTCCCCAGACCCAGGCGTTTCCAGGTCTGCTAGCTCCAGTCTTGCTGCCGTGTGACCTGGCTAGATCTACGCTCATCACAGGGTGTACGCCAGGCATCTCCATGTCTCAGAGTGCACACCAAACCACCACCAGAGCCTAGGAGAGAGGAGGACACCCCCATTCCCCCCAGCACCCCTCCATCACACGCCTGCAGCCTCATGCACGCCCACACACCCAATTTCCTGTCACAGAAAATGATTCTTCCAGAAGATTGAAGAGCAAGGATTCCACTTCCTACTTAGTAAAACCACATCCTCCTAAGAAGAGGGTGTTCTTGCCTCCCCCAAGCAAATAATTTACATCAGAACATACTGTTTCAAACTCGTGCATTTGGGTTACAGCTCTGCTAAAATATTTAGGTTGCGTAATCAGACCACTTAATATCTCACTCTGAAATACCTGCATTTGGGCACTTCTTTAGTACTACTTTTTTGTCTTTCCCTTGCTTACATTTCGTTGGTTAAAAAGCCCATTGTCCGTCCCAAGGTTAAATTCAAGTCTCTAAGACTCTACAAACTGTTTATAACTTGAATTGATCAAATTAATTTGATTTTAAAGCTTAGCGTACAATTTCAGGGAATCCCTTGAGAAGGGACAAATAGGTACGTACCCACCCACAAACGCACATATGCATGCAGAATAATTAAAAGTAGGGAGAGAATATTGAGGATTTGATGTGCTAGCCCTTAAAAGGAATCACTACAAACTTCTTCACAGGGCGATGGGTTAGTGGGATCTTCCAACAGTTTATTTGGGAGGAGATGGTGACTTTGACAAGGTGGGAGCTGTGGAGGAGGGGGAAGGGGTCACATTTGGGATATATTTTCAAGATAGTGTTAAAAGATGTTACTATGTAAATTGGATATGGGATGTTAGGAGGTGAAAAGTGATTTTGATTTTGTGGAATATTATTCAACTATAAAAAAGAAGGAAATTCGGCAACAGTAACAGTATTGGGAGAAAAGGCTCACACGTGCCTTATAGGATCATCTCATAAGATCAGATCTGTTTGGAACTGTTATGGAAGATGTCCACGTGCAGGTGAGTTATGTGCCACAAGCCAAGATAGGCTTGGGGCTACCAGAAGCTGGAAGAGGTAAGGAAAGATTCTTCCTTAGAAGCTTTGGAGGGATTACGGCCCTGCCGACAACTTGATTTCAGACTTCTAGCCTCCAGAATTGGAAAAAAACAAATTTATCTTGTTCTAAGCCACACAGTTCGCTATAATTTGTTACAGCAGCCCTAGGAAACTAATACAGGAGCTATAGACATTTTTGACATATTACACATATATGTGTAAATCTGTGTAATAAAGTTATTCTACTACTTTTACAAATATCTCAAAGGATGGCATTTAAAAAAATCTCAACTCAGGGCTTCCCTGGTGGCGCAGTGGTTGAGAGTCCGCCTGCCGATGCAGGGGACACGGGTTCGTGCCCCGGTCCGGGAAGAACCCACATGCCGCGGAGCAGCTGGGCCCGCGAGCCATGGCCGCTGGGCCTGCGTGTCCGGAGCCTGTGCTCCGCAACGGGAGAGGCCACAACAGTGAGAGGCAATCTCAACTCAGAAAAAAAAATGCACAAAATCCAAATCAATGCCCATATTTATTTTTTCCCCAAGTAATTAACTTTAAGGTGGTGGCAGAGGCTAGCTTCCCTTGACTTGCAGTGAATAGTGTTGATGAGTCAGGACCATTATCTCTCAGAAAATGCCCTGTGAAGCAAACTCTGAGTGCTGTGTTTACGGAAGTGACACCATATGTCGGCTGATTAACAAGTTGTCAGAATATTAGAAATTCTTGTCTGATTGCAAGAAGGAGCATCTGTTTGCTAAATCTTTTATCTAATATGTGTACAGATAAGTACAGGTTTGGCACTTTTCCTAAATATCAGATATAAATTTTTGCAGTATTTAGCCTTCAGAGAGGGACACTGATGTACTGCTGGGGTTTAAGATATTTATTCTCAGGAAAGCAAATGGAGTAAGGCCAGTGAGACAAAGTGTACACTTAAGAGTATTATGAGTCATTCATAATTGTTTCACCATTTTATCTCACATCATCTCCTACAACTAATGTTTCCTTGAGTGTCACTTGCATAGTAATTAAGGAAAAAATAAAGATTACATCTCCTTTAGAACTATTTATTGCTTTATGTATTGATAGAATTTAATAATGCCTTCTATTTACAAAGCAACTTACAGTTTACAAATGCTTCAGTAAGGTTGCTCCCAACCCTGTAAGGATGACAATTAATCGTATCCCCATTTCACAGATAAAGAATCTGCTGTTGAAATGAGGTAAATCAATCCATCTGGCTTGGAAGTGATAGAACCAGGACACGCAGCCTGGTCTTTTGAGCTCCACCTCTGCACCACCTGCAAATTCCATATGTAGAAGCTCAGGAGCAGGTTGTGGGTACAATAACAGGATCTAGTTAGGGTGAAATTCTGGGGTTTTCCTTTGCACCTTTTTACACCCCCTCCCCCCCTTGATTCAATCAGCCACCATATAATAGATTGTTCCATTCTAATTTTAGCAAGTAGATTCTGTTGAGGAGGAAAAAAAGACTTTTCCTCTACCCTCTTAGGTTCAGTGTGTGGGGTCTGCAAATTTAATTGACGGAAAAAAAACAGATTAAGAGGAAAAAGGAATATAAATTTTATTAATATTTTACACGCATGAGATTTCTCAGAAAAGAAGTGACATTCAAAGAAGTGGTGAGACTCAGGGACTTATATACCATTTTAACAAACGCTCTCTTTCCTTTGTTTGGGCTTCGAGGGTTGATAAATTGTGGGAAAGTGACTAGAAAATACATGGGGGAAACTAATGGAAGATAAGGGCTATTTTAGTAAGGTTTGTTTGTGCAGACTCACCTCAGTGCTGACTGTCTCCAGTGATGAGAGTTGCTCTCCTCTTCCTGGTACAGGAATGGGGGACCCCTTCACAAAGGGAAGTTTATGCCCTGCTTTTAGGTCGAAAGGGGGAGGGCAGAGAGTTCCTCCTGCAGCTATTTCTCAATTGCCTTCAGCTCAAAATAATCCTTATGCCAAAGTGGCATATTTGGAGGTGGCATGTTCTGACTCCCTTCATTAACTTCAAGGACCTCTACAGTCGGGCCCTTCCCTATATTTCCAGTCATATCCCCAACCACTCAATTTCTGAACCTTCTTTTCAGCAAAGTGCTTCGCTTCTTGCCCTAGACTTCCCTTCCTCTGAACTCGTGCTCCTACTTGTGTATCTGTCTACAATGCCATTTTCCCTCTTCCCCTTCTTTCCAACATAACCCATCCTTCAGCACAAGATCAAAGTAATTTTCCTATTTCAATACCTCCTCTGACCTCCAGCCACGTCAGGTAGCTGCCTCTTCGAACCATTTTGGGCTCTCGTTGTCTGAGGAATACATCTGACAGTCTATCATTTAGTCCTTCAGATTTTCCGTGGTTGTTTGAACAGTTACATAAATCATCTCTTGTTATTTAACTTCTCACACTTTGCTCCCTTTTGTCTCTTTAACCTCAATTCTGGTTCTCTCCCCTTGCTCTCTGTATCCTGGAGTATTGCTTTGCAAAGTGTGAGCCAAAAACAGTCTGCATCAAAATCTCCGGAGTTCTTGTTGAAAGGTAGATTCTGGGACTGATCATGGATCTGCCAGTTCACTTCCCAGGTGGTTCTTCTGCACGGTGAAGTTTATGAATCACTGATTTAGAGAGCACGTCATTCATTAATGCATTCATTCAACAACTACTTGAGCACAAAGTAGATGCTAGGTACCTGGGATGCAACAGTGGTTGAGGCAGACAGGGTCTTTGTTATCTTGGAATTTGTAACCTAGTTTGGGAACCAGACAACGAACAAGGACATGAAAGTATGATGTGGGTTACAAAGGAGAGCTGTAAAGACAGCTCTAAGAGGGGACTTGCAGGGGCAAGGGTCAGGGACTACTTACCTGAGGATGTGGAGTTGATATCTGAAGGAAGAGGAGGATCTGACTAGAAGAAGAAAGAGAGGGAGAAAGGAAGAGGCAGGAGGAATAGCACGTATGAAGCTCTGAGATGCGTAAGAGTGTGGCCTCCTCTTTGGAGGGACGGGGAGTGTCATGACTTGAGTTCTCGAGCACAAGGGGGGAGTGACAGGAGGGACAGCCCGAGAGGTACCAAGTGGCCAGATCATGCAGGACCTTAAGGCTAAGGAGTTTGGAACTTATCCTAAGGGCAGAAGGAAGCCATCAGAGATAAGTTTTGTCTTTCCGATCGTTTTGGTTCTGGAATGGAGCAAGCGTGTACCTGCAGAGGCCGATCGGGAAGCTTCTGCAAATGTCTAAGACAGGGAAGATGATGCGTTTGTCCACGGTGGTAGCGGTAGGGTGGATTCAAATGGTACTTAGGAGATGGATAAAGTAGAATTTAGTTATTAATAGTATACTGGGGTGAAAGAAAGGGAAATGTAAGGGATGCCCTTCATTTTTGTTTTGGTAACAGTTGTCAAAGCCTTGTATCACTAGAGAGGGCCAGGGCATGAGGATAAAATTACAAGTTCAATTCCAGGTATACAGATTTTGAAATACTAGTGAAATATTCAGGTGGCCCCAGTCATGTACATTTTCATATTTCTCATGGAAGAGGTGGAATTTAAGTGGGCTTTGAGAGAATCGTGGAAATAATTAGTACCAATGGGGATCCAGTTAGAAGACCACAAATATGTTTTTCCATCAAAGGGGTTTCTTTGGGCTTCCCTGGTGGCACAGTGGTTGAGAGTCCGCCTGCCGATGCAGGGGACACGAGTTCGTGCCCCGGTCCGGGAAGATCCCACATGCCGCGGAGCGGCTGGGCCCATGAGCCATGGCCGCTGAGCCTGCGCATCCGGAGCCTGTGCTCCGCAACGGGAGAGGCCACGACAGTGAGAGGCCCGCGTACCGCAAAAAAAAAAAAAGGGGGGGGGGTTCTTTGTGTCTTTTTTCTTACTTGGTATTTGGTGTTGAGCTGAGTTCTGTATTTTTTCAGTTCATCTTCAGAATGTGACTCAATTCTCCAAGGAGATTATGATGGCTTTGTTTATTTGCTTTTAATTTTGTTTTGTTTAGGAAGTGGTTTGGCTCTTTGCACGTATTTGTTGGTTCCTTTGGTTGAGGACAAGCTTAATAAAGATGTGCATGTTCTTTAAAGTTAATCTGTAAATACAGCCTGTATTTTTCTTAAGGTAGCATATTAACTAGTTACAGATGAGCCCAAATAGACTGGAAGATCTGAGAGAACGTCCATGAAGAGAACAAATGAAAACAAGGGGTCTGTCATTTTGTACCAACGTTGTAGTGCTGCTGGTGAAAATTCAGGTCCCGTGAGAGATTTTAGGAGACTGTTTGTAAGAGAGAGCTGGTCTTTGATGTACTTCAGTTGTGCAATGCTTTAAATCTGATATGATTATTCAAATATAGCCTAATTTCCAAGAAAGAGAGGATAATGGAAGGCTGTGGATTCTCCTTCTACCCTCTAATCTTCCTCCCCTTTTTCTGTTCATCATTGGCTTCTCATTTGTCTTCACAAAGAGAATAAGGAATAAAGAAGCAATGGGGCTAAATTACTCTTTTTGTCTTAAAAATAATAACCCCCAAATCATTATTCTCTGAGTTTCAAAAATTACACAAAAGGCTTTAAACTAAGCATGCATGTAAAAATAGGTCATTTGGTTGGTCCTGCATTCCAGGATGAGAAATCTCCACACACAATTCCTGAGCAATGCTCATCTGGCCTCTATTTGGTTACTCTTAGTGGCAGGGAGCTCCCCCTCTATTTTAGGAATCAACAAACTTTGTTACTAAATCCAGTTAGACAGAGGATCTCTCCTAGAATGAATCAAAATGAGCCCACTTGCTGACACTGGTTCTGCACCTCACAGCAACACAGAGTAAATCTATTCTGTGTTTCGCGTGACAGCCTTTCAAATGTATTAAGACAACTGCCGTGTCTCCACAAGCCTTCTCTTCTGCAAACGAAATAGCTCCAATTCTCTCAAATACATTTCTTGCAAGGCTCAGTTTCTACATCATTCACATTCTTTATAACAATGTCTCTCCTCTGGGCCCTCTCCAAGGGCAGTCACCCCCTTCTAAGTGAGAGCCACACTGACCAGGGAGGGACACGTCCGGCAGGACAGCTGCCACTTACCTGTTCTTGTGCTTATGTTCAATGACAGACACTTCCGTTTTCAACAGAGGAAAATTAGTAGAGACCCAGGGCTGCGTGGGATGCATGTTGTTTTTCGAACTCTGAGGCTTTCCACAGGTAGGTGGAATATTTATGTTTGGTTTGTAACGGAGTGGTTTTTCACTTGTGGGACTTGAAATGTGCTGATGAATCCCAGTGGAATGACTCGGTAATAAATGGGAGGGACTTTAAATTCTATCAGAGTAAAATGGGAAGATATTTGCCTTTCTCACTTTTTATGTAGCAGTTGTACCTTAATCTGCTTTTAGGCACAGCTGTTATGACAGATGTTCGTTTTAGATGCTATCTTTTTTTTTCTTAGTATACCTAGCAAAATCCTTTTCATGAAGAGATGTTTCTGAAAGCCCAGATCTTTTTTCTAATGCAAATAAGCTTCCATTTGTATAGCATATTCAGTCTGTCACCCACACTGACTAAGCACCTTCCAACCTTCCAATGACACAGTCTGCTCTCCAAGTCGTGGAGGCCTCACATGGAACCAGCGCTTCTCCCCGGCTTCAGGAGACTTGCCATGTCCTGACTGCTGTCCGCGCAGGCTTCCAGCTAATGGGGAGGTCACTGGCCAAAAGAGTAGATTTGATGGGAACAGGAAAGTTGGTCCCATAGCTGGGAGTATTAGGCTCAGAGCCAGGAGCAGCATAACATTGGTCTTTTTCCTAATTAGACTCCTTTTTGGATGTGGGGCCCTAGCCCCACGGATAGTCATTAAAACAAGAAGTAAATCACAGCTGTGCTGTTGCAGCCTGCTCTTGGTTGGTGGAGGGGCAAAAACTATATTACCTCAGAGAAAAAAGTATTTCTCTCATTACCTACTGTATATAATATAGATACATGTACCATTTATAAAACAGGCATTCCTATATGCCAAAAGAGAAAGAGACACGTGCTGTATAGTATTTTTCAAATCACTGACCTAAAAGGAAACAGGAGACCCTCAAGAAGAGGTTGCCCTTCCGACCTCTGGTCTGCATTTATTTATGATCTAAAAGGGGACATTCTTGGCTCCAGAGTGGACTCCTGGGATCACCATTTACCCAACTGTCACTAATGTGAAAGTCTTCACACTTGCACTGTGTGCCCATAAAACCACAGATAAGATCCCAATTTTGAGTAATATCGATGCCCCCAGAAGATATGCCATGTGTTAACCCTACAGTATAAGGAATTCCAGTTGAAGTAACTTACAAGTGCATGTACCAGGACACTACTCAGTCCTGCTCTTTGGTTGGTAAAATTTTAGTTAGAATCCCCTCCAGGACATTCTCTCTTTAGCATTCTCCTTGGAAGTCCTGAAGCTCTTCCTTGTAACTGTTATTTTATTATTTTTTATTTATCTTAAAAAGTAACCTGTAGTGATCTTATTCAGCCATGATAAAGAAAGAAATCCTGCCTCTTGCAACTACATGTATGGATCTTGAGGGCTTTATGCTAAGTGGAATAAGCTAGACAGAGAAAGGCAAATACTGTATGATCTCACTTATATGTGAAACCTAAAAAAGCCACACTCAGAGGAACAGAGAGTAGAATGGTGGTTACCAGGCACTGGGATGAGGGAAATGAGGAGGTGTTGTTAAAGGTACCAACTTACAACTAGAAGATGGGTAAGTCCTGGAGATCTAATGCACGGCATAGCGATTACAGTCAACAATACCGTATCATAAACTGCCAAGTTGCTAAGAGACTAGATCCTTAAATGTTCTCACCACAAAGAAAGTAGTGATAATTATGTGAGGGTAGTGCAGTGGTGGTAGTCATATTGCAATATATAAATATATCAACTCAGCATGGTGTACACCTTATATCTTACACAATGTTATATGTCAATTACATCTCAATTAAAAAATTAAAGAAAAAACATAACCTGTACACATGATTTTAAAAAATCAGAGGACTAATCCGTACATCTATTACCTGATTTACTAGCTTTAAGGAATGCCTTTTGACCCTCGATGTGAAAAACAAATCAACATATGTACTCTAACTTCTATTCTCTCTCCCCTCCACTTTCCAATACATGTTAGCAATATTGTTAAATTCAGTGGCCGTTGTTCAGAAAATTTATGTTCTGAAATTGTAATTTTTAGTACCAGATGGATTCTGTCCTCAAGGCAGCTCTTTGACTCCAGTTTTTTCAATCTCCTCTTAGATGACTGGGGTTTGCTCTTCCAATATTTCTGCAGAAGGGCTTACCGAAGTTATTTACCTGAATTCTTAAAGTTGAAAATCCTTTGCCTTTCTGCTTGAATGACAGCGCTGAGTGTAAAATTCTTGAGTCACACTTGGCATTTCTGAATCCTTTGTGCTATCACCCTCTACCTTCCAGAGTTGACTTCCTCTCATGATTTATTTGATATGCGTCCATTTTTTTCTTAGTCTACCTTTCAATCTGTACATACAAGTCTTATTTCAGAAAAGCTTCTTGAATGATGTCTGGATAGAATTATACCTTTTTCCCTTCCTTGGTCTTCTCCAGAGATACCTATTATTTACAAGTTGGATCTCTTTGATTTTCCTCAGCTATGATTTTTTTGTCTAATCACTTTTCACCCTTTTTTCCCCAGTTCATTTTACTCTGTTTTCTCAACTCTACACTATGACTCAGATTGTGTTTCCAGCATCGTAACCTCCTCCTCTTTTCTTCTTCCAGCGTTGTCTCAGTTCTAGGATAGCTTTATTTATGTGCCTTTGAAACTTTCCTCACAACCCTGACCTCTGCCCACTGTCTTTAGGATCTGTTCCTAAACAGTTTCTGTTTTCTTTTTTAAAGAATAAGAAGTGGATTTGATTTTATTTTTTTAATATTTATTCATTTATTTGGTTGCACCGGGTCTTAGTTGCAGCAGGCAGGCTCCTTAGTTGTGGCTCGCCAGCTCCTTAGTTGCAGCACATGGGCTCTTTAGTTGTGGCATGGGTGTGGGATCTAGTTCCCTGACCGGGGATCGAACCCAGGCCCCCTGCATTGGGAGCACAGAGTCCTATCCACTGAGCCACCAGGGAAGTCCCCATAAACAGTTTCTGAAAACTTGATTATGGATCCAATTTTTCACTCAGTTTTTCCTAACCTGAGCTTCCTCCAGAGTCACAGCATTGTGTGTTCACTAAGCCTCTTTCTCTCATTCTTTTCTCTTTTATATTTGCTCACACAACTTTTGTAGCTGACTGAGCTAGTCAAAATTAACCTCTTCACAGTTTTTCCCGCACCCCAAACCTCACCTCCCAGGTCATCTATTTCCTTTCTCATTCTGGAAGATCCAGCTTCTAGAAAATATCACTGTCTCTCTGTGTCTGTCTCCTTTCACTAATTAATACATTCTTTGCCTTTTAGCTGTCCCTTCTCTAATTAATACATTCTGTACTTTTTAACTGTTTCCACCCAGTTATGAAGGAAACGCTATCAGAGAGAAAAGAGAAGTACCACCCTTGGGAACTCAAGGGTGTAACCCTGAGGGAGGTGACCTCGTGCATGTAGTTTCTTTGAAGTCCAGCGTTTTATCTTAAAAATAAGGCAATATTTTTATTCAACTCCATAATATCTGTGTTTGTTTTCAATGTTTGTTTGAAGTGTTGTAAATTACTTTGCTATTAAATTACTTAATTCCCCTACCCCACCTCTAATCTTTGAGTAAAATTGAAGCCTCAAAGAGACAAGCCATAATAATAATAGTGAGGTTTCAGGAACTTTCTAGGGTGCCACTGGGGGATCCCCAGGAGTATGAGGATCACAGCCATGAATAAATAACATGTTTAAAAGGATCCCTCATTTGCATCTTTCAGTCCCCGGCCTCTGGCACAGTACCAGGTGCAGATTTGGCAGTCAGTAATCGTTTGTGGAATTGACTGGCATTGAAGTTGCAAGATTTCTTCACTCCGTTCGGTAGCTGCTGCCTATTCTGGCTGGTTCTTGGTGCTTTTCTAACTAAAATGCAATCCTCCTTCGTCCTGAAGGAAAGATGGAGGTGGGGCCTTAAAGAATCAATTGTAACGTGCGTTTATACTTTGATTATCAGGAGTCAGCTATTGAAGTAGGTGTTTTCTGGTGGCTCCTTCCGGCCTCAAGGAGACCGGACACTGTCTTGAGTACAGTGTCCTGAGGACTTGAAGGAGTACAGTGGACTTGGGAGCCTGGGCTCTGCAGTCAAACTGCCTGATTGCGAACCCTGGCATTACCCTGGTATCTGTGGGTTTCCTAATTGACCTGTCAAGGCTTCATTTCCCTCATGTGTAGTACGGGGCTGATAATGAGACCTACCTCATCAGGTTGTTGAAAGGGATAAATGATGCCACCTATGAAGACGTTCAACATAAATCCTGAGACAAAGTCTGCACTCATTAAAAGGCAGATGTTCTTACTACTAGTTGACTGAAGGGGTAGAGAAATCACAGGATGAGCCCAAAACAGTTCATCTAAAAATACGTTGAAAATGTGACCCAGAGACTAGGAAGCAGCTCTGGACAATAATTAATTGCCTTGGTGTAAAATTCCAAAATTCCCACGATGAATATAATAATTTAAAATATTTTGGCACTCTCCACCCGTCTGCCATACACACATGCACATACACTCTTAACCAGCAATAGTAAAATAGTAGGGGAAGGTTTTGCCTAGTAGAGAAAGGTCTTACGCTGCAGCCATTTTTCATCCTTTTCTTCTGAAGCCAGAACTTCCCAGAACAGCTTGGTGTGCATGGGATGCGGAACCACCTAGCTCGTGGTAGAGGGGTGAGCAGCCTCGGACTCCCGCCGAGCTTTAGAAGTTAGCTTTAGAAGTTAGCTTTAGAGCTTTCCCGCGGCAGGATTGCCCTGGCTGACAAACATAAGGAGCCCCAAAGTTTCTCCTACCCACAGATTTCCCCATTCCCCCATATGTCCTGGGAAAGCCCAGCGCTATCTAGGAATTCCAGAATTAGAATGCGCTACTGAAGGTGTCATATTTAAGGGTAGGAAGGCTGCTGACTAGTTATTTTTTTTAACATCTTCCCATCCTTTGGCATCTACTCCAGGAAACGCCAGCCAGAACTCTCTGATTAGGTACCATATGGATAGAATTCTATAAGAAAACACTGTATAATCTCTATCATTTAAGTGCTCTGGTGAACAGGTGATTTCACGGTAAGGGAAGGATCACAAGCACATTGGTTTGGCCTGCTGTCTTATTAAAATGTTATCAGGCAACCTTGAACCACTATTTTTTTCCTAGCACAGTTTTATTCTGTTGAATGTGATTTAAAGACCTGCATTTTTACCTGATTGATTTGGTCAGGAGTAAGAAACATTTAATGCACAGAATAGAAAAGTTTTTCATTCAAGGGAGGTATTTATGGTTTTGAAATTCCTGTAAAAGAAATCCAGATGGTGATCAAAGAACAAAGCAGTGAAATAGTCACTGTGACCTCATTTTCCAAAGACATCTCCACAAGGTTAAGTGCTTCACATCCCCCTGTTCATGGCCCAGGCTTCTAAGCGAAGCATATTGGAGACAGGTGACATGGGGCCATGCTAGGGTCCTCCAACCAGAGCTAAAGGTCACACCCAGATGAGGATTAGCAAGATCCCTAAAGGCCTGGAGAAAACCATAGGGTCTAATGAATTCATTCTGTGTTTGTGACCAGAAATGATGTAACAATGGCTCGGGTAGTGCCTTCCTCAAGACTTTGGGAAGCTTACCCTGATAATGGCTAAAAAGCTCTAGCTGCAAAAATCCCTCAGGTAACTTTCCCTTAGTCTCAAACAAACCTTACAGCTCTGGTTTTATTGAAATCCTGTGGATTTACCTTGTTACCAAATCAGACTTAGGTCTGCTCCTCCACCATGCAGTAAAGCCAATTTACTGACACCAGGTTGTGGTGAAAGTACAGCATTTATTGCAGGGCCAGCAAGGAGTCTGGGCAGCTCATGCTCAAGAGACCTAAACTCCCCAATGGTTTTCAGGGAAGCGTTTTTAAAGGCAACATTTGGGGTGAGGGCTGCAGGGTGCCTTCTTCTGATTGGTTGGTGGTGAGGTAACAGGGTGATGTTTCAGGAATGTTAATCATCAGCCTTCTGGTGTCAACAGTCTGGGGTGTAAGTGCTTGTGCTCAGCTTGTAGTCAGCATCCTCTACCTGGAGTGGGCCGGGAGGTGTCTTTGGTTCCTACAGAACAACTCAAAGATGTCCTTCAGATTGTTATGTGTATCCCTTGAGGAAGAACTAGGACGCTTTTTTTTTTTTTTGCGGTACGCGGGCCTCCCACTGTTGTGGCCTCTCCCGTTGCGGACGGAGCACAGGCTCCGGATGCGCAGGCTCAGCGGCCACGGCTCACGGGCCCAGCCGCTCCGCGGCATGTGGGATCCTCTCAGACCGGGGCACGAACCCGCATCCTCTGTATCGGCAGGCAGACTCTCAACCACTGCACCACCAGGGAGGCCCTAGGACTCTCTTTTATTGCCGAAGTGTTGTTATTACTTTTCTTGTTTAAACTGATTTTCTTTTGTTTCTGCATTCCCTCACTTCCCTAATTAGTTACTGACTGTGCCTGCTCTTTGGAACTCAGGAAGGGCCTAGGAGAATAAAGCCTTTTTCTACAAACAAGAAATGGGGATATATTTCAGGAAGGTAGACCCCTTCCAGGGCCTGAGAGTGGGCTCTTGTCTAACGCTCGGAAATGAATTGTCAGAGGAGACACACGTGCTGGCCAAGCAAGAGACTTTATTGGGAAGAGGCGCCCAAGTGGAGAGCAGCAGGGTGAGGGAACCCAGGAGGACTGCTCTGCCACAGGGCTCGCAGTCTCGGGTTTTATGGTGATGGGGTTAGTTTCCGGGTTGTCTCTGGCCAGTCGTGTTGTTTGGCACAGAGTCTGACTCAGGGTCCTTCCTGGTGGTATACGCATCGCTCAGCCAAGATGGATCCCAGCAAGGATTCTGGGAGGTTGGTTGGACATACGGACTGGCATCTTCTCGCTCCTTTTGACCTTTCCCAAATTCTTCCGGTGGGTGGTAGCTTGTGAGTTCCGCATTACTTACCAGGACCTCCTGTTGTACGATAACTCATGCAAGTGGTTACTATCGGGCCTGGCCAGGGCCAGCAGTTTTGGTCAGTGGTTCCCCTAAAAGATAAGGATGGACTTTTGTACCCGGAGGGCCCTGCGGGGTCCTGCTTGTTTTCCATCTGGAGAGAGTATTGGCTATGAAGCAGTAGAGGTCTGTTACAAGATTTTGTGCCAGTGACCAGTTTAAACAGCCCCTTGGCAGTGTCCCTCCAGGATATAAATGCTGAGCCCTATGTAGACAGGAGGGTCTTGGCTGTCGTATGGATCGCCTTCTGTCCTGCTGGGTTATAAATACAGCATGAGAAACTCCTTCCTCATCTTCTCCACCATCAGGTCACATAATATTTGTCTTCCTTTAGCTACAGGGGAGAATTCTCTAAATTGTTGCCATATAACCTGAACAAGAACGATGGTTTAAGTTGTCTCTCCTTGAGGAAATAAGTATGCTGCTAGCTGCCCTAATCCAAATAGCTCTGTCTGTGTCAACAGTAGATGAGAAAAAATGTTCTATCCTTAACATTTGAAGGGTGAGAGCAGATCTCAGCTCTCAAGAAAGGGCACTTCTTTTGTCTTGGTGGTTCCTCCCTCTTCTGTGTTTTCGTCACAAAAAGAATAGTCACATATGTGCACTTTGGTTTGTTGATTTAAAGAGAATTTTTACACTTGGTTAGAAAAAAAATGAGAGGCTTATACCACAAAAGAAATTCGAGCAGAGGCAGCATCGCCTGGAAGTAGTTTTGGGGCTCTACAGGTGGAAGTGAGCTTGAATGCCAGCTCCTCCTCTTCCTAACGATGGGAGCTTGGTCGAGCTAATGAATATCTTGTTTCCTCATTTGCAAAATAATAATAATAGTAATACCTTCTTCCTAGGACTGTAGGGAGGATTAAATATGAAAGCACATTTAAAGAGTTTAGAACAATGACTAACACATGCTAAGGGATAGTTTGTGATTTTAAAAAGGCCCCACTTTACTTACCCAAGTTCTGAACAAATTAAGCGTAAGACAAAAGGAGACTAAAATACTGGGGACTTCCCCGGTGGTGCAGTGGTTAAGAATCCTCCTGCCAATACAGGGGACAACGGTTCCATCTCTGGTCTGGGAAGATCCCACGTGCTGCGGAGCAACTAAGCCCATGCGCCACAACTACTGAGCACTCATTCTGCAACTGCTGAAGCCCGCGTGCCTAGAGCCCGTGCTCCGCAACAAGAGAAGCCACCGCAATGAGAAGCCCGCGCACCACAACGAAGAGTAGCCTCCGGCTCGCCGCAACTAGAGAAAGCCCACGCGCAGCAACAAAGACCCAACCCAGCCAAAAATAAATAAAAATTAAAAAAAGAAAGGAGACTAAAATATTAACTTGGTTCCTTGATAAAGTCAACGCTGAAATATAGCTGAGGGTTAGGGCAGCAGTGGGCTGTACCCCAGAATGAGGCTAACATTCTCACCAGTTCCATTCTCACCAGACACATGTGGACCATCTCAAGCCTTCCCACATGGGGGCCCAGAGAGAGACTGGGAGACACAGTGTTAGACTAGAGAAGCCCCATTGCTTTTGGGAGAGAGGGAGGAGCTGGGGAGAGGGTTTGGGGGAAAATCACACTTTCTGGAAAGTCAGGGAGTGGCAGAAGTGCCTCCCTGCCAATGTGATCATTTATTGTGAGCCATTATAATGGCTGTGTTGTGTCTTTTGCTGTTTGTTTTTATTAAAAATCTCCAAGGAGACTATAAATAATTTGCCATCCCTTCTAGGAGACCTTCCCCACCAATCCTGGCCTTTATTTTCACCCTCTTCTCAATTTCCAACCCAGGAGTCTGTAGAGCTCGCTTGGGCCTTAGCACAGCTGAGCTGTATTTGCATCGATTTCGTATACCTGTTCTCTCTCTCCACCCACCTCATCCCTCCATGTTCCTCAGCGCCCTGGGCATTATGGCTGTTGCACCATTTCCCCAGATTTCATGACATTTCCCGCTCCACGCAGAGGCCAGAGGGAGACCCTGGACATGTGTCAGAGGAGACCAGAGCAGAAGCGAGGGCTGATCCATGGACCTTTCTGCACCACAGTGTCTCTACTCTTCACACTCTTTCTACCCCCAAATTGGTGAATTTGCTCTTTAATTTAATTCAACAACCACTTAATAAAAACTGGTGGTCAAGGAGAATGAGACGGGCCCTCCCCGCCCCCTTCAGGGTCACATTCTGGGGAGACCGCACTCAACCAGGCAGCCCCTGTGGAGCTTTCTCTCTCCAGGCTGCACGACGTGCTCCCTCCTCTTGCTTCTTCAGGCCTAAAGAAGGTAAGCATCCCCGTGCTGACTGCAGCATCCCTTGTGGGCATGTGTTGGACCCTTCCCACCCCTATGGAAACACTGCGGTCCCTTTACTAAGCTCTCCTCAGTTACCAGTTCTGGGTGCCATCTATCCTCACTCCAGACCCCGCCTGAACAAGACATTAGGCAGATGGCCCGGGAGCACGTGTCCTTGTTTAAACTGAAACCCGAGTCGTCCTTGGATGGTGGCTCTGAGCCTGCCCGCTGCCCGCTGCCCAGGACACGGCGCCAGGAGCAGCAGGCTCTCGGGCAGGAGGCGGCTGTACGCCTCTGCCCCGTCCTGAAGGCTCTCTGGGTGTCAGTTGTTGGTAAACGGTCTTTTCCAGGGTATCCACCAACAGAAAGGCGGGTAAAAACAGAGGGGAGGGAGGGATTAGGGGGCAGCAGAGCCAGTAAGGTGATGTGTGAAAGTGTTCCCAGGAAGGTAGGGATGTTGGGAAGTCTGATGATTCCAAGGTGGGTGAGGAAGTGGCAGAGTGGGGAGAACAAATGAGGAGGAGAGGCGGCTAAGAGATAAAATGGGCCCAAAAGGGAGCCATGGGATATATATATATATATATATATATATATATATATATATATATAAAGATATATCTATATATAGATAGATAGATAGATAAAGAACTAGGGCTTTGCTATTCTATTATTTTAAGAACATGTAACTGTGTTGAGTTTCTGCGAGGAGCTGGTCTCTGTGCTAGACACGGAGGACACAAAGATGAGCTTCGGACAGGATAGAGGCCTTGCCCCCAGAGGGCTGGGAAGCCCGTGCAGTGGTTTCCAACCTTGCTTTTGCTTCCATCTATAGGAACTTCCATATATTTATCCCCTCCCTTCTGGCCCCCACTGAGAATCACTGATCCCCTGGCGCACACACACACACCTACCTGAAATGCTAGGCAGGCGCGATAAGCTACACCGCGTAGGTAAGCGTCACCCTAACAGCACTGAAGAGGAAGCAAGAGGTAACATCCAAGCCGGCCCTTGAATAAGGAGTGTGATACGGGTGGTGAAGTGAGCAGAGCATCCCACACGGGGGAGGTGGTGTGAGCAACGGCAGAAGAGTGAAGTACCCAGTAGGTCCAGGAAGGGCAAGCCCCACGCAGGAAGCGTTGCTGGATTCAGTAAATAAAAATGGCAGATTGTCCCCCCATTAGGGCAGATTGATATTTTAAAAGTATTCATTGTTTATCTGAAACTCCAGTTTGACTGGGCATTCTGTATTTTACCTGTTGGCACCCCTACCTCACCCATAGGGCCTCTGGGCACACCTCCTGGCCAGTCTAAGGAGCATGTCCAGCCCCAGGGCTTCCGGGCAGTTTGCACGGGAAGCCGCTCAAAGCAGTGGCCTTACTGAGACTTGCTTGGTCAGCGGTGGAAAATATTCCTGATTGTGTTCTGGTTTCGTCTTTAAATTATGATTAGCACAAGAGGAAAGCATTGCCAAAGGTGGCTATTTCAGATATCTCGGCGGTGAAATCATACTACTGTTCCTGCTGTACCAGGTATTGGGGGCTATTAGTGAAAAGAAATGCTGCATGGGAAGCATGGACGTTTCCACCCTGCAAAGGGCAACAACGCTGACACCTAGACGCAGGCTTTTGACTCTCTTGCCCTCTGGTGGCCGAATATCTACACAGGAATTTGAGTTCCCGCTCTATCTCTGCAGTAAGTGACATAATTATGAAAGATGCAAACAGTTGCAGGTCCAGGCAGATCCTAAGCCCCAAAGCCAGCCCGAGCGGTGCTTGGATCCAGGGAAGAGGCGTAGAAGGCTATGTTTCTCTTCTGTAGCCTCTTTGTACTTCATGAAGCTCCTGGGCCAGGTTTCAGGCCCTGGGGATTGAATCTGCCCACCGTTGCCTTTACTTTCATTCATTCATCCGACAGGTATTTCCAGAGTCCCTGTGATGGGCCAGGCACTGTGCTGGGTGCTGGATGTAACATCTGGCGTATTTCATTTTGATGTGGAGTTAAACCAGAGGGTTGGCGCACAGCTCTAGAAATCGCACTCAAGGCAAATTGAACAAATCACTAGGCACAGGAATTTTTAAATTGTAAAAGCACCTACGTGACTAATACATTTTTCGTTGACTCCAATTTTCCTGCCACATCCTTCCTTTATAACTCATACCTACAGCGTCTTTTTGATAAACGGTCCTGAGGCTTCTTGGTAACCATTCATAATTTGGTACATAGTAATCAATCAGATTGCACATAATGCAAAATTAATGCCATGTGATGTGCCTGGAGCTATTCCTAACTTTATGAAAAACGAGGGTCTTGGCAGAGTGTTGGATTTTTCCTCCTTTCATAAAACATGCAATGCTGAGTTGCTGACAGTGAAAGAATGTACCAACAGAAAGCTATCAGAACAGCGAAGTTGTTTTGGAAAGAGTTGGGTCTGTTTGTGGTCGTACTGACCCAAATATATCAGTGTAAAATCCTAGGTGGGATGTTGATATGTCACCTGAGTTTGTTCAGCTCTACAGGGTCACCTTCCCAACTTCTGCCACCCCACATGCAGTTCGTCTTTACACCATGCCAGTTTCACTTCCTGTGTAGTTCTCAAACCTACCTGCTCTTGATGCAGATCAGTATATATAGGCTGGATAAGCAACAAGGTCCTACTGTCTAGCACGGGGAACTATATTCAATATCTTGTGATTAAACCATAATGGAAAAGAATATGAAAAAGAATGTATATACACGTGTGTGTGTATGTGTATATATCTGAATCACTTTGCTTTATGCCAGAAATTAACACAGCATTGTAAATCAACTATACTTCAACTAAAAAAAAATTTTTTTAATGAAAATCTGCCTTCCCTTGAAATTTAAAGCACTCATGTTTCAAATCAATAAATACTTTCTTAAATGATAAAAAAAAAAAACTACCTGCTCTTTTAATCCTTACTTCCTCCTTAGGTCAGATTCTTGCATCTTTTCCCCTGAACTGTTATAATAGACACTTTAGTGTAGTCCCTTTTCCTGCTTCTCTGACATACATTCTCCACACAGATTTGTCTAAAACACAGATCATGTCTCTGCAGCACTTACAGGATAAAGCAGACTCCTTGTGCATGGAACGCATGGGACCACCACCTGTCCAGCCGCATCTAACGTCACTCCCGTGTCCTTCCCATTACGTCCCTGCTTGTAGCTGCTCTGAATTGGTTTGTGGACCTGTTAAACGAATATCCAAACATAGATACTACTTCTGTGCTATATTGCTTAAGGGTTTTCTCCCTTATATAACCAGATAGCCCTGAGGTGACCAAATCCCATTCTAACCATACTATGAATCTGCCCTGACTGTGTTTTCAGAGTGCTGTCATCCATGAGTACTGTGTTTATCAGATTCCAGGCTTCCTGCCTCCCCCGCCACCTGCCCCCAGCTGTGTAGGATTCTCTGGCTAATTTTCTTTGTGTCCCCAGGGTTGTGTGAAATGGATTTTGACCTCAACATGGAGTAAAAATGCTTTGGTTATAAAGGCCTACAACCTTTTTTTTGGAAAGGTTACTGGTGGGGCAAGGGTGGGGACGCCCAGTCTCTCTAACCGGGGAACAAGTTTGTTCCTGGCAGGTGCTTCCTACACTAAATTTCAACGTGTTCTAATTTTCCCAATCAGTCTTGCAAACATAATGTCACTGGGCATGCCTCATCTGAATCTATTCTTGATATTTCCATTATGTTTAGATTACTGAGGTCACTGCATTTTATATTTGTTGAGAGCTCTACAGACTTTGAAGAAAAATGCCAAAATAAATTCCCTGAATTTAGTAGAGAGGGAATAGCTATGCGTATCACCATGTGGGAATGACCTGATGAATACCAACGGATCTCGGGGTTCTGCCCAGCAACGTCACTTTCTACTTTGACCCACCAGACTTAGTCACCTGTCTGGATCTCTTAGGGATCATGACCCACACGGGGATGATAAAGGATGGTTTATCATGTTATCACTGAGATTGATAGCATTGCCTATCAGGTTCTATTTATTCATTGACCACACTAAAATGGCACTTACGAGGGGCCGGGCACCGTCCTTCTTTTATCCTTATAACAACCCTATGAGGTAGGTACTACTATTATGTCCATCTTATTGGTAGGAAAACTGAAGTCACTTGCCCAGGTTGGCATAGCAAGTAAGGGATGGAGCAGAGACTCAGGCTTGGACTCAGAGTCTGCGCTGTCTCCATGCTGACACTCCTGGAGAAATATGAGCAGCTCAAGGTGACTAAAGCCATGTGCTTCTCCTCACCTTAGAGCTCAGTGTGTACCCCGCTCAGCCTCTGTGTAAAGACGAGGCCTCAAGAGCTAGGCTGTAGCTTGTATGTGCAGACAGCATTGGTACTCAAGATAGAACACTGGGAATAAAGCATAAGCAACTCTCTGCTCCCTCCCGTTAGTACAGCTGGGGCCCCGGATGGAAGAGCTGCTTAAGAACAAAGAGTCTCCAGCCTGAGTTGTTATCCTCCTTCCTGACATGAGCCTGGGTTGTCTGCAAAAGCTGTAGTAGAAGAACTGAGATATTAGGTTATCATGGCGAGGGGTCTCAGAATTTATCCAGCCTAAAGCCTTCATTCTACAGGTGAGAAACCCCAGGGCCCAGAGAGGTTAAATAACCACTCATCCAGGCTTTCCTGGTGGCTCAGTGGTTAAGAATCCACCTGCCAATGCAGGGGACACGGGTTCGAGCCCTGGTCCGGGAAGATCCCACATGCTGCGGAGCAACTAGGCCCATGTGCCACAACTGCTGAGCCTCTGCTCCACAACAAGAGAAGGCAAAACAATGAGAAGTCAGCGCATCGCAACGAAGAGCAGCCCCCACTCGCCGCAACTGGAGGAAGCCCATGCACAGCAACGAAGACCCAATGCAGCCAAAAACCAAAACAAAGCAAAACAAAAACAAATAAATAAATTTAGGCAAAACAATTATTTAAAAGAGGCAAATCAGCTTTATTAAAAACAAACAAAACCACTCATCCAAGATCACACAGCTCAAGAGTGAGCAGGAATTTGCTTCTGTGTAAACTGAGAACCTGAATAAAACAGCACTTCGTTAATTACTAGTTTACTGCCTCTGTTTTGTTATCTTTGGATTTTTTGTTCACCAGGCCACAGTTATTTTTTTTTTTTTTTTTAATTTATTTATTTTATTTATTTATTTTTGGCTGTGTTGGGTCTTCATTGCTGTGCGCAGGCTTTCTCTGGTTGCGGTGAGCGGGGGCTACTCTTGGTTGCGGTGCGCAGGCTTCTCATTGCGGTGGCTCCTCTTGTTGTGGAGCACGGGCTCTAGGCGCGTGGGCTTCAGTAGTTGTGGCACACGGGCTCAGTAGTTGTGGCTCGCGGGCTCTAGAGCGCAGGCTCAGTAGTTGTGGCTCACGGGCTTAGTTGCTCCGCGGCATGTGGGATCTTCCCGGACCAGGGCTCGAACCCATGTCTCCTGCATTGGCAGGCAGATTCTCAACCACTGCGTCACCAGGGAAGCCCCACAGTTATTTTTGTTGATTTTTTTTTCTTATTGGATAAACATAGATGCTGGGCTACATAGCTTCTGTGTCATAGTGACTCAGACTGGTGTGAAATCAATGAGCTTTTCCTTGGGAGAATATTTAAACCAGAGCGGGCAGATCGCAGAGCATGTGCTCTCGTGAACAAATATGCAGAGGAGGCGGGAAGGGGTAACAGAGAGACATTGCCCGTGACCCCAGCAGACACACCATGAAACGGTTCGTTTATTATAGCTCCAGACTAACTGCCCTGCTGCTCGTCTGCCCCCTCCCCGCCACCGCGTGCAATAAAGCCTCCACTGTGCCAACGGAATCCTTCCTAAAGCACGGATTTGGTCCATTCACCCCTCATGGCCTACAGATGACAATTTAAACTTCTCCTTTGAAATGCAAGAACCCTCGAAATGGCCCTTACTTGTTTTGTCAATCTTCTGCCAATCCCCATCCCCATCATCAATTTTTTATTTATTTTTTAAAAATTAGAAAATAATTGAACTATAGTTGATTTACAATGTTATATTAGCTTCAGGTGTACAACATAATGATTGGATATTTTTATAGATTATACTCCATTTATAATTATTATAAAATATTGACTATATTTCTTGTGCTGTAGATTACATCCTGTGCTGTGTCTTATTTATTTTATACCTAGCAGTTTGTACCCCTTAATCCCCTTCTGCTATCTTGCCCCTCCCCCTTCCTCCCCACGGGTAACCACTAGTTTATTCTCTGTATCTGTGAATCTTGTGAATCTGCTTCTGTTTTGTTATATTCATTCGTTTGTTTTATTTTTTAGATTCCACATATAAGTGAAAATATACAATATTTGTCTTTCTCTGTCTGACTTACTTGACTAAGAGTAATACCCGCCAGGTCCATCCATGTTGCTGCAAATGGCATTATTTCATTCTTTTTTATAGCTGAATAACATTCCATTGTGTATATACCACATCGTCTTTATCCCTACATGTAATGATGGACACTTTGGTTGCTTCCATGTCTTGGCTATTATAAATAATGCTGCTATGAACATCGGGGTGCATATATCTTTTCGAATTACTGTTTTCGTCCTCTTCGGATATATACCCAGGACTGGAATTGCTGGATCATATGGTGGTTCTATATTTAGTTTCTTGAGGAGCAGCCATGCTGTCTTCCACAGTGGCTGCACCAATTTATATTCCCAGCAACAGTGCACAGGGGTTCCCTCCTCACCAACATTTATTATTTGTTGTCTTTTTGATGATAGCCATCCTGACAGGTGTGAGAGATCTCATTGTGATTTTGGTTTGCACTTCCCTGATGATTAGTGATGCTGAGCATCTTTTCACGTACCTGTTAACAGGCCATCTTTATATCTTTGAAAAAAATGTCTATTCGGGTCTTCTGCCCACCATTAATTTTTCTAAATGTCTTCATTTTCAGCAATTATTTGTCACCATCCCCTACTCCCTACACCCCCCAACCCATACCCCACAACTCATGCTCTCAAGGCATTGGCTATTGCACTTGGGTTCCCTGAGTTGAAATGCTTATTCCCCAGAGATTCACCTGGTGACACTCTATTTATTCTCTGAGACCACATGGCACCCTCGCTCCCGTCTTTCCTGTTCTTGATAAATATGGTTGCCCCTCCTTCCATGCCCCTGGTTTATACCTTTACTAGAAATCTTCTCATCTTTCTCTGATTAAGTCAACATAGATATTATCTTCTTAGTCTATGTGGTATCATCATTCCTTCATTGATCCCACCATGCAAAACATTTTCTCAGTGTCTCAGTGGGCCAAGGGCTGTGGTATGAGCTGGGGATTCAAAAATGATCTAAAGCTATTCTCACTCCTTTGAGACCTTACAATCTCATGACAGAGGCTCACATATGAGCAAATAAATACTGTGCAGTGTGATAAACATTCACAAATCTATGGCTTGTCTTATCACTTCCTCCATCCTTAACATCCACCAATGGCAAAGGAGTGCTCGATAACTTCTTGAACAAGTGATGGTATGAATGAATGATGCCATGGATGGATTGGTCACCTTTAACCTAAACCAGTACTCCACACGGCAGTGTCTTATGAGGCACTTTCAAGAGTTACACAAACAAAACATTTTACTTTTAAAAACCAGTTATGTGTCTACCCTACTATATGTAAGAAAATATATAATTATCAAACCCATACTTTTAACAATATTATAGATGAGAAGAAGCTTAATCTTTTTAAGTGAGTCAATATAAAGTCCATACTAATGTGAAAATTTGGTTGCAGAATATAAATGGCTGAACTTTTAGAAATACTGCCTTAAACAAGGTAACTTTCAGTTTCCTTTCCTTTTTCTTTTTTTCATAAATTTATTTATTTATTTATCTCTGGCTGCGTTGGGTCTTTGTTGCTGCACGTGGGCTTTCTCTAGTTGTGGAGAGCGGGGGCTACACTTCGTTGCAGTGCATGGACTCCTCATTGCGGTGGCTTCTCTTGTTGCAGAGCACGGGCTCTAAGTGCGTGGGCCTCAGTAGTTGCAGCATGCGGGCTCAGGAGTTGTGGCTCGTGGGCTCTAGGCGCGTGGGCTTCAGTAGTTGTGGCACACGGGCTTAGTTGCTCCACAGCATGTGGGATCTTCCTGGACCAGAGCTTGAACCCGTGTCCCTTGCATTGGCAGGCGGATTCTTAACCACTGCGCCACCAGGGAAGTCCCCACCGCTTGCTTTTTGTAGGTTTTGTTCTTTTCCTCAATCCAGTCTATATAAATTTACCTGTAGAATTTGGGGAACCTCTTGAAATAAATCTTTTAGTGTGAAAACTTACAGCCAAGGGCAATTTAAATCTTTAAAAAGATAGGACAAAGAAAGTGTGTGTGTTGAAGATGTACCAAACCATATTTATATTATTTTATTTCAGAAGTGATTCTGTAAACTCTTCACTTGGATGTCCTGATTGTCACAGGTGAGACCTGTTCAGATGACAGGGGATAGAACTGCACACAGGCTGGGTTGAGGAGGGAGGAAGATTAGGGAATGGCTTTGCCAGGCATCCTGAGCGGTTGGGCATGGTTCTTTGACATTTATTAGGTACAGCAGTAGCTACGTGAGGACGAGGATGACAGCAACTCTAGGAAACCAACAGGGATCTGTCCTTGTCCTCGTACAGCTGTTTTGTGCCTACCTGGTCTTTTTTTCCTGTGGCTGCCGCTTACTCTTTTTTTTTTTTCGCTGCGTGGCATGCGGGATCTTAGTTCCCTGACCAGGAATCAAACCCGCACCTCCTGCATTGGAAGCGCAGAGTCTTAACCACTGGACCACCAGGGGAGTCCCTGCTTACTCTTTATTTCTCCCTTCTCTCTTCTCTCTTCTCTCTCTCTCTCTCTCTTGTCCATGGCTTTTGCCTGCTAACGTCTCTGTTTGTGGGTCTCAGCTTTTCGCCCACCATATGCTTGCATCTGGGGTGACTAACTCAACCCAAGTTCCCTGGGACTTCCCAGGTTTTAAGCCCAGAATTTCCACATCCTGGGAACACCCAAAGTCCTGGGCAAACCATCTCTTTTCTATATGGCTCATTGCAAATTCTGTAAGAAAGAAGAGGGAAGACCTGACTGGGTCTCTTAACCCCTCCCCAGCCCAGAGCATCAGAGCTCTCCCACCAGGCTCTCCCATCAGGGTGCTAATCCCTAGTGGCTGGACCAAGGTCAGGCTTGGGGGTGGCATAGAGAAGCTTCCCCAGTGCCTTCCTCAGAAGGTGCTTGTGAACTGGGCAAGCCTGGAATTTGCTTTGCTGGTCCCCTTTTCACTGTACACACCAGTTTGTCATTTATCAGGGTCCTGGGGTTCTTATGCATATTGGCTGTGGGTGTGTTGAATGGCGGATGTATATATGTGAGGGACCAGGTAGAAACTACCTGTTATCATTTCATTCCTTTCATTTTTATGAAATCAATCATGGTACACAGATTAGGCTCCTAATATAGTGTTATGGAAATTCTGGCCCAGCTTCTAATTATGATCCCAACCACGTCCACTCCAGAGAACATAAAGTTTGCAAAAAGCTATGTTTCAATAGCAAAACAGCATAACCTGGGAAACGTCGAATTTTAAGCACATGGGGATGAACACAAAATTCCCCCCCACCCCCCTCCGGCTGGAAGGCAGAGAAGCTGAGCTGCAGAGTGGTAGGTAAAGGCCGGAGGTCTTCATCTCCCTCCCCAAGTTCAGCACCCCACCCACCCACTTGGCCCCAGAAATTAGGTCCTTCATTATTAAAACTGTTTTTCCCATCTGCAAGAAACAGAGATTCTCCCCACCTCTTAAATTCTAGGGGCCGGGTTGGGGGAGAGAAAAATGAAATCGCTGTAAAAATACTTAAGTTCTGAAGCACATGATTGGTTTTCAGGAACTGACCGTAAAACTAGAGGGTGAAGAAGCTGTAGGGCTGAGGCTCGGGGCGGGGCTGCTGCAGCATCCCGTACCCCATTGCACTCCCGGGGCACCCCGCGTCCTAGGAGCATCGGCAGCGCCGTACTCCACGTGCGGGGTGAACTCGGCCAGCTCCGCGCCATCCCGGTGTCACTGCGTACCCCTGTTGCCCCCCACCCCCTCCCCTTCCTCCCCCTCCCCTCCCCCACCCCTCCCCTCTCCCCCCACCTCGCGGGAACCGAAGGGCCGTGTATTCGCACTGACCTTTCCATTCTCTGCTGTCGGTGGCTCTCTTACAAATAGTTTGTGGCTGTTACTCACCAAAGCTAAGAACTGCTGAGAAAACTGAAAAAACAAGTCTAGATGCATTATTGAAACAAAGTCTAGTTCAGCGTTTACTTGGCACTGAAGCATATGGAGACCATCAGTCCAGTTTGAAATGGGTTCCCCTGCCCTGGTAGGAAAGGTGAGGAGCTCTGAGTTCTAGAGGTAGGGGTGGAGGAGAGCAGAGGCTCAGGGGAGGGAGCAGTAAGGACCATTCCCTCCCCTTAGGGCCCCAAGACGCACGTCTGTAGACCTGGTTTCTGCTGAATCAAGGTCACCTCCAGGGCAGGCTCTCAGGGCCCCACACCCCACCCCTGTACTGTACAGGTGTGCCTTCCTGGCCACGCCTCCCCCAGCTCATCTCACAGGCTCTTTCCCCTACTGACCATGTCCAGGCTCCTCTCCAGCACCTCTGATGGCTGGTCCCAGCCTCACCTCCTCAGGGAAGCCCTGCCCACCTGGGATGGTCCATGGCGGTACAGAACCAGCACACTGGCTGGCACACACAGCGCACACCAGGTCTCAGTGAGCAGAGAGGATGCTATGCCTGGTGCCGTGTGGCTTGTACAGCAGTGCTCCCCAAATAATACCAGACCCAATTCTATAGTCGAGGGGAGAGGGATCTTAGAAGCTGGGTATAACCTCCCCTTTACCAACCCTGACTTGATTCTTCATTTCAGTAGAGCAAAAGGAATTAGAATAATTGAGAGACCCCCTAAGGTGGTCGTGAGAAAAGAGGATAAAAGATCCTAAGTAGGGGGGAGGGATTAATTGGGAGATTGGGATTTACATGTACACATTACTATATATAAAGTAGATAACTAATAAGGACCTACTGTCTGGCACAGGGAACTCTACTCAATACTCTGTAATGCCCTATATGGGAAAAGAATCTAAAAAAGAGTGGATATATGTATATGTATAACTGACTCACTTCGCTGTACACCTGAAACTAACACAACGATGTAAATCAACTATACTCCAATAAAAATTAAAACAAACAAAAAAAAGATCCTAAGTATTCAGCAAGTTTAACAGGGTGAAGGCTGACCAGGTTACAGGAGAGACAGGACCCTGACTGGCATTAACGCTCCGGGCCTCAGTTTTCTCATCTGAAGAATGGGGGAGGCCAGTGGGGAGAAGGGACCCACAGGATCCCAGTCTTCTGGCTCTGTGATTGGCTCCCCTTAGTTCTTGTTCCCCCCGACCCCCGATGGCTCACCGCAGCTTTTGAGGGAGGCCATGTGGAGAAGCCCCAAAGCAGAAATAGGCCAGCGAAGTCCCTTTCCATTGAGGCCTCACCAAATACTCCATACTGAAAGGGTTCATAATGGTATCACTGGGAAAAGCGAGGAAGCCAGCAGGGCACTAACGTCTGTGGAAGTTCTCACATTCCCGTGGATTCCATCCTGGGCCTTTAGGAATTCTGCGGACTATGTCGTGGTTTAGTTCACTCTGGGAGAAAAGGCATGAGCACATACAAGTTGCAGTTTTCACTTAAAAGCTGCCACCTGGGATCCAGACCGGGTCTGCGGTGACCCCACGTGAGCTCCACCCTGACGTACTGCACACATGGCAGCTTAGCTGCAGTGTTTTGCAGAGGAGGTCTGTGCTCTCCTGTATCTAGCAACTTAAAAGAGATAAAAAGAAACCCCAATAAAAACTAACATCAATGGATTCGTTTGAAAAGAAAGCAAATCTGCTTAAAGCATTAACACATTGGATCTAAGTGTGGCTCATGTTTATAAACGCATGAGGAATCTGTTATGACGTAGGGGAGGAAAGTTCCAGGACATCGGAATAGAGAGACTTGAGTGGAGCGGGGGGCTCTTGGCCACCTCCCTTCTCCTTGGCCAGCAGGGTCTCTTTGGAGCAATGGGGATTTTAAGAACTGTGAGGAAGATTGGTTATTCTGTGGAGAGATGCTGGAGCTATAAATGCTTACCTGGTCCCATCTGTGAGATCTTCACCCTAAACACAGAAAGGAAAATTCTGTTTTGGTGGATGAATCATACAGAATATCATATCGTAGAATTTGTGTTTCTTGATGTGAAATTGTTGGTGGGGCTGGTAATACAGAGATGAGGCTCACACCTTTAACTAATGCTTAAGTTTCTCTTTTGAGGTCTGTGTTGGGAAACTCAAACAGCATTATTATGTTCATTTTGCATTTGGAAACCAGAGGAGTATGTAGGGCTTATCTTGGACGACACGTAAGTGACCATCTGTGCTGGTTTGCCAGGGGCAGTCATAGTTTCTGCATCTTGTCCGTTGTTATTATTAGTGGTGTCCCCTTTCCCTATCACAAGTGCTCTGGTTTATATTTAAGTATACAGTCACCCTACCCAGCTGACACACAGCTGGCAACAGTAGGATTGAAGATCCTGCATTTCATTCACCAGATCACCCATTTAAGCAAATGTTTTCCCAGTTGTCAAAAGTCCTTTATTTCTGACTTACAGAGTGACACACAACAGTGTGTCCTTTAGGAAAGGAGGTGGGTGACACGTCAGACATGAGGTCTCTGATTGAAACATTGTTGCTCGTTTTTCACTTCGTTTTGTTTGACTTTCACAGTTATCAATGCCTTGGAAAATTATATTGTATGACTTTGCCCAGCAATAATTATTTCTTTTGTGTCCCAATGTCATATCATTTTTAGCTCTCGTGTTCTTAATAGGGTTTAAAGTTAAAAAAAAAAGAAAGAAAAGAAAACAAAAATTGAAACATAGCAGCACAATTCCACAAATGCTTGATTCTAGCCATGATTTCTCTCTTGAAAAACTTACACAAAGGCAGTTGACATGCTTTCCTCAGCCCTGTAATTAAATAGGCCTGCCGAGAAGTCATACACAACAGTTTATGATTTTTGTGATTAATGCCCAGCATGGCAATGCCTGTTGAAGTTCTATTATCACAACCAGTAATGGCCCAGTCCAGCCACAGGTTTGCTCTGAGTGCAAAATCACCGTTTGCCCTTACATCACTCTTTTATCTCATCAGTTGTCTTTCCTTTTATTTATTTTTAAATTGTCCTTATTCAGATGATATGATTTTTTTTTTTTTTTTTTTTGGCCACACCACACAGTATGTGGGATCTTAGTTCCCCAACCAGGGATCAAACCCGCGTCCCCTGCGTTGGAAGCGTGGAGCTTTAAACACTGGACTGCCAGGGAAGTCCCATCTTTCCTTCTAAATGACACGTCTCTGTGTCTTAGCTCATTTTGAGTCACGAATGGCCAACATATGGAGCCATTAACCAAGAAATCGTCTTGCACCCTTCCTAGTTAACTGAAATGGAGTTGAAAATGTAGCCTGCTGCTAACCTCTTGTAGTTCTCTGACTGCGGGAAAATCACATGTCAAGTTCTTCCCGCTTTCCTTACGCCTTTCACAGCAAATTTCAAAGTCTGGCGGTAGGCAGATTGGTTTGTCCTAGCAATTTTTAAATCCAGAAATTAAATTAAACTGAAAAGCCTTGTATACATGAAGTTCAAATAGTGTTTCTTCCAGAAAGAACATCTCCACAGTAACGGCAATGACAATAATAGTGTGTTTCATGAAGATATGAGTTACTAAGCTAATGTAGATTGTAGAATACGGTTACTGTTTTCCAGAGACCCCTGTCAGAGAAACTGACAATCAGCGAAAAGTTCTTAGTAAAGGGCTGTGTGTTTTGGGGAGAGATGTATAGAATAGTGCCATGGCATTAACACAGAGCCTCTCAAAGTGTTGCCAGTTCCTGTGCTCAAGGAGGAGGAACAAAGGGCCAGTAATGAGTAGAGAAGAAGCTTTTCCCCATATTGTGGTCAGAAAGTTTGACTTCAGGAGAACATGTTTTACTGTAAATATGTCTAAATTTCATGGTCCTTAACGATTTATGTTAATGATCTTCACTGCTAATGCCTTTTTCTTTTGTGCATTTCCCAGAGAATTCTGCTTCGAGGAATGTCTACAGAGGCAGCAGTCTGCTTTGCTTTGGGGGAGGGGAGGGTTCGATCAGCTAAGACACGTGGTCCCCCAAGGGGGTTCCTTGGGCTGCCAGGAAACTAAGCAGAGTTCAGGACGCTTGGGAGAGCTGCCCCCATCTTGCTTACCCGGGCGTCATCAAGAGGAGCTCGTCTGCTCTCACACTTTCCAAACAGCCCCAGGCAGGCAAAATCTGCATCTCAAAATGGATCTTTTCTTCCTGGATTGAGCTAGTCTGGAAGGGCCCCAGGTAGGGCGGGGTGCTGTTGCTTGCTGAGCACTGCCCTTGGAGGTGCCTTGCTACCTCCTTCATCCTGGGACCCCGCACTTTCCTGTGCCTCTGTACTGTGTCAGGTGACAGGTGGAAACTACCAGAAGCAGGCTCTTCGCACACCGCATCCAGTCAGGTTGGTGTCAGAGCCCAAAGCCTAGGGACGTCTGGTTTAGGCTGATGACCTGGTGCTGCCCGCTCTCTCCGTCTGCCCTGCCCCCATCCTTTCTGGCATGAATCATCTGAAGACAAATACCCAACATCTATACAAGGATCCGGATAATCTGGACCTGGGGGCCTGAACACAGATTCCTCCTTCATAAGCACTTTGTACCCAAGGAAATAGTCAGGTTGAAAGGAGATGCGACTGGCTTTTGCCGCAGGCTACCAGTACAGAAACTGTGTAAGATTAGCTCCTCCTTAAAGCAAGATTACCAGGTCCTTCTGTTGCAAAGTCACGGCGTCCTTGAGTTACCTGCGCCTTCAAACCCAATTGCCCGCCTTCCTGCTACCAGGCTTGGCTTTAACTTTGTGGATGATCTACCACTTCTTGGGTTTCAAGAAAAATTCTTCTAGGAGTTGAGGGGTCTCTTCTTCCCTTCCTGATGTGAGTTGAGCTCACTTCCCTGGCAGGATGACTTTTCTTTGTCCTTTACAGCCTTCCGAATCTTTCTTCTCCTAAGTGGCCAAAATATGTCCCCCACGCTGCCAAAGCACACGGGTGACTCAAGGTCAGAATCAGGAGCATAGGCCAGCCATTGTTCTGCACACAGGCTTCATCTAAATTAATCTAAAACCTTGCCTGAATGAACTGTAAACTGGCTCAAGGTATGGGCAGCGGCCTAACCACCGTGTTCCCCACCCCCCAAAATGATGGGGCTCCTACAGATATCACGCTCTCCCTCCCAGTGAGTGTGTTACTTGTCCGTATCTGAAACAGCAGCACCCACATTGCTCAGATTATTTCCCCGTTTTGTTGTTGTTGTTTTTTTTGTGGACACTGTGCCTCCTCTTTTC
The DNA here is from genome assembly GCF_963924675.1 of Phocoena phocoena. Taxonomy (NCBI): domain Eukaryota; kingdom Metazoa; phylum Chordata; class Mammalia; order Artiodactyla; family Phocoenidae; genus Phocoena; species Phocoena phocoena. The sequence goes on from NC_089220.1 coordinate 166,257,946, forward strand.
ACTTTCTGGGAAATTTGCCAGTGTTTCAAGGACTGGGTAAAGAACAAAATAAATATTTGTAGGTAGTTTAAAGGGAGAATGAGTAAGTTGGATGTAACCCTGTTCCTTCCAAAGAAAAGCATTGAATCCATTCAAATATTTTAAAGTCATTAACTGGAGAGATTCAAAAGGTTGATTTTACTAGTTTGCTTTTCAGATTTGTGATCAACGTGTGTGTGTGTGTGTGTGTGTTGGGGAGAGGAAGAAGAGTCGAGAAAGTGTAGGGAAAGGAGTACAGACTTTTATAAGTCCAGCTGAAGAGATTGAAGTTGATTGCGTGAAAAGTCAGCTGCCTCTTTGTGTCTGTTAATCAAGTTCTAAACAGTCGGTGTCGGAAAGTGTTTACTCAAGAACCTTCAGCATATACCCTGTCTTTCTCACTGTCCTTTTAAAATGGGATTTCACTGAAATTTGGGACGTTCCGCAGTCGGCTGTTTATTTCTCTGGATATCAGCCTATTGGGAAGGCTGATTCTGTGTCTGAGATTAAAGAGACGGGAGAAGCGGCTTCCAGCAAAGGCTCCTGCCGGCGATCCTGGGAAATGTTTTCCTTCCTAGGCTGCGGAGTCGCCGCAGTTGGTGGCAGGGGCCACAGGCCGTGCGGGTCCCGGGCAGGAGAGCGCATCACCTGTTGGGGCCTACGGGAGCGCGCGGCGCGGGGCTGGCCTGGGCACAGCCCGCGTTCCTCGGGGGCCCGGCCCGCGGGCGGGCGGACAGACGGACGGACGCGGGGACGCGCGCGCGGGGGGACGCCGGAGGCCCGGCGCTGGAATGCAGTTTTCCCCGGCGAGAGAGACTTTGTACCGGAGTGGAGAGTAGTTTGGGGTGGGGTTTCGCACCGTTCCCTCCTCCCCACCCCCGGGCCCCCTTCCAGGCGCTTTCTGGGAGCTTTTTCAGAACTGCGCTCTGAAGTTTAAAGACCAGCGAAGGGCCTGGGCCGTAGGCAGGGACAATGGAAGAAAATGAAAGCCAGAAATGTGAGCCGTGCCTTCCTTACTCAGCAGACAGCAGACAGATGCAGGGTAAGTAACAGGCTCATTCAAAGATGGAGTTACGGTTCCGCGTGTCCCTCGCCGCTGGCGGCTGCTTTTTAGAACTGCAGACCGGGCGCCTGGCACAGAAAAGGCGTATTTCTTGGGGTGGTGCGTTTCCCAAACTGAGTGGAGAGCTGTGAGCTGGACTTTATCTCTGGAAGGATTTGCTTAAGCAGCAAAAGAAGTGGCGGGGTGATGTCACGTTTGTAGCCCCGTAAGCCGTCAGTACGTGCTAGATCTCTAGGCAATGACAAACCTATCGCTAAAAGCAGCTTTTCATCCTCACTGCTCCAGCCGTGGGAGAGAGGAGCTCTTTCTGGAAAGCTCTCTCTGGGACGGCAACACTTCCATTCATTGGTTGGGGGATTCCATGAGGCAAAGGCACGTTGGATGCAAGTTTTGTCGTATCTGAGAGTTAAACCGCAGAGTTTGGGCTGTTTTCTTTTCCAGATCGGAACAGCAGGGGAGCACTTGTCCAAGTGCGGGGAGAGATGGAAAACTCGGTGAATTTTCTGTATGCTTTCATTCAAAAGTTGGGAGCTGTTAGATAATTTTCTCCGAGCAGTTTCCCTTTGTGTTTATAATAGACTTGTCTTTTCCGTAGGGAATTTCCAGAAGCCTATGTTGTTCCAAAGAAATTTTGCAGTGGGGTTGGGTTGCAGTGGAGAAAGGACTCCTCTGCTGTGCAGTGTCTGACGTCTGTGATTCCAGAGCCTACCCTGCAGTATCATACAGGAAGCATGTTCAGACACCAAACAATCGAGAAGCCCCCAGCCCCCAGCCTACCCCAGGTTCATCCGGGGGCCAGTTAGTAACGGTGTTTGCCGGGCTGCTGTGATGTGCGTGGGAGAAGCAACTGCACAGGGGGAAAGGTGTGTGTTTTTTAAAAAGGCAAAATGGAAGTAACGAGTGACTCATCCGCACCGAAAATGCAAAACTAAGCCAGACAGAAGAAAATGCAATTAGAAGAGATAGACACACACACACTCCCACCCACCCACCAGTGAAATGCAGGAAACCTTAAGACCAGTAAATCCTGGAGAATCCCAGTCGCATAGCCATCAACTAGCCGGCTGTGTTTGTGCTTCCAAAGCACCACGCTCTCCTCAGTGGGGCTCCCTCGCCTCCCTTTCTCTCCCCATTTTGATAGACATGATCCTACAGCAGGAATTCAACCTCTGGGCTTCTGTTGAAATAAAAATACTCAGAATCTAGAGGGGCAACAAGAGTGGGACCGATTTAAGAAACGACTTTCAAACAACCGTAGCAATTCGAAGATATTTCAGAGGCTGGAGACTGTCAGACTGAGTGTGATCACTTTCTTTCTTCATTCATTCAATGAATATTGAGCATCTGTTACTTGGGAGTTACTGTTTTAGCTGCTGGGGATCCAGCAATGACCAAAATAGACTAAAAACACTTGCCTTCATTGAATTTTTATTCTGAGGGCCAAGTTTGGGGGGAAGGGGAGTGGTGGAGCTAGACAATGAACAAATAAGGAAAAGAGATGATGGCATATTAGGTGGCAGGGTTACCAGATTTGGCAAAGAAAAATACAGAATGCTTAGTTAAATTTGAATTTCAGATAAACGGCAAATAATTTTTTAGTATAAGTATATCCCATGCAATATTCAGGACATACTTATGCTAAAAATTATTCGTTATTTATCTGAAATTCAAATTTAACTGGGCATCTTTTATTTTAGCTAGTAACTCTGTTAGGTGGAAATAAGGCCGTGGGGAAAAATAAGGCAGGGAAAGGGAGGATTGAGTGTGGGGAGGGGGCAGGGGGTGAACCCAGAGTAAGGTCATTAGGGAGAACGTCACTGCTGTGATATTTGAACAAACATCCGAAAGAAGGAAGAGCATTTTCAAAGAACAGAGTGGGGAAAGGACGGGAAGAAAAGAGGTTAAGAGATAATTCTAGGCCATATCAGGTAGGGCCTGTGAGAGGGTAGTAAGGACTTGGGCATCTGTTTCAAGGGAGGTGGGAGCTGCTGGCAGGTCTGAGTGGTCTCATAAAGGGTAGATCCTGGGTGCTGTACTGAGAATCACCCCAGTGGGAGTGGGGGAGGGCAGGGAGCCCAGTTGGGAGGCTTCCACAGTAAACCAGGCCCTCGCTTGGGCCAGCGGGTAGGGTAGTAGAGTATTGAGGATGAAACCAAATTTGCCAAAGTATTGGATATGGGGGGGTACGAGAGACAGAGGAGTCAGAGATGAGTTCAAAAATTTTGGTCTGCGCCTTTGGGGAGTTGCCATTTACCTAAATGGGAAAGTGTTTGAGAGGAGTAGCTGAGAGGGTGTTTAGTGGCTTGGAAGTGGGTGGAGAGCAGAAAATCTTTTGGATATGGTAGGATCGAGAGGCTTATCAGGCATCCAAGTGGAGATGATGTTGATTGCGATTTGGATATTCATGGCTGGAATTGAGGAGAGGGGACCGGGGATTGTGAAAGATGGGCTAGGATTGGGTCCGTGTGCAGAAGGAAAGGTCCCAGAGATGCGCCCCAGGGCACACCAGCATTTAGAGGTCAGGGAGGCTGGAAGGGGTGGCTGGAGAGACTGTGAAAGGGAGCTAAGAATCCCAGTTAGATTTCTAAGATCCGGTTGAGTCCTGGGTGAAAATGGTGCTGTGAAGGAGTGTGGCCTCATCTCCAGTTCTTTGATGCGCGAGAGGCCCACGCAGGGAGGCCAGGCCTCTGATACCGGCATCACCCGAGATACCACACGCCCACTCCTATCCTTGCACACTTGATCGCATTTGGCATTGTAATGCCGGTGGCAGTGTGGTGTTCGGGGGCAGAGAACATACCTTCTTTGTCTTCACATCCCCAGCACCTAACTGAGCACCAGGCATGAGACAGCGATCAAGAAATTCGCGCTGAACAGAAGGCTAATTATACCACCCCAGGGCTTTGAGTTTATCAATCTACAATAGATAAGGATCCCTTGGGTGATCATGTAACTTGTTCAAACTGAGACAGTTTTGAGAGTGAAAGGGGGGAATGCTATAAATAATTTCGCTGGGACGACAGTTGTAACCCAGAACTGTTTGGCAAACTGGGCGCATATGGTCACCTCGAGAATAGCTCTTATAAATGAGGCTCCCAGGGCTAAATTGTCAGCTAGTGAGTAATAACAGTGTGAAAGGGTACTTGCAAGTAAGTGCACAGAGGTGCTTAGTAATTAGCGGTTGAATTTGAATCGAACCGTATCACGCTTCTTTTGAAGGCCCTGGACTCCTCAGAGGGGTCCTGGGGGTTCCTGGGGATGCCTGTCCACCCACAGCAGCCCTGAGGCGACTGCTTTTGCTCTGGCCCCAAAGGTCTTGGGTGAAGACCCTGTGCGAGTGAAGTGCAGTCAGCACCTGCTTACCTCTGCCACCCCTGATTCTCCCGTGTAAGATACCAGTATTTACTGTGGTGGTAATCATTTCACAATATATAAGTGTATCAATTCAATACATTGTACACCTCAAACTCAGACAAGGTTATATGTCAATTATATCTCAATGAAGCCGGAAAAAAGAATAGTATTGGCAGCCCCACAGAATGCAAGCTCGGGGAGTCCCAGACATTTTGGTCTCTGCTCCGGTCTCCTCTAAAATTGCCCCATTGGTTTCTGTCTCTTATCCTGCTTTACTCTTCAGAGCACTTATCACTATGTGACATTTATATACACATTATCTGTTCGTTGTCTGTCTCCCTAATTATAATGTGGATCCTCTTTGAGGGAAGGGAATTAAGTCTCTCTAGATCGCCATTTCACTACACTTCCTAACTCCTTTCAGCGTTTGGAGCAGTCACTCAATAAATATTTGCGAAAAAATGAATCAATCAATTAATCAGCAAATCAACCTTTGAGACAAGAATGCTTTCCTGGGTAGGGGAGGGGCTGTTGCTATTTTGTCTAAAATCTCTTCCAGAAACCTCTTTTTTTAAATTTTGTCAGGTTTTTAGAGCAATGTACATAATGATCTGGTTTCAGCTGTAATTTCTGTGCCAATTTGTCTCTGGTGGTGATCTTTATGATATTAACAAGAGAGCTGGCAAACTGAGGAATCCTGTGGGCCCCCAACAGAATATGCGATACATAGGAGTCAGATAACCTGATTGCCGTAATGTCTGTGGCCTAGCATAATCAAGGTTAATTTTTTTGAACGCGTTGGAATGTGGACATTCTTGGCCGAGTGGAACTGCTGGGTGGTTTACCTCCAGACCACCCCGGGGCCTAGGTTCCTTCTGTCTAGTTATGACGCCATTCCCCAGGCTCTGGGAGGCTTCTGCTGGAGCTTTTGCATTTAACCGGCCAAAGGGGAAAGAGAAAGGGCACGGAAGATTATTCAGGAGGTCAGGGGCCAGGACTACAGGTGGCCCACATCACTTCTACCCACATTGCATTGCCCGGGATTAGAACAAGACCCCAGCTAGATGAAGGGGACTGGAAAATGCACTTTTCTTCCGTGTGCACAGGAGGATGTTATGGTTTGAATACACGGACAGACAAAATGTGGCTGCTGCCACGGTAGATCCAGGTGGATTGTACAGCGAGTCAAAGCTGCAACTCCCCGCGATGTTCCGATGCAAGAGAGCATCCCGGCACAATTGAAAAAGCGACACCTTAGAGACAGCTGACCAGCAGCCACTAGGAAGCAGTGGGGGACTCCTTCCCTAGGAGGCCAGTTGCTGCCTAATCTGACCCAGGAATACAATGTCAGGAAAGCCAACAGCCCTGTTCCTGGCTCTCGGGTAGCAGGCAGGCGTGGGATGCCTAAATGATGCCAGGTCCGGATCCCATTCTGCAGGTCAGCCGACCCAGCCCAGGCAACCCAAGAGGGGGCCAAGAAGCCAGTCTCGGCAGCTCCCGCGGCCCCCCGCCTGCAGGATGATTTGCTGTGTGGGTGTGTACCTTTGGATGACCCATCCTCCGTAATCCTCTGCCTCCCCGGCATACCTGGTACATACCTGCCCCTCCCCGTGTCCCCACTTTCTACTTTTCCTTTCCAGAAGTCTCCATCCCAGCCAGGATGCCCTTTGAAACTCAGAAGAGTCTCTCTGGCACTTCTGCTCTCTTGATCCCCACCCACTCCTGCTTGGGAAAGGTTGGAGGGGCCATTCTCCCCTGGAAGCTCCCAGCTGGAAACGAGCCGCCGGAGGGATGGCTCTGGGCTGGGGAGGGGTAGGGAGGGAAAACTGGAAGCCTTGTCTCCAGGCTCCAGCTTCATTATTTGTTTGACCCCGATTCCCAGAATAGCAAACAGCTCGACACACCCAGACTTAAATGTTAGCACCAAAGTGCCCTCCAGGCAAGGGTTAGCACTGTGTTTCTGTTTGCACGCCTGGGACAGCGTGTCCATGTGGATGGTGAGGAATTGGTGGGACTTGAGATCTCTGACTCCGCGCTGTGGAATTGCGACTACACATCATCTGCTGCTCCCCTTTGTTTGCTTCCTCCTCGGCTGAAAGATCCCATTCTCCCCAGATGACCGGAATGGGAGAGCAGTCTCCTCTCCCTCGGGCATGGGAGTCAGTGGCTTCCAAGAACTGAGTCTCATGGTGGGAGAGGCTCCAGTGACCGGGAGGCTTCGTGTGGGAACAGCGTTGGGTTGTTATGGGTGCCGTGAAAGTGGAGCAGGGGCCTGGTGGGGACCCGTGAGCAGATGGGGCCCAGAGCTAAGTGAGGGGCAGGCAGGTGAGGCCGGGGAGGGAGTGGGCGCCCAGGGCAGTTAGGTGTCTGCCAGGGGCAGTGCACTGGTGCCGTTCGCTGCTGCCCTCCACCTCGCCTTAAACCTCCGTAAGCACCTGGAGACATTTTAGAAGAATCCACACGACAGAAAAAATGGAGAAGTGACCTAAGATTGACGTGACCTTCTTAGTGGGCAGTGTTAGGAAGGGTGGGGCTTGGAGGGTCGCAGAGTTGGGGGCTGCTCAAAAGTGAATGTTGACAGATGGACTCTGAACTCCAGCTCTGCCCCTCCCCACTCCTTTCCCAATTTATCTCAAAGAACGTGCAAAACTCTTTTCAGTCTCCAAGGCATTGCTGTTCTGGCAGTTTCGACCCCTTCTGAGGATCCTGAGATGAAACAGAATGGTTCTTGTGAGTCTGTGTGGCAAAGCGAGGCCGAATGGAACTTTCTGCCCTTGTTGGTAGTTGAAGAACAGGAGTGTTTATCCTTATGGGTGTATGTGGATACTTGTGTGTTATGTCCAGGTGAAGAAATCACCTTCCCAGCGATTCCATCCTGCTAATTAATCTAGCTGTCCTGGATGACTTTTCAAATATATTATTTTCATGATGTCAAAAGTAATCAAGGGCATTACCTGGTGGTCCAGTGGTTAGGACTCCGTGCTTCCAATGCAGGGGGCACAGGTTCAATCCCTGGTTGGGGAACTAAGATCCCACAAGCCGTGCGGTACGGTCAAAAAAAAGAAGTAATCGTAAAAATCCATTTGGAAGTCAGCTGTGTTATATCACATATATAACAATTTTGGCTAATACAAAACTCACATGCACACACTCACTCAAAAAGATAAGGCTGAACCTCTTCAGATTGCCCACGTATTTACCAACCTGAGATACGGCATTTTCTGCACCTGGCTTTATCCCGTAGATCCTATTACCTCTGGGTCGTTAGAGAAGAAACCACAAATAAGGTAGCCATCACGTGAGCCCATATAATGAGAAGGTAAACTAAGTGAATGGAATTATAGTTAATCTCCCAGTATCTTTTTTTTTTTTTCCAACCCAAAGGTCTTTATTGGATGCTTACTAATGATTAGCACGGGCTGGGTGCTAAGGGAAATTCCAAAGAAACACGTGCACGAAAGCTCATAATAAACAGTCGCGTTCTCTTCTCACCATTTTCTTATTGATCCTGCAGTATCAGTAGCACAGGTAATGTTATCGCACTCTCCATTTTGTAGGTAGGAAATCAAGACAGACAGACACCAGACGGCTTGGCTAAAACCACATGTAGAGTTGGCAGTGGAGCAGGGCCTAGTACTCAGGGCTTCTGTGTAATTCCTACCGCCATCCCCTCCCCTGTTGAAAAAATACTTCACTCAATCATTGCGTAACTTGAGGTGCTCCCATGTTCAAGGTGATTTTCAATGGAAGACTCTTCTTCTCATCATTTGAAGAAAAAGGGAACCGTTTCCACCCATTCTTCCAGATTTCAATTCCATTATTTCAGGAGTGATTTGAGCCTCCCTGGTTTCATACTGAGTCCCAGAGCCTTTTTATTTATTTGTTTTTTTCAATGTCTTTTAATCCAATAGTTCTGTCTTCTCCCCCTTCTAAACGTACTGCTGAAACTAATGAAAAGGAGAATGAACTAATTGGGCTTTTTTCCCTTCCCTTTCCTCATCAGTATCTGATGGAGATGCTGTAATTAGCCACGTAATGAGAAGTGAAGGGTAAACGAGAAGAATTATTCCCAGAACACACATCTAGGGGTGAAAAACTGGAGCAGGACAAAGAGCCAGAGATGACAGTATTTTCTGTGCCTAAGCAAGGCTGTGGTACCTACAGTTCTAGACACGAGCATTTCTAGGTAAAGAAGAGGGAAACTGTATTGGTGTCATTGCCTCTGGAGGAGCTAGTTTACGTGTAAACTCTGGACACGTGTTGGTTTATATCACTGGTGTCAAGATTTAGTTCTCTGAGACTCTATCCTAAAACTCTTAAATATTGGGTGTATTTTCTGTACTTAATTTTTAAAGATAATTAGCAAATACACTCTTAAATTGGAAACTTATTTTTTAAAAATAATTTAGAGTATATTTATAATAAAAAATTTAAAAAATGGGACTTCCTTGGCAGTCCAGTGGTTAAGACCCCGTGCTTCAAAGGCAGGGGGCGCGAGTTCAGTCCCTGCTCGGGGACCTGGGATCCCACATGCTGCGTGGTGTGGCACAGCCAAAAAATAATTTAAAAATTAACAAATAGAGAGTATTTAAATTTGCATATCTAATACCAGTTCAACCATGCTTATTTTATTAATGAAGACAGTGAGGCTGAGAGAGGTCCCATCCTTTGTCCTGAGTCTAGGATTAAAGGCAGGACTCCTGAGACCCAGCCCTGTGCTTTTCCAGGGAATTCAGTGGACGAGGATACCTTACTCTGCCTGCGTCTGTGTTACTGTATATGAGCTGCTCTCCATGAAGAGAACTTGCAAGCTTCTCAAGTACTTCAGAATGCTTATTACTCTCTCTTCCTATTCTGTATTTTGTTCTGTTTTGTTTTGGTGTTTTTTTTTTAAGAAGTAACTCCTGAGACTTCCCTGGTGGCGCAGTGGTTAAGAATCCGCCTGCCATTGTAGGGAACATGGGTTTGAGCCCTGGTCCAGGAAGATCCCATGTGCCGCGGAGCAACTAGGCCCATGCGCCACAACTACTGAGCCTGCACTCTAGAGCCTGTGAGCCACAGCGACTGAGCCCATGTGCCACAACTACTGAAGCCCGCATGCCTAGAGCCTGTGCTCCGCAACAAGAGAAGCCACTGCAATGAAAAGCCTGCGCACTGCAACGAAGAGTAGCCCCCACTCGCCGCAACTACAGAAAGACCACACGCAGCAATGAAGACCCAACACAGCCAAAAATAAATAAATAAAAAATAAATAAATTCATTAAAAAAAAAAGGAAGTAACTCCTCTTCTCAGTTAACTGGAATATTCAAACCTGACACTCCATTTGCCATCCATTGAGAATGAGTGGAGATTCGCTATGCATGGTCATTGCCGGCCTCAGTTGCTCAGTTCTAAGTAGGAATCACTTGTTCCTACCTGGCCAGCTCAGAGGCCAGGTGTCTGGGTCAGGACCTTCAAAATGCACCATCTCTCTTCCCTTTTCATTGAGTATTTCAGATAAAGTCTGTTTCAAGTAAAACGTGTCTAAGCCTTTACATCCCCTCGATTATTACCTGTAATAATATTCTTCGGCTTGCTTGGTTTGTGATAACAGGGAGAAATTGAATTTTCAAGTGGTTCACGTGTCCATGATTATAACGGCTATTTTTGGTCTTGGAGATAAAACAGATGTTTCAGAAACCACCTTCAGATTATAAAAATATAAAAAATCCTGTTACCAGGGTGAAACTGTGTTTAAAAATAAAGAAATAATCAGAATCACGGAAGTTAACTTTTCTGTAATTACAGATGAAGGTGAAGGGTTAACCCAAATTGACTGCAAACTAGTCCGACCAGGGGTTCTCGTTTTGAATAACCTCAGGGAAAGAGTCAGAAATTGTAGAGTTTTTGCTGCAACATCTTGATTTCTAAAGTGCAGTTTTGCATATTTCTTTCGATTGTTGATTTGCTCCCCTTCTTGCCACACACACACACACACACACACACACACGCACGCACAAGTGTGCTAAGTTGCATTCATGTTTTAACAGCTGCTCCAAATGCTCTTGGTGCTCTGTAGATGAGATTTCTAGTGTGAAATCATTAATTGTGAGCTCTATCTTTTTTGTTTTTCAGAACAAGGAAAGAGCAATTCGCAGGTAGCATCCTTAGAAGATGCAGAATGTCGCAGAACCAAGGAACGCCTTTCTAATGGAAACAGTCGCGTTTCAGCTTCCAAATCTTCCCGAAACATCCCAAGGAGACACACTCTAGGTGGACCTCGAAGTTCCAAAGAAATACTGGGAATGCAAACATCAGAGATGGATCGTAAGAGAGAAGCTTTCCTAGAACATCTAAAGCAGAAATACCCCCATCATGCCACAGCCATCATGGGCCACCAAGAGAGGCTGAGAGACCAGGTACAAATATATGATGCCATTTCACTCTGCAGAGCTCATTCTTTTTTTTTTTTGTTTCTTCTTCTTCTTCCACTTTTATTGAGATATAATTGGTCTGTGGCACTGTACATTTAAAGTATACAGCACAATGATCTGACTTACATTCATCACGAAATGATTATCACAGAACATTGAGTGAACATCTATCATCTCATTTAGATACAAAATGAAAGAAATAGAAAAACAATTTTCTTCCTTGTGATGAGAACTCTTAGGGTTTACTCTCTAAACAGCTTTCATATATAACCCACAACAGTGTTATGACATTTATCATGTTTACTTTACATCCCGAGAACTTATTTATTTTATGACTGGAAGTGTGTACCTTTTGACCACCTTCATCTGATTCCCCCTCCCCGTGCAAAGCTCATTCTTTAATGAACATGAGGGAAAGTAAAGACCTTCAGTTTAAAGGGGAAACAAATAGTTGAGTGGATTGTGCCCACTGTTGCGTTGTCCCAGATCTCTTTGGGGGGTTATGGGAAGGAGGCAGATGGGTTTGACCTGACGGCTTAGCCCTTTTTATTGGCAACAGTCAGAGAACCGGAGGTGAGAGAAGAGAGACCCGGAGGATATGCGGTTCCCCTAAAAGAGCGTCCCAGCTTCAACCACAAATACATGTAAAGTGCAGGCGATGCACGGGTATCACTTGACTGAGTAAAGCACGGGACCAACTAATGTGTACCCCGATAGCACTGAGTGCTGGGCACAGTGAATGAATGAATACATGCATACATATGTACATAGATTTTTCAGGCTAAAACAGAGCATGCAAAGGGGTAGACTTGTGATAAACCCCTTTTCCTTAAAAAGCTGACATTAGGGTTTTGTTTTCTGCTCTCTTCTCTTTTCTAATCGGAGATGTTTTCCTTTTGCACGCTTGGCTTTCTGCTGTCATCAGCTACGTGTTTTCTCAGGTTATCTTGACAACCATACAGATACCACCCGACTGGGACTCGGGATGCTTTTGTTTCTTGGCTGTGTGTATAGTTACTTGTTAGCAGACAGCGTGGGTTTGGGGTTACAGGAGATGGGGGGGCCACCCTCCTCTGTACCCCTCACAGATAGGCGTCTCCATCTGCGGATGGAGACCATGGTAACGGAAGCAGAGCACACTTAGCCATAGGACTGGTCGGGACAAGGGCAGGCTCTTATTGATTTCGACACTCATCGAAATTAGTAGAGAGACAGGTAGAGAGACAAGCTCTGTGTTTTAAGTCTGCTCTCTCGCCAGTTAGTTACAAAAGCGATGTCTAACTCGGCTTTTGATCGTCTGTGGAAATGGAGATTGGCACCAGCCTGAGTAATTTAAATCTATACTTTATCCTCAATCTCCTGTGCCCCTTTAAATGGAAGCTTCTCTTCTATGAAATCTTCATCAGAGTCCCTAAAAATGTGTAATATGCCTCATGAACTGTATGTTGAAAAGTTCACATTCCCAAGAGGCAGTAGGCCCAGAAGAAGAGAAACAAAAGATGAATCCGGGTTGATGTACTTGAGATGAGCAGATTAATTCTTCAGTAAATAAGAAAAGGATGGCCATCTTCATTTCAAGCATATATAGAAAATACCCCTATTTTCTTTTATTTCTATTTATTTTTTAAATTTATCTCCCCATCCCAGTTTTATTGAGATATAGTTGACATATAACAAAAATACCTCTATTTTCTATTGATAGTTGGACACTCTCCATTTAATTAATGGAGTTTGTCCCTCTCTCTGTGTCATAATATATGAGGCATCATGCTTTATCCAGTGCTCTTCAGATTGAGGAAACTCAGGACAGTTACAGTTATACAATTTGCTAAAGAAAAGTTGGAATTTGAATCCAGTTAAGTCTAAATCCTTGTTTATTCCACTGTTCTATTAGTTGAAAATCATTGCGTATAGAGCAGATAGTATGGTCTGTGTATGAGGTGTAAGGGACGTGTGTGTGTGTGTGTGTGTGTGTGTGTGTGTGTGTGTGAGAGAGAGAGAGAGAGAGAGAGAGAAAGAGATAGAGAGAAAGAGGCTATAGGGACAGCGATCTGGGTGAAGGAGGCTAGAGAGTTGATTTGTGTTGAGTGAGGAAGGCAAATGTATATTTTTGAAGTTAAAATGTATTATTTTGCAGAGAAATATAGAAATTAATCTGTCAAAAGTGGTAAATTTTCCATTTAAAATTTTTTTCAGTTGCTGTAACTGTTATTATTTGTGATGTCATAATTGTTGCTACTACCATGATGATGATGGCTTTGGATAAAGTTACTATATGGGGAGCCTAAAAATAACCTGAAGGTTGTAAAGGGCGATGGTGTCAAAAGACAGTAATGAATGTGGCTGAGTGGCCTCAAGCTCCGATCTCCTGTCACTTGCATCTCCGCCATAATGTAGTCTGGCCACGGCTGGTCAGCTGCCCCTTCCTTGGGTAATTTGAGATGAATTCCAAGCTGACTATCCAAAAGGGGAAAGGTTGTGATGCGTGGGTCTGTGTGTACGTTTTTCCTTCTGCTGCTGTGTTGCAAAGGAACCTTAATCAGCATTGTAAACATTAGAGATAAGCTTAGGTGACGACTTAGGAAATTCCTATAGGCAGCACTTCACCTTCTGTCTTTTTCATTCTTTTTCTCCTACCGCCCATTTCCTCTTTCCTGTCCTCTTCTCCACAACACGCTTTGCTCCTCCCTGACCTTCTGACAATGGATTATTCCAGGCTTCCTTTACCGGAAGATCACGTGACCGGCCGTAAGGAGGAATGCAAATATCACAAGTCTGATGCACTTTCCAGATAGGGAGTTTCTAAACACCACAGACTCTTCTGGTGGCTGTTTTCTTGGTTGCTTCCCAGAAAAGTGGCCTTAGTGAGAAGAGTGCCAGTGAGAGAAGTCAAGGATAACGTGACGAAAATGCTGTATCCAGTACTATACGTGAAATATCTTGGTGCTGAGGGAATCCAGGCTCTAATTCCTTGGTATCAAACATCAGGAGAATCAGAGCACGCCTTGTTTTGAGATATGAATTCAAACACTTGGAAGATTCCTGGTTGAAAACTTATACTGGAGACTTTGAAAATAAGTCAGTCAAGAATTTTCTTCTGTCTAAATTATTGAAAAGCACAAAGGTTTCCTTTACTCTCTTCTACTATCTTTAAAAAATGCAGGTGACAGTATTGCCGGATAGAGCTTATCTGCATAATAGTAGACAGAATCTTTATTGACTCCCCAGCAGACTCCTGTGAGGCCGTCAGGCTGTGAAGCTGCATTATCTGGCAGCGAAAAGGCTTGGCTCTGGGGTCCGGCAGGACTGGGTTGGAATCCAGTCTCCACCATATGCTCGTTGCATGATTTGGAGCTAATGACTTAATCTTTCTGTTTCAGTTACCTCATTTGTCAAGGGAAGATAATACCTATATCACAGAGTATTGAGAAAGAAAATGATGGATTCTCTTCCTGTTTCAGTGGCAGCTCTTAGCATTACAGTATTCTGATTTGTGATGTCCAAAAGAAGAGCCTCGGAGGCTCTTATTTTCAAATTAGTGTTTAAAGTCATTTCACTTTTTTATCAACACATATTTGAGTACCTGAAGTTAATTTTTCCCATTGTCAGAGCACAATTTTGTTACATTTCTGAAATTCGCTTGTATTTTTCCTTCATTAAAAGCTTCCAATTTGGATTTCTTTCACTTATTCATCCCATATATATTTATTTGGCACCTACCATGGAAAAGGCATTGTGAGAAATACAGACAAAGAGACATGGCCCCTGCCTTCAAGTCAGTAAAAGAAATGAGGCATTCACATGCAGAGACTAATCTTTCCAGATCCAGCCTAAATGTCACACCTGCTGAGCTGGTCATAGCATCTTGCAGTACCTGTATCGTAGCATCTAATCATGCCTTTATTGTGCTTTTACTTGTTTCTTCTCCCATCTAAAATATGCTTTTGGAGCAAGAACTTTGTCTGAATCACCTTTGTAAAGTCAGCATTTATGGGAGCACACAACCGAAATTAGGCATGATTAATTTTTGTTGAATGAACAAATGAATAAGTGAATATTTCTAATACAATTAGAATGTGACAGGTACCATTTGTTTGGTACAGATAGCGGTGGGGAATCCAGGGGTAAAGAGATTGATGACAGTTTGGTCAGTCAGAAGGGACTGAGGCTAAGAAGCTAAGGAAGGCCAAACAATTTCCCTCAAGTCAAGAAGCCAACAGGTCAGCCAGGGTCTGAATTTCCCAAGTCTGTGGTCTCTCCGTTTGTTATTGACCTTGGTGTTTGCTTCCTCTGCCTTTCATTTTTCTAAAGTTTTGATAACAAATTATGTGGCTCACAGTGGGTCAGGCAATAGAGACATTTATTCCATTGCCATTTCTTTAAAAAGAGAAATCTTATTCAATTCCCGAGCATATGAGATAACCATAGAAAATAGATTCCAGTATATATTTTGCCTTGACAGAAAGTTACTTTTTTGAAATAGCTCTGAGTTCAGAAAGGTCTGTAGTTCAGCCATCTCTCTCGGTCATCGTCACTGTGTCACTCTACAGTTTGGAAGTGCTCTTCTTTTATGTCTTTTCTAGTGAAGAAACAGATGTCCAACTGGCCTCTCTCCTACAGAAGCCAGCTGTCCACTCCTAGTCTCAATAATTTTTCAGTCCTTATTCAGTCCTTATTCCTAGTTACACACAGAATTTCTATTTAACTAACTAGATATATAGTATTCTACAGAGTATTAGTTTATGTGTATTCTTGTGTCTACTGTGGTCAAATCTTTGGAGGAAAGAGGAACACAGTCGGACCTCCATATCTGCGGGTTTCACATCCTTGGATTCAACCAAGCACAGATAGAAAATATTGGGAAAGAAAAATTCTAGAAAGTTCCAAAAAGCAAAACTTGAATTTGCTGAGCTCTGGCAACTACTTCTATAGCCTTTGCATTATACTTACAACTATTTATATAACATTCTATTGTATTAGGTATTATGTGACCCAGATGATTTATAGTATATGGGAGGACGTACATAGGCTATATGCTAATACTATGCCATT
The DNA here is from genome assembly GCF_963924675.1 of Phocoena phocoena. NCBI lineage: Eukaryota > Metazoa > Chordata > Mammalia > Artiodactyla > Phocoenidae > Phocoena > Phocoena phocoena. The sequence goes on from NC_089220.1 coordinate 166,273,847, forward strand.
TTGTGTAAGGGACTTGAGCATCTTTGGATTTTGGTATCCGAAGAGGGTACTGGATCCAATCCCCCATGGCTCCCAGGGACCACTGTACATTTTAACTTAAAAGTCTAATGTGTTCTTCCATTTAGTACAAAGAGTGAGAGAGCTATAAAGGTTATTTTCCTTTAACGTGAACATTGTGGAGGGTTAAAATAAGGAGATAAGCACATGAACAATGACGGTATCTGAAATGGGGTCCATAAGTCCAGGAGGCATTTTGTCCGACCTGTTGCTGTCTCTGAGCGCTCCTCAGGTCTCCCTAGTGTCTCTCTTGTGTGTCCATGTGGAAATGACACTAGAGCTGTTTTCTCAGTGCCTGGTGAGTTGGGCACCGCTTCCACTGTCTACTGTATGTAGTCCAGCATATCTGGAGCTTGCATGTAATTATGCTGCCAACTATGGACGTGAAGATAAGGAAGATATCTATCAGTCTGTTTACTCAGAACCATCTCAAGTTCTAGTTCATGCTAGTCTTTGAAACAGCCTCTAAAGAACTTTATCCATTAGTGAAGAGCTGTACTGTGGAACTTGGAACTAGAGTTTCAAGTTCAAGCTCAACGTTATCCCTTCCTCCACTATGGAAGACAGTATGGAGTTTCCTTAAAAAACTGAAAATAGAGCTACCATATGATCTAGCAATCCGACTCCTGGGCATACATAGGAAAAGACAAAAGCTCTAATTTGAAAAGATAAATGCACCCCAATGTTCATAGCAGCACTGTTTACAATAGCTAAGGCATGGAAACAACCAGAGTGGCCATCAACAGTCAGTTGGTTTAAGATGTGGTATATATATATGCAATGGAATATTACTCAGCCATAAAGAAGAATAAAATAATGCCATCTGCAGCAATATGGATGGACCTAGAGATTATCATACTAAGTGAAGTAAGTCAGAGAGAGAAAGGCAAATGTCATGTGATATCACTTATATGTGGACTCTAAAAAGTAATACAAATGAATCTATATACAAAACAGAAACAGACTTACAGACATAGAAAACAAACTTGTTTTCCAAAGGAGAAAGGGAGGAGAGGAGGGATAAGTTAGGAGTATGGAATTAACAGATACAAGCTACTGTACGTAAAATAGATAAGCAACAAGGATTTACTGTATAGCACGGGGAACTATATTCAATATATTGTAATAACCTATAATGGAAAATAATCTGAAAAAACATATATATATAACTGAATCACTTTGCTGTACACCAGATACTAACACAATATTGTAAATCAACTCTACATCAGTTAAAAAATAAACATCCATTCCTTTGACTGACATCTCCTTTTCAGATGGTATATAACTGATTTTGTCAAGAATCATGAAAATCACACGGTTAAAGACAGAAGACAAGAGAAGTCTTAACTGCATTTGAATCAGAAGAGCAGGTATTAAGAAATGAGCACTGTTGGGGTGCAGTGGTTTAGAGTCCGCCTGCCGATGCAGGGGACACGGGTTCGTGCCCCGGTCCGGGAGGATCTCACATGCCGCGGAGCGGCTGGGCCCGTGAGCCATGGCCGCTGAGCCTGCGCGTCCGGAGCCTGTGCTCCACAACGGGAGAGGCCACAACAGTGAGAGGCCCGTGTACTGCAGGAAAAAAAAAAAAAAAAAAAAAGAAGCGAGCACCATTTCCAGGTGGTAGAATGAAGGCATTCTTACTCCTGTTCCTTAGTAACTCACTGAGAACAATCAAGGGTATCAACAATGGAAAGAAAGAGGGGGAAAAAAACCCCCAAAAAACCTCCGTCTTGCAAAAAACAAGGAAATTATAAGGATCTATGGAATGTTTCTGTGAAGTATACACAGAATGTAGAAAGTGAAATAGTTTTTAAAAAGGAAAGTGTTCTACCAACAATTTATATGATCTTGACCTTACCTTCAGTAGAGGAAGCTTTCTGGATGAAAAGCCAAGTTCATAGATGAGAGGAGGCAGTGTTACCAGATCAAAATACTGCCAGTCGCAGAGAGCCTGTGATTTCAAGGGCTGTGCTGTGTGCCTCCCAGACGAAGAATGAGGGTAACACGATTTTAGGGCAAAGCAAGTAATATATTATTGTGGGGAAGGCGTTTGATGTCACAAATCACAGACGATGGTGCAGGTTACCTCTGCTGGCTTCTCCCCCTTGCATGCCAGCTTTCAGTAGCTGGCTGGCCCCATTCAAATGGGAGTTATAAAGAGAAAGGAGCCAAGAGGAGAGGTATACCTCACAACTGACGTGTTAATCAGGATGGTCTTGATTATGCTGCATAACAAGTAGACCCTGTAGGTTTTTTGTGATATGACACAAGGACGTTTTATTCTCATGGACACAAAGTCAGTTATTTGCACACCTCTCCAGAGAAGCTGTCCTTGCAGTGACTTTGTGATTCAGGCTATATATCCATGGTGTGGTGATGCCATCTTAACACATGGACTCCAAGTCACCGTGACAGGGAAAGAGAGAGCCAATGGTTCTGCACAGACTCTTAAATATGTTGGCCCAGAAGTGGCATCTGTCACTTCCCTTCACCACGGCATCTTGGTTCTAGCACCTACAGGGATATTTGGTTTATGCAGATTTTGGCTGTGGAATTTAGTTTAAGAAAGAAATCCTCCCCCCACCCCCATTTCCTTATATTAGCTTTCCCAAATGTAATGAATGGTTTTATCTACTTTGTTGTACATAACACTTGATGCCTATCTGTACGCTAGGATCAATCACATTTATATGTAATATAAATATATTAACATGTATTTACATCTGCATGTAATGGCACCTTTTTTCATTCAAGTATAGTTGATGTACTATATATATATATATTTGTTTTTTGGGTTTTTTTAATACATTTATTTATTTTATTTATTTATTTTTGGCTGCATTGGGTCTTCGTTGCTGCACACGGGCTTTCTCTAGTTGCAGCGAGTGGGGGCTACTCTTCATTGCAGTGCATGGGCTTCTCATTGTGGTGGCTTCTCTTGTTGCGGAGCACGGGCTCTAGGCGTGTGGGCTTCAGTAGTTGTGGCTCGCGGGCTCTAGAGTGCGGGCTCAGTAGTTGTGGCGCACGGGCCCAGTTGCTCCACGGCATGTGGGATCTTCCCACACCAGGGATTGAACCTGTGTCCCCTGCATTGGCAGGCGGATTCTTAACCACTGCGCCACCGGGGAAGTCCCCTATATATATTTTTTGGCCACACTGCATGGCTTTCGGAATCTTAGTTCCCTGATCAGGGATCCAACCTGTGCCCCCTGCAGTGGAAACATGGAGTCCTAACCACTGGACTGCCAGGGAAGTCCCAATGTACAGTATTATATGTTACAGGTGTACAAGATAGTGAGTCACAATTTTTAAAGGTTATACTCCATTTATAGTTATTATAAAATATTGGTTATATTCCCTGTGTTGTACAGTATATCCTCGTAGCTATTTTTATCCATAATGGTTTGTCTCTCTTAATCCCCATGTAATGACATCTTTAGACTTATTTTTGATGGATTTAATTGTGTCATAGCAGAACTTCCATCACAGTGGATCACGCCTCATGCCATGGATTTCACACTATTAGTTTATACCTTGGGGATAGATGTAGTCCCTCTGTCATGTATGAAAAGCTCCAAATTAATCACATTTTTGTCTATCCCATTTGTCTTAACCCTGATCAACCCAGATATGTGAAGTGTTCAAAATTCACAAATATGCATTGATATTCATGGATCAATGTATCAGCAAAGCCTGGAAAGGAAGGCTAATGGGAACTAAAGATACACTAAGACCATAGACGTAGTGGAGGGCTTGGGATCTGGTAAAAGGCTAACATTGTAGGGGGATAGGTTTTATACAATTATACATGTTTTGTAAATAAATAAATAAACAAATGAAAAGCTTATAAGTTATAGTAAAGGAGATAGACCCCCCAGCTAAGAATTTCCTCTTTAGAGCTATTACGTTATCCTAATCCAAAGTGGAAGATGACGGTAGAATAGCCATGTTTAGCATCAGAAACATATTTCGCTGTTTAAACTAATGACTGAGTTGGGGTTTACAGACCAATTTCTTGCCTAAATCTTAAGGGAAAAGGAAACAGCTTCTTGGCAGTTTAAGAAATCTAATACAGCGTATGCAGAGCAAATAATAATACCAAGTCAAAACAGGAAGAGGGAAGAAGTACCCTTACACAGACTGCCGTGCACGTAGAGAATCTTAGTTCAACGTTCAGGTTTTCTTTAGCACTGTTTTCTCAGCTGTTATTTATCGTGGTGGAAAAGTGGAGAAGACCTACAAGGACTACATATTATCAGCAGCCGCCAAAACTGTGACACTGTTGCTCTTTACACATACAAGTATAGTCCATCCTCCCCCAAACCCAGTGGGGTAGGCACTATTTATTATGAACTTTACTTAACAGATGGCACAGAGCAGTTAGATCTTGCCCAAAGTGACACAGCAGGTAGGTAGCAGCACCAGGACTTAATCTTATTACCTGGGTTTGGGAGCCTTGCTCTTACCCTCCAGATTATCCCATCTTTCTGATCAGTGACAGAATCCAAAGATACTCCAAAACATTGAAGAATTAAGGAAGGACTGGAATGGGGGAGCAGTTTGCCCAGCATCAATATGTAAGAAATTTAGTGGTGGTCCCAGAATGGCTGAAGTACCAGCCTCCTGATTAGATCAGCCTTTAATCAGTTTGGGGAAGAAAAGGAATTTGGCACAAGAGAAGCAATGGCATCAATCGTGGTGTGTATCTGAGAAAGGTAAAAATTGAGAAAATGTTTCTATTGCCAGAGCAGTGCCTCCAGATGAAAGGAGCACATGTCATAACGGGATTACACAGCGTATTTGGAGAATGTATATTAGTGTATATGTGAGTATGTATTTAATGAGCTACCAGAGGCTTGTGAATAAAGAATATGATAGGACTGAAAGAATCAGTATAAAAAAATTTCTTGTTCTCAGAAATTTCAAATACTATTAGATATGTCAAAGGGAAACAACAGTCATCTAAAGTTGGATGTGATGGAAAACAACAGTAAAAAAAACAAGCAGAAGGAGCATTATGATACTTGACAGGTGGTGCTACTCAAGGAATCAGATGAAAGAGCTGGCCTGGAAATATTTCCCAGAAGACTGATAGTTTGCACTGTGGCTTAGAGGGTGGGGGAGGTGTATTTCAGCAGATCTGGAATATTACGTAGTACGTTGTGTGGTGGGGACTCAGTAAAAAAAGACTAAATTCAAGGGGGTGTAGTTTTTACTTGTAAACTTGACATCGAGTTTACATTAATCATACAGGATACAGAAAAAGAGAGAAAGAATACTGAATGGGGATCGTTCATAGCGCATGGCTTTTGATCCATGTTTAATTGGGTGCCACCAACCCCGCGTTAGCTTTCATTTTAATTAGTGTTGAGGAAGAGCAGGAGAACACATTTTGAGAGCAGTGCTATATTAAGAAGGGCTCTGCAAAAAAAAAAAAAAGAAAGAAAGAATCAAAATAAGATTCTACTGGAAAATCTGCTGAAGGGTGCCTGGGAGTAGGTGGGAAAGTTGCGGGAAGTCAAAAACCCAAGTAGAGCTGTGCAGTGGCAGGAGACACCTGGAAAGTGATAATCAGTAAAACCTAGAGAAAATTGCCACCAAATTAGATGGAAATTTTGGTATTGAGGAATCCAAAAAGACCGGCGGGATGCAGTCCACATACTGATGCAGAAGTTATATTGCAAACGTCTGAATTGTCCTAACTCTCCTCACTCATCAAGCTCACTTCTTCGCCATTATTCATCCTTCCCCCTGCAGTGTTTTCTTGGATTAATTCAGTCAAATGGTTACTTATCATGGTCCTACACTATGAGCTTGGCATTGGGCAGTATATAAAAAATACAAAACACAATACCTGCCCTGCCAAGTGTACATCGCTTTAGTGGAAAGAGGACCAACTTTTGGATCCAATATGAGTGAGGTGATATATGCTAAGATACTCAGCGGTGTGATTGCAGGCCAGTCAGACCATTTCCCTGAGGCTTTTTCTTAACCATAGAAATGAGATAATAGTGTTGGGGTGCTGATTACATGAGATAATATATCTCTACTGTAACAGGTGTTGAATGCATGTCAAAACTCTTCTCATCAAGGAGAGCATTCTCCTGGGGAAGTCAAGGCCAGTGCCATTAGGGCAGCACGAAACAGTGTACGTTCTCAATGGCAATGATCAAGACCAGCATTTTGTAAAAGTATGTTCTACAGAATCCTAGATCCCTGGGCTGTTAATAGCTGTTTCGGGAATGGGGAGAAAGTTTCTAATTTGGGGACATTCTTGGTTAACCAAAGTTAAATGAATTTCTACATTGCAGGGCTGGTCAGATCTTTTAATGTGCCAGAAGGCATTGTGAATCCCAGGTTGGAGATTTGGGAGCAGGTGGGTGAGGAATGAAATAGGCAGTGTTTCCCAAACCTATTTGCTGAAGAATTATTGTTGGGTACTCTTGTTTTATGGGACACGTTAGAAAGTGGTGGAATGTTATGAGAAAGCTTGTATTCAGAGCAGTGGGAGATTTCAGAGAGGGAAGATTTCATACAGGAGATCAGAAGTCGAATGGAGTCTCATGGAATGATTGAGGGTCTTGGCGACAGGAGACTGTCCTAATTATCTATTTCCTCAATGCCCAGTATACAGTAGGTATTCAGCAAATATCTATGGCAAGGTTATTGACAGATTATGGTCTGAATGATACGATGAAGGTGTGGAGACATTCTGATGGAGGGGAGTGGCCAGGAGAGGCAGTGATGTGACAAGAATGGAGGTGGCTCCCTGGTGAGTCAATGAGTAGGCCAGTCTGAGTGACGTGGGAGTGCCATTTGGACAAGCCGGGGGAGGTCAGTGGAGTTAAGTAAAGGGAAGTCAGATTGTACTGGACCTTGAATGTCCGGCAGAAATCTCAGAATGGCAGACACAGGGTACCGCTATAGCCTTGAACCGGGAACTGGAATAAAAGCCAAGTTTGGAGGTTAGCTTTCCAGTGCTACGCAGGAGGGACCATGTGAAAAGCCTGGGTGCCGGCTGGAAGCGGATGGAGTGTCCAGGTGGCTGTGATAAGGTCCAAGGTAGTGGCAGTAGGCATGGTGCTCAGCCGGAATAGAAGGATGATGACACATCAGATATTCGAATGAAAAAATGAGAATGGGGACTTCCCTGGTGGCGTGGTGGTTAAGAATCTGCCTGCCAATTCAAGGGACATGGGTTTGAGCCCTGGTCTGGGAGGATCCCACATGCCATGGAGCAACTGAGCCTGTACACCACAACTACTGAGCCTGCACTCTAGAGCCACAACTTCTGAGCCTGTGTGCTGCAGTTACTGAAGCCCTTGTGCCTAGAGTCCACGCTCTGCAACGAGAGAAGCCACCGCAATGAGAAGTCCATGGACCACAACGAAGTGTAACCCCCGCTCGCCACAACTAGAGAAAGCCCACATGCAGCAACAAAGACCCAACGCAGCCAAAATAAATAAATTTTTTAAAAAAAGAAAAGAAAAAATGAGAATGACTTGGCGACTCATTAGAGAAGGATGAAGGTACGAAGAGCTGCAGCAGTGTAGCAGAAAGGCAGGAACACCCAGGGAGGCCCCCCAAAACCTGGTTTCTTGTTCCCACTCTTCTCCCACCTGTGCCATCTCCTTGTGCAAGTCACTAAGCTGTCTGCATCCATCCATATTGTGTGACCCACTGAAGATCTAGAGGAGTACCATTGAAGGTTACAGCCACTATCACAAGAGGAATGGGGAGAAAAGGACACCAGTGTTAACACTTGGGATCTGATGTTGGAGGTGGAATATGGGGGGGAAGATCTGGTCTGAAGCTCAGTGGAATTTTCGACACAATTCTATATAGTGTCTTCCTTTTGAAAGGCTCTCAGGTTTGCCCTCGCAGGGCCCTGCTTTGCGCCAGCCTCATTTTGCATTCCCATCTCGGCATCTTTGTCGTGTCTGGCCTTTTCTTTCTCCTTCCCTTGCCCTAATCTGAGGTTTTCAGACCCTGCGCAGGTGTGAAGGTGAATCGTGAAGAGTGAGTTAATGTTATGGGCTGTCAGATGGAGCTTTGAACCGAGGTGTTGATTTTGACAGAGTGTGGAGGGAGGTGCAACTTACTGCAGTTAAGTGAGAGGCTTCGCTCCATCTCCTGCTTGCACCTAAGAGGTACTTAGGGGTTAATGAATGTGTGAGGACTTTGTTTCATGAGTACTTACTGAGACCACCACTGGGCCAGTCAACAGTTCTACTCGGACAGCACCAAGATGCTGAGGGGAGAGCAGGTGGTTGGTGTAATACTTTAGGTAGCAATGTACCTGAGAAAGGGACGGGTGTACGTACTGTAATTATTGTGGGTGGATTCCATCTTTTGGGTCCTTCTGCCTCCCTCTATTCCTCCTTTCCCATTCCTTTGTTCCTTCTTTGTTTCCTTTTAGCTTTTAAACATTTAAGTTAGACCGGAACATTCTCATATACGAAAGAGTGCTGAATATTAAAAGTGTGAGAACCGTCGCTCTTCCAGGTCAGCCGTGTACTTGTCCCATCTCTGTGATTCTTTCTCCAGCTGCTCTGTGCAACATCTGTTTTACTTTTGGTTAAGTAGCAGGCAGCTTAGTGCCCATACAGGCTTCTAGAGAACAAATGTCATTTGTGTACTCTCGGGTTTACCTGCTTTATTTGTTATTTCAAAGAATCAGTTTGGGCCACAACAGTGAGAGGCCCACATACCGGGAAAAAAAAAAAAAAAAAAAGAATCAGTTTGCATTTATTTTTCTTTTCCATATTATTGTTTGCTATCTTGTTACTCTCAGCTTTTATTATAGTTTAGTCACCTTTTCCTAGTTTTTTAAGTTATCATTGTCTTTTATACTTTCTTAGAATGTGTATTGAGTTCACTTATTTTTAGTATTTCTTATTTAATAATGAAGGCATTTAAGGGCAAATATTTCCTGACGCCAGCTTGGGCCATGTCCTGCAGGGGGGTATTTTTGGTTTTGTTTTTCTTTTTGTTTTTTGGCTGTGCCGTGCAGCTTTCAGGATCTTAGTTCTCTGACCAGGAATTGAATCCCGGCCCTGGCAGTCAGAGCGTGGAGTCCTACCCGCTGGACCACCAGGGAATTCCCTGTCCCACAGTTTTATATGAAATATTTTCTGTTTCATTGTTTAAAGAAAGGTGAAAATTACAGTTTTGATTTTTCTCTTTTATTTAAGGATTGCCCAGGAATATTTCATTTCCAAGTAGTTGAGGTTATCATTATTTATTTATAATTTCACTGGATGTGATCAGAAAATGCAGTCTGTAAAGTTCCTACCTTTAAATTTGTTTAAGGATTTGTTAAAAAAACATTTTTTTGAAAAGTCAAATATGCAGTCAATGTAAGTGTGCCATAAATATTCATGGAAAATGACCTATTTTGTGTTTTTTATATATGCCCATGCATGCACATATATATGTCAGGTTTCTTGTTGTTGTTTGTTTGTTTTTTAAGTTTGTTGTTTTTATCACTCATTGCTTCTCAGTCCTTATTTTGTTATTCTACTGCTATTCAGTTTTAAACAGAGTATAATAAAACCACTCACTATACTTGTATTTTTGTCCTGTTTTTGCATTCTTAAGAATTTTTGCTTTATAATTTTTTAGTTGTTTTATTTGTTGCAAACAAATTTGCGATGATTAGTCCTTCTTCCTAAATTATGTCTTTCTACATTCTGTTTAGTGTGTGGTTAACTTTTCTTAATATTAACATTGTCACTCTTGCTTTAAACTTGTTTGCATTTGTCTGGTATGTTTTACCCATCTGTTTTCAAATTTTATTAATGAGTATGTATTAGAAATGACATATAGCTTGGCTTGCTTCTTTAGCCTAATGTATCAGTCTTTGTCTTTAATAGGAAAATTCAGTCCTTTGATATCTAGTGTAATAACCAATGGACTTGATTATATTCCTTCATCTTAATTTGATAGCAAATATGTTTATTCTTTATTAAATACCATTCACATTCACTAATACTAAACAGTTACTCGAGTTTTAGTCTTGGGACTTCTCTGGTGGTGCAGTGGTTAAGAATCCGCCTGCCAATGCAGGGGACACGGGTTCGAGCCCTGGTCAGGGAAGATCCCACATGCCGTGGAGCAACTAAGCCCATGCACCACAACTACTAAGCCTGCACTCTAGAGCCCACGAGCCACAACTACTGAGCTTGCATGCCACAACTACTGAAGCCCATGCGCCTAGAGCCTCTGCGCCACAACAAGAGAAGTCACCGCAATGAGAAGCCCACGCACCACAATGAAGAGTAACCCCCGTTCACCGCAACTAGAGAAAGCCCGCATGCAGCAATGAAGACCCAACGCAGCCAAAAAAAAAAAAAAAAGTTTTAGTCTCGACAAACCGCACTTGACATGACGGTAGGAGCTCCGAGTGAAAATGACTGTTACACAGTCGGAGATAGAAGAGGACCAGGACCTGAGCCAGGAAACAAGACTGGACAGAAGCGTATTGGCAGTATCTGCTCTATTACGGTTCTCCAGAGAAACAGAACCATAGGTTAGAGATAGAACAAGAGTGAGCATGAGAGAAAGTGACTGATTCAGTTTAAGGACTTGGCTGCCACAGTTGTAGGGAGTGATAAGTTTGAAATCTGTAGAGCAAGCTGGGAGGTTGGAAATTCAGGTGCGAGTTGATGTTGCTGCCTTGAGTCCAAGATTGGCAGACCGGAAACTCAGGCAGGGTTTATGTGTTACAGTGTTGAGGCAGAATTCCTTTTTTGGAAACTCTAAGTCTTTGCTGTTAAGGCAAAGGCTTTGATTGGATGAGGCCCACCCACACTATGGAGGGCAATCTGCTTGACTCAAAAGTGTGCTGACTTAAATGTTAATCACATCTAAAAATACCATCACAGCAGCATCTAGACAGTTGTCTGACCAGACAACTGAGCACCATAGTCTAGCCAAGTTGGCACATAAAATTAATCATCACCTCAGTACCATAGAAAAAGCTGACTAAATGTGAATGGATAATTTCTAAAGCAAATGACATCTAAAAACAAAAACAGAGCCACAGATCAAGGACTTAGCATTAGGGAATTACCACAGTTGGTTTCCATTGTTTCATTAAAAAATCCAAGTGTTCTTATGCTTTTGGTGATACTCTGTAGTGTGCTCTTGATTTACAAAATGTATCCTTGTTTTATTCTTTTGAACATTGGTCAGTTTTTCTTTACACCAGAACTTCAGGTTGAAGGTGCTTTTTGAGAGCCTGCTGTTTTGTTAACCTTATCCGTTTCGTAGTGGTTCTGTTTGTCCCAGGGTTATGAGCTGTAACATGTTAATCCTGTTCCATGAAGCCCTTGCGGGCCTCCACACAGCCCAAAGCTAAACAAATGCCACCGCTCCGCCGATGCTGCTATCCTGATGGGACATCTCGGTCTGGACTGTTCCAGCCCCCATGCCAGCTGTTGACTTGGCATATATGAGAGGATGTGCAGAGAGTCTGTGTTGCCTTTACAGTCCAGTATAGTCAACATTCCTTATCTGCGGGTGTTGCATCCACGGATACAGAGGGCTGACTGTACTACAGCATTTTGAACAAGGCACTTGAGCATCTGCAGATTTTGGTACCTGCGGAGGTCCTGGAACCAGTCACTGGTGGATAACAAGGGATGGCTGTATATATTTTCAGATTAGTCTGCTAAATAAATCTTTTCAGCATAGCTTAGTTTAGTTACTATTTAATATCTCCAATTATAAGCAAATTATTTTATTGGAGCATAGTTGATTTACAATATTGTGTTAGTTTCAGGTGTACAGCAAAGGGATTCAGTTATAAATATGTGTATATATATTTTTCAGACTCTTTTACATTATAGGTTATTATAAGATAATGAATATCGTTCCCTGGGCTATACAGTAGGGCCTTGTTGTTTATTTTATATATAGTAGAGTGTATCTGTTAATCTCATACTCCTAATTTATCCCTCTCTGCTTCCTCTTTGGGAACCGTAAGTTTGTTTTCTATGTCTGTGAGTCTGTTTCTGTTTTGTAAATAAGTTCATTTGTGTTACTTTTTAGATTCCACATTTAAGTGATATCATGTATTTGTCTTTCTCCGTCTGACTTACTTAGTATGATAATCTCAAGGTCAATCCATGCTATTGCAAATGGCAAAATTTTCATTCTTTTTCACAGTTGAGTAATACTTCATTGTGTGTATGTCTGTGTGTGTGTGTGCCACATCTTCTTTATCCTTCATCTGTTGATGGACATTTATGTTGCTTCCATGTTTTGACTATTGTAAATAGAGCTGTTTATGAACACTGGGGTGCATGTATCTTTTCAAATTAGAGTTTTCACATTTTCCAGATATATGCCCAGGAGTGGGATTGCTGGATCATATGGCGGCTCTCTTTTTAGTTTTTTAAGGAACCTCCACTGTTTTCCACAGTGACTGTACCAATTTACATTCCCACCAACAGTGTAAGAGGGTTGCCTTTTCTCCACACCCTCTGCAGCATTTATTGTTTATAGACTTCTTAATGATGGCCATTCTGACCAGTGTGAGGTGACGTCTCATTGTAGTTTTGATTTGCATTTCTCGAATAATTAGCGATGTTGAGCATCTTTTCATGTGCCTGTTGGCCATCCGTATGTCTTCTTTGGAGAAATGTCTGTTTTGGTCTTCTGCCCATTTTTTGATTGGATTATTTGGGTTTTTTGACATTGAGTTGTATGAGCTGTTTGTATATTTTGGAAATTAAACCCTTGATGGTCACATCATTTACAAATATTTTCTCCACATCTGTAGATTGTCTTTTTGTTTTGTTTATGGTTTCCTTTGCTGTGCAAAAGCTTATAAGTTTGACTGGGTACCATTTGTTTATTTTTGCTTTTACTTATTTTGCCTTGGGAGACTGATCTAAGAAAATATTGCTACAATTTTTTTCAGAATGTTTTGCCTGTCTTCTCTTCTAGAAGTTTTATGGTGTCATGTCAATTACAAGGAATTTTATTAAACTAGGGATAGCAGTGTCTGGTGGTTAAGCACATGCGTTTTGGTGGGGTTTTTTGTTTTTTATTTTATTTTATTTTTTTGTCTGCGCCACACAGCCTGCGGGATCTTAGTTCCCCGACCAGGGATCAAACCCGTGTCCCCTGCCTTGGAAGCGTGGATTCGTAACCACTGGACCGCCAGGGCATTACCAAGCACATGAGTTTTGGATTCAAATCTTGGATCTGCCTGGATTCAAACCCAGATTCCAACACTTAGTAGCCATCACTCAAATTACCTAACCTCTCTTAGGCTCACTTTCCCTTTCTCAGCATGGGGATATCCATCATTCTTGCATCATACTACTGTTATGAGGCTTAAATGACATAAAGATTGGTTATTTTCATTATGAAAGTACTATTTGTTTTCTACTCAAAGTGGTATTCCTTTTCTACATGACACTTCCAAGTCACATTTTTAAGAAACAAAAATTCAGGCCATCAGTGGTGAAAGCCAGTGTCTTTCCCCAGTTATTTGTGTTCCTATCTTTCCATGGACTTTTTCAGTGAGCAGCTTTCTATGTCTGTTATAAAATAGGTTTGATGAAACAAATTCAAGAGAAAGAATTTATATGCCATCCAAGTCCATCATGGCTACCCAAAATGTTGCTAAATTTAGAAACAAAATAGCCCAGGAGTATGCATATATTGAGCTTTGACTGGGTTACTGTGGTGCTAAGTTGCTCTTAGGCAAATCGCAATGCTGCAGTGCTGTTAAAGCTTCATCCTACTTGATGGTTTCCTCGTTTGGGGGATGGTAGGAAAAATCAGAAATGGACTGGTCACCTTTCAGCAAATCTTGGCCTTTCTGCACAGCCCTCACGTGTGTTGTCCTTACTGCCGAGATTACTGCTCAAAACTTTCCCCACTCTAAATAGTTCAAGATTGTCACATATCATAATGATGTCATTGTTTTGGTTACAGAGTCTTCGGTCAGTGATGAATGAATGGGTTAATCTAAAGTGGCTTTCACATCTGAGTTATTTGTGGGACTGTCTCCACTTGCCTGACTCTCAGATTCTGACTCTTCTCCCTCTCTTTTCCAAGCTTGAATTCAGCAAGTAAAAGCTGAGATATTGTCATTTCCTAAATAACCCAAAGGGAATATCTGGCATAATTTATAAGCACTCTGATGGTTGCATCAACTCTCCCACGCTCCTCTCCCTAGTGGAACTTTGAGGAATAACCCTAAAATTGAATAGAGCTTCCACTCCATCTTTTATTTTTATTTATTTATTTATTTTTGCAGTACGCGGGTCTCTCACTGTCGTGGCCTCTCCCGTTGCGGACGGAGCACAGGCTCCGGACGCGCGGGCTCAGCGGCCATGGCTCACGGGCCCAGCCGCTCCGCGGCATGTGGGATCTTCCCGGACCGGGGCACGAACCCATGTCCCCTGCATCGGCAGGCGAACTCTCAACCACTGCGCCACCAGGGAAGCCCTCCACTCCATCTTTGAATTTCACCGAACAAAGCCTAGATCTGGTTATTGCTTGTTTTTGTTTGTTTCACACTGTCTGTGCCCCACTGGGTAAAGAACGAGCATGGCCTTCATCTGGATGTGTTTCCATCTCACAGAGGCAGTCATTGAGTCTCTGACATAGCCTTGGCTCCGAGGAGTGTTCCAACTCAGGCTGCTATCTTAAACCCATGTAGTTCTCAGTTCCCTTAGAAGGTAATGTCCCATCTGTGGACTGTGAAGGATGGTGATGCAAAACTCTCAGGAGAGTCAAGGTTGGGGATCCAAAGCATCTACTGTTGCTTCCATGCAAAGAGCCATTCTGAGTTTGTGAAGATGGTGCTTTTACCTATGACCCTCTCTGCAAATACCTGGGCAGCTTCAGCACGGGGCCCGGTAGTGGGGGGGTTAGTATTTGCTCTCTGACCTTTGAGGACAGAGCTGTTGAGCCTGTCGCAGGAGCTGTGGCAAATGAGATCAGGCTGCACCCTCAGCCCCTGCCGCTCCCAGGACCCTGCAGCGTTACAGTAGATGCTACTGGAAGCTGCCTTCAGGTGCTCCCCAGCTCCCTGCTCAGCCCCACTGAAGAATTTTCCATAATGGCATTGGATAACCATTTGACAATATTATTATAAATTCTCACAGATTTGGAGGAAGTCCCATTCAAACCTTTCTGGTACCTCGACATCATGGATCTTGGACTTGGGGGGTATGCGGTGTGTCTGGGGTGAATTTAGAGGTGAGAAGAAAAGGTGCTGAACCCAGTGTCACCAAGAGGGATTGGGCACAAATTTGGGGACTCCATAAAATTTGGGATAGTGAAAAGTGAATGAATGAAAGAAGGATTGAATATCTTAGAGCCTATTGACCCTTCCCAAGAAAAGTCAAGAACATGGATTTCAGTGCTATTCTGGTAACATATATAAACTAGGACAAACGTACAAAAGATGTGAGTATGTTAGGAAAGAGTTAAAAAAATTCTCAGCACCTTCTCCTACCACCTCTGCAAACACAGAGGCCAAGAGAAAATGCACCACACACACACACACACACACACACACACTCTCTCTCTCTCTCTCTCTCTCTCTCTCACACACACACATTCCAGCAAAGAACCTGTTTTGCAAGTTTTGCTGGTGAAAAGCAGGAAGGGGGTTGCTGGAGAGTGGAGTAGAAAAGCCTTAGAAGTATTCATAGAAGGTTTTTCAAAACCCAAGTTTTCAACGTAACTTTATCCTGCAGAGAGAGGCACATGGCCCACTGTAGGTTTTTCTTCAACCGATTAAGCGCATTGTTGGACAGGGAGGGGCAGATTAACGAATGCCTATAATTTTGATCATTGTTTTCTGCAAAACAGCTCAGGCTTTGAAAATGAAGCCATCGTTCTTGGCAGAGTTTCTGCCAACAGCACAAATTATACTGTACAGAGATCCAAAGCCCCTGAAAAGGTTTCATTAATGAACAATTTCAGATGATTGTTTAAGTCTTCACCCGACAGGTAACGCTGGCATGTAAGCAGGTGGGGTTAGGGTTTCCGTGGAGATTTATGATGTCTTGCTTGAAAGAGCATGTCAAGACAGCCAATTTAACAAGTAGCTACTCAAAAAGTCCTATAGGCTGGAAGTAGCTTTTATGCAAATGACAAAAGAGTTTCACTGGGAAAAACTGCAAAAGAAAACAGTAGAGACATGGAGGGGGGTTTACCTGACAGCTCGGAAGGATGACCCCGGAGTCCATTAGAGACAAAAACTTCCAGGAGCCGAATTAGATCTTTCTGCTTCAACGGCCGCTTCACCTGTGGAGCTCCAGGTATGGGTAAATATGGTTTTTTTTTTCTTCTGAGTTATTGCCAAAAATTATTTGGAAACATTGAGGTCTCTTTCTCTGCATTGTTCTCTTGGCAGGAAGCATTGAATCAATAAGCATGGCTTTCCCACACTGAATATTCGAGCGCTCACGCTTCAGGGCTGTTTTTTCAGGGCTTTTTTATTGAATGAACTGAGATTTTTGAATAGAGCTGAAAAACAAGTGATGCATTATGTGTTATGCTGATTCTGCCCTGTGAATAATGCTGTAAAAATGCGTAGGTAAGGATTAGAAGGATGATCTGAGAATTGAGATACTATATGTATTTGTGGATTATTCCCAGATGTTGGTTTCTTTCTCTCTTTTTAATTTTTTTTCTTTAAACTCTTCCAACAGAACTGAAATTGAGACTATGTGTATTTCTGTATTTTCAAGTTGCGAAATGCCAAAAATACAACCCGTGGAATATTACAGAAACAGGTTTATGAACATTGCACTTTTTTTTAAGTGTGTCTGTATATTGTTTCTCACAGAGGCATTTTATAAGACTAGAAAAATATCCTGTTTGAGATATCAGAGTTTCTGGACTTGAGGGAAGCAGGAATTGTAAATCCTAAGACAGATAAAGGCTTCTAGGGTGGGGGAATGCTTGATAAAAGTAGTTTTTAAGCGTGCTTTCAGAAGGAAACCTTACTTTGGTGGTACGAGGTTTTCTGTTTGCATCAGTTACTAGCAAGACTGCGTAAACAGTCTTGCCTGCGATATGGAGATATGGATGTGATAACAATCGCCGAAGGTAGCTGTGTGTCTGCAAAGTTGACTTAAAGGGGTTAGTTTGGGGACATCAGGGTGCGGTATGAGTAGTTAGGTCCACCAAGCTTAAAAGGCAACGAAAACCCCATTTTTTTTTTCTCTTTCATACGCTGCATAAGGTGAAAGCACAGAGTTAAGAATAAAGATAACCAGTGCAATGGGAATTTGGGCTTTTGAAAGCAAAACTATTTAGGAGCACGTGGACAGGATTTAAACTATTTTAAAAACTGACTAATGTCTGAGAATGAGAGCCTCCTGAAATTTGGCCATCAGCTAATGTAGGTTAGCATCTGCATTGATATTCATGTTAAATGGTTGGCTTACCACAGTTATTGCAGAAAATTCGAGTGCCAGAGAATTCTGCCCCTCACATCAGAATGCCTGGGTGTTGAATCCACCTCCTACCTGTGCAACCTTAGCAAAGTAAATTCATGTCCTTAAGCCTCAGCGTTCTCCTCCATAGGATGGGAGTGATAATAATTGTGGCGTGGTGAGGATTAAATGACAAAATATATATTACACAGTTCTCAGAATACAGGCTCCACGTGTTGACGATTGTTTTTATTTACTACTTTTGTGGTCCTGGACTGTTTGTAAAGTGTTTTCGTCTTTTCCTTCATCTTATCATTGTAACAGCCCAGTGGGATTAGCAGAATCTTTTCATTCCCACTTTACAGATCCAGAAACCCTGGTTCAGAGAGATACTGAAATATACAACACGATAAGCCATCCTTCTACATTTCCTGCTATTTTTTTCTCCTTTTAGGGGTCTCTAAAAAAAATTAATGTGTTCCTGAAATAACTCCCAGTGGCAACTATTATTTCTATAAAGTAATTAAAATACAAAATGCTAAGTGTGTCAAAGGAGCTAGGATATTCACGTTTTTACATTAATTATATGCGACATTTTTTTCTTGACAGGCCAGAGAAGTGATATTAATTTACTTTCTACTGGCACCTACTGATAGGAGCTTATCACTGCAGAGGCTTATGTGGTTAACTCTTACCTGCCTGCGATTTTTCTGGGCCCTGCAAGAAGAGTCAGGTTTTGCTGTTACCTGAGCAGGAAACCAAGTCACCAGGAGGCCGTGGGAATGGCCACAGAGAGCTCGGGGTCGGACACACTGTCTTTTCTCCTTTGTCTTCTAGACCTTGGCAACACCCTCCCTTGTCTACCTCCCAGACCAAAACAGCCCATAATTATATTCTACATCCATTGTGTGTCAGAGACAAATATGTTTTTCTTTGTGTTATTTTTAACAGCAGGGTTTCCAGCCAGAGAAAACACTCTGTTAGTTCCAGGGTTTTCCTGATGACTTGTCCGATGTTACCAAGTTGTCCACATCAGACTGTTCAGAATTGTTCGGGTTCCCCACTCCTAGAAGAAGGCTCTTAGCAGGAGTGGTGGGTAGATTCATCGAGTGGAATCCTGAAGGCGTCTGATCTCTGAGCTGCTGAGGGCGAGCTCATTCTGTCCCAGATAATTCCTTAAATGTGGTCATCTGAACGGCAGCAGGCTATATGGTGCCCAGTGCTGTTTGGGGACCCTGGGAAAAGCTCTGATTATCTCAAGGGCAGATCTCTGAGTCTGAAAGCGAAGGTTGATTTCATTCAGAGTTTCAGTTCCAAATATGAACCACCGCGCTGCAAGCTGAAAGGAGAAACCAGTCATGAAATCAAACAGCCACAGGGTGCTGAATTCCACATTGGTTCGGAGTCACTCATGTATATTCTTATAATTTTTTTCCCCCACAGACTCTGTTTTAGAAGTCCATCAAGCTTTTTATTACACTTAATTGTTGTATTGCTCAGAGATTATCTGCTGACTCATAAGCAGTGATTGCATCTAGAAGCAGGTTTTGCACCCAGTGGGGTTGAATAAAGATTTATTGAATCACAGGGACTGTGCACACAAGGGTTCAAGGGCCAGGTTTCCTGGGTTTGAATCTTGTCTCCATTACTCACTAGTAGCAAGGTTTCCTGTTGAAGAACATACGTAGGTCTATTCATACTACCAATAAAATGTAACATCTGAATTTTAAAAGCCTCTTAGCACAGGGATTAGTGGTCTTTAAATACAGTTGACCCTTGAACAATGTGGGTATAAAATCCACGTATAACTTTTGACCCTCCCCAAATTTAACCACTGATAATAGCCTACGGCTGACCGGAAGCCGTACCGATAGCGCAAACAGCCGGTTAACACATATTTTGTATGTTATATGTATAATATACTGTATTCTCACAATAAAATAAACTGGAGAAAAGCAAAAGTTAAACCGTAAGGAGGAGAAAATACATTTCCAGTGTACATATGTATTTATTGAAAAAAGTGGACTGACCTAGTTCAAACCCATGATGCTCAAAGGTCAACTGTATTATACTTTTCTCTTATAAAAACGTTTTGGAGATTTCTTCTTCAGAAAGAAAGGCACTGAAATCTCACAGTTCAGGAAGCGGAACCAGGACTTGCTCTGGGGGATGTGTGTGTAACGCTCTTTTGAGTGGGGGTGAAGCTAGAAGCTGCTTAAGGCTCAGGCCCTTGTCCTTGCTGTTCATCAATTTAACTTTGTCAGAAACACTCCTGTTTAGAAGCTGATGGGGAGTTGTTCCCAAAAATCTATTTATTAAAAAAAAGCACGTCATCCTGGAAAATGGTGGCATCCCAGTTGATGTTGCTTTTCTCTTCAGTGTGAAGCCCTGAAGGGACCAGCAGGTGGACTGAGAAGGGCCTTCCCTCCTCCTCTCGGTTTTCTTTCCTTAACTTTTTCTTAAGCAGGAGGAACATAATTCACTGGAAGCAAAAATTCCTCAGGGACCTGAGTTTGGGATTTGTTTCTACGATGAATTGTGAAACACCATGGCCGGGCTCTGAGTATGAATTTTGGCCACTGCGTATTTCAGGGTGAAATTTTCTTTTTTTTTTTTTTTTACATCTTTATTGGAGTATAATTGCTTTACAATGGTGTGTTAGTTTCTGCTTTATAACAAAGTGAATCAGTTATACATATACATATGTTCCCATATCTCTTCCCTCTTGCGATTCCCTCCCTCCCACCCTCCCTATCCCATTCAGGGTGAAATTTCCTCAGAAATCATTCCGATATGGATTGCTTTCTTGTAAACTTCCCGTCCTGTGCATTTAACTTGTAACCTGATGAGAGAAAACATGGGAGAGAAGGCTTTTTTTTTTTTTTTTTTTTTTTTCTGGAAGCATAATATCAAGGTAGACAGGGTTCTGAGGTTACCAGATCTGCTCTCCCCTGTACAACCAAAACAAGTCCTCCTTGGTTTGTGCAGACGGTTGTGTAGCATCTGTGCACCTGGAGGCCTTGGGGCCCGTGGGTTGTGGTGGAAAGGATGGAATTCCGGGCAGCCTTAGGGAGGGAGGGACCAGAGGGGGACAAAGGTTGGAGACTGGGGTGAGCTTTATACCAACGACAGGAAGTTCAGCTGCTTTTGCGTCCAGACTTACAGGCAGCGGGAAGGATTTTGAACTACTCCTTTGTACGAATGGCAAGAGTGAATGTAAAGTATTACGTGTTTGGAGAAATCCCTTCTCTAGAGATCTTCCAGAGAGGAGCGTACAACTGATTTTATGTGATGACCTGAGGACAGTCAGTCCAAGGTAAAGGCAGGTGATAGCTTTTCTGGCCTCTTACAGCCCTAGGATTCTAGCCGGTGGTCTCCCCTCACACATGGTTCACTTCACTTCCACCCCTGCCTGTTTGTTCAAGACTAAGCAACAGGAAGTGATAGTGGGTTTCCCATCAGCATTTTCACCAGGGTTCACCAATGCAGGTGGTCACATCAGTCCCCGTAAACCCGACGGTGGCACCGTCCTCCAAGCTGTTTGGATGGCACAAGACAGAAAGCAAAGACCCCATCAGGGGGTGTTTTTGATTGATCCGTAGTGCGTACTGGGAACTTTTCGGAAGGGACGTTCTTTGGCCTTACCACTCAGAAGGAAAGCAGTCTGCTGCCACACACACTTTTTGGAATAGCTGACAAAACAGATTCGGATGGACCCTTGGTCATTTTCAGGCTTTGACATTAAGAATGTTTGTAAACACCCCTGGGAATGTCACATGGATGTCTAGCCACAATAGGCGTTAGTCGGGTACATGTGCCACCATCACGCAGCCTCCTGGTGCAGAGGGACAATTTTTAAAAATCATCCTGTTTGAATTTTGCACCAGGAAAGGTTGCATGGGCCCCCTTCAACTTTAATTGTACCTCCATTCGAATCCTTTTTCAGGGTAAATTTTAAGACTGCAGAAGAGGGCAGCTCCAGCCCATTGACTCATGAAGGACCATTTTCAGTCTCTTCTTTGGGGAGTGCGTGCGTGTGCTTCTGTGTGTGTTTACAATGGTGAGAAGAGCCCAAACTGATTTAGAGCTATTCTGTCTTCAGAGCAATGAAAGTAGTACCCTATAATCTATTAACTTGACCCTTCCTAATTGCTGTTTCGATTGCTTCTTTTTTCTCCCCGTTATGAACAGCACTGTGGTGACCTTCTGTGTGGCTGTGCACATGTCAGTAAATCCGAAGCACAGATTCCTAGACGTCAGATTACTAGGTTTTAACTATTCATTTACAGGGCTTACTCACATTGAACGGTATTGCCCAGTTTTCTCTCAAAAAGACTTACCAGTTTATTCTGTCATTATGAGTGTCAGTTATGGTATGTTCAGATAATACAGTCATGACAGTAGATGACGTAGGCTGGATGTGCAGGTGTGGACATGTAACCAAGCTATATTAAATAAGCAGTATTATTCACGGAGCAATGTAGGTAGTGTGATCCCATTTATTTTTAAAAGGCTGGATCCTGTGTGTATGGAAAAGCATATCCATTTTCTGGGTCCTTATTTTTCCATTAAACATTTCTAGAATGACGCCTAATAAATCAGAAAGAGGGACCAGTGGGCTGGTGAGGACGGAAGCTTTTATTTTTAACTTCTAGACTTCTCTACTATTTCTATTTTCATCCTGTGCATAATACTTCCCTGGAGGCCAGCCGTTTCCAGGTGGGCTGAGAGAGTGACTTTCTCATGCACCAACCCATGAGCAGATTTGTGCTTTGATGTAGTTGTCCCTTGAAGAAGGAGGTGATTCTCTCTCTTCTTCTTGGGAGCAGTCGCTTCTGATGGCACTAGTAATCTTATTCCCAGCAGAATTTTCCCTAAACCATTTTATTCCGGTCACGACCCCATTTATTTACTTATTTCTAAATAAATGCTCTTTGGGGTTCTGAGCCTCAGGTGTGTGTGGATTAAATATGTTTAAGCTGCCTGAGCTTGTCAACAAAAGCACTAAATTCACCTTCCCTTGGTCAAGTCATCCTCTGACCAATGGTATAAAACATTCACTTCATGTCCACATGAAAATACTTTACAACCAAACTTCACCCCTTGCCCGTTAGTGGGGTCCGTTTGGCATAAAGGGTACTTAGGCTTTTATGTTAAGTCTGTAACTATATAACTATGATTCAGTTTCCTCGGTGAAAAAAGAAAAAGCCCTGTTTTAACATACAGAATATCTAGATTTGAAAAGACTTTTCTTTTACAAGTCAAGAATAGAAAGCATCCTGTCAGAGGCTACCTTTTTAAAGAAAAGAAACATTTTTTTAATGCTCCCAAATCAGTGAAGAAAGCTTTAGACGTTATTTTAAACTCCAGCTCCTTTTTAATTCAGGTGCCCGGAATTCATTAAAACTGCAAGCGATGTCTACATTCCCTTCACACAAATCAGTACAGATCTCCACTGTGATTAGACCTTTCTTCCTTTCTCCTCCAAAGAGCTACTTCTGAAACTTCACATTCTTTCCCGGATATATATATTTTTGCTTCATAAAATATCACAGTTCTTCTGCTAAACGCAAATATTTGCAAAAGAGAACCGATATAAAATAAATGCCTCTTTATGTGGTAGTTTGTGAATAAGTGTGTGCCTGGCATTAGTTGGTTAACCAAAGAAACAAAGAGGAATAACTATGCTTAGAGAGAAAAGGGTAGAATAGTGGCTGTGATGTGCAAAACGAGGAGAGCTATAATTTAAGCAATTCCATTAAAGAGAATATAATTACTGTAGCCCCAGGGTGATGGCAGGTCACTCTTAAGCCTAACTGAACTTCTTCTGTATCATTAGAAAAATGGACCAAACTTCGGTATCATGGGGTAAATACAATATTTTCTTCCTCCAGATTTTAGATACCACTGGCTTTTTAAGACATATACATCCAAATCTCAAATGCCTTTATGCATGCCAAGATAATACATTAAAAAATTTCCCTGTATGTGTTCAAAGCACTGCAAATAAATACATTCTAATGCCCATAATTACTATATGCTAAGACTTTCACACAAGTTATCTCATAAGCCTCTAAATGTAAATTAGGAAACCAAGGCTTAGAAGAATCTACAGAGTTGATTCTTTTTTTTTAATTTAATTTTATATTGGAGTCTAGTTGATTTACAGTGTTGTGTTAGTTTCAGGTGTACAGCGTAGTGATTCAGTTATACATACACGTATAGCCATTCTTTTTCAGATTCTTTTCCCATGTAGGTTATTACAGAATATTGAGTAGAGTTCCCTGTGCTAGACACTAGGTCCCTGCTGGTTATCAGTTTTAGATACAGTAGTGTGTGTGTGTCAATCCCAAACTCCTAGTTGATTCTTTAGGCGACCGAGCTGGGATGTGAACCCAGCAGTTCTGCTGCAAACCTACAGCATTTTCCTGGGACCCTGGAGGTGTTCGTTATGAAAAGCATTGTTCGTTCCTTTCACGCGGGTGGATTTCCAAACAGGGAATGATAATCACGCAGGGGATGATTTACCTCTTGCCTCTGTAGTCTCACATTCTTTTGCACCTCCTACCTTTTTTGCCATTTCAACGTTACTTCAAAGGGTGGTGGTCTTGGAGAATCTGAGGGCTTGGAACAGCAGTTCATTTTGTTACTTGTTAGCAGGTTTTCTGAAGTCAAGCCTGGAGCTGGCGCGTCAGGAATGCACTCCCGAAGCAACCTTCCTCTTGGCGTTAGAGGAAGAAGGCCTCCTGCATGCATCAAATCCCTTCCTTTAGAAACCTGCACTCTGTGTACAGACCTTTAGAATTCACCCTAGAGGAAGAATAGTACCTGGTGGTTCTTAGAAAATGAAAATTTACACAATGGCGTGGCTCACACCCTTTGCATAATAACCTGCAAACACTCTCTCCCATTGCCAATATTTTTACGAGAGATTGCAAAAGTTCTTACTGGAATTGAAGGGACATATTGGGCAACTTTCATAGGTAAATTCCTGGTGCAGGCCAGAATAAGTATGGGTCCCAGGCACCAGGCCTGGGGCCAGGTTCTCCAGACAGGCCTGGGCAAGGGCTTCTACAAATTTTTTTTTTTTTTTTTTTTTGTGGTACGCGGGCCTCTCACTGCTGTGGCCTCTCCCGTTGCGGAGCACAGGCTCCGGACGCGCAGGCTTAGTGGCCATGGCTCACGGGCCCAGCCGCTCCGCGGCATGTGGGATCTTCCCGGACCAGGGCACGAACCCGCGTCCCCTGCAGCGGCAGGCGGACTCTCAACCACTGCGCCACCAGGGAAGCCCGAGAATCAGGAGTTTTTACATGTGAATCAAATTTCTTACATTAAGAGGGGAAAAAGAAATCAGATGATCAGTAAGCACTGGGCTCAAATTCCTTTGTTAAAATTTCTAGAACTACGTTGCAGCTGTCCTGTTAAGATGGGGGGGAGGGTAACAGATCCTTGGGGTCATCACAGCCCTCTACTTCCTATTTATTTTTAAAAATTTTTAATGTTTGTTTATTTGGCTGTACTGGATCTTAGTTGCAGCACACGGGATCTTTAGTTGCGGCACGCAGGATCTTCAGTTGTAGCATGCATGTGGGATCTGGTTCCCTGACCAGGGATCGAACCCGAGTCCCCTGCATTGGGAGTGTGGAGTCTTAGCCACCGGACCACCAGGGAAGTCCCAGCAGCCCCCTACTTTCCATCCCATACCTGTCTCCCTTACCTGCCTGACTCACATCGCACCGTTTTTGTTCTATGTAGGCTTGCTCCATGGGGCACTGTTGGTGGGAGGAATCTGGCCTTTGTTGTTGGACAGAGTTAGGTTTGGGAACTGGTTCTGCCAGTTATTCTTTGTGTGGTCTTGGGCAAGTCCCTTAATCTAAGGAAGCTTCCATTGCTGCATCTGTAAAAAAAAGGCTAAGACCTCCTACCCAGCCAGGTGGTTTGCAGATCAGAGACAGTGTGAGAAGTACTTACCCCAGTCCCTGGCATGTAGTAGATGCTCAATTCACAGAAACAACATAATGGAAACATCTCATAAAGCATTTTATGAGAGGATCAGTGTCTACCCATCCAAGTCTTAAATACTCATAGGTTGTTCAAGGTGGGAGGGAGCATAGAGATGCCTCACAAAACATCCTGGCTTTATGGAGAAGGACTCAAAGCTGGGAGTTGACTTGTCCCAGATTACTCTGTTACTTCAAGGCAAACAGGTCCAGAGCCAGTGACTTGCCATTGACCCACACAGAGGCATTAGAGAGTGGCTTTGAGGATTAGGAATGTGAAAGTCCTTCTTGAATTATTGAGTGTGAGAATAATAAGGTAGTTTAGGTTAGCATGAAGATGCCCAGTGACTCAGGATTGTCGGATTTAGGAAGAATGAACTGTCATCCTGTCACTCATTCATTCATCAGCATGGATTGAGTCTCTCGGTTCGACTGGTGCTCTGATTACAGCAAGCCTGACAAGACCACTGCCTTCAGAGAGCTTAGACTCTAAAGAGCGGGTGGGAGGGGGAGGCAGAGGAGAAAACAGATACAGGGATGACTTCAGATTGAGAAAAAACGTGAAGGAAACGAGGAGGACTGTGTAAGGAGGAGCCCGTCATGCAAACAGTGGGGCGAGGCCCCAAGGAGGAGCCGTGAGCACAGGGGCCCCGAGGCAGGAAGTGCCCTGTGTGTCTGAAGAACCAGGTGACCTGGGAGAAGCAGCTGGAGTCCTAGTTCGGAGTTTGGGCTTTATTCTTACTACAGTGCAAAGGGTTGTAATCAGAAGAGTACAGAATAATTTCAGCTTTTGTTCAGATGCTGTTTTAGGCAGAAGTCCCTTTGGGGGGACAGAACTTTGAACTAAGCCAGTCTCCCCTCACTCCGTCTCTGGGACTGTCTCCAAAGGGGCTTTTTGGCTCTCCAGAGCCCCTCATCCCCTCATAACACACGGTAAAGTCCCCAATGCAGGCAGGTTACAGAATCCTGAGGGTCTGTGACTTGCCCACCCAGGAGCCCTCGCCTGGTGTCCAGAAACAGGATTCAGTGTTCAGTTCTTGTCATTAACCCAAAGGCCGAAGGCTGGTGCTTCCGTTCTTTTTCTTGTTTGAATTTTTCGTAATTCTCAGCACTTCTGTCAGTCTCACTCTTAGGTCACTAAAATGTTTCCCCCTTGACCACAAAAAAGGCATTAAGTCGATGAAGTACTGCCTGAAACAGGATACGTGAGTCACGCGTCCCTGAGTTTGGGTTTTTCCAGTGACATTGTGATACATCAGACTTGTGCCTTTTCATCTGCTTTCAACTACAAAAAAGAAATCATTAATTTGTATTTCAGTCCAACTCAGCTTTTTTGTTTTGTGATAGTTGATGTGAGGTCAGACAGATATTATCGATAGCAGAGACCACTAGCTTCCCCACGAGCCCACCAGCTGGCACGCAGGGAAGGCTGGCTGATCCGTGCATTGTAGACAGAGTGAATCCCACTGGCACCTGTAATACTGGCCGTTGTTCACTTTGTTTGTAAAAATTATGGAAATGCCGGAGAGGTGAGTAGATAGCATTCAACGCCCTCGTTTTACAAGTAAAGAAATACTTAGAAAAGTGATGTGAATCGGGTTAATCTCACGCTTTGTGGGATCCAGGCTTCTGATGCCGAGTGACCCCTGCACACCGGCTCATGCGCTTTGGAGACCACATTCTGAGAATGGTCAGGTGGGGTGGAGGGCCTAGCACAGGTCCTGCCATCAGGAAATCGGGGGCGTGTCCTTTGGGTGGTTCTCAAGCCGTGGGCATCATAGCCTCCCCACCTCCTGGTTCTGTCCTGGAAGTTCCAGCCTGGTGGGGTTTGAGGCAGATATGGCCAAAGATGAAGCATATTCACCATGACTGCACTGCCTCTGAGGTTGAAGCAATTTGATCGGACGCTGATGTGGAGGCAGTTGGCAGTTTGAGATCTGGCTCGTGAAGCTATAAATACGTTTCCATGGGAACGGAGATCTGAAACGGCATCTGAACTTGCACTGCCCAGTCGTGCTGATGAACTTGATTTATTTTGATGTGGATCATCTTTTTTTTTTTTTTAAGTCTTTATTGAATTTGTTACAGTATTGCTTCTGTTTTATGTTTGGGTTTATTGGCTGCAAGGCACGTGGGATCTTAGGTCCCCTACCAGGGATCGAACCCACACCCGCTGCATTGGAAGGCGGTCCACTGCCTTAACCACTGGTCCACCAGGGAAGTCCCATGTGCTGATGAACTTTAGATGCTGCCTTCCCACTCCGTTCGACTCAAATCTTTTTTAGTGAGCGGTGGGCAGGCCGAGCCCATTTGGCCAAGCGAAATTTATGGAAAAGAGGCCCATCTTGCCTTGCTTTTTGGCGTCCACATCCAGATTTATCTAAACCCCACCCAGGTTGCATTTGCGTAGCTATGAAAAACCGGTATTTTCTATCCGTGAATCACACTCCAAATCCTCTGTCTGACAGGGGTGCGGCAGGCCAGCTTCCGGGAAAGGGGGGCACGGCCGAAGGTGAGCGGAGTGTGGAGCGGGCAGGTCCCGCTGCCTGGGGATCGGGCAGGTAACTGCTGATGTCTGCTTTCGGATCTGGACATGGAGCCGTCCGTGTGCCCTCCTGTAAAAAGGCCACGCGAGGAAGGAGGCGTCCTGAGTTTCTGCTGCCAGGGGCCCTGCCGTGCAGTGGGCAAGAGCGAGGTACAGAAGTGGCCTGATTCTGGGGGTTGCCACCCCTCCCTGGGGTCTCTCCTCTGCTGTGTAATGCATTCCTGACCACCTGGGCATCTCACCTGGGACTGAGCTCTTCCTGGCCACTTAGTGCTGGGAGAGAGCCAGAGAGGGTCATGGGTCACTGTGGTTTCTTTTAAGTTAAATTATGCTTCAGTGCCGAGGATGATTGCCCACAGCAGTTAAACCTTATTTAGCGGTAATTAAATTTCTTTTCTTTACTCTGAAAAATCTCTTCATTTTCTGTACAAAGGCAGGAAGCGTTTTTCTTTGATTATTACAGAACGTCTCCAGGTCAGGTGTAATCCATCTTACCACACTGGACTCTGAAAATACTGAGTCTGTGGAATCCTGATTTGGAAATGCCACAAAGAATAGAACACTGAGTGCTTCCGGTTAAGAATTTTCTCAGAAACCAAAAAAGCTGCTTTTTCCTCCTTCCTCCTCCCCCTTCGGTTCAAAGTTTTTAGGAGACTCTCAAAACGCACACAGCTGCTTCTAAGCCGGTCTGGATCACCTTTTCGAAGCACAGAGGAGGTTTGGCGTGTGTCATCTCGTTCCCTCCTGACTTAACCCCTACGCACAGGCGGTGCTGAGCTACTGTGGGAACCTGCAGAGTGTGGACAGTAGACACTTCACCTCTTCCCACTGCTCCAGAGGTTGACCAGCTCTCTTCCCATGAGGAAAACGCTTTCAGGCCGCAGGGGCAGCAAAGAGACTTTGGCTGAAGCCCACATTTGAAAAAAGAAAAGAAGAAAAATTTCAAGAATGAAAAGCCCTAAAACAGGAATTCACTGGATGAGTTCTATCATTTCATGTGCCTGACTTCCCACTGCCAGAATCAAGGTGTTCTGAAAAGAAGCTTTAGGAAATGGGTCGCGGTTACCAAGTTTGACGGAGGGAAAAACTGACTTTTCATGAAGGAACTGAACCAACTATACTCTCAGAAACCTGAGTTTTAAGTTTTATTGGAAACGTTTGGCAATATGAGGATTTGGGGGCCGTGTGTGTGTGTGTTGCCTTGTGTTTGAGCTCGGGAACGCTTCGGTTCAGACTTACGTCGCCCTCTCGGTCTTGGAGGTTGGTTCCCTGGCCCAGTGTGCCTTGTTCAGACGTTTTGAGCTGCTGGCAGCAGAAGAGCTGGGGATCGAGGTATGGGATGTCGGGTCTGCGGGGAAGAATTACAGAATAAGACGCACAAGGTCATGGGCAGGAGAAAGAAGATGCTAGTCATTGATGTGGAGAAGAAAGAAAGGCCCAGGGACCCAGGACCGTACAATTTGGACCGGGCAGAGCAAAGGAGTTTGAGTACATGTAAATGTGTTTAACCAAGATGGTCAGAAAAATCTTTTTTCAAAGAGGGTACGAGTGGAGTGAGGTCAGGGAATTCACAGTCATGGTATTGGTGGAATGATAAGGAAAGGTAATGACTTGAGTCCTGCCCTCTTCCAGAATAGAGGATTCAGAGCATCCCGTTCGAGAGAGGACACTTCTATCTCTACCTGGTTTTCTTTTGGCTGCATCTCACGCAGCTTGTGGGATCTTGGTTCCCCGACCGTGGATCGAAGCGGCGCTCTCGGCAGTGAAAGCGCTGAGTCCTAACCACTGGACCGCCAGGGAAGTCCCCTACCCGGTTTTCTAATGGCTTTTAAAACCTGGGTCTATGGGGAAATGCAAAGGAAGCTGTCATTAGAATTGGCTGGCCAGAAGTGCCAAGCGTATTACTGAGGGAGGATGGAGCGGCCTTCTGGGGGCGGGCTCAGAACCACACTCCAAAGTCCCCGAGACCGATCAGAACCTGGATCCGGCAGGACCCCTGATTCCCTCACGCCGCTCCAAGACCCTTTTCTTGTCTAAAACTAACTCAGAGCAGGGCTTCCCTGGTGGCGCAGTGCACCTGCCGATGCGGGGGACGCGGGTTCGTGCCCCGGTCCGGGAAGATCCCACATGCTGCGGAGCGGCTGGGCCCGTGAGCCACGGCCGCTGAGCCTGCGCGTCCGGAGCCTGTGCTCCGCAACGGGAGAGGCCACGACAGTGAGAGGCCCGCGTACCGCAAAAAAACCCCCCAAAAAACCTAACTCAGAGCAAACTCTAACTCAGAACACAGGAGCAGGAAGTTGTATCCAGCCATTCCCCAAGTGACAGATGAGGTCACGGGAGCCAGAAAGCTTAGGTGACTTGTTCAGGCTAACAGCTCAGCCTTCCTGAGAGTCCTGTGAGAATTTTACCCAGTTTATGACCCTTCTTGAGGAAGGACAGACGGATATGGAGAAGGCAGGATAACTTAGGAGTCCCGGGTGGCTTGGGCACACGCCCTGCTGGCTCCCCTGTGCCCCAGCATCCTGCCTCCTGATGCTCCTTGGCCTGATTCAGGCCGTGCCTCCTGACTCTGCTTCTGGCTCTTCCTTCAGTCGACCACACAGGGTACCACAAGAAGCTGCATGCTGGTCCCGCCCGGGCAGCGCCTTTCCCTGGGCTCGTGCCCCTCTCTGTTAAAAACTCTGGTGACGAGTACTGTCTGTGACACGTGTTATATGCCACACAGTTCCTGGATGGGGAAAGGAAAGTAATTGTAGGTAAAAGGGGGAACTATCACATGGTTACTTTTTTTATGGTGTTATCCAGACCTCAAATGCAGACGTGCACACGCACACATGTAATGGGATGGGATGTTTGAAATGCTGACTGGCTTTGAAAGCCTGAGGCTAACAGTTGTAGTAAGTGAAAGGTGACTATAAAAAGGCAAATTTGCAAGGACCTCTCAGTTTAGTCCTAAACAGGTTTTTCCTCCAATTGTCCCTCTACTTGTGCTACTCAGTGTGTAAAGGTATATAGTTACACCACCCCCTCGATTTCCTCTAATTGTTTCATCTATCGTGCAGTGTTTAATACATTACATCCTTATTAAAGCTGTCTGCCCATTTATCTTTATTTCAGAAGTCCAAACGTAGGGCCAGCATACGCTTATGTTCAGTGTTGGTGAAACCTAAATGTAAGTAAAATAAAAATAGTATACCCATGTTAAACAAAGAAGGGGCAAATTTGTGAAAGATCCAGGCTGAGAATGGGGACCTGTGACTCGGCCTACAGTCTGTTATTGAAGATGAGCATTATGGTGACTAAAACCAGAGCCAGCCCAGGTGCAAACAGCGCTCAGAAAATTCCTGTCATCCGGGGGTTTACGGTTTAATGAGCCTGTAGATACCTATCAGCATTGTGTCATCACAAAGGTGATAGCTTTTTCCAGCAAGCGATTTTCCCCTCAAAGCCCAGGGCTCAGGGGCAGCTCTTCAAAGATAAAGCCCTGTCTAATTCTAACAGATGCATGTGGGCAGAAGTTAAGCTGCTTCTGCCCTGTTCAACTGTGATGAGATTCCAGCTCAAGTCAGTCATCAGGGGATTGTGTTTGTAGAGGACTCTGCTATTTTTTTTAAAAAGTAGAGGTATCTATCTGTGTGTCTGTGTTTGTTTCTTTTCTTTTCTTTCTTTTTTTTTGACCGCACCGCATCTTAGTTCCCCAGCCAGGCATCGAACCTGTGTCCCCTGCAGTGGAAGCACAGAGTCTTAACCACGGGACCACCAGGGAAGTCCCAGCGTTTCTTTCAGTAGGAAAATGCAAGCGCAGATTTTTCACAAATTAAGTTGGGAGATTTCTCATAGTCCTTCCTAACTAAACGCATGCTTGCCAGATCGCTTGGAATTACCCTAATAAGAACTTTGTCAAAATACTTGGTGCTAAAAATGGGGCCTATTTGGGGGTTCCTTCTGGAAAGTCCTGAAATCTGTGAGCCCTGTGTTTCCCCTCCTCACCTCTTCCAAGAGTCCAAGCACCCCTGAAGATGCCATACTCACAGGGTAGCCTGGGGATGGCTCCCTTGCTCGGGTCCCACCTCCAACTGCCCTGCAGAGGGGTCACTCCCAGGCGTGATGGAAAATGTCCTGTCTCAGTGCTTCCCACCCGCCTCATTCTTTCTCCCCTAGATAGAGGAAGGGGGATGTGAGAGGAAACGCAACAGACTTCTGTTTCCTTCCCTGCACCCAGGCCCAACCCCCAACACACACACACACACACACACACACACACACACACACACACACACACACACACACCTCTCCCAGGGTTGAGATTCTTTCTCCTGTGTAACTGGATTGTGAAGGGCCAGACCATTCCATCTGTGTTTTGGCCAAGTTGCTCAAATGAGCCCAGGTGTCTGAATCCAGAATTTTCCCATGGTTTTAAAATTTGGTCCTGCAAATCTGTTCCCACCACGGAAAACTGAGGAGCCTTCCTTGGATTTGTTTTTCTCGCCCTGTAAAGAAAACAGAAAGCTTTAGACCTCGTTGGAAGAGCCTAAGTAGGAAGGAACGATCATTTGAATCAAAGCAGTCTCACTGTAGAGTCATAAACCTGGATTTCGTGTGTGTGCGGTGCCAGCCGGAGGAATGAAGACAGGGTTGGACCTCTTGGATGGATTAGAAAGGGGATGCAACAAATGAGCAGTTATGCTCCGGGCAGCGTGTTTTCATACATATTCCTTGGAGGGCTCTCTCCAGGTGGATAGCGAACCTCTGACTAGGGAGATACCAGGAAAGACAAAACAAAGTATTTGCTGTATTCGTTTGTGCCACAGTCAACATCTGAATTGCGAAAGGCACAAGCATATTTAAAAAGGCAATTTTGAGATGTAAAACAGTCCACTCTCAGCTTTATTTAGACTACCCCCTCTTCTCTAGACTTGATAGAAATTGTTAAATACTGGGATGCGACACTATCTCGCCTCACCTGTTCTGTCAGTGAACAGAGGTGTCTGTTTGTTACCTTAGTCTGCCGGACTTTCGTGAGGAAAAGTGAAGTAAAAATAGATTCACAGTATTGGAGG
Organism: Phocoena phocoena; assembly: GCF_963924675.1. Taxonomy (NCBI): domain Eukaryota; kingdom Metazoa; phylum Chordata; class Mammalia; order Artiodactyla; family Phocoenidae; genus Phocoena; species Phocoena phocoena. The sequence continues at coordinate 166,306,926 of NC_089220.1, forward strand.
TGGAGGCTCAAAATGCCTCTTCATAGAAGAGACCTCATTACCGTTCAGTGTGTCAGGTACGGGTAATGGTTCTCGATGCCACAGAAACAATGTACCAAGACCTCTCTGCCCTTAAACTATACGTATGTTATTCCGCATAGGACTGTTTATGGCTATAAGAGTGTATCTTCTAAGCTGGTTGTATGGTACCCGCCTTTCAAATAGTGCTATAGAAGTGCTTTTAGTCTACAGGTTAGCTGATCTCCAGTGCTCTGGTTTTTCTGTTGTTTCTGTGGGAAGTGGGTCCTGAGTTCTAATTCTGTACTGGGACTAGTAAGTGCTTCTTTCCCTGGCTGGGAGGTGGAGGGTGGGCGATGGAGGGGTGGGTACGTGAGATGGGAGCTGTTCCCCTGTGCTGGGGGTCAAGGGGCTGTGTTATGGTGGTTGTTTTTTTCTCCACGACTGATTTTTTTTTATTGGAGTATAGTTGCTTTGCAATGCTGTGTGAGTTTCTGCTGTACAGCAAAGTGAATCAGCTATACGTATACATATATCCCCTCTTTTTTGGATTTCCTTCCCATTTAGGTCACCACAGAGCACTGAGTAGAGGTCCCTGTGCTCTACAGTAGGGTCTCATTAGTTGTCTGTTTTATACATAGTATCAATAGTGTATATATGTCAGTCCCAATCTCCCAATTCATCCTATCCCCCTCCCTTCCCCTTGGTATCCATACATTTGTCCTCTACGTCTGTGTCTCTATTTCTGCTTTGTAAATAAGGTCATCTATAGGAAATTTTTCAGTTTCCACATACGTGCGTTAATATACGATATTTGTTTTTCTCTTTCTGACTTACTTCACTCTGTGTGACAGTCTCTAGGTCCATTCATGTCTTCACGAATGACCCAATTTCGTTCCTTTTTATGGCTGAGTAATATTCCATTGTATACATGTACCACATCTTCTTTATCCATTCTGAGGGGCTGTGTTGTTGGTGAGGGCCTTCCTGGGTTGTATGCCAGGCTGGGAAGACGAAGCTTCTGCAGTGGTTCTGTCTCAGGAGGGGTGTGGGAGAGGGGAGCGGACTCCACCTGTGAAGAGGGATGGATGGGGCTGCTGGAGGTTGGGGCACAGTGTAAGCTTGGTTACCTGGAGCCAGGGCCCTGAGGAGAGACTGGGGCCAGCTGACGGCCAGAGAGTTACAGGGCCTGCTGCCATTCACGGTGCATGGAAAGGACATTTGTCTGAGCTAAGCCATGGGAAAGATCTAAATTTAGAGACCTTAGTTCTTTCCAGCAACTGAGCCAAGACACAGCAGACAAAATGATTTGGCCTTTGAAAATCTAGTTTTTGACCTACAAGGATCCAATTTCATAGGAGAATGAAGCTCCTCAATGCTGTGTGCATATGAAAAAAAAACAGACATGCAAAGATCATTGCAATGTGTGGGATCCACATCACAGTGTTCAGGGAGGGAAGGGTGACAAATGACAAAGGGATGGGGTTGTTTTTGAAGAGAAGGCTGCCAGTGATGTGTTTGCTGTCTGGGAGTATCAGAGGGACTCCTCTGGAGAGGATTCAGACATCATTTCAAACGTCCAGAGAGTGCCACACAAGGAGGAAAAGACTTTAAGGCAAAATGTTTGTTGACCCAGTTGGACAAGTTGCCGTGACAAAACATTGGCCCCTGTTACCAATTAGGTAGGTGGGCTGTTGCTGTTTTAGAGGCTGGTTGATTGTCTTTTTTTTTTTTGATTTTCTTGGAGTATAGTTGGTTTACAATGTTGTGATAGTTTCAGGTGTACAGCAAAGTGATTCAGTTACACATATACATATATCCGTTCTTTTTCAGATTTTTTTCCCAAAGAAGTTATTACAGAGTATTGAGTAGAGTTCCCTGTGCTCTACACTAGGTCCTTGTTGGTTATCTATCTTATATAGAGTAGTGTGTGTATGTTCATCCCAAGCTCCTGATTTATCCCTCCTGCCCCGCCCTCACCTTTCCCCCCTGGTAGCCATAAGTTTGTTCTCGATATCTGTGTGTCTCTTTTGTAAATAAGTTCATTTGTATCATTTTTTAAAATTAGATTCCACATATGAGAGGTATCATATGGTATTTGTCTTTCTCTCTGTCTGACTTTCTTCACTTAGTGTGATAATCTCTAGGTCCATCCATGTTGCTGCAAATGGCATAATTTCATTCTTTTTTATGGCTGAGTAATATTCCATTCTATATATGTGCCACATCTTCTTTATGCATTTGTCTGTCGATGGGCATTTAGGTTGCTGCCGTGACCTGGCTATTGTAAATAGTGCTGCTATGAATAGAGGGGTGCATGTGTCTTTTTGAATTATGGTTCTCTCCGGATCCGTCTTAAAGAGTAAATATTCATGGGAGTCTCAATGTAAGGGGCTAGGGAAAATGGGAGTTCTTCCTGGGGTACCTTCTAAAGCACTCGTAACTTTATCATGGAGGGGGGTCAAGGTCCACATGTGAAGTGGTCCCAAGAGGAAGGCTCCTCTCTCTGTACCTCAGCACCTCCTCGAGCTGAAGTCACATCAGTCTTCCTGTTTCTCCATCTCGGACACTCGTGATACGTGAGTGTGTGCATGTGTGTGCTTGGGCCTCACCCAGAGCCTGGCATGCTCACTCACTCTCTCCCTCTCCCTCTTTCCGACTCCATCCTTCCTCTTCTCCCCTCTCTCTCTGTCTGTGTAAATGTCCATAGAAGATTAGCATCTATTTATACATTTTCCAACTGTAGAGATTCACTGCTACTCCTGTTTGTTGGTGGCTGGGAGGCAGGTGTCTGTCTGCATGAAGGTGGCTTCGAACTGAAAAGGTGCAAAATGTTAGGCCAATTTGGGGAAGGAGAAAAGGCTTGAGAAGAAAGGCTTGGGTCCTTCAGCTGTGCTGAGCTTTTGTGGGGAAGCCTTGCCACGCTGCTGCGCTGTCCCCACCTGGGTTTCAGCCCACGTGAACGGTGTCTTTAATGTTTTACGGAAGGGACTTGGGCTCTTCAAGGCCAAAACGGGCTTCCCCTTCTGCCGCTTCTGCCACCACTGACTCCTCTTGACTCTCAAAAGACATCAGAACCTCTGAATATCTTGTTTTCCAGCCAGAGATAAGTTAGCTGTCTCCCCTGTGCGTCTGGAAGACTGACCACTAAGCATTAAGTTTTTTAGGTTTGAGGAGCTGTTTCTTTCTTGGATGCATTGTTCTTGGCTGGCCTTATTACCCAACTGAGTGGAGTTATGTTTACAATTCTGTGGAGAGCCTCTAACATTTTTTATTTTAAAACTAATTTTTTAATCCATTGAAGAGTAGGTTTGGGAGGAGTATTTACGGTTGTGTAGGGTAATCATAGATTTCGTGGCAGATATACTCTGTCCATCATACATACACCTGAAATCCATAGAAGTGCAGGGTGATTTTTCTTTCTCTGCTCTGAGGCTAGCAGGCTGCATAAAACATATATAATAAAGGTCAGAGCTGTGTTAGGCTACTCGAAATTCAGTCTTTCCCTGTTTTTGTTATATTTTCCAGGCATAGAGAGGGACAGGATAAAGATGCCTTATAAAAGGATCTGCTAGTGAACATATAACCAAATGGTAGTTTGGGAAAGGGGTGGGCAAAATGAAACAAAAGCATACAGGTTCTGATTTTATCAGGTTGACACAGTTATGTAAGGAGATGGAAGATAAAGTTTGTGATAATGTGTTGAGCTAGTAATACCAGGTTTAGAGTTAAAAAAAGAAGAAGAAAAAGGAAAGCACAGACAGAACATTCCACGAAATCACTGAACTGTGGGTGATAACATGCTTCCTTCTTTTCCTTCAAAGACTTGTTTCAGAGGTTAGCTGGGGTAAGGACCAGTACTATAAAAACAACACGGGATCTGTAAAGAACAGGGGAAGGAACTGTCTGACATGATATTGATTACCAGCAAAGTTTTAAAAAATTTAATCTGAATTTCGTACAGCATTGGTCTTGATATCTCAAAGACATTGGCCATGGCCTTCCTAATTTTCTGGACCTGAAGACTTGCTGTCTTCAACCACAAGTAATGCTTAAATTGGCCCCATCCATGGTCTCAGATCCATCAGCGTTTCATTCAGGTCAAATAACAATCATCTTGGTAATGCCAGTGTGGATGAACGTGGTCCTTTAGAAAATATTAAAACGTGAATTCCCTGGTGGTCCAGTGGTTAGGACTCCACGCTTCCACTGCAAGGAATACAGGGTCCATCCCTGGTCAGGGAACTAAGATCCCGCATGCCGTGCCGTGTGGCCAGAAGAAAAGAAAAGAAAAGATTAAAACATCTTTTGTAACTGACAACACTTTCACTCTCATGTTAGTTCACACTCCTCCTTAATCCCACAACAGCATGCACCATCCTGTATTCAGCCTTCCTCTTAGCTTTCTTTCCTAAGCTCATTTTCATCCCAAGACAGTGTCTGAACAAAGACTCTTCTTTCCTGAAGCAGCTCAGAGTGGGAAGAGTAGAGGGTGAAGAGACACTGGCCATCCCACCATCGCTGTCTTAATGTCATTGTCTTGCAGCCGTCTTCCTGTGAAAGTTCTCCTTTCCCTTTCCTCCCTTTTATCCTCCATTCACTGAATAAAGAGATTGGGTATCTGTTTTGTACTGGGCACTGTGCTAGGCAGTGGTCGTAACTCAGCGAGCAAGATGGACAAAATTTCCATCTTCTTAGCAGGGATTAAAGTATTAAGTAATTACAAGGATGGTGAGTGTTTAAAAATAAGAGATAAGAAATGTCAAATGAGGGACTGACATAGTCTGTGGGTAGGATTGAGGAGTCAGGGAAGTGTGAATAGGTAGAACCAGAGAGGAAATCAAAGACCTCTAAAATTTATCTTTCGAGGAGAGGAAGGAGAAAGCAATAGAATTCCAAAAGAAAAGGGCCAAAGATGCTTTTTTTTTGGCCTCGCCGCACAACTCGTGGGATTTGAGTTCCCCCATCAGGGATCGAACCTGGGCCTCGGCAGTGGGAGCACAGAGTCCTAACCATGGGACCGCTAGGGAATTCCCAAAAGATGCTTTTTTTATACAGAACATTGGAGGCTACGTTACATTCAATTCCAAGTCTGTGCAACTGTGAAGACTGATCATTGTTTATTGGTTTTCCAGATACTTCATCTTTTCTCTTTCTCAGCTAACAGTACTTTTGACCATTATGCTACTCAACAGTGTCCTCTGTGACTAGATGACAGGAATCCCCCCGCCCCCCGCCCCCAAATCTGCCAGTGTGCTACTGTGATCATGTGAGTAGCTGTCATTGGAGGTAAAAGGTTTGGAGTAGAAATTTGTCGGCTTTGATTACAATGAGACTGAGTTATTTATTTATTATTTTTTTAAAATTATTTTTTATTGTTTTTATTTTTGGCTGCATTGGGTCTTCATTGCTGCACGTGGGCTTTCTTCTGGTTGCAGCGAGTGGAGGCTGTTCTTCGTTGCAGAACACGGACTCAATAGTTGTGGCACGCGGGCTCAGTAGTTGTGGCACACGGGCTCAGTAGTTGTGGCTCGCGGGCTCTAGAGCACAGACTCAGTAGTTATGGTGCACAGGCTTAATCGCTCCATGGCATGTGGGACCTTCCCGGACCAAGGCTTAAACCCGTGTCTCCTGCATTGGCAGGCAGATTCTTAACCACTGTGCCACCAGGGAAGCCCGAGACTGAGTTATTTATAACTTTTTGTTTTTCCTCTTCTCCATAAATATAACAAAATAAATTTTCATCAAGCATCCACCAAGAGTGAAGAATTCATGTAGCTGGTGGGAACATAAAGATTAATAAAGATAATTTGTGTCCTCAAGGACCTTCAGTCTGGTGGCAGAGACTCGTATCTATAGAACCGACAGAATAAATCTTCTGCGGGGAATATGAATAAGGCATTATAGGAACCCAGAGGAGGAAAGAGTTCTCCCCAAGTAAGGGAACCTGGAAGGACTTCAGAGAGAAGGAGGTATTTGAATTGGTCTTAAAAGAATGATAGCCTACTAATACAGCTAGCCAGGCTTTTTTAAAGAGTCAACTTATGTTTGTAGTTAAGGCTTAATATGAGTAATAATGCGAGTAGTAATGCTATAAAGGGAGAAAAAGCACCAATTGAAGCAGATCTGTTTTCTTTTCATCTAGGTGTCACACTTGGCGTATGTTGGTCTAGAAACAACTTGATGTTTTGCTCAGTGCTACAGGGTTTGCCTATCGTTGCACAATAAATGGAGTCTTGAAATTTGGGTGTCGGTTGAACTTTCATAAATCAAAGCGCATTTCTCATTATCTTACATTTAATTAAAGAGGTGGTGTGTTTTGCTGATTACCCTGTAATTGGCTGGTAGTTGTCTCTTTAACTCTATTTTCCTGCCCTAAAGCTCTCTTCTCCAGCAGTTAAACATCACTGCCCTTAGACTAAGAGCAAGTTACTAGGGGTGATGCTGTTAAAGACAAAACCAAAAAACAACTGTCAATGATTCTGGTGCAAATCATCTGCTCCCTAGTTCTTTTGGGTAGAAAGGTCAGTTTTCTTATACTGGATTTTCATAAAACTGAGCAAACTAACAGTCCCCTATATCCAATATGTCAACAACATGTTATATTATTTGAAATTACTCTTTAAAATGAGATGTAAAACTGCACTACACTTTCTCCCTGTCCATTAATTGACTTGCTAACCTCCTGCCAAGATTTGTCCATTTTAAACATAGCTTTAAACATTCATCAGAAAAAGCATAGAGCAAATTATACTCTGGCAGAAACATGAAGGCTAATCTTTGCATCCGACCAGCCACTCACTCAGGGTCTACAACACTGAAGGCAGGATGAGTGGGGTCGGTTTTCTCTTGGAGGAATGTTGCTTTGGGACAGAGAGTTGTTGGTCTTTGTTCTGTGCAGTCCGCCACCATAGAATAGGTTTGGTTCTGTGATATGTTCAGACAATGCAGATATTATCAAGGGGCACTTTCAAAAATAGCAGAGTATCAAATGGTCCCCCTCACCTAAAGATTGGGGCCCCGTGCTGTATAAAACCCTAAATAAACCTCAATTCTGTGGTTGTAAGAGACCGGGAGAGGGCCCCTCATCTCTTTCCAACATGTCACCACCTGCCGTAGGCTCAGGCCTAAATCAGCACAGGTAGGGAGGGGTCTCCCCCACCGTGGGAGAGAGCAGTGGGTGATGGAACCAGAACCCAAGTCAGATTGCTGAGTTCTGGGGTCAACCCAAGTCGCTGATCTGGTCTGTTTCCCTAACTTGCCTAGGTGTTGGCAATGGAAAATGCTCAATACTTTCTTTGATTTCCAAAAGAGAACAATGTTTTCATCATCTCTCTTAGTAACTCTTTCTTGTTTACGATGATCCTGGACTGATACCCAAGATTGTTGTTGATGTAGAGTAAGTTTGGGGGCTTCCCTGGTGGCGCAGTGGTTGAGAGTCCGCCTGCCGATGCAGGGGACACGGGTTCGTGCCCCGGTCTGGGAGGATCCCACATGCCGCGGAGCGGCTGGGCCCGTGAGCCATGGCCGCTGAGCCTGTGCGTCCGGAGCCTGTGCTCCGCAACGGGAGAGGCCACAGCAGTGAGGGGCCCGCGTACCGCAAAAAAAAAAAAAAAAAAAAAAAGAGTAAGTTTGGTCACTGAGCACTGTCCCTTCCAGCTCTGTGACACTCACATGCATTCTGTCCTGGGCGGCTCACGCTCATCCCCTTATCAGGCTCTGATGACTCTTTTTTGTTACAAGCAGGATGTTAGATAAAATACTAACAAACCATCCCTCCATCGTTATAAAGGCAATTCATGTGCACACACTCCGATGAAATAGAGCACACTGTCATTAAATTACAGGAAGTGTGACACCTTTGTTCTTTTCATCTTTTTGCCAGTTAGCAAGCATGAAAAATAAAGGTGATGGGTTAAGCTACTACGTGGTGGAGAAGTGTAGTTTAGGTTTCTTCTTTTTGATGATACACAAGAGTAATCCTGGCATGTGCCCCCCTTCCCATTTGCATTGTAGAGTAATATTTCCTTGAACTAAACCCCACAACATATAGTTCTCTATTTATTCTGCTGAAGGGAAATGGGTGAGATTACCAGATTTCTCTGAGAATTATAGGGTTTTCAAATCATTGTGAAGAAAATGACTGAGGTTCAGTGTCAATGGAAAAAACATATTCTTAATTTGCCTGTAATTTTTCGTTTAATTGGTACTTCGGTTCCACTTTCAAAGCATTTTTGAAGCTTTGTTTTCCAATTTGGCAGCAACATTATTTTTTAAAACGCCATTTCACTTCAGGATTATTTTCTATGTTGATTGACATAAAATATATCATCCTGAAGGGAAAAATATTAACACATTTTGGGGTAAGGAGCTCAGATAAATTGAGGTTTGTAATCACTTTCCTAGGAATGCAGTTTCGTGGTTATAGATATTGGAAAAACCTCACAATATAACCAACGAGCTGTTGGAATCTTGGTTGAGATTCCAGACCATAAGTGCTCATTTCCATTCTAAAAATAACCATTTCACTAGTGAACACTGGCCTTTTACTAAGAGAGTAAAGAATAGGGATAATGAAATGTACACACACAGGCCTTTTAACAAACTTTTCCCGTGTGCATAGCTCATTCTAAATATATATATATTTCTTGCCCCACCTCCCCGCCTCTTCACATGAAAATCATTTCATTCAAAAATATGACCTGGCCCCATACAAGATAAAGTAGCACTCATTGTCAGGTGCATGCAGAACTCACCTCTGTTTTAGGCTGGTCACGAGAAGCACAGAGGGAGCAAGACCAGTGGAGATGCTCAGAAGATTGAGAAATAGGGGCCGGAGCTCTGGGCTGGGGAGGCAACCTGGCATTGCTCTACCCTCTGTCGTATGTCTACTAGCAATGGCATTAGAAGGTCCCTCAGGCCTCTCTCTCCCTTCTCTCCACACGATCAGGGTGCCATTCCTGTAACAGATGGCAATGTGTTTAGGCAGTAAAATTAGATAAGAGGGAACCATCAGGAGAATCACTATTCACTTAGGGACGGCAGCGATGCTCTCACTACAGACCCCAGTTAGTGATGGAGCTGCAACCAGGAGGGCTCCGATCCAGCCTTGTCCTATTTCGAACGCACTGTGTGACATCGGTCACTTAATTTCTTAGGCCTCGGTAATCTCATCTATTGGAAAAAGTGTCTGAGGTTTCTTTCAACTCTAGAAGTCTTCAGGGAGAGACCACTGAAAAGAGTGTAAATTCCTGATGTCACACTCTCGGGAGCCCTACCTTCACCAAGCCACTCTGTCATTGTTGAGAATAAAATGTGGAGGTTGCCTGTCAAATTCTAGTCAAATTGAATGTACATAAACAAATTTTAGCCACCTTCTAGTGAAATTGAGATAGCTGTTAAAATAGTAACAGATTTATTTAATAATTGTCTTTGAAATTTCTCACTTATTTCTTTCAAGGTAACCATTAACAGCCATCCTGGAATTTTAGCAGAGATCTGTTTTCACATACTCTTTAATGATCCCTGTGAAATAAATCATATTGAAGGGATTTTTTCTTCTTATGAGTTATTTGCCTGGAGGAAAAATTCTTAACTTTCTTTTTCATCTAAATGCATGCTAGAATAAAGTATCCTTTGAAAAGTCTTAGTGAAAAGAGCAAACATGGGAATATCTTCCACCCCAGTTCTTTCTGTGGACTCTGGGCTCTGAGAATGAGGTCTCTGACTGCAGGAGGAATGTCAGGGGACTTCCACTATGTAAAAGTCCACACCCTTCTGCCCCTTAGACAGCTGGCCTGTTGACTACTTATGGAGAGCAGCCTTTGGGAAGAAAAAATATTAAAAATTCATTCATTTTCTATGAGTTATTTTAGCCACACTAAATATACAAGAGAGAGAAGGTGGCATTTTCTATGTGAGATGCCTCTCCTCTTTCTCCAGCTCAGGGGAGAGAGTAAGAATTATGTTTGGAGACTGATAAAGTTTCCCATGGTTACTATCAAGAGATCAGAGTCTTATTAACTTTTGCCAAATGGGAACAGGGAAAAACATTTGAAAAATAAACATTAAGTTATTGCTCTCTCCTTCGTTCCCCTTTCTCTAGAGATATTCTTAGGGAGTCCATGCTACGTATTAACAGTCTTCTTTGAAGCAAAATATACCCTTGCTACTTTCACGTTATGGGTTTTTTTGTTGTTGTTGTTGTTTTTTTACCAGTTCCCCCTTTTGGCAGAATCTCTCACATCCAGCTCACTATCCCAACCCAGTGAGGATCCCACAGAAAGGCCTTTTGCTTTCTTCTGTGTACAACTGTCCCACACCACATGCTTAATTAGAACCCCAGGTTATCTTTGAGAGGGTCATGGTGCGTCCCTTCCCTATGTCGATTTGAGAACATGGATAATACTCCCGAACTTAAACATTGAAGATCTGGAGCCTGACTAGAGCAGACATTTAGTGCTGCAAATTTTCCGATACAGTCCCAATGAGTTAGAACTACATACGTTAAACAAGCAAACAAAAAACAACAGAAATCTCATAAATAATAAGACAACGGTTTCCGTTCCACATCCTACCAGAGTCGCTCTAACAGCACACATATATATGAACTGATTTTATGCAAATTACCAGAAACATTTGTGTCAGGGGAAGACCTGAGGTGACTGATACTTATTTTCAGATTGGTTCAATAATAGTGGATAACTTGGGGGGAATATCGTATGTGTTCTAGGATTTGGTGGTAAGGAAATTCAACTATTGCTTACTTTAAAAAATTTGGTCATATATTTAACAGTGTGATACCCAAATCAGATGACAGTGGTTAGTTAAAACTGAGGTAAATAACTTCTACTTTGTCTCTGTTAAGAGGATTTGTCTGTTTTTATTCTAAGAATCACGCTGTTGAAGCTGAGCTTTCCAAAAAAAATAGGTCTTGGAGAGCAGTGGCAATGTGATGGAGGCTGCATAAGCGCTCCGTTCCTGGGTGGAAGCAGTGGCCTAACATTTCATAGCGCTTTTGTTAAAGGTCACCTTTGCAGAGTGAGCACATATTAGTCTTAGTTTGCAGAACAGGTTAAGGTTAGACTTGAGGTCCTGAAGTCTTAACTCTCCAATAAATATGAATCATACACCTGCGAAATCCTCATTTCGAGGAAGCCCATTTTGCAGGTGGTTAAGAAGTGTAACCTTCTCTTTTTTAAGCTGAAAAATAGACATTATGTTTGGCAGTTAATCATAATAATTATGATTAATTGCTAATAAAACATCACAATTTATAGAGGACTACGTAAGTAGTAGCTGGCTATGTTCTCCCAACGCAAGCCAGTGATCAGAAATTGGCAAATTCTTAAACCTGCAAAAAGTAAAAAAGAACCTACTACAGATGAATACCCTTTGCTTTTTTCCTCCAAGTCCTGTTTTATGTACTTATGGCATTTTTGCTGTAATTTGAAAACACAGTTGATTCTTGTTATTCGCAGTAGTTACATTCTATAAAGTTGCTACAGACACTGAATTAGTAAAAACTGAATTCATGAATATTGAATTTTCTAGGGGAAATTCAGGTTAGGTTCCCGTGAGCCTCTGGTCTCAACTTTTTTTTTTTTTTTGCGGTACCCGGGCCTCTCACTGTTGTGGCCTCTCCCGTTGCGGAGCACAGGCTCCGGACGCACAGACTCAGCGGCTGTGGCTCACGGGCCCAGCCGCTCCACGGCATGTGGGATCTTCCCGGACCGGGGCATGAACCTGTGTCCCCTGTATCGGCAGGCGGACTCTCAACCACTGCGCCACCAGGGAAGCCCTCAACATTTTTTGTCAACTAGTCAACACAAAGCCTTGTGTGTGTGTTTCTTTCTGAAAACACCTTATGTAGGATATATTGTTGATTCATTAACATTGAACCCATGGCCACTGGCACTATAGTTCATGCCTGAAGGAAGCTTATCTAAGACACATCATTTTGTCCGTAAAGCATGTCATAGCCTTCTTGCACTCAGGACGCCAGACACTTCAGCAGACATGGGGGCCTTTTTTTTTTTTTGGCCGCACTGCGGGTGGGTCTTAGTTCCCTGACCAGGGATCGAACCTGGGCCCTGGCAGTGAAAGCACCGAGTCCCAACCCCTGGACCGCCAGGGAATTCTCTCGGGGGCCATTTTAAATAGTGCAATCACACACCAAAAAAAGGCAAAAAAAAAAAAAAAAGCAGAAATTGTGGCCCTACATAGCCTGCAGAAAAGGACACTTTTTTACAGTATGAGTTGGAACAAGAAAGCATAGTGTAGCCTGTTAGACTCCAGCTGGGACCATGCTCTACCTGCAGCTCAAACTGTTCCCTGCTCTGTGAATGTTGGCAAATGACAGCAAAAGTGCTGGGAGTATTATTGGGGGTTGCAAATAAATTTGAGCAGGTAGGTGAGTTTGTAAATATAGAATCTGTGAATAATGAGGATTGGTTGTATAACAATACAGTGGTTTCTAGTATCTTTTTTTTCCCATTAAGCTTCTGCTTGACATGCAGGTGAATGAAATACACTTTAAATATCTTACAATTTTATTGGTCAATTATACCTCAATGAAAAAAAATTTTTTTTTGACCAGAAAAAAACACTGCAGGTGAAATTGATGCTACTGGCTTGGTTGACTTTAGCACCAGTGTAACTGGCTCCTGATAGAATTTTCCAAAGTTGAGTTTACTCGCTATTATGGCAGCGGGACTCCCAGCCATCACTTCTACTTTCTTGGCTTCTTTGATAGATATTCTTTTCTAACTTGTCCTATTCCACTCCACCCTCCAGTGAACTTGGCAGTGTTGTCCTAAACGATGCAGGAGAGGCAGCCTGCCGCCCCAGTCCCGACCGTTTCTCTTTGTGCCCAGACCTGCTCAGAATGTGGAAGAGAAGTTGAATTTAATTCATAAATTCAACAGCTTGAGTACTGTTGCTTTTGCGCTTATGTAGTGAAACTGTCAGTGAATTGGGCCGCAAGGTCATTGGAATCAGTGCTGTTTCATTTCAGATCATTTTACATGTTATTATTCTAATAATAGTGCAAACGGCGTTCAATGCTGTTTGCTTATCCTCCGTCTTTTTTTTTTTTTTTTTTAAAGAAGATGTTGGGGGTAGGAGTTGATTAATTAATTAATTAATTTTTGCTGTGTTGCGTCTTCGTTTCTGTGCGAGGGCTTTCTCTAGTTCCGGCAAGCGGGGCCCACTCTTTTTTTTATTTTTTTTTATTTTTTTTATTTTTTTTTATTTTATTTATTTTTTTTTTTTGTGGTACGCGGGCCTCTCACTGCTGTGGCCTCTCCCGTTGCGGAGCACAGGCTCCGGACGCGCAGGCTCAGCGGCCATGGCTCACGGGCCCAGCCGCTCCGCGGCATATGGGATCCTCCCGGACCGGGTCTCGAACCCGTGTCCCCTGCATTGGCAGGCGGACTTTCAACCACTGTGCCACCAGGGAAGCCCGGGGCCCACTCTTCATCGCAGTGTGCGGGCCTCTCACTATCGCGGCCTCTCTTGTTGTGGAGCACAGGCTCCAGATGCGCAGGCTCAGTAGTTGTGGCTCACGGGCCTAGTTGCTCCACGCCATGTGGGATCCTCCCAGACCAGGGCTCGAACCCGTGTCCCCTGCATTAGCAGGCAGATTCTCAACCACTGCGCCACCAGGGAAGCCCCTCCATCTTCTTGATGTCATTAGGCAGCACCCAGAAACACAAAGGGCATTTCAGCTTTGATGTCCTTTGAATAAGGAAGATCTTTTCAGAAATGTCCAATTCCATCTAGTTCTGCCTAGCTCGAGAGCCTCCTTTCCTATTCCTGAGATACTTACTAAACCCTGTGGAAACCTGGGTCTGAGTTTTTCAAAAACTTTCAAATCTATAGTCAAATGTTTTGACTCTACAATCCCATCCCTAGTTATGTAGATTGGAGATTCTCACTTTGTTCAAACCAAGTCTTAACTCTAACCTGATTAAAAGGTGGCAACTTTTCAAATACAGGCTGTGTCAGATACTCGGCCTGGATTTGTTACTTCTAGAGCGTTGCTTTTTCAGAATTGCTGAATTTCCTTCCAGTAATTCAGATGTTTCTGAGGCAGACCCTGGAGGGGCTCTCACATGCAGCGGTGCCGGAAGGTCTGTGGCAGGTCGTCCTTCTAGAGGGAAGCCTCGGAGACGAAGTGGGGGAGACGCTGCCCTGGGTGGCCTTTGAAGAAGAGGATAGGAGGCTGTACTAGACTAGAGCCAGCAGCCAGGCCTGGAGGCCAGTGGCCCCCGTGGTAAAGCAGCACGTGCTGGCTTTGCCTGTGATCCTTGTGGATGGCAGCTGTATGATTTGTGCCTTTTGTCCTGCGGAGGCCTGGTCTTGGCACTTCGAGGTGGGTGTCATGGGTGGGATGTTTTAAAGCGTGGTGACGCCGTCTCTTAGGCTCTGCGTGAAAACAGCGAGGAGAAGCAAGCCTTGAGGAGCCACCTGGGAGAGGGCCACAGGTGCCGTGGAGAAGCACACTCCAGCCACAGTGAGGGTACCAGGGGTCAACTCAGCCACTAGCTTCTGGCAAGTCTTCATCTTTGAAGGACTGTCCAGTGGAAGATGGATTAGAGTTACCCTGAGAGGCCGATGCCTAGAACTCTGGTCATTGTGCTCCGGCTACCGGGAAAGGCAGTGTTCGCAAGGAGATGAGGACGTTTTGAAGCTACACAGACCTGGTTGTCAGTGCTCATACGAGCTGTGTGACCTAGAGAAAGCCATTTAATGCCACTGACCTTCATCTGTAAAATGTCCAAAAACAATACAGAGCTTGCCGAGTTGTGTGGATAAGAGATTATCGAGTCCAAGCATCTGGCAGGTTGCAGCCTGTAGTGGGCGTTGGTCAGTGGCAGCCTCCTTATACTGGGTCTCGTTTGTTCATTCTCTCAGTGTTTGCGTGCTGACTCGGGTCTGGGTGTTCTCTTCAGCACTGGAGAGACAAAAGGGGTAAGAGAGGCAGGGGAACCAGGTGTTCACAGGCCAGCGGGGACAGCCAACAAACAGGCGGTTAAAATAGACTCTGAGAAGTGCTGTGATAGCAGAAGTTAGTGACATGAGAGCACAGAGGAGGGGCTCCTAACCCCATACTTGTGGGGCTAGGAAACTTTTCCATGAGTTTGAAGCATCTCCACTGAGCTGCAAAAAAGGAGTTGAGTTAGCTGGCCAAGCAGAGAGAGGGCTGGGCTTCCGCAGACCAGCATCTGCAGAGACCTGGCGGGAAAAGAGAGCATCAGGCTGTAGTGGAACTGAATTAAGGTCAAAGCACATGAGCGCAGGTATAACGGGGTGGGGGGGGGGGTTGGAAACGGTAGAGGGAGGATGAACAGAGCCAGGACGCCGTGTCCAAGAGGCCGTGTCTAGATTTTATGTTGAGGGCAATAGACAGCCATTGAAGATTTGCTTTCAGAAAGGCCACTGACTGCAGGGTGGAGATGGGATGGGAGTCCAGGGCTGTTGGAAGACAGCAGGCTGGTGCAGAAGGCCATACGGGAGAGGAGGGTGCCTGATTCAGGGTCGACTGAGTGGCAGGGAGGATGGAGAGAAGCGGATGGATTCAGGGTGTATGAGGGAGCTGCAGTCAGCAGGACTTGGTGAATGGCGGAGAGGGCAGGGGAACGAGAGGGGGGAAGGGCGACTCTTCCGTTTCTAGTGTGGACATCAGGGTGGATGGTGGTATGTTTCTCAAGATGAGGGAGCAGTCTGAGAGCTTGAGGACTTCGGTGCTGGGTGCTGTGTTTGGGATTATAGAGTACATTCAAGGGGAGATATCCATTAGGCAGTTCAACAGCACAGGTGGAAGCCCAGGAGATATGTGTGAGCTAGAGGGACCGATTTGTGGCTCATTGACATATATCTGTATGTATGACACATATCCATAGGTCATTTGAAGCCAAGGGAGTGGATGGGATGGCCAAGGGGAGTGGGCAGAGGGAGAAGATGAGGGCAGAGGACCACCCTGCACACAGAGGTGCCCAACCAGAAAAGTTGCATGCTCTGTCAGAGACTTCTTTGCATTTTACCAAATTTGATTAGCTATAACAACCATCTCATAAGGGTAAACAGAAAGGTTTTAGGGAATTTTCTACATCTTTTGTTGGCTGATGACAGCAAAAACTAAACTGTATTTTAATAAAGCACATTTTGAGAAGTTTAGGAAAGTAGTGAGGGGGACTTAATAGAGACAAAATGTTCTAAGAAAGTAAAGGGAAATTATTTACATAGATCAAGGCCCAGCAATAGCAAAACTGATGTTGAAATGCTGAAGGGCTTTGCAATTAAATGTTGTTCTTTGTTTTTGTTTTTTTGCGGTACGCGGACCTCTCCCTGCTGTGGCCTCTCCCGTTGCGGAGCACAGGCTCCGGACGCGCTGGCTCAGTGGCCATGGCTCACGGGCCCAGCCGCTCTGCGGCATGTGGGATCTTCCCAGACCGGGGCACGAACCCGTGTCCCCTGCATCGGCAGGCGGACTCTCAACCACTGTGCCACCAGGGAAGCCCTTAAATGTTGTTCTTTAGGGGATTATGAATTTTCTCCCTCAGGGTGTAGGATTCAAGCCCTCCTAGCCATGCCTCACTTTCACCTCTTACTTTGCAAATAAAATAGAACAAAAAGAGTTCAATTCTGCAGGTAAATACAGTTGTTTATGTTCCCTTCAGTAACACGGAGGATATTTTAACTGAAATTCCCAAAGTTCTCCAGGTTTGCAGAAAGGGTGCTCAATCAAAATGAATGTTTCAGATGCTTGGCATTTATGTTCTACTTTCAGTCTTGCGAAGATTTCCTGTATAATTAGTAGTGAGGATAAGTTCTCTGTGTGGCCAAGAAAGAAGACTCCTTAGCCTTCACTGGTGTCCAGCTTAACATTTTTAAAAGTCCGTGCTGTGGTCCAGGTCAGGAAAGGCTTCACGAATACCATCCAAAATACATATTGGGAAAAACGATGTTGTGTCTTTGAAAAACTTACTCTGATCTTATTATCTCTAAATTGTATTCCTGTTTGAGGCACTTAAAGTAGTTTCTGCAGAGGAAATGGGCACAGAGTTAATGATCTAGATCTTACAGAAAGTAAGAATATAGAATGAATCCATGTCCAACACACACTTTAATTTCTTAGTAAGGTAACTCAGATTACAAGGCGCCGCCGGTAATCCCCTCCTGTGCCTCAGGTTACAAGTTAACAGCGCGGTATCGTCAAGGGCTTTAACATCTCAGCTGGTTTACAGTGAGTGTGTTGGTTCTATAATTAGAGGTTAATAAACAGGTTGGAGATGAGGTGGTGTCACACACCTCATTTATGTGTGAGGTTCTGGTGACTAAGAAGAGGCCATGCAAACTCTTTCTTGAGCCTTAGGGAACTTCAGGCTCCCTGCCATGGGATCCTAAGTTGTTTCAGGCAGCTTCTTGGTCATCTCTAAAGAAATTATAGGTGGGAGCAGTTCCCGAATTATGTCTGTTTGGGCAAAATATTGAAATACTATGAACGTTGCTGAAAACTTCTCCAGAAAGCTTTTTTCTTGAAAGTCTTGCCCAGCAACTGCCTGTCAGGTGAACTCAAGTTTTGCATTTCGACCATCTCCACACTCTCTGTACCTTTTCATGACACATCCTTTCTGTCCTGGCCCATTCCTCCCGCCCAATATAATATGCGTTTCAGAGGGAATGATTTTAAACCCAAGATTCAGTTTTGTTAGGAAAGTCATCATAAGTTTTTTTTTGGGGGGGTGGCATCAATGCTTGTTAAATTTTTTATTTTATTCGGGTAAAAATGTTGGAAAAATATGAAAAATACTCCCTCGTAAACCTACCCCCAAGAAGTAATCCCTGTTCACATTTTCGTTGATAATTTTCAGTATTTTATTGATGCAAAGATATTTTTAGACAAAAGTAACATCTTTTGGTACACGCGAATCCTTTAAATTTGTCAACATTTCATGAGCATATTCTCAAGTTGTCAAAATACAGGATATAAATTAACTTCGCTCACATCCTCTTAGAACTGAAAATTCGTCCTATTTCAGCTCTCCTATCCCTGTTTGGCAAACCACATCTTAGAGGCTGTCTTTAAGCAGTAAATGTAAAATTACCTTGTGGTAACACCCTTAGAAATAATTATAATTCTTCTACCTTACTTATACCAAGATGTCAGGTTAACTATGTGAAGGGCAAGTGGAATCCCTTCAGTTGTATTCAGTTGTAGAAAATCATTGCATTCCACTGTAGAAAATCCCAGCCGGATGTGTAGCATGTCATAATTGATACCCTCTCCGTCAGAAAGCGTTAATTGATCACATAATTTACAAAGTATCCCAGGATCAATAGGAAAACTACACTGCATCACCGCAACCTTTAAGGACTTACTACTGTAGGCAAATGAGCTCCCGGTTTCCTTCCCTCACACATGGCTTTGGCATAACAAGGGCCATTATTGCTCCTGGCTCCGTCACACATAGGTTGGCTACTGTAAATCACCGATGCCAGCTCAAGGCACAAGGTATGTTCCAGAAAATCAGAATTGTACCAAAGCACAATGGTTTTTGAGTCCACTAATTCCAACAGCCTGATATTCCTTGCAGAATGAATTGGGGGTTACCACCCCCATGCTTTACAACATGGTGCTAGATAGAAATTCGCCTCCATCAAGTGGCCGCTCATCTCTTTGTTTTCAAATAAAAAAGAGATTGAAGTAGAAGTAGAAGAGGTGAGACAGTTGAGTCTGCTGGGGTTGAACTCAAATTAATGGGCATGATTCGGGATAGGGCAGCGTGGATATAAGGACGTGTGCTTTCTTTCCTTTTTCTTTAAAACAAAGTATGGTTTATTTTGATGCACAAATGCAAAGTGGAAACTCAACAAAATTGAACTTAGTACCATTTAAGCAGATTGCTTTGTAGGGACATATGCTTTTTCTTCTTCTGGTCCTTTATATCTGTGTTTTGTAGGTGTGTCCAAAGAAGAAAAAGATTTCCAGGGTCCATCATATACCACAGTAGCATCCTTGATTTCAAAGTCCTCTAGCATTAATGGCATTTGACTCAGACATAATTGTCTTTAATACATCACTGTAAAATCTACCATATTACACAAGGGAGGTGCTACCGTTTAACTGGGAGATGCTACTGATTAATGATTATATGGAAAATTTATCTAGAAAATGAAGTCTTTGTGAAAAGGAATGACGGATGTTTGCAAAAGAGTGTATGAGAAAGATATTATAAATCAAAGGTTTATGAATTCTGCATATTAAATATAAATAGCTATTAAAATATTTACTGTATTACAATTTAAAAGAGTAATTAAATTAGAGCCTATCATGAAGAATTTGGAATTTATGTGAAAACTTACAAAACTTAAATGTAATAAATCCAAAACAGAAAAAAATTTCACCAACTGACTCCAGTTAAAAAAGTTTCCTGCTTCTTCTTTTTGCAGTACCAGAGGGGAAGAATTATGTGATAAACATGTTATTATGGGAAAAAAGTGAAAATAATATTACTAGTGGACAGAAGAAAGTGAGAGGTAGTGAAAGGGCTCAATTTCATCTGAAGGTTGCAGCTCTGATGTTCTAAGGAAGGTCTCGTTCATTTGATTTTCCAGGTTTAATGTGTGACTTTTTGAAAACTAATTTGAAATTTCACTGTGTACAGGGCTCAGGGAACTCCTCTTGTTGAAGAAATGACTCACTAAAATAAATGAATGTGTGGGCCCTTGACCATTTTTAACGCCATGGAGGATAGGTTTGAAGAGGTCAGTGTTCATCCTTTGTGCTCAGATTATTGGTGACGCTTCTCTAGAAAAGGAAGGTTGAAGTCTTTCACATGGAACCACAAGAAATTGACACTTAGATATGTCAAAAATAGGCGAATATCTGCAGTTTTGTGTAGTTCATGCTAACAAATTCTAAATGGGACTAAGACCATGACTTGACTGAGTTGAAAAGGAAGGAGGTACGTGTTTTAAGGACAAAACAACATTTGCAAAAATGTAATAGAAAATTGAAAGAAGTAAAACAGTTTTGCTTTGCTGGAATTTCTGGAATAATCTGGGGCACTAATGGTGGACTTCGGGTGATTACCATGTATCAATGTATGTTCATCAATTGTCACAAACGTACCACTGTGGTGGGGTATTATAAAGTGATAACCTGCTGTCAGGTCAAATGGGAGGGTGCTGGACTTCACCGTTAATTTGAAATTTGCCTAGATTATAAATTGAAAATGACCTTTCCCCATCTGTAAACAAATGATTTCCATTTTTAAAAAATTTATTTATTAGGGCTTCCCTGGTGGCGCAGTGGTTGAGAGTCCGCCTGCCGATGCAGGGGACGTGGGTTCGTGCCCCGGTCCGGGAAGATCCCACATGCTGCGGAGCGAATGGGCCCGTGAGCTATGGCTGCTGAGCCTGCGCTCTGCAGCGGGAGAGGCCGCAACAGTGAGAGGCCCGCGTACTGCAAAAAAAAAAAAAAAAAATTTATTTATTAAAAAAAATTTTTTTTCAAATTATTTCAATTAAAAAAACCCTAATTTAATTATAATTCTTCAACTTAGGAGAGATCTTTTTTTTTTTAAGATTTTTAAAATTTTTTAATGTGGACCATTTTTAGTCTTTATTGAATATCTTGCAATATTGCTTCTGTTTTATGTTTTGGTTTTTTGGCCACAAGGCATGTGGGATCTTAGCTCCCCAACCAGGGATCGAACCCGCACTCCCTGCATTGGAAGGTGAAGTCTTAACCACTGGACCGCCAGGGAAGTCCCACGATAATTTTCTATTTAAGAAAACATTAGTTTTTTTTGTTATATGAGATACACGAGAAAAATTTGTTTATTCTTAAATAGTGTGATCTCAACACATGTGAAGGTCAGTGTTCCTTAGATTGGTGTGTTGATAGCTTATTTCAAATCAATATTTTTTATTAAAACTAGACTTATGGGAATTCCTTGGCAGGTCCAGTGGTTAGGACTTGGCAGTGAAAGCGCAAAAAAAAAAAAAAAGCCTAGACTGCCAAGGCACTATTTGGCAGAAAATAATGTGATTTTCAAAACTTCACTTACATATTTAAAATAAACTTTATAATTTTAGAACAATTGTAATATCATAAAGATCATTTACCCCACACACAGTTTCTTCAATTATTAACATCTTAAATGGTACATTTGTCACAATTCATGAACCAATATTGCTAGATATTATTATTAACTGCAGTCCATAGTTTATTCAGTTTTCCATAGTTTTTACCAAATGTCCTATTTCTATTCCAGGATCCCACAGTACATTTAATTGTCGTGTCTTCTTAGGATTCTCTTGGCTAACAGTTCCTCAAATTTTCCTTGTTTATAATGACCTTGACAATTTGGAGGAGTACTGGTCAGATATTTTGTGGACTTCCCCTCAGATGAGCCTTGTTTGATGTATTTTTAAAATATGTTTGTTATTAAGGCAATATTTTTAGAGCAGTTTTAGGTTCATGACAAAATGAGGGGAAAGTACAGAGATTTCCTATCTACCCCCCGTCCTGCAACAGACTGGTACATATGCTACAACTGACGAAGCTATGCTGACACATGGTAATCACCTGAAGTCCATAGTTTACCTTATGGTTTAGTCTTTTTGTTTGTTTGTTTGTTTTTTGTTTTGTGTGTGTGTGTGTGTGTGTGTGTGTGTGTGTGTGTGTGTGGTACACGGGCCTCTCACTGTTGTGGCCTCTCCCGTTGCGGAGCACAGGCTCTGGACGCACAGGCCCAGCGGCCACGGTTCATGGGCCCAGCCGCTCCGCGGCATGTGGGATCTTCCCAGACCGGGGAACGAACCTGTGTCCCCTGCATCGGCAGGCGGACTCTCAACCACTGCGCCACCAGGAAAGCCCTATGGTTTAGTCTTGATGTACGTTCTGTGGGTTTAGGACAAATGTGTAATGGAGTGTATCTACCATTATAGTATCATATTTTCACGGCCCTGAAAATTCTCTGTGCTCTGGCTAATCACTGTTAACCCAACCCCCAACCCCTGGTAACCACTGACTTTTTAATTTTATTCTATTTTTTTACTGTCTCCATAGTTTTGCTTTTTTGTAGAATGTCACATAGTTGTAACTGTACAGTATGTAGCCTTTTCAGATTGGCTCCTTTTACTTAGTAATACGCATTTAAGGTTCCTCCATGTCTTTTCATGGCTTGATAGCTCATTTCTTTCTAGTACTGAATAATATTTCACTGTCTAGATGTCCCGCCATTTATTTACCATTCCCTTACTGAAGGACATCTTAGTTGCCTCGAAGTTTTGTCAGTTGTGCGTAAAGCTGCCATAAATGTCCACATGCACGTTTTGTGTGGGCATAAGCTT
Source organism: Phocoena phocoena (assembly GCF_963924675.1). Taxonomy (NCBI): domain Eukaryota; kingdom Metazoa; phylum Chordata; class Mammalia; order Artiodactyla; family Phocoenidae; genus Phocoena; species Phocoena phocoena. Next base: position 166,329,288 of record NC_089220.1, read on the forward strand.
TCAGTTCTTTAGGGCAAGTGCCAATGGGCACAATTGCTGTATCATTTGGTAGAAGTATGTTTAGTTTTTTTGTTTGTTTGTTTTATTTTTTGCGGTACACGGGCCTCTCACTGTTGTGGCCTCTCCCGTTGCGGAGCACAGGCTCCAGACGCGCAGGCTCAGCGGCCATGGCTCACGGGCCCAGCCGCTCCGCGGCATGTGGGATCTTCCCGGACCGGGACACGAACCCGTGTCCCCTGCATCGGCAGGCGGACCCTCAACCACTGCGCCACCAGGCAAGCCCGTATGTTTAGTTTTGTTAGAAACCACAAACTGTCTTCCAAAGTGGCTGCACCATTTTGCATTCCCGCCAGCGACGAGCTAGAGTTCCTGTCGTTCCACACCCTCGCCAGTGTAGGTGTGTAATGGTGTCTAATTGTTGTTTTAATTTCCATTTCCTTGATGACATGTGATGTGGAACATCTTTTTTATGCTTATTTGCCATCTTTATATCTTCTTTGGTGAGGTGTCTGTTCAGATCTTTTGCCTCTTTTTTTTTTTCTTTTCTGCGGTACGCGGGCCTCTCATCGCTGTGGCTTCTCCCGTTGTGGAGCACAGTCTCCCGATGCGCAGGCTCAGCAGCCATGGCTCACGGGCCCGGCTGCTCCACGGCATGTGGGATCTTCCCGGACCGGGGCACGAACCCGTGTCCCCTGCATCGGCAGGCGGACTCTCAACCACTGTGCCACCAGGGAAGCCCTGCCTCTTTTTTTTTTAGTTGGGTTGTTTGTTTTCTTATGGTTGAGTCTTGAGAGCTCTCTGTATAATTTCACTTACTTTTCACAACCGAAATACTCTACGTATTTTAAGATACCTTAAGTGCTATCATCAACTTTCAATTGTACAGGATTTCTTATTAATTTAGAATAACGTTTACGCTTCCTCTATTAATACAGGTTAGAAGGTTTATTTATTTAGTTTCAACAAATACATATTTGTACACATCAGATGAGCCAGGCAAGGACCCTACACTTAGAGTTTACAATTCAGGAACAGAGAATCGAAGGGAGGTATTGTTATAGATTTAATTTGATGGGAAACAAGGCAGAAAGTTTCAAGGACAATTAGCCCCTTAGGTCTTCCTTATCCTTGTCTGATTCTGGCTTTAGAGACTTCAGAAGTCTTCCCCAGACAGTTCTGTATTCTCTGAAGGAATGTTAAAAATCCTAATTCTGGGTAACTTTGTTTTACTCCAGACTCTGAGTGCTAAGGTTAGTTTCTCAAGCAAAACATTCTGTCCCCTCCAGGAATGGAAGCATGGATGAGCAGAAAATATCCATCTTCTCTTGATTCTCTTACTTAGCAGTATTGGAATAACGCCCTGGTCAGCTTTAAATCATAACGGGTGTGTGTGTGTGTGTGTGTAATTATGTTTGATTCAAGCAAATAATCCAGAATTCCCCAGTCCATGCCTGTGAATTTGGTTTTAATAGCATCCTGTACTTTACCTCTCAGAAGCTTTTCTCACTTGTCTTCAATTAGAATGTGAGGTCAGTGAGAACTTGGGTGAGTTAAAAAGGACCACATTGATATTTGAGAAGACGTAGGCTGACAAATCAAGTTTTTAATTACAGGAAATGATCAGACACTACTGTAGATGCAATTAAAGGCCTTTTTCTTTGGGGGAAGCTTGTTTGTCTTTTATATTTTTTTCCCTAATCTCAATATAAAAAATACTATACTCTTTCATGCTTATAGCCTGAACTCTATAACTTCCTGCTGTGAATATGGAAATGAATTTTGTCGAAATCAAAGAAATTAGTTAATAGGATTTTTTAAAGCCTGTTAGTAGAAGTGGTTTAACATTTTTAAAGAAAATGTTTGCTTTGTTCATGATTAAACTGAACTAGACATCTGACCTCTGATAATCTCTCAAATCCCATACCTCTCTTTCTGTAACCAATGAATTGCTTTAAATTTTACGAGTTGAGAATTGATTAAATAAAACCATAATTTGATTCTCCAAACTCGTTAAAATTCAAATGTATAAAGTATAGCTCACTTAACAACATGAGAGGTTTTTTTTTTTTCAGAACTTTTTTGTTTTTGTTTTTGTTTTTGCGGTACGCGGGCCTCTCACTGTTGTGGCCTCTCCCATTGTGGAGCACAGGCTCCAGACGCACAGGCTCAGCGGCCATGGCTCACGGGCCCAGCCGCTCCGCGGCATGTGGGATCTTCCCGGACTGGGGCACGAACCCGTGTCCCCTGCATTGGCAGGCGGACTCTCAACCACTGCGCCACCAGGGAAGCCCAGAACTTTTTTTAAAGTGAATTTCCTCCTGTGTACTTGTTGTGTTTTATTTTTAACATTTTTATTTATTTTTTTTACGGTACGCGGGCCTCTCACTGTTGTGGTCTCTCCCGTTGCGGAGCACAGGCTCTGGACGCGCAGGCTCAGCAGCCATGGCTTACAGACCCAGCCGCTCCGCGGCGTGTGGGATCTTCCCAGATCGGGGCTTCCGAACCCTCGTCCCCTGCATCGGCAGGCAGACTCTCAACCACTGCGCCACCAGGGAAGCCCAACATTTTATATTTATTTATGTAGGTATGTATTATTTATTTTGGCTGTGCCTGGTCTTAGTTGCGCCACAGGGGATCTTCGTTGTGGCATGTGGGCTTCTTAGTTGTGGCATGCAGACTCTTAGTTGCAGCATGCATGTGGGATCTAGTTCCCGGACTAGGGATCGAACCTGGGCCCCCTGCATTGGTAGCCTGGAGTCTTACCCACTGGGCCACCAGAGAAGTCCCTTGGTTTTCTTTTTAAATGGTCACTTTGGCATTTGGTAGCTACCAGAGAAACACGTGAGTTTAGAAGGGCATCTTAGGTCAATTCAAAAGCCTGGAGAAGAACTGAGTTGGCAGAATATAATATTGCCAGCTGAAATTCAACCAGCCTTTGAAATTTATTCTCATCTGAAAAGTACTACAGGATTTCAAAATAATGTAGCAGACATGCTACTTAGAAGCCCACTTCCTAATATTCCTCTAATTACACAGTTGCCAACCCAGCTTGTTTATTTGAAAGACATTGGGATGGAGGTTGGACAAAATATATTATGATTACTTTTCTTCCCGTGTATTATTTTAATTTGAAAATGTTAAAGTATATTACAGGGTATTTTCCTATTTCACAGATTTGTAAAACTAAGATTTTGATGGGCTTATGCTCCCAGGGCTAGATCTTCCTTTAGCTTTTTCTCCTATTATTCATTGCAATCCATACAAGGCAGCCGCCCTATGAGCATTTTCCCTGCATCCTCCTTGTGTTTACATTCCTACTGCATTTATGTACAGGCGTACTGTACTCCATGTGGGTTTGGTTCCCCGGTGCGTGTAAAGTTATATTCACACCACACTGTACCGTTAAGTGTGCAATAGCATTATGTCTTAAAACAAACAATGTGCGTACCTTAATTTAAAAAGACTTTGTTGCTAAAAATGCTAACCGTCATCTGAGCCCCCAGCGAGTTGTAATCTTTTTGTGGTAGTCACATCACAGATCACTGGTCACCCTGACACATACAGCAATAATGAAAAAGTTTGAGATATCGTGAGGATTACCAAAATGTGATACAGAGACATGAAAGGAGCAAATGCTGTTGGAAAAATGACCCTGATGGCCTTGCTCGACACAGGGTTGCCACAAACCTTCAATTTGTAAAAACAATGCAATTAGGTGGAGCAGAATAAAACAAGGTCTGCCTGCATTGGACAGCAGCCACGTGGCAGGCGGTGGAGCTGCACGTGTGGACAGTGCTCACCCCTTGCCCTCAAGCCTCTCGGGGGAGGTGGCACGGGGTTGCTCTATAGGATGCAGGTGCTGACTCTAGGGACAGAGCATGCAGTGGGACCTGCGCGGGGGACACCTCCCAAGGAGATGAGAGGCGACCAGGGAAGGTTGCCCAGAGACGCTGACCCTGAAGCTGATTCTTAAAGAATGAGTCAGAGTTTGCCAGACACAAAAGAGTCAAGGGGAAACAAAGAGTCACGATGTGTCCAAGAAATGGGCTATAAGTAGTTTAATGAGCCTGCAACTCAGCGTGTATGTGGGGACTCCTGGGAAGTGAGGGAGCTGGGGCCGGATTCATGAAGTGCTTGGACATCAGGTCAAAAAGTCTGGATTTCATCCTGTGCACAATGGGAAGCAAGTGAAAGATCATCCTTAGGGAAGCGATGTGATCAAATGCACATTTTAGACAAGTCCAACGAGAAGGACTTGAGTTTCATCTTATAAAAAGCAGCTTCTAGATGCCCTTCACACTCATATAGCTGCCATGTATGAATCCCCTACTGTGTGCCTAGGCGTGCCCAAATATCTTTTTTTCCCCCCTATACTCTTTATCCCTTTCTCTCTACTGGCTTTTATCTGCCTCATCCCATTCCAAGTTTATAAACATGACTAAGTCCAATGTTATAAATAAAATAATGATACTAAGACATTAAGGTGAGGGTATTGCCATCGCTGTTGGATTCAGCAATGATGAAGCCAGGCGACCTTGGAAAGAGCCGTTTCAGTTGAGGGATAGGAGCAGTGGGTCAGGAATTGATTGGCAGGTCAGGAAGGTGAAGTGGGGAATAGAGATGCTCTTTCTGGGAAACTTATGGTGAAAGGAAGGAGTTGAGCATAGAAGATTGTAAGAAGTGTGTGGTATCCAACAGAGCCTGGAAGGAGAGAGCCCGAAGGCATGAGAAAGTTGGTGGATGGATTTGTTTCAAGAGGGGAAAGGGGAGGCAGAGGAGGGATGGGAAGTTCTTTTCCACTGTCAGTGGAAGATGACTGGAGGCTGAATGTCGATTGTCTGTGGTGTGTTGGAAGTTGGGGAAGTCTTACCACCTGCCTTCGAGTTTTCCAGTGAAGATCTGCCGAGAATGGAGAAGAGGCTGGTGAGAAAGGTATCTGAAGGGAATGGGCAAGGTTTGAGGGAGTGTTTGTGTGAGAAGGAGAGGGACATGTCAAGAAGGACGATCACCAGTGCCCTGTGGGAGCCCAGCGAGGTTGGGGACCACAGGCAGGATGGGGCACCATGCAGCGAGGCTGTGGGGAACTTCCTTCAGCGTCATCAGCAGACCGGTGTGGGAACAGAGAAGGTTTGAGTGGAGGGTGAGGTTTGGTTGTGTGGGTCAAAGGAGATGAAGGGTTTGAGAAAAGTGTGGAGACGTGATAGATAACAGCATCCAGTCCATTTAGGAAGAGATGCTCAACAGGGAGGAGACTGTAAGAAGACAAGACATAGTCAGAGGAGGCAATTGTGAGAACTGAAAGGTTGTGATCAGAAGTGAGGATAAAAGAAAGCTGAACATTTCAGACCTGGAGTAGCAGTTGTGGAGAGCTGGCAAGGATCCTCTAAAGTAGAGACCCAAGGGACTTCCCTGATGGTCCACTGGTTAGGACTCTGTGCTTCCACCACAGGGGGCACGGGTTTGATCCCTGGCCAGGGAACTAAGATCCCGCCACCTGGGCTGCACGGCCAAAAGAAAAAGAGAGAGAGAGACCCAAGATCCTGGAGGCAAAGGTGTGCAAGGCTGGTCCTGAGGGCACCGGAGCACCCAGGGTGGTGGCAGAAATTAGAGTGAAGACAGAGAGGGGAGGAGCGTTCCAAGCATCGGTGAGCAATGGAGTCATTATCTGAAGGGGAGTAAAGATTCATGTAACATGGGGTGTGTTCCTCTGTAGAAGAAAGCTGCTTCTTTGCATTCAAAAAAATTAAATATAACTCTTAAAATCTGATTTTCATCACAATTTCTCACAATGGAAACGTGACCCAAAGTTAGCATCTATTGGAATTCTGAAAGTATCCTGAAAACCATGCCTGTAAACATCCCCTGTCATTCATCTCTCAGGTGAGGTTTTATAGGTTCCAAAAAAAGAGAGAGAAGGGGTAGTTCTCGCTCCTTTGCTGAGTTTCATCTTACTGGCATAATACAACAGGAAGAAGGCTTTTCAAAGCATGATATGAACAGACATTTCTCTTAAGACCTTTTATTTTGAGCGGATTAAAATCTGTCTAGTAGGGATAGCCAACTGTCCTCTCTTTTCAAAGCTTGGTTGCCATCCATCACCTGTATCGGTTGTTCTGTTTTATATTAAGTTGTTCAGTGCCACCACCTCCACCTGGGCTGCAGTTGGTGTTGGGATAGGAAGCATAGCCCCTGAGGTGGTCAAGGACAAGGGGACGCAGGCTGCCTTTTCTTACCACATACCCACTGGCAGCCCCAGAGCCCGATCCCCAGTGGGAGGGAAGTTCCTACCAGCTTTTATCTTAAAAACCCTTGACCAACCATCCCACTTCTTCTGTTCCTCCCATTCCTCCTTGGCACATGGGGACACATATTGTTTTTTTTATTTTTTAGTTTTTTAATGTTTGGCTGCGTTGGGTCTTCATTGCTGCACGTGGGCTTTCTCTAGTTGTGGCGAGCGGGGGCTACTCTTCGTTGCGGTGCGCGGGCTTCTCATTGCGGTGGCTTCTCTTGTTGCGGAGCACGGGCTCTAGGCATGCAGACTTCAGTAGTTGTGGCGCGGGGGCTTAGTAGTTGTGGCGCGGGGGCTCAGTAGTTGTGGCACACGGGCTTAGTTGCTCCTCAGCGTGTGGGATCTTCCTGGACCAGGGATCGAACCTGTGTCCCCTGGGTGGGCAGGAGGATTCTTAACCACTGGACCACCAGGGACGTCCCTGCATGGGGACACTTATAAGGCAGTCTTTGCGGACAGTGACATTTATGTTCCTGTCTACTCATGAACTTTTCTCAGAAGTATGTTTTTGGTCAAACTGCAATGTTTATTTCTATGTACTACCACAGAGTTAGTATTAACCCATTTCATCTTGCTTTACTACCCCCATTTGAACAGAATCCTACAAAGGATCATATATCCCTTGCAGATTTTTAAAATCAGGAGCTACTGTTAAAATGCAAGGGATCCCCAGAGTCTAAGACTGAAGGCTTTAGTTTCATCTACTACATGTGAAATTCTCCCGTATATATACACAGGGCTTTAGGTAAATCATAGTTAATGTGTGTCCCTACTTCTCTGGCAACATTAGAGGATTTTTATTTAGTGGCTTAAACATTCAATAATATTTGAAACACTTTGTCCGGGTTTCTAACGGAGATGCTTTGATGAGTCCTCCAGCTCTTGTCTAATCAGGAAAGACTCATGGGAGAATTAAGGAGAGCGTGTGTGAGAAAATAAAACAGTCAAAACAATGCATTATTCTGAGTATGAAGTGGATTATTATGATGGTATAAAAAAAAAAAAAAAAGGACCCCAAAGGATTAAGTTGATGCAGTTTGCAGTGAGGACTAAATTGTCACCACAGTTTGCTGTGGGCATTGGTTAACTGATGGAAAACTCCAGAAGATGGGTCCAAGAGGCACTGAACTGGACCCACGTGGACCAATAACCTGGAGCTCAGCCGCAGACTCTGCCCCTCCAAGTGTGCCTTCCTCTGCCCTGGCAGCTTGGGCTGGTCCAGCACACTTTCCCCAAGCCCCTCGTGGTTCTGGTGCTGGAGAGGGCTCTGCTTGCCTCCCTTGTCAGAAGGCAAAGGGTTTGTTCCATGAACTGCGACCAGGCTAGAGGGAAGGGTGGGAAGGCTGTGCGTGTCCCGACGTTTCATCTGGAGTTAAACGTACGCCATTAACTTCTTAACAGCCTGGCGGGACTTGCCCCAGACTATCCCTGGTGCACTGCTTATCTGCAGCGGCATTACATGTGTAGTTAATGTACTGGCTCCAAAAATTGGGAGAACTGTTGCACTGCTCTGTCTCCCTGATAAGGAAAGACTCCCAGGTCGTGGTTGAGGTGGACCGTCTGAAGAGATCAAAGCCTGAGTCAAGTTAAAATTCAGGACGTTAGCTCCTGAGTGGCAGACAGTGCCTACTGCGATGGGGAGGGGATTCAGAGCACATCCTTGGGTTTAAGAAGAAACAAACAAACAAGCAAAAAAGCTGGTTTAAAATATTCTTATTTAAGTAATCTCTAGAAATATACAGACATCTAGGACTTTAGTCGCGGCAGCCTATGAACCAGAAATCTGACTCCTGCTTGCTGCAAGTTGCACCTCAAAATGCATCTAACTGTAAGCTCGGAAAGTCTTTTTCAAGGGCAGTAACTAAATGAACTCTGTCTTGCCCTCTCCGCCCCTGCACTCACCGCCCCCCTCCCCGCCTTCTCCTCCCTTCCCTCTCACTAATCAGAGGAAAGCACCTGACATTTTGCATCTTTCATTGTACGCCCGGGAAATGATACAAATGCTCAGGGACTTTTCTTCTACCTTGTCATCAGGTGTGTTTGTTGGGCTTGGCAGCCATCAGGATTAGAGGGACTCAACTTAAAAGCTTCCACTGTGGATCTCCACCCCCAGCATGTGCGTGGGGCTTAGAGGTCCAGGATGTCTTGTGTGTGGGCTTCAGCCTCTGAAGCCCCCTGTTGTCTGCTCTTCATCAACTGCATCATCAACAGTGTCTTCAATTAATGGCTTCTCTCTACCAGCAGTCACCTTGGTGCCCATGAAGGAAGCTAACACGTGGGACAGAGAAAACCATGCAGGGTCTGTTTTATGAGCATCGCTAGCACCTGTCGTGAGAGTCCCCACAGCCGTCCTTGTCATAGTCTGCTTCCCCCAGGGGGATGCGGGTGGTGGGGCTTCATCTCTGCCAGGTTGGTCCAGACAGTTTCCTCCTCTTTCATGTACATTTCACTCTTTCCCTCCGCTAGTTTGCATCCATTCAAGTTCTTAATGCAACTGTCTACTCAGATAAATACTTCTTTTAAGAGTCAATCAGTTAAAGACTCCCATTTTTTCTTTTTGAATTTTATTTTATTTATTTATTTTTTATACAGCAGGTTCTTATTAATCCATTTTATACATATTAGTGTATATATGTCAACCCCAATCTCCCAATTCATCCCACCACCCCCTTTCCCCCTTGGTGTCCATACGTTTGTTCTCTACATCTGTGTCTCTATTTCTGCCCTGCAAACCACTTCATCTGTACCATTTTTCTAGATTCCACATACATGCATTAATATACGATATTTGTTTTTCTCTTTCTGACTTACTTCACTCTGTATGACAGTCTCTAGGTCCATCCATGTCTCTGCAAATGACCCACTTTCGTTTCTTTTTATGGCTGAGTAATATTGCACTGTATATATGTACCACATCTCCTTTATCTATTCGTCTGTCGATGGGCCTTTAGGTTGCTTCCATGACCTGGCAAGACTCCAGTTTTTTTATGTCAATGAGATGGAGACAGAACACTGACATGACACATTTTCCATTCCTCGAGGGGCGTGCCGTTTGCTGCTTCCATTAGGCAAATTCATGGCTGCTACACACGCTCACACCGAGGAGAGAAGACACTACTGAATATGTATTTCATAAACAGAAATGCAGTCGGTGTATCTGTTTCCTTAATGTTAGAACATGGTCCTACTGCCCCGTACAATTCCACAAACTGCTTCAGCGCGAAATTATTCCTTAGAAGAATTTTCACCTAATTGAGATTTGGAAAGGAACATGGATACTTTCCGATCTCCATTCGCTTCACTGCACATTTCAGGGGCTTCTGCTGTCTCTTGCTGAGAGGGGAAAGCAGTCAGTGGTCTGAAACTTTACTTTAAGATCCAAAAGGTGGACACAGTTTGGAAATCGTCCACATTACCGTGGTGTCAAATCACAAGATATCAAGCCTGACAATGCGGAAATTGGGGGATTTAAAGTAATAATAATTTCTACCTTGGAACACCTTGCATCCTCCCACCCTGTGAACTAATGTTTTGGAGGCAGCCTCTTACTCTTTTTCAAAGCCAGACCCTTTTCTCTGGAAATACATCTTTCTAAGGTGACCTAAAACTAACAGAGTGCCCGGCATGGGAGTCAAGGAGAATGTGCCTTAATGACACTGAGACCAACTCTTCTGAGAATGAAAAATGACGGAGTATTTTGTGTTAGATGGGACATGATTCATTAATAACCAACTTAAATTTTAAGTCTCTAGAAGAAAAAATGACAGCATTTCTTAGTTATTTCTGATATAGTCCAGGAATGAGTGCTCCGTGACCACTATAACTTTTAATTCATGTACTTATCTGTTTTTCCCAGACCTTTTAAGAAATGCTTATAGCTTTGCTTGTCAAATCGGGAGAAGGTAGATCATTATTCAAAGGAAAGCCCAATATAGGAAATTCAGATATAAATGGTTCAGCATTTTTTTTCTTGTCAAAGATTTATGACCGTCTCTATTTCAGACCTTCCTTAGCACTCTCTGGACTATTTCAGTAGCCTCTTCATTGGTCTGGAGCCTCTGTTTCTCATCCTTCATCCCTCTGTCTGTCTCTCCCGCTGCTCTGTGGATAGTTGTCATGAGCTCGGATCTAGATTTCCTGACTGGGTGTCCTGGGTGCTTCTCAATCTTCTTTCAGCCTGACTTTCCAACGCCGTCTTCCACCATTCTATTCAAACCTCCGGTAGTCATTACCTCCCAATGGGGAAGAGACCTCTCCTTCCTCACCTGAGTACATCACACTTTTTGATGCTGTCCCTTGTTGGCCTTGGTCCCTCTGCCAGCCCTAGCCTCTCTGTGGCCACGTGCCCAAGCCTACATCCACTAAGGGACCAGCCCAAATGCCACCTTCTTCACCATCTCTCCCCAGACACCCAACCATCCCCAAGTCAGGAGTCATTCTTTGACCTTGAATAGCGCCTTATGTGTTGTGTCGCTCTTAGAGCAGGTAGCTCTTCTGTTTGCTTGGAAGGTATATATATATCTCCTGACCTAAACCATGAGTTCTTAGGAGGCAGGGTCTGTGTTTGTTTATTTGATTCCCTGAAGCTCCTTGTTACTCAAAACATGGTCTGCTGACCAGCAGGGTCAACATTACCTGGGAGCTTGTTAGAAATCCAGAATCTCAGTCCCCATCCCTAATCTGACGAATCAGAACCCACGTGTTAACAAACCCCCTGGGTGATTACAACACACATGAAATTTCAAGAAGCTCTGCTCTGTTACGTTGCGCGGACCCTGGTGTGAAGCAGGCACCCCCTGGATATTTGTTAATGACTGGGTGGCATTGAAAGCTGAGGTTGTTCTCATTGACTTATGGGAAGATTATCTCATAATCAGACGTCGAAAATATAACTCAGCATACATCATTTTTCTGTGACCATCTTTAGTCTTAAATCATGAAGACCCTTTTCTCCTTTTAAAATCTTTGATTTGTGACTTTCAGGTCACCTCAGTCGTTGTTTGGGGTTTTTTTGTTGGGGGGGGACGGGTTGGGTTTTGTTTTCTGTGTTTTTTTGTTTTTCATTAAAAAAAAAAATCCCCTCACAGGGCAGTACTGTATTGGCCTTAGGTGAATGAGTATAGAAAGAAAGCTTGCTAATTGGGTCTAAATATAGATTATGTGCAAAAAATAATAGCTAACGTCTGAAAATAAGCATTCACATGGCGTGTATCGTGTTGTCATCTTGGCAGCTGTTTCTTTAGTCAGGGACAACTAAAGGCTAAGGGGATGCTCTCTGTCACTGTGTCAAAGGCCGAGTGATCCATTTCACACATGTTTGCTAAGAACCACGGAAGAAGATAAATGACAATATGATATGCCGAGATTTTTAAAGTGCTGAAGAATTTGATATTAAAGTTTCCTTTGCTGCCTGGGAATAAAAGGAGAACCGAGAGAAACTTGTAAAGTAAGGAGGGGCATTGCTACAGCTTAGAGCAGTGGAAAGCACCACCCATTGCGAGGCCATCTCTGCTTATCACAACAGCTAGGGGGGTAGCATTTGCATGGGCGCCACCCAGGGATGCTAGATGCCCTGCAATGCATAGGGTTGTCTCACGCTGTGAAGAATGGTCCCCTGTGAGGCCACGACTTCAGAACACACTGGCCGGATGTTTCGGGGAGGGGGTGTGAAAAAGTGTTTATATCACTAAAATCTAAACCTATTTTGTATATTTTTTGTATTTTTATATTTTTATTTATTTATATTTCATATAAATAAATGTTTTATGTAAAATGTTTATATACATGTACATATATATATATTTGTGTGTGTATATATATATATGTACATATTAGTATACGTATGTATACAAAAAGCATTTTAAATACATGCTGAATTTTCCAGGAACGTGACCACCATATTAATTGAGAGGATATTATTCCTTGTTTTATTTAGAACTTTTCTATATGTTTATTTCAGAAAGCTCATGTCGCGGCTCCTGTCGGTCTGCATGGGTAGCTGTTAAATTCATACTGGTCTCACGTAGAGGTGCCAGCATCCTCCTATTTTTTATTTCTTTCTTTCTTATTTTTGGCTGTGCCACGTGGCATGTGGGATCCTAGTTCAGGATTTCCAGTCCAGCAAATTTGTGACTTTCCCGTGGCAGCTTAAGTGCCATTGACACACGTTAGCTGTTGTTGCTGCCGTTGTTTTTGAGAGTCACTACAATTTTATGAAGGAAGAGGAGATGAGAAAAGCTATTTCCTCAGGCACTCTTTTCCTCCAGGTATTCCTCAATCATCCCAGAACCCACTTGGTGCTGAGTTCTATCCTGCAGCCACAGGGCTTTTCTCTCTAGATTCCACCTGTCGCCTCCTTAGGAGACTTAACTAGAATTAAGTCTCCCTCCCACTCCAACTTCCCTGCCTCCCCCGCCAAGCCATTCCTGGTTTCCTTCTCTTTGTGCCTCCAGAACCTAGGCAAGCTTGGATCCAGCAACAACTCTGCCTATAGATTTTTTCCTAATTGGTTTAATTTCAGATATAAAAAGGGTGGACTTCCCAAGTGTTCCAGATCTTTTTAAGAGTGACTTCACTTTTACCTTGGGGATGCTAAGGCTGTGCCAATAGTGATGCTTTGCTGCCTCTTCCCCTCCCTCCTGGGGACGTCTGGAGTCGGGGTGGGGATTACTGGAGACAATGTGAGTTTCTAAGACAACGTGAGCTACTATTTTGCATTAAAATTCCTTTTACATGATAATAACGAAATGAATCCCCTGCTTTGTAGAGAAAAGAGATGGCTGCTTAGGTCACTTTTGGAAGAATTATTTCAGATTTCTTTTGAAAGTTAAATGCTCATCCTTAGACGTGACACCATGGCCCCTTGAGTCTATTCTGACCTTTCTGTCCATGTTTTTTTTTCTTCTCCACCTCTTTATTCACTTGTCACAATGTGTTCACAGGTTCCTTCTGTTCATGTCTTTGGCAAGATTGTCTTCGGTTAAGTGTGGTATAAATATATCCCTCTCCGGTCCCATTACAAAGGCTGCTCTTAGTATTTCAACTCTTGTCTGAGTTTTGGGTGACATCTACCTTCTTCATGCTGCTTCAAAGCTTTGGCATCTCAGCCAGTAAAATCCAGCGCATCTGGGGCAGATAACGCCCTCTGCTCTGATATTCTCTTTGGTCTTGGTGTGTTAAAGTTAGACCCAGGTCATTATTTTTGTAACAATGACATTTTCATAATGCACTAAATAATGAAGTGTTAAGAACACCCAGAAAAAGCCTTAAAGATGCCTAGAACATCTCCTGAAGCATTTAATATTAAGGCTATTAACTTTTTACATCTCTTTTTAAATATAAATTGATCATAAAGCATATTGAAAGTGACTTTACACCAAGGTATTCAGTATCAGGAAAAGCGACATTTAATTGCAGTCTGCCCCAGATCATTGCAGTCCCATGCCCAGCTCCGGCCTCCGTGCTCCAAGCACCTTCCACTTCGAATCCCAAATAGTCCTAGGTCTTCTCTCTACCTCTCCCCAAAGCCCAACCCTCTCCACCTGCTGAAAAGCCAGCCAGGTCCACGATCACCCTAGCTGGAGAGTGGTTTGCCCTTTTCCGAATTCCACAAGTCTTTTGCTGGCAAAACTGGCAACAAAGTTGCCACATTCACTGTTTTATAGTCACACTCTAGCTTCTTGAATATAATACAGTAGAGACTCCATGAGGGCAGGCGATGACCAGTTGCTGTTTCACTCTCCCGTGTCTAATACCCAGCTCGTCAGTCACTACACAGTGTGTTTTGAATGACGAATCAGATGGACATCTCTTCTGCACTAGCTATAGAGTAGCATGTGAGTTGACGTTTTTAAACGGAATCCTTCAGAGAGACAAGCTCATTGTTTAAAAGAAGCTTTCAGAGAAGGCAAATGATTCTTTTTTTTAGCGTAATGAGTCCCTATCTAAATGAACTACCTTTGATCTGGCATTTCAGCTATTATATACAACTTGCTTCTCTTATACCCTTTAATTTATTCAGCATGTATTTAATAAAAGCATATCACATACCACTGTGCAGGTGGGGGAACACAGTAGTGAACAGGACAAAGGACCCGCCCTCTCGGCACTAACTTCTCAGAGAAGAGGGGCAGGCAATACACAAATCTAAGAAATGCCATGTGGTATAAAGGCTGTGTAGGAAAATAAGGTGGGATAAGGGAAATGGAGAGACAGGGGGTGCTTTTTATAGAGGAGGAATTTCAAATGAAGGGATAGTCTGAGCAGAGACCAGGGAGGACAGAGGGTGGGAGGCCCCCAGGTGGGTATCCGTCAGAGGAAGAGCCCAGGCTGCAGAGAAAACAGCAAAGGCCGGGGCTGGGCAGTGGGCGTCTGAGGAACAGGGTGCAGGGAGGCCATGTGGCTGATGTGGCTGAGGGACCGGTGTGGGGTGGGTCTTGAGACAGAGCTGGGCAAGGTCAGTAGAGCTAAGGGGCCGTGGTAAAGACTTGGGGTTTTAGTTAAGAGAGGCTGTCATTGGACATCTGGAGGACCTACATACTGTTGTGGAGAGTAGTCTGTAGAAGCAGGAAGACCCACAGGAGCCTCCTGAATAGGAGACGACAGGGACCATGACTAGGGTGGTGACTTGAGGGGTAAGAAGCCATCAGACCCTGGTTCTTAGAGGTGATGGGATTTGCTGCTGGCCAGACTGTGGACCTTCTTCCCATGAGAGGAAGAGGGAAGTCAAGAGTAATCACAAACAAGGTTTGGTTTTAGCAGCTGGAAGATTCATGTTTTCATTGACTGACGCGGGGCAGGTCTGAGGAGGATTGAGTTTGAAGGACACACTCAAGTTGGGTGTCAGACGGATTGTCGAACATCCCAGACTGTTAGCTGTGGGTCTTTCTTCCAAAACTGTGAGTCCTTGAATTCGAGGTCATGTCTTGGTCATCTTTTTGTTCTCCTGTTAATTTGCAGAAGTTCTCGCTCACAGGACCCCTAACACTTGCGTTTGAGTTCATGCAATTCAGATTTGCATACGTGGGAGTTTCTGAAAGTGGCCTGTGGTTTCACTTGCATTTTCGGATTCCTTGTCATCATAATCTGTAAAAGCAGAGAAGAGACAGTTGGAAAAAAATGCTGTATGAAACTTGCTGGAAACGGGTAGAACCAGAAATGATGCTGACAAGAGGTTTCGAAGTACAAAATAGATAGTACTCAGACCAAATATAAATAAATTAGCATAAATCATCAATCTCTGATTTCCATGCCTGTCTTCTCCGAGTTGGCTGACTCAACAGCTGCTTCTGTGACTACAGCTGTATAATTCCTCCACATTTCCTTTTTGCATGGAAAAAGTATTCCAGTTTGTCATTGCTTCAATATTTGCAGTTTTATATTAGGTTCTCATTTTTAATTTTTTGGGCCTGACCATGTGCTTAAGAAAGCCATGCAACTGTCATCCATTCTGAACTGTTTTGTTTTCACTTGGGGTTTGGTTTTAGGTCCAATTGGGGTTTTATTATTTGCCCTTGGGGTTCTCCAGGCTTGGAAATGCTTCTCTCAGTAAACTTCCCGCCTGGTTGAAACTTGCAGGACGGTGGGGATTCCAGGTAGAGAAAGCCCTCACAGTCAGAGGGAAAAGCAAGGTGAGGGCAGGTGCCTAGTTTGTTGTGGTTGCAACATAAGCTTCATAGGGAGTGTGAAGAGAGTGAAGACCACGTGATGAGAAGGTAATAAAGGTCATTACGGGGACTTCCCTAGTGACGCAGTGGTTAAGAGTCGCCTGCCAACGCAGGGGACACAGGTTCGATCCTTGGTCTGGGAAGATCCCACATGCCACGGAGCATGTAAGCCCGTGCGCCACAACTACTGAGCCTGCGCTCTAGAGCCCGCGAGCCACAACTACTGAACCTGCGTGCTGCAACTACTGAAGCCCGCGCGCCTAGAGCCCTTGCTCCACAACAGGAGAAGCCACCGCAGTGAGAAACCCGCGCACCACAACGAAGAGTAGACCCCGCTCGCCGCAACTAGAGAAAGCCCGCGTGCAGCAATGAAGACCCAATGTAGCCAAAAATATATAAACAAACAAATACATTTTTTTTTTACAAAAAAGGTCCTTATGGGCTATGCGAAGGAGTATAGAAAATGAGGAGCTTCAGACACTTAGAGTCTGGAAGTACTGTGATGAGATTTGTATTGTAGGCAAAGCTGCTTTGACTGCCATAGGAAGAGCAGACGGGTGGGGGAGACAGGTAAGAGGTTCTGGTGATGAAGGCAAAAGATGGTGAAGGTCTTGTAAAGTTCTTATAGACCAGTGACTGGCACGCATTCAATAATATATCAGTCTTTATAAAATAAAATTAAACAAATGAGAGTAGAAATGCTTGTGATGGGGAGAACACCACATTAGAGAGACATCTTACAGGTAGGATGATTACAGCATCTACTTGGGTGAGTGGTGACATCATTCCAGGACAAGGAGCAGGTGGGGTCACGGGGAGGTTGACCAGATGCCATAGTTCTGCCTGGACATGCGTTCTCCTTGTGGAGCCCATGGAGCATCCATTAGACAGCTGGCAGTATAGCTCTGGGACTCAGCTGAGACTTTGGCTTGGACGGACATGTTTGGGGCATGTTTAGAAGTCTTCAACATCTAGATAGGAGAGAAAGAGATCGCTCCAAAAAAGGAAATAAAGCAAGGAGAGTCTCTTATCATAGCAATGAAGTTAAAAAAAGGTATCTCCAAATTCTTTTTTTTTTTTTTTTGCGATACGTGGGCCTCTCACTGCTGTGGCCTCTCCCATTGTGGAGCACAGGCTCCGGACGCGCAGGCTCAGCGGCCATGGCTCACGGGCCCAGCCGCTGCCATGGCATGTGGGCTCTTCCCGGACCGGGGCACGAACCCATGTCCCCTGCATCGGCAGGTGGACTCTCAACCACTGCGCCACCAGGGAAGCCCCAAATTCTTGTTGATATAACCTCTTATTAAGATCTTCTGGCTAACCTACTGGTACCTGTTCCAGGAAAATAGTACCTTATTATTATTTTTTTTTTTAAAGAATAGAAGCTACTTATTTGATCACCCTCCAGGCAGGGCTAGGTGGTGTCACTGTCAACAGCTTAATAACGTGCCCTTTCTACTCTGAAGACCCACCACAACTGACCTGGAAGTTCAGTCTTCACAGAGGATCAGTGCATGATCCAGCTTCCCCAGAGCACCGGTAAGCTACAACTTTGGGCATGGCTGTTCCATTTTTGATATTGTACAACCCTCAGTGGTACGTGAACCTTCTGGCATCTTAAGGAGTTGAAGTAGAGAATCATTCTGCTCCCAACCTAAGTGCCACAATAGATGACCAGACAGCCTCCTCTTAACAGCAGTGTAGATCCCCGAAAGATGTGATGGAAGAAGAATAAGTGCGTATGTACGTGAATTCTCTCCAAAACTCCATGGCATGGTATTTAAAGCTGCCTCTCTGGGCACTGGCGTGTCTTAGTGACTTGCAGGTAGAGTCGGCCTTTAGCAGGAGCGATTCTCTGAAGCCGTAGCGTGCATCAGGGCAGGCTGGACGCATATCACATACGTGCCTGGGAAGCATTGCTTTCAGCGGCAGCATCTTCCAAGTGATAAAAATAACTTTGCTTTGGTCAGTAGCCCTGGAGCCAGGTGTCTCCTTTCACTTCCTGTTCTCTGTTGGGTCCTGCAAATGGACATCTCGTCTTCCACAGTCTGGAATGTGGCATTTCTGGTCTCGCCACTTTAACTGTCTAATATCTAGCTGTCTAGTCTCCTCTTGTTGTGTATTTTGAGGGTCCTCTCCTCTTGAACCTTTGCATTTTACATCCTCATGTCTACTGCTTATTCCTGCAGGGGGAGATTGACAGCTCTCCGCCTGCCAGACACTCGATAACCTAGGTGTTTATACTTTGATTTCTGTCATGTCCCCACTTTTTAAAGCCTAATCTGTATAACTATGGGGCAACAACTTTCCTGTCCGTGATTCTCTTAAAAGTCTTACTTTATCTTATTCCCCCGTCACAGAAGCTTCTTTCTGGTCCTCTGTTCTGATAATAGATGTATTTCCTGCACAATATCGGATCATCTTTTAGATTCTGAAGTTCTTCACAAGTCTCCTTTTTGAAACTGTTGTTGACCCGTGAGTCTAATTTCTTCTTTTCCACGAGCTCCAGGTCAGACTCCTTCTCAAGGGTTCTTACGTTCTAAAGCCTTTGTGAGCTCGGAGGGATGGATGGTGGGTGTGAATAATCCCTGAGAGATGTGGCTGCTGGTAGGGTTATTTCTGTGTCAAGCTTCCCACTGTCAGACCTGGAAAAGAGCTGACGCTCTGGGGGGCCGCCTTCGTGTAGACACTGCCCAATCCCATGCTCTCTCTCTCTCCTTCCTTCCCGTTGAGATGGAATTGTGTCCGTCTGCACCCAGCACGCCAGAGCAGGAAGGCTGTCTCACTCCCCGTGGAGAAAAACCTCCCATGGACCTGCTAAAGTAACTGCTGAGTGGCTTTTTATTGTGGGAAACACAGGATGGTTAAGTCTCCTGAGTCCTAGGTTGCTAGTCTATAGGTTTGTCTGGCGTGAGCCCTAGAAAATTCCTCTTGATTTCAGCAGCCATATTTAACTGACCGTTGACATTTAAAATTGTAAAAGAAAACTATAGCCCAAGATAATTGGATACAATAAACCAATTTATCTTATCTGTGAGGACATGTCAAAACTGTGGTTTGGGGACTATGTCCTTTATTGCTAGGCAATGTATGGAGCCTTCCTTGTGAACCCCTGGTTCTTCCTCCCCATCATTTCCTCAGCCATGTCCCTTCTCAGCCTCCTGTGCTAACTGATAGCACATGTGTTTCAGAATGGAACCTGGAAAAGGAATGTATAGGGCCTCGTATGGAAATGCCATTCCAGATTCCATACGCCAATCGATAATACACTGGCTAGACTGTTGAGAGTCACCCCAGAAAGGAGGAATTTGGATTGGAAGGGAATCAAAGGAATTGTGGACCTAGCATAATTGATTGCAGTGAAGCAGTAATGGGGTGGTCTGGACAACTGGACGCAGGCCAAGTTCAAAATCACAAGCAATTCCCCCTACCCTCTGAGAATGAGGTGAGGTCTTCTGAATGGAGAACAGGGCGAGTCATCAACCTTCTTATGGTTTAATTCAAACCTGGGCCCTGAGCTTTGTCTGTTGTTTTTTGAAAGGGACAAAGGTGTTGAATCCAGCCAGAAAAACCTGTGCTTATCTGTCCAATTACTTCTTTTATCCCCCCTGCCCTTCTCTCTCAGAAACAGGATTCTAAAGTAAGTTCTTGGTTGTGTCTGATAAATGTCAGCTGATATCCAGGGCTCATTTATTTTCTTTGTCCCAGGCATAATGTCTAGCATAACATACTTTATAAATGAGTGAATAGCAATCGTGTGAAAAAATAGGGAAAATGTTAGTGGGTGGAAGAAAGAGTGAAAACAAATCCTGGTGTTAAGAAGAAAGAGTTGGCCCTTGATGCCATGGTGGAAGCAAGATGGTATGACTGTGGGGTTACCAAACTCTATTCCATGGAACAGTAGAGCATCTCACACGCACACGCACAGAGGCTTCCATGATGTGACAAATATCGCACACTGTATCACACTGTGGGATCCACAGTATAGGTTTGCATACTGAAGTCTCTGAAAAGACCTGCAATGAGGACAACCTGATTAACCTTTATTTAACTCAGCCTTTCTCCCAACATATTTGCCTGTGGAATTCTCTGCCTTACATCTCCTTACATCCAGACCCACTGAACATACTTTGGCCAACACTGGTAGAAATATACAAAATTGTCATAGACTTGAGTCCAGCTGACCTCGGTTTGAATCATGGCTACCATTTTCTGTGTGATCCTAAGTCGAATTAAGGAAGCTCTAGTCTCCTGTTTCCTCATCTACAAGATCAGGATAATGTCCACTTCCTGAAATAAGAGAATTAAAGCAGGTGATGGAGATAAACCATCTTCTGGGCACCTAGCACAGGCTGACTCCTTTGTGGCTACTTACTCCCACACTGATGCACTGCATTTCTCTGTACCACACTGGTACCCACATACAGGGGCTTCTTAGGATGCAGCCTATTCTCCTCAATCCTTACAACCAGTGGCAGACAAATTGTTGTTTGTGCTTGTAAAGTGTGAATAATTAGTCTTTTTTAAGAAACTGCTTTCCCAAAGGAAAATTATGGCAGAGAGCACATAGTTACTTTTACATTTGTTGGTGCTATTGGCTCCTAAATTCTGGCATCATTATTGTCCAGTTTTTTTTCTTGGCTCTCCAGATTCTTCTCAATTGGATATTAGAAAGGAAAAGTCTTTCTGGAAATGTCTTATTAACCCACCAAATAAATGGCTGTTCAAAAACTATACGTAACAAGAATACCAGCCATGAGCATTTGTTTCGCTTCTACCATGTACCAGGCACTGCTCAGAACTCTTTATATGTATAACTCATTTAATCCTTACAGCAACCCAGTGAGTATGCCCTGTTCTCTGCATTTTGCAGATGAGGAAACTGAAGCTTTCAGAGTACTATGTCCAGGGCCACCAGGTAATGAAAGATGATGATGACTCTGAGTGACTCTAGTCGTGTAGGTTAGCACAGACAAGGACAAGCTGAAGATTGGAAAGCCAGCTCGTGGTCAACCTTGAGGTTGTTATTTTCTTGCCTAGTCTAGGTGAAAACTTTTCCTTTTTTTTAGGAAATAAAAGTTATGTATCCTATATTAGTCGGGGTTCTCTAGAGGAATGAACCAACAGGATATATATATATATACACAGATACATACACACACACACACATATATATAAAGAAATTTATTATAAGGAATTGGCTCACTCATTTACGGAGGCTAAGATTTCCCAAGATCTAGAGTTAGTAAGCTGGAGACCCAGGAGTGACAATGGGAGAAGTTCCAGTCTGAAAAGGGCAGGTGTAAGACCCAGGAAGGGCTGATGTTTCAGCTCAGGTCCTCAGGCAGGAAAACCAGCTGTCCCAGCTTAAGCAGAAATGTAGGAAGAGTTCCCACTTATTCTTGTGAGTGAGAGGTCAACCTTTTTGTTCTCTTCAGGTCTTCAGCTGATTGGTTGAGGCCCACCCACACTAGGGAGGACAGTCTGCTTTACTCAGTCTTCCCACTCAAATGTTAATCTCACCCAGAAAACACCCTTGCAGACACACCCAGAATAATATTTAACCAAATATCCCGGCCCCTTGTGGCCCAGTCATACTGACACATAAAATTAACCGTCACACATCCCATGGTTTGAAATCACAAATTAGACATCCTCCTCTCTTGTTTCTGTTTTCAAGCAGACCAGTCGAACCCAGTGAGGTTCTACTGAATTCAGAGACCTCATTCCAAAGGTTCCTCCAAAACTTTCATAAGACATGCATAATTGAATATTGTCAAATATTCAAATGTCAATTGCTAGTAATTTAAATACATAAAGTTTGAGCAGGGGGTCTCCTTAAGTCAAAAGCTACTGTTTCCCATAATGCCAGCAATCATAATAGGGGAGCCCAGGCTCTCTGGGGGGATCCATAGTGACCCCAAATTCATAGCTTTGTGCTCTGCATGTGTAATGCAGCCCCAGGATCAGATATGCGTTAGGTCATAGCCTGTGCCCTGTGACCATTGGGAGGATGAGTGAGACTGATCTATGTTGGCAGAGGTGAGGAAGGAAACTTTCTTTCGCCAGCATCTTGAAGGCAGTGAACTGACCTTAGTTGGACACGTGTCTGAGCTTCATACCTGGCCTTGTACACAGGAGTCAAGTAGTAAATATTGGCTGAAGGTATCAGTGATTTTGTAGGTATCCGCTGTAATCTTCTTTGATATTTGCTTGGGAGACGGTGATGAGAAAAAAAGACCGCGGACCAGTACAGAGCTGTTTTCTGAGTGAATCAGTGACGCCAATTATGTTACATTTCTTAGCCCATGGTTGCAGCTGTATGTAACTATTTCTACCTGATTACCTGAATCACCTTCAAACCCTGATAACTGATTCCGTGCAGGGCAGTACTGCAGCGGCGGCCTCTCAGTTTGAGTTAGGGTTCCTTATATCTCACTAAGAGACACATATTCTTCTGGAGTCAGGGTGTTAAAAAATCATTTGTCTCTTTTCTGTCATCTGGGAAAAGCAAGGCTGTTCCAGAAAATAAAAATGTCTCCTTTTTTACTTCCTAAAGGTGAGAAAGAAATGTAGTTGGAATGGGTAGGGATTTTTTTTTTTTTTTTTTTTTGCAGTACGCGGGCCTCTCACTGTCGTGGCCTCTCCCGTTGCGGAGCACAGGCTCCGGACGTGCAGGCTCAGCGGCCATGGCTCACGGGCCCAGCCGCTTCGCGGCATGTGGGATCTTCCCGGACCGGGGCACGAACCCGTGTCCCCTGCATCGGCAGGCGGACTCTCAACCATCGCGCCACCAGGGAAGCCCAGGTAGGGGCTTTTTATAGACAAGAAAAGTGACGGATTTGACAGATGACTCCTGAGCTTTGTTTAGCAGCAGAGACAGGGGGAAGAGGGCAGAAACACGGCAGCTTTTTTAGACTCACTGACCCTATGGCCCACTGATAAGAAGCTCTGTGCCCTGCAAAGTGGACTCTTCTTGCAGCGGAATTTTATGTTCCTCCCTGGGCCGGTGTTGGATTCTCTGGATACCTAAGGTGACACAAGGAGGGGCAGATGATGTCAACAGTTTATTTGTGGAACCTGGGCCTCCTCTTCAGGGCCAAAGCTTTTCCTCCAAAGGAGGGAGACTTATGCCCAGGATGTCTGCTCCCACACGGAGCCTTTGGGCACGAAAGCAAGAAGAAGATTCCAGCTAATGGGGGCCAATCCACAAGTCATTTCAGGAAAAATGGATATAAATAGAAGCGCCTAGAAGGCTGAATATGTTTTCTGCTGTGGGAAGGTTAAAGTGGAACTCTAAGTCATAGATTTTCTGCAAACCAGCATTTAAGAATATGCCAGGTGTGGAAACTGGTAGGAGAGACTTGGTCTAATAACAAGGGAAGGGAAATTTAGCACCACCAGTGTTCTCCTTCCCTCCATTGTCTCCTCCGATGAACCTCTTGATGAAGATCAACAGGAAACTGGGATATATTTTGCAGTTTTGCAGTTAATTTTTTAAAAATTAATTAATTAATTAATTTAATTTTGGCTGTGTTGGGTCTTCGTTTCTGTGCGAGGGCTTTCTCTAGTTGCGGCAAGCGGGGGCCGCTCTTCATCGTGGTACGCATGCCTCTCACTGTCGCAGCCTCTCTTGTTGCGTAGCACAGGCTCCAGACGCATGGGCTCAGTAGTTGTGGCTCACGGGCCTAGTTGCTCCGTGGCATGTGGGTTCTTCCCAGACCAGGGCTCGAACCCGTGTCCCCTGCATTGGCAGGCAGATTCTCAACCACTGTGCCACCAGGGAAGCCCTGCAGTTAATTTGTAGGGAACTTGGGAGGGTAGACTTCTACATGTTTCTCTGAGGACAGTGTCAGGCGCCCTGGTTGTCAGTAGAGCTGAGAGTGAAGCTGTCGTTCCGTCTGCTGGCAAGCACTGATATTAGCACAGGATGGAGTGCTCTCGTTGGCAGACGTGGGAAGAGTAGCCTGG
The DNA here is from genome assembly GCF_963924675.1 of Phocoena phocoena. NCBI lineage: Eukaryota > Metazoa > Chordata > Mammalia > Artiodactyla > Phocoenidae > Phocoena > Phocoena phocoena. The sequence continues at coordinate 166,353,213 of NC_089220.1, forward strand.
TGATTAAATTGCTCTTATTACAGAGTGAGCGGTGTGCCTGTGTTCAGAAGAGCCCATGAATGTTGAGCGTGAGGCTCATCAACTGTCCAGTTAAGAGCAAAGGAAGTGGAAATATCTGTGGGTTGTGTTGCTAAAGCTGCCTGGGTTTAGAGCCAAATGGAACTTTTCAGTATGAAGTCGATACGAATCTCTGGTGTGTTTTCATGTCAGGTGCCCTTCTACAGAGGGGGGTAAGTTTTAGAGAATCATTGTTTTGCTTCTTTGGGTACCACCTGCAGAAATGTGTTTATTTTGACTATTTTGTAGAAACCTGGTGAAGCAGCCTTGTGAGAGAGGATTCTTTGGATGGGGGTTTTCTCATCAGATGACAATGCCCAGCTTGGAACTGCCATCAGGCTGAAGGTTATAGGCCATGATATAGGAGCTGAGTGTTGGTTTACAGAACTGCTGTAATGGTTTTGGTGGGCGTCCTTGGGAACGATGGGGCCAACCGTATTCGCATCTGAAAGACAATCCTCAGCAAGGGAGCTTCAACAACACTATTATTCCATACTTACATTCAGAAAATAAATCCTTGTTGCCTTGTTCAGCCTTATGCACTCCTCCTCCAGTTCTGTTTACATGTTATAAAATGAAGGGAACCCACTGCATGGCTCTGCAGAGGACTAGCCCCATTAATCTGTGCTAACATTTCTGCCTGAAATGTAAGCATCTTGATAACAGGGTGAAGACTCCTGGGGCGGGGCAGTTAAGCAACAGCTCAGGACCATTTTACAGAGGAATAACCCCTTAGCTCGGCAAAGTTGTGTCATCTGTCCAGAGAGGCACTTTCACGGGTGCTTGCAAGCACAGTTTGTGTGTGGAAGGAGCCCTGCTGCAGTTCCACTTAGCTCCCTTGGTTGTTGATGGAGGTTCAGATGTGTTATTTGATCACATCTGCTATCTACAAAACAAGCCCATTGTTTACCCAGGAACCCACGTGGGTCTTTTGGGTGGCTCTTCATCTAGCCTTAATGTTGACCATCTCTAGCACTGAGGGTCTTCCGTGGGACCCAGCAATACCCAGAACCATCTCTGAAAGGCTAATGCAGAGAAAGGAAGGGGTGTGGAAAAGGTTAAAGGTGCAGGGAGGGATGCAATGTACAGACACCTTACAAAGAGGAGAAGGTGGTACAAAGCAGTCAGGAGCAGTTGCCTCAGCTACTGATGTTAAAGATAACTGCAGGGCTTCCCTGGTGGCGCAGTGGTTGAGAGTCCTCCGGCCAATGCATGGGACGCGGGTTTGTGCCCCGGTCCGGGAAGATCCCACATGCCGCAGAGCGGCTGGACCCGTGAGCCATGGCCGCTGAGCCTACGCGTCTGGAGCCTGTGCTCCGCAACGGGAGAGGCCACAACAGTGAGAGGCCTGCGTACCGCAAAAAAAAAAAAAAAAAAAAAAAAAGATAACTGCAGAAAATCAGTGCTGCTGTCTTAAAGAAAGGGAGAACCAAATTTGAGGCAGAGAGTGGATGTTTTTCAAAGGTGAAAACAAGCCCAAGAGTTTCACAGGATTACCAGGGCAAACAGGAATTCTTCTCTGTCTTTGTCAGATCTTCTGCTTCAAAAGAGGAAATCCTGTAGTTAGAGGAGATAGAACACAGGGCAAATTATATGCTTTTCCACCTCGTTTCTAGAGAGTGATCCTGGGTGTTGGAGACTGTTTGAAAGGAAGAGGTGAAGCGGTGGTGAATCCTACAAACAGCACTTCTCTGTTTTCACAGGGGGCAGATTTATTCGCATCCTGCCTCGACTCAGCACATCAGCTGGACCTCTTGCCCCTGCGCTCTGAGTCTTAGTGTGTTTTCAAGTGAGATATCCACTGATGGAAACAATTGTCATTTTGTCTGTTGCCAGAATGGGAGTTAAGTATTTTAAAAACGTGAACAGTGAAGCAGTATCAGATTATACTAAACACATTTTGTTATTTGCGATGATTTTGACTTTTGATCATTTAAACGGTAACTGCAAAGTTTATCGTGATATTATCTAATAGTGGATAAAAGGAGTTTATCTAAAAGAGATCTGATGTAGTGATGACAGTAAAGAAGACAGTTATCTACTAAACTGAAAATGCTTTCTTTAAACACTTTGGGTATCCCTTTCTACCTAAAGATGAGGTGGAGTCCAGTCTAGAACATCTTCAGCCAGTGCTTTTCATATGTTCAGTACACATCCTGATGATGTAGGAAATACCAGGTTTCCTTCGTGTGCTTTGGGTAATGTGTCTACTCCAACAGGTATCCCTCAATCTGGGCTATTCATCGGTTGCTGGATGGCTGTGGTTGGAGGCACTTCAAAGTGAGGTCAGCTGCCAGCAGGGGCGATTTTATAGTATTATGTGGAGGGTAGAGTATCTAACTGCCCTGTCCCCCTTTGCCAGCAGAGAGGGGGTTCCCGGGACAAGGGACTTCCAGTTTTTATACTGGGGAAGTCCTGGGCAAACCAGGATGTGTTGTCACCCTGTGTGAGGTAATGGATTTGACCATAAACTTCAACATTACGCTTCAAAATACTAAACAGTTGGAATTCTGAGTGTTCTTGAACTTACTTTATGGTACAGAGTGGACTTGCTCCCCAAATACCCTGTGTCCATGCCTAGCTGACCCCATCAACTCTTGACGCTCTCCTTCTAGAAAAGACCACCAAAATGGCTTCAGAATGCATCCCATTTCCCTTCAATGACTCTTTGTTCTTGCAGACTGGGGCGGAGAGCAGCCTGAGAAGACAGGGAAGCCCCTGACCCCACCTCCTTCTTCAACCAAAATGTCATCGCTTTTACCTACCAAGAGGAAAGCTTCCCAGCTCAGATTTTTAAAAAATAGTACATTTTCAGCAACATGAATGGACCTAGAGATTATCATACTAAGTGAAGTAAATCAGAGAAAGACAAATATCATATGATATCACTTGTATGTGGAATCTAAAAAAATGGTACAATGATAGATCTGTGAGTCTATTTCTGTTTTGTAAGACTCATAGGTGTTGAAGACAAACTTACAGTTACCAAAGAGGGAAGGAGGGGGGTGATAAATTAGGAGATTGGGATTAACATAGACATACTACTATATATAAAATAGATAAACAACAAGGACCTACTATATAGCACAGGGAACTATATTCAATATCTTGTAATAACCTATAATGGAAAAGAATCTGAAATATATATGCATGTGTGTATACATATGTATAACTGAATCACTTTGCTGTACACCTGAAACTAACACAACATTGTAAATTTTTTAAAAATAATATATTTCCAAGCCAGTGACTAGATGCCCGCATATATCCCTTCTCGCACCAGTATCTTGTGGTCTTACATGGAGAATTGCTAATTTTCCAAAGGCTTTGAATGAAATGAATTTAAAGAAAACTGCCCGTTCCGATGGTTCTTCTGCGAGAGATACTGACTGTGTGGTCCTTTTATTTTTAGCAATAGTGTTGGAAAAATCAGGTTATATTTACTCTCTCTGGGGGGCTGGTGAGATTGTGTAGTCTAGAAAATGCTGGAATTATAAATTATTATAAATGTCGACTGAGTGGAGAAATTCGTATATGAAAAAATATTGTAATATACAAGTCAGCCTATAGGTTTTCCCCCAGTTCATTGTCCAAAAATGTATACATTGGCCAAGGAGAATAAACCAAGAAAGTACTTTCACAGAGAAATATAAATATGTTTCACTGTGCTGTTCTTTTGTCAGATGTGCTTTTACGTCGTATTTGTTGCTCATCCCAAAAGCCCCAGTTTTGAGTTTATTTATTTCTTGCTGCCTTCATTGTAAATCTCATAGTGCGAACTTGTTTTTCTATTAGATAAATACATTCAGACTGTAATACTTCCTGGTTTTTAGCATTAATCAAATATTTTAAGGACTTCGTCTCTGAGTTATCGTTTATTTTTAGCCTTTTGATGTTTGTTTTCACTAGAATACTGAATTTTTTACAGGGCTGCCTACTTCTTTAGGTATCTTGAGGGCTGGTGATAGCAGCATTCACTCAGCTGGAGCCAGAAGCTCCATTTGAATGGGTTGGCTTCTTTTAGTTTATTTATTTATTTTTAAAAATTTTTATTGGAGTATAGCTGACTTACAGTGTTGTGTTAGTTTCAGGTGTACAGCAAAATGAATCAGTTATACATATACATATATCCACGCTTTTTTAGATTCTTTTCCCATATAGGTCATTACAGAGTGCCATGCTACACAGTAGGTCCTTATTAGTTACCTATTTTATATATAGTAGTGTGTATATGTCAATCCCAATCTCCCAGTTAATCCCTCCCCCCCACCCCCTTACCCCTTGGTAACCGTAAGTTTGTTTTCTACATCTGTAACTCTATTTCTGTTTTACAGATAAGTCCATTTGTACCCTTCTTTTAGATTCCACATATAAGGGTTATCATATGATATTTGTCTTTCTCTGTCGGACTTAACTTCACTCGGGATGATAATCTCTAGGTCCATCCATATTGCTGCAAATGGTATGGGTTGGCTTCTTTTAAATGGCAAACCTACTGCCCTCAATGAATAACAAGTTCCCCTCCTTGAGAGGGAAAAATCACATTGCCTTGGTATCTCAGGAGTGCAGTTCCATAAATATTATTATGCATCATGGAACACATCTTTATTCAATAGAGCAGATATTGCCAACAAAAATGAAATAATAGAGGAAATAACTTCTGGTGGTTTCCAGCTTTAATTATGAGAAATAAGTGAAAAAGAGAGTTTTCAATCCAAGTTTTTCACACAGTGATAGTTTACTATCTTTCGCTCAAAGATACTTATGCTCTCGGGGGAAAACAGATAAAATGAATGTTTGGGGTTTGTTTTTTTCTTTTTTTCAGCATTTTCTGCCTTTGGTTTTTGCTTTATAAGGTCAAATGTTACACTTGTCTTTTAAGCCACCCACAGACTCAGCTCTTTGGGTGGGGCTGGGCTCATCACTAGAACAGAGGGAGGGCGAGGGCGGGGGTTCAGTAGGGGAGTGCTCAAGTTCATGAGTGTGGGATGGCCTCATCATATCAAGACTCACTTTCATGAAATGTCTGCCTTCAGAATGTTTCACTAGAGGCAATATTTTAGAGTGTTATTCTCTAAATCAAGGAGAAATTTCCCTTAAAAAGAATCCTTATTTATCACCAGGCCGGGTACTGTCTCTAAGCTATCTTGACTGCTTTTTCTAAATACGAAGACATGGAAGAAGTGAAAAATAAACATTATCCACTAAAAAATTATAAGCCCATCATTTGTGACATAGGTAAAAATCATTGTATTATACTGCTTCAAGAGAGTGCCATGATGCGGGTGGACTGGATAGTTAATGGGGAGGAAGAGTGGTGAGGATTAAAAAATACTTTGTTGGGGGCTTTCCTGGTGGCACAGTGGTTGAGAGTTCGCCTGCCGATGCAGGGGACACGGGTTCGTGCCCTGGTCCGGGAAGATCCCACATGCCGCGGAGCGGCTGGGCCCGTGAGCCATGGCCGCTGAGACTGCGCGTCCGGAGCCTGTGCTCCGCAACGGGAGAGGCCGCAACAGTGAGAGGCCCGTGTACCGCAAAAAAAAAAACTTTGTTGGGAGTCAGACTGACAGTAGATTTCGTGGAGGAAATAAGAAATTGAGTTTAGGAACATTTGAGGTGAGGTAACTGTGGAAATTCTCCTCTTTGGAATATACATGTATATTGACATGAATTTAGAACCTACATGTATATATATATATATATATATATATGTTTTTAAATTAATTAATAAATTTATTTTATTTTTGGCTGCGTTGGGTCTTCATTGCTGTGCGTGGGCTTTCACTAGTTGCGGCGAGCAGGGGCTACTCTTCGTTCAGGTGCATGGGCTTCTCATTGCGGTGGCTTCTCGTTGCAGAGCACGGGCTCTAGGTGCGCGGGTTTCAGTAGTTGTGGCACGCAGGCTCAGTAGTTGTGGCTTGCGGACTCTAGAGTGCAGGCTCAGTAGTTGTGGTGCACGGGCATAGTTGCTCCGCGGCATGTGGGATCTTCCCGGGCCAGGGCTCGAACCCATGTTCCCTGCGCTGGCAGGCAGATTCTTAACCACTGCGCCACCAGGGAAGTCCCTAGAATCTACCTGTATATTGAAGTGCACTTAGGACACATGTATATCCACAAACATAGAATATGTATGTCAGGATTTGGGGAATACAGGCTGGACTGCAGCCATCAATGTATAGGTGTGTTTTTTTTTTTTTTTAAACATCTTTATTGGAGTGTAATTGCTTTACAATGGTGTGTTAGTTTCTGCTTTATAACAAAGTGAATCAGCTATACATATACATATATCCCCATATGTCCTCCCTCTTGCATCTCCCTCCCACCCTTCCTATCCCACCCCTCTAGGTGGTCACAAAGCCTATAGGCGTGTTCTTAAGCTTTTTCTGGTCGCGATATTCTCCGTGCCCCTGGGCCAAAAGAAATACCTGACAGCTCTGTTCATTTAGGCAGTAGAGTCCATACAACTTAATTAGAATTTATGTCCTAACAATTTAGTGGCCGATTGAAAATATAATTGTACACATTGAAAGGAAATACATATATCTTTTTCATTCTTAAGTGATGGTTAATTTTATGTGCCAACTTGGCTTGGCCATAGTATCCATGTATTTATTTGGTCTAGCACCAGTCTGGATGCCGCTGTGAAGGTAATTTTTATATGAGATGAACGTTTGAATCGGTAGACCTTCAGAAAAGCAGATTACTCTTCATAATGTGGGTGGGCCTCACCCAATCTTCCTGAGGCCTTAAGAGAACAGCCAGGATCTCTGGAGGAGGAGGGAATTCTGCCTCCAGACTGTCTTCAGACTCAGCTGCATCACCAGCTCTTCACGACGTCCCAGCCTGCTGGCCTGCCTTGCAGACTTGGGACTTGCTTGCCCCTACAATGGCATGAACCAATTCCTAAAATCAATCTCTTTCTCTCTGTACACACATACATACACGCGTGCACGCACACACACACACACACACACACACACACACACACACACACTCTCTCTTCTGTTTCTGTTTCTCCGGAGAAAACTTAGCAATGGGATGTGTGTACCATTGGATACTGCACAGCTTCTCAAGCATTGGAAACAGATGGGACACCATTTCTTGTTCCACCTTGATTTTTGTACAGATCTTGCTTTTTATCACAGCTACTTCTCAGGAGCCCACTTTGCAAAGGTGACATCATCCAAGAGAATGTGAGTGATCTCATGTTGAAACCGGGAGCTACCTCAAGCTTGTATTTTGCACAGTGTTCAACAAGTGTTGAATATGGCTGTGTTTCCCTCCGAAATTTAACGCATCCCACAGCGCATCTGTGCGCTGGCTGTGACGTCAGGGCAGCTGCGCACATGGTTTGGGAACTGCAGGTACCAGTGTGGCAGCAGTCATAGGGATGAGATTAGCTCACACAGAGAGCAGAGATGAGCCCCAGAAAACACCTGCAAGGAGGAGGCAGTAGCAGAGGAGCTTTTGAGAGGAGAGTCTAAAGAGAGACTCGAGACGCAAGAAAAACTTCATACACTCTCTGAACAGAGCAGGGGAAGTATGATACCAGCTAAGAAATGAATCCAGGCATAGGACGGAAGGCAGGAGGAAATATTCTCTGACTCTTACACGGTTGGGGAGTTAGGGTGATGGGGCTGTGGTAGTGTTTTCACCTTTTTCTCTCTTTTCCAACATTTTTTCACATCTGTGTCTTCATTGTATAATGAAAAAAGAGATGTTTACAACCATAAAAGAAAAAGTGCTCTCTAGCTTTCCTATTACTCAGCATACCCAGTCTTTTTTCCTTTTTTTCTGTCCAGTTCCAGCACTCAGCTGCGTGTGTGTGTGTGTGTGTGTTTGTGTTCAGGGTGAGGAGGTGGGCAGGAATGAGGAGATAGTAAAATAAGGATGTAACAGAAAAAAACGTCGAGGTTTGCTTTCCTTCATGAAACATTTAGTAGAATTGGGGAGGTAAGATGTGAAGCAGGGTCACAGAAGTCCATAAAAGGAAGCCACAGATAGAAGCCAAGGCCGCGTGCACTAGAGCAGGAGGTGGAAGGTGGGCAGGGCTGGAGCAGGCCCTGGGGAGGGTGTGAGAATCGTGCAGGTGAGTAGAGCTGGGAGGAACCCCCCGGGGTGAGCCTTAGCACTGCGCTTGGGCAAGACCCCAGCAAGGGGCCTGAACGGATGGTCTGGGGCCCTGCTTTAATTCAGAGCCGTCGTTTTCCCAAGCCAGCATAAAAGCCATCAGTCTTTGCCAAAGCACTTTAAGTTTCTTGGCATTTATTGAAATTAATTTACCTGCAAGAAAATTCATATATCTAGCTTTGTGAAGCATACATTCAGGGAAGTTTTTCTTTGCATTAGCTAAAGCGCATATTACTGATACAATAATGTGATGTGACAACAGAAAGGTGATATAATTTAAGCATATAAAACTCCAGACTTTTTTGGAATTACTATCATCTTGACACTGGTTGTTTCATCAGGTAAAAGTAGTGATTCCAAGAGTTATGTGGCTGGAACCAGTGGGCTTATTTTGCATATAATATGAAACGCTATTTGGCATCTTTTTTTTTTTTTTTTGCGGTACGCAGACCTCTCACTGTTGTGGCCTCTCCCGTTGCGGAACACAGGCTCCGGACGCGCAGGCTCAGCGGCCATGGCTCACAGGCCTAGTCGCTCCGTGGCATGTGGGATCTCCCCGGACCGGGGCACGAACCCGTGTACCCTGCATCGGCAGGCAGACTCTCAACCACTGCGCCACCAGGGAAGCCCTGGCACCTATTTTTATTTTGAGGAAAGAATAAAGGACAAGAAAGCATCCTGTTCCAAGTCTCCAAGAAGGTTGTGATTTTAATTGCACAGAAAAGGCAAAGAAATTTGTAATTCCACTTCATGCATAGAGAGCTCTGTAGAGGAAAAATAAATTGGTACCCATCTACCCCAAATCCATAAATCAGACATAGAATGGCTAATCACAGATATAAATTGTATAAATTGTAGGCTTGGTGCTAATTACTTTCTCCTCAGTCTGTTGTGGACAATAAAGAATTTAGATCTAAAAAAAAAAAAAAAAAAAGAATTTAGATCTTAGGCTGGCTGTGCTGTTTTTGAAGTGTGACTCAAAAGCAGAAGTTCATTTTAAATTCTCTTAATCCTGGTTTACACTTTTTTTTTGTTTACACTTTTCATTCCTTTTTGGTTGAAGTGTTATCTTCAGGGGGCCCATGTTAATCTGTAAGTACAGCTTGGGCTGTTTTCAGAGTTGATAGAATGGAAATGGTTCTGACGGGCCCAGCGCTGGTTTTCCACGTTCTCATTCTCATCACAGACATCCCGGAACATCTTCAAAACTACAGAATAAGTGATGCAGCTGCTCGGAAAGCAGTGTGGTAGTTCCTCAAAAAAAAAGGTTGCAAACAGAATTACCGTATGACCCAACAATTCAGCTTCATGGTGTGTACTCAGTAGACTTGAAAGCTGGGACTCAAAGAGGTTTTTGTACACCCGTGTTCGTGGGAGGATTATTCATGACAGCCAAGAGGTAGAAGCAACCCAGGTGTTTACCAGTGGAAGAATGGATACACGAAAGGTGGTCTGCACATACAGTGGAATATTATTCAGCCTTAAAAAGTAAGGAAATCCTGTTACATGCTTCAACATGGATGAACCTTTAGGACATTATGCTAAGTGAACTAACTCAGTCATGAAAGGACAAATAAGATTCCACTTTTATGAGCTACCTAGAGTAGTGAAATGCTTACAGGCAGAAAGTAGAATGATGAGTGATTATTAAATGGGTACAGAGTTTCAGTTTTGCAACATGGAAAGAGCTCTGGAGATGGATGGTGGTGATAGTTGCACAGCAACGTGAATGTACTTAATGCCACGGAACCGTACACTTAAAAGTGGTTAAGACGGTAATTGTATATTATGTTTATTTTACCATCATTGAAAAACCAAAACCAAAAACGACAGAGGAGTGGGCTCCACCACAGAAATTCAGTTTCGGTTAGTCTGCAGCAGGGGCCAAGGTGCAGTGATTCTGGTCTAAGGCGTTGCTGGTGTCTGGAGTGGTGAGGCCTGAGTGGTACAGCCAGCAGTGGGAAGCCCACGCCGCCCTATGATGGGAGGGGACAGCAGGCACTGGAAGGAGTGAATGGCAGCGCACAGGGCAGGGAGACCCCTGCAAGGAAGACCCTGCGTTGGCCAAGGAGTTAGTCCAGTGAGCAGAATTTCAGGCATTTTGGAATAATTTGTGCACATGAGCCGGAAGGGTCTTTCAGTCACATCTGAGCTACTGTCCTTCAAAGCACGCAGAGTGGGTGGGTGGATGTCGGTCACGCCTCCAAGAAGCATCAGCTCTGCCCTGGGTCTTGCCTCACTGGCTGCTCAGGTGAGAATCTGGAAAATAGTGTACATGCATCTGCTCAGAGTGAAGCAGAGGTAGAAGGGAGGCTCGGAATGAACAGACCACGCTACGGACCAGCGATTCGTGACTGAATAAAACAACTTTTTTAGATGCTTCAGAGAGAGACGAGGTGACGTGCCTTACAAGTGATCCTTCCCGCTTTCGTTTGTGAGGACATGAACCTGGGTTCAGACCTTTGTTTCCTCAGGAGCCTGGCCTTCTCCTGGCGCAGAAGCGCTTTACTGAACATCTAATTAATGGAGTGACATGTGCGTCCATTCGATTAATACACGTGCTCAGGGAGTTTCATGCGTGCTGCAGTGGCTCACCAAATAAGACGAACCAGAGTTCAATTGAGTCAGTCCTTCCACGCCAGGAGAAATCTCTGACAAGGCTGCATTTCTCCTTTGCCAGAGAATTTTCTGGCAATCAATAATAGCTAGCCCTGGTGTCCCTACCGAAGCTCTTTATTGAATGCAATTCATTTTAAGTGACCTTTGCTTTTCTGGAGCAGTTCTTTATTTGTGAAGTGCAGATTGCAAACAGCCTAATCGGCCCTCTGGCTTTTGGTTATTAGCATTCCATCTGCTTTATAATGCCATTTAAAAACCAGCTGTGCTAGGGAAGAAAAAAGTACTCACTGAATCTTTTTCTCTGGAAGAAAAATTCGTGTGACATTAAGATTGCCAAATGGCAATGTCTTCTTTTGGTGTGTGTGTGTGTGTGTGTGTGTGTGTGTGTGTGTGTGTGTGTGTATGAGTGACTTAAGGTGTTTGTCATATTTCTTCTTAAAGGACCAGAGTTCATGTGCCCTAGTTAATGTTAGAATTATGAACAAAAATGTTTCTAGAAACCAAAGGAGGAATAATAATTTAAATAATAAAATGTTGTAAGTAATTTTATTATAAATGATACCATGTTACAAAGTTAAGTATTAGATCTTGGGCTGAGGAGTGGATGTAAACATGGAGAAGAAAATACAGATGAACGGTTGAATGCAGGGTGGGAGTATTATGAAGAATTCTTGGATTTTTCGTCCCAAGGTGTGGCTCATTAGTCGTTTATTTTGTAGTTCTGCTTCTTCAGTACTCTTTGTGTCTTAGACCATACATTGGTTTTTTTTTTTTTTTTTTTTTAGACCATACATTTTTAAAAGGTGATGTTGATACTTGTTTCTATGCTGGTCTTGTCAAGTCTTGCAAACTTGTACTGCTGCTGTGCTAATTGCTTGGATAGAAGCCTAAAATCATCATGTGTGTTCATAATGATGCTTATACCTGCTTTTATTCAGAGACTGCTTGAAAGAGCCTTGCCTTCCTGGATTGATCATGGCTTGACCCTTCCCCCCCACCCCGCCAACAGGTACTTGAGTTGGGGAAGGTATAAGCCGGTGATCGTCAAGGTGCTGGTTGGGTGCCACCATCTCAACTTGAAATAATCCTAGAAATTCTCATTTCTGTTTATCAAGGAACAATGCCAAAGTCACCTGGAAATGAGCAGTAAATTGAGGCTCAGTTTTCTGACTGGTCTTCCTTCTCTCAGCATTCCCTCATTACAGACGTGTGGGACCATGATTTGCAAGTTCTCTGAAGGTAGAATCTTGTCTTTGGGATTTTCTTTTCCTTTTCGGGTTTGGAGCTTAGCTCTTTGATTTCAGGGAGGAAAGCTCGGACAGGCTATGGCAGTTCAGCTCTGTCCACTGGCATCAGTTCCTGGAGTTATGGATAAATTGGGCATTATTAGGGGGGGAATATGCAAGTGAGATGAGATGAGAAAGAAAGGTGTGTTTGGTCCCTGGGTGAGCATCTAAGAATGAGAGCGGGAGGGTCATCCTGGACTCAGCCCTTCAACTTACAGATGAGACCCCGGAGAGCACACAGGGTTCTCGACTAAGCTCCCAGGTAGTTAATGGCAACTCAGCCACCATGCCCCTTACTGACTACATTTTACACCACAGTGTGGATGGATCCTCTTATACCTCTCAGACAAGACTAATTACAGCCAGTTGATCCTGTAATGTACCGATTTGTCTGGTCTGGCTATAAGATGAGAGAAAATGATGCTCTTGGTGCAGAGTGAGGAAAACAATGATGTAATGGGGCAGAAGTTTTGGTCTGCGCGTGGATCTGAGTGGACACGTATGGGCATGTGTGTACGCTTTGGCGTGGTGTTGAAGAAAGTGCAGAAATCTGTTAATTTGCTAGTTTCTCTCCTAAATTCGATTTCAGTATTTTGTAGTCTTTCTATCCTGTGCTGTTTTCTTGTATGGGTTTGTGTTCTTTGAGTTATGTTTTCTGGGACTGGATTTGGGGTTCTTGTTCCTCAAATCCAGGGTTCTAGAATTATTTGAGCTTACAGGTGGGAAAGCATGCACTGGTTAAGTCACTCGTCCACTCTAGTTGGTTGCATGGATGGTTTACAGTTGTGGGTCTGTCGGAGACGAGGGTGGGTTACTGCCACCTCCCTCCTCAATACACTGTTTTAGGTTGCTCATGGGTCCATTGCATAACTTGTTAGACAAAATGTGCATGTTATTGAAAAATTGGCTCAAAATTCTTGTCATCCTTTTGATAACAAAAAGAGTTTATCCTGAACACTATTCCCTACGTTGGAATTCAGAGGAGATGGCATAAGGATGATTCTAGGATATGCCCTTCTCCCCCTTGCCCCTTGACTGCTGTACCGGTCTTCTGCCTCTTCCTTTCGTAAGTTGTGCGCTGTAGCCTCTAGTCTCCTTTTCATACACGCTATGTATGTCAGCATCTTTCAGGATTGTCTCTCTACCAGGCATCCCCCAGAGGGCAGGCAGGTCCAGATCCCAGGCCTGCTCAGGAGGTTTCTAAGAGAACACTACATGGTTGCCTTTTCCTAGACCCATCACCCCAGAATGAACAGAGGGTACCATTCCCAGCCACCTCAGGGACTTATCCTGCCTTCTTCTCAGAGCTTTTACCCACCATGGCATCCATGCATTTGAGAGAGAAGCCACTCTCTCTGAATGACCCCTCCGATGAATTTGTAAGGAAAAACCTCCTTTGGGAATGCCAAGGAATTACACTCAGATTTTTGTTTTAAATTTTGTTCATACTGTATGTAGTCTTGTTCCGTTTATGTGTTACATTGTCAATGAAATAGCATATTCTCCAGCTAAGTAATTTCCAGAAAATTGCTAGGTGTTCCTGTACTTAGAGCTACTCGGCTAAAGGACAGGTCATCTTCGTAAGAGCTAAAATGTTTTGGTTTCACTTCATCAAATATATATATATAACTATTGCGAGTAGTTAGGTTGAACCTGTATTGATTGCCGGGCTGGTGCAGTGGCAGAAGAGAGGGTCAAGGCAGATGAAGGTTACTGGCAAGGAATTGATCATAAAGTTGGACCACAGAATCTAAACTGGGTGTGGTGAAGTGGACAGTGGGTTGGGATTGAAGGATAAGATCCATGTGGGTCAAGGAATCGTTGGAAGTTGTTTTCGATGGTTTAATCATCGTGCCTTCAATTTGTTATGACTGTGCATTGTTTAAACTATGCCCTGTGTGGCCAACTGTCCTGAAGTTGCTTGGTGGGGTAGCTGGTGGGGAGGATGGATGTCCATAGGTCCAACAGCCAAACTCTCATATCAGGAGAAAACTAGGGAGCATGGTTTTTATTTAAACAACCGTGTTAGCAATTTGAGAAATGATAAAAGTGGGGTTTTTTTTTGTTTATCAGCCTTTAGTCAGTTTGAGGTTAGTAATTTTTTTAAAGCTCAGCTATTTTTTAATAGATTTTAAAAAATAGCTGTCCCTTTTTATTTTAATTAATTAATTAATTAATTAATTTTTAGCTGCTTTGGGTCTTTGTTTCTGCACACGGGCTTTCTCTAATTGCGGTGAGCGGGGGTTACTCTTCGTTGCCGTGCGCGGGCTTCTCATTGCAGTGTCTCCTCTTGTGGAGCACGGGCTCTAGGCACATGGACCTCAGTAGTTGTGGCACATGGGCTCAGTAGCTGTGGCTCGCGGGCTCTAGGGCGCAGGCTGAGTAGTTGTGGTGCACGGGCTTAGTTGCTCCGCGGCATGTGGGATCTTCCTGGACCAGAGCTCGAACCCGTGTCCCGTTCCCTGCATTGGCAGGCAGATTGTTAACCACTGCGCTACCAGGGGAGCCCCTGTCCCTTTTTAAAATTTCATTTTTACTTATTTGAAGAGTAAATCACAAGTAAAGGTGAGAATTAATATTTAGTCCTCTGGAAATAATTTTTTTTAAGTAAATCACATCCATTATGGAAATTCAAAAAGTTCAAAAAGCATTTTAAAAAATCCTGTCCTACAGATAGACAGAAATGTCTTTCTATCTTTTTGGCATATTTTTAAAATAGTAGTTATTATCACCTAACGTCTTGTCATTTTATTTTTAATGGCTGTAAGATATTTGTGTTAATTTTTAAAATATATGAAATTATCATTGTTATTAGACATTGAAATCTTTTCACATACATGTATATGATGAATAACTCATCATTGAGCTCCAGAAAGGGACTATCTTAAGTTGTAAATGTACCAGTTAAAGGGTCTACGACCTTCCCTGCTAAGGCCTTGCTGGGAGCAGTGTTTCTATTTCAGCAAGTTCTAGGACTGTCTGGAAGAAAGTACCACTATGAAGACTTTGGATACCTGCGAAAGTAAAGGGACCTTACTTTCTACTCAGTTTTTACTTCTTTATCTTTTCCATCAAGCTCTTTCATCACTAGAGTACCTGTTGGTTGATGCTTTTCGATGTTATAAGTTGTAAAGTTCCCTT
Source organism: Phocoena phocoena (assembly GCF_963924675.1). Classification (NCBI taxonomy): domain Eukaryota; kingdom Metazoa; phylum Chordata; class Mammalia; order Artiodactyla; family Phocoenidae; genus Phocoena; species Phocoena phocoena. The sequence continues at coordinate 166,368,446 of NC_089220.1, forward strand.
TCTATAGGCTGTCATCTTACATATCTCCAGGATCTTGAAATTAACATCTTATAGGAGAAAACCTTAAATCACAAAAATTCTACTTGTTTCCTCTACCCCGTCCCCCACTCAGAATTAAAAAGAGTGCTATTTTAAAAATTTTGATGGCAGAATACTTTGGTCTAGCTCATGCAATGCAAATGTTTGTGATAGCGTAGTTTAAGAGAAACAGACAAAAAGCTCTTTATAACACCGGCATTGTACGTATCGAATTCATTTTTTCCAGCGTGCTCTAACATTTCTCAGATGTAAAGGTGTGAAGGGCATGGTTACCAAAAACAAATAGACGTGAACGGTGCTGTGTTATTAAATGTCATGCTTCTTGATTCGTCGGTCATGTATTATCTCAAACAAAAATGGATTTTCCTACTCATGGTTTTGCACTTTCTCAGCTGGGCTATCCACGAACTGGTTTGTGGCATTCTTATTTTGCAATGAGGAATGAAAATATAAATTGCTTTGGTTCCTTTCCCAATTATACGAATTACTACTGGTTCTCAAAATTCTTATACATAAGAAAGGTACAGTTGAAGTGGAAGGGTGTTTTGTTGGTAACGAGGGAAGAGAGTGATGGAACAGCTGATGGTTTGTCAATGATGCTAATAATTTAAGCAGAGTAAGGTGGTAAATTCTTGTCCACGTAGGAAATGTTTTGTGCATATACCACTTTTAGATTTCCTTTCACTGGATTATACTGGTTTCTTGGCATTTTCAAAAGAGAGCATACATGTTTGGTTTTGGTTTTCTGGAAGATGAAAAGTGCAAAGTCATTGCATTTATATTAGAAAGGGCGCAAACTAGTGGTAGTCTTCTAAATTGGTGTCGCTTCTCCTTTGGTAAGAACTAGACTGCGTATTGTCAGCATTTTAGAAAACCTTTCCATGGGTGTTGCCTTCACAAGGCAAAGTAAGATGCCAGATAACAGACGTTTCAGAAATGTTAGTTCAACAGGCTAGCATCACTGTGGTACCCAATTTTGACGTATCAAGAAAGTGAGATGTTCAACAATCTTTCCCAAAATGTGACTACCTCTGTGATTTTTAGTGTATTTCTGCTCTTTTTTTAACTGGTATAAAATCCCCTTGCAGTATAAATTTAAGGGAATTGCTCATTGAGTCCTCCATACTTTCCACATTATTATGTGTTAATACCTCTCAAATACCCTCTGGGTTTTTTTTTTTGTTTTTGTTTTTTGCGGTACGCGGGCCTCTCACTGTTGTGGCTTCTCACATTGCGGAGCACAGGCTCCAGACGCGCAGGCTCAGCGGCCATGGCTCACGGGCCCAGCCGCTCCGCGGCATGTGGGATCTTCCCGGACCGGGACACGAACCCGTGTCCCCTGCATCGGCAGGCGGACTCTCAACCACTGCGCCATCAGGGAAGCCCCACCCTTTGTTTTTATTCCCATTTCACTGATGAAGAAATAGAGGCAAAGAGGATATATGTAACTTGTCTGGGATCACAGATAACAAATGGCGGAGCCAGGATTGAAATTCTGGTTGTAGAGAGTGTAATCTTAAATCTATGTATTGTATTTTTTTCAGTTCCAGGATTCTGGGACCTAATGTGCTCTGTCTACTACATGCTATCGTGGTGCACTCTGTTCTGGAACGTTAGTCATCTTTGTGGGTGACCTTGTGACTCTGATTGGGATCCAAACTCAGCCACTGAGCAGTCAAACAGCTCTATTAACAGAGATGTCAATGTCCTTATTTTTTATTTACTAGAAATAAATTAGTAATTGACATGTTGTTTTCAAATTTCCATGACTGTATCCCTCTTCTCTTCTTTATATCTACAAAATGTCCTAGGAACAACATAAATAATATATAGCTTTATCTCTTTATTTTTGAGACCCACACTTATATCTCTATTCATAACTTGTCTTAGGATCCATGCAATTCTATGCACTGAACTGGTCACCATAGATATCACCGTGTGAGCTGCGATCCCAGTTTTATTAACTGAATTTGCAACATGGGATATGAAATCACTGTCCTTCTGTATGTATCTTTCCAAGTTTCAAAACTAATGGCATTTTTTGATAGGGTTCACTAGTAGCATTGTTATGATTTATATGACATTACATTTATACTGTATTATACGATCTATCCCTTTGTGCCTGTTACTCAGAGGAAAATAAGAATTCTTTTACACTTAAGTAATGAAAAAAATCTCTTCTGTGCGTAAGACCCCATAGAGTATTCCCCTTGCTCCAGAGCCAAAGGAGAAAGGTAAATTGTCTTACGGTGTAAGTACATCTCTCGTCCTTTCACTGACCTGAGGGGGCAGCGATACAATGTCCCCTCTGATGGAACACAGCAGTGAGAAGTTGAGTGTGAACGCTCCTGTATTTAATAAACCAGGTGTTATTTAACTTCTCTGAGGCTTCATCTTCTCACCTGTTAACTAGGATCAAGAATACTTATCTTGGGACTTCTCTGGCTGTCCAATGGTTAAGACTCCGTGCTCCCAATGCAGGGACATGGGTTCGGCCCGTGGTCAGGGAACTAAGATCCATGCTGCATGGCACGGCCAAATAATAAAAAAAAAAAGAATGCTTATCTCACTGGCTTTATTGACATTTAAGTATTTCATATAATGTGCTTAGTACTGTGCCTCTCTCCTAATGTAGGCATTTAGTAAGGGGTAGTTACTTGATTTTTTAAAAATATTTATTCATTTATTATTTATTTTGTGGCTGAGCTGGGTGTTAGTCACGGCACGAAGGATCTTAGTTGCGGCATGCCGACTCTTAGTTGCAGCATGCATGCAGGATCTAGTTCCCTGACCAGGGATCGAACCCAGGCTCCCTGCATTGGGAGCTCAGAGTCCTACCCACTGGACCACCAGGGAAGTCCCGTTACTTGATTATTGATTATTAGTAGGCTACCAAAAGGAACTAGAGCAGGTTTGGAGAATCAGTCATTAGCAAAGAAATCATAATGGAAAAGGCACTTAGGCAAATGCACTAAGCCAGTAAGTAGTGTTTCATGGGTTTGCCTAAAACATAGGAAATATAAAAAATAAGGAAAAATAGGGAAAAAGGAATCTCTCCTGTTGACTTAGGCCTTGTTTGACTTGTCTCATGTGTAATTTATGTAAGACTCCAAAGTGTGGACTGTTTAAGAATAGGTAGGAACTTGAAAAGTAAGACTGTGTTACCCTTTGCACAATTCTTTGGGTGACTTAAGAGGGCATAAAATGAGGTCATCAGACAGAAAGGTTGTAGTTTCCAAAGAAACACTTTAGAAAAAGCAAAGGGAACCCTTTCAAGGAATTTTGATGCCAATCTCTCATTTAAGAGAAGAGGCGGACAGGCTTTCTGAACCTCTGAACAAGTCATAGATCTGGACGGTGTCAGGGATCTCCTTGCCCTCTTCTGCCTTATAGAGCCAAATCAACCCCTAGAGAAACAGGGTGGTCATTCTGGAGAAGAAAGAAGAAAAATCAAACAGGATGACTGGCCTGTTTGAAATTAACTATTACAAACGTAGGAATTAGATGAGCGTCTAATTGTGAAAGATGTTAGTATTTCTTAGGATCTTCAATGGCTAAATGTCAGCAGTATTAGTAAAGTTGAATTTGTGAAAGAGGATTTCAGGTATTTACGAGGAAACTCTCACTTACAGAGATTGAATAGAAAAAGACAGGAGAATCCCAGTGGTCCTGAAGGTGCTTTAATGAAACTCGGTTACAGGAAACAATGAGAGGCCAGTCTAAGGAAGGTAGGGAAGGTAGGAGGAAACCCAACAGTGTGAACAAAGAACTGCTTGAATAGCTGAGACTTGATCAGGAATGCTGCCACAAAGCAGGGGGCTGGCTGGCAAAGGGCCAAGGAGGAGTACAAAGAAACAGCAGCAGAGTGAGGCAGGCAAAACTGTAGCAGGAAGTGAGAAGCAACTTTCAGAACACATCAAGGGAAGCCTTCTTTAAGTACATCAGAAGCGGCAAGACAGGGAAATGTCGTTTCTCTGTTCGGTGGAGGGAGTTGATTTTAAATGACAGCAATAGGTCAAGTTGTCTACCTTCCCTCCCGCCCCCCCCCCCAAAAATACCCCAAAACTTCTTTGTTTTAAAAGAGTCCGATAGTATTGACTGGGAGGGGGGGGGCAACATTATTAGAAGAGCTGGCGGAAGGCTGTTTTAGCAGACTGCTTATATTAAAATCTGTAGGCACCAATGGGTACTGGAATAATCGTTTAGAATGATTGCCTCAGAGAACACCAGTTGTAGAGAGAATATGGAGAAAAAATGCCCTTGAAATAACAAATCCGGAAGCTTATATGACTTGGATTGGGGGGCGGAGACGTAGCAGGTATCATCACAACATTGATTTGGAAACACCCTGCAGACTGAAAGGTAGCAGGGGTACTAGTGTGATTTGAAAGAGACCAAGTTCTGTCAGCCTAACGCAGTCTCTCTCTGTGACGCAGTGGCAGCCCGGTAGCTTGAGGGAGAGTGGAAGTGATCCAGTCTGATTTTAGGAAAGCAGATGATGCCCCTCCACCGGTCACACTTCATGGGACCTCAAAGAAATGATTATTTTTCACTGCATCACTTTCGGGCTGAGTGGCCACCACGTTGGAGCATACTGAAAGTGTGTTTAAATACGAACTGATGTTCATGGCGAAATAGGTCAAAGGGTCATAGCAAGACATGTTCTAAAGTGATCAGTACCAGATCCAGTGCTTATTCAAAATGCTCTACAACCTGTAGGATGTGCAAGAAACACAGAAAATGACCAGGCTGTTGATGGGGATGGGAGGTGGGAGGGATTTAGGTCAGGATGGTCTTGGCCATTTGGGGCGCATGGTTGAAAATGAAGTAGTGGAAGGTGATGTGAGGGCAGAAGGGTAATACTTACATTTTCATATGTAAGGGTCATAATTTTTTTTTTTTCTTTTGCGGTACGCGGGCCTCTCACTGCTGTGGCCTCTCCCATGGCGGAGCACAGGCTCCGGACGCGCAGGCTCAGCGGCCATGGCTCACGGGCCCAGCCGCTCCACGGCATGTGGGATCCTCCCGGACCGGGGCACGAACCCGTGTCCCCTGCATCCGCAGGCGGACTCTCAACCACTGCGCCACCAGGGAAGCCCTAGATCATGATTTGAATGCACGCTCAGAAGACATACATTTTGAGTTTATCTGATGGTTTGTTTTTTCCCCAAAGCAGTGTTGAGTTGGTTTCTTTCTGAGCCCTGTAAGTTGTTTTTTTCTGGGCCAACTACCCTCTAAGAATAGTTCAAGAGAAGGTCTTGTGGGTGTAAAGTTCAAAATCAATAGGCCAACCTTCAGGGTCAGGTAACAAAGTACCTTGTACTAAGTTCAGGTCTTAGCCTTGGGTAAGCAAGGATCTAGTCTTAGCTCTACAAGAAAAGGAGTGGTTGAAGACATTGAAAAGAGTCACAAGGATGGTTAACAAAGAAGGAACAATAAGGCATCCAGGCAAAACAAAACTTGAATTCAGTGTGGAAGATGTTGAGTGATAAGTTATTAATGTTAAGTATCTGAAGGACTTTTTTTTAAAGTACATTTGTGATATGTTTTATATTTCTTCTGATGACAAAGAGAGCAAAGACTTACCTGAATAAAGGATTTCGAATAGATTTAAAGGAAGGACGTGTGACCCTTATTAAACTTTGAGATAAGGTTGTGAGGAAGGATGTATGTCTCCTCCTAAGAGATCTTTGAAATTATGAGCAATTGGGCTTCCCTGGTGGCGCAGTGGTTGAGAGTCCGCCTGCCGATGCAGGGGACGCGGGTTCGTGCTCCGGTCCGGGAAGATCCCACATGCCGCGGAGCGTCTGGGCTCGTGAGCCATGGCCGCTGAGCCCGCGCGTCCGGAGCCTGTGCTCCGCGACGGGAGAGGCCACAGCAGTGAGAGTCCCGTGTACCGCAAAAAAAAAAAAAAAAAAAAGTCCCACGTCACCCGTCCCAGCATAAGTATCCTCAGTTGCTCCTTCTAGAACATAGCACAGTAAGCATCGCCTCACCCAGATTCTCTCACAGCTTTTACTACAAAATTACCGAGTTAGGGACTTCCCTGGTGGTCCATTGTTTAAGACTTCACCTTCCAACACAAGGGGTGCAGGTTTGATCCCTGGTCGGGGAGCTAAGATCCCACATGCTTCACAGCCAAAAAGCCAAAACACAAAAGAGAAGCAATATTGTGACAAATTCAATAAAGACTTTAAAAAAAATGATCCACGTCAAAAAAAAAAAATCTTAAAAAAAACGAGAAAACAAAATTACTCAGTGAACCAACCAGTAATTGACAACATTTTCAACAGTGCTTCAGAGACTATTGTAAACCCTGGGATTTGTTAGTCATCACCTGGACCAAACTCTATGAGATTCCATAATGTTGTTTTGTATTTGTTATAATTTTTCATACTAATTTATTCAATTCAGTAATTTAAAAATATATTTATAAGTAATGCATTTTTGAAAGATATACTGCATCTCATAAGCTATTTCTTACTAGAAACCAAAGACTTCCTGATAATGATGGAATGCAATTTTGATGCTTGGAAAGGGGTCTGGAAAATGGATGCTGTGCACACGTTGTTTCTTCCATGACCTATGGCTTATCATCTTGGGCTGGGCTGTTCATGCATACCTCGCCTTGTGGGAGCAGGACGCGTAGCAGTTTGTTGATCTGCAGACTTAACATTTTTGCATTTGCCTTTGTCCTAGACTCTCTGCCAAGTTTCAGCAATGAATTGGACATTGTGATCTCTCAAAGTGTTTTCTAAATTTAACTTAAGTGAGTTTGAAATCTAGAAGGCAACCAAGAAATGCTGAATCCGGCATAAGAGTCACCGGAAGTGAGGAGTAGTCTCTGTCCCACTGTGGGTTATTTTCTAGGTTCTTCTGTCAAAGATTCCTTCAGGAACCTTCCCAGGTGATTCTGGTATCTGATATTCAAGGCCTTTGGCTGTACCCTTCAGAGTACTTACCATCCCATTACGGAACTTCAGCAACCTTCTCAGCCCACATCCCCCAGTCCTGGGGGGTCTCACCTAAGTGGCACTGGAACAAATGACTTGAATGGCCCCTTCCTTCTGGAGGGCTGGCAGACTCTTCAAGTCCTGTAGGATGTGCACATTCTGGAAACAAGCTCATGAAATTATTGCCTTCAAGCTCGGCTGAATTTAATCCTTCAGAGACAGGCAGCTATCACGTTTTTAAGATGTTGAGCATATTTATTTTATAATTTTGACCTGGCTGCTCAAGATATGCCTCTGTGTCTAACCTCAAACTGGTTTGAAATGGCTTTTCTTTTCACATAATATAAATTGTATATTTTACATGTTCCTTTTAAACGATTGTCAATTTTTAAGACATTTCATTTCCTTGGTTCTTGTGGCTTTGAAATTTAGACAGAATTGATTCTTACGATACAAATGACTCTTAAGGAATTGTAATTTCATCTTAACAGAATCATGTGGAAACTCTTTTAGAGCAACATCTAGAAAAATGTAAACTAATGTTTCTAGAATACATTTTATTTTCATGGAGAAGGAAAACTTTGAGTCCAAGTGACACATTTAGATCCAGGTTTATGCCTGAACCAGCTTTTTAAAGCGAGTTTTCAAGCTTGGTTTCCTTATCTATAAATTGAAGAAACACGTTTTTCTCAGGTTTGCGTGAACTGAATAAAATACTATATGTGAAAGACCCTGATGGGAGTCAGGTACACAAAGTAGCTTCTCAAATAATCATTTCTCCTCCCATACCTTCTCCATCTCTTCTTAACTTCTTTTTCTTACATATGTTATCCCTTTTTATACATCTCTTTATTGGCACAGAAAATATGTTTTTTTCTGGGTTGTAACACTGCAATTCAGTCATTGAATATATTTTTCCCCTTTTGGGTATTGCAACCCAATTTTTGGCCTCTCAAAAAAATCTTCAAATATAGTTCATTAGTTATTACCTGAATCTAAAATTCCAACTTAAAGAAAATCAGCCTTCTAAGTGTAAAGAAACCCCGTGCCATCCTTTGTAAAGGATTTGCTTTCTTACTGTCAAAGCAGTGTGTTTGGTGCTTGGCCTCAACCTTCCATGGACCTGTTGAATTACTAGGTCCGGAAGCTAGTAAACTCACAGGTAAGCCGATAATCAGGAATTTTGGCACTACTTGTACCAATCACCAGGAACTAGGTCATGTGCGTTATATATGTTTCAATTCTAATCTCCCCAGCTCTCCAATGGGTATTATTATCACTATTTTATGCAAGAGGAAAGGAAGATCCTTAGAGGTCGGTTAACTCCCTCAGGATGGCGCAGTGAGAAAGTTCTAGACCAAGACTGCACCGGGTCTGCCTGAGACTTTTAGTATTTTCCACCATTTGATTACATTTAGGGGGTGTAATTATGGGAGACATAGCCTAGCTTGCAGAACAGCCGTATCCCATCAAAGCCAGTGTTTGTCTCCCGGGACAGAGTCTTTCCTGTCCTCTGACGCCGTCTTCTCTCTGCTGTCCCGTGCTTGCCAGGATAACGGGGTCATAGTTGAGAGTGCGTTCATCGGTCTCGCTAATTGCAAGGCTTGATAGTATCATGATGTCCTACTGCAGGCTGTGCAGTTCTACATAGAATGAAAGGAGAATCTAATCAGGACTTGATCTCTAGGCCGTTTGGGATCAGGTAGGAAGGAGGACTGCCCGGTCTGTTCACTATCCCGGAGGAGCATGAATTCAACCACAAATGCTGTGCTAATTCTCTCCCAACACGCATCTCTCCCCTCCCATCCCCACGGTGCCCATCATGGGGCCGAAACCAGGCAAGGCTCCCCGACCCAAACAGACTGATTCATGGTGAAGTCTACTCCTGGGAGACTTCTTTGGCCTTCAACTGCTATCCAAAGAACTCTCCAGACGGCTTCCTTCTGTCACTGAGTTGACTATCTCACATTTAGTTGAATGTTCTTTTCTGTGATAGCCACCTCACAAGGAATCATAGGATTTCCTTGGACATTATTTTCAAGTAAGCAGGAAGAACTCAGCATTCAATCCAGCTTTTTAATGGTGGAAATATTCTTTGTGTGTGTGTGTGAAAATGTGTCTGACACATGTTATGTGGAGATCGTTCTCTGTCACATAATCCTCAAAATACACATCCTGTTCTCTGACTGCTTTGCTCTTTCTTTCCTTGTAGATAATTGTGTTATGCTCACTAGGGTGCCACGTCCACATGGATTAGAGCTGCTTGTTATCGTTCTCCTACTCCTGTCAAAATAAGCAGCCATCATTGCGCGAAAGGAAAACCAAGAAATGCATTCTTCCTGGGCTACCGTGGGACTCAGGGTCCCAGCTTGCAAATGAACTTATTCTTTCTTTCTAGAAGCATTCTGTCATTGTATGTAATAGGATTCCCTTTTTCATGTCTTCTGCATGTAGGCAAAATCTTTATTAAACCCCTGTTGAGGTGACGGTCAGGAGGTCACTTGGAAGATTGTCATGCCAAGATGATTCCTACTCCTCTCTTCCTGAAAAGGAGACTTCGCAAAGTTGTTTTTATTTAAATTGTATTTAAGTCACTCTGCGGAGTTGAGTTCTCCTTTTGCTTTCCTTTTCAGTGGAGACTTGATCTCATTACTTCCACTTCTAGATAAGTATAGATTCTCCCTTATCTGAACCCAACACTCCTGGGAAAACTGTAGGAAATTGAATCAGGAAAACAAAGTATATTTCCTTTCATACTCTATGTCATATCCTGTGGCTCTTTTTTTTTTTTTTTTTTTTGCGGTACGCGGGCCTCTCACTGTTGTGGCCTCTCCCGTTGCGGAGCACAGGCTCCAGACGCACAGGCTCAGCGGCCATGGCTCACGGGCCCAGCCGCTCCGCGGAATGTGGGATCTTCCCGGACCGGGGCACGAACCCACGTCCCCTACATCGGCAGGCGGACTCCCAACCACTGCGCCACCAGGGAAGCCCTCCTGTGGCTCTTTTAATATTTATTTTTATGAACTGAGGCTGTAGTTTAGATTTCCTCAATATGGTTTTTAGAGCAAAAAAGCACAAAACTGGCATTCGGGAGATCAAGGATTTCCCACTGGCTCTGCCAGTTGCTAACTGGTGACTTCAGACGAGGCATTTAACTTTGGTTCTAGTCTCTTCAACGTGTGGGTTGAACTGGATGGCCTCGAAAATTCCTTTTAGTGTCAACATTCTGGGACTCTGAACTAAAGACAGTTGCATAGAGTAAAAATATTCTTCTTTGTTCCTAGAAGATTGTCCTTTATAATAATTAATGTTGCTTGAAAGGAGTGCCGATATATAGATCTTGGACAAATAATTAAAATTTAAGGAAGTCTACCAGACTGTTATTACGAGCATGAAATTATGCTTCAGGGCATAGCCCTGTGGCCTTTGCAGGAAGTCAGCTTGTTTTTGAGAAACACCATCCGCTGTAGACCTGAGGGTAGCCGCTGAGCTCTGTGTTCAGATGTGTACAGGGTCACCAGCGCAGAGAACAGCAGTCACAAACATCTGGAATATAGCCATAAATTCAGATGTGGAGAAAATGATTGTCCCTACACCTAAACATTTCAATTAGAGAGACAGCCACCTACCTTATATACTTGCCCAATTTCGTAGAAGACTATGACAGCAGAAAGAAGGCTAATTTTTTAAATTAAATGTAACATAAGTACATGGTAAAATCTTCAAATCATACCTGAAGCCCATGCATACACCCACAGATTAAAAGCTTCTACCCTCAGTTCTCAGTCCCTCTATCCAAAAGTAACCATTGTTAATAATTTCTTGTTGGATCCTTTCTAAAGATGGTACATGTATGTCCCAGTAGATACATGCATAGCTTCTTTTTACATTTATATAAATTATATACAGTTGTTCTATACTTTGCTTCTTAATGGTGCATCTTCGAGATACGACCACATACGACGATCTTCTGTATGACCACATCAGGTTATACAGAATCAACTTATTCTTTAATGTCTAGATTGTTTACTACTGTATAGATTCTCATAATATTAAATCAGTATCCTGTATAGAGTATCGTAATTTTAGATCAATGATCATTTCTCTGTTTCGATCTCTCTCAACCTGCAACACCTGCGTTTTGGTCACTGTTCTCATTCTGTTCATGTATCTAAGTCTTTTCCCCCAGCTGTTCTATAGGGTAAATTTCTAAAAGTGGAATTGATCAAAACATGCACAGATTTTACCAGAAAGTTTGAACCAACTTAAATATCCCTGCAACATATAAGGATGCTGCTTTCCCTATTGTCGCCACCCTGGGTATCAAATTTTTAAAAATTCTTCAAATCTAATAAGTGAAAAAAAAGACACTCGTTTTGATTTATCTTTTTAAAATAAATGATGTTGAGGTTGATTTTCCTATTAATTAGTTGATTTGTGTGTGTGTATAAGGTTTCAGTTTGTGGTTTTGCTCATTTTTAATTGGATGATGACTCTACATTGATTTGCAAGACGGAGTCATAAACTAAGGAATTAACTTTCTGTCATACTTGTTGCAAATAGTTTTCCAGTCTGTCTTTGGATTTTGTTGGCGGAAATTTTTTTCCCTAGAAATTTAAAAATTGCGTGTAATCACATTTAGAGATCTTTTCCTTCATACGTCTGCCTTTAGAGTTGTGTTTTTAGAAAGGGCACCCCTGTTGAGATATTACATATTAAAAATTGTTTGCGTTTTATTCTAGTATTTTCTTTAGAGTTTAACTTTCCTAGGTTGTAATATTTGACCCTTCTGAAGTTTGTTTTTGAGGTAAGGAGTTTGATGGGCATCCAGCCTGATTCCTTTTTCCAAGTGGCTAATCAGTGGCGCCACTACCCCTGGCTGTATAATTAATCTTTTCCCCGCTGATTCGAAATACCACCTTGTGAGAGCCAGATTCTGCTTGTTTCTGAGTCTGTTCCTGAGCTCGGTTTGGTTCCATTGAACTACTTTTTTTTTTCCTTCTCCAATGCCAGTATGTTTGAGTTGCAGTAGTTTCAGATATGAGTCAAGCAAGGGGAAGGTTAGCCACTGTTCTGCTCCACTCATAGGCACCCCGTTTTGAGGCTACTTAATGAAGGGACCTCTGTTTTCAATTGTCTCTAGTAACATCAGAACTAACGTTCATGCCGACGTCGTATCATCCAAAAAAGAATTAACTTTTGCCATGATACAAAGCTTAGAAAGATTGGGTGTATGCCAAATTAAAAATAAATAAGGTGATTTAAAAAAAAGAGCATCTAAAAAGAGATTTAAAAAATCTTATCTGGAAATCTCACTTCTGTGGCAATGTTCCGTAAATAAGACATAACCGTATCTATTTGCACATTTGTAGATCAGCCAGGAAAGTATTAGTGTTTCTGTGCCATGTCTTTTAGTATGTGGCATATCAAACAGAGTTATGGGTTTCCTTGATCTGATTGATTTCATTTAAAGGTCGTTTTTGGCAACGTTTGGGACCTCTTCACTCTCCGAGGTAAATCTTGCAGAGCAGGAAGTTGAGGTTTTGGGGTAGATTCCAAGAGTCAGTTCTGATCTTATGGTTGGGGAATGTGGAAACCTAACGCTTTCCTTTACTTAATAATGTGAGTAGTGAAGGATCTTTTTCCCCCTGAGCTAATTAAGTATTTTCTTAAAGAGGATGAACTTTTAATAGTAGGAATATAATTTTTCACTTTTTATTTTACACAGATCTGTGCTTACACGTGGTCAGAGAACAGTCCCTGCTTTAAAATCTCCTTATTTGTACATGTTACAGTTCAAAGGAGAGACCTTACCATTTATGTGGAGAGAAAATAAATGAGATTTCTTTCTATCTGTCTTCCATATGTTTAATGGTAGGATTTGTGTCTTGGATCCTACTTTGAGTTAAAACAGACGGTGGATTCAAAGAGTTGCTACAATAAAGAACTGTTCTTATCTCAGAATCGGCCCTGCAGACGATCTCCGAGAATCCCATATCAACTGTCCAGGCGGTAGATCCATCTTAATCTGAACAGGCAGTTTGATTGCTTCTTTTCGATTAAACAAACATGGGCCCTTATTAGTCCCAGACCCCAGTCAGAGAAGCAGTGTGGGCGAGACACCAAGCATAGTGATTTCTTCACCGACAATTTGCACTGAAAATGAACACCTGTGTCTTCCTTCGGTCCATAAGAAGGGTCAGTGAAAAGCTATGGCAGATGGTACTTGAGAGACAGTTGTAGCGCTTGGCTTGGGTTCCCCTCAACCCAGCATGGAACTGCCCACTTGGTACCAACACGACAGTATGTGCCTGCACATCACACTCACCTCGAATAAGAAGGGCCGCATAGACCGAGCGCAGTCTTACCTCAGCGAGCCTATCCAAAGGGCATCCGTACATAGTCCAGCATTTGGGGTAAGAGCATGGTTAAATATCTCAAGGAATCAAAAGATTGGGGAAATACCAAAGGGACCATCAGGCCAAATGAAATGTAGCCAAGATCTTCATTCGAACTTGATTGGGTCCAGAGCCATGTCCCTCTGGAGCGAGCCCTTAAGGTAAGACTTAGCTTTCACTGGATACACAGGCAAGGACTTGCTCCCGCATCACAAATGCTGTGCTAGGAATAATTTACCATTTCAGCGCTCCTTAGATATCTACTTTGTAGAGAACCCTGGCTAGAGGTTACTCTTCCTTGTTCACTTTCTTTCTCTCTCTCATTTTATTTATTTTGACAGTTGACAGGATTTTATTATTTTTTAAATACTTAATTGTGGTAAAATACACATAACACAAAATTTTTACCATCTTAACCATTTTTAAGTGTACAGTTCAGTAGTGTTAAGTATATTTACAGTGTTATACAGCTAATCTCTGAAACCTTTTCATCTTGTAAAACTGAAACACTATACCTTTTAAACAACAGCTTCCCAGACCCCTTCCCCAGCCCCTGGCAACCACCATTCTACTTTCTTTCTTTCTTTTTTTTTTTATTGGAGTATAGCTGACTTACAGTGTTGTGTTAGTTTCTGCTGTACAGCAAAGTGAATCAGTTATACATATACACATATCCACTCTTTTTTAGATTCTTTTCCCATATAGGCCATTACAGAGTATTGAGTAGAGTTCCCTGTGCTAGACAGTAGGTCCTTGTTAGTTATCTACCTTATATATAGTAGTGTGTACATGTCAATCCCAATCTCCCAATTTATCCCCCCCCTTCTTCCCCCCCCCAGTAACCATAAGTTTGTTTTTTACATCTGTGACTCTATTTCTGTTTTGTAAATAAGTTCATTTGTACCATTTTTTTTGATTCCACATATAAGTGATATCATATATTTGTCTTTGTCTGACTTACGTCGCTCAGTATGACAGTCTATAGGTCCATCCATGTTGCTGCAAATGGCATTATTTCATTCCCTTTTATGACTAATTTCCATTGTATGCATGTACCACATCTTCTTTATCCATTCATTCCTCTGTCGATGGACGTTTAGGTTGCTCCCATGTCCTGGCTTTTGTAAACAGTGCTGCAGTGAACATGCGAGGGCATGTATCTTTTTGAATTATGCTTTTCTCCAGATATATGCCCAGGAGTGGGATTGCTGGATCATAAGGTAGCTCTATTTTTAGTTTTTTAAGGAACCTCCATACTGTTCTCCATAATGGTTGTACCAATTTACATTCCCACCAACAGTGTAGGAGAGTTCCCTTTCTCCACACCCTCTCCAGCATTTATTATTTGTAGATTTTTTTAAACATCTTTATTGGAGTATAATTGCTTTTCAATGGTGTGTTAGTTTCTGTTGTCTTGTAGATTTTTTGATGACGGCCATTCTGACCGGTGAGATGATACCTCATTGTAGCTTTGATTTGCATTTCTCTAATGATTAGTGATGTTGAGCATCTTTTCATGTGCCTCTTGGCCATCCATTCTACTTTCTGTCTCTGTGAACTGACTACTCTAAGTACCTTACATAAGTGGAATCATAGAGTATTTGTCTTTTTTTTACTGGCTTTTATTTCACTGAGCATAATGTCCTCAAGGTTCATCTATATTGTAGCAAGTTTCGGCATTTCCTTCTTTCTAAGGCCGAATAATATTCCATTTTATGTATAGACCACATTTTGTCCATTTATGTGTCAATGGGCATTCAGGTTTTTTTCATTTTTCATTAGTAAAATGTACCCACACTACTATTACTCGTGCATATGTCTGAATTGAAAAGTTTTAGAATCTGAAGGGACTTCCCAGTTAGACTTCTACTGTTGTCAGTAAGTGTGAGATGGCTTAGTAAGTGCTCAGGCACAGAATAGGAGTCCAGATGATCGCTTTAAAAATAAATTACAGCAGGGCTTCCCTGGTGGCGCAGTGGTTGAGAGTCCGCCTGCTGATGCAGGGGACACGGGTTCGTGCCCCGGTCCGGGAGGATCCCATGTGCCGCGGAGCGGCTGGGCCCGTGAGCCATGGCCGCTGAGCCTGCGCGTCCGGAGCCTGTGCTCCGCAACGGGAGAGGCCACAACAGTGAGAGGCCCGCGTACCGCAAATAAATAAATAAATAAATTACAGCAATCGCTCACTGGTCTTGAAACTTCAAGTCTCCCCCATTTCAAGTTCAGGCAGCCGCGGGATCCACAAGAGAAGTCAAAGGACAAAAGTGGCAGCCACTTGGTGAGAGATGTTTACTTTCTTAAATTGATTTCCCTCTACCTGGCATCCAGAAAGGTGTGTTTTCCGTGGACATTTTCAGACGTCGAAGCTTGAGATGTGGATTTATTTCCTCAAAGACACAGTACGTGGTCTTTCTCACCAGACTCTCTTGAAGGCTCCACCAGATAAACACTCAGAGGTCTGGAAAACGGGAGGAAGGGGAGCCGTTTAGATTATTTCACATCCTCTGCCCTGGAGTACTTGTCTCACTCAACTCTTTCCTCACATTTCTCAGAGGAAGAAAGACTTGGAAACTTGGTACATTTATTTTTTACATACGTGCCAGCCTTGACCACTCTTGGCACTGGGTGAGCGAGAGATTAATGATCCAGGTTATGCCGTGGAAAAAGCCGTAAACTTTTACATCACAATTTTTGTTTTTAAGACATTTTGTTTTCATAGCTGGGTATTCCTCTATTAGCATGGGGGGAGGGAGAATGAAAAAAATGTAATAGGATAAAAGAGAGAGTACTAATTTTAAAAAAAGAAACAAAACCCAAAGTACAAAGCACGCACATACACAAAAAGATACTCAATTTCCTTGTCGGTTTTGTGAAGAAATGCTGAGTTTTGAGGTGAATAAACGGGATAGGATCCCTGTGTATATGCCGTTCACAGATCATTCCTTGACCTGGGGAACACTGCTATACAACTAAGAGGTAATTACTCACCCGGTGAACTTCGGGTATGATTCTTCTTATCCTGAAAGGATTACCAATAAAGTTACTTCTAAAAGAGAAGTTACTCTAGTTCATTTCAATATTGACCTACTAGACTCAAGTTATTTTACAGCCGTACGCTAAATGGTGAAAATTTAACTGAAGATAAATTACAAATGAAAATAAAAGCATTGGTATAGTCCTAATAATTAACTAGTTAAGAAATGAAAACTATAATTCCATTAATATTTGTTTGACTTTTATGCAACTTTGGGGGAACTTCCTGCTATATAACTTGATATACACAAGTAGCTAGAAATGTGTACGTGCATGTGCATTGCTATTGCTCGTGGATACAGTGGCTTTAGAATAGTGTAGCAAGTGGACTTATATGTTGACCTTGAGTATATGCTCACAGCAGATAGCTCTTTGCTATTTATAAGAGTATAAATACTCATTTATATGAGTATATATTATTCATATATCTTATTATATGTAAATATATAAGTATTTCTATTTACTTATCTAAGTGTATCTTATTTATATGAGGGCGTATCTATCTATATTTATATACACACACATATATACATATATATGATTTATATAAGGGCATAAGAGATCTTTTAAAATTATTTTGTATTTATTTTTGGTAAAAACTACCTAAGGATAAAGGGAAGTGATTACATTTTTTAAAAAATTAAAAATTAGTGAGAGCTTAAGAATTAGATCTTGGGGAAAAAAGCAATATCGTATATGGTCAGGAAAGCCACCTCTTGCACGTTCTATAGGATCTTGTAGATAAGGAAACCAGAAGGTCTAAGTTAAGAGTAGATCTCAAGAAGAAGCAGACCAAAGTCTCATACCCATTCCTTGGGCAGTGGGTTCAATGAAAACCAATGACTTTGGGGAGGAACATGGGGCCCCAGCAAGGGTACATGGTGCTCTGGGCAAGTTCCAGCTCCCGTGGTATAGGCCCAAGCATACAGAAGAAGCTGGGCTCCAGTATTTCTATAGGAGGTTTTACACTGATTATCAACAGATACATATTTACTTAGAGATTTTGTGAAGAACGTGTAACCTTGGTCATTTGAAAGGAAAAATGACCGCCAGAATCAGCCAATGTGTACTATTGAAAACCACCCCCACAGCCTGGGGATCCCCTAAGATCTGTGTGTATTCTAGCAGGATTGTTTGGGATGAGCAAAGCAAAAGTATTTGTTGCACATGGAGCATGTACCAGGCACAGAAGTGATTCCATTTACTCCTCACTGAAACTCTGGATAAGCTACGTGGTGCTTTCCCATTTTGCAGACAAGAAGACTGAAGCTCAGTCAGGCTAACTTATTTGGTAGGCAGTGTATATATCCCGGACAGTCTGATTCCAAGCCTGTGCCCTTTCTTAAACACCCTCCTGCACCACCTGGCCAGCTGGTTCTACCAGACGCACTGACGTGGCACCTTCCTCGTATAACCTGAGGCTGTGTTACCTCCTCTGCTTGGAGTAATGGAATTGTAGACGTTGGAAGGGGCATGCCAGTATCTGAAAGCCATTAAGGGAAAATGAGTCACTTGCTGGATGCATTGAACGTCTTTCGATTATGAGAGTTTCATGGTGAAAGAAAGCACCCAGTGATTTTTCTTAAAAAGAATTGAATCTCTCTGCCGAACAGAGATCGTTGGCAAGTCCATGTGCAATCATGGTCAGCAGAAAAGAACTTTAAGCAGTAATGAAAAGCTTGTGGGCCCAGACGCCTTTACCTCCTCCCTCCCCCAAAGAGCGCTAAAGAACAGGCCTTTGGGGGGACTGACGTTGAAAAGAATCCTGATCCTGGAGGAAAAGACAGGTAACACAAAATAAGAAGATTAAAAGCAGGCACGATAGGTAGTTACTCATCACCCCTGGGTTACGTGGTGTCCATCGCTTTGTCTCACCCCCTATCCTCCAAATATTTTTGTTGTTGTTAAAGAGAAGAAAATATTTTTGAGGCAACCCATTACCTTTTGGCTTTGGGCCTAGAAGCTTCAGAAGTTGAAAGTCATTTTATACACTGCAGATGCTGCCTGGTTTTAAAAACTATGACCTGGCCTCTAGACAATGATGACATCAGCTCAGAAGGATAATAATCTTCCATATCGTGTAACTCCAGTAGCAGCTGTGGGGTAGTCTTTATGAAACGAGAAGGAGGGGAGGCAGTCTGATTTAGATCATGAAATAACCGAAGCAAAGTTAGTGTGACTTCTCTTCTATGTAAAGATAATTTTTTATTGCATTTTCGTTCTGAGACAGTTATTTGATAAACCTGTCTTGCCTGTTTGTACTTTTAAGATGTCTTTTTATGGACTACATACTTTCGATGTGTTTTCACGATCAGTTCAGACTACCCAAGATGACCATAAAACACCAGTAATTAAGAAAAACTCTCCTTCAGAGAAGCATCAAGGAAACTCTGTTTCCATTATTTAATTTTTGACATCTCTGGAGGGACACAGTAAATTTTTTTTTTTAACCCATTAAGAGTTGACCTTGAATCAGGATGTGGATTTCCTCTGTAGTGCATTAATGAGCCTCAGTTTTAGTCTTGTTAGCATGGGGTTAATTAAGTGTTAGAACCAAAAGAAATTTCATAAAACAGCTGGTTTCCAAATCCCATCCTCCTACATTCATTGGAGCTAGCTAACAGTAGATATGTGATGTTTATGGTTGATGAGACCTTAATGGGCCATATATTTCAACTGCTGTTTTTTGGAAGAGTGAATATATGGTTTGTAAATAGATTTTTGGAATCTAACCCTTCGAAGATTTCTAGCTGGCTTCCTTCCTTCCTAAGAGTCCTCATTTTCTTCCCTGCCCTGGGCTTCACTGTTTTCTGGAGCTCCTGCCGGTGTCTGTAACTCTGCCCTTCACAGCACAGTCCAAGGTCAGCATCATTCATGTCTTCATTTGGTCATTCACCATATGGGGGGTTGAAGCTGTGCTCTGCCACTGCTGGCAGGAGAGGGATACTAACGGTCTCAACCACAGTCTGACCCTGTTGCCCAGTGTAAGATGGGGAGATTCGTCCTGTAGGAGACGGGGAGATGGAGAGCCCGTGAGAATACTGGACTTTTTCCCACCTTGGGTCTAGGCTCGTGAACTCATGACAAACAATGAAGAAAGGAATAGTTGCCTTTGCACAAGTGATTTCATTTCTGGATCCCGTTTCCCGCCCCTTACCAAAATCTCCTCTCAAGAAAGGCTCTCCTGAATTACTGATACTAATTCTAACTATCTGATAAGGCTGCTGTCGTTTCTCTCCCAGCGGTATCTTGTGCTTTTAGTGATGGAGTCCAAAGCCCCTGCTTAGCTGGGCTAGGGATCTGCAGGGTTCTGCCGGCAGGTTGGTGGGGCATTCCTGGAACAAGATGGTGGTTCCTTAGTGCCCACGAAATCACCCTCCTCCTCTCGCATCCCGTCCACAAGCTACTCTCCTGCCTGCTCGTAGGGCAGACCCTACCCTTGTGGTTGATGGACAGGACAAGGGTCCATATACACTGGTGGATGGTGGCACAATGGGGAAGAGCTGTGTTCTCCTGCCTGGGGGTGTAATGCAGCTCTGTGTCAGGAATGAGCCTTCCAGACACCCTTGGGATGGATCACTTGCCCAGCGGGGCTGTTTTCCCTTGTTCCTGGGTGGCAAGGGCTGCCTATCAGCATGACAGCTCTGTATGCCCAATGGAAGCCTGCCTTCCCCCTCTGAGCCAACGCTGGAGTAGGGAAGAAGTGAGCAGACAACTCTGCAACAGGGCTGAACATCGGATTCCACTTCATCATAAATCTTTTCAGCTGATCAAAGATCTGCATGATGAATGGGGAGGAGGGTGGCTCACCAAGATAATCTTTTTTTTAAAATAAATTTATTTATTTATTTATTTATTTCTGGCTGCGTTGGGTCTTCGTTGCCGCACGTGGGCTTTCTCCAGTTGCGGCAAGCAGGGGCTACTCTTCGTTGTGGTGCACAGGCTTCTCATTGCTGTGGCTTCTCTTGTTGTGGAGCGTGGGCTTCAGTAGTTGTGGCACACAGGCTCAGTAGTTGTAGCTCACGGGCTTAGTTGCTCCGCGGCATGTGGGATCTTCCCCGACCAGGGCTCAAACCCGTGTCCCCTGCATTGGCAGGCGGATTCTTAACCACTGCACCACCAGGGAAGTCCCAAGATAATCTTTAAAGAGTGATTGAGTCCATAGGAAGTCTCCCTTCTTTCCAGTGTTCCACATGGAGCAATCATGGGTCACATAATAGTTCTGCACTACATGCAATTAGTTGCAAGGTGTGGTGTATATTTTAAGTAAAACTTAAAAACTATGCTTTCCTCTTCTCATAAATGGGCGCTGATCTGCCTCTTGTAGATTATGGTGGCCAGAGCCCCACCATTCCCTGAAAAATATAATCTTTTTTCTTTTAATTGCCAACGAATCAAATGCTTTATCTGCTTAAACTCTGTCCTCTGCTCTGGATTTTAAAGCTCTTCAGTCGCATTTCAGAATCAGCCCTATGTTGAGAAGGTCATTGTCAATCGAAGTAAATGTAGAGTCAAGGTTTTTCTTGCTCTGCAGTCTTGCCTTGAAAGAGTGAGTAGCTGTACCCAGAGGCAAAGGAACTGCCACTGTGCTTTAGTTGATGCTATGCAAGTGGGATTTATTAACTTCGTGAAGGAAGTAGAAGGCCATCATGATACTTGGTAAATTATGAGAGAGGCCAGGGGGTCAAAAAGAGGGGGATTCCATGCCAGACATCTTGGGCTAAGAATTGAAATACCACGGAGCAAATAGTCTGAAAATTGTGAGTGACCTTCTCAACTTTATCCTAAACCCTCCTGCCTGGGGGTGCAAACCCATGGAGGGAGTGTGACTTGGCAGGGATTTGGGGGAGGGGAGGATGGTGGCTGGCCAATTTCTTGGGATTCTCCAGGGAGTGCTGGTGGGTGAAAATGATGTTGAGGCCTCCCCGTGAGCCCTAGAATGACCGCGTGAGCCTACACAGCAGACTAAGACCCACGGCAGCCTCAGACCCGTGGCAGCCTCGTGGGTCTTCCTGGCAGAAGAGGAGAGACGTTTGCACACAGGAGGTATTCAGACCAGTGAGGAGTACTCATCTCGGTGATGTGGTTTCCTCTTTGCTCCCCTTTACTGCACCTCAGAGCTGCCAAACCGGACCTCCTTCAGAGGAGGGAAGAGAAGGCCACTTCACCCTGTGGTGTTAACATTCTAGCGTTGCGCCTGCCCAGTGTTCTCAAGGACAGGAGGTGGGGCAACCCAAGCAGATGGTCCACACGGAAGTGCCTGTGACCCATTTGGAGCTTATTGATGGTGAAAACCACCTTTACAGTAACTCTGTAGTTTGTTTGTAAGTCGCAATTTCTGTTTTTCTTTCTCTTTGAACACATTCCTCATCGGGTTTGTTCCAACATATATTTTCAACGTATTTCTGTGAAGTTTGGATGGGAGGAGCGTCAGAGGAGTTCTGCATTAAGGTTTTTGTGCGCTAGTTCTAGAAGGGTAGTTGGTAATCTTCTTAAATGAGTTTTTTGAAAGCTTTTTAATGGCACCACCCAGTGTCCTGCTGATTGTGAACTGTGGCTGCAGCCCAGCTCACAAAATCCTATATTTACCATGATAAGTAGGAGTTCTACGACTTCTGGTTTTGCTGAAGGGCTCTGTCCTCTCTTCTGAGGACAGTCTGTCAGTTTTTCAGTGTAAGGCTACAGGCTGTTTGTGCACTTAGAGCCTGTTTTCAACCTTTTACTTCTGCTATTTCCAAGCAGTTAGGAAAGCCTGTTTAGAGTTGAATTGTTATGTGCACACATTGTATTTTAATGCATTGTAATTAGAGGAGCGCGTATTAAACTTCCTCAAGAAGAACTGCTAGGATCCAACCTTCTGTTTCAAAAGATTATTTTATGAGAAAAAATTTGACTGGATATTTAAAATGACAGCCAGTAGTATTCACCCACCTAGAAGAGTGTATGAACTCTACGCCTGTAACCTCATAATCGTACTAGAGAGCTACAGCTGGGGGTTTTGTTGTTGTTGGTGGTGGTGGTGGTTTTGTTTCTCCATGGGTTATTTACCTTAATTGCAATGTTAAAAATACTAATTTGTATGGGCTTCCCTGGTGGCGCAGTGGTTGAGAGTCCGCCTGCCGATGCAGGGGACGTGGGTTTGTACCCCGGTCCGGGAGGATCCCGCATGCCATAGAGCGGCTGGGCCCGTGAGCCATGGCCGCTGAGCCTGCGCGTCCGGAGCCTGTGCTCTGCAACGGGAGAGGACACAACAGTGAGAGGCCCGCGTACCACACACACACACAAAAAAAACACAAAACTAATTTGTAATTATGGCCTCGATCATGTCATATTTACTATAATGAAGACGTTTGATCACACAAACCAGCTATTGATCATAGCCTGTGTTCCTTGTCTATTTAAGTAACAGTAATCCACTTTTGAATTTAAGAAATGGCATCCCTCTCTTATTTGTTTGCTCTTAGCAGTGAAATGGAACTGTCAAGAAGAGTATTTGTAGAAGAAGGGATCTTTCTCCCAGTAAAAGCTTATTTGTTTTCACAATAATTTTCAGCCCCTAAAATGTATTTGGGCTGTCTCTGGAGAATAATAGGCCAGAAGCTGGGAAATGAGGCCAGAGGCCAGCACTGAGCTCTCAGTAGTGTGGGCTGGGTTAGGAAGGTTGGCCAAGCCCCATCCACAGGGCTCCACACACCCGCGGCAGCAGAGAACGGGAGATCCAACCAGGAGTTAGGTTGGGGTCGGGAAGGGTTGCAGCTCCACGGGAAGATGGGTCTCGGGACCTCAAGACAGCAAGCCTCACGTCGCGGCCCAGGCCCCCAGCTGGGGATGGGAGTGCTGACATCTGCCGCCTTGATTTCCATCTGCTCGTGAATTGAAGCTGCACGTTGAAGGTCCTGTGTCCCTGCTGCAGAGCCAGCTGGGATGGGCATAGGCATAGCCGAACCTCGTGCTTGAGCAGCCAAACATTTTAGCAGCTCTTTTCTGTGTGCCTGCCTCAAGCCCCTTCTCTTTAACCATAACACCGCCGCTTTATTACTTTTAGAGCTTTGCAGTTAGCAGTGCTTTTGTCTGCTTTACCTCACTCGTGCTTCTTGGTGACCTTGTGAGGTCTGCAGGATGGCTGTTGCCGTTTTGCAGATGTGGAAAGGGAGACTCGGTTGGTTTAATGCGCCCCATACAAAACCTAACGTCGGGTTAAATCACTCCTTCAAAGTAAAAGAGTTAATGAGGGCAGAACCTTGGTCTCGAACCCAGGACCTTCTGACTCCAGGTTCTTCCCACCTGCATGTGGAGCCTTGGAGTTGAGCACTTGCAGCTCTGGCCCAACTTGCTAATAAGCCTTCCTTGGGAATGACTTGTGAGGGGCTCTGTGGTGTGACAAGGGTGTTGAGGGGCAGTTGAGTCTAGAGCTAAGAACTGCTTTAGAGGTTGACTCTGTGCTTTACACGTAAGGCAGTCGAGGACCAGGCTGATGCTACCTTACGTTGCGTGGGCGTCTCCTACCCTCGGCCCAGTGCTTTCTGGACCAGTGAGTCATGCCCCCGCCTCACACAGTGTGCAGGACCCCCCCTGGGTAGTTCTGCCAGCCATCCTGGAATCTTCCAGAGTAGATGTGTGTGGAAAGGCCAGCCTCTGCTCGCTACAGGTCAAGGAAGACAAGAGTCTCAGGGCGGCGTGGATGCCAGCGCCTGGGGAGGTGTGAATCAGCACACTTCTGATGCAGGCTTGGGGATCTGAGAGATTCCAGACTTTGTGTCTGTTTTCTGTGGGAGAAAAAGTGGAATTAGAATTGCATTCTCATCTGGCCTCAGTAAATGACCTGTTTCTTACCCCACCTCCCCTCCCTATTAAAATTAAATTCTCTTACCTCTCCACCCTATGAAAATTTTTTTTTTAATTTCGATAAGGTTTTAAACATTTTTTTAATTTTTAAATTTGTCTTGGAGTATAGTTGATTTACAATGTTGTGTTAGTTTCAGGTGTATAGCAAAGTGATTCCGTTATACATACACATATATTCATTCTTTTTTAGATTCTTTTCTCATATAGCTTATCACAGAGTATTGAGTAGAGTTCCCTGTGCTAGACGGCAGGTCCTCGTTGGTTATCTACCTTAAATAGAGTAGTGTGTATATGTTCATCCCAAGCTTCTGATTTATCCCTCCCCCCAGCCCCGAAAGTTCTTACCTTTTGTCAGGTCTCGAGCCCAAGAAGGCTACTCCCAAGGCACGGTCCAGTCAGATCACGGCTGAGGCACGTGTTAACTGGCACCTGCCATTCGGGCGCAAAGCACAAAGCTGCGGCTTCTGCAGTACTTTCCCGGACTGGCCCCTATTAAAGCCAGGGTGGAATGGATTGCAAAGCCTTTGTGTAATGAGGGAGAAATGGAAACTTCCGGTTTGGAAGGTCTTTTTGTTCTTGAGGGGTTTGGAGTAGTTTTTGATTAACTTGAGTTTCGTGTTCCAGGGGAAGAGGGTTTTGGTGAAAATGGAAGAGAAACCCTGCCCAACAGAAATTCTGTATCAGATGGAGATTTTCCTCCTTTCGAGAAGGTTGTGAGAGCAGCCGAGGAGCACAAGAGCACGGGGGGTGGGGGGTCGGGGTGACGGGCTGGAATGCTCTGGCGGGGCACGAAGCAGCGGTGGCTGGAGAGGCTGGCGTGAGTACGGCCGAGCTCGCCCACCTGCCGGCTGTAGGCACGGCCCCTCGGGCACGTATCTGAACTCACACCCAGCGAGGTCACTGGGTCCAGGGGGAAGCCCTCAAGTCAAGAGGCTGCAGGAAGCCCAGGCTCCCAGAGGCCACCGCCTCCTCTCCTCCAGCCTTCCATCCATTCATTCTAGAAGGGAAGTCTGAGCCCTTGAGACACCCTGCCTTCGTGGTGGTTACACTCGTGTGTGGGGCAGGGGGGGCACCGGGGAGACAGACAAGAAACCACCAAGTAAGTAAAATATCTCGTGTATTCGGTGGCATTCATGCTGCGGAGGAAAAGTCAGCAGGGTTCTCGAGGAGCCGGTCATCCTGGTGGCCGTAGGCTGCCCCCAGTGGGGGGACACCTGTCACCCTTGTGGAGGTGACCCGGGTTAACTCTTCCCAAATGCTCTGCACCTGGCAGGCATATTTCCAAGCCAGCTGACTTCCATTTCCCTGTTTGTCATGTGGGAACGTGGAGGGTCAGGAAGGGGCCCGGAGATCTGTTCACGAGACACCAGTCAGCCTTATAAATAGCTCCCCGCAGCGTTTGTTATCCTACAGACACCTTTCATTTCCACGAGACTCGGCTCTTTCAAATCCCTCATAGATCTATTGCGTCACTTAAGGCTCCTGCTCTAAGAGGTGGGAAGGGTGGAGATCGAGACACCAAACGGAAGACGTACGACCAGGGTTAGTCTTCGGATGATTGAGAGTCGCTGTGGCACAGGCTGTCCTATGGGAGAAGTGACCATAAACCACGGTGGTGGCTGATTCACTGTTATGCAGCAGAAGCTAACACACCATTGTAAAGCAACTAGACTCCAGTAAAGACGTTAGAAAAGAAAAACATGGTGGTGCAGCTCCAGGGAGAACTGGCTGAATGTCTGCCCTGCATGTGGCAGGTTTGCCTCCTCCCTTCACAGTCTGTTTCTGCAGACAATGGCAAGGTCATAGAAAAAACTGTGTGACCCTGCAAACCCACTACTTTGAAGACTCCATTGTATGCATAAGTATACTAAGTTTATTTGGGTTTTGTTTTTCTTTAAAGCAGACTCCTTCCCACCATTTAACTCATGGGAACACGCGCACAGAGGGGTTAAGACACCTCCCCTGGCCACATACTGGGTAAGAGCCGTGGCAATCCTGTTATTTATCAGGCTCTTATTAAGTCAGGTGCTGCCTTATTGTATGCTAGGCCCTGGGGTTAGCATTTTTCATAAGTTATCTTATTTCATACAATAAACTATAATTTAAGTCTTATTATTAATATTTCTATTATCTCATGGATGAGGAAGCTACACATGACCACGGAAGGTAGCCATTTCCAAGGTACATGGCCCAAAGTCTCACAGATATTAAGTGTTGAAACGGAGGCTCCAGCCCAGTTTTCTTTGCAAAAGCAAACAAAAGTTGTATTCCCAATCACTGTCCAAAATTCACTACAGAATTACTTAGGATTTTTAGTTAGAAATTCTTAAGATTTCTCAAGATTCTAAGTTAACTGAAATTCTTCAGATTTCTACCCTGAACTCTTTCTGTGACATGTTGCAGCCTTTTTTATTTGTGTGTTTATCCGTCAGAATCCTCAGGCTTCATCCTACATTTTAAGCTTACGGTTGACCCAGGAGCAGCATGGGTTTGAACTGCGTGGGTCCACTTATACATGGATTTTTTTTCAATAAATATATTGGAAAAAATTTTTGAGATTTGCAACAGTTTGAAAAAAACTTGCAAATGAACCGCATAGCCTAGAAATATCCCCCCAAATTAAGAAAGAGGTACGTCATAAAGGCATAAAATATATGTAGATAATATATATGACATACACAATATGTGTTAATCAACTGTTTATGGTAACAGTGAGGCTTCCTGTCAACAGTAGGCTATTAGTAGTTAAGTTCTGGGGAGTCAAAAGTTGTACACGGATTTTCAACTATGCAGGGGGTGGGAGGTGTAATGCCTCTAACTCCCCAAGTTGTTCAAGGGTCAACTGCATTCTTGTATCAATTATAAATCTTAGCATGACTTAGAAAGCCTCACAAGTCCACCTAATTTGATTCCATCTCTAATGTTTTAAACATTTTTAGAAGAAGAATTATATTACACTTGGGTTTCTCAGTTGAGTAACTTTTTTTTTTCTTTTTACTCCAAATAACCTGAAATTGCTTTGGTCTCCAAGTTACTGATAGAACTCTGTGTCTTTAGGACAGAATTATTTCTAAGACTGTTTCCCCAACATTTGCTTTTGTTGGGCTCTTTAGTTTTGTGTCACAGTGGCTACTAGTGTGAAATCAGCTCTCTTTCCCTTCTGTCATTGGTAGCAGCTACACAAGCCGTCAGCCCATTGTGGTTTCTTTCAAAGACTGGTTACGTACCTCCAAAGTGAGTTTGTACAGGGGACTCTGTGAGGTATACTGAAGAGGGTGAAGACTGACGAAAAGCAGTCAGTGTGGAGCGCGTCTTGTTTCCTCCTAAGCTTGGGACGTCAGCTGCTTCCTTCCATCATGCTGGCGACTGTATGATCGTACTTGCTAAGTTCAAGGCGCCCCCTTGTGGTGAGACTGATACTAATCAACATGAGAAAACAAAATGGCGAGATTACAAGTGATATAGAGGCAATGCCTTTGGATATAATCTTATTGCTCTTCTCATTTTTAAGGCTCTCAAAAGAATAAAATATTTTTTCTTCTTTTGTTTTAAATTCATCTGTAGCTATTCAACTCATATTCAACGCTAAGTGTTTTGGAGGTAGAAGCGAATCAGAAAAGCAAGCGCAAATAATTTGATGCCAAATCCCAGGTGACTTTTAAAAATAATTTCGTATTTTTTATTGCGAAAGTAAT
Organism: Phocoena phocoena; assembly: GCF_963924675.1. NCBI lineage: Eukaryota > Metazoa > Chordata > Mammalia > Artiodactyla > Phocoenidae > Phocoena > Phocoena phocoena. Next base: position 166,396,406 of record NC_089220.1, read on the forward strand.
ACTTGTAAATTCTAGAAATGTTAGAAAGAACAGATAAAGAGTAAAAGAATCATTTGCCCTCTCACAACCCAGGTGGATTAACATTTTGTTATGTATCTTTTTTATTTTTTTAGGCAGATAGACTCAAAAGAAAACCAAACATGCCATTTTTCAAACATGATTATATGTGTGGACTTCATTCTGTGTTGTTAGAGTCGGCTACTTCATCATTCTTAGTATTGCTTGATTTGGTTGGTTCCATTGTGTGCACACCTTACAATACACAAACACAGCACCATGTGCGGCTTTCTTGTGAGTTATTGTAGATTTCCTTATGATTAATTGCTTGAAATGGAATGGCTGAACCAAAACGGTGTACAAAATTTTAAGACATTTGACATTTATTGCCCGGTTATTTGTTTAAGTAAGGCATCTTTTTGGCAACGCAATTTTTTTTTTTAAAGTCTCAAATTCCTAGCATTTGCCTTCTTAGTCTGTGCCAAGAATTGTGCATTGTGTTTTACATGCCTCAATCTCAGTTAATCCTCACAGCAACCCTGAGACTTAAATACTATTAATGTCCCCACTTACAGATAAGGAAGGTCAGGCTTAAGGAAAATAAATCAATGTCACGTGACTTCAAAAGCAGGAAGACAGTAGTAGGCTTTCAGAAAGGTGATTAAAAAATAGCACTTTGCATCCCTCGAATCTTGAACTCAGTGGAAACTAAGAGTGATAATTTTCTATTTGTAAAATAAAGACAGTAAGAGAGGAGGAAGAGGAAATGTGCTTCCATAAATTTAGAAACATGAATAAGCATCTAAGTTGATGCTCTGGTAATTAGATCTTCATGTTAGAAGATATGGTGGACAACTCAGTGATTACCGTGGAATTACAAACTCTAGGGAGCTCCTAATATAGACATGTTTTCACTAGATCTTTTCATTTTGTTCCTGAATGCATTTTCTTTAACCACAGTTAATCTTCAGACTGGTTAAACCACTCCCAAGTAGTCAAAAGTTGACTAAAGGGAAAGTGGTATCAGAAAAATCCCCAGTTTCTGAATAAAACCAGACCTTTTTTGTGAGTTCAAAGAATTTGGCAGTCTCCACCTTTTTTGCAGTTTTTCTCTCATTGTTGCTCGCTAGAGACCTACATTTCACTTTTGTCACCTTTGTCCGTACTCTTTGATTTTTCTATTATTATATAACTCTTTATTATAGAAAACTCAGGCACAGCCAAACAAAGAAAATAAATATCCCCCATCAGTGTTATAAATACTGTGTTTATTGTTCATCTTTGGTTCTCTCTGCCACATCTGGGTATTAGGCATTTGCCCAATATTTGCTATTCCTGATCAGCTCTTCTTGGGCTCATCAACATTGTTTTCATTCTTAAGGAAAAAAAAAACTGTTGAACCTGTTTTCCTTCCAGCTACACTTAGCCTTTCAAAGACATTGCAAATACCATTCAGTATAAGAGCAACATCTGTAGTTTCTCTGCCATTTTCCTCTTCGGATAGCCATTGGATTTATTGGGAGTCTTTGAGGTAATTAAAGTGTCCTTCTGTTTCATTTTTACAGCGTTATTATTTTTGCCGCTCCAGCTGTTTCCCTGTGGTGGCGAGCTGTTGTTTTTTTCCAGTTACATTTCCCTCGATCTTGATGCAACCTCACTATATTGATAAAGTACTTGATTATCATTATAATTCTCTGAAGTGACTTGCAGACACTCAACTCCTTTCCCACCCAGTCTTTTTTCTTTTCTTTAAGAACAATTTTCTAGTTTATAGTCAAATCCATAAATCAGGCTTCTAAGTTCTACCCACTTGATTTAATGGGAGTATGTGAGTGGCCTAATAAAATCCAGTTTTCTTTCTCTGCTTTCTTACTGTCGGGCTCAAAACCTGTAGGGCTCAAAATATTTTCCACGCAGATGGAGCCTGGCAAGAAGTGAAAAAGTTTCCCTTGAGTTTCATTTTGTAATCCTGAGAAAATTTCTATCAGTGTAGAGATTAATGTTCCTGTGGCCTGAAGTCCCTTTCTCTGTAGGAGCCATTGCATCTTCTGAGATGGACTCCCCCACCCCAGCACCCCTGGGTCCTTCCTGCTCTGACCCAGGGACACTCCTCCAGCTTCTGCATTTGCTTGACCTTCGTCAGCGAAGGCAAGAAAGATGCAGCCACGGTCGGGTTTGCTCCAAGCGTGGAGCGTTTGACCATTTATGAGATTCTCTTGCCCTTTCTTCCTTGGATTTCAGGTGCTCTTCACCTAAAGCAGCTGCTGTAAGTGACTTTCTTTGTCCCCTCGTGTCCAGCTTTTCTAAGCTTGTTGCAGGCTCCTCTGCTGAGAGTTGCCTTGCAGAGAGAGGTTGGGGGTCTCCGCCCCTCCTGGCAGCCTCACGGTTGGGGCGCTGGTCTCCTCCAGCCCCTTCCGTTCTCTGTCGCCTGTGTGCAGGGTTGTGTCCCCCCAGGTCCTCTGCCCTCAGCCCATTTTATTCCCCGTCTCCTTGAGATGGAAACTGTGATTTTCTGTACCTCTTTCCCCCTTGTCTGTCCACAACAGCTCTTCAAATCTATCATCCTGTTTGCATCTTGCACTTTTATTTATCATGTACCTACAGGGTGTTATTATTTGTGGTCTACATTGGGGTATTTCTTTCATAGTTGAGGAAACCTATAAACTTGGGAGCAGGAGAATCAGAGGCCCTACAGCAACCCTCACCTTTCAAAGGAGAATATATTCACCTCGAAAAGAGCTTTTATGAGGTCAGTTTAGCTAATAGTACTTCTAATGGTGTCACTCCCCTATTCTCTTAAAAGTCTCTTTTCCTTTTTTTTTTTAACCCTCAAGTGCATTCTGGGTAGACTATTTTAGTACTGTTCTTGTCTGGAGATCTGTCTTTTGGCTTTTGGAGATAGCTGTCTTGAATTCAAGTGTGCTTTTCCTTGTGGAGATTTGTGTCTGATATGTATGAGACCAGGTTCTAAATAATACAGAATTATTCAGAAATAAAGGAAATACACGCATAGTACATATCTATATCGAAGTCTGTCATGGTGTATGAATCATGGATATTGTATAATTCAGTTATGATGGTATTTAGGGGCTCTGTGTGTGCTGGTTATCCATATGGACATATCTGTGTGCGTACGCAGTAACTTATGAAGTGAGCTGCCAAACCGTGACACCTCATTGGCTGATTTTTTTCTCTTTTTTGCCTCTTTCTTTTGAATTGTGGAAAAGTATACATGACTTACAATTTAGCACCTTAACCATTTTTAAGTGTTCAGTAGCGTTAAGTACGTTCACGTCATTGTACAGCCGACCTCCAGAACTCTTCATTTTGCTAAATTGAAGCTCTGCGTGCATTAAACAGCTCTTCCCCAATCCCCCTTCCCCAGCCCCTGGTGACCACCGTCCTACTTTCTATTTCTATGAATTGACTACTGTACATACCTCACGTAAGTGAACTCATGCAGTATTTGTCTTTTTGTGACCGGCTTCTTCCACTTTGTATTATGTTCTAAAGGTTAATCAATGTTGTAGCATGTAACAGAATTCCTTTTTAAGGCTGAATGCCTTTCAGTGTGTATAGACCACATTTTGTTTATCCGTTCATCTGTTGATGGACATTTGGGCTGCTTCCGCCTTTTGGCTATTGTAAATAATGCCACCATGAACGTGGTGGTAGAGATATCTCTTTGAGACCCTGCCTTTCATTCTCATGGCTGATTTTGGATGCAAGAGTAAGTCATTCTTCTTGCATGAGGATTATGAAGTTTTCATTTTTTAAAACACAAAACCATCTTTCCATCATGTTTTTTTTTAAAAAATTAAGTTATCCGAAAGTTAGTCGGTGGATCAATAAGAATTGAAATGTTTAAATACTGGTACAGTAAAGCATAGTAAGTGGAAGACATCCTCCAGGGTCAGCCAGGTTCAGATGTCAGAATTTGTTCCCTGAACTATAATTCTGATCTGCTGTTCCTGTAAGTATTCACCTTGGATCTTCTCGTGAAGAAGCCTTGTCATCTGGTGTGGCACAGCCCAGGCACAAAAAGTCCTGCACTCTTGTCTTCATAGAGCAGCCCAGTGGCCAGTGGCCCAGTGGCCAGTGCCAATCAAGATGGCAGGCTGGGGCTCACCACCAGACTGCATTCTGACTGAGGAAGGTATTTCATTCTGGCTCTGGTCACCCACCTGCAACCCTGAGACACCGTCAAGGACAACAAGCCAGTGTGACATATTCTCAAATGACCAGGTGAATTTAGAAGGGCCCCGCTGTAAGACATGTCGGGGAAAACTCACTGCTAGTCAGGGCTGGCTTTCACCATCTCTCTCTAGATCCTAAGGATGGAACTGCCACCTTTCTGTCTTTCTTTGTCAGGGGAGAGGGCTTCACGGAGCTGCATTGTCATCATGAAGAAATAGATGATTTCTTTAGGCCAACTGTTCTTTTTCTGTTCCTGTTTTCACCCTTTTTCTTTTCTATTTTTTTTTCTCTCTTTTTCTCCTGATACACAGGCTTTGCAGCACATGCTGACCTCTCTTCAGGCAGAACTTGACATTCAAAGGTACTTGATGAAAATTGAATCATCTCAGCGAGTTAGTACTTTACCTTTTCTTCTCTGCATTGAGTCTCACCTCGCCGCATGCCTTTTCACTCAGCTGCGTGTGGCATTCTAATTGGCGTCAGCCTGTTCCTGACCCCGTCTACCCTGAGCCTGGGTTTAAACCTCTCAGAGCCAAATGCTTGCAGCATTCCCAAACTTGTGCATTGTTTTTTAAATCATGAGAGTGAATATTAAAAATGAACACTAATCGCATGCTTGCTTCGAAATCTGTCATCAACTTTTCCAGTTTGAGTTGTGGGATCGGCAGTAACGCGACGGCAATTCGGAGATCTCTGCACAGTCCTCTGAAAAGTGGGGCTCTGGCCCCAGCAGCTTTCTCAAGGCAGAAAGGTTCTGGAGCTGAAACAGAAAGCTATCCTTCTAACAGCCTCAGAGCTCTGGGACTCTTCTTTCGCTTGGCTCCCAAACACCCAGTATGGGGTCCAGACCATTTCATGGGCATACATCTTAATAATAAAAATGATAGGAACAGACATATTTATATAAAGTTTACTAGGCACCAAGCACTGTTCTAAGTGCTTTACAAGCATTAACCTCTCACGCCAGCCCCATGGGGTAGGCATCCTATGGTCCCCATTTTATAAATGAAGAAACTGAGGCACAGGGAAGTTCAATACCTTGCCCAGGGCCACATAACAGGTAAGTTAGAGTTGGGACTCCAGGCAGTCAGGCCCCAGAGTCAGTTTCAATATATTATTTATTTCCCCATAACCCTCAATGTCCCCTATTTCATAATAGGTCAGTTTAGAATGTTACACCTGGAAGGGGGTGGAGAGTGTCCAGTACTTGGACACCTGGCTTGGCATTGGATACCTGTACCAACTGACCCATTGGCACATGGCCACCCGTATCCTTTTCGTCCCCCAAACGTGGCCTGTTTCTTTATTGTCTCCGGAGCTTGCCCAGATGAGAACCATTTGGTCTTTACTGTGAGGCCCAAAACACACTGTGCTCAGGAAGCATCCAGCGGTCTGGCTTTAGTGCATCTGTGACTTCCTGGCCATTCGGTCAGTCTTCAATGACCTCTTCACCTTCCTTTTCTTATAATCATTCTCTTTGATCTTGTCTAAAGTCACAAGCTCAAATTAGAAAGTTCCTGCCCAAACGAATAGACATAGAAGGAAAAGTTGGGGGACACATACTACAGAGACCCATGGTCCTACTCTACACCAGCTCAGTTCTAATGAGGTGTTCACCGTTCATTTTTTCCACGAGTTCTTAATTGTTTTCACAGCTCTGTAATTCATGCAAAATAGAGCTGTCTTTATGATTTCCTTGCGCACATATTGTGCACCGAATAGAAATGCAGAAAAGGAAGCACGGAGAGCTCTTCCCCACAACTTTACATGCTGCCATTAACTACTCCTTTCTACTTTCAGAGCAGAGACTTGACATCGTGATGTAGGGTTTTCTACAGAGTTTGGGGTCCCTCTCACTGTTCTTTTTTTCTTAAAGCCTGAAACAAATTCTCATTGCTAACTTTTATTTTTTGACATATCAGCAAATAATGGAATATGTGAGAATTTTTCAAGAGCTCTTTTTTTGTAAGGCTTTAAACACAAGTTACAGTGACAATGGTGTTTTTTGGAGGAGTGGGATGAAAGTTCAGGTGGGAAATTGAAGATTTCCTTTCTTCTCTTTGATAAAGAGTGACTCCCAGAGCCTCTAAGGATGTCACAATCTCTATTTTGAAGTTGGAAGTAATCATTTACCGACTTCAGGCAAGGTGGTGGCAGTAAGAGGTTGGGTGTATCCTCTCCTCTCACACAGGACCCCACAAACCATGGGACCTTCCGAGCACAGCAGGGAGCCAAGCCATGTAGAACCACCCCTACGAGAATGTACTACATAGAGCAGCTGAATGCTTCCCATCATTTATTGTTGACAAATTCCTGTGCATTTTTTCCTTAGTGACTCCTCACCACAATCATATCAAGCAGATACTCAGATTTTTTTTTTTTTTTTTTTTTGCGGTACGCGGGCCTCTCACTGTTGTGGCCTCTCCCGTTGCGGAGCACAGGCTCCAGATGCGCAGGCTCAGCGGCCACGGTCCACGGGCCCAGCTGCTCCGCGGCATGTGGGATCCTCCCAGACCGGGGCACGAACCCGCGTCCCCTGCATTGGTAGGTAGACTCTCAACCACTGCGCCACCAGGGAAGCCCAGATCTTTTTTTTATTAAAAGTGAGAACTAAGGTTCAAAGAGCTTCCCTATGGGGTCGCACTGCCAGTGCATGGCAGGATTGGAGTCTGCATTCTGCAAGAACAGTGTGATAATAAAGTCCTCTCATTCTAAATCTCGTTCTCTTTCCATCTCTCCAGACTCTGGTATTCTTTCTTATAGCAGAACTAGATGGAAAAAGAACCTTTGACCTGAAAAGCTCGTTGGAATTTTCACAAGGTTTTTTTCATTTGAAAATCAATGCAGGGAAATTGGGAGGGCAGTTGGTGGTGGTAATGGGCTGTGTGTGTTTAGAAACGAGAGTTTGAAAACCAGCAGCAGCTTCTACTCCCAAGATGTCCGGATAGGGTCTGGCCTCAAGCACTGAAGCTTGGTGACCTCGGGGACCACAGTATCCCCGCTGATACTGAAGGCCAGCTCCTTCTTCACTGTGAGGATGGACATCTTCAAATCTCCCAGGACATACTGAGGAAGGGGGGCCTCTGCTATCGGGGAAACCTCTCTGGTTTCACAACAATGCAGTTAAGCTCTAGGGGCGTCACCCCTGGGCCTGGGGTCCCACATCCTCTCCAAACTGAAGTCTGGGCTGCAGAGATGAGCTCAGTGATGGCTTTGTAAGGAGGCCTTCTGAGGTGCGTACTTAGCACTAAGTGGGATGCTGGTTGTATTTCACTTGAAATTTCAAAGCCTGCAAGCAGGCCCCTTTCCTTTCATCTCTGTAATAACACATCCTCACGCGGACACCTATTATCCCGAAGCCTTTTAAGTGCATTCCAGGCACTCTGAGTGGCAAAGGCACCTGCTACCTTGCTCAAGCCCCTCCCAATGCGGACGGTAGGAGCCAAAGCCTCGGAAACTGTTTGTTTGTTTGTTTATAATGCACACCGTCTTGGTTCACGAGTAAAAGGAAAGAGAAAGAAACGGATTGACTGACTTAAGGCAGCTCACAATAAAGAGACATCTACCTTCGGGTGGCTAAACTAAAAATCGAAAGGGAAAACCGCGTAAGAGGAGAGAAAGTTATGAATATGGCCAACTCTGATTAGCTCGAACATTAAATTCAGCTTCGACTTTTCTGATACCTGCGATATTTTATATATATTTGATATACTTCTCATTATAGGACAAAGCAATACTTATGACTCCTTCACAAGGCAGAATTATTTTCTTTGTTTTAAATTCTAAAAGAAACATTGTTTGCTCATGCCTTCAGAAAAGGGACATCCATCAACGTAACAGACAGGATCAACAGGAAAACAGCAGTATTCTTCATCTGGCCTTTTATTTTACATCAACTCCTTCAAGATGAAGCACAGCACTAAATAATAATTGTAGGAACATGCGTCTGAAAGGGGTGGCGGGGGGGGGGCTGAGTTAATGAGATCCAGTTTTGGAACTTGCTGACGGTGTAAGTTTCTAACTTGATGGAAGGATGCTGAAGAGAGATGATGGCGAGGCAAGCCTCATCATCTTTAAATAGGATTTATCTCTTTCTGTCTTTGAAGGGAAGTCAGAGAGCAGCCGATTCAAGGTGTTATATCAGAAGCGAGTCTATGTCACATCCCAGGTAGACCACCAGGCAGGCAGGTGGCAGGTTGACATCCAGACATCCTGGAAGTGGGAGAGGCTACACCTTATCTGTGGGTCAACCCACTTTGGCCTCTTCTCCAGGCACAGCTGAACCTCTTAAAGGAAAAAAAGAAGAAGAATCACATCATCTACACATTATGAAGGGGTTGAAAAGTAGAAAATATCCAGGAGATGGTAGAAAATCGCTAAAGTTCCAAATTTACCTGGAGTCAAATTGTAAAAGCCTTAAAATGCAGTTACTGTAAGGGTGTCAGAGCTCTGGATAGGAGAGTCTGTCTCCTTAAAAGGTGAAGTGCGTGACCTGCATGTCCAAAAAATTGAATGGATGGCTTTGGGCTCTTCTTTCTTAATCATTTTTCTTGAAAGTGGAAGTCTATGCGGTTTCGGGTTCCTGCAGAATTTTGCATGGCATGAACATGGAAATGTGTCTTTGTTCCCGTGTTTTCCCCGTGAATTTGTGTCCTCATTTCAGGGGCCATCTATGAGGACAAACCTTTTACCTGGAATCTAATTGTGGGAAATAACACATGAGAGGCCCAGGTGGGCATGGGTATCTTCCGGTCACCACAGACAAGAATCCTTCTGGATTCTAAATGTTTTGTGAGAGAGTCTTCCCTTCCCCTGATCCACTCTTTAAAAATATCATGCTTACGCAGTAAATCTCTGATTTGCAAAAGCAATATTATCCTCGTTTTGGAGAAATAAAGACGAAGGTATATTACTCATAATACTGCTGTGTAAAAGAAACAAGGTTAGTATTTGGGTGTATTCCTTCCATTTCTTAGATTATGAAGAAAAGGTTCTTAAAAACACCCTGATTATGACTGCATTCCATAGTGTGGCTCCATTGCAACTTGTTAACCAGCCTTCTAAGTTTCTAGATTTATCTATTCTATTAAAGATGTAATATGTACAGATTTGTCCCCTGACCCTCAACTGTAGTAAGTAACACTTTTCTTCATTTTTGTATATCAAATTAATCTGGCTTGGCTTCAGCAGTTATTGAGAAATGTATTCTCGTCACTTGGGGTCATAAAGAAATCCTAGGGATCGCATCTAGTCTGATAGAACTGGGTAAGGTTTCTGGGTCTCCTGGAACTCAGCACATGGCCTCCTAGTGGTCTGTTTGCAGGTGGGCTCGCGGGGCTGTCTGCCAGGCTAAGCCAAGACACACCCTTCAGCCACTCTGAGCACACCACACACCCCTCCTCCAGCCGGGGCCACTCCTTGTAAATGGAATCCAGGCCTCCAGAGTTTGAAGAGTATCCTCACCACCACCACCACCAACAAAGCCAGCGTCCTCTTCCCGGCCCTGCAAAGTCACTCAGCCCCCCTCTTCCTGCCCAATTAGCAGCCTTTCTCCTCTCACACTGGGGGGGTCGGGGGTGGGCAACCCCAGACCCATCTTCCAAACGCCTTTACCCCCTGAGCCCAATCTAGGGAGGGAGCCTTTGGGGTGACCTCTGTAGCACTGAGACACTGATCACAGCCCTTCCACCTGGGAAGACCTTGGAACACAAAGGCTTGGCCGTTTCCCCAGGAACTTGGGGATGGGGGTAGATGTTCCATCGTGTTTGTTGCTGACAGCCATGAGGACAAGATAAGTTGATAATATCTCAGAAGAGTCGTCTGACGCACAGATACCTCGAAAGAGAGCGTCTGTGTCGTGTGATGCTTCTTGAAATAATGAGGAAGCATCCTTGTCTGAACAGAGGTGTCCTTGTCATGCCTTTCTTGGCTTCTGCGGGAGGGGGCTTTGCATGGTGAGAGCGCGTTGGCAGAGGGATCCTGCTTGTCTCACTCGGCTCTATGCAGCGCCTGCCTCGCCGCAGGGATGCCTGTGGCCGGCTCTGGCCGGGGAGGCGAGGGGAGCTGACTCCCCAGCCTCACGGCCTTTTCATCTTTCTGATCTGTTAATGAACTAATAGGCACAGTGAAGGAAACATGGGGAAGCAAAAGACACAGCTGTACTTTGCTCAGCTGCTGAATCGTCTGATTTTAGTCCAGACCAAACATCTCTTCTGTTTTCACAGGTGAAAATCATGAAAAATGTCTGGGTACCCTTTTGGTGGAAAGAGGGAGGAAGGGGTTGAAATATTACCCTTGAAGAAACAGGGTATAAACTGAGTTTATCAAGGATAATTCATCGAAATAAATCCTAGAGAAAAATGTATCCCCTTTGTCCAAGCTGGGGAAGGGAAATACTGATTTGCAGAGATAAACCTAAGTCCGTCTTTATGAGAATCTCAGATATGCACAGTTGGAAGTTGGTATTAGAATGGGAGGTGTGTGTGCATATATGTCCTTCTTGTGTTAAGACCCAGAAATACCTGGTTACCGGTGAACCTGGCATGTGTCCACAAACTACTCCCAAGAAGCACCCAGGTACACATTCAACACTGTATCGTGTGTGTGTGTGTGTGTGTGTGTGTGTGTGTGTGTGTGTGTGCGTTACCAGCAGGACCCTTTTGTGCTTGCACCCAAGTTTTCTATTAAAAACAAAAGCTGATTTCTTGTCCTCTGAGTCATTAGCACCAGGCCCCCCTCCCCAAAATTATACATTTGTTACAAAACTAAGTACAGTTCTCTCCTACACTTGTGTTCCAGTTCTCACATCGATCTGTCATGCTCTAGAACTGGGATGTCCTCCGTCTGTTCCCCAGATCGGCCATCAGGCTAAGACTGGCCCCGAGGAGATGTTGGCTCAGGTTTCGTCACTGTGGCCATCAGCCACGGAAGTTGTGAGAAGTAGCCAAAGAGCTGTGGGGAGACCCGGTCCCGCTGCTTTAGAAGCACCCCAGGGTGTGGGTCCCCGGATGCACCTAAGAATGGCAGGTCCTCAGCTGCTGCGGCCACCTGGATGGGTTTATGTAAGGATGGAAGCCCCATGGGAGCTCTTGGTCTTCTCATCCCCAGACCCAAACCCAGCAGAGGTCGTAGACTTTGGAAACAAGGAGGGCCGGAGAAGGGAGCGAAAGCACTGCGTTGTGGTTCTAAAAAGGACTCTGAGCACATTTCAAAGCTTAAACCTTCCATAGCGGCGATTTGTCCATTCTCCTGAGGTTAGAGGAGTGCAAAGCAGGGATGGTAAAGAAAACTAAAGTCTGGGGATCTTCCAGTGTTCGTGAACTTCAAATATTTTGCTCCTTTTATCTTTCATAAGAGTACATAACACCTAGAAAAATCTCTTCAGTTGACGTCACAATTTTGACTGGATTTTGAGTTGAAAGCTTCCCAAGCGCAAGAAATGGGGTGAAAGTGTCTGAATGTCATGATTAAATTAACCATGTCAATTAGTGAGTATTAGGGTAATGAGTCATTCTGAATACATTTGCATTTGCATGTGGGAAGCTTTACTCTATTTCTGAACTCTCTGTGGAAATTGGGCATTCATTAAAATGAAGTAAAATTCCAGTAAGGCAACTTTGGGTTTTCTTTTTAAAATAGAACATAATCTGACGCGAAGTGTGCGCCCTGGCTGATCAGACACCCCACTGTTGCCAACAGTTAGCATCTTACCTAAAGGTACATTTGCAGGCTTTATTTTCTGGACCTTGGCATTTCAGATTAGAGTTTACAGGGTCTGAAAAATGGGAATGACGAAACATCATCCATGCCTCCAGCCCTAATTTTCTTTTCTCTTTGCTTTTAGTCCCCAAATACAACATTGCGTGTAATAAGAACAATTTGATCTCCTAGCAGAGCGTACTCCTCATGGTGAACACGTCAGCCAGTATTTGTTCATGACCTTAAAACGCACGTATGGCAGCCTTTTAAAAATTAATGCTCTGCAACTGTGTTGCGTGCACTTGACATAAATACAGGAACCTGGATCTTGGTGCTAGCTAGCTACATATTTCTGTAGAGCTGATGCAATAGGGGAAATCATTTGGGGAAAATCATTTGAAGGAATCTCAGTAAGCTGAAGTTTTCTGGGTGACATGATTTTTCTTCTTCTTTGTGGTGTGTATCTTGGAGTGATGAAATTTTAGTCCTGAAAGGACTAACTACCAACCAGTCAACCTCTGGTCTTACAGAAGAGGAAACTATGACTTAGTGAGATTGTACGTTGCCCAATATTGGTGCAAGGTGGCCGACAGACTCCTGGTTAAATGACTTTACCCCTGTCAGCTCTGGAATCCTGCAGACTTGGTCCCAGTTCCTCCACTAGCTAGAATTTTCGGGCAAGTTGCTTCCACGATTTGTCTCCTCAGTGTAGCCAGTATTATGAAGTGGCAGTGAGGGTTAAATGAGATGACCACACAATCAATCACAGTGCAGCAAGCACTGAATCTGTGAGTTCCTTTCTCTCTCCCCACACCCCTTCACTAGGAAGACGGTCTTCCTAGAGAACCGGTCTGCACATGTTACGGATGACGCAGAGGAGGGATCTGCCTGAAGCCTCTTACCCCAGCATCCCTTGGTGATTGAAAGCCCTTTTTGAAGAAGTAAAGATGAGAAAGGATCAGTGGGGTTCAGGTGGCCTGGTTACACAGACTGCCCCTTCCTGCATGACCCCAAAGGACTTCCTGTTTGGGTGGTAGGTTTGGGATCACCTGATGATTTAGGGAAACATCTAGAAGGTTGTGATGGAAACAGAGGGAGGTGGTCATGGGTGTCCGTGAAGCGCTGAAATCCAGCTTTCCAGGCCCTGGAGTCCTGCCCGGGTGGCTCAGAGAGCGTTTCCACCATTCTCTGCTTCCTGAATCTTCCCAGTTAGGGGCAGCTCTCCTCCCAGAAGCTTGGGGCAGGGGCTCCAAACACCATGCTGTAGATGCTGCATGGCTTCTCCTGAGCCAGAATGAGAACAGTAGCTCCCAACAGAGAGACTTTTTTCTTAAGCCAAATCTGAATTGTGTGAGTATCCTGCCTCCCATTTTTTTGGTATTAAAATATCTTTCCTTTCTCGTGGCAACATGGTGCCATACAGAGGGAAAATTTCAAGAGAGAGAGCATGTTTGGATGCCCCTTACTTTGCAAAATAAAATCCTAGTAACCCTGTGTTGTGCCCTCCCCCATAATTTTTAAAAGAATGTTTAATTTGTGAAATACAAAATAATGAGAACAAATGCTCCAGAGAGTTTAACTTTCTCCACAGTTATTACCAATGTTATAAACCTGTGAGCCTCATAGCTGCCCAGGCAGGGGAGCTGTTAGAATTGGTCTTTGTCTGTGATGGTTTGCTTGGAAGACACAGAGTCACCTCAAACTGGTTTAAGCAGAAGAATGGAATTAGTTGGAAGGAATAATTCGGAAAGACCTCACAGTGTACTGGACTCAGGAGCTGGCATGCCTAGGGGCCCAGATAGCTGTTTTGTCTTTTAGGGTCTCCCATTGGAGCCATGGGGGTCTCTTGTCTCCCTTTTTCTATACAGATCTGCTTCATCCTTTCTCTGTACTCTTCTCTGTCTGTTTCACATTCCCTTGTGCGTGTCAGCCACAGCTTGAAATGACCTCACGTTTTAAGTTCTCAGTGGATACAGACTGAAGAGCTTCTTTGTCCCAGGGCTCCATTTCCAGGAAGAGCATGTGATTGGTCCAGCGAGGATCAGGTGGCTACTGCTTGGTCCAGTCAGCTGCGACTGGGCTGGGAGTGGGTGACCATACACTGCATCACTCAAACCAGGATACCTTTGAGAGTGGAAGGGAGTTACTACTAATATTTACACTGGGACAACAGGTGCAAAGCAGAACGGTCCAAGGATGCTACAATCTGTATTTACCCTGGATGTGGGACATCGGACATCAGGAACTTATCCATATGGGCAGGGAGGAATTCCGCAGAGAGGGGGCCATTGTTTGAGGGCCAGAACCCTTTCAAAGATGGCTAAGTGTCAAGTCAAATAAGAAAAGGGGAACTTTGTCATGTATTCACTGTCACTGGAGAGGGGGTTGCCTGTACGAAAAGACGACTTGGTACTCAGCTGCTTCTGGACGGTGCGTCTGTTAGCTCATTTGAGAGAGCAGAGAAGGACCTCAGAGTGCGCACTGGGGGGACAACTCCTTTAGAGGCCACCAGCTGTCCCACTCCCTCCTCCCATGTGCCCCCAAGTGCACACAGACCTGAGAACCTCTGTGGGTGACTTCACTCAGACCATCCCTAGCGCCTCTCACCTCTGCTCTCCGTCCTCTCCCAACCCATCCTTTAATGTCAGCACTTATCCCCCAAACCCCGTTCTGCCCTGTGCTGTCACAGTGACACATCTCTTAGTGCCTCTTGTCCAACTGTTACACGTATATTATCCTTGGCCCCAAAATATACCTTAAATGCGTTATGAGCTCAAGAACCACACACAGCACTTTTAACCTCCCGAGACTGGCACCGGGCTGAGTACCGAGTCCCTGTTTCAAATGCTTTTTGACTTTTTTTTTTTTTTAATACGTCAAATCATAGGGTATCTGACACCAGTGTCAGCAATTTTCATTGTCTTTTCTCTTCCCTAAATGATGTCTCAGCATCGAGCTGGCATCTGAGGGGAGAGCACGGTGTGAGAAGATTGCTAATATGCAGTGATAGTTTGCAATGAGAAAGTGAATGACATAATAACGAGAGCAGGCGTTTATATTTGGAACTGAATAGCTGTGTTTAGGAAGCTTAAAAAAAAACAAAAAAGGACTGAGCCCTTATATCTTTATTTTTATACATACTCCAACCACGATGACCCTGAACAAGAAATAGAAATTTGATTTTGATTTTCTTCAAGGATTATTGCCTTTTGCAATGGAAAATGACAACTCATCAAATGCATTGTGTCTTCCATGGGCTGCAAAGATGACCAAACACCAGAGGTTGTCATTGTAGCCATGTTGCTTCAAGTAATATTATTTCTTGGCTACTTTGCTAAGCTGAATGTATTTTCTTTCTTTTTTTTTTTTAAGTCAGGGATGAGGACATTTGAGTTTGATATTCTGCTGAGAATAGTAACCAGCTATCTACCTCACTGAAGACCATGTGAATTTACATAACTCTTGGTGAGCTGGGCAGTGATTTAGGGTTGTTTTTTTTTTTTTTTAAGTCTAGCAATACTCTTAAAGAGTGCCAAAGCCAGATCCCAATCTTTGTAACACAAGCAGACTTTATGAAAAATAAACCACTTCGGGGCCTTGCACGGAAACATTAACCCAAAGCAAAGAGACAAGTTAACTGTTCATGGGTGTCCTTTCTGGCCATGATGTGGGCATGTCATCTGAGCGGAGAGTTTCCTGTGGAACACCGAGGCTGGCCACCGCGATGAAGGGGGCACAGGGGGCTATGTTCTGACCTTACTCCTGTTTTCTTCTGTGGAAACATCCTAAGAAGTGTAGCAGGGGTGGGTGTCTAGATAAAGCAGTAGTGCGTCTGCCAAGAGGGGTCTCCTGGTACTTTTAGCAAGAAAAGGGAAAGGAACTGACCATCGCATCCTCAGAGGGCTCCCCTAGAACATCAGGCACACCTGGGGCATCCCTGAAAGAGTTCTGTAGCTGAAGCCTTGAGGCAGGACCGGCTATATATAATTCTTAGTGTATCTTGTTCCAAAAAATTATTAAGGGTTTCAAGACGGCCACAGCAGAGCATGAAACCAAGCCCAGAGCACTTTTAAATGCTGGGTCGCTTGTACACCCGCAAAGTGGGTCCTACCTTGACAGTTAAGTGCTTTGGTGTTTTTAACTTCAAAATGCATCCTTAGGAAGACTTAAGAGGACATTAAGGAATGCAAACCACCCCCCCCCCAAAAAAAAAAACCTGGCTCCTGGGGACTGCCTGTGTCCCACGCCCAGCCCATCAGCACCTTTGGCATCTTAGAGAAAACTCACCTGCTGATTAATTCACATCAGTTTGCCTGGAATTGTAATGAAAGCAGGGGCCGGCTTTGGGAGGGGGAAAGCTGAGATCGTGCATTCATTCATCCTAAGCCCCCCAGTTTCACTGACTCCCTTTCTTTGACCTTCTACACGTATAATCTCCAGCCTCCACACAATAGCCCAAATGATCTTATGAAAAATGTATCTGATCCTGGCCACCTCCCCCTTCTCCCTGCCTCAAATACCTCAGTGGCATTCTGGTACCTTAGAGTCACATTGAAAATTCTCCCCTTGACGCTAAGGCTCCATGAGATCTGGGCTCTTCTGGTCTCCGGTCCCACCATGTCTCCAGTACTTGCCACTTCTTTCTGCCTCGGGGACTTTGCACATGCTGTCCCTTCCACCTGGAATGCCTTTTTCTTTTCACCACACCCGCTGGCTTGCCCCCTCCTCCCAACTTCTCACGTCCTTGAGGTCACAGTTTACTTGCTTTTCCAACTTTCCACCCACATACACCCCCTCCCCAGCCTGGGTTACACACTGTCAATGTCTTCAGTGTCTGTCCCCTGACTCGACTGTAAGCACCATGAGGGCAGGATCATGTCTCTTTTGTCTGTCGTTCTGTTCCCAGTACCTGGCATGTGCTAGCGTGTACCTAGCAGGTGCCTGGAACACAGTAGGCACTCAATAGGTGTCTGTTGAAAGGGTGAATGGACGTACCACACAGTTCGTGATTTAAACTTAATTATACATTATCTTGTGTTATTTGTTGTCCTGCATTCATTTCACCAGTTAGTTTTGAAACTCATTCACATCAGGCAACATGACGTCTGTCTGTCTCTGAATCGCCCACAGTGCTCAGTATATGTTCAAGGAATGTTATTGACCAACAAAGATTATGAGTGTTTTACACATTCAGTCCCTTGCCATCACAGTTTAGATAACCAAGAGAGAAATTAAATTTTGTATTGTGTGTGTTTAAGTTATTATAGATACCGTCTGTTGATTGGCGAGGTAAGTAATAACCAAAACTAGACATAATCCAAATTATGGGATTTCTGCCTCAAAAGAAAAAAATCAACTGTGATAGAAATATCTCCCTCACAATCATATTTTACTGATTTTGGAAACAGTCTTAATAGAAGAGTTTAAAGAACTGGGTGTGTTCAGTTTACTCTGGTGTGGGTGCATCATCCGTGTTAGGTGATAAAAACGTGCACAGTCCCATCTGCTGTGATCGTAACAACCACTAGAATTTGGCCAAAGGAATTGATTTGCCATCGTTCTTTCCTGTAACGTGGCTTGTCCTCAATGCCTGGCTTGGAATGGCCTATGCACAGTAGATGTCCAGTGATAAAAATCTTAGTGGAATACTCAGGGACTTTTTTCTCTCACTAACTTTCACAACTGATACTTTGAACCACTCTGTCTTTATTTTTGTATCTAGTCCTTCCGATGGACTTTTTCTCGTTGCCATGTTGTTTTTCCAGATTAGTAGACCTTGATGGCATTAAAAATATTTTCAGCATAATTAATAATAGGCTATTTTCCACTTTCTTTCAAATGCCTTTTGCAGACAAGAAGCCCCAAACTGTCTCACAGTCCTCAGCCTCCCAACTTGGGTGACCCAGTAGAGCATTTATCAGAGGCATCTGGAGATTCTTTGGAAGCCATGTCTGAGGGAGAAACTCCAAGTCCTTTTTCCAGAGGCAGCCGGACTCGAGCGAGCCTTCCAGTGGTGAGGTCGACCAACCAGACGAAAGAAAGATCTCTGGGTAAGCTTCGAAAGGTAGTTTCTAATTTTTATTCCTGCATGTGTGTATGTTTATACTCCTGAACACATACCCCTGCATCTGGATGTTAATTTGATCTTGATTTGTAAACACACAAACTGCTCAGAAACTCTGTTGATTTAACATCAAGCCTTGAGGAGTTACCTGCTGAAGGAGCAGCAAGTCCAACCGGTCTTTGGGGCTGGGCACATTCAGAACTGGCTGGGGTTAGTCACTCAAACAAGAGACTAGCAGTGCCTGTGGATATTCCTGGTATAAGGAATAGCAAGGGCCGGATTACAGAATGAGCCTCATTTCTTAGGGAACCTCCTCCACAGTTTCAGAACTGTGGACGGTTGGGGTGTGAGCCCCACTCCACTGTCTGGCAGTCCAGGGGAGGACATGAATGGCTGCAGGAAGAAGAGGTACAAGGTGGCCAACACCGCCATGACTGGTAAGGAAAGCCAGAAACACAGGGCTGTTTTCTCTACCACCACATGAAAGGGTGGAGGGGTTTGGCAAGAGTTTGGCATAGCCTTGTCTTTCAAGAAGCTTTTAGGAAAAGCAGGATTCTCTCCTTCCGCCTTCACTTGTCATTTGTTTTTTCACATTGGATATTCCCTTTCTATCTTGCTGTGCTTTTTTTCTTCCTCCTAGCCCCTTAACAAAAGGTACAGGCCATAAAGATTTAGACCTTTTTGCAAATTATGCTGGTGTTTCATATGCTTAACCTGCCATCTCAAGGTTCTGAGTCGGTACCTGTGTTTTTCAGACGTTTGTGGTCAGGAAAAACAGGGGACAGAAACAGGGTCAACCCACAGAAGGCTTCAGGGTCTGGCCTCTGCAGAAGACAGCTGAATTCTGCCTCCTATAACTGAGCAGATGCCTTGCTTGAAGAAGAAAAGAGAGGGACGTGGGGAGGTGTCCTGTTTTTGTTTCCTCTGTTGCAGATGATAACCAGAGCAGATTGGGTTCAGACATTGTCCTAGCTCTTCTGAACAAAAACAAACAAAAAACCCTGTTATTTACTTGTGTTACTCATATTAATTTTTAGCGTTAGACTTTGTATACTTCATCTTAGTTTAATAATCCAGGGTCGTCATTTTACAAACGAAAGATGAAAGCCCCAGAAAATCTGGTTTTTGTTTTTTGAGGTTGCATAGTTAATTAAATGGCAGAAGTGGGAAGCCCCTGCAGTTCCTATTGACTCCATTTACCAGTGAAGGCATGGGACTTGGAGGGGTGTGGTGCACTCAGGGAGCATACAGGGCTGGGGCAGTGTCAAGATGACACAGGCTGGGGCTTTCCATCAGGACTACAGAGCTTAGTGTTCTCTTAACCCCACTCATGCTTGAGGCAGGAGCACAGGAGCCTGCCAAGGAGTGGAATTTCTCCTCTGTGCTTTGCAGGAAATGAATGAGGTTCAGGTCTCTGTAAAGATAGCCTGTGCTTCGCAAAGTAGAATGAAAGATAAAAACAAATGCCTGTGCGCTTCCCCATACCTGGGGAACAGCGAGCCTGTGGAATAATGGACCCTCTGTCTTGCGGGCAGGAATTTGCCCCACAGCCAAGTGCAGTTGGCAATGCAGGTAGAGACCGGCTGCCTTTAGGAAGCAAGTCTCTGGGTGCAGGGGCTGCAGGAGCTGATGGCAGCCTTGCCCTAGGAACTGCTGAGGGTGGCTGCTGTTTTCTCGTGGGGTGGCTGCACTTTGGCAAAACGCTGCTTTACGCTGAGCACGCCTTGCTGTGAAGTTCTGGCGAGTCACAGCAGATTCAAAATGCACAGGAGGTTCTTATTCTTCCAGCTCCAGGAGAATGTTTTTGGCCAGTGATTTCCACAACTTGTGGATAGAAACAAAGGAACACAGGGAGAGGAGAAGAATGAGAAGTTTGCCCCAGCGAGGGGAGCCCTGGGGTCAGAAAATGAGGCTGGCCCTGGGCCGGCGGCTTGGTGCTGCCCTTCACCGCCGCTCTGTGGCCAATTTGCGAATGTCCTTGCGGCCGCACCTGGCTTTCACAGGATAATTCAGTTGAGCGGGGATGGGAAATAAACAGGAAAGTGTGAGTTAGGGGAAGTCTAAACACAATCTCCCACCAGGGGCCTTGCTAGCCTTGTGTTCGGGAAAATTCCCATGTGCCTGGCTGTATTTAATGCACAGACATGGGCTCCTGGGAAGAGCAGGCTCCCCAGAGAGCCCCGGAGCGGGAGCAGCGGGGTCCCCCAGCATCTTGGTGGCGAAGCGCAGCCAGGACCCCAGGCCTCAGAGGCTGCAGATGGAGACTGAGCTGGGACCTCCTGCAAATCCACTCTTGGTGCCACCTGGAAGGCCAGCGTTTCCTTTGGGATCTGTACAATGTCATTTTATCTTTTATTTAAATTTTAATTTTTTTTATACAGCTGTTTCTTATTAGTTATCTATTTTACACATATTAGTGTATTTATGTCAATCCCAATCTCCCAATTCATCCCACCACCATCACTCCCCACCCCCCCGCCCCACCACTTTCCCCCCTTAGTGTCCATATGTTTGTTCTCTACATCTGTATCTCTATTTCTGCCTTGAAAACCATTTCATCTGTACCATTTTTCTAGATTCCACATATATGCGTTAATGTACGATATTTGTTTTTCTATTTCTGACTCGGTTCACTCTGTATGACAGTCTCTAGGTCCATCCATGTCTCTACAAATGACCCGATTTCTTTCCTTTTTATGGCTGAGTAATATTCCATTGTATATATGTACCACATCTTCTTTATCCATTCGTCTGTCAATGGGCATTTAGGTTGCTTCCATGACCTGGCTATTGTAAATAGAGCTGCAGTGAACATTGGGGTACATGTGTCCTTTTGAATCATGGTTTTCTCAGGGTATATGCCCAGTAGTGGGATCGCTGGATCATATGGTAATTCTATTTTTAGTTTTTTAAGGGACCTCCATACTGTTCTCCATAATGGCTATATCACTTTACATTCCCACCAACAGTCCAAGAGGGTTCCCTTTTCTCCACACTCTCTCCAGCATTTGTTTGTAGAATTTCTGATGATGTCCATTCTAACTGGTGTGAGGTGATACCTCATTGTAGTTTTGATTTGCATTCCTCTAATAATTAGTGATGTTGAACAGCTTTTCATGTGCCTCTTGGCCATCTGTATGTCTTCTTTGGAGAAATGTTTATTTAGGTCTTCTGCCCAATTTTTGACTGGGTTTGTTTTTTTAATATTGAGCTGCATGAGCTGTTTAAATATTTTGGAGATTAATTCTTTGTCTGTTGATTCATTTGCAAATATTTTCTCCCATTCTGAGGGTTGTCTTTTCGTCCTGTTTATAGTTTGTTTGCTGTGCAAAAGCTTTTAAGTTTCATTAGGACCCATTTGTTTATTTTTGTTTTTACTTTCATTACTCTAGGAGGTGGGTCAAAAAAGATCTTGCTGTGATATATATCAAAGAGTGTTCTTCCTATGTTTTCCTCTAAGAGTTTTATAGTGTCTGGTCTTACATTTAGGTCTTTAATCCATTTTGAGTTTATTTTTGCATATGGTATTAGGGAGTGTTCTAATTTCATTCTTTTACATGTAGCTGTCCATGTAGTTTTCCCAGAACCACTTATTGAAGAGACTGTCTTTTCTCCATTGTATATCCTTGCCTCCTTTGCCACAGATTAGTTGACCATAGGTGCATGGGTTTATCTGGGCTTTCTAGCCTGTTCCATTGATCTGTATTTCTGTTTTTGTGCCAGTACCATATTGTCTTGATTACTGTAGCTTTGTAGTATAGCCTGAAGTCAGGGAGTCTGATTCCTCCAGCTCCGTTTTTGTTTTTTTTTTTTTTTTTGCGGTACGCGGGCCTCTCACTCTTGTGGCCTCTCCCATTGCGGAGCACAGGCTCTGGACGCGCAGGCTCAGCGGCCATGGCTCATGAGCCCAGCCGCTCCGCGGCATGTGGGATCTTCCCAGACCGGGGCATGAACCCGTGTCCCCTGCATTGGCAGGTGGACTCCCAACCACTGCGCCACCAGGGAAGCCCCAGCTCTCTTTTTTTCTCTCAAGATTGCTTTGGCTATTCAGGGTCTTTTGTGTCTCCATACAGATTTTAAGATTTTTTGCTCTAGTTCTGTAAAAAATGCCATTGGTAATTTGATAGGGATTGCACTGAATCTGTAGATTGCTTTGGGTAGTAGAGTCATTTTCATAATATTGATTCTTCCAATCCAAGAACATGGTATATCTCTCCATCTGTTTGTGTCATCTTTGATTTCTTTCATCAGTGTCTTATAATTTTCTGAGTACAGGTCTTTTACCTCCTTATGTAGGTTTATTACTAAGTATTTTATTCTTTTTGTTTCAATGGTGAATGGGATTGTTCCTTAATTTCTCTTTCTGATCTTTCATTGTTAGTGTATAGGAATGCAAGAGATTTCTGTGCATTAATTTTGTATCCTGCAACTTTACCAAATTCATTGATTAGCTCTAGTAGTTTTCTGCTGGCATCTTTAGGATTCTCTATATATAATATCATGTCATCTGCAAACAGTGACAGCTTTACTTCTTCTTTTCCGATTTGGATTCCTTTTATTTCTCTTTCTTCTCTGATTGCCATGGCTAGGACTTCCAAAACTATGTTGAATAATAGTGGCGAGAGTGGACATCCTTGTGCTGTTCGTGATCTTAGAGGAAATGCTTTCAGTTTTTCACCATTGAGAATGATGTTTGCTGTGGGTTTGTCATATATGGCCTTTATTATATTGAGGTAGGTTCCCTCTATGCCCACTTTCTGGAAAATTTTTATCAAGAGTTATTATCATAATTGACAAAATTCAGAAGCTTTTTCTGCTTCTATTGAGATGATCATATGGTTTTTATTCTTCAGTTTGTTAATACGGTGTATCACATTCATTGATTTGCGTAAATTGAAGAATCCTTGCATCCCTGGGATAAATCCCACTTAATCATGGTGTATGATCCTTTTCATGTGTTGTTGGATTCTGTTTGCTAGTATTTTTTGAGGATTTTTGCATCTATATTCATCAGTGATATTGAATTTTCTCTTTTTGTAGAACCTTCGCCTGGTTTTGGTATCAGGGTGATGGTGGCCTCATAGAATGAGTTTGGGAGTGTTCATTCCACTGCAATTTTTTTTCCTTTTTTTTTTTGCAGTACGCGGGCCTCTCACTGTTGTGGCCTCTCCCATTGCAGAGCACAGGCTCCGGACGTGCAGGCTCAGTGGCTATGGCTCACAGGCCCAGCCGCTCCACGACATGTGGGATCTTCCCAGACCAGGGCACGAACCCGTGTCCCCTGCATCAGCAGGTGGACTCTCAGCCACTGCGCCACCAGAGAAGCCCCATTCCTCTGCAGTTTTTTGGAAGAGTTTGAGAAGGATGGGTGTTAGCTCTTCGCTAAATGTTTGATAGAATTCACCTGTGAAGCCATCTGATCCTAGACTTTTGTTTGTTGGAAGATTTTTAATCACAGTATCAATTTCATGATTTGTGACTGGTCTGTTCATATTTTCTATTCCTCCTGGTTCAGTCTTGGAAGGTTATTCCTTTCTAAGAGTTAATTGTAGTAGTCTCTTATGATGCTTTGTATTTCTGCGGTGTCCATTGTAACTTCTCCTTTTTCATTTCTAATTTTACTGATTTGAGTCCTCTCTTTTTCTTGATGAGTCTGGCTAAAGGTTTATCAATTCTGTTTATCTTCTCAAAGAACCAGCTTTTAGTTTTATTGATCTTTGTTTCTATTTTGCTTATTTCTGCTCTGATCTTTATGATTTCGTTTCTTCTACTAACTGGGTTTTTTGTTTGTTTGTTATTCTTTCTCTAGTTCCTTTAGGTGTAAGGTTAGATCGTTTATTTGAGATTTTTCTTGTTTCTTGAGGTACGATTGTACTGATATAAAGTCCCCCACTATTATTGTGTTATTGTCGATTTCCTCTTTTATAGCTGTTAGCATTTATCTTATGTATTGAGGTGCTCCTATGTTGGGTGCATATATATTTATAATTGTTTTATCTTCTTCTTGGATTGATCCCTTGATCATTATGTAGTGTCCTTCCTTGTCTCTTGTAACATTCTTTATTTTAAAGTCTTTTTATCTGGTATGAGTATAGCTACTCAAAAGAGCTTTCTTTTGATTTACATTTGCATGAAATATCTTTTTCCATCCCCTTACTTTCAGTCTGTATGTGTCCCTAGGTCTGAAGTGGGTCTCTTGTAGACAGCATATATATGGGTCTTATTTTTGTATCCATTCAGCGAGCCTGTGTCTTTTGGTTGGAGCATATAATCTATTTACATTTAAGGTAGTTATCAATATATATGTTCCTATTACCATATTCTTAATTGTTTTGGGTTTGTTATTGTAAGTCCTTTGCGTCTCTTGTGTTTCCTGCATAGAAAAGTTCCTTTAGTATTTGTTGTAGAACTGGTTTGGTGGTGCTAAATTCTCTTAGCTTTTGCTCATCTGTAAAGCTTTTGATTTCTCCATTGAATCTGAATGAGATCCTTGGCGGGTAGAGTAATCTTGGTTGTAGGTTCTTCCCTTTCATCACTTTAAATATCTCATGCCACTCCCTTCTGGCTTGTAGAGTTGCTGATGAGAAATCAGCTGTTAACCTTATGGGAGTTCCCTTGTATGTGATTTGTCATTTTTCCCTTGTTGCTGTTAATAATTTTTCTTTGTCTTTAATTTTTGTCAGTTTGATTACTATGTGTCTCAGCATGTTTCTCCTTGGGTTTATCCTGCCTGGGACTCTCTGCGCTTCCTGGACTTGGGTGGCTATTTCCTTTCCCATGTTAGGGAAGTTTTCGACGATAATCTCTTCAAACATTTTCTCAGGTCCCTTCTAGCCCTCTTCTCCTTCTGGGACCCCTATAATGCAAATCTTGGTGTGTTTAATGTCCCAGGGGTCTCCTAGGCTGTCTTCATTTCTTTTCGCTCTTCTTTCTTTATTCTGTTCTGCGGCAGTGAATTCCACCATTCTGTCTTCCAGATCACTTATCCGTCCTTCTCCCTCAGTTATTCTGCTACTGATTCCTTCTAGTGTATTCTTCCCTTCAGTTATTGTATTGTTCATCTCTGTTTGTTTGTTCTTCAATTCTTCTCGGTGTTTGTTAAACATTTCTTGTGTCTTCTTGATCTTTGCCTCCATCCTTTTGCCAAGGTCCTGCATCATGTTCACTATCATTATTCTGAATTCTTTTTCTGGAAGGTTGCCTATCTCCACTTCATTTAGTTGTTTTTCTGGGGTTTTATCTTGTTCCTTCATCTGGTACATAGTCCTCTGCCTTTTCATTTTGTCTATCTTTCTGTGAATGTGGTTTTCATTCCATAGGCTGCAGAATTGTAATTCTTCTTGCTTCTGCTGTCTGCCCTCTCTTCTTTTATCTTAATCCACAGAATTTTAGGATCTCCCTCCCAAGTCCTGTTGATCTTGTGTTTAGTTAAAATGGTCATAGTTGGTTCATCATGGGTTATTGCATTAATTTTGATTTCTAAAATTGTCTCATTAAAATATTATTTTATCTTGATTATTGAGTTCGGTGGGGAGGAGCCTTCAATTTCACACCCGAGGAGAGTACCTCACTCTCCTCACCCCAGTAGCTGCCTGTGTGTCACCCCAGGGACTTCACATCTCATGGGGTGACCTCCAGCCACAGAGCCCAGAAGAGGCAGAGTTGGGAAAGCCCAGCTCCCAGGCTTCACTTCTGCACATACGCAGTGTGTCACTGGAGCCGTTCCCCAGCTCTGGGAGTCACGTCTGGACCAATCCTCCAACCACTCCTCCTCCCTGGAGGGGATGCAACCTTGCTCTCACTCTAGGCAGCCTGTGCCTGGAGATAAACCTGCCAGCTTAATCATTTTTCCACTTGGATAATCCCTCCTTTCTACTACTTTGGCATAGTAGAAAGCGAGGAGCCGGGGGAGGCTGGGCTTGGTGCATTGCACAGAGGCTTTTAGAAGCCATGCAAGAGAGAGAAGGTTTAGCCCTAAGCTGCTGTTTAGGACAGAGAAGTTAGACATCGCTGGTGTCTATATAATATTCTTTCTCCAGTGCTGTCCTGGATGCAAGATGTGAGCTTCTCATTCTGGCACTTCAGGCAGGACCAAATGACAGCAAAACCCAGAAATCTTTTCTGATGCTGAGGACCAACTAGTCACTCTTGGAGATTGACAAAGCAGAAAGGTAAAGAAAGAATTTGATCAGCGGCTCTGATTTATAACGTGACCGGGTTCCAAAAATCTATCACCTCTAAATCTTCACTTGTACAGAGTGGTGGGGTCCCTATGCCCTCCACCCATCCAGAGACCAAATGAAATTCTTCTCGGTGGAATTTATGCCATTTCTGCTTACCTCTCTCTCTTCAGTGAAAAGAGAGACCATTAGGAGAAAGGAAGTCTACAAAAGAAAGTAAAATCAGTTTTGCAGTAGATTTGAGTCTTAGAAATAATTTCCGTGAAAAATTGTCCCGCTGATATTAGGTCTGGGTCTTAATGATGGAGTCGTTTCCTTTTAATCATTGCTGTCTTATAAATGTCTGTCTGGAATGCAACCACGGGCAGGGGCTGCTGTCTAGCTTCTTTGTGGTCGGCCTCGGGGGAAAGGGTAGCCACAAGATGTTCCCACCCTTCTGTGTACCCTCAGGAATTTGAAAATAAAACTCATGTGAAAACAAGAACAGCAACTTCCTTCTCCCTGCAGCCACATGCCTTGGTTGACCGTATCCTGAATGGTTAGCTTTGGAAAAGGCACCTCCCTTACCAGCCCAGCAGCCAGAGGTGCTGCCATTCTGTAACAAATTACCTGTTAAACACTCAGACCCAACAAGCGAGAATGATTTTAAAAGGCTCGGGAGGATTTTAGACTAATTGAGGGAGAACTTGCCCAACGTGTGTCACTTCTCCGTGGCTGTTCTTTTATTTCAAGGTGGTAACAGTGATGGTGACCATTTGCTGGTGGGGGTATTTAAGGAACAGAAGGTTCTCTGTTGTCAGAATCGCCCCTCCTGTGCAGAAGAAGAGTGGGTAGGAGGTTAGAGAAAAAGATGGAGGAAACGTCCGTCTGTAAAGCGGAAAACCAAGAAGGTTTATGGGCAAAGACTGTGAGCCTCGTATTAGATTGAGAGTGAAGAGGTATCCGTAGGGTAGTTTAAAAAAGAAATGAATTTCAGACAAATGGAAAGATATGTATTGCTCTATAGAGTAAGTGAAGCACTTATGGAATTTGTTTTCCTAAGTGCCAGTAGTGATTGACATGTAGTAGTATAAAAACTAAAATTTACAGAAGAGAGTTTGATTGCAGGTCGGTAGCTTTGGGGCACATCCTGACCTTTTTAAGGTGCAATCAAAGAAAAGGTCAGAGGATCATCTCTAGCTTGGGAACTCAGTGAACAGGATGGGAGGATTTGGTGACCGGCTGGCGTGGTCCACTCCAATCTCCTTCTGGCGTGCCTCCCTTTACTTTGGAGCCTGGAAGGCAGACCCATTCTGGAATAGGAGATGCGCTGGGTTCTGGAAGTAGGGACCAAGGCATTTGTGGAGGCTTTGGGTTTTCTTTAGCATCGTTTGCTGAGAGGTCTCTAGGCAGTCACTCGCTTGATAGGGTTGAAAGTCAGGGTACCAGGCATCCATTCTTCTCCTTCTGGGGGCACAGGTGTGGTCTGGTTTTCAGCAGGACCAGCTGCTTCCTGACTTCCAAAGTGGAGTCACAGTGGTCCAGGGCTGTGACCATGGACCAGAAGCTTCCTCCCCATCAAACGGGTTCTGCAACGTCCCAGTTCTCCAGTGAACATTCAGCTCCGTGATTCCACAAGCCATTTAATAAATCTGTCTGGGTTTTGTTTGTTTGTTTGTTTTTTTGCTTAAAGCTGGAGTTGGTTCAGTTCTCTGCAACTGAACTCTGACAGATACATGGGATCTGATTTGCTGTTTTTGTAGAAGTTGTAGTGCCTGCCCCCTTCTTCACGTTCTAGAAAATATGGCAAGTAGTGGTAGATCCAGACTGATGACTTTTAGAGACTTGGCAGTGAACTGGAGAATGAACTGGAGGTGTGGTTTCCCAACTGTGTTCCTCAGAGCTCTGGAGTTTTGTGGAGTTTTCTCTACTCTAAATGTTGTACTTTCATAAAAGATTTCATTTGGCAAATGAGCTGTGCTGAACTGCTAACACGCACACAGTAAAAAACATTAAGTAGACCAAGGGGCGTTGGAGAATAAGGAAAGAGAGAAGTTAGAAAGAAATTTCCTTTCGATAACAGGAGTCCTCGAGGACTTCTATTTGGCTCTATCAGGTGAGTCAAAAAGATTGTCTCTTAGGTTTTTTGCACTTGATATCACGAATGTGCTGAAAGGTAATTTTTTTAAAAAGTGAATCAATCTTTAAGCTAAGGGAGAAAAAATGGATTTGGGACAGGGAATTAACCACTGAAAGGAATATTTCAAGAATTCCTCTGGTATAGCAAAACATGTTTTTGTGATAGAAGTAATCACCCCCCAGTTTTCCTTTACAAGCTTGGATTTTCATATATGAGGTTTTCTGAAAGAAGGGAGTACTCATCCAAGTTTACCCACTTGGCTCTTAAATTCACCCATATGAAAGAATGTTCTTGCAAAAGATTGTGTAGAGTCATGATTTGTTTGTACTTACTTTAAAAAATAAAGTTAGTCAGATGTCTTTCGAAATCCCTTGCTATTAACATTCCTGGGTTGAAACTTTAGAACAGATTACTCAGACTTTGAGGAAATGATGTAGTTAATGCGGTACCTACAGAGTTCCGTGCCCTTTACCGACATCTCAAGGATTGCTTTGCAGACAGGGTGCAGGTAGGGAAAGCATCAATGAAGGTGAATAGAAGGTTTGGTGGAATCTAAGGGTCGGAGCCCTCCCCAAGCCACCATTAATTTACAGGGTCTGCCGTCTGTTGGCTGAGTACCAGTGAAAAGACTTGCAGAAGACTTGGGGTGTACTGTTTCTGTTCCCTTCTTTACAACTGGGGTGTTGCTAAACCTGGACCACAGGTCACCTTTTTGTAAACTTAACAGCAAACATTTCTAAACTGCAGGTGGAGCTGTAGGGCTAAATAGCTGGAAAGGTGACTTCGGTTTCCTAAGCTATTTCAGAAAATCAATCTGCCTATAAGCCAGTGTGAAATATTTCTCTCTCTCTGTCACAGCCATGAAACCCCATTCAAACCCAGAGACCTAGATAATGTTTATGCTTTTTTTTCTGATGTTAAAATACCCTTATTCAAAAAAGAACTCTTCATCAAGTTTCATAAGACAACAGAAGAAAGCAAGGCAAGTTTTATCTGTATAAGGTATAAATATACTTCTCTACATCCAAAATAGATTTGATTTGGCTTAAAACAGTAATAGTATATAAGAACCATTAAAACAAGAATTAATACAAGTAGCAGTTGGGCATAATATGTGTGCCAGGAAAATTAAGATAAGAATAATTGCTGTGATTGCAACCGAGACAAAAAAAGAAGAAGAAAGGAGAAACGTGTAATGAGCTCCATGAATTTCATGATTTAAGAAGAGGTTTAATGCAGGGGACACGGGTTCGTGCCCCGGTCCGGGAGGATCCCACGTGCCGCGGGGCGGCTGGGCCCATGAGCCATGGCCGCTGAGCCTGCGCGTCCGGAGCCTGTACTCCGCAACGGGAGAGGCCACAACAGTGAGAGGCCCGCGTACCGCAAAAAAAAGAAGAGGTTTATAGCAGCCCATTTAGAACATTATAGTCCAAGAACCCCTGTATCTTAATGCTGTTGACATCATATTATGTAATAGACAGTTATATTTAACAGTTGTTTTATGGAAAGTTTCTTTGTCTAAAACTTCAAAATCCAAGGACATAGTATGAAACCATCTTTTTAGAGGTTATGTCTTTTGGACTCTGTAGGTTTCTAGTGATCTAATCTGATACATGGAAAGAGTTCATACCGTCTTGATAATTCACCTGGCCCCCCAGGTGGTTGGCCCTTGGCTATTAATCATCTCATCAGGGTGGGTAACTTCAGATAGAGAGGAATATTTGAGAAGCATGTCATGGCTGAAGGCTTGAAAGGAAAAAGAGTTGAAGAAGAAATCTCTCCCGGAATTCCAAATTCCTGATAATACCAACTGTTACTCTGTACTCTCTCCAGGGATGAGGTTGAAAGTATCTGGATTGAGATGATGTACTCTGATATACTCCGCTACAGTTTGGTTGGAACAAGAGATGAGACATTGAACTACTTTTGGGGGAAAAAATTTCATTTACCAGTTGCTGTTGTTTTCCTTTGCCTCAAAAACTCTACCTAAAATCTGTCGACTATGCCTTGCTATTTTTTCTGGTAAGTGCAAAATTCATTGCACCCTTAAGAGTTTCTTGCCAAGTTAGTTTGTTTTTTCAAAGCTGACTTTAAGACATAATCCTTTACATGCATCTAATTCTATAAGAGTTCGCACACATTTTTTGCACCTGCTTTTTAAAGATGATTCTATGAACTGCTAAAAATAATATTAAGATGCAAGCCAGCTTTATGTCATATACCCAAGTAAGATTCCATCCTTGGTGCCCTCATCCTAAACGTGGCCTCCAGAGAGCTGCCTGCTGACATCTGGAAACTGAGATTTGTGGCAGCTTCTTCTATTTCAGGCAGAGTGTAAGAACAGAGGGAACTTCACATCTGTGTTGTTAGAGGGTAGATGTATATCTTCTTAGGCAAAGGAATTGGTGATTTTCCATCGAATTTCTCAAGTAAGCTCTGTGACAGGGGATTGCAGCTAAGTGGCTTCGGGTCTGGAGATGAGGTCCTGTCCACCTCACCTATCTGCATGAGGTCCAGTCTCCATTCCAGAAGCTGCTTTCAAGCACGACAGTAGGTGAGTGCCAAGGCGCCACCACAATGGTCTTTAGTTTCTTATCTGTTTGAGCCGCTCTCTGAGGGGCTGTTATTGGCCAAACTGTATCTTCCCCTATTCCCCCACAAGTTTGTATGTTGAAGTCCTAACCCCTAGTACCTCAGAATGTGACTAGGTCTTAGGAGAAAGGCCTTTAAAAAGGTAATTAAGTTAGAATGAGGTCACAAGGGTGGGCCCTCATCCGATAGGACTGGTGTCCTTATAAGAAGAGAAGGTTAGGACACAGGCAGGTGCAGACGGAAGGCCACGTGAGGACACAGGGGGAAGACTGCCATCTGTGAACCAAGGAGAGAAGCCTCCAAAGAAACCATTCCCGCTGACACCTTGGTTTCAGACTTCTAGCCTTCAGAACAGTGTGAGAATAGATTTCTGTTGTGAAGCCCCCCAGTCTGTGGAGCTTTGTTATGGCGGCCCCAGCACACTAACACAGAGACTCAGGACACTCTTTTCCTCCTACTTCCTTTCTCATATGAGGGGACAGTCAGGTTTATGGCAGTTGTCACAAAACTTAAAGTATTTCTTTCTTCAAGACAGTAAAATTAGATTCATCAAGGTTTCTGTTTATTTTAAGGTGAGTTTTGTTCTGTCCTCTTCCACCTTTGCTCAGTGCATCAACTTGGTTTCTTAGCATTGCAAGGGAAAATCTTAAACTCCTGGGACAGATTCATCTTCCATGACTACTTTTCTGTCTGACGTCTCCCCGGCCCCATCCTCAGATTTAGCAAATGAAAGTTGCTTCACATCTAAGTGACTTAACCGGATTCCAGCGAGAAAAGCTCCGAATGTCGTCATGCCGAGTTTGAGGTCTCAGGAGTTTGGTGATGTCATTAAAAATGATACTCCCACCAACTTGCCACTTTCAGAATTTTTCTAGGGTGTTAATTGGCTTTCAGACGTCTCTGGCTAAATGTCTCCCAGTAATATTAAAACTAAACATGATAAAAATAAATCCTTCATTTTTTTTCCTCCACAGGTTTTGCCCATTTCTCAAATTTTTGTCTCCATTCATGTATTTATGCATTTATTAAGAATCTGTTCAGTTCCTGGCACTGTTAAAGGTGTCATGGTGAGTTATTTAAAAAATATATGAAATCTGGTTCTTGTATTCAAGGAATTTTCAGTAAACTAAAGACACATGGTAACCATGTAAGGTCTTTAAAATATACATAAATCAAAGAGTCCGCAGATGAAGCTGTGCATACACCCAGCCATACTGGCCTCTTGGCTGTCCCACTTCAGGAATAGACCCATGCTGCTCTCTGTCTGGATTCAGCCCCCATTCACAGGCCACCATGTCTGCATGGCCCCTCCTCACTTCATTCAGAGCTAAGCTCAGATGGCCTCATCAGAGAGCCCTCCCCTGAGTAAGATGGGACCCACCCTGCCAATCCTTTTTGCATCCTTTCTCATGACACATCATTTGGGACAGTGGTTCTCAAATTTTAGCCGAGATATTATTAAAACACAGACGTCTGGCTCTGCTTATCGCATTTATGGTTCAGTGGACCTGGGGTGAGACCCAAGAATTTGCAGCTCTAGCTAGTTCCTAGGTGATGCTGGCCCTTCTGCTCAGGGGATCACTGATTCAGGGTAATATTGTGCCCTAGGAAAGATTTTAACGTGTCATTACAATGTAGCACCACATGAGGGCGCTTTAATCGGTTCACAGTAGGGGATGGAAAGTAGTCCTCCTACTTTGGCAGGAAAACGCGGAGGCCTTAAATGTCTGGCCTGGTCCACGTCCTTGAACTAGAGTATTTAATTCCAGCCCACGTGACTGGCAGGACCCTCACAAGAAGTATGGGGATACACATCCTCCTGCAGCAAGCCGTGGAGCCAACCTGCTAAGCTAGGACTGTCTTGTCTTCTGCTCTGTGCAGTTCCTGGTTTTGATCCCTGTTTGATCGGTGAACTTCCTTTATCTTGCACCTCATCACCCAGCTTGACACACCTAGAAATGTCGGTAGAGCCAACAGTGGAAAGGTAGCTGGACTCTTCACAGGACTTCATGCCTCTCTCTACCATGTCCCAGTTTCCTCAATTCAGGTGTTCCCCCCACCAGCGTCCTGCCCTCGTCTGCCCAGGGGAACCCTGGCCCCAGTCATGGTCAGTTAACACCCAGGTATTGGTACTGCTTGTTGTACTGACAAGGCAGAGGCAGATGGACGAGGCCAGGGCTGAAGACTTTCCTGGAGGAGAGAGTTCCCTTGGTTTTGCATGATTCTAGAGTAGCGTTCTTTCATGTGCTTTCATTTGCCTTCATAAAAAGAGTCAAGTAATATAGGAACCTTTTTAAGAGGAAAAGAGTTCAATTTAACATATTAATTGAGTCCATTTTAAATACCTGCAATACGCATGGTGCTGTATTAGGTAGGAAGAAAGGAAATCATTCTTTTGACAAACACTGACTGAGTTCCTACTAAGACGGCCCTGGGTGCAATCAACAAAAGAGTCACAACCCTCTGATCTTCTAGAGCTTCTATTCTGTTGGGAGAGGCGGAGGATAAACAAATAAAATAGGGAATAGGTGGTATAAATACTAAGGAGAAAAATAAAATAGGGGCAGGGGTATAGGGAGTGCTGAAGAGATGAAGGTGTTAGAGTTGCCATTCTGAAAAGGATGGACAGGGAGAGCATCGCTGAGAAAGTGGCATGTGAGCCATGATCCAGAGCACGTGACGATGTGAGCCGCACAGATGTCTGGGGGAGGACAATTCCAGGCAGAGGGATCAGCCAGTGCAAAGACTTTGAGCAAGGGCACACCAAGAGCATTCAGGGAACAGCAAGGAGACCGCTGTGATTGGAGTCACTCTGTAACAGAGGAGTAGGGAATGAGGTTGGAGAAGCCCCGGGAGCCGAACAGTATAGGGCTTTGACGACGGCAAAGGCTTGGGCTACACAGTCCTCATCGTGATGGGAATGGCTATATTGCAGAATTGTGAGCAGTGGCATTGCTCCCATTTTAAAGATTGTATTGTGGCTGCTGGGTGTGGAATAGACTAAAAGGGGCCTGGGCACATGTTGCGAAGACCAGTTAGGAGTCTTGGCATAACGTGGGGAGACGAGAAGGTTAGCAATGGAAGCGGTGAGAAGAATTTGGATTCTGTAGGTGTTCTGAAATTAGAGTAAGAAGGATCCCTGCCATGCAGGGGGTCTAACGAAGGAGGCTTACATATAAGAAATCACCACAGCAGCTAATACTTACTGAGCACTGACTCTATGCCAGATACGCGAATCTAACACACGGTACAGCAAAGCCAGGATCTGAACCCTGGCAGTCTGTCTGCAGAGCCCACATGCTAAACCACTATACTGAAAAGAGAAAGCAAGAAGAAGGCAGAGAACAGTGGAATAATATCTTCAAAAGCCTGGGGAAAATATCACTTTGAATGAATATTTCTTTAACCGGCAAAATTATTACTTAAGGGTGAGGGCAAAAAGAAGACATTTTCAGGTAAATGGATTAAGAGTATTTAGCATTCACAGGCTCTGGCTGAAAGAACTAGTAGCATATGTATTTCACACAAAAATCCTCAACAAAATATTAGCAAATCAGATCCAAAAATGTATTAAAAAACCACATCACCACTGAGTGGGATTTATTCCAGGTATGCAAGGCTGGTTCAGTGTTTGAAATACAATCACTGTAATCTACCATATCAACAGGCTAAAGAAGAAAAAATCATAGATTATATCAATTGGCACATAAAAAGCATTTGAAAAAAACAATACCCATACATGATTTCTTAAAAACTCCTAGCAAACTAAGAATGGAGGGGAACTTTCTCACATCATAAAGAGCATCTACAAAAAAAACCCTACCGCTAACATCATACTTAATAACGAGAGACTGAAAGCTTTCCCTCGAAGTTTGGGAACATGGCAGGAATGTCCAACCTCACCACTCTTATTCAACATAATTCGGGAAGTTCTAGCCAGTTCAGCAGACAAGAAAGAGGAATAAAAAGCATGCCATTTGGAAAAGAAAATATAAAACTCTCTGTTTCCAAGTGATGTTATCTACATAGAAAATCCCAAAGAATGTACCAGAACAACAACAATGACAACAACCCTCTTGGAGAATAAGTGAGTTCAGCAAGGTCACAGGATCCAGGATTAACATACAAACTCAATTGCATTTCTGTATGCTAACAGCAAACACCTGGAAGCTAAAACAAAAGGCATAATAGCATTCACAATTGCTCTGAAGAAAATTAAATATTAAGTATAAATCTAACAAAACATGGATAGGATCCGTATGCTGAAAATTACAATATGCTGAGGAAAGTAATCAAAGACCTAATAAGTGAAGAAACACTGTTTTCATCGATTGGAAGTCTCAGCAAAGTAAAGATGTCTGTTTTCCCCAAATTGATCTATAGGATTAAAACAATTCCTATTAAAATCACAGCAAGATTTTTTTTTTGAAACATACACAAGCTTATTCTGAAATTTATATAAAAAGGCAAAGGAGCCTTTTATAGAATATTTAGTATAGCTAAGACAATTTTGAAAAAGAATAGAACGCGAGAACTCAATCTACCTGATTTCAAGCCTTACCATAGAGCTATAGAAATCAAGACTGTACCATATCAGCAGGGGGGTAGACACATAGATCAAGGAAACAGAATAGAGAACCCAGAAATACACCCATAAAATTATGCTGAACTGATTTTTGACAAAATTGCAAAAGCAATTCAATGAAAGAAAGACGGCTTTTTCAACAAGTCATACCGGATTGATTGGACATCCACAGGCAGAAAAGAGAACTTTAACCTAATTCTCACACTAGTACAAAAATTAACTCAAAATAGATCATGGATTTTATTTATTTATTTATTTTTGCACTACGCGGGCCTCTCAGTGTTGTGGCCTCTCCCGTTGCGGAGCACAGGCTCCGGACGCGCAGGCTCAGCGGCCATGGCTCACGGGCCCAGCCGCTCCACGGCATGTGGGATCTTCCCGGACCGGGGCACGAACCTGCGTCCCCTGCATCGGCAGGCGGACTCTCAACCACTGCGCCACCAGGGAAGCCCTAGATCATGGACTTCAATGTAAAATGTAAAACTGTAAAAACCTTTAGAAAAAGATAAGAGATGTTATTCTGGACTTGGAGCTTTGTGAAGAGTTCTTGGACGTGACACCGAAAGCACAATCCGTAAAAAGAAAAACTGATAAAATAGACCTTCTCCAAAGAAGTGTCCATAAACATGGACCCTGTTAAGATGAAAATATAAGCTACAATCTGGGAGGAAAATATTTGTAGTCATGTAACTGACAAAGGACTAATATTTAAAATATACAAAGAACTCAAACTCAACAGTAAAAAAATCAAACAATCCAATTAGAAAATGGACAAAATACGGTAAGAGACATTTCAACTGGAAAGGATGTATGGATAGTAAATAAGGACATGGAAATATGTTCATCATTAGCTTTTTGGAAGGTGCAGGTTTAAATATAGTGCAGAGACATCACTACACATATGTCAGAGTGGTTGAAATTTAAAATAATGATAACACCAAGTGTTAACAAGGATGCAGATAAACTGGGTCACTCATACATTGCTGGTGGGAATGTAAAATGGTACAGTCACTCTGGAAAACAGTTTTACAGTTTCTTTTAAAACTAAAAATGGGGGCTTCCCTGGTGGCGAAGTGGTTGAGAGTCCGCCTGCCGATGTAGGGGACGTGGGTTCGTGCCCCGGTCCGGGAAGGTCCCACATGCCGCGGAGCGGCTGGGCCCGTGAGCCATGGCCGCTGGGCCTGCGCGTCCGGAGCCTGTGCTCCGCAACGGGAGAGGCCACAGCAGTGAGAGGCCCGCGTACCGCAAAAAAAAAAATAAAATAAAATAAAAAACTAAAAATGAACTTATAGTATGACTCAGCATTTACAGTATTTGGCTTTTATCTCAGGAAAATGAATACTTATATTCACCAAGAAACTCGTACATGGATGTTAACAGCAGCTTTGTTTGTAATACCAACAGCTGGAAACTATGCAAATGTCCTTCAGCGGGCGAATAGTAAGTAAAATGCAGTGCCTCCATACCTCGGAATACTGCTGCCATAAAAAGGGAAAAACTGTTGATTCTTGCAACATCTTGGATGTACCTGAAGGGGATTAATCAGTGTCTGTGGGGGGTGGGGTGGGGGAAAGCACCAATTTCTAAAGGTACTATTCCATTTACTTAAAACACTATTTAAATAAAATTATACAAATGGGGAACAAATTAGTAGTTGCCAGGGGTTAAGGGGTTTCTACACAGGGGTAGCATGAGGGGGACTTGTTACGATGATACAATTATGTATTGTGATTGGGGTAGTAGTCACACAGTTAATTTTCATAGAATTACACACACATGTAAATCTGAGTAAGCTCTGTGGGTGGTTCCAATGCCAACGGCCTGGTTTTGTTATTATACAAGAGGTCATCATTGGTGGAAGCAGGGGAAGGGTGCGTGGGACCTCCCTGTATATTTCTTTCCAACTTTCTGTGAATCTGTAATTATTTCAAAATTAAAAAATGAAAAACAATTTACTAAGAAGCATAATAAACCTAGGAGGAAGAAGCAGAGTGTGTGAAGCGATGGTGAGAAAAATAAATTGGTAGTCGTGTTTTCCAGAAAACTGTAAATAAGTGTCAATCCCAATGAATTCTTTAAGGGAGTTAAAAGCAGAATAAAATAAAAATACCAGAGAGAAGCAAGGTCAGACCAGAGAGCGTGATCAGAGTAAACGCATTCTGAAAGCTTCTTATTACCTAAGAGGACAGAAAACCAAATATTTGAAGTGTCTTTATGATGAAAAGGTAGGACAGCATCTAAACCAACAATGCTATTTTAATTCATACTAAAATCACTTACTGAGTGTCTGCTGTATGTCCGGAAACCTACTAACGTCACTAATTCTTATCATAATTTTGAAAGAAGGTCGTTTTATCCCCTTTTCATTGATGAAGCAGAGCCTAAATGGGGGTGAATGACATATACGGAAGGTCATAGCAGGAAGTGGCAAAGCCAGGATTTGAACCCTGGGCTCTCTGATGCGTAAGCCTTTGTTCTTATAACTCCACTATGCCCTCCTGGGCATGATGAATATTGAAATAAGTTAATTTTCTAAAGAGAATGCTTGCAGCGTTTTGAAGGTGAAATATTTTGACTTCTTCTGGAATGAAATATGAATCATCTCTAAATTATGGGAAAAACAGAAAGCTTTCAAACTATGGGCAAAAACTTACTGCAAAATAGAAAGCTTTCAGGACTTCCCTGGTGGCACAGTAGTTAAGAATCTGCCTGCCAATGTAGGGGACATGGGTTCAACCCCTGGTCCGGGAAGATCCCACATGCCACGGAGCAACTAAGCCCGTGCGCCACAACTACTGAGCCCACGTGCCACAGCTACTGAAGAGCCCATGTGCCTAGAGCCCGTGCTCCGTAACAAGAGAAACCACCGCAATGGGCAGCCCACTCACCACAACAAAGAGTAGCCCCTGCTCGCCACAACTAGAGAAAGCCTGTGTGCAGCAACGAAGACCCAACACAGCCAGAAGGAAGGAAGGAAGGGAGGGAGGGAGGGAGGGAGGGAGGGAGGAAGGAAGGAAAGAAAGAAAGAAAGAAATGTATTAAAAAATATTTCTCCCCCCCAAAAAATATAGAAAACTTTCATGTCTTCCCTTCTCCTTTGTCAGTGCTAAACAGTCCTTGTGAAGCTGGGTATCTCAGGAGCCCATACTTCAACTAGTTGTGTTACCTGGAAGAATAAAGAGCATCAATTAACATTCGAATTTAATGTTTTCTCAGTAAAGCTATGAGCATAGAAATATAATTTTTAAATCTTATCCTGTGTGGATGAGATAAAGGTGATTTTTAAAATTTAATTTAATTTTTAATTGAGATATAGTTGATTTACAATGTTGTGTTAATGCTGTACAGCAAAGTGACTCAGTTCTACATATATATACCTTATTTTTCATATTCTTTTCCATTATGGTTTATCAGAAGATATTGAATATAGTTCCCTGTGCTGTACAGTAGGACCTTGCTGCTTATTCATTCTATATATACCAATTTTCATGTTAATCCCAAACTCCCAATCCATCCCTCTCCCTCCCCACTCCCTCTTGGCAAGCACCGGTCTCTTCTCTATGTCCATTCTGTTTCTGTTTCATAGATAGGTTCATTTGTGTCATATTTTAGGTTCCGTAAGTGATATCATATGTTATTTGTCTTTCTCTTTCTGACTTACCTCACTTAGTGTGATAACCTCTAGGTCCATCCATGTTGCTGCAAATGGCATTATTTCATTCTTTTTTATGGCTGAGTAATATTCCATTGTATATGTGTACCACATCTTCTTTATCCATTCATCTGTTGATGGGCATTTAGGTTGTTTCCGTGTCTTGGTTATTGTGAATAGTGCTGCTATGAACATAGCAGTGCATGTATCTTTTTGAATTAGAGTTTTGTCTGGATATATGCCCAGGAGTGGGATTGCTGGATCATATGGCAATTCTAATTTTAGTTTCCTGAGGAACCTCAATACTGTTTTCCATAGTGGCTGTACTAACTTAACATTCCTACCAACAGTGTAGGAGTGTTCCCTTTTCTAGGAGGTGGTATTTTGAAGATCAAAGAAAACCACACGTCTATCAAACTATTGGTTCATTTCCCATTTGTAAATCTTCTTTCTGTTTCTCCTGATGCTAAAATGATCTTGAAGCCCAAGTATTCTAAGATACATTTTCACACACACACATATTCACAGAGCATGTGGTGAGAACACACACACATGCACGAGCACACATACAGACACACACACAGGTTGATAATGGGTTCTTAGGAAAGAGGTGTTACAGCTTAGTTTCTCCTGTTTGTTGACAGGTGTGAATAAAAGAAACCTGAAGATTCATCTTTGATCTGGCAAACTTTTTCTCCTGCTTTTAGTCTGGAGTAAATGGCTAAATAAAGCTCTCCATTTTATAGGACTGAAAAGAAGGAGTACTTTGATCTTACCTGAAGCATTGTTCAGCAGAAGCTTCTATTTACTGGCTCATAAAAGATTTTATGCCTCATCTGTTGTACTTCGGATGACTCTGGCAAATGTACTGGGAAAAGATTTGAAATGTGTTGCTTCCTGAAGTTAGAATTATAATCAGGTGTATTATTGAACCATCCAACTTTCCTTAATGTGTACAGCTTTCTGCGCTGGCAGGAAGTCTTGAAGTTAAACTCAAAGAGAACATAAAGCAAAATGTAGCCTTAGACTCTGAGAACGTGGATGATCACCCACCTCTTTGTGCACAGACTTCAGAATGTGTGTGCCCAGCTCTTCCACAACAGTTTTATCTGATGAAATAACAGAAACACCTGTCACGGACTGAGCTCGCCACCATCTATGAAAACATCGGGAACATTCTGACCCCAGCTCTGTTATGGAACAACTCAGAGACCTTGGCCAAATCTTGCCTCCTTGTTAGGCTTCAATTTCCTCATCTGCAAAATGTTGACCCACTTCCCAGGAGATCTCAGAAAGATTGGCACTAAAGAGATGGTTATGAAAAGCATAAAAATTTCCAGAAATTCTTATTGATAATTTAAAAAAGGGACCGTTGGTTTATGTTGTGCCCTTGATAAAGGGCACTCTTTCAACAAGGCAAAAACGAAAGGAAAGTACCAGAAAGAAAGAATTCCCCAAAAGACAGGCAGCCATGGCCCTAGTGCTCTGATTCTTCATGTCCAGCCCCGTTTTAGAGTCAGTGCTTTTCCAAAGGGTCACCTTCAGTGCAGTCTTAACAGCACTCACCATTCACATGGCCATGGTCATGAAGAGTGACCAGGGAGCTCTGCCTTACCCAAGTGGACCTATGAAAAGTGGCTCCACTAACAATTGGTTTATCTTTTTTTTTCTTTTAATTGTTTTTCTTTAGATCTTTATTATTTATTTTTGGCTGCGTTGGGTCTTTGTTGCTGAGTGTGGGCTTTCTCTAGTCATGGTGAGCGGGGCCTACTCTTCATTGCGGTGCGTGGGCTTCTCATTGTGGTGGCTTCTCTTGTTGCGGAGCACAGGCTCTAGGGCTTCAGTAGTTGTGGCATGCGGGCTTAGTTGCTCGGCAGCATGTGAGATCTTCCCGGACCAGGGCTCGAACCCGTGTCCCCTGCATTGGCAGGTAGATTCTTAACCACTGCACCACCAGGGAAGTCCCTGTTTATCTTTTTCTTAACAAAAGATAAAAAGGTATTTCTGAAATTTTTGTTTGAGACTCTTAACTTTTTAATGAATGGCCATTAAAATATTTTTTCTCAATTTTTTGATTCAATAAGGTTCACCTGGTCAACATAGTTATTAATTCTCTTATACATTAACCTTGAGAAGTCAGATAGCATATACTTAAAGCACAGACTCTGAAGCCAGATTGCTCGGGTTCACAACCCAGCTCCATCATCTACCACTATGTGATGCTGGTCAAATTACCTCACTACTCTTTGCCTCAGTTTCCTCATCTATAAATGGGAATACAAGTAGAACCCACTTCACAGTGTTGCTGTAAGGAGCAAATTAGTTTATGTTCATTGCTCAGTGTGATGCCTGAACCATAGTAAGTACTACATAGTTGGGAACGTTACTAAGTATCAATATTTCTTAAAACCACTGTGGGCAGGGCTTCCCTGGTGGCGCAGTGGTTGAGAGTCCGCCTGCCGATGCAGGGGACACGGGTTCATGCCCCGGTCCGGGAAGATCCCACATGCCGCGGAGCGGCTGGGCCCGTGAGCCATGGCCGCTGAGCCTGCGCGTCCGGAGCCTGTGCTCCGCAACGAGAGAGGCCACAACAGTGAGAGGCCCGCGTACCGCAAAAAAAAAAAACCAACACTGTGGGCAGATAAATCGTGAGCTATCAGCTCACCTTCAAAATGTACCTGGAACCTGACCACTTTTTACCTCCTCTGCCGCCAGTCCACCACCACTTCTTGCTGGGCCTATTGCAGTAGCCTCCTAACTGGTTCTCCTGCTTTCATTCTTGCCACCAACAATCTCCATAGAGCAACCTGAGTGGTCATCCCAACCCCTGAGTCACATCACATCACTCCTCTGCTCCATGACCCATCATCTGTTCAAAGTACCGGCCATCCACCATCTGGATGAGTTCAGGTTTCTCCACCATCTGGCATCATCTTATGCTACCCTGTTCTCGTCTCTCTGCTCCAATTACTGACATCTTGGTAGTTCCTTTTTTTTTTTTTTTAACATCTTTATTGGAGTATAATTGCTTTACAATGGTGTGTTAGTTTCTGCTTCATAACAGAGTGAATCAGCTCTATGTATACATATACCCCCATATCTCCTCCCTCTTGCGTCTCCCTCCCACCCTCCCTATCCCACCCCTCTAGGTGGTCACAAAGCACTAAGCTGATCTCCCTGTGCTATGCAGCTGCTTCCAACTATCTATTTTATGTTTCGTAGTATGTATAAATCCATACCACTCTCTCACTTCGTCCCA
This sequence comes from Phocoena phocoena, assembly GCF_963924675.1. Classification (NCBI taxonomy): domain Eukaryota; kingdom Metazoa; phylum Chordata; class Mammalia; order Artiodactyla; family Phocoenidae; genus Phocoena; species Phocoena phocoena. The sequence continues at coordinate 166,438,749 of NC_089220.1, forward strand.
GCTTCCCCTTCCCCCTCCCCATGTCGTGAAGTCCAGTCTCTATGTCTGTGTCTTTATTCCTGTCCTGCCCCTAGGTTCTTCATAACCTCTTTTTTTGTTTTTTGTTTTTTAGATTCCTTATATATGTGTTAGCATATGGTATTTGTTTTTCTCTTTCTGACGTACTTCACTCTGTCTGACAGACTCTAGGTCCATCCACCTCACTACAAATAACTCAGTTTTCTTTCTCTTTATGGCTAATACTCCATTGTATACATGTGCCACATCTTCTTTATCCATTCATCTGTCGGTGGGTGCTTGGGTTGCTTCCATGTCCTGGCTATTGTAAATAGAGCTGCACTGAAAATTGTGGTACATGACTTTTTGAATTATGGTTTTCTCAGGGTATATGCCCAGTAGTGGGATAGCTGGGTCGTGTGGTAGTTCTATTTTTAGTTTTTTAAGGAACCTCCTTACTGTTCTCCATAGTGGCTGTATCAATTTACATTCCCACCAACAGTGCAGGAGGGTTCCCTTTTCTCCACACCCTCCCCAGCATTTATTGTTTGTAGATTTTTTGATGATGGCCGTACTGACCAGTGTGAGGTGATACATCATTGTAGTTTTGATTTGCATTTCTCTAATGACTGGTGATGTTGAGCAACCTTTCGTGTGTTTGTGGCAATCTGTGTGTCTTCTTTGGAGAAATGTCGATTTAGGTCTTCTGCCCATTTTTGGATTGGGTTGTTTGTTTTTATGATATTGAGCTGCATGAGCTGCTTGTCAATTTTGGAGATTAGTCCTTTGTCAGTTGCTTCGTTTGCAAATATTTTCTCCCATTCTGAGGGTTGTCTTTTCATCTTGTTTATGGTCTCCTTTGCTGTGCAAAAGCTTTTAAATTTCATTAGGTCCCATTTGTTTATTTTGGTGTTTATTTCCATTTCTCTAGGAGGTGGGTCAAAAAGGATCTCACTGTGATTTATGTCATAGAGTGTTCTGCCTGTGTTTTCCTCTGAGAGTTTTATAGTGTCTGACCTTACATTTAGGTCTTTAATCCACTTTGAGTTTATTTGTGTGTATGGTGTTAGGGAGTGTTCTAATCTAATTTAATTTTACATGTAGCTGTCCAGTTTTCCCAGCACCACTTATTGAAGAGGCTGTCTTTTCTCCATTGTATATTCTTGCCTCCTTTATCAAAAATAAGGTGACCATATGAGCGTGGGCTTATCTCTGGGCTTTCTATCCTGTTCCAGTGATCTGTATTTCTGTTTTTGTGCCAGTACCATACTGTCTTGATTACTGTAGCTTTGTAGTATAGTCTGAAGTCAGAGAGTCTGATTACTCCAGCTCTGTTTTTCTTTGTCAATATTGCTTTGACTATTCGGAGTCTTTTGTGTTTCCATACAAATTGTGAATTTTTTTGTTCTAATTCTGTGGAAAATGCCACTGGTAGTGTGATAGGGATTACACTGAATCTGTACATTGCTTTGGGTAGTATAGTCATTTTCACAATGTTGATTCTTCCAATCCAAGAACATGATATATCTCTCCACCTGTTTGTATCATCTTTAATTTCCTTCATCAGTGTCTTATACTTTTCTGCCTACATATCTTTTGTCTCCTTAGGTAGGTTTATTCCTAGGTATCTTTTTCTTTTTGTTGCAGTGGTAAATGGGAGTGTTTCCTTAATTTCTCTTTCAGATTTTCCATCATTAGTATATAGGAATGCAAGAGATTTCTGTGCATTAATTTTATATGCTGCTACTTTACCAAATTCACTGATTAGCTCCAGTAGTTTTCTGGTAGAGTATTTAGGATTCTTTATGTATAGTACCATGTCATCTGCAAACAGTGACAGCTTTACTTCTTCTTTTCCAATTTGGATTCCTTTTATTTCTTTTTCTTCTCTGATTGCTGTGGCTGAAACTTCCAAAACTATGTTGAGTAATAGTGGTGAGAGTAGGCAACCTTGTCTTGTTCCTGATCTTAGTGGAAATGGTTTCAGTTTTTCACCATTGAGAATGACGTTGGCTGTGGGTTTGTCATATATGGCCTTTATTATGTTGAGGTAAGTTCCCTCTATGCCTACTTTAGGAGGGTTTTTATCATAAATCGGTGTTGAATTTTGTCAAAAGCTTTTTCTGCATCTATTGAGTTGATCATATGGTTTTTCTCCTTCAATTTGTTAATATGGTGTATCACATTCATTGATTTGCGTATATTGAAGAATCCTTGCATTCCTGGGATAAACCCCACTTGATCATGGTGTATGATCCTTTTAATGTGCTGTTGCATTCTGTTTGCTAGTATTTTGTTGAGGATTTTTGCATGTATATTCATCAGTGATATTAGCCTGTAGTTTTGTTTCTTTGTGACATCTTTGTCTGGTTTTGGTATCAGGGTGATGCTGGTCTCATAGAATTAGTTTGAGAGTGTTCCTCCCTCTGCTATATCTTGGAAGAGTTTGAGAAGGATAGGTGTTAGCTCTTCTCTAAATGTTTGATAGACTTGGCCTGCAAAGCCATCTGGTCCTAAGCTTTTGTTTGTTGGAAGATTTTTGATCATGGTCTCAATTTCAGTGCTTGTGATTTGTCTGTTTATATTTTCTATTTCTTCCTGGTTCAGTCTCACAAGGTTGTGCTTTTCTACGAATTTGTCCATTTCTTCCAGGTTGTCCATTTTATTAGCATATAGTTGCTTGTAGTAATCTCTCATGATCCTTTGTATTTCTGCAGTGTCAGTTGTTACTTCTCTATTTTCATTTCTAATTCTATTGATTTGAGTCTTCTCCCTTTTTTTCTTGGTGAGTCTGGCTAATGGTTTATCAATTTTGTTTATCTTCTCAAAGAACCAGCTTTTGCTTTTATTAATCTTTGCAATTGTTTCCTTCATTTCTTTTTCATTTATTTCTGATCTGATCTTTATGATTTCTTTCCTTCTGCTAACTTTGGGGGGTTTTTGTTCTTCTTTCTCTAATTGCTTTAGGTGTAAGGTTACATTGTTTATTTGAGATGTTTCTTGTTTCTTGAGGTAGGATTGTATTGCTATAATATTCCCTCTTAAAACTGCTTTTGCTGCATCCCCTAGGTTTTGGGTCGTCATGTTTTCATTGTCATTTTTTTCTAGGTGTTTTTTTATTTCCTCTTTGATTTCTTCAGTGATCACTTCGTTATTAAGTAGTGTATTGTTTAGCTTCCATGTGTTTGTATTTTTTACAGATTTTTTTCCTGTAATTGATATCTAGTCTCATAGTGTTGTGGTCAAAAAGGATACTCGATATGATCTCAGTTTTCTTAGGTTTACCAAGGCTTGATTTGTGACCCAACATGTGATCTATCCTGGAGAATGTTCCATGAGCACTTGAGAAGAAAGTGTATTCTGTTGTTTTTGGATGGAATGTCCTATAAATATCAATGAAGTCCATCTTTTTTAATGTATCATTTAAAGCTTGTGTTTCCTTATTTATTTTCATTTTGGATGATCTGTCCATTGGTGAAAATGGATTGTGAAAGTCCCCTACTATGATTGTGTTACTGTCGATTTCCCCTTTTATGGCTGTTAGCATTTGCCTTATGTATTGAGGTGCTCCTATGTTGGGTCCATAAATATTTACAGTTGTTATATCTTCTTCTTGGATTGATCCCTTGATCATTATGTAGTGTCCTTCTTTGTCTCTTGTAATGGTCTTTATTTTAAAGGCTATTTTGTCTGATATGAGAATTGCTACTCCAGCTTTCTTTTGCTTTCCATTTGCATGGAATTTCTTTTTCCGTCTCCTCACTTTCAGTCTGTATATGTCCCTAGGTCTGAAGTGGGTCTCTTGTAGATAGCATATATACGGGTCTTGTTTTTGTATCCATTCAGCCAGTCTGTGTCTTTTGGTGGGAGCATTTAATACATTTACATTTAAGATAATTATCGATGTATGTTCCTATTACCATTTTCTTAATTGTTTTGGGTTTGTTATTGTAGGTCTTTCCCCTCTCTTGTGTTTCCTGCCTAGAGAATTTCATGTAGCATTTGTTGTAAAGCTGGTTTTGTGGTGCTGAATTCTCTTAGGTTTTGCTCGTCTGTAAATTTTTAATATCTCTGTCGAATCTGAATGAGATCCTTGCTGGGTAGAGTAATGTTGGTTGTAGATTTCCCCCTTTCATCACTTTAAATATGTCATGCCACTCCCTTCTGGCTTGCAGAGTTTCTGCTGAAAGATCAGCTGTTAACCTTATGGGGATTCCCTTGTATGTTATTTGTTGTTTTTCCCTTGCTGCTTTTAATATTTTTTCTTTGTGTTTAATTTTTGATAGTTTGATTAATATGTGTCTTGGCATGTTTCTCCTTAGATTTATCCTGTATGGGACTCTCTGCGCTTCCTGGACTTGATTATGTATTTCCTTTCCCATATTAGGGAAGTTTTCAACTATAATCTCTTCAAATATTTTCTCAGTCCCTTTTTATTTCTCTTCTTCTTCTGGGATCCATATAAATCGAATGTTGGTGAGTTTAATGTTGTCCCAGAGGTCTCTGAGACTGTCCTCAATTCTTTTCATTCTTTTTTCTTTATTCTGTTCTGCAGTGGTTATTTCCACTATTTTATCTTCCAGGTCACTTATCCGTTCTTCTGCCTCAGTTATTCTGCTATTGATTACTTCTAGAGAATTTTTCTTTTCATTTATTGTGTTGTTCATCATTGTTTGTTCTTTAGTTTTTCTTCATCCTTGTTAAACGGTTCTTATATTTTCTCCATTCCTACTTCCAGGATTTTGGATCATCTTTACTATCATTATTCTGAATTCTTTTTCAGGTAGACTGCCTATTTCCTCTTGATTTGTTTGGTCCAGTGGGTTTTTACCTTGCTCCTTCATCTACTGTGTGTTTCTCTGTCTTATTTTGCTTAACTTACTCTGTTTGGGGTCTCCTTTTCACAGGCTGCAGGTTCATAGTTCCTGTTGTTTTTGGTGTCTGCCCCCAGTGACTAAGGTTTTGGTAGTTCCTTTAACAGCCTAGCTTATTGCTACCCAAGGCTTTATATTTTCTGAAATGTTCTTCGACTAGACATCTGTGACAAGGGTGGCTTCTTCATTCAATCTTTATTTACATGTCATCCTATGTGAAGTGTGTTCTTGGCCACAGTTTCTGAAATACCATTTCCTTTGCTCTTAGGTTTACCCTTACCTGCTTTATTTTCCTTTAGTGAACTACAGATCTTCCCTGGTTTATGATGGGCTTATGTCCTGATAAACCCATAATAACTGCAAAATACCATAAGTTGAGAATGGGTTTAATACACCTAGCCTACCGAACACCGTAGCTTAGCCTAGCTTACGTTACATGTACTCAAAACACTTACATTAGCCTACAGGTGGGCAACATCATCTAACACCAAGCCTGTTTTATAATACAGTGTTGAATAACTCATGTAATTTATTGGATACTGTACTGAAAGTGAAAAACAGAATGGGTGTCTGGTACTGAACGGTTGTAAGTGTCTTGGTCGTTCACCCTGGTGATCACATGGCAGACAGGCACCTGCAGCTCTGCGTCTGTGCAGCATCACGAGGGACTATCTACCGCATATCAGTAGCCCAGGAAAAGGTCAGAATTCAAAATCTGAAGTACGGTTTCTACTGAATGCATATTACTTTCACACCACCATAAAGTCAAAAAATCGTAAGTCAAACCATTTTAATTTGGGGACCGTTTGTAATTACCGCCTGACGTGGTATATGCTCGTGTGTGTAGTAGCACATCCCTGACTCTCCCCAACTCGCGTAAAGGATCCAAGAGAGCAAATGTCTTGTTTCGTTTGCTGCTCTTTTACAAGCTCCTCATATGGTGCCTACGTATAGTTAGATGCTCAGTAAGTACGTGTTGAATGAATTAACGAACTGGCGTAGATAATGTAGTTGTTTATATTTGAAAACACTTTTACATACACTATTTTATTTGATTCCCCGAAGTAGGAGTCAACAGGGGGGCAAATTTCTTTTCTTGCACGTTACACCTATATACACTGGGTCTGATCCCAAAATGATTTCCATAGTGACAGAAAGCAGATCAGTGGTTGCTCAGGGGATGACGAGGATCACAAAGGGGACGAGGGACTATTTGGAAGCAATCAGGTATTCATTATCCTCGTTGTGGTGATAGTTTCATGGGTATATGCATATATCAGAACTTTCCAAGTTTGTACATTTTAAATACGTACAATTTATTGTATGTTATTTTCCCTTAATAAAGCTGTTTTGCAAAAAAACACATTAGATAACTTTCAAGATCATGCAGCATTTTAATGGCAAAGTTTGGAGCCACATCGGCAGTGTCCTTGGGTCTTTATTAACAGTAACAATTTACAATTTTGTTTACATATTCCTCCACATTGAAAAGGGGACTTTGATTTTAAAGTTTGGAGATGTTCTCCATCACTTACGCTTCATCCCTTCAATTAAGTGAAAATCAAAGATCCAAAAGTAATTGGATAGTATTTGAAGAATTGCAAGTTTATAGAATTTTCAGAGGAGCAAGTTAGAGAATTAAATGATTGGACCAAGGTCACCTAGAACAGCAGGTTTGGCACAGGAATTAGAAACTGGATAACCCCGAATTTTGTTTCTCAGCATAAAAGCCACATTTCTCTTCCTTCCATTCTTTATTGACAAATTGTAATTTTTTTCCCCCAAAGTACCGAAAATATCTGTTTCTCAAAGTCCTTTGAGTGTGTTTTCTTTTCCTCTTTTGTGAATGAGGCGTTCTAAATGCCTTCTGGCACGTACAAGACTCACTGCGAAGCTCTTTTTTTTTTAATTTACTATTTAAGAGAGGGACCCTCTGTTGAAAAAAAAATACCAATAGAACTGAAGTCAGTGAAGATATCAGCAAGATGTATGTGTCAGGTCAAGTTAAGGCTGAAATCCCATCTAATGTAGTCAAAGAGCCACCCTTTAATTAATAAATCTGTTCCTGAGAAAGCAACTCTTCTCAAATTGATCAATATTTTTCTATTTAAATGGACCCATTTTTAAAATTTTCTGCCGTATGCTACTGAGTACTTACTGAATGCGGAATATACAGAGGGATACAAAGAGGTCAGCCTAACTCTCAAGGAGATGGAATAGAACAAATGACAGGTATTTTGGAATGCAAGGAGCATATGTTTTTGAGATTCTTAAGACCATTTTTTTTTGTCTTGTTTTGAATTGTTACTGAATCTTTACCTTTTAGCTTTAAATTGATTGGTTTATCCCCTTTATTTCACTAACATTCCCAAGACCCTTGGTCAAATAATTTATAATTGTGATTTTAAGCACATTTGAGTACTAATAACTACTTAAAAGTTATGCTTGGTGAATTCTTTCATAATATTAATAATTACTCCTTGGTTATTTATTATGAGAAATTGTGTGTATGCATGTATATGTGCATATGCACATATGTGATTTTCTTAAATTGGGACAACCTTTTCTGTTATATTTGCAAGCATCACTCAGTAATCTTAGGCAACCCTATTTGGGCAGAGAGAAAGAAAACAATGGAAAATTAAAACTCCAATGTGATTATTTTTCCATTTGCATCACATCTCACATCTAAACAGACACTAGGATGTTTCCTTGTGTCTAGCTGTGAACATTGAATATTTTTAGTTTCTCTTTAGAATTGGAGACTAGACATACCAGTAGGAAGTTGCTAATGGAAATTGATGCTTTTGCTTCTGGCCAAGCATACCACAGAGATCATGGAGGTAACATCCAACTCATGCACAGAACATGCCTTATAAACAAGAGAAGTCATTGCCCAGGGTAGATTAGTAATATCTGTGTAGAAACAAGCTCTAGCTGGATTGCCAGATACCACTGTGACTAAAAGTTGTTTGTGTCTGCAGAATTCTAAAAGAAAGATCCCTTGCAATTTTTTACATTTGTTATAATTTTCCATTAAGGTTGTAACAATACCACAAAAATGTTTGGTCAAAAAAAAAAAAAAGAAATCTGAATCTTCTAAAAATACTTCTCGTATTACTGATGGCATTTGAGCAGTGTCTCATATGACTTGCTTTGCCAGTCGTCTGCAATCCTTTGGGACTATTTTGAGACTGGATTACCCAATGCTTTAGCTTGAGTTCTCCATATTTTACAAAATCCCCTTCCAGCTATGTGACAGAATGACTAGAAAGTTCTCTATAAGCACTGTCTCCAATTCCCCTCCTGTGGTTTCTCTTGAACCCGTCCATTCAGAACTTTAGTCCCACCACTCCATACAAGCAGCTGTGGTCAAGGTCACCAGTGACCGCCCCATGTAAATCAGCCCTCTTTTCATCTGACTTCTGAGCACTCGACATGCTAGGACTTCCTGTCCTTAAGACATGAACTTCTCCTGGCTTCCTGGACGCCTCTCAGTCTCAGCCATCTTCTGACCTCACCACCCGCTCCTCTTAGATCTTCTTTGTTGACTCCTTTTCAATTTCTCACCCTTAAACACTGGCCTCAGCCCCCAGACCACTTCTGTTCTCAGCTATGCTAGTGCCCTCAGTGGTCTGTTCAAGTCTCCTGCTGCCAAATGTCACCTATATGATTGTCTTGGTCAGCTCAGGCTGTCATGACAAAATACCATAAACTTAGTGGCTTAAACAATGGAAATGTATTTCCTCACAGTTTAGAGGCTTGGAAGTCCAAGATCAGGGGCCAGCATGGTCAGGTTCTGGTGAGGCCTCTCTTCCCGGCTTGCAGATGGCCACCTTCTCAGTGTGCCCATCCATGGCCTTTCCTTGGTGCCTATGCATGGAGAGAGAAAGAAGGTAAGCTCTCTGGTGTCTTATTTTATAAGGGCACTAATCCCTTCATGAGAGCCCCACCCTCATGCCCTTATCCAGACCTAATCACCTCCCAAAGGCTCCACCTCCAAAAACTGTCACATTAAGGTTTGGGGCTTCAACATATGAATTTGGGGGGGGGGACACAAACATTCAGTGCATAACAATGATAATGACCCCTCTGGCCCAGACCTCTCCCCTGAAGTCCCCAGATACATATTTCAGATCACCTGCTTGACATCTCACCCTTAACAGGTCTAAAAATGAACTTCTGATTCCCCCAACAAAACCTACTTCACCAACATCAGTCCATTGCAGCCCTCCCCTGCCAGCTGCTCACACCAAAACCCTGTCATTTTCCTTGATTCTTTTTTTTTTTTTTAATCTCATTTCACATCCAATCTGTCGGGAAATCCTGTTCACTCTCCTTTCATACTATATCGAGAAATCTAACCACTTTTTACCACCTCTAATACTCTGCCCAGGTCCAAACCACCATAATTCCTGTGGTCTCCTGATGTTAATCCTTGTCCTATTTAGTCAGTTCTTAACAAAGCAGCCCTGGTAAATAAATCACACCTTTACCTTGTCTCACCTCCGTTCATAACCCTCTGTTGTTTTCCTAGCTTATCGAGAGTTAAGGGTCTACACCATCTGACCACTTGCTTCCTTCCTAATCTCATCTCATCCATTCACTACCTCTCACACTGTCCTCCAAACACACTCGTCCTTTACTGTTCCTGGGACGCACCAGGCACACTCCTGCCCTAAGAAAACTTGCTCCTCTCTCTGTCTGGATTGTTCTTCGCCCAGATATCTGCAAGCCTTGCTCCCACCCTTCTTTCAAATATCTTATCAGCAGGACATCCAACTACTGGGAATAAAATAGCAATGCCCCACTCCCGCCCCACTTCTTTCTGCCCCCCACACTCTGTTTTATTTTACTCCCTGTTACTTGACACATTCTCCACTGTCTCATCTATGAGCTTATTGTCTACTGTACATCAGTACAGGGCTTCCCTAGTGGCACAGTGTTTAAAAATCTGCCTGCCAATACAGGGGACCTGGGTTCAAGCCCTGGTCCGGGAAGATCCCACATGCCGCAGAGCAACTAAGCCCGTGCGCCATAACTACTGAGCCTACGCTCTAGAGCCCGCGAGCCACAACTACTGAGCCCACGTGCCACAACTACTGAAGCCCGCGCACCCAGAGCCCATGTTCTGCAACAAAGAGAAGCACCGCAATGAGAAGCCGGTGCACCGCAACGAAGAGTAGCCCCCGCTCACCGCAACTAGAGAAAGCCCGTGCGCAGCAACGAAGACCCAACACGGCCAAAAAAAAGACTGTTAGGAAACTTTTGTACATCAGTAGAAACTCAGATCTCTGAGCTTACCGTTCTACAGCTCACCTGTATTACACCCAGGTACTCAATAAATATTTCTAGAAGGACCGAAATCTGTCTTTCATGCTAATTCTGCTTAAGTGAATGCAGTGCCACTGCTCTAAATCTGAAACAGCCCCGAGTTTCACCAACGTTTCTCCCTTCCTAAAGTTTTCATTGTGGGATCAAAATAACAATTCAGACTCCTTTTGCTCTCAGTTGTTTTAAACGGCACAAAAACACTGTGTAGGTTGAAGTACTTGTCCCGTGGAAAGGGTACAGAGTCTATGATTCTGCCTTCTGTTAATGCTTGTTTCAAAGCATAATGTTTATGTGTCAGTTGAACTGCTATTATAGAAGATAAAGCTGGGAGAATGCATGGATGCCTGGATGTGATAGTAATTTGGGTTGGGTTTTGTGTCTCCAGGTTACTTCCAGCCTAGGGGAGGGACTCTACTTGTCCAGTGCCTGTTGCGAATGGGCAGCCCAAGACGATTGCTTGATAAATTCTTTAGCCTTTAAAGCAAGTAGAGGTATTATGGGCTTATCACTTCTTTCCCAGGGCTTTCAGTAGGAATACCAACAATTGTCGTTTTGATCTTGAGACATTTAGGGGTGGGATGGGGGGACTCTTACCTCTGAAAGCAGGGAGAAAGGTTATTGACGGTACATCTGGAAGCAGGGCTTGTACTTTGCTGGCAGTGATGGGAAGACCTGGGGACATGGATCTGGGCAGGACCACTTTGTCATCACGGTCCCTTCCCGCCCACCACTCCCAGAGCTGCTTTTGCCACCCTCGGACATCTGTTCTTTATTGTGATCGTGTGGTGGAGAACAGAAGCTACTTTCAAAAGGCAGCACTGAAACTCCAAAGGGAAATGGGGAGGAAGAGGAAGTAGCCATGTGTCATGTCTCTTAAATGCCTCTTCAGCAAGTACCAGAGGAAACAGAAGGTAAAGGTACGATAATGTCTCTTAGGGTCTTTTGAGGGCAGACTGGAAAGCTCCGATTGTCAAGCCCAGCCCTGGAAATTCATGTCACGGGAACCAGTGCCCAGAGCCAGTCACTGCGGGCTGGAGGTGGGGCCTTTCTGGGGAGGGACTGTGGCTTCATCTTGTTACCCTCTTGCACCTAGAATTCCACTGGCAGCAACTCTCTTTTTCCACTTGCTTATAAAGCAAGAACAGGCATACAAGGATACCTCTGTCAGAGATTAGATAAACCTTACAAAAGCTTTGTAAAGCCCCCTTCCAACCAGGACAAGGGCCACCAAGTGACCTAGGTTGGCACACTTGACCGGCAGGTCCATCTCAACCCCATTCTCTCTTCTCTGTGGCTCACACCCTTGAACACACGACTGTGATCCTGAGCGCCCATCTGGGCCTTAGAGAATGCTGTGTCTCTTGGGACCCCCTTTATTCCTCTGGCCAGGGCTGAGAGAAGGACATTCCAGATCTCCCCAGAGGGGCAGGGTGTGGAGAGGGCTGAAGACAGGAGACACAGAAGAGGCTTCCAGAAGAGCCACACCCTCTGGCCTGGGCCCAAGGACAAAGGAGGAGCGGCAGGAAAGACACAGGGAGAGGGGAGCAGGCAGGCGGCCAGGGACAGGCCTTGGAAGGGCCTCACCCACCTCTCGCTCGATCACTGCCCACTCCAGGCTGGAGTCCGGCTAGATTTGTCTGGGAGGGTCCACAGGGCAGCTGTGGCCTGTTTGGCGGAGGGGAACATTTATTACAGCCTGGGAAATCCTGTTGAAAGGCTCAGAAGAACCCAGTGGTGAACAAACAACAGAATAATTAGCACATAATCGTCATGGTAAAAATGTGAAACTTAAAGTCACCGAAGCAGTTCATCAGTGTAAACAACGTGGAGACACTAAAAGCAGCTCCGCGTGACTTAGCTTTCCTGCCAACATTCAACCAAAAATAAAGTAAGCAAATCTCTGGAGAGGTAGAGGACACTCAAGTACCCTGGTGCGTGAGGACCGCTCAAAAAATAAACGTAAAATCACCTGTCGCTAGAAGATTCTATTCCTAGCGCTGAGGCTGATGTTCAGGAAACTTTCCTCATCCTTCTGTGTCACAGAGCCTGCCTGGGGCAAGATCACAGAGGCTCCCATACTGTGTGTCTACATATCTTTAAAGCTGTAAATCAAGCCGACAAGCTATTAGATAGAATATGTTCTAGCCTCTCATGCTTTGACCAGTATACCTCCGTAACAACGTAGAAAGGCACTTTTGCTTTTAGTGTTTTTGAAATTCTCAGAGTCCTCTGCTGGATCATGAGGCAAAGGGGGGTCCCCCTCACCCCCTACCTGCAGCAGTGCCCCTTCCTCCTGACTCTCCCTCCGGCTCTTTTCTCATTTCACTTGTGAGTGATGCCCGACTGCAAACACAAGCTCCCTCAACGCGCCCTGCAGGTGCCCGAGCCTTGATTCCCCCCCCGCCCTCAGCACTTGGGGTGCACATGCCGATGTTGGGGTGAGGGGGTGCTCCAAAGTGTAGCCCCCGGGACAGGGCCCCTCTGCCACCTACTCATCCAGCACGTAATTCAACCCTCATTCCATCAGGACTTAAACACATAAGCCGTGCCCTTCCATCAGATGTAGACGTGTGTAACTGAATCCCTTTGCCGTACAGCAGAAATTAACGCAGCACTGCAAATCAACTATGCTTCAACTAAAAGCAATCAGATCACAGGCATTGAGGGAAGCTGATCATTCCTGTGAGAGGGGCACCGGATGGGTCAGTTCCTTTATGTTTCTCATGTGACAGAGGAAGTCTCTTGTTTAAGAGCTTTGAAATGAAGGCGGGTGAGATGTGAATTCCCCTAATGGCCCACACCCTCTTTCTCACTCCACAGACAGAAAAGCAAAGAGTGAGATGTGAGTGTTCTGGAATATTCGTCAGTGGCTACCTATGCTCAGAGTATCACCCTTCGACCAAGGCCCTCCCGGCTTTCCGGCTCCATTACCTGCGTGGGTGCTGCCCCCCACCCAGGCCTGAGGGTGGCAAAGGCCAGCTGCTTGCAGACAGATGGGTTTTATCCCCCAAATATTTCACTGAGGCGCTGGGGAACAGATGAGTCCCATGAGAGTCGCAGATGGACAGAGAGTAGAATTACTGGGGCCAAGAGCCCCGACGGAAGGCTGGGCCTCCAGAGGAGACCAGGATGTGGAGTCCAGGAATGAGAGTGAGGAAGGGAAGGATGCAGGAAGAGGTAGCACCAAAGGCTCTTTGGGGTCCAAGCATCCCACAGTTACTGCTTTTAAAACATGAATTTGAAAAAGTAGGGAGTCTGTCTAATGAAATAGAATCCACAGATATGGGTCTGGGTTGTTTACAACCCAGAATAGAATCCACAGATATGGGTTGTTTACAACATTTGTCATCAAAGGATAATTTTTATTTTTTGTCATTCGCGTGACTTAGGTAAAAGTATAAGGAAGCAGCACGGTTCCCATTTACCCTGAAAGTTTCCTCTGGAAATTGTTGACGATCCTGAGGTTTGCTTACCGGAGGAGAAAAGAAGTTTGTCCTGTCAACACCTCCCAATGTCTTTCTCCCCCAGTTCAGGGACCGGACAGGTTGTCTCTTTTCAAGTAGAATAATTTTCATATAATAATAGAAAATAAAAGAAATTATGAACAATAAAACTCATAATATTATATATGGGTGGGTATTTTTAAATCTACATGTAATTTATATAAAAACCAGCATTTCATACTGAAAAGTTTTCTAAAGATATATTCATTCATCCATAATAATTACTGGTTATTATTATGTAAGACACTAATAATTTAGTATAGAAGAAAATAAATTTCTGATTAACTCAGATGGTTTCTCACTAATGTCCATAATCTCTGGGCTTAAATCTGATAATCAGTATGATTGAAGACCATGCACGATGTATAAATCTCCTAGTGGGATGGGTATATATACATTTTGATTTATAGTCAAAGTCTTTCTGATACTTGGGAAACATTCATTGGAAATTCTGTAAAAGTTGCACTTTTCATATCCATAAAAGGCCAATTAATTTTTTTCTGGGACCATGATAATTGTACTTTTATACTTGTGTTCTTCAAGAAAATCTGCTTCCTTTTGTGGCCTTTACTCTTTGGGTCTGTATTATAGAATTTCAACACCCACTTTTTTATCAAAAGCCAAGGAAAACTTGCAAATTTCCATAACTACATCCAGGTTTAAGCTCTTAGGTCAGATCTGGGTGCTCTGTGGAAGCAACACTATTTAGATAGTATTATTTTAACACTTAAAAAAATGATTTATTTTTTAATTTTTTTGGTAGGAAAAACGACAGAAAACCTAACAATATAATAACATAGTAGACATTACTGAAATTAAACAGATGCTCGCGTCTGTTTAACACCTAAGAGGCAGAGTGGCACAGTGGTTAAGATCATTAGCTGGGTGAGTCATACAGGTTACTTCTCTTTGCCTCAGTGTTCCTCATCTGTAAAATGGGGATGATTACAATAGCAACCTCATAAAGAAGATTAAATGAGTTAATCTGTTTGGAGAAGGTTTAGATCAGTGCCTGGCACACAGCAAGTGCTATGTAAGTTGTCAAATTTTATTTTTTTTATTCCCCCCCGCAAAGCTTATCAAAATATAGTTAGGCTGACCTCTGGTAGCCCTCAAATTTTAAAAAGAAAGGTAATATTTCTATAATAGCTTCAGACTTCATATGTTTTTAAAGAAGTAAAATGTAAAACCCCATCTTCTCTCCTCCCTCCTTCTTCTTTCCCAGAGCTAACCGACCCCTGCAGTTGGAGAGTATAACTGCCATGCAAGTTTTGGTGCTTGTGCTATATTTGGTACACGCATAAACAATATATATTACTATTTTGTGTTATAAAACTTTACATAAATGGGATCATACTGCACGTATCCTTTTGTAACTTTCTGTGTTCACTCAACTTTACCTTTTGGGGATTTATCCATGTTGGTGAATGTGGTTCTACTTCATTCATTATAACTGTTGTTGACAATTCCATTGTATGAATGAACCACTGAGAACAAATCAATGAGAAATAGTGCCACAGTGAGCACCATGGAGCCAGTGACCACACATGAGATTTTTATCTGTGATGGATAATTTACAAGAAATAGCGAGCTTACAGTATGCACATCTGACATTTCACCAGGTGTCCTAAAATGATTGCACAAGTTTTCACTTTCACCAGCAGTGAATAACAGACCCCGTTTTCCCATGACTTCGCCAGTAATTGAGGTTATTGGATTTACTGACTTTTGCCTATCTGGTGGGTATAAAATAGTGCATCATTGTTACCATTTTTATTTCCATAATTACTGGTGAGATTGGGCGTTTTTATATTTATTGGCTGCTGGGGTTTCTTCTGCCATGCGTTGCGTATTTATATCCATTTTTGCATATCCACTATTGCCCATTTTCTATTTTCTTATTGATTTATGAGGGTTCTTTCATTATTCGGACTACTAATCCCTGGTAGAGCATGTGAGTTATAAATATCTTCTTTCAGACTCTGGTTTGTCTTCTTTACTTTGTTTTCAGTGTCTCTTGTAGTACAGAATATTCATTTTAATTAAGCAATACTTTCTGGGAGTTACCTGACAGTCCAGTGGTTAGGACTCTGCACTTTCACTGCCGAGGGGCCCAGGTTCAGTCCCTGGTCGGGGAACTAAGACCCAGAAAGCCATGTGGTGCAACCAAAAAACAAAAAAAAACAAGGCAATACTTTTCTCTGTGGTTTATAGTTTTTATTTCTTTTAAAAGTCTTTCCCTCTACCAGTATGCAAGGATACAACACCATGTTTCATCTTATTTCATAGTTTAGCTTCTCACACATAGGTCTTTAGTCCAGTAGGAATTTATTTTACTTACGTTGTAAGGAAAGGATATATTTTTTACTTTTTCCATATGGTGCCCCAATTTTCCTGACACTGTTTATTGAATAGTTGTTTCTCCATGGACTTGTACCACCATCTCAGTCATACCAAGCTTTCATAAAACCTGTGTCGTCTTCTAGGCAATCTATTTTGTTCCATAGTCCTGTTTGTTCTATCCCTGTGCCAAAACCACACTGTCCTAATAGTGTTGATATCTGGTAGGAAAATACTCCCTCTTACTATTGTTCCTCAAAATTGACATATTGTTATAAGTGGTATGTTTTTATCAAACTGTATTCTCTGATTTTTTTCTAGTATTTGGGGTTGCCTTCGAGTCTCTATATTGGTCATATATTATTCAGTCATATTCTAACACCGTGTCTACAGGTTTCCTTGGATTCTCTGTTATATCATCTGAGAATAATCACAATTTTGGTGATCCCTTCCAATCCATGTGCCTTGTATTTCTTTTTCTTGTATTGACTGGGACTTTAGCTGCAACCATAGTAAAAATTCTGAATTTGAAGAGAACGCCTCTAAGATTTCATCATCGAGTGCTATGCTTGTGGGAGGTTTTTGGTGGATGCCTTTCACCACATTAAGAAAGTTCTCTTTAATTCTTTTTTTTTATTTTATTATTTTTAATTTATTTATTTTAATTTATTTTTGGCTGCGTTGGGTCTTTGTTGCTGCACGTGGGCTTTCTCTAGCTGCAGTGAGCTGGGGTTACTCTTCGTTGCGGTGCGAGGGCTTCTCATTGCAGTGGCTTCTCTTGTTGCAGAGGATGGGCTCTAGGTGCGTGAGCTTCAGTAGTTGTGGCAAGCAGGCTCAGTAGTTGTGGCACATGGGCTTAGTTGCTCCGTAGCATGTGGGATCTTTCCGGACCAGGGCTCGAACCCGTGTCCCCTGCATTGGCAGGTGGATTCTCAACCACTGCGCCACCAGGGAAGTCCTTATACTATGTTTTGCCTTAATTGTCGAGTAAGATTTAAGATTAAATTATTGACCTGGCTGCTGTTTCTCTGAGTGACTTTGCACTGTAACCTCTTCACAGTCAAGTGTCTAACTCTCCATGTAAGAGGGCAGTAAGACCCACTAGGAAGAACTGGCTCATGGCACCAGAAATCAGCATCTTAGATATGCACACCTTTAACACAGCTTGAATTCCAAAAGTTATCAACAGATACCAGTGTTTTTTAGAGAAATGCTTTGGGATGCTCACTTCAACAGTATTATCATTTCACTTGAGTCCCAACTGTACTAAGTTGTCTGGAACAAAACCAAGTTAAGGGATTAAGCGCTCACGGTGTCGTTACTAAGACTCTGTGTCAAGAATGAGTACCTCCCAGAAAGATCTCTGTCCACCGACTGCTGTCAGTCAGGTTGTTGGGTGGGCAAGACGCTATCATATTTAACTTTTATACAAACTTATTTTTTAACACATCCTGTCATGATTCTAACACGTGTTGCTCCACAATCATGACTCTTTAAAGCACATTCTAAATTAGCATTTCTCTTAAAATTGCTGCTGCAATTCTTCAGTCCCTCATGAAGACTTTCCATAGGGTCTTCATCATTCTCCAGTTATAACTCATAGAAGATAAATTAGTTAAAATACTTAACAAAGTCTTGCCTTGTCTTTAAATATCACATGTCTGAAAGAAATAAGAAAATATCTGATTGATATAATCCATTTCAGTTACTGCGGCAAAGATTTGGTATTTACCTAAATCAAAGACACTAAAAGCTGAGAGTAAAGTTATTCCCTACCCCTCCCCCCGCAGAATAAAAGAGCATCCAGACTTCCTGTGGAGAACAGATTTTCTATTATCTTTTTCTTCCGTGCAAGGCAACGCTCAACATCTTGCTTTGTCACCTACTTGAAAAGCTATTCTGTAGGAAGGGGCGTGGCAACCTGAGTCCTCTCCGGGATGTGAAATGTTTCCGACATCAGAGGGCATGGTAGCCCTTTTCAAGGAACACATGTGGCCTGGTCTTCAAATTGCTGCTGTGTCTGAAACAAAATGTCATCTGGTGTTGGACCTGAATTGTTAACTTCTACATAACGGTGTCATTTATGGAACCACTGTGTAGGTTAGAACACAGGGTGTGACCCTTGGTTTACCACTGTACCTCCCATTCCTGGCACAGTATAGAGGCTGGTCTCTTGAATGAATAGAGCCATCTCTGCAAGTCCGTCCAAGGTACATCTCAGTGCATTATACTTCTTTTTTAAATCATAAGACTCTTAAATTCAGTCTCTTAAGGATAACACCACGACATTAACTATCCTAGAATCTTTCGCTTGTATTAAATACCAATGTCTTCCCCATTTCAGATGCCAGTTTACATTCTACCAGCCTCATTTATAGTTTAAATATGTTCCCCTCCCTTGGCCCATCACTTCTGGCTTAAAGAATTACCCAATTAACTGAATAGGAACCCTAATTGGCCAGTCTCCTTAGATCTGTGAGGCCCAATTAACTGAATAGGAGCCCTAATTGGCCAGTCTCTTTAGATCTGTGAGGGTCATCTCTTAAGATGATCGAATCAAAGCATGCTAATTTGAGAAAATATAAAAAATATAGAAAATCATGAAGAAAAGAGCATCACCCAGGAACTTACCACCCAGAGACAACCTCTCTGGACATTCATCAAATAGGAAGACTAAACCATGAACCTGATGAAACCAAGGTTCAGGCCCCTATAAATAAATGATTTACTTTCATAATGAATTTTATGTTTCTAACTTGGTATTCTTATTCTGAAGGAGGTCCCTCAAAATTGTAATAAGCTTCAGGACCCACAAAACTTGGATCCCTCACTGCCATTAAGGTGATTAATTGATTTTTTAACATCTAATTCCTTTCTGTTTTATAACATACTTTGCCACTTAAATACAAATTTTTTTCTCATTGCCATTTTCTTTTAGAATTCCTTTTAATAACAGTGTAGTGTTCCGGTGAATGGATTTATTATATGAACTGATTTATTAAATGAATCCTCTAATGTTGGAATCTACTCTTCCTCCCCACCCCCCCACCGCTTATTCTTATAAACGATGATTTATTGAGCATCCTGGTAAGTATATTTTTGTGCATAAATGTGTAGAAGTTGAATTACTGGCTCAAACCATATGTGTATTTTGGGGGCTTTTGACGCATATTGACAAGTAGCTCTTTGGAGAAGTGGTATCAACTTTCTTTCCCAACAGTGGTTTGTGAGGGAACTCATTTTCCCAGCTCCTGTCAGCACTGTTTATTTTATTGTAAAAACTTTTGCTAATTTCACAGGTATAAAAAGCTATCATTATTTTAATATTTATGTTTTTCTTATTAAGGTGAAAATTGTCAGTTTTCAATCAGAAAGTACTCTGAGAGCTCTTTATATTTTTAGGGCATTAGCCATTTGCCAGTTACAATGTGTATTGATTCGCCTAGGCTTAAACTGGATTTGGAGAAACGGAGGCATTTAGGTCATTTGGAATTGTCACCATCATCTGCCTGCAGAAAATGCCGTTTAGGGGAAATTGTGGAAGGCATTCCAGAAGGCAAGCCTACGTCTGATTAAGTTGTGGCCACGTTACCGGGAGAATTGAATTCGTTTCAGCTAAAAGATATCTGAGCATCTATTATGTGCCTAGCACTTTACTATCTGTTACCCTTTGATGAATACAGCTAATTGTAATGCAGAATTTAGCAGAAATGCAAAAGCCATGCTTGCAATTTCAATAAGACATACTTGAGAAAAGTTCCTCAATTCTTAATGGAAAAGTGTTGGCGGAAGATGGCTCAGAGATAGAGCACGTGCTAAGCAGAAGTGGTGGGAAAGTCCCCCAAGTGGGTGGCACAGCGTGGACAGTGAGCGTGCTTCATAAGGTCACAGAGCGGCACGATGTCCAGTACAACTATGATGTCCTAGGAATGTGGCGTGATTTGGGGTAATAAGGCAACGACGGGAGGCTGAGGTCTGTTTTAGTTGGTTTGGGCGGCTGTGACAAATTACTGAAGACAGGGTGTCTTAAACAACAGTGTATTTCCCACAGTTGCAGAGGCTGGGAAGTCCAAGGTCAAAGTGTCTGGGTAGGACCCACTTCCTGGTTTGCAGTTAGCCATCATCTCATTGTATCCCCACAAGCCAGAGAGCAGAGATAGAAAAGAAACTCTGCCATGTCTGTTCTTATGAGAGTGCTAATCCCATTGGGGAAGGGGCTCCACCCTCATGACCTAATTACCTCCCAGAGGCCCCACCTCCAAATGCCATCACAGTGGGGATTAGGATTTTAACATGAATTTTGGAGGAACACGAATATTCGGTTCTTAGCAAGGTAACACAGTGAAAATCGTTGCGTGCCATATGAAGATAAAGAACATCTTCGAAGATGTCCCGCATTCTGGAATGGATTCTGAGATTCAGAAAATTATGAGGATGTGTAACACGATGTGACCTGCCAAGTACACTTAATTTTTTGCAGAATGTCACCAAGAGTTCTTGGTGACAAACACACGTTCCATTTGCAGAGCCATTGAGATGGAAGAACCCAAGTGTTCAGGCTTCTCAGAAGGTCTGCAAGTGCTGTGAGGTTCCTTTCAACACTCTTGATTTCAGGGCTCTACGCCTTCCCCTACTCCCCCAGCATGTGCATTATTTCTAACCATGTGTCATCATTTGCTTCAGTTGACTTCAAGACAGGAATATTTTTTCCAAGCTGCCCCCATCATGTTTCCACATCTTCAAGCAGATGGTCAGGCTAAAAGTGTGAGGACAGCTAAGATGGTCCAGAGAGGCCAGCTAGAGGAAATGGATGTGGCTAAATGCAAAATTTTAGAGGCTAGGCTGTGTGCTTCCAGGGAGAGATTGTGGCTTCTACGGATTGACAAAGTGGGATATATAAGTTAGTTAAGCCATTTTACCACCTGTGACTTGTGGCAAGTTACTTGGACCTTCTGAGCTACCTTCTCCGTATCTGTGAAATGGGGCCATAACACCGACCTCATCAGAGATGCTGATTCAGTGAAATTACATGCGTACCGTTCCTGACACACAGCAGACATCCTATAAATGCATTTCCCACGTCCTCTTCCCTTCTTCACAAAAAGGGAGTTTATCATCTAAAGTCCTTCAGCCTTCCTCTGGATCTGGAACAGCCAGCACTAACTCAGCGCGAGGGAAGAACGCCAGAGCATGCTGAATCCCATCGCCGTGCCAACAACACGCCATCGTAGATTCAGAAAATTCCTTCTGAGTTTAAGCATTTCTAAATACCTTTCCCGAACTGAGAAGGCAGAGCGAAGCAAGTGTAAGAAGACTCTTCTCCTCTGTGTGTAAAGGCATCTTTTCCGTCTTCTGTGGATTTTCACGACCCGTAACTGGACTTGTGTACCCAGCTGGCAGCTGTACCAGCCAGACCCCGAAGTAACTGTAGTTTAGCCCCAATCGTTTTTTTCACTCAGAGCAGCCTACAAATTCTATTTCAAGCACACACACGTACAGAATGCAGATGTGGGAATGAAAACCAGGCCCTTTCGGGGAATGAAGCCATGATATTTGACTGTAGTGAGGCCACTAGTGGCCCATGTACAGGGGCCCCACCCAGGCATAGTTGGGGCTCAGACCTCAAGAGTGGTTTTGGCCTTTGGGTATGACATTAGCAATCACGTGGACAGTCACCACATCTCCCGTTCGGGGCAAAGACGTTGCACAGTCTATGATCAGACAGGCTTGAAAGGCTTTTTCTGTACACTGAAAAACGTGTAACAGCATGGAAATTCTAGAAAACTAACTCTCTGAAGAAGCTAAGTATCACGCAAAAGGTCTACTCCGATCAAGGAAATGGCCACTTCAGAACGTGCTTCTCGTGTGTATCCAAACCAGGAACGAGATTCCTAGGCTGTTCGCATCATGCAGAAAAAGCTCTTATAGCCCAGATGGATCCCAAAATGAACATTCCTTTTGGATGACTAATAAATCATTCATTCATTCATTCAACAAGTATTTATTAAGAACCTACTATATCATTGGTAGTATCACAGGTACTAAGGATGCCCTGGTGAACATCAACAAGAAACATTTTTAAAGAAATCCCTGGCCGAATTCCCTGGCGGTCCAGCGGTTGTGACTGCTCTTCCGCTGCCGAGGAGGCGGATTCAGTCCCTGGCGGGGAACTAAGATTCCACCAGCCGTGAGGTGCAGCCAATAAATAAATACATAATAAAAAATTAAAAGGAGACAAGAGGAATTGGATATATTTTTTTAAATCCCTGGCCTCATGAAGCTTCCATTTTGGCAGGAGAGACTGACAATAAACAGTAGTAATAATGAAAATATGAGTTACAGTGTCTAGTGAAAAACACTCAGGAAGAAAATGAAGCAGGGATGGGGTATGAAATATGAGACAGAGTGGGTGCTGAAATTTTGTAGAAGGTGGTGAGGGGAGGCCTCTCTGGGAAGCTGACTTTAATGAAAGACTTGATGGATGGTTTGGATAAATATAGACTTAGATCAAAAATATTTCCTCCCGGGTTTTCGAGGCTGTGTCTCCATTGTCTTTGGTTTCTGGGCTGCTGTTAAGAAAACGAATGCCCTTCTGACTTCTCCTTCTTCCCTTGTGACTGTCTCCACACCCGCTGGGAACTTGTAGGAACCTCTGTGTTTCCCCTGCCATCTGGAACGTCTCAGTGACAAGCCTGAGTGTGTTGAGCGTTTCATGAACACTTTCAGTCTCCAAGCTCATGTCCTTCAGTTTGGGGAGAAAAAAAAAATCTTATAATACTTTTGGAAAACTGCTCTGTTTTTCCTGACCTCCTTACCCAAATCCCCATTATTAGGAATTGAGAGGCTCTGAAGTCATTCTCTATTGTTCTTACGGGTTCTCACCTTTTCCCCTCTCTTAGTTGTTTTGCCGCCCTTTTCGAGATTTCGTCAACTTTTTCTTCTCCACTGAATCTGTCATTTCTGTTCTCATGGTCCCCAGAGCTCGCTCTTGCCCTCCAAATTTCCCCTTTTCTTGGACTGTCTCATCTCTTCTGAGTTTCTGTTTTCTGTTTATTTCTCACATGAAAGAGGATTTATGAAATGTCTATTAACCCTTGCTAGTCTGTTCATGCATAAGCGAGGCACGGTTGTACTCACTGGAAGCTTTTATATATGGCCCAGGGTGCTTCACGATAGAGTGACCGGACAGAATCGAAACCTTACCCTCAAAAATCTGTTGGTCTGTTATTGGAGGACAGTCAGCTTTCCTCCAGTTTCCTGACCAAGACGTCAGCCCTTTGCCAGAATTTTGTCAGAGGGCACCTCATGCACCTTCCCCTGTGCCTCGTGACCCAGAATCCAGTCCGTGGGTTCAACGTCTTCAGTGGTTCTGCTGTGGCTTTGGGGAATCGCCTGGCTGAATGGGGTAGACAGGGGGACGGAGGAAGCGTGTTGCACCATTACAAAGATTCAGCCAGCCCTCATGCTTTCCACTCACTCTGCTTTCTTAGCTTCAGAAGGATCTGGTGCCTCTTTTCCTGAACTTCCCTGGCCCTGCAGTTATGCAGAGTTCTGTGCTTGAAGA
The DNA here is from genome assembly GCF_963924675.1 of Phocoena phocoena. NCBI lineage: Eukaryota > Metazoa > Chordata > Mammalia > Artiodactyla > Phocoenidae > Phocoena > Phocoena phocoena. The sequence continues at coordinate 166,462,361 of NC_089220.1, forward strand.
CCTAGGTGTCAGCTTTCTCTCGTCTGCTGCTGTCTCCTCTCTCCTCCCCTTAATTCTTTGATTTATGCTTTTTTAATTCTTCATTGTCATCTGAATGGAATTTCAGAAGGAGATAGACATAAATGGGTTACATGAACTGCCATATTTTAGCACAAGTCACATTCTGTTCTGTTTTGAGTCTCTCCTGCCAAAAATTACTCTATTGGTCCTGGTAGAGTGCCTCAGGAGATTCTCACAAGAAGTAGGAATCAAAACGAAATGTCAGGATCTTCCGTCCCGACGCAGTTATCTATCTCTGAACAGCAAGTGACCCTAAACATAGTGACCTAAAGCAACCACAGTTGTTGATTTGCTCATGACTCTGCCATTTGGGCAGTGTGTGGAGGGGGCATCTCATTTCTGTTCCACGGGACATCGGCTGGGACAGCTCTCCTGGGACTGAGGGTTCCCCTCTCAAGATGGTGCACCCACATGACTGGCCAGTGGTCCTGGCTGGAGAATGGGTGCTCAGCGAGGGCCGTCAGTCAGGGCTTCCGTTCTTCTTCATGTGGCCTCGGTTGGGCTCCGTGGACGCTTGGTTCCGTGAGGGAGCGTCCAAGACCACACTCACCAAGAAGGCAAGCTCTCTTGTGCAAACTCGTATTGAGCTTCCGTTTTGCATCACACTTGCTAGTGTCCCATTGGCCAAAGCAGGTCACACGGCCAAGCCCAGACCCCACGCGGGAAGGGACACTCCACAGGGCCACGATGGCTGGGAGGCATGGAAGTTTAAAATGCTATGATCCTGTACTTGTGTTGTTCTTTGTGTAACTGATTTGTTCCATTTTCTTTCTGACACATTGGGGCACCAGGCTCTTGTAGATATTTTCATTTGATATAAACATTCAATATGTATTAGAGCCACAGAAATGCATTTCCACTTAAAACATTTCTGAATGGACATAAAGACATAACCTATGTCGTTTACCTGTGGCTATAATGATTGTGTTCCTGGTCAGTGAAAGACGTGGGAAAAAATTCACCCTGTGGGGTCAAATTCCTAAATATACCTTTCAAGGGAATTGAGTATTGTTGTCTTTTGCCTTAGGTTACCAAAGGTTAGCTTCTTGTCCTTTTGGTTTTAAAATAGTTGAAAATGAGCCTCTTTAACACCTGCCCGGACTCCAAAGAATAAAAGTGGGTATTTACATCATAACCAGAGAGTGCATTTCTTGGAAATTCCAAACACGTGTCTCTTGTGACGTGCTTTGTAAGCGTGTCCGGAACATTCCTGCCTGTGGTTAGGGCAGAAGTGGCTTAGCCTGTGCTGTGTGCCGTGTGAGTCTCGGTCTGTGACTGATAACTGTGTCCATCTTGTGTGCAGGGGTTCTTTATCTCCAGTATGGAGATGAAACCAAGCAGCTCAGGATGCCGAATGAAATTACAAGTGCAGACACAATCCGTGCTCTCTTCGTAAGTGCCTTTCCACAGCAGCTCACCATGAAAATGCTGGAGTCGCCCAGTGTCGCCATTTACATCAAAGATGAAAGCAGAAATGTCTATTATGAGTTAAATGATGTCAGGTAAGCTGTTACGTCATTTGTTCGTGTGCGTGTGTCCACCATCTAGCGTTGACGGTTGGTACCGACTCCCTATCTCTTTGTGTTCCAGTGAAGAAAGCACACCTGTTGTCCTGATGGGCAGGTTTATTTTATAACCAGGTGTGAAACCACTATCTGGTTTTCTAGAACTTATTGACAAGGTTTGGTTTACAAAGGTGAGGACAGACTTCTCCCACACAGATCTTTGTATGTTACTTCTGAAAGGAATGGAAGAAATGAGCCAGTCTGCTGTTTATGTAAGAGTTAGGGGAACTAAGGCCCAGAAAGATCATATGAGTTGAAGGTTATACTTACAGGTAGAACTTAACCAACTCCTTCTCAAGGGTTCTTGTCATCACAGACAGAGCCTGTAGACATTTTAGGTAATGATCTCACTGGCCTATTCTTTATACGAACAAGTAAGAATAGAAGCAGTGGACTCTATGCTATTGTCCACAAGAAAGGAGGCTAAGAAGCATTCTCCTTTTCCATTTGTTTCTTAAATAGTTGGCCTTTACTAAAGGATCCCACTTTCTCAGTGAGCTTTCTCCTGGGCTTCTAGTAAAATGTACTCTAAAACGAGGCTAAATGGAGTCATGCTGTGGCAGGTGGCATGGAAAGAGAAACATCTTTATCAACCGGAGTGGTGTTGTGCATAGAATAGAAGGGACCATCTGAGCTCTTCCAGCCAAACAAGCCTGAGGAATGGGACTTAAATCAACGCAAGTAAGCAGTCGCTAGTATAGCCGCTGAACATTCTAGAGCGGAAGAAAATGATTGAGCGACTCATCCAGCCCTTTCATTTGATGGGACCAGAACCTCAGATGCATAAATGTTAAGACTTACTCAAGATCATGTAGCCGATTAATTTCTAAACCCAGACCCAAACCTGACTGTCCATATTCCTGGCCAAGAATTTTTTATTCCCTCAGAATGTTCTCCCCTCAACTCATCTGGGCCCCAAGTTGGACTTGTGGATCCCTTCCCTGTGGGGATAGCAGACTTTCCTGTTTCTTTATCATGGAATTAATAGGAACTACTTTTTTTATATATGCCTTTAGTGCATAATAAATGTAAACTGATAAATATCTAACAGTGATCTGAAATGACATATTTAGGCATGTACCAAGGCATATGAGTAATTTAGAGCTTTCAAGGTTCGACACATGCCCTCAGGTATAGGTGCTATATCTGTTACCCCACCTTCCTGCTTTTTAAAAACATGTTTCAATATTCATGGGTTTCAGAAAATTCACGTTTGTTTTTTGAAATAAATTATTAAACAAGCTGTCACAAAAAAACCCTGAATTTACAAAGCATAAACTTAAACATGAGGTAATCACACGATATTTAGAGAGTATGTTCACAGTAATATAATCCCATGTAGTGGTTTAACATGGACAACCCATCTTCTTGAATGTCTGCGTTTTGCAGTTAGAGAACTTGAGGGATATGGTAATAATAAATGCACATGAAACTACACAAAGCCACTTTTGATTGTGGAGCTCAAGGCTGATGAGATTATTGTAAGCAGTTGGACCCCACTGTCTTGCAGCCCGTGCAAGAATTTCTGTATTGCAATGAGTCACGATTTTCTAGAGGCTTTCCCAAGCCTCAGAGTATGACTACTAAGACTTTCTGCACACATTCTTTGGGAATGTTGTGACGTAGTCACAAAAGGAGAAATGGGAGGGACGACAAAGAGGAAAAGGTACCCAAAACTTCCAAACTGAGATGATCTTTCTTGATGCAAATTCAGTTGATAAAATATTGGATTGGCCAAAAAGTTCATTCTGGTTTTTCCATAAGATGTTATGGAAAACCTGAATGAACTTTTTGGCCAACCCAATAAATGAAAGCAGAGCTTGAGAGAAGTGATCACTTTAAACAATAATAATTTTCAGTTAGTTTGTTTCTATTTGCGGACGTGATGGTCTCCTTGATTCTTAGGCTGCGGTACTGATAGCCTGATTTTTTAAAAAATCTCATTTAAAATGTTTAAGTGGAAAGTCCTTGGTTTATAAATTTGTCTATAATTTTACTTTTCAGTGTTTTGATTTACATATAAAAAGTGGATCTAAAAATATTTAAGTGGATAAAATGTGTTTATGTGGTGATGATTATAATATTTATGTGAGATGATCACATGTATGTCCTTTCCAAAGAATTATCATTCTTTGCTTTTATGCATAAAATGCCCCAAGTATATTTTATTTTATTGTATTTCACCATCAGCATTAAATAGAACCTCGCTCCTTGCAAGAAAAAAAAAAAAAATGTAGCGTGTAGATTTTACCTGAAGACACTGGCTTTAGTCTTCTAAACCCAGAGACAAATTTCATTTCACATCCAATATTTTTGAAGTGACGGTATATTTGTTAAACATTTGGTTCTTTCATCATGGTGTTGGGTTCTCCATCTTTTCCTTAGGGAAATGCTACAGAGAGTTTAGGCTGAAATTCTGTGTTGTAAATGTTGCCATGGTAAACGCAAGCTGGGCCTTTGCTGTTGGTTCATCTTGGATGAACATGTTTCTAAATTAATAAATCAACCTCCTGTGTTTTAAATACGTTCAGACCCACACTGAGTTTTTTTCATGGCTCAAGTAAGGTTTTTCAGTTTCTTTACATCGTCCCTTGGGACTTTGCCCCCTCCTCCTCCTCCTCCTCCCAGCCACAGGGTGAGTTCCTGTAGTGAATCCCCACATCCTTTTCTTCCGCAACCTCTTTACCTCCTAGTAACTTAGTCCCTTCTAATAACAAGGACCGCACGCCTCCCCCTTAAGCAGACTTCTAATGAGCTGCTTGAAATTTGGAGCAATCGTGCAAGCTAGTCATTGCTTTAAAGCAACCACTGACGGGTATTTGATGGAGGGAAGCAAGCCTCGTCCAAGGATGCTCCACTTCGTTGAAAACAGAAACACAACCCAATAATCCCAATGATTGCGATCAGCCCACAAAACATGTGGCTGCAGCTGGAGGAAAGGAACGTGTCTTCCTGCACAGGGTTCCCTGAGCTCACCACGCTGGCACTGGCAGGAATCACAGTGTAGATGGGGCTAAACGTTCCTGGGGGTGTCCCTTCTGCTGATGAAAGCCGCAGGTAGAGGGCGAAGGACTTCGTAGACATTCCTAAGCTCTTAAATAATTTTGAGGTAGGCTCTTAGCGAATTGTGGTTCTGTCCTTTGCAGCAGTACGAGTGACTCCAGGGTTCTAAGTGTTTTCAGAGGGAGAGACAGACCAGTGGAAGAATTTATCCGCTGCTTTTCCTGTAATTCAACTTGTATGTAGAACAGTAGTTTTAAAAATCCACTATGGAGAGAAGAATCTAGTAAAATTTTTAAATGCCTTCAAAAAAAAAAAATCCACTATGGAAGAAAGAAAAGGCATCGTAAAGATACTAGTTTTGATCTTTGTGGTACATTTTTTTTTCTGGACTGCAAATACATTTTCTATCCCTTGCTTGAGGTGTTTGAAGGGGAAAAAAGCATTTTTCCTTTGCATGTATTCGTGAGATAAGCAGAAAACCAGGTGTCTGGGCAAAGTAAACAATTAAATATTTAAATATTAACCAAATCCCTTTGAATGTATTGTAAATATGGGAGCTTTATTGTTTCTTAAAGTGTTAGCTTTCATTACCCCGAATCTTGAAAGAAGGTTTATGCTACCCAATGTTTACGGGTGGAGAACTACGGGGAAAGCATAATACTTTGCTGAGGGACCAAAATAAAAAGGAAAGGAAAGAAAAGCCGAAGTCATTTTTCTCCTTTGCCTTATTTATTTTTGCCTATTTTTATGGTAAAAGAACGTTTTGCCTGGTTGATTGCACACAACGGCTAGATTGTCTGTGGACGTCTTTTACCTGATTCTTACGGGCAGACGGAGGAAATGGCCAAAATAAGGCTCCTTTCATCTGCCACAGTTATTGATGTTTTCGATTCCAGGAACATTCAGGACAGATCCCTTCTCAAAGTGTACAACAAGGATCCTGCCCATGCATTCAACCACACACCGAAAACTGTGAACGGAGACGTGAGGGTAAGTGTCCCTGTTCTACTTTTACTTGAATTCTGTGGGTTGAACCATCCCTCCTTCTGGCGTTGGGTCCCTGTGTAATCACACCCAAACACCAGATTTGGGGGGTTCTTACTGCTCTTCTTGTCTGATAACTCATTATCTGTTCATTGGTAGAGAAATCAGATTTCCTGATCATTTGGAGTAAAGGGATTGAAACAGGGCTTCACACATCCTAATTCACCTCTAAGCATGGAGTTTAGTTATATCCTTACTCCAGGGGGGTCCTGAAAATCTGTACATGAAAGGGTTCTTGGTCTATAATATATTAACTTACTCAGAGGATCTCTTGCTGTTTTTTCTCCAGTTAAAAACAAGGCTAAGGTACCAACAAGAGCAAAGCCCGTGCACAACTGCATGTAGAATCTATTGGTATCCTTATATCTGCTATTCCAAGTCCTAGCAGCCTAATTAAATTATTCACCTCCTAATTCAGGACTGTTTGCTGTTATAACAGCAAATAGTGTTAAATATTATCCAATGTCACCTGAATTGTGTTGAGGGCAAAGTACAAAAATCCGCAGCTTTGTGAGCTAAAATTCTCTAGATTTCGATCATTGTAGAAGATTATCCAAACATTCAAAGCACACAGGGATATTCTGAAGAATAAAGAACAGGGAAACTGAAAAGGCAGATTGTAAAATCACACTAATGCAAGTCCATTAGAAAGGGATTGAGTTTCTAACAGTAGCGCTACGTTCCTCTGCAGTAAAAATGAGAAGAAAAAAAGACTAACTTCTCCAGATGCACCTTCCCCCTACCCCAACCCATCGCCCCACACAAATTTAGAAGGTGCCTCGCCATTTTATATCATCCTTTCTGAAGATTAGCACTGGATGCTGAAAAGAGTTTTACTAGAAGAAAAGTAAATGAGGAGGTCCTATTGCCAAAGAAACCCAGGCACTGTCTGTCCTAGAGTTGCAGTAGTGTTCTTCAAGGTCTGTGCTTCCTGACAGTGGGTATTCGTTTTTGTACTGCTGCTGTAACAAATTATCACGTATTTGGTAGCTTACAATGACACAGATTTACTACCTTACAGTTCTAGAGGTCAGAAGTCCAACATAACTCCGGTGGACTCAAATCAAGAGGTCACTGGCATTCCTTTCCAGAAGCTTGGAGACAATATGTTTCCTTTTTTTCTCTAGCTTCTAGAAGCCACCCCCATTCTTCATCTTGTAGCCCTTTTCCTCCATCTCTAAACCCAGCCAAATAGCATCTTTCTGACCCTGCTTCCCTCATCACACCTCCAGCCCTCCCTCTTCCTCTGTTAAGGACACTCGTCATAACACTGGGCCCAAGACTCCAGAATAATCTCCCTGTGTTAGGGTCAGCTGATTGGCCACCTTCGTCCCCTTTTCCGTGTAGTCACAGGTTCTGGGGACTAGGACAAAGACATCGTTGTTCTGCCTACCACACAGGGTCTGTGAGTTTAGGACCAAGAGGCCAGGAGGTAAGATAGAAAGTGCTGGGAGAATTTCCATGTCATTCTGGACTGGAAGATGAGTGATGACATTGTGGGATCAGAGCCTACACACTTCTGGAGGAAGAGGCCTCTTACATTCTCCACGGCTGCTTTTTTATGTCAGAAATAATCTGTGATTTGAAGTGGAGGCTGTGCTGCTACTTCAGGAAAGCTAGGAGTTGGAAGTTTGCTTTTAGGCATTACACTTTCAGTGTAAACCAGCTCCACGTGAAGACTGATGGAATCACGCTATTCACAAAGCCTGCGCCGGATTTTATGGTACACTTTGCTTTTCATGACCCCATTCTTCTCTTTCTCAGTGACATTCTTAAGAGTCCTTGCCCCCTTGGAGATCCTTACTTTTTGAGACATCTAGCCTTCAAAGTTTCATGAGTTTCAGAGTTCTGTTTTTGCTACATGCAGTCCGCACAGGGGCCTCAGAATCGCCTCTGAAAATCTTGTTTATGGCTGGAGAGGACACCTGTTTTTAACTCTTGAGCAGATGTGGTATTTCCATAAGGAGCAGCAGTGAGCATGGAGAAAATCAAGTATTAACCATCTGGACAGAGTCTATGAGGATTCAGTACTTTGGCTCTGGGTTTCAGTAGAGTTGTTCAGTTTGTACTTTTAAATGAGACCCTTGTGGGTCACTTTCCGAGTGGCCCACGGCCTGCTTTAGACAGCAGTGTTCTCTGGAGGAAAGTCAGACTGTTCGCCCTAGGGGAGGGGAAACGAATGTTCACCACCCAACCCACAGAAAAACTTTCAGGTTTCAGTGAAGACAACTTAGAAATGAGAAATAGAACGCAGTTTTAAAACCAACTCAGTGTGATCGTGCCTGCAGTTTGCAATTTGGCCCCTATTGATGGATTCCAGAAGCTAAAAGACCTGGAATCCCTTCTGCCTCACCTTTTGGCTCTGGGGGTTGGAATTCTGTCTCCTTCTTGATGAAGGTGGCTGCCTTGCTATTAAAGGAAAGGAAGCTTTGTTGAGTCCTGCCAGGAACGCAGCTGCATAAGCCCACTGCTCATGGTAACAGAAATAGAGAACAGAGCAAGGATCAACTGCTATAGACTAAACCAAGCTGCATGGTGGGTGGAGAGCTCCGTCTTCTCGTGTGTTTGCAGTGCGCACGTGGCCGGGAAGGAACTTGATGATAACTGCTCACCTGAGGCAGTTGTGCAGCCCTGCGCCTCATGTCACTGGTCTTCATCCACCAGCCTCCAGAGGCAGCCTGGGCCAGACCTCCCAGCTGCCCACTCGTTACCAATGCACATGCGTGTCTCGGAAAACATGGGTGGGACCAGGCAGAGGTACGACAGCGGCAATGCCAGCACTTTGTGGTGGCCTCGGGGACTTTCCTTAGACAATGAATTTAATATCTTGCCTGTGAGAGAAGAGAAAACGTGAGACTCCGGATCCAAAACGGTCAGTTATCCAGAGCAGTGATGGTAGTGGTGTTAGTCATGAAGCATGGAAAGCTAAAGTATTAACGCCGAGGTTTTGGGCCTTAGGGCGTGCGTGGAATAGATGTTTGGTGGGGAAAACACGTGTCGAGTTTTTCATTGAGCATCTAGCTGAGCATTTTTTAAACTGATTTATTTCTTTAATTGAAGTATAGTTGATATACAACATTGTGTTAGTTTCAGGTGTACAGCAAAGGGATTCAGTTATTTTTTTCAGATTATATTCTATTTTAGGCTATTACAAGATACTGAATATAGTTCCCTGTGCTATGCAGTAAATCCTTATTGCTTATCTATCTTATGTATAGTAGTTTGTGTCTATTAATCCCATACTCCTAATTTGTCCCTCCCTTCTTCCCTCCCTCTCCCGTTTGGTAAACATGTGTTTGTTTTCTTTGTCTGTGAGTCTGTTTCTGTTTTGTATATAGATTCATTTGTAGTATTTTTAGATTCCACATATAAGTGATATCATATAGTATTTGTCTTTCTCTGTCTGACTTCACTAAGTATAATATTCTCCAGGTCAATCCATGTTGGTGCAAATGACAATATTTCATTCTTTTTATGGAAGAGTAATATTTCATTGTGTGTGTATGTATATATATATATGTATGTATATACACACATACATACACACACACACCTCATCTTCTTAAGCCAGTCATCGGTTAATGGGCACTGGGTTGTTTCCATGTCTTGGCTATTGTAAATAGTGCTGCTGTGAACAATGGGGTGCGTGTATCTTTTCAGTTTGGAGTTTTCGTTCCTTCCTGAGCTGAGCATTTTTGAAGCTAGTCTGTCCAGTGAGACTTGTGGTTCTCTGCTGGGACCGAGCATCCCCTGATTCTTTACATGTGGGTGCAAATCACCCAGATCTCAATGAATCGCCTGGCTTTTGTTTCATCACATTAGATAGTAGCTTTGATAACTAAGTTCCCAAGGGGCTGAGCTCACCACATGGAACGGGCCCTTTTGACAAAATTACATGTGTACTCATGAGTTTGTACTTCACACATGTACAACTCAGAAGATGAGCTATTCCATTCTGTGGCTCTCAGAGGGTACCAGGGACTTCCAGTTCACCAAACCTAGTGGCTCTTTCACAGTTTTCAGGCTTTTCCACCTTCTTGTGTGCTTTGAGATTACTTCCCAAGGTTCTTTGCTCCAGTCCGTCAGTTCTCTCCTTCCTGTATGTCTTTAATTTTTACTTGCATGTAAGACAGCTTCCACATTTTCATAGAGAATGCATTCCCCAGAATTGCCCTGCATCTTAAATTACTTCCTAATGGCCAACTCACTTACTGCCCCCCAGACCTCTTCTATCTGACCTCTGCATTTCACTATGACAGGTGGTCTCCTTAGAAACCTTGGTTCCCATTACACTGCCATCTCTAAATCCCTTGCCTACATGCAAGCACACCCCAGCCTCCTTCATTTACTAACTCTTCTTCTTCCTCTTTCCTTCTACCTGGTCTTCAGTGCCTTCAGGCAGGCTTCACCTGTGTGTGTGTGTGTGTGTGTGTGTGTGTGTGTGTGTGTGTGTGAGTTTTAATTTGCTTTTTTTCTTTCATCTGCACCTTTTCATTTGTCATTTTTGTCTTACTACTGATTTAACCATTAGGTCAATGTGGGTGACCCTTAAAACTCTGTCCCTAACTCTGCCATTTCTCTAGAGTTCAAGACCAATGTTCAACTTTCAAGTGGTTGTCTCCACATGAATATTCTTCCAGTGTTTCCAGTGTTTCCAGTGTATCCTGTAGAAGAAAAAAAAATCCTAATTTTTTTTTAGCCGCAAGCCTTTTCCTCCTTGTTTTTCTGTCTTTGTGAATGAGTGCGTGACTGCTCATGGTGTGTATGTATGCACATGTGCCTGTGTGTTTTGAAGGGTGAGAGAGAAGAGATTTAAGAAGTCGAGTTATCAGTGAGTCTTCAACGGCCTAACTCCTGTTTCTCACCCCGTCCCACCAGTCCCCAGAGCCCGTCCATTTCACTCTGCAAGGACTCTTACACACCATCCTGCCACCCTGGCCTGCACCATTACTCTCACGATAGCTAACTTTTTTGTGCATTGATGAAGCACGTTGACAGGTAATTTCATGTAAATCCTCAAGGCGCCATTTTGAGGCAGGTATTGGTACAAGCCCTTGTATTTATAGCTCAGAAAACAGTTGCTTAGGTCTGTTGAAGACACCTGCCCAAGGCCACACAGCAAGAGAGTGCAGAGCTGAGATCTGAATCCAGGCAGCTTGGCTGCAGATCCCAGGCTCTTAGCAGCACCGCTCTGACGCTGTAGTTCTGGCGTTCTTTATTTTTCTATCAGTCGGTTATGCAACAGCCTTTAACCGGTCTCCCCAGCTCTTTTTACTCCAGTCAATCAGCTATTTGCCAAGTCAGGTCCCTGAGCGCAACTTGCCATTGTGCAAAGAATAGCACAGGCTGTTGGTCGATATCATCTCCATCCCAACAGCCAACCTGAGCCCCCTCAGTTCTTGCTCCGAGTCTCTGAAATGCACTGTCCTTCCCCACATACAGTAAATCCCCTATATACAAATGAGTTCCGTTCTGAGAGCGAGTTCGTTAAGTGCAGTTTGTTCGTTAAGTCCAACCGAGTGAGCCTAAGTACCCAACTAACACAATCAGCTGTGTAGTACTGTACCAGCTACATCGCCACCGCTCTTATGCTTGCTTCCGGACATCCTGGGCTTGACATAAAGATACTGATTACTGTACTCTATAGAGTAGTGCACAGTAAAGTACACAAAAGCACAGCCATTTGTCGGGGATGCACACACCTGACAATGTATGCCAGACACGTGAACTAGCTTACGTGATTGGACATGCAAACGCACGTTCGTATCTTTGAGTTTGCAACTTGAAAGTTCGTATGTAGGGGACTTACTGTCTATACCTTCCGAAATTCCACGCATCAAACATACTCCAAGACAATTGCTCAATTATGTCGACAAGCTGCTGGCGTGAAAAAAGGGTGGGAGGGGACACTGTTCTATTTCTCAGGTCTCTTCTATCCCCTAACAGCCAAAGGCCATGTGTGCACCTTGTTTGGATCCTGATTGGAACAAACCAACTGTAAAAGACATCTTTGAAGCCGTTTGGGAAATTTGAACATGTGTTAGGAATCAGATGATATTAAGGGATAACCAGTAATTCTGTTGGGTATAATAATGGCTTGATGGTTATGTTTTTAAAAATGAGACACACTGAAGTATTTACAGGCTAAAACGGCATGACTGCTGGGGTTTGCTCTAAAAGGCTCCGGCCAAACAAGCCCAAGAAGTGGCATTTGATGAAACAAAATTGGTAAAATGTTGAAAAATGTCAGAGCTGAATGATGGGAGTTCATGATATTATTTTCTCTACTTATTTTATGGTGGAAATGCCCATAATAAAATGCAAAAAAGTAAAAACTTGCTTTTAGAGGCCAAATAAAAGACCGCCTACTCTATGAAGCCTTCCCTGTCAGATTTAATCTTTCCTTTTGGGGGAGGCATGTTATACATTCTCCTGGTGTTCTCATCCTTTAGGTGCCTGCTTCTCTTATCACACAAGATCGTAAGTTCTCCGAGGGCACACGCCAGCTCATGTTCATCTCCGAAAGCCAGTCTTGGTGCCTCATCCGTGGCGAGTGTAAATGCTTGTTAAGCAGATGCTTTGAGCGCTAGAATCATGGTGCTACGACTGGTGTTTTATTCATTTTCTGTCATTAATGAGAACCCACTGTAAAAATATCTCTCTGTTCTCATCACCAGAAATAGTTGTGCTCCTCCTGGTTTATTTTTATCATAGGGACACTTTGAATCTTGTAAGTGATCATTTTCCCTCTTTGTGTTGCTACTCTAAAGCTTAGAATTAAATTCACGGCTCACCCACAGCTAGCGTGCAGGCATTTACAGCATGAGTGTTCGTGGTGTGCTGGCTTCGTGCCTGGACTCTATTTTTAATTTTTCCTACTTTCATCTTCTTTCTGTCATACATTCCAATTTGACTTTTTCGGGGGGTGCAAAATTGTAATGATTTCTGGGAACTCTATTAATTCCTTTGTGGAATCAGTCAGGTTACGAGTAGTATTCAGTTGGGACTTCCCTGGCGGTCCAATGGTTAGGACTCGGCGCTTTCATTGCTGAGGGCGCGGGTTCGATCCGTGGTCGGGGAACTAAGATCCTGCAAGCCACGCAGTGCAGCCAAAAATAAATTAATTAATTTAATTTAATTTTCTTTTAAAGAGTAGTATTCATTCTATACCATTGTGTTTCTAGATATGATAATAGACCTTTCTGTGTCCACGTAGAAGGCAATGTGTTAAATACTTCACATGTTATTTAAATTAGTCAACAACTCTGCAAAGCATGTAAACTGACTCAGTTGTTACAGATGATAAAATTGAGGCCAGTGACGTGTTTTCCGGGCCCGAATAGCTGGTATATGTCAGACATGGGATTTGAACCCAGTTCTTTCTGACTCTTTGTACTCAGCCCACAGCTTCCCTTCCTTGACATTCCATTCAGGTTTTGCAAGTTTTGAAATGGTGCTCTTAACAAGATTTTAGGACATGTAACATACCGTGTTTAAATACTTGTCTCACTTCTTAATTCTATTATGTGTCTATTTCCTGGCCTCTTTTTACATTGAACATGCTTCATTCTATTCTGTTCTGACTGGGCTAAAAGGATATCCCACCAAAAACAAAAAAATGGAGAAATAATAGAAGAAAGAGAAAGAAGAAGTATGTACCGTTTAGTATGTATGTCTGAAATGGCCCTTCCACAGAGCTCAGAGCCCTCTTTTCTACAGGGCAGTGCTCTGGTTGAGAAGAAGTATTTGGGATTTGGGGAAGGATAAAGTAATCCTACAGAAATGGAAGACAGGAGAATCCCTTAGAAACAGAAGTTTCAGAAACCACTCCTAACTAATTTTCTTTCATTCACTCAAGGTCCTCCTTGACCCGACCACCCTGGTGTCCCCTTCGCTCACACAGTGGCAGTGATATTAATAACTAACAGCCATGAAAAACTCTGTGCCAAGTGCTGTGCTGAGTATTGTACTCATAATCACTCTCATTTGTTCAGAACAACCCAGCGTGAGAGGAACTCTTATGACCGCCTGTTTCAGATGTGGAAACTGCAGATCAGAGAGGTTAGGGAACTTGCTCAAAGCCACACAGCTCATCAGAGGTAGAGCTAGATTCGGAGCCAGACAGGCCAGCTCCAGAACTGCCCTTCTTACCACTACAGTCACTACTGTCATTCCCCACGCTACTGTCTTCATCATCAGTGTCCACGGGCTACCCATTTTTTAATTATGTAAGTTTCAGGTGGGCGGCATCTGTACAGACTCCGGAGCAATCACCACCGCACATCTAGTTTCCATCCATTACCATACAGTTGATCCTCTGCACCCATTTCACCCTTCCCCCAATGTCCTTTCCCCCTAATAACCACCAATCCGTTCTCTGTATCTGTGAGTTTGTTTTTGTTTTATCTTGTTTGTTCACTGATTTTGGTGTTTTTGTTTTTGTTCAGACTCCACATATGAGTGAAATCATATGGTATTGGTCTTTCTCTGTCTGACTTATTTCACTTAGTGTAATACCCTCCTGGTCCATTCATGTTGCTGCAAACAGCAGGGTTTCATTCTTTTTTATGGCTGAGTAGTATTCCATTGTGTGTATGTATGTGTGTATGTTTATGCATGTGTACATTTCACATATGCATGTGTACATTTCACAGCTTCATCCATTCATCCACTGATGGACACTTAGGTTGTTTCCATATCTTGGCTATTGTAAATAGTGCTGCAGTGAACATGGGGGTGCAGATATCTTTTCAAGTTAGTGTTCTTTGTATAAATACCCGTAAGTAGACTAGCTGGGTCATATGGCAGTTCTATTCTTATTTTTTTGAGGAATCTGCATACTGTCTTCCATAGTGGCTGCACTAATTTACAATCCCACCAGCAGTGTGCGAGGGTTCCCTTTTCTCCACGTCATGTGCTGCCCATTTCTGAAGACCTAACTCAACAGCCACTGTCTTCTTCAAGCCTTTCCTTACTCCTCTCGTCTCCAAGCCTCACTCGCTACTGTCCCTTCTCTGATTCCGTAGAGCCTCACCTGTCCCCCCCGCCTCTGATCACCGTCACCTTTTCCTGTCTGCACTGTAGTTATTGATGTGCACATCTTAAGTTCTGTTCTAAACTCCAGGCTTCAGGGGGCAAAGCCCCTATTCCATTCATCTTCACACTCTCTGTTTCCCTGAGAAAATGTCCTGCTTTGAGGAAATTCTCATTAAAGTCTGGTTGGAAAAGGGGCTCATGTCAGCACTTTTCGTATCACAAACTTTTAGTTAATACCTTCTCTGCTAAGACCAGTACAGTGATTTGCACGTGTAAACATTTGAGATTTACAGCACATCCCCTTGTTTATCCCAGGAATAATTCCTGACCAAAATGAGAACTAAGAATGTCTATTCTAACAAAATTACCCATCCTATAAATATAATTTTATCACAGTTAATTACCCTATAATTTAAGATGAGAGTAACAGATTTGTCAGATTAAACTAAGTGATTGTCAGAAACGCACACATACCTGCATTTTATCTTCAAGAGTTAAATTCACCCGTGGTAGAAAGTAAGCAAATCTCTGGATAACGAATTAAATAAGACAGATCTTGGTTTACTGTATTTATAACTCAGCAGGACAGATCTTGCTTTTAGACTGAATGGGAATCAGTATTTCAAATACCTCCAAACTTATCAAGTAGGGGTGATGATTTTGGAACAGTTAACCTACTTCCGTTATTGTGAAGTTTCGCTAATCCACTCACCCAACCATTATGCATTGAGTCCCTCTGGTGGTTCAGGCTCTTGTACAAGTTCCAAAGATATAACGTTGACCAAGTATGGTAACTGCCCTCACAGATCTTCCAATCTAGTAGAAGATCAGAAAGTCAATAATCAATAATTATACAGACATCTGTAATTGTCACATCCAATACAGGCTATGTGCCATCTTGCCTTTGCTGGAGTTAACACTATGGAACTGGCATTCGAGGGATGCACCTCATTGTGTCCCTTTTATGACGTGTCTTTCTGACAGGCGAAAAGATGTTTCTGTGGCAGTTGGTAAGGAATTACTCTTACTGAAATGATTAGCTGGGCAAACACATTTTAATACAGTGGCTATCCAGAGCAAGGTATTTTCTTCCTTCCTCCCTGTTCCAGCTTTATTTTTTAAGACGCGAGAAAGAGTAATACATGCATATCTGATAGGCAGCTTCCAAGTGTTACAAATCTCATCTTTCCTGCTGTGTGGCTGCTTGCTTTTCCTTGCACTTTTTTTTTTTTTTGGTCGTTGAGAGGTTATGACAACATGAGCCATATTGTATTTATAAACATCACGTGTTCCCTTGATATGGCTTGCCGTTTCTGCCAGACGGAACACATGGAAGAAACATTTCTTGTTAACTCAGCATTGGTTTTTAGTTATGCTGATTTCCGGGACGGGAAAAATGCCTTCCTACTCAGATTTAACTTTCACAGAGGAGAAACAAAACCTCTGAATGTCCGTGAAATAGTTTTAACAAGGGTGGATACAGCTCCTTTAAACCACATATTTTGACTAAAACTTCCCTCTGTAAAAAACCCAAGCCTTGCATTTAGTTACCATCAAGACAGGCAGAGCTGGAAGCATTTGAGAGATGGGTGGTTTCAGGGTCTCTGCACGTCTAGAAAGTTTCTTCTAGAAGAGAACGGTTCGTGGAAGATGTAAGGTAAGAACTGTGCCTTTATAACAAAATAGGATTTTCAGAATTTTTTGGTCCTGCTTGTAGCACACTTACCTCAATTTGAGTTAACGTTTCTGTATTCAAGTTCAATGCAATGTGGAATTTAAATGCTAGGTTTTTATTTTAACTTCTTGCACACTGCTTAGAAGGAAACTTCTTTGTTATTGGCATTAGTCTGTTTTTTAAAATGCACTTAAGTTACATTGGCTGTCTCCAATCTATAATCTTACGATCTAGTTTCTGTTTAACCTTATAATTTAGAAAAGGATTTCAAGTGTCAACCTTGTTTGCTAGTACAGATCTCATTGATGTATGTGTTTTGTGATAATTTTCAGTGTTTTCACAAAGGTATTTGACTTGCCTTCGGTTTCCGAGACAAATGAAAATTTGAAGGCGTGGTACAAATTGGGGGGAGCGGAGGGGGATCAGTGTGCTTCTTTCAACATTCAAGGAAAACGTTATTTGTTGTATTTTCCTTGTGAACATCACTTTACATTTTAAAATATAAAGTGCGGGCTTCCCTGGTGGCGCAGTGGTTGAGAGTCCGCCTGCTGATGCAGGGGACACGGGTTCGTGCCCCGGTCCGGGAAGATCCCACATGCCGCGGACCGGCTGGGCCCGTGAGCCATGGCCGCTGAGCCTGCGCGTCCAGACCCTGCGCTCCGCAACGGGAGAGGCCACAGCAGTGAGAGGCCCACGTACCGCAAAAAGAAATAATAATAAAATAAAATATAAAGTGCTTTTTTATCTGGGTTTTAAAAAATTCTTTAAGAAATATCAATTTAAGCTTTATGTATAACATTAAAAATGTCTGCAATTTTTATATAACAGATATAAGCCTGCTATTATCAGGTTTAATGGAAAAACCTGGAAAAAAAACCTTTGGCAGAAATTATATTGACTTGAGATAACTATTCTGTCTTATTCTTGTAATAGTTCAGTCACAATGTTTTGTATTTATTTCTTTTAAAGACATTTAATAAGAGCAATGTCCTTTTAAGGCAGTCTGTTTCCTTTTAAAGGTACATGTGTGCGTGGATCTGTTTATCTTTATCTCAATTTATAGATGAGTTAGTATGGATGAGAAGTTGTTATGGATGAGAAGTTGTTAACCAATATGGTCTCAATTAATATATATTATTCCATTTAGTCATCATTATAACCCCAAGGCATAGGTACTTTTATACCCATTTTAAGGTTGGAAAACTGAGGCTGAGAGCGATTAAGTGACAAATGACACACTAGTAAGGAGCAAAGCTGGGATTCAGCCCCAGGCTGACTGTGTCTATAGTCCCTGTTTTTAAATCCCACACTGCACACCCTTCCTTACCAGTAGCTAAGAACTCCCAGTCTGTCGTCAGATTCAGATAACTTATCTTGAAAATAATAATTATCAAAGAGCAATGCTTATTCGGCTTCAAGAGAAATTATTTTGTACAGTTTGGGGACTTTTGGGTTCGATCTGTAGCATCCAAAACCCTAGTATCAGACTGGTTGCTTATCCGGGGACTTGGTTGCAACTTACTTGGAGTAAGAAGAACACAGTGAAAGTCAGATCGCGTGGGGATTGCAAAAAGCACTGTGGATGAACTACCCTCTCCTCCTTCCTGCTTCCTTCTTTGCTTCATGTGCTGCGTCACTCATAAAAACCGTCTTCCCGGGATAGGGCAGGGAGCTGATTCATGAGCCTGATTTGGAAGTGAGAAAGTGTCTTGGAATGGAGATTTGCCTACGTGTGCCTGCCTACTGCCCTTTCAGGCTTCTGGCAGAGCTGTTAGAAGGAGAGCAAGAAAGTTACAGAACATCAGAGGTGGAGGGCTCTGGAGTCAGGGCAGCTAGCCAAGCCACCCCAGAGGCAGGGACTGTTGCTCTCCTGAACACACCTACCCCCCAACTGCCCGAAGATTGAGAGATCCACTCGGCTGCAAAAACATCCTGGTGCTTTGCGATGAGAAGTAATTACTGCCAGCAGCATCAACAGGGATGCAGCTTCTCGTCACAGCCCTGAACTTGGGCTGCAGGATCGAGGCAACTTGCTTCCAGCTCCATGGCTGCATAAAATCCAGGGCTGGCCAACAACCAGCAAATTGGATCAGAACAGGACTTCCCTCTTCCTTCAGCACGGGCTGGGTTGTTAGCCATTGCTGGGGAGATCCGGAGGGGTTTAGGCCACACCCTCTGCCCTTTGATATCCAAACCGCATCTCTTGGCTTGGCTTTTGTAAATACAGACGTTAGCAGAAATTACCTCTGACCGGGAGTTTATTGTCCTGGTATTTTCAGGTTGTATTCT
This sequence comes from Phocoena phocoena, assembly GCF_963924675.1. NCBI lineage: Eukaryota > Metazoa > Chordata > Mammalia > Artiodactyla > Phocoenidae > Phocoena > Phocoena phocoena. The sequence continues at coordinate 166,481,033 of NC_089220.1, forward strand.
TTGCACCCACATGTTGCTTTCTTCCCTGGGTTTTGTTTTTCTGTCTTCTCCGTGGGTCCCCATCAGGGAAGCCCAGACTATAGGAGATTGCATCCGGCCACCCTCAGCACAGGTTCCCTTGGTCCAAGATCCTAATTTGTAGAGAGCTTCCAGGGGACCATTCTTCTTTTATTTCTTTTTTTAAATTGAACTATAGTTGATTTACAATATTGTGTTAGTTTTGTGACTAACAAAACTAGTGATTTTGTGATTCAGTTACATATATTTTTTTTTCAGTTTCTTTTCCCTTATAGGTTATCATGAGGTATTGAATATAGTTCCTTGTTCTATACAGCAAATTCTTGTTGCTTATCTAATTTATGTATCGTAGTGTGTATCTGGGGACCATTCTTTTCTTTACACTTTTTCTTAAATTTCTCAGCATTTTATATAAATGCTTTTATATAAATCGTGTTACTTTTATATATGTATATATATATGTGTGTATATATATATATATATATATTTGTAGGGGGAAAAGCACATGTTGATTTTTCTTAAGAGGGAAGAAAAAGTTTTTAAGCTATAAATCACCTGGTGCTAAGCCATTTCCTTTCTGTCCTGCTTTTTGCCCATGGGGTCTGCATGTAATTTGCAGGAGCGATACGTCTGCTCCTGAGACACTTGAACTGCTACTCCAGACTGGTGGCTGAGGAAATACACCTGATCTGTGTCATTGAAGTTACCTCAAGAAACAGGCCTGGCTGACTTGGAATCATAGAGTTTCAGAGGTAGAAATAAGGTCTTACACATCATCTTTTATAACCCTTCACCTGTCAGTTGAGACTCTGGAGGCCTGGCATGGATGGAGTGACTAGGTCCAGATCACAAAATTAGGAAGTGACAAAAACCTCAGACCAGCTCTTTCTCCATCTCTAGTGCCCCCCTGCTTTAGTTCTCACCCCACTGGGTCCCCCAAGGTGTGTTTTCTTGGTTGATTTAGGAAAAGACTCTACGTCTGACTTCCCTGAGCCGTCCGTGTTGCAGTTAAGTGTAGCCAGGTCCCCGCTTCCTGTTCAGATAGCAGCCCAGCCCTGCAGTGGGACCAGAGCTCATTAATTGGAAATGCATGGGCCTGGCCCAAAAATTAAACGGATTTGGAGCTAACCAGATTTAGATTATCCAATATTTTTATTGAAAGAGAATAGGCCATCAAGTCAACTGAAGAGACAGCAGCTGCTTCAAATCATGAGATGCTTTGAATGAAGCAATCTTGGCTTAAAAGAGTGGGGAAGTATTATAGCATTATTTGCAAAAGTCAGCCTCTTTGCTGAAGCAATGGCTCCCATGATAACCCTGTTGGAAACTCCCGCCTATCCCTACTCAGGGTACTTTGAAAGTTGTCCTTCACCTGGGACCAGTGATTTTTGACAGCACATAGAAAAACAGATTCCTACATTTTCATGATTATATAATGTTGTTGTATGGAGTATTGGAAAGATAAGTGGCACAAAGAACCTGAGCGTTAATGAATACGGTCGTTCATCACAGCTGGGTAAGAAAGAAAAGGTCAGTTTAACACTGACATCAAGAAAAGCATTAAAGGGCTTCCCTGGTGGCGCAGTGGTTGAGCGTCCGCCTGCCGATGCAGGGGACGCGGGTTCGCGCCCCGGTCCGGGAGGATCCCGCATGCCGCGGAGCGGCTGGGCCCGTGAGCCATGGCCGCTGAGCCTGCGCGTCCGGAGCCTGTGCTCCGCGACGGGAGAGGCCATAACAGTGAGAGGCCCGCGTAGCGCAAAAAAAAAAAAAAAATTAAATTAAAAAAAAAAAGCGTTAAAGAGTAAATAATACAGCTGGTGTGAGGATGTGGGCGAAATGGTGATAGTCTCTCGTAACTGAGCAAAGTGTAGAAACCAAGGCTTTAAGGTAAAGCCCAAATTACGGAGGGGACAGAGCAAAACGTCATTAAAGATTATACAGTTGACAGCCACGAACCGTTCTGATGTCAGAATAAAATCTAATTCTTGTTTAAGCGTCCTCAGGACCTCCGGTGTCTTGTTACTTGGCCCAAAAGAAAAGCTGTTCAGTACCTCATTTTTGTGCAGATTTATTTATTTAAGGCCTGTCCAGATAAAAGGTGTGAACGCCGCACTAACTCACCCCATATTCCTGAAATACGAAGACTGTTTCCCTCAGTTGGTTGATCGCCACATGTACTTGATTTCTTTCTTTTTATTTATTTTTTTCTTTCCCTGTGAAATCAAAGGTCATGCTTTTCCCTAGTTCTGATTGAACTCTTTGAACCTGTTCCTTTTCACTTGCCCTTGGTACGGTATCAAGAGCTGCCAAAGGAAAACCGAAACAAGAAATGGTAATGATGTCAATGATGAGGTAGTTCAGACATAGTGGGGACCTGATCTACAAGGCACTTAAACTTCAAAGCAGACGCCTCTAAAGCGTTGGGTGTCACTGTCAGGGTCTGAAGGCTGAGCGACAGATGAGCGACTAGGGCTGCTCCTTGTATCCCCTTCCAAGGAGAAGGCAACTGAATAGAACATTCTGTAGGTGGGTCCCTACTCCCTTGCCAGAGGGACTGAGGGAACATTCTGGTTACATATCCACAAAGTGGGTATCATTTTTGCTTGCCTTGAAAAGCAAATCTAAAAATATACTTCCTAGCAGCTGTGTAACTGCAGAACAAAACAAAAAAAATCTGCTCTACTGCAGCGCAAATTACTCACTAGATATCTCCAGGGTTCAGATGTTAATGCTTCAGAAATTTGCCGCAGATTTTACTGTATATATTTAGACCAAGGAACCTATTAGCTTGCGATCCACTGGAACCTCTACATTCTCATGAAAATAAGAAATGTGCCACTGTTGGCAACTTAAGGCTATAATTATGTTAATCTGACCATTCTAAGACTGAAATACGTTGTTTTAAAATGTTTCTGTATTTTTTATTATTCGTAACGATGATCTGAAGAAACTTGGTGAAATGCTAATAAGTTTCTATTCAGTATCACTTTGTGAGTAGAGCATAAAAATGAGTCAGACGTGGTATTTGGATATTTTTAATCTGGGCAGAGAATTTTTATCTACAGATATGTATTCATATACACAGTGCATCTTAATAATATGAAAACTACCCAAATGTGCTTTTGTATTTTAAACATAGAGACGGTGCATATACGTGCAAGGCCGTCTCCACGTATATGCCCAATAACAGAAGTTTCAACGTTTGCATTGAATCACCACACTTTGCTATACCAGAAAAAAGGAAAGGTCAAAAATCATTTTTTGAGCAATACCACAAGGTAAATGTTTTTCTATCAAGAAGTATTCTAAAGCACATGGGTCCCTGTTTTTAATGTGGGACCAGACTAAAATGGACTGTGTAGTTGAAATTCTGAGCACATCCGAAAGCTTGCCTTTAGCGACTTGGTTCAGCTTCCTCCTCACCAACCAAAACTTTTATTCCAGCCACAGTCAAGTGATGACATAGATTCTCTTTTCATTCCCCAAGAGAGGTTCTCCCGGCTGATAAGATAGGAAGGGAAGGGCTTCCCTGGTGGCGCATCACCCATCTCACAATTTTTATAAATAATTAATACTTGAATCTGCTAGTTGAACCAGTATCAAGTGGATGGAGAGTCTTATGTCTCCTGATCTGGGGTCAGGATCACCAATTCATGTGGGAATGGGAATGAGGAAAAGCGCCTCCTTGAAACGTTATTTGATCGCATATGAATGGACTTTTTTTTCTCAAGGATGAGATCTTTGGGATATAATACAGCCTGGTGTTCTTGTGTTGGCTGCTTTCAGAATCTTCTTTCTTTCGTGAGCTCTTGTATCTCAAGAAGAGAGTGTATCATTCTCTTTACCCTCCTGTGCGTGTGTTAAAGTGGGGATTAGCCATTCTATTCGTGTTGCTGTCACAATTCATGGGGTGAGCCCGTGAATGTTCATCGTACTGTGTGTGGACCATGCTCTCCTGCATGCAAAGTCACATAAGGGTAATTCAGCTCATTTGATGTTCACAGCACCAGCAGGGTAAGTACAGAGGGTGTTCCCCAACTCACTTAGCAGCAGAACCAGTGGCAGGACCACAGTCACCGCCGTGAGACCACAGCCCAAGGAGATCCTCGGGAACAGAAACCAAGTCTTTTCTTTCATAATCCAGCACTCTCTCCACCACACCCTGCTGTCCTCCTTCTGTATCATGGTGAAGAAGGGTACTGATCAAAGAGGGAAGATGATTAAATCTTTTTAAAAAAAAAAACTTTGGAAACTACTTTGTGGGCTTCAGCACATTGAACAAGTTGAGAGTTGAGGGTCTCTGGAATCAAGACAATGTCTTCTGATTTTAAGAAACTCCCTTTGTCTGTTTATCGACCCATATCTTCCTGTCCTCTTTTGGAGAAATTTTGCCCCAATGTTGCTTTTCAGAGAAAGGAAGAAAAGTGAGAGAAAGGATAATACAAAGAAGAAAAAGAAAGCTGGAGGTTGGCTTGGGCAGTGGGGGAGGATGAGGTACTTTGGGGTCAGCCTGGAGCCTGTTTCTCTTTGAAGGGAGTTGCAAGCTCTCCCTGAGAATCACGAACTTTGGAAGGCATCCCGTAGGTGACAAGGCATTTTTGTCACCTGCCTCATCTCCTGTGTGATAGAATTCTTTCCTTTCAGGGGGCAGTGTTTGGAGGTGGGGGGAACACAACTAGATCGGGGCTGCCCTTTTGCCTGATGTGGGCATTTTGTCACATGGCACACGACTTCCTTACATACTGGGCCGGTAGCTGTCCATTTGGTTCCTCGTGGTTACTACGAGTCAGGAATGCAGGGCATCACTCAAGGGTAGGAATGCTCAAAGGCTCAGCAGTGTGTCCCTGGATGCAGGGAAGCAGATCTTGTGTCTGGCAGGGAGGCTCCTGGCCTGGTCAGAACCTGGCGGGGAGCAGGGACTGTCGGTGCAGGGTGAGGCCTGGAGGGGCATGGACAGAGAAGCACGCCAAGCCCAGCCTCAGGGTGTGCTCGACTCCCAAACTGGTTGTCTTTGAGCATGTTATTTATCCAAATAAGGAGAGGCAGTGGTTTTGCTGACCACCTCAGATTCCAAGCCTTGTGCACTGGCTGGCTGGTTGGCTGACTTGATATTTGAACTGAAAACACAAAGGTATTCCTTTGAAATGGAGCGTTCTCGTGGGGCTCCTGGGTGCCCTGGAGTCAATGTTTGGAAGGCAGTTATCTACCCACGTTCGTAGATAACAGTAATATGGTCTGATCTATGTTACTCTCCTCTCATGCCTCTTGCAACATTCAATCCAGATGACTTCGTTCAGGTATTTCTGGACCTGATTTTAGACGGGAATAATACTGACCTTAGTGATTCTTGAACCACTGCCCTCCTTTGAGCCTTGAACCATTCAGAGAAAGTCAGGTCTCTACACCGATTTCTTAACCCTAGAGTTTGAGATTGTTCTGGTCCTGGCATTTGACTTTGTTCCTTCATCTGTCAAATGGGGATTATATTGTTTATCTGATGGGAGTGTGCTAGGAATTAAATGGAAATGCATTTGATAAGTAAGAAGTCTCCAAAAATATTAGTTTCCCTTCCCTATCTCCATCTTCTCCTGGCAGATTTAATTGCCAATATTTACAGATGGAGAAACTCTAGGTAATTATGATTGTCACCCAAAGTTGAGTAAGGTCAGCTTTCTGAATTAGGATTTAACCAAGCCCACAATAGAATGGAGATTTGGATGTGAGCTTGCCTCTCCCCTTTACTCCCTAGAGCAGTTTTTGTCAAAGAGTGGTCCCTGGACCAGAAGGTCAGCATCATCTGGGAACTTGTTAAAAAGGCAAATTCTCAGGCCCCACCCGAGTCCTGTTAAATGGGAAGTGGAGCGTGTTAATCTGGGTTTCAGCAAGGCCCCTGGGGGATTCTAATGTTGTTGAATTACGTTGAATTTGGAGAACCACTGCCCTAGAATAATTTGCTGGTCGGATCAGAGGTCTAGTCATTCCCCAGGACACTTGACACTTCCCCACCTCTGGTCTATGACCATGCCTTTCTTCCTGCCTGGAATTCCTGAGAAAGGAAACTCTTTCTTCCCTACTGAAATTCTGCTCATAATTTGTGGACTCACTTAAATCTCACCTCTTCAGAGAAGTGTTCCTCAACTACCCCAGCTAGAAAAATCTTATTCTTCTAGAGATTCCAGAGGGTTTGTCTCTCGCACCTATTTGACACTTGCCACAGTTATTCTCGCTTTTTGTCTTATTTTTATTACTCATGTCCATGCTTCATCTTCTCTACTCTTAAAAGGTAGGAACTGTGCCGTAAAGATTCTTTTTCCTTCCTCAGCCTTAACCCTGGGCTTTGCATAGCTTTGCATACATAGTGACTACTCACATATTTCACAGACCCACAAAATGTCGCCTTTGGAATGGGCCTGAGAGACAACAAGAGATCAGACTTCTTGCTTACAGGTAAAGAACCGGATCTTAACACCTGGATCAGAAGTCAGGTTCCGGGGCTTCCCTGGTGGCGCAGTGGTTGGGAGTCCGCCTGCCGATGCAGGGGACACGGGTTCGTGCTCCGGTCCGGGAAGATCCCACATGCCGCGGAGCGGCTAGGCCCGTGAGCCATGGCCTCTGAGCCTGCGCGTCCGGAGCCTGTGCTCCGCAACGGGAGAGGCCACAACAGTGAGAGGCCCGCACACTGCAACAAAAAAAAAACAAAAAAAAAGAAGTCAGGTTCCATGATACCCAGTTTGGTGTTCTTCCTTCTCCACGTGCTGCATTGACTGGTGAGAGACACCTGACTGGGACACGCGGGGCCACTGGCCTGGTCCAGACTAGCAGATGTCCTTGGTTTGCTGCCACAGACTCCAGCTAAACCCAAGGAAAACAGATGGGTTTTCAAAAGTATATTCATGTAATTTATAAACCTGGAACCTTTTCAGTTCTTCCATAACTAATGAGAACTGGGAAAGTTCACAAGCCTATCTAATTATATAACAAATGGCATCTATTCCCAGTCATACGTGAGAGAATTTTGCCAGTTCACATACTCAGTATACCTGGGACACCCATGGAACTTCTTTTAGTTTCAAGAGTTGCTGTTAAGAGTAGAAAGAAAGTGGCTCTTCTGAACCCAGGAAGAATATGCACAAGGGCTGTTTTGATCTGGATCCGCCATCATTGTTTTTTCATGTTTATTTTGAGGGAAAAATTGAACTTGGTGGATTTGTTGAATTATTGTCCCTCAGTGTTATCCTCTGGGACTCTTTGCTCACACAACCCTTTCTTCTTTTGACACTGGCTAATATTGTGTAGCCGAGGATCAAAAATAATGGCACGGGGCTTCCCTGGTGGCGCAGTGGTTGAGAGTCCGCCTGCCGATGCAGGGGACACGGGTTCGTGCCCCGGTCCGGGAAGATCCCACATGCCGCGGAGCGGCTGGGCCCGTGAGCCACGGCCGCTGAGCCTGCGCGTCCGGAGCCTGTGCTCCGTAACGGGAGAGGCCACAACAGTGAGAGGCCCGCGTACTGCAAAAAAAAAATAATAATAATAATAATGGCACGACTAAAACACGTTTCATCAGAAGCCATCCATAAAATTCCCTTTAAAATTGGCTTTGCTGACATAGCTCACCTTATATTGTGTTGTTTGTTCTATCACTTGGTAACAGAACCAGCACATATCCTACCCTGATCAGTATGAAAACAGAGCAGAATGCAGGCAACGGGATGATTCCAATAGAAGGGCCACGGTTATAACCCAGGTACACAGAGTTGATTCCAGAAAAGTTGTAAGGAAAGAAGGGGGAGAGGGGCAGGGGGACAGGAGGCAGGCCTGAAGGGGTTAAATCTACCAGGGAACGCTTGGTGTTAAGAAGGTGAGGCTGTTCGAAGCCCTGAGAAAGGGGCTGATGGCGATTTGAGTACTACATTGTGAGAGGGCAGTGGCAGACCGAGAATAAAAGACCATTTGTTTTCCAACTTGGCATCATCCATTCATCAGTTTGTTTACCAGCATTGTCTCCAGTGGTCTCTGAAGAATATCTGTCCTTTAAGCTGTAGCTATAGAGCGTAAAATTCTAGGTAGATCGTTGTCAGTTTGCTGTTTAGGTTTGGATACGGGGAGGATATGTTGTATCATCAAACTAAACTTTTTTTTAAAATTCTTACATTGTTGTGAGCGTCCTAAAGCTATATAATGTTGTGTCAGCTTTCTTTCACTTACAACATAATCACCTAGATCCATTTCCTGAATGAAAGGTAAGTGGGACGTAGGGCACAGTGACAGAGGTGGAACGCATCTGAGAGATGTGGTCCCAGGAATGTCACCCAGTAGCGGAATCGGGGTCCTAATGGTAAAGAATGTTAATCAGATAAGGCCCAGATATTTTATCCCATAAGCAATCTGGTGTCTGTGACTAATGAAGACATATATATGTGTGTATACATATATGTATATGTGTATATACACGTATTTACACGTATGTAACTGGTAATGTAATGATACCCATATAGTGATAATCAACTAGTGGTATATATGAGGATATGTGAGTATATTATATATAAGCATAATGTATACTAATATGTATATTAGTTAAGTACAATGTATAATTATATAACTAATTTTGAGGCAGGAAGATAAAAATTAATAGGAAGTCAAGAGAGTACCTGTATCATTATATCCTAAAGCCACTGAGATGTCCTGTTACTCTTTTTCTTTGCCCTGAAAATCTGGACCTGAAAGACGAGCAAATGAGGTACTTCTTGAGTGGAGTTCACCAGACTGCCCACTCATGGTCAAAACTCAAGTGCATTAACCCTCAGTAATTCTGTAGGGAAGACCTTGGGAGCATGAGTCCTCGCAGAGCTGCTCAGCGACCTGAAGGACATGAGATTTCACACTTAAACAGAGAAGGAAGTAGTGACAGTGTTGAGGCTGAAGATGGGGGTTCTCGCTGCCTCGCTTCTTAGTCCTGTGTGAAGTTGGACAAGGTTCTTAACTCCTCACACTTCCATTTTCTCACCATTCACGTGTGGAGAGTGACACCGGACCTCCTGACCCGTGCATTTCACTTCGTTCTGTAGCTTGTGAAATAAAATCACCATTGAAAGCACTGTCTTAACTGCAAACTGCTGGATGATGACGATGATGATGATGGTGTGTGTGTGTGTGTGTGTAGCCATCTTCCATCGTACCTTCACCCCATGGAGTTATCTAGATTTTTCTTGGCTGTCATCCCACGATAAGAGAAGTGGAGGAGAGGGGAATTCCCTGGCAGTTAGGACTCCACGCTTCCACTGCAGCGGGCAGGGGTTCAGTCCCTGGTCGGGGAACTAAGATCCCACATGCCTCGTGGTGCGGCCAAAAAAAGGGGAAAAAAAGTAAAATCCTTCGTAGAATGAAAAACACTATAAATAAATAAAACAGTATATTATATATTGTAGGATGTTATGTTGACCAGTGAAATAGGAGTTTAGAGACTTGTCCTAAAAAGAAAAACAAAATCTAAGGCACTGAACATCTGTATTTGGATGACGGAGATGACTTATCGCGGAGCACCAAAAGGGGGTTGTGTATAAAAGTAATTGTCTGTGCAGGAAATGGGTGGATGTGCAGAGATGAGATAAATAATGAGGAGTTCTTTGTACCATCGTTGGAAGTGGTAGCAAGAAAATATCATTTTACAAACTGTAACTATTTTAGATATAAAAGGAGGTTGTCCTTGCCTGAGTATCCCAACAGAAGATTGAGTGTCGGTATGAGGACATTGTTCTCTTATCTGTGCTGCAGCTCTGCACAGTTACTGATTGTGGCTTGGAAGTTACATGATTTATTTCATGTTACTTGTTATGCGTTTCCATCCTGAGATCTTGAGTCACCACTGGGCACAGTATTAAGTCAGCCAGCGGGTCTGGTGCAGGAGGGCTCAGCAGAGTTGGCTGTGTCAAAATATTTGTGGGAATAACGCTCGTCTTAAATATAGCCAGAAGCTCACCGTGTCTTTCCTGAGAATTAAATAATTTTGGCAACAGTCTGTCTGTCTCGTGTCTGGGAAACATTCCATTTATGACCAAATGAAACATTAATAGACCTTCCAAATGACCATCTTTCCAATTTTAACAGTGTAAGAAAGATGAATTTGAAAATTTTCCAGCATCAAAATCACTCCTCTTCACAATAGCATCTTTGTGTTTATAAGAGTGGTTTAGATTTTCTTTTAGCATATGTACTTTTTTAAAAAGCCAATAAAGCAGCAAATGCGAAAGGGGAAATAGGAATAAATTTCACAAGACCGTTAGCCTTACCAGAGCATAAAAAGTATTTCCTGTTGAGGTAATGCTGACTATTTATTAGCATGTCTTTTCTTAATGCTCACTAGAAATAAATTGCTTCCACTTTGCCTGTAGTGCCAGTCAGTGAAAGGAACAGGGAGAATGAATAGTAGGACACTTGACACACTGCTGGGAAGCGCCGGTTCACAAAGGTTGTAGCATCCGAGCTAGGCAGCTGAGAACTTGGCCAAGTAACAGAAGCAGAGCGTGGGATGTTGGTGATTGGGTCCACCCAGAATGAGCCAAACTTTGCAGTGAGTTGTCCTGTAAGAGCCATTCTCTGGAGGGCATAGGCCACCCAGGTGAAGCCGAGTTCTGTGGCACCAGAACCCTGTTTAGGGAATTACCTTGCCTGATCCCCCAGCCGGCACTGGGTTACTGAACTCCCCTCTCTCCTGGGTGAGCTGGGCGCTGAATCCTTACTAGAGAGCATTTAACTCATCCCGATTCACCACGGCATTGGGCCAGCTCTCACGCTCCTGATGGTGGATTACTGCTCTAGTCCTGACCAAGCCATGCCTCTCCTGCCCAGGCGGTGCCCTGAAGCATTTTGAGCGTAAAAGAAAATTGCCCTGAACATGGCAGGAAGGAAGAGATGGGAGAGGTGACCAGGACCACGTCTCACTGTGCACCCACCGACTCCCAAGGTAGCAGGGCCCACAGAAGCCACCTGCCGCTAAAGCAGCGGACGTGGACTCCCGTGCTGAGCTGGGTGGGGTTCACGTGGCCAACAGCAGTGACAGCTCAGTGCTTCTGGGCCGGGGGGCAGGGCCAGCAGAACCCAGACACTCCACATTCGTTCACCTCCCTAACGGTCCTACACATACGAAGAGCCAGGTCCATTCGTACAAGAATGCTGCTGGTCAGGACATCTTATGCCCTACAACTGGGGCTTTGGGGTGGCAGTCGGGGTGGGACCACAGCTTCACCTCCATCCCCCTTCCTGGAAAGCACGCGTTTGACTAAGGGACCAAGACCTGCCAAATGGATACCAGATGTGTCAGGGGCCAAGACTGTGTGCTTCCCATACTCCGGTGAGAGATAACAAACTCTTGCCAATTAGATTAAAAATCAAAACAAGGCTTTTCACATTCCATCTACTCTTCTCCGACCTCTTAGGTGGCATCTGTTACAACCACTTCATCCAAATATTGTTTCGAATGAGACATCTTAGGAGGAAAGCAATGTCATGGGCTCCGTGTTCTCCTTCCTTTAATCAGAGCTTTTTGATAGCAGTAAACAGTTTTTTTAGAGAGAGAGAGCCTGCGACACTGACTGGATTTGAATTTAAGAAACATCATGGAATTCTTTTGGTCAGCAAGAACGACCTCTAAAGGCCTTAAAATGTTTGAAAAATGCACGTGGTCGTGGGGTGTGGTGTAAGGCCAGCAGGGCTTCCAGCCCAGCCTTCAGAGCTATTTGTCCCTGGGTTCCCACTGGAATGGCTTTCTGCCCCATTCGGTCCCCGAGGGCTCAGAAAGCACGACGGTGATTACACAGAGCCTACCTGGGAGCTAAGGGAAATGCTTCCTCGCTCTCACCTTTTGTTGGTAATATGTTAATACCTGTCTCTTCTGAGGGCTGCACAAGCCACTTCTTGTTGGGAACACAGCCCTCCTAGTGCCCGTTCCCCTGGAAGAAAAGAGCTGTGTTGACAGCGATTGCCCACGGGGGTCTCCGGAGACTGCCCCGGCCTTCCCCTCCTCTGTCTTGTCGAGGGTAAGTCAGAAGGACTCAGTCTCCCTTTCCCAAATACCCTCTTTGCTTAGCCTTGGCTGGTCCTCTGTCTCTTTCCCACCCCTTTCAGGTATGTTTTCTAGAATGATTGCACTTGCCTGGTGCTCCCTAGGTCTGATTCATGGCTGCTACTCAAAGTTCAGCTTGGTAAAACCTGGTTAATTAATAGACAGCCTCCTCTGTCACCCTCGTGTTTACCCTCCGGCGTTATAAACCAGGGGGAAAGGCTCACGTTTCCTTCGGTTGTCAACCCACGGACTTCAAAAGTCTGGCAGCAGAATGGGCATTGGGTGCTGGCCCATCTGGGCTTTCTCAGGAGCCCCCCCGTCTCCAGCAGAACACTGAGAGTTGGACCTGGGGAAAGTGAGCATGTTGGGGTTTCTGATGATTTTGTTTGCTGGTCGCTGGTCGTTTGCTTGTGTTCGTGACCCTCTTCGCCTTAGTAAGATCTGTCTTGTAATATTTCCTTCATTGTTACCCCATTTACCTAGGCCTCTCTGAGTTCATTTGTTGGTGTGTGTTTTCCGTGTGAGCAGTTGTTAGAGGACTGAGTCACCCGTGCGGTAGCCTGTGGTTGGATGTGGGCTGAGGTTATTCAGTGACTAATATCCAAGGGGAGGAGAAATTGGCTTATCGTGGGGAGGACGTCTTTTTATCCATGCCTGTAGCAGCTTCGCTCAGAAGACCGGGGTAAAACAGAATGGTCTTTACTGGTCGTGAACACCAGGGAACATTTTAGGATCTGTGTTTGTGTGTGTGTGATTTCTTCTCTGAAAAGAAAGCTGTCTAAAATGTCCACGTGTGGAACCGGGGATTGAGATGAAGCCGGCAAACAAAGGAATCGCGTGATTGAGAGCTCAGCCAATGTGCTTTTTCCCGGCGCTAGCTGCACAGGTGATCTCCTTAAGAGAAAGTAAGTGGCTTTAATTCTTTGAGGATGAAAGAGTCTCCTAAGACCCATTTTCAGTTTTGTCTGGTGACTTCATTGTATGGTCTGATTGAGTGGTGTGTTTACAAATCCTAGACTTGGAAGGGTGGGGTTTGAAATACAATAAACTGTACATGACACTCCCTTCCGCAAAGAATATATATATATATATTTTTTTTAAAATGCTCCATAAAGAGACATGATTACATGAGACAGTTTCCCAAATCATTTGAAAGAAACATTTTTCATCCTAGATTTTTTTTTCCCAGAAGCCATTGTAAGTTTTTTCTCCTCCTCTTTTATATTCAAGAAACTTGTAAATGAGTAATATTGGATTTAACTTACGGTGTTTGGGGGGAAACGAAATATAGGTATGTTAGGATTCCTACCTCAGACTTCAGGTGATTAATTTGAAACTGCCCCAGATTCATTCTGGTCTTTAAGGAGGGTTAGCCAAGCAGCGTATTGAGCCGGGTGCTATGAGCAGGGCAGCGGCCTCTCAGCTGGGGCCACGGTGCAGAGGCTCTGGAAGAAACTATGCTGTTTACGAGAATTGGAGGGACTCACTCAACCAAGAGCTGGCCGTAGTTTGGGCAGTAATGGAAGGACGGAGACAATGCCCAACAAACCGATGAACAATGAGGAATAGCCTCATTCATACGTTGCCAGTATATCTAGCGCAAATAAATGAATTTTTTCTTTGTCTGGGCCGAGGTGCAGGGAAATAAATATCCATGTTGTGTCCTGGGGAGGTGTTAAAAGAATCTTTATTTTTGTATTTAGGTCATCTCTTTCTTGCTGTAAAATTAAATGCTTTAAAGCTCACATAAAGACGTTAGGGTTGAAATTTTCTGGGCTAAAAGTGTCAGTGAGATAACATGTCAGATATTTTCAACTTTCTAAGAGCGATGAAATGATACAGAAGATTAGTGACCATCAGAAGAACTGGTGGGAGAATAAAGGATTCAGGTATATTAAGGTGAATAGCAACTGTGGGCATGTGTGTGTACGTGTGTGTTTTGCTTATTTATTTTACATTTAAAGTTTAATATAAGTTTCTCCTAAAAGGTCTGACTTTGAGTAATACTATAGGAAAAACGTAGCGTGTATTTAATGTCATTTCTTTACTCGTTAGCCAAAACACAGTTAAAATACAAAACAAAACAAGACCATGCAAGTGCCTGATTCTAGGAAGATACCTCCGTAGAAAGAACACTAATACAAAGGGCTGGGATTTTTTTTACACTATGAATTATAGCATCTTAACTGTCATCCTGGTTCAGTCAGTCATGCAATGAGTATCTCATATATATAAAGTCCACTTTTTTTTTTTTTTTTTGGCGGTACGCGGGCCTCTCACTGCTGTGGCCTCTCCCGTTGCGGAGCACAGGCTTCGGACGCGTAGGCTCAGCGGCCATGGCTCACGGGCCCAGCCGCTCCGCGGCATGTGGGATCTTCCCGGACCGGGTCACGAACCCATGTCCCCTGCATCGGCAGGCGGACTCTCAACCCCTGCGCCCCCAGGGAAGCCCCTAAATTCCACTTTTTATTGGAATAGCAAGTGGACTCCTTGGAAGGTCATACTGAAGACTTCCGAAAGATTCTTTCTTTCTGTCTCCCCATACCTTCTGCCTCATCCTAAGAGTGATTTGCCTTTGGTTGCTCTGTATCCTTTAGTGTATGAACCCAAGTTATCTAATTTTAAGGGTTTATTCAAGCGGTAGGTTTAAAACATTTCCCTACTATATCATGGGAAGATGATGTCATTCTCTACTTGGGCTCCATGTAGAGCCAAGGATGAAATTATCAAGGTTCTTCTCAAAACTCAGCCTTGGAAAGTCAGTCCTGGGTTGGCAAACCAAAAGAATTTTGCCAAAGGCTTCCAACCTCTAGGTCACCCATATTGATGGAGACATTCAACCTTAGATTACCTGTTTTGGCATAGCAGAATGCTTGTATTCCCCTCCACTGTGGATAACTCAGGTGGACAGTAATTCATTCAGTGACCCTGTTGGATAATGGCAGGATTATTTTGAAGTGGACAAGGCAGGGCTGACATACAGCATTACCATCAGGTACGTAGTGTTGATTACTTATGGCTACGATCCATCCTCGTTGGCTGAGGTCCCATTCTGGCTGGTTGGTACCCGTGTGATACAGGCTGTTGGATGTTAAATGTTTTTACTATCACCTGCATTTCCCATATGAATGCACAGTGTATCTGAATTATTGTTAATTAATTGTTACATTTCTTTCTGAATTCATCTGCACAAGAAAGTCTAATGAGATTTTTCTAATAAGTTTTTTCACATGTGTTTTATTTTAAATTTTATATAACTTCATTTCATTTAGTTATATAATGTGCCTCCTAGCCATTTCTTTTCACATCACCAAACATGTTTTTAAAAGACCTATGCAGGCATGTCTGTTGTTTTAAAAGAAATTTACTCAAATTTTTATTAATTAAAATTAACTTTACATTTTTCTTTCATTGATACTCTTTATTCTTCTAGACAGTTCTGTACTCCTAGGAATGTTGATGTCTCATTTTGCTCTCTTACCAGAAAAGGGGGGTTCTCTATGTGTTCATTTGGTTCAGGATCCCCCAAATCCAGATGAAGCCGGATGAGGAGGAAAGAGAGAACAGGGAGTAGTGACTAACCCCGTTAGGACTATTGTTCATCCTAAGTGGGTTCTAGACATTTGAAACTCTATTCTTTGCGGGGAGTGGGGATGAATAACAATAATGACAATAGTACCTGCTATTTGTTGAACCTGATTGACGTTGAGCACCATGTGACGCTTTATACACAGTGGCATCTGTTTGAATATATCTTTATGTGTGTTTGGGTTGATTATTGCATTGTGTGGTCTGATTGGGTGGGGAATTTGGCCAAATACGCACTGCCGGCTGAGCCAGTCCCTCTTGTATTTTATCACCTGTGAAGCCCTGCCATGCTTACCACCGAGCCTGACCTTTCTTTTCATTGAGCCCTGCATTGAGGAAGACGGGGGGAGAGGTATTTATAGAGGATCCATGTTGATCTACTACAAAACTTTGGTTATATGGTTGCTCCAGCCATTCTGGAATGGGAATCAGGTATATTACCGCACAGTGACCTTGGGAATGCCCTCCTGGTCTATGGCCGTGAGCCCCTGAGCCTTGAGAGTGTGTGGGCTGGAGCATCGGGACTGGGCCATGTGGTGGAGCGGACACAACTGGAGGCTGACCTTGACCTCACCCTAGGTGTGACTCCCCAAGGGCTGGGAACTGGGGTGAGGGTCCCAGGGGTGAGGACAGCCTGAGGGTATCCCAAGTCCGGTTTAGAGGGGGAGAACAGACTAGTCTACTGTGGCGTGCGTGCGTGTGTGTGGTGCGTGTGGTGTATGGTGTGTCTGTGTGGTGTGTGTGTGTGTTGGGGAGGCAGGGGTAGTGGAGATAAAATCGTAACGTCGAGTGAGGAGCCTGCATACTCTGGGATCCCCTAGGGGCTCAGGAGCTGGTTCAGTAGTGCTTGGATAACGTACCCCTCAAAGGGCTCCTTTTGGTTGCTAATATTTGCATTTTGCCTGCATTTTTTTGTCAGTCGTTTCTATTATGAAATCCACCATAATGTGTAAAACTCCCCGGGTCAGGGATTCTGCATTGCTGGGTCCTTCCAGTGACAAGATGAGGAAGCCTGTGGGAGACCAGCCAGTTCATCCCCTGCATCCTCATGACCAGATGTAGGTAAGAATGTATCCTCTCAAGAGCAGGAAGTTCCCCTCCAGGGCGGGAACTTATGGGCTTGTTTAGAGCTGTGTCCTAGAATCATGCTTGGTTCTTAGCAAGTGCTTGGTAAATATTGTTTACTAAGTGAATGAATTTATAAGGTAAGGAATCGATATGTGTTCAGGGCATTGGGCTCTGTTTCCTTTTCAACCTTCTTCTTGTTGCCTCTTCTATGTCTTCTCTCACCCACACTACGGGTCTGTCAGCTACTTATCTTGACTTTCGTCCATTTGAGCCCACCTCCTCTCTCCTCACGCCCCTACCTCACCCACCCTCCAATCATTTATACCCTCCTTGTCTGTCACATCTCTGAGAAGTCCAAATGGAAATGTGGCTTCTGTGATAGCACAAATCAAACTAGAAGACAGAGCTTGGGAGGTGCCACTGGCTGTCCGTCCCCTCCCTTGTAGCCGTTTGGAGAATCTCAGTGAGCATGACCCTCCTGGGCTTTTGTCAAAACAAAAAGTACCACCTATTCACATCCTGAATTCATTTGTATTTTTGATTCTGCCCCTTGCTAAATAAAACAGTGCGCCTGCAAATTAGTTTCCTCTTTTGCCATTAACTTGCTTCCTTTTTTTAAAATTAAGATCTAATTGACATATAACATTATATTAGTTTCAGAGGTACAACATAATGGTTCGATAGATGCAT
Source organism: Phocoena phocoena (assembly GCF_963924675.1). Taxonomy (NCBI): domain Eukaryota; kingdom Metazoa; phylum Chordata; class Mammalia; order Artiodactyla; family Phocoenidae; genus Phocoena; species Phocoena phocoena. The sequence continues at coordinate 166,498,455 of NC_089220.1, forward strand.
ATATTGTGAAAAAATGACCACACTAAGTCTAGTTGACATCCATCACCGCATAGTTAACAATTGTTTTCTTGTGATGAGAACTTTTAAAATCTACTCTCTTAACTTTCAAATACAATACAGTATTATTAACTATAGTCACCATGCTGGACCTTACATCCGCAGGACTTAAATGTATTTTATAACTGCAAGTTTGTATCTTTTGACCATCTTCACCCATTTCACACACATACCCCCAGCCCCCCGGGCACCCACCTCCTGCGTCTGGCAGCCACCGATCTGTTTTCTGTATCTATGATTCTTGAGTTATTGATTCTTTAGTCATTGTTTCTTCTAAAGGAGAGCTAGTGGGAGAGTCCTAACTCTCCTGAACTGGGTGGTAATGAAACAGCCCAGAAATCACTGCTGCCTGGGCAAGTACTGCGGGGCTTATGACGACCTCTCCCAGCATGCTCACCATCGTCACGTGGCAGCCCCAGAGCGGGTACTGTTAGCATTCTTCCTCCCCGCCATGCCTGGGGTTCCCTTCCCTCTTCTATCTCTTGCCATCCCTACTATGCATTTGCCTCCAATTGCACTCATCTCCTGAATCATTATTTCCTCCTGACCTCTCAGATCTTGTTTCTCATAGTAAGGCATCAGCAAATGAGTAAAACTTCCCTCCAGACTTTTCCCATGCATCTCCTTTCTCTCTCTGGCCATGTCCCTGTATTGTATCAGCTTGAAAAGATGCGAAAGATGCTTACTATCTACTTTCCAGGGCCTCCACTCGAAAAATGTACCCAAGCTGAGCTTTAGGAGACAGTTTAGCCCTTTTGGTACATTAGACCCACATAGTTTCTTAGTGTCTCTAAGAAGCTATGACCTCAGTATTTAAACCACTGCACTGTTTTTTCCCTCAGACCCCACAATGTTGAGCTCTACATCAGGTATATTCATTTCCGGTGATTGCTCTGACAAACTACCACAAACTTAGTAGCTTAAGACACCACAAATTTGTTATTTCCCAGTTGTGGAGATCAGAAATACAGAATGGTTTCACCGGCCGATGCCAAGGTGTTGGCAGTGCCACACTGCCTCCGAAGACTCTAGGGGAGAATCCCGTTCTTTGCCTTTTCCAGCTGCTGGGGGCTGCGGCATTCCTTGGCTCATGGCTCTCTGCTCCATCTTCAGAGTCGGCAGTGTAGCCTTGTAATAGGGAAGAACCTTTTGTGTTCTATTACAAGCTAGCTAATCACTAAAGGGATGTTGCCTATAAGCTTAAATTACACATAATGGCCCATCTCTGGGACCCCTGACTCCCAGGTAATAAGCATTAAGTTAAAATAATTTTTTTTAGCTCACAAGAAACGTCTTGACCAGACCCAGCTGTGAATGACTGCAGGGAGAATGAAATTAACACCTCCCCCTCTGGAGGCTGACCGGAAGCAGGAAGTGTTTGACTTTACTCCCTCCCCTTTTAGTATAAAAGGAGCCTGAGTCCTGACTCAGGCAAGATGGTTGTTTGGTGGGGGTGAGTGTGTGTACGTTGTCTTCTCGGACTGCTGGCTTTCCGAATAAAGTCGCCAGTCCTCACCCCGACACCTCATCTCTTGATTAATTGGCCTGGCGTGGGGCGAGCAGTATGAGCTTGGACTCAGTAACAAATTTGGGGGAGCCATCCAGCAGCCTTGCTGCTCCTGGCCAGCCGGCCCCGGTTGGGGAATTTCCCGGTAAGGCCCTAGCAGCTGCCGGGTCCACTTGTCCTGAGGATCTTCCCTTCAAAGTTCTTCGAAGCAGCACCGGCTGCCCCAGCACTTGGCAGTTGGAGCAAGGAATGGACATCTGGGAGCCGACAGTTTGCATGCAATAGGGTAAGTCGCTCCAGTGTGTACAGCCGGGAACTGTGCTTCCTCTCTTCGTTTGGGGCCTTTTCTCCGGAATAAGCCAATTTGTTCTGTATTTGAGTGGGATACCCTGTTGGAGAGAGGCAGGAGTTGTTGGGCTTCTACCCTACGTGTCAACTGGTTTGTTTGTTTCTTTGGATGCTAGCATGTGTGTGGTGCCTTTTGTGTTTTGTTTGTCTTGAATTTCTATCTTTAAGAATGGGGGTGCTTCCCTGGTGGCGCAGTGGTTGAGAGTCCGCCTGCCGATGCAGGGGACGCGCGTTTGTGCCCCGGTCCGGGAGGATCCCGCGTGCCGCGGAGCGGCTGCGCCCGTGAGCCATGGCCGCTGAGCCTGCGCGTCCGGAGCCTGTGCTCCAGCAACGGGAGAGGCCACAGCAGCGGGAGGCCCGCGTAGCGCAAAAAAAAAAAAAAAAAGGGGAATGTTTCAACTATTCCTAAAGAATGTTCTCTGAGGTGCATTTTGGGTAAGGGATCTGATTACAGCTCTGAAGCCATGTGTCAGAGGAAGATGATATTTTGTTACAATAGTGTGTAGCCACAGTACCTGTTAGGATCTCTACAGGGGGGTTAGGCAGGGTTATCTTGGGGCCCTGTGCACCATGTACTGTTACCCTTGCTGTGTTACTTACGTCATTTATGGTCTCCTGTGTCGATGGTATATGTAAAAACCCAAGACCAAACTTGAGGGTTTATTTAGGATTTTCTGTGTGTTCTTTGGGTTTTGGGTTTCATTTTGTTTGGTGCCGTTTCTCCGTTTACAGCCGAATCAGTTTTGTGATACTTTAAACTTTTACTGATGTCAAATGGAGAAAAGTAAAAGGGAAAAAAACCCTGTCTGCTCTTGTCCAAGAGTGGGACATTCCGAGGAAGAGAACGTTTCCACTTGGGTTCGTAAAATCACCAAAAGCTACAAATAGAAATAAGTCTTTTCCATAAATATTACTAAAAAGGGTTTAGCCATCTGTACAGGTGACCTTGATTTGTCCCATCTGCCAGAAACCCCGTCTGCATCCAATCTTTTGTAACTGATGCGTTTTACATTGTTGTACTTGATTCATGGCTAAAATTTTGGAATGGGAACTATGACATCCCTGTGTGTGTTTGTACGTGTGTTATAGATGTGTGGCATCGCCAGAAATTTGTAAAAGAGCTCTATTTAATTGGCTTAAAGGAAATTAAGTGCTTAAGTGAATACTCAAATATAAAAGAAACTGTCCAGAATGAGTTTCAGGCTCACGTCATCTAGGAAATTCAGTATTGAATTAATATCTGGTGTTAAAGTTAGCTTAAGCTTGTTGGTTTGATACAGGTATGTCATTAGAGTCATCAACATTAGGTATAATACTTCATTGTACCTGGATTTACTAGAAATCAAGTAAGACCTTATTATTCCTGTTAAAAAGTTTGTCAGCAAGAAAAATAATGTGACAAAGCTTTTAAGTAAATAAAGGTAAATGAAGAGTTTTGGTTAAACTCTATGGGAATAATGTTCTGGAAACGTCTGTCTGGAATAGTCTCTCCAGATTTTCGTACCTTGAAACTAAACTTAGTTCTAAGGTAAGATTGAACTTAATTAAGAAAATAAATCTTGGGGCTTCCCTGGTGGCGCAGTGGTTGAGAGTCCGCCTGCCGACGCAGGGGACGCGGGTTCATGCCCCGGTCCGGGAAGATCCCACATGCTGAGGAGCAGCCAGGCCCATGAGCCATGGCCGCTGAGCCTGTGCGTCCGGAGCCTGTGCGCCACAACAGTGAGAGGCCCGCGTATTGCAAAATAAATAAATAAATAAATATTGAAGGTAAAGTGGTACAAAATCTGAATTTGGTTCTCTAAGAGGACAAAGCTTTCTTAAAATATTGAACTCCTTTTAGTAATAGATCATGAGTTTTTGTTTAAGTGACCTGTATTTGCCATTGGGATCTTCTATCGCTGGTTAAAACTTTTGATATTTTTGACAGATGTCCCAAAGATCAAGTTCTAAGTGGGATTCATTTGACCTCTGGCTAACGTTGGGGTTTTCTGGAGGGTCTCTGGAACACCTCAAATTACTTGTTTTCTCCCCATCTCAGAGAGAGGAATATTAAACTAATTGGGCTTATTTGGTGTGATGAATTGCGTGGGAGGCATTGTCAAATGGGTGGTGATAAAACTTCTTAGGTTGTACTGTATGGGTAAATGTTGTTAACATATATATTCCAGAAATTATATGGAACTCCTAAAATTCCGGCACATCCTGGTAAGTGATATCAGTCATAACTTTAGTAATTACCGTATTGTCATAGCCGCAGCAGTGGTCACTTTTCTGTTCAGTTGCACTGCAATCCCAGCTGGTTGATGCCAAGGCAAAAAGGCATCCTTTTCACGGCTAGATGATCAGTTGCTATCTATAGTTTTACAGTGGCTTTTGAATGACACTCCAGCTATTTTGTGAAGAAACAAGCCAGAATAATGAAATCCTTTATGTGCAAGCATTTGTACTATTCCCAGCTTTCGAAAATAAGGAAGGGAATGAGAGGACATGTTGCTTCAGACCTTAACTCCTCTGGCTGAGCTGGCTGTCCCATCCGCTCCGGCCGTTATGTCAGTATATCCAACCCTTACACCACCTTCTATTCCTATCCAGGCCTAGTTCCTGACGCTGGGGCCCAGGACTTCCCTCCTTATAGGATCAATTAGAAAAAGCTGGGAATTCCCTGGCGGTCCAGTGGTTAAGGACTCGGCACTTTCACTGCAGTAGCCAGGGTTAAATCCTTGGTCGGGGAACTAAGATGCCACAAGCTGTGCAGTGCGGCCAAAAGAACAAAACAAAACAATCCTGTGCTAGTTTCTGGGGCACAGGGACTTGGTCTGGAATCGCCATCTAAGACCCAACAGGGCACCGAATTTGGGCCTGGAGCCACTTCTGCGACAGGGGTATTTTCCTTACGCCATTATCTCATGGGGGACCTAAATGGAAATGACCAGCGGCTGGGTTTCTCAAACTTGTTTAGTTGGAAAGATTGCAGCCCTCCTTATAGAGAGGATGCTCTACACCTGAAGCCCACTTGCCAGCACCCACAGCTGAACCAAATGGGGACCCCGGTGAGGGAAGAAGGCCCTTATGAGAGCACTGCTCATTAGTGCGTCTTGGCAGGGCCTTGAAAGGGGAAACCAAGGCAAAAGGGTTGGAACAAAATTCAAGAAATGCAGCAAAACAAATGAAGACGCCTCTGAATTTTTGGAAAGGATTTATCAGGCCTACACACATCATACTAATGCAGATCCCGAGGCCCCTGCAAATATTAGAATGGTAAATTTGACCTTTTGGGGCAAAGTGCCTCCGATTTCAGGAGAACACTGCAAAAATTAGATGGTACATTTGGAATGAACCCATCTCAATTGGTAGATGTTGCTTTTAAAGTGTTGAGGGAACAACAACAGAAGAAAGATACAAAACGGAATGCCACTTTTTTGGCAGTGGCGTTGGCTTCCTGGAAGGCAGGTAACCCGGAGAGGTAGGCCACAACCGGGGAAGGAACAATACGCTTGTTGTGAGGGGTAACATCGCTGGAAAACAGATTGCCCTCTGCTGAGACAGAAGAACAGTAGAAGATGAGAGCCTCTCCTGGTAGACAGGATGCTCTGAGTGAAGAGACCCAGGGACTCCCTTGGCCTTGAGACACCCAGCTCCCCACAGGAGCCAGGGGAGAACTTGACGCTGGGGCGATGACCTGATTGACCTTCTGACAGGCCTCACCCTGAAGGTTTTCAGCACAATAGCGTGACATCTGAGTCCCGCCAGAACATGCTTTAAGCCAACAGCTGGTACTTATGAACATCCCAGAAAAGGAGACCAAGCCCTTGCCCCCAGAGTCTTCAAAATAACCCAGAGACTGCTGTCAGACCTCCCAGGTAGGGACTCGACACAGAGGAACCTGCCCCACCGAGGACCGACAAATATTTACTCAAAGGCCTTGAGCCTCAGGAAATCTCAGATACCTGCTAGTGTTTTGTGTGGACACCTTTTCAGGATCGGTGGAAGCATATCCCACCTGGACAGAAACTCTCTGAAGGGGTTAAAGCCCTCCTTAGCGAAATCATCCCCTGACTTGGATGAAGGCATTAAAACTGCATTCATCCTAGAGACGGCAATCAACAGGAAAAACCAAGAAAATGAATCATATATCAGAAAGGAACGTTGCTGAAACGTCAGGAGACATTTAACTTGGGATAACCTTGCTAGTTGCCATGCCGTGGATCAGTGGCTCCCAGAAGCAGGCTTAAATTAAACACCTTTAAAACATTGTATGGTACTCCATTGCAGGTGTGTGCCCAGGCAGGAGAATCTATAAACGCTAAAAGACCTAGCGGTTGCCAATTACATTAAAACTTTGGGCTCTATACTGACCTCTGCTCCTGAGTTTGACTCCAACAGGTCTGCCCATCCAGCTGAAGTAGATGGGAATTCCATGGCAGCTGGAGAAGGGGCCACCAATTTCTTTAATTGTGTCCAAATAAATAGCACAGGAATTTATGTGTATTAGGAACTGGAACCAAAACCCCAAGTTCGATTATGAATTAGACAACAAAGTGCTAATAGGTTTCATCGGGTTCAAATAGTTGTAGATAAACAAAGGCTGACAAGATTCTAAGGAATATTCATCACCTCCGTTCAACAGGAAGTAACCAGCCAGAGTGGTCTTCCTCCCTTTTCCCACAAGATTGTGGAATGGACATTGACAATGAGGAATTATTATAGGGAAGAACCTTTTGTGTTCTATTACAAGTTAGTCACTAAAGGGATATTGCCTATAAGCTTAAAATATACATAATGGCCCATCTCTGGGAACCCTGACTCCCAGGTAGTGAGCATTAAGCTAAAATACCTTTGTTTAGCTCACAGGAAACATCCTGACCAGGCCCACCTGTGATTCCTTTCTGCAGGGAGAAAGAAGTTAACACCTCCCCTCTGGAGGCTGACCGGAAGCAGGAAATGTTTGACTTCACTCCCTCCCCTTTTAGTATAAAAGAAGCCTGAATTCTAACTCGGGCAAGATGATTCTTTGGGGAATGAGTCCACCATCTTCTCGGTCTGCTGGCTTTCCAAATAAAGTCACTCTTCGTGCCTCAACACCTCATGTCTCGATTTATTGGCCTGTTGTGGGGGCGAGCAGTGTGAGCTTGGACTCCGTAACAGCATCCTCCCATTCTCTCTGTCTGATTCTGCTTCTGTCATCACATCTCCTTCCGTGACGCTGACCCTCCTGCCTCTTTGACATATAAGTGAATGCATTGCATTACTTTCACATAAGTGATTGTGATTGCATTGGGTCCACCTGGATAATGTCCGCAACTCAACATCCTTAATAGGGGGTATCTACAAAGGCCCTTTTGCCCTGTAAGGGGACATGGTTACAGGTTCCAGGGATTAAGGCGTGGACATCTTGCAGGGGCCACTATTCAGCCTACTTCAACAGGGAAACCACACTGAGATGTCTCTAAAAACATGAATATCAAAGTAGATTTTCTAATTTCTCGTTTTCTTTTCAGATGCAGAGAGAAATCGTTTATGCAAGAGGAGATGGCCCTGGTGCCTCTCGACCTGGACCCACAACTCTTCTACCCCACGCCATTCCAAATTCTCCACCGTCCACTCCTGTGCCACATTCCATGCCTCCCTCTCCATCCAGAATCCCTTACGGAGGCACCCGGCCGATGGTCGTTCCTGGTAACGCCACCATCCCCAGGGACAGACTCTCCAGCCTGCCGGTCTCCAGATCCATCTCTCCCAGCCCCAGCGCCATCTTGGAAAGAAGAGACGTGAAGCCAGATGAAGACATGAGCTCCAAGAGCCTCGCGATGTACCGAAACGAGGGTTTCTACGCCGATCCTTACCTTTATCACGAGGGGAGGATGAGCATAGCCTCTTCGCACAGCGGGCACCCACTGGATCTCCCCGACCACATCATCGGGTATCACCGCGCTGCAGTTCGTTCAGCCAGTGCTTACTGCAGCCCTTCTTTGCAAGCGGAAATGCACATGGAGCAGTCACTGTACAGACAGAAGTCAAGGAAGTATCCAGAGAGCCTCTTGCCTACTCTGGGCTCCAAAACGCCCCCGGCCTCTCCTCACCGAGTCAGTGACCTGAGGATGGTGGAGATGCACGGTCTCCATAACGCCCACGGGCCCTCCCACACCATGCAGCCAGACCGGGTCTCACCCAGCCGCCAGGCCTTCAAAAAGGAGCCCGGCACCTTGGTGTACATTGAGAAGCCACGGACGACTCCAGGATTAGCCGGAATGGTGGACCTCGGCCCTCCTCTAGTTGAGAAGCAAGTGTTTGCTTATAGCACGGCTACGATACCCAAAGACAGAGAGACCAGGTAAGGCGGTGAGGGTGGCCAAGGGTGGTCCACGCCCACGTGCTGGTTTTGAGGGCTGCCTTACAGAAGTCGAACCAAGAGAACAGTGGTCAGCTGAGCGCCAGCCTTGAGCACTGTGCCCTGTGGGTACTGGCCGCTGGGGGGTAGGGGAGGAAGAGTAGGACCAGAGGGCTGTTGTCAGCAAAGAGTTTCTAAATCTGGTGGTCGAGTGAGGCTGGGCAGTAGCCAGGCTAAAGGCAGGCAGGCGCCCCAACAAGAGAGGTCAGAACGGGCCTCCCGAGTGTGGATCTAACGGCAGCATCGTTAATGTAAATCTGAATAATTGAGAAGAAAATTATGATTTCAGAAACCATTCAGACAACTCATCAAAAGCTGATCATAACTGATCTCCCACGGAAAGTGAGTGAGTGGTTCAAGTGTTAACTGTTTGAAATGGCGGTTTTTGTTCTTCCTTGTGAAGTGCGATTTTGTTTACTCATCTGGTTATGAGAAATGAAAAGGGTGTGTCACTGTCTGTCATCCAGGGTGATAAAAACATGAATTTGCATAAAAATAGGATGGCGTCAATGTAATACTCATTCAGGAGTGGTACAGAGATCAGCAAAATTTTTCTAGTGGATGTGACACTCCAGGAGTTTAAATTTCTTTTTAAGTTTACAGGTGTTTATAATTTACCAGCCCAGAACCTTCATACTACATCTTGAAAACCCTCAAGTCTGTAGAGTAATAGAAAAGCTAATCTTTTTTTTTTTTTTTTTTTTTGGCCGCGTTGGGTCTTCGTTGCTGCGCGGGCTTTCTCTAGTTGCGGCGAGCGGGGGCTTCTCACTGTGGTGGCTTCTCTTGTTGCGGAGCACGGGCTCTAGGCACGCGGGCTCAGTAGTTGCAGCAAGTGGGCTCTAGAGCACAGGCTCAGTAGTTGTGGCGCACGGGCTTAGTTGCCCCACGGCATGTGGGATCTTCCCGGGCCAGGGATCGAACCCATGTCCCCTGCATTGGCAGGCGGATTCTTAACCACTGTGCCACCTGGGAAGCCCCAGAAAAGCTACTCTTGATAGAGGGGATCTCCCTACCCTGAACTGGCTGACAGAAGGCAACATAATAATTATAATCATAAAAATCTAGTCAAAGAAACTGTGTCCAAAGGAGGTTAAGCATTTGACCTGTTGTCATATGGGAATTCAGAAGGGGCATGAGAAATAAAATTCAGATATTCAGCCTCTCAGTACCTTATTGGAACCACTGTTCCATCCTCCTTACCAAAACCGATCATGTCACTTTCTATTACATAACCTTGTAAAAAGAAAGCCAAAATTGTGACTGGAATGTGATAGTATATCACTATCTTAATCACACAGATCGGAAAGCTCTGTCCTCACTGGCAGAATTTTATCTTGAAAGGGCCATCTCTTATCTGGTTCCAGAAGAAAGATTCCAGGAAGATGGAAAGAGAATAAACCTGGAAGTTGGGGGATCATCAATGTACCAAAAAGCTCTAACCCTCTCTACACAGTTTAAAAAAAAAAAAAAAAAACAGCAACAGTGGGCTTCCCTGGTGGCGCAGTGGTTGAGAGTCCGCCTGCCGATGCAGGGGACACGGGTTCGTGACCCGGTCCGGGAAGATCCCACATGCCGTGGAGCAGCTGGGCCTGTGAGCCGTGGCCGCTGAGCCTGCGCGTCCGGAGCCTGTGCTCCTCAATGGGAGAGGCCACAGCAGTGAGAGGCCCGCGTATGGTTAAAGCAAACAAAAAAAAACAGCAACAGTGACTGGCTTGACCTAGAGTGAAGTGGTTTATAGACAAGAGCTACCAAATATTCAAGGAACAAGAGGTTACAAATTGTCTTTGCTCTGCTGCTATAGTACTGGTTGTAAGGGCTACAGATAACTTGGCTTTTTAGTTAACTGCTTGCAAGGTCACCAGGAGCCACATCTGATACCGATGGAGCAGATTGCACATTTCCCAGAGATCCTGTACGTGGCGCTGGATTCCATGACAGAATGAGACTTTGCATTGTTTCCCTTGTGGAGGGAGGGTATACATTCTTTGTGTGGAAAGAAGGATGAAACAGGTATTTGCTGAGAGAAGAATAGATGATGGCAGAGACAAGGCTGTGTGGTTACCAAACCATATTTTCTTTTCCTCTGGGGCACAAAACTATCTGCATCTCCGAGCCTCCTTTGCAGTTAAGTGTGGCCATGTGAGTGGGTTCTGGCCTATGGCAAGTGGGTAGAGCTGATGTAAACTGTCTCCAAGAATAGTTCCTATTAAAAAATCTGCATGAGAAACAAGACAAAACGGTGACAGGCTTGATTATGCAGGACTAGGAAAAATGAAGACTCGGAAAAAGGTATTTATTCTCTCCTTTCCAAAGTCCTTAGGAAGTTAAATTCTAAGAATCAAAGCAAGGGATGCCTCCCATGGCCATAGAAAGCTGAGGGCTGCGGGATAAATACTGAGGCTCTTTGAACAGACCAGTGTCACAACCAGAGGGAAGTCTACCAAGACGTGCCTTAAGGCTCTAGGGAGCTTGCGCCCTGTGCTTCTAAGAAAGGGTAGCACATCTGCCCCGGTGGGCTGTGAGGGGCTGGTTGGGAAATGTGTGTCCCTGATAGGAAGGGACTTGGAGTCATAAGAATTTAGTCCAGGAAAAAATAAGAACTATCCATCTCCAGGGCCAGAATCCGTCCTCCCCCACCACCCTGCTGACCCACCTCGTGGGAATGAGAGGATCGTGAGCTTGCTTCCACTGTTTATCACATCAAGCCACGTGCACCCTGCTGGGCGCCAGGCACACTCTGGCCAACGATGGCGTCTGGCTTCTCGCTCAGCACCTAGTTCATCGTCACGCATGTGGTTACCACGTGCATATAACTGAACATCACTGAACCCAGTTCCCGGGATTGGGTTATGGGTGGGACCAAAATGAAGGGCCCTCTGCTATGTGGAGTTGCCTCTGTACTGCTCCCTGATCAGAGTCTTGAAGAATTTTAGCCTTTGGTAACATCGGTATATTTTCAGGGCCTCTGCTTCCTGAGGTTTGTTTTTTAAGGAAGCTCAGAAAACGCTGTGGGTTTCTGTCTTATGTGTTAGCAACTCCTTTTAGAAAATCCAAGTTCTTATTTCTAGAAAAACAAGGATTAGGAAGGTTGACTAAAGGTTAATGTTGACCTAAAATACACTGTCATGATCACTGCCATATTCTGACATATGGTTGTAATTCAGAATATAATTTTACATTTTTGAATTCATTCCTGTAAATGTGAAATAGCAGAGGAGGAATTTTATCTCACATCTTGTCTGGGTGATTCCTCACCACAGGCTAGATTCCCTTCTGTAGCCCTGCGCACGCGTGCGCGCACACACACACACACACACCGCCTACATTTAGAGTTGGTATTACTGAAACACCTAAACATTCCCACTAACTCAACCCAGGCACACGACAAAAGTATGTAAAGAATGATTCTCGAGTAAAAACTTGAGTCTGGACATTGTACTGCTAACACTGCTACCCACCACCCCACTGTTACCTAGACAGGTCGGAATGTGCCATACTTCCTCTTTTTCAGCTGCAATTCTAAACTCTTGGAAAGCTTGATGTCTAGGCTGAAATGTAATACTGCTGGGTAATATAAGAACACTGACGATAGCTATCATTTATTGAGAGTCTTTTATGGACCAAGCGTGATGTTAAGTTTCCATACATCATCTGATGTAATCGTCATGACGATCCAGTGCGGTATGTACTATCATCATCCCTATTTTACAGATGCAGAAACAGAGCTCAGAGAGGTTAAGTAACTTGCCCAAGGTCACAAAGCCAGTAAGTGGCATAGAATGTCCAGGTACATTAAGGAATCCACACTTTTTACCACTGTGCAGTATTCTGCCTGCTGGGTGAGAACTGTGAGCCCCACCTTCACCCAGCGGAGAAGTGAATTTGGGAGTGAATTCGAAGCATTTCAACCAGGACAAAATGCTAAGTAGCTGGGCTTCCCTGGTGGCGCAGTGGTTGAGAATCCGCCTGCCGATGGCAGGGGACGCGGGTTCGTGCCCCGGTCCGGGAGGATCCCACGTGCCGCGGAGCGGGTGGGCCCGTGAGCCATGGCCGCTGAGCCTGCGCGTCCGGAGCCTGTGCTCCGCAACGGGAGAGGCCACAGCAGTGAGAGGCCCACGTACCGCGAGAAAAAAAAAAAAAATGCTAAGTAGCTGCTCTGAAAGGATATTTACGATCATCAACATGGTAGAATTTGCATAATTATGCTGCTAAATATATACATGTCATTTAAAACATAACGGTCCCTAGTATATCAGCACAATTATGCAGAAATAGAGGAAGAAAACATTCTTGGTAGATTTTATTTTGAAAAAAATGAATGTGAGTACCATGTCAAAGAAAATTTTAAAAACAAAACCAGAAACAATTACTGAAGCACACAATTATAATCCATTGTTACACCTATACAGTGGTGCTATTTTAGATATATTTAGTCTGTGCAAGTATTTGTAAAGAAGCTTCAACCCCTAAAAGTAACTTCATGAGTACAGGGTCCTATAACATGTCAAACCAATTTCTGTTGCAATTTCATAATATTAAAAAGCAAATCCGAGTGTTTATATGAAACTCTCGAGTGAAGTTTTACATCTAAGATGTGAAGCTACAGAAACACAGGAGGGAGACTGAGAAATCTGTAGAGATGCTTTCTTTTGGGCACTGCTGGATTCATATACTCTTCAGAAGACCACTTCTATGAAATAGCCCATTAACTGCAGAGTGTTAGAAATCAGAGAGAAAAATTTTCTTTCTCATCTGTACTCAGGAAACCTCCAACGGTAGCTTTTTTTTTTTGGAACGCAATTTTGTAATAGCTCTATTGACTTGAAAATGAGTTAAAGACAAAGTAATTTCCCCTTGATCTTGTACGTAGCTCATGTGCTTCGAGTTAATGAATTTGGTATCTCTTATAAAGATGCTTCCACAAAGCATCTAGCGGTGACAAATTATATATAGGAGATCTGGAAAACATAGTGTAGAACATATATGATGGTAGCATCTTCCTGCCAAGACGGCCATGGACTTTGGGTTAGGAAAGCGGATTACAACTGCTTTGACCTTCAGAATAGTATGGTTGTCTCTCAGTATCTATGGGGATTGGTTCCGGGAGCCCGTGGATACCCAAATCCGCAGATGCTCAAGTCCCTTATTTAAAAGGGCGTAGTTCAGTCAGCCCTCCATATCCGTGGTTCCACATCCACGGATTCAACCAATCTGCAAAATTCTTTCTGCGGTTGGTGGAAACTGAGGTCGCAGAACCTGCGAATATGGAGGGCCGACTGTAATTCTCAAGTCTGAGCTTCTAGAAGGAAAATGACCTTGAGTGCTGAGGTGGTTTTACCCAGATGATTTCCTTTCAGCAAGGCCTCCCGGAAGAGAGTGGGTCCACGTGACTAAGAGGCCCTGTGCAAGGGAGACAGTGTGTGATAGGTGACTGTGGGCGTGAGACTCTGTCTTGCCAAGGTTATAAAATTACTTCATTAAACAGCATCATCATCCCTATCCATGGCACATAAAACAGCCCTTAAGAATTGTAAAACTCTAGGACATTTGTTTTGCTAGTTTGTATTTATAGCTTGGCTCATATAATGTGAAATATCTCTATCGAAATAACACTCAAAATTCAAGGGTGCTCACTGCAAAGTGACTAATAGCTCTCCTTCCAAATGTATAACAGATTCCTCCTAATAATTTTTCAAGACATGGTAAACTTGAACCGAGATCATACTTTTTACACTATTCTGCACCTACAGTAGCTAAATTCAACAGACTAGTCAAGAATTCACTTGGGAGCAGATTCTTGCCTGTCTGGGCCCTTGTATGTGGAGGAAAAAAGCCACATGACATCTGCTATGATTTCTAAGGCATCGCAGATGTAGAGAAGTAGAATCCCGTGCCTTAGAATGAAAGGGAAGGAAAATTTCTATGTACAGGAGGAAGCCTGCATGCCAACTGGTAGCTTGGGTCTGTTCTTAATCATTTTACATCACTTTCTCATTTTATGAGCATTAAGTATTTTTGTGTTGGTAGCTTTGAGGAATAGGATACATCCTCCGTTTACCAGTTAATTGAAAGTCTGAATTCATATTTGTGTCATTTAAAATGTTCACAGTGCCTGGCATACCTTTGAAGATTTTCTAAACTATGTTAGGTGTCCTGCTAGAGAGGTGATTCTGAAAAAGAATGGTTAATTTTTTTCCTTTTCCTGATTGTATAGTCAAAAGGGAGCCATATCAGACGTCTTGTAAGTAGTTAGACTTGGGATCTTCCCAGAGCAAGGTTTCTTAACTTCTGCACGCTTGGTATTTGGGGCCTGTCCTGTGCATTATAGGGTGTTTAGCAGTGTCTCCAGCCTGCCCCCATCCCACTAGATGCCAGTAGCAAACTCCCCTGCAATGCTGCCCCAGTCGCAACAACCAAAGATGTGTGTCTCCAGACATTGTCAAATGCTGTCAAATCCAAAACGTGGATCTTGATGATGATTAGCTCAGTTCTACCCTTTCCCTCTTGGTAAAGCAGCTTCATTATTGTTAGAACTTGCTGTTATCTTTGGTTCAACCAACCTGTGATCAGTCATTCATTGAGAGGCAGTCACGTGCCATGTTTATGAACATGGTCTCCAAAGCCAGATAGCCTGGGTTCGAGTGCCTGTTCTAACACTTGTTAGCAGTTGTAAACTTTGACAGATCACTGAGTCTTGCTCTGCCTCAGCTTGCTCGTCTGTAAAATAGAGATAATAATAGCACCTACCTCATAGGACGGAACAACTCATTACAGTTAAGTGCCTTGTGCCATGCCTGGTGTAGCATAAGTGCCGAGTTCCTACTTTGAACAAAGCACTCCACTAAATGCTACTAAAGCCCAGAGATGAATACACAGAAATGGCTAGGACAAGGACTGTGCCAGAGGAAGCAGGGAGACAAATCGTTAACTATAATGCTAGGGAAAATATAAAGCAGGTGGGCAGGGGATACAGGAGAGAGAATGGAATTAGGTGGGATGAAAGATCCAGATGAGAATGTTTAGACTCTCAAAGCTACTTTTCAGTCCCTATCAGGAGAATAGTGGGGGTCGTACGTTGTCTTGGGACCAGGTGCCAAGAGACAAGCCAGGATTACAGCATCTTCTTAAAATTGCACCTGAGCTGTATGACGGATGCCTAACCAGGTAGCGCTGAAATTATTAGGTTGTCTGATGCCTGTTTTGATGCCTAACAGTGCCAGACCGATTCAGTTATTGTCTGAATTGCTTTCCTGGGTAGCTCTAATTAGGGATCAGTAAACGGTTATTGATCTCTCTGTGTGCTTAGCTGGGGACTGATTGCTTTGCAGGGTACAAAGAAACTTAGATGTGTCCCCACCTGCAAGGAATACGAACTGGGAAGACCGTCATAAAACATTAAAAGCATAATAACGAACGTGTAAGCTATGCCGCGGTTAAGCGCAGGAAGCTTCTGAGCTACGAATGCTTATTAAATAACTGGTTTTTAAGAACTAGTCCCAACAATAGGGTTTCATTCGTAGGTGTTGCCCAGGGATGATCTTGTCACCCTAAGAGCGGCAGTGTCTCCTGGTGAGGTGGAGAGAAGAGAGGAAGCTTTACAAGTCACTGAGGGGGGACGGTGTCTTTCCCTGAGGCTGGAGGTGCAGGGGGAGATCTGTTCCCAGCATCTCCCAAGTTCAGCTGGAAAGTCAGGACACGTTTTCCTTGAAAACAATGAGGAACAATGAAAGGACTAATAATACACTGTAGGTTAAAGAGGCTTCCATGGGCCAGCTGGAAATCCAACCACCATTTTATTCCAAGTTCTAAACAATGAAAGTAGACGAAAACTTTGCAGTTACAAGCCTACCATAATTTGGGGACGGCTTGTACATAATTAATTCCAAAGAAGTGATACAGAGAGTGATTGCTGTGAGTTCAGAAACGGGAGCATTTTCCTGAACTTAGGCTGGGCTGGAAGCCTTCATGAGAATGCCAAGAGGGACTCGCATTTAAGGAATTCACATAATGGAATGAAAAGATACCATTTGGAAAGACTGATTGGTCTCTATTCAAAATGTGCTGTATTTCTTCCATTATGCTTCCTATAAAAATGACATCTAGATACGATGTTTTGGCAGTCTCAGAGCACATAGGTGCTGATGAATTGAATTATGATTTCATTCACAGGAATATAACTTTATGGTTAAGTAATATTTGCTAGTCATTCCTTAGGCTGCTGAGTTCATTCAAGAGCTGTCTGATAAACATGATATTCAACCAACTGACAAATGTCTGAAGCTAGCCCTACTCTTATCCAAGGGATAGTCTATCAAAAATACCGGTGGAATGACTGCCACAAGCTCTGTGTTACTTTGAACAAATCAGTTTCTCAAAAGGGAAAGCCATCCTCTGTCACTAATTAGGTGACATTAAAATGCACCCCGGTTTCTCCTCTGAATATTCACGAGGTGCTGTCAATCAGACGCCTTGGGTCTGAAACCAGAAACTAAGTCAGAGCAACCTAAATTCTGTGAGATTCAGATAAGCCCCTTTCCTTGCCAACTAACACGTCTTTCTTCAAAGAGAAGAGGAATAAATATTTAGGTACAGGTTCAGCCTGGCAAGATCAACTCACTACAGAATTGGTGTGACTATGACCCAACCTGAAGATGGGGCTCATCTAAAAATAGCCTGACGGCCCAGCAGCTGAATAATCCAGGGCTGCCATGATGTCCCAGCCATTTAACCCCTCTTGTGATTAGTTGTCCTGCTCTCTGGTGGAGTTTACAGAGATTACACTTGTCCTTATTTGAGTTTTGGACTTGATTTTTCATGAATGAAGTGATTCAAAAATATAGCCAGGTCTAGGCATTAATTTGAATTTCCAAAAATTGTGGGTCTTAAAAAGTCTGTATTGGGGCTTCCCTGGTGGCGCAGTGGTTGAGAGTCCGCCTGCCGATGCAGGGGACACGGGTTCGTGCCCCGGTCCGGGAAGATCCCACATGCCGCGGAGCGGCTGGGCCCGTGAACCGTGGCCGCTGAGCCTGCTCATCCGGAACCTGTGCTCCACAACGGGAGAGGCCACAACAGTGAGAGGCCCGCGTACCGCAAAAAAAAAAGTCTGTATTGACTCTTACAGGGCCAACATGTATTGCCAGTAATACCTACTCTTTCTCCCTGTCCATCTTCAGAGCTGAAGGGATGCAATCTCTTTTTTTTAAGTTTATTTTCTTGAAGTATAGTTATTTACAATGTTGTGTTAATTTCTGCTCTACAGCAAAGTGATTCATATTCTTTTTCATATTCTTTTCCATTATGGTTTAATCACAGGATATCGAATATAGTTAGTTCCCTTGTTGTTTATCCATCCTATATATAATAGTTTGCCTCTGCTAATCCCGAACTCCCAATCCATCCTTCCCCCAACCCCCTTTCCCCTTGGCAACCACAAGTCTGTTCTCTGTGTCTGTGAGTCTGTTTCTGTCTCATAGATAGGTTCATTTGTGTCATATTTTAGATTTCATATGTAAGTGATATCATATGGTATTTGTCTTTGTCTGACTTACTTCACGTAGTGTGATCATCTCTAGGTCCATCCATGTTGCTGCAGATGGCATTATTTCATTCTTTTTTGTGGCTGAGTAGTACATTGTCTATATGTAACACATCATCTTTATCCATTCATCTGTCAGTGGACGTTTAGGTTGCTTCCATGTCTTGGCTATTGTGAATAGTACTGCTGTGAACATTGGGGTGCATGTATCTTTTTGAATTAGACTTTTCATCTTTTCTGGATACATGCCCAGGAGTGGGATTGCTGGATCATATGGCAACTCTATTTTTAGTTTTTTAACTGTTTTTCAAAGTGGCTGCACCAATTTACATTCCCACCAACAAGGTAGGATGAAGGGGTTCGATCTCTTAATTGCAGACTTTTAGAAGGAGAAACAGGACACTTTCCAAAGGACCAGTGATTGCTACTTCTCTGGTCAAATGATGTTTTCACTATCATGCAGCCTCAGGTTTTTTTGTCTTTGTAATAAAGGCAGTGTGTCCCTACTCCTGCACAGGGATCTAAGAAGACCAAAAAAAAAAAGAGAGAGAGAGAAAGAAAAACCCATGAGAGAGACCAAGCATAGGAAATGCCTTCCTTCTTTTCCCTAGGAATCATTATCTTATCTCTTTGGAGTCCACCCTGAGAATCTGTGGATCAAAAGCAGGTGGGAAGGGCTTCCCTGGTGGCACAGTGGTTAAGAATCCGCCTGCCAATGCAGGGGACATGAGTTCGAGCCCTGGTCCAGGAAGATCCCACATGCTGCAGAGCAACTAAGCCCTTGTGCCATAATTACTGAGCCTGTGCTCTAGAGCCTGTGAGCCACAACTACTGAGCCCATGTGCCACAACTACTGAGCCTGTGCTCTAGAGCCCGCAAGCCACAACCACTGAGCCTGCATGCCTAGAGCCCGTGCTCCGCAACAAAGAGAAGCCACCATAATGAGAAGCCTGCGTGCCGCAACTAGAGAAAGCCCGTGTGCAGCAATGAAGACCCAATGCAGCCATAAATAAATAAATAAATAAATTTATTATTTTAAAAAAAAAAACAGGTGGGAGTGGGGAGCTTCCTTCTGCAGCCCCCGTAGGATCACTCAAGAGACCATCACCCCGTATCCTCTGATACCTTCACTCATTGGAAGGTCAAATACGGGTCTGTATTCAAGTAGCCAGAACGTGAACAAACAGCTATTCATACTGGTTTGTACCTGTACAAAAAAAAAAAAAGTGCTCTGTCACTTCCAGAGCAGGAATATTAAAAATTGCCCTCAGGGAAGAGGAAGAAAATGCAAAGCAGATGATATCATAAGGCAGGGTGTAGGCTTGCCCTGGGGAGCGAAGGCTCTCATCAGCTGGGAAGTGGAGCCTCACCCCAGATGGTGGGTGAGTCACAGGAGGTGGCCCAGAGCCCTGCTGGGAGCCCTGGATGAGGGAGGGGGTACACGTGACCAGCTGTGTTTCCTTAGACCCTGCCTTGCCAGTAAGCCTCGGTGTCCTTGTTGTGACCAGGGGATGGCAACTAGGACCTCCTACGGGTTCTGTTGAAATGAAAACGGGTGTAAAATCGCTTTGTGAACTGGAAAGTTCTCCATAAATAAGAGACTTTATGACATACACCGTGAACCCTAGCCCCTTTGCATAAAGGAGCAGTAGTAGCGCACGGGCCGTTTGGAGACTGTGTGTCTGCGGCACTGTGTGTCCAGAGGCTGGCTTAGGTCCGTATTCTGGTCTCAGCCAGAACAGCCCGCCCAGACAGTAGGTTGTGAAATAGATTAAAGGCGACCTGGAGTTCTTCCAGGTGCAGTTGGATGCTGCGCAGAAACCTCCCCTCACGGAAGTCAGCCATTGTGCCCGTCAGGAGCGCAGGCCCGGTGTGGCTGAGCTTTGCCCAGCCTGCTGGGCCTGCCACGCATTTTTTTTTTTTTTTTGCTTCAGTCAAGATCACCAGACCAGAATGGAAAGAAAACCAGGGGCGTCTAAAATAAGTTCCTTCTAACTAGACAATTGTGTGGGTCTCGAATTCTGCATCTGGCAGGATGCGGTTCTCCTTGGGTTATGGGGGTGAAGAGAAGGGGGGCGCCTCTATTTAACAAGGGGTGGGAGCCCCTTGGGGGAAGGTGGGCCGTGTTTCCTCTGTGTGCCAAGTTCATTCAGCTGCCTACGTTTCCTGCCGTGACCTCGTTCCCTGGCTTCCTGTGTTTGAACTTCCTGGGACTTTTCTTGCCTCTGGCATTTTGCATTTACTCTTCCTTTGCCTTGTGCTTCCTTCCACCTTCATCTACCTGGATGGCTCCTCCCTGACGTCAGGGCTTCACCCGAAGGCCATGAGCTCAGCAGGGCACACCTACACACGTACCTGTGCACCTACACATAACCGTATGATTAGTATATCGATATTACAAATAATATATTACATTATAAGTAAGTAATATCAGCATATTTATATATATTTATATACATACATATATAGGCTTGGCTAAAAAGTTCATTCGGGTTTTTCTGTGATAGTGTATAGAAAAACCCGAAGGAACTTTTTGGCCAGCTATATATATATACATATATATATATTTTTTTTTTTTTTTTTTACTATGTTGTACCATTACTTTCAACCCCTAGAATGTAAATTCCACCAGAGTAAGCCCTTTGTTTTATTTATTTATCTATATTTACTTATTGGAGTATGATTGCTTTACAGTGTTGTGTTAGTTTCCGCTGTACAGTGAAGTGAATCAGCTACACGTATACATATATCCCCTCCCTCCCACCTCCCCCACATCCCACCCATCTAGGTCGTCACAGAGCACCAAGCTGAGCTTCCTGTGCTTTATTGCATGTTCCCACTTGCTGTCTGTTTTACACGTGGTAGTGTATATATGTCAATGCTAATCTCCCAGTTCGTCCCACCCTCCCCTTCCCACTGTGGGTCCCCATGTCCCTTCTGTATGCCTGTGTCTGTATCTGCCCTGCAAATGGGTTCCTCTGCACCATTTTCCCAAATTGCACATAAATGCGTTAATATACAATATTTGTTTTTCTGGCTTCACTCAGTATGACAGGCTCAAGGTCCATCCACATCTCTACAAATGACCCAATTTTGTTCCTTTTTATGGCTGAGTAATATTCCATTGTATATATGTACCACATCTTCTTTATCCATTTGTCTGTCAGTGAGCATTTAGGTTGCTTCCATGACCTGGCTATTGTAAATAGTGCTGCAATGAACATTGGGGTACAGGTGTCCTTTTGAATTATGGTTTTCTCAGGGTATGTGCTCAGTAGTGGGATTGCTGGGTCGTATGATAGTTCAATTTTTAGTTTAAGGACCCTCCATATTGTTCTCGGTAGTGGCTGTATCACTTTACATTCCCACTAACAGTGCAAGAGCGTTCCCTTTTCTCCACACCCTCTCCAGCATTTATTGTTTGTAAATTTTTTGATGATGGCCATTCTGACCGGTGTGAGGTGATACCTCATTGTAGTTTTGATTTGCATTTCTCTAATAATTAGTGATGTTGAGCATCTTTTCATGTTCCTCTTGGCCATCTGTATGTCTGCTTTGGTGAAACGTCTATTTAGGTTTTCTGCCCATTTTTTAATTGGGTTGTTTGTTTTTTTGATATTGAGCTCCATGAGCTGTTTATATTTTGGAGATTAATCCTTTGCTGCTTTGTTTGCAAATATTTTCTCCCATTCTGAGGGTTGTCTTTTCGTCTTGTTTATGGTTTCCTTTGCAGTGCAGAAGGTTTTAAGTTTAATTAGGTTCTATTTGTTTATTTTTGTTTTTATTTTCATTACTCTAGGAGGTGGGTCAAAAAGATCTTGCTGTGGTTTATGTCAAAGAGTGTTTTTCCTGTTTTCCTCTAAGAGTTTTACACTGTCTGGTCTTCCATTTAGGTCTTTAATCCATTTTAAGTGTATTTTTGCGTATGGTGTTAGGGAGTGTTCTAATTTTCATTCTTTCACATATAGCTGCCCAGTTTTCCCAGCACCACTTACTGAAGAGGCTGTCTTTTCTCCATTGTATGTTCTTGGATCCTTTGTCATAAATTAAGTGACCATATGTACGTGGGTTTATCTCTGGGCTTTCTATCCTGTTGCATTGTTCTATATTTCTGTTTTTGTGCCATTACCATATTGTCTTGATTACTGTGGCTTTATAGTATAGTTTGAAGGCGGGGAGCCTGATTCCCCCAGCTCTGTTTTTCTTAAGATTGCTTTGTCTATTCAGGGTCTTTTGTGTTTCCATACAAATTGTAAAATATTTTGTTCTAATTATGTGAAGAATGCTATTGGTAATTTTATAGGGATTGCATTGAATATGTAGGTTGCTTTGGGTAGTATAGTCATTTTCACAATATTGATTCTTCCAATCCAAGAACATGGTATATCTCTCCCTCTGTTGGTGTCATCTTTGATTTCCTTCATCAGTGTTTTATAGTTTCTGAGTACAGATCTTTTGCCTCCTTAGGTAGGTTTATTCCTTGGTATTTTATTCTTTTTGTTGCAGTGGTAAATGGGATTGTTTCCTTAATTTCTCTTTCTGATTTTTCATCATTAGTGTATAGGAATGCTAGAGGTTAATTTTGTATCCTGCAACTTTACCAAATTCATTGATTAGCTCTAATAGTTTTCTGGTGGCATCTTTAGGATTTTCTATGTATAGTATCATGTCACCTGCAAACAGTGACAGTTTTGCTTCTTCTTTTCCAATTTGGATTCCTTTTCTTTTTCTTCTCTGATTGTCATGGTTAGGACTTCCGAAACTGTGTTGAATAAGAGTGGCAAGAATGGACATCCTTGTCTTGTTCCTGATATTAGTGGAAACGCTTTCAGTTTTTCACCATTGAGAATAACGTTTGCTGTGGGTTTGTCATATATGGCCTTTATGTTGAGGTAGGTTTCCTCTGTGCCCATTTTCTGGAGAGTTTTTATCATAAATTGGTGCTGAATTTTGTCAAAAGCTTTTTCTCCATCTGTTGAGATGATCATATGGTTTTTATTCCTTAATTTGTTAATATGGTGTATCACATTGATTGATTTGCGTATATTGAAGAATCCTTGCATTCCTGGGATAAATTCCACTTGATCGTGGTGTATGATCCTTTTAATGTGTTGTTGGATTCTGTTTGCTAGTATTTTCTTGAGGATTTTTGCATCTGTGTTCATCAGTGACATTGATCTGTAATTTTTATGTGTATTATAACGTCTAGTTTTGGTATCAGGGTGATGGTGGCCTCGTTGAACAAATTTGGGAGTGTTCCTCCCTCTGCAGGTTTTTGGAAGAGTTTGAGAAGGATAGGTATTAGCTCTTCTCTAAATGTTTGCTAGAATTTGCCTATGAAGCTATCTGGTCCTAGACTTTTGTTTGTTGAAAAAGATTTTTAATTTCAGTTTCAATTTCATTACTTGTGATAGGTCTGTTTATATTTTCTATTTCTTCTTGGTTCAGTCTTGGAAAATTGTACCTTTCCAAGAATTTCTCCCATTTCTTCCAGGTTGTCCATTTTATTGACATATAGTTGTTTGTAGTAGTCTCTGATAATCCTTTGTATTTCTGCAGTGTCAGTTGTGATTGCTATTTTCATTTCTAATTTTATTGATTTGCATCCTCTTCCTTTTTTCTTGATGAGTCTGTCTAAAGGTTAATCAATTTTGTTTCTCTTCTCAAAGAACCAACTTTTAGTTTCATTGATTTTTGCTATTGTTTTCTTCATTTCTATTTCATTTATTTCTGCTCTGATCTTTATGATTTCTTTCCTTCTACTGACTTTGGGTTTTCTTTGTTCTTTTTTTTTATAGTTGCTTTAGGTGTAAGGTTAGATTGTTTGAGATTTTTCTTGTTTCTTTGGTGAGATTGAATTGCTATAAACTTCCCTCTTAGAACTGTTTTTTTTGCGTCCCACAGGTTTTGGGTCATCGTGTTTTCATTGTCATTTGTGTCTATGTATGTTTTTATTTCCTTTTTGATTTCTTCAGTGATCTCTTGGTTATTTAGTAGTTCACTGTTTAGCCTCCATGTATTTGTGTTATTTACAGTTTTTTCCCTGTAATTGATTTCTAATCTCACAGCATTGTGGTCAGAAAAGATGCTTGATATGTTTTCAGTTTTCTTAAATTTTCCGAGGCTTGCTTTGTGACCCAAGATGTGATCTATCCTGGAGAATGTTCTGTGTGCACTTGAGAGGAAAGTGTATTCTGCCACTTTCAGGTGGAATGTCCTATAAATATCAATTAAGTCTATCTGGTCTATTGTGTCATTTAAATCTTGTGTTTCCTTATTAATTTTCTGTCTGGATGATCTGTCCATTGGTGTAAGTGGGGTGTTAAAGTCCCCCACTATTATTGTGTTACTGTCAGTTTC
This sequence comes from Phocoena phocoena, assembly GCF_963924675.1. Lineage (NCBI taxonomy): Eukaryota > Metazoa > Chordata > Mammalia > Artiodactyla > Phocoenidae > Phocoena > Phocoena phocoena. The sequence continues at coordinate 166,522,650 of NC_089220.1, forward strand.
CCCTTTTATAGCTGTTAGCATTTGCCTTATGTATTGAGGTGCTCCTATATTGGGTGCATATATATTTATAATTGTTATAGCTTCTTCTTGGATTGATCCCTTGATCATTATGTAGTGTCCTTCCTTGTCTCTTGTTAACATTCTTTATTTTAAAGTCTGTTTTATCTGGTATGAGTATTGCTATTCCTGCTTTCTTTTGATTTCCATTTGCATGGAGTATCTCTTTCCATCCCCTCACTTTCAGTCTGTATGTGTTCCTAGGTCTGAAGTGGATTTCTTGTAGACAGCATACATATGGGTCTTGTTTTTATATCCATTCAGCCAGTCTGTGTCTTTTGGTTGGAGCATTTAATCCATTTACAGTCAAGGTAGTTTTCTATATGTATGTTCCTATTACCATTTTCTTAATTGTTTTGGGTTTGTTTTTGTGGGTCCTTTTCTTCTCTTGTGTTCCTGCCTAGGGAGGTTCCTTTAGCATTTGTTGTAAAGCTGGTTTGGTGGTGCTGAATTCTTTTTGCTGAACTTTTGCTTGTATGTAAAGCTTTTGATTTCTCCATCTGAATGAGATCCTTGCCAGGTAGAGTAATCTTGATTGTAGGTTTTTCTTTCATCTCTTTAAGTATATCCTGCCACTCCCTTCTGGCCTGCAGAGTTTCTGCTGAAAAATCAGCTGATAACCTTATGGGGAGTCCCATGTATGTTATTTTTTGCTTTTCCCTTGCTGCTTTTAATATTTTTTCTTTGAATTTAATTTTTGATAGTTTGATTAACATGTGTCTTGGAGTGTTTCTCCTTGGTTTTATCCTGTATGGGACTCTCTGTGCTTCCTGGACTTGGTTGGGTATTCCCTTTCCCACTTAAGGAAGTTTTCGACTATAATCTCTTCAGATATTTTCTCAGACCCTTTCTTTTTCTCTTCTTCTTCTGGGACCCCTATAATTCGAATGTTGGTACGTTTAGTGTTGTCCCAGAGATCTCTGAGATTCTCTTCAATTCTTTTCATTCTTTTTTCTTTATTCTGCTCCTCGGCAGTTATTTCCACCTTACTGTCTTCCAGCCAACTTATTCGTTCTTCTCCCTCAGTTATTCTGTTATTGATTCCTTCTAGTGTATTTTTCAGTTCAGTTATTGTATTGTTCATCTCTGTTTGTTCTTTAATTCTTCTAGATCTTTGTCAAACATTTCTTGTATTTTCTCGATCCGTGCCTCCATCTTTTCCCAAGATTCTGGATCATCTTTACTATCATTACTTTGAATTCTTGTTCAGGTAGGTTGCCTATTTCCTCTTCATTTATTTGGTCTTGTAGGTTTTCACCTTGCTCTTTCATCTGTAACATATTTTTTTGTCATCTCGGGTTTTGTTTTTTTTTTTAATGGGTGGGATTCTGTTTCTGTCTTCCTGGTTGTTTGGCCTGAGGCTTCCCGCACTGGAGTTTGTAGGCTGTTGGGTAGAGCCGGGTCTTGGTGCTGAGATGAGGACCTATGGGAGATCTCACTCTGATGAATATTCCCTGGGGTCTGAGGTTCTTTGTTAGTCCAGTGGTCCTGACTCAGAGCTCCCACCACAGGAGCTCAGGCCCGACCCCCGGCTTGTGAACCAAGATCCTGCAAGCTGTGCAGGGTGGCAAAAAAAAAAAAAAAGGAGCAGAATAATAACAGAGTAAAAAATAAAATAAGATGAGAAAACTAACAGATGTGTTAGAAAAAATAAAAATATAGGTGAAACAACAGCCAGAAGGTAAAACAGAACCACAGTAGCATACACACAAAAAACAAACAGCTGGAAAAGGCCTTGGCTGTGGGAGGCGGGGCTTAGGCTGGGGCAGGGTCTAGGTTTAGAACCCGCATGATCGGGAAAGGCCCTGGGGTGGGGGGGGGCTTAGGGTCAGCACGGCTGGAGGGGCCCAGGAACGCCTCTGGCCTCGAAGGCCAGAGGAGCAGGCCCAGGACCCCAGCAGGCTTTCTGGGCCCGAGTGGGCGGGGGAAACACTAGGTGCATTCCCCCCAGCCTCTGATTCCGGAGGCTCCTTTCCCGTTCGTCTCTCCTCTTCTCATTGCCCGCCCCACCCGCCCCATGACCCGTGCAGCTGGAGGGGGCCCTGAAAGGCAGGGGACCAGGCCTGGAAGCCCAGCAGGCTTCCCAGGGCCCAGGTGGGTGGGGGAAACTAGCCGCATCTCCCCCGATCCTCCGATCCTGGAGGGCCCCTCCCTGTCTGCCCCTCCTCCTCTTCTCCCCCTCCCTACACCCCTAGGACCAGCATGGCTGGAGAGGGCCCCAGAAGGTGGAGAACCCAGCCCAGGACCCAGCAGGCCTCCCGGGGCCTGATTGGGCAGGGGAAATGCTAGCTGCACTCTCCCCTGATCCTCCGAGCCCCCGAGGGTCCCTCCAGGTGTGGGAACCCCTCCCCTCTCCCAGCCACCCCTCAGGGGCACTGGTCCCATCCGGCCTCCACTTTTCCTCTTACCCAGTCGCTCGGGGGCTCCTCCTGTCTCCTTGAGTGTCGAGGTCCCCCACCAGCATCTGGCAGGTGCCCTAGTTGTGGGGAGACGTAAACTCCGTGTCCTCCCACTCCACCACCTTGACTCCACCAAGCCCTTTGTTTTATTCACCACTAATGCCCCAGCAGTTAGAATTGTGTCTGGCATAGTTGATGCCAGAAAAATCATTGCTGAATGAATGAACTTGAAGGGATAAAAGGAAGCCTTATGTGTCCATCAGGTTTTGCCTGTTATGATGTGCTTGTGCATGTATTTTCTCCTTTGCCCTCCTTCCCCATGTCACTGTAGGAGGACAGCCCTGTGGGACAGCTAAGGCAGTTGTTCTCCTAGTTTGATGGTTGAGGAAACTGAGACTCAGAGACATGCAGTGATTTATGAGCACTGATTTGTATCTCCCCTTGAGTGTCTGTTGGCCAACTCAGCATGTCCAAAAATGAACTCCTCTCTTCCCATCTCGGGTATGACTACTTCTTTCATCCATTACTTGGGCCAAAAGCCTTGGTGTCTTATTGACGCTGTCTCTCACATTCCACACGGGACAGTAGAGGATGCTCTCGGAGCTGTATCCGAAGATGCCCAGACTCCAGCCCTTGCTCTCGACCTCACTGCCACCACGCCAGTCAGTTTCTTCTCATCTGTTCTGCTCCTCACTTATTCAGGGGCAAAGTCATACCAGCAGAGGGACAGCAAGGCTGAGAGAGAGGTCAGGACAGTGGAGAGTATGTGAGGGGATCTCCCAGGTAAGGAGCAGGAAAATTAAAAGGAATTCCCACACAGTATTGATGGCTGGCAGTGAAGGAGGTAAGGCCAGCCTGCAGGCAAAGAGCTGGTTTGTGTGAATGGGAACAGAAGACAACCAAAGATTGCTGTTCTTAAAGGGGATTTTGGAGTTTCAGATCTAGAACGTAAAACTGTATCAAGTAAGAATTTAAGGTCAGAGAATGTCTGAAGAAGAGCTTGGGGATCTTAGTGCCAAATTTCTGAAAGGGTTATTGGTGCGAATGTTGAAGCTCTCAAAGGTCATGGCCTGGGGTGTGGCAGCCAGGAGGCCAACTTCCTGTGCTGAGGTCATCCAGGGATGTGTGGGAATTTCCTGGATGCTGGTAGGGAACTTCAGGATGAGTAATTCAGAACCCAGAAGCAGGGGAGATGTTGAGGGTTTGGACAGATGATGGATTGAAGTGGCAATGGGAAGATAGAACAGCCCTGGTCTCCTTTCTCCATGAGCAGAGGGCAGGGGGAGAGACAGCAGCCTTCAAGGTCAGGGTTATAGATGATATTTCTTCATGAGCCTCTGTGTGCTCCGTCCTCCTCTAAGGACTGAGGATGCCAGAAAAGGTGCGAGATGTGGTTGTTATCCCCAAGGAGCATGCAGTGGTACCCAGGCACTACTGTTGCCTACGAAATATTAAGAGGTACGTGTCATTGTAGCCCCGTTGCAATTACCACTAACTCTGTTAATATCTCCTCAATAAATCTAGGTGTTTCCATGAGAAGTTAAATTTATTGGGCATTTTTAGAAGAATGTCCTTAGTTATCAGCTCTTTCACCAATAGGTTCCCTTTGGGCAGAAATAGAAAGCTCATGGCTCAGAGTCCTCCTTAAAGCTTTACCACAAATTCAGATCATTTGAATTCCAGTACTCTGTTGAATTCATCTAAAAACAGTGTCTTCAATTACTCTGGATTTTTTTCCCTCATAGCAAAGAACTGGGGCATGAACAAACAAGGGCATGGCCTAGCTTTCAACCTGTTCACTATTCAAGTTCTGGGGAAAACGCCTTCGGCACTGCCAAGACGAAAGGGTTTTAAGTCACTTAGATTGTTCCTAGAAAAAAAATTGACTTTGTGAAAGGCAGGCATTGCTTAAGAATTATGATACTTGCCACGTCCACAGCAGCTCACATGGTATCTAGCACATATTAAGTGCTCAGAAATGTTTGTTGATGACTCATTGACCATTTATCACTTTCTGAAGGGGAGAGAGGTGACAGGGAATGAGCAGGAACCAGAAAAATAATTACAAAATATTAGAACTAGAAGGGAATGATGGACCACCTAGCAAGTACTCTCAGAAAGCCAGCCCTGGTTACTATAGTGGTTGCTGACTATCCTGTACCACTATGTTCCAAAGTTAGTAACTGGTTACAAAGGTGAATGCGGACTTGGGACCTCATCACATCAGCTTGGTTGGCTGGTGTCAGCCAGCTCCCAGCACTTTGGGATATTTCAAAACATTTCCTTAGGGGTTTATTATAGGGGAATTCCTTTCTCACACTACTTGTTTTTTAATAGCCATTCATTTACGTAGATACACAAAGACTTAATTCAGGCTTAAGGAGGCCTCAGTCAGTCCAAAGACAAGTCCCCAGTCAAAAAACATTGAAAGTGAAAACTTAAATCAAAGTCGTATGAGTGGACTCACTGGCTAAAAATATCTCCCCAAATGCAGGTTTTTTTTTCCTTCCCTGGACTCTGCAGACAGAGAGCAGACCACGAGCAGACTGGGTTTTGCTTCACCTTCACAGGCAGACATGGGGCTCGCAGGAAAGCTGGTTGTAGCAACAGGAATTTAATACTGGGATCAGCACGTTCTCTGGATTGGATTTGAATTTTTTGTTAATATTATGCTTGGACCCCGAGAAAATGCATTCAGCCAGCCCGACTTATGACACTAAATGACTAGTTAACCATACATACTAATCACATAAATATGGTTTATGGAATGATATAAAGTGGTTTCTGAAATCACTTTTAAACCGTCTTTTCAACAGTAATTGTACCTGCCCTGGAATACCTTAAACCAAGCGATACTGGCAACAATTAACTGAAGCATCTTTACTCTTCTGATTATCGTACAGAATTGCCACTGCAGTAAAATGACAGGGTTGTTTTAATTTCTCTTCTTCCACTGCATTTCTCTTTTTTCCCCTTTCCCATTAAAACATACTTCATAACATTTCATCATGGGAGAAGTCTGCCTGAGTTTCCAGTTGCTGAAATTTAGTTAAACCATAAAATTGTTTCCAGATTACCAACCATGAAATGGAAGGACAATCTTATTTATGAATTTATAAATCAGATAATCTCCCTCAAATGAGTCCTGAAACCAGAAACACTTTGATGATTAAACAGGAGGGAAAAAGTTTTCTCATTACCATGTGTCAAAAGAATTGTATTTCTGTGAAGTGGATTTGGCCAAGACGGTGGAACACGCATGTGCGATCCATGTGCACAGCGCCTGGGGCATGCACTGTTTCCTGAGCAGGGGGAGAGAATCGCTCTCCCTTGACCGTCAAGCTCAAGTGTACTGAACTCTCAAGGTTCTGACAGATCATGTCTCCTTCCTGGTGACCCCACTGGTGACATAGCCTGGAGGAGGCCACCCAAGGAGCATCCAGTCCTGTCCTCACAGATACAAAAAGGAGAACAAGTGTGTGGATATCTGGACTAAATGCAGGGCTTTTGCTCTACAGCATCCAGACCCTCATCCTATGTCAACGTCATCCCTGGAGTCAGGAGAGTGGGGCGCCGTTTGGGGGTTTTCTTTCTCTGCATCCTAAAACCGTTGTCTAGGGGAAGATGGGTGAGAAGCCAAGTACCTACTGAGCCAAGGAGGATGCCAAAGGCACGTACGAAGCCCTGTGGACACCCCTCTGAGAGGACCCACCTGTGCTGAACCATTCGGCAGTTCTCACCATGGTGATGAATCTGTTGACGGTCAATGTCTTGAATCTGGAATGATTCTAGTGCTTTGTTTCAGTTTTTAATGCTGCTGCCCTCCTTTGTTAGAAATGAAAGCTGGTGACCAGAGAGGGACCAGAGAGTACACTGATTTAGCCCTAATCAGGACCGTGCCTAGGCCAGCACTGGAATCCATCTGCCGTTTCTCTCCCACCAGACTCCTGCTTATTCTCTGCATCTGTGGACTTACCTACTGTTTACATCTCTTAATGTGATTGTCTCTTGAGTGTAGTCAGTCTCCGCACCTTCGTATCCTGCACTACAGCTTCACAGAACCCGTTAAGCCTCTTCCTAACCAAAGCTGTCTAGACCCTAAGAATGTCCTGCCATTTTAAAAGAAATGAAATCCTTTGCATTTGCCTAGGATTGAATAAGAGCGTTAAACTCGTACATCTCGGGGTAGCTCTCCGCCACTCTTAGGGTCTTGAGTTTGGCTTCCAGCATTACTGTGGGAAGAATGGGGGTTCTGGACAACTTCTACCTGGAACTCAGCAGGTCCTCCCAGAAGTGGTCCATTTCCCAAGAGCTCATTTGGGTGAGTCCGTACCCCCGACACATGGAGACCAGCCACCACCCCATCGTTTCCGAGCTGCCATGCAACTTGGGTCTGATAAACTTGGGATCTCCCATGGGTATTTACTAACCTGCTCTCGTGAGTGGAATTTCTTACTTATTTTTCTCTTTGGCAATGCACTGCTTAATGGCAGGCAGGCCGCCAAGAATACACGTATAACTGAAAATGCTCAGCGACTCAGAGGTTCAGCGTTCACAGCTATGCCTGAAAACACTTGGAAAGTCATTCCGGGTAGATGCGTATCTCTTCTCACTGTTTGAGATTTCTTCTTTCCACGCTATTAGAACAAAGAGATCATGCTATGAATACTTAGTTTTCCCCCCAGTGGGTTGACAACCATTAACTCTCCAGACTGCACGACTTACATCCAAGAAACTCAGTATTGTGACACAACCATCCATTTTAAACTAAAGAAAATGCATGGAATTCTGAAGTCAGAAGCTTGCGATTGTGAAATGAATCTCAATGGGTTTTTTTTACGGCACTAAGAGTTATATTCCAAAGGCAAAACGCAAGACCAAAAAGTTGTGTGTGAACAAAATTACCCTTGAAAGTCCTCTTGATTGCCATGAAGTTCAAGATACAGATACAGCGTCTCTCGTGAAGTCCAGCATATCAGTTATTTTGTTCTAGTGAAAGAACAGACCACCATGACTTTTTCTGCTGGGTACCAGGTAAAGTAGTTGGCTTGTACTTAAAAGCCACAGGGTCTGAAAGTGCTGTTTGTAGCCCAGGAATCATCACCATTGCTCATACTACAAGAGGCCCATGGGACTGAGACCCCCCGTGAAGAATGGGGTGCCTTTTCTGTCTCAGGCTGGGACTAGACACTTGCTGATGGGATACAATGGCAGTCCAGGTGTCCACACTGTTCTAACTCTTCTCCCTTCTCTCTCTTATTGTCTTGAACTACCAAGTAGGTATAACTGAATTCACATGCCAGTGCGTGTGGGATGGCTGTCCTTAGCAGAGGTCACTCTGTGGTGGTGATTTGATAATGTGTTGGGAATACTGGTAATAGTTCCCTGGCACTGCCACTGTCTGACGTACAGAAACGTGAGCCAGTTTCAAAAGCTACATGAATTGTGCATAGCACCGGAGGGCCCTGAACAGAGAGGTGTAGCATCTGTGCATAATATCAAAATTGGGAAGAGTTTTTATTTAGGTCTTGAGATAACCAAGTTGTTAGGGGTATTTGTTTTCCTGCTTGATCCTGTAAAAGCCCCCAGGTTCCTGTGACATTGAGTTGAGGACCCTCTACCCTCAAGGAAGACATTGATGTCAAGCACACTTTTCCGTGTTCGTAAGAGACATTCGCTTTGTGTTGCTCTTGGGCTTTACAACAAGTTTTACTCCAAACACACAACGAACATCTCCATCATTTACACCAAAGTCAGTCAGCAGCCTCCCAGCTGCGGGGAGGAACACAGCTCAGAAGTGGCCTAGGGTCCCCCTGGTGCAGAGGCCAAATAGTAAAAGAAGGGCAGAAAGGTTCAAAAACACAAAGATGCACAAAGAGAATTATTTCCAAGCTTTTCCGTTTTCCATGAGGCCTCTACTGGTCTGTCCAGTGTCTTTTCAGTAAGGTCATCGGGTTAATACTAAACTGTGTCCATCAAATCTTGAGCTCAGTGGGAATTCGCAGGCTCGGTAGCTTCCCCAAGCCAGGTTGGGGGGAACTTTGGAGGCCTGCTGAGTGGAACTTTTATAACCCCCAGATGGTCATTCACGTAGACAAACCAGTCTGAAAGTCAACATAAGCTTTAACAAACAATTCTCTTGTTTTACAGAGAGAGGATGCAAGCCATGGAGAAACAGATTGCCAGTTTAACTGGCCTTGTTCAGTCTGCGCTTTTTAAAGGGCCCCTTACAAGTAATAGCAAAGATGCATCTAGGTAAAAACAAACAAAAAAAAAAGCAAACCAATTCAAAGTAATTCAATCTGTTTCTCTTTAATGATTAAGACCATTCATTCATTCCAATCGTTTTCTTGTAATCATTTCAAGGCTGAAAATACCCGCATCTCTATGAATCATGGTTTGTTTGCTTGTCTATTTCTGGTAATTCTTTGGCCCAAGAAGGGTAAATGGGCTTCCCAGTGCATGTGGCTTCATGGACCACTGTGCAGTGCCTGCCGCCGCCATCCACGTGTATCCACATCCTCCGTCATCTGAGGGCCATGAGCGTGCTTCAGCTGTACACCTGGGAAGCCTTTTCCATCCCGGCCAGTAGTGGTGCTGACGCTGAAATACCTTCATTGCTTAAAACCCTCACTAGCTGCTGCTGATTGCTTAGAGTAGTGAATGGAAGCTGGGGGGGAAACGCATTTGGGAAACCGGATCGCTGACTCTCTTTTTCTTTCCTTTAGCGAGAAAATGATGAAAACCGCAGCCAATAAGAACCACACAGATGGTGCAGGTGAGTGTCCTCCAGACGGGCAGGAGGCCTGGAGGGTGCCTTTGATGAGCCTGGTTTGCTTCCAGACGTATTAACCTCTCCCCAAGTCACCTATATGATGCAACTTCAGAGGATTCTGGGGTGACTCCCTACACCACCCCTTCCCTGCTTCATGCTGAAATTCCAGATGAGTCATTAGTCCTCTCCCTTCAGTCTTCATTCATTTATTCATTTATGAGGCCATATATCCAACAAATGCTTATATGCCTGATACTGGACCAGGGCAGTGGACATCACTAGGACAAGGCTCCCTGCTCCCTAATCCGATGCAGAAAATGGATCTGGGACAGGTCATTATATGTGTGCTGAGTGTTAAGAAAAAGTGCAGGATGAATGTTTACCCAACAGAGCTGGCCTCAACCAAGGCCATTTCCCTGAGGAAGTAAAACAAACTGAGGCCGAAAGGATGAGGACAGAAGGAAAGAGCCATTCAAGTAGAGAGCAAAGCATGTACAGGTGCTGTGGTGAGGAATTTAGATACTATTCTAAGTGCAGAGGGAAGGCAGTGGAAGGTTCTACAGTGGAGAAGGGCCTCAGCCCAGCTGCAGGATGTGACCGGATGAGAAGGAGGCATGAGCTGATAGGGAGCCCCCATGGGTCAAGGCAGGAGAAAGAGGCGTGCTTGGACCAGGGCCTGCTTTCAAATGCCAGCATCCCCTCAAAGAGGCCCCGGTTATAGCCCCTGTGCCCTTTACTAGTATCCAGGTGTATTTGATGTCCATCTTATCCTGCAGACTCAAGGTGGGCCTCTCTCAAGAATATGAAGTCTTCCCTTCCCTTGGGTTAGAAATAGAAATCGTCACCAGGGACATGCTTGGCTACTGAATTACTCAGAAAGCATGTGGCAAGTTGGGTGAAACCCCTAATTTGGAGGAAGCCCCACAGAGTGTAGTGCCACACGGTAGAGTGGACAGAACTGGGGACTTCAGTTGAGACGTCTATTGGTCCTGGTTCCGCTCCAGCCAAGTTCAGGCCCTTCAGCCGTAAAGCCAGCAGGGCTGCTCTTCCAGCATTCCAAGTCCTCATGGGATTGGTTGGTTTACTGAGAAATCAGTCAGTGACCTTGGTGGCAGCCAGAGACTCGTTTCATGGAAATTTCATAGCAACTGCCAGGTTGCTTTGGAGATATTTATTCATCTATTTTCTGATCTATTATGAACCTACAGAAGAAAAGGCGCTTACTGAACTCGTAGAAACAGCAGAAGGGTGGTTGCCGGGGGTGGGGGACATGGGAGATGTTGGTCAAAAAGTACCAACTTCCAGTTAGAAGATGAATAAGTTCTAAGGTAAAGCATGGTGATTGTAGATAACAGTGTTGAACTATATACTTGAAAGTTGCCAAGAGAATAGGTCTTAAATGTTCTCACCCCAAGAAAGACATGGTAATTATGTGACAGGATGGGCGAGTTAGATAATAATCATATGGCAATATGTAAGTGTATCAAATCAACACAACGTACACCTTAAAGTTGTACAGTGTTACAAGTGTCACATGTCAATTATAACTAATGAAGTTGGGGGGTTGGGAGGGGGAAGCTACCAAACACTAAAACATCTTACTCCTCTGGATTCTATTCTAGAAATTATTCCTGTCCAGTACCATCGTTCTAATCGATATGTACATGCTGTTTTGTATTCTTCTTTATTCCTTTTCCCTTTTGGTAAAATAATAATTAATAGTAATAATAGGAAGCATTTAGTGAAGTTTCCTATGTACCGGGCACTGTTCTAAGTGCTTTTCTGACCTGAACTTGTTACCCCCTGACGCAGCTTCATGGGATAGGTACCCTCGTGATTCCCGTGTTCCAGATGACGACACTGAACACACATCCATACACACGTGACACACGTCAGCGTGCTCCACCAAGCATGACATGATATCTCATGACATGATACCTCATCCTTTTGTGTTAAGGTGCCCCAGTCCCTTTAAAGAAATGTAGGTTGCTTCATTTCTTCGTTTTGAAAAAGTTTGCAAATGTCTTTTTTGAAGCATGGGGGAGGGAGCAGGTGTCATTTCTTTGGGATGCATTTCCCAGAGTGGAGTTAATAAAGCCAAAGGGACAAACAGCTCAGTGGCACTGGTGACACATGCCAGTTCTCTCTTCTGAAAGGCTGGGCCAATTTTCGATGCCACTGGTAACACACACGTGGGTTTGCTCCCCTGCGTCTCTGCCGAGGTTGGTCTTTCTCATTCTAATCTGTCAGGGCTACATGTGGTCCACAGGGCTTTCGTTGCCATAGCAGCCTTGTACGGCGTGCAAAATACGTTCTTCCAGAATCCTACGAAGTTAGCGACGAGAAGTATTATCCCTGTTCTGTAGACAAGTACACGGAATTATGTAGTAAGTCAAGGAAGCTCATTTGGCCAAGGGTACATGAAAAAGGGAAACCCAGACTTGCTGTTACTTTAGGAATATTTGGTTGACCGTGGGTATAAGAGAACAGAAGGAACTTCCCATTTCACAGTCATAGCCTGTGTTTTATAGTGTATTATATCATTTAAACACATAACCCTGTAAAGAAGATGTTAGCTGTGGAGCTACTAAGATTCGCAGCCAGTCTGGCCAACCCCAAACCCATTAAATTCCCATCAAATGTGTACTTAATAAGATTTATATTAAGATATACCTGACTGAAGTAAGTTACCTAAGAGCGGACTTGGTAGGAGGAAGAAGAGGCTGTTGCCTGGAGAGGGTGAGGTGCAGGGAAGGGAGGTTCTGAGGATAAACTACCTGCTGACTCTCCTCCCTAGACTAGAATGTGACCACCCCACATTGTGGGTTCGGAGAGCGGGTCCCAGGTCCCGTGACTAATCTGAAGCGGAACTCATTTACCACTCGGGGTTCCCACCCACCAGATCAGCTCCATCCGTAGATTTTGGGGCACCTGCCTATAGCTCTCAGCCTGTCACCACTGCCACCTGCTGCCACTCCAGGTGGGGCTCCTCCCCCTCACTCTGCTTAGAGAAATAATCACAGCCAGGGCTTCCCTGGTGGCACAGTGGCTAAGAATCCGCCTGCCAGTGCAGGGGACCCCGGGTTCGAGCCCTGGTCCAGGAAGATCCCACATGCCTCAGAGCAACTAAGCCCGTGCACCACAACTACTGAGCCTGTGCCCTAGAGCCCGCGAGCCACAACTACTGAGCCTGCGTGCCACAACTACTGAGGCCCACGTGCCTAGAGACCATGCCCCGCAACAAGAGAAGCCACTGCAGTGAGAAGCCCGCACACCGCAACGAAGAGTAGCCTCCACTCACCGCAACTAGAGAAAGCCTGTGCGCAGCAACGAAGACCCAACACAGCCAAAAATAAACTAAATTTCTTTAAAAATTTAAAAAAATAATCACAGTGGGGTCCTTCTGTGCCAGACACCAGGCGGAGCAGTTTATGTGTTAATTCCATCATCCTGCACAATCACCCTTACAACCATTTTACAGATGAGGAAACTGAGGGAGAGAGAGAGGGGTTAAGTCAGTTGCCCAAGGTCACACAACTAGGAAGTGGGTGCTGAGAATGACTTCCAGGTTTCTGGTTTAAATACTTGAGTGAATAATAGTGCCATTGGCTAAAATGAGTTCAAAAGAGATTTGGGGGAAATAAGTAGAAATAATAAATTCAACCTGCTTGTGGAAAAGTCCTGTAGCAGCACGAAGGTATGGGGACGGGGCTGTAAAGAGAGTCGTGTGCTGGAGGCAAAGATGTGGAGGACGTTGGCGGGTGGCGTTGTGGAAGTGACCTCCCTTGAAGTCATGTCCCGTGAGAGAAGAAGCAGGCCAGGATTCAGAAGGTTGGCCGAGGAAGAAATTAGGAAAGAGGCTGGCCAAGATGGGCTGTGGAGAGGGAAGAAGACGAGGGAAAGGAAAGTTTCAGTTATTGAGAAGGAAAGGAGTGACTGACAAAGCCCAGCATCACATCAGGGGGCCATCATGGCAACCCAGCGTCTGTTGGATTGACAGCTGACCACTGGCCACCTTCTAAAGGGCCAGTGCAGTGAATGATGGAGTTGGAAACCGGATTTAGTGGATTAAGAGGTTATAGATGAGGAAATTTTACACATGAGCATAGGTTCCATAAAGAAACTCGGTTGTGAAAGACATATTTTAAACCCGTTATCGGTACTCAATTCTCGCAGGAGGCACGTAAACTTGAGCCTCTCCTCCACGGAGGATGTCGGCAAGGTGCAACGGTGACCTCAGAATATACGAGGAGAAGCACGATTGTTGAAGGAATATGTGCCGTCATTTGGCTGAGGAATTAGCAGGATGGTTCTCATTACCGACCAGGAGTAGCTGGCTAGCACAGTGTCATTTTTGTTGGAGAAACACCTTGAGGGTGTCATCATTTGTACAGATGAAGTTGTGTGGTGAGGGTAGGTGGGTGTGGGTGCACGCGTGCATGCGTGTACACACGCACCTGTGCCTGAGAATGTGGAGTGATGATAAAGTAACCTGAGTCTTAAAGGAGAACTTCCAGTTCATTGTCACCCCCTCAGAATACTTGTTCTTGAAGGTGCTGTGTTAACTCAGACAGGCTGCTGTTACTGGAAATGTTACTGGATGTTCTTGCACTGAGGACCTTCACAGTTAGGGAACCCTCTTTGGAATAACTACAGACATGGCAGATCTTGCTCTTTCGAGGGTGATGTTGATCTGGGGGATGGTCAAAAGTCGGTCAGAGTCATGACTGGTGATGACGCAAGTGGCTAGTTGGGCTCATAAAGATAACAAAAATCTCACCGTCTGGTCTGCTGGGTCTCCTCTGTAAATCCTTCAAATGCTTTCCCACGTGTTCCCCCGACTCTCCAAGGGGGCCACGAGAGCTGGGAGACCAGTTCTGTTGGGACGGGCACCCAGGGGTGAGGAATTTGGTGCTCCGTCAGCTCTCCGTTGGCACTGCTGAGGCCACGCAAGTAAGAGGACGGTTTCGAGGCACCTCCTTGCTCACTGGCACACCGTCCATAGCCGTGGCAGCAGCTTGCGGGGCTGTGCAATCTGGGGAAGGAGAGGTTTCCACGGCTGTTGAGCCTAGATGGAAAGAGAGGCCGCTGTGCTCTGAGCGCTCCAGGTACACAGAGCAGCGAGAGGTTCTGCCGTGCAAGGCCGGCCTGGACTAAGCAAACCTTCCACTTTGTCCCTTACAGGAAAGAGAGCCGAACAGCCCCTTCAGGTGTGAGTGCGTTGTGTTGTGTGTCTGTGTGTTGTGGATTCCTTGTCTACTCTCTACTTGAAGCCTCTTCCACAGAATTGCATTGTCCTAAAAAGGAAGTAGCATCTCCTTTTGATGCGCGCACCTTGCCGATCCTGTGAGTGCTACTCGGGGTGCTTTGGGGGACATTTTTAAAACAGACTTGGTCAAAGCAGGCCCTTCCCAGATGGGCTTAGGAACTACGTGAGGATGATTTAAATTGCATTCAGGGAGCAGAAGTTTATGGCAGCAACTAAACTGTTGAGGAAGAGTTTCTCTCTGCTGCCTTTTTTTTGGATTCTTCTCCTCAAGAATATTCGCGTCATGCCTGATTTTCTCACTAAAGGAGGTGTACGCAGAGGTCCTGCTTCCTTGGGGCTGGAAACCCGAAGGGAGTACCCAGTTCCTATTAGTTTCCCCTTGGTGATCGGCCAAATCTCTGCCCAGAACTAAGTGGGTGTTCTTGGGATACATCTGCCTGTAGGGAATAGTGATAGTAAGCAGCCTGTGTTAGGGCCCAGAGTTTTAAGTTATTTTTTCTATTATAAAATTATAGGGAATTCCCTCGTGGTCTAGTGGTTAAGACTCCGTGCTACCACTGCAGGCGGCATGGGTTTGATCCCTGGTCTGGGAAATAAGATCCCACAAGCCATGCGATGCAGCCCCCCGCCAAAAAAATTATAGATATTCACTATGCAAATTTTAAAATACAAAAAGTGGTGATATCAAAAATAGAAAACTCACAGAATACCACCAGCTAAAGTTACTGTTACCACTTTGTTATATGTACATCTGTCTTTTTTCTGTGCAAACCCGTGTGTTTAAAGAAGACACACGGATAGACAGACAGCTAGGTTCCTTAATATGGCATCGTGCTGTACATACCGCTCTGTGATCTCCCTTCCTATAGCACCAAACTTCTAGAACATGACTACAGACTACACCCTATAACATTGCATGCACGTTCCTTAATTTATTGAAATTCGATTCCCTCTTTTTGCCCTTCAGAGAACCAGTGTCATTTTTTACGATTCTTTTCATCATGAAGGAAATGGGCATTTTCAGAGTTACCAGTAGTCTGTTGGGATGGGACTTGAAGCTTAGACTTTCCTTCCTGGCATTCTCAGGGACTTTGCTGCTCTTTTCTCCTAGGAACTCCCCAGGTTTCCGGCGGGAAGCCTCTTGGCGCCCTGGAGTCCTCGGGGCCACCCAGCCAGCTCCCGCCTGCTGGCACCTCCGCCGCCCACATGAGCCTGCTCGACATGAAGAGGAGTGTGGCCGAACTCAGGCTCCAGCTGCAGCAGATGCGACAGCTCCAGGTACAGACCGTGTTCCCTGTGGATGGTGTCCTCCGACTTAATGGCCCACAGTCAGCTTCCTCCTCCTCCCATCCGCCTCCTTCCACATCCCTGGCCCCACGGCACCTTCTCGGGGTTCTTTCCACCATCCTTTCTAGGGATAACTGAGGACCGGGGTGCAGGCGCCGTTCCGCAGGGGTCTCCTCTCCCACACACATGATCTTGGTCTAGAGCCTTCCACTGCAGTGGTAGTCTGTAGCCACTTCTTTAAGCTGGGTGTGCTTTTACACATGAAAAAAGCATTAAGCCTGTGCTTTTTGGAGGAGAGCTGAAAGCAGAAGAGCCCGTGGAGCGTTCTAGCAGCCAGTTACGACTTCCTGCTTCACAGCGTTGGGCTCTTGCTCTTCCCCACTGAGCATGTGCAAAGGTGCTGCGGGCAGCTCAGGTGTTTCGCAAGGAGCTGTGATGCATTTAGAAATAGGAGTTCAGACCGGAGGGTGAATTCATAAGGAAAAGGAGCCATCGTGGATGACTTGAGAAAAACATCTGCATTTTATCTGGGTAGTATGTGTGCGCCACAATATTCTCCTTACTCGTTCCTGCTGTTAGGAATATATGCGCTACACGGGAATCAAAGGGCAGGGAAAATGACCCTTCGTGTCACGAGTCTTGGCGAACAAATCCCATAAATCTGACGAGGCAGGGCGATAAGGAACTGGGAGGGTGGACCTTTGTGAGGTCATCTGTCTGCTCCACGGAGGAGCCTCACGTCTCTCTGCCCTTGGTGGCAGGTTGGTGAATGTGCACGTAGTACTGGCTTAGCCTATCCCCAGGTGTCCTCCTGGACTTCGAGAAGCTCACAGTGCAAACGTTAGGACAAGGCACATGTAGCCAGGAGCAGCCGCACAGCTGCGGTGCCCTCAGTGGGTTGCAGGCTCCTGTGCTGGTGCGTCCAGGAAGGAAAGGGCTTCAGAGCACAGCTGCTCTCTGCCCTCAGCTCGCCGATGCATGAGTCCTGCATTTTCCTGAGTAAAGCTTCGAAGATGATTTCCCCTTGCCCTCTACCTACTGGAGAACAAACAGGAGGGGAAGGTAGCTTGAGAGCCTGCCTTGAGGTCCCATCGCCGACCAGGCTGCTCACGCTTAGGTCTCCAAAGGCTACTCTGCCTCTCAGGCAACGTCCCAGACTCCTGGACAGCCCCTGCGAATTCACTTAAATCCTCTTCTGAATCATGTCACCGGGGACGTTCCCCATCCTTTACGTTCGCTTCTCCTTGCTTTGTGATTTTAAAGACACTTTGCAGTGAAATGAAGTGTACAGGTTGGGCTGAGGGTGTGTGCAGGGTGCCAAAATCCAGTGCCCACAGTGTCTGGCGTTAACTTGAGTGGACGAGGGACAGTGACAAGTTGGCCTCTCTAAAGGACAGTTGCCACTCAGCTCCAGGCAGCTGTTGACCTGGTAGAATGAGAGTCCATTGTTTCTAGATGTTTCGGTGTTTCAAGAGAATCTGGAGGTTTTATATAAAATACCTGTACTCATTCTAAAAATGTTGGAAGGCAATTTAAAAATCAATTATTTCGTACTCTGCAGGCCAGAGAGGGTCTGTGGGCTCCCAGGTTCTTACCTGGGGGTTATGGAGGTTAAGCCCCCATCTTGGGCTGCATCTGCCTTTTAGTGCCACCTGCTGGCCACTTGGAAATTGTGCACCCCTAGTTGGACCTTCACAAGAAAAAAATTCCTAAATGCGTCGTGTGTATGGTAGTTCCTACTGCTTTCAAAAGTGAGCATCTGCTGGTTTGGGGCAGAGGTGGAATTGCCCTGAGGTGTGGCGCATTTGATACCTAGGCCGTGATGTGTGAGGCTGCAGCGTCACCCTGCTGGTGGCCGGCAGTGTTTGGTCCTCTGGCCAGGAGGGAGGGCTCTCCCACGACTTGCCGCTCCTTGTAACCCATGAACTGGGGAGGCTCAGTTGCAAAATCACAGCTTCTCAAACAAAGAGGTTCTATAGTCAAGTCCGGGACACTATCTTAACCACGCAGTTTTCTTTATTGCCCCAGAGCTGCTCAGCTTTCCTGGTTTCTGGGTAAAGGACACCGAGCAGGTGTGCTCTAGAGCTGAGACGTTGGTACAGTTCTAAAGCACAGGCACGTGGGGAAAGAGAAGCACTTTGTTTCCTAACCTGGATGCTCTTATTTCTACCTCGGTCTTGGCATCCTCCGTGCCCCCATCAGGTTTAAGGGGAGTCTATTTGAGACAAAACCAGTTTAGAATAATTAAGCTATCTCAGCACCAGTCCCCCCTCAGTACATGTATTATACACCAAAAGTAAAGTGCAGCCCCCCAAAATGATTATAAGCCCAATAATGGAGCTATGATTAGAGAGCTCCGAAACTCCAGAACAGTCTCAAAAGAACTAAAATTGAATTAGAAATTCAAATGTTATAAAATAGTGAAAATGAATGAAATCTGTGTGTGCTTGGCAGCCGGCTCCAGTAATTAGATAATTAAATCAATGGGAAAATCCTAGACTGTCAAGCATAGTCTATTTGAGCATTTCATTTGCAGAACTGATGGATTATTCTCCAAAGCAGAAATTTGATGCAGGCACTGTGGGGCGTATAGATTTAAATAGGACAAAAAGAATGTTGAGGGAGGTGAAGGAGCCTGAGAAAATGATCCAAAAAAACATGAAAACTTCGCTCCCGTCTTTCTGCTCACCAGTCTCGCGTGAGTTACCAGTCTCAGAGAACGATTCTTAATCCTGGCTACGCATTAGAATCACCTGAGGCCTTTCACAGAAATATTGATACCCAGACACCCCTGCCAGAGTCTGACTTCATTGGTATGGATCAAAGGCCAAGCACTGGTGGTTCTAGAATGTTCCAGGGTGAGAACTACTGCTCTCAGATATTATGAACTCTCAGTCCATTGAGATGCCTTTTGGAAATTGAGATCTCAGCCAGCTATCACAAGAGGTGAGGCAGAAACACCCTGTAAGCATGAAAAACACACCCAGTGACTTCAAAGCCCTGATTCTAAACAATGCGCCCCATTCCCAGTGGCTAATCAGACGTATTCTCTGCTTGGTCATAAACGATAAGAGCTATATGGAACTTTTATATTGTGATGGTCCCACTCCCAGGTGAGGGCTGCACCTGCAGTTAGCTGGCAACAGTGGAAAAAGAGACAGGGGAAGGTCTGGCACCTAATAAATGTGCCCTTCAAAAGATGATTGTCTATTACCTTTTCTGGTATGATATAGAAAAAAAACAAAAGTGATGAGCTACATCTTTTTTCCAAAATGCCACAATACTTGGGTGTTACTAAGGTCGTCCAGTATCCACAGAAGTGGCTGCAGTTCTGCCCTCCTTTGTGGGCTTGAGGGGAGAGAGAAATTTCTGGAAGAGCGGGTTCAAGTTCCTCGGGGGGGCAGATGAGACTTGGCCTCCTTCTCCAGTTCCCACAATTTTTTTCTTTGTCCCTTATCTCTTCCTTGTGCTTCCCGATAAACTGAAAATTAGATTATTCTGAACTTGGTGTTCCATTTTTAAGACTACTGAGAATTTACTGTGTGTTCCCAAGAGAGGGAAGAGGTAAGACATCAACATAAGAAAGAAACATAGCAGGACACAGAGCCATTGTACTTGAAATGATATGATTCAGCACAGTTATCTTAAGGTATCTTTTCATAAGGTAGTGCCTCATACAAATGTGCCAGAGTCTCATTTATCTTCTGACATTCAAAATAACGGTCACGGGAATGTGTGTCCCTGAGAAAAGCACTCGAGAGGTTGGCCCATGCTGAGCAGGCCTATTTCTCCCCACCAGGCAGAAATAATCAGTGGAACTAGCACAGGAGTTGACAATCAGGCTGCCATACAATGTATCAAGCCCTAGATAGACCTGCACACAGAGGCTGTCTAAGACGGGGCAACACCTCCCAGATAACACGTGCTTGTGACGAGGCACCCGATACCTGGTTCCCTACAGCCTGGGGAGCTAAGCTGGGTGGTCAGGAGTCATTCTGGGGTCTGGCTGTTAGGAAACTTCCTGACCTGTTGTACAGCCACTGTTTACTGTCACTGCTGGACAGCAAAATCAGTTCAGTTCAACGACACTGCTGGCAAGACCGACGGTCTTAAATTTTACCTGAGAAATCAAGATGAGTATGTGAGGTACATGTCCATTTTGAGGTGGGTGGAATTAGGTTTAGGCAGTTTCCTAGCTTCTCAGTGAAGCTGATATGGATAACTTGTTTGGTCCACTTAAATTTTTAATAGCGAAGAGCGTTACTTCCGTCTGAGTATTTTTATAAAAACCTCAAGGCACAGAATAAACTGAAGTTTCCAGAGATGAAGGGATAACTACAACTGTGCTTGCCTTCCTACTGTTGACATCTAGATCACTGAAAAATAAGTAAGTGTGTGAAACAACTCTATTCAGACATTGGACAACAGACAACACAGGAGTGTGGTCCTTAGGAGAATGGAAGGGAAGGAGGTGAAACCTGTAACTTCCTCAGCTTTCTGTCTGGGGACACTTTTTAGATTGTGACGCAGAGAGGGATAACCCAAACAGAGCGCTGGCCATCCAGCTGAGTTGAGGGTAAAGAGCTGAAGCAGCTGGAAGTTGTGGAGCGAAGTACCAAATAAAAGGAAGGTCTGTGGGAAAGAATTATGTAAATCTGTGGATCTGTTGTCTACTAGTAATCCAAGCATGCGTATTGTGAAAGACCACTAAGCCAGACACAAAGTGGGAGGCTGTACGCCAGAAATTTCCCAGAGCTCACACAGGGAGATGTTTATGTCTTAACCAGCAGGCACAAAGAGGTTTTATTAATCACCTGGGGCATTCAGTAGCAATCAGAGAAAGGCCATGCTTCAGTCTTAAGACTAAACTAGCCCTAGAGTAAAGGCTACCCTAGATTCACCCTGACAAAGCTTAAACACAAGCTTCTAAGAACAAAAACGGTCCACAAGGAGCTTAACTGTCTGCCAAAGGAAGTCTAACATCTGTAAAGGAAAACAGCAAAACCCAGAACTCCATGTCCAGCATTCAATCAAAAGTTACTAGAAAGGTGATGATGCTGAGAAATGTGACCCGTAAGCTTAAGAAAAATCAGTCAGTGGAAACCAATCAGAAATGACAGGGATAATGAGGTCATCAGCAAGGACTTTAAAACAGCTATGATAATCATTCTCAAGGATTCAAAGAAAAACATGAACACAATGAGACCCAAAAAAATAGAAGATATTTTAAAACTCTAAGTAAAGCTTTCAAGAGCTGAAAAACACAATATCTCAACAGACTTAATAGAAGATTAGTCACTGCTGAAACGAAATATCAGTCAGCTTGAAAAGATAGCAATGGAAATGTCCAAACTGAAGGATAGAGAAGAAAAAGTCTGAAGAAAATGAACTGAAACTTAATGGTTCTTGGGACAATATTAAGTGGCCAAGGGGGAAGAGAAAATTACTAGAAGAAACAATGGCTGAAATTTTTCCAAATTTGATGAAAGCTGTAACTCTACAGACCAAAAAACTTAATAAGCTCCTAAAAGGATAAGCACAAATGTAACCAAAGCAAAAGCAAAAGCAAATTGCTAAAAACCAAGAATAAAGAGAGAAATCTCAAAAGCAGCCAGGGGGAGGTGGAGGACACATTACATACAGGGAAACGTAAATGAGGACACTGACTTCGCAGAGACAAAAGTTAAGTCAAAAAACAATGGCATCACATTCTTAAAGTACTGAAAGTAAAAAACTCCTTCAGAAAATAGAGCTTCCCAACTCATTTTACGAAGGCAGAATTACACTAAGAGCAAAACCAGTCAAAGATATTATAAGGAAAGAAAACCACAGACCAATATGCCTCATGAAAATATATGTAACAAATCCTTAACGAAGTAGGACCAAGTGAATCCAGCAATATATAAAAAGGGTAATACGTTATCCTGGATTTTACCCCAGGAGTCCAAGGTTGTTTTAATATGAAAAAAATGAGTCAATGTATTTGACCTTTTAGCAGAATAAAGAAGACAATCATATCATTTCAGTAAGTGCAGGGAAAAACGTGACAATATTCGATACCAATGCTAAAAGCACTCAGCGCTCTTGGGGTAGAAGGAAACTTTCTTAACCTGATAAAGGATGTCTGAAAATCCTACAGAAAACATTATAGTTAGTGGTGAAACACTATCACATTCTCCATAAAATCGGGACCAAGGCCAGAGAAGCCTCCTCTCACTTCTATTTAACTCTGTACTAAATATCCTAGCAAGTGCAGTAGGGCTGGAAAAAGAAAAAATAGGCACGTGGATGGGAAAGTTAAAACTATAATTGGCATTACTCGCAAATCACAATCATGATTGTGTAATATCAAATCAAAAAAGAGGGCTTCCCTGGTGGCGCAGTGGTTGGGAGTCCACCTGCCAATGCAGGGGATGCAGGTTCATGCCCCGGTCCGGGAAGATCCCACATGCTGCAGAGCAGCTGGGCCCGTGAGCCGTGGCCGCTGAGCGTGCGCGTCCAGAGCCTGTGCTCCGCGACGGGAGAGGCCACAGCAGTGAGAGGCCCGTGTGTACCGCAAAAAACAAAAAAAAAACCTTCCAGGGCCTTCCCTGGTGGTGCAGTGGTTAAGAATCCGCCTGCCAATGCAGGGGACACGGGTTCGAGCCCTGGTCCGGGAAGATCCCACATGCTGCGGAGCAGCCGGGCCCGTGCGCCACAATTACTGAGCCTGTGCTCTAGAGCCTGCGAGCCACAACTACTGAGCCCACGTGCCACAACTACTGAAGCCCGCACGCCTAGAGCCCGTGCTCCACAACAAGAAAAGCCACCACAATGAGAAGCCCACGTGCAGAAGCAATGAAGAGTAGCCCCTGCTCGCCACAACTAGAGAAAGCCCACGTGCAGGAATGAAGACCCAACACAGCCAAAAATAAATTTTAAAAAAAGATGCTTCCAGAAATAAGTGAATATAAACAAGATCACCAGAATCAAGTCAATATGTAAAAACATTAAAATGTTAGTACATGCAACGTACTAAATGCATACAATAGAACGCCACTCAGCATGAAAAATAATGAACTACTAAAACTCTCAACAGCATGGCTGGATCTCAAGAACAATATCCTGAAGGGAAAGAAGCCAGACACAAAACATTTCATAGTGTGCAATTCCATTTGTATGACATTCTAGAACAGGAAGAACTAAGCTAGAGGGACAAAACGCATATCGGTGGTTTCCTTGAGCTGGGGGTTAGGAGACTGCGTGCAGAGTGTCACGAAGGAATTTCCTAGGGTGAGAACAAATGTTGTCTCCCTTTTTAGTGGTGCTTCCATCAGTGTATACATTTGGCAAAACTCATTGACCTTAATGAGTCACTTAAAATATACCCACTTAAAATGGGTATATTTTCTAGTTTGTAAACTATACCTTAAATAGAGTTTTATTAACTGGAATTTAGAATCCCTGCTAAGCAAAACTAATCGTCATGGTTTTTTTGGTTTGTTTATTTATTTATTTATTTATTTGCGGTACGCGGGCCTCTCACTGTTGTGGCCTCTCCCATTGCGGAGCACAGGCTCCAGACGCGCAGGCTCAGCGGCCATGGCTCACGGGCCCAGCCAATCAGCGGCATGTGGGATCTTCCCGGACCGGGGCACGAACCTGCGTCCCCTGCATCGGCAGGCGGACTCTCAACCACTGCGCCACCAGGGAAGCCCAAAGAAAACATTTTTTTTTTCAAAGAAAACATTTTTAATCTTACAGTACAGTACCCTGAAAAGTACAGTAGTCCAGTACAACAGTTGGCATACAGGGGCACGTCCACATCTTTGAAAGTTCACAACTTGAAGATTTGTGTGTAGGGGACTTGCTGTAACACAATCACACTAATTTCCCACTAAGTGGGAAAACTCGGAAATGAACCCAGGCAGTCTCTCTCTGGATGGCCACTTGATCGTGGTGCCATGTTGATGTTCGAACATGATGGTGGTCTTGCTTGAGTGGTTCGTGTTGAAACGTTTTATTTCATTCAGAGAAAATGGAAGCCATGATGAGGTTTCAGGTGGGTAGTAGGTAACACGGTCAGGTGGTATTTCCGCTCCGTTTGCACAGATGATGGACAGTTGACAGAGGCATCATTAGCCCTATGAGGTGATACACAGTGCACGAAACCAGAAAATGAAGAAAACAATAACAGCTAATTGAAATTTCAGGGGAACTTCAGATAATATAATAGGTATAATATAATTACTGGTTTTGAGGCTGATTGAATGAACTCACTTGATGCCTGTGCTGTCAGAAAATTGTCCTGCCCCAGGAAAGCACTTAATGCCTTGTTGGAAACAGGACTCAAGTGTTTGGCTAGATTGTTGTGAAGCGTGGATTCAAACTCACACATCCTATAGTCTGGGGTGAGAAACAAGAGTGCTCTGGAAACTACATGGAAAATTATATGGAAATTGTGGTCTTATGTATGCAAGCAAGCTACGTATAATCCAGGGAAATTAGTTAATTGCCAAGAGCCTTGGGCTCGTCTGGAAATTATCATTGCCACCGTAAACATCAAGTTCTGTGTTTTGGGAGTTTTTTATTTTATTTTTTTTATTGAAGTATAGTTGATTTAAAGTGTTGTGCCCATCTCTGCTGTACAGCAAAGCGACTCAGTTATACACATACACACACATTCTTTTTTTAATAAATTCTTTTCCATTATGATTTATCACAGGATATTGAATATAGTTCCCTGTGCTATACAGTAGGACCTTGTTGTTTATCCATCCTCTATATAATATTGAATAGTTTACATCTACTAATCCCAAACCCCCAGTCCTTCCCTCTGCCACATCCTCAAGTATTGTGTTTTGATGGTCTGTGATTACAGGGCATTTGGTCCATGGACCCATTAACAAGAGGGACACAGATTCTCTTTTAACTGATACGCTGAAATAGTCCACACTCTAATCAACTTTCGTTGAGTACCTTTCTGTACCAAACAGTATCTCATTTAATTTTCAGAATAGCCCTGGCAAAGGAAGTGAATCCCCATCCTTAGAGATAAGGAATGTGCCCAAAGTCTCTCAGTGCATCCGGGAAAGGGTGTAGGGTTTGCTCCAAAGTCAGCTTGGCTCCACAGCTGGTACTCTTGGCTCTCCCTAGGAAAACATGTCAGTGAGACTTTACACCCATTACCAGGATGGACTACCAGCGTATAGAAAGGACCCTATTTTTTTTGGCAGACAGGGACGTGGAAGTCTGGTTGTCAGTTGACTGCTAAAACTTGGATGTTGGCTGAAGCCGCAAGATTATATACGGTCTGTGCTCCCTTCCCTCTCTCACTGAAATAAAGAGAGATTCAGCTGTGGGGCTGTTTATCCAAACCCGCTCCTGGAGCCTGTCAGGCACCCCCGGCACCCCCGTGGCAGCCCTCAGAGCCAACGGAGGGTAGTTTCTTTTGTCCAACAGCTGCAGAACCAGGAGCTGCTGAGGGCGCTGATGAGGAAGGCTGAGCAGGAAATCAACAGCAAAGTGATTGAAACGTTGAAGAGACTGGAGGACCCTGTGCAGCGACAGCGGGTCCTGGTGGAACAGGAGAGGCAGAAGTACCTGCACGAGGAGGAAAAGGTTGTCCGGAAGTTGTGGTGAGTGCGGTCCCTTGTTGCGTGCTTAGCTGCTCAACCTGGAAGGCAAGCCTGTCTTTGCCAAGGAGGAGGCCCTTCCTAGACGGTGTTCCGAGCCTCTTTCTTTATTGAGCACCTACTGTGTACAGTTAGAGTTCTGCTGGTTCTGGGTATCCACGGACACTTAGCTAGTGCCCCTCCATCCAGGCCCAGGAAATTCAACAATCCTTGGGAGTCTGAGCTAGTCTCTTTATTTATTTATTTTTTTAATTATATATATTTTTTGTGGTACGCGGGCCTCTCACCGTTGTGGCCTCTCCCGTTGCGGAGCACAGGCTCCGGACGCGCAGGCTCAGCGGCCATGGCTCACGGGCCCAGCCGCTCCGCGGCATGTGGGATCCTCCCAGACCGGGGCACGAACCCGCGTCCCCTGCATCGGCAGGCGGACGCTCAACCACTGCGCCACCAGGGAAGCCCTGAGCTAGTCTCTTTGAAGCCGGAGCATCACACTGTTCTACAGGGCTTGGCAACGCCTAAAATTAAAAGGGGCCAGTTGCAGAATCCCGTGATAAATGGGAAGTCTGCATTTAGTCTCAATAAATTAAAACTAATAGCCAAAATAACAGAGCGCCAAAGTTATCCTCCTATTATTCAACGGTAGTTAAAATCACAAAAGAAGAATGTATGTATGTCTGATCCAGAATGAAAGATGCTTCCTTGAATGTTACCCATCTTCTGTGAGGTTCTTATTGAAAGCATCCATCAAGTCCCACTACTGAAATGAGCAGAGTTTTTATCACGCCCCAGTCACTGGGGCAGGCCCATCTTTTATGTTAATGTATATTTTGTTATGCGATGAAGATTTATCATAGAACAATTTCACCTTTTAGTATAATGAATAATCATTTGCGTGGGTTCTTCTAGTGTTATTTTTTTTGAGTTTCATAAAGCCTTTTTTAAAAATTATTTTTTAAATGTTTTATACAGTTTTTAAAGATTATACTCCATTTAGAGTTATTACAAAATATTGGCTTTATTCCCCATGTTGTGCAGTACATCCTTGTACCCTATCTTTCACCCACTAGTTTGTACCTCTTACTCCCCGACCCTTACATTCCCCCCTCCCCGCCTCACTGGTAACCACTAGTTTGTTCTCTGTATCTGTGAGTCTGTTTCTTTTCTGTTATATCCACTAGTTAGTTGTATTTTTTAGATTCCACCTATAAGTGATATCATACAGTACTTGTCTTTCTCTGACTTATTTCACTTAGCATAATGCCCTCCAAGTCCATCCATGTTGCTGCAAACGGCAAAATTTTCACTCTTTTTTATGGCTGAGTAGCATTCCATTGTATGTAGGTAATTCTGTTGTTCCTTGGAAAGCTTAAACCTCCCAAAATGGGACTGTCAGGGAGCAGCTTCCAAATTCTTTTCATGACCAGAATCACCAGAAGCCTACAACATGATGGAGAGTACTATGCTCTGTCACCATTTGATATTTGAGGTGTAGCTTATGTCACCTCATATGCCAACCCGATGTGTCTGATTAAAATTAGAATACCCCTCTCAGTAGCAGTCTAGAGGAAGAAATCAGTTTGAGTTATTATTTTCCTGAAGAAGACAATTTGACGACCGTGCATCATCTCAAGAGTAGCCTCTGGGGCTTCCCTGGTGGCGCAGTGGTTGCGAGTCCGCCTGCCGATACAGGGGACGCGGGTTCGTGCCCCGGTCCGGGAAGATCCCACGTGCCGCGGAGCGGCTGGGCCCGTGAGCCATGGCCACTGAGCCTGCGCGTCCAGAGCCTGTGCTCCGCGACGGGAGAGGCCACAGCAGTGAGAGGCCCACGTACTGCAAAAAAAAGAGCAGCCTCTAAATTTTTATTTAGTTCATGCCTTTATAGACAGTTAATCACCCACCGTGAGGTAACCATGAGGTAAAAGGGTATTATTTGTCTGAAACATTTCTGTGACAGCCCGATTGTCTACAACTACACCTCAAGGTTCTTCTTGAAAAGTTCTTTTAAAAAAACATAGCCTTTTAATATTTTTATAGCATTGCCAATTATTTTTCCTTCCAGCTTAGTTGAGATGTAATTGTCATACGTCACTGTAAGAGTTTAAGTAATGATTTGACTTACATCTTGCAACTATGGCCGCAGTAAGTTTAGTGAACATCCATCATCTCACAAAGATACAAAATTAAATAGAAAAAAACATTTTTTCTTCTGATAAGAACTCAGGATTTCCTCTCTTAACAGCTTTCATATATAACCTACAGCAGTGCTAATTATATTTATCGTGTTGTACATTACACCCACGAGTACTTATTTATATTATAACTGGAAGTTTGTACTTTTCTCGACCTGCTGCCTACCCGAGGACACTCAAGGCTCTGGCAGTGGACTAGATGTTCGCTTACTGCCACCTAGTGGTTCTTCAAATCAAAGCTCTTTTCCTGTTTCTTTAAAGAGGGGTTTTTCTGTTGTTGGATTTACAGGCAAACTGCAAGGATGCACCCCATCTAGGGTGGGGTTATTAATGGGCCGAGGCGACAGGATGTTATTATTGGTGTGTTTGTTGAAGTAGGAGACCTTAATTTAGTTCTACTGGAACTGGCAGTACCCTAAGAGGTGTGTGTAAGTGTGTGCGCACACCCCAGAAATCAGATCTGTGATCATTTCTTCTCTTTGTAGCCTGGAGAGGACACTCAGTCCTTACCGACAGGACAATTGGTATAAACCAGAGGTTCTCGGTCAGGGGCAAGTTCGTTCCCCTCCCCCAAGGACATTTAACAGTGCCTGCCGACATTCTTGTTTGTCACAAGTAGGGGAGGTTGCTACCGGCATCTATCATCAACGGGTGTTGAATTTTGTCATAAAGCTTTTTCTGCGTGTATTGAGATGATCATATGTTTTTATTCTTCAGTTTGTTAATGCGGTGTATCACGCTGATTGATGTGTGGATACTGAAGAATCCTTGCATCCCTGGGATACATTCCACTTGATCATGGTGTATGATCCTTTTAATGTGCTGTTGGATTCGGTTGGCTAGTATTTTTTGTTTGCTGAGGATTTTTGCATCTATATTCATCAGTGATATTGGCCTGTAGTTTTCTTTTTTGTGGTATCTTTGCCTGGATTTGGTAGCAGGGAGTGGCCTCATAGAATGAGTCTGGGAGTGTTCCTTCCTCTGCAATTTTTGAAATAGATTCAGAGGGATAGGTGTTAACTCTTCTCTAAATGTTTGATAGAATTCGCCTGTGAAGCCATCTGATCCTGGACTTCTGTTTGTTGGAAGATTTTTAATCACAGATTCAATTTCAGTGCTTGTGATTGGTCTGTTCATATTTTCTGTTTCTTCCTGGTTCAGTCCTGGAAGGTTGTACCTTTGTAAGAATTTGTCCCTCTTCTAGGTTGTCCAATTTGTTGGCATATAGTTGCTGCTCCTGGCATCTAGTGTGTCGAGGCCTGGGGCGCTGCTAAACATCCTACAGTGCATAGGACAGGCCCCACACACACAGAAAAGAATTACCTGAGCCCAAAGGCCAAGTGCCAAGGTTGAGAAGCCGGACCTAAAGCCGTCCGGGCTCCTCCTTCTGCCCCCTCCGTCCCTCTTTCTCCTCTGTCACATTGCAGAGTGCACCCACCCTCCCTTAGTTGGCATCAGCAACACTGAAAACGAAGAGTGGGTCCTTGGTCAGCCAGGCGGCCAACCTGGGCCTCCCCGTGGACAGCCCCGGGAAAACGGCCTCGCACCTGCCTCATACCACAGCAGAGGATCTTAAGCCAAACCAAGCTACTCCTGTACCAGCTGCTTCCATCGCCTCCGTGGGCGTGGAGGGAGCGGCCAGGACGCGGTTCAGGAGGGGAGGCCAGGCGGTGAGGCTCAGGGGTCCCTCTGCTCCTGCACTGTCCTTATTGAAGGCCCCAGCGTTCACTCCATCTGTGGTTTGCGCTCCCCCCAGTGACCTGGAAGACTTCGTTGAAGATTTAAAGAAGGACTCTGCCTTGGCCAGCCGCGTGGTTACTCTAAAAGATGTGGAAGACGGGGCTTTCCTCCTGCACCAGGTGGGAGAGGCAGTAGCTTCCCTGAAAGGTGAGTGTCCTCCTTGCGGCGGTGGGGGGAGTCTGAAGCCTGTTTCCTGGGGTGTTTGAAAATCCATCAGACAGTGAAGGATTCATTCGTGCACATGGGCGGGTACTCACCCAAGACCTCCGTGTGCCAGGCACTGTTCTGGGCACTTGGGATACACCACTGCCTGTCTTCTGGGGGCTGATACTTTGTGGTGGCTGTAATATTTAGGACTGAACGACAGACCCTTACGAACAGTGCACCAGGCAGCTGTACCAAATTCATTAAACACAACCCGAGGGCCGCGTGAGCTTATCCCAGACACACAGGCAGGAAATGAGGCCTGGGGCTCTGCCTTGGCCCAGGTCACGCTCGGCCTCAAGGCACGTGAGCTGCCCTGTGGTGGGTGAACCCCGCGCTTCTCAGCCCTGTCCAGAGTCGGGGCTCGGGACAGGGGGCTTGCTGCTCTGGCTTTTTCCTACAGCTCACCAGCTGCTCTTGGCCCGCAGGAGAATTTCCAACCTTACAAAACAAGATGCGAGCCATCCTGCGCATAGAAGTGGAGGCCGTGCGGTTTCTGAAGGAGGAGCCGCACAGGCTGGACAGTCTCCTACAGAGAGTGCGTGGCATGACCGACGCCCTGACCACGCTGCGCAGGTGACCGCGGCTTCCTGGGCGGGCGGGGGGCGGGGCTGGGGTGAGAACTGATAGTTTGATGCCAGACTTCTTGTTGGTTCTGATCTCACAGCCAGGCAGTCAGCCGTATTTGGACATTGTCTGCTCCAGCCCTGGTGGTGGTAGGTGTCAAGAATATAACAAACAGGAACCCTGCCCTTATAAAGCTTCCTTTCCCACGTGGGAAACAGACACGACTACCACACATGAACCACTTCCCAGTCTTCCCAGGAGTGGCAGTCCTGAATTTTCCTTTTTTTTTTTTTTTAAGTAGAACTTGGAAATTACAGAGATGTTACCCCTTAGATCTTGGACCAGATTTGAGAGCAGGTCACAAGCAGAATATAAATTCTTGGGGAGAATTTTAATCACTAATAATCTTTAATCACTATAATCTTTTGATCAGGTTTGTAGGAGAAATATGTTAAATGTGCAATTGACTTTTAGATGAATTATTAACTATAAGGGAGCAAGTGAGATTTTTCTAGTAACAGTGACCTCAAAAAGAACCTCTTTTGAGATGCTAAGACTACAGAGCACACTATAATCACCTGTGTAAGTTCCAGGATGCCAAAAATAATCTGAATTAGAACAAGAGGCCTCTTCCTGCAGAGACCTCGTCTGCCTGGGCACAGGAAGAAGTTGTACCCGAATTGCATTTTCTCACAGGTTCCCTCATTTAAAATTGCCAGAGTGAACTTTTCCTTCCTGTAGGATAAAAATATGTTCAAAGAATTCTTAATTACGCTCTTACCTAAATGTGGTAACCCACCCACAAAGCCTAAAGCAAACCATCCTTATTAAGTGTTTGTTTAAAGAGGGAGCAGCCTGGCTGGTAACGTTGCCCACCCTCCCTTCTCTTCCACGAAAAACAATTTTTAAAAAATTTTAGAGCCAGCACAGATGAAGCTCAGTATTTGTCTTATCTCCATCTAAAAAAAGATGGGATTGTGTGTCTTGAATGTTATAGGACTTTGTGTCCCATAGATGCTCGGTGGTGGGAATGATAGATAGATAAAGCCAGTTAAGTAACTTTAACAATAAAAATAGCAGAAATATTAGCTGCCATCAGGCTGCTCATCACAGGCCTTTATACTATTAATCTTTCCTTGGTATCTTCCCGGTATAACATGCTGTACTCAGCACTGTGGAAGACACAAGAAGGAAGGTAGGAATATGCACGACCCCAAGGACAGGCACATGTCCTGGTGCCTGATTGATAGAGAAGACAGAGCGGGTGGCAGTCACAGTTCAGAGCAACTTAGCGGCTTGGGAAGATGCTGAAGGGATTTGGTAGGTGTTGAATTTGAGGTGCTGGAAGGATAGCAAAACAGAGCTGCCCATGAGGCACTTGGAGTTAAGGGAGTCCCTGCCTAACTCGGAGGGAGAGAGGGAGGAGAGGTTGAGAGTTGGAAGTCGCCTTCATGAAGATGATTACTGAAAATGGAAGCGATGGCTATGATAGAATGAGAAGGAAAGGAAGAAAGAGACCCTTAGAGATTTGGGATTGAAGGGACGGGGTAGGTAAAGAGCAAAAGAAACAAGTGAGTAGAAAAGGAGACGATGTCTTCTTTCCAATCAAAAAAAAAAAAAAAGAGCATTTTGCTAAGAAGAGAATGAGGGACTAATTAAAAATTATGGGTCGAGTGCCACGTGTGACAGAGTCTTCCATGTAACTACATTGATCGTAGCACCGAGCCCTGAGGAAGACGTTGAACAGCACTGTCACCGTCACTATTATAATCTCCAGAAAAGTATCTGAGTCTCACAAAGGTGAAGTTCCCGGCCTTACAGAGCTAGAACACGGCAGAACTGATACTCAAACACAAGCCTGTCTGACCCTGAAGGTCATGTCTTTGCCACTGGACCATGGGTGGAGGTGGACAGACAGAATCAATGACCCCGAGCAGAGGAGGACTAACACAGCGGTTAGATTCAAAGTCACTCGTGATGTTGCAGAAAGGCTGGTCAAGTCCAGGTGGGGCAGCCAGAGGGCACCAGGCTGAGCTGTAGGAAGAGCAAAGCAAAAGGAACTGGCATATAAACCACCCTCCCAAGGCGTGGAGCAGTGAAAGGAGGAGAGAATGGAGGGTTTAGGAAGCTTTGGGTTAGAACCGAGCCTCTACGAGAGCTGCCCAGGCCTGGATTGGGTGCAGGAGTTACCGTTAGAATCATGTGTCCACTTGATGTCACCATCCCCCAAACAGTGACAGGATTGCATAGTGCACGTGGAAAGGGAAAGACAGACCATGTCCTGAGGGAAAAAGTAGGAAAGCAGCTGCCGGAGATAACGAGGAGGCAGTCAGGTTGCTATGGGAACCCTCAACTCTAAGCTGCTACTCCGGGTTTTAGAATCTTAATTTTGCAACACAATCCTGCCTGGCTTTGGGATGACACAGCACTCAAGCATACCATACAACTAAAATGCACGTTACCTAGTTCACCAGCTCATGCTGCTGTGCGTGGTTTCTCCCAGGCATGTCACTGATGGGCTCTTGAAGGGCACAGATGCAGCCCAGGCCGCACAGTATGTCGTGATGGAAAAGGCCACGGCCGCAGAAGTCCTGAAGACCCAGGAGGAGGTTCCCCGCGCCTCGGGCCAGCCCCTCCCCGGTGCGGGCGTCCCCGGCGACGTGAAATCGGAAGTGGTACCCTTGGCGGTTCACCACGCTCAGAGCTCTCCTGTGGTCATCCAGCCGTCCCAGCTCTCCTCCACGCTGCTGAACCCTGCCCAGCACTTGCCAGGGGGGCCCGGGCCTCACCCGGCCAGCCCTCCCGCTGTCACACAGGAGGTGACCTCAGCTCTGCAGTCCCCGCAGATGCCCGGGAATGGTTCCTCCATGCAGAGCCTGTTCATGGACGAAATCCACAGTGTGAGTGCCAAGAACAGGGCAGTGTCTATCGAGGTAGAGTCCTATTTCCATTTTTCGTAATTCCATAAAGGAGGAAAGGATGTGGTCCTTTCCTTCCAAGAGTGTGTACAGTCTGGTTGTGGAGATAATGCATATATGTATCAAAGATATATTTTTATCAAAAATATATATAACTTTCTATTTTATATACATATCAGTTTTTTTAAACTGTAAATGGGTTTCAATGGCCAGGTTGAGAGAGAGGCCATCAGATTTCAGACAAGGCTCAGGCACCCAACCTGTAGGAAGGTGAGGCAGCGGTGTGCTGCTAAGTGTTGAACAACCGGCATTCTGATGGGAGA
The DNA here is from genome assembly GCF_963924675.1 of Phocoena phocoena. Lineage (NCBI taxonomy): Eukaryota > Metazoa > Chordata > Mammalia > Artiodactyla > Phocoenidae > Phocoena > Phocoena phocoena. Next base: position 166,555,992 of record NC_089220.1, read on the forward strand.
AGCCTCAGTTGTAGTGTCTGCCAGTTTCTGTGGTGCAAAGACTCCCACCATTGCTGACACATCAGTGACCATGCTGGTGGGAAGAAGGGTGACAGTCAGCCCTCCCGAGCCAGTGTGAGCTGGGGAGGGTTTGCCAGTGACCTTGAAAATGAAGTAGAGTCTGGGTAAGCAGAGGGTGGTAAGAACATTCTAGGATAGAGGGATCCTGGGGCAAAGGCTGGACCTTGGATAAACCAGTTTAAGTGGAACAAGAAAGAGGAGCTAAGGCTGGCAAAACAGGCTGGAAGCTGGTTTGGGGCAGCTTACTCACCATTAACATGGTTCATTTCATGGGTATCAGAGAAATGCTGTAGCTTGGACCAGTGATAAAAAAAAAATGGCATCTTCAGAAAATTAATCTGGAAACAATATGCAGAATAGATTAAGGTAGTGGGTCTCGGATTAAGGGTGCAGGATAGGAAGTAGTTACAGAAGTCTCAGAAGGAAGGAGAAAGGTGGTCTCAAAGTCACACAATATAGAGAGAAAACTTGCTGTGTTCTTAAATATTCTTTTCAAGAGCTGGTGTAGGTGCTCAAGCAGCACATTGCGTTTCCCTGGCTCTCTCCTTCCTCTTCCCTAAAATGTTTCCTCCACTCATTACTGTGTCCTTAGCCACCTGGTCCTAAGCATTCCTGCCTCTCTTGCAAGTCAGCAGTAGATAACGGGTTTCAGGAGGAGATGGACCTCTTAAAACCACTAAGGCCACAGTCATGGCCACTGGGCCTCTGAACACTAGGTAGCTCCCCTCTGCTCCAGAGTCAGTGGCTGTGCCCCCTAATCCAAGTTAGCTCCTTACAAAATGCATAAGATGGGGTGGAGTGTGATTGGCTGATGATGATTCTGCCTATCAGAGTCAGGGAGGGGACCAAAAACGTATTTCCTCCTGAAAATTAGTGGATTTACCACTTCAAACATCTCTACATTTAAAGGATGTCAGTAGGATGATTCTTTTATTTAAAAAATGTCTATTGAGAACCCACTAGGCATAGTTACCATTGTTACATGTATATTTTAAGTAAGTTTTGATGGCACACTTACAAGTCATCTCTGAAATGCTCTGATCCACGATAAGGAGGAGGCCTGAGTCTTCCTGACAGCTCTGCTACGGAGCTTCATTCACTCAAAAGATGTTACTGAGTCCTAGTATGTGCCAGGCCTTCATAGGCTCTGGGGTTGGCAGTGAACAGAAGGGACCAAGCCCAGGCTCTGGTGATAATAAATGCTACGAAGGAAAACTAGAGGAGGATAAGGACGGTGACAGTGGTGGCTGTTACTCATAGAGAGTGAATCTCGGGCAGATCCTTCGTCTCACTGGGCCCCAGCGTTCTCGCATGTAAAATAGATTGATTCCGTGATCTCCTGGGTCTTCTCCAACCCTGACATTATGGGGTTCCACTAATCCTGGTGCTCATTTCCACTCTATCCTCCTGGAATGATTAATGTGGCATCTCAAAATCACAGGAAAATGCTCTTTTAAAAAATGCACGGGTATTTAAAAATGCATTTTATATATTTCTCCCTCCTGTAGAACCTGATGGAGCTTAGAGATATCTCAATAGCCCCTCATTTTGTAAACAGGAGAATGTGACCCAGAAGATCATATAGCAATTCTTTGACAGCAGTGGAACTAAGACATAGGATTAGTGAGTGTTTTGGTGTTTGTTTCTGTTTCTTTGAACATCTCCTCTACAACGAAAACTCAGTGTAGAAAAACAAAACCTTAGTTATGGGATACACGCCTTTGAATGCGTATATCCCTGTGTCCCTGCCGTGAGTGCTGGCGAGTATGTAGTAAGTGCTCAGTAATAAGTGAATGAATGAATGGTTGGGTTTCTGAGCTTGCTCCTCTGTGAATGAATACCACTTGGGCTTCAGTGGCAGCCCGTTTAAAACATGTAGCAGACAGCACAAGGGTCAGGTTTGTCTGATGTGCAGAAGTGTCCCTGGACACAGAAACCAGAGCATCACTTTACCAGCACTTCAACTGTGTTATACTTCCTCCCACCCCGACATGCAATCTCAAAACTTTCTTTACTTGCTGTTGTCCTTCAGAAAGCAGAAAGGAAATGGGAAGAGAAAAGGCAAAATCTGGACCACTATAACGGAAAAGAGTTTGAGAAGCTCCTAGAAGAAGCCCAGGCCAATATTATGAAGTCAATTCCAAACCTGGAGATGCCGCCAGCCTCGGGCCCACAGCCAAAGGGCGATGCTCCAGTGGACAAGCTAGAACCTTCAGGTAAGGCGCTACCAGAGCTTTGTGGGCTGCTCACCCTCGGGTCAGTGTGGTGCCACCCACATAGGCACGATCTCTCACTTCCTAAAAACCTTATAAATTAAAAGAAAAAAAATTAATTGGAAAAACAAGCCCCAGGTGTCCCTAGAGCCTCCCTACTAGTTTTTGTTGTTGTTTTATTGACTACTACTTTTTAGTTATAAACATAGTAGGGAAACTGTGTTCTGCACTGGGAATCTAGAACAATGCTCACTAAGGAAAAATGTAGCTCCCCAGTTTCTGCCTTTCCTACGAATTTATGACCCTTCACAGCACCAGCTGGGAGAATATGAGACCTGCGTTTAAATTGAGAGGTTTTTCTTAGAAAACGTCAGCTTTTATAGGGATATTAGATCACAAGGAGAAATCGCATTTTTTAAATCAAAATTATTAGATGGTATATTTAACCAACCGAAACTATGGAAATTAAGCATCAGTGTGTCAATAATAATACAAAAAAGCTGTTAAAAAACTCAACCTGCTAAATCTTCAACCAGTTACAAACCGTGTGCCTTATTCTCATCTTAAAATTACGGACAGCGTATCTCAAGTTGGTCAAAGAGGGAGCCTTTGTCATTACACATGAGAGGGAGACCAGAGCCCACCTCCAGGGCCCATCAGCCTGTGCCCGTCCCCAGAGGCAGCCATCCCGAGGCCAAGCTGCTGGCCTAGGACAAGACACATGTCCCAGTGGTGCCCTGTAACCTGGCACCCTCTACATAAGACAGGGACCGCCCACTACAAATAATCACTGGCTTGTCACCCTGATGACTTAGCCAAATCTTCGTTACAACTTTCAGCAGGAAGTCCTCAAGCACCTCCTCTAAACAACTCTGTTTCAGTTGCTCAGAAAAGACACACACACTCCTGGGAGGCCAGGCAGGCCTGTGTGTCCCCAGAGTTGGGACAAAGGCCAGCTGGAAGCTCTGACCCCGAATTTCTTGTTTTACCACTTTTGTGAGCTCTTAGAGTGTTGGTAAAAGGCTGAAGTGAAGAATGTTGGTAAAGGGCAGGAGTGAAGCTCTTTCCGTTTTGAGAGAGAAATGCCTTTTGGGGGGCATTTTTCTGGGGAAAGCTCAGCAGACAGCTTCATCTCCCAACCTTTGGTGTCAATACTGATTTGTAATTCTCTCATTTCTGCATTTGCTGCCTCCTTTTCTTAGCAGAGAACCTTTTCTAACCACATAACCGTGACCAAAACGATCCACTTTCTCCCTGACTTGTCCACTGACACCTTCTGCCTCTGGCTCTTCCTGGGCCAGATTCTACTCTAACCTCCTCTACATGAATCCTTCCTGCCAACACTGCTTTCCAGACTCAGGGATGAAGGCTCTGCAAGCCATGCAGGGAGCTCTGACCCTTCATCTCTCCAAGTAACACTCAACTTTTTGGGGTAACAAGAGATTTGTTTAATAATAATAGGTAATATTGCATAGCATTTACTATAAGCCAAGCACTCTTCTAAATGCTTTATGTATATCAAGCCCATTTGATCTTCACAGCACCCTGGTGGAGATGATATTATTAGAATACCCGTTTAACAGATGGGAAAACTGAAGCAGAGAGAGGTTAATTAACTTGTGCAGGGCCTTTCTGCTTCAGGGCCTGTATTTTCAGTTGTTGCACTATGAAGAGAATAGAGAAATTTTTAAGTCAGATTGCATCAAGTTTCTAGAAATACATTGGACTTTCTGGATGTTATCTCGAAAGATGATTTTGCAATGACACACTGTTTTCCAGAAGACTCTCCAAATTCAGAACAGGACTTGGACAAGCTGGGGGCTAAGTCCCCGCCTCGTCCTCCCCCACCTCCACGGAGGAGCTATCTGCCAGGATCGGGGCTCACCACCACGAGGTCCGGCGATGTGGTCTACACCAGCAGGAAGGAGAATGCCACCACAAAGGTCTGATGGGTGAAGAAGCCCTGGTAAACTGTCTCTGGGTTCAGATGCTGCCCTTAGACAAAGTCTTCTCTGCTCTCATTTAGAACATAAAAAGTAGTGAGGCAGAGAAGAGAAGTAGAGAATAAACTAGGTCTCCAAGGAAGTGCCATTGAACTAGGTGGCACTGTGTTCCAAGGTGACACTGAACTAGGCTCTCAGGCACCTTTAAGACATGTGTAAGGAATGACCATGGCACAGAATTGCACAGATGGGAAAATGTTAGCCGGTGCTATAAGACTAGACTCAGCACCAGGAGTTTTATCCTTACTTGACTTTTAACTGTCTGTGAAATGCAAATCACCAGCTACTTCCCCAGCAAAGCACACTAAGATTGAAAACGGGGGCCTGAGGGGTAAGCAAAAGAAAGATCATCCTACAAAGGTAACTGAGATTAGCTAACAGAGTTGTGGGAGTCTTCAGAAAGAGGTTCAGAGAGCTTTAACTTCCACTTAACCTGGCAAGTCTTGTCATGTATGTTCAATGTAAAATACAATTTCCAAGGAGGGCCTTTCTTCTTTCTTAAAGGCACTGAAGTTACAGTCTTATTATAATTCTTCAGTCCGTTTGGCAAAATGACATCTTGGGCAAAGAAAAACCCAAACTAAATGCAAGTAGACAAAGCAGCCTTTCAGCTTGATTTGAAGAGCTAGGAAGCCAGTGCACCAGGCAGTGAGAGAACGTGTACTCTTTTGCGCTCTGTCCCTCTTTTGCCAGCACCTGGGGGTGTTAAGCCAGTATCTGTGGTTTGACTCTTTCTCAGGCAAGCAGTGAAGATGCTGGACCAAGCCTGCAGGCTAGAGCCACAAAGTGTCCAGCAGAGGAGCCTGCTTCAGCCTGGGCCCCGTCACCACCACCTGTCACTACTTCCTCCTTAAAGGATGAGGAGGAAGAAGAAGGAGACAAAATCATGGCAGAACTCCAGGTATGTGTGGATGCGGTAACTGACGTGGCCGCCTGCCCTTCCCATCCGGGACTCTGGCTGCGTCTGACGCCAGTTCATTAGCTAGAGAGGGCTGGGGAAGAGCCCCATGCCCCTGGGCCATGTAAGCTGCATCTCTGGCCTTGGCCTCCACTTTTCCAAGGTGGCACTGAACTAGGCTCTCAGGCACCTTTAAGACATGTGTAAGGAATGACCATTGCACAAAACAACTCAGAAAGTTTATACCAAAAAATCAATCCCAAGCTTTCCTAGCTCTGGCTGCTAGGATTGCCTTTCCTTTTCTCTCTTTCAGTGTGAAAATAGTCCCTGCTTCATTTTAAAAGCACTTAAGATGGGGATTAGAAACACCAGCCATTGTCCTGTCTTCCCAAGGACTGAGTAAAGCCCCCTTCAAGTGGTGTCCCCTTCTTTGGTTTTAATTCTTAGAATGACAGGCCTGGAATCACGTGGCCGTCTGTCCTCCATACCAAGTTTCCAGTCAGTGCCAATGTCATCTTTTCAGGGATTCCAAAAAGCTTAATAATTTGGTTTCCCGTCTTCTTTGTTCTATTTGAGAAATGATACTTTACTTTTAGATTTTTATGTGTTAACTAAGGAGGGGGTACAGGGCTACACCCAAAGCTCATCCCACATTCAGATCATGGTGTGAATCTGCCCCAGGTGTACATTCTAAGAACTCGTCTAATCAGTCATAAAACACAATTCCTAGACGACAGTCTGTTCATAAAGTATTTCATTTTGATCCATGAATTAACGTAGGGTATTTTGCCGATTTGATGGTCAGGTCACAACCTCCTTCGGGCTCCAGCACATGTTCACTAAGGTACTGATGAGTTTGTGCAGGCCCAGGGATCTGCCTTCTTCATTTGGAGGAGGGAGAACATTCTGACCACGTCACTTCCACCTCAGCTCTTCTGCTGTGCTTCCCATGGAAGTAATTGCCAACATTAAGCGCCTTGGGTTTTCCAGGGAAAACAGGGCTGCTGGTTTACTTGTCACGTGTGTGAGCCCTGTCCAGCCCCATTAAAACTCAGACTGGCCTGAGACATCGCCTCCATCAAACAGTTTAGTCAGAGAATTTCATTCATAGGAACCATAGATTTATAAAGTTACTGACTCATGGAACAGTTGAGAGCATGGAGGCCTCCATCAGTTATCCACTGAGGGCCCTCTGACTAAGACACTGGTATGTCAGGGCTACATGTTGCTGGGCATTGGTGCTTCTCCTAAGATGTGTAGGCAGATGCTGGGGCCATTCATTGTAGGATTTGCCCCCAAATTATGGTATAAGTAACAAATATGGAGGGAGAAAGAATGAGATAGTGGAGTAGAAGGATGTCAGCTCACCTCTCACAAAAACACCAAAATCACAACTGACTGCTGAACAACCATCAACAAAAAAGACTGGAACCTACCAAAAAAAGATGGTATACTACATCAAAAGATATACTACATCCAAAGATAAAGAAGCCACAACGAGACGGAAGGAGGGGCGCAATCACGACAAAGTCAAATCCCATACCCACTTGGTGGGCGACACACAAACTGGAAAATAATTATAGTGCAGAGGGTCTCCCACAAAAGTGAGAGTTCTGAGCCCCCCATCAGGCTCCCCAGCCTGGGGGTCTAGAATTGGGAGGAGGAGACCCCAGAGCATTTGGCTTTGAAGGCCAGTGGGGCTTGGTCGCAGGAACTCCACAGGACTGGGGGAAATGGAAACTTCATTCTTGGAGGGCACACACAAGGTCTTGTGCCCTCTGGAACCCAGGGAGAAAGCAGTGACTTCATAGGAGCCTGGGCCAGACCTACCTGGTAGTCTTGGAGGGTCTCCTGGAGAGGTTGGGGGGCAGCTGTGGCTCACTGTGGGGTCAAAGACACTGGTGGGGGCATACTGGGAAGTACTCGTTGGTGTGAGCTCCCTGGGAGGCTTCCATTTTTACCTGCCCTGCCTGACAGCCTGTAGGCTCCAGTGCTGGGATGCCTCAGGCCAAACAACCAACAGGGTGGGAACACAGCCCTAGCCCAAAGCCACCTCTAAACACACCCCTTGACGTGGCCTTGCCCACCAGAGAGACAAGATGCAGCTCCACCTACCAGTAGGCAGGAAGCAGCCCCTCCCACCAGGAAGCCTGCACAAGCCTCTGAGGCCTCATCCACCAGGGGGCAGAGACCAGAAGCAATGGGAAGTACAGCCCTGCAGCCTGTAGAACAGAAACCACAAGCACAGAAAGTTAGACAAATGAGACAGCAGAGGAATATGTTCCAGGTGAAGGAACAAGATAAAACCCCAGAAAAACAACTAAGTGAGGGGGAGATAGGCAATCTACCCAAAAAAGAATTGGAGTATTGATAGTAAAGATGATCCAAGATCTTGGAAAAAGAATGGAGGCACAGACTGAGAAGATGCAAGAAATGTTTAACAAAGAGCTAGAAGATAAAAAGAAGAAACAGAGATGAACAGTACAATAACTGAAATGAAAAATAGCCTAGAAAGAATCAATAGCAGAATAAATGAGACAGAAGAACGGATAAGTGAGCTGGAAGACAGAATGGTGGAAATCAGTGCTGCAGAATAGAATAAAGAATGAAAAGAAATGAAGGCAGTTTCAGAGACCTCTGGGACAACATTAGGTGCACCAACATTTGCATTATAGGGGTCCCTGAAGGAGAAGAGAGAGAAAGGGCCCGAGAAAATATTTGAAGAGAGAATAGCTAAAAACCTCTCTAACATGGGAAAGGAAACAGTCACCCAAGTCCAGGAAGCACAGAGTCCCAGGCAGGATAAACCCAAGGAGGAGCACACACCAAGACACACATTAAAGACAAAGAGAAAATACTAAATGCAACAAGGGAAAAAGCAACAAGTAACATACAATGGAATCCCCATAAGGTTATAAACTGATTTTTTCAGCAGAAACTCTGCAGGCTATAAAGAAGTGGCATGATATATCAATATTTTAAAGTGATGAAAGGGAAAAACCTACAACCAAGATTACTCTACCAGCAAGGATCTCATTCAGGTTCGATGGAGAAATTAAAAACTTTACAGACAAGCAAAAGCTAAGAGAATTCAGCACCACTAGACCAGCTTTGTAACAAATGCTAAATGAACTTCTCTAGGTGAAAAAGAAAAGGCCACAACTAGAAACAGGAAAATTACAAATGGGAAAGCTCACCAGTAAAGGCAGGAAATCATTCACACACAAACGTGATATCAAAACCAGCAGTCGTGAGAAGAGGAGAGTACAAGTGCAGGATACTAGAAATACATTTGAAATTAAAAGACCAGCAACTTAAAAACACTCATATATATTATACAGACTGCTATATCAAAACCTCATAGTAACCGCAAACTGAAAATCTACAACACACACAAAAAAGAAAAAGGAATCTAAACACAACACTAACGTTAGTCATCAAATCACAAGAGAGCAAAAGGAAGGGAAGAGAAAAGACCTACAAAAACCCAAAACAATTAACAAAATGACAGTAAGAATATACATATCTATAATTACCTTAAATGTAAACAAATTAAATGCTCCAAACAAAAGATACAGACTGGCTGAATGGATACAAAAACAAGACCCTTATCTATGTTGTCTGCAAGAGACCCACTTCAGATCTAGGGACACATACAGACTGAGACTGAGGGGATGGAAAAAGGTATTCCATGGAAATGGAAATCAAAAGAAAGCTGGAGTAGCAATTCTCATATCAGACAAAATAGACTTTAAAGGACTGTTACAAGAGACAAAGAAGGACACTACATAATGATCAAGGGATCAATCCAAGAAGAAGCTATAACAATTGTAAATATATATGCACCCAACATAGGAGCATCTCCATAGATAAGGCAAATGCTAACAGCCATAAAAGGAGAATTCAGCAGTAACACAATAATAGTGGGGGACTCTAACACCCTACTTACAGCAATGGACAGATCATCCAGACAGAAAATCAATAAGGACACACAAGCCGTAAATGACACATTAGAGCAGATGGACTTAATTGGTATTTATAGAGCATTCCATTCAAAAGCAGCAGAATACACATTCTTTTCAAGTGCACGCAGAACATTTTCCAGGATCACACACTGGACCACAAAGCGAGCCTTGGTAAATTTAAGAAAATTGAAATTGTATCAAGCATCTTTTCTGACCACAGTGCTATGAGGTTAGAAATCAACTACAAGGAAAAGAAAGAAAAACCACAAACATGCGGAGGCCAAACAATATGCTACTAAACAACCAATGGATCACTGAAGAAATCAGAGGAAATCAAAAAATACCTAGAAAAAACAACCCAATCCAAAAATGGGCAGAAATAGACGTTTCTCTGAAGAAGATATACAGATTGCCAACAGACACATGAAAGAATGCTCAACATCATTAATCATTAGAGAAATGCAAATCAAAACTACAATGAGATATCATCTCACACCAGTCAGAATGGCCATCATCAAAAAATCTAGAAACAATAAATGCTGGAGAGGGTGTGGAGAAAAGGGAACCCTCTTGCACTGTTGGTGGGAATGTGAATTGGTTCAGCCACTGTGGAGAACAGTATGGAGGTTCCTTAAAAAACTACAAATAGAATTACCATATGACCCAGCAATCCCACTACTGGGCATATACCCTGAGAAAACCAAAATTCAAAAAGAGTCACGTACCAAAATGTTCATTGCAGCTCTATTTACAATAGCCCGGAGATGGAAACAACCTAAGCGCCCATCGTCGGATGAATGGATAAAGAAGATGTGGCACATATACACAATGGAATATTACTCAGCCTTAAAAAGAAATGAAATTGAGCTATTTGTAATGAGATGGATAGACCTAGAGTCTGTCATACAGAGTGAAGTAAGTCAGAAAGAAAAAGACAAATAACCGTATGCTAACACATATATATGGAATTTAAGGGAAAAAAAATGTCATGAAGAACCTAGGGGTAAGACAGGAATAAAGATGCAGACCTACTGGAGAACGGACTTGAGGATATGGGGAGGGGGAAGGGTAAGCTGTGACAAAGCGAGAGAGAGGCATGGACATATATACACTACCAAATGTAAGGTAGATAGCTAGGGGGAAGCAGCCGCAAGGCACAGGGATATTAGCTCGGTGCTTTGTGACAGCCTGGAGGGGTGGGATAGGGAGAGTGGGAGGGAGGGAGACGCAAGAGGGAAGACATATGGGAACATATGTATATGTATAACTGATTCACTTTGTTATAAAGCAGAAACTAACACACCATTGTAAAGCAATTATACCCCAATAAAGATGTTTAAAAAAAAAAAAAATCTACAAACAGTAAATCCTGGAGAGGGTGTGAAGAAAAGGGAACCCTCTTGCACTGTTGGTGGGAATGTAAATTGATACCGCCACTATGGAGAACAGTATGGAGATTCCTTAAAAAGCTGAAAATAGAACCACCATACGACCCAGCAATCCCACTACTGGGCATATACCCTGAGAAAACCATAATTCAAAAAGAGTCACATACCACAATGTTCATTGCAGCTCTATTTACAGTAGCCAGGACATGGATGCAACCTAAGTGTCCATCGACAGATGAATGGATAAAGAAGATGCGGCACATATATACAATAGAATATTAGTCATAAAAAGAAACGAAATTGTTATTTGTAGTGAGGTTGGTGGACCTAGAGTCTGTCATACAGAGTGTAGTAAGTCGTAAAGAGAAAGACAAATACTGTATTTTAACACATATGGAATCTAAAAAAAAAAAAAGGCATGAAGAACCTAGGGGTAGGACAGGAATAAAGACACAGACCTACTAGAGAATGGACTTGAGGACACGGGGAGGGGGAAGGGTAAGCTGGGACAAAGTGAGAGAGTTTCATGGACATATATACACTACCAAATGTCAAACCTATAGCTAGTGGGAAGCAGCTGCATAGCACAGGGCGATCAGCTAGGTGCTTTGTGACCACCTAGAGGGGTGGGATAGGGAGGGTGGGAGGGAGGGAGATGCAAGAGGGAAGAGATAAGGGGATATATGTATACGTATAGCTGATTCACTTTGTTATAAAGCAGAAACTAACACACCATTGTAAAGCAATTACACTCCAATAAAGATGTTTTTAAAAAAATACCTAGAGACATGAAAATGAAAACAGGACAATGCAAAACCTATGAGACATAGCAAAAGCAGTTCAAAGGGGAAGTATATAGCAATATAATCTTACCTCAGGAAACAAAACTCTCAGACAACATAACCTTACACCTAAAACAACTAGAAAAAGAACAGACAAAACCCAAAGTTAGTAGAAGGAAAAAAATCATAAAGCTCAGAGCAGAAATAAATGAAATAGAGACAAAGAAAGCAATAGAAAAGATCAATGAAACTAAAAGTTGGTTCTCTGAAAAGATAAACAGATTGATAAACCTTTAGCCAGACTCATCAAGAAAAAAAGGGAGAGGGCTCAAACCAACAAAATTAGAAGTGAAAAAGGAGAAGTTACAACGGACACTACAGAAATACAAAGGATAATAAGAGATTACTACAAGCAACTATATGCCAATAAAATGGACAACCTAGAAGAAATGGACAAATTCTTAGAAAGGTACAATCTCCCAAGACTGAACCAGGAAGAAATAGAAAATATGAACAGACCAGTCACAAGTACTGAAATCGAAACTGTGATTTAAAAACTCCCAACACACAAATATCCAGGACCAGATGGTTTCACAGGCAAATTCTATCAAACATTTAGAGAAGAGTTAACACCTGTCCTTCTCAAACTATTCCAAAAGATTGCAGAGGAAGGAATGCTCCCAAACTCGTTCTTTGTGGCCACTATCACCCTGATACCGAAACCAGACAGAGGTATCACTAAAAGAGAAAACTGATGAACACAGACGCAAAAATCCTCAACAGAATGCTAGCACACCAAATACGACAATGCATTAAAAGGATCATACACCATGATCAAGTGGGATTTATCCCAGGGATGCAAGAATTTTTCAATATCTGCAAATCAATCAGTGTGATACACCACATTAACAAATTGAAGAATAAAAACCATGTGATCATCTCAATAGATGCAGAAAAAGCTTTCAACAAAATTCAACACCGATTTATGATAAAAACTCTCCAGAAAGTGGGCATAGAGGGAACCTACCTCAACATAATAAAGGCCATATATGACAAACCCACAGCTAACGTCAACAGTGAAAAGCTGAAAGCATTTCCTCTAAGATCAGGAACAAGACACGGATGTTCACACTCGCCACTTTCATTCAACGTAGTCTTAGAAGTCCTAGCCATGGCAATCAGAGAAGAAAAAGAAATGAAAGGAATCCAAATTGGAAAAGAAGAAGTAATACTGTCACTGTCTGTAGATGACATGACACTATACACCGAAAATCCTAAAGATGCTGCCTGAAAACTATCAGAGCTCATCGATGAATTCAGTAAAGTTGCAGGACATAAAATTAATACACAGAAATCTGTTGCATTCCTATACACTAACAATGAAAGATCAGAAAAAGAAATGAAGGAAACAATCCCATTTACCATCGCATCAAAAAGAATTAAATACCTAGAAATAAACCTACCCAAGGAGGCAAAAGACCTGTACTCTGAAAACTATAAGACGCTGATGAAAGAAATCGAAGATGATGCAAACAGATGGAAGGATATACCATGTTCTTGGATTGGAAGAATCAGTATTCTCAAAATGACTATACTACCCAAGCCAATCTCCAGATTCAATGCAATCCCTATCCAACTACCAATGGCATTTTTCACAGAACAAAAAAAAATTCTTTAATTTATATGGAAATACAAAAGACCCTGAATAGTCAACGCAAGCTTGAGAAAGAAAAATGGAGCTGGAGGCATCAGGCTCCCTGACTTCAGACAGTACTACAGAGCTACAGTAATCAAAACAGTATGGTGCTGGCACAAAACGAGAAATACATTCAGTAGATCAATGGAACAGGATAGAAAGCCCAGAAATAAACCCATGCACCTATGGTCAGTTAATCTTCAACCAAGGAGGCAAGAATATACAATGGAGAAAAGACAGCCTCTTCAATAAGTGGTGCTGGGAAAACTAGACAGCTACATGTAAGATAATGAAATTAGAACATTCTCTTACACCACACACAAAAATATATTTAAAATGGATTAAAGACCTAAATGTAACACTGGATACTATAAAACCCTTAGAGGAGAACATAGGCAGAACACTCTGACACAAATTGTAGCAATATCTTTTTGGATTCACCTCCTAGAGTAATGAAAATAAAAACAAGAATAAACAAATGGAACCTAATTAAACTTAAAAGCTTTTGCACAGCAAAGGAAACCATAAACAAAATGAAAAGACAACCTACAGAATGGGAGAAAATATTTGCAAACGAAGCAACCAACAAGGGATTAATCTCCAAAATATATAAACAGCTCATGCAGCTCACTATCAAAAAAAAAAAAACCAGCTCAATCAAAAAATGGGCAGAAACATTAAAAAGAATGAAATAATGCCTTTTGCAGCAACATGGATGGACATAGAGATTATCATATTAAGTGAAGTAAGTCAGACAGAGAAAGACAAATATCCTGATATCACACACACACAAAAAAAAATTCCAAAATCCCACCAGGGTATTTACTGTTGCTTTCTTTCTCCAACAAGTAGTTATTTTCTTTAATTGATTAATTATTAGTGATGTCTTAATAAAGATTAATGAACACATAATAGTATTTATTGTAAACTCTACATTTATTAAAAGAAAAAAAACAATGGGCAGAAGATCTAAATAGACATTTCTCCAAAGAAGACATATAGATGGCCAAAAGCACATGAAAAGATGCTCAACATTCCTAATTATTAGAGAAATGCAAATCAGAATTACAATAAGGTATCACCTCACACCAGTCAGAATGGCCATCATCAAAAAGTCTACAAAACAATAAGCGCTGGAGATGGTGTGGAGAAAAGGGAACCCTCCTACACTGTTGGTGGGAATGTAAATTGATACAGCCACTATGGAGAACAGTATGGAGGTCCATAAAAAACTAAAAATAGAACTACCATACTACCCAGCAGTCCCACTACTGGGCATATATCTGGAGAAAACCATAATTCAAAAAGATACGTGCATCCCAATGTTCATAGCAACACTATTTATAATAGCCAAGTCATGGAAGCAACCTAAATGTCCATGGACATATGAATGGATAAAGAAGATGTGGTACCTATATACAATGGAATATTACTCAGCCATAAAAAAAGAATGAAATAATGCCACTTGCAGAACATGGATGGACCTAGAGATTATCATACTAAGTGAAGTAACTCAGACAAAGACAAATACCATATGGTACCACTTATATGTGGAATCAAAAACATAAATAAACGATACAAACGATACAAAACAGCAACAGACTCACAGACTAAGAAAATAAATTTACGGCTGCCAAAGGGAAAAGGTGGCGGCAGGGGAGGGATTAATTAGGAGTTTTGGATTAACATATACACACTACTATATATAAAATAAACAACAAGGACCTACTGTATAGCATAGGGAACTCTACTCAATATTCTGTAATAACTTAAATGGGAAAAGAATTTGAAAAATAGGTATACGTGTAACTGAGTCACTTTGCTGTACACCTGAAACTAACACAACATTGTAAATCAGTTATACTCCAATATTAAAGTATGGTATAAATACTAAATAAATCATGGTATAAATAAATCATGACCTGGTTTGTTTCAAATGGATGACTAAGCACTAGATAGCTTCTCATTTGTGAAGGGTGAACAACAAGCACTAATGATCAAAGAAGTGAGGCTTTTAAGCTTGTGAATAATCCTGCACTAGCCCCCGAGAGAAGTAATTTTTGTTCCAGCCACTTAGAGCCCGTCACTTGAGGATATCTCCCTCCATTGAAAGCTAGTATCTTCGATGCTTCCTTTGACTGAAAGCTTTACAAAGGCAGAGTATCTGGCTTCTTGTTATGTTATTGGTGGTCAGGTAACAGTGGTGAGTGAAGTACTCTGACCCTAAGGTAACCAAACCTCATTAGCCAGCCTGCTGCATCGAAGAGTCGGCCAGCGGCCATGCTGGAGCCTTTGCAGGCTCTCGAGTCGGACGCCTCCCCCACCCGCCAGCCCCTCTGAGGCAGGAAGGAGCAGCTGCAGCACCGCCACCCACCCACCCCGCCTGCCCCGAGTGTAATCGTGGAACAGCTTTCCTGCTCTGCGTCACCAGGCATCAGAAGAATCCACAAGCTCCCGAGTCCAGGGTCTAACAGCCCAACGGAAATGCCGAGTGGCCTTAGCAAGCAGAGCCCCGGGCACCTCCAGGGCCCACGAGAACTGGGTGGGTGTCTAAGGAGGGAACTGGGAGCCAGCAGAGCGAGGGAAGAGCAGGCCGGGGAAGGTCCCAGGCATCCGCTCCGCTAGTATTTTAAAACCTGTGCTGGAATGTTCACCTGGGGAAAGCGTGAGGTATTCTTTGTGCCTGCAGTTATTTCCAAATGACAGTATTTGACATTAAGGAGATACGAGGCGATCAGTTGAAATTATTCACTTCAGTAACTGCTCTTTAATCCTGCCTGCACATTAGAATAATTTGAGGAGTTAAAAAAAAAAAAAAATCCTACAGCCCAGAGAGTCTGATTTAATTATGCTCTGGGTGAGGCCTGGGTAACAGTATTTTTTTTCAACTGGGTGTCATGTAGCCTGATTGAGAATCACCGATTTCAGGACATTTTGCTGCTTGGGTTACCGTCTCTCCTGCTCTCGCGATCATATATATTGTCACTTCTTTTCTGCCCTATAGACACAGCAGATGCTTTCTCTCTGAGAACCGACCTCCCTCACTCAGTGTTCACAGGAGTGGCCCTGGGCTCGTATAACTACGATCCATCATTAGTTTTCAGAGACAAGTCTTTGGGGGTCAGGCAGCTCCCAGGCCGCTCAGGGTCTCTTGCGTGCTGAAGAGCTTGCTTTATTCTACGTGAGTCAGAACTACCCAGGGCGCAGCGGTATGTTGCTACTGCAGACAGCGAATTGTTCAGGATTTCTTTCCTTTTAAGGTTTAATGGTTTGCGATATCTTGTGCCCCTCTATAATGAAGAGGAAAAAAAGACAGCTTCTTAATTCATTTACGTATTCAGCATTTTTTAAAGGTCAAAGCCCTTTAAAAGAAGCCCTACTAAATGCAAATCAGGTTCACCCGGACAGGAAGAAGGGGCGTTCTTTTCAAAGGCTCTATCCATTTAATCTTAGCCTGGACCAGAAAATAAGGAAGCCTTTGGCCCGGGCTTTGCTGACCTGAGGTCAGATGGGGAGCCGGTTTGCAGGGCGCTGACGCCCTGGCGTGACCCGCATGTAGGACCAGGCCGGGGTCTCGACCGGGAGATCCTCTGGATTCCCTGCCTGTTCCCTCTGACCTCCTTGCTGCACTCGGATCCCTGTTAACTCAGTGTTTTAATTCCTTAGGCATTCCAGAAGTGTTCCTTTATGGATGTAAATTCAAACAGTCACGCTGAGCAGTCCCGGGCTGACAGTCACGTTAAAGACACTAGGCCGGGGGCCACAGCCCTCCCCAAGGAGAAGAAGGTAACGTGGCAATTACACGTTGGCCACCCGGCGGGCCGTCCTTCTTTCCTTGCTCTGACACTAATACTGCTCTGTGCTTGAGCTTCTGTACCTTCTCTTTCTTCCTCACCCTTCTTTTTTTCTTTTTTAAACTAATGGAGACACAGCTTGGGGTTTCACCAGAGATCTCTGGCTCAGGTTTCCTGAGCGGACGCTGTGTTCCTTCCTGTGCACAGCACACAACAGTTTATGCAGAATTCAGGCATTATCTTCCCAAACCAAAGATATACATACACCTTTCAAGATTTTCTAGAACAATGCTGGTGGAACAAATGCAAACATCAACCAAGTAGGTAGCAGTTTTTCTAATTTGTATCATGTCTTCTGGACCAAAGACATCTACGTTAAAAGTAGGTGAAAGCTTTAGATTCCAGGAAGAGAATGCATAGCAGAGCTGTCTATCTGCCATCCGCAGGCGTATCCATGGAAACATACACACATGTATTTGCACACATGTTCGAGGATGCCAAACAGAGTTTTTGTTACTCTTAGAAATTCTCAAAGTGTACCTGCCAAGGCAGTAAGTTCAGTATCGTTTTAGTGCCACTAAACTTTGTGGCATTCTCATGGCTTCCAAACAGACGTCCAGGCTCTGAAACAGAGGTCACTGTCATGACATAGAACTTTAAGGAGAGGAGATTAACCTGCATATTTGAACTTCAACTTTGTAAGTTGAATCTAGAGCTTTTGTGATTTTTGGAAATAGAGCCATCTTATTTAAATGAAGCCTCTGTCTAAATTTCAGGGTAAAAAGCTTATCATGACCAACTCAAGCCTTAACATTTTGTGCCAGGAACTTGTATCTTAGAATTCAAAGGTTCTAGCGTCCTTTAAATAAAGTCAAACAAATCAGCCATAATATATAGCCCAGTAGTCACTCCGCATAGGTACCTCAGTGCAGGAATAAGTAAGCTCAGTGAAAGAGATACAGGATCACACAATCGGAGGGCTATTCTAGCACAGTCCTTCAAGAGATGCAGTCCTGGGGCTTACAGCTCTCAGCCGTGCAGCCCCCCACAGAGGCTGACCTGCTCCCCCCCGGCTCCCAGCTTTCCCAGAGCCCTTGTGTAAACTCCGCCAGCCACGGATCTGGCAAGTGGAGCTGTTAACCAGGCAATGGGGATGGGGGCTCTCTAGGCACGGGGGAGATTAGGAGACTGTCTGGATAAATCCTTCTTGTGAGGGAAGCCTCCTATTAATGGGAATTGAACCCATAATTATCACACTGGAAATACGTTGCTTCTTCAGTCTGTGGACTTTCCTTCTGTGGCCTTATTAAAGCCAATTCACAGAAGGTCCTGGCAGGTCCTGAGTTATGTGCTGTACTTGGGCCAGTGTGACCGTTTCTTTTAAACACTGGCCCGGAGCTTCTCGAAGATCCCTCTGGATACAATCATCATCTCATTGTAGAATTTTGCTAATTTGCTAAAAAGCTGCATGGGGTTTCTTGCCCTGCAATTAGAAATCCATATTCCATCGATCACACTGATCTCAATCAAGGGTCCATCAGATACTAAGCAGGTCTGTACTGAATGCCCAACACCAGGGCATTAAACACTAGGTTTAATTACAGATGCTTTTTCTGGATAATTATACTCAGTAGACGGATCTACTTAATAACCGTGACTATCAGACCTGTCCCCAAAGTATTGTCATTATTAACCTCTTCCTGGGCTATTCATCTACCCTTCTGTAACTCAAATGTTTCTTAAAGTTTTTTTCCTCTTATTATGAAGTGCTAGTCTAGTACTTACTTTTATGCAATTTTTCTACAACTTATGTTTCCAATTTTGGTTTCTTCCCCAAATGCATATGGTCCCTGCTTCACCAGTTGTCTGAACAACCCAAACCTCGGGGCCCCAAAACAGATATTAATGAGGCTTAACTACCTTTCCTGCAGAGTCCTGACTATCTAAGACTACCTAAGATATCGTTGTGAGATTACATGACGACCGTGAACAAGTTACCCTGGACAAAGCTGATGCCCTTACTTTGATCCAGGCTTTCACTTTTCTAGCCCACTTCCAAAAATGCTGGGTCATGTGAAACCTACACTTGACATCTTTATCTTACTGACTTTCCATTGGAGGATTCCTGCTAGTAGATCTGTTTTAAATTACGTATATTGCTGGGTGGCATTTGAAATATTTAACAGTGGGTATGACACGGGCCCTGACCAATCAGAACAGATGCCAGCCCTAACCCCCCAATCAATGAGGCCAGCAGAACAGTAGCCCTGCAGATGCAATTCCTCCTGTGACTCAAGGGTAAAGTCGCACTCAGGTCCTAGCATGATACGCTGACTCCCTGTTTGGAGCTGAAACCTTAAGCTGAAACCTCATTTATTTTTCTTCTTGCAACGTTTACTTGATGCATTCGTTGTTGATTCTAAATTTAAAATCCCACCAAAGAGATGATATTGTTCCACTGAATCTCATTGTAGCAGCTGAATCTCGTTGCTCTTGTTTGGGGCCTGATGCGGCTGACGGGAAGTTAAACAGGAGGTGTCTGGTGGCTCATGCACCTTGGATCCTGTGCCGTATTTCCATGTGATAAATGCTGACTTTGTTGTCTCTGTGCGTTATTGCTTGAACGTGTACAGACATTCTTTCTGGTTTTAACCAGGCCGCAGGATCGCTCTAGGCTGTCTTTGGTGGAGCCTGGGTTCTTGCGCTTCGTTGTGTTGTCATTGCTTTAACCCAACAGGCTTCTTGGGATCGTGTCCCATCCTGTTCTAATCACCTCTTCCTCTTGGGCTCCTACAGCCAGAAGAAAGGACAGCAGTGCCTTGGAAGTGACAAGGCATGGCTAGTGGTAGCATGGTGGCAGGGCCCGAGGCTACCGATACACCCGTGCCTGGTGGAGCATTCTCCATACCTGGTTCTCACTGCTGGGCTCTTACCTTCTGAATCTCTCGGTGAGAACCTCAGAAGTGCAGCTTTCCTCGGCATCAGAGCACACAGAGAACCAGAGCTGAATCATGTAGTTAAAATATTGTACCTGATTACCTATTTGGTATAAATACCCAGAAATGAGAATTGAAATGTCTAGGTCAAACAGAAACCATTTTAAAGGGTTTTGATTTGTTTGTACCACCAGAGGGCCAAGCAGAAAAATTGTAGAGTACCCAGATCTTCATGGATGAAAGCTGGAGTCTTTGTTAATGGGTATTACATTAAAAATTCTTGTTTCAAGGAAAAGCTGGATCATGTTGTCACAGTCACCGCTTGAGCCTCAAGTATCTGTCTTGTAAATGTTTAGATGACGTCTTGGCAGCATTGGCAGCACTGTCACTCTGAATTGGGATTTGATCATCTTGGCTACGATTAGCGTGAAGGTCATTTTGACACTTTACTTGGCAAGTTTAAGTACAAACTGCAAGTATGTTTTCAAATCTGTGATTTGACCAGGGAAAAATGGTTTTTTTTCATCTCAAAGTACCATACCCAAGCAATGCAGAGTCGTTATAGGACAATCCCCAAACAAGAAGCAGAGATGAGACTGAAATATGAAATAACTAGTTGGCAGAGACGTGAAAACTTTCCTGGTCTAGTTCCTTGGTTTATAAGCAAGAAAACTGAGGCCCAAGGAGGTGAAATGACTTGCCTAAAATAACACAGTTAAGTGGCAGATCCGGGTTAGAGTCAAAATCTGCCTGCTCATGTATTGTGCTTTCTACGATGCCATGCCACTCTTCTGGTTTTAGAGTCGGCTAAGCTCACAATCAGATGTTGAAAAGAGGAGGTGTGTTGGTCCAGAACTGGTCCCTTTATTCTCTTAACTGCTCCTCCCACCAAAATTTGAAATCCTTGAAATATTTTGCTAATTGAGATTTTCATCTTGTGCAAACACAGGGCATTTTTGGAAGTTGGAGAACCAAGCCACCCAAGGTAAACAGAGCTGTAGGCTTTGGACTGGTGTGTAACGAATGTGCTTGGCCCGCATGTTTTGAAGTGTAATTAAAGAAACAATCTAGTTGTAGCCCACTTTGGGGGGGTGTGGTTTTGTGGAGTAACATGTCCTACACTATTCTACCAGAATTTGGAATTTTTCCACGAAGACGTACGGAAATCTGATGTTGAATATGAAAATGGCCCCCAAATGGAATCCTGGAAGGTGAGTCCACCAGGTCTGTGTTCCAACTGATACCATGCAGATTAATTCCCTTCCTTTGCAGATCCATTTCTGATCACTATGTGTGGTTTCCCTCCTCCACTCTCCCTCCCAGGTTACCGCAGGGGCTTCCATACCTAGTGACCATCCTAAATGGGAAAGAGGAATGGAGAATAGTATTTCTGATGCAGCAAGAACATCAGAATACAAAACTGACATCTTAATGAAGGAAAGTTCCATATCCACTAAGAGTTTACTTAGAGACGGTAGAAACTATTCCCAGAAAAACGTGTCCAGGGTCAATTCTAGTTTCTCTGGCGTTAGTTCCTTAGAAGATGAAATCAACAAAGGACCTAAAATCTCAGGGCTGCCGTACCCTGTATGTGACACTGAGAATCAGAAGATGAATTATGGGAAGACAAAGGGGGTGATCCAGCAAGGACAAGAAAATACAGATAAGTGTCACCTTCCCTCTCCCACTAGATCAACCGAATCGACTATTCGTGATGTCAAAACTCAAGACCGAGAGGTTCCCTTAACAGAGTTTGGCCAAGTTGTCCTAAGACCGAAGGGAGCCAGGCCCGCTAACGTGACGCCTGATGAGGATGGAGAGTCAACGGCAGGCTCTCCCACCGAGGAGAGTGCAACCACCGACAGCATTGCCTTCATGATCACCAAAACCGCGGTCCAAGTTCTCTCCAGCGGGGAGGTCCGCGACATAGTGAGCAAACAGGGGCAAGATGTACAGACGGTCAACATTGACGCCAAAAAAGAGACAGCTTCCCAGCAAGAAGGCACTGACAGCGAAGAGCCGGTCGTGTGCCTGGACAAGAAACCCGTGATCATCATTTTTGATGAACCCATGGACATCCGGTCCGCATACAAGAGACTTTCAACCATATTTGAGGAATGCGACGAGGAACTGGAGAGAATGATGACAGAGGAGAAGATAGAGGAAGAGGAGGAGAATGGAGATACTGCGGTCCAGAGTAACATCTCCCAAAAGCTTCCTAAGGAGGGGGCCTCGGGCAACCTCGGAGCAGGGCGGGAGGCTGAGAGTGAATTCCAGCCGCACTTCCTTTCAGCGGAGACCGGAATATCAGGAGGACAGGAAGTGACTAGAACCGAGCAGAGCAAGTTCAACCCAGCCGATTCTCCAAGTTCAGAAAGCCAGGGCGACACGACCGACGACCAGTTTGAAAGCCCCAAGAAAAAGTTCAAATTCAAATTCCCGAAAAAGCAGCTCGCCGCTCTTACGCAAGCCATTCGCACGGGAACCAAGACGGGGAAGAAGACGTTGCAGGTGGTGGTCTATGAAGAGGAGGAAGAGGACGGCACTTTGAAGCAGCACAGAGAAGCCAAGCGCTTCGAGATCAGCGGGTCTCGATCCGAAGACACCCCGAAAGGTATGCTCAGGAGACTAGAGCAGCCCAGTCTGGAGAGCACAGCTCCGATTTCGAGAACTGATGAAATCAGAAAAAATACCTACAGGACGTTGGACAGCCTGGAGCAGACCATCAAACAGCTGGAAAATACGATCAGTGAGATGAGTCCCAAAGCCCTAGTTGATACCTCGTGTTCCTCCAACAGAGAGTCTGTTGCAAGCTCATCCCACGTGGCCCAGGAGGCCTGTCCCCAGTCCTTGCTAGTCCTGGATGAAGCTCCCACTGCCCTAGAGCCCCCCTCGTCTGTACCTTCAGCTTCACGTAAGGTATCTTGGTCTGACGGAAAATGAAAAGAGCCAGCTGCTTTCTTAAATCTGTCATAATCACCATTAGCGAAAGGTGTCTTGTGATTTACTTGCTTCCTTTCAGGTGGCTCGTTTCGTTTGGTCTCGTTGTCTGTTCGCAATGATCCTTCCTCTCACACTTTCTCCCTCGCCTTCAGAACAACAACAACTAGGTGTCTAACAGCTAATTGATTCTGTTTTTACCTCTGTTGCTGACTGGTGTTGGGAAAACCGCAAAGGATGCTGGGTCAGCCATTTGCCGTTGGAGTGATTGCTCTGATACTCACATTAAAATCCGTTTGATCGGTAGTGGAGCAGTGTTATTCTGTTTGATTCTTCAAATTAACCCCAGTGGTGTCTCCTGGTGTCCGTCTCCTAGATCTGTCCTGCATGTAGGGCTGTGGCTTCTCGCGTTGAGCTTCTCTGTGGACAGTGGCGCGGCCTCGGGGGTAAGCCGCTCACACGTGTCCTTTCTCTCCCCCCCCCTTGCTGCTTCTCCCCACAGGGCCCCACGGGAACCCCTCAGACGAGCAGGATGCCGATCCCCATGAGTTCCAAGAACAGACCCGGAAGCCTGGACAAACCTGGCAAGCAGTCCAAACTGCAGGACCCCCGCCAATATCGTCAGGTAGTTTTACCTTAAACCCAATATTGGATGGACGCTCTTGCACTTAAGAAACAAGTCACTGACTTAGTTTATACCAAATATTGCATTTTTCTTTGTAAGATACGGTTTACGTACACGTCCTGGATCTGGGGGCATGAAGAGAGTCTAAAAGCCTCTGTTGAATTTCTCACCACTCTTTTGCATGCTCGCAGTGAAACAGCTTATACTTTGTGACTCCAAAGTTGACCTGTTAACACAAGGTGGCGGGCCAGGTGGCTTTCCTTGGGGGAGTGTAGTGGTTCATCAGAACACCTTGGGAAACCGAGACAGACAAAGCTGCCCTGAAAGTCACCAGCACTAACGTGTACGTGGACGGCATCGCACTAGAGGCCCATTAACACTCCGTCACGATGCCTCAGCCCCGCCCCAGTAACAGCCCTCACGCAACCCTCACGTCTCCACCCAGCGCCCGGAGACGGTAGTAGAATGATGTGCCTGTTCTCACAAACACTCTTCTTCCTTCTTCCCTGTTCTGTACACCCTCTGCTCTGCACTTCGGGGGTTTCTCCCAGGTCCAGTACAGCACGACAAGACTTAGCTCAGGCCTTGAACTGGTTTGGTTTGGTGTCTTTGATTTAATGACTCTCAGAAGGGCTGTGTTGCCAGACCCTGTGGATTGATGGTGTTACCAGCTTTCTGACAAACTGTCTCCTGCCATCTTTATTTGCAGGCTAATGGAAGTGCTAAGAAAGCTGGTGGGGACTGTAAGCCTACTTTCCCCTCCTTACCTGCTTCTAAGATTCCAGCCCTTTCTCCCAGCTCTGGGAAAAGCAGTTCTCTGCCTTCTTCTAGTGGTGACAGCTCTAACTTCCCTAATCCACCTGCTACTAAACCATCGGTTCCTTCTAACCCTCTCAGCCCCCAAACAGGACGATCTGCTCCCTCTGCCTCCCTCATCCCCTCTGTCTCTAATGGCTCCTTGAAGTTTCAGAGCCCCACTCATACAGGTAAAGGTCACCATCTCTCATTCTCACTGCAGACTCAGAATGGCCGAGCAGCCCCTCCTTCCTTCTCCTCCTCCCTGCCCCCCCCTGCCTCCCCAGCTTCACTGAATCAAGGTGCCAAGAGCATCAGAACCATCCATACTCCTAGCCTCACCAGCTACAAGGCACAGAGCGGAAGTTCAAGCAAAGCCACCCAGTCCACAGCAAAGGAAACCTCTTAAAGGCCAAATCCTATTAGGCACGAGTCGGAGTTGCATTTAAGAAAAAAAAAATTTTTAACAGTCTTCGACAAGTGTTTTCACAAGAGAATGTAACATATCGCTGTACTGTTTGAGGTTTAATGCTAAGTATGTGCTAAATACTGGATTAATAGATTTCAGTAAAGCTTGTTTGTTTTTTTACTTTGTCGCTGTTATCATTACATAGTGTTTACTGTCTCTATTCAATACCTGTTCAATGAAGTAAGCATGTGTTACCAAAAGAGAGTATGGCAGGAGAGAAGGGTGTGGTGAGACAAGAAAAAAATGTATGAAGCATGTAAAACATGTATGATTCCAGAATTTTAGTAT
Organism: Phocoena phocoena; assembly: GCF_963924675.1. Taxonomy (NCBI): domain Eukaryota; kingdom Metazoa; phylum Chordata; class Mammalia; order Artiodactyla; family Phocoenidae; genus Phocoena; species Phocoena phocoena. The sequence continues at coordinate 166,580,844 of NC_089220.1, forward strand.
GTTTTGTATAAAAATATTTTTCATTACGGAGACTAGACGTGAACAGAGAAATACACAAGTGTGACTATACAAATTGTAAAACAGATACTATAATATTTCCTTTTATTTTAGTGTTATTTAGCTTTATTACAGATTTCTATTTTTGTCAAAACTTCATGGTTCCTTTCGAGATCTTTTTTGCCAAAACATTTTGATACTGTAGCATTGTACATTTGAAAGTAGCATGCTAGACAATAAGCCAATGAACTTCTACACAAGCCAACGCAGAGGCACATGTAGAAGGCAATGATCAACCCTACTGCACTGCCATGAAAATTATGTATAATAATTTGCCGGCCCAAGCAAGCTAGTTTTGTTCTGTTTCTTTCTTTTTTCTCTTTTCTAACATATTGGGAGTCTCTGGTTGTTTTCTTTGCAGTATCTAAATCCTTCCTTTGTTTTCTGAGACCTGGTAACCCACACGATTGCATTGTGGATTTTAGAATGTACACTTCTGTACGGTTCTGTAAACTGACCAATTTTTGTAAATATATAAATAGACCAAAAATACTGTATGTGACAGCACATAGAGTAGTTTTCCCACACCAAAGTTAATTTTTATGCATGCTTTAAAAATATATCTTGGGATGGGCAGAAATGGAACTTCCTGGACATTTTTAAAAAGCAACAAGTTTGCACAGCTAGAGTGTTTTTGTAAATAAATGTATTTGTATAACACAGTTATGTAATATACAGAACTATAAGCAGAGACTTTGCAAAACTAAATAAAGGGCTGCATGCTTATTATTTTTTGTACCTTGTCCCTATAACTACTTCCTAGTCAAAGAACGCAACCGTTACCAAGTTAAAAGGTTTTGGCTTTGAGGGCATGGTAAGTAAACATGTAACCAGATGCAAACTGCTTTTCTGAAAGTTGTGCTTTTCTTTTTTTCTTTTTAACATCTCTATTGGAGTATAATTGCTTTACAGTGGTGTGTTAGCTTCTGCTTTATAACAAAGTGAATCAGTTATACATATACATACGTCCCCATATCTCTTCCCTCTTGCGTCTCCCTCCCTCCCACCCTCCCTATCCCACCCCTCCAGGCAGTCACAAAGCACCGAGCTGATAGCCCTGTGCTATGCGGCTGCTTCCCACTAGCTAGCTATTTTACGTTTGGTAGTGTATATTATGTCCATGCCACTCTCTCACTTTGTCCCAGCTTACCCTTCCCCCTCCCCGTATCCTCAAGTCCGTTCTCTAGTAGGTCTGCATCTTTATTCCTGTCCTTCCCCTAGGTTCTTCATGACCATTTTTTCTTTTTTAGATTTAATATATATGTGTGTGTTAGCATATGGTATTTGTTTTTCTCTTTCTGACTTACTTCACTCTGTATGACAGTCTCTAGGTCCACCTACCTCACTACCAATAACTCAGTTTCATTCCTTTTTATGGCTGAGTAATATTCCATTGTATATATGTGCCACATCTTCTTTATCCATTCATCTGTTGATGGAAACCCATGCACATATGGTCACCTCATCTTTGATAAAGGAGGCAAGAATATACAATGGAGAAAAGACAGCCTCTTCAGTAAGTGGTGCTGGGAAAACTGGACAGCTACATGTAAAAGAATGAAGCTAGAACACTCCCTAACACCATACACAAAAATAAACTCAAAATGGATTAAAGACCTAAATGTAAGGCCAGATACCATCAAACTGTTAGAGGAAAACATAGGCAGAACACTCTATGACATAAATCACAGCAAGATCCTTTTTGGCCCACCTCCTAGAGAAATGGAAATAAAAACAAAAATAAACAAATGGGACCTAATGAAACTTAAAAGCTTTTGCACAGCAAGGGAAACCATAAACAAGATGAAAAGACAACCCTCAGAATGGGAGAAAATATTTGCAAACGAAGCAACTGACAAAGGGTTAATCTCCAAAATATGCAAGCAGCTCATGCAGCTCAATATCAATAAAACAAACAACCCAATCCAAAAATGGGTGGAAGACCTAAATAGACATTTCTCCAAAGAAGATATACAGATGGCCAGCAAACACATGAAAAGATGCTCAACATCATTAATCATTAGAGAAATGCAAATCAAAACTACAGTGAGGTATCACTCACACGGGTCAGAATGGCCATCATCAAAAAATCTACAAACAATAAATGCTGGAGAGGGTGTGGAGAAAAGGGAACCCTCTTGCACTGTTGGTGGGAATGTAAATTGATATAGCCACTGTGGAGAATAGTATGGAGGTTCCTTAGAAAACTAAATACAGGGGCTTCCCTGGTAGCGCAGTGGTTGAGAATCTGCCTGCCAATGCAGGGGACACGGGTTCGAGCCCTGGTCTGGGAAGATCCCACATGCCGCGGAGCAACTGGGCCCGTGAGCCACAACTACTGAGCCTGCGCGTCTGGAGCCTGTGCTCCCAACAAGAGAGGCCGCGATAGAGAGGCCCGTGCACCGTGATTAAGAGTGGCCCCCGCTTGCCGCAACTAGAGAAAGCCCTTACACAGAAACGAAGACCCAACACAGCCAAAAATTAATTAATTAAAAAAAAAAACTAAATATAGAACTACCATACGACCCAGCAGTCCCACTACTGGGCATATACCCTGAGAAAACCATAATTCAAAAAGAGTCATGTACCAAAATGTTCATTGCAGCTCTATTTACAATTGCCAGGACATGGAAGCAACCTAAGCTCTGCTTTTCTGAAAGCTCTGGGATGATGCCTGGTGAGTTCCTGATAAATTCATTGCAAGTATGGTGCCTTCCCATGGAACTTGCTGACCCTCTTCTCCATGGCGGACAGCAAGCAAACCAGATACAGTTTCCACCACCCTCATTTACCAGACAGGCTCTTATTACTTTCTTTTTTAAATTTCCAGTATTAGTAAAGTAGAAATAAAATGCCTTTATCATTAGGTTTTCTTGGTTTTTTGAGTTCTCAATTTTAAAAAATATTGTTGGTCTAGAGGGAAATATGCTAGCTAACATTACACCATATGTATTCATTTTAAAAATCAGGAGAAAAGCTAGTGAAAATAATATCAAGATTATGAACTGACTGTAAGAAATCTCAGGAACCTGCTTATCATGATTTTTTGCCCCCTCCCAGTATTTAACTTGACTTCATGTAAAGTACAAATATTACTACTACTTTAGCACCTGATTTTTAAAATTTATTTAGTTTATTTTTTGGCTGCATTGGGTCTTTGTTGCTGCAATGTGGGCTTTCTCTGGTTGCGGCGAGCAGGGGCTACTCTTCATTGCGGTGCGCGGACTTTTCATTGCGGTGGCTTCTCTTTGTTTCAGAGCACGGGCTCTAGGCACTCAGGCTCAGTAGTTGTGGCACACGGGCTTTAGAGCGCAGGCTCAGTAGTTGTGGTGCATGGGCTTAGTTGCTCCATGGCATGTGGGATCTTCCCGGACCAGGGCTTGAACCCTTGTCCCCTGCACTGGCAGGCGGATTCTTAACCACTGCGCCACCAGGGAAGCCCAGCACCTGATTGTTAATGTTCTCAAACTTCAGGTTTACTGAGCTGGGATGCCTTCACTAGTAATATGTTAGTATGTCTCTACTCATGATATTAATTGTAATCACACATTTCAGGGCACACTCAGGAAAGTCATTATCTTTTTTGCCCCCCTTTTCGTCCAGTTTTATTGTGATATAATTGACATATCGTGCTGTATAAGTTTAAGGTGTACAGTGTAATGATCTGACTTACATACATCATGAAATGATGAGAACAACAAGTTTAGTGTCCAAAAAAGACATACAGATGGCCAATAGGCACATGAAAAGATGCTCAACATCACTAAAAGAGAAACGCAAATCAAAACTACAATGATGTACCACCTCACACCAGTCAGAATGGCCATCATGAAAACGTCTACAAGTAACAAATGCTGGAGGGGGTGTGGAAAAAAGGGAAGTCTTTTACACTGTTCTTGGGAATGTAAATTGGTAGAGCCACTATGGAAAACAGTATGGAGGTTCCTCAAAAAACTAAAAATAGAGTTGCCATATGATCCAGCAGTCCCACTGCTGGGCATATACCCAGACAAAACTATAATCTGAAAAGATATGTGCACCCCTATATTCATAGCAACACTATTTACAATAGCCAAGACATCGAAACAACCTAAATGTCCGTCGACAGATGAATGACAACGAAAAGGTGGTACATACATACCATGGAGTATTACTCAGCCATCAGAAAAGGATGAAATGATGCCATCTGCAGCAACATGGATAGGCCTAGAGATTATCATACTAAGTGAAGTAAGTCAGAAAGAGAAAAACAAATACCTGATGATATCACTTATATGTGTTATCTAAGTATGACACAAACCAACGCATCTGTGAAACAAAAACAGACTCACAGACATAGAGAACAGATTTGTGGTTGCCAAGGGGGAGGGCAGGATTGGGAGTTTGGGATTAGTAGAGGCCAACTATTATATGTAGTATGGATAAACAACAAGGTCCTACTGTATAGCACAGGGAACTATATTCAATATCCTATGACAAACCATTATGGAAAAGAATATATATATATATGTATGTATAACTGAGTCACTTTGCTGTACAGAAGAAATTAACACAACATTGTAAATCAACTATACTTCAATAAAATTTTTTAAAAATTTAAAAAATCAGTTTAGTGAAAATCCATAGTCTCATATAGATACAAAATTAAAGCAATAGGAAGCCATTATCTTATACTTTTTAGGTATAAAAGGTTCCAACATTTCAATCATGTCCCATAATATCAACTATATTATATAAATTATAACATATATATTACAATGTATTCGTAAAATATAATATAGCTAAAATATATACGCAAGCTAGCTGTTCATGTCAGTTTATTTGCTCCTGCGTGTGGACAAGCTGAGAATTCTTTGTGAGCAGCTATACAAAGTTTTCAGTTGACCTTCAGACTTACCAGAGCTCTGGCCAGGATGATGGTCAGTTTCAGCCAGTGTAATAAAGACTGGAGCATGTTTGCCAGGTTAGGGAAAGCTCAGCGTGTCTCCAGCATTACCTTGCCCAAGACCCGGCCAAGCGCTGCCTGCCTCCAACACCATACACAAAAGTAAACGCCAAATGGATTAGAGACCTAAATGTAAGACCAGACGCTATAAAACTCTTAGAGGAAAACATTGGCAGAACACTCTTTGACATAAATCACAGCAAGATCTTTTTTGACCCACCTCCTAGAGTAATGAAAATAAAAACAAAAATAAACAAATGAAACCTAATGAAACTTAAAAGCTTTTGCACAGCAAGGGAAACCATAAACAAGACAAAAAGACAACCCTCAGAATGGGAGAAAATATTTGCAAATGAAGCCATGGACAAAGGATTAATCTCCAAAATATACAAACAGCTCATGCAGCTCAATATCAAAAAAACAACCCAATCAAAAAATGGGTGGAAGACCTACATAGACATTTCTCCAAAGAAGACATACAGATGACCAACAAACACATGAAAAGATGCTCAACATCACTAATTATTAGAGAAATGCAAATCAAAACTACAATGAGATATCACCTCACACCAGTCAGAGTGGCCATCACCAAAAAATCTACAAATGATAAATGCTGGAGAGGGTGTGGAGAAAAGGGAACCCTCTTGCACTGTTGGTGGGAATGTAAAGTGATATAGCCACTATGGAGAACAGTATGGAGGTTCCTTAAAAAACTAAAAATAGAACCATGAGACCCAGCAATCCCACTACTGGGCATATACCCTGAGAAAACCATAATTCAAAAAGACCGCAATGTTCATTGCAGCTCTATTTACAATAGTCAGGACGTGGAAGTAACCTAAATGTCCATCAACAGAGGAATGGATAAAGAAGATGTGGTACATATATACAATGGACTATTCAGCCATAAAAAGGAACGAAATTGGGTCATTTGTAGAGACGTGGATGGACCTAGAGACTGTCATACAGAGTTAAGTGAGTCAGAAAGAGAAAAATATATATTAACGCATATATGTGGAATCTAAGAAAAATGGTATAGATGATCTTATTTGCAAAGCAGAAAAAGAGACACAGACATAGAGAACAAACGTATGGCTACCAAGGGGGAAGGGTGGGGTGGATGAACTGGGAGATGGGGACTGATATATATACACTATTGATACTATGTATAAAATAGATAACTAATGAGAACCTACTGTAGAGCACAGGGAACTCTACTCAATGCTCTGTGGTGACCTAAACGGGAAGGAAACCCAAAAACGAGGGGATATATGTATAGGTATAGCTGGTTCACTTTGCTGTACAGTAGAAACTAATACAACATTGTAAAGCAACTGCACTGCAATAAACATTTAAAAAATAAAGTGGGTGATGTTAGACTGAGTGAGCTCCTGGATTTTCCGATTTTATTCAACCACCATTAATGGACTCTTGCTACATATTATTTTAAGCTCGTCATTCAACCAACAGATGGTCGCGCCTGAAAAAAGATTCTTAGAAATAAACCATGGGGCTTCTCAGATTCATTCACCAATCAGTCCATCAACCAGTGCCCCTTACTGGCTGTGCAACCTTGGACTTCTCTTGGTTTCCTCATCTATTAATAGAAAATAGTATTGGAGCCTCCCTCACAGGATTGTTGAGAAGAATAAATGTGACGTAGTACAGAAAACTCTTAAGACAGAACCTGACGTATAGCATACTCAGTAAAGGTTAGTTAGGGTGGTTGCTGTCCCTGTCACTGCTGCAATTATGACTGGACACTGTCCCTGCCCTTAAAAGGCTTCTGGTCTGGCGGAGGAGGGGGTGGCACAAACACGGACACCCAGGGAGTAAGACAAGTCGAACTGTGGCCAGGGGAGTCCAGAAGAGCGATCATGTCATTGGCAGTGAGGGCATTTGGCCCTCGCAGGTACAATACAGAACTTTTAATAGTGTCACGGCACTAAAGAGGCTGCTTTTATTTTAATGCTGCTTGGGACTGAATTCTTTCCAACGTAAACAAATATGTACACAGACTAGGAACCAAGCCAAGCCCCTGGAATTGTGGTTACAGAAAAGGGGTCCTTTGGTGAGATCTATTTTCCATTTTCAGGCATGGGAGAAGGTGCCCTCAAATCACCCCACCCAGATGCCTTGGGTGGTGAGAGGGGCCGGTGGCCATCCCTGAGCTAAGTCCCATGAGAAAAAGTGGACACATCCAATGGGGACCGAGAGCAGGTCTGGCCATACCCCTCCTCCAGCCAGATTCATGGCAAACCCAGACCACCTCCACCAACCGCCTTGTAATTAGAACTAACTTCCCTCTCCGTGGTTCTGTAAATGCAAACGCATTTGAGAGCAACCAGGAAGCTTTTTGGGAGGGAGTCAAGGAATCAAAACGGCTTCAACTCCAAATTCAAAAGTTAATTTTGCAGAAGTAACCAGGTGACATCATCCAGGGAAACACACCACTGACCACGGGCAACCACGCACTCTCTGATCTCTGCTTCTGACGGGAGGCTGTCCAAAAGCAAGAAAGTGATCACAAGAGCGCTTCTGAGGAGAGAATCCCAGACTCTCCCAGGGCTCCTGGCCCTCCAGCTCCAGAGCCAAGCTCACCCTGGAGGCAGGAAGTTCAAGTTATACTCCGCACACCCCACCAAGCAGGCGGGGGGGGGAGTTTACAGTGCAGACCTTAGATTCACACAAAATGCTTTATTTGTTTAATGGCCTTGAATACATGTCCTCATGTCTGTGGACACATCAACAGTAACGGCCATCTGTCGCCTATCATCATGGGCCGCGTTGTGGGCTAAAGTATTCTGCATATATTGCCTCTTAATCCTCACGAAAGCCCTGTGAGAAAGTTCCCGCCGTTATCCTCCCCGTCGCGCTGCGGAACACACAGGCTGGGTAAAAGATGTAAAGTGCAGGACGGCCGTCTGGGATGAGGCTTGACCATTTTGCTCAGAGTGGACGGAATGAACCAAACGAATGAGCTTCATTCAGAAAGTCGTCCGTTTAGTCGTATTTTTATGGCAAATTTTGGCTGCCTCACCTTCAAAAGAAGGGGTAGGCAGGAAGGCGCTCAGCTCAGGGGACTAATAGTCCCATCCTGCATCCTTGGAAGGCAGGTGAAGCTGGGTCGGTAACTCAGATGGTGACTCCTTTCTCCCTGAGCCCCAGGAAGGGCAAGGGGCAAAGCGCAGAAATCCAGCCCCCTGACACGAAAGGCCCCGCCCTTCCCGACCAGGCCACGCCCCGTTTCCCAAACTCTGCCCAACCCCTGCGGCTGCTCCCTCTAGGCCACGCCTCTCCCGCGGCCCTCAATCCTCCTGGTACCTGGTTGAACTGCCCCTTCTCCAGCCCTGAGGGTAAGAGGCTCCCAAGTGGCCCCTAAAAGACGTTTCCCAGGGATTTGTTTCCTGAGGCTTCCCAGGCACAGACGGGAGTGGGCAGTTCAGTCCCTCAGTGAGAGCCTTTGAAATGCGAGGACGAGGGTCTCAATCCTATCAGATCCTAAGCTTCCTTTTAAATTACAGATGTTTTGCACGAGATAAAATGCTTGATGGCATATCGTACCTACTCTCCTACTGTCCAAAGCAAAACGTAATATAATGCCCTAACTAACGGTAATATAAGGAAGCCGTCACACGCCCGCATGGATAAGCAGAATTCAGCAACCAATGTTTTGCTGCATTTGGAGACAAACCCCATGTTTGCTGATATGACTTTTCCAAAATAGTGAACGACTCTGTTTAAAGTTTCAAAGAAAGCAAAGTACGATTCTTCCTCATATTACACATTCCTGGAAATGTTACTGCCTATTTTAAGAATGCAAAAAAAAAAAAAAAGCTTCTTATTTGTAAAACAGAACTGACCTCTAGACTCAGATCATTATAAACAGGTTTTTTGCTACGTAAACGTCCAGTGGGACATCACACGGTCCTGCTGGAGGGGGGGACAGTTCTTCCTCAGCAGCTCACTGTAGGACATCGAGTATCCCTGGCCTGCCTCCATGAAATGCCAGTTTCGCCTCCATCACTGTGACAAGTGAAAAAAAAAAAAAAACAACCTCTCACAAATACCCCAAATTTCCTCTAAAGGGCGCTGCTGCTTTGGCTGAGAACCACTGGCACAGAATAAGGAACAGACTCCACTACTGAAAAAGGCAGGGCAAACCCCAAAGGCACAAGCGTCCAGCAGTGAGGCTCCAGCCCGACACACCTCTCCCACAAAGTAACAGCACTTAGGGGCCACGCACAGAGCTCGGGTCCACTTGAATGTCCTTCTGCCTTTTCTGGACCTTTCCCATGATGCTTCTACCCATATTAGCATTTATGCTCTTTAATTCATGCCTGGAAGAACAAGTGATTAACAACAAAAGAGACCCAACCTGAAAGCAACCGTAAGGAGGAGAGGGATAGGAAATCTCGGGAAGGTGGGTGGGAACGGATTTTTCTTTTCTAAGTGCTGAGCCTCTGGGTTTACGCAATGGGTTCTGTCATTTAGAATGAGGGCCCTACCCTGCTACAGATACTATCTCCTATCTGATTTAACGTAAAAAGATGGGGAACCAGGTGGTGGCCCGTGAACTACACCCCAGCAGCCCAGTCTTGCATTTGGGATAACTTTGACTCATGTTCCAGGTTCTCAAACATGGCTGCAACCTGGGATCACATGGAAGACTTTAAAAATACCAAGGCCAGGACTTCCCTGGTGGCGCATTGGTTAGGAATCCGCCTGCCAATGCGGGGGACACGGGTTCGAGCCCTGGTCCGGGAATATCCCACATGCCGCGGAGCAACTAAGCCTGTGAGCCACAACTACTGAGCCTGCGCTCTAGAGCCCATGAGCCACAACTACTGAGCCCACGTGCCTAGAGCCTGTGCTCTACAACAAAGAGAAGCCACCTCAATGAGAAGCCCACACACCACAGCAAAGAGTAGCCCCCGCTCACCTCAACTAGAGAAAGCCCGTGCGCAGCAACGAAGACCCAACGCAGCCCAAAATTTAATTAATTATTTTTAAAAATGCTGAGGCCTGGGTCCTACCTGCAAAGATTCTAAATCAGGGATCTGAGGTGTTGCCCGTGCATGGGGATTGTCAAATCTTTCCAGGCTGAGAATCACAGTCTTCCACTAGGAAAGCAGCAGCCCCAAGAGTACTGAGAAGATGCTGTCTCTTAAAAATAAAAGGTGACTATCGGGCTTCCCTGGTGGTGCAGTGGTTGAGAGTCCGCCTGCCGATGCAGGGGACACGGGTTCATGCCCCGGTCCGGGAAGATCCCACATGCTGCGGAGCGGCTGGGCCCGTGAGCCATGGCCGCTGAGCCTGCGCGTCCAGAGCCTGTGCTCTGCAACGGGAGAGGCCACAGCAGTGAGAGGCCCGCGTACCGCCAAAAAAAAAAGTGGAAAGGTGACTGTTACCACAAGACAGCAGATTCACCCCTGGAAAGTATGATTTTTTTCAAGCTTTCCAACTGTTTGAAAAGCAATAACTATTTGAATTTATAGACTCTTTCCCTCTTCCAGCAGATACTGGCTTCGTGCGTTTCAGAGTTTTTCTTAAGTTTTGATGCTCCCAGTGCAGTCAGGGTCTGTCAACACGGGCTGAACTTACAGCTTGTTTGGTTTGCAGGTAGCTGACATGTACAGTATTCAAGTGCCTTTGGAGCTGGAGTCATTTAAGGATCTGACTTCAAGAAAATCCAGATGTAGCTCCCCCGCTTAGCTTCTGGAAATCCTGGAAGTCCCCAAAATGGTTCCCAGGGTTTGGTTAAATGGGACATTTCAAGTGCATTTGTTACAGAGGCCCCACTTGATGGTGGATATCTTTCTAGTGATTATTTCAATTGTTGCATCTGGGTCTCTGCTGGACATATTACGAATGTAGAAAGCCGAAAAGCAGAAGTGGGGAGCTTCTCCTGGGGAGGGGGCCAGTGGGAGAGTGGCTCATGAGGACATGAAAACTATTCAGGTGACGTGGAGTCTGGGGACAGGACAGGGGAGTTCAGAAACAAAGACGTGCACAGCAAGCAGAGGAAGACTGGGCGGGAGAAAGCCTCTCTCCGACCTCACCCTTGCAGGGTAAGAAGGTGGGGAGGGTGGGATGGAGGCTCTTTCAAGAGGCCCTCATCCTCCCCTTAGTCCTCAGAGGATTAGCTCTTCCAGCTGGCCCCTGCCCTCGCTCCCACAACACTGAGCCCTGGAATGGATCCCTCCGGTGGTACCCAAGCCTCCATATTGCCACGCCCAGTGCACATCCTTCAGTCCCCATCTGTGGCTTTATTTAAAGGTTTTACCTACTAATACTCCATATTAAACAAAGAGATGAAGTCCCTTTTCTATGATGAAGGGCAGCAGGAACCAATGTGCACCTTTACCAACCCATATAGGGCAGTAGGAACACAGACTAAAAACAGAGCTACCATATGATCCAGCAATCCCACTCCTGGGCATATATCCAGAGGAAACCATAATTTGAAAAGATACATGCACCCTAATGTTCATTGCAGCACTATTTACAACAACCAAGACGTGGAAACAACCTAAATGCCCACTGATAGATGAATGGATAAAGAAGATGTGGGATATATGTATACAATGGAATAATACTCAGCCATAAAAAAGAATAAAAATAATGCCATTTGCAGCAACATGGATGGACCTAGAGATTATCATACTAAGTCAGAGAAAGACAAATACCATATGATACCACTTGTATGTGGAATCTAAAAATACGATGCAAATGAACTTATTTACAAAACAGAAATGGATTCACAGACTTCAAAAACAAACTTATGGTTACCAAAGGGGAAAGGTGAGGGAGAGGGATAAATTAGGAGTTTGGGATCAACATATACCCACTACTACTATATATGACATATACATACACATACATACAATGTAACACATACATACTATATACGACATATACATATACTATGTATAACATATCATACTACTACTATATATAAAATAGATAGTCAACAAGGACCTACTGTCTAGCACAGGGAACTGTACTCAATATTCTGTAATAACCTGTGGGAAAAGAATCTGAAAAAGAGTGGCTATATGTGTACGTATAACTGAATCACTTTGCTGTACAATTGAAACTAACACAACACTGTAAATCAACGACACTCCAATATAAAATACAAATTTAAAAATGTTGCCCAACACAGTCCTGCAGTAGTTAAGCGCTTCTCCATAGCAGTTACTTAATCATATTCTGTTTGAGGCAGCTCTTAAAGTGGTTTTCAGTGCTGCCTCTTAAGGCAGATTAGATCTAAGATTATACGCAGATTAGAGGGCTAAGCTTCCTTAGATCTGTAAGATCTGTTCAGTCTCCTTGCTTGAGTGTCTTTCCCCCTTTTTTTTTTTTTTTTTTTTTTTGCGATATGCAGGCCTCTCGCTGTTGTGGCCTCTCCCGTTGCGGATCACAGGCTCCGGACGCGCAGGCTCAGCGGCCATGGCTCACGGGCCCAGCCGCTCCGCGGCATGTGGGATCTTCCCAGACCGGGCACGAACCCGTGTTCCCTGCATTGGCAGGCGGACTCTCAACCACTGCGCCACCAGGGAAGCCCTTTCCGCCTTTCTGATTTTGCAGTCACTGGACCACACACACCACTGCCAGTGTCTGGGGCCTCAGTGCCGCTCGCCTCCACACCCCTGGCCTCCTCCAAGCCAGAAAAGAGCCGTATGGGCCTGCTCTTTCTGAAACAGAGGGCCCTGAACACCTCCTGTATCTCGAGAAGGGCTTTTTTTTTTTTTTTACCCCTGCCACCAGCTCGGGTAAACCAAGCCAAGAGAAAATATTTTGCACACAAGAAAGAGTTCACCCCCCTGAAGATGGAGTCAGGGGATGAGACTTTCAGGAATAAATAGGTCATCGTATGGTGTTTGCAATCAGTCAGTCTTCATTTCCGCAAATGAATAGAATCACACAGCGGAAGGGGTCTGGCCAGGTCTGACACACCTTCCAGGTCCCAGAGAAAGAATGTCCTTTCATTGAGTGACCCCAGGGAAAGGGGCTATGCCCTCCTTCTGCCCCATCTGTCCAAAATTCCTCAAGAGACACTCCCAGGACATTCCTGCCCTAGGGGATCTGGCTGTTACCTGCCCTTCATCTCAGCTCAGAGTATCTGCCACATCACTCCCTCTGCTCCAGCTGCCCTGCCGTAGGTTCTGTCCATCAGACAAGCCTGAGCCACAAGCTGCTCTCTCTGCCTGGAATATTCTCTCCAGGAAGCCTGGATCAGGACCCCTGCTATGAACACCCTCTCCTGCATAATCCTTGGGAGAGCTGACAATCCCCAAAGTGGTATGAAGTAGTCAGTAAAAATTTAAGAGGTACAGGGATTAAGGTCCATCCATACACACAGAGAGGCCCATAGCAGTGAGGCAGGACATAGATGGGCCCCAAGCTAAACAGATAAAAGACAGAGACCATATATTTCTCATTCTTGAGGTCAAGGAGACCTTCCCGACTATACATGCACAGAAAAGCTCCTCGGAGGTCAAAAGGGGAGTGATATCAACCTACCCATAGGCCTCTTTGCTGGAGTCCATCTTGGCTAAGAAATGCACGCACACACGGGAGGGTCCTGAGATATACCACGTACAGATCCAGGCAAAGCAAGATGACTGGCCAAGGAAACCTGAAAGAAATGCCCCATATAAGTGATGTAAACTACCACGAGGACACGACTTTCTCTGAGTCCGCCCGTGTGTCTATCCTCCTAATAAACAATTTACTTCTTTCACTACTTTCTGTCTTTGTGGGAATTCATTTCTGCAAAGCTGAAGGGCCAGGGCCTTGTCACTGGTCATTAGTCTAGTGGCTAGGATTCACCGCTCTCACCATTATGGCCTGACCTCAGTCTCTGGCCGGGAACCAAAATCCTGCTTCAAACCACTGCAGGCCAAGGCCACCCAAGATCAGCAGGACCCGCTAAAAACCATGAAGGACGATGCTCTTCTGTGGAACCTGGTGGAAGGGGGCTGGGAGGCTCAAATAGTTTCCCCCCTCCATGCCATCCAGAGCTTAGACTCCCTCCCAGTTCAGTAGCGTTGCTGCCACCTGGTGGTCATTTCTGGAACTTCCTCCAAGAGACTTGCAAGCCCTGCTCCTCACTAAATCCAACTTCCTTCATCTCAGTTTTGGCCATGGGTGTACAGACGTACAACCCACCAGTGGTACGCAGCCACGGCCTTGGATGAATGTGTGACGCAGGTGGCATTTGTATTCATTTCAGGGCCTCCCTTTCAGAACTACTCAGTACCTTTCATCATTCCTATTTGGGGGAAAGTGATAAACTAAAGCACTGGAAAACTAATGTTTCCCTCTTATCACCTTAGAGCTATAGGAAGACGGCAATGCTTAATCAAAGGGTCGAGCATCCAGTGGTGGAATTCCAAGTATCGGAGGCCAGAACTGTTATGGACTGAATACTGGTGTCCCTCCTAAGTCCATGTGTTGAAGCCCAAATGCCTAACATGATGGTATGCGGTGGGGGGAGGGCGCCTTTGGAAGGTAATGAAGGTTAAATGAGGTCATGAGGGTGAGGCCCTCCTGTTAGGATTAATGCCCTTCTAAGAAGACACCTGACTCTGAGAAAATATTTGAAGAGATTATAGTTGAAAACTTCCCTAACATGGGAAAGGAAATAGGCAATCAAGTCCAGGAAGCATAGAGAATCCCACACAGGATAAACCCAAGGAGAAACACGCTGAGACACATATTAATCAAACTATCAAAAATTAAATACAGGGACTTCCCTGGTGGCGCAGCGGTTAAGAATCTGCCTGCCAGTGCAGGGGACACGGGTTCAAGCCCTGGTCCGGGAAGATCCCACATGACAAAGAGCAACTAAGCCTGTGCACCACAACTACTGAGCCTGCACTCTAGAGCCCGTGAGCCACAACTACTGCAGCCCGCATGCCACAACTACTGAAGGCTGCGCACCTAGAGCCTGTGCTCCGCAACAAAGAGAAGCCACCACAATGAGAAGCCCACACACTGCAACAAAGAGTAGACCCCACTCGCCACAACTAGAGAAAGCCCGCATGCAGCAACTAAGACCCAACACAGCCAAAAAATAAATAAATTTATTTTTAAAAATTAAATACAAAGAAAAAATATTAAAAATCAGCAAGGGAAATGCAACAAATAACATACAAGGGAATCCCCATAATGTTATCAGCTGATTTTTTCAGCAGAAACTCTGCAGGCCAGAAGGGAATGGCAGGATATATTTAAAGTGATGAAAGGGAAAAACCTACAACCAAGATTACTCTACCCAGCAAGGATCTCATTCAGATTCAACAGAGAAATCAAAAGCTTTACAGACAAGCAAAAGCTAAGAGAATTCAACACCACCAAACCAGCTCCACAACAAATACTAAAGGAACTTCTCTAAGTGGGAAACACAAAAGAAGAAAAAGACCTACAAAAACAAACCCAAAACAATTAAGAAAATGGTAATAGGAACACACATATCCATAATTACCCTAAATGTGAATGGATTAAATGCTCTAACCAAAAGACACACACTGGCTGAATGTATACAAAAACAAGACCCATATATACACTGTCTACAAGAGACCCACTTCAGACCTAGGGACACATACAGACTGAAAGTGAGGGGATGGAGAAAGACATTCCATGCAAATGGAAATCAAAAAAAAGCTGGAGTAGCAATACTCATATCAGACAAAATAGACTTTAAAATAAAGACTATCATAAGAGACAAAGAAGGACACCACATAATGATCAAGGGATCAATCCAAGAAGATATAACAATTATAAATATATATGCACCCAACATAGGAGCACCTCAATACATAAGGCAAATGCTAACAACTGTAAAAGAGGAAATTGACAGTAACACGGTAATACTGGGGGACTTTAACACCCCACTACACCAATGGACAGATCATCCAGACAGAAAATTAATAAGGAAAAACAAGATTTAAATGATACAATAGACCAGATAGATTTAATTGATATTTATAGAACATTCCATCCGAAAACAGCAGAATACACTTTCTTCTCAAGTGCACATGGAACATTCTCCAGGATAGATCACACCTTGGGTCACAAAGCAAGCCTTGGAAAATTTAAGAAAACTGAAATCGTATCAAGCATCTTTTCTGACCACAACACTGTGAGATTAGAAATCAATTACAAGAAAAAAATGTAAAAAAACACAAACAAATGGAGGCTAAACAGTGTGCTACTAAATAACCAACAGATCACTGAAGAAATCAAAGAGGAAATAAAAAAATACCTACAGACAAATGACAACAAAAACACCACGACCCAAAACCTATGGGATGCAGCAAAAGCAGTTCTAAGATGGAAGTTTATATAGCAATACAATCCTACCTCAAGAAACAAGAAAAATCGCAAATAAACTATCTAACCTTACACCTAAAGGAACTAGAGAAAGCATAACAAACAAAAAACCCAGTTAGTAGAAGGAAAGAAATCATAAAGATCAGAGCAGAAATAAATGAAATAGAAACAAAGAAAACAATAGCATATATCAATAAAACTAAAAACTGGTTCTTTGAGAAGATAAACAAAATTGATAAACCTTTAGCCAGACTCATCAAGAGTGAGAGGACTCAAATCAATAAAATTAGAAATGAAAAAGGAAAAGTTACAACAGACACCGCAGAAATACAAAGCATCATAAGAGACAAGCAACTCTACGCCAGTAAAATAGACAACTTGGAAGAGATGGACAAATTCTTAGAAAGGTACAATCTCCCAAGACTGAGCCAGGAAGAAATGGAAAATATGAACAGACCAATCACAAGTAATGAAATTGAAACCATGATTAAAAATCTTCCAACAAACAAAAGGCCAGGACCAGAGGGCTTCACAGGTGAACTCTATCAAACATTTAGAGAAGAGCTAACACCCATCCTTCTCAAACTATTCCAAAAAATTGCAGAGGAAGGAGGCTTCCCTGGTGGTGCAGTGGTTGAGAATCCGCCTGCCAATGCAGGAGATATGGGTTTGAGCCCTGGTCTGGGAAGATACCACATGCTGCGGAGCAACTAAGCCTGTGCGCCACAACTACTGAGCCCACGTGCCACAACTACTGAAGCCCGTGCACTGCAATGAAGAGTAGCCCCTGCTCGCCACAACTAGAGAAAAGTCTGCGTACAGCAACAAAGACCCAGTGCAGCCAAAAATTAATTAATTAATTTTTAAAAATTGCAGAGGAAGGATCACTCCCAAACTCATTCTATGAGACCACAATCACCCTGACACCAAAACCAGACAAAGATATCACAAAAAAAGAAAATTACAAACCAATGTCACTGATGAATATAGACACAAAAATCCTCAACAGAATACTAGCAAACCAAATACAACAATGCATTAAAAGGTTCATACACCACGATCAAGTGGAATTTGTCCCACTTGACAGAGGAATTCAGGGATGCAAGAATTTTTCAGTATCTGCAAATCAAATCTCAATAGATTCAGAAAAAGCTTTTGACAAAATTCAAAACCATTTATGATAAAAACTCTCCAGAAAGTGGACATAGAGGCAACCTACCTCAACATAATAAAGGCCATATATGACAAACCCACAGCAAACATCATTCTCAATGGTGAAAGACTGAAAGCATTTCCTCTAAGATCATCAGGAGCAAGACAAGGATGTCCACTCTTGCCACTCTTATTCAACATAGTTTTGGAAGTCCTAGCCACAGTAATCAGAGAAGAAATCTGATTTATAAAAGGAATACAAATTGGAAAAGAAGAAGTAAAACTGTCGCTGTCTGCAGATGACATGATACTGTACATAGAAAATCCTAAAGGTGCCACCAGAAAACTTACAAGAGCTAATCAATGAATTTGGTATAGTTGCAGGATACAAAATTAATGCACAGAAATCTCTTGCATTCCTATAAACTAACAACAAAAGATCAGAAAGGGAAATTAAGGAAACAATCATATTCACCACTGCAACAAAAAGAATAGAATACCTAGGAATAAACCTACCCAAGGAGGTAAAAGACCTGTACTCAGAAAACTATAAGACACTGATGAAAGAAATCAAAGATGACAGAAACAGATGGAGAGATATACCATGTTCTTGGATTGGAAGAATCCATATTCTTAAAATGACTATACTATCCAAGCCACTCTACAGATTCAATGGAATCCCTATCAAACTACCAGTGGCATTTTTCACAGAACTAGAAAAAAAGTCACAATTTGTATGGAAATACAAAAGACCCCGAATAGCCAAAGCAATTGTGAGGAGAAAAAAATGGAGCTGGAGGAATCAGGCTCCCTGACCTCAGACTACACTGTAAAGCTACAGTAATCAAGACGGTATGGTACTGGCACAAAAACAGAAATATAGAACAATGGAATCGGATAGAAAGCCCAGAGATAAACTCGTACACCTATGGACATCTCATCTATGACAAAGGAGGCAAGAACACACAATGGAGTAAAGACAGTGTCTTCAATAAGTGGTGCTGGGAAAACTGGACAGCTACATGTAAAAGAATTGAAATTAGAGGGGCTTCCCTGGTGGCGCAGTGGTTGAGAGTCCACCTGCCGATGCAGGGGACACGGGTTCGTGCCCCGGTCTGGGAAGATCCCACATGCTGCGGAGTGGTTAGGCCCGTGAGCCATGGCCACTGAGCCTGTGCGTCCGGAGCCTGTGCTCAGCAACGGGAGAGGCCACAGCAGTGAGAGGCCCGCGTACCGCAAAAAAAAAAAAAAAAAAAAAAAAAAGAATTGAAATTAGAATACTCTCTAACACCATACACAAAAATAAACTCAAAATGGATTAAAGACCTAAATGTAAGACCGGACACTATAAAACTCCTAGAGGACACTCTTTGACATAAATCACACCAAGATCTTTTTTGACCCACCTTCTAGAGTAATAGAAATAAAAATAAACAAATGGGACCTAATGACACTTAAAAGCTTTTGCACAGCAAAGGAAACCATAAACAAGATGAAAAGACAACCCTCAGAGTGGGAGAAAATATTTGCAAACGAATCAACGGACAAAGGATTAATCTCCAAAATATGCAAGCAGCTCATGCAGCTCAATATCAAAAAAACAAAACCCAATCAAAAAATGGGTGGAAGACCTAAATAGACATTTCTCCAAAGAAGACATTCAGGTGACCAACAAACACATGAAAAGATGCTCAACATCACTAATTATTAGAGAAATGCAAATCAAAACTACAATGAGGTATATCACCTCACAACAGTCAGAATGGCCAGCATCACAAAATCTACAAACAATAAATGCTGGAGAGGGTGTGGAGAAAAGGGAACCCGCCTGCACTGTTGGTGGGAATGTAAATTGATACAGCCACTATGGAGAACAGTATGGAGGTTCCTTAAAAAACTACAAATAGAACTACCGTGAGACCCAGCAATCCCACTACTGGGCATATACCCTGAGAAAACCGTAAGACACATGCACCCCAATGTTCATTGCAGTACTATTTACAATAGCCAGGTCATGGAAGCAACCTAAATGCCCATCAACAGATGAATGGATAAAGAAGATGTGGTACATATATACAATGGAATATTACTCAGCCATAAAAAGCAATGAAACTGGGTCATTTGTAGAGACGTGGATGGACCTAAAGCCTGTCATAGAGAGTGAAGTCAGAAACAGAAAAACAAATATCGTATATTAACGCATACAGGTGGAATCTAGATAAGTGGTACAATGAACCTGTTTGCAAGGCAGAAATAGAGACACAGGTGTAGAGAACAAACGTATGGACACCAAGAGGGAAAAGGGGGTGGGGGTGGGATGAATGGGGAGATTGGGATTGACATATATACACTAATGTGTATAAAATAGATAACTGAGAACCTGCTGTATAGCACAGGGAACTCTATCTACTTCACTTCGCTGTACAGTAGAAACTAACACAACACTTTAAAACAACTATATCCCAATTTAAAAAAAGACACCTGGGCTTCCCTGGTGGTGCAGTGGTTGAGAGTCCGCCTGCCGATGCAGGGGACACAGGTTTGTGCCCCGGTCCGGGAGGATCCCATATGCCACGGAGCGGCTGGGCCCGTGAGCCGTGGCCGCTGAGCCTGCGCGTCCGGAGCCTGTGCTCCGCAACGGGAGAGGCCACAGCAGTGAGAGGCCCGCGTACCGCAAAAAAAAAAAAAAAAAAAAAAAAAAAAGACACCTGAGAAGATGGCCATCTGCAAGCCAGGAGGAGAGCCTTCACCAGAATCCAACCACCCTGATCTCCAACTTCCAGCCTCTAGAACTGTGAGGAAATAAATGTCTGCCGTGTAAGCCACCCCGTCTGTAGTATTTGTCGGTTACCAGAACTAAGAACCGAGGTATGGAATCCCCTGGGAACTCAAATCCCACCAGCGGGGGTGTGAATCTGTGCAAGGCAGGCCTGTCTCCCACCTCTGCTCACCATGAACTTGCTGCCCTTTCATTTTTAGCTGTGGGACTTCTGGAAGCAGTTGTGCTGTGCACAGCAGGGATGAAGGAGCCAGAAGCTGACACGTGGGTGAGGAAGGAAGCCGGGGAAACCGAGGGCCTGCCTCAGGTGTGCTCACCAGAACAGTGGTTCGACCCAGCAAAGGTAGTCAGCGAGCATGTGACGGCGTATTTTAATTGAAATCTGAACAAAAGGCTCCATGCAGAGCCTAGTGAGAGGGTTCCCGCTCTTAGCCTGAAGATCCGGTTTCTATTCGAGCTCCCCAGGACTGCATTAGATTCTGAGCAACAGGACCTCACAGTTCATTCTCGGGTGTCAGCAGAAGACAAACGTGTGCAAATGCCAAGCCACGCAGCCCCGTTCTAGATTGTGCAATTGATACTTTGTACCCAAGGACGAATTTACATGTATCCCTGTTGCATTTCCACCTGTTACAGTCAACAGATCATTCCAGGTGCATTAAATAAAACACAAACCCTTTACCGGGGGCCACGGGGCTCTGCTATGCAGCTCCTACCAACATCTCCAACCTGCTCTGCACACGCTTGTGCTTGAATGCAAGGAAGGCAAAGATATTACCTCTGTCTTTCAGTAGCTCTTAGCTGGTGGGAAACCCTTACTGTGCCCCAGAGCCCTATCAGGATGGCGCGGGAGGTGCGTGGAATTTTCATCTGCAACAAAAGGCCATGTGCTCCCAAAAAAGGAGAAATTCTGCCCTGGCGTCTTTTTGAAGTGCCGCTGCCAGCACCTCCCTCGTCCAGGCTCTCGGGTGTCAGCACACCTGGAGGCCCGATTACTCGGAGTCGGGGTGGGGCTGGGGGGAGGCGTTCTCACTGCGTATGCGCTGAGTCCCCGCTCCCTCCGTTGACTCCCCCTCCCCCCGCCAGCAGAGAGGATCCCCCATCTCCCGGCGACCAATAACTCCGTCTCCCGGGTTCCCAACCAGAGGGGATTTGCCCCCAGGAGACAGCTGGGAATGTCTGGAGACAATTTTGGGGTCTCACCACGGTGGGTCTTGGGGGGGTGCCACTGGCGTCTAGTGGGTGGGCGCCAGGGTGCTGCCGACCACCCTACAACCCACAGGACAGGCCCCCAGAATCAACAGTGACAAGGCTTGTCAACACTCACCTGGGACGGCCTTCCAGTCTCTTCACAGCGGAGGGCCCAGGGAGCATGGCGTCTCGCTTGGACGGATCCGGTTCTCGGCTGTGGGAAGATGCCAGGAAGGGAGTGGGCTGTATCCTACTTTCCAGCCCCAAACCACTCCTTTTCGGGGCAGCCCCTTCACGGGCAGCTGACCGTGCCATTGTGGCCCCCAGTGGGGAAGAAGGAAGAGGGCCTCCGCTTCCCCGAGGCACCAGGCCTCCTTCCTCTGGCCTTCACACTCCCCGCTCCCTCTTCTTCGCCACCACCATTTAGCCTTTTCTAACTTTGGCCCTTCCGTGCTGGTTTTAAGCTACGTCGGCGTCACACGCAGGGCTTGGGAGGGAGGAGCCGGGGGTCGTCCCAGGCTGCAGAGCCCGCTCTCCGCAGCCCAGCCCGAGTGGGCGCAGCTGGGCGCGCTGAGTCGTTAACTGTGGGGCGTGGAAAGCCCACCGGCCGGGAATTTGCTGGAGAAGAGGATCAGCTGGAAGCTCAGCGAGGAGGAAAGGGCTGAGGACCTGGGGGCAGCTCCATGGAGCTGGAGAGGCAGGACCCACCCGGGGAAGCCGGGCCCGGACACCCGCTGTTCAGCTGGGCTGGTGCCTGAGGGAAGGAACAGAGGCGATGTAGGTTGCAGCCAAAATCAGAAAGGCCTTGCACGCAAAGCCACAAAGGCAGTGCTTTTCCTAGTGGGCGAAAGGGAAGAATGAGTGGATTTTAAGCAGAAAAGGGACGCGATTTGCACCTGGAAGAGCATTTTGGAAGAGATGTGGAGAGAGATGAGAGGGAAGCAGAGGCTCAGAGGTGGGAAGGGCCCGTGAGCGTGCATGGTGCCCGCGCAGAAGCTAAGGGGACAGATCACGAAGAAGTGACTCCATCTTGTCCTAACTGGAGGTGTGGGTCTGTGTGTTTCCACTGGGCCCAGAGTCTCACTTCTCTTGCCCCTTCCATCCACCTCTGCCTTCCGCAAAACTAAAGCATACTGCTCGCCCACGGATGACATTCACAAGAGGGAAATCTGAATTCCATCAGCATTAGCCATTGCTTATGCGGCCAAGCACGCGCGGCCTGCATTCTGTTGCCATAGCAATACCAGATGCTTCTGGGAAGATGGCGGTACTGAGAAGAACTGACTTTTTTTTTTTTAACTGGAGACCAAAGTTTTGAAAAATTAGCTCAATTACTGTGTCAGGTTCAGTCACACCAAAGCCTAAGGAAGGACTGACCTCCCGGCAAATATCGTGACACTTCCCCAGCTTTTTCAAGGAACCAGTATGATGGGGGCAGCCACACGGTCCACCTACCACCCTGGGCTCTAACCACCCGCTTCTCGGTCAGGGCACAACTGTCCTGCCCTAGCTGCTTCCAAAGAGGACGCCACCCACTTCTGGTTGCCCCTGCAGTGTGAAAGCTGCCAGTTCTGGGAAGAAGAGCACAGTCCCTTCAAGTGAAGACCCGTGTGGCCTGCAGCCTGGCTGACAGCCATGCCCACAGGTGACACAGGTCAGCTCCAGGCCCCCCTGGAGCTCAGGCTGCCCTCCCCTCACGAGGGCGCCAGTCGCTGGACCAGGGCATGGAAGTGGCTTTCTGCCACACTGTCTTCCTGCCTTGGAATGAGAAAAGACAGGGTGTTGCTTTGAGTAAGTGACCCCATCCGCTTACCTCTCCCAAGACCTTTCCTCACATCTTTCCCAGTGGGAACCAGGGCTGGAAAATGGCACCTGAGGGGAGATGGCCTATTCCAGGGATAAGGGGGAGGAGGGAGGTGACTGAGGGGACAGGAACTCTGGGGTGATGTGATGGGGGTGATTGTGTCTCTGAAGTCAGGAAGAGTGGCACTGATGTCAGTAGGCAGCTTCCAAAAGTTGAGAGGCACCAAAGAGACAAGAGAGGTTGAGTCAAGGAAGATTGCAGGTGACGTCTGCAGAGCCAGAGGGTTTGCTGTCCATGAGAGAATAAGAGGAGCTGCCCTAGAATGTGGCAACGGAACGCACGCCCAGGGCTCAGTTCCAGTCCGTACAGAGCTGGTATGTTCTGTTTCGTTTTTGAGAAAAGAAATTGCATGTACCAAGCTATTGTTTGGATTTCAAATGGGAATTGAGGTTGGTGGTATGGCTCGGTTTGAAAAATTGAAAATATATATTTTATCTAAGAAATGATTTTTGTTCCCAGAAAATAAAAATATTTAAACAAATCAAAGCTTTTTTCTTGCGGGAGTTTTGTTTCTCAGAACTTGGCTTTCCTACGGGAAACTGAGATTGCTTATGGAAATGGCCCAGAGTTAGTAACTAAAAGCAAGTTTAAGTTATATATGTAAGAGAAATTAAAAGTGCTTAAACCATCGAAAGTCGTGTTCTGATGTCCCCTATTTCTTCCGGATACACCTCCCGAAGTAAATTCTCTCATTTTAGAAAAACCTCTGATCAGTCTAAAATCCTCAAGTGACTAGTAGGTTTTATTCAGATACATAATACTAACCCTATGTTTTTACTTTTGTGTTCTTAGCATATTATAAAGAGAGAGAAATCTCTAAGTTCTAAAATTCTGCCTTACTAAAACAAAAACTGGAACCACTGGAGTCAATTTAATGAATCCTAATGCCACTGCTAGGTATGGGACCACACGTGGTACATCTGACCTGGGTGGAAAACCATTTGGCATTCTTAGCTGCAAAATCTTGGTCCAGTGGCTGAAACTCTCTGCCTCTGTTTCCTCATCTGGAAGAGAGGGATATCATAGGATATTATACTTCTGGAACATCTAGGACTAGGTTCAGCTACGCATGACAGAAAACCCCAAATAATAATGGCCTAAACCAGAGAGAAATCTATCCCTCTGTCATGCCCAGGCCACCTAGCGGTGGGGTCCACAGCTGGTGTGGCAGGCAGTCCACGGGGTCAGATGTGTAGGCTCCCCCTCGAGGCTCTCTCCTGTTCCCGGTTACCTCATGGTTCAAAAGGGCTGCAGATGCTCCAGGATCCATTGGTGAAAAGAGGAAAGCAGGGAGAACCACATGCCCCTCCCTTTAAGGACACTTGCTGGAAGTTGCATAAACCACTCCTTTTAGCTGGTGGGCACATGGCCACACCTGGCTGGGAGAGAGGCTGAGAAGTGTGATCTTTACACTGGTGAAGAAGCAGGACTCTGCACCACATCTGTTGCACGGTCCATCTGTGCAGTCAGTGTTGTTGCCTAGAAAACACTTAGAACACCGGGTGCCTGGCAGTCGCTGCACCTCGTGTGAGCCGCTGTCATCACACATGCAGTGGTGGAGGCGCTGAGGAAACATCCCTGTCGAGGAATTCCCTTCTCGGCTGTCCTTTTCTGTTCTTTCTGACTCCTGATTTTAGACACTGGGATTGGGGCTGGCGAGAGGCCACAGTTGTACTTTCTTTCATCAAGGACGACTTATCCACTCTAGGCATCAGGGTGGTAATTTAGGGCTTAAAGCAGAGACTGCGGTGCTCTGTGCGGTGGCCCCAGGCTGGTGGAGGCAGGGGTGGGGGCCCTGGGGGAGCCAGAAAGCTGTAAGGAGTGGCAGCTACCCAGTTTCTGTGGGAATGTGGGTCTAGAGGAAACAGAGCTGCCGGATCTTCCAGTTTTAAGAGAATCTGGATTCTTACGTGACATCTCTTTTTGTTCACTGTGAACACTTTTCTTATTATGGCCACAGGCAAGCACTCCATCCACTAAGACAGCATGAGATGAAAATAATTAGGTAAGGGGCAGGCTGGACGAAGCGATCAGGAGCCACAGCTGGAGGGCGCGCTTGTGAAAAGCGCGTGTGGAGAGACACGGGGGGAGGTGGGCCCGAGGTCCTTGAGTCCGCGGACCCTTCTTAGCAGGATGAGGAACCCAAGGAAGGAAGTTTGAATGCTTAAGCTATAATTTTATGATTTAAGAGCTTCGTTTGCATGATGTCTATTCCAAGGGGCTGGAGGAATGGGAAGATTACTGTTTCCTAATATTTAAAATGGTATCAGGGCTTCCCTGGTGGCGCAGTGGTTAAGAATCCGCCTGCCAATGCAGGAGACATGGATTCCAGCCCTGGTCTGGGAAGATCCCACATGCCACAGAGCAACTAAGCCACAACTACTGAGCCTGTGCTCTAGAGTCCATGAGCCACAACTACTGAGCCCGCGCGCCCTAGAGCCCGTGCTCCACAAGAGAAGCCACTGCAATGAGAAGCCCCCGCTCGCCACAACTAGAGAAAGCCTGTGCACAGCAACGAAGACCCGATGCAGCCAAAAATAATAAATTAATTAAAATAGAATAAACTGTCCATTTTGTAGTTTTAAAATGGTATCTATCTAGAAATATAATACAGTGGTCACTTAAAAAAGAACAAAGTCATATTTCTGCTTTTGTGTCTCATTCATTAGGAAGCTAGAGACATTATTCTCTGAATCTTAAGGGCTCCTCTAAGAAAACTCTCCAGAGGTTCTTGTGTGACTCTATGAGCTACTAGGAATTTTACGTTGACTTTCAAAGCCACAGAGGAGGTGGCATGAAGATGCTTGATTCTTCCTCTCACTTTCTCTTCAAAAAGCAACCTTCCGGTATTCTCAAAAATAGAAAAAGGGAAAATTATCATTTGGGTACATTGAACTATGTACACTGCGACCGAGGTATACTTTTTTGGCACAAAGATGATAATGATAAAATTATAAATCTCTTATTCTGACTTGTATGAGTCAACACTATAAATATATGAGAAAACAGAATCACCATAGGTGAGGGTCAGTAGAAATACCAGATTAAAGAATTAGAGGTTAAAGATGAAAGAAACAGACCTGATAAAACTGAAGCTATGGCAAGCATCAGATCTAAAATGTAACAATAACAGCAAACACATATAACAGTAACTATGAGACTTCTCTGTGCCTTTTCTTCATTCCACGCGTGAGGAAAGGCACAGAGAAGTTACGTAGCAATCAAACTCATCCAGTTTGTAAATGGCAGAGCCTAGATTTGAAGTCAGGCAGTCTGGTTCTAGAATTCATGCTAACATCAATGGGTTTAATATTTTATAGACATAAAAGAAGGCTTAAAATGTGATGCACACAAAAGGGATCTCAAAATTGACTACGCTGTTTTGAAACAACTAAACAGAACGTTTAGAAATGAGACGTGAAATTTATTTAAAACTGGACAGATTTTTTTTAATTTAACAATCTTTAAGTACCCATTATTTCTAAGAGTATCTTTGATATACATTTTGCAAGTAATGTGTGGCAGGCACTATATTTGGAAGAGTATCTCATTTAAATCTAATAACCCTTATAGCAGATACTATTATCGTCATCGTTGATACAAAGGGAATAAATTAAGAGACGTTAAATAATTTGTCCAAGTTTATGTATCTAGGAAGTATAGAGTTGGTTTGACTTCCAAATGCATGTTCCCTTCACTCATAATCTCCAGAAAAAGGTAAACAGCATGTATGACTTCAGCTAAAAAAGTTAAATATTATCTGTGTATACGAGTGAAGTTAGGCCAATGGAAACATTTACAAGAGATCCCTGCCAAACACGGCCAAAAAGAGAGGGGTAGTGTATAGAGTAGGTAAATTTTTTTTTTTTTTTGCGGTACGCGGGCCTCTCACTGTCGTGGCCTCTCCCGTTGCGGAGCACAGGCTCCGGACGCGCAGGCTCAGCGGCCACGGCTCACGGGCCCAGCCGCTCCGCGGCACGTGGGATCTTCCCGGACCGGGGCACGAACCCGCGTCTCCTGCGTCGGCAGGCGGACTCTCAACCACTGCGCCACCAGGGAAGCCCTAGGGTAGGTAAATTTTTAAAAGTCAGAACCAGGGACTTCCCTGGCCGTCCAGTGGTGAGGACTCCGCGCTTCCACCGCAGGGGGCACAGGTTCAATCCCTGGTCAGGGAACCAAGATCCTGCGTGCCACACCGCAGCAAAAAATTAAATAAGTACATAAATAAATAAATGTCAGAACCAATTAAGGCAGTTATAAATGGATGGCATTTAAATATATATATTAGAATAAGTTTCAAGCCATGCGAAGTTCACCAAAACAGTTTTTATTTCCAGTGTTTAATTGGGTACGCACACAGGCATGACACAGGTTTGGATCCATTAAGTCCTCATGCAGAATTATATTCTTCTCCATAAAGAAGCCAGTTCCATCCAGGTCACTATCTACACACCTATGTTACAACATTTATATCAAATCTGGTATCTGAAGAAAAGATACACATATAATATGTTCATTTAAGTTACGTATTTTACAGAAAGATTAAAAATTCAAGTCACACAAAACTCAAAAACTGTATTAAAAGTTTGAATAGAAAACTCAGAGATCCACCTGGAATGACTAGAGAATGGAAGTTCTGTATCTACCTGTGTTAAAACTGGTAAATGTGATGAAATTTGTTACCAATAAAACGCATCTGTTTACTCAGTGTAAGTTATCTAATTTTAACAATATGGCACCCTAAAAACCAAATGTATTTTTATGATGAGGCACTTTTGTTAGTGATGAAACCAAAAGAACACATTTGCTGCATACTAATGCCAGCTATTTTCTTCAGTAATGTCGGGTGTATGCACTATGTGGTGAGTCGCAACAAATAACCTTGCTCGTTTGTATACAACTATCCAATATATTTTTAAATACATATATATGTTCTTCTGGCTGTAGTAAAATGCACTGTAAAGCTAGTTCACGGTGCAAAGTGATGAAACCAGCCCAAATGAAGGCTGCATAATAACAACTCTGGTATAAGAAAATATTTACAGAGTTATGGAACGTGGAACAGTAGCTTTTATTCGCTGGAGTGGACGTGCCCCCAGTTTAAAGACAGGGATGGGACTGTGCTTTGTTGCCTGGGGTTTCGGACAGTTGATGAGGTTGGGCCGTCGCTGCAGAGCTGGCGTTTTGGCTCGTGTTCTGGAAGCTTTCTCCATTGATTTGGTCAGGTGGCTGGGGTGGTATGGAAAGAGGGGGCCTACTAGTTGAAGCCAAGGTGCTGGGAGAACTGTCTGCATCGGACTGAGAAGACAGGGCCGGCTCCGTGGTGGGTATCTCTAACGGGCTCAGGCTCTGGGGCTGGGGGTCCCCCGCGTCCCCTCTGCTCAGGTCAGCCGTACTGGTGCGTAGCCGCTCCCTGGCCAGCCAGTCTGAGATGGACAGGTCCTGGGCTGAGCATTTGGGCTTCAACCGTGTGACGGCTGAAAGCTCGGATTCTCTGTCCCCACTCTGCTCCTGCGCTTTCCAGAAATTCAAAACACTGATTTCAGTAGCATCCCTGTGCCCTCCCAGCGTGTGTCTGCGTTTGATGTTTTTCCTTTTGGCAGGATCGTCGTTGGTTTTTTGATTTCCTACTCCAAACATGTCATCTGCCGGTGCTTTGGGCCTCAGTTTTAACCGATCAGCTATTTTCGTTTTCCAGGTGGGTTCCTGTTTCTCGGATTCGCTTCTGGCTGGTGGTGTCAGTAAACTCCCCGTTGATTTTCCTTTTTTCATCACCTCGAACACTTTCGTGATGGAAGGGGCTTCTTTCTCGTTCTTGGCATCTCCTAGAGTCGCGCCGTCTGACTTGAATCTGGCGGATTTTTTCCTGGACAGAGTGTCACACTCAATCAGCTTATGGGAACTGAAGAGCTGTCTCCGACTCTCTAAACTCGGTGTTAAACTCCCCTCCGTACAGCTGACTTCACTGCCTTCGGAGTCCCGCCGGCTCATCTTCGTGGCCTCGTGCAGTTTTCCACGGAGGAGCCTCTCGGAGGCCAGCGCAGCGGGGAAGACGGGGAAGTCGCTCTCGCTGTCCGTCTCCACCGGCCGCCCCTCGCTGACCAGCTCGCTCCTCTCGTCGTCGGCGTCGTCCCCCCTGCTCTCAGCCACCGACTGTACTTCGGGGCTCAGCCGGCTGGAGTCGAGGCCGGTCACGGAGGGGGCGGGCGATGTCGCCGAGCAGTCGACGGTGATGGTGCCGACACTGACCAGAAACTCGCCGACTCTGGGTTCGGGGCTGGTGGATTTCTTGGTGGAAAACCTCGCCAGAGCGCCGGAATCGGGCCCCGTCTCGTCCGGGTGGGAGGCCTTCTGGGCCGCGAGGGCTCTGGGGCCCTCTTTCAGGATGGCCAGGCGACAGCTCGGGGTGGGCGACCTGCTCTGCTTGGCGCCCTGGGGGGCCGGGGGCTCCGCGCTCTCCCCCCGCAGGGCTCGCTGATCAGCTCTGGCCACGCTGCCATCCTTCTTCGCGTGATTTTCTTTGCAAGCCACGGTCCTTTGTTTCCTGCCCGGTGTCTCGCTCTCTTTTTTGGACTCTTCTTTAATATCGTTGTGACCCTGCTCTGCGTTTTCTTTCTTAAAAAACACATTGTCCAGTTCGTCTTCCGAGCTGCTGGGCTGTGCTTTTTCTTTTGGTTTCTTCCTCTTGCGACTGGCGGCCGCGAAGATGGACGACACAAGCAGGTCCCTGCTATACTGATCTTTTCCGGATCCCCAAGAACCCTGGGGAGCAGAGACACGAGACTTTGAACATAAGAACGTTATTGAGTTCACTTTCTGAAAAGGTCCCCCCGCCCCGCACCAATATTTCTTTTGTGTTTTTTTTTTGTGTGTGTGTGTGATTTCCATTGCTTTGGTGATTATTTTTTATTTTATTTTTTAACTGAAATATAGTTGATTTACAATGCTGTGCCCATCTGTGCTGTACAGCAAAGTGACTCGGTTATACACATATAGACATTCCTTTTTTTCACATTCTTTTCCATGATGGTTTAGCACAAGAGATTGAATATAGTTCCCTGTGCTGTACAGCAGGACCTTGTTGTTTAGCCATCCTCTATATAACATTGAATCGTTTGCATCTGCTCATCCCAAACCCCCACTCCTTCCCTCCCCCTCCCCCAAGTATTTCTTAACCACTAAAGCTAAGTAATAACAGGGTGTAGTTTTTACAGCCCCTTTTAACTTGTACCTAAGACAACTTCTTATTTTTATTTAACCTGTCCCATTTCTTGCCTGGTGGTATTTATCTGCCATGTCACAGCTGACATACACCTGTCTTTCAGGGACACCTTCTGTGCTTGGGGCCCTCTCGCACTCCTATTCTTCTTGACTTCCCTCCATCTACAGACCGTCCCTGCTTCTGCTACCCTCAGAGGGTCCTCAGGTTCCTCCCTCTGGAACACGGGTCTCATAAAGAGTCAATATTCTGACTGAGTAGAATATAATATTCTGACATTGGTTAAAATTTTATGACTGACTTCAATCTTCCAATTACAGCTATCACATGATACAGATACTGTATCAGATAAGCTGATTAAGATAAGGGAGCTCCTGGGTTCTCATTAGTTCAGGCAGGCTCGATCTGCAGAAACTGGCCTTAGGTAAATCAAGTTGGCACTGTCTTCACTGATCTCAAGTAACAACCAAATCATGAAGTTCAAAAAACATCAGGTCAATTAAAGACCTGAAATCCTTACCATAGAAACACTGCAGTGCCCTGTATTGAGAAAGTGGCAGTGCGACCAATTGGCTTTGTCAGCTACGCCTAATAGGTTCTTGATGATGACTGTTTAAGTGTTCATAATGTACCTACAGGCTAAGTAAATTCCGGTCGGGGAGGGGGCGGTGTCAATAAACACTAGCTGGTGTAACACGCGCCATTTAAGTCAAGCAGGCAGGCAGGAAGTATGCAGAGTAACAGAAACTGAGTGATAGTTTCTCTGTTGTCATAAAAATCTTAGACAAGTTGGAACTACTATACTGAAGTCTTGAAAATTACAGTAAAAATTCAGGCTTTTGTATCAGAAAGGACTCACCAAAATGAAATCGCAGATTGATGGAACTTTGTTTTTATAAGTTATAAAGGATTTTATAATTATACAGGACCTTTCTAAGGGTTATTCACATTTAACACATTCTGTTGAAGACCGTAGGGGATGATGGCTGTGACTGAGCTCTGAATTAGAAGACCTGGTGTTCCTTCCCTAGCTTGCTGTGTATGACACTGAGCAAGTGATTCACTTTTAAACACCTCAACTTCATTGTTGATTTAAGTGAGAAGAAATTAGATTATACTATCTTTAAGATTCCCAGTGGTTCCCTTTAAAATTCGATGTTTCTGTGATCACTATGTGTTGGAGCAAATGACTATATTATTTTACAACTGAAAATAATTGTTACAAAGGATTGTATCATTTGGACATCCATCATATTATAGGTATAATACAAACACCACCATAATTTAATTAAGATGAAGAGACTGCTGTAACCACAGGTTAAGAAATATGCATCTAGTAAGAGGAAAGGAGGGAATTTCAAACAGGTATGAAATCTAAAGCCGAAAAATCTAAATCTAAAATCTTATATTCTGGCCAAAAGAGGTGGGAAACTGTTCCAAAGTAAAGAAGTCTAAGGAGACATGACAACATAACGCAAGGGGCGATCCTCGATTGCATCCTATATACAGGAAAAGAAAAAACAACACACATTATTGGGACAACTGGCGAAATTTGTGTAAAAACTGTACATTAGAAATAATAATGTATTGTACTCATGTGAACTACCAGAATACAATAATTATGCTGTCATTACATAGAAGAATCCCCTTGCTCTTCGGAGATGCACACTGAAGCGTTTAGGGGCGAAGTGTTATCATGTCTATAAGTTAACTCTCAAAGGACTCAGAAAAAAAAATTTACATATATATCAAGATTTACCAACTGATAAATCTAGGGCAAAAGGTTTGGGTGCTATTATTCCAATAACTTTTTTGTAGGCTTACAATTTTTCAAAATGAAAAGTTGGGGTAAAAAGATGGTAAAAATCACAATATAAGTGATAGCAAATGATAGATCATTCAATATTTTATGATACTTTCTGCAAGAAATTCAATTCTAATTTAGTCATATGTGATCCCATTATGTTTAGAAATGATATGTAATGATATGTATGTCTCATTTCCAAATAGAACATCTGAACAAATTTATTGACAATTCTACTTGCTACAGTCTCAGAGGAGCAAAGCTGGCACAAACTGAATTAATGAAGGACTTTCGAACTGAATGTCTTAAAAACTACTAAAAAGTGTACTTTGGTGGTGGTCCCAACAGAACACAAATTATGTAAACAAAAATTGATTATAAAAACAAAATCAGGGACTTCCCCGGTAGTGCGGTGGTTAAGAATCCGCCTGCCAATGCAGGGGAACACGGGTTCGAGCCCTGGTCCAGGAAGATCCCACATGCCGCAGTGCAACTAAGCCCGTGCGCCACAACTACTGAGCCTGCGCTCTAGAGCCCGCGAGCCACAACTACTGAGGCCCGTGTGCCTAGAGGCCGTGCTCTGCAATGAGAAGCCACCGCAACGAGAAGCCCATGCACCGCAACGAAGAGTAGCCCCCACTCGCAGCAACTAGAGAAAGCCTGCAAGCAGCAACGAAGACCCAGTGCAGCCATAAATAAATAAATAAATTTATTAAAAACAAAACAAACAAACAAAAAAAACCAAAATGAGTGATCTTGTTGAAAAGAAGGCAAGAATATATATTTTCATAAAAAATGTATAATAATAATAAAGTCTATATTACTACTGAAATGTTTACAGAATGAAATAAAATGTTTGGGATTTGCTTCCAAATAGTCCCGAGGGACTTCCCTGGTGGTCCAGTAGTTAAGACTCTGAGCTTCTACTGCAGGGGACACGGGTCCCATCCCTGGTAGGGGAACTAAGATCCCACCTGCTGCGAGGCCAAAAAAAAAACCAAAAAAAAACAAAAGTCATGAAGAGGAGGAAAGTGGGCGGGCGCAGATGAGACAAACTTGGCCATGTGTTAATTGTTAAGTGTGGATAATAAGGGCTCATTATATTATTCTCTCTGCTTCTGCATATGTTAGAAAATTTTCACATTAAGAATGAGGGGGTAAAGGCCTACTTCTTTGAATTATGCTAAACTACACGGAGATAAATCCAACACCCCACCCCACCATCCAGTATTCCTCTATCATATTCTATTTTAAGCATTCATTTTTCCCTTTATAAGACTCTGCTGGTCTGTCATCAGACACAGACAGGGGTGCATCTGCATACCAGTCATACCAATCAGCCACGAAGCAATTCCCCTCTAAAATATTCCAAACTGTACAAAAAAATTTACCTTAGATTTTGTTGAGTCACTAGTAGCTGAATCTGTGAGAAGTTAAAGAAAACACGGTCAGTATTGGTCAGATTCTTTACTGCTTTCAACAAACAATGCAAAACTTATGGAAAAGACAGGCACAGAACAAAATGTGAAAGCAAAACTCAAAAACAATAGAACACAGTGGATAGTCAGAGCTCACAAAGATGCAAGCTGCACCACAGAAAGCCACCGCCATGAAAGGATGCTGTGAATTGTAGGCAGAATCAGCTCAATGATAGGGATGGCAAAGGAGCCCTGTACTAAACAAAACAGAAACACTAGTGTTTATTAAATGTGCTAAGCATTAAATCTAGCAATAAAGCAGCTTGAAGACCTTTTGAAGAACTGCACTATGTACCACATCCTGTATCTGAAACTGATACACAATGTAGAACGTTTAGGATTGTTGGCGGCCCTCGCTACAAATTGAGATGCTCAGACTCAGTGTATTTATGTTGATTTTTGTCAGACTGTCCATGTTAAATTTTAGAAGCATATACTGTGTGCGTAAGGATGCATCAGGATAACCCTGCTTCTAGGTCACTTTGACGTTACGTTCAGTCATGCTGATCTCTGTGCTTTGGACCCCGGTTTCACATCTGTGCGGTCAGGGATCCTTTCGACTAGTTAAATTGCTACCAGTTTTCCAATTATTTATTAACAAATGCTATTATGGAAATGGAAAAATGGAGAGCATCATTTTACTGTCTGGCAAAAAACTCAGATTATACAAGTATAAAGAGGGTAGGAAGGGGCTAGCACTCTTCAGGACAACACCAATTTGGAAATTTTCTCTTTCAACTTCAGGGAAATGGATTTTCAGAATTAATGAGCTGAGCCCCATGCCACGCCCCTTTCAACACATGGCTCAATGCTTTATGACTTTAAGAACTGGTAGACCATACCATGCTATTTCTCCTCACGGTCTGCTTCAGAAATAACAAGAAACAGCAGAAAAACCTTTAAGAAAGTAGTAGTGATCTGTTTACAATAATCGTAAGAGAAAATGTACACCACAGATCAACTCGGTTTGCATTTACAGGAATCGGGGGTTTCTGCAGACAAGGCAGCTACAGTGTGGACAGCAGTCCTCCTTCTTCCTACAGTTCCAGCTGTCCATCAGGGACACCACGGAATCCACTAGCGACATGACCGTGTGATAGACTCCTCCCATCTCGCCTGTGCAACACCAGTATAGATTTGCCTGTGTCAGTAAGTGCTGGAAAGAAAACCCTTTAGGACTAAAACAAGAACTAGAGACAAAGGGAGAACATGGTGTAAAACATGCTAGGTTAGTGCAACAGTTTGGCAGGAGAAAATTTGCATCGAAAGAGCCTATTAGAACTGATACTTCACCGAACATGAGGGTGGCAATAGAAGACAGAAGAAAATGTCAAAGAAATTGACTTTTACGGTGACCTCTGTAGTGACAAGATGATATACTGCATTTCTGGGAATGGGGCCCATGAGCATTTTACGTATTTAATTGGCTGCTTTTTCAACAGAACGTCCAGCTCAAGAGTAAGAACTACTCATACTTTCTGCCATCACAGCAACCACATACTCAGTAGCGTGTATCTGCTTTACCTTGTGATGACTATTACATGGAAACTGTGAATTAAAAAAAAAGCACAAAACAGTGGTTCGCATGCTCATTTTCCCTCCTATTTCCTTTCCGACAAGCATTACAACTCCATGCACTGCCAACGGCATTACAGTCACTGGAAGATAATTCAGATCGATCAGAAGAGGAAGATTACATCATTTTTATTAGTGGAAAGGGAAAAAAAGAAGAGGAAAAGGAAAAAAAATCAGAGTGAATTGTTACTTATGATTGATTTGCTCTTTCATGTTATAAGAATTTAGCTTTTAACCTAGAGATCAATACTGCCCAGGCAAGAGTTACCTGATACATCTCCAGGGGAGACGCCTGTCCTTCCAATGTTGGTGAGTAAATGATCTATGTTTGGCACTGGCTGGGAGTCTACTGTGTTTTCCTCCTGCACTGTTGTCTATGGTTAATAAACAAAGATCTCTTCATCATCTCTTCAAAGATACTTTCTTTAAAATTCAAACAACATTTAGTAAAAGACACATTACTGAGTGGAGGACATATGCTTAATTTTTTACATTATTTGCATATAATTAATTACCAAATAAGTATCATACTTGGATTTTCATTGGACCAGAAACTGAGGCGCTATAGACCTGCTTTCGGGGTGCAAAGCAGACAATAGCATACAAAGCAGGAAGGTGACACAGTTGTAGGATCAGGATCTTGTGTGTCCCAAATGAGAAGAACAGAGTACAAATGCTGACGGACAATACTTACAAGAGGTTCTTCAGCACCTTCTTCTGTGAAAAACCAGTCATGCTAAAATTTAAAATAAAAAAGGTGAAAAAGAGAAATTAAATAACCCCCTACAGAGATCTATATTTTGGAGGATAGCACAGAAAAAAAGGTAATTCTCTTAGGAAAAAAAAAAAAAGTATAACCAAATTCTGCCCTACCAACCATCAGCTGCTCATGAAAAAGAATGTTCTCGATGAGCCGAAGCCTGGACTTACGTGCTGGATAAGCGTCTCTACGATCTTGTACTGGTCTGGCATGTGAGTGACCATGTGCGTCATGTTATCCTCAGAGGTCCTCACGAGAGTTGGACCAAACACTATGGCTAGGTTTCTGGGTTCCATCTGCAACAGAGGATGGTATTAGAAAA
Source organism: Phocoena phocoena (assembly GCF_963924675.1). NCBI lineage: Eukaryota > Metazoa > Chordata > Mammalia > Artiodactyla > Phocoenidae > Phocoena > Phocoena phocoena. The sequence goes on from NC_089220.1 coordinate 166,617,333, forward strand.
TATCACAACTTTTCTTAAGAAAGTAGGCTTAAATTCCCATTGCATGCTTGGCATTTTACTTCTGAAAGACTCTTTTGATGAAAAGGAATTCAAAGAATGGTTGACTGATGTGTGTAAAAAAAAATAATGCTTCAGGGTTAGAGTTTCCATAAACTGATCTATATGCAAATTCTTTTTCTTGCTTTAATGACAACATACAATACTTAATTGGCATTTGTTTTTTCCAGGAAGTCTTTGATTGAAAACAATTGATCTGGTTCAAAACTAGTATTACAGGGAATTCCCTGGCAGTCCAGTGGTTAGGGCTCCACACTTCCAAGGCAGCGGGTACAGGTTCCATCCCCGGTCAGGGAACTAAGATCCCACAAGCCGTGCACCTCAGCCAAAAATAAGTATTAATAAAGCTGAATCAACTGACAAAAATATTAAAATCAAAGGGAATAAAACTTGCAAAAGAATAGGGAAAACCTCTCCCCTCAAAAACTAAACAAATGGAAAGAGATACATAAAAATTTCCAAATTTGCCTGAGTAGTACATTAAGATCATGAATATGTAAAAACTAATGTCTGAAAATATTCTTTTGATAAAAATTTTACTTCAACCAAGACTTCCAAAGCTTGTTGCTTATCCTTGTACCAATGAACACCTCAGTATTACATGCCTATATGTTTGTATGTTTCCTTCCATGATAGTTTTTACTCCTGTTTAAGTACCTGATTGTCAAAGGTGCAAACCTTTTGTTTTTCTTTGTTATATCTTATAAGTATCTGGTGTAATTTTTTGACCTTAGGGTTTGATTAAAATATTAAATAACCAATCCCAAAAACATACAAGAGGGTAAAAAACCATTGTGGAACTCAAAAAAAAAAAGAAAAATCAAACTGGTCTTGGGATCCACACCAAAAATTTAGTTTCTATCCATCACCAGACAGTTGATCCCCCTTACCCTTTCACCCTCCCCTGCACCCCTGCCCCTTCCCCTCTGGTAACCACTACTGTGTTCCCTGTATCTATGTGTTGTTTTCGTTTGGTTTGTTCATTTATTTTGTGTGTGGTTTTTTTTTTTTATTCCATGTGAGTAAAATCATACAATATTCATCCAAAAGATATTTCTTTAAACCAATCAGGAAAAGCTACACGTGAACAGACTACTAGATAATACGATGGAATAGTAAATTTTGTTGTGTTTGATAAAGGTAATATGGTGGTATGAAAACAAAACCAAAACAATTTATCTGCTAAATCTAAATGAAACAAAACAAAAAAAGAAAATGTCTGTTGTTTTTCACTGTATACCATTTGATACATTTGTACTGTTGTTTGTGCAAATACTGCCCATTCAAAATATTAATATACAGTTGAAAAATAAAAGAAGTAAAATTTCTGACTTTTTCATTTTTCTTGCTGGATAAACATAAAAGAAAATGTCTTGAAAAAACAACAATTCATATTTTGGGGATCTTTTGCTTTTAAGAGTGATCTTTAAAGGGACGTGATCACCAGTATGATGTATTTTAGAGCTTCTGTTTAATTATAACCTATTTTTGACTATTTCACATGAAGCAGTGAAGTACATCTTGTCAACTAAAGCCACTGAAAGTACATCTCTTCAATAAACAGTTTACACACCTTATTTTTTTCTGAATTTTCTGCCACTGTCTTCAGATGAGCCGAAAGAAACTTGAGTGTTTCATAATGATGTTCGGGCAAATCATGAATCTGAAACATATTATTTTCATGATGGATTTAAATGCTGAACTTTTGTTGTACCTCCAAAAATATAAAATAATACCTACTAGTCTTTTTAATGTTTTCAGACGATCTAGAGGATCTTCCTTACGATTGGCTTCAATAAAGTCGGCATATTTATCTGACAACAGTAAGAACAAAAAAAAAACAAATTCATCTTAAATTGTTTAGGTGAGCTGTAATCTAGTTTCCCTTTAAGGTTCAATTTCAAACCACAATTAAAAAGAAAAAAATAGTGGGGAAGACCCCCAAATAGCCTTTGAAATGTTGTCCTAAAACTACTATAGGGGCTTCCCTGGTGGCACAGTGGTTAAGAATCCACCTGCCAATGCAGGGGACACGGGTTCGAGCCCTGGTCCAGGAAGATGCCACAGGCCACGGAGCAACCAAGCCCGTGGGCCACAGCTACTGAGCCTGCACTCTAGAGCCCATGAGCCACAACTACTAAGCCCGTGTGCCACAAGTACTGAAGCCCGCGTGCCTAGAGCCCGTGCTCTGCAACAAGAGAAGCCACCGCGATGAGAAGCCTGCGCACCGCAACGAAGAGTAGCCCCTGCTCGCTGCAACCAGAAACAGCCCGTGAGCAGCAACGAAGACCCAATGCAGCCATAAATAAATTTATAAAAAATAAAATAAAATAAAATAAAACTACTATAGTTTTTAATGATTCCTCTAGGCCTTATCAAACAAAGGAAATTCCCTAAAATGTGAGTTCTCTGAGGGTAGAGCCTGTATTTACACAGTCTGTCCCCTTTCTCTCCCCGCACTGCAACATCTACTACAAGGTCTTATCTAAGTCAAATAGTTGGCTTGGCTGAAAAAAATGCTTTTCTACTAATTGTACCTTATTATGCCTGAAGGCTTTTCACTGAGAACAATAATAACATATTTTCAACTCAGCTGTAAACATGAATGAACAGGATAATATATATTTTTACTGAACTTTAACAACGTTTTATAAACTGTTTTTCACTGAAATGTATCAGGAGGAAAAAAACATCCAAATGACAAAAAATAGGACATGATTGTGCTTTGTATACAAGTAAGAACTAAACAAAACCTCCTGTTTCTTTTGACAAAACTATTTTCCCCCGGTTCAATCTAATATGCTGTGGTTTCCCAACAATGTAACGTCCAACTGTTGCATCGGTGCCTCTGGTGGGGTTAACTCACCGTTTGTGAAAAGTGGTTCAGGGAGTTTTCTGAAGAAGGATTTTAGTAAACTGCTTATCACGTTCAAATCTCGCCATTTCTAGGTACCAAAATAAAAATACCGTATTTTTGTAGTCAATACCGCAAAGGAAAAAAACACACACCAGTTATTCAAATAGAAATACGCAAACTTACATCGTCTTGTATATCAATATCAGCCATTCCCTTGTTGAGTTCCTCCTGCATACTTGAGATGGCTGCATTGTTCCCAGGAACTCTATAAATACCTGTATATTCAAGACCTCTTTCTTCAACTAATTTGCAACATATGTCAACTATTAATGGAATATACTGCAAAACAAGAAATAAGCATTTTATTTAACACAGCATGAATGTTTATCTTCAGTTAGTAGATACATATCGTAGCTAAAAGGCCCTTTTCATCCAAAAGGAAACAGTATATAAATTGCTGTTATTTGATACAGAGAAAATAAAGAATAGAAACACTGGAGAACTGGGAAGAGACAAAACCAGCAAGAGGGGCTTCCCTGGTGGCGCAGTGGTTGAGAGTCCGCCTGCCGATGCAGGGGACACGGGTCTGCGCCCCGGTCCGGGAAGATCCCACATGCCGCGGAGCGGCTGGGCCCGTGAGCCATGGCCGCTGAGCCTGCGCGTCCGGAGCCTGTGCTCCGCGACGGGAGAGGCCACAACAGTGAGAGGCCCGCGTACCGCAAAAAAAAAAAAAAAAAAAAAAACCAGCAAGAGATAGTTGAGTCAGTGGAAAGAGAATGAATAGGTCAAGACTGAAAGAGGAGGCCCCACAGGGAGATAATAGTCTAAAGAAGAAACAAGAGCGAGTAGGGAGAATGTGGCAACAGTTCAGTTGAATAAAAGAAGGGGGACGGGGAAGAGGAGGGGGAAAGAAGAACATCCATCCACTCACGATATGAATCCTAACGTGGGCATTGTAAACACACGCACGCGCACACACACACATACACGCGCACACACGCGCACACATGCGCACACACACGCGCACACATTTACATTTATCACACTTTCTTATTCAGACTCTTGTTCCCATCCTTCTTTTAAAATGCTGAAAACAGAAACACACACGACTTGAAAATGACTTCTTACTGATAGTTTCAGATACATTCTTAGCCATTGAATAATTATTCTATTTCAGAGTCAACACATTAGAAAAAAGCATTATAGATAAAATTACTCCATACACCCGTACAGGTCAGACATGCTTAGAGAAACTAAGGTCTGTTAAGAAGAGGAAAATACTCAACAGATGGACAGATACCCCCTGTGACCTGCACGGCTGTGTACTCGGGTCCTGTTATGACGACGGCTGAATTAATGGCTTTAGGAAATCTGGCGGGCTGGTGTCTTACCCGATTAGTATGAGCTGGTGGGCAGTCATCCAGTCTGACCCCGAACGTTCCTGTAGCAGTAGGCTTTTTTTCAAATGTCTTTCTCATAATACTTGGAATGCCTTTTCTCCATGTGCCTTTGTCTTTTGGGGGACTAGTGTCATCTTTTGATCGTTATTCAAAAGAAAATGACATGAAAAGAAAATAGAAACAAGAGTGTTTAAATCATGACTTTAAAGATCCTTTATCAATATTTATATAAATCAGAGTCCTGTATAGCTATAAATAACATATCCTTTATGTATCAAACATATTCTATTCTATTCTATTCTCTTCCTGATATAGCACTCCTTTCAACCCTCCATGTAATTTAGTACAAATCAATTCTGCTTCTTCACCCTTTGACAATCTGTACCATGATTTTCTTTAAAACAGTCAAGACAATAGAATTAATGTGACATCTTTATAGTGAGATTTTAGCAAAAGTAAACATAATGGTTTTATTTCAAAACGAAAGCATCTGGATCCTCTGCATTTATCAAATTGGCAGTTTTTGACATACATGTATGTGTTGTATTTTCCTTCACTTGATCTTTATTATAAGAACTGGTGTGTTGGGCTTCCCTGGTGGCGCAGTGGTTGAGAGTCCGCCTGCCGATGCAGGGGACACGGGTTCGTGCCCCGGTCCGGGAAGATCCCACATGCCGTGGAGCGGCTGGGCCCGTGAGCCATGGCCGCCGAGCCTGCGTGTCCGGAGCCTGTGCTCCGCAACGGTAGAGGCCACAACAGTGAGAGGTCCACATACCGCAAAAAAAAAAAAGAACTGGTGTCTTGGACCCCAGCTTAAGGGAAAGGCCCCACCAGCCTGGACCAGGCCCCCAGTGATCTCTGGGTTAGCTCACCCTGAGCTGAGGTCCGCAGAAAAGGCACAGAAAAACATGAAAACACCTTTAAAATCCCAATTTTATTTAAAAAAAAAAAATTTTTTTTTTTTTTACTTAAGTATAGTTGATTTACTACAAACCCAATTTTAAATCCTAAATTTATCTAGGAATGCTGATATCAGTACCTTTACTGAGAAGCTTCCTTTCTGACTCTTCCTTGGGGGAGTGTGGACTTTGAGTCCGAGGCTCTGCTTTAGCACCGAGTAGAGTCTGCCGGATGCTGAGACTCTGGCGAGGGGTCTTTGGCAACTGCTCTGCTTTGCTGCTGAAAGAAAGGAACATTTCTGACCAAGTACGTATTTTACATCCCAGTTAACCTGCAGGCATGGTGGGATTCTCACCTCATCAGACTGTTGTATTCTTTTATTCTTCGACTAATCAGATCCCTGTTAGTAACTCCAGTGTCCTACAGAATAAATAGAAGGTAGAATTAGAAAGTCAACTCTAAACTCCCTAAATAAGGATCCTACTCTTTCTGGGGGGCAGGGGGGAGCTCTATACTGTACTACTTTGCTTATTCAATAGAGACTCCATGGAGTTGTTTTTAAAGCTCTATTCAAATCATGACCTAACTTCACTAAGTGACAAACGTTCAAGTGCCTCTGCCACTGCCAAGAGTCTTCTGTGTATTTTCTGTACCCCAGCAACACCTAGACTAGTACCAGCAAGTAGCCAGTGTTCAAACTTACTGAATTGATCTGGGGTTTTTAATAAATGACTGGGAGGCAGTGAGCCAGTTTTTTCTCTCGCTAATACCAGAAAGAATGATCAGCGTTTCAAAATAATACAGTTGGATAAAAGATGGAATACTGCCAAAATGTGTTAATGATTAATTGATAGGAACAGTGAGACTAAGGGTCAATTAGTATCAGAAGTGACAGTTATATTAGCAGAAGAAAAAAGCTCAGACGTGGCTTTATTAACCTCAACAAGTTAACCTCAATAATATGCTACATGGAAAACTCAGAGTTGACCATAAGGAGATGATTTTTTTTTTCCCTACTGGTTCCAATTATAAATTGACATGTGTCCGCAAGTATTTTTTTTACTTGTCTCGTTTTGGTCATAGCGAAAGTTACAATTTACAAAGAATACAGACTTTATAAATTCTCGAATTCAAATAGATTCTTCTCATTTACCAACTGAAAGAGGATATGGTTAAGATCTAGAATAAGACTGCTTGACAATTCTGAGCTGTGTGACCCTGGGGAAATTACTTAACTTCTCTTTGCCACAAAGTTCCCTTGTTTGAAACATGGTGATGATAATAATAAGACACATTCATATGGTTGCTGAAATTAACTGACATAAAATGCTTAAAAGAGTGACTGCCATATGGTATATGCTCGGTGAATTATTACTTTCTTAGCTATAAAACTCGGTGAAAACACCCGTGTCTTAGAATCAGATGATAGTGATGATGCTATAATGGCTGACATGAAGTACATGTTCATGACCTACCAGACACTGGGGTGCGTTCTTCATAAGCATCACTTCATTCAATTTCTAAAAAAGCCCTATGTCTCAAAGATGAAGTCATCTACTGCCCAGCAGGACACCTGGCCATAGAGCAGGGGCTGATCAAACAGGAACTCCTTTGAACTGCTACTTAAAGCTGAAATCTACACCCAAGTTGTGATTCTCCCTGTTTACTCTGCCAAAACTCAGGTCTGATGTCTCTTTATAGCGGTGGTTGTAGAAAAAGGGCTGTATTGATATGGATCTGGTATTCGTTGTTCACGACAAACAAGGTAGAGTGTAAACTGTCAGACGAGAAAAAGTACAGGCATTTTCCTATGTTCTAAGTTTTCATGACTTGAATTGGATATAATGGAAATGACAGAATTCGAGAACATAATTTGCGTAACTTCATGGTTAATGTAGGTATTCCTGCATACTGTAATGGGAAAGTAGGGGGAAAGAACCTTGTGGGTTTTTTTTTTTGTCATAACAATGGGCACGCAAAGGAGAATAACGTCTAAGAAAAACTGCTGATGATATGAAAAAGGCACCCTTGAGCAAAATCTAGACTTAATCATTGCTGAATCTGCTCTGTAAAGTTTACAGTTATGTACACTTAAAAAAAAAATCTTGGGCTTCCCTGGTGGCGTGGTGGTTGAGAGTCCACCTGCCAATGCTGGGGACACGAGTTCATGCCCTGGTCCGGGAAGATCCCACATGCCGTGGAGCGGCTGGGCCTGTGAGCCATGGCCGCTGAGCCTGCGCCTCCGGAGCCTGTGCTCCGCAACGGGAGAGGCCACAACAGTGAGAGACCCCTGTACCGCAAAAAAAAAATCTTCACTTAAAAAAAAAATCTTCACTACTGAAAGTTCTGCTGTAAAAAATAACTTGATGGTTGTGAGTCAGAAACTCTCCTTATTAAAAAGAAAAGGTGGCTTATAACATGATTTCTGATACTACAAGTTTTCTTAGAAACCAATTACTGTATTACAGTAGGCTATATGATATTCTTGCCTGCATAATTTCATTAACAAGAATCATGCTATCAGTGTCTCTGCATTTACACAGCAATTTGTTTGGAGATGCATTTTCGCTGTAACTTAAGCCCACAACAACCCTGGTTTTGACACAAAGAAACAGATCTGGAATTATTCAGTCACAAAGGTAATGACCAGGACTAGGAACCTAGGTCTCTGCTCAGTGCTTCACTGCTTCTGAGAAGGTATGCAGCATGTATGAATAATCTGCTTTTCTAGGTCAGTAATGGTGATTTTCCCAATAAGTGAAAATAATATAATATAGGTACACTTGAGTTTTCCTTTTTTTTTTGGCAGCACCGTGTGGCTGGTGGAATCTTAGTTCCTCAAACATGGATCGAACCTGTTCCCTTGGCAGTGGAAGCACAGAGTCCTAACCACTGAACTGCCAGGGAAGTCCCTGAATTTTCCCTCTGATCAACTTTTTTTTTCTTTAATTAATTTATTTCATTTATTTATTTTTGGCTGAGTTGCGTCTTCATTGCTGCGTGCGGGCTTTCTCTAGTTGCTGCAAACGGGGGCTACTCTTCATTGTGGTGCAGAAGCTTCTCACTACGGTGGCTTCTCTTGCTGTGGAGCACAGGCTCTAGGCACACGGGCTCAGTAGTTGTGGCTCGCGGGCTCTAGAGCGCAGGCTCAGTAGCTGTGGTGCACGGGCCTGAGTTGCTCCGCGGCATGTGGGATCTTCCTGGACCAGGGCTCGAACCCGTGTCCCCGGCATTGGCAGGCGGATTCTTAACCACTGAGCCACCAGGGAAGCCCTGATCAACTATTTTTAAGTGAAGATAGCACGTTATAATTTTTTTTAAATGATGTATCAGATTCTTTCAGTCTCCTTTAAAAAGAAAATGTTGCGACAGCGTCAGTTTTATCAATGTCGTTTTGGACACTAACCTCCTCATTTAAGTTGCTGCTCTCCTGGATGCTCTTGATCCAGGCTAGCATGTCGTCCCTGTCTTCAGCCTGAAACAGGCACTCACAGTCAGACGTGGTGAGTCGAAAGACATTTTTCCTCTTGGTCTCGCTGTAAGAGATGTCTATTAAGCAAGCGTTAACACTGATGGGCTGCTCCTCTTCAGACGGAGTCGTCTGTTCTTGTTTATCTTTGTACAGGTACAGCGAATGGCCCCGAAGTACAACATACATCTGCTTCCATGGTCGAATACTTCCACCAACTCGCTGGAGAACATGAGACAGATCAGGCATACTCAACACTTGGCTAAATCTTAGTGACAGGACAGATGCATCTAGCAACACTGTTAACACACTTAAATGTATACCCAACGTGGCAGATGCCTGCTTTACGTCAATATGTATTTGTTAGGGCAGGAAAGACAAAAAGTGTGGAACGTAAACCAAGTTGGGTAATGTATTCCTATCACAATCAAGGGCAATGAAATCTCAACTTTAATTGGGTTGAGAAAATAAAATGAACAAAGTTAATTAGGATAAAGCGAGTGTAGTAAAATATATAAAAAATGCTAACGGAATAGAAAATGAGGAAAAAGGTCAGTCAGAAAAATTCTGAGTGAAAGCAAGGCTTAAGACAAGTCTTAGATCATGCAAATGACAAACACTGAAAAAACTAATCCCAAAAGGATATGCAGACGTAATGAATTTAGTTAACAAAACTGATCAACTTTATACGGTCAAGCAACAACATGCAAGATGGGTTTTCTGAAAAAAAATTTGATACTCTTTTGACGGTATTAAAGTTTTCTTATAAATTAAGCTACACAGATATTGTAGAAAATTTTCTGATGAAGTTTTTCTTATATTGTTATCTATTTAATGAAGCATATATTGATATTGATATTCATTTAAATACCTCTATATTTATAAAATAAGGGGAAACAATAAAATTATTATAAAGGCAACTTGAAACTCTGCAAGCCAGAAGGAAGTGGCAGGACATGTTTAAAGTGATGAAAGGGAAAAACCTACAACCAAGATTACTCTACTCAGCAAGGATCTCATTCAGATTTGACGGAAAAATTAAAACCTTTAAAGACAAACAGAAGTTAAGAGAATTCGGCACCACCAAACCATCTCTACAACAAATGCTAAAGGAACTTCTCTAGGCAGGAAACACAAGAGAAGGCAAAGACTTACAATAACAAACCCAAAACAATTAAGAAAATGGTAATAGGAACATACATATCGATAACTACCTTAAATGTAAATGGATTAAATGCTCCAACTAAAAGACATAGACTGGCTGAATGAATACAAAAACAATATCTGTATATATGTTGGGTACAAGAGACCCGCTTCAGACCTAGGTACACATACAGACTGAAAGTGAGGGGGTGGAAAAAGATATTCCATGCAAATGGAAATCAAAAGAAAGCTGGAGTAGCAACTCTCATATCAGACAAAATACACTTTAAAATAAAGACTATTACAAGAGACAAAGAAGGATACTACATGCTGATCAGGGGATCTATCCAAGAATACGATATAACAAATATAAATATTTATGCACGCAACATAGGAGCACCTCAATACGTAAGGCAAATGCTAACAGCCATAAAAGGGGAAATCGACAGTAACACAAACACAGTAGGGGACTTTAACACCCCACTTTCACAAATGGACAGATCATCCAAAATGAAAAAAATTAAGGAAACAAAAGCTTTAAATGATACATTAAACAAGATGGACTTAATTGGTATTTACAGGACATTCCATCCAAAAACAGCAGATTATACTTTTTTCTCCAGTGCTCATGGAACATTCTTGGGTCAAAAAACAAGCCTTGGTAAATTTAAGAAAATTGAAATTGTACCAAGAATCTGTTCTGACCACAACGCTATGAGACTAGATATCAATTACAGGAAAAAAATCTGTAAAAAATACAAACACATGGAGGCTAAAAAATACACTACTAAATAACCAAGAGATCACTGAAGAAATCAAAGAGGAAAACAAAAAATACCTAAAAACAAATGAAAATGAAAACACGACACCCAAAACCTATGGGACGCAGCAAAAGCAGTCCTAAGAGTGAAGTTTATAGCAATACAATCTTACCTCAAGAAACAACTCAAATAAAAAACCTAACCTTACACCTAAAGGAATTAGAGAAAGAAGAACAAAAAAATTGCATAGTTAGCAGAAGAAAAGAAATCATAAAGATCAGAACAGAAATAAATGAAAAAGAAATGAAGGAAATGAGAGCAAATATCAATAAAACGAAAAGCTGGTTCTTTGAGAAGGTAAACAAAACTGATAAACCATTAGCCAGACTCATCAAGAAAAACAGGGAGAAGACTCAAATCAACAGAATTAGAAATGATAAAGCAGAATTAACAACTGACACTGCAGAAATACAAAGGATCATGAGAGATTACTACAAACAACTATATGCCAATAAAATGGACAACCTGGAAGAAACTGACAAATTCTTAAAAATGCACAACCTTCCGAGACTGAACCAGGAAAATAGAAAATATGAACAGACCAATCACAAGCACTGAAATTGAACTGTGATTAAAAATCTTCCAAAAAACAAAAGCCCAGGACCAGATGGCTTCACAGGCAAATTCTATCAAAGATTTAGAGAAGAGCTAACACCTATCCTTCTCAGACTATTCCAAAATATAGCAGAGGGAGGAACACTGCCAAACTCATTCTACGAGGCCACCATCACCCTGATACCAAAACCAAAGATGTCACAAAAAAAGAAAACTACAGGCCAATATCACCGATGAACATAGATGCAAAAATCCTCAGCAAAATACTAGCAAACGGAATCCAACAGCACATTAAAAGGATCATACACCGTGATCAAATGGAGTTTATCCCAGGGATGCAAGGATCCTTCAATATATGCAAATCAATCAATGTGATAAACAATATTAACAGACTGAAGGAGAAAAACCGTATGATCATCTCAATAGATGCAGAAAACACTTTTGACAAAATTCAACATCCATTTATGATAAAAAAAAAACCCTCCAGAAAGCAGGCATAGAGGGAACTTACCTCAACATAATAAAGGCTATATATGACAAATCCACAGCCAACATCGTTCTCGATGTTGAAACACCGAAACCATTTCCACTAAGATCAGGAACGAGACAAGGTTGCCCACTCTCACCACTATTATTCAACATAGTTTTGGAAGTTTTAGCCACAGCAATCAGAGAAGAAAAAGAAATAAAAGGAATCCAAATCGGAAAAGAAGAAGTAGAGCTGTCACTGTTTGCAGATGACATGATACTATACACAGAGAATCCTAAAGATGCTACCAGAAGACTACTAGACCTAATCAATGAATTTGGTAAAGTAGCAGGATACAGAATTAATGCACAGAAATCTCTGGCATTCCTATACACTAATGATGAAAAAACTGAAGATGAAATCAAGAAAACACTCCCATTTACCATTGCAACAAAAAGAATAAAATATCTAGGAATAAACCTACCTAAGGAGACAAAAGACCTGTATGTAGAAAACTGTAAGTCACTGATGAAAAAAATTAAAGATGATACAAACAGATGGAGAGATATACCATATTCTTGGATTGGAAGAATCAACATTGTGAAAATGACTACAGTACCCAAAGCAATCTACAGATTCAATGCAATCCCTATCAAACTAACAATGGCATTTTCCCCAGAACTAGAACAAAAAATTCCACAATTTGTATGGAAACACGAAAGACCCCGAATAGCCAAAGCAATTTTGTGAAGGAAAAACGGAGCTGGAGGAATCAGGCTCCCTGACTTCAGACTATACTACAAAGATACATTAATCAAGACAGTATGGTACTGGCACAAAAACAGAAATATAGATCAATGGAACAGGATAGAAAGCCCAGAGATAAACCCACACCCATATGGTCACCTTATCTTTGATAAACGATGCAAGAATATACAATGGGGAAAAGACAGCCTCTTCAATAAGTGGTGCTGGGAAAACTGGACAGCTACATGAAAAGAATGAAATTAGAACACTCCCTAACACCATACACAAAAATAAACTCAAAATGTATTAAAGACCTAAATGTAAGGCCAGACACTGTAAAATTCTTAGAGGAAAACATAGGCAGAACACTCCATGACATAAATCCCAGCAAGATCCTTTTTGATCCATCTCCTAGAGAAATGGAAATAAAAACAAAAAGAAACAAATGGGACCTAATGAAACTTAAGCGCTTTTGCACAGCAAAGGGAACCATAAACAAGATGAAAAGAGAATCCTCAGAATGGGAGAAAATATTTACAAACGAAGCCACTGACAACAGATTCATCTCCAAAATATACAAGCAGCTCAATATCAAAAAAAAACCAAACAACCCAGTCCAAAAATGGGCAGAAGACCTAAATAGACATTTCTCCAGAGAAGATATACAGATTGTCAACAAACACATGAAAGGATGCTCAGTATCACTAATCATTAGAGAAATGCAAATCAAAACTACAATGAGGTTTCACCTCACACCAGTCAGAATGGTCATCAAAAAATCTACAAACAGTAAATGCTGGAGAGGGTGTGGAGAAAAGGGAACCCTCTTGCACTGTTGGTGGGAATGTAAATTGATACAGCCACTATGGAGAAAAGTATGGAGTTTCCTCAAAAATCTAAATAGAACTAGCATATGACCCAGCAATCCCACTATTGGGCATATACCCTGAGGAGACCATAATTCAAAAAGAGTCACGTACCACAGTGTTCACTGCAGTTCTATTTACAATAGCCAGGACATGGAAGCAATTAATGCATCTAAGTGTCCACTGACAGATGAATGGATGAAGAAGATGTGGCACATATACACAGTGGAATATTATTCAGCCATAAAAAGAAATGAAACTGAGTTATTTGTAGTGAGGTAGATGGACCTAGAGACTGTACATACAGAGTGAAGCAAGTCTTGAAGAGAAAAACAAATACCGTATGCTAACACATATATCTGGAATCTTAAAAAAAAAAAAAAAGTGGTTCTAATGAATGGACTTGAGGACATGAGGAGGGGGAAGGGTAAGCTGGGACAAAGTGTGAGAGTGGAATGGACATATATACACTACCAAATGTAAAATAGATAGCTAGTGGGAAGCACTAGATAGCTAGTGGGAAGCAGCCGCATAGCACAGGGACATCAGCTCGGTGCTTTGTGACCACCTAGAGGCGGGGATAGGGAGGGTGGGAGGGAGACGCAAGAGGGAGGAGATATGGGGATGTATGTACATGTATAGCTGATTTACTTTGTTATACAGCAGAAACTAACACACCATTGTAAAGGAATTATACTCCAATAAAGATGTTAAAAAAAAAAACTCAAAAAAGAAAAAAATAAAGGCAACTTGAGTAAACTGGGAGATACTGAATAAAAATTTTTTAATTATTAATATGGAGAACTGCTGGTCCCTAAAGTACTACTCTGTAATAATCCATGGGTAATAAACTACTTAAAAAGAAAATCAGAGTTCTTTCTTAAATACTCCCATGTCTCTTTTACATTGACAAGATGCAAGACAACATATTCCATATGTAATTGATATAAAGGATGAAAAAGGTATAAAATTAAATCTCTGATTAGAATTTGTAAAAATAACTTTTCCTTTATGTAGAAAAAGATGCTTATAAATGTTCTCCACTCTTTACTCTGGCTATTTTACCGTTTTATGTATAGAGACTTAATGCTTTATTTTTCAGGGCCTGCATTTCACACGCTCACAAGTAGCTGAGAAAACACACTACCTTGCCCCTATCAGTGACAAGTGGCCTGAAATGAAGCCACCCTTCCTTGGCAGCATCGCTGAAAACCTCTGAGGAAGAATCTTTCCGGGATCCAGAATCTTCTGAAGACTTTTGGCTGTCTGTGATCTATAGAAAAGGCCAAAGAAAACATAGCAAAATGTCAGCTTTTTTCTTTATAAGTACTTGCATGTTGAAATTGTTTTGCTGAAAAAGTCTTTTACTAAATCTTCCAAATGAAAGGCTATTTTTGAAAAACCCTAACTTTATCCATTACATTAGAAAAATTTCTGGTTTTGCTGTTTAAAAAAATGGGTATTGACCACCATCATTTTTAAAGTCCCCTGAAGGAATTTTTTTAACCACTAAAAAATAATAGAAATAGTATAATCTACCTACTCTCAAGAGCTCACATTTTAGTGGGAAAAGGCCAAGAAGAAAGAAAAATAAAACAAGAAAATGATCAGATTGTGATTAGTGCCATTCGGAGAATGAAACAGGGAGACGCAATAAGGAACAACAGAGCAGCAGCTATAATGGTGGTGCTGAGGTGAGACCTCTCTGCAGAAAGAACATGTGAGATGAAATTCGGAGAAAACGTTTTAAAAAGAGGCAACCACGAAAGATCAGGGGAAAGAAAAATTCAGGGAGAATATATAGCTACTGAATGTACATTCATTGTTATCATTTTTTTTTTGGGCCACATCAAGGCATGTGGGATCTTAGCTCCCCAACCAGGGATTGAACCCGTGACCCCTGCCATGGAAGCGCAGAGTCCTAACCAATGGACCCTGAGGGCATTCCCTCACTGTTATCATTTTAAATGTTCACTTTGCCACGGAAGTAAGAGAAACAGCTAGTTATAGATTGTTCAGGGTACTTCAGGCTATGGCAGGAGTGTGCGGGAGGCCATGAAGTGATGAATCAGAGAGTAACATCATCTGATCATACAGCTGAAAGGTTGCTCTGCTTGCTACCTGGAGAACGGATTTGAAAGGGACAACCATGAAAGGAGGTGGTACTGTGAGAATCCAGGTGAGGGATGGTGGCAGCTGGGACTAAAGTAGCGAAAGTGAAGACAGAGAGGAAGGTATAGGTTCAGGGTATGTTCTGGAGGTAGAGCGGACGGTACTTGAAAGGGAAAAGAAAAAACAAGCTTCATTCCTAGACCTGGTGCTTGAACAAGTGGGTAAATTGAAGCGGACTTAGACAGATGGGGGAAAAGGAGGGATACACATGTCTGGGGGGTCCCTGAGGTCTACTTAGTCATGGAAACCTTGAATTGCTTGTTAAACATCCAAATGGTGATGGTGCAGGGCAGGAGCCCACATGAGCCTCAGTTTGGGGAAGAGGTCAAGGCTGGCAATATACACTCGGGGAGATCTCTGGGTAGGAGCACCAAGGAAATGATGGTAGGTGGAGAGGAAAGGGGAGTCAGAACCAGCTCTAGACTTTCCAACATTTTAAATATTACACAGAGGCAGAAATGGAAACCAGCAGAAGAAAGTGTTTCAGGAAGTAAGTGGGAAATTACGTTGGATACTCCTGAAAGGTCAAATAAGTGAAAAATCCAAGCAGCCAGTTGTTCTGGAACCTGAGTGTCACTGGTAACCTTGGCCTGAACAGTGTCATTCTGATGCGTGTGGGGTGAGAAAGACGTGATGTGGGAAAGTAGAAACTACCAACAATTTTTTTCCCAAAGAATTTTGCTATGAAAAATGGAAGAGTAAATCGGAGCAGTAAACAGAGGGGGACGTGGATTTGAGGAAGGTTTTTCTTTTAAATACAGGAAATCATAGCACATGCTTCTATGTGATGGTGATTGAGCCAATGGAAAGAGTGATTATGCAGAAGAGACAGGGGTCTTGAGAAAGTGAAAAGTGATGGAATCCAAAGCAGAAACGTGGGTGTTTGTGGTTAATAGGATAATGTGCCACGTAAAAAGATACTTATTAAGATAAGGGTAAGGAAGGCAGAAAGTGCGGGTATAAATGAAGGTCCTGGTATTTCTGGAGAAGGTAAAATAAGGAAATTCCTGTCTAACAGCTTTTATTGTTTCACTGAGGGAAAGGCATGAGGGAAGGATAGACAAGAGAGGACAGGGCGGATAGTATTGGGGGGAATTGGGGGGAGGCAGGAAATAATAATGTTGAGGATAGAAAAAAAAACATACTGCTGGGCAGTTAAATATTTGTCCGTAAACTTACAAAATAAGAAAAATCAGCACAATGTGTGTAAACTGCTGTATATTTGATGAATATGTTTAGAAATCACAACTTAGAGTGATATTTTCCAAATGCACTTGAAATTTATAGAATACAAGTTTATGATATTTAAATATGAAATACCTAATGGATAAAAGAAATAATTCTCTATGAAGAGCTAAAGTAAATTCAGGTAAACAGAAACATTTATCATTTACCGATATTTTAAAAATACTGAATACCTACCTTGATTCCCTTCAGGCTAGATACATGCTTAAAGGACCTGTTGGAAAAGAAGTCTATCAATATTTGCAGTAAATGCATAAAAATACCTTAAAGATGTAAAAGTAATTTGACTATTACAACTACCCTTTCATTAATAAGCTGACATTTCATCGTTACCATGTTAAATGATCAGAGTTTGATGCAAATGAGGAAAAACAGCTAGTTTTATAAGTACCTAAACTTTATAAGTACTTAAACTTTCTATTCCATGATAGAAGTTTTCTTAAACTGTAAGTTAAAACCATCTCTGAATAAAAGGTGAGATTTTCTTATCCTTTTTTTTTTTGTATCAAGGAAAAAGCTACTCACACTAAACATTGGCCGTTATGTTATTATTTACCCACAGGTGTGATGCTCTATTAAGGATTTCCACACTGTCAATAATGACTGGTCAGTGGTCACCATCAGCGGTCAGATAGAGACAGGCACTTCCACACTTGTCCAGCTTGTGGACATGGTGCCAGCAAGTGCATTATCAGGGCTAGTCATGGCCGCCACTCTTCCCTCTGACCATATTCTGGATGTTTCAGTACAGAGAACAGCAGCTGCCACTGAATAAGCTTAGGGCTTCAGAGGACAGATTCACAGTAATTATTCAAAAACAATTTAACCTTATGGGACAAAGTTGTTTTCTTGTTGTTTTAATTCAAAGTTCATTAAGGAACTTAGGATTTTAAGGTGTGATCGAAGATGGCGCTGTCCTCTCCTCTCAGAGCCCCCCACCCCCACAAGGCAACCAGAAATAGATATGCAAACTCATCTTCAACAACATCAGGAGACGCCTGTAATCTGAACTACAGCATATGAAGAAGTGGGGTTAAATGCAGTGAAGTAAAAAGTGGATACGGGGAGAGAGGGCGCCAGTGCTTACACGTCTCAAACAAAACTGCAGAGCACTGTTTTCTGAGAGATCAAAACCAAGCTTTCCTTGTTGGAACAACAGGAAAGGGGGTACCAGTGACAGGAGCCTCAGGGGAGGTGAGGATGAAGGAGGAAACACACGGTCCTGCCATCTTTGCAGGAAGCACTGTGTAGCTGGGGTAAGGTGAAGGCGACTCTGAAATGTGCCTGTTTACTGATACCTTTTAATGAGGGAGAGTAAAGGCTAAAACGGTTCACACATCCCACTCTGCATCATTAGAAAAATCCCTGCTAGCCACTGCCACTGCCCTTGGCCACACCTCACACAGACTCCCCTCAGGCAGCTGGTTCAGGAGGAATAAATTGGAGAGCAACTGACAATAGATATTGAAGTAAAAATTACACATACCCTTTGATGTAACAATCCTTTTTCCAACTGTACTCACTCACGTATATGCTAAATGAACTATGTACAAATATAGGCACCGAAGGATTATTTGTTGTAGCATAAGATTTGATCAACCTAAATGTCTGTTAGAATACAGAATACCAGTTAAATATATTATGGTATAACTACTCAGTGGAAAATTAAGCAATCATGAAAAAGAATAAGCCAGGCATACATGCACTGAATGCTCTCCAAGATCAGTGTGTAGAGCACCTATCATGTGTTTATAAAAACAATTAGCACACAAACGTATATAAGCGTACGTAAATGTGTGTATGACTTTATGCACAGAATAGCTCTAGAATTATATAAAAGAAAATGATAGCACAGTTATGTCTGAGAGTAGAACTGGGTGACTGAAGGCCTAAAGCAGAAGTAATTATTTAATATATATATTTTTATATGTATTTTTGTATTATGTTTGTGTATTACTGATTTTTAAACATTAATTTTTTAAAAAATTCAATTGAATGTATTATCATGTCACAACTTTGATTTTTTTTTTTTTTTTTTTTTTTTTGGTACGCAGGCCTCTCACTGTTGTGGCCTCTCCCGTTGCGGAGCACAGGCTCAGCGGCCACGGCTCACGGGCCCAGCCGCTCCATGGCATGTGGGATCTTCCTGGACCGGGGCACGAACCTGCGTCCCCTGCATCGGCAGGCGGACTCTCAACCACTGCGCCACCAGGAAAGCCCCCAACTTTGATTTTTTATTTGCATTTCTAATGTCATAAAGTTAGAAAATAAAGAAGACATCAGTAAATTCAGTATTTACATGTCAAGGTCATACTGAGCAGCCACTAACAAGTATTTAAGATAACACGCTTCAGACTTACAGTTTTGCATCTTCTCTGTAATCATCCAGGCCCTCATCGTATGATTTTGATCGTTCTGTCTTTGAGCTGGGCTGGGCATCCAGGCTGGGAGGTCCAACAGATTCTGCAATCAAAACCCAACATTTAGACGTGCGCAAGTGGTTTCCAGATTCTTTTTAAATGGCGAGGAGATCACGGGGTGTCACAGTATTCTAAATGGAAAACTGAGAACGTAAGACAGTTCACATAACCGCTCCTTGAAACGTACCCTGGTCATGAGAGAGCTGACGTCGAATTAAAGGAGCTGAAGTTGTGAGGCTGGGAGGGGCCGCTGCTATGGAGGGTACCTGGGAGGTGGAAGCAGAGATGACCGCAGAGGCGGGGATGTGTGGGATATCGTGATCGATGCTGGGGCTAGCAGGCTCATCTGTAAGGTGAGAGGAAATAGGTATCATCAGTAATGATAAAATAATACAACAGTAATCAGTATTCATTATTGAAAGAACCACCGGGAATGTGTCACAGTTACTTGGCTGCATGTCTGCAGGTTCATGGGTCAGACAAGTTAACCAGAGGTTGTAAGATTTCATGGGTTTGTGTGTATGTGAGGGGCACATGTGTATGAAAGATGACGCAACTTGCCAGCTGACAAATGCTGGAAGTACTAATTTCAAGGATTCCAACATTTACCTTAAAGGAACTTAATAAATATTAGGCACCAATGTCATAAATCCATCTTCGCAACGATTTATTTTAGCACACAGAATAAGCCAGCTGTTAGGAATGGGAAGACTGAGCAGGGGAGGGGTCAAAGGACTTGTCTTGCTGGACTTTGTGAAAGACACTTAATTCCTCGGGGTATTAAATTCATTCCCTATAAAGAAATTGGACTAGGATTATCAGGGTCACTTCTAGCTCAAGGGGACTACAACAATAAATCCACAAAAGGGATAAAAGTATCTGTTTAATTTATGTAAGAATATGAAATACTTCGGGGCTTTCATAAGCCAAGGATTTTTTAGGGGGCTTTTGAGGTTTGCATTTATTTTAAAAACTGACAGATCTGGCTGAGAGTGTAGTTACTATTGGATCTCTTTTCAACACTAAAGGAACTAGCTGAAAATCCAGAAAGTCTGCTTTAGGGATACAATTCTATAATTTTTGTAAGTGCGAAGTTTAAAAAATTTTTATTTCCCTAAGGAAATAAGCATAGTATTCTATAAGGTGTGCTACAGATCAATTTGAAATATTTTGGGATAAAAGCCAACTACCAAAAGGAAGATAAATGAACATCTAAAATTATTCTGTGGTGAGCAGTTTCGTTAAACTCGGAACACAGAAATTTATCTAGTAAGAAGATGCCAATTCAAACTTGGGGAATCTGAGCTAAGAAGAGGGAATATTAAATGCAGAATTGTTATTTAGTCACCCAATCACCCAGTCCCAGCCCTTTTGGGTAAATTTCAGATAGCTAAACTTACCTACAGAGACACTGTAATCAAGCTATATCCTACAAAACTTCTAAATTGGTTTAAAATGCCAGGGCCAGCATGGCTACACCAATCAAATTCAGTTTTAGTTAGGCTAATCCTAATTAAGTACACACATACTGGCCAACTTTAGGGGGAGAAGAACAAGAAGTAGTAAAAGTACGGCAAAAAAGGGGAGAAGGAATTTGAGAGGAACTCGATGCGGGTAATACAGCTGGTTTCTTTATATTAATAGTTATGAGTAGTAAAAAGAAACATAGAAAATCAGGATTGGAGAATACACCTTAATACCTGCTACTATAGGACAGATTACTTAGGAACTCATTACTCGTTTTGTGTTTACTTGTGAAAGATGTTGAAATTTATTTTCAGGACTTACTATGAAGCTTTACAAGAGCATGTATGTGTGGGAGTGGCCATAAACAAATTACTGCTAATGACCGATATTCCTAATTTTTTAAAAAAGTCGTTTATTTACTTCATTTTTCTAAGTCTTTGTGACCCCAAAGGAATATGAGATATTGAATGCGTAACGAAATGTTGGAAAATTTTCCTTCTGCAAGACGTTTCATTAGCTCTGTATTACACAGACACCTAAGTAAATAAATTGGCTCCATTCTGTGGTATTTTGGGAATAAAGCCAAGGCACCTATTTATGTACTTACTTATTTATTTTGCATTGGTTATAATGTTTTCAAGTAACAAAAATAACTATTAAATTCACAGACTATTAAAGACCCTGTAGTGTGATGATACAACAGCAAGCCTTAATTCTTTGCTTTTCTTCCTTTTAATTTAAATGTTCCATAAAATAGCATAGAGTATAGGCCAACATTCTCCAAAGTGTGTTTAATGGTATACTAAACTGAAATACTCTAAATGAAAGCAAGGATTCATGGTCAAATACTTCTGAGACAAACTGTACTACATCCTGTCTAGAAAATTCACGACATATAGGAGCATGTTAATGATGCTGAGAGTTCTATGGTGAAGACAGACAAAACTTGTTTAACTTTCAAAACCCAGCATTTCTCAATTTATTTGATCACTGATCTTTTTTGTTTTTCCCCCTTTATCAAATGGAATTAGTGTTCCTAGAAAATACTTTGAGAAACATTGCAAATAGTCTCTTTTAGTCCACTTCAATGCTGGAGTCATCCCAGTAAAACACATATTTTTAAAAATAGCTAGATTGGGGCTTCCCTGGTGGCACAGTGGTTGAGAGTCCGCCTGCCGATACAGGGGACACGGGTTCGTGCCCCGGTCCGGGAGGATCCCACATGCTGCGGAGTGGCTGGGCCCGTGAGCCACGGCCGCTGAGCCTGTGCTCTGCAATGGGAGAGGCCGCAACAGTGAGAGGCCCGCGTACCGCAAAAAAAAAAGCTAGATTGGAAAGACAAATACCCATTGGTCAGATAAAACTCTGAAGCTCAATAATAAAAGGATTTCAATATTAAATTTTGGAACTTAAGAACACTTACATCCATAGACAGCATTTACATCTGAACAGTAAAATCAATACTGTGTTCATATCTCCGTTCTGTATTCTACCCTATTCCACTGGTGCTGTTCAAATGATATACCAGAGTAATCATATGCAATATGTTAAAGTCCTGGGAGGCATATAGGAAATAAATGGATTATAAAGACATTTCTATGCTGGGGGACTTTTAAGTCATGATTCATAAAACAGAGGATGTCATCCAGTAGGAACTAAGGCGACTCTAATAAGTACTTAAAGTAGAATGTGATCAGAACAAATTAGTATTTTTATTTTTAATAAACCAACAAAATGGTCTATTTTAATAATTATTCTAAATCTTTATGTATATAGAATATATTTTTGTTTTATATTTTAGCCAAACTTCTCTTTAAAAGCATAATTAACCTTTTGATTTATTCCTGTACCTAGAAATATTAACAGATATAATTAGCGAACTTATTATTACTCCAATATAACTTCATTATATTATTCTTACTAAGTAGGAAGAAAGTATAATGCCATTATTCTGGTAACATCTCACAGGCCTGGGAAATACAGCCATGGGTTGTAGGGCTTTGTATGTTTAAAAAAAAAAATCATAATTTCTATAAAATATCTATCATTTCCATCTACAATGGAAGTCTACTACTCTTTGAGGCCGGCCTTAAGGGTACAGATACAAATTTAGGTTGAGCACAATTTAGGTTGAGAGTCCCTGCAATGTTTACAACTTGAATACGCCACATTTATAAAATATAAGTTATGTGGGACTGTTTTAAAAAACTGATTCTGACAGTGTCACCTGACAGTCCAAGAGCTCAATGGCTTATAAAGTTTCTCTAGAAGAGAAAAAGTCTGAAACAGTACTGAAAGAGAATACAATATATTACAAAATTATGGCAAACTCTTCCTGAACCTATGAGGTAACAGGTAGAGCGAGAGTATGGCCTTGGCCTCGGCCTCAAAGCAAGCCTTGCATCACACACCTCCAGAGGGCGCTGTTTACAACGCATTCTGTATAAATGGTGCCCTCTGGAGTTGTGCTCTGCAATGAGGCTGACTCAGGGAAGTCTCTATTGCATACTGACTGTGTGACTTTGGGGAAGTTATTTAACCTCTCAATAGCTTAAATTTCTCATTTATTAAATGAAGAGAATACGAAGGACATATATGATAATCCTGTTAGCATATGATATCTTAGAGTTGCATAGTAATTATGATGAAAATTTGTTTTGTTTTGCTACACATTTAACCATCAAATCAAAATTATCATTCACCTATTATTTCGACAAATATTGAGTGCCTTCTCTATGCCAGGCATTAAGGACACAGAAGTGAACAAAAGATCTAAAATCCTGGCTCTCACGCAGCTCATGTTTTAGCTCTGCAGAGAAACATGTAATAAACAAAAAGTACAAATGCCAAGTGGAAACAAGTGGTATAAAGATAAATAAAGTAGCTTAAGGAGATAGAGAATGTCAGGTTCTGTGTGTATTTTAGATAGGCTGGTCTGGAAAGGCTGCTTTGATAAGGTAGTATCTGAGCAGAGGCCCAAATGTACTGAGAGAGCGCGAGTCTTGTGAATCTCTCTGGAATGCACTCCAAGGCTTGGAACCGGTGCCAGGGCGCTGAAGCAGGGTGTGCTTGGCGCGTTTCAGGACTGCTAGGACGCTGGCGTGTGTGAAGACAGCGTGCACAGGAAGACGGGAGGTAGGGGTGAGAGGTGGAGTAGGGTTGTGACCCAGATCACAGAGGGCCTTGTCCACTGCAGTCGGGTTCTGGGTTCTATTCTGAGCAACACGGGAAGTAAAAAAGGGTTCTGATCAGGAGTGAAATGATCCTATTTATATTTTAAAAAACATACTGGCTGCTTTGTGGATAATATACCTGGGGCATGTCAGCAGACTAAAGCCCGGGAGGAGACTAAAGCCTCAGTCAACATGATAGGTGTTCTGGATCAGGGCACATGCTTGTAATTTAAGTAATTTCCCCCCATCTAGTCCAGGATTGATTCTAAGACAAAGTAATGTGACAACAAAGAGGTCTTTTCAGTTGGCCCACAGAGTTAAAATTTACAAAGAAATAAGCTTTGGAAAGTAAAAAGCACTGTTTAAATGAAAGGTTGATTACTAGCGATCAAAGCTGTTCCACTTGGCTTTTGTTTCAGCTGAATCAACAACTAAGCACAATCTGGTTTGCTGATGGGTCTCCTGACCCCACCCCAGACGGTGGGGATTTGTCTCATTAAAATCAAAATGAAAGGGCTTCCCTAGTGGCGCAGTGGTTGAGAGTCCGCCTGCCGATGCAGGGGATGCGGGTTCGTGCCCCGGTCCGGGAAGATCCCATGTGCCGTGGAGCGGCTGGGCCCGTGAGCCATGGCCGCTGAGCCTGCGCGTCCGGAGCCTGTGCTCCGCAACGGGGGAGGCCGCAACAGTGAGAGGCCCATGTACCGCAAAAAAAAAAAATTAAAAATGAGTACTGAGTATGTAAAGTTTAAAAAATAAAAGGAAAATGGATACTAGAAATAATTTTTGAGAGTAAAAGCTTATGGCTCTGGTTTTAGCAGAGTGTAGAATATGTGGAACAAGTGTTTTAAGATCACAGTGTAAAATTCCTGTACCTGTTGAACTAGAAATACTTTGCTGAAAAGATGTGTTAATTATTTGACGTACTAGCCAATGACCATTAAGTGAGCTCACCTATAAATGGGATGGAAGCCAAGGAATCACCGGGTGGACTGGTACTTGAGGCCTTCCTCTCCTCCATTCTTTTTATATGGACCTCGCGGCGAGCGTCATTAGGTAGCCAGCAAGTGGTGTCTGAACCTGGCTCTTGGTCATTCACTGCCAAGATGTAAGACTGATGCCTTAAAGGCTGCGGCGTTTGGCGACCAGTTGGAGGTTTTTCTCTTAGGATGACAGTTTCTTTATTATCTACAGCATTTGATTGCTGAATTTCAGCCTCTTGTAAATTTAAATCTTGATTCCTTTGAGTGACGGATAATTCCAAATCTGCAGTGCCAGCGTTCTCACTCATCGGAGGGGTGGGCTTAACAGAAGCTCCGGATAGAGAGGGGGGTTTCCCAGTGTCCACTTGGTGATCGCGGGCACTTTCAGTCCTTAACCATGTCTGCTGATTCAAGAGACTGTTTTGATGCAAGTGATTTACCGGTCTTTGGTCTTTGATGGAAACAAACGAGTTCTGGCTGGAGGGTGGTTTTGTGACGTGCGTAGGTGCTTTCAGAGAATTATTTCGGACTTTCACAAGAGGTGACCTGTCTTGTGAAATACCTCGAGGCTGGGACATTCCGCAGGTAGTTTGAAAATTTCTGTTGGGCTGCAGTGGTTTCAGATCTGCTGGAATTCTTTTAAACTGAGACACCAATTCCACCCCTCTGCCACTCACTCGCCTGTTGTCAGAATTCACAACACTCGGAGCCACTGTAAAATTGGAACCTCGGAAAGACTTGTGAATTTCTTGCTGCCTATGCCTTTCATAAATACCTCGCCGATCATCCTGTTCGGTAAATCCACTCCACTTGTAAGTCTGCTTTCGTTCTCCCTTTACATCGGGTGGTGGGCATTCAGAATGGACGTTTTCTAAGGTTTCACCCTGTCCCTGGATAAAATCCCACGAGCGAGTTCTATGGTTACTAAAACTAATAGAAGGAGATGTCAGCGCTCCTTGAGATGCACTCCTTGGACAGTACTTCATTAACACAGAGTCCTCCAGCCTCTCCTGAGACACGCTGCGTTGCCGAATCTGAATGGACTGGGGCACTCGGTCCTGAGAGGTGCTCCGACGTCGTATCTGCAAGGCAGCGCGGTTCAGTACCACCTGGTTATAATCTGTTGTGCTCTGCGAGGCTGCTCTTAAACTATCTAACCTTTCTTGAATTGTCCGACAACCCATGTGCAACCGCCGGTTATCAATATACTCTTTGTAAGTTTTATAGTTTTTCCAGTCTATGTGCTGATGGGAGTTTGGAGAATAGTGATTGACAGATACGGGAGGAGAATCCACAGCTGGAGACCTGCTGCTTGCCAGTCCTTCTGAGTGTCCACTGTAATGGCCTGATTTAAGTAAAATGCCAGAAGGTTCCAACGACCTGGAGCCGGTCTGATGGATTAGATGGGACGTGGGAATCGAGGATGGTGGCGATGTGGTTCTTGATGCTGTTTTGAAAGAGGTCTGCTCGTTCCTGCCATACCTCACTTCCTCAGTTCTGTGGGAGGGAACCGTGTGGTTGCTTCTATTAGGTAACAAATCTATAACCTTCTCAGAAGGTACAATGACAGTCCTTACGCTTTCACTGCAGACACACACTGCTGTGTTTGACTTGGCCACCTCTGGTGGTGACGGAGGCACTTGTATTTCCATCCTGTAGGCCCTGCCGGGCTGCGTCAATACTGGGGGACTGGTCTGCGGTTTGCTCGTGGAGGAGTCTGGAGGAGCTGTTTCAGGGGGCTGCACCGGGGCGGGAGGGGCGGGTGGCAGCCAGGGGTAGCAGACTGGTGGAGGTTCAGGTATGTTGCGGGCATTGCCGCTGTAGGCTTCGTTGCCCTTCAGGTAGGCATCTTGAGAATACGCCTACATGAAGATGAGAGAAAGGGGTCACTTCAGAGTCATCAAAGGCACACTTGTTTCCATTCTTGCGATGCACTATGTTATTTTACGGTGCCCTGCTCTTGGGTGGCATTCACTAAAGCATGCAGGCAAACACAGTGTAAGGGTACTCCACAAATTCAGAAAAGGGCTAGTCTCTCAGAAATCAAATAAATTGTAGAATTTGCAAAAAATATAAATTACAATTGCCTATTTTCTCAAAAGACTTGAAACGCAGCAAACTCCGCCCCGCCCTCGCCACCATTAATTAGATACGGACGTCTTGCTTCTAAAAATTTCCGCTTTCAAGTTTTATGATTTTTTTTTTCCCCAGCAGTTGGCAGGTTAAATGGCTGCCTAATAAATCTCAGCAAAACAAGACTCTGATCTTTTGCCAGAGTGAAGGTGAAAATATTTAAAACCTTCACCAAATACATCTTCACTTTAGGCACTGCTGCTATCATAAATACTACATTGAACACTGTCTTGCCAATTAATGATTACTGAGTCGCTAAAAATAATCCATTTTGATAAATTAAATCCTCCAACAGCCAGGAGAAATAGAGAATATGCACATTTAAGAAATTAAGTACATATTAAAGGCGTAAAATACGAAAAAAGGTAATTCATCTTCCTGGTATATAATTTATATTTTTTTATTTTACGGTAATGCAAAATTGTATTGTACAAATTTATTTGGTCTCTTTTACCTGTTATAAGGAGACATTTCTCTATTACTAACAGGCAGGCATGCAGCTCCAATTGTTTTTTATCAATTATTCACGAAATTATCTAGCAATGTTTTCTACAACTTAAATATAACAAATTAAGTAACAAGACTCTATAAACACAGCTAACCGATATAATTCAGGACTATGTCCAACAGCTGAGACAGTTAGGTGTGGTGTCATGTTACACACCCTCCCCTAATCCAAACAAGCTTAATTCAAGACTACCATCACATCCTCTCTTTGCATTAGACAGCTTGCAAAGCTCAGGTGCAGCCACAAACATAACATAACAGCAAAGTACTAGGAGAAGAGAGAGTGTGAGATGCTTAAAAAAATACAGATGCAGATAGATGTTATGTTTTAACACCAGTTATGCACAGGATACGAAAGAAAACCAAACATAGAAAGAAAGAAAGAAAGAAAATAATATATCACAAACACATTCTGCAAATTAGTAAGATTAACACCACGGAGAGATTCCTCTAAGCAAACTTACAGTTTTAATAGATTGGCTTATTACAAATCTTTACAAAACATGATTTATAAAGCAAGGAAATGGCTTCTGTGCAGTTCTTACCAGAGCTGTGACATCCTTTGTAAATTGTAGCTAGCAGAAAATAGGAAAACATAGTAGAAGCTGCTTACTGATATAAAGACAGAATCATGTTGTCATATTGATGCTGGAGAACAGCAATCTAAAAATACATCTATACTGATTCCTCTGGAAGGTACCAAGAGAAGTAAAGGGCAGTGAGGCATAAAGAGTAACTTCAGTATCCTTCTGAGCATCTTTTTCTCAGGCTTTTATTCGGTTCTTATTTGATCTGTCTACCATTCTCGAAAGCAAAATACATCTGGTGACATGCATTCCTAACAGATATTTTCTTCAATATGCACTGCTGTCTGATAATGTGCCACAAAGCTTCCCTTCCGCAAGAGCAACATTGATGCCTCTCACTTCCCCTGAGTTTCTTCCATCTCTGCTTCCAGATGACAAAACGAATGCTCTATTATGCATTTAAAATAGTACAACCTCCTCCTTCCCCTGTAAATCAGAGCATAACCGCAAGCTGTCAGCTGACTGCAGCTGCCTGTACACTAGGATTTGGAACGAAAGAATGGCTGTTTTATCAAATGGGTTTCCCTCAAAAATTAAGATCTTCCAATGCTGTACCTTTTGGCCTATTTTATTAAGCTTATTAAAATAGCTACTGGATGGACATAAAAAATATTACTTCCAGAGTAATTCTTTTTAACTTATAAAGAATATTATAGAACCTAAACCAGGATGCAGTGAGAAATGAAAGCCCAGTAGCTAAAAGAAAACATGCATGCCATAATATTTCTAAGGTATGAATACAGTCAGTCAAAATATACATTTTGGCTATGTGCCACTGACATAATAAGCTTATCTTTTTAATGCTGATTGTAGTAGCGCCAGCACTGTTCCGTGACAGGAAAACTGTGTGTGGATGAGTGGACTTGCTGGTACAGTATTGTTAGAGCGTGTTTGTGCAATTTTATTAAGCATCTACCTGAAAGGGGTGGTGTATTCCTTATGCTTGATGATGTAGGGGAAGTTTGGCTGGTGGGCTTCATGACTTCTCAAGACCTCTACTACGTTAATGTACGTTGTAAAACAACGTGAAATTACAAACTTATTTGGCCACGGAACCCATTTTTTCCCCGGGGTTTTAACACAATTAGAACTTCTGCCGGGAAATGCTGTTCTAGAACTAATAATTTAGAGATACCTCCTTTATTCAAATTTGGGGAGGAATATTATCTTTTAATAATAAAAGTATATGACCAGAACTATTAAATACTTGAAAAGGTATTTGACATACTTTAGATATTGCTAAGATTCCTAAATAGTCTATATTCATGGGTCCCCACTTCTGGGTAAAATCATGGCAAAGGGGTCCTTAAATATACACACATGGACCACGCGTTAACAGTGGACTGACTAAACAGAATACCTTACACATACAGTACTACTGTCTAATGCAAGCAGATATGGTTGAGATAAAGTATGAATTCATTCAGTAGTAGTACTGAATTTCCTCACATATCCTCTCAGTTCATGGACACTAAAAGAGCTTGTTTGCTTTTCTATCTATTTAAAAGTTTCTCATTCTCATAAAGTTTGAGAACCAATACCATTCAATTAACATCCATGGGGAAATCAGCAGTGCTCCAAAGGCCACTGTCGCTTGGTATGTGTTCCAGGTAAGTCATGGGAATAAACTTCTACGGCTATGCTGAGAGGTGCGGTGCAGACACAAATTATCTCCAGAATAAGCGTAGGCATGTAAATTAGGAATAGACGATATGACAATTTTAAGGAGTCCCCTTCTCCCAGGATGCCTTTAAGTGTTCCTCTAGAAAACAAACTGCCTACAGAGGAAAGCTTTAGACGGGGCTTGTGCAAACACTGGGGTGGATTACAACATTCAACTCTTTGAGAAGAACGTGGAACCCATTAATAAGGTTTTACACTCTGAAAACAGAATTTTAAACTCCGTAAGTTGCTCATAGCTGTGACTGTGGTATGCTTTCTCTTGAGTCAGAAAGTACTCAGTCTTTCACTGAGACAACATGGTCAGACATTTCAATGGTTTAATTACCCCCTGGGAATCTCTGAATTGTCAATAGGCACCAATTAAACAATACAAAATATCACTTAAGGTAATTTTTATATAATGATGTCAATTTATATTCTTTATAATGACATCAAAATCATCCTGTATCAATAAGTTTGCCTGAAATAGCACGGCCCAGAAATTTCTGAAACCAATGTCATAAGAATTGCATATTTGGCTCATAATAATTTTTATTTTTACGTTTAAGTCCAAATGGATACTTCAGAGTATCGAGTTGGCCAAAAAGTTCATTTGGTTAATGAATACGCTGTTGAATATAGTTCTTGGTGAAAATGAAAAATGTGTCATTTTTACTTAAAACCGAACGAACTTTTTAGCCAACCCAATATATATCCAGAAGTTTTGATGGAATTAGACAACACTCAGATTTTTTCCGACTGATTAGCACTTGGGAATTCAATAGGATATGACAAAAAAATCCTTAGCCAATTTTTTTTTTATTAGGCCTTTTATATATCACTCTACATTTTTTCTTGAATCTCCTTTACCCTTGTATTAAAGTTTTATATCTTATAGTAGCTTAGTAGTTTAAAAATTAATATTTTAAAATTCAAGCCACACCTAATGAAAACGGAATAGTAGCAGTCCCGTCATGCCTACAGATCCAAAATGTTCTTTAAAGGGGGAGGGGGGGAGGAGAGGGGAGTAAGGAAAGATGCCTCACGGAAGTCTTCATTTGGAATTAGAATTGTAAAGAGCATTTAAATAAAATGTAATGTTAACAGTCTGGATCTTGACTATATGTATTAGTGCCTAACAGTAGCTAAATAGTCCTAAAATAATCTTTCAGTTCAGTTTTAGTAGACTTGCATCAAAATCACTATTACCATACCTATTGCTATTGCGGTGGTATTACTATTACTGTACCATATTTACTGTTTAGTAAACAGGAAAAACAAACAAAAAAGTGCAGAATAAATAAGCTAGTAAGATTAAAATTCCTGCCTACCAGTTGGCGTTAACAGGCTGACCTGTTAATTTTATACCATTACTTATGATAAAAGCAAAAGTAACTACATATCTGTTTGGATAATTTTAAAATACACGTCAGACATGCCACAGTGGGACATGGGAGAAGCGGATGGCGTGGATATTTTATACCTTTCTAAATTATTTGAAACTTTTCTAACAAGCATGTACTATTCTTATAATTATTTAAAATGCTTTTTTTTAAAAAATAGAAGAAAGTTAACTGCTTCAAACTTGCAAAATATGAAAGAACCCTCCAGAATTCCTGTTCTTGCTTCCCTACTCTAAAGCAAGATTACCTTGATCCACACGTGACAAATGGATACCTAATTTTAAATAGAATAGTATACTGATGGTGGAACATAATAAATAATTATTTTGAAAGTAATTCTAATAAATCTAAAGAAAAACTGGGGTTAAATTACATTTTTCAATTTATATCGCACATTCATGGAGTGGTAACTAGGGCAATGGACGCAGATCTCAGAGATGAGTTTGCCTAGCAGCTCTGACCCTGACCGGCAGTGTGAATGTAACAGCCACTGACACTCTTCATCTGGACCCAACGACAGTATGGGACTGTGGTTTAGTTTCAAGTACAGGCTACATACAGTCTCAGGCCTAACTGGGTTCAAGTCCTAGTGCCATCACTTTCTTCCCTGTTACACTAGAAAAGCTGTTTAACCTGGCTGTTAAAACACAAGTAGGGGCTTCCCTGATGGCGCAGTGGTTGAGAGTCCGCCTACCAATGCAGGGGACGCAGGTTCGTGCCCCGGTCCGGGAAGATCCCACATGCCGCGGAGCGGCTGGGCCCGTGAGCCATGGCCGCTGAGCCTGTGCGTCCGGAGCCTGCGCTCCACAACGGGAGAGGCCACAACAGTGAGAGGCCCGCGTACCACAAAAAAAAAAAAAAAAAGGCTCCAAATACCCTCGTCAAACATCAGACACACCCGAGAATCTCCACAGCCATCAGAACTGATCTACTTAAAACTGAATTTTGAGTCCATGGAGCTAAAGGCTTAATGAAGTACCTTGAAGTCTGCACAGAAAAGAACACCCAGATCTAGCACTGAGAGCTACCATGGGTCCATTGAGGACATATTTTTTTTCAGTCAGCATCACTGTTTAGGTGACTTGACAGGTGGTGGCTACTTCATTCACTCTCAGTGTCTGAGAGGGCAACAAAATCGTTTTGTCTTTTTACAAATGCAACAGGAAGTGCTTTTTATTTTGTAGTATCACCTTAAAAATATGAACTTGTCTAAGTCTATGATCATGGTCTAAAATATTATAAGACCACCAAATGACTCAAATGAATACAATACTATTGTATTGTTAGTTTAAAATGTATGTCACTATACATACATTTTACAATGTATGAAAATGTATGTTAGTTTAAAAAATGACGTTGCCAAGTACAGGAGTACTATTACCAGCACTAGTTTAATAACATAATAAATAATTCTTAATTTTACTTCATGTTTTCAACCTCATGTCACTGTCTTCTGTGAATTATGAGATTTATTATTATCTACCTGTCCTTACATGATGTAAGTTTTAAACCAAATCAAATTTTCTATGCCACCTCTCAAAGATGAGCTGAATACCTCTAGAACAACTTGATCTACACATCACTTGAGGAGCAAACACTCATGGACACCCAATCCTGCCGTGACCCAGGCAAATATATAAAAACTGAGACAGGCTTTCTCTTGGGTAAATGATGTTTATAGTAGCTGTAAAAATGTTCATGTTTATGTTTTCTTTACAATGAATATTCAACCTCACAGGGACAAATACATCTTTAAAAGCATATATTTTAAGTAACAGATTTAAGACCAACATAAATACTTCTGAAGGCCCCTTATAGAATATTTTCATTCTAGAATCTGTTAGAGAGAAGTATTTCCACATATGGTTTTTTAAATCCCAGATTCTCTTTAGGTTTTATAATAGATTTTAAAAATGCCACTTGTAGATATCCCAGCTAAAAGCATTGATGTGGAAAAGAAGTTACTGCATTTCAGTGTCCTTCAGGGAACAACAGAGAGTCTGCATTAACTATATATACTCCTTCAATTTCCTAACGCAAATGTGAATGAAGACTGGGTTTAAAAGTGAGGTTTTCTTTTATCATCAAGGATATGGGCTTTTCATTTCTTATGATTAAAATAACTCAACAGGTTTTAAAGATGAATTTTCTGTTACAATGTATCAGGACCCTGAGGAACCTTGAAGATCTGTGTGTTCAGGTCACCCCAGTGAACCAACTTCTCCCTGTGTTGCAACACTTTGTATTTTCCCTTTACCTTAAATAAAACATAAGGAAATTAATTAACCTAATTTCCCATTGATCACATCCTTAGAACATGATCCCTTGCGCTGTTGCTCCCCTGCATCACCCACACAGCAGGCTAGGATGGTAATTCTGTGCCTGATTCCTGGGAATTTATACAACGTTTCACTGTTTTAAACGTTTATAGAACGTTTCACTGTTCTCAACAGTGTCCGACCGGTGCCTTCACCTTGGCAAGCAAAGAGACTACTGAAGATGAGATATCAGCTCTGTTTTGGAAGTGCCCTCTGTCTCTGAGTCAGGAGAATGCAAGGGTTCAAGGTAAAGTTTGCCCTACCGTGTGGGCATCACCTCCTGGTCCTTTGCATAAGTGGAGCCCTACAGGAGGACCCCCCTATTTATTTTCAGTCTAGTGACTTCACTGCCTTCCATGGTTGTCTGTTGCTCTCTCGCTGTACGGAATGATCAGGGGAGGACTCTACAACTAGTGCTGCTTGACTGAGAAAACCGCCACAGATGCTTACAACTTCCTTGTTGAGACACTCAACCCCAACAGAACTGCGCATTTAAGAAGGGTAATAACCTGCTGTCGATAAACATGCCATTTTGAAATAAAATCAGTATGTCTTGAAAACACAAGGCTGATCTCCATGGATTTTGGTTAATTATATTTGATGTGTAAGTGAATAAACTGAATCACTAGGATTGGCTTTAGTGATTTTTTTGTAAAAAAAAAACGTTTACAGAAGATTATTTAGGACTTTTGTTGAGCCAAGTTCAAAGGAAAGCCTTACAAGTGAAAAACATTCCGATTTCCATTCCTACCACAAGGATTCCATCAGTTCTGAGTAAGAAAACAACAGCAACAACAGCTATTCACTAAAAGGAATTAAAAAACAACAACAATCTTCACAGCCACTGCTATTTCCTAGCTCTAACTGTTTTATTCTGCTGAACTACAAAATCAATTGAGGAAAAGTATTATTTTCCTGAATGAAATTTATGTTGTCATCTTTTTACCCTCAGCAATATCTAAGCTTAATAAAGGAGTTAAGTACTCCAGTTAATCTGTTTTCTTTCTCAAGAGGAGAAAGATATTTTAAGATAAATGCTAAAGATTTTCAACTATATAGTTTCACTCTCTCTCTAAGATGCTAACCTATTTTTCCCTTAAGGTGTAGACTCTATTCATTGTGAACATTACTTCTAATGGAATGAATGGATACTGTTAAGAAAACTGCTCGGTAAGTTAATTTACAGACAGTAATGCTTATTGGAAAATTTAAAATGGCTTTCATAAAATTTCTGACCTCATAGTTTAAAAAAAAAAAAATCTAATTCCTGGGGATATGTACTTGCACCCTGAGGCTTGGCTTTTGGTTGAAGGAGTATCTAGAATGCAACATTTGGGCAAACAAACTCTTTAGGAATCTCATTCCAAATGACAACAGTAAGAGTTTACTGCGGAATCAATAAAATATTCTCATGTTGCTTAATTGTAAAAAATGGACAATAGTCTCTCTCTCCCTTTGTTTTGTTTTTTTGGTAAAATGTAGAGAAAAACAGAGCGTTTTGAGTTTTTTTTCCCTAGAATCTTTTAAAAAAAGTTTAATCCACCTCCATCTTTAAAGAATTTTTATTAACATTCATGACTATAAAACAATCCACATATTTGAATAAATAAAACTCACCACTTGGAGAATGTCTTCATCTTTTGGCATAACACTAAGTTCCAATGTGGTATCGCTGAAATTGAATAGACACATACTATTTTAGGGGAGGCAGAAGTATACAAGAAAGACATAAAGGAAAAAGAGTTAACTCACAAGTATTTTTAAAATTGCTTAGAGTTTAATATGGGGGTTTTAAAAATCTTTACATTTCAAATCCGAATCATTAAAATGAAAAGAAGTCATTTATATATATAGGCTAATTATGTACAAAAGAGGGCACCCTGCCGTATGTCTGAGCTATTCATAATCAGTCATGTGTTCTTTATAACATGTTTCTAATTTAAAAACATGAAGTATATTACTTATATTGAATACTCCTGGAACAAAACTCATCAATATATAATTGTGTATTATTTTCTTTCAGGTCACAGAACAAATTACAAATTTTTACCACCAATTCTCTGTTTATCAAGTTAAAAATACATTAACATAAAAATAATCAGAGAACCCTCAAATTTAACATTTTAAGTAATATAAACATCCTAGTTTTGAAATATTCCCTCTTGGCCTCAAATGGGAAGGAAATCAGAGTTCACCATCACAACCATCAAAATGACTCATTTTTTAAAAACCATATAGCATCTCAACAATTTACTTTCTTCTCCGTGATTTAATTTTAGAGCCTTTACAGGAATAGCTCAAAGTCTCACTTTATTTTGGTACTGTAAGTGTTCTGTTAAAAATAATAGAGAAGTTTCTCTAGGTTTAAAACAGTTCAAAGGGATAAATTATACCAAGTCCTGTGATCTGGAATTAACACTTAGATACGGCAAGGAGAACACTGCTATCCCCAGCAAGTGCTTCAGTATCTACCCTAACAATATCAGATAGATTTTCCCCCAATACAATCAAGAGATTAAGAAACAAACAACAACAAAAACAAAAAACCCCAAATCTAATAATTTACTGGTGTCTCTATTCGAACCCTTATTTTTAGGTTCATAAATGCTGAGAGAAGAGTAAAACAATTAGAACCACAGGTTCAAATAAATTCTACGAAGAAAATATGTAGGTACTTGTATTTCAACATTTAGAGTTGGTAGAAAATACATACTGATGCTTAGATAAATTCTTCTGCAAGGATACATTTTTACATTAATACACTGCAGAATCTCAATGGCTTTGTGCTGCATTAATCCATTTGCTACCAACTGCAGACAAAAGGAACACAATTTTTTAAAAGAAAAATAAGATCATGAAAAAACAGTATTTATTTTTCAAATTGCTTTATTGGTTGAAAAATTAAGACTGTCATTCCAAAGTGTTATTATTATTCTGAAAGATGAACTGCACCAGTAAGAAAAAAAACAAACAAACAAAAAATTAATGTGGATTTTGAGGAAAACAAAGATTAAGTTATGGTTGTTTGGAAAAATAGTACTTTTAAAGAAGACATGTTAACAAATACACTAAAAAAACCCTTAAATTACAGGCTGACGAAACATACTGGTATATTTATCATGATCTAAATTATTTGCAGTAAAAGAAAATTTGGGTGGATCTCCCCACTGCCTCCGGGGAGGCTTTCAATTCTTCACCAGTGCCCAGGTCTCCTCAATATTTAAGATCAAATAGGGCTCACTGTCAGGAACACCTAGAATCCAACAGTAAGGAGAATACTCTGAGATCAATAAATCATGATCACATCACCTAACTGTAAAAGTGACAACATATTAGGGCATTCGTGTACATAAGTTAGATTATAGCATGAACAGCTTTAGACATGGTTAGAGGAGCTTGATAGAATTCTTCAGAAAATAATGAACCTCAATTTAATTACAGACAGGTGAGTATGGCTAACATAAAGCAACAAATCATCCAAAAGTTACTGTATTTGAATCTGGGAAGAACCTCTTGTGGTGATGAGCTGGAAATCGGATCCCAGAGTCATGGCTTATTCTTGACAGAAATTTAATACAGCAACCTCTTTGGCTTTCGATTTCCTTATGTGTAATTAAAAAAAAAAATTCTAGGTGTGTGATAGAGAGAAAGAGTAGGACTAAATTATTTTTGCAATCAGTCGCTCTATAAATATTTATTTACCTTTAGAACTCAAAATCCTATTCTGTAGAATGTAGGCAAACAAACGGATTAAAAGACGATTTCTTGCTGTCTTTGTTAAAACAAATGAATTTGAGCCAAGAATATCATTCAGTAAAAGCTATTTAAGATAAGTTATCCTTAGTGGTTTTAAAATAAATTATACATGCATTTATATATATTTATTATAAACAAATTAGAAATTTGATTATCACTTCAAATAAAAGTAGGAAACTTAATGGTAAATCTAAAACGTATGCCTCTCAGGCTCTAAAGGATTTTAATTACAAATCTGATAAACTTGCCAAAACAAAGCCACCAAATACGCCATCCTCAGATAGTTTGTTCTTGGCAACTTTCAAATGCATTTTCCACTTTAAGGGAAAGTTTCAGATTTCCACAGCACATTAATTTCTTATAGGAATATGATACTGCATTAAATCTACTAGTTTCAGTGATTTATAAAACCCATCTTTGGCCAAAATTCATCCTATTTCAAGACTCTTACCTGTTCTGGATTAAAGCGATTACTTGGGAATAGGTCTTTCCAATAACACTTTCTCCATTGACTTTTATAATTCGATCACCTTCAAAGAGAAATTAAATAACACATGAGGAATTCCTTTAAAAAGTCACTTGTGAGTACCTTTGAAATATTTCTTGAGTAATATACTTATTTTTAATATATCCTTGCTCGTTTTTTAACGTGTCTTTTTACAAAAATGAATCTAAATTTTAATATATCTAGCTACTTATGAAATATAACTGTATTTTAAATAAGAGTCCAGCCATCGATGAATTTAGAAACCTCAAAAAGTATAATCACCAAGTGACCACAATTATACTATTTATGCCCCTATCATTTGTTTTCTGAGTTGTAAAACTACTATTTATCCCTCCATTTACCCTGTCCTTTCTAATAGAGAAACACTGTTTAACAGCCTTAGACAATTATTTTTGTTATCTCAGTGGTCTCTAATTTTAGTCCAACTGATTTTCTTTGTTGTATTCTCTCAGTCTATTTAGTTTATTGATTAGTGCTACATTGCAGAACTTAAACATGGGTATGGACATGGTTTTGACTTTATATCTATTAACTTGTTCTTCATTTTAATGGGGAAAAGGATGTTTGGTTACTCAGAAAAATTCAGTGGAACAGAAAGGAAAATAATGAGAGAAAGGACAGAGGAAAGAGGAAAACAGGAAAAAACGTATTTTTTGTGGGCTTTGCACAGTCCCTCAACTTCATCTTCCCAACCTTGGAAAGCTTAGAATATGAGAGATGATACATTCTAGGTAATAGAATCCTATATGTTCACTGATGTACATTTTATACATACTAATGATATTGAAATTAGGCTTACTTTAGCTATGACAAAAAAGATAATTAACAACTTAACAATGCATCCTAATAAATCTTACCAGTGACACCCACTATTTACATGTGTAGCTGCAAAGATAACATTTTATTCAAAAGGCAGTAAAAGATAGTTTTTCACTAATTCCCTTTTTAAATTATTTCATGTTTAGAAACAAGAGAAAAGGGTAACTATTTTAGTGTCTGCATTAATCTAAACTAAATCCTACTTAGTTTTTTAAATTAAAATCACAAGTCACAAAATATTTCAGAACAGCTACCAGACCACATCCACTGATAGTTGCAGATGAAGCTGGGCTTGCATTGCACTGGAGACTTAAACTACTCTTTGTGGTGGACAAATTCATTCACCTCTAGCAGGTCAGGCTCTGCCAGAACTTGGAGCTCCAAGATGATTTCATTTACTTCAACGAATATCTCCTTCATTTGCTATTTTACTAACCTTTGTCAAAATTAAATGTATGCAAAATAGGTTAAGAGGGCCTCTGAGGGTCCATTATCTGAGTGGTAACTGAAAGTATCCACAATATATCAATTACGGTGTTTCTGCCCACCCATCCATTTGGGTATCAAAAAACATATAACTAACTAGGTCTCAAAAACAGTAATAACTGATATGAAGAAAAAGGAAGAAACATACAGTAGGAGACGGAAAATGAAATATGGTAAAAATGAAGTAGAAAAGAAATTAAAAGGTAGGTTTAAGTAAGACTATCAAGCACCTGTGCACAATCCAGCTTCAAAAGCAGGTCCTCCCTCTTTAACCTGTTTGACAAAGATGGTATCCATGGGTTCCAAGCGGTTTCTTTGTTTTCCTGTGGGAAAGAAAAGATCCAAGGCGTAATTTTACCTCACGATATTTTCTTAAAATAGCAAAATAAAAAATGATATTTAATTGAGACAGTGAAGCAAAGATTTTTTAAATGAAATGTTAAACACATATCTTAAATCTGGATGCTAAAGTCATCATTAAGAGGGTTCCAAGAACTCAAACATTTATTTTTCTTCTTCCATAACACAACCACCACAATAGCAATGATTTCCATTTACTGGGAACATTCTGTATGTAAATTATCACACTAAATATTACACATACCTGAGAGCTAATTTCCATAACAAGTAAGTACTTCTACCACCATCGAATAAAAGAGGACACCGAGGCTCAGAGAGACTAAGTAAATCCTCTTAAGGTCACACAGCTAGATTACACAGGTGGTATTCAACTCCACTGCTTTTTAACACTGCGTGGTGTTAAGCACTAAGTCACAATCCTAAATAAGACAGTTCTTTCCCTTCAGGGACTCTGGAGGGAGAAAGACATATGCACAAAGAATGGTATGACAGGGGCTTCCCTGGTGGCGCAGTGGTTGAGAGTCCGCCTGCCGACGCGGGGTACACGGGTTCGTGCCCCGGTCCGGGAAGATCCCACATGCCGCGGAGCAGCTGGGCCCGTGAGCCATGGCCGCTGAGCCTGTGCTCCGCAGCGGGAGAGGCCGCAGCAGTGAGAGGCCCGCGTACCGCAAAAAAAAAAAAACAGAGACAGATACAACATACAGTCATGGCAATGAGGAGCTCGTGATCAAATCTGAAAGTCAGTACTTCACAAACTGCTATCCGTGGATCGTCTGCATTAACAGCTCAGGGGTTTGACAAAAATCAACGTTTGGGGGTTCAATCAGAAATCTGGTTTGTCAAGAAGTTTCCCAGATGATCCTTCTACACACTAACATTGGAGAACAACTGACAGTTTCAATACACAGAAGTCAAAGAAAGAGTCACAGGTGAGAGGACATTGAAACTAAGCAACAAGCACCAAGGTAAGTACTGAGAGGGGACAAACAGGTAGACAGTGGTTCTCAGAGTGTGATCCCCAGACCAGCAGCATTAACACAACCAGGGAATGTGCTGGAAATGCAAATTCACGGACCCCCCCACCCCAGATCTACTGAATCAGAAATCCTCCTGTGACTGTGATGCATACTCAAGATGGAAAATCAATGAACCAGAAGACACAGCCCTGACCCTTAAGGAAGAATATAACTGAGAAAATAAGGCATATGTATGTATGGAGTTCTTTCACCATACTTGTTAGACTGTGGTGCTGGGCAGAATATGACTGTCAAATATAAAGAATCCATAATTATTGTCATATAAAACCGAATTTTTATCCAGGTATATCATAAAGGTGGCTCAAAAGAAGTAGAAACCAATAAAGGAACGTCTATCAGCAACTCCCCTTACATATTTAGCTGTTTACTCTGAAAGACATCCTCTCAAAGTAGTGAATGGCTAACTCTGCTTAAAATGCAACAGGGCACAGAGGAAAACTGCTCATGTTTTAGACACCAGGAGACAGGGATCCAAATCCTTGCTGTGCCACGGGATAGGCCAGGTGCAGGTAAATAAACGTTTTTACTTAAAAGAAATGATTGCTTTTTCTTTTACAGTACAGAGACATGTTTTTGCATTCTTGAAGGGTTTCTATGAAGACTCAATAAGATAACATGTAAAAGCGCTCAGCACAGCTTGTAATTGGAGCAATTCCTTGGTAAATGTGTATTTCCACTCTCCGTCGTGCTTAGATGAAGACTAGTCTCATATTCTTACGTTTTCAAGCATGAAAAATTTGAAAGGTTGTAAAAATATACCTGCAAAGTATCTATCATCCAATTTTCAAAAATATATATCAGATCTCTTCCCAAGGAAACTCTATACAGCTCTCTAAGTTCAGAAAACGTGAAAATATTATAAATCCTTTGGTCACTTCTGATTGGCTATGACAGACAGCCCTGACTGCTTTCTCCATGAGGTTTTGGAGGAAACAGAGAACTAATGCTAGTTAAATCCCTACTGTAAGGAAGAATGTCCTCATTCTTAAGAGATGTTTGCCGAAATACTTAGGGACTGATTGTAATCTTATATTATCATATTTTATTATTATATTATTACATTTCCAGTATTATGATAATGATATCTGCAACTTAATTTTCAAATGGCTTGAGAGAAAAAAATAAGCCAAGATATCCAAACACCCAGACACATGTATGGATGGACAGATAAAGCAAATATATATTCAACATTAAGTTAATTGTTGAATCCAGATGGACAAGGTATTTGCTGTACTTTGAAAATTATAATACACAGTTTGGGAAAACTTTCTGTATGTGCCAGGTTTTATTTTTCTTCGCAGAACCTGTCATCCGCTACTTAAAGTTACATGTTTATTTGCTTTCATACTGGCTGGTTGTCTCTTCCACTAAAATGAAGAGCAGGGATTTTTGTCACGTTCACTGATGCTCACAGCACCCAGAACAATGCGTGGCACAGAACAGGCATTCGATAAAGCATTATGCAATAAATGAACAAATTTATGATTTAATTCTTACATCAAGCTGTCAAGAAAGTCATTATGATTTTAATACTGTCACTATACTGAGGAGGAAACAGACTAAGTAACTTGCGAAGAGGCAGAGTAGGGATCTGAATCGAGATCCAAATCCAAACATGGTGTGTTCCCTCCTGCTTCAAATGTAACCGAACTACTTATTCAGTTGTCAAGCTTTACCAAATACAAGGAGACAGTCCACTTACAACTAGTTCGAAAGGGAAAAGAAGGTTTCTTTCAATATAAGTCACTTAAAATGCAAATACTTAATGCCAATCCAGCTGGTAATTAGGCTAGGTCCATATGCAGCCAACTCAACATTTACAACAGTTGGTATTTAAGGAAAACCATCTATTTTTTCTAGGCTAGAGATCTGAAGGTTTACTAAGTTTTGCTGTGCCAAGTCACTGCTTTCATGGAAAGATTTATATAATTAAAGAGAGGATGCTTTTTTTTTTTTTTTTAATTCGGTACGCGGTCCTCTCACTGCTGTGGCCTCTCCCGTTGCGGAGCACAGGCTCCGGACGCGCAGGCTCAGCGGCCATGGCTCACGGACCCAGCCGCTCCGCGGCATGTGGGATCTTCCCGGACCGGGGCATGAACCCGCGTCCCCTGCATCGGCAGGCGGACTCTCAACCACTGCGCCACCAGGGAAGCCCCGAGGACGTTTTTTTTTTGTTTTTTTTTTTTAATTAATGTCTTCTAGTCCACTATGTCCCAAAGGTGATTATACCATACTCATATTTAAAAATACAAAATGTAGGGCTTCCCAGGTGGTGCAGAGGTTGAGAGTCCGCCTGCCGATGCAGGGGACGCGGGTTCGTGCCCTGGTCCGGGAAGATCCCACATGCCGCGGAGCGGCTGGGCGCGTGAGCCATGGCCGCTGAGCCTGCGCGTCCGGAGCCTGTGCTCCGCAACGGGAGAGGCCACAGCAGTGAGAGGACCGCGTACCGCAAAAAAAAAAATAAATAAAATAAAATAAAAATTAAAAATGTAAATGAGCATTAATGAATTCTACAAAATAATAAGAAGCTGGCTGGGAAGCAATGTACTGACTTCTGAAAGTTCTGATAGGCACTTTCACTCACACGGAATAAATTGTAGTCCAAAATAATTTGGTTTTGATTTCTATAAAGGAAATACTAACTTCGCAATGACTACCATTATAAAATCAGAGAGACTTTGCCACAAACTGACGAATCCTTCAATACACTGTGCCTGAAAATACATGAAGATGGAACAAACTAAAAGAAGGGCCAGTCTTACAGCAAGCACTACCACATCTGCTGAGAGCTGTACTTTGATTCTTCTTGCTCACTTTCCTTTCTGGACTGTCTCCAAAATTCTGACTTGCTATTACTACTGTGGATCTTAACCAATCCCTTCTGGACAACAGAAAAATGTCCCATAGGCGTCCTTTAATTACAGGCAGGTTTAACTAAGAAATATCCCTCTCTTCAATTTCTATACTCCTTGACTCTAAGTCTTGTGTTAAACACGTGGTTCAATAATTTTAAGAGTGTCATCTTTAAAAAAAAAAAAGAGTGTCATCTCTTTAATATATGCTCTCTGCAATTCCACTGGAACTGGAAATCACAAGCATCAAATTTAAAGTGTGTGTTATTCAATCTCATACGTCTTTAGTTTTTTAAAGTCGGTTTCTAGATATGCAAAACAAAGAGTCCGATCCCGAATTGTAATTAATCAGGAAAAAGTATTCCCTGCTTCCCTGTAGGATCATCTGGCAGAGCCGGGTGGCTTCCCTGGCAATTCTTAGTAAAAAGCCTCTTTCAATTCTACATGTGTATTTTATAATTTCTCAATTTTTTGAGAACACATAGGATGTGTTTCAAAGA
This sequence comes from Phocoena phocoena, assembly GCF_963924675.1. Taxonomy (NCBI): domain Eukaryota; kingdom Metazoa; phylum Chordata; class Mammalia; order Artiodactyla; family Phocoenidae; genus Phocoena; species Phocoena phocoena. Next base: position 166,661,002 of record NC_089220.1, read on the forward strand.
ACTGCTAAAGACCTTATTCAAGTATTATTCCCTTGACCTTATCAAAAGAAAAGGGAAATGTGTCTAACACACACATGTAATTAAATCGTTCTGTATTTGAGAAAAGGAAGAAGACAATGACCTTACATGAATGAGAATGGCTAAAATGAGCAGGTACTGAAAGTCCCACTTTATGCTATTTAACATACAATTAGTAAAGACTTAAATAAGAAGCTATAAAAAGCATACACGAATTTGCCTGAAGTTGAACATTACACTTTGAAATCAGAGAGAATGCACATATTTTTACATTATGGTAAATATAATCAGTTGGGGAAAAATAACTCAACTAAAAGAAATAATAATATATAGGTAGTAGCTGCCATCCAAATACTGGATGAACATCCAGGTGGATATGATTTTTTTTTTTTTTTTTGCAGTACGCGGGCCTCTCACTGCTGTGGCCTCTCCCGCTGCGGAGCACAGGCTCCGGACGCGCAGGCTCAGCGGCCATGGCTCACGGGCCCAACCGCTCCGCGGCATGTGGGATCCTCCCGGACAGGGGCACGAACCCGCGTCCCCTGCACTGGCAGGCGGACTCCCAACCACTGCGCCACCAGGAAAGACCCGGGTGGATATGATTTTTATTCTCCATACCTAGTATAAGGCAGTGGTTAACAGCTTGAGCCCTACGACCAGATTACCTGGTTTAAAATCCCAGCTCTACCACTTACTTTCCAAGTAGGGTTACTGGATTTTGCAAAAATGACTGTCTATGAGAAATTCAAATTTAACTGGGCATCCTGTAGTTTATCTGGCAACCCTATCCCCAAGTGATGTTAGACAAATGATTTATTTGTACCCCAGTTAACTCATCTGAAAAATGAGGGTGATGACAATTTATTTTTACCTGGCAGGGCTATTGTGAGGATTAGAAGAGAGAATCCACTGAAATACTTATGTGATGCCTAATACAAGTAGGTATTGAATCAATGTCATTACTATGCTAACCTGATGATAAAGCTTTAGAAAGTTTACATGGAGATCAGGGATGAATGAGGCCAGGGGACATGGCGCTTGTCACACTGCTTGTGCTTGATTAAATACTGGTCCAAAGAGTAACAATACAGACTCAACTGGCATACTGGGGGGAGTTGAAGAGTACAAACCGAAGAACGCCAAAGAAAAGAAGGAAGAAGTAAGAGAGACTATACTAACAAGTTTCCAGTAACTGACACAAACTACTCACCTGTCTTCAAAGAGACTGGTGTCTAAAAGCCAGAGTGCTCTAATGACCCTCTTCTTTGGAGAATGCTAAAATCCAAATCACTTGCAACATTTAAATTGTTTCACAATTTGAAATATACAAAGCAAGCAGCCTAAAGTAAATAGATTATTTTCAGAAGTAATATTCTTAGAACTATACCAGTTAGAAACGAGACACAGAGAATGAAGATACACAGAGAAATAATAGGTATAGATCAGGGAATCCTACAGTTAGTTCTAGGGACAAGAGAAATGTATTTATCAGAGTTAAAAAAAAAATTATACTTTAAACAAAGAAATACCATCTTACATCTTCACCAAAAGCAAAGCATGAGAAAATAAGGGCTATCACTCAGATTGAGATTTAAAAAAATTTTTCCTTCTCTCTCACAGTTCCTATGCTACCGAACAATTTTTTTAATGGAACCAAATCTCTGTTTTTATAATGACAGTTTTTTAAAGTATTCTTTTTACTGATTTCTTTGTTGTAAAAAAAAGAAAAAAAACAAAGAAACCCTCTATCTATCTCTACACTAGAAAAGGCTGTTGAAATTAAACTGTGCTTCATATGAAAGTTAAAGTTAGATAAGCCTTGGAAGACGTGTGCTCTCCACAAAAGTGGAAAGCTACAGACGTCACATAATGGAGTATTTTTTTTTTTTTTTTTGCGGTACGCGGGCCTCTCACTGTTGTGGCCTCTCCCGTTGCGGAGCACAGGCTCCGGACGCGCAGGCTCAGCGGCCATGGCTCACGCGCCCAGCCGCTCCGCGGCATGTGGGATCTTCCCGGACCGGGGCACGAACCCGTGTCCCCTGCATCGGCAGGCGGACTCTCAACCTCTGCGCCACCGGGGAAGCCCCATAATGGAGTATTAAAGCTCCAGGCATTCATTATTTAAAGAAAATCAATTAAATAGCTTATTGAAATTAATATCTATTTTTCAGACCCAAAATAATTGAAACCACAATGTAGACTGAGACAGACAGATATCAGAGTTAAATCTGAATAATAAAAAATGATCTTTGTTTCTCTTTGCTGGGTCACAGATTGACACAGAAAAAACAGGGCATGGAGAAGCATTTATTGAGCAGAAGTTAGGAATTATGGATCTATTAAGGCAAAAAACAAACAGAGGGGGTGATAAATAGCAAATTCAGGCTAGTAGTTACCTCTGGGGGAAGAGAATAGAAAAGGAGTGGTATGGAAGGGCCTTAACCATATTTATAATCATTTATGTCTTAGTGAGAGAGAAATGGAGGAGGGGGGTGTTAAAATGCTAAGATGACAAGGACAGGTGGCCACCATTTGGAAGTCACATTTCTTCCCTTTATTTTCTGTTTGCCTGAAATATTTCATAGCTGTTTTTTTCATTGTTGAAAACAGGCTTCTAAAAAAAGAAAGAAAAGAAAAGAAAACAGGCTTCTAATTTTTATTTTAGGGGTTTGGTTTGCTAACGGCATACAAAACTATCTTAAGAGCCTAAGAGAGGCATTGTCTCACATCAAAAACCCGTATGTATCATATGAAAAATACTGATACATCCTATATGAAAATTAAGTACAATCCAATTTAAGAAGACTGCCATGGCAGATTATTGGGTCCCTTTCCCCTTTGGTAAGGGCAGAAGCACTAAGGAAAAAAAAAATGCATTCCAGCTTTTTAAACCTAGGTGGTCCCAAATTTCCACTTATGACGCTCTCATTTCCAGAGTGATGGCTAGTACTTTGAAACTATACCTCCCAAGCCTCCAATCTGTAGCTCCAACAATTCTTATGAGCTCCCAACCCCAAATTCCAATAGTCTCTAGACAACGTCAGTAGAATGTCACCTGTCAGGTCTCAATCACATTTCATCCATTATAAGCAAACACACACTCACTACTCAACCTCATCTTTAAGTAACATCAAATGGAACAAAGTGAAGTTAAGAAAACCTGCTAAATATTAAAAGGCAGATCATGTTCTAAGTTAATCATGACAAACTTTCTTTCAGCCCACACCTGTCTAATTTTTTTGGTTTACTTTTTAGTGTGGTAAATGCCCCGCATATACAAAAATAGAGGAAAAAAGCAGAATAACCCCCTCCATGAACATAATGTAAATAATTATTAAAAATCTGTCATCTTGTTTCATTTACACTCTCATTTTTTTCCTAAAGTATTTTAGTGTAAATCCCAGGTATCATGTCAATTCATTCACAAATAGTTCAGTATGCATCACTAACAAGTCAGAACTTTACTTCTTCTTAAAGGAAAGAAAACAAAATCTGTTCACAGTTCTCCGTATTATGCAGTATTTTGCATAATCTGGATCATATAAATTGACAACAAACCCAAGCCTTCCTTCTACTTTCTTCTATCTTCCTAAAAGCTTACCTAACATTAATGAAAAGCAGTATTTCATGACATAGGAACGGTAGCACCAAAAGCTATGAAATAAATTTAGAAAAGGTCTCACGTGTAAAACCACAATAGAATCCTAAAATTAAGTTCTGGAACAAGTTTCCCACTCCTAATGGAATGCTCTGCCTATCTATTCAAATTCAGTGAGGTCACCTATGCAAGAAAACATACACTACATGAAAATCTCTGGCACACAGAACAGTGTCTGGCATATAGTGGATCCTCTAGAAATATTACTGCTGATTGATTCAAATTAGAGTCCTAGTAAATGCCAATAGCAAGACTGCCCAAAACCAACTTGGAGACATGTTTCAGGAACAAAGCTATTATTGTACTGCAACTGATCTATAGGATTTCCCTGAAATAGAAGGAAAATGCTGCCACTTAATAGTAATTTCAGTACAATACCACTAGGTGTCAGACGTGAACCAAAATTTTCTGGCGTTATGAACCACCTAGGCAAGAAAGACTCTGGAGGATGTTATTCATTCAACAAATATTTAGTGAGCTTGGACAACGTGCCAGGAGCCGATCACGCTACAACGAACAAAACAGTCCTGGGATCTGTCTTCTGGAGTATTTGAAGTTTATGCAGCATCGTCTTTTTCTCTCTCTGAAAGTTTCAGGAATTTCACAAAGTATGTATCACATGTGGATTCAGAGCCGTTATTCCAGTTGTTCTAGATTTTCAGTTCTCTGCAAAGCCGGAAAAATGTGTTGCAGTGTGCTAACCACGGGCAACCATCTTTCCATGTCTGACCTTACCACTGCCCGACCCCATACCTGATTAAACCTGCCCCTCATCTTTCTCCAAACCCTTTAGTCCTCTCTGGTCTTCAAGACTATCAGTCTCCCTCAGAAAACACTCTTTCTTTTAAGTTTACCCACAGATCAATACTACAACCAAATTCACCAGTAACCTCCACTTCCTTTCCCCCTTGACCTTTCAAAGCATTCCACTTGCCAATGTCCAGCTATGGACAATTCCAACCAGACCCTCCCTCTGCTCTTGTTCTTGGCCTGCAATGTCAAATGAGTAAAACTGCATGACCCACTCACTGATTTAGAGTTTCCAAGTTCAGCTAAGTGCTTGACATTACTCACTTAAGTCTCTTGCTTGTATTTTAATCCCCGTTCCCTCAGGGCTGCAGTTTCAAACTTCTAATACCCTTCTTGGACTTGTTCTGCCATCTTGATTTGTTCACACGATTTAGATAACCTTATTTCTTTCAACTGCTGAATCCTCATCTTTTTCTTTTTTAAATCTTTGTCTATCCTTACTTTCCTTTGCTCTTTCTCAGGTGAGGATTTAGTTACCAGCTTTCTTCAGGACCTTGTTCCTCAAATGGTCTCTTCTCAAGTGTAAAACCAATCTCTCTTCTTCTCTCCAGATCTCACAACACACGAAAGCTTCCCAAACTTAAGAGAACAACAAAACTTCTCCCTACCCTGCCACATAGCTTTCACCTCTCATTCCCCATCCTTTCATTTTCATACTTCTTGAATAATAATCTATACTCACCTACTCTCATTTCTTTACTTCTAATTCAGGGTTTCTCAGACATTGACAAGTATCCTCTGCGGGACAGCATGCATCCCCCCCTCCCCACTGTTCCCTGTTCTAATTTATGTCACAGCCCACTGACGCACCAGATCCACTCTGCCCACCACACTGAAACTATTCTTGGTAACTTTACCAATTTGCTACTTGTCAGGTCAGGTCCAACAGTATCTTTTTTTTTCTTTTTTCAAAATTTATTTATTTGGCCGCGCCGGGTCTTAGTTGTAGCATGCGGGATCTAGTTCCCAGAGGAGGGATTGAATCCAGGACCCCTGCATTGGGAGCACAGGGTCTTAACCACTGGACCACCAGGGATCTCCCCCAACAGTATCGTTTTAGTCTCCACCCTAATGAATTCTCTAGGACAAATGCAAGTTATCCACCCTCCCCTAAAAATGATCGCCTCTTAATTAGCAAGCCATCAACTCCTCCTGGCTGTCCTTATACCTTCCAAACTTATTTTCAGATTTCCTTTCCGATTCTCCTTTCTCTGACCAGCTCTTAGATGTTGTCTTTCCTAGAGTTCTATCTTTACGCTGTGTGTCTTCATGCTCTCCGTGTATGATTTTATTGATGCCTAGGGCTTAGTTATAGCACATAATAATGACGACTTCCAAATTTATTTTCAACCCTACCTCTCCCTATGAGCTCCATACCCAAATTTTCAACTAGGTACTGAACATTCTACCAGCATCAGAAACGTAACTTATCCCAAACTGAAATCATTTCCCCGGGGGAATGAGGTGGGTGTGTTTCACTTCCATATCCCTCAGTCAATGGTACTTCCATCCATCCACTCATTCATGCCAGGAAAGCCAAGCATAATCCTCCACAAGACATCTTTAACTGGTGACATACAATCTACCCCATGTCCTACTACCAAATCTGGGCAAAAACAACTTCTAAATACCTCCGAAATCTGTTCTTGAATGCTGTTTTTTCCTTTGTCCTGATAAAATCCTATTCAGCACAAAGCACACCCCATCTGAGAAACACTTCCCTGGTGGTTAGATGACTTTCCATGCTGTGATCCTGCCACAGTTGTGCAGACCTCTGTTTCTGCACTTATGTAATTATTTTACACCTTCATCTTCCACCATCCTATATAAAGATTCATTAAATGTATATAGGCCAGGAACTGTTCTGGGTTTAAAGAAAAAAAAGTAATAAAATAAAGTTGGGAATTTCCTGGTGGTCCAGGGGTTAGGGCTCCGCGCTCCCACTGCAGGGGGCACGGGTTCAATCCCTGGTCGGGGACTAAGATCCCGCATGCCGCGTGGCCATAAATACATACACACAAACCATTTTTAAAATTATAAAAAAATAAAAATAAGGTTCCTGCTCGACAATCCACCTGAGGCAGAAAAATGTTCAATGAGAAAAAAGTAGCATGAGAGATGGTGAAAAGTGTGACAGACAGTAATAAGCAGAGTGCGAAGGGAAGGGAGAGGGAGAGGCAGGGATGTGATACTATTTTTAGGAAATGGTCAGGGAAGTCCTCTCTAGCAGGTGACATCTGAATCACTATCTAAAGGAAATGAGATTACAGGCTATATTGCTCCCTTCCCAACAATTAGTTTAGTGACTGACTCTTGGAAGTGACTCAACAAATGTCTGCTAAGAGAATGAATAAACAACAGGAAATACATTTCTAGGCTTAACGTATTTAGCATTCATACGCAAATACTTCTATTGCAGTTCTACACCAGAGATGAAAAATTATCTCTTAAATTTTGAAAGCAGGGACCATCACAATCAAATCCACTTTTTATTAACTGGATCTATGAATCATGTATTTTGAGTATAGACTAACTGGAGAGCAATCAGGAAGAAAATGGGCCTATTCAGCTAAGTGGTGTCTGTGATCAAGGTCTTAAGTTACGGAGCAGCTAAGAAAAGACAGCTCAATATCACGTAATTACAGGTCATCTCTGGAGCAACAGTTTCTATAGAGAAGTGATTTCTAGGGCAGTCTAGAACATTAATACTCCAAACAGGTACTCTCCTGGACTTTCACCTTTATAGCCCTATTGTTCAGTATCCCAATTAGTTCTCTAAAATCCTAGATCGCCTATTTCCTAAAGGTTTTAGAACCATTAAAGAGATTTTTTAATCGCCTTTACCCTCTTGACTGCCAAACTACCCTCATGCAATGTCTCACAAAGCCTGAAAATCTACTCCAAAAATTGGATTTCTGTCAATACCTACTTTAATGCAATCAAATTCCCTTCATTTTAGATTTCTGTAAGTATGATTTCCTGGGACCTTTAGAGTGAAGTTAGATTTTTTTTTTTTAAACTTCTCATCTAACTTTACCAGTGTCCCAGTTTATTTTACAAATTCCTACTAAGGTCCAGGATTACCGTATTTTTGTTATTAGTGTTCCAGCTTACACACTTAGCAACTGTGTGAAATAAGTTTTCTAAATTTAAAAAGTGTCACCGAGACTTTGTGTTCAAGGGGGACTGATGGGAGCAAGGTGAAAGAAAAATAGGAAGGAAGTAGAGAGACAATAATTCCTCAACAGCTGAGGTCAGATACTAACATGCTGACTTTTGCAGCTTCGGGAACAGTCATTTGGGAACAGCACCAAGTGAAGGTGGTACTAGGGTGGTACCCCCCTTTACTCAATACATTTACTCAACAAACATTTGTGCTCCTACTATGTACCATGCACTCAGCAGGCACTGAAAATTCAACAATGAAAGACAGTGTCCACCCTTAGTGATCTTTGTTCTTAAAGTAACACATAAAAACATTTTTTAATAAACATAATGACTAGTTTGGGTATGTAGGAGAATTTTACTTCGAACATTCTAATGACCAACTCTTGATAAAAGACAGAATCCCCCTTCTTATTTTTCTATTTTCCGTTATCAGATCTGTATTACTATCATCACCTCCCAGGAACAGGTATATTAGGAAGTAGAAAGTTTTCACTTGTTTACTGCAATCACTCAGATTAACTGTGTCCAAAATATGAGTAGGGATTTCCCAGGAGAAAATCAGGGAAAGAGTCTACCTGCATCTTTCACTAGTTGTGAAACAGCACTCTTCTCCATCTTGTACAAAACATCCTTTCAAACGTTTGGAAACTATTGAACATACTGAAAGCTATCACTCTCTCCCCCGTGTGTATCTATATCTATATCTATATATGTCCTTGTCATCATTGTCCTTTACATCTGGCGTTCCACAGTGTTTTGCTTTGTCCTATTTACTCAGAAGACCCTGAAGCCCTCCTTTCCCCTGTTTCCTACCTGTCAAATGAAGAGAAACAAAATAAATATATTGAGTTAACCTGTTGCTAGCAACATATGACATAAAAATCACTTATTATCTTTGTGTGTGTACACGTGTATGCAAGTTTATACATGTGTGTATATATTTTTACAGTAGGAAACATTGCCCATAATAGCAGACTACAAATAACTTGGTAATTTTATTATAACTATGTTGATAGAATAAAGTTATTTTAATAAGACAAATACATGGGCAGCAAAGCATTCACTGAAGTATCCATATATTAGCAAAGTGAGTGAGTACAGGGAATACATCACTTATACTTGCGCCATAGTGTATACGCATACAAAGTCCAGCTACTAGAAAACTACCTCCCAGGACTTCCCTGGCTGTCCAGTGGTTAAGACTCCATGCTTCCACTGCAGGGGGTGCGGGTTCAATCCCCGGGAGGGGAACTAAGACCCCACATGCCACACAGTGTGGCCAAAAAAACAACAAAGAACAAAAAAAGAAAATTACCTCCCCAAATTACTACTAATATCATAATATATGCCCAGGTTAGAACTTCCGTCTTAAGGGCTTCTGCACTCAGCAGGCAGAGGAAAAAGCCCAAGTCTTGTCCAGTTACGAATCTGTTAGGAGACTTTTCCCACACTGAAGAGTAAGGGTAACTGGAAAGAATGTTCCCACCAGCCCAGAGGCTATCTCAGTGCTAACTAAGCAGAGTAGGGGGTAAGGGAAGGGAAACCGATCTCTAAGAAGTAGCTAGAGGCCGAACTTCACATAGATTTATAGGCTAAATCAAGTAATAGCCTGGATCTGGATAAAGCAAACAACAATCTTTTATCCTAGATCTCAAAAAATCTTCAGTAATGATATTTGAAGGTCAATAAACACAAAATAGTCAAACATCCAGAAATAATAATAATAACAACAACAACAAAAAAAAACTCCAAAAACACAACACCCTCTGAGCTAGAACCACCAGGAAAAAAAAGAGAGAAAGAGATCCACAAAGGCTTCTGATAATGGAATCACCAGACAGAGATTATAAAACAACTTTGCTTATCATGTCTGAAGAAGTTTTTAAATTAAGCTTAAAAATGGTAAAGAGGAAACTATAGGAAGTGATCAAGCATATTCGGTGCACTACCCTAAAGAACTTCTAATAATTAAAATTTAAAATGCAAACAGCTAAAAAGAAAATTATTGAATATACATAGGGAGAAATTACCTGGAATGCAGACACACACACACACACACACACACACACACACACGCACACACAGAGAAGAAACAGAAAATTTAGGAGCCATGGGGGGTAGAGTAAGAAAATCTAACATATGTTTGATTGGAGCCCCAGAAGAAGAGAGCATTGGGTTACAGAAGGACACAGGTAATATGTGATGAGATGCTGGCTGAAAACTTCCTAGACTGATGATAGACATCCATCTACAGACACAAGAAGCTCAATGAATCCCAAACAAGAAAAATAAAAATATATCCTCACCTAGACTCATCATTACAAAATGGCTAAACATCAAAGATATAGAGAAAAATCTTATTTATTTATTTATTTAGGCTGTACTGGGTCTTAGTTGTGGCACATGGGATCTTTGTTGTGGCATATTTAGTTGCGGCAATGCGGGATCTTTAGTTGTGGCATGCTGATTCTTAGTTGTGGCATGCATGTGGGAACTTAGTTCCCTGACCAGGGATTAAACCTGGGCCCCCTGCATTGGGAGCGTGGATTCTTACCCACTGGACCACCAGGGAAGCCCCTATAGAGAAAAATCTTAAAAGCAGATATAAAAAAAGTTTGCCTTCAAAAAATCGATAAACCAAAATAGGAGAATGAAGTCCAGGGAGCCCCATGTTTTACACTGCTTTTCGCCTTGAGGCAAATTCTGCTTCCAAAGTAAAGGCTGAAACTGAGTAGCTGTTCACGGCCTCCCTCGGTCTCCAAGGGTCAGGGACACAAACATGGACGTTGGGGTCCAGCAAGGAAGAGGGCCCTGGAAAACACTATATGCTTTCAGTTGGGCCTCCCAAGGAGTACAACACGTGAGTAGGGCTGCAAAGGTAGAAGCCCAGCCCTGTTCTGCCAAAGAGAACACAGCTGACTGCCAGCCCCAGCCTGGACCCACCATCACGTTCACACTTGCCACTCCCCCACCCTCTGAAGCAGGACTCCTCTAAGGGACAGTGTTGGTTTGGGGACTCCTCTCTGGCCCAGCACAGGCCTTCTGAGAACTGTGCTGCAGTCAGGGCCTTCCTACCAAATCCTCTTTTCCTCTCTTCCTTCACAGGCATCAGACCTGTATCACTGTCTTAAGTCTTCCCCGTCCTTTCCTGCTCCTTTCTACAGGCATTTCCCCCAATAAATCTCTGCTATGTCTAATCCTGTCTTGCCACCATTTCTGTCTTTGTGTCTGCTTCTCAGGGAACCCAAACTGATACTCCATATATCAAAAGGACCAAAGTCCACCTTTATGTGAAGCAATCCTTGAACAGAGATGCAAAAATTCTAAATAAAACAGAAAGCCAAAACTGGTAATATATAAAAAGTACATACATTAGGAACAATCTTGGTTTAGTTCTGTAATGCAAAGTTGGTTTAACATTTAAAAAATAAATCAATATAATTCACTATATTGAGACTAAAGGGAAAAAAAAATCAAATGTTTATTCTAAAAGATGCAGAAAAATTCAAAACTCATTCATGGGAGAGATACACCACATTCGTAGATTGAAAGATTCAATACCTCAAATATTTTCAAATATTCAACACTGTAAATAATATAAAACCAATCAAAATTCCAGAAGAATTTGTTTGTGTTTGTGTGTGTGTGTGTGTGTGTGTGTTACTGTAAATGGACAAGAACAGCCAATCCAATCTTGAAAACAAAATTGGAAGACTTACTCTACCTAATAGCAACACATTATACAGCTACAGTAATTAAGATCACAGTGTTGCAGCAAAGAAAGTGACCAATGGAATAGAATGGAGTTCAGCAAACTTTTCTGTAAAGGGCCAGATGGTAAATATTTTAGCCTTTGCAGGACTCATACAGTCTCTGTCACATATTCTTTTTTTTTAAACAGCCCTTTAAAAATATTGAACTATTCTTAGTTTGGAAGCTGTACAAAAATGAGCCACATGCCGACCCCTGGAATAGAATATGGTCCAGAAACAGACCAAAACGTATATAAACACTGTATGATCAAGGTGGTATTACAGAGCAGTAGAAAAAATAGACTTTTCACTAAATAGTGCCAGGCCAAATGCATATCAGTATGGGGAAAAATTAACCTTGATCCCATACAACATGTAAAAATAATCAAGTACAAGTGAATTGTAGATTTAATTGTGAATGACAAAACAATAAAGCATCTCGGAAGATAACACAGGAGAATATCTTCGTGACCATGGAGTAGAAAAAAATTTCTTCAATAGCACTCAAAGTTTTAACCATAAAAGAAAAGATTGATAATTTGGACTACATTAAAATTAGGAACTTCCCTTTATCAAAATTACTAATAAGAAATTGAAAGGCAAGTCACAGCTGAATATCTGCTAAATATATAACTAATAAAATCTTCATAGAAAATATTTAGACTCCTACATATGAATTATTTTAAAAAGCACTGATAGCTAATAATCAAATACAAGGTAATCGAGTTCATCAGTGTCAAGAAAGTTTAAATTAACCCACTCCACTACACACTCACTAGAATGGATAAAATTAAAAAGACTGACAAATGCCAAGTGTTAGTGATGATATGGAGCAAGTGGAATTCTCATACCCTGTTCGTGGCTGTGTAAATCGGTATAATCACTTTGGAAAACTTTTTAGCAGTATCTACTAAATGTGATTGTATGCATACCTATGAGTCAGTAATGCCATCCCTAGATATATATACCCACCAGAAATGAGGACATTTGTGCACAAAGTACGTGTAATAAGATGGCTCACAGTTGCACTGTTTGAAATAGGTAAACACTGGGAAAAATCTAAATGTCCATCAACAGTAGACTGAATAAACTGCATATGTTCTTTTTGTTTTAAATCAACTTTATTATAATTTACCTAAGATAAAATGCACCCATTTAAGTACACAGTTCCTAAGTTTGGACAAATGTACACACCCATGCAACCACCACCACAATCAAGATATAGAAGATTTCCATCAAGCCCAAAACTTCCCTTGTGCCTCTTCCTAGTCAATTCAGGCAACCACAGATTTGTTTAGATGTGTCTTTCCTGGAGTTTCACATAAATGGGATCAGACAGTATGTACTCTTTTTGCACTTGGCTTCTTCACTAATCAAAATGAGTTTGACAGGAAAAGCGTGAGCAATAAACGTAGATAAATTAGATTTCATCAAAGGTTAAAATTTTGTGCATCAAAGGACATTATCAAGAAAATAAAAAGACAACCTACAGAATGAGAGAAGATCTATGCAAATCATGTATCTGATAAGGGCCTAGTATCTAGAATATATAAAGAATACTTCCAACTCAAAAACAAAAAGACAAACAGCCCAATTAAAAAAATGGGCAATAGATTTGAACAGACATCTCTCCAAAGAAGATATAAAAATGGCCAACAAGCCCATGAAAATGCTCAACATCATTAGTTATTAAGGCAATGCAAAGCAAACCAAAATGAAACACCACTTCATACTCGAAAGGTTGGTTATAATAACAAAAATGGAAAATAACACGTGTTGGTGAGGATGTAGAGGAACTGGGGTCCTCATATATTGCTGATGGGAATGTAAAAATGGTGCAGGTACTACAGAAAACCGTTTAGCGGTTCCCCAAAATGTTAAACATAGAATCACCATATGACCCAGCAATTCCACTCCTAGATATATACCTCAAAGAATTTAAAATAGGAATGCAAACAAACACTTGTACATGCATGTTCATAGCAGCACTAACCACAAAAGGTGGAAACAGCCCAAATGTCCATCAGTGGATGAGTGGATAAACAAACTGTGGTATATACCTACAATGTAATATTATTCAGCCATAAAGAGGAATGGAGTACTGATATATGTGACACACAGACAAACCTCAAAAACATTACACTAAGTGGAAGAAGCCATATGAAAAAGGTTGCATATTGTATGATTCCATTTATATGAAATATCTAGAACAGGTTAAATCCATGGGGACAGAAAACAGATTGGTGGTTGCCAGGGACCTGGGGGAGGGGAGAACAGTGAATGACTGCTTACTGGACATGGGTTTTCTTTTGGGGTGACGGAATGTTTTGGAACTAGATAGAGGTGGAAGATGCACACTGCATACATGTCCTTTAATTCTCTACTAAATGTCACTGAATTGGTCACTTTAAAAGGGTGAATTTTATGTTAGGTGAATTCCACCTCAAGAAAATAAATGCTTTTGAGACTGATCCAAGATGCCCTGTGTAGTCCATTATATGGATATACCACAATTTGGTCATCAATTCATATGCTGATTAATATTTAGGTCGACTCAATCCAGTGCTTATTTAATATGAATAATTTGAACATCTCTGTACAAATATTCTTGCAGGCATGTTTCATTTATCTTGGGTAAATACCTATAAGTGCTCTTATCATTTCACAAAAATAAGTAAAAAAAACCAAAATAAAACAAAAACAAAAAAAGTGTTATCAGTCATAATATAACTGAATCAAAGATGAAAACCAACTGCAGACATTAAAGCAACGATGCTTTATCCTTAAGCCCAGTAGGTTTAAGCCAACAGTACATATTCAATTATGAAGATAAAGAAGAAAACTAAAGAACAAGTATGATATGCTAATTCTATGTTAACAAAATTATACCTGAATTTTGAATCAGTGATTTTTTTACTTTTCTGTTTTTTTTTTTTTTGGCTGCATTGGGTCTTCATTGTTGTGCACGGGCTTTCTCTAGTTGCAGCGAGAGGGGGCTACTCTTCGTTGTGGTGCACAGGCTTCTCATTGCGGTGGCTTCTCTTGTGGAGCATGGGCTCTAGGTGCACAGGCTTCAGTAGTTGTGGCTCGTGGGCTCTAGAGCACAGGCTCAGTAGTTGCGGCGCACAGCCTTAGTTGCTCTGTGGTATGTGGGATCTTCCTGGACCAGGGCTCGAATCCATGTCCCCTGCATTGGCAGGCGGATTCTTAACCACTGCACCACCAGGGAAGTCCCTCAGTGATTTTTTTAATACTGCTTGACTTTCAAGGGAACAGAACCCTCTTTCACATTTTCAAGAATGAATTATGTGAGAGTAAAGTTCTTTCTGAGAAGCTGGGGTGGGAATTGAGAGAAAACTCTAGAATCAAACTGTCCAACTCTACCACTTGCTAGTTAGACACTCTGTGCCTCAATTTCCTCATCTTAAAAGTGGAGATGAGGGCTTCCCTGGTGGCGCAGTGGTTGAGAGTCCGCCTGACGATGCAGGGGACACGGGTTCGTGCCCCGGTCTGGGAAGATCCCACATGCTGTGGAGCGGCTGGGCCCGTGAGCCATGGCCGCTGAGACTGCGCGTCCAGAGTCTGTGCTCCGCAACGGGAGAGGCCACAACGGGAGAGGCCACAACAGTGAGAGGCCCGCGTACCACAAAAAAAAAAAAAAAAAAAAAAAAAAAAAGAAGGAGATGATAATAATATCCACCCCAGAAAGCTGTTGTGATGATTAAATGAGTTACTCCATGCAGAGTCTTAGAACAGCACCTGGCACACTGTAAGTTAGCTGCTTCCGCCACCCAGTCACTGCCACCATCATCACAGCCACCACCATCATCGTCCTCATCACCACAATCACAGCCATCATCATCATCACCCCGTCACCATCATCACCAGCATCACCACCACCATCATCACCCCGTCACCATCATCATCGCCCCATCACCAGCATCATCACCACCACCACCACCATCATTTCTACTTTGTAAAATATCTTCAAGACAGTTTAAAGACACCTGTGGTTGTTCAACTGAACAGCACTATAAGTTAATAAAAATATGCAGCTAATCAGTATATTTACCTAACTACCAGAGAAACTCAAAGCTCAAATAATTTACCTGTCAATAAATACAGTTAAAAATGGATCCTAAGGGGTTCAGTTAATGTGCCTTCCCAAAGACATCATGAGATCTGTGAAGCCCACTCAGTTAGTACTGCTACATTTCAAAAGTAACATGAACACAACTCTGACACCCTACCACCACACCACAGACCACAGACCTACCCATAATAAGAATTTCTTCTTCCAACCAATTTTCAGGTCCATAATTTAGCGTTATATTATCCTGAGGGAATAGGTTGGTTTTCAATCTATTAATGGAAATCAACAGCATAAAATACACTCAATTTTCTCAGCTCTACAGAATTTAGATCTTCATTAAACTGAAGAACATCTGATCTCTAAACATAGTGAGTGCTGTTCATTAAACGATGAACTAGGCCAATTACATTTCTCTCTTGGGGAATCTGGAATTATGATGATGAGAGAGGAAGGAAGGAAGAAGATACAGTTAGGGTTGTTCCTTCTACAGAGGTCAGCATATGAGACAATCATGTATAATCAAAATTACCTGTGAACATCATTTAAACCATCCTGTAAGTAGCAGAGTTTAGGCCTTTGGAGGATCATATGCCAAGATTTTGTTGCTGTTGTCTGTGTTGTTACTCTGCATTTAGTTACTTTCCAGGTCCTAATTCTGGTGTCTGGGGCACCCTGGGTATCCTATAGCACTTGACTTTGAATTTGGAGATGTCTTATTTGTTTCTTAGAATTAACACATCTTTCCTAAGGTGGCCTGGCAGGGGCGGGGGGTTCTATGTCTTGCCACTAAACTATCCTTCACTAGAAAACTCTAACACGGACTACAGAGCCGTTTGTCAGAAGTGACCACAATCACAAAATACAAATTTTTACTACTGAGAAAGTATACAGAATTCCCAGATACTTTTTTTTTCTACTATTAACATGCTTGAATATAAAGTTTAATGCCACAGTAGAAATCCACCAGTTATTGAGCATCTAACAAAATAACATACACATTTTAGCATACTGGAAGTGTCCCTACAACTAAGCTGAGGTAGACTTTTTCTCATAGAATAAGGAGAAATAATGGTAATTACAAACCTTCTATTATTCTTATTTTGATTATTTATGAATTTATGATTTAAGGGACAACAGGACATCAGCAAGATAGCAATTATCCGCCAGCATTATTATCACCAAGAAGTGATAAAAGACCTTGACGGCCTTTCTCTTGTAAACAGTATTTGCATTATAGCGCAGAAAACTAACCAACAAGAGAGAAAAATAACTTTTAAAACACAAGAGAGGACACATATATACAAGATATGAGAAATAATATATAACAGAATGGAAAAAGCTGGGTAAAGAGAATAATCGGAAAACTGACTGGCAAAAGAGACTCCACTGAGGTACCAAAAGGAAAGAACACCAAAAAAGACCTTTCAACCGTTCCACAGAATTCTGGCAACACAGCAGGATCTCTTAGGAGCTTGAATAAAATTCTGGGCATTCTTTTCTCTCCAGTGATTCTACGCTCTGACTCGGATCATTATACCGGAGGTTGGGATTCTGTTTCATTAAACAAAATTCATATAAAAGGATTTCGCAATCTCAGTACGCTTGAAAATAAGTCTGAAAAGGAAATGAGACTATAAAATAAATATCGAAACATTCAGGCTGAGTCAAAATAATAGATTACGTGTCATCTGTCTCAAAATAGGTTGTATTTTTTAAACGGATCTATAAGTAATTGTCCACAAGTCAGAACATATTTTTCACATAGAATATGTTCTGACGGATGATCTGATCAGTTTATCTGAAATGGTATTTTGAGTACTAAACGTAAGCTAAGTAGGCCTCTGTAGACCAGCCTGTGACTCCCACTGCCAACGGGGATGACGAAAGCAAGCCTGGCCCAGGGAGGCAAAAGGACACAGAGAACTAGGAACTCTTTAAACTCATTTAACTTTCCAGGTCCACTGCTAGCCAGCTATTCAGAGTCCAGTAACAAGTGGTGGGTGCTCCTATAAGATGTCTGGGGCCTCTGAACTTGGTGTTTCCCTGACCTTGTTGTGAATTCTTTGTCTTTAAGTGTTCACAAATATGGAACAGGCTTCCTTGTTTTTTGGGTTTTTTTTCGTTTTTTGGCCGCGCCACGCAGCATGTGGGATCTTAGTTCCCCGACCAGGGATCGAACCTGCACTCCCTGCATTGGGAGTCCTAACCACTGGACCGCTAGGGTTTCCTTGTTTTTAACTTTCGCAACGCGGAGACATTTCACAGAGTTAATTTCCTAACATAGTAAATATACCCTATATTTATCTACTAATTCTTGACCCTATGTAAGTCAAACTATTTTTTTAAGTCAACACATATAAAATCGCACAGTTTAAAGAAGATGGGCTTCAGAGTTATACATGCCTGATTTGGAGGTCCAGCTCTGTCACTTAGCTGTGTGATCTTGGGCAAGTTACTTTACGTCTTTTTCAGCCTCAGTTTCCTCGTCTACAAAATGGGAATACTGTCTCACACCTCACAGCATTACAGTGAGGATTAAACAGCATAATAACATATATTATGATTCCGACTATAGATTAAGTCCTCAATCAGACATTAATTTCTACCACCCTAAAAAATTAAAAATCAAGTAGTTCTCCTTTCAGGTATATTACAAACATATCATAAAATTATTTCTTTAGGTATTCTCATATCTTTTTATAGTGTTCTTCTTAGGAAGAAAACCATACAGATGTTCTGAACTTTATAAATAATCTTACTTTGATGGACCTTGCTTCGTAAGAGGTAAGGTGCTTGAATTTGTATTTTTCTTATTTTAAAACCTTAGTTACATTGTGTTTACTTTAATTCTTCTATTGGCCTTTTAAATTAAATTGTTAAACTAGCTTATAATTATTTTCTCCCTCAATCTGTTGGATTCCTGATGATAAGATTATTACATTTCAATTATTTACATTCTTTGATTTTTTTTCTTTCAGCTATTTTATCTTCTAGTTATTAACATACTGATTGACTCTATATTTTCTTAAACTAACATTTTTCTTACTCATGATTACTCCTTCATTGACAACATGCAATGCCAGTAGAATGGCCAGATAATTTAACCTCAAACTATAGCGTTAACTCAATTCAGATCAAAATTCAGTTGTGAGGTATAATAATCATGAAAGATCACTGGATAGGTGGTCCTTAATATCCATTCTTCTAAATGGTCTGAGTATTGTCACCAGATCAAGCCAGACTCTTGGGGACCTGTACAGTCGGGCCATTGTTTTGGTAGCCATCACTATAACCCAAGGTTTCTCAACACTGGCACTATTAACATTTGGGCCGGATAATTCTTTGGGGTGGCGGGGGCGGGAAGGCGGGTGTCCTGTGCATTGTAGGATTCTTACCAGCATCTCTGGCCTCTCCCTGCTAGATGCCAGCAGCACACCCTCCCCCCACCCTAACTGTGACAACTGACACTGCCATGTGTTCCCTGGGGAGCAAATCTGTCCCCAGTTGAGAAGTTCTTTACACTAAATTGGACCGTGGGGTTTGGAAATCAGCTTACATTGAGAAATCTCTTAAAAAACAGTCATATAAAGGGATGGTACTGAGGATGTTACCTACTATATTATTCTCTGTTTCCATTAGGAGGAACCATAGGAGAAATGTGTCTCAGACCTCAGGGCAAACCAGATGTTGTTTTCTTATGGATAATGTGAATCCTTGGCTAATCCTTAAATAATAATCCATCCTTCTTTCCTTCCTCCTTCCTTCCCTTCCTCCTCCCCCTCCCCCTCCCTTCCTTCCTTCTCTCCTTTCTTTCTCTCACTCTCTCTCTTTTTCTTTTTTTCTTGCCATTGGAAAAGCTCAGAAGCAAATTTATAGCCCATTTTTGATAACAGTGTAGGATCTACAGCACGGATTTATGTGTACTAAACCTCTCAAATGTCAGTCTAATTCATTTTTCCCCCATGAACGTCTTAATCTTATTTTTATCTTACTATAATACATGCATGTGTACACAAACACTTTTTTGAATGAGATTAAGTATAAATTAATAAATAAAATGGTATTTAAACTGTAATTTTTCCCAGCAGATGACACCCTTCAGTCTCACTTTATCATGCCTCTCCAAATCTCCTTCTGTTAGATCTAGATCTTCCAAGTTTTCCCTTACAAATGTTTAAGTCTATTATCTCCAGTCAAAGCATATAATGAAATGTCACTTCAGTGAATGGATATGTCAGAAATATAAACATCTGCAGAATAAAGTTTTATAACTAAGTCCCTCTACATTTATTAGCAGTATATCTCTCCCAGTAGAAACTAGAACATGACAGGCATGAAATTCTAGGCGCGGTGTGTCTGGTAGGTAGTCCAGGCATCAGTACATCACTCTGTAGGATAATGGGGAGACAGAGGACCCACGTCTTCTTTTCTCTTGCCTATCGTGGTTTTGTCAGTCTTCCCTTTCCCCACTAAGGCCAAGTAACATTTGGAATCCATCCTGAGCCCTGGTGCATGACAGATGGTGACCTTGTGCAAGGAGTGGCCCATCTTGCACAAACAACGGTGACAACTATGAAGGGTCCTACCTCACCCTACACACTCATTACTTTTGATAGTGCTGAAAGAAACCATTTTCCTCTCAGTTTAACCCTTAACATAACCATTCCAAGACCTCAAATAAGATACGGGTATTATAAAGGTTCATCAACAGGTGAGTGGATAAACAATTTATGGTCTATGCAAGCAAGGGAAAAACCACTCAGCAAAAAAAAGTAGTACTACTAGTACCTACACTTACAAAGTGGTGAATCTCAAAACTACTATGCCAAAGAAGATGGGCTGAGAAGATGTATCTTTGAAAGATACAAAGAGTGAGTACACATTGTATTATTCCGTTTATAAGAAACTCTAGAGGAGGCAAAACTCATCTATAGTGACAGAAAGCAGCTCAGCAATTGTCTAGGGCCAGCAGAGTGTTGACAGCAAAGCCATACAAGGGAACTTTATGGAATGACGCAAAGGTTCTTTTTGATATCACATCTTGATTGGAATGGTGGTTTCCCGTTACATATTTATCACAACAAAACCTTTAGTATAACAGTACACTTAAATTACGTGCACATGGGTATTCTTGCTAAAAATGCATCACTTCAAACTAATAATAAGAAAACATCAAGACAAAACCAAGCTGAAAGACATTCAAAATAACTGATCAGTGCTACTCAAAATTATCAAGCCCGTGAATTACAAGGAAAGACTGAGGCGCTGTCACAGACTAGAAGAACCAAGGGGGTGTGACAAGTGAATGCAATGTGAACTCCGGGAACAGAAAAGGGGAAAAATCCAAATAAATCCTGCAGTTTAGATAGGAGTGCCTTAATTTTGTTAATTGTACCATAGTTATGTTTTTAACACAAGGAGAAGCTGAATGAAAGATATATGGAAACTTTTCACTATTTTTACAACTTTTTAAACATCTAAATTTATATAGAAATAAGTTTTCTAGATGGGTGCTTTTTATTGTGTATAAATTTTAATTCATTAAAGTTCATATAAGATTGAAACAAAAATAAATGGCAGTTTTTAAGAAATAACCCCATCCCCAGCCTTTTAAGTTCATTAAATATGCTTAAATCAAGAGTAAGACTAACTACAAGAACCAAAATACTCTACTTCTCAATATTTGAACCAATAAATCTAGCAGATAAAACACACACTAAAAGAATCACTAAATTTAAAAGATTACTAATTGAATAAAAAATCTCAGAATTCCTTCCCTCAGAATCATGATACATTCCCCCACATAACCACTAATATATAAATGACAATAAAATCATTACACAAATTATGGTGACACAATGGAATCCGTAAAATTTTGAAGTCTACGGTAAAAACATTTAATTTCTATGACTCTCACATCTAAGGACTGTTGTTATATATTTGGACTCCAAAAGCTATATCATCTCATTGAATATTACTTAAAGACTGGAAGGGCATGGGTAAAAAAACATTCAGAGAAAAATTAAACCTTTTATAACATACCTCCTCTGTTGCCATTTTCTTCATCCTACAAAATAAAAAAATATATATTCATATATGAATATTGTTTATAACTGGTAAAATCACAGTGAGGCTCAATTCAAGTCAAATTGCCCTCCCCAAAATGTGCCAATTACAGTCTTACTAACAGTGCCTCTTGCCAGAAGGAGGAAGCTGTCACACACAGAAATGGGAAGGCTGTAGGTAAAGCCAATTTATGAGGAGGACAACAGAAGCTTCTGACATACTGAGTGTAAGATGTCTAAAACGGACATCCGAGGAGAGTTGTCAGAAGTAAACAGCTGTACAGAGAGGGCCAGGCTGGTCATCACTTATGCACTATACATCGAAAAATGGGCCTTTAAAGGCTATTACAGGACGCAGAACTGTCTTTGGATACATTGGCTCCAAATTGGTATATATTTAAAACCTTGAGCTTTATCTATTTGGTTGCTTTCATTGCTACCAGGCTGTCTTGCTGCCATGTTATCTACCTCTAGCTGGGAAATTAGAAAAGCAACTTTGAAAAGCTAGCATAAAAATACATTTATTCAAATATTTGTTGAGCCTCTACCATACAAAAACTACAACGTACTGCAGAAAGAAAAACAGATTTAGTGAAGGGCTGATAATTTGTTACATAATTTTTGACCTTTATTTTGGCTGCCCAAATACATAGTTTTTTCCTGGTTATATGCTCTGTTCTGAGACTGCCAAGGTTGCCAGATACATAATAAAGACGTTGTATTAACTGCACATTTTCTGAAAGCTCTACAATATTAATTTTTATATACCCCTTTGAAGTGAATGAACACATTTTTATAGCTGAAAAGATTTCAATAAATATTTTCCATGTAAAAGGTACAAGACAGACCTATTTGCAAGAACATCTGTGTTAAATAACAGCATTAATAGCTGAGGTTTAATGAGCAATTATTGTCTGCCAATTCCTGTACTAACTGTTTTATATGTATTATATCACTTAACACAGCCACAGTGAGAAAAGTGCTGTCACTGTCTATTAGGAGACTAACCCAAGGTCACAAAGCTAACAAGGGCAGAGATGGGACTCAAACCCAGGCCCTTTTGACTCCAAAGATTGTGTTAGCAGCTACACTGTGCCTCTAAAATTTCTAGAAATATTTTCCGATTATAACAATAATAATAATGCATTTGAAATCCGTGTTTAGTAAAATCATCTTATAAAAACTGTACTACCTATATCATCATGATCCAAAGCTCTTCTTCAAAACAAAACCAAAAGACAAAAAATAAAATTCAGTCTTAATATGTAATTAACGCAAGGGACTTAAATTTTCAACTACTCTCACATGTGACCTAATACCTAAGTTTTACTATTTAAGACATTTAAATATAAAGGAGATTCTTAGGGAATCCAGATCAACTGTTTTATACATTTCAGGAACACCAAACTGGTCAATTTTAATTCTAAAGATAGCAATTATTCAATTCTTAAAAACTCTTTAGTACTTTTAAAAGCTTATCTTATAAGACATTTTCCTAGATAGAAATATTTAAGAAAGATATAATAAAAAAAAGTGTGGCCTCCAGAAGCAATCTGACACTATGTTTTACAAGACAGCCCAGGATTCACAGACATTTAGAATTAGAAAGGACTTTCTAATCTTCTAGTACAATCCCCTCGAATTAGAATGGAAATCTAGAAGCCAAAAGAAGTTAAGTGGCTTAGCCGAAGTCTTCGAAGTCTTCTGAATGTCATTATTTGCATTACACTGTTGAACAACAGTTAAGCATCAGGCATTCACGTTGGCCAAGTTCAAATCCTGGGTCCACCACTTACTCATTATATGACTCAGACCAGTTTCCATATCTATTATATGAGGTTAATAATAAACTGATATAATGCTCATAAAGAATACAGAACAAGTACTCAGAATGTCAGCTGCCATTATAATGATTCCATCCGCTGCTTCTTAGACCATGTTCCTATACGTTGAAGCATATGAGTGTAAGGCAGTCTGGTGAGAAGCTGTGTTTTTAAATTCTGACTTGCCATCATATTACCTATCTGAAAGTTAAGTATCAGTCTAATTCTAATAATTTTTTATAACTGTCCAAATATTTTAACGAACTATAATATTTCCTCCGCATGCTCAGCCTAGAAAACTCAACCACCTTTCTAGATACTAGAAAAAGAGCTACACATTAGAAAAAGTAGAGTGAAGTTTAGAATTAGAAGTTCTAGTAAAAAAGATATGGAGTTCATAATCAGTATGACCTTTCAGAGGAGATTAAAGTGTTTGTTCTAGAAGGTAAAAAATATCTAAAAGATGGAAAAGAATATAATAAAAATGCAGATATGACACAATTCTTTTAAGATAGAAAGAAGGCAGGATGAGAGGAAGACAAGAAGGAGACAGGATTTGCCTTGTGTTCTACTTTAATTACTTCTCTTACCTTATATGAAAATTGAATTGCAGACTCTGGGGGATAAACAATAAAATGCCTTAATGTAAAACCAAAGCCTTGGGATGTTCTTTTCAACATAACTGTTTTGGGACCTGGCCAGGAGAATGTTTCATCTTCGGATGGTGATACAGTTTCACTTTGTTCTTTTCCATCTTTACTTTTTGATACCTAAAATGAAAAGACGTTTAAAAGTTAACTATGTAACACAATATACTTCATCATTTGGGGAAAAATTTATGTGTAAAAATATAATACCTGAGTGCAGAAAGGAACTTACTGGAGAACAAGAACCATATTCTGATGCATGAACTATTATACGTGGTACAACAAATCATGCGGATTACCCAAAACTCAATTTTTTTCCTACAGTGGGATGCTATGAAAAGTTAATCAGAAGCAAGAAAGAACTCTGGGAAATGAGAAATATAATGGCTAAAATTTTAAATGCAATAGATGGAATGAAAGACAACACAAAATCTCACAGAGCACTAAGGACTAAGAAACAGAAACTATGAAAGAAGAGACATGAAACTGTTGCGAGTAAGAACACTAAACATGTTATCAGTCCAATGGCAGCAAAGGGTATCAGAAAATAAGAGCTAAGGCTTCAGGTTCTGAGCGCAAATTCAGCACCCACATAGATAATCCTTCCAATATCCTGGCTTTCCAGTTCTCTGCTATCTCTCTCCAACTCTTGGCTTTTATCTGCTCACGAGTAAAAACCCTCTGCAATCTCAGATCAAGGAGCCCACGCTGCATCCCGCTCACATGCCAACCCTTACGATTCTTCCATCTGAGGCTGACCCTACACCCGTCCCTCACTGCCCCACGTCCTCAGCTCTCTCTTAAACCAGCTTCAGTTCACTCCTTTGCCTTTCCCTCACTTCCTCAAAGTCACCTGAGAAGACCTCACCCTGGATAAATCAACATGACCTACTCTGGACCTGCACGCACGTGGCCAAACATGGGTGGAGAAAAACAGAAAATTAAGCCGGCGGCTTTCCCTCTAAGTTCATGACCGCTAACCTCAAGCGAGCCTTCAGTGTTGTCTGTCCATTTCTCTCCAGTCCATTCATCCAAGACGACCATTTCATCCCTTCTCCCCCGCCCTCACTTGGGGCTGATGACCTTGCTTTTATTACACCGAAAATACACAAGCAGGACAGTGAGAGCTTAGTCGCCGGCCACATCTCCCCGCCTACCTGCAACTGTGCCACATTCCCGTTTCCCTCCTGTGACAACGGCTGCACCGCCCATTGTTCTAAGGCCCCAGCACTTATGGACTAGAGCCTATTCTCTCTTCCTAGACAAAGACATGGTCCCAGCGATTCTCCCCTCGCTCTTTTACATCATGTTTTCTCTTCACGACATCATTCCCATTGGCGCATGTGTACATTTTCTATGTTCTTTAATCTTAAAACAACAACACAAATCCTCTCTTGACCACAGCCCTCGCCAGCTTCCACTTTGTCTTTCTGCCTATCTTTACAGGAAAACCTCTTGAAAGTTGTCTATGCTGCTATATCTCCAATTATTTTTCTCCCATTTGTCTCTTAAATCCCCTTAAATCAGGCTGTTGCCTCCCTAATTCCCAGAAACTGCTCTTGTCAAGGTCCCCAAAGACTTCTACGTCTCTAAATTGAATGATCAATTCTCAGCCCTTGTCTTCTGTGACTACTTCCTGCCTGAAAAACTTCCCCACGTGACTTCCCACACCGAATCTCCTCCTAACAGCCGGGATTCTGCTCAGTCTTCCTCACTACCTCATCAACTGCTCCACTTCTGAATTTAGGAATACCTAGGACTCAGCCATGGACCTTTCTACCTCTGCTCTGGCTTTCGGTGATTTCCCCAATTTTTATCTCTAGCCCAGACATCTCCCCAATCTAACAGGTATCTCAAACTTAACATGTCTACCTTGCTGCTAAGATTTTGTATGAAATTACAATTCCAAGTTCATCTCAGCAGTTTTGAAATGTCACCTTTATCAAACGACAAATACTTGAATATGCTTGATTCCATTACACTTTTTATTATGCTCCACTAGTGAATCTTATCTATTCTTCCACAATGATTTGCTTAACATGAAGGTATTTAAACTTAAAAATGCTCTTGGAAGCAATTTTTCAAGAGACTTCTAAATCCTGAACATTTTCATCATTAGTCAACATTTGGGTTGTTACTAGTTAGCTATTTTATCAATTTCATGTTCTTTTCCATTTGGAAAGACACTAGATAGTAACATTTCCCAGCCAAACCTGCAATAGGGGAGGCTATGATCAAGTGCTATCCAACAGAACGGAAGTATTATAAATATACAAAAATGAACAGTATTTCTACACACTGACAATAGGCACTTGGAAACTGAGATGTTTAAAATATACCATTTAAAATGTGAAAAACTAGGACTTCCTTGGTGGTCCAGTGGTAAAGAATCTGCCTTTATAATGCAGGGGACGCGGGTTCGATCCCTGATCAGGGGACTAAGAGTCCACATGCCACAGGGCAACTAAGCCCACACGCCACAACTACTGAGCCCACGTGCTCTGGACCCCACGTGCCACAACTAGAGAGAGAAAACCCAGATGCCACAACTAGAGGGAAGCCTGGGCACCGCAACAAAGAGCCCACGTGCTACAACTAAAGACCCGATGCAGCCAAAAATAAGTTAAATTAATAAATAATCTTTTTAAAAAAATAAATAAATAAATAAAATGTGAAATACTTAGGTATAAATATGACAAAAAATTTTCCAGACCTGTACATTATAACTCCAAAACACTGCTGAGAGATTTAAAGAAAATCTAAATAAATGAAGAGATACACCATGTTCATGGTTCAGAAGACTCAGTATCGTTACAATATCAACCCTCTCCAAATTGATCTATAGATTCAATGAAATCCCAGTCAAAATCCCAGGAGATTTTTGTGTAGAGTTGATAAGCTGTTTCTAAAATTCGCTTTGAAATGAAAAGGACCTAAACAACCAAAACAACTTTGAAAAAGCAGAATAAAATTGGAGGACTTACAAGACTTCATATAAAGCTACAGTAATCAAGACTCTGAGCCACCGATGGAGACTCTGTACATTTGAAACTCATTTATCATAAATGCATTTTAGTCTATTCCCCCTTCTAAAACTTGGAGATTTTAAGGGGGAGGGGGAGTAACACCAAACATCAACATGGCGGACTCAAGCCGAGTCTCAAATAACTGCAAAAGCAATCACATAATCAGGTAGAATTCGTAGCATGAAAGTTGCTATTCTAGGCTTAACTATCCAAGTAGTTTAGCCTAAGCTTTAGACAGTGACTGGATCCTCCTTTTGAGATCCAAATGAGAGAATTATTTTATATATGCACACAAGTTCATTCCCTCCGTGTGTGTGTGTGTGTGTGTGTGTGTGTGTGTGTGTGTGTCTCTAAGTTTCTCTGCATCCTCGAGGGCATTTGGTATTGTCATTATTTTTTCTCTTAGCCACTGTGATAGATGTGTAGTGATAGCTTGTTGTGGTAATATTTGCATTTCCCTACTGGCCAATGATGAACATCTTTTCCTGTGCTCAGTTGCCATCTCCTTGTGTAATTTTAAAGCACAAAAGAATCTAAGCTATGAGCAATATAAGTGAACCTTTTCCTGTTACATATGAGGAAACTGAGGCCTGGATTATTTAAGTGATTTGTCTAAGATTATTGTTGGCTAGTATCAGGGCAAGAATTAAAATCATGGTTAAATTAAAATCGTGGTTTCCTGAATCTGAGGCTAGAATATTTCCCCCGTGTCACATTACTTTTCGTCATCTCTTCTACTGTGCAGTCTGCATAGACTTTTCCCTCCAATAGGTCTTTGATCTAATCTATTATTTTTAAATTTTATTTTTCTGCAGGACTCTAATTTTATTTTATAAACACTTTACATGTATTAAATTTATTTCTAATGTATTATTATGACTTGGCCTCACAGCTCCCAAATATATTCAACCTTTCTTTCCTTTTCCTTTGAACCATATAGATAAGGCTCTTGGATCCCGGTGTCATGCTTCAAGTTTCTGTGTTGAGCCGTTCTGTCTTGTTCTACTGAGTTCTTTACAAAAATGGAGAAAATGGGATGAAGAGTAAGCAATTTTTTTTCGCTCCCTGCAAACTAAGATTTTTTGAGGCCACAAAGCTTCGTTGTCTCAATTATTTCAGCCTCCCAAGAACATCACATCGAATCCTCTTTAGTTTCCTTACCTTTTCCCTACAGGAAAGAAGGGTTACAATTCTTTCTACATAAAAAGAGAAGATGAAAAGAAATACACATATGTGCCTTTCTCCCTCCTTCTCTTCCTTACCCACAGAGGCTTTTGATCTGTTGGATTTTATAACAAGGGCAAACTGCAGGCACACAGTGAAGGACACAGCAGTCAGATTTCTCCACTTGAGAAGACCCTTAAAACGTTATCTCTACACGTGTCTCACCTTCCCACCATGAGCACCAATTCATGTACCAACAGCCTCAGCGTGCAAGAAGCCAAGAAGTGGCTGGAACCATAGCAGTCACATTCCTGTGCACTAAGAACTGACATCTGATTCCCTGAAAAGACTTCATAACAAGGTCACCTGCTTGAATAATAACTGAAGGTTAAAAGAAACCGAAATAAAGGTAAAAACTAGATATAACAACCAGGCAAAGCAAAGAGGACAAAAGTATAGGGGAAAATGCTAATCATATAACAATAAAGGTAATAAAAACCTCACAGAAGGGAATGCACACTGGCACGACAGAGCCCTTTGGGATAATGGAAATGTTCTAAAAGTGGATTGTAATGAAAGTTTCACTACTGTATAAATTTACTACAAGCCACTGAAATGTCACTTAACAACAGGTGATTTTTATGGTTTGTAAATTACACTTCAACAAAAATGCTTTAAAAAAAAAAAAAGTGGCGCAGGTAAAAAGTACAAAGTCTAAATGTTTGCCAGAGGTGAAAGACGCAGGGCTGTCATGAAAGCAAACACAAGAGAGTTAAGAAACAATCCCTGTATACACAGTAACTATATGACCCCTAAGCTATCTTTTGTAATTATTTGTACTTTAAATAGAATGGGATGGCTTCCTAGTATATTCCAGGAATCATTCACGATAAAGCATAAGAAAGTATTATGTTCATCCTAGAAGATCCTAACATTGACTCCATCATATTTCTAAGTTTATAAGCCCTACTCCTACGGATTACTTGAAAATGTTTTGCTATTTTTTTTAAAATCTTACCACTTATAATATTAGTAGTACCAGTTGCTTAAAGTAAGATTTTTCTGCCTTATTTTAGGGCCATGCTTTCTCGCGGTGATGATTTGAATATGTGAGTCCTTTTCCTTTTTTATAGTTGAATTACTGAACTCTTCTAGGTATGACTGTTATCTGGGCTTGATGTTTTTTCTTTCATTACATGGGGAGATGGCACACACAGCGGGGAAGAGCATGGACTCTGAGCCAGAGTCCCTGGGCCTGGGTCCTTGATTTATCACCAGCTGTGTGCCTTGGGCATTTGGACCTCGGTTATTCGTCTTCCATACGAGGGTGGTAATAATAGTGCCTACCTCATAAGCTTCTCATGAAGATTAAATGAGTTACAGTTTGTAAAGTATTTAAAACAGTACATCACACATAGCAAGTACTCTTTTAACTGTTTTTCTAAAACCACAGGGGTCACCAATACATAAAGGCTTATCTCAAAAGTGTATTACACAATAACACTTTTCACATACTCAGGAGAATAGTGTGTAAAACATAGTTTTGTCTGAAGGGGAAAACAAAATCTTGAATAGCCATAAAACTTCCTAGATTTTTATGTACCACAAGAAGTCGGATGGAGATATGGGTTCACTGTGGTTGAGTAACTTGTCAAAACAGCTAGTAAGTGATAGAGCCAACCTACTCTTTCCATTCTATGCCATGAGTGGAGAGGAAATACCATGTGGTTTACATATTTGGACACTTTAAGCTTCTGTCTCCACAGTCCTAACGCCACAGAGAGTTAATCTCACAGCAAATTATTCCTCACATACTGACTTTCTGTCATGAGACAGAAAGTCTCTACAAATTTTCAACATGAGGAGATCTTGTGTGTTTAATTAAATAGCTTGTTTGTTTAATTCCGATTGAGTTAAAAGAATCTTGAATAAAGCTTCTTTATATGCTACATATACCTGGCAACTCTTGACTTGAAGCTTCTGTTGACGGGGAATCTCCTTCTTAAAAATTAAAAAAAAAAAAAAAATTTTTTTTTTTTTTTTTTTTTTGGCCAATCCAGGTTGATAACAATTGAAACTACTTTGATGTTGAATATCTAGATGTGTCTAGATGTACTTTTCTAAGAATTAATTCTAGTTCTCAGTAGATATTTTAATATTTATGAAAGATGATGGCCAATATGGGTCCTTTCTGCTGCTGTTACCTCTGTAGGCTTCATTTATGGATTGTTTTGAAACAGCTGGTATTTTCCTATGTGATTTCCTTCCCTATTCAAGGTTCTGGTTTCTAATGTAATTTTTATCTAGACAGTACTGTTCTCTCTTCTCTCTCTCTCTCTGATTTACTTTCAGATCCCACCATGTCAAAGACATGAGGTCTTAATTCCACAATTTTAGAACTTCACTCTCATAGAAGATAGGTATTTTAAAATCTGAAGTAAATGAAAAAAATTGGAAAGAATGGTGTAAACTTTCTAGAAATGTTTTATAAATAGCTTAGTTTTGACTACTACTATGACTTTGGAAAGTTATCTCTAATTTTCTTCTGACACATTATAATCTGTCAATATTATCAGTCTCACAAAATGGTAAAAATCAGAACGTACTTCTCTTCATAAATTATCCATTCAGACCCATTTTCTGGGCATATTCTTGCAGTTGTCTTACTAGTAGTGATGATGGGATTAGATTATACTTACTTCTGTCCCTTGGACCTCCTGTGACTAACAATAAATGTCTTCATGATATTAGAGGAAAGTCTGAGCTTGTTTCCTAAAATAGAGAAATCACTTTCAAGATGACACATTAATGACAATCCTCACTTGTCATTTCTATAACTTTCCATATAATTTGAAAGAATTCATCTTTATTACTGATTCCAGAAGTAAATATGACTGAATCTCACTGGCATATTGTCTGCATTCATTCTTTCATCTTTAATAGCTTCTGACATTACTTCCTAATTCTGTTATCAAAAATATTCACCAGGGCTTCCCTGGTGGCACAGTGGTTGAGAGTCCGCCTGCCGATGCAGGGGACACGGGTTTGTGCCCCAGTCCGGGAAGATCCCACAGGCTGCGGAGCGGCTGGGCCTGTGAGCCATGGCCGCTGGGCCTGCGTCCGGAGCCTGTGCTCCGCAACGGGAGAGGCCACAACAGTGAGAGGCCCGCGTACCGCAAAAAAAAAAATCACTAAAGTAAGGGAATCTGGGAATGTGATTAGCTGTTTACCAGAAAGAGGAGGAAAAGGGTTGATGAACAGCTAGCCAATCTCTGCTGTGGTTCATTGATGTTCACTGGTGTATAAAATTTCATTGTGAATATACCACATTTTATCTATTATATTATCCTCTAAAAGGAAATAGGGTTTTTCCCAGTTATTCTGCTATTACAGAAAAAAAAAAAATGTTGCTAAGAGCATCTCCTGTTTATAAAGACATCCTTCACACCATAGTTTCTTAAGGTATTTACACAGTAGTCACATGGTTTCTTTATGGTATTTACATATGTTTACATATCATTTAGATGGTTTCTTTAAGGTGTTTACCTGGTACAGGATAGATGTTTATAGTATAATGACTGATGGTGGCTTAACATAGTTAAGTGTCAAACGTCTAATTCAGAAACCTGACCTGCACCATCACCACAGCGGCCACTACGCATCATCTATCCCATCATCCTTCTCCATCAAAAGGGGCACACGGTTAGGAGACCACCCGCCTTCGCACGTGCAGAGACTGTCAATGCCCCACTCTCAAAGTTTCACGGGTACTCCCCTAGTGCTATCCTTGGGGATAACAAAAAAGAATCTTTCATTTTTTTTAAATGGTTTATACATTGCAGGGTTGTTTCCTAAAGGAGAGGGAGCCTACATTCTACTTTATGTAAGGGGAATATTTCCACTTCAAAATACATCGCTATACCAAAACCTCTCTAATTATTAACCATAATTAAATATGAGGATAAAAGTTCAGCTAGCATCCAGCGAGCGTCCACTGAGTATGACCCACGTGTTCCATCAGAACTGCCGTATTGAACTATTGTGACATCTCTGATAGGCATCTATTTACATTTTTTTTAAAATGAGGCTCAAAATAGTGAAGTGACTTTCCCATAGTCATAAAACATACAGCTCCAATTCTAGAGATCTTTTATCTAAAAAACAGCTCTTTACCCAAAAATGTACAAGAACTCAGTCTGATTCTTAGATATTCCAATGAAATTTTTACTTACTTTTCTGGGACTATGTTTTTCAGAAAAAGAATGTTTTCTAAGCCTTTTAATACTAATGACTTCTAAACAATATTTTGTTTTTTAAACAGTGTTCATCAGTCCATTTATTATTAGCAAATAAAACTAAGTACACATGAAACTTACTCAAGTATTTATTTCAATAAAGTACTCTTAACATTATGTGGCAGACTTAACTCCACACAGAAGAATCTGGACGGAAGAATGATCTGCTGTATATCTCAAGCATTTTTTTAAATGAAGTCTTAAATAACTTAGATTTTGCAGAAACAACAATTCCAAACTAAATTCCTATGAAAAAACAAAACTCCCAGAAGTTTATCAGTTTGTTGAACATCTGAGCATATTAGAGATGGGTTTGTAACAAATAATGACTGATATCTGGATGGCCAAAACTATTTAAATCTGCTTTACATGAACTTTTATTTACCTTTTTTCTTTCCTTCTTTCCCTTTTTTTTTTTTTTTTTTTGTAAAGGAGCATAGAATAGAATGACTAAATGAAATACACATCTAAAATGAAAAAACAAATTTTTTTTAATGTAACTTTAGCCATTCAAGTACTTCCCCAACAAACCATGTAGCAGCAGTATATTAATGAGTTTTAACATTTCTGCTTAATTGCTTTTTTTCTTGCCTATATTTTAATAAATATGAAACTTCCTACAGGCAGGAAGAGAGCCAAATAATAGAAAGAAAGAAATAAGCTATTAAATACACATTTAAGAGTACAGTGGTGGCCAATCACATTCAGCACACACCCAAAACAACAACTGAGCATCATATCACTATAGATACTTGCAGCCTAACACAATCTATACTAGCACAAGCATCTTGTCCCTACGCTCAAAGCCTAACTAGCTATACTGAGCATTTATAACCTATTTCTAAGCATGTCTACTAGAATCAGGGAACACAGTCTTAGTTACTTTCCTCATTCGCTGCTAACGAGCCAGAAAGTATCTGCTAATCACAAAAATGCAGTGATAGAATGACCATGTAGTGCAACAACAACAGAACTTCTTCTAAAAACTTAATCCTATACTGATAGAATAGTCTTCTTAAATATAAAGTTCCTAAAATCTCATTCCATGCCAAAGATTTTCAAATTATAAAAATATTAAATTTCCAAAATATTTGTCTGCAAAGGATTTCTGAAGAAACTACTTTACTAACCTAAAGTTTAGTTAAGTCTCTCATTAACAAATATCCTCTACTAGCAGAGAAGGACACTGAAGAAAAGATATTATTCTAAAATCAATCAGGAAAACCCGTGAGAATTCTCATACCCTCTACTGGGAGTACAATCTTTCTGTAAACGCTCTTGGTAACATTTATCAGTTTATCAATTTTATACCTTTTAACCTAGTAACTAATGAAATAATAAGAGACATGGTGAAGATTCATTTTACAACATGTTCATTCCAAGGTATAAATAAACTCAACTTGGAAACTATATCAAAGTCCAACAAGAGCAACAAAAAGGAAGAGTTAAGTAGATTATGATACAGCTGAAATATGAAAAAATTTTAATGACATGGGGAAATGCCCAAAATATAATATTGAGGGAAAAAATAAGATTAAAATATCACAGTATGACTAAAGTTATTTTAATCACACACACACACACACACACACACACACACACACACAGAGTTTGGAATAAGGGGCCAGGTTTTTTTTTCCTAAACAAGTCATTGATTTTCTGTAAGGAACATGCATGGATGCTAACTTTTCACATCAACCGGCAATGCTGTGTAGCCCATCCCTTGCTGACAAGTTGTGCTTTGAAAACTTCATCTGTGCTAACGGAATAATCCACTCCTTTCTTGGTGCCAAAGTGCCTTATGGCAGAAGTCCCCAACCAGTGCACCGCAATACTCAGAGGCAGTCTCCCAGGACCTGCATCTCACAGAGCACCTTTCGTGTAGGGCGTACCCTACCACATTACAATTACTTGTTTATACATCTCTCTTTTCAATCTTAGAGCAGCTTCCTGGGGAGAGAGGAGAATAATGGCTTATTTCAGTGCCCACCACAAATCCTGACAGAAAGTAGGGCACAAAAAAGAAATTAATTTTAAATGAATTAAACAAGTAAAGTTTACATAAAACAAGGATAACAGAAAACAAAACGATGACTTTAAAACTTTGTTGGGGAATTACTCCTGTTTACCTACTTCCCCATTTTTCTCATTTGAGACAGTAAGTACATATAGGTCTAACAGACATAAACTCAAATATAAATGTCTATTTTTACACATATTTTCTTGTAAAGAGGCTCTATGACCAGATAATAGAGCTGTTTTCAGAAGCTACTTATTTTCTGATATGAACAAAATTTTGTTTACTCTGAATCAGAGAACAGATTGTATTTTTAGGTTAAAAACAATCACCTCCCTATCCTTTGAGCAGACAGGAATCTCCAAATTAAGAGGCAAGCTTAAATTTCAGTTCATCCTAGCTACCAATGAAATAATGCAATCCCCTCTGAGCAGACACAGCGATACTGAGCATGCCTGGAGGCTAGAGGAGATATGGGTACAGAAGGTCAGACCCGTATCATGTGGTTTCACTATTTTGTTTGAAGCACTGTGATGACCTAGAGTATCATCTTGCTAAATGTACATACAAATAAGTTTTCTGAATCTATGCTGACTTTAGATGATCAAAGACACTACACTGGCAACCAATGTTAATAGTTGCCTCAAGTTCACTAGACTGAACTATGGGAAAATTTCACACAATTTTATATAGCTAAGATGGAAACGTGCAGATAATGTAATCCAACTTAATCATTCACCATTTTATAGAACACTGAGTCTCCAAGAGGTTAAGTAACTTGCCAAAAGTTACAAGTTACTGGCGATCCAAACTATTCATTAGGGTCCAACTGAAGGACGGAGCAGGCAGAGAGTACTACTCCAATGGATCAGGAGCAAATGGGAAAATAATTCATAAAAGATGCTGAAATGGTTTTTGAAATGTGTAAAAAATAGGTCTCTCTATGTCAGCTGGGGTGAAGGCACCCCATACCACATGAATTATTCATTTACCCACAAGCTCTCGATGAATGTAGAGAGCTAGTGAGTAAATGAATCACAGTCTGATATTTCCAGGAGAGCAAGGGCATCCCGGTACATAAGGCCAGCTCTGTCCTACTGGAAACTTGCCCTAGTGAACAGGAAGAAGGTGGGAAGCTAAAAGGGAGTCACATAGACCGTACTTAGAATTACTACATCTTGGAAATAGGATATTCTCCCCCCACCTTTTCCTTACCTTTTGCTGAAAGACAGCTTAAAACAGAAACTCAATATACAGAATATCAAATATACAGAGTTGCTCTGTCTGGGGAGGGGCAGGAGAGTTTGTACAGAAACCTGCTCCATTTTGCTAGTTTCCCAGAAGCCCTAACAGTCTGTTAAGGAGTTTAAAAATCAGAGATGTAGTTCAACCAACTCACTTTACAAATACAAAAAACGGAGGTCCAGAGAGACTCGCTGATGGTCTCATAGCTAATTAGTGACACAGCTTAGGCTAGAACCTAAGTTTCCAATCTCCTGATCCTGGAACTTTCCCACTATACTACACCACGACCAGATTGTTTCAGCAATTTGAGGATCATAGCTTCTGGGTCATGTACCCTTAGTTTTTTCCTTTATAATTGATATTTATCAGATACATATTTTCATTAAAGACAAATTAGAAAATAAAGCTAAGCAAAAAAAACCAA
Source organism: Phocoena phocoena (assembly GCF_963924675.1). Lineage (NCBI taxonomy): Eukaryota > Metazoa > Chordata > Mammalia > Artiodactyla > Phocoenidae > Phocoena > Phocoena phocoena. Next base: position 166,697,207 of record NC_089220.1, read on the forward strand.
TAATAATTTAACTTACCTACCATTACCCCTCTAAAGAAAAGTGATGCCAATATTTTGGCGTATATATATCTTTTCAGACTTTTTCATATGTGAATATATACAAATACACACTTTAGAAAAATGTTCTTCTAATCTATTATTTTTATTTAATACGTTATGAATGTCTTTCCATGTTAATATAACATATATCTACACGTTATTTTTAAAGACTGCATGGTATTTCACCATATGAATAAATCAAATTTTATTTATTCATTTTTGTCTGTGTCATTTAGGAATGCACACTGTTCTTTAAGAGTTTTTTATACCACTACTACTACCGTTATTATTGTTGTTATTGTTACTACTATTACTACAACTACCTGTAGACCAGTCTCCATGAAAAACCATGAATAGGTCATTAGGATAAATTCCTAAGAATGGAGTTGCTGGATCAAATCATCATGTTGTTTCTTTGTCTTATAGTTTTATATACAAAGTGTCAAAGGGCCATCTATAAAATGGGGAACCCAGTCACAAACCTACGGACAGCACAGCAGACTACTTAGCTATGGACATATATCCTAGCCAACACTGGGTAGTTATTTTTTAATCTTTTCCAATATGCTAAGATGAAAATGGTTCTTATTATTTTTTTGTTTCTTTCATTAGTAATGAAGCTAAACATCTTTGCATGTAACATCCAGTTCTTAAGGACCTATAATATAAATAATATAGAAAAGAATATACAGATATTCAGCTTAGCCTCCAGCTTAAGAATGATAGTCTCCAGCTGGAGAGTGAATTACAAAAGAACATGTCACTGGAGTGCAGAACACAGTTCTCATACAAAATGAGGGTTGACAGCAATGCCTTGAAACACAGTAGTAGAAACCAAAGCAAAATCCCTGGAAACTCGAAACGGAGCTTAAAATACACAGGAACCCCAGGGTGACGACCCAGGGAAGCAGACCCCAGATCTCAGAGAGGAGAGAAGCTCCCCAAGGAAGGAGGGTCAAACCAGCTCATGTTCAGATTATTCTGAGCACTGAGATGCACCCTAACTTCAGGACACCAGACACCAGAGCAGGTCCAACTTTGAATTGCCAGGTCCAGCCAAGGCAGATGACATGAAGTGAGCTAACTGCATCCACGGTCCTTGGGGGGAGACTGGGCTTGGAAATGGAGCGGCTTGGCTGCCATCCAACTTCTAATGTGGTGATGTACCACCTCGTGCCCTTTCAGGTGCATCGCGGTTTCTAGGTCGAACTCAATTGCGTCTTCTTTATTTCAAAAACCCTGCTAAGTAAAAATTTCCAAATGCAGGAGGTACTTGTTTCATAATTTGTTCATGAAAAGTCATGATTAAATAACAAGAAGTATCCTGTACACATTTTATAGGCACTGGTGGAGCTTACTATTTAAAAGAATGCTGGGATAAAGCCTTTTGGAAGGCTTTAAGTTGTTTAAATTGGAAGCAATTGTTTAAATTGGAAGCAATAAATTGTTTTAATCACTCCATAATTTATGTCCCATAAATACAATTGCCTTTCAATGTAACGTTTTTCTGGAAACTATATTATAAAATGAATCATTTGAACAGACAATACTTTTACATAGAAAAAATGCTTTAATTGGCTAAAACACAGAAACGATTTAACAATACATCAGAAAAGCAAAGATATAACAATTAGAAACCTCTAAAGTCATTTACAAATGCAAACTGTCACAATTTTTAAATAAGCATAATTATACCAGCTGGATATTATATAAGGAGGAGCTTAAAGTATTATAAAGTACATACAGCACTCATAAAAATACAAATCCAATATACCGTAAATTTTACTAAAAGTTTACAAGGCAGAAATAAGAACCATTAATCATTCAGATCAGCCTGAACAGCCCAAAGGGAATTCTATATTAAAAGAAGGGCTTTCTACACTCCTTTACATTCTTTTGCTTTGGCTACAGTGCAAGTAGTTTATGGTTGAGTTGGATGCCACGGGGCATTTCTTTAAATACTAGCTGGCTGGACCATCTCCCAAATCAATTTCCAGATTTTTGTTAGTGATGCTGATATTATTGTTAGTGTTGTTGTTGAATTAATTCAAATTTGATTAAATAATTATAATTTCCATAGGAAGAAACAAGAGTCTGTCTTCCTATAAAATTATCTTATTTTTGGAAAATTTCTTTCCCTATATCCATTTTAGCTAGGCTAAAATGGTAATGCCGCTCACTCCCTGGAACTTACATCTTTAAAAATCTTTATATTCAAGTAGATATTGTCATTGCAGAAAGTATTTAATAAGTAGTTCTTAAGGACATGTGGAAGATGAAGTTGCATGAAGGACACTAACTTGCTTTGGTCACTCAAATAGACAATTCAAAGAAACTGAAAATTAGATGACATTATTCCTCTTTTAATGTATTGCTAACACTGTACTCAAAGAAATTACATAACTTATCCAAGTTCTTACGACTAGTGATGATGGGCAAAAGGTCTGAACACTCTACAAAAGAAGAAATCCAAGTGGCCAATAAGTTTAAGAATAGATGCTCAAACTCATTACTCGTGAGGCAAATGCAAACCAAAACCATAATAAGATACTATGACACATACGCCAAAATGGCTAAAAGAAATATTTTTTAACTGGCAAACAATGACTGGCAAGGATGTAGAGTAACAAGAGTTCTCAAATACTGCTAATGAGAATATAAATTGGTATAACCACTTTGAAAAGCTGCTTGGTAGCGTCTGTCAAAGTTGGGCCATAAAACGTACACATCCCTTGTCCCAGTAACTCCACTCCTAGTTAAACACTCAGCAGAAATCCATACATATAAAGCCATGTGCAAAAATGTCCATAGCAGCATTATGTGTAGTGGCCGAAATTGGAAACAAGACAAATGCCATCAAAAGTAGAATGGATAAACTATGTTATATGCATATAGTGAACTGCTATAAATAAATTTTTTAAAGTTTACAGCTAATGCAACAACATGGATGAATTTGAAAGCTAATCCTAAGTGAAAAAATGTCAAACATAAAAGGGTACTTATGGTGCAATCATATTCATAAAATTTTTTTTTTTTTTTTTTTTTTTTGCGGTACGCGGGCCTCTCACTGTTGTGGCCTCTCCCGTTGCGGAGCACAGGCTCCGGATGCGCAGGCTCAGCGGCCATGGCTCACAGGCCCAGCCGCTCTGCGGCATGTGGGATCTTCCCGGACCGGGGCACGAACCCATGTCCCCTGCATCGGCAGGCGGACTCTCAACCACTGCGCCACCAGGGAAGCCCCATAAAAAAATTTAAAACAGGCAAACCAATACATAGTGATGGACGCCTAGATAGGTATCATCTTTGGAGGAGGGGAGAATACTGCAAAGGGCATAACAGAAGCTGAGGGGCTGTTAATGCTCTGTAGCTTTATCAGAGTAATGATTCCACAGGTGCATTCACTTTGTAAAATTCATCAAGCTATGTATTTATGATTTAAAGATTTTAGGTATTGCTATATTTCTAGTTACAGTTTACTGTTTGTTAAAATGTGTTCATGTCTAATTAAACATGAATCTGGCTGTCACTGTCATGCTAAACACCCTACAACAGGCTTCCCATCACCCTGGGAAGACACTCCAAAACCCTCCTCTTACAGACCCTCCTAGGACCTGGTCCTGGATATGCCTGATTCCCTTAGTCCTCTCCCTCCGTTCACGATTCCTGCCACACCAGTCTCCCGGTTGCCTCAAACACACCAAGCTCCTTCCCATCTCGGGGACCTTACCTGTGCAATCCCTCTCCTGGAGTGCTGATACTTGCATGGCTTTAGGATTCTGCTGACACATCATCGACTCGGAGAAGTGACCTCAGAGGGACTTTTCCTGACCACCTTTATCTAAACTAGTCTCCCCATTGCTCCATCCTACTTTATTTTTCCTCACAGCACTTGTCACAATCTTGTCACAAATATACAATACTGTATATCTGATTATTGATTGTCTGTGCCTCTCCCCTCCCCCATTAAAATGTAAGGTCCATAAGAGCAGGGACTGTGTTTTGTTCACACCAGAATAGCAGCACAAAGCAGGGGCATAAAATATTGTAGCGAATGAATAGAAATTGAGTATCTGCTCCCGTAAGGGAAAGTTTACACTTGTAACTATATATTTATTTCTGTGCATTTGTTTCCTATCTGTCTCTCCCACTCCGTTAACAGTCACCATCTTACAGACAAGGCCTAGCAGAGCAGCCATACGCACTGAATCAGCATGTCTGGAAGCAAAAGATATAGTACATTAATGCACCACTGAAACTTCATTTTTCTCTAAGCTCACTACAAATATGCATTGTAACAGCCCAGTCAGGATCTAAACACTGTGATTACTGCCTGAGTTAAGCTCCTTTAATCTCCAGGCCCTAAAAAGCACCATTTCCCCCTCCCCACCAAGCGTAGGTCCAGAATCATCAACGTAACAGAATATTTTGACTGACTGCCATTATTTATGGTAAACCTAACCTGTTCCCTCCGGTGCAGAAAAGAGTTACCACAGCAGGCCTGAGATTGCTATCCTCAGAAAGGCCTGCTTATGAGGTTGGCCCTTGGTTAGAATCTGGACTTCAGGAGGGTTCCCCCCATTCCCTAACAGAGAAGACTGGCCCACTGGGCCTCCACTGTTAGTACACACAGTGTGGTTTATGCTGACCGCCTGCCTTCCTTCTGGGAGTCTGGAATTTCGGCATATGCTAGTCACATGACCAGCCCCCAATGAAAACCTTGTCTCGAATGAGCGTCCCTCATAGACAACATTTTACACATGTTGTCTCAGTTTGTTGCTGAAGGAATTAAGTGCATCTCCTGTGACTCCACCGGGAAAGGATTCCCTGGAAGCTTGTGCATGGTTTTCTCTGAGCTTTATCTCATTTTGCTAGTTCTGCTTCGTATCCTTTTGCTGTAATGAATCATAGTTCTGAGTACCACTGTGTCGTGAATTCTGTAAGTCACTGAACCAGGAGGTGATCTGGGGGATTCCACCCCACATCTCCCAGTTCTGAAACGGATGATGATCAGTCACAACTGTAGAAAAACAAAGAGGGGCTTCCCTGGTGGCAGAGTGGTTAAGAATCCGCCTGCCAATGCAGGGGACACGGGTTCGAGCCCTGGTCCAGGAAGATGCCACAGAGCAACTAAGCCCATGCGCCACAACTACTGAGCCCACATGCCACAACTACTGAAGCCTAGAGCCTGTGCTCTGCAACAAGAGAAGCCACCGCAATAAGAAGCCCACGCACTGCAACCAAGAGTAGCCCAACTCGCCTCAACTAGAGAAAGCCCACGTGCAGCAACGAAGACCCAACACAGCCAAAAATAAAATAAATAAACTAAAAAAAAAAAAAAGAAGAGAACAGTGACCCCCGCCTTCTAGCATTCCTGCCTCTCTGCAGTCCCCTCCCCTTGAGTGTGGGCTGGACCCAATGATTTGCTTCTAATGAATGGAATTCGGCAAATGTGATGGGTGTCACTTCCAAGATCAGATTACAAAAGACTGCAACCTCTGCCTTGCCCACACTCTCTCTCTCTCTGGCTCTCCTCCTTTGCTTCTTATGATGTAAGAATTACTTTTTGTTACGACTGGAAGAAGGAAGCCCTGAAAATCCTCTAATCAGATTATAGATAAGAACACTAAAATCCAGAGAATTGACAGAATTGTTCAGAATCACACAACCAAGAGGTGGCAGAGCAGACAAATATGCAGGAGCCTCTACTCAAAGTGCAAGGCTCTTTCTTTCCACCAGACCATCCGACTTGCCAAGCAGTTTTCCCCAAAGGTGGGGAGGAGGGAACATCAAAAGCTAATGTTTGTAAGTGCTTTTCTCTTTGCGATCAAGTCCAACTAGCATCAAGACAGACGAATCTGCCATTCCATTCACCCACAGACCATTTGGTCTGTCCTTCTGGAATCTGCCTTTTCCTTCAGAAATTTCCATTTTGTCTTTCTCATTCATTTAAACCTGATTTCACCCATCAAAAGCTCCCAGGCAGTATACCTAGGCCAAGACAGAGTCAGCCTCTGGGCCCTCTAAGTAACAGATCCAGAGGCAGCCGGCTTGACGTTCACCATCAATATAATCTAGATATTTAAACTAATAGGTCACTATTCTAACTTAACCACTTTGCAGCTCAAGAGCAATTATGAATATCGCTAAAGGACATTAACAACACTACTTTTAAAAACTTTATTTCAACATTAAACTCTGCTCACATAGACTGTGTTTATCATGAATTGCTTATATTTACCAACTCATAATGTATTTATGTTTATATTTATATGTATTAATAATGCTAAAGTTTCAGTATCAGAAGGGCTAAGAAAGTGACTTATCAACTAACCATCATTACAAAAAGCACCTAAACCTCACAGCTACCACTATTTAAGGCAAAACCAAATTCTCCCTTTTTGTTTCCTTATCTTTCTTTTAACCTTTTATCTCTTCTTCAATCCTGTGTATCCATCATTCCAGACATTCCTATCCCTTTTTCCCCCTTCCCTTCTCCTTTTTTTTTTTGAGCTCGAGTAGCCTTTTTTCTGGGTGGCCAAAGGTCTGATTCCCTTCTCCTTTTTCATTGTTTTTCTCTATTGCGCCCTATATTGGTCATCAGTTGGAAATATATATGCATTTATATTCCAACATACATACACAAATTCTTTATCATTTGTGGCCTCTCCTGTTGCAGAGCACAGGCTCCGGACGCGCAGGCCCAGCGGCCACGGCTCACGGGCCCAGCTGCTCCGCGGCACGTGGGATCCTCCTGGACCGGGGCACGAACCTGCGTCCCCTTCATCGGCAGGCGGACTCGCAAGCACTGCGCCACCGGGGAAGCCCAGCCCTCTACATTCTTAATACAGCTTTAGAATTACTAGTTTTAAAAAAGCTGATGAGTTGCTATTATCAGTATATCAACTCCTTCAGTGCAGAGTGAGAGGTAAGGGCAGGGACTCCAGAGCTTGACCCCTACCCCACCCACCCCCCACCCCCTGCCCCAAGGTTTACATCCCATCCTGCTCTGCAGCTTCTAGGCTGTGTGGCCCTGGGCAAGTAACTTAAGCCCTGTTTCATCTGTTTCCTCACTTGTAAAATGAGAATATGAAAATAGTATCATCTACTCTGTAGCGTTGTTATAAGAATTAAAGGAGGTCAACTACGTAAAGTGTCTGACATACATACTAAGTGCTCGCTAAATGTTACCTATTTTTACCTCTCACAAAATATTGAACTAAAAAGCTCCTTGTGACATTTTTTCAGCATTTTAGAGCCTTGGTATTATAAGGCTAGTCACAGGGGCACGGGGATGGTTTTTATCTCTCCTGTCTTAGACCAGTAATTCTGAGAGTTACAGTTTTAGGTGAATGGTTCTCAAATACTACTGGTGAAATGCAGAAATGATCTATCTGCTTGGATTTCTCCTAACAATGATTAAGAGGCCTCTCTCCTTGAATCCTCAGCCCCCCTGGTTTCACGTGCAAGCTCTACCTGTGGAAAATTAGCCATCTGTGTGTCTTGGCAACGTCAGTGGTATCCCGGAAAGTGTGTTTCTGCTAATCCCACATTCACCCTGCCCAGCAGCAAGCTTCTTCCAGCTGGTACCACCTACACATCTCCAGGCCCAGGCCACGTACGTGGAAGTGGCCAGTGCACATAAGTGAGAGAGAAGAGGACAAAAACAGCACACCGCAGGCTACACAGATGGTTGAACTGGAAGTCAAGCCAAGAGAAAAGGCCATTTACACTATTACGTCTCGCATGGCAAAATCCTCAGGGTCCTTAACCTGAAGTCCTCCTTTTCAGGCTACCTGAATTAAAATAATAAAAGTTAAAGGTGGTTCCAGGTTTTCCCATCTATGTCAATAATGAAGCATTAAAACAAGAACAGTTGAGTTCTTGTTCTTTAGGTTCAGGTATTCTGGATTAACTGGTCTCTAATCCAGTGATTAAAAAAGAAGCACTTAACCCCTTAGAATTTTTTTTTTGCCTTAATTTTTAAAGGAAGATACAATGTGACGTAATATTCAAAGAAAAACAGTTCAATTAAGCATCTCTTAAAAAAACAAGCAAACAAAAACCAGCTTTAACTCTTTCCAGGAGCTTTAAAGTGCAGAAAAATCACTGGAGGATCTTGTTAAAATGCTAATTCTTAAGTCTGGGCTGGGACCTCAAAGTCTGCATTTCTTACAAACTTCCTGGGAGCACAGACACAGAGTAGCGAGAACTTAAGATACCTTAAGTGTCAAAAGGTCTATTCCCAATTCCCTAGGTTATCAAGTGAAAGCCTCCTTCGACTGGTGTGAGAAGCAACAGCTTGTCCTAACAGCTCTAAGGAACAGAGTGAGCCCTAGGCTACCAAGTGCTTCTTAATAAAGGAGAGGAGCTTCAAGGGGGAGGGGGAAGCGATTTAAAAAAAAAGTTCTCCACCATGGAAGAGAGGAAGAATTTAAGCCTGGGTCCTCAGTGTGGCTCTCTCTTGGTTTCCAATTCAAGGAAACAATCCAGCATTCCTCTCTGAAATGGACTTATATACAGAATGACTACTTCTGGGAAATAATAAAGTTGCTAATCATTTTTATAATCTTTCAGAGAAAACAAATGGATCTTCTTTAAGGGTATGATTATTTTTCCCTTCGTAACATTTTATAACAAACTTGAATAGAACACTTCATCGGGAAGGGGACGAGTGAGCAAGAACCTAAAGTGACACGGTGAGCCATGCGGAGATCTGCGAGAAGAGCACTTCAGGAAGAGGGAACAGACAGCAAGAGCAAAGGCCCTGGGGTTGAACAGCAAGGAGACCAGTGTGGTTAGAGAAGAGTGAATAGGGAAAACAAGGTCATGGTGATGATGGAGGGAGGGGGACAAATCACATAAGGCCTTGGGCTTTTATGCTGAGTGAGCCAGGCAGTCTTTGGGGGCTTTGAGTAGAGTAACTACGTTCTGACGTTGATCAGGATCAGACTGGCTGCTGAGCTAAAAACAGACTGTAGGCTCTATACAAACACAAAGAAAGAATGACAATGCCAGGACCTCCCTTGCTTGGCGCGTCTCAGTTTTCCTTCTGAGTTGTGCAGTATCAGTTGCACTGGATTTGTGGGAAAACCAAGAACTGGATGATGGGCTCTGTCATCGACACGAAGCTTTAATGCCCAACTCCTTGGATCTGACTCTGCTGCCCGCAAACAGTCAGCCCCTAGTTCTAAATGTTGATGAGAACATTTGAAATTTCTCACATACCAACACGGAAAACAGGGAAAACATGGAAAACACGGGGTTCTTCTCTTCCTAATGCTGTTGTGGGAATTAACAATATTACTTACTATCTATAAAATTTTAAACTTCACTCATCTCTCACAAAGTCCAAGAATACTCTCTTCTCAAAGATTGTCTTAATTAATGTAAGATATAGTTTGTTAAAGTTATGCATCACTGACCCAGTAATTTCGCTTCTGAGATTGTATCCAATGAAAATAATCCTAAACAGGAAAACAATTTTAATCACAGAGATATTCACCATACTTTATTTCTAATAGCAAAAATCTAGAAGCAATTTAAATGTTCAACAACAGTTAATTATATTGATAATATACATAAAATATTAAATGTTATATATGCGTGTGTATATCCTCTAGCTAGAATATTATGCAGCCGTTAAAAATGATGTCACAACATGGCAATACGTGCATAATACGATTACAACTCATAAAATACACTCTCCCTCCCACCACACACAAACACACACACACACACACACACACACACACAGAGGGGAAAAAACACTGTGCACAGGAAAAAGAAACCTGGCAGTATACGTATCAAAATATTAGCAGGAGTTGTAGTGAACTAGGTAAATCAACTTTATGTTTTCCAATTTTTACATGTGACCGTACATTTTATTTACAGGGGTTTTTCTCTTTTTTCTTTTTTTTTTTTTTACAACTTTAGAAATTAAATTAATGGAACCACTTTACTCCCATCTTTTTATTTCCAAAATAAATGTCACAGAGCATCGCCTCTAGGTCTACTGTATTAACCTAATACATAACTAACAGCAAGCATGTATTAAGCACTTATCATGCCAGGCACTGTGTGAAATGCTGTATCCAGTTGGGTCTCTTTCAATTATCACAACACTGCAGGACGCAGGTACTGTCAGAAGTGAGGAAGCAGAGGTGAGTAATGCTAGAGTCGTCACAGAGCCAGCTCCTTCCTCATCCTGCCTTTTCATCTGCTCCTTTTCTTTCTTTCCCACGCTCCCCTACCAATACCATAAGCCTTCCAAAGGTGTCCAGCAACATCTCTGGGCACTGCTTAGCTTCAATAATAAAACTCAAATAAATCCAGCTGCTGCCCTAAGTCTTTCTATAAATCAGAAGTTACACACGGGAAGCCGAGAGCCACATCTGGCCACAGATGTGTTTTGCTTAGATCTCAGTATTTTGAAAAACTTGCATTAGTCATCTCCTGAAGCTGAATCCCCAGTTAGCCACAGTCTTCACCAGCCCCTGTTGTCCTATACTTGACTCTCCCCAGCTCCCTTTACACTTTTATGGGACCTGCCTAGTCCCAAAAGCATTGAGTCGGTGACTTCCACCAAATACTTTAAGTGATGACAAAAAGGCCACAGGAGATGTGGTCACTTGCCATTTTTACTTCATGCCGCTAAGTTCTGCAAACTCTTCTTCTGAGAGATGCTAGCAACTAAATGGCCTACTGTCAGATCTAAACCACAGGATAAGTAGCAACAGCAATCCTGCAAAACCCCAGGCCAAGGCATGTCCAAAAGCACTTTCTATTGCTGGCTAACTGGATCAACTCATCCCTAGATTCTGTTGCAACCACAAAATTCCTTTGGGATTAGCTAGAATGAAGAAGTCTTGACAAGGTCCCGGATCTTAAAGTAGAAAGTTTTCTGATGACATCAATAAGTTTAGTAATAGGGTCAAACTAAACACTATTTTTTCTTACATGCTAAGATAACTGTAGTATCTATCTTCTTTTATTCTCTAAGTAGCCATTCGAAATCCATATTTTTATGGTAATGTAAATCCATTAGGGAAAGAACTAGAAAGTGCATTGAGGGATCAATCTCTTGCTGGAAAAAATATAGATGAAATGACCTTCTCCATCTCTAATTTCTCTGATAAATTAGTCTATTGTGCCCAACAGAAACTATGAAAACACCTTGTCACCATTCCAGAATAAAGAGAATATGGCATAAAGAAAAGTATTATGGACCCAAAAGTCCCACTTGGAACTAAGTTCATGTCTCATAACGTTCTGTTCATGCCATGGCTATGGGGGAACCGAGAAATAGCAGGGCGTGTGTGTGTGTGTGTGTGTGTGTGTGCGCGCGCGTGTGTGTGTGTGCGCGCGTGTGTGTACGTTGGGTGGGGTACATTTCACTTATCATTCACTGCTTTCAATATTTTAAATTTAGTTTTTCTTCTAAATTTCAAGCAATACTAAAGAACTTTTTAAAATAATGAAGACAGAAATCCACAAAGTGATTAATAACCCTACAAGGTAAATAATTCATAAGATTCACTGATAACTGGAACAAAAGATATCAATCAGGTTTCTTTCTATTTTCTAACAGAAGCTATTATGCTAAATATGTACAATATTATTTATGAATTACAAAAGCAGACTGTACTTGATAATAACAATGCTGATTGAAGGTTGAAGGGAGAAATAAGAGTTTTTGCTTCTTAGGGGAGAAAACTCAAAAGCATATAATAACTGTCATAAAAAAAAAAATACCCAGCAAAGTTTCTCTAGTGCAAAATAACTATTTTCTCAAAAGGCTGTCCAGTAGTCGAATATCAGATTCTAAGCAAGAACTTACATTTAATTACATAGTGAAAGAAATCAAGAACTATGTTTCATTAAAAATGAAAAACTAGTTAAAAAGCAACTCATTCCAAATCTTGCCTACCTTCTTATAAGTATAATGTTAAATGTCTCTAAAAATGTATAACATTTGCCGAGTCTCAATTTATTGCTTTAATTTTTCCTAGTTTTATTTTTTAAGTAATTTGTTCTAACTTCCCCTCCCCACCCCCCCACCACTTAAAGCTCTACACATAAAGTCTCATCTGGGCAACTTCAGAGTTAAGTCTTTTAGAGGAATTCAGATGATGAGATTTGAGATACGCCATGCTAAACAAGTATTTCAATAAAGAGCCATAGTCTAAAGATTACTTTTTCACTGTTATCGGAAGACAGTGACTTCACAGCCAGCATTTTCACCGATTTTTTTTTTTTTTTTGCTGTATACATTACAGTAGTTTTGAATTAAAAAGCAAATATATATATTTATCCAACAAACCTGACCACTCCACGCACAATACAGATTGCACAAGAAACTCCAATTGCGGTTGATCATGCAGTCTAAAATCCTGAACTGGGCCATGAGTGCCTAGAGCGCAGCCTGCGCATCTTCTCTGACTCAGCCCTCGTCAGCTCCGAGGGCTGTTACGGGAGCTCTGCAGTGATGCGATTTGGCAAATAGGATCTTCCCCTCCTTTTCCTGTCCAGGCAGCAATAGCTCACTGGCAGAACAACATCATCGTTCTAAACGCTGGTACGTTCGCACTGTTACATCATGAAGGAAAGTCTTTTCCTAAGTCTTATTCTATATTTATGATTATTTGCTTTTTAAAAAGATTATTGCTTTTTCCTTCTTTCTGGGTATCACAGGCTAGCCTTTATACATTCAATGAGATCACAGCTTAGGGAGATGGTATAATAAATCAACCATGCCGACTGCATCCCACAAGCCAGCTCCCGACGACTCGAGGCTGAGGCAGAATCAGTGACCCTGACGCTGTGCTCAATCCAGAGGGTACCTCTTGGTCCTCTCTTCATCTCTCAGGACGTCTTACACTGTAACAACCCCTTAGATGTCTCTCATCCTGGGTACCGTATTACCACTCTTGGTTTTCTTCCTATTCTCTAACCACTCCTTACTCGTAAGAAAGCAGATTTCAACTGCCACCTACAAATGTATGACCAGGAGCCAATGGCTTAACTTTTGAGCCTCAACTCATTCAGTTGTAAAATGGAGACAATGTTAACACCCGCTCTCATGGAGTTTTTAGTATGAAATAAAATAACATCTGTAACGTACTTGAAACAGTATCTAACAGACACCTAATAAATAATTATTACTATTCTTAAGATGGGCTTCCTTCCTGTCTAAATTAGAATTCTACCTCATGTCTCACACTACCCCTACATGATGTCATCCTCCAGTCCCATGATTTTAATTATGAATTACTTCCAAACCTCTCTTCAGCTCCACCCTTTCTCCCAAGCTCCAAATCTGCATGTCTGAATTCTCGCTAAGCACATGCACCTAGAAACCTTAGACCATGTGTCCAAAATGGAATGGGTCTTCCCTTTCACAACCTGCCCCAGCTCTGTACCATCTCATTTGCATAATGGCAGCACCATTCGTCCCCTTGGTCAGGCAAACAGAAACCAGAGCCCTCCAGACTCCCTCTTCCTTACCTCTCACATCCGGTTACCAACTCCTGGCACTTCAACTAAAATCTGTGGTAAATCTGTCCCTTTTCCATTCCCACTGTCACTGCTGATATGGAGACCCCCATCAGCTTGCTCCTGTACTCTAGCTGGTCTCCCACACATTCTGCCTCACTGCTTCTGCAACCTTGCCCACAGAGGGCCACCTAAAGGATCTCTGAGAAACACTGCGATGGCAAATACATTCAAAAAGACCGCTCGGAGTCTAAGCACAAAGGTCAGATTCAAAGACCTCAAAATCTAAAAAGTGAGCCTCCTGGAAAGCTTGTTTTTAACCAGATCTTCTTAAAAACCTTTAGCTGGTTTGTCTGCCTCTCTCTCTCCTTAATTGGTGGTGGTCCCTAATGTTTTACCCTCGGCCCTCTTCTCTCTCCTCATCCGTCTCAACGAGCTCATCTCATTCCCCAAACCGTAAGCATAGTCGATGTTGGTTTAATTGACCTCTGCCTAACATACCTGCCAGACAAACCAGGATTCTCAGGTCCCGCCGTATGAATGAATGCTGGCTGGTCCCACGGCAAGCTCACCTCTTATGTTTGCGAAGATTTTCTCTAGCCACGTATTTCTCCTCCCACCAAGTGAGACTCATTGTTCCCGCCAAGTGAGACTCACTCACTGCTCCCACCAAATGAGACTCACGCTTAACACAGTTTATTTCTGCACAAATCTCTTTATGTCAGTTTTACTTCTGGTATTGCTATTATGTAGCTTATATGAAATGGAAACTGATAAAATATGAGTAAAAATGAGAGCTGCTATTTCTATGAAAACTTGAATGCTTTGAAAAGACCCAGTAAGGGGTAGTGTTCACTTCTACATTTTTCCCTTCCTTGGTCTTGTACACATCTCTCCAGTGAGATGTTAGAACTTCTCCCTAGCTGGAGCCATGGGGCATATTCAGAAACTAAGGCTGTTCCCAGAACATTCTTCTCTTCTTTCTACGTAGCTAACTCCTACCTGACTTAGCGCGGAACACAATCTCCCCAGGAAGATTTTCCCTGATCCCTACACTAGGGGAGCTCTGCCTGCTGTGTATATTCATAGCTCCCTGCTCTTCTCCACTCACTGCACTCTATTATAATCGCTTGGTTCAACGGTTCCCACTTCCCACCATCCATGTACATCCACGAATGAAGGGACCAGATCGTGTCTGTAATTTTTTCACTGCTGTATCCCCAGTGCCCGGTACTTAGAAGGTGCTCACTAATATTTGTTGAATGAGTTAATAAATATGGGAGGACAGTTCTAAGTATAATACGAATCTTTGGCACTAGAAGCAGCAAACTCGAATCACTTTAAGATAGAATAATTTTTATCTTGGGGTCTAGGGGGGTCATTAACACCACTTGAGGGCAAAACACGAATTGCATCTCTCCTCAAATGATCTCACTAAGCTCTTGGAGCAGATGGGATTCTAGCAAAATCCCTAAATACCTACACTGACACCGTATATTCTATCCCCATCTTGAGATTCTGAAAAATTCTAGAAGATGGGGAAAAGGGGGTTTCAGGCACCTGATTTTCAGAAGTTCTCAGGGGATTCTGACACACCTTAATAGTTAAGAACCACTAAGCAAAAGTTCGGACCCACAAAAAGGACTTGGAGACTAAACACACAGCTGCGATCAAGCTTTTACAAATCATTCCTAAGCACAGTGTGTGATTTAATAATAACAGAGCAGCAGTACCAATTTCCCCATTTTGATTATTGTACTGTGGTTATTGAAGATGTTTACAGTAGGGAAATCTGGATGAAGGATATAAAGGAACTCTCTGTACTATTTTGCAACTTTTCTGTGGGTCTAACATTATTTCAAAATAAAATGTTAGTACGAAAAGGACCATGCACAGTGCAATCCAGTAGCAATGAACATCTCTAACTTCCAGACATGATCTTGGATATCACCTACCACTAAAGAAAAACAGGGCTCTTTGGAGGAATGGCTGATTCCAGGTCTTGAGCAGGAAATACACAGAAAAGATATGCTGGAAAATCACACTGGACAGTAAGAAAGCTACCAAAAACAATTAGGTTCATGTGTAAAGGACCCAGGAGAAAGCTTGAAGAGGCTACCACTATTCAAAACTGGGAGAACTGGAGCTACAATAAGAAATGAAACGTTTACCAGTTAATACTAGATAGACACATACATACATACACATATGTACACATATAGTACACACATAGGTCACCTTTGAAAGCTGATCAGGGTACTGATTCATTTCTATAAGTAAAGAGAAAGAATGAAAAAAAAATCATAGTATCATATTTTCCCAACACATAGTTTATACTTCTAAAAAATTAGGTAATAAATATCTATAATCTTATATTGACACTTCTGAAATTCAAACAGCTCTGAAAGTCAAAACGTTTTTGTAACTCAATAGCGAAACCTGCCCTGCCCTGACCTGACACAATGTTCTTTCTAAGCCTTTATGTGTTAGTATGAATATTCATACATTTTACAGCTGCAGGCTATCCCACAATCTGCATCATCTTACATTTCTAAAACTTGGAAACTTCTGATTTCTGAAAAACCCAAGGATTTTGGATGGTGGATTATCTGCACAAACAGCGCCGGAAATAAGGGTAACTGGACAGCAGGAGTCCAGAAGAAACAAACAACAAGGGAAGAAGACTACAGAGAGCAACCACCTCCCCCAGGACTGGGAACACCTTCTCCACCCACAATCACTGCGGTCAGAGGGAGCTTTCTAGGCAGGTAAAATGGGAGCCAGGCTTTGAAGCAAGTCTGGGATTTACATAAATGACAAGACATGGGGAAAGCACTTCAGGCAAAATGAACATGAACAAACATGAGAACCCTTCAGACTTCACGTACATTCAGGGGACAATGGACCTGCCATTTGCTCTGAACAAATGTTTCATGTGGGACAGTAAGACATCATGTGGAGAAGCACCTGTACCTTCAATCCTGTTACAGCCTCTCGACTTTAAATGAACTGCAGGCTCTCTTCAGAAAAACATATTTATATATGACCAACTTACCACTCTAGAGAAAGGATAAGCAGAAACTTAAAACACCTCTAGAAAATTTGCCTTTAAACCTTAGTCTTAAAAGATCATCCCTAAAAAAAAAAAAAAAAAAAGACCATCCCTGAGACTCAATAAATTCGGCACATGGCTTTAGCTCAGTAATTTAAACCCTGAAGCAACAGAAGATGCCAGTCATCTGTGTACCACAAGTTGACACTTTAAAGATATCAAGTCATCAAGTTCCCTGGTTGCCAAGAGACAAAAAAGAGGGTTGACAAAATTTTCAAGCTGTCTATTAATCTGCCACTGAACTGTTTACCACTTAGCTAAATGAACACAAACTATGTCCATCTAGGTGAAACCAGTAAATCTAGATCAAAGCAGAGACTTTCTCCCTGAAATTTTTTTCTTCCTTCTACTAATGCTGCTATGGTCATGTTAACACTCTATCCATTAAATTTCCATCTTCCCCTTCTGGCTGTGTAACCTTGGTTAAGTTAATTAAGCTCTCTGTACCTCAGATTCCACATCTTTAAAATGAATATAATAGTAGTACACACCTCATGGAGTTGTCTTGAGGATTAAACAAGGTCAATAATCAGTGTTACGGTACTTAGTAAGGGTTCAGTGTTCTCTCTGAAAACCCTAAAAAATTACCTAAAGTCTACTTTGCTTCACTGTATGTTTCTAGGAAACAGATATTACAGCCTAGCACTTATAAACGGTATATTAAGATTAAATAGGGACTTTCCTGGTGGTGCAGTGGTTAAGAATCTGCCTGCCGATGCAGGGGACACGGGTTCAAGCCCTAGTCCGGGAGATCCCACATGCCGCAGAGCAACTAAGTCTGAGAGCCACAACTACTGAAGCCCGTGCACCTAGAGCCTGTGCTCCGCAACAAGAGAAGCCACCGTAATGAGAAGCCCGCGCACCGCAACGAAGAGTAGGCCCCGCTCACCGCAACTAGAGAAAGCCCACCCGCAGCAAAGATGACCCAATGCAGCCAAAAATAAATTTAAAAAGATTAAATATTAAGGCTAGTAAATGTCAAGAGCATAAATACATAAATTATAACAGGAATAAAAAATATTAAAAGGATGTGACACTCAAAACTGAAGACAGATACATATTGTAGCCAGAAATCAAATGATTACTAACTTTTTATCTTAATTTACATATCTTAGGCAAAATAAAGTATAAACTATACAACCTCATCACCCTTTGCCAAGCCTTAATGACTCTTTTATATACAGCTATTGGGAATCTATTCTGATGGCCTGTATTTTCAGTCTAAGACCAAAAATACCTAACTAGCCTCTTTCCATACGAGGAGTCTGAGACCATCTTGGCAGCCAAATTGAAATATATGTAGTTAATCTAACAAAAACAAATTCTCTTTTCCTGACCTTGCCTGTTTGGATTATCTATGGAAAAGCAAAACCGGACTTCCCTGGTGGCGCAGTGGTTGAGAATCTGCCTACCAATGCAGGGGACACAGGTTCGAGCCCTGGGAAGATCCCACATGACAGGAGTAACTAAGCCCGTGCGTCACAACTATTGAGCCTGCACTCTAGAGCCCATGAGCCACAACTACTGAAGCCCGTGCACCGCAACAAAGAGTAGCCTGCCGCAACTAGAGAAAGCCCACACGCGGCAACAAAGACCCAACAACGAAGACCCAATGCAGTCATAAATAAATAAATAATTTTATTTTAAAAAAAGAAATGAAAAGCAAAACCACACCATAAGACCCCAGAAGTTTCACAGATTATAAAATAGTAGAGGAAGGAAATTAGCAGAAGCAAAGATTAAATAAATGAAGGCAGCTACAAAACCAGAATACATTAAGATATTTAAAAAGGAGAAGAACTATCTGATTTAACTCTTTAAAAAGGAAAACTTGGGCTTCCCTGGTGGCGCAGTGGTTAAGAAGCCACCTGCCAATGCAGGGGACACGGGTTCGAGCCCTGGTCCGGGAAGATCCCACATGCTGCGGAGCAACTAAGCCCGTGCACCACAGCTACTGAGCCTGCGCTCTAGAGCCTGCGAGCCACAACTACTGAAGCCCGGGCGCCTAGAGCCCATGCTCCACAACAAGAGAAGCCACCGCAATGAGACACCCGCACACCACAATGAAGAGTAGCCCCTGCTCGCCACAACTAGAGAAAGCCCGTGCGCAGCAACAAAGACCTAATGCAGCCAAAAATAAATAATAAAATTTTTAAATTAAATTTAAAAATTTAAAAAATAAAAAGAAAAGCTTAAAAAAAATACTATCACCAATATCACTGTTTCTCAGGGTCCTCAAGCCAATTTGCCTGTGAGAATTAACAGATTATACACATTGACTTTGTAAAAACTTACTCGCTTACAGCTAGCTAGATCTAGCTTTTATAAAAAATCAGATTCTTGTCACAAAATATACTAGAGGTCCCCTATGTAGAACGTTAATCTATCAAAAACAGTTTGAACCAGAAAGAAAAGCAGCAAAAATAAGTTCTGGACTCCAAGCTGTGTGTTTTACTCATACTATATATACTCCTTACTCAGAGGAAATGGCAGAGAAAAGTCTTATATGGAAATTGGTGTACAGACTATCAAATGTTTATTTTAATATGACTTATTCTTCCTCAATGTTTCGGTGGATTTCCTCCTTAATCATTCTCTCACACTTTGCCTTTGCCATACTGTTCTCTCTGCCTGTAACATTCTGCCACCACCTGCTTCAGAAATTTCTACACGTCCTTTAAGTCTCCACTCAAGGGCCACCATCTTCCCTCTCCTCTTCCAGGCTGTTAGACCCTCCTGTCTCATGCTCACATGGCCACACGTGTACCTTTAGTTGTCGCACAATACCCTAACTGAAGCTTTCTAATCTGTCTCTGCCCCCTTAACAGTGAGCTCCATAAGGGCAGAGGCTACTGGTTTTTTCTATCTCTGTTCCCCTAGGGGGAACTCCCTGGCAGTCCAGGGATTAGGACTCCGCGCTTCCACTGCGGAGGGCCTGGGTTCGATCCCTGGTCGGGGAACTAAAATCCCACAAGCCACTCAGCAAAGCCAAAGAAAAATTTAAAGTTCCCCTAGGAACTTCCTGGCATAGTCATAAACCTTCAATTAACTTTTTGTTGAATAAATGAATGGATGCAAATGAGGCAGCAAAATAGAACAGAATGAACAGTTCAATGAATTCTAACCAATGTAGACATCCATAAAATCACCACCACACAATCAAGGTACAGAACATTTCTATCACCCCAAGTCCCTTGATGCTTCTTTGCGATCGATCAAAGCCCTGCCCAGGCCCAGGCAACCAGTGATGTGCTCTCTATCACTATAGGTTAGTTTACTCGGTTCTGGAATTTTAAAAAAGTAGAATCATACATTCTACTGTAGAAAAGTAGAATCAGACATACTCTGCCAAGTCTGGATTCTTTTCCTCAACGTTCTGAGATTCATTCATGTTGCTGAGTACATCAATAATTCATTCTTTTTAAATGTGAGTAGTATTCCATTACATGGACATACCATAATCTGTTTTCCATTCATCTCTTAATGGGTATTTGGGCTGTTGCAAATTTGGGGATATTATGAATAGAGCTGTTATGAACATTCACATACAAGTCTTTTTGTGGACACTGTTTTCGTGTCCTTTGGGTAAATACCTAGGAGTGGGTCACACGATAAACGTATGTTTAACTTTCTGAAAACCGCCAACATGTTTTCTTAAGTGGCTGTGTCATTTTACATCCCTATCAGCAAAATGTGAGTAAGAGGTCATTTGCGCCACATATTCAACAACCCTTGGTATTTTTTATCTTCTTAATTTTAGCCATTCCAATGGGAGCATAGCAGTAGCTCATTGTATTGATAGTTTTAATTTGCATTTTTTTCCCTGATGATTGGTACTAGTGAATATCTTTTCATGTGCTTATATGTAATTCATATATCTTCTTTTATGGAGTTCACTTCTGCCCATATTTAGTTAGGTTGTCTTATTATTATTGAGTTTGAAGACTTCTTTATAATATATTCTGGAAGCAAGTCCTTGATCAGATACATATTTTGCAAATATTTTCTCACCATCTGTGGTTTAACTTTTCATTTTCTTAATGGTATTTTACAAAGAGCAGACGTTTTTAATTTGGATGAAGTCCGACATAATTCTTTTTCCTTCTCCGGTTAGTGATTTTTGTGTCCTGTCTCAGAAATATTTGTTTACCCCTCAAAGCCATGTATATTTTGTTCTTGGCTAGAAGTTTTATTGTCTTAGCATTTACATTTATATCAGTGATCTATTTGGGGTTAACTTTTCCGTGTGATGTAAAGATGGCGGTTCATTTTTGTTCCAGCACCACTTGAACTCACCCCACTGAATTCAAATGATCATATAGATATGGGTCTCTGAACTCTCCATTCTTTCATTGTTCTATATATCTATCATTACACCATTCTATTCTGTCTTGATTTTTGTCGCTTTGAGTCAGTATTATAAAATAGTACTGTAAGTCCTCCAAACTTTGTTCTTTTTCATTATTGTTTTGGCTACTCTTTGTCTTTTGCATTTCCATATAAATTTTAGAAGCAGCTTGTCTATTTCTAACAAAAAAACTTTTTTTAACTGCTAGAATTTTAAAAGGGATCGAATTGGATTCACACAATTTGTGGTGAAGTCCCATCTTAATAATATTGAGTCTTCCAATCCATAAATACAGCATATCTCTCAATTTATTCAGGTTGTCTTTAAAATATTAAAATCATAATGCTATTATTTTCTATTTCATTTCCCAACTGTTTGTTGTTAGTATACGGAAATACACTGATTTTGTATATCAACCTTGTATTCTCGTCTGTAGTCTTCTAACCCACAACCTTGCAAAATTTACTTATTAGTTCTAGGATGTTTTCTTGGTAGATTCCTTACAATTTTCTGTGTGCACAATCATGTTGCTGCAAATAAAGAGTTTTATTTCTTCTCTTTTTCTTTTTTTTTTTTGGTAATTTTATTTTATTTTTTTAAATTTATTTATTTTATTTATTTTTGGCTGCACTGGGTTTTTGTTGCTGAGCGCGGGCTTTCTCTAGTTGCGGCGGGCGGGGGCAACTCTTCGTTGTGGCGCATGGGCTTCTCATTGCGGTGGCTTCTCTTGTTGCAGAGCATGGGCTCTAGGCACGTGGGCTTCAGTAGTTGTGGCACGTGGGCTCAGTAGTTGTGGCTCGCGGGCTCTAGAGCGCAAGCTCAGTAGTTGTGGTGCACGGGCTTAGCTGCTCCACGGCATGTGGGATCTTCCCGGACCAGGGCTCGAACCCGTGTCACCTGCATTGGTAGGCAGACTCTCAACCACTGCGCCACCAGGGAAGACCTTCCTTCTCTTCTTCCTTCCTCCTTTTATTTCTTTTCTTGACTTACCACACTTGTTAGGGCCTCCACTATGAGGCTGAATAGAGTGGTGAGAGCAGACACCCTTACCCTGTTCCTGCTCTTAGTAGTGAAGTGCTCAGTGTTTCAACAAGCATGAGAGCTGTAGGCTTTTTCGTAGGTCCCCTTGATCAAACTGGGTTAAGTTTCCTTATATTCCCACTTTTCTGAGAGTCTTTATGATGAACGTTATAAAGTTTATCAAATGCTTTTTCTGCATCTATTGAGATGATCATACAAATTTTCTCCTTTATTCCATTAATATATTAAATGGTTAATATGTTGTTGATATGTTAAAATGATAAATTAATCTTTCATTCCTGGGATAACTCCAACTTAATCATGATGTATTATCTTTTTCATATATTTCTAGATTTGATTTGTTGACGCTCTGTTAAGGATTTTTACATCTACAACCATGAGGGTTATTGGTCTGAATTCCTGTTCTTATACTGGTTTTGCCTGGGCGTTACTAGGCTTATGCTGGCATCATAAAAAGAAGATGGGAAGTGTTCCCTCCACCGCTATTTTCTGAGCCTGTATAGAACTGGTATGATTTCTTCCTTAAGCATGTGATAGAATATGTCAATGCAGCCATCTGGATCTGAAGTCTTCTTGGTGGGGAGGTTTTTAATTCTAAATTCAATTTCTTTAACACATATGGCAGGGTTTTTTTGCTTTCTGTTTTTGTTTTGCGGTACATGGGCCTCTCACTGTTGTGGTCTCTCCCGTTGCGCTCGGAGCACAGGCTCCGGATGCGCAGGCTCAGCGGCCATGGCTCACGGGCCCAGCCGCTCCGCGGCATGTGGGATCTTCCCGGACTGGGGCACGAACCCGCATCCCCTGCATCAGCAGGCGGACTCTCAACCACTGCGCCACCAGGGAAGCCCCAGATTTTTTTTTTACACCTCTCCTTGTGGCAGTTTTGGTAATTTGTATCTTTCAATGTGTGATAGTGTGATTTATAATAAGAAATACATATTTGGGCTTCATCCCCATTTCTGGCACAGAGTCCCTAAAACCCTTGGAATTTCCTAAGTGAGGAGAGCAACCAGTGGTCTCTTTTGTTATGATAATAAGGTGACATCAGGAACACACCTGAGGACAGGGGCTGATTGCCAGGAGAACCAACCAACCAAGTAATGAGAGGGTCAGAACACTGAATCCCATCCCAACCTCAGGGGAGGGGAGAGGGGCTGGAGGTTGATTCCACCTCCAATGGCCAATGATTTAATCAATCATGCTGATGTAATGAAGCCTCCATAAAAACTGAAAAGGATGAGGTTCGAAAAGCTTCCAGGTTGGTGAACACATGGGGATTTGGGAAGAGTGGAGCACCTGGAGAGGCCGTGGAAGCTCCACACCTTTTCCCCACACCCTGCCCTACGCATCCCTCCTATCCAGCCGTTCCTGTGTTATACTCTTTATTATAAAACCCGTGATCTAGTTAAGTAATGTTTCTCTGAGTTCTGTGAACCACTCTAGCAAATTAGTTGAACCCAAGGAAGGGGTCGTTGAAACCTCCAATCTACAGTCAGTAGGTTAGAAGCTCAGGTGACAACCTAAACTTGCAACTGGACGCTGAAGTTGCGGGTGGTAGGGGGCGGGGGCGAGGGCAGTCTTGTGGGACTGAGCCCTTAACCTGTGGGATCTGACTCTATATTCAGGTAGACAGCATCAGAATTAAGTTGAACTGTAGGACACCCAGCTGCTATCGGAGAATTGCCTGGTGAGGGAAACCCCACCACCACCGCCCCTACCTAACATATGCACACACAACTCTGAATTGGTACTAGAATCCTTACGCAGAATTTGCCCATTTCGCCTAAGTTGTCAAATTTACTGGCATATAGTTATTCAGATACTCTCTTTTTCTTTTTTTTTTTTTTTTTTTTGCGGTACGCGGGCCTCTCACTGTTGTGGCCTCTCCTGTCGCGGAGCACAGGCTCCGGACGCGCAGGATCAGTGGCCATGGCTCACGGGCCCAGCCGCTCCGCGGCGTGTGGGATCCTCCCAGACCAGGGCACGAACCCGCGTCCCCTGCACTGGCAGGCGGACTTTCAACCACTGCACCACCAGGGAAGCCCCAGATATTCCCTTTTTATCTTGTTAATGTCTGTAGGCTCTGAATGGTGCCCCCTCTTTTACTCCTGATATGGGCATTTTATGTCTTCCCTCTTCATTAATCCTACAGACTGATTTCTGAGGTTCAAAATCCTTTTCATAGACTACCAAAAGATCCCTGTCTTGTCTGCTGTCAATTCAAAGCCAACTGGAAAAGACATACTTTTTTCCCGTCAAATATATGCTAAACACTTCACTGTAGTTTGTAGAAATCAAGCAGTATTCACTTTCTAAGCCATGCGTTTTGGGGTATCCTTATGCTTCCTGAATATATATATATTTTAGGCTTTATATATCTGCCTTTTTCCTAGAGATCCCACTTGATCCAAAAACAATGTTTCAGTAACTTATTTGAAAGTAAGAGTTAGATAAAAAGATTACGGTGGTCAAATAAAAAGACAGCCAAGAATGGCAGCAGTATCCAAGGATGAAACAGGGAAAAGTGATTCTTCTTCCAAGGTCCTCTCCTAAACTGAAGAGAATTTGCATTCGCCCTTGGTCTAGAGCAGATGCAGTTCTAGTAGCCATAAACTACGAAGCTCTGTCAATATCCTAAGGTAGGGATTGTAGTGTGGCTCATACACCCCCAAGAAAGATGTCAGCGGTACCTAGTCTCTCCCACTGAGTCTACAGTGTAACTGTTCCTACTAAGATGATTTTTAATCAATTGCCCATTTTGCTAAGGCATCATCGTGCTTTTAGGTAGCAAAGACTAGTGAGAGTCAGAAATCAACACAGCTAAACAAACAAACAAATGACCCAATTTAAAAATGGGCAAAAGAGGGGAACAGGCATTTCTACAAAGACTAACGAATGGTCAATAGGTATATGAAAAGGTGCTCAACCTCACCAATCAACAGAAAAATGCAAACCAAAACCACAAAGAGATTGCCTCACCGTCTTAGAATGGCTTCTGTTAATACAAGAGATAACAAGCGTTAGTGAGGGTGTGGAGAAAGGAAACCCCCTGTACACACTGTGGGTGGGAATGTAAACTGGTGCAGCCATTATATGGAGGTTCCTCAAAAACCATCATACGATCCTGCTATCCCACTTTTGGGTGCTTATCCAAAGGAATTCAAATCAGGATCTTGAAGAGAACATTATTCAGCCTTAAAAAAAAAGAAGAAAATCCCACCATTTGCAACAACATGGATGGATCTTGAGGGCATTATGCTAAGTGAAATAAGCCAGATACAGAAAGACAAATACCACCGTATGATCTCACTTATATGTGGAATCTAAAACAGTCAAACTCATAGAAGCAGAGAGTACATTGCCAGGGGTTGGGAAGTGGGGGAAATGGAGAGGTGATGGTCAAAGGGTACAAAGTTTCAGTTACCCAAGATAAATTCTGGAAATTTACACTACAGCACAGTGCCTGCAGCTAACAATACTATACAGTACACACAAAATCTGCTAAGGGGGCACATTAGGTTAAGTAGGTTTTATATACGTTACAATAATAACAACAACGATAATAAAGAGGGTGGGAGGAAATTTGGGGAGGTAATGAATCTGTTTATGGCCTTGATGGTGAAGACAGTTTCATGGGTGTATACTTATCCACAAATTCACTGAGTTGTATATGTTAAATACATACAGCTTTTTACATGTCCATTGTACCTCAGTATAGAAATTAAAAAAAAAAAGAAATGGGGCTTCCCTGGTGGCACAGTGGTTAAGAATCTGCCTGCCAATGCAGGGGACACGGGTTCGTGCCCTGGTCTGGGAAGATGCCACATGCCACGGAGCAACTAAGCCCGTGAGCCACAACTACTAAGCCTGCACGTCTGGAGCCTGTGCTCTGCAATGGAAGAGGCCGTGACAGTGAGAGGCCCACACACCGCGATGAAGAGTGGCCCCCGCTCACCACAACTAGAGAAAGTCCTGGCACAGCAACGAAGACCCAACACAGCCAAAAATTAATTAATTAATTAATTTTAAAAAAAGAAATGAAGGCATCTAAAATATTCAAACTCTCAAGTATCTTTGCATCTAAGAACTATTACAACAGCAGTGCCTTTCAAGACACTACGCCTTGACCTCTGTTTTAACAGCTTTATTTCTAAGTCGATTAGAGAAGCTAGGATTTTCTACTCACTCTCAGCTGTACTGTCTCTACTAAGAAAAAGAAAACACAAGAGAAATCTGTTCACTGCTGCTATTCCTTCTAGATCTACACCCACTTTTTAAGGTCTCCTGGCAAACAGCTTAAGGCATGGGGTCCAAACTAAACGTCACTTCCTAGAAGAAAATGTCACTTCCCCATACTTGCAACTGCCCTCAAGGACATCAGTTTTCTCAAAAGCTTCTCTTAATCCCTAGAATTCAAATCATTCCCTTTTGAGATACCTATCAACTTTGATGACGCTTTCTGCATCTGTTCACTGGTCTCACTCAGCTCTCTGTCAGTGGCTTTGCCCCTTCTGCAACATCACTTTAAGAAACCCCGCTTCTTTTGCAGAACTGGCAGTTGGACACTGTAATTAGTTTACATTGTCTTTGCAGCACAGTATCCAATGCATCTCATGATCAGTGAGATTAAAAGATAAGATGGATTCAGTGAACAGATAGAGTAGCTGTTGCTGTTAAATGAAGAAGGGTGTGTAAAGTGAAATTATTTTGTTAATGATTAGTTTATTATTATTTATGTTAGAACGATTTTTGAAACCCTTCACAATGTATACTTAGGTAAAGATAGAATATATCTTTTTCTTTCACTGTGACTTTTCCTATTCTTGATAAAAGAGTTGGTATGAACAAAATGATTACAAGATGCAAAAGAAACCATCCTAACAGTTATTTGCTTAAAGAAAATATGCCCTTCTAGAAATGACATGAAACAAATTACTTTTATAATAAATCTAAAAAGTAACAACAGCTTTGATATAACCAAGGTCAGAGTTCTATCACTTTAAAATATGTAACTTTTGATTAAAGTATAACATACATACAAAAAAGTGTAACACCTATTACTGTAGAATTTTAAAGTGCTCTTTCGACATAACATTTACTTTATTTGAAAAGAATATTATTTTGTTATATTAATGACATGTAGAGGGACTTCCCTGGTGGCACACTGGTTAAGAATCTGCCTGCCAATGCAGGGGACACGGGTTCAAGCCCTGGTCCAGGAAGATCCCACATGCCACGGAGCAACTAAGCCCGCGTGCCACAACTACTGAAGCCGCACACCTCGAGCCTGTGATCCACAACAAGAGAAGCCACCGCAACAAGAAGCCCACGCACCACAACAAAGAGTAGCCCCCGGGCTTCCCTGGTGGCACAGTGGTTAAGAGTCTACCTGCCAATGCAGGGGACATGGGTTCGAGCCCTGGTCCGGGAAGATCCCACATGCTGCAGAGCAACTAAGCCCATGCACCACAACTAGTGAGCCTGCCCTCTAGAGCCCGCGAGCCACAACTAATGAGCCCGCGCTCCGCAACAAGAGAAGCCGCCCAATGAGAAGCCTGCACACCACAATGATGAGTAGCTCCTGCTCGCTACAACTAGAGAAAGCCCATGCGCAGCAACGAAGATCCAACACAGCCCAAAATAAATAAATTTAAAAAAAAAAAAAAAAAAAAAAGAGTAGCCCCCGCTCGCCGCAACAGAGAAAGCCCGAGGGCAGCAAAGAAGACCCAATGCAGCCAAAAATTAATTAATTTTTAAAAAAGAAATACATTTAATTACAAGAAAATAATTATAATTTTAAGCTTGAAAATTTCACTGATTTACAGTCATTTAAATTTTTTCTCCGTATTTTTGCTTTTTCTTTACATTGATTTCAATTTGGTCAGAATAATTCTAAAACCAGGCTACCATAAGAACCTAGACCTTGAATATCATTTTATTCTGCTGTTCTCAAATTCAGAAGATCACCAGGGGACTTTTTTAAATGCTGAGGTTTTGGGGTCTCATCCCCAAGGATTCTGATTGGTTAACTTAATGGTGGGGACATGAATCTGTAGTTTGAAAGGCTGTCCAAGTGATTCTTAATGATCGTCCAGATTTGCCT
This sequence comes from Phocoena phocoena, assembly GCF_963924675.1. NCBI lineage: Eukaryota > Metazoa > Chordata > Mammalia > Artiodactyla > Phocoenidae > Phocoena > Phocoena phocoena. The sequence goes on from NC_089220.1 coordinate 166,725,341, forward strand.
GGTTTAAATTTCTACCAGGGCTTCCCTGGTCGCACAGTGATTAAGAATCCACCTGCCAAAAAAAAAAAAGAATCCACCTGCCAATGCAGGGGACACGGTTTTGAGCCCTGGTCCAGGAAGATCCCACATGCCGCAGAGCAACTAAGCCCATGTGCCACAACTATTGAGCCTGCGCTCTAGAGCCCGCAAGCCGCAACTACTGAGCCCACGCACCTAGAGCCTGTGCTCTGCAACAAGAGAGGCCACCGCAATGAGGAGCCCGCGCACCGCAACAAAGAGTAGCCCCCGCTCGCCACAACTAGAGAAAGCCTGCATGCAGCAACGAAGACCCAACACAGCCAAAAATAAATTAATTAATTTAGAAAATAAAATAAAATAATAAATTCCTACCAAAGCAGGAATCCTCTCTGGAGTCCCCTAACTGAAGGCCATCCCACCTGTGCAAAGAACACATTCTATTCCGATTAACTTCTAATTTAACAAAAAATTTTCCTCTGAATTCTGGAAATTGGCCCATCTGTCTATCTGCTGATCCTAGTTCTGCCTTTTACAGCCACACAAAATAAATCTAATCTCTCTTCCATATTACAATCCCTGAAGATATCTTTGCATAATGCTTTTTAAGAGTTTCTTTTCCTCCGTTTATAAAATTGACATATATATGTGTATGTGTGTGTGTATATATATACACATATATGTGTGTGTATATATACACACACATGTATATATCTCCCTTATGAGCTGAGAATGGTGTCTATAAAATAGTATTAAATGAAAAATAAGTAAACTGAAATGTTTTTAGTTTCCTAAAAGCATTATAATAAAGATCTGATTTAAACTGGGTGCCCAGAGTACTTCCTCCCCCTCACATTCACTAGGTATGTAATGTTTCCAGAAGCCAATATGTAGAACCCAAAGGGGAAAGTAGGTCTCACTGATCTAGCTGACACAAATTCTCTTAAATACAGAATCTGTGTTTATTAGGAAAATACTGGGGATTAAAGATATCTAGATATCTTAAGGTTAAGAAAAAAAAAAAAAGATGCCTGTTAATCCCCAAGATCACAGTAGCTAAGACATATCCAGAAGAAATGTAATCATAAATCCAGCTTTCTAGCTTCTGATATTTAAGGATATTCTCCATTCTAAGGAGGGAGAAAAATCAAAAGGTTCTCAAGAAAATAAGTCTTGTCAAGATCTATTAAAGATGAATGCAGTGAACCACAGTTCAAGTCGAGAGGCTACGTCTTCATTAGGTTATAAGAAGGAAAAAGAACTTGTGGGATTATAAACAGACTACTGCTCATAACTATGCCCGGTGTCTATTCAGAACAGAGATAAGCAACAAGGGGAAAAGGCAATAAGTAACCAAGTCTGAATCAAGAACACACCCAGTATCCAACAGAAGGAAGGTTCAACAGGAGCTGGTCTAAGGAAAAATAAATAAATTCTTTAACTCGCCATTTGTTGATAATAAGTTTTTCTGGTCTGCCTAAAAATTTCCCTAAGATAGATGAATATTTCAGAAATATCAAATTTGGGTTTTAAATCTATTCCCTTATTCACAAATCTACATGGTGGAATTTTTTCCATATTAATAAATAACTAGAAAATAGAGAACTGATAAAAAACAATTTCCATCACACTAAGTTTCTTAAACCTATAGTACAGTATATCCATTTGTCTTCAGATTATCTTCGAGGCACAAAAGCCCATCTTCCAGATTTTGTTGTGAAATAAGCTATCTGCACAATACTCCGTTTTTTAAAAAATACGACAACTTAAACTAAGAAACTATTTCGGTAGAAGCAATCCAAAACTGGGCTTTTGAGTGAAGACATCTTCCTACTTCAAACCAACAGAATATATCGACGGCTCGTAATATTTTTAACATACTTAATTCCTTATGGTCAATTAAAATTAAATAAATACTAGGACAATCTAAGTCCAATAACCTTTCATTTTACTAATCTAATCACATCAACCGGAAAGAAAAACAAGTGCCTACCATATGGTCTTTCTGTAATAGAAAATAGCTGCATTCGATAACAGCATCTGTGCATCTACATCCAGCACTGCCCATACTTAAATCATCATGTTAAATATAATAAGATGATGGGGTCCCTTCACAAAGCAAAGAACAAAAGAAACTGAGTATCACGTTTGTACCAGATTATGGGATCTGGTAATAGCTAAAGAAATGAGGAAGGAATTAGAGATTCTGTAAGCAAGGCACAAGGACTTCATAAAATGTTTCATTTGGAAGAAATGAATGCTACAAAACACTAACAATGCGTGGAGAACTCTTCTTAGACCTGGGTACTCATTTTGTTGATGGCTCTTATCTTGAGATGGGTTCCACTCAATACCTCCAAATCCAGAGTTCTGCTGCCGCTGCTCTTCATTCCAAAAGGCTATACTTTTAACCCTAATTTGCAGGGTAAAGCTTTTGACATACAATGGTATTCTGCCATTTAGATTCAAGTATATGAAGGAACACACGTTTCAAATTAAATACTGTACTATCGCTAGCCTGCAATGAATCTTCCACTGAAGAAAACATGTTTTTTAAAAACTCTTTAAGAGTAACGTGTATCCTTTTCAAAAAGCGTCTAAGTATTATTTTAAGCAGCGTAGGTAGGTGTGCTAGAAACCTGATTTTCACGAGACTGGTAGCATATTACCTATTTTTTAAACCTGTAAATGCTGTCTTTTTATTGTAACTTTGGAATTAAACAAAAAAAGAGAAAATACAAAAATAATATAATTCTGGTATCCTCCCCATCCAGAATTAACAACTGTTAACATTTTGCCATAGTCAATGTTGCGATCATTTTTTAACTTACAGTGAAATATTCATGACATTAAAAAAATTAAAAACGTAAGGAAGATTCCTATACTGGCCAATCGTTTTAAGAAAGAAAACATCTGACATACAGTTGGCCCACTGTACCTGAAGGTACTGCACCTGTGCGTTCAACCAATGAAGGATCAAAACATTGGGAAGAAATTTTTCCAGAAAGGTCCAAAAAGTAGAACTTGAATTTGCTGCATACTAGCGACTATTTACATACCACTGACACTGTATCAGGGGTTATAAGTAATCAAGAGATGATTTAAAGTATAAGGGAGGGTGTGTAAGGGTATATGCAAATACTACCCCATTTTATATAAGGGGCTTGAGCATCTGAGGATTCTGGCATCCATTGGGTGGGAGTCCCTGGAACCAATGCCCTGTGGATCCTGAGGGATGACCCTATTACCTTTTCATAGTTTCACCACCAGTTTGATTCCCCTCCCTTAGTCTGTTCATTACCATTATCTCACCTTAGCACAAAGTATTTCATACATTTGTACTACACACTGCCTTGGTTACTGTTACTTGGTTACCAGCTTCCCAAAAGGTAAGAAAGATGCAAAGAAAACTGTGAACAGCCATCCCAATGGAAATGGAGGTCTAAAGAAGAACCTACAATTCACACCACACATCGTTATATAATCTAAACTACCTAGATGCAAACTCAAGAACATTTTGGAATGGAAAGTTTCCTTAGGTCTTCCTTCCTTCATTCATTCGAAAAAAATATCTGAGGGCCTACCATGTGCTAGACTCCCTTCCAGACACAAGAAATACCAGGTGAACAAAACAAACTGTACTCTTAACACTTATGTACATCATCTGTCCAAATCAATAAGCAAAATCAAATGGAGAAGCACGTCAGATGGAGAGTAAGTGACAGGGGAAAAAATGAAGTGAGGAAGGAGGGCAGGGTGTGTCCTGGGGAGCAGCGGGGGGAAGATCCTCCCAGAAGGTGACTTCTAAGCAAATCTGGAGGAGACAAGGAAGCGGGCCCTGCAGACACCTGGGGGACAGTGTCCCAAGGAGATGAAACACAGCGGGAAGGCTCTGGGGCATGCTGGGCTCGTGTGTCCGCAGAAGCGGGGAGCGCCCAGGAGGTGAGCTCAGGGAGGAGACGGGAGGTTGTCCAGGGGTCTGCGGGCACTCTGAGAACTTCAACCTTTCATCCTGAAGGAGAGGAGAAGCCAGTAGAGGAGCCGAAGCAAAGCAGTGCCAGGACCTGACTTCTAAAGGGTCCACCGGGATGACTGTGGGGACAGACTGCAGGCTGGCAAGGGCTGAGCTGAGAGGCCGGTAGCCAGATTTGCACGCGATGCACGAGAGAGAAAAAGAGGGACCAAAGATCACTCCCAAGACTCCACCTGGGAGGGTGGGATTGCTCTTGTTTAAGATGAGGGAGACTGTGGAAGGAGCAAACAGGGAAGCCGGGCGGGCGGGGGGAGGGGCTGTAGAGAAGGAGGAATTTGGCTCGGGACGTGGCTTCTCCACAGGCAAGTGGAGGTTCTGAGTGGGCAGGTCAGCTAGAGGTGGGCATCTGAATTCAAGGGAGAGGTCAGGGTGGAGAGACACACACGCACACAAATACATGTGTACATATGCATCTATGTGAATGATCAGTTTACACCTGACACTTAAAACCACGAAACTGAGTCTGGAGAGAAGAAAAGAGGGTCAAATGGAGCCCTGAGGTATAGGAAGACTTAGTAGGTCAAGAGGCTGAGGAAACTTCCAAGGCTGAGAAGGAGGGGACGGTGAGGCAGGAGGACCATCAAGACGGTACAGTGTGCTGGGATCTAAATGAACGGTTAACAGAAAACTAAAGCCGCTCCTGCTACGTTTATTGGCTATTTTGGCATATATTTATTGAGCACCTACTATGCGCCACTCACTGTAGAGACAAACGTGGTCTCTGTTTTCATGGGACTTGCAATCCAGGGGAATACAGATAAATAAACTAGTAAGTGCTCTTCCTGATAAAGTACAGGGAGGGTGTTTGAGGAGAAGGCAGCAGGGCCAATTAATCCAGTCTTGGAAGGTCAAGGAAAGCTTTCCTGAGTGATGTTGAAGAAAAGACCAGAATGATAGTAAAAATCAGCCTGGGAGGGGTGGAAGTGGAGGAGGGGAGAATGGAAGGAAGGCTGGGAGAAAACAGGATTTATAAGGACCTGAAGTAAAGAGAGAGACATTGTGATGCCTTTGGAGGGGGGTTGGTACTGACAGTACAGGAAGTACAGAGAGAGGTCACAGATGCGATAGGAGAAGGGCGGGTCAGAAGTCCTCTCAGACTGCTCTCAGGAGTTTGAGCCTTATTCCAAAGGCAATGGGAAGCCAGAAAACTGTTTTAGGCCAGGGAATGCAATGATCAGCTTTCTATTTCAGGAGGAGCGCTCTGGTTACGGCAGATCGGAGAGCTGGAAGGGGGCAAGGCTGGGAGCCTGGGACGAGAGTTAGGAAGCCTGGTCCATGATTCATCGTTGAGATGCAGCTAATCTGAACTCAGGGAGTGGCAGTGGGATTCAGAATGTAGAACTTTGACAGGAGGAAGAAGGAGAGAGAGGGGTCAAGGATTGTAGCCTGGTTTTTGACTTGGACAGATAGGTACCTAGCAGTGCTACTCACTAAAAGAAGGAAGTCAGGGAGAGGGCAGGTTGGTGGTCAGGGCAGAGAATCTGTTGAGTTTGAAGAGCCTGTAGACTATCCAAAAAAAAAAAAAACTGTATGGTAAATAGGCAATTGGCTATCTAGGTCTAGAGAGCAGCCATAAAATCTGAGATACAGTTGTAAATTAGGAATCACGGGCATGTAGATTAAAGCCCTGGGAGGGTGTAAAATGAAACCTAGGGAGTGAGAAAAGAGTAGAGGAATGGAAAGGCCTGGCTCCTGTAAAAACCAACAAGAAAGAGGCAGCAGAGGAATAAGAAGCCTAAAGAGAGAGAGAGAGAGAGACAGATGGAGGGAGAGAGAGCCTGAGAAGGAACAAGGAAGTCTGGGATAAAAGCAAAATGTACAGTATTCCAGAAAGAAGAGCAAAAGTATGAATTTTTACGTGAATGAATTCGCGCACAGAAAATGCCTTTATTATTTACACTGTTCCAAAATCAACTAACAAATAGTTTTCATCAGCTTATAATACGTTTTAGTCACAGGATCATTTTAGCCTCAGTGAAGAAGCAAAACATAAAATGAACTAAGTTAATTAGCATGAGTAAATAGGTTTGTTCTAAGTGAAAGTGCTAAACACGTGTACAATCCTGTGGACTAGAAATTAAAAATGAAATAAATGTTAGAAGTGGGAAGAATAATGTGGCTTAGAAAGCTTTGAAAAAAGAGAGAGAGAGAGAGAGAGAGCAAGTCGAACCATAAAGAAGAAACACTGTATGATGTGAAAAGGGGTGAAAATACCAGAGGATTCAGAGTCTATACAAAGTGATTTTGTGAGCAAAGTTATGCAAGGCTAGGTGTCACAGATCAGCCTGTACACATGCGTGCACAACACACACACACACACACCCAAAAAACACTTATCTGGCTCAGTGAGGGAAACCAATTTTCAAAAACACATATTTAGATGTGAAAGGTATATCATTTTGTGTGAACACAACTATGCTATCCTTACTGTATAATGTCAAAATATATTTTACTAAAGTGTCACAATTCTTCATTTGAAGAGGACTGTTTGTTATTTGTTTGTTTTTGACTCTTCCAATATAGTCTTGGGAGGTGGTGCCTACACTTATTCATATAGCAACACAATTAGATTCTAACAGTTAATATAAACAAGAAATTTCTGATTGTTTTTCATCAAAACAATAGACCTTATTCACAGCAGGTGGAATTAGCCAATTAGATAAGGCATAAAACAGGGACTCCTTTAATTCACTACATTGATTTCTTCTGTGCTACAAAGTTAGTTTTGGCTAATACCATTAATATTAAGATATATACTACCGTTTCTTGGGTAGGTAAAAGCACACACAAATTTATTATTCAAATACACATTTAGGAACATAGCAATCGGTTTTTCGTTTGTTAGTTTCTTAGCTACTGGTTTTTAAAATTTTGAAAAGAATGTCAGTGCTACTCTAGAATGTAATTCTTCTAATAAAATTAAGCACAAAAATTAAGTGCAGTATTCAAAGACTTAAATATCCGTCAACCCAAAATTGACACCCGAAGTATTCCAGTGGCAACTCTTTTTATTACTAATAAATACTCCCAAGATTTACTGTGCGTCAGAAGCATCAATAAGAGACAGCTAAACAGAGCCAGTAAATACAAGTTACCCTCACTCCTCACCCTGAGATTTTAAAATGTTTTCTGACAGCATACAGCCCCTTTATTTCTATTTCCACATAGAATCCAAGCAAACTATCTGCCTATTCTTTAAAAAGCCAAGCAACACCACAGTTTATTACCAAACCCAACTACTGTATATAGTCTCTAAATGAGCAAAATACAGACAATACAGTGTTTTCTCGGCTCCCAAACTAGAAATACTACGGCTATGCCAGCAGTAAGGTCCAAATGAAAGCAAATTTCACAGCCCTTAAAAAAAATACATAATTGTCATTGTTAATAAAAGCCAAGTTTGCAACTGGAAACACTGCCTTCTAGCCAAGGACAAGATGTGTCTATTATAAATTCTTGGTTTCCGGGATATCCCTTAAATGACCCAAAAAAAAAAAAGTCAAATTAACATTAGTTCTTGCAAATACAATGCAAATAGCATGCTAATTAAGGTATTCACAAGTCAATGACAAATAAGGCTTTAAGACCACAGTACCTATCATTATGGAACTACAATACACATTAAGCAATCACTAAGTTGTAGGTAGGCCTTCCAAAAGGAGTTATTATGGTTCACCATGATCAGAGAATTGTGGTGTTATACTTAATCACGTTTTTACCTGCAAGCAGGTGTTTATAGGTGTCAAAAAGTAAAACACTCTTTCTAACTGTAAACCTATAGTTCTAATAAACTGTACAGTAACGGCACACTGTACCTACCTCACTGATTTCTGCATAAACTTTCTAGTGCAGTATGAAGTAAGCTGCATGAAGCAAGTTCCTCTGCCTGCTTTATGAACAAAAACTTAACTTCTGACTCATTTTTATTAAGATGCCAAAAATCACACACTGAGAACTAGACCCTGTTTCAATGACCATGAAGTTAAAATGTAACACAAGCACAAAATAAACAATGAGAGTGACGGCTCATTGGGGGATGTTACTGTTACCTAAAGTAATCTTCAACCTTTCCTTAAAAATATAGGCAGCTCAAAAGCAAAATCTAAAGGAAAACAGTATTCAGTACGTTTAGCAAAAGCAAATTACAGAAACCATCAATAACAAAGTAAACACAAAGGAGCCATTATAGAATTAAACCCCCAACATAAGGAGGAAAAAAGATAGAGGCAACAGGGCATAGGGGTGCCACAGACCAATGGATTTTCTATTTCTCTCCTGCTTTGCTCAAAAAATTTCCGAAAGCCTGGTGTAAAATCTTCTGAGCCCTCCCAAAGAGGTTGGTCTGAAGGCAGAGTCACCCACCTGACAGCTCAGGCTGACACTCACAGGACTTTTAAGCAGTGAAAGGAAGTGAATAAATAAAAGAACAGGAAAGGCAAGACATTTTTAAGGGAGTTGGAATTACAGCTCCATTAAGCAGTCTTCCAAGGCTGTGCCTAAACTAAACTGTCCACGGGGAAAAGACTTGTTTCTCTACCCAAAGCAGATATCCACAGCAACAGCATCAGTGTCGGAGAGAGATGGTGGTCCAGGAGCAACAAGCGTTCCAGACAGATGCCCTCTCTCCACCTCCAGAGCAAACCTTGGATACACACACGAAAGGTACAAAGCACCCCCTAACCAGCCCAGCTCCAAAAATACTGGAGAATGGGAACTGTAGGAAAACAGAAGCTTGTAGTATTCCCAGCCACCTAAAAAGGGAGAATTCCGTGCCCTGAGAGGACCAAGATGGGGACATTTCAAAGTAAGTAAGGAAAACTTCCTTGCAGAAGAATCACTGGAAGCTCCTTGAAACAAAAATGGCCAAGGCTTCATCTCCCTACGGGTCAAGCTGGGGCACTCCCACCATTCAGTCCAAAGCCCCCAAAACCTCTTCTTAGGCCCGGTGGCAACTGACCCCCCACAGGCAGGACACCTCACAGACACAGGCCACTGCGGGCTACACGGGGATGCTGCCGCTGCGCTTACCTCACAGGCGGGGGACCCGCAGGTCTTGAGCTTGTTGTCACCATCTCCCTCCGGCAGACCAGTCCGACGTGTGGCCATCATTTCATTTCAAATTACAAAGAAGGGACCAACCCATGGGAGTCCACATTGGGGGGGAAATGCCACACCAGGCTCCTAGAAGGTGCAGTGCCGGTGAGACAATTAAAGCGCCAGGGAATGAAGGTTTTGATGAAGCGCCTTCGAAATGCCCTGATGATTATTTCTTCGGACTTCAACTGACTTCACCGTCTTCGTCCATTTCTCCAGACATAAAAAACAAAGAAGAGAGGTCTCCTCGGCGGCTAGAAAGCGGTCCCCTTCTTCCTAGCGCTCCTCCCAAGTCCAAGAGCAAGGCGAGCGCGCCGTGAAGGCTCTCCCAAAGAGATCTTTCCTAGAAGAGGGAAAAGTTAAAGGGCATGAACTTTCTCCATACACTGACCTTAGGCTTGTTCACATGCCTACCCCAAGCTCGCCTTTCCAACACATGGAAAGATAATTCGGTCCATGCTGATGAAGTATGAAAGATGAAAGAATCTTCCCATACAAAAAGAGAAAGAAAAAGGGGGGTAAATCCTATCAACCAGGGGGGAAAAAAAAAAAAGCGAAACATCAGAACTGCACGGTGGTTGCCTCAAACATGCCCGGCCGTTGTGCAGCCGTCAAGAAAAACCGTTCCCTTTTCAAGTGCATTTTAATTCATGTATTTTCTGGGCAGAGGAGAGGGAGTCTATGCTCTTCTGCATCACCCAGATAAGCAGACTTAAGGGAAGTTTGCTCCCCGCGGGACTAAAATGGGCTAATCCTTTTTCAAAAGCCCTCCTTGCTCCCCGCCATCTCCCCAGCTCCCCAAAATAAAAACAAAAAGCCCTGCTCGGACGCGACCGGCGGCTCTGCCGGCGTCTCCAGGCGGCCTGGGGTACCCGGGGCGCCCGCCCTCCGCCCTCCGCCCCGGCCCGCCGGTGTCCCCGAGGAGGCGGCTGTTTTCCTTGGCCCGCGGCGGGGCTGGGCGGCGACGGCGCGGGGCCGGGCGGGGAGGTGCGCGCGGCGGCAGGAGGGACTCCCTCTCCGGGGCATTATTCCGGAGCTACAGAAATGAAGCCGCAGGCCCGGCCACTTTTAGTTGCCGCGCCCCAAACTACGCCTCGACACGGTCTTTCCCGTTCCCCGTGGCCACCTAGGGAGAAAAAAAAATAGGAAAAAGAAAACCACCACCCACCGACCACTGTTTCCTCCGCCCCTTCCAGAGGCGGGTCGGGGATCTCGATCTCCCGGGAAGGGCGGCCCAAATATGTACTTTCCAAAACGAACGGGGACACCCGGGGGAAAGGCCCAAAGCGAGGGGGCTCACCCTGCGCGCCCCGCCTGGCCCGGCTTCCGAGGCGCGGCGGCGAGGGGCGGCGGGGACGCGGGCCGGGCGCCGGGCCCAGCCGGTACGCGCTAGGCCGCAGGCTCGGTTAATATTCATGAGCGGACGGGAGCCGCCCCTCCTCCACGGCCGGCCGGCGGGACCCCGGCGCCCGCCGCCGGCCTTTGTGCCCTTCCCTCCTCCCGCCGGCCTTCCCTCGCTCCGCACACGCGGGCGCGGCCCCTCCGCCCCCGCCGGGCGCCCGCCGCCGCTCCCTCCGGCCCCGCGCCAGCGCCGGGGCGGGCTGGCCCGGGGTGGCGGGAAGGGAGGGAGCCAGCGGCGAGCCCGGCTCTCCCTCTCCACCCGCCCGCCGGCCCTGCACCCCGTCGGCCGAGGCGGAAAATAAAGCAGACACGCACCGGAGAAAGCGCGGCGAGTAGATCCGCACCGAGCCGGCCGGCCACCGGACGGCGCGCCCCTCACGCCCGGCGCGCACTGGACCGAGAGGGAGGACGAGCCAGCGCTGTCCTCCGCCGCCGCCGCCGCGCTCCGAGGCCGCCGCCGCCCCCGGCCGGCCGCTCCCAGGCACCGCCGCGACCTGCCCCGGCCGGCCCCGGGCTCTCGGCCGCCGCGGGAGGGCGTGGGGCGGGGCGGCGGCCGCCGGACTCTCCCCTCGCCTCGCCGGGCCGGGCCGGGGCCGCGCTCGGGCGCCCGCGACCGCCAAGTGACAGAAGTGCCTCGTTCCGCTGCCGCGCCGAGCTGTTTCCCGGGGGCGGATTTCTCGCTTCTTCCTCCCTGGATCCACCTCCTCCCACTCCACCTCCTTCCCCTCCCCTCCCCAGGGGAGGCTCTGGGGTTGAATGTTTTCTGTCTTGAATAATATGGTCCCGGGAACCGACGCTGGAGAAGGGGGATTAGCCTGGGGCGGGGACGGGGGGTGCTCGCCAACCCCCCCAATGTGTGTCGGGACCTACAAGCCCTCACCACCACCCCCAACACCTCCCCAAAAACCAGACACACAAAACCCTCCCCGCCTTCTCCAGTCTCCCGAGCGCAGAGCGGGAGCGGCCAGGAACCCGGGCTTCCACTGGGGAAGGGACTAGGTACTTGGCGTCAGGGCCGGGGAGGGGGTCGGTCATACGGCTAGACTCGCAGAATTGGGTCCCAGACTGCGGGGGACACGCCCGGGTGAGTTCTTGACCCTTTTTGCAGGGGGAGGGGTGCGATGTGGGACTTCAAGGTAAGGGAGTGTCCTCTCACGCCCGACAGTAAGACAGCTTCTCATTTGGGGTGGGGGGTGTTGGGGAGAGGTCGCAGCCAAGCGCTGTTCATTCAATTCTTTGCCCTTTTTACATCTTCAGGGCAGCTGAACAATTCGGCGCAGCTAGCGGAACTGAGGAAAGGTGGCTGCGCTTCTCCACACAGCAGGTCGCAGCAGCGCGGGGTCCTGGGCCCAACCGCCGCTCCTCCCCGCCCGATTCCGGGGCTTCGCCCCAGACCCCCGGCGGCTCGCTCCGCCCCGCCGCGCCTCACAACATCTCCCGCTGCAAATGGCCCAATCGGAAGACGCGACGAGAGAACTACAGCCAATCAGGGGCTGCTGACTCAGGCGTCCCTCCACCCTTTGCCCGCCCCCAGTAGGAAAGCCACCGCCCCTGGGGCTCCCCTTCCCACCCCGCCCCCCTCCGGGGAGGTGTCTCACAGCTCCTGTCCTCGCCGGGCAGGAGTGGAGGACCCCGCCGCGGTGGCGGGGTTTGTCACCTAGTCACCCTCATCCTCGCCTCCTCCCAGACACACCCCTCCTCCCTTTCCCAGTCCTCCTGCTGGTGCTGTTGAGGGTCATTTTTATCTTCGTGCCGGCGGGGGACTGCCAGCTATTGTGTCTGATCAGCTGCCACCGCCCTCCTAAGGGGAAAAATAAAAGAACAAACCCGAGAAGCTTTGGGGTCTGCGTACCTTTTCCTTCCTTTCTTACCGCACTCTCCCCAGAAGATTTAGAGACACCTCCCCGCTCCACCCACCCCGGCCTCCACACCCAGCTCTCCGTCCGCTGCCTCGGGTCCTGTTTTTCGGTTGTTGGTGAGAAAAAAAACTAAAAACCACTCCCTGGAGCCTGAATACCTGTGCTGTAGTTTTTAGATCTGCCTAAGAGTGTAAGGTGCCGAACATTAGAATATACAACTAAATCCTCCGCCTCGATTAGGGGAACGACTCTGACTAGATCATTTTTATGTGGCCACGAAATTTGCATGTTCTTGACAGCCCCTGACAAAACTAGTCAGCCAATAACAAAGGAAAAAAAAAAAAGAATAAAACAGAAGGAATTCCTGCCAGTCAGTCGGTAATTTACTGAATAGCCCACTGGGCTATCCAGTTCTGGATGCGATAGGGTAAATGAACTAGAAGTGAATAGAAATGCAGGGTTCAAGTAGTGTACCTCTAGTGGGCTTATAGAATATGTCCAGAAAGGAAAAACAATTTTAAGCACAAAACAGCTCCTTACAAATGCAAATGCACGTGCATGGCATAAACTGAGTACCTCACAGCTGAGGACGTCTAGGGTTAAGGTTTTTGTCATGGAAATTTTTATAAATGTTGATTTTGAAAAAGGCTTTCAGTTTGGTAAAGGAGACTAAATGTTGGCCATGGAAGGAGATATGAAAAGGAGGTAAAGCACATTTTAGGAATTGTGGGAAACTAATGTAACCTAGAAAGACATTTCTGTAAGAGGTAAAAGCTGAAGGACCAGGATTACAGTCTAGCTTCAACATTTACCAGGTGACCTAGGGTAAATTTTTACTTCTGTGTATAAGTACTAGAGCTATCAAATAATAGTAGTGACTACAGTCTATAATAGCACTGCCTGCCTGCTGAGTATTCCAGAGCTTTACACACAATTTGATGAGACAGGTACACTGCACAGCCAGGATTCAAGCCCAGGGGGTAGGGTCCAGAGTCCATGCTTCTCTCCACAACACTATCCTACCTCTAACACAGTTTTTAATAACAACAACAAAAGCTAACATTTACTTAGCTTTTCCTCTACTGATCACTGTGCTTTGTGGGTAACTGATTTAATCCTACCTCTGGGATCGGTAAGATTACGGTGTTCGAAAACTTAGGATTGTTTTTAAGAACCATTATAACTTGCTACCATATGTATCTTATGTGTATTAGGCTATCTGGATGCAGAAGAGCAAAAGCACATAACTGAGATTTGGGAAACCTGAGTCCTAGTACTCTCCTGGGACCTCCAAGTATGACAGAACCTTCCCTCTCTTGCTGGGATGTTGAGAGCATCAAATAAGACAATAGATGTAAATATTATTCCTATTAAAGCATTATTATGAAGGAGGGGTTTGTCCTGTTTTTCCAACAGGAGCCCTATGCTTTTATAACATTTCATTGGTATTTATTAGGAACATATTAACGCAGTATAAAAAACTAGGTCTATTCCTTTCTAAGGCATGAGCAGTAACAATACTTTTAATAGCTGCTTGAGCTCTCATTTAGATGCATTCTGAGTAGACCCAAGTGGATGCCCTCTAGGCATCTGGGAAGTGGCAGCCATCCGTCCTCATTCTCCGTTCCAAAGGCTGACGGTATAATTGGTGGAGGATGCAAATCAAAGCCTTGGCGTTGTCTTCAGCTGCCCGTCTTGGGTGTTTCACTCATTAACACCTCCACCAGAGGGAGGGCAGGAGAAAGGAAAACCAGCCAAACCTAACTCCTGTGGCTACTTGTTAACCATTCCAGTGAGAGATCTGGTGAAACAGTAGGTTTGGGGATCATTGTAAATGAAGAGATATGGAATTAACCGTGGGTTTCGCAGTTGATATGTTGGTAGTGTTCTTTATCCCAAGTATTGTGGATAAGCAACAGCTCATAGTAATTCTAGCTTTGTTTACTTTGAAAAGCTGATATTTTCCTCTTTTGAGCATAGCTAATAAATGTATGGATTTCTTAGAATCTAACTTCTGAGAGATTTCCTTGAAACAGTCTCAGAAATTACTACAGCTATATTAGTAACAACTATAAGACAACCTTGCACACTATAATTCTTGCAATGTAGGCAAGATGTTCTTAAAGGTGGGAACTAAAACCTTAAAATGTTCAGTTTTGACTTTGTTAATGACACAGTAATATTGTTTTGGTGAACCATCATCAAGGAAATATGTCAAAGCCAGAAATAGAACCAAAATGCCCTAGCCCCTGGTCTAATGTCATTCTGTAATAATCTATGGATGATTTCTACTCTCAATATAGAAGTTGGCAATTCTAAGAGGCACAAGTGTTTGCCAGCGAATTCCACAGATGAAATGTGTAATTTGCGATGGAGCGTTTGCCAAACTATATGTCTGAGGCAGTTAAGACCAATGGCCCTCAGAGGAGTAAGGCTTTTCCTGGTTTTAGGACTATACTGTAGATTTCATTTCTTATTCATACAATAGTAAAAAGACACATTATCTAATATTTCTTTGAAAAAGACTTTCTTGTTGAATTGAATAACTACAGAAAACTCGTCTCTCTGGCAAGGCATTAAACTATTGTAATCAAGGGAAGGGAGTGATTTTCTACAATAAATAATTTCTAGGGAATTCCCTGGTGGTCCAGTGGTTAGGATTTGGCGCTTTCACTGTCAGGGGCCCAGATTCAATCCCTGGTCCAGGAACTAAGATCCTGCAAGATGCGCCATGGCCAATAATAATAATTTCTAAGATTCTTCTTCCTTCATCACCTCTTTTTTTTTTTTTTTTTTTGCGGTACGCGGGCCTCTCACTGCTGTGGCCTCTCCCGTTGCGGAGCACGGGCTCCGGGCGCGCAGGCTCCAGCGGCCATGGCTCACGGGCCCAGCCGCTCCGCGGCATGTGGTATCTTCCCGGACCGGGGCACGAACCCGTGTACCCTGCATCGGCAGGCGGACTCTCAACCACTGCACCACCAGGGAAGCCCCATCACCTCTTTTTAATTAATAATGTAAACGATTTACTAATTTAATTCTCTGCATCTGCCAAATATATGATTTAATATTTCTGTCCACATGATTACTATCTATCTTCGATTATTAATTTCTAATCTACAGGGTATTGATGCTGTTTTATTCCAAGTCTACAGTGCCTAGCAAGCACCACACACAAGGGATACACTTGAATAATTTCTCTGCCCTCCACTTAACCTGGTCTTTCCTTTCTCTGGACTAGTACTCTGCTTGAATGTTTCTTTTTAGTTTGTTTGTTTGTTGCTATTAATTGGTTACTTGATCAGAAACAATTTTATATTATTATTTACCTGATTATTATCTCCTTTTCTATCTAGATTAGAAACTTCTCTAGGGCAGATTCCCAGGGCATTTAGTTCTTTTTCAGACCTCCATAATACCTACCACAGCTTTTACACATTTCACTGGAAAATTATTCAAGAAAAGAATGATGATTATATCACTATTACTGATAAATATTTATACCTCAAGAAATTCCTGGCTGTCCGACAGCTCTCTGGGTTGCTGGAAGATCTATGTACATGTCTGTGTGCATATACCTAAAAGGGAAAGTGGAAATTACAAGAGGTGTCCACACAGAGGACACTCGATGTGGGCCTCAATTGCCAGAAATGCCACATTTTATCTCTTTACCTACCTCCACCTCTGGTGACTGAGCTGTTTTTTGGCCACACTACCATGCCAAAAACATAGCACTTGCATTTTGGCAATAATTACAAATCCCATAGTTTAACCATAATCGTGGAGCAAACATTTTCTTCTGGGTTCAAATTGTTTTTCAGCACCAGCACCTCCATAATTAAAATTGAGTGGTGCGGTGTTCATATTCATCAGCATTATTAAGAGTTTTATATTTTGAGAAAAAGAAAGAATAAAAATGTACACAGTTTTCTTTTATCCTAAGAATCGTGACTTCCGTTTATAAGCATTCCAATTTTCCTTAAAAATATGAGGCCAGTTTTTTAAAGGTTTCCACCCACCCAACTAAATATGGGCTGGAACATCCTGTGAAAATACTGTGCAATCTGGGTAGAAACCCAGATTCAAACTGGAGAACTGAAATGTCCTCATCATCTTGGAATAGAACACTAAATTCCAACCATTCCAACTAGGAAATTGTGCTAGCAATTGATTTTGATATTACAGGCCTAACCCAGAGCAACCAAATCTTCTTCATCAGAATGAAAAAAATATCTTAGCCTTCCCTTTCATCTTTACAAGGCAGAAGTAGGAGAGACATCAAAAGACCTCTCCACTCCTTGATCCATTGCCTGCATTCTCTTCTTTATTTATTTATTTATTTTCTTTATTTTTTTGGCTGCGTCAGGTCTTAGTTGCAGCACGCGGGATCTTTCATTGCAGCGCGCGGGCTTCTCTCTAGTTGTGCCCTGAGGGTTTTCTCTCTCTAGTTGTGGCACGTGGGCTCTGTAGTTTGTGGCATGTGGGCTCCCTCGTTGAGGCACACAGGCTTAGTTGCCCTGCGGCATGTGGGATGCGGGATCTTAGTTCCCCGACCAGGGATCGAACCCACGTCCCCTGCATTAGAAGGTGGATTCTTTACCACTGGACCACCAGGGAAATCCCGACTGCATTCTCTTCTAATCCAAAAGTCAACTAACCAAGGGTTCTACCTTCAGATAGGAAAGGTTTGCAGGATAATATGTGGCAGTTCACATCTGGGCTTCAGTAGGATAGATGCAGGCTTGCATAACTTTTCTCCCAAAAGATTTTTTCAATTACGTTTTAACTTTTAAAAATCGCAACACAGAAAGAAAAAAGTAGATATTGCAACTAGGAGAGAGCCCAATCTTGTGTCACATCCTATGAACCCACCCTCTCGCCCTCTTCCAGCCTCCTACTGTGGCTCTTCATTGGCTGGATCCACTCAAAGATAATTCATTAGCTGTGTCTTTATATACATAGAAAATCTAGATAGCAAATCTGATCACAGATGGATGGAAAGAAAATAAAAGGATTGATGTAAACGTTTTAATTTGGAGAGGAAAAGGGGAAAATGAAATAAAGAAGCATATTATTCTAAAGTCAAAGAAAAGATGTATTATAGAAGATAACTCACCACAGTAAACAGAAGAAAACTAGAGACAAATGTTTTCCACCCAGTAAACAAGAAAAATAGAGATAAATGTTTTCCACCCTGAAGGAAATCAAATATGTCAAAAGTGAAATGACAAGATGGGACGTCCCTGGTGGCGCAGTGATTAAGAACCCGTCTGCCAATGCAGGAGACACGGGTTCGATCCCTGGTCCGGGAAGATCCCACATGCTGCGAAGCAACTAAGCCCATGCACCACAACTACTCAGCCTGCGTGCCACAGCTACTGAAACCCGTGTGCCTAGAGCCCGTGCTCCACAACAAGAGAAGCCGCCGTGATGAGAAGTCCGCGCAGCACAACGAAGAGTAGCCCCCGCTCGCCGCAACTAGAGAAAGCCTGCGCGCAGCAACGAAGACCCAATGCAGCCAAAAATAAATAAATAAATACATTTATAAAAAAAGAAGTGAAATGACATGACAATGAATGAGATCTAAAAGGAGACGGAAGGGCTAAGGGAAGATACTGAGAGGGGAAAAAAAAAATCATACCATTGCAGAAGTAATAACTGAATTATAAGTAATAAGGAATAAGAAGAAACATCTGGCAGAAAATAGTGGGGTAGATTACAGGTTTTTAAAAAGCAGTTCAAATACAAAGGAAAAGGACAAAGAGGTTAAAGTGATTAGACAGGAGATGAAAAATATGGAGGACAAGTAACCAAGATCCAATTTAGAGAAATTGATGCCTCTGACATAGAGTTTAGAACTAATGAAACTAGAAAAAATTATTAAAAGATGTAAAATGTCCTCCTATATCTGTTCTGTCCTTCCATAAAAATAGCGTTTGAGCTGGCCACAAGGTGAATAAGCTAGACTTGATTTCACAGCCTTTCTTCTAACTAGGTGTGGCCCTAATACTAAATTTTAGGCAATGAAATGTGAGCAGGAATGGCTGTCTGCCACGCTGGAGGTCTTCCTTAAAAGACTGAACTTGTGCCTTCCTAACCCTTTTCCCCCTTCATGATGGCTGGAAAAAAGGATTCCCAGATTTAGCAAATAAAAATAAAGAATGCCCAGTTCAGTTTGAATGTCAGATAAACAAAGAACACATTTTCAGTATATCTCAATTATTGCGTGAGATATACTTGTCCTAAAAAATTATTCATTGTTTATCTACAATTCAAATTGAACTGGGTGTCCTATATTTTATCTGGGAATTTTCCTTTAGATACTGAGAATGGGAGCATCTCCTTTGACCCAGAGATGGAAGTCACCTGTGGAAGATGCCAGAGACATTGCCACAGGCCTGAATTGCCTACTTCTGGCTTGTTACCAGAAACAGACATAACCTTCCATGTAACCACTTCTATATATAAGGACCACTGTATTTTTAAGATCTTTTTGGTATAGGAGCTTAGCTTTTGTCTAAACTATATGTAAACACTATTATGCAATGCCAAAGATTAAAAAGACCTACCATGTTTCAGGAATTATTAAAAGAGAATAATTACTTGGGGGATGTTGTTGAACTTTGATTATTAAAAAAAAAAAAAAAAAAAAGGAATCCTAAGAGTAAATCAAAGTGAATCACTTAAAGCAGGGGATGACAAACTATGGCCCACAGACCAAATCCAGTCTTGCTGCCTGTTTTTGTAAACTAAGTTTTATGGGAATACAACCATGGTTATCTGTTTACTTGTCTACGGCTGCTTCAGCACTCTAATAGCAGAGGCAGGACACTGCAACAGAGACCATACTGCCTGCAAAGCCTAAAATATTCCCTATCTGGCTCTCTCCAGTAAAAGTGTGCTGACCTGTGGCCCAAAGGAAAAACGTTATTAACCGCAGAGCTCTTCTCAGTATGAATTGATATAAAAGAGTTTTGAAGAAAAAAAGGTGCCTTAAAGATGACACATCCATACTTAAAAGCCGCAGAAAGACACTCTCAACTATGTAGATATTTGGGAAATGTATCACCTTTCCTCAAAACAATTATATGATACGACCGTATAATCCACTAAAACAGGGTTCAGAGTAAATATAAAAGGACTGAAACAACTGATTATGTAGAATGTACACATTATACATCTTGAAAGAAAGGTCCTACAATGAAAAGTAGTAATGCTGTCAGTATAATATATGAGAATCAAAATGAGGATACAAAAAATTGAGAGGGCTTCCCTGGTGGTGCAGTGGTTGGGAGTCTGCCTGCCGATGCAGGGGACACGGGTTCGTGCCCCGGTCCAGGACGATCCCACATGCCGCGGAGCAGCTGGGCCCCTGAGCCATGGCCGCTGAGCTTTCGTGTCTGGAGCCTGTGCTCCACAACGGGAGAGACCACAACGGTGAGAGGCCCGCGTACCACAAAAAAAAACCAAAAAAACAAAAATTGAGAGGTGGAAGGACAAAGAAAGGTGAAAAAGTGTTAATTGCAGTAATTTCCTCAGTGGTTATAGGGAGTTAGTATTCCCTAATAGTATTCTTCTGGTATCTAAGGCAGAAGTGTTGAGTGACTAAATAATTAGAAATAATGTGAAGACAAGCCACAGACTAGCGGAAGATATATGTCACCGATATAACCCACCAAGGATTTATATCGACAGTTTATAAAGAGCCCCTATAAACCAACAAATACAGTAGAAAAGATAAATACGCAATTCACAAAAGAGGAGACACAGGTGGCCACTGACCACCACCAAGATGCTCGATATCAATGGAATCAGCATAATGCAAATTAAAATGATAATGAGACCGTTTCAAACCCATCAGCTGGCAAAAAATAAGTCTGATAACATCAAGGGCTGAAGTACTGATGAAAACAGAAGCTCTTCCACACTGCAGGTGGGAAATATAAATTCATAAAACCAGTAAATGGCAACTCTACCTGCTCAGTCCCCAACCCCTGGATTGTCTGCAAAAGTTGTAATGACTATTACCTCCACCTTGATACTCAAAAGGGGTCTCAAGTGTAAAATGCCTTAATCTGCTTTTCCCATATTAACCGGCAGCTCTGTTTATTCTGTTGCTTCAGACCAAAAACCTTGAGGCAGCCTTGACTTTGCTTTCTTTCACATCCCCCATCTCACCACCAGTAAGCTCTGTTAGCTCTAATATTAAATCGCATCCAGAATCTGATCGCCTCCACAGCTATCACTCACGTCTAAGCCAAGTCATCTGTCACCTGGATGGTGATGACAGTCTTTAACCAATCTCGGAGTTTCTGCCCACAACTTTGCTACTGCCTGCTCTCAACACTGGAGCCAGTGTCACCCTTTTAGTATCTAAGTCAGGTCGGGTCACTTCTCCGCTTAGAACCTTCTACTGGCTTCCCATTTCCCTCAGATAAAAGTCCCAAATCCTTACAATAGTTTCCCTTGGTTCTATTTTGAGCCACCTCCTGGCTACTGGTTCCAGTGCAGCCACACCTATACCCTTGCTGTTCTTCAAACACACACACACACTCACCTCCTGCAGCTCACCTTCTGTTTGCACCTGCTGTTTCCCCAGCCTAGACTACACGTTTCCCCAGATATCCACTTGGGTTCCTCTCCCTCATTTTATTCAGTCTTTCGCTCAAACATCACTTTACTAGACAGGTCTTCCCTGAGCCCCCAGCCCGACTTAAAACGGTACCATATCTGCCCACCCCACCCCAAGCCAACTGCTCTCTCCCCACCGCTTACACTTTATTTAACTTTTCAAAGCACTAACCCTAACCTTAATTGCCACCTGGTGTTTAATATTGTTATTTATTGCCTCTCTTCCCAGATTAGAATGTAAACCTCAGAAGAACAGGAAATAAGTCTCTTGTTTATTGCTAAATCCCTGTGCCTAGAACAGGCCTGGCATATACTAGACACCCAATAAAATATGTGCTGAAGAGTAAATGAAAACCACTTTTCAAGCACATTTTAAAATATAATAGCGAGGAAAATTGAGGATGTACATACTCTATTCTAGACAAAATCTACTTCTGGATATCTACCCAGAGAAACTGTCCCTTTTATATCCAAGCAGAAAGTATAAAGTAACCATTTCTAGAAAAGCTGAAACAATATGCTCTTCAGTAGGTAAATAATCAGTTTTGTTTAAGTGATCCAAATCTAGTTAGCAGGTAAAATGGAAATATCAACAAATATCAATTTATATCAAAAGAATTACGTTGAGTGAAAAGGCGAATCGTGATAAGATGAGCAGTTTGATGATGTAAATATTAGATACATATGTACCCATATATGTAACATATATTGTCCATAATATACACATGTGAATGAAAAGTATAAAAATCATGGAATGATACACAACTTCAGGAGGGAAGGAGGAAGGAAAGAAAAGAGGGATGGGGAAAGGGTTTAGCTGCAACATTTTGGGTCTTTAAAATAAAAAGCTCTGAAGACATATCATAAATATATTTTATCCCACACACCTATGGTCACCTAATCTATGACAAAGGAGGCAAGAACACACAATGGAGAAAAGGCAGCCTCTTCAACAAGTGGGGCTGGGAAAACTGGACAGGTACATGTAAAAGAATGAAATTAGAACACTCCCTAACACCATACACACAAATAAACTCAGAATGGATTAGAGACCTAAATGTAAGGCCAGACACTATCAAACTCTTAGAGGAAAACATAGGAAGAACACTCTTTGACATAAATCACAGCAAGATCTTTTTTGACCCACCTCCTAGAATAATAAAAATAAAAACAAAAATAGACAAATGGGACCTAATGAAACTCAAAAGCTTTTGCACAGCAAAGGAAACCATAAACAAGACGAAAAGACAACCCTCAGAATGGGAGAAAATATTTGCAAATGAAGCAATTGACAAAGGATTAATCTCCAAAATATATAAACGGTTCATGCAGCTCAATATCAAAAAAACAAACAACCCAATCCAGAAATGGGTGGAAGACCTAAATAGACATTTCTCCAAAGAAGACATAGATGGCCAAGAGGCACATGAAAAGATGATCAACATCACTAATTATTAGAGAAATGCAAATCAAAACTACAATGAGGTATCACCATACACTGGCCATAATCAAACAATCTGCAAACAATAAATGCTGGAGAGGGTGTGGTGAAAAGGGAACCCTCTTGCACTGTTGGTGGGAATGTAAACTGATACAGCCACTATGGAGAACAGTATGGAGGTTCCTTAAAAAACTAAAAATAGAACTACCATAGGACCCAGCAATCCCACTACTGGGAATATACCCAGAGAAAACCATAAGATACATGCACCCCAATGTTTATTTCAGCACTATTTACGATAGCCAGGACATGGAAACAACCTAAATGTCCATCAACAGATGAATGGATAAAGAAGATGTGGCACATATATTCAATGGAATATAACTCAACCATAAAGAGGAACGAAATTGGATCATTTGTAGAGATGTGGATGGACCTGGAGTCTGTCATACAGAGTGATGTAAGTCAGAAAGAGAAAAACAAATATCGTATATTAATGCATATATGTGGAATCTAGAAAAATGGTACAGATGAACCTATTTGCAGGGCAGGAATAGAGAGACATAGAGAACAGACATGTGGATACAGGGAGGGATGGGGAGGGCGGGATGAACTGGGAGATTAGGATTGACAAATATACACTACCATGTGTGAAACAGATAGCTAGTGGGAACCTGCTGTATAGCACAGGGCGCTCAGCTTGGTGCTCTGTGATGACCTAGGTGGTTGGGATGGGGGGATGGGAGGGAGGTCCAAGAGGGAGGGGATATATGTATACATATAGATGATTCACTTCATTGTACAGCACAAACTAACACAACATTGTAAAGCAACTATACTCCAATAAAAAAAAAAGTTAAAAAAATAACATATATATTTAGACATAATATAGTATGTAATACAATCTATCTATTTCCACAACATATATTAAAACCAGAAAATCTGAACAGCATTTGCCTTTGGGGTGAGGAACTGAGAATGGCGAACGAGAGGAAAAAGCACCTTGATCACCATTTGGAGTTTTTTTCCTAAAATTATTTATGAGAAAGCATTACTTCCATTTTTTAAATGACAAATTATTTAAATGCCTTTCTTCAGTCCTTGTTGGGGCAAACAGATAGGAAAATAAAAACACTGAGGACCTGAATAACATAATTAACAAGCTTGAAATTATAAGTATCTATCAAACTCTCTCTCTAAAACTAAACTACCTTCTCTCAAGGCTCCCATGAAACCACGATAAGAATTGACCATATGTCAAGCCATAGAAAAGATTTTGGTACATTCTATAAGGCAGAAAAAGCATAAAATAGTTTTACCACATACAACTCGAAATTGGATTTTTTTTAAGTGGAGGCAAAGCCTTCAACCCTTGGGAATTATTCATGTGCTCCCCTAGACAACTCTTGTATTAATTACACAGGTGACCAAAATCCAAATGTCAGAGTACCAACAAAAGAAGGAAAATGAGAACAGTAGTTATCAAAGTCTGAGAAATGTGAGCAAAGGTGTACTTATAAGAACATTCATAACCTCATATATTTTCACTACCAAAAAAGAAACAACGAAAATGATTTTTAGAAATCAAAAGAAAAGTTAAACCTAAGGAAAGCAGAATGAGAGAATTAATAAAAGTAAAACACTGAATCAAATAATTGAAAAGCAAAAAGCAGTGCAAATTACAAATAAAACTTTTGTAATAAAAGCAACAACACAAATAAATCATTTGATTATTTAATAAGAAAAAAAGAGAAGAAAACATGAATACCTGGAAATAAGAATAAGAAAATAACTACAGAAATGGAGGAAATATAAGAGAAGTAAAAGCAAGAGCTTGATAATATATCTGAAAACAGGGAAAATATAAAATTCCAAAAGTTGACTGAAGACAAAGCCTACGTAGACTTCCCTCATGGCTCAGTGGTTAAGAATCCGCCTGCAAATGCAGGGGACACGGGTTCAATCCCTGGTCCTGGAAGATCCCACGTGCCGCGGGGCAACTAAGCCCCTGTGCCACAACTACTGAGCCCGCATGCAACAACTACTGAAGCCCGCGTGCCTAGAGCCTATGCTCCGCAACAAGAGAAGCCACCACAATGAGAAGGCCGTGCACCGCAACGAAGAGTAGCCCCCGCTCACCACAACTAGAGGAAGCCCGTGCGCAGCAACAAAGACCCAACGCAGCCAAAAAAAAACCAAAACAAACAAAACATCAAAAAAGTGCCATAAATAAAATGCTTTCTGGATACAGAAATTTCTTGTACAGCTCTTTAAGGAACAGATAATTCCTATGCAATTTAAACGGCTCTAGGGCATAAATAAAGAAGCAAAAAAATTTAAACAATTTTCTAAAGCCTGAATGACAAATATATGCCGGAAGAAGAAAGCCATGAGCCAATTTCAGATGCGAATAGTGATTTCTAAAATTTTTCTTAAAATACTGGTATTAACTTTAAGCAAAATATTAAATAATATCCCATGATGGGCGGCAGGGGGGAGAGTTTCATTGAAAAAGTGGAAACATTGTTAAAAATTAGGACATCTGGGCTTCCCTGGTGGCGCAGTGGTTGAGAGTCCACCTGCCAATGCAGGGAACACGGGTTCGTGCCCCGGTCCGGGAAGATCCCCCATCCCACGGAGCGGCTGGGCCCGTGAGCCATAGCCGCTGAGCCTGTGCGTCCGGAGCCTGTGCTCCGCAACGGGACAGGCCACAACAGTGAGAGGCCCGCATACAGCAAAAATAATAATAATTAGGACATCTCCCCATTTTAATACATCAGGCTAGTTACAGTTTAACCATTCCGTGCTCACTCGATAAAATTCCTTAGACTTCAGTTTCCAGGAAGATGGAGTAGACATACTTTTCCCTATTCCTCTTACTAAGTGTAGTTAAAAACCTAGATATCTTATACCTCAAAGGTTTATTTTCTTTGCTCACTTCACTTCACATATCCATTATGAATCAGTTGTACATCATTTTCTCTACATCTTCTTCTTTTTTTTTTTGCGGTATGCGGGCCTCTCACTGTTGTGGCCTCTCCCATTGCGGAACACAGGCTCCAGACACGTAGGCTCAGCGGCCATGGCTCACAGGCCCAGCCGCTCCGCAGCATGTGGGATCCTCCCAGACCGGAGCACGAACCCGTGTCCCCTGCATCAGCAGGCCGACTCTCAACCACTGCACCACCAGGGAAGCCCTCTCTACATCTTCTTAACTCGAGAACGCAGTTTGATGCAACAGCCTTTACCTAAAATTTTCTGGTCTCATGGAAGAGGATAAAGCAAAATAGAGTGTTGGGAAGAATATTCACTATAAACTTTGATATATTTTCTTTTGGTAGTGTGGGTAGGATTAAAGGACAACATGGCTACTATTTTCTGCTTTTCATATTTTTGTAACATTATAGGATTTTGCAACAAATATGTATTAATTTTAAACTAATAGTTGAGTTAAAAAGTGAAAAAGGAAAAAATCTGATTTCAATCTCTCTGCTTTGATTGAAACACATGCATTTTCCCCCCAGTCACTAGTGGACATAGAAAATAATGTGTGATCATTCATGTAACAATGCTTGAAAACATTTACTAAATAAATTTATAGTTTTTAAAAACTAATCTTGCTTGAATCAAACACACCATTGAGATGTTCTGTATATACTGCATCAAGCTATAAGAAAATTCAAGCCTAGTCAGAAAAAAAAGTACCCATGCATCAAACTTCAGAGCATGACCATATATGTGATACACTGCAGAATTTTATTAACCAGCACTGAAGACGCAGAGACAGAAAAATGATATTTCCTAGGGGATTTTATGACTTTTCCTGTGTGAAGAAAGGGAAGAGAGCCGGGGTGGTGGTCATAGAGCTTCAGTTCTTCTGGCCATCGTAAAGTGGCTTGGTTCTGCCATAGGCCAAGAGTAAAATCCCAGTGGACCATTTTCAGTTTGGGGGATGTATGCTATGGGGCAATGGAAGAGGGTGAAGTCATAGGAAAAACAGAGTGGTGATGAGGATGTGTATGGCTGAGAATGAAGAGATACTTTTAGCATATTTCCATAAAAGTGAAGGAGGACTGTCTAAAGAGGACAGCGGTGTTCCTTCTGTGCGGTGTTCTGTGTAAGACCCCATACTGTCCCCGTGAAGAAAGTCTTCTATAAAGAGTTACAGGTGCTTGTCCCAGAGATAAGGATCCTCACTACTCCCATGTGGTATCAATGCAGCAAGCCCTTGGCATTTTCAAGAGACACCTACTAATAGGTTAGCCAACCCCCAAGTTCTCAGGAGTAACTCAAGGAACCACACGCACATACTGCTCTGACCTCTAGGGACTGACCGCAGATGGAGACAAGGGTAGGAGAATATATTTTTCTACAGCTCCTCTTCTCCTGAGACACTTAGAGGGAGCTTGTATGTAGTTTAAAACAAAAACGAAAACAAAAAACGGTAATTTCAAAATCCAGGCAGTTGTCCTTTTAGCCAAGGGGTTGAGGACTGTATTGTTTGGAAAGACATCGTGAGGGACCTCATTTCCTACTGGCATGGCTGGGAGGGAGAGAAAGAAAATAACAGTATTGAACTTGCTCTGCGATATAACGTAGAATGTGCTCCCTACTGTGAACAGGGCAGCTGTGCAGATTTTGCTGCTTCTAGGAAACTCTTTCTTTCCTTTAATGTGGATGTAGACAAGTCTGTCCCTGAGAATTGCTTGTTCTCGGGAGAAGAAAGTGTGAATGTGTGTGAGGGGGTGGAAGTGGGTGTACCTGTGTAGGAGTGTGTTTGAGTCTGTTTCCTCAGGGTTACTCACAAAGACTGGTAGCCTCAGAAGGAATGGGGACTTTCACCTCATTTTGATGCAAAGATCTCAAACACCAGGAGCCCTAGACTGCCACAACCCCAACCTTGGACAGTTCACCTGTCAGAACTCACCTGGATGATTCTGCTGAGGCCTCCAAGTAGCCTCTTATGTGAGGGATTGTCTAAAGCAGGGGTTGGCAAGCTAGGACCCAGGGGCCAGGTCTGGCCCACTGCCTGTTTGTGTAAATAAAGTTTTATTGGAACAGTCCCGCCCATTTGTCTACATATTGTCTACGGCTGCTTTCACATTACAGCAGCAGGGTTGAGTAATAGTGACAGAGACCACACAGCCCACAAAGCCTAACATACTGACTACATAAACTTTTGCAGAAAAAGTTTGCTGACCCCTGGTCAAATGTCAACACTTCCAAAGGGAAAATTCCATATAAACATTATCCTTGAAAATCCTTTAGGAAGTGAAGACAGATACATTGTCACCCAGTAAGTCCCAACCAGTGTTTCCTCCAGCAATAGAGGACGTCATTGTTGCTTCAACTGGATGCCTAATTAAGTGGTTGGCATATGTTTAGGGACTGTGTTGTGTGAAAAATGCATGTACCTAATATCAGAATTGCACTTAGCACAGCAAAATGAGAAGCTCAGAGAAATGCTACCAACAGAGGGCACGCAGACTCATGGCTCCCAACTCATTTTCGCTTTTGGCCAAAAGCTTTTTAAGAAGAAGGTGGGCAGAGTCATCTGCACTCTACAGATTGTCACTGCTCACTTTTTTTTAACATATAAATTTATTTATCATATTTATTTATTGTTGGCTGTGTAGTGTCTTTGTTGCTGCGTGCTGGCTTCTCATTGCGGTGGCTTCTCTTGTTGCAGAGCACGGGCTCTAGGTGCGCGGGCTTCAGTAGTTGTGGCTCACGGGCTTCAGTAGTTGTGGCTCACGGGCTCTAGAGCACAGGCTCAGTAATTGTGGCGCACGGGCTTAGTTGCTCCGCGGCATGTGAGATCTTCCTGGCCAGGGATTGAACCTGTGTCCCCTGCATTGGCAGGCGGATTCTTAACCACTGCACCACCAGGGAAGTCCCTGATCACTGTTTTTAAGGAGGATTGTAGAGTCGATTTTAAGTAAGTGGATGCATGCTGCAACCCCCTTTTGGGAAATGGACTGAGAGTCGTGGATGCTATGGATTGCCCTGGTTACAGAGGCGTTATTTCAGAGGGAGGGAAGGATTTTTCCAGTACTGTAAAGAATTGGAGAAGGGTCTTTCTACAGAGAGAGAGAGAGGGAGAGAGGAAAGTAGACCTTGAAACAGGGAAGACTGGCTAAGCACTGCAATGTGCCAGGACAGGGCCCTGTAAGGAGTGTTGTTTCTTTTCCTTTTGTCTTAGACTGAGAACAGCTATATTTTGCCTCCTGTTTAAAGTTCCTTTGCCTACATTGTCATCTCTCCAGTGAGTTGCAAACTTTCAGTAAATCTTCTCATGGACTCAGTGTCATGGTATCATGGTACTAGGGGGAAACAAAGGATGGGGCGGAAGACGGCATCTGCCCTTCCCCACATCACCCCTCCACCTAGCATGGCACGACAGCGTTTTATTAAGGAAGGCTGGGAGTGCCAAGGTTTGGGGCAGCAACCAGCCCCACGTTGGACAGAGGCATAACACAAAAGCTGGAAGCCTTGGGAGGGAACAGAGGGGAGCAGAGGTGCAGCTACACGGTTACATGATTGCGGGACAAACAGGAGATAAACGTGCTCCTCCTTTCCCAGCAAATATACTATCGAAACATGAGTGGCTCTTGAAAATGATGGAAAATATGACTGTGTGTGTCGGGGGGTTGGGGGTAGGGGGAGAGGAAGGTAAATACATGAATTACAGAAACATGGGAACGTTTCACAATGGAATGTTTCTGATGGATATCTTCACACCAAAAGTGAACTGCTCTTTTCACTTTCACCAGCATCTTCCTTCTCACCTATAGGCCATTTTTAAAGGTGCACATAAAGATGTTATACAGTGAGCCCAGCCATGACAAGGGGAAAACTGCAAGACTGAATTGACAGGTACCTGCCCTTGCTCTCCAGCCTGCAGCGCATCTCATTCAAATTTGTGCTGCGGCCCAATTACAACCTGCTACATGTCAGAGACCTCCAGTTTGTTCATGAACACCCAAACTGCAAAATCTAACTTACTAGTTTTTTTTTTACTAGTAAAATTTAGGAGCATTTAAAAAAATTTTATTGAGGAATAATTGACAAATAGAACTGTATGTATTTAAAGGGTACAACGTGATGATTTTATACACATAGACATGGAATGATTACCAAGATCAAGATAACTAATTTACTAATTTAAAATTGAGCTAATGGGCTTCCCTGGTGGTGCAGTGGCTAACAATCCGCCTGCCAATGCAGGGGACACGAGTTCGAGCTCTGGTTCAGGAAGATCCCACATGCCGCGGAGCAACTAAGCCCCTGAGCCACAACTACTGGGCCTGCACTCTAGAGCCCACAAGCCACAACTACTGAGCCTATGCTCTAGAGCCCATGAGTCACAACTACTGAGCCCGCGCACCACAACTACTGAGCCCGCGCGCCTAGAGCCTGTGCTCCACAACAAAGAGAAGTCACCGCAATGAGAAGCCCGCGCACCACAATGAAGAGTAGCCCCCTCTCGCCACAACTAGAGAAAGCCCGCACACAGCAACAAAGACCCAACGCAGCCAAAAATAAATAAATAAAACAAATAAATTTATTTAAAAAAAGGAAATAAAAATTTAAAAATAAAATAAAATAAAATTGAGCTAATTACTGAAGAGGGAACTTAAATCCTTGATGTAAAGCCTGATTTAGAATTCCAGTTACATTTTTGAAAAATGCAGCTTCATCAGGCTAGGAATTGAGCTGATAAAAACAGCAAATTAAATGGCACCTGGATTTGATCAAACACATAAAGATTTGATCAACCCGGGCTGTATATTTGAAATTTCTGGGAGCTCTAAAAACTCCTGAGACTCAGGCCACACTGGAAACCTATCAATTCAGCTCTCTGGGGGTGGGGCCCGGGCACCAGTGTTTTTGAAAACTCCTCAGGTGATCCCATCCTCCAGTCAAGACAGGACATTGCTCTGAATGCAAGTAGAGGAAAAGGGAATGGTTACATCACAGAAGCCTGCAGAGGCTTGACACTTCAAGAAGTGCGTAAAGCTTTGCATCTCTGCTTTCTTTTATTCTAGAGCAGAAGGCGTTTTAGGAGTTCTGATTGAGCCCAGAAATGTGAACTGTTCTATTTAGACTTCATGAAAGCACATGTGGGCGATGTTGCCATGAAATCACTCTAACCATCTGGCAATGCAACAGGAAGTTATTCTGGTATCGAATAAAGTGAAACAAGTAGGGTGAGGCAGCAATTCAAACTTATCAAAACAGCTTTGATTTTCTGAGTGGTAGAGAAGAGTATTCATCCCTTCCAAAGGGATCTTTTTCCTTCTTCCTTATTTCCATAGAAAAGATTTCTTAAGCTAAGATTTAATTTGGGTCTATTATTTTAAGAAATAAAATAAACCCTAATACTTCAAAGGCTTTAATAAAAACATAAAGCTCTACTTCTTAGTCTCATGGAGGAGAATGTATAAATCCAATTAACGGGCATTTGAAGTGAGTATTGGAGCCCTATTAAAACTGAAACAGCTTTAAAATGTATGAGAGACTTGACAGGTACACGACCAAGTTGGGAACAGGAAGCATTATTGTAGGTAGGGGGGTGAGGGGAAAACGGTCTCTATATTATGCGTTTTCCATCACTTAGGGGGTGAGGCATCTCGAGGTAATCACCATAACATCAACTGTTCTGTCTTAACACGGTTTTATTTTATTGGTCACGCTGTGTCTTTTCATAGACGTTTCATGTGCTCTCATGAGTTCTATTTTCCTAACCTCTCCATTTGAAGACTTTCTCTAAGCCCTGCCATCACCCTACCCCGCCCTACCCATGCCACCCCCTCAGCCATAAACGATGTTAGAGTGGTAAGTCTGAGTGTGCCTTTTTGTTGCCTTTGAACATAGAAATATGGTTTTCCAGATTTAGGAACATTATCCATTTCTTAATTAAACTTTTTATTTTGGGGAAATTGTGGCTTCACATGCCATTGTGAGAAATGATGCAAAGAGAGACTGTGTTCCCATTACCTCGTTTCTCCCAATGGTAACATCTTGCAGAACTATAGTAGAGGGACTTCTCTGGTGGCACAGTGGTTAAGAATCTGCCTGCCAATTCAGGGAACATGGGTTGGAGCCCTGGTCTGGGAAGATCCCACATGCCGCAGAGCAACTAAGCCCATGAACCACAACTACTGAGCCTGCGCTCTAGGGCCCGTGAGTCACAACTACTGAGCCCACGTGCCTAGAGTCCGTGCTCTGCAACAAGAGAAGCCACCGCAATGAGAAGCCCAGGCACCGCAACAAAGAGTAGCCCCCGCTCACCACAACTAGAGAAAGCCTGCAGCGACAAAGACCCAACACAGTCAAAAATAAATTAATTAAATAAATAAATTTAAGAAAACAAAAACTATAGTAGAACTTGGTACACATATACAATGGAATATTACTCAGCCATAAAAAAGAGTGAAATAATGCCCTGTGCAGCAACATGGATGGACCTAGAGATTATCATACTAAGTGAAGTAAGTCACACAGAGAAAGATAAATATCATATGAGATCACTTGTATGTGGAATCTAAAAAAACGATACAAATGAACTTATTTACAAAACAGAAACAGACTCACAGACTTCAAAAACAAACTTATGGTTACCAAAGAGGAAAGGTGCGGGGAGTGATAAATTAGGAGTTTGGGATTAACATATACACAGTACTATATAGAAAGCAGATAATCAACAAGGACCTACTGTATAGCACAGGGAACTCTACTCAATATTCTGTAATAACCTAAACGGGAAACGAATTTGAAAAAGAATAGATACATGTATAGGTATAACTAAATCACTTTGCTGTACATCTGAAACTAACACATTGTAAATCAACTATACTTCAATATAAAATAAAAACATTTTTTAAAATGACTTAGGAAAAAATATTGTGAATCACTATATTGTACACCAGTAACATATAATATTGTACAGCAACTATACTTCAATTAAAATAAATTAATTTAAAAAAACTATAGTAGGGCTTCCCTGGTGGTGCAGTGGTTGAGAGTCCGCCTGCCGACGCAGGGGACACGGGCTCGTGCCCCGGTCCGGGAAGATCCCACATGCCGCGGAGCGGCTGGGCCCGTGAGCCATGGCCGCTGAGCCTGCGCGTCCGGAGCCTGTGCTCCGCAACGGGAGAGGCCACAACAGTGAGAGGCCCGCGTACCGCAAAAAAAACAACAACAAAACAAAAAAACTATAGTAGAACCAGGATATTGACATTGGTACAGCCAAGATCAAGGACACTTCATAGATGCAACCAAGAATCCCTCAGGTTTTCCCTTTCTGTGACCCACATGTCTCTCCCACTCCACACCCCTTCTTAACTCTTGGCAACTATAATGTCCTCCATTTCTATAATTTTATCATTTCAAGAATGTTATATAAATGGAATCATACAGTCTGCCACCTATCGGGATCACCTTTTTTCACTCAACGTAATTCTCTGGTGATTCATCCAGGTTGTCGTGTGTATCGATAGTTTGTTCCTTTTGATTACTAAGTAGTCCTCCACAATGTGGCCGTCTCACAGTTTGTTTTACTATGCACCCGAGGAAGGACATCTGGGCTCTTTCCAGTTTGGGGCTGTTACGAATCAAGTGGCAATAAAAATATTTGTGTACAGGCTTTTGCATGAACATAAGTTTTCATTTCTCTGGGATAAATACCCAGGACTGCAATTGTTGGGTCATATGCTAATTACAGGTTTTTTAAGAAACTGCCGAAGTGTTTTCCAGGGTGACTCTATCTCTTTACATTCCCTCCAGCAATGTGCGAGGGGTTGAGTTTCTCCACATCCTTGCCAGCATTTGGTGTTATTATTTTTTATTGTAGCCATTCTGATAAGTGTGTAGTAATAGCTCATTGTGGTTTTAATTTACATTTCCCTAATGGCTATTGACATAGAACACCTTTTCATGTACTCTTCTTATGTTTGTTTTATATATACTGTCCAGGTTTTCAGTTGTATTTAGCAGCAACGAGAAGGAAAGTACCACATTATCTTCTATGGTGAGTTAAAATAGAATAGCAGTTATAAGGGGGCAGGTTCTGCTCTCACATGGCCAAGGTCAAAATCTTAGCTTAATCAAATCCTGGCTTTGCAAACTTGGTCAACCACTCTTTCCTCGGTTTTCCACTCTGCAAAATTGGAAGAACACCTATCTTGCTTTGAGGATTTAATGAACTACTGTAAAACACTTCAAGTAATATGTTCAATCATTTCTAGTTATTATATAGAATTCATATGCCTTGTATAAAATTGATTACATGATTTGACAAAATTTTGATATTTGCTTCACACTCATCTAGTTTTTAATATTACAGAAAACTATTTTGATGCCAACCTATTTTTCCTTTTTTAAGTGACCTTTTCTGGGTGTGTCAAGACTGCCTGACATGAAGACCAAGGGATAGTGAAATCTTTGTTGAATCACCTTCATAAATATCTGTTTAATTTATCTCCTCATCTATACTAATGGAATGAAATGGCTGAATGAGGTTTCTTTCTGTTCATTCTGAAAAGTCAAGAAATGAAAAAATAAGAGAGTTAAGGTTGAAAACATAAAGACTGATACTGTATAATAAAAACATTTCTGGAAAACCATACAACGAAGTTCTCTAATCAAATTCTATTTGTAGTTTAAAGTTCTATTTCTAGTCTTTTTTAATGGATAGCTCAGTATATGTCAGTTTCCTCTAACTAAATATTTGTTAAGCTTTCAGTTATTTGGATCAATTGTATGCATGTCTATTAATTAATGAGTTCAACATATAAAATGATCATTTACTCTTTGTCGGGCACCGTGATGGAAGGTATGAACACCCACAGATGAATAAGCAAAAAATTCCCCCATAGGGAATTTATATTCTGGTAGAATAGACTAAAATTTGTCTAGAATTGATCATGCTTTGAGGTAGAACATGAGGTACCAAAGGACCCACAGAGGAAAACCTCTAGGTATAGGCATCAGTTAGAGGTGAAATGAGGTTAAAAGGTGGGGTAGACTTGGGATATGCAGAATTGGAGGAAAGGGCATTCTAGAGTTAGTAAAGTAAAATCACGTAAGTAGCAAAGTGGGATGCATCCCTAGGGCCCAGTGAGCAGCTCAGGTTGACTGGACCATAGTTTGCAGAAAGGAGTTTAATGAGAGAGAAAGCTGAGAAGACAGGTAGGGACTAAAAAGTGCAGGACCTGGGCTTCCCTGGTGGCGCAGTGGTTAAGAATCCACCTGCCAATGAAGGGGACACGGGATCGATCCCTGGTCTGAGAAGGTCCCACATGCCTCAGAGTAACTAAGCCTGTGCACCACAACTACTGACACTGCGCTCTAGAGCCCGCGTGCCACAACTACTGGAGCCCATGCACCTAGAGCCCGTGCTCCTCAACAAGAGAAGCCACTGCAATGAGAAGCCTGTGCGCCGCAATGAAGAGTAGCTCCTGCTCACCACAACTAAAGCCCACGTGCAGCAACAAAGACCCAATGCAGCCAAAAATAAAGCAAATAAATAAATTTATTTTTTTAAAAAGTGCAGGACCTTTTAACAATATAATCTAACAAGCTTAGAGCCTATTTAGTAGACAATTGGGGGGGGGGGTCACTATAAGTTTTGAGGCATGTGACTGAGTGACACGACCAGGGTCCTTCACGGTGGTTAGTCAAGTAGTAGCATGGTTGGCAGAGGGACTGCTGGATGGAGCCCACGTATAGAGAAGAGAATACAGTCAGAAATCTGAGCAAGGACCATGGCAATAGCTCAGGGATAGGGAAGTAAGAGCCTGATTAGGAGAGTCGTAATGGGAATAGAAGTACTGGGCAGTTTGAATCCATCTGATGTGTGATTTAATTGATTTTACGAGAGCTATTTTGGGAAGGGGAGCTTTGGGCGTGTTGACTTCAAAGTTCTGGCTGGACTTCATGTCCACCAGCAGGTGGAAAGCTGAGTCTGGATGTCAGAACAAGATCAGAGCTGAAAATACATTTTTTACCTTGTATCCGTCATGAGTGATAACCTGGTAAAGTAAGCCTCCGTCTTTCGTAACATTTTTCTAATTTGTTTCTTGGTTATTCTTGTTCGATGAGTCATCTCAAAAAATCTCATTAAGATTTTAATCAAATAGTATTAAATGGATAAATTAACTTGGAAAGAATTAACTTTCAGTATATGAGAATAGAATATTGTGCTGTCCTATTAATGAACATAGATTTTTCTCTTCAGTTATTTGTCTTCTTTTATCTCCCTTGGTGAAGTTTTATCATTTTTACAATGTCATTCCTACCTATTTCTTTTTTTTTAAATAAATTTATTTATTTTTGGCTGTATTGGGTCTTTGTTGCTTCACATGGACTTTCTCTAGTTGCAGCAAACAGGGGCTACTCTTAGTTGCGGTGTGTGGGCTTCTCATTGCAGTGGCTTCTCTTGTTGTGGAGCACAGGCTCTAGGTGTGCAGGCTTCAGTAGTTGTGGCACACAGGCTCAGTAGTTGTGGCTCACAGGCTCTAGAGCACAGGCTCAGTAGTTGTGGCTCACGGGCTTAGTTGCTCCGCAGCACGTGGGATCTTCCCGGACCAGGGCTCAAACCTGTGTCCCCAGCATTGGCAGGCAGATTCTTAACCACTGTGCCACCAGGGAAGTCCCCCTACCTATTTCTTATTGCACTTATTCTTAGGTATTTTATACTTTATAATGATTTGTGATTATATATTTTCAAACCATTTACTGGCATACAGAAAAATAATCAATTTTGCATATTTATTTTATAATCAACCAACTTACTGAACTCTCTCCTCAGTTCTAAGAGCTTCTGTTTCCTCTTCTTTCTGACATTTGTATCTATTTATTTTTCTTATTTTATCAATACTTGGTGACTAGAACAATCAGAGCAATTGTGGAAAATAGCAATTACTAAGTGAAGAACTTCTAGGTATTTCCTTAGCCCTTGCATATTCAGAAAAGTCTCTGTTTTCTTCATAAATGAAAAAATGACTTTATTTTACCTGTGCTATTTGTTTTTCCTTTTTAAAGTTCTCCTCATTTTACTCATTTTGCTTTTTAAACCTTGCTTTGCCTTTTTATCCCATCCCGTCATCTTTTTGGGTTTTTTCTTCCTTCTTTGTCTTTCTGCTTTAATTCATTGAGACAGCATCTTCCTACACTTTGTGGAGGAAGGCAAAGAGATTCCTGAAATTCTTCAAAACTTTGTGGAGATTATTCTTTTCCTCTAGTCTTACACTACATTTTATAGACCCTTACTTTGCTTCTGTTTCTCATTCTTCAATCAGTTGAGATCTGGTCATACTTTTTTATCAACAGATAGAAGCGTGGACTGTCCTGACCCCACTCTGCAGATTTGTGGGAAGATGGAGGTCCTTTCCTGAATCTACTGTTTGAGAGCAGGTTAAAGTGCTACTTGGCCACTTGCTGGTTTTTAGGGTACTTTTTTTTTTTTGCGGTACGTGGGCCTCTCACTGTTGTGGCCTCTCCTGTTATGGAGCACAGGCTCCGGACGCGCAGGCTCAGCGGCCACGGCTCACGGGCCCAGCCGCTCCGCGGCATGCGGGATCCTCCCAGACCGGGGCACGAACCCGTGTCCCCTGCACCAGCAGGCGGACTCTCAACCATTGCGCCGCCCGGGAAGCCCTAGGGTATTTTTAATTGTTGTGATTCTCCTCATGACATCTTATCTCACCCCTTGCATTTTGAAACTATGGAATGGTTGAAAAATTAATATCCTCACTAGGTACCTGTAATGGTTAATTTTTGTGTCAACTTGACTGGGCCATGGGGTGCCCAGATGTTTGATCAAACGTTATTCTGGGTGTGTCTTTGAGGGTGTTTCTGGATGAGATTAATATTCGAATGAGTAGACTGAGTAAAGCAGATTACCTGCCCCAGTGTGGGTGGGCCTCATCCAATCAGTTGAAGGCCTGAATAGAAGAAAAAGGCTGAGGGAGAAGGGACTCCTTTTGCCTGACTGCCTTCCAGCTGGGGCATTGTTGTTTGTTTTTTGTTTTCTGTGCCTCTGGACTCAATCTGAAACACTGGCTCTTGGCCCCTGCCAGCTTTTAGACTTGAACTACATGAGCAGTCCTCCTGAGTCTTCAGCTTGCCAACTGCAGCTCTTGGGACTTCTCAGCCTTCAACATTGGGTGAGTCAACTCCTTATTAAATAAAAATCTCTTTCTATATACATTCCATTGGTTCTGTTTCTCTGGAGAACCCTGACTAACATAGTACTCCTACCGGCATTCTCTGATCTTGGTCCTCTCTGCCTTTGGAGCATGACACGTGGAGTCTACACCGGCCATATACTGATACTGCCACCAGTTTTCCTGAGCCCTACTTTCTGTGCCATCACTCTCTGGAATCAGAATCACCTCTGAATTAGAAAAATAAAAATGATGATGTAAATGTCTAACATTAATGGGAACTTACTAGGACTCAAGGGCTATGCTAAGAACAGTATACCTATTTTCCAGCTAATGCAAAAATACAGCAAGATGTGGGGCAAGGAGGAGGGGAGAGTGAGATGAGCAAGAAGAAAGTATCAGTGCTCTGGCTGCCAGATAAGGGTCTACAGACTAAGTACCACCTGCCCAGTATTCCAGCTGGTACACGTACAGGGCCTCTGAGCGCAAGAATCACTGGAATGGTAAAAGTCATAGCCCTGCCTCCTTCCAGGGGGTTTAGGTACACTGTGAAGCAGTGTCTGGGAGATTATAGCAAGCTGAGCTAGACGGTGAACTCTGTGAGGCTGATTACAATTGTATTTATTGACAATATATTCCCAGTACCTTGCACTGTGGCTGGCATCAGATAAGTGCTTAGTATTTCCCATTAATGTTTGTCAAATCTACTTCTCCATTGGTCAAGATTCACCCCAAATTCTAATAAGTTGTATAACTGTCTTAATTTTCCTTGGGATAACTTTTCTTCTTTATTCTGTAGTTTCCTAGCTATTTTAATGGGCAGTTGGGAGAAATTTTATATTTTTTTAAACCAGAAGTCACCTTAATGAATTTTAAATGATATTGTATCAAAGCTGAGGAATGGCTTTACTACAGATCAATAAGACTACACAGGTCATAAATGGAATTAGTTGGTTAATGCATACGAGTCAGAAATATGAAGGAGGGGGGGCTCCCCTGGTGGCACAGTGGTTAAGAATCCACCTGCCAATGCAGGGGACATGGGTCCGAGCCCTGGTCCAGGAAGATCCCACATGCCGCGGAGCAACTAAGCCTGTGCGCCACAACTACTGAGTCTGTGCTCTAGAGCCCACGAGCCGCAACTACTGAGCCTGCGTGCCAAAACTACTGAAGCTGGCGCGCCTAGAGCCTGTGCTCCGCAACAAGAGAAGCCACCCGCAGTGAGAAACCCATCCACCGTAATGAAGAGCAGCCCCCGCTGGCCGCAGCTAGAGAAAGCCCGCGCACAACAACAAAGACCCAATGCAGCCAAAAATAAATAAATATAAAAAAAGAAAAAGAAATATGAAGGAGAAACGTGGTTTTGTGACTGAGTAAATACCTCCATCGGTCAGAGTCCATTTCTCATCTGTGCAATGAACAAAATTACAGTCACCCCCTTGGTGTGGTGTGTGCGTGTGTGTGTGTGTGTGTGTGTGTGTGTGTGTGTGTGTGTGTTGGGGGGAGAGGGGCTACAATATGTCTATTGCATGGCTACAAAACTGCTTTGCAAACTGCCTATCCTGTATATATGTTAGATGTTTTGCCTGCTATCACTATGATCGTTTTCTGTCTCGTGTGCTAATCTATGGACAACATCTTTCTGTGACCAAGATTCCAACCACATATTTTATCCTGTCGTTCCCAGAAGCAACAGTACAGTATTATACTCAATTTCTCTACCAGATTCAAGGGTCACGATCCCTTTGGCAGGGAGAGAGTTACTGTCAGGAATATCCTGTTGGATCCAGGACAAACCATTAAAAAGTTGCGTAAGTCTTTGTCAGCTCTAAGTTGTTATCCTGCAGGTGTTTTGCTATGTTGACACAGCTCATGTTTGCCCTGCTTTATTTATTGCTCTTTCTTTTGGAGGAAATCATAGAGAAAACAGGACTCATCCCACGGATGGAAACAGTTTCTCTATTTAGCTGATGAACTCCTCGGGAAAGAGGGAAGAAATCAGTAAGAGACGCACGAATGAATAAAAAATATTCACCTTCAAAACACACTAAAAAGAGCAATGAAGGATCCAGGTTAGAAGAACCTGTGCCTAGTGGGAAGCAGCCGCATAGCATAGGGAGATCAGCTCAGTGCTTTGTGACCACCTAGAGGGGTGGGATAGGGAGGGTGGGAGGGAGACGCAAGAGGGAGGGGATACGTATACATATAGCTGATTCACTTTGTTGTACAGCAGAAACTAACACAACATTGTAAAGCAATTATACTCCAATAAAGATATTTAAAAAAAAAGAGAACTTGTTCCAGAGGGACTCTTGAGCACCTGGAAATGCAGAGGAAAAAGTAAAAGCCACTTTGATTAATTTTAATTGAGTAAGTAATGCTTAATCACCAGTCATGTTCAAGGCTCTGACAGAGATACATAAAGGAAGTAAGATGCAGTTCCTGCCCTCATGTTGTTTATAGCTGAACAGAGACAGTGAAGTGAGCAAACGATTCTAATATAAAGCAAACCACGAGAAAGTGGCTGTCGCCAACGTGACACCCCCATTCTAGTAGGTCTTTATTAATTATATGAACATATTTCTCAAGTTATGTATTTTCTTGAAAATCATGTTAAAATCTTGTTCTCAAATACAGCACTTAATGAGTCCACTGAATAAACTTTCAGAGAATAAGATATGTGTTTGGGAAGAAATAAAGGTTTTAGAAAACCTAAGTAGCTTCTGTCCAGATGTCTGTCCCTGTGCTTGTTGATGGCCACTGGAAAGGCCGAGCATATAGGGAATAGTCTTCTTTCTAATATGAAAGGCATATTTGTGTCCCGTGGAATGAGAGATATGTGTGGTATGAGAACAGGACCCAAGGTCACGGCAGGGCTCCCAGTTCTAACGCATATTTCCTGACTTAGGTCCCTCTGCATGGATCATGGCTTGTTGGGTATTCACACTCACAACTTCTACTGCGTTCGTGCTAGGATGCTTCATTATTCTTGTAACTTTTAATTGTTCTCCCCTTTCTTCATAGTTCTCTGCCTTTGTTGTGGTGGAGTTTCATTTCAGCCTTGAAACCCTTTCCATCTCATCTCCGTCTCAGTAGCATGTTTTACAACAAAAATTGGTTCAGCAATTTTTTATTTCTTGAAACTTTTTACTCTTTGGTGACGTAAAGGCTCAGAATTTTTATACAATTCTTATAAACAGGTGCATTTTAAGTCTGAAGAGATGTCATATATTTAATGACTTAACGAAGTAGAAATTTAAAGCCTACTTAAAAAATTAAATATTCAGAAACACAAGCTTTATAAACTGTCACTCATCATCTGCTACCTGACAAGATTAATATTTGTCTAATTTTTAAAGCAACGTGTATGTAAGAATAAAATGCAGAAATCTAAAGCATACATCTTGACCAAGTTTGATAAATGTATAATAAACCCATGAAACCACCACCCCAGTCAAGACAACAAACATTTCCATCACTCCAGAAAGTCCTCTCATGTCTCTGCCAGTTAATCCTCAACACCCGGGGCAACCACTGATCTGAAACCTATCACCATGGATCCACCTTGCCTGTTCTTTCACTTCCTGTATGGAAAGAGACAGTTTTTACGCTTTTGTGACTGCCTTCTTTCCACACTCCGTTTTTGAGGTTGGTCAATATGGTTGAGTACGAATATACTGCACTATATGAATATACCACAAACTGTCCATTCAACTGTTGATGGATATCTGGGTTATTTCCAGTTTTCGACTATTACTAATAAACATTTACAACTAACCCAAGTCCACTTTCAAGTAGTTTCCTCACATACATCCACTGATCAATTCTCGGCTGCATACCTGAGGCGGACCTTCTGCAAATATCCGGATTTCTCTTTTTGTGCAAAACTCTCCTCCTTATTACTCTGTCTTGAACACTCCAGCTCCCACAGTCTCTCTAGACTCTCAGTGCCACCTCCTCAATTCAAGAAGTCACTGGGTTTTGCCTGGTTTTCTCTCTGTGTGCTGAAACCTAGAAGCTCCCAAACTCTCTCAAGCTCATAAGCTTAGGCAATCATAGCGCCCCCCTTTCTTACCTTCTGCTTTTCAGGTATCACTGTCCTTCATTGCCTGATACTGTGTCTTCAAAGTCATTGTTTCATATATTTTGTGGGGGTTGATTTACTGATTTATTTATCGATTTTTGGTTGTTGCTTGGTTGTTTCAGGTGGGAGAGTAAAACTGAGCTGGAAGCAGAGGTTCGTATTTCATAATTTTATTTTTTATAAATTTATTTATTTTACTTATTTTTGGCTGTGTTGGGTCTTCGTTGCTGTGCGCGGGTTTTCTCTAGTTGCAGCGAGCTGGGGCTTCTCTTTGTTGCGGTGCGCGGGCTTCTCATCGCGGTGGCTTCTCTTGTTGCAGAGCATGGGCTCTAGGCGCATGGGCTTCAGTAGTCGTGGCACGGGGGCTCAGCAGTTGTGGCTCACAGGCTCTAGAGTGCAGGCTCAGTAGTTGTGGTGCACGGGCTTAGTTGCTCTGTGGCATGTGGGATCTTCCCAGACCAGGGCTCGTACCTGTCTCCCCTGCATTGGCAGGTGGATTCTCAACCACTGCACCACCGGGGAAGCCCTTCATAATTTTTGATGCTATTTCAAATGGATTGTTAAGTATTCTTTTTTTTTTTTTTTTTTTTTTTTTTTTTTTGCGGTACACGGGCCTCTCACTGCTGTGGCCTCTCCCGTTGTGGAGCACAGGTTCCGGACGCACAGGCTCAGCGGCCATGGCTCACGGGCCCAGCCGCTCTGCGGCATGTGGGATCTTCCCGGACCGGGGCACGAACCCGCATCCCCTGCATCAGCAGGCGGACTCTCAACCACTGTGCCACCAGTGAAGCCCTGTTAAGTATTCTTTTTCCATTTGCTTGTTTCTAATACTTAGAAATACAACTGATTTTTTTTTCCCATCTTAACCTCCAAACAAGTATGGCTTTAACAAGATCATTGGATCCCTGGACCACTGGATTAGGGAGGAAGAACTCACAGCTGAATGGAGAAACTACTAACAAGGCTACATGGAGGAGGTGGGACTTGAAAGATATGTAGAATATAGCATAGATAAAAGCTTCAGCATGAACAAAGCACAGAAGAAGGCATACCCAAGGATTCCAAGTTGTTCAATTTGAATGAAAGATCGATTGTGAGTAGAGGATTTGAGAAAAGGGAAGTCTCTACATGCATGATATATAAACATAAAACTTCTGTGGGAAAGCCTTCTCTGAGCCTCCAGATCAGGGGACGTTATTTGAAATAACCTTAATTTCTCATTCATAAAGTGCTGACAATTCGAATTAACTTTTTGTTTGCCCATTCATGCAATGTTTGTCTGCCATACCAGACTGAAAATTCAGTGAGGGCCTGAATCAGGCCTGTTTTTCTCATCACTGTATTTCCAGCACTTAACAATGAATATTCATCGAAGGAATGAATAAATGGAACCAGGATAAGAAGTCTGAATTTGATTTCACATGCAATCAGTCTTTAAAAGCACGTGCTGTAGGAGAATGATCTGCCCAGAGTCGTGCGTTAGGAAGAGTTTTCTGGCAACATGTAGTGAATGAATTCGAGGGAAGCGAGGATGAAGAGAGGCTACGGGAATGGTTTCGACAGGAGGCAAGGCAAGCCTGAGCCATGGCAGTGTCATAGAAATTGGAAGGAAACAGATAAAAAGGATTCTGTAGAGGGCAAACCCACAAAATATGAAAATTGTGGAGGAGAAGGAACAGAGAAGTCACATATACCTGACATTTTGAGAGTGGGGAATTAGGAGGAAAACAGTGCCATTTATAGAAACAGCAGTCTATTTGGAAGAGCTGGTTTTGGGGAGGGAGCTGTCAAGCTTGAGTGTTAATTACCTATGGGCTTTCTAAGTGGCAACTGGAAACAGTGTGGATCTCGAAACAGAGTTGTGGATTAGGAACGTAGACATGAGAATCGTCCAGCTAAAGGGGATACTTAGCCAGGTGAGATTGGTGAGAGACACAGAGAGAGAGAGGGAGAGGGAAAGGAGAAGGAGAAACCCAAAGACACAATTTCAGGGGTATTAACTTCAGGAGGCAGGAGAAAGTCTACAAAAGATAGCAATGAAGAAACCTTTCTAAAGTAGGGAATAGAACCCATAGAGTGTTACATTATGAAAGGAGAGCGTTTGAGGCTACTTAACTAAATATATAGAAAGCTTGAGTAACACAAAGACAGAAAGGGCCATTGGCTTTGATCACTAGATTATGAACAAACTTCAAGATAATAACACATGTATTCTAAGAATCACTTGGCTCTTAGAATAATTAAGGCAAAGGGCGGGGGGCATTATTACCCCCACTATGTAGATGAAGCAGCAGAATCTCAGAGAAATCAAGTGGCTTCCTCAAGGCCACACAGACATGAAGCATCAGAGCTGGATTTTACCCCAGTGCCATCCTTGATATCGTCCTCTAATACCACACTGCATCCGATTCTTTCTAAGGTTCTTCAGAAAAATGTGTTTGTTCTCGGATCTATACTCTGTTTTAATTCATCATTATTGTCTATTTCCCTAGGAAGCTTATAAAAACACTTGGGTCCTGCTAATATAAAGATTGATATCAGTAGCTCTTGTCAATAACTTAGAAGGAGTAAAGGCTCAGAATCCTTGTTTACCATCAGAGGGTGTTGTTTCTTGAAATAACACACGTAAATAAATATTAGGGGATTTCTTTTTCTGTTACAGCAGCGAACACCAACTAAGGAGAAGGTCAAGTTTTCCTCATCAATTCTATACGTTTCCTTAGGTTCAAACTTGATTAAGGACTCAGGTATTCACTTACTTCATCTAATTAGTGACTTAGTTATTATCCGAAAGTCATATAAGAACATCAGTAGCATTTTAAATATCAGTAGCACTTTATTATAGTACTATAAGGTAAGGCCCAGAACAACAGGCTCATTGTCCCAATGGTATCAAATATTCATCCTGAAAGGCACAGGTGTCCAGTGGTGAAGGGTGGAGAAAAGGCTCAGAGGATTCTGGTTTACTAATTTGCTATTTTTTTAAATACAGATTTGTTATTTATTTATTTATTATTATTGTTATTTGGCTGCGCCAGGTCTTAGTTGCGGCATGCGGGATCTTTATTGTGGTACGTGGGCTTCTCTCTAGTTGTGGCGTGTGTGTTCTCTCTCTCTAGT
Organism: Phocoena phocoena; assembly: GCF_963924675.1. Lineage (NCBI taxonomy): Eukaryota > Metazoa > Chordata > Mammalia > Artiodactyla > Phocoenidae > Phocoena > Phocoena phocoena. The sequence goes on from NC_089220.1 coordinate 166,770,186, forward strand.
TGTGGCGCGCAGGCACCAGGGCACGTGGGCTCTGTAGTTTGTGGCACGCAGTCCCTCTAGCTGAGGCGCGAGGGCTCAGTAGTTGTGGCTCGCGGGCTTAGTCGCCCCGCAGCATGTGGGATCTTACTTCCCTGACTAGGGATCGAACGCACATCCCCTGCATTAGAAGGCGGATTCTTTAACCACTGGACCACCAGGGAAGTCCCCTACTTTTTTTCATTTTTTTTTTTTTTTTTTTCTTATCTTAAGAAAGAAGAAAGACATCAGAGAGAGTTAAGCTGATAGGCTTGGTTGCTGTCTTAAATAAGAAGCTAATATGAGATGATAATATGAACAATATGTGCTGTTGTCATCTTCCAAAACTTCTATAACAAATAAACAAGAAAATAACTGTTCTACCTGTAGAATCTGTTGTTAGAATCTGTGAGTAGAATCTGGGGGCTGCTGATTTCTGTGATGGGCATTTACATGTAGGAAGAATTGACCCCATAGCAATCAGTGGTCATTAAAATGCTTCCTATGAGTCCAAAGAGGCTGGTTCATTTAGTTCAGAGAAGAGTTGCAGTTACTGTCCTGAAAGGCTTAATGTCAAGGCCTCACAGAAGGAGGGCAGCCCCTCTGAGCAAGAGAGAGCTCTTTATCATGAGCAAATAAAGGTGTGAGCATAGCTGTCTCACTAGTGCCTCAGAACGTAAAGCTCACACCGCAGTTTTGGGTAGTTTGCTCTTTCTTTGAGGGTCTCCATTTGGTGGGTATGCTGACCCCTTTGACTAGGACTACAATTTCTTTATGAATTGGTATGATTTTTCAGAAGAAAATGAGGACAATTTTAAGAGCATCTCCATGGATATTCACTTTCCCCTTTTCCAAAAAGTAATGAGACAAGCCTACAGGCTTGGTTCCATTTTGGTCAAATTGCAAATATGTGACATTTCAGGAATCTTGGGCTGTTTTATTCTTCACACCCATTTAACCACAGTTTGGTGACTGGGGTATGATGGAATAAAGCAGTTCTGTAGAATCAGTGCAGTTCTGTTTCTGGGATTTTGTAGCAACTATGGTTTCAGGAGAGAATGGAAAAAATAAACACACTTAGCAACTCAAAGGCCAGCTGCTTTAGAACTGGCTTGGACATTCTGGACTCATCACCATGACGGTTTCTTTTTTGTTGCTGTTGTTCTAAATTGTAAACAGACTTGTGTGGATTCTTCTTTTGTATATTTATATTTGGGGAAGGAGCAGACGGGGGCATTCCTCTTTCCTACATTTATATAAACTTCAGAAATCTAAAAACGTAAGGCCAAGATTTCATATTTTTTGAAAACTAAGAGAAAAGACTTGAAAGAAATGTAATTGATGACTACTGGTACGATTTCCTTCCACCCACTTTAAGTGAAACTGGATAACAGTATCCTCCCCCTAAGTAACACTCTCTAGTCTAGAGTGTCAAAGAGCTTTAGAAAACATTAATTTAGACTCAGAGACCTCAACTGTACTGACTTGCATTATAAGGAATGCAAGAGAAATGTGATATAGAAGCTTAATTAGCAGAGGTTAACTGAATTACCCAAGTTTATACAGTAGCATACCTGGAGGTTACCCATTCACTGAGTATCCCCTCTTTAGGTCTGGGTAAAGCTCTTGAAATTGAATTCCCATTACTATGGTGCATCCAATAATTCTGTACCTTCTATGATACCCAAAGATATATATCTTTTATATATACATCATGATGGGACACCCTCACAATATGGTAGAAAGTGTGCTGCCTGGGAATACAGAACCTAATCCCAGCTACACCATTGTCTGAGTTCTGTGACCTCCAGTATGGCATTTTAACAGAACCCTAGACATCATTTTGGAGAAACAGTAAAAATAAAGGGTATAGTAGATATTTGGGAGGTAACTCACCAAAATTTATTCTTTTCTTCTGCTTAAAGTACTCTGAGGTTTTTTTGGGCTTTTTTGCGGGGCGGGGGGATCTCTTTGTGAATCTATTGTATATTAATCATGAAATTATAGTAATTACAGTGGGGTTGACCCAGGCATGGGCCTGATTGGCTTAAACCCAGAACGTTCTATCTCTCTCGCCATAGGATTACTGAGAGATAAACATCATTAAATTTGGGTCAGTGAGACATGTCCATACAGAGGGTAAGACTTCTGAGAAGTTACTTCCCTCACTCTTCTAAGTACTCCCCCCACCCCACCCACCCAAGTTCTTCTTCCTCTGATGGGAAGGTCTGGAACTACTAGCTATTGTCACCATGAATGGATCTGACCTAAGACAAGCTGAGGCACCGGGGGGGAGGGGAGGAAGTGAGGGGAGGGTAGACATGAGAGGTAAACAGGAGGAGGAACCCACATGGCTTTAAGAACGCTGAGTAAGTCCTGGATTATCCAACTATGTGAACCAAAAAATTCCCCACTCTTCCATTCTTTGGTTAAGTCATTTGGGGCCAGGTTTTCTTCTACCTGCAACCAAAAGCATCCTTACTGCTACAAAGGGGTTGAATTAGAATGTAGTCACTACAACCACACTGGCCAATAGAAATTTCTGTGATGATGAAAATATTCTGCAAAGGCACTGCCCAATATGGTAGCTACACGTGTCTGTTGAGTTGTAGCTGGTGAATGAGAAAAGCAGTTTTTGATCGAATTAGTTAAAATTTCAATAGTCACATACAGCTAGTGGCTACTATTCTGGACAGCACATCACTGGATAGTCTTTAAGATCTCTGATAGTTCTAACATTGTTTGGTTTTATGAGTGTACTCAGTGCCCGTAACACCCACGAATAGATCCAAATGTGACTGAAACTAAAATCTTTTGCCAACACACACAAGACATCTGATTTCCAGTAAGAAGGGAGACATGAGATTTATGTTTTCAATTAAAGCTGCTATGGCAGCTAATTTATGAGCAGATGATAAAAACATCAATATGCACTACTTCTTTCCACATTAGGCATTTTATAGCTGGGAGGACTTGGACAAAATACATGAAATCTCTAATGATATTCTGAGGATTAACTGAGATAATGCATATAAAGGATTCAGCACAGAATCTTGCCCAGAATAAACTTCAGTGAATGGCAGTTGTGCCTGCTGCCACTACTGTTACTCAAGACAGACATTGATGACCAAATGTCACCACCCCTTAGGATCTAGAAACGCCTCTATCTGACTGAGTAGACCAGTGATAGATCACTGACATATTGAAGTTGGAAAAGGCTTAGAGAGCAAGTAATCCAATGAGATATAGTTGCAGAGGGTTAAACTTAAGTCTCAGTCATCCAAGTGACCAGGAAGTTAGTACAGGAGAGAAATTAAAACCAAGACCTCCTGGTTCAAAATTCAGGGCCCTGTGTATTTTCTTTTACTGTATTTTATTTAGCTTCACATTTCCCCAGATTTTTCAAACTTCCTGGCATTTTCTATTCAACTTAGCAAACAAGTTAATACTGGTGACTTACAGAAAACTCCATTTGCATTCTAGGCAGTTTTACAATAAGATAATCTTTTCAAGATCACTTAACCTTATGGTTAACTCTACCTTCACTCTTCAAGAAGTGACGGGGGGGGCTTCCCTGGTGGCACAGTGGTTGGGAGTCCGCCTGCCGATGCAGGGGACACGGGTTTGTGCCCCGGTCCCGGAAGATCCCACATGCCGCGGAGCGGCTGGGCCCATGAGCCACGGCCGCTGAGCCTGCGTGTCCGGAGCCTGTGCTCCACAATGGGAGAGGCCACAACAGTGAGAGGCCCACATACCGCAAAAGAAAAAAAAAAAAAGAAGTGATGGGAAGGTTTTGGATGTCAATGTTATTCAATGTCTGAAGCATAGCTGTTTAAAAGATTTCAAAAATTCAACAGTTTGGATCTCTTTCTCTATTTCCTTTTTTTTTTTTTTCTTAGCAGAGACAAAAATCTTTTTCTTGAGTTTTTAGTATTGTATTATTATGGTCAAAGGTGGAATCGTGGTATAAATTCCTTACCGGATCACAGATTTTCCTCTTTACTTCCTTCTCTTGTTCATGGGCTGCCATTTTGTCGCTTTCAAAATGGAGCAAACAAGGCTTAAAAACAAAATCCCTGCTGATTCAACACTGAGTTCATCTATGGGTCAAGGTGACAGGACATAGCTCACTGACAATTTATCACTAAATAAGCAGATACGGTTTGTTCCACACCTCCAAGTTCAGAAGTTTCAAAGTCATCTCAATTCTGCCCATGGCACTAGAGGGATGAACTGGTTAGAGTGTGAATTTTGCAGCTGCACTACCTCATTAAAAAGTTATTATTAGGGCCTCCCTGGTGGCGCAGTGGTTGGGAGTCCGCCTGCCAATGCAGGGGACGTGGGTTCGTGCCCCGGTCCGGGAGGATCCTGCATGCCGCGGAGCGGCTGGGCCCGTGAGCCATGGCCGCTGAGCCTGCGCGACCGGAGCCTGTGCTCCGCAACGGGAGAGGCTACAGCAGTGAGAGGCCCGCGTACCGTTATTATTAGATTGATATTCTTATTAGTGATCAACACATTACGGCGGAAAGTCAGAATGAAGAGGTGAGACCCCATATGAGTTAATTTTGCATTATATTGCTTCTACATGGATCTATACCTTTTAAGCTACTGTATGAAATTAACTACAAGTATTTTGAAGGAAAGATCTGATTTACAGAGACTTTTTTTGTCTTGCCATCCATCTCAGGCCATACCAGATGTTCTAAGAGGATCACCTCAACTACCGGAAAAGGGAGAAAGAGTCCTATTCTTCCGTACTCTTAAAAAAAAAATTATATATATATATATATGTATATATATATATATATATATATAATATCAGCAGACCGTTCTTTCCATGGCTGTAAGAAAGAGAAAAAAGGTGTTCCTAGGGCTGCTACATGTTTTTCCTTTCTCATAAGAAAGTTTAGGGGAACAAACATTTTCTCCAAATAAATGTGTGCCTTTTTTGATGCCAAAGAATTAGTTTTCCCAAACATTGTTACATATTAGTCTTCTAAGATGACACACACAGACTATATATATATATGTGTGTGTGTGTGTGTGTGTATATATATATATATATATATATATATATATAGTCTGTGTGTGTCATCTTAGAAGACTATATATATATATATATTTCAACTACTTTAGGGTTTAAATTGGCTTTGGGTGGCTAGGGTGGAAACTAATCATGGATTTCAAAATTATTTTTAGGAAATATCACCCAAGCTCCAAAAAGGAGACTACAAATTTTCAGAACAAAGTCCACTGGAGAAGCTGGGAACTTGCTATATTTCAATCAGGTTTAAAATCTGAATGATATTAGCTCAAACATTTTTTTAACAATATAATTAAATTTATGAGCAACAGTACAAAATAAAATAACAGATTCTAAAAATATAATAACGAAGGTTATATGAAAAACTTTAAAATGTAAAGCATTAATGCACACGAAAGGCTACCAGACCTCTTCAGGAAGGCATTTGAACACTGGTAACCAAAAAAATGTCCTATTGGAAAAATAAATGTTATGGTTGATATACACATACAGAAGATGCGATAGATCAATGTTAATCATATCATCCATTGCAGTTTCTTCACTTTGAAAGCACTGAGAGATCCAGTAGTGAGTCATAACTGTTATTTCCAAACTAGATCAATTCTGAAGGAAACCTATTCCTGAGACTAACTGATAAATGTCATTTGTAATGGGAAACATTTGCTTTCTGGCTAGTTAAGTGCATTTAGGTAGACAGTAATGAGTTGCAGCTGAAGGGTGGAGCGCCTCTAAAAGGAAGTATACTTTTTCTTTGCCAAATATAATGAAAAAAGTATGACTTCCAACTGCCCCACTATTGATATTCATTCAAGAAAGATTCTTGCAATATGACTCTTTCACAGGAAAAAAAAAAAAACACTGGAAAATCAGAAGAGTGGATTATAACAGTTCAATAAACAGTGAGGAGATGTAAGAAGAAGAATCCCGATTTATCACTATAGAAACGAAGACAGATGAAAACAAAAAATAGACACGGCTTAAAGTACAGGAAAATAAGTGTATGATAAACCACATATTAGAATGGGCTAATTTTTGTTTTAGTTACAAATAAATCCAAAATCTCAGGTGCTCAAGACAATAACGGTTTATTTTTCACTCTGCTTCACGTCTGGCATGGGTTTGCAAGGGGGGTTTGCTCATCCTTAAAAACACTGACTTGAGGGAAGTTTCTAGTTGGTATGCCGCAGGGATCTAGTCTGTTAAACATTTCTCCTGGTGATTTGATTTAGGACACTGACTGAACTCCAATTATGTTTGCAGACAAACGATAGCAGACTGGAAGATGTAGCTAATATGACCTTAATAGGCTGTAACAATGGGTCCAAGAAAACAAGTTGAGGTTTCAAAGAGTTAAAAGTATAACCCTACACTTGAGTCTAAACGATGTAAACCATATATCCCAAAGAGGGGACGTATTTAAAAAAATTTTTTTTTTCTCGTAGAAGGAGGTATGGTTTAAAAATAGAACGTACGAGAAAGATTTCAGGATTTCAATTTACTATAAGCACGATCCGAGTCATCAGGGTTAAGTGATTGTGAAAATAACCAAGTGAAACTGAGTTGAAAAGCAATCACACGAAGAGTCCCTGAAAGTCTTTCTTGAGGCCAGAGTTTACCTGGGGATTTGCATTTACTTCTCAGGGCCATATTTTAATCAGGGGGCAATGACAAATGAGAACAGGGTCACTCAGGATGGCGGGGAAGAATCACATCACATGAAGGATAGTTGAAGGATCTAAGGGTGTGGAACCTGAAAATATAAGACTAAAGAAAAGGTGGTCTTCAAGTATCAGAAAATCTGGTATGAAATCCCATGAAAGAAAGATGACACTTGCTCCCTCTTCTCCCAGAGGGCAGAATCATTCATTCATTCATTCAACAAACATGTATTGAGCACCTATTACTTTTTACTAAGCAAGATTTTAGAGGTACAGGAATAAAAGCAACCCAAAAAACACAGTCTAATGCAGAAGAAGGACAAGTTCCAGCTTTCTGAAACTTGCATTTATGTCTCTCATGGCAGCACTGTTCCTTGGGCTGGCATAGCCCCCGGGCAATGTGCTGTCTTCTGTGTGGGACTGGTTGATTGTTCAGACTCATGGTCTGTATGGTGTACCTGACCATGTCACCATCCAGCAAAAATCTTTCAAAAGCTCCCAGTTACCTTTACAATAAAATCTAAAATCCCAAGGGCACCCAAGGCTTGTTTTCAAAATCTCTGTTTTCATCAATATCTCCTGCCGCCCCTAACTCCAGCTATCTTACTTTTTTTTTTTTTTTTGCGGTACGCGGGCCTCTCACTATTGTGGCCTCTCCCGTTGCGGAGCACAGGCTCCAGACGCGCAGGCTCAGCGGCCATGGCTCACGGGCCCAGCCGCTCCGCGGCATGTGGGATCTTCCCATGAACCCGTGTCCCCTGCGTCGGCAGATGGACTCTCAGCCACTGTGCCACCAGGAAAGCCCTCCAGCTATTTTAAATTAATTTCAGTTCCCTAAATGTGCCGTGCTTTCTCGCTGCCTTCACAACGCTGTGTGCCCTTCCTCACTGCCAGCCCTCCAGCTGATTTCTGTTTTTCCAACATGACAACTCAGTCACTGCCTACATCGGGAAGCCTCCATGACTCCCACTGGCGGTGTTCCATGACCCTTCCTCTGGGCTCCGTGGCACACAGTGCCCCTTCGTTACTTATCCTAGTGAACTGTCAGTTACCTAGAAACTCCCTGAAGACAGGAGTGTTTCCTCTTGGTACCTCAGCACCAGCTGCAGTGGGCGGCACAGAGCTGGTCCTCAGAAATGCCTGTGAAACGTATCAACGAATGAAGGGTTCCGATTGAGGCAACAGGTAAGTATTCCCTGTAACAACTTTCAACGGAGTATAATCTATAAAAACATTGAATCACTATGTTGTACACCTGAATCTAATACTGTAAATCAACTAGACTTCAGTTAAAAATAAACAGATCAGTATTCCCAAAGACTGAGCTGTTCACTGACTTTCAACTTTTGAAAATGAATCTAAATAAAGGAAATGTGAGAGAGATCTTTAGAAACTCACTTCTAAGGTCAAGACCACCGTTGACTTCTAGGCAACAGGCATCCTAAATCAGCCAGGTAACAGGAAGCACTCCCCGAAACTTGCTTCACAGGGACGCAGGGAGAGGATGAGGATGGATTATTGACAGTCATCATCAAAAGGTGATATCCATTCGCTGCTTTGTAAGTTGTGCTGGCGTCGCAGGGGGGCATCCAGCATTTCTCTCCCGTGTGAAGGCTGGCACCAGGCAGTCCATGCGTCGGGGCAGTAAAACAATCTCGCATGAAGGGCAGCACGTTGTCCGTGGGCAGTGCCAGCCCAAGGAAACAGTGCTGCCTTTGAGAGACACAAAGAGCCACTGTCCTTGCCTCTTTTTTTCTTCTTCGAAAACTGTAAGAGTCCAAAACTCGCTGTGGAGATAACAAAGGCTCCTCGCAGGCTGAGCAGAAGGCTGTAGTCATTTCACCTGTAGAGCCCCAGCCAAAATGAGCCCACGGGCCACAGCCCACAAGATTAAGGTAGTCAAGCATCCTTTTCACCTGGACTGTAATCTGAAAGAAAAATAAGCTTTGCAGGAAAAAAAAAAGAATGTCCCTTTTTTTCTCTGCCTCTATCGGTTCTGGACTGCCCTGTTCTCAACAACAGAGAGAACTGGCTCCCACAAGCCAGGATGTCTTCTTGGTAATGTTTACCGCACATGCTGGTATCTTCCACGATGCTTCCATTATATTCACTTACTATAAAAAGACTTAGGAGTTATTTCAGCAAAGACTGAGGGACCATCCATAGAGCAGGTCCTGTACTAAATGGGAGGTTGGACTGACTGACCACTGAGATCCCTTCCTGGTTCTGTAATTAGAAGGCTGGGAAAGGGAACTTGTAATTCATTCAAACCTGTGGTCACCCGGTAGTCACATTAATAGCCAAATGGCTCAACTGTGGAGAGTGCCGCCAAGGATTCAAGTGCAGAGGGCAAGAGAGGTTAGGAGAGAACAGAGGGAAGAGGAAGGCTAAGAGACAGGGCTGAAGCAAAGAAGAAAACTGACTTCAGTCTACACTGGGCACTCGCTATGTTTCACGCAGGAGCTCGCAACACAGAGATGAAATTCACATTGCTTTGAGGTAAGCAGTGAACAGAGACCTGTACCCAGGCCACTCCAACGCAGTGGAATGGGTGCCACGGTACTTCTGTGCCGTGCAGGTAGCAGAGTGTCTGCAGGCAGCATAAAACAAGACTTCTTCAATGAGGTGACGAGTGAGCTTAGGCTTAAGAATGAAAAACAGCTGATTTAACTTGGAAGGAGGGCGTGGGAAGATAGCCTACATAGAAAGGATTGCAAAGGCAAAGCAGTGAAGCATGAGAGAACATGGCAGGCGTGAAGAGCTGCAGGTGGTCCCTCGGCATGGTTGGTGTAGAGGACACCTGTGAAAAGATGGCAGCAGTATTGGGAAATAGGTGGCTACCAGACTGTGAAGCTCTTTCTTGCTATGTGTAGCAGTGGGGAACTCCTTGTCAGTGTTGAGAAGATATGGGTCCCAGATCCATGGGCAAGAAGAATTGCTTCCTGGCAGTGACCTGGGGAGCAAGTGGGCAAGACTTCAGACAGGGAAAGAGACTATAGGCACTGGACTTCTCAGCCTGAGACAGGAGGGAAGGGGGCAGGGCACAACCTTTAAGAGAATGACAAAGCTATTAAGGATGCAGCAAAAACTGGTTAGGGGCTTCCCTGGTGGCGCGCGCAGCAACGAAGACCCAACACAGCCAAAAGTAAATAAATAAATAAAACTTATAAAAAAGAAAGAAAGAAAGAAAGAAAAGAGCAATTACCCAGCCAGTAAAAACTAACCACTCCATATTTCGGGGCCTCTTGCCTTCTGAGATGGCCCACACTCTGTGGTGTGTGCTTCTCCCAGGGCCATTCTTGCCTTTTGAGAGGAACCTCTCTAAATAAATTATTATTTAGAGAGAGGTATCTCTCTAAATAAATCCACTTCTTACCTATCACTTTGTCTCTCACTGAATTCTCTCTGTGCTGAGACATAAAGAACCTGAGCTTCATTTAAGTCCTGAGACCAGGTGTGTGATTTCAATTAAAAGACAGTGGGTTCAAGTCCCATTCTGGGTTTTGGCTGAGTCCGAGTCCAGGCCCATGGGTTCAGAATAGTCCCAATCTGAGGTGTGCGGCTGCATACTCACAGATGCTCTTATCTCAAATGTGGACAAAGAATGTCATCTTGCCATATCAGCAAACAAAGGCCACTGCAGGCTCTCCAACTGTGCACCCTGAGGGGATTCAGGATGGAGAAACATAGGTGGCTGGCCCTAGACAGCTAAGGTGCCTATCAAAGGAATGATTTCAATGAGCCCAGATTCTTGCATCTTCCCATAGCGTGAAATTCATTAACTTGAGATGTCAGGGTTTTCTTTAATTAACAGTAATCCTGTGATGTTTCCACTACTGGTTTTTGTTGCAAAAACTCCTATATCTCCTGGCTTCTCCATTTTCTCTTTGGAACAGTCCCTCAGAGCGATCTGAGAGGCTGTCTCCCGGGCTTTCGTCCTTAGTCATTCTGCCAAATAAAACATAATTCTCAACTCTTAAGTTGTGCATTTTTTTTTCAGTCCATAGAAGCATGGCAGGAGAGTGACTGAAAGGCCCATGTGGGCAAGGGCAATAGACACCTCAGAGATAGACTAGAATCCCTCACCCACAACTATATCCTGGTGCTGGGTAAGGCCCTGGAGCTCTGTCTGGGGATGTGGGGAGAAAGACCCAAGAAGATCTGAAGTTAAATTTCTAGTAACCCAGAGGCTTAGGGCTCGTAGAGCATGTGATTTTTAGAAAGTTATGTATGTAGTTCTTTTACATCAGAATTTGTGGATTGAGATTTACACCTCCTACATGTGTTTTCTCATTTAAGCCCCACAATAACTTATATGTGAGGTATTATTCTCCCAAGTTTACATAATTAAACCTGGAGGCTACATGAAGAATGAGAACATAAAAAGAAAATATTCTCATTCAAGCACCTCACTTTACAACTGAGGTTTTGGAAAAGCTAAATGGGTCTTCAAGTTCAATGACCAAACCCGGAGGAAATGCCGGTTATACCAATGTGCATTTTTTAAAACTTGAACACTGCCATTGTTGCTTCTGCGTTTGTAAGGCAGGCATGTTTGAAAGACAAATTTCCTGGAGATTTTCTACTTTTGAAACATTAATTGCAGCCTAGGATAATAGGAGCATGCTGTAAGGCGGTGCTGGGTCACACTGGGTTAACCTCTTCCCAAAATTCCTCCCATCCCAAGTTTCCAAGAGAGAGGCAGCAAGTATAGTGAAGGAGAGAGAGGGAAACTTCTGGAAGGGCTCCTGCTGCTGGAGCAGGTAGGGAGCCCATGGGTGTCCAGCCTATAGAGCAAAACCGGCAAGGCCAGTCGGCCGCCAGGGTCAGTGGAGCTTGCCCAGGGGTCCAGGGCATCCTGCTTGGAGGCAGAAGTTCCCTTTCTGCAGTCAATGTGCTGTTGGCTTAAGGAAGAAAATGCTATTTCTAAGAGTCTACTGTGTGCCAGGAACTCTTCCCTGTGTTACCTGACTTTATAATTGTCGTGAGATTACTGTCAGAAAGGAATTATTTCCATTTAGAAGGAGAGGAAACTGAAGATCAAAGAGTTGAGGGATCTTGCCAAAATCAGAGCGCTAGAAATCAGAATGGTGAGATTCAAAACCAGGCCTTTCCCATCCCCCAAACCATTTGCTTCTGTTTTTGTTCCTCTACCCCAACCTCTCATTATTTTCTATATCACCCTCCCTTAATGGTTTTTTTTTCCCCATTTATAAGAAGAACCTAGGAAAGGGCTAGTAAAATATCCCTCCCCTTCATTAAAATTGAGAGAACAAATGAGAAAGTATTTGTAATGAATAATATGCAAAATATATTTAAAGGACACTTGCAGTAAAAAGAAACGTGGCTTCCATTACCAGGGAGCTTCAGCTTAAGTCCTGACACTTAGCATCAACATACAAAATCATTTTGAGTCCATTAATGGTACAGGAGGGGCAGGGAGAGGGGGAAACACACTGTATTTCCACGTGACTGTTTTTGGGGAAAAAAAAAAAAAAGCTTTGGTGAGCTAATCTTGAACTTGAGGCACTGTTCCTTTGTTGTCCAGCTGCTGCCTTCGAATCCTGTGTTTGTGTTACCGACAATTGCCACGGAAGCGTTTCATTTCATTTATTTATTATTCATATCCCTCCAACCTCCAAAGATAAATGCAAAGCAGGGAAGGGAAGCTTTTTCATTTTCGTACACCAGGTTCACATCTCAGCTGCCTTGTTTTGCTGATATGTCAGCGTAAAAATTACGGCGCTCCTACAACCACCAGTCCAGAGGGCTAGGCGACACTGGTTACTCTAAAATTCAAATATTTGGATTCGATGCAGAGGTCCAATGCCAAGGACACGCTGATCTGCGATTGAAGAGCTAAAACATGAAAGTCCCAATCTTACTCTCCCCTGACTGTGTCGGAGGGATGCACTTTGGATTTAATCTCTTTAATCTGCCTTGCTGCTTCCAAAGCCACAATTATTCTGAAATCAGGCAAGGGCCAGCAGTGGTGCCGGCCCGCCCCTGAATGCAGGGCGAGGCTGGGGCCACAGATCCCCACGGACTCTTTGTTCCATAGCAGAGGATTCTCTCGGTGACCAGCTGAAGGCCTTTTCTTTGTGTCGTGATTGACAGACATGAATTAAATATCACCCCACTGGGCTTTCTGATTGGTGAATGGCCATGGCTTACAAGAATGTCTTGGGAAAATGGTGTTTCACGATAGGGAGACAAGACCAGAAAGGCAGGGTTTTTCCAGCTAATCCTGAACTTGACAACAGCAGAGACCTTGATTCTGGGCTCCGCTGCTTTTCTTCTCTTTTTTTTTTTTAGCTTGATTATGTCTTGTTCAGGTCTGGGAATGATGGAGCCTAGAATGGTCAAGGAGAACAGGATGAAGCCAAAGGAAGTAAAAAATTGGGGGAAGAGAAAAAGGACTGTTTTTTTTAAAAGACTGAAGTTTCTGGAGATGTGCTTTAAGGAATCTATCCTTCAGTGGGTCTGGCATTGTCCCTGAGGCATTTCTTATTTCTCAGTTTATCAGCATGACAGTTAGTGTTCCTTAGGGCAACGCTCCGTGGCTGCTGCATCCACGCTCTTCCCGGCATACAGTGCACAGCCTTGGGCATAAACAGATCTGCACACACAAGCTTCTGGTTTTGAATAAGCAGAAATGGTGCAATCAGAAAGCACTAAAGTGCGGGGAAATGGAGAAGCAGAGAAAAGCATCCCAGAATTCTAGGTGGCCCAGTACGTACGTGGCCAACTGGAAGAGGAAGGAGGAAATGGGAACAAAAAGGACAAAATGACAGAAGCAAACCTATCATCTAGTCTAAGAGCTGGTAAGGGGTTTAGACTAGTGTTGATTTCAAAGAAAGGAGGTTACGCTATTTCGATTGATGACCCTCAGAAAGAGAAAGGGGTGATTCCCAACAGAGGTTGGGGGCAGCATTCTTTTTTTTTTTTTTTTTTAATATTACTCAGCCATAAAAAGGAACGAAACTGGGTCAGTTGCAGAGACGTGGATGGACCTAGGGACTGTAAGGCAGAGCGAAGTAAGTCAGATGGAGAAAAACAAATACCATATATTAACGCATGTATGTGGAATCTGAAAAAATTGGTATAGACAATCTTATTTGCAAAGCAGAAATAGAGACACAGACGTAGAGAACAAACATATGGATACCAAGGAGGAAAAGGGGGAGGGTGGGATGAATTGGGAGATTGGGATTGATATACATACACTGCTGATACTATGCATAAAACAGATAACTAATGAGAACCTACCGTATAGGCCAGGGAACTGTACTCAATGCTCTGTGGTGACCTAAATGGGAAGGAAATCCAAAAAACAGGGCATATATGTATACGTGTAGCTGATTCACTTTGCTGTACAGTAGTAGAAACTAACACAACATTGTAAAGCAACTATTCTTCAATAAAAATTAAAAAACAGAAGAAGAGGAGTTCTGGACACAGACACACACAGAGGGAGGACCACACAGGACACAGGGAGAAGATGGCCATCCACAAGCCAAGGACAGAGGCCTGCAGATCCTTCCCTCCTGGCCCTCAGAACGGCCCTGCCAACATCCGGATCTCACCCTGATCTAGTCTTCAGAATTGTGAGAAAATAAATTTCGATACTTCAGTCAAAAACAACAAAAAAGGGAGCAGCATTCTTAGTCTTAGTTTATATTTTGTGAATGATGTTTTCTGATGCCTCTAACATACATTCCAATGTGAGAGTACGCTGGATTCTTAGGTCTGCTATCAGTAATACTGTGGGAAGACGGCATTAGGGAAGAATCTTTTGCCCGGCTTTCAATAAATATCAAAGCTGTTTTGCCATTGAGTTGAGCACAAAGATTCCTTCTACAGGGACTTCCCTGGTGGTCCAGTGGTTAAGAATCCGCTTGTCAACGCAGGGGACATGGATTCGAGCCCTGGTCTGGGAAGATCCCACATGCCGCGGAGCAACTAAGCCCGTGCGCCACAACTACTGAGCCTGCGCTCTAGAGCCCACGAGCCACAACTACTGAAGCCCGCTGCCTAGAGCCTGTGCTGTGCAACAAGAGAAGCCACCAAAATGAGAAGCCCGCGCACCACAACAAGGAGTAGCACCCGCTCACCACAACTAAAGGAAGCCCGCACGCAGCAATGAAGATCCAACACAGCCAAAAACCAAAACAAAACAAGAATCCACCTTCCAATGCGGGTGTGATACCTGGTCAGAGAACTAAGATCCCCCATGCCGCAGGGCAGCTAAGCCTGCATGCTGCAACTACTGAGCACACGGGCCACAACTAGAGAGAAGCCCATGCACCGCAATGGGGAGCCCACATGCTGCAGCGGAGGATCCAGATTCCTTATACAAGATGAGAAGGGAGAAGTATTTAAATGTTGGCCAGATTTGGGGCAGTTAAATAGCTTTAAAAAAGGGGGGGGGGGCAAAGAGTTTGTTTAGCCTGGCGAGTTCTTACTAGGTCTAGAAAGGTAGTCAGTATTAACCAGGGCACCAGTGACAGGCTTGTAATCCTCAAATAGGAAAACTCATGGGCACCTTCCAGCTGAGCAGATGAGAATTGGAAGCTAATATCCAAGTGTCAGGAGAGCAGCCATGGGCCCACCCGGAGTGGAGGGGCGGTTATAGGTGCACACAGGGCATAGGGCTCAAGAAATTAGGGAAAAGCTGAGAAAACAGTTCCAAATCCTGGCAAATTTGGGCGATAGGTAGTGTCCATAGCACCAGAATCATGCTTGAGCCAGAGAATCATGCTCTAGGCAGCTCAGCCTGGAGGCTGTAACGTGCCCCAAAGAAGCAAAAGTGAATCTTGGCATGGCCAGGCCGAGTGGGCGGTATGGCCATATGGCTCCTCCCGTGGGGTGTGTTGGATGTGGTTGTGAACGAGAAGAAATACAAGGCAGACATTTTAGGACTGCAACACTCAGGAGCTACCCACCTACATTCTCTGGCTGCTGGAAATGGCATCCTTCTTTGGGGATGAACGTTTAGGCGTTTTCATGTTCATGTAAATCCTAGTTAAAGTGAGGTCCTTATTTAGATTGTTCACGGCACAATCTCAGTGAGTTGCTTGCAACAGGGGCGAACAGATGCCTGGCTGTTCAGCCTGTAGTGCAGCAATGCCAGCTCCGGGAAGCCTTCTTAAGCTGGAAGAGTCCTACTCTGGGAGGAAATGTGAGTAATAACAAATATGCTTTTTCAGTAGATCCACAGCTTCCTGAGCTGTAACATGGTACATCCCCACCCCCTTCCACCATGCTTTTTTCTTCCTCAGGCACACTGTGTTGCTAGGAAGATTTAGGAGCTGTGTGTTCCTTCGGCTCCTTCATGAATCCAAGCAGTTCCATCCTAATGTCTTGGATATGATGTCACTGAAGGGAACGGGATTATTAAGGCATCAGAGAAGTGGACTGGGCAATGATGGAGTGTATCACTGCTAGGGCTGCCATAACAACATACACAGACTGGGTGGCTTAAGCAACAGAAATTTAATCCTTCATAATTCTGGAGGCTAGAAGTCTAAGTGAGGGCAGGGTTGGTTTCTCTGGAGGCCTCTCTCCTTGGCTTGTAGACGGCCGTCTTCTCTCTGTATCCTTACATGGTCTTTCCTCTGTGTGTCTGCATCCTAATCTCATAAGGACACTAGCCATATTGGATTAAGCCCATCTTAATGACCACACTTGAAGTTAATTATCTCCTTAAAGACCTTATCTCTAAATATATTCTGAGGTAGTGGGGGTAAGGATTCCAATATATGAATTTGAGGGGAGGGGACACAATGCAGCCCATAAGATGCCACTAATTGCCCCCCTGAATACCTTGGAGAATTGCCTTGGGGTCTTTAAGACTGTGGTGAAGTAGTCTTCATATAAAAGCAGAATGTTTATGGACCTATAACCAGTGGATTTTCACTTAATCAGACTCATTTATTATCATAACCCTTTTATTACCACACACCATGTAACTATCCTACCAATATCAATAAATATTTATTGAATTAATAAATAATTCTTCTTTCTTGAAAAGACTCACCCTTCCTAGTAAGAAGGATTTGACAGTTGAGAGGTAAGCCAAGGTCTCAGGTTATTCTGCCTATGGCCTCCTATTGCGTGAATTGTGGGCAGTCTCTAGCGAACCGTAAACCATCGTAAATAATTCAAATTAAACAGCCCTTGTCAAAATGCAATAATAGACTGCTCTTTATGACACCATCACTTCAGTTTCTGCAAGTCTGTTGGCTCGTTTACCGACTTGAAAACTCTGAGGGTGAGGTCCTCTCCTGGGAACGGAGGATGGAATGCTGGGCAAATAGCCTCTTTCAAAATGAGTTTCTCTGAAAAATGTCAGATTGGCAGGAATGGGGACAGGGGCCGTTCACTTCAGGCTCAGTCCAGACTACAGCCAAACATGCTATTGGTTAACTGATGGGCCTGTGCCCTGCAGGTTTATGGGCAGATGAGACCACAAGTGGCATGTGAGTCTCGCCCTAGAAGATTCTAGCGTTAGTTAGTTGGCTGTGGTCCCTGAAGACAAGTCCCTGCTCTGAGAACACATTGGTTAACGTTTGTCACTGTCACAGCAGCCCTGAGACAGCCCTTGTCAGGAGTATCTCTAAGTCAAAACAGGCCTTAAAAGGAAGGGCAAAATTGTAGATCAGAGCCAGGAAAAGGGGTGAAGAACTGAATGCTGTACTATCTAGGGGCCGAGGATAAGCTGATGCTTTTTTTATTGTAGTACAATACACGTAACATAAAACTTACCATTTTAATCTTTTTCTTTTGCGGTACACGGACCTCTCACTGCTGTGGCCTCTCCCATTGCAGAGCACAGGCTCCAGACACGCAGGCTCAGTGGTCATGGTTCATGGGCCCAGCCGCTCCGCGGCATGTGGGATCTTCCCGGACCGGGGCACAAACCCGTGTCCCCTGCATCGGCAGGCGGACTCTCAACCACTGCGCCACCAGGGAAGCCCAGGGCTGATTCTTAAAGCCAGGCGTCTCAGGCTATTTTCAAGCCCAGGAGGGAATGATAAGGGCAAACAGGGACCCATACCGAGCAGTGGAACTGAGTTGGTACCTGGAAGAGACTGCTGGGCAAGTCTGGTCAAGGAACCTGGACAGTAAGAGCTCTGCCCTCAGCCTCTTAAGATAGCGTTTATTGGGAAGGACTTCTGTTTTTAGATTACGCATCTCCTGTGGATCCCCTAGCTCCATACCTGTCCTATTCCATCATCTCTTACACTTTCTACGTTGGAGGTTATTTATACATGTATCTTAAGTTTCCTACTAAACTGTAAGCTCCTGAGGGCAGCAACTATGCGGCTTTCATTCTCGAAGCCCCAGTAGCATCCGGTATAGTCTCTGGAGCACAACTTGTGGTTATTAAATATTTACTAGAGAGATGAACCTAATAGTAAACATTAGAGAAACAGACCTACTTACTCATTTCCTGGAATTCTTCAAGGAAAGCACCATACTCATGTCAGTTTAGATGTTATTAATAGCAGTTGAGTAACCAGAGGAAGTAATAATATTGCTGTGGGAAAATTAGGCCACATCTGAAATCTCATGTGCAATTTCAGGCTTGATTTAAGTAGCCTCTATCCTAGGTATCAAGAATCATCAAGAAAGAGCAGAAGAATAAAGAGTCTGGAAGCTGTCAGATAAAAACAATTGAGTGAATTGACTGTTTAGCTTGGAGACAAGAAGACTAAGGAGAGACATCATAAATGCTTGCAAATACTTGAAAGGCTTTCTTGTAGAAGAGGAAGCCAACTTAGTTTTGCTTCAGCGGAAGGCCCAGGACCAATGGGCTTGAGAGCAAAGAGACAAGACTCGATTTAAGAGAGGACTGTTCAACTTTTGAATTCGTGGTCGCCTACAATGGAATAGATTGCTTGACAAGACAGTTCCCTGTCCGTGCAGAGACAGTCAGGAAAGCAGTAGAAAGGGAAATACAGACTCGATCCTGCAGATTCTTGTTTTGACCATCATAGTTTTTATGTCCAAGCTTCTACTAATTTTCTTTAAAAAAAAAAAAAAAAGGGGCCGTCAGTTTCAGGGATGCTATATCCCCTGTAATCTCTCACAAGGTTACCCTAGGTCCTCAGAAGAAATACTTCCACTTATTGAGTTTGGTACCACTATTCAGGATACTGTTGGGTTTTTTTCCCCAAATGACTGACGATTCTTAGCTGGGAGCTCATCATTGTAGCTGGAATCTCCTTGGAGCCTGCCTATGAATGCTTTCTCTGCTTCCTAGTATTCTCAAGCAGGAATGGGACTTCCTGTCAGGAGGGGTGTGCCAGTAGTTAGTGTTCTGGGTATAGGGATTCCCCATTCTTTCTGGATCTTTCCAAAGCATTCTTCCAAAGCTCTCATTCATTTCCCCTGCCTGAAGGCAGAAATCTCTCTTTGGCAAGGAGGGGTCAGAGCTTGTCCCATCTGACTGCTCCTACTGTATTTCTGTAACAGTCACGCCTACGTTAGCCTCTGGGCTCCCCTCTTGCTTCTCATAACTGCCATCTCCAAGCTTGGGGTTGGAGGCTTGGAGCATTCCAGAACAACTTGTTCCTTCTATAACAGCCTTTTGCTTTTTGAAAAACATCTTCCTCTATTATCCCAATCCTGCTTTCCTTCTCTCATTCAGGAATTCCTTCTTATTTCTAGTCCACCAAGAATATCTCTTCTAGCTTTTCCAGTTATATTGTGGGTTTGTTATTTTATTTTATTTTTTAATTTTTAAAATATTTATTTATTTGGTTGCTCCAGGTCTTAGTTGAGGCAGGTGGGCTCCTTAGTTGCAGCTTGCAGGCTCCTTAGTTGCAGCACGTGGCCTGCTTTGAGGCAGGTGGGCTCTTTAGTTGTGGCACATGAACTCTTAGTTGTGGCATGCGAACTCTTAGTTGTGGCATACATGTGGGATCTAGTTCCCTGACCAGGGATTGAACCTGAGCCCCCTGCATTGGGAGTGCGGAGTCTTATCCACTGTGCCACCTGGGAAGACCCCATGAGTTTTTTTTTTTTTTTTTTTTTTGCGGTATGCGGGCCTCTCACTGTTGTGGCCTCTCCCGTTGCGGAGCACAGGCTCCGGACGCACAGGCTCAGCGGCCATGGCTCACGGGCCCAGCCGCTCCGCGGCATGTGGGATCCTCCCAGACCGGGGCGTGAACCCGCGTCCCCTGCATCGGCAGGCGGACTCCCAACCACTGCGCCACCAGGGAAGCCCCCCCATGAGTTTTTAATCTTAAACACGTCATCTCTTTTCTGTCATTTTTAGGTATCTGTGCTCAGGTCACCATTTTAATTTACTCTCCTGTCCCTCCCAATTCTAAAAACTTATAATTTTATAAAAGCAAAAGAGAGAGTAAACAGAAAACACAGTTTTTATAAAAAGAACTCATTTTAAAACTGTGTTTTTTCTAACTATAACAATAATAGCTCATAGATGAAATTCAAGATCATTCACAATACCAGTATCGGCTTCCGGGAAGATGGCGGAAGAGTAAGACGCGGAGATTACCTTCCTCCACACAGATACACCAGAAATACATCTACACGAGGAACAATTTCTACAGAACACCTACTGAACGCTGGCAGAAGACCTCAGACCTCCCAAAAGGCAAGAAACTCCCCACGTACCTGGAGAGGGGATTAAGAGCGCTGCTTAAAGGAGCTCCAGAGACGGGCGCAAGCCGCGGCTAAAAGCGCGGACCCCAGAGACGGGCATGAGACGCTAAGGTTGCTGCGGCCGCCACCAAGAAGCCTGTGTGCGAGCACAGGTCACTATCCACACCCCCCTTCCGGGGAGCCTGTGCAGCCCGCCACTGCCAGGGTCCCGGGATCCAGGGACAACTTCCCCAGGAGAATGCACAGCGCGCCTCAGGCTGGTGCAACGTCACGCCGGCCGCTGCCGCCGCAGCCCCGCCCTGCACTCCGTGCCCCTCCCTCCCCCCCCCCACCCCCGGCCTGAGTGAGCCAGAGCCCCCGAATCAGCGGCTCCTTTAACCCCGTCCTGCCTGAGCGAAGAACAGACGCCCTCCAGCGACCTACACGCAGAGGCGGGGCCCAATCCAAAGCTGAGCCCCGGGAGCTGTGCGAACAAAGAAGAGAAAGGGAAATCTCTCCCAGCAGCCTCAGAAGCAGCGGATTAAAGCTCCACAATCAACTTGATGTGTCCTGCATCTGTGGAATACATGAATAGAAAACGAGTCATCCCAAATTGAGGAGGTGGACTTTGAGAGCAAGATTTATGATTTTTTCCCCTTTTCCTCTTTTTGTGAGTGTGTATGTGTATGCTTCTGTGTGAGACTTTGTCTGTATAGCTTTGCTTCCACCATTTGTCCTAGGGTTCTATCCGTCCATTTAAAAAAATTTTTTTTTCTCTTAATAATTTTTTATTTTAATTACTTTATTTTATTTTATTTTATCTTCTTCCTTTCTTTTTTACCTTCCTTCCTTCCTTCCTTCCTTCCTTCCTCCCTCCCTTCTTTCTTTCTCTCTTTCTACTTCTACTAATTCTTTCTTTCTACTTTTTCTCCCTTTTATTCTGAGCCGTGTGGATGAAAGGCTCTTTCATCCACACGGAGTCAGTGCTGTGCCTCTGAGGTGGGAGAGCCAACTTCAGGACACTGGTCCACAAGAGACCTCCCAGCTCCACATAATACCAAACGGCGAAAATCTCCCAGAGATCTCCATCTCAACACCAGCACCCAACTTCACTCAACGACCAGCAAGCTACAGTGCTGGACAACCTATGCCAAACAACTAGCAAGGCAGGAACACAACCCCACCCATTAGCAGAGAGGCTGCCTAAAATCATAATAAGTCCACAGACACCCCAAAACACACCAACAGGTGTGGACTTGTCCACCAGAAAGACAAGATCCAGCCTCATCCACCAGAACACAGGCACTAGTCCCCTCCACCAGGAAGCCTACACAACCCACTGAACCAACCTTAGACACTGGAGACAGACACCAAAAACAACGGGAACTACGAACCTGCAGCCTGCTAAAAGGAGACCCCAAACACAGTAAGATAAGCAAAACGAGAAGACAGAAAAACACACAGCAGTTGAAGGAGCAAGATAAAAATGCACCAGACCTAACAAATGAAGAGGAAATAGGCAGTCTACCTGAAAAAGAACTCAGAATAATGATAGTAAAGATGATCCAAAATCTTGGAAATAGAATAAACAAAATGCAAGAAACATTTAACAAGGACCTCGAAGAACTAAACATGAAACAAACAATGATGGACAACACAATAAATGAAGTGAAAAATACTCTAGATGGGATCAATAGCAGAATAACTGAGGCAGAAAAATGGATAAGTGACCTGGAAGATAAAATAGTGGAAATAACTACTGCAGAGCAGAATAAAGAAAAAAGAATGAAAAGAACTGAGGACAGTCTCAGAGACCTCTGGGACAACATTAAATGCACCAACATTCGAATTATAGGGGTTCCAGAAGAAGAAGAGAAAAAGAAAGGGACTGAGAAAATATTTGAAGAGATTATAGTTGAAAACTTCCCTAATATGGGAAAGGAAATAGTTAATCAAGTCCAGGAAGCACAGAGAGTCCCATAAAGGATAAATCCAAGGAGAAATATGCCAAGACACATATTAATCAAACTGTCAAAAATTAAATACAAAGAAAACGTATTAAAAGCAGCAAGGGAAAAACAACAAATAACACACAAGGGAATCCCCATAAGGTTAACAGCTGATCTTTCAGCAGAAACTCTGCAAGCCAGAAGGGACTGGCAGGACATATTTAAAGTGATGAAGGAGAAAAACCTGCAACCAAGATTACTCTACCCAGCAAGGATCTCATTCAGATTTGATGGAGAAATTAAAACCTTTACAGACAACCAAAAGCTGAGAGAGTTCAGCAACACCAAACCAGCTTTACAACAACTGCTAAAGGAACTTCTCTAGACAAGAAACACAACAGAAGGAAAAGACCTACAATAACAAACCCAAAACAATTAAGAAAATGGGAATAGGAACATACATATCGATAACTACCTTAAATGTAAATGGACTAAATGCTCCCACAAAAAGACACAGATTGGCTGAATGGATACAAAAACAAGACCCATATATTTGCTGTCTACAAGAGACCCACTTCAGACCTAGAGACACATACAGACTGAAAGTAAGGGGATGGAAAAAGATATTTCATCCAAATGGAAATCAAAAGAAAGCTGGAGTAGCAATTCTCATATCAGACAAATAGACTTTAAAATAAAGACTATTAGAAGAGACAAAGAAGGACACTACATAATGATCAAGGGATCGATCCAAGAAGAAGATATAACAATTGTAAATATTTATGCACCCAACATAGGAGCACCTCAATACATAAGGCAAATACTAACAGCCATAAAAGGGGAAATCGACAGTAACACATTCATAGTAGGGGACTTTAACACCCCACTTTCACCAATGGACAGATCATCCAAAATGAAAATAAATAAGGAAACACAAGCTGTAAATGATACATTAAACAAGATGGACTTAATTGATATTTATAGGACACTCCATCCAAAAACAACAGAATACACATTTTTCTCAAGTGCTCATGAAACATTCTCCAGGATAGATCATATCTTGGGGCACAAATCAAGCCTTGGTAAATTTAAGAAAATTGAAATTGTATCAAGTATCTTTTCTGACCACAATGCTATGAGACTAGATATCAATTACAGGAAAAGATCTGTAAAAAATACAAACACATGGAGGCTAAACAATACACTACTTAATAACGAAGTGATCACTGAAGAAATCAAAGAGGAAATTTAAAAAGTACCTAGAAACAAATGACAATGGAGACACAACGGCCCAAAATCTATGGGATGCAGCAAAAGCATTTCTAAGAGGGAAGTTTATAGCAATACAATCCTACCTTAAGAAACAGGAAACATCTCGAATAAACAACCTAACCTTGCACCTAAAGCAATTAGAGAAAGAAGAACAGAATACCCCAAAGTTAGCAGAAGGAAAGAAATCGTAAAGATCAGATCAGAAATAAATGAAAAAGAAATGAAGGAAACGAAAGCAAAGATCAATAAAACTAAAAGCTGGTTCTTTGAGAAGATAAACAAAATTGATAAACCATTAGCCAGACTCAACAAGAAAAAAAGGGAGAAGACTCAAATCAATAGAATTAGAAATGAAAAAGGAGAAGTAACAACTGACACTGCAGAAATACAAAAGATCATGAGAGATTACTACAAGCAACTCTATGCCAATAAAATGGACAACCTGGAAGAAATGGACAAATTCTTAGAAATGCACAACCTGCCAAGACTGAATCAGGAAGAAATAGAAAATATGAACAGACCAATCACAAGCACTGAAATTGAAACTGTGATTAAAAATCTTCCAACAAACGAAAGCCCAGGACCAGATGGCTTCACAGGAGAATTCTATCAAACAATTAGAGAAGAGCTAACACCTATCCTTCTCAAACTCTTCCAAAATTTAGCAGAGGGAGGAACACTCCCAAACTCATTCTACGAGGCCACCATCACCCTGATACAAAACCAGACAAGGATGTCACAAAGAAAGAAAACTACAGGCCAATATCACTGATGAACATAGATGCAAAAGTCCTCAACAAAATACTAGCAAACAGAATCCAACAGCACATTAAACGGATCATACACCATGCTCAAGTGGCGTTTATTCCAGGAATGCAAGGATTCTTCAATATATGCAAATCAATCAACGTGATACACCATATTAACAAACTGAAGGAGAAAAACGATATGATCATCTCAATAGATGCAGAGAAAGCTTGTTGACAAAATTCAACACCAATTTATTATAAAAACCCTGCAGAAAGTAGGCATAGAGGAAAATTTCCTCAACATAATAAAGGCCATCTATGACAAACCCACAGCCAACATCGTCCTCAATGGTGAAAAACTGAAAGCATTTCCACTAAGATCAGGAACAAGACAAGGCTGCCCACTCTCACCACTCTTATTCAACATAGTTTTGGAAGTTTTAGCCACAGCAATCAGAGAAGAAAAGGAAATAAAAGGAATCCAAATCGGAAACGAAGAAGTAAAGCTGTCACTGTTTGCAGATGACATGATACTATACATAGAGAATCCTAAAGATGCTACCAGAAGACTACTAGACCTAATCAATGAATTTGGTAAAGTAGCAGGATACAAAATTAATGCACAGAAATCTCTGGCATTCCTATACACTAATGATGAAAAATCTGAAGGTGAAATCAAGAAAACACTCCCATTTACCATTGCAACAAAAAGAATAAAATATCTAGGAATAAACCTACCTAAGGAGACAAAAGACCTGTATGCAGAAAATTATAAGACACTGATGAAAGAAATTAAAGATGATACAAATAGATGGAGAGATATACCATGTTCTTGGATTGGAAGAATCAACATTGTGAAAATGACTCTACTACCCAAAGCAACCTACAGATTCAATGCAATCCCTATCAAACGACCACTGGCCTTTTTCACAGAACGAGAACAAAAAATTTCACAATTTGTATGGAAACACAAAAGACCCCGAATAGCCAAAGCAATCTTGAGAACGAAAAAGGGAGCTGGAGGAATCAGGCTTCCTGACTTCAGACTATACTACAAAGCTACAGTAATCAAGACAGTATGGTACTGGCACAAAAACAGAAAGATAGATCAATGGAACAGGATAGAAAGCCCAGAGATAAACCCACGCATATTATCTTTGATAAAGGAGGCAGGAATGTACAGTGGAGAAAGGACAGCCTCTTCAATAAGTGGTGCTGGGAAAACTGGACACGTACATGTGAAAGAATGAGATTAGACCACTCCCTAACACCATATACAAAAATAAGCTCAAAATGGATTAAAGACCTAAATGTAAGGCCAGAAACTATCAAACTCTTAGAGGAAAACATAGGCAGAACACTCTATGACATAAATCACAGCAAGGTCCTTTTTGACCCACCTCCTAGAGAAATGGAAACAAAAATAAACAAATGGGACCTAATGAAACGTCAAAGCTTTTGCACAGCAAAGGAAACCATAAACAAGACCAAAAGACAACCCTCAGAATGGGAGAAAATATTTGCAAATGAAGCAACTGACAAAGGATTAATCTCAAAAATTTATAAGCAGCTCATGCAGCTCAATAACAAAAAAACAAATAACCCAATCCATAAAATGGGCAGAAGACCTAAATAGACATTTCTCCAAAGAAGATATACAGACTGCCAACAAACACATGAAAGAATGCTCAACATCATTAATCATTAGAGAAATGCAAATCAAAACTACAACGAGATATCATCTCACACCTGTCAGAATGGCCATCATCAAAAAATCTAGAAACAATAAATGCTGGAGAGGGTGTGGAGAAAAGGGAACCCTCTTGCACTGTTGGTGGGAATGTAAATTGATACAGCCACTGTGGAGAACAGTATGGAGGTTCCTTTAAAAGCTACAAATAGAACTACCACATGACCCAGCAATCCCACTACTGGGCATATACCCTGAGAAAACCATAATTCAAAAAGAGTCATGTACCAAAATGTTCATTGCAGTTCTATTTACAATAGCCCAGAGATGGAAACAACCTAAGTGTCCATCATCGGATGAATGGATAAAGAAGATGTGGCACATATATACAATGGAATATTACTCAGCCATAAAAAGAAATGAAATTGAGCTATTTGTAATGAGTCTGTCATACAGAGTGAAGTCTGTCATACAGAGTGAAGTAAGTCAGAAAGAGAAAGACAAATACTGTATGCTAACACATATATATGGAATTTAAGAAAAAAAGACAAATACTGTATGTCAGAAAGAGAAAGACAAATACGGTATGCTAACACATATATATGGAATTTAAGAAAAAAAAATGTCATAAAGAACCTAGGGCTAAGACAGGAATAAAGACACAGACCTTCTGCAGAATGGAGTTGAGGATATGGGGAGGGGGAAGGGTAAGCTGTGACAAAGCGCGAGAGAGGCATGGACATATGTACACTACCAAACGTAAAGTAGATAGCTAGTGGGAAGCAGCCGCATAGCACAGGGAGATCAGCTCGGTGCTTTGTGACCGCCTGGAGGGATGGGATAGGGAGGGTGGGACAGAGGGAGACGCAAGAGGGAAAGAAAAAAAAAACAAAAACAAAAAAACAATACCAGTATCAACACCATAATACCCATCACTGCTAACATTTTGGAATATATGTAGAATATACATATATACACACATATATGTAACTTACTATAAATATATATGCATATATATACAAATATAATGTTATTTTTATATACATAGATATATTTATATGGAATGAGAATAAACTCTCCCAGTTACCTTAACTATGTCTTGAAATCCCTCGTAAACTGTTATGTGATTATTTCAGTAATTAAGACAAGTATAAACTGCTGGCTACCTTTTCTCTTCTTCCAACTTTTTGTTTTTTCTCATTTTTGCGCGTTTTGTCTTATAATTGTTAGTCTTTCACTTTGTTCATTTCACTCAGTGTAGCAAACTCTGCAAGGCTTAACAAACACAAAAACATGGCATCTGCCATCTTAGATGCCTGGAGTGGCACATTCACAGTGCCTTTTTTTTTTTGGCTGTGGTAGGTAATCTGCCTGGCTATACAGAGAAAATGAGAGCAGCCGCACTGTGTACACAGTCTTTCATCCACATTTTCAGTTCCATGCCTCACCAACCTTCCATGTTACTTGATGACTTCAAGACCAGCCTTTCTAGGGCTCCAGGGAGCAAACTGATGGACTGTTCTTTGTTGTTTACTCTTGCAGGGGTTTAGGTGGCTGAGTCTCCATTCTGCATCATATCTTACCCATTCTTTTTTTTTTTAATCTAAAGAGATGTTATATCATTCATTTGGTCTTTTGGACTATTGACTTATTTATTCCTGACATTCTAGTACTGACATTTTATTACATGTATTAGGCTTGTGTTAAACCCAGCATATCTCGCCAGAAATCTAAAGAGCTTCTGGAGTGAGTCTTTGAAGCAAAAATGGCCATAGTTTGCTGTGAAAGCAGTTATTGGGGAAATGTTTCTGAACAGAACAAAGAATTAGGAATATCCTGTTTCTCCTGCAGCAAGTGATATAAATGACGACAATCAATTCCAGCCTTTCCCTCTTACCTGAAGTCTTATCTATTGCTGTCCTCACCAATCCCTGCTTGGTTGCTGACAATGAAAGGATCTACTGTTTTACACACTTGGACTGATCAAGGGCCAGGAGTCACTCTAAGTGCCAGTCTACAAATCTGACCTAAATACAGAGATTATTAGAGTAGTTAACCTTAGGGACCAGATGTTACTTCATCTTAAGGGCACTAGACTCTGAATTCCTTCCTTCCTTTTTTTTTTTTTCTTTTTAACAGTTTCAGCAAAGGCAAGAAGAAAGATGCTGACACAATGATGCCACCACAGCTGTGTTGTATTTCTGATGATGCATTTGATATTCTTTCTATAATATCCTTCTAACTCAGAGAACTATTTACCCTCCCAGGTTCTGTATCTGTGGATTCAACCAAACGCAGATCAAAAATATTCGGAAAAGGGCTTCCCTGGTGGCGCAGTGGTTGAGAGCCTGCCTGCCGATGCAGGGGACACGGGGTCATGCCCCGGTCCGGGAAGATCCCACATGCCGCGGAGCAGCTGGGCCCGTGAGCCATGGCCGCTGGGCCTGCGCGTCCGGAGCCTGTGCTCCGCAACGGGAGAGGCCACAGCAGTGAGGGGCCCGCGTACCGCAAAAAAAAAAAAAAAAAATTCGGAAAAAAAATTCAAAAAAGCAAATGTTGCCACACTGGCAACTATTTACATAGCGTTTGCATTGTGTTTACAACTATTTACATTGTATAAGGTATTGCGAGTATATGTGAGGATGTGTGTAGGTTATATGCAAATACTAAGCCATTTTATATAAGGGACTTGAGCATCCCCAAATTTTGCTATCTGAAGGGGAGGAGGGGAGGGGAGTGGGGGGATGGGTGTGTCCTGGAACCAATCCCCGTGCATACTGAGGGACGACTGTAGTATGTCTCTCCTAGACCTGTTAGGTGCACACACTGGAGTCAAACTGCCTAGGTTTGAATCCTGGCTCTACCACTTATTTGTCCTGTGACTATGGGCAAGATATTCATGCCTCAGTTTCCTCATCTATGAAATGGGGATACAATAGTAGCCAGCTCATAGGGTGACTGTGAGAATAAAATCAAAACAATGCCTCATGCATTATAAGTACTGTATAATTGTCAGCTATGATTATGGCTGTTGTTATTTCAAATGGCAGGATGTCGGGATTGTTACTTTGGTTTTAAAGAAACTCACTGGAGGAAAAACAAAACTGAATGGTCTGGAGTCGCAGCTGTTGATCAAATACAAGATTTGGAGCTGATTCCTTAGCAACCACGCCTCAAATGACATACTCCTTTTTCAAGACCCACCTTGTTCCTTTTCTATATTAATTGTTTTCAATATTCCCAAGGTGAAAGTTCAAGTTTGCCTGATGAAGCCAGTATTGCACATGTGAACAGAGTAAGTCCAGGGGACATCCCTAGATTTCCTTTTTCCTTCTCTTCAGGAAATCCCCTTCCTTATCAGATTCTTTTTCTATAAATAGATGCAATATGTTTGGAAGGCCATGACTAGCTCCAGATTTGGATGTGAAGCTTTTGTGAGAAATGAGAGTCTTTGCCGGGCCTTTTCTGTTGCACTGAACCGTTGCCCAAGGCTGAGGGAAGGCGAGGGGCTGGCAGGTAGGGGGACCTGTATGCAGGACCAGAGGCCAGGGCACGGAGCAGGACTGAAGATGCCCTCCCCTTGACTCCTCTCCCTAAGGAGGATTGTGCTGTGCCGGAGAGAGCCCAGGATCCAGAGTCTGTCAGATCCAAGTTCCAATTTTACTCCGATTCAATTCCTCACGGCTTTATAAACTTTGGTTTCTTCCTCTGTAAAATCAACACTGCTCAGTGTTGTAATGCAGAGCAGATGAGTAAGTGAGCATAAACAAAATTATTTTGCAGATCACAGAACCTCCCGTTCTTCTCTCCTTTTTCTGCTACACACGACTGTCAGTCCAAAAGCACATCTCCCAGATTCCCCATGCAAGGCACGCTCTGTCCAGGCAACACCAGGATGCACGAGGCCCTGGTGATTATCCTGTAGGACGTTCACTTAAAGGATGTGCAGAGGTCAGGTTTTCAGGGCTAACCTAAACGACCGCCAGCAGTGGAATCACGTGTACCTAATCAATTTAACTATTCACTAAGACCTGTCCTGTGCCCTCGGTGCTACAGAGGACATAACGAAGAAAAGAGCTTAAAATTTAGCAGAAGAAACCCAACAACTGGATAAGTAATCTAGAACTAACCCAAGAAATGGACTGTGGACAAAAGTCTGCAGGACTTGTTGAAGTTCAAAGTGGGAGAGATTTAGCTTTGATGTATATTTGCTGCTCCCATACCAGAGTCAAGCATCACCTCATCCCGGCTAAGTGGGGTTTAGGGAGTTACATGCCAATGTGGGTCAGGGTCTGGGGCTTCTCGGCACGTGTACACGTGCTGACTTGTCTTCAGGAGCCAGAATGTTTTCCCAGCCCAGAGCTGTTACAGTCCAAGGTTTTCTCAGCTTCTTGGGAAAAAACCAAAGGGAGCCCGCGAGTGGATACAGCAAGTTCTTTTCAGAACATGTTTTGGCCAGGCTCAGCTGCCTACTGATTTTGAATTTTTGGTGACTTGCTAGAAGCAGTGCCTCAGTCTTCGAGCGTGAAGTCTTTCCCAGAGCACAGATCCTCTTCCTGCCCACCTCCCCTCCCTCTATTTTGTGCAGAGAGGATGGAGACTTGTCCTGGGCATCAGTAAAATACTTGGCACACCTATATGACTTCTCATTCAGAGGACATCAGACTCTCTGAAAATACAACTGAACTCAGCTCAGTGTCCTTCAGTTAAGGTCAGGTTATTTTCTAGGCAGGAACTCTCTAGTTCTAGTTGACTAGCAGCAAATGCTCCTTTATTTCTCCTCTTATGTGAGAACTGGAAGGGAGGCCTTGACAGGCTAACTTCTGCTTTTCTTTACTACTTCGTACTGATCTGACCTACACTAATATCATTTCTCCTTAATTAAGTTGGGTCACCTCCCACATTGGAAAATGCCCAGTTTGTGTCTTACAGAATAAGTAAAGGCAAACAAACCCTCAGAGCTTGGAGGGCACTTTGGATTAAACTCAGATGCCATCCTGACACCCTGAGGCTCAGACTCTTCTATTTCCTGGCTGCGGCTTATCTCACAATGATGGACTGGCCTGTTGGAAGTTTTGGAGAGATGCTGTCAGACCTCAAGCTTGCCCAGGCCACAAACACCAGGGCTGTGTTGAGTGCAAAGCAGTACTTCCCGCTTCTGGCTTCCCTCTGCTATTGCAGTACCTCTGGGACTCTTGAGAAGTTCATACCAATGTTTTTGAGGGGGGCCCAGCTGGTATTTCACATGGGTTTGCAAATAAGTCTTCCCCGTGTTGGCCATTGGGCTCCTTCAGGGGGATGCTGCCCTGGAAGTTGCAGCAAAGCCCCTCAGCCGAGCAGAAGACCTGATACTTGCTTGCTCCATTAGCTGCCACTGAAGCCATGGCCACCACCCAAGGCACTGCTGCACTGGGGGCACTGTGCCTGATGGCGGCGTGTGTCTGCCCAGCCGGGGCCATCATCGTGGGCCTGCCCATGGGGCTGCTGCCCACAGCAGCTGTTGCCCTAGTGCTGGTTCGGGGCTGGGTTCTCCCACCCGCCGTGGGGCAGCCACCACCAGAATCAGGCTACAAAGGCTGATGTGCACGCTGCTTCCCAGGGTTACAGTCTCACTGTGTCCATGACATCCAGAAGTGGCCTCACTGAAGCAGGGACAGACCTTTTCTCCCACTTTCAGGCCAAAGTAGTGCTGCTTTATGTTCCCAAAGTCTTACAGAGAGTTTCGCACGATAACGGCACTTTCAGTTCTTACTGACCTCCTCCTCTCACCCCCTGAGACCTCACAGCTTATTCACTGGGGATGAACCAGAGGGAACATCTAGGTCCCGGCACCAAGTTATTTGCTCCTCCCTTGAGCATGACCTCGAACCCAGCTGGTGAGCGCTTTCCTAGGGGTGCTTCACTCTCCTGGACCATAAATCTATCTCCAACCCTCCTTCCAAATTCCAGCTAGAAGCACAGTTTGTAAACCTATTTTGTTGCAGAGAAGCCTAACAGCGTGATTAATTAATTATTTTTGTTATAAAAAATAAAGGACATAGCATTTCCAGATATTAGAGTTTTCATGTATTTTTTTTTTTTTAGGGGATGAAAATGAGTATCAAATTGTCTAGATGTTTAGATTCCAGCAGACACATTTCAAAGTGATGCGTGTACTTTTCTTTTGAAACAACATTTACAATATGCTGGGAGTTACACCCTTGGCAACCACTGAAACTTACATTGAAAAATTTTGAAAGTTATCTTTAAAACAGGAGAGAAGTGCAGAGTTTTTCAAAATTCTTTCTTTGGAGGGGCAGGTGAGCTGTGAGCAAAACTGTTTGAAGACCTCCACTTTAGAGCATTTTGCAAAGATGCTCTCGACAAGTGACTGACGCCTATGAATTTTATTTCACAGATTGTTTTTTCATTGAAGTATTTTATGTTGTGTTTGTTTAAATTTGTTTTTCACTGGAAACCCTAAAGAACAGCAATTGTGTTAGAGAATTAACGTTAGTTTGGGGCATTCTCCATCCTAAGGGGCTCTCCATCTACTGCTATGAGGTACTGGCCTTAAGCAAGTAGACCTCAGGTTGCCAATCACTAGATGAAGGAACACACCTTGCAGGGAACCATGATAACACTTCTATTTTAAAGCCTCATCTGTTTCCATTCTCTGCTGCCTTCTCCTCCTTCCGCTTTTTTTTTTTTTTTTTTTTTTTTTTTTTGCAGTACGCGGGCCTCTCACTGTTGTGGCCCCTCCCGTTGCGGAGCACAGGCTCCGGTCGCGCAGGCTCAGCAGCCATGGCTCACGGGCCCAGCCGCTCCTCGGCATGTGGGATCTTCCCGGACCGGGGCACGAACCCGTGTCCCCTGCATCAACAGGCGGATTCTCAACCACTGTGCCACCAGGGAAGCCCCTCCTTCTGCTTTTTAATGTGTAAAAAAAAAAAAAAAAGTTGGCGAAACTCGAGATTGGCAAGAAGGATGAGTGGGAAGGAAACATAATTAGTGAGTAATCCTTAGTCTTCTCTGTGAAGTTATTTTTATTGCTCTTCCAACCTTCAAATAACAGTGGGGAGGGAAGAGTTGAGAAGAAATGGGTAACTTGATTATCAAGAGAACCTTTTCCTGATTGGGAAAATAACTGTCCCAGGAAAAACTGGCTCCCAGGGATGCACTTTCCTTGAACATCTTTACACGCTTTTCTGTTGGTTACAGGAGAGGCAGCATTCAGAGGCTGGAAGTGGGAAAGTTCGTTTCCTCCTTGGTGCTGGGAATGAACAGCAGGGTCACATTGAACAGTGAAAACTGGAAATGTAGCCAGAGAGGAACTGAACTGATATCTATGTATTTGTATTTATTTAACTCACGTTCTAAATTACATCCACTCAAATTTGTTGACAAACATTGAGAAATTGTGTTTGTTAGAGATTTATGCTGGTAAGGCTATACACACTGTTTTACATCCACATCTACACACTTACATTCTATGGGAATGTTTACCTTTTGGCTCCTTCTGTTAGATGTTCCGATGATCAGCACTGCAGTCCCAAGAACAGCCCAGATGGTTGTTTCACATTATACAACCAAGCCTTCAAGCACCATCGTTTATCAACCAAAATCGTAGGCACTGTGCCTCAGAGGAAATGATCAAGGTCTCCAAGGCTGCCCTTGTTGACCCCAGGCGCAAGGTGAGGGCAAGTGCTCTGTCATTCTAAACACACAGAGGGGGTGCCTGCAATGGCTGAGCCTTGAGTAAAAGTCTGTCTGCGAGCTCACTGCCCCAGTCTTCCCGGACGCCCATGTCTAGCCTGGGAGCCAGTATTTCTCGTTCCGATGACCCAAATGTGTGTCCTCTGGTAGGTGGGCCAAAGGAAACCTGAAATAACCACGGAGTTTTCATCGAGTCACACGGCACACTCATCTCACAGCTATCGTGGTGCAAATGAGCACTGACACCCCTCCACTGCTGACGCGGAGTTTCACAGTGATTAGACCATCGCCTTGGGGGAAAGGAACATCCGGCAACCGGGCATCACTGTTCCTGCCCTGGGTCAGAAAGTTGTGAATGGAGATTCCACATGGAGACTGGAACTTATTACCCAAAAGCCCCACCTCTGAAGAGCCCAGAGGTACGTACATCAAAGCAGGCCTCTATCTGCTTGTTGTTCTTGGCCAAGTGGGAGGAGGAATGTGGGAGAGCCCAGGACGTTCCCATAGAGAAGCAGGGCCCTGACTCGGTGCGTTGTTCGCAATTGCTTTCTGAGCTAATTCCGCGGCAGCTCTGCTGGCGTGGGCACAAGCGTTCACAGCTGCACGAAGCGTGTTGCAGGGGACATAATAGCTGCTGTGTGTGCTGCAGTACAAACTGTCCCACACAGGCCTGGGCCGGAGAAACAATGCGGCAACAAACAGCCTTCAAAACAATGCATTCATTTCCTGTCTTAACACTGGGCTGAATGAGGCCCAGTAGGCTGGTTCCACCTCACCAAGAGACCTCCACTGACGCCATCATTTCAGAAGCCCGCTGTTCATCAGGAACGAAAGACACATGCAGAGAAGAGAGACGGCAAGCATTTGGGTTTTTTCGGAGCAAGATGTAATTAAAACTTTTTTTTTTTAATGTCCTTATCTGGGCATAAAAAATACAGTGTGGTAAAAATACTGGAGAGGTGTTAGAAGCTATTTCAGTTTTAAGTCTTTCTGATGTTAAATGCTTGTGATTCACTATCTCTGCTAAAAATACTGGCATGAGGCTCCCTGGGCTTCTCTGCTTCTCAACAAGCCAACTGGCTCTGCCATGAGCTCACCTCTCCACCCTACCTGAGTTTCCATCCTCCTGCAGGGGAAAGTCCTATTGGGAGTTGGTTTCAGATAGCTCCCTACTAATGATAATGGTAATAATAATAACAGCCAACAGCTACTAAGCATCTACTAAGTAGCAGACCCAGTTCTAATTCCCTGAATCCTCACTAGAACCCCATGAGGCAGGTTCCATCATTAGTCCCATTTTATAGATGACGAAACTGAGGCATGGAGAGGTTGAGCAACTTGCCCAAGCTCATAACTTTTAAGTCTTTCCAAATACATACCCAGAGTCTCCCGTGAACCCACCTGTGCAGGTAAGTGCCTCACTCCATGTTTGTGATGTAATGCATCCATAGCTCTTGCATGAGACAGGCACATCTTGAGGGGGCATTGAGAGGGCTTCTAGGGTAGGAAGTGTTCTGAGGAGATACAAGAGAGGAATGGGAACAAAGCCTTGTTAGTCTGAGAAGGGAATGCATTTGGAGCGGCAACCCCAACAAGGATGCTTACTTCCACGGCTGCCAATTATTCAAACACGAGGAGACCCTCCGTGGACCTGTTCAGAAAGCCATGACCCACGCACAGAGCGCTCCTGACTGTTGAGGCTGGCTGGGCTGAACTTGTGCATCAAATATGCCTCAAGACTATTCATGGTGTTGGGAGGGTCTCAGAGGGGTCAAATAATGGCAGCGGGAAAGGACAGGGCAGGCTGGGGAACATCACTAAGACAGAAATATACACATGGGACTTAGGAACTGAAAAAGCCTTTAGAGATGGTCCAGCCACCTCCTCATTTTATAATCGAGGGGCCGAGGGGCAGGAGGGTGAAGCCCCAGTGGATACCACTCAGGTGGTTCAAGGCAGAGCCAGGAGTAAAACCAAGGTCTGCTCTCTCTACCTGCAGAAAAGAACAAACCTGTTAGGGAAACGTTGACCGAAACCATCTGCCTTGGCCAGGTACAATAATAACACCTTGCATGAGTTGTCTCACAACAGGAGGTCCCACTAAGGAACATGGTGCGGCCGCTGAAAACTAACCGGGAGAATTCGGGAGGGGCCACAAGGAGAGAGGAGACACCAGCCTGTAATATCGATGTTATGGAAAAACCCGAACAAACTTCTTGGCCAGCCCAATATAGCCTACCAACCTCCCAGAATCCTTTGTGCTGGAATCTGTCTTGGCTGAGCGATGCGTGTACCATCAGGAAGGGCCCTGAGGCAGACTACGGGTTAAGCAAGATGATGGGCCAGAGACAACTGGGAAACTAACCCCATCACCATAAAACCCGAGACTGCGAGCCACGTGGCAGAGCAGTTCTCCTGGGTTCCCTCACCCTCCTACTCTCCACTTGGGCGCCCCTTCCCAGCAAGGTCTCTTGCTTTGTCAGCACGTGTGTCTCCTCGGACAATTCATTTCCGAGTGTTAGACAAAAGCCCACTCTCGGGCCCTGGAAGGGGTCCCCCTTCCTGCAACAAATCCAGTTAGAACCATTTGTTACTTACTGAAGACCAAAGGCTGTGCTAGTTAACTTCTTGGCAGAGATGTTATAGGAGAGAGATAGAAGATGAGATTCCTCCTCTCCCGAGGCTTACAATGTCTCTGGGGATACACATGATACATAAAAGCGAGCACTGGTGGGCTGACCTTGCCTCTTCCCTCGTGAATCCAGCCACAGGTAAGAACAGAGAAGACACGAGTTCAAGGGAGAATCAGGTTAGGGCAGTAGAACCCAGGAAGGGGTCCTAGAAGCGCACCCTGTTCCATACTGAGGTAGACAAAAGGGGTGTCAATTGGTAGAGAGAAAGTAAAAAACATGCAACGTGGAAATAAATACCTCTTGTGCCAAAGGACAAAGGAGCAATGGAGAGTGTGTGTCCACAAGTGGTGAGAAATGATGCCATGAAGTGACACGGGCATTAAAAATGCTCCTGTCACACCATGAGCAGCTGGCCGTCTGAGGAATCTGCCCTGGTTTGATGGCTAAGGAACAAACCAGTTGTACGCAACGCCATGAGATGAGTACATGCGATGTTTCCCAGCACATCGTCACCTTGACAACCAGGAAGCTACCTAACGGTGTCATGAATGATGATGGGGTTTCTCACTGTCATCTAGGTGTGACGCTGGGCTCAGATGATAAGTTGAGCAAGAGAGACTCAGCCCTGATTGGGCTTTTCAGCTTGTGCGTTGGGTCACAAGCGTTCCAGCAGAAAGTTAGCACTTTTTCATCATTCAAAAGTAAGGAGGCCTAGCAATACTCAGAAGCAGTCAACAATCAATATATTTCGTGGATGTCTAAATGACTGAATAAAATCCTGGGCTTGTTCTGCCCTGACACCGACTCAAGTGAAGAAACAGACATCCACGCATCCCTCTTCCTGCTCTGCTGGCTGGGAGCCGGGGCAGCATGTGCCTGCCTTCCTATGTGGTACCCCCCATTTCTAGGCGTGCTGCCTCCCTGTAGAGACTGTGGAAGAAAAATGTCTCCTGCCACATGGCACTGGTATACCAGAGGTGTATTAGTTTCTGGTCGCCGCTGTAACAAATTGTTACACATTCAGTGATGTAAAACAATACAAATGTATTATTTTGAAGTTCTGGAAGCCAGAAGTCCAAAACAACTTTCCCCAGAGGCTAAGTCAAGGTGTCCCTTTTAGAAGCTCTGGGGGAGAACCCATTTCCTTGCCTGTTCGAGTTTCTAGAGACCTCCTGCATACCTTGGCTCATGGCCTCTTCCGCCATCTTCAGAGCCAGCAGTGGAGCGTCTCCAAATTTCTGTCTCCGACCCCTTCTTCTGCCATCACATCCTTCTCTGAGTCTGACTCCCCTGTTCCTCTCTTATGAAGACCCTTACGATTACAATGACTCCACCTGGACAATCCAGGATAAGTTCCCCGTCTTGACATCCTTCCTTTGATCAGCTGCAAAGTCCCTTTTGCCATGTATGGCAACGTATTCACACACTGTGGGCATGAAGGCGTGGATATCTTTGGGGAACCATTGTTCAGTTGACTGCGGCAGGAGTGAATGAACAGCATGTCGCGTGCACATCAGCACCACCTTCTAGAGCCTCTGCTCACCATGTGACCTTGCCCAGTTTGTCTCATGCTGAACAACTTTGCCCTGGACCTTCTATACATTCAAGGACATTTGACTTCACAAGGGGACTTTCTAGAAGCAAGCTGTTTAGCAGCCTGGCCTCAGAGAGAAGGGCAGTGTCTGATGGAGGTAAACAGCACAGGGTATCTCTTTTTCCCAAGCTAATTGTAAGCATCTTAACATTTGCTATTGCCAATAGGCTTACTTGTCTTTTATTAACGAACTTTTCCTCATAGCTACACAATGAGGAGGCCTGTCTGTCTCTCCTGGGCTTATAGATGAGGAAAAGCAAGGCCTGGAGAGGACCAGCTGGGGCCTGGAACTAGAGCTCAGTGCTGCAAAGTCACAGTTACTTGGGTTCTGAGTTTTGGCTTCAGCATTTCACGTCTTTGTCTCTAACTGGAAGAGTGGAACCTCTTGGGTCTTACTTGTTTTAGTTACAGCTTAGAGTTATGACGAGGTCAAAATTCTCTTTCTTCCTCTCTCTGTTGGCACACTTTCTTTTTTTCAGTGCCTGACTTGAAGGTTGCTATAAGAGGAACCTTGATGAACTTGTGACACTAAACTAGCAGGGACATAGCAGCTCTCGGGTGATTTCTCCCCAGCGTGGAAATGATTTACCAAGTCCTTCTGGCTTCCTGATTCAAAACTGGAACTTATTTTCAAAGTTTTAATGACAGCCAGTTCAAAGTTTGTTGCCAAAATAATTTGTACTTAAAAAACAAAAACAAGCCATCTGTTCAAGTTAGAGCAGCACCACAATTATTTTAACCATTGTTTTGATTAGGATAAGTTCAAAAACTAAGATTTTGTACCCTTGTAACAAAATCAAGGTTCAGACAACTATTACTTGGCCATAGAAATGTGGAGTAATTATTTAAAATATGTTGTGAAGTACAAGGACTGAGATGAAGTGGAAGGGACTGCATGGAGATGAAGGACAAGAAAAATGCCGGCATCAAGTATCTACAGATGATCATATGTTCGTATATTGTATATGATTCTTGATTAATGCTAAGTGCGAAGAACTGTACATATGTTATCTTATTTAAGCCTTACCACAATACTAGGAGAGAAGCATCATTTCCAGCCAACAGTCATGGAATCTGGAGGATGGGTACAGCCTGGAAGAAAGGATCCATTAGAAGATTAACAAAACTAAAGTGGTTTCTTTGGTGGAGAAAAAATAAAAGGTATTAGAAGCAAATAAAATATGGAACAAAAAGAAGAAATGACTACATACACAGTGAAATTTTTTAAAGTAGTACAAATGTCAACATATGGAGAATCCCTATCTTATACAAGTTGTTCCAGAAAACAGAAAAAAAGGAAAGGCTGATGTCTTTTTTTTTTTTTTTTTTTTTGGCCACGCTGCGAGGCATGCAGGATCTCAGTTCCCCAACCAGGGGTCGAACCTATGCCCCCTACAGTGGAAGCATGTAGTCCTAACCACTGGACTGTCAGGGAATTCCCTGATGTCATTTTTTTAAAAAAATAAATTTATTTATTTATTTATGGCTGCATTGGGTCTTTGTTGCTGCACCCGGGCTTTCTCTAGTTGTGGAGAGTGGGGTGCCCGCTTCATTGCGGTGCCCGCTCTTCGTTGCGGTGCCCATGCTCTAGGCACACGGGCTTCAGTAGTTGTGGCTCAGGCTCTAGAGCACAGGCTCAGTAGTTGCAGCACATGGGCTTAGTTGCTCCACCGTATGTGGGATCTTCCTGGACTAGGGATCGAACCCGTGTCCCCTGCATTGGTAGGTGGATTCTTTTTTAAATTAATTAATTAATTTATTTATTTTTGGCTGTGTTGGGTCTTCGTTTCTGTGCGAGGGCTTTCTCTAGTTGTGGCAAGTGGGGGCCACTCTTCATCGTGGTGTGCAGGCCTCTCACTATCGCGGCCTCTCTTGTTGCGGAGCACAGGCTCCAGATGCACAGGCTCAGTAGTTGCGGCTCACGGGCCCAGTTGCTCCGTGGCATGTGGGATCTTCCCAGACCAGGGCTCGAACCCGTATCCCCTGCATTGGCAGGCAGATTCTCAACCACTGCGCTACCAGGGAAGCCCATAGGTGGATTCTTAACCACTGCACCACCAGGGAAATCCCACCTGATGTCATTTTTGAGGCTAGAATAATCCTGATTCCAAAACCAAATAAGGATAACAGAAGAAAAGAAAATTATAGGACCATTTCTTCTTTGAATGTATTGTAGATGCACAAAAATAGTAGCTAATGAAATGCAGTTGTATGATTACCCAGAGGTCAGTGGGCAGGGCTGAAAATTCCAACCCTCTGATCACTGTTCTTTGAGGCCATCTAGGGTTCCCACTCCAAGTCACCTCATTAACACAAACCCAGGTGTGATCCAGAGGCTTGTTATGGATAACAAAAGACACTTTGGAAATTCCAAGGGTTTTAGGAGCTCTGAGCCAGGAACCAGTGGGAAAAAACAAATAGATTTCCTATACCACACCATCCTTTCTTATACTCATCTAATTGTAATCCATAAGTCTGCAGACACACTTTCTAGTGTCCATGAACTTAGTCCTGTATCTTGAGTACTGACTCAGGAGTCCAATAGCACTGCTTCAATTTTTGGCTTTGAATAAAGCTGTGTGACCCTGGGTAAGTGATTTAATCTCTCTGATCCTCACTTCCTTATCTCTAAAATGGAGATGCCAATTCCTACCTCTGAGTTTTGTGCTAAATATTACACTGAGTTATTCTCAAGTTTTGGCATAGTGCATGATCCACAGTAGTTTCAGCCAAATCTTTCATGAAATGTCAACACACCCAATGCCTGGGCTTGAAGCTTGCACGAGATGCTTTGTTATGCTCATGACACGTCTCTTTTGAATACAACTATACGGATTTGTGCAAGTACCCAGTAGCTGTGTAGTAGAAGTCATTTTCTCAGGCTATTGATGAATATTCTTCACATGGCAGAACCAAAATCCTTACTAAAGAGAAGACAAATTACGTTGATTTCTTTTTCCAGTCAACCAATTCTGTCATTCAATATTAGATTAGATAAATCAGAGCAGTTTTCATTGTAAAATCCTGTAGGTTAGTACTGAGTAATCTGTTGTTTT
Source organism: Phocoena phocoena (assembly GCF_963924675.1). Taxonomy (NCBI): domain Eukaryota; kingdom Metazoa; phylum Chordata; class Mammalia; order Artiodactyla; family Phocoenidae; genus Phocoena; species Phocoena phocoena. The sequence continues at coordinate 166,811,155 of NC_089220.1, forward strand.
TAAAATTGATTTGATGAGTATTGTTTCTAGTATAATGTATGTAACATATATATGTAATTGTTCACCTAGTTACATTCATTGTGTTTTAAGGGCCCTTATCCTGAATCACTTTCTTGGCCAAATTATTATGAAACTTTTTTCATATAAAAATGGAACTACCAAAATTTCAGTATGAATTTACATCTATAGGGCATTTGCCAAGCAAAAACCATTCTACTGTTTTTTATATTTCAAACTTAAGCACCTTAATAGAAATAAAGCTGCTCTTTCAGAGTCTTCTAATTTATTCCAAATACTCTCAGTGGGAAGACGTGTATTTCTATCTTTGTAATCAAGATGTGCTACTGCCTGGTGTTCTTTTCATCATCTCGTATTTTCCCACGTGGCTAGGTAGTATTTTGTAATCTTTAAAAATCTGTGCAAGCAGGCTTGTTTTCAATTATGCATCACGACCAGTGGATGATCAACTCCTTCACTAACCTAATTAGTAGGGAAATGTGCAGGGCACATCACTTTTCTGTGGCAGATTTCATCTGCAGGTTTCTGAAGATGGCCACAGCAATATATATGCCATTCTACTCGACCATCTTACAATATGATGATTATGCTAATCTACCACTGAGTGGTGGCAGTCTATGTTCCTTCCCCTTGAACTCAGACAAATCCCTGTATCTGCTCTGACTCACAGAACATGGTGGAAGTGAGTCTGTCAGATAAGAGGCGATGTGGCTTCCACCTGCTTCTCTCTGTCTCTGTCTGCACTTGCCTTGGGAACCCAGCGGCCATGTTGTGAGGAAGCCCAAACCACATGGAGAAACCACACAGAAGAATTTCAGCCTCAGCTAAGGTTCAGGCTAACAGCCAACATCATCCGCTAGACAGGCCTTCAGATCAGAGCTACCCATAGAACGTTCTGCAATTATGGAAATCTTCTGTTTGTGCTAATATGGTAACTTACTACCACATGAGGCTACTGAGCAATTGTAATGTAGCTAGTGTGAATGAAAAAGTGAATTTTAAATTTCATTTAACTTTATTTCATTTAAATTTAAATAACTGCATGTGGCTAATGCCTGCCACACTAGACAGTTTAGCCCTCAGCCTCTGAATCTTCCTGCAGAAGCAACAAACATCACGGAGCTGAAACAAGCCATCCCCACTGTGCTCTCTCCATATTCCTAACTCTTGGAAGCATGCGAGATAATAAAAGAATTATTGTTGGTTTAAGCCACTCAGTATCGGGGTGATTTGTTACACAGCGGTCAACAATGAAGACATTCTACTATTCTGTTTGATTTTTTTTGTTCTCTACAGCGAATAAAGACGCGCAAGCCTCTTCCATCTTTTAAAAGGCCTCTAGCTATGGTTTTGTGTCTCTTCTCTTCACAGCCAGATTTCTTGAACAAATCATCTAAACTTTACCATCCTTACACACAGCTTATTCACTAGTCAACACCCACCAGGATCTGGATACGGACGAGGTCACAGTAACATTGGTTCAGGCTTATGCCTATCACTTGGAAATTGCAGGACTTCAGAAACCACACCCTGTCTCCGTGTTCTCCCCTACCTATTTCTGAGCAAAGCTCACCCTGGCAGAAAAAGCCACCCTTTTGTGGATGAGAAATTGCAAAAACATAACCTTTTCTGGTGGCCTAGAAAAAGAAACCCCTTTAAGAAAAGGACACGCCTACCTGAAGGCTGATGCAGTCCATGGCTTGACAAGTGGCATGTGGGCTGGATTTCAGCTCCTCCTTGCTCCCCTCCGCTAGGCATCCTTGCCGAGGGTACCAGCAGCATGGACGGTACGACCCATGCAGTAGCTGTGTGTCCGGGATGCTCAGAGCTTTCTCACACGTGGCCATCAACATTCCTCCCATGGGCTGCTCTGGTCCCCTGTGGAAGCCTGTGGCCTGTGAAGTCTCTGGAGGGGGCATCTTGTGAAGCGCCCTGAATGTGGACACCCTTCCCAGCCCAAGAACTCCCCTAACTGCAGAATCCTTGGGATCCTCCAACGGAGCTGCTTTCCCAGGACTTCTCCCACTCTAAAGCTGCAGCAGGATCCCCAGTGAGATGTGGAGACCAGCCTGGCGGCTCCACTGTGTGGCATGATGGCTACTAGGAAAACAGCTCTTTCTGCTGACATCTTTGCCTATTTTTCTCCACAGGGTTCAGAACCACTCATGGGGTACAGCTGGGGCCATGGAGCCTCACGGCCCTCTCCACATGCATCCACTTTCCTTACTCCGCACACTTCCCAGCATCAAATCCCAGATGTCCCTCCATGATCCTCTTTTCCCTTCGTGAAACTCGCCGGCCCAGTGGTCCTCAGACGTCATCAGGGCACCCAAAGGAACTTTACGATGGTAAACTAAGTAAAACTCCCAAATGCTATTTTTTGCCCAAATTAGCCAGACATCTGGGTCGAGAGTGTGGTTTAGGGTTTCAGTTTCCTAGAACACAGTAACTCTGTTACAGAAGTGGGGAAATAGTTCCACGACAGCAGGTCTTTCGAAGTGGGATGGGTTACCTTCTGTCTCCATTGGGAAAATCCAAGTTCACCGCACAGGAGGCTGAGGAAGTGGCTGCTTGTGCTCTGCAAGGCTATTTTCAGTCTCCGGAGGCCTGAGACATGGCAAAACAAGTGACATCCAAAGACATCCAAAGGTTAAACAAGGCACATCAGGATCTGACCTTCACACAGTTCACCGTGGGGGCAGTACGTGGTTCAATATGGGATATATTCCAGTCCAATAAGAAAGGGCCAGTTTGTACTGAGGGATTCTGATTTGTTTGAAAGATCCCAAAGTACTACTGAGTATGTTGATTATAACTGAATCCAAATTTTTCCAGGGACACATGCCACACTTTTTTTCCCCCCTATTAATCAGCTTTGGAACACTAAATTAATAAATGCACTGGTTGTTAACCAGATGATAAGCTTTTACATTTTTGGTCTAGGTTGAATAAACTCAGTGATACTAAAAAGATTAGAGTGTTCAAGAGAAAAGGAAATACTATTCTTCCCAAGATGATATTCTTGGATATCACTGTCAAAATATGGTCTGACAGGAAAACATTTCAGGAATGATTAAACTTCTTGTGTGTTTAATGAATTTTTCTTTTTCAGCATTAACTCTCACAAATCCTTCTCAAAATCTTGTGAAGTAGATCAACTTCCTTTCTAATTTGAATAAACCTACAGTCCTCAAAAATGATACTGATGTTTACTAAGATTCAACATTTAAAAGAAAATCTTTCAATAATACATACATTATGGCTAATTTTATATTTAAAATCAAATGTCCTTGGATTTTTCTAGGTCCTCTGATATAAATGTGGCATAGTGGAAAATTATATTTAGAAGATTAATTTTGATAGTTCAAGAAACTGGCCAGTTAGACCAAATTATCAACCTATAACTTGGATACAGATTTGTCTGTGGAACAAAGCCAGAAGGAATTCCCTTTGCTGGTTTGCCCCTTGGGATAGCTGGGTGTGGTTTATTTTCTTCTCTGACTGGAACAAAGATATGCAGGAAAATCTTCTTTTACAACTAAAATTCCTTGTTTTTACAAACAAGCTTAAGGAGAAAAAAAAAAAAAAGCAGCGGATCAAGCCTGGCTTAATCGTTTGCTTATACTGGTGCATATACTGGATTTTTTCCAGATTAACAAAACTAAAGCCACAGGGAAGACGTATGCAGTCGTATATTTAAGCTACTGGCTCACACACAGTATAATGGCTGAAAGTATATAAAAATATGAAGGCGGAAGAAAAACAGTAAGCAGTTATGAGACATAACAAGTTTTCTTATTCTTTATTAGTTTAAAGGAAGCTGGAACCCGATAACAATACACCACATACGGTTCAGAACCAAACAAAGGCTGCTTAGTTATTTATTTTGCATTTGCTCCTTTTAGGAAGTGAGAAAAAACAGCTCTATTGGCACTCAAGTTTACTTTCTATTAAAATCCCCATAAATTAGAAAACCTCTCATAAAACAGTGGAAATGGAAAAAAAATGTTATTCAGAAAAATCTTTCTTAAGTATCCTAGTTTTCTATAGCGCGTTGGGTCGTGTGATCAGTCTCATAAGGCCACTGAAAAACATAATTCAACCTCTGTATTCTTCTTTAGGATAATACATAATAGTGTCTTGCCCTCGGATGGAAATACATGAAAAATTTATACTTGCTCAGTTTTGAGCACTGAAAACACTTCTCCCTCCACCCCCGATTTGCTGTTTCTCATGTCCAGCATGAATAAAAGGATGCCGCTTAGAAACCAGGGCCTTGCTGCCATTGTATTTTTTCTAATTAAAATTCAGAGTATTAAACACAGTTGAGTACATCCAAGCATACATGACATACCGTTATCACATACCGGAAGCTCCAATCAAGAGCCCTGGGCGAAGCCCATTTCATAACATCATTAAGATTCATTGTACGCTGCTGTTCAGAAAGACTTTGTCAAAGCAGATAATAATGGCCTGTCAGAAGTGCGCAAACAGAAATTTATATTAAATTGTCCTTTCCCTCCTTTATTAGGATGGGAATCTACTTGCAGTTCCAGTACATGGGCTCAGAGGTTCAATAAAAAGGCTTCCAGGTTTTAAGATTGCAAAATATTACCAAAGTAAAGTATTTAAAAAAAAAAAAAGTTAAGTGAAAAATATTTGAGTAACTAGGTGGCGGTATAGTAATCAAGCATAACGACTTTATCAGAACAAAAGAAGGTGTATCTCAGGGGTGTGAAGGCAGTTTGAGTCTCAAGGCAGAGTGTTTAATTTGGAACAAGTCAAATAAAAGAATTGCTTTCTTTTCCTTGAGAACCTTTGGGACTCTTCATGTTATGTTATAATCTCAGAAAAGAAAGCTTGCTCATTAAAATTTTTTTTTTTCCTTTTAAATCCTGCTGAGTGAACATGCCTGGGAGACAAACTTTACATGCTGGCTTCCTGAGTGTAGTCGTAAGTAGGATGTTATCTGTAGATTCGATGGTGAAAATTACTTCTTTAGACTCGATACTTTTCTTTGCCGTGTTCATTGATCACACATATGTGCTGAAACAATAAAGGATTTAAATGCATCAGCCTCTTAACAAAATATAGTAAGTCCCCTACATATGAACGAGTTCCATTCCGAGTGCATGCGTAAGTCCAATTTGTCCGTAAGTCCAACAAAGTTAGCCTAGGTACCCAACTAACACAATCGGCTATATAGTATTGTACTGTGATAGGTTTATAATATGTTTGCATCTTGACTCTCCTTTGACCCTTTTTGGGTAGCAAGTATTAATTCTCCTTTGACCCTTTTTGGGTAGCAAGAAATGTGTCAGAAATATTTTGATGGCAAGCAACAGAAATGGTGTTGGGTGAACATAAGCGAAAGGGGGGGTGTTATCAGTAGGGTACTGGGGTAGCTCGCAAAGGTAGAGGAAGAGCAGAGCAATGAAGCAACTGGAAGGCAGGAACTGGGGTAGCTCCAGACCTCAGCCCACGGCTTAAGTCCAAAATCCTTCGGTCTCTGTGGCGTTTGGTTTAGGTTTCTAAATCCTAGGAGAGAGACACGGACTGGTCCATTTTGGGTAAGATGTTTACCTCCAGATCATTCAGCAACGATAGGGTCATACACTTGGGGGTCCATGTCTACAAGTTAAAATGATTTCTCCCAAAGGGGGAATAGTTATGAGCTACATGCTACTGTAATTGGAAACTTCTAGATTTCAAGCACTGACACTAAACAGTTTATTGAATACTGCCTGTTAGTATGGTTGAGAGGAGACACAGTCGATGACGATGGAGAAAAATCAGTAACAAGCTATCTTTCTGCTTTTAACTTCCTTCTTTCCTTCATACAAAATAGAGACAATCATAATTGCTTCCAACAACCTAATACCTACCTTGCTGGGCAGTGGTGGAAATTCACTGGGATTACGAATGCCAAGTGCCCAGAATATTCCCGACACAGAAGACACTCATTAAATGGCAGCCATCATTACGGCTATCTCAAAAATTTGTTAAATTGATGTCATTGTTAAGTTCTTGTGAAAAGGGGGCTGGGGATTTGCATGCAAGACTTACATTCAGATCTCTGAAGTATTCATTGTAATCTAAGGCATAACCCACCACAAATAAGTTTGGGATCTCAAATCCAGCATCTGAGCAGAGAGAGGGAGGAAAAAATAAAAGGAACACAATTTAAATAACATAAGTATAAAGCCACCATATGCCACTGTTGGCACTTAACCTATGACGACCTTCCATTAGGCAGAAGTAAGTGAGAAAAGTGACAGACAATGCATAGGATGAGCCCAGTAGGACCTGGACCAGAGTGACTCTACTCAGGGAGACAGGACGACCAGCAAACAGACAGTGAAAAATGACTGCACTTCCGGTAGACAGAGCTGAGCAAGGGCTCAGGCAGCCCCGTGGATATCAAGAAGTGTGCATGCGTCAGGCATGCAGCCCTGCTGTTCCAAAGCAAGCAGTATCCAATGACATCATGCCAAAGGAAACACTGCAAAGCATGAAGTGCAGTTCAAAGGTATTGGAAGGTATTCCAATGCTGTAATACATGAATAGGGGCACAGGCTGTTGCAATAGGAAGCCATCCTCCCATGGCACTCAGCGGCCTCGGCTGGATAAAGGGCTGGAAAGCAAAACCCGGGAGACAAGATGAGAGGAAAAGGGACTGTTCAGCCTGAGGAAGACAATGCTAAGGGTTACTCTAATGTTAGTCTTTGAGTCCATAATGCACATGATAGTAATTAGCTTTCTGTCTCCACTGAGGGCAGGATGGGAGTAAATGGATTTAAATGCAGTAGGAGATACTTAGGTTAAGCAAAGGATGAATATATTGAAAGAAAGATCATTTTTATTGAAAAGAATTCTTAAGGAACATACAATAGCTCTTCTTCTTTAGGTCTTGAAACTACAGCCCAATGATTTTTCAAATTCTTTCCAGTATTGGGGAATCTTATGTTTATTACGGTATTGCAAACGAGAGATGTACTTGCTTACTTTTATGAAACAGTGCTTTGGCATAGCCAGTGGACTTACAGCCCAGAGAAATGTCTCCATCATTGACCATTCACCATCATTCTGGTCCTTCTGACCAAGGATGCTTCCACATGGAGAAACCAACTGGTTCTTGCTCGCAGAAAGTGCTAGAGGTGAGGGACTTATTTTTCTAAGGATTCCATTATGTGTCACTGTTAGGAAGCCTATTTGATCCCTCCAAACTGTAGGTTTCTTGAGAAAAAATAATCAAAAAGAAGCAGAGCAGAAGAAAAGATGTCAGAGGATATAAAAGGTGTCATTGAGCATAAAGGAAAAAGTCAATTACGAGAAAGGACCAAAAAGTACAAAGCCTCAGAAATCCGGGAAGAAAGAGAGCACAGAGATTCTGAACTAGCTAAAAGCATACTAGCAAATCCCAGGAACTCCTGGTTGTAAGGATGATGATGACTTTACAGCGTGCAATGCAATCCTTAAAACAGGCGTGGCAACTCAGACTGAGAAAAGTCAATTCAGAAGGCCAAACCTTCTGAGTAAAAGAACGTTGCGGCTTCCCTGGTGGCTCAGTGGTTAGGAATCCGCCTGTCAATGCAGGGGACACGATTGCAAGCCCTGGTCCAGGAAGATCCCACGTGCCGCGGAGCAACTAAGCCCATGTGCCGCAACTACTGAGCCTGCGATCTAGAGCCCACGAGCCACAACTACTGAGCCCACATGCTGCAACTACTGAAGCCCGCGTGCCTAGAGCCTGTGCTCCACAACAAGAGAAGCCACCGTGATGAGAAGCCTGCACACAGCAACGAAGAGTAGACCCCGCTCACCACAACTAGAGAAAGCCGGCACAGCAACGAAGACCCAACGCAGCCATAAAGAAAAAAAAAGAACTTTGGATCAGGGACTTCCCTGGTGGCGCAGTGGTTAAAAATCTGCCTGCCAATGCAGGGGACACAGGTTCGAGCCCTGGTCTGGGAAGATCCCACATGCCACAGAGCAACTAAGTCTGTGCGCCACAACCACTGAGCCTGTGCTCTAGAGCCCACAAGCCACAACTACTGAAGCCCGTGTCCCTAGAGCCCATGCTCCACAACAAGAGAAGCCACCACAATGAGAAGCCCGCACACTGCAATGAAGACTAGCCCCCGCTCGCTGCAACTAGAGAAACCCCATGTGCAGCAACAAAGACCCAACGCAGCCAGAAATAAATAAATAAAAATTAATTAAAAAAAAAAAAAAAAAGAAGAACACTGGATCAGTAGGACAGGAGAACAGCCAGGAATCAGGGTGACCTACCTCTAGCTGGTAAATGGCTGCAGTTCCTACCCTTATATTTGCAGGGCAAGAGTAAAAGCCATGATTGCAACCAGACTGCCTGGGTTCAATACTGACTCTACACTTACAGCTTTGTGACCTTGGCAAACTCTTTAACATGGTTGTGTTCAATTTCCTCATCTGTAAAATGGGCATAGCAATAGCACTTACTTTAGAGGAAGTTGCAAGGATTAAATGTGTTAATCTCTGTGTAGCCCTTAGAACAGAGTCAGGCACATCATAATCTCTTACTATGTCTGTGAGAATCTTTCTGTTTTGTAAATAAATTCATTTGCATCTTTTTTTTTTAGATTCCACATATAAGCGATGTCATATGGTGTTTGTCTTTGTCTGGCTTACTTCACTCAGTATGATGAGCTCTACGTCCATCATGTTGCTGCAAATGGCATTATTTCATTCTTTTTTATGGCTGAGTAATATTCCATTGTACGTATGTACCACATCTTCTTTATCCATTCATCTGTCGATGGACATTTAGGTTGCTTCCATGTCTTGGCTGTTGTAAATAGTGCTGCAGGTATATTTTCAAATTATTGAAATATTTTGAAATTATTTCAAAATATTTTCAAATTATAGTTTTCTCTGGATGTATGCCCAAGAGCGGGATTGCAGGATCATATGGTAACTCAAACTCACAGACATAGAAAACAAACTTATAGTTACCAAAAGGGAAAGGGGAGGGGAGAAATGAATTAGGAGGTTGGGATTAACAGATACACACTACTATATATAAAAGAGAGACCCAACAAGGACCTACTGTATAGCACAGGGAACTATACTCAATACTTCATAATAACCCCTATAAGGAAAAAGAATCTAAAAAAGAATACACACACACACACACACACACACACACATATATGTATAACTGAATCACTGTGCTGTACACCTGAAACTAAGACATTGTAAATCAACTATACTTCAATTTTTAAAAATTAAAAAAATAAATCTCTTACTACTGTTAGCTGCTGTTATTTTATTAATGCTGCTGCTGTGACTGACACAAGACATCTGTAACTAGTTGGATATGTCTGAAGTGCATGTCTTTCAACTTCAGTTGAAATCTTCTCTATACAGTATCTTACGTTATTTCCTTAGAAGATTTCTGTTTATTAACCTTGTTGGACCTTAACTATATCCAGATTACATTCCCCAAGCCAATATCTGGACAGGGACATGCTATTGGGTCTATCTGGCCAGAACCGACATTGTCTAGATTTAATACACCCCGCCTAGGAATGAAACTTGTTTTTAGAATAAAGAATCGCTGGTTTGGTGTCACTGGCACATCACCCATCCATAGTGTGCTTCTCGTGCTTCTGTTTGTTCAGCTTGCTGATGAGAACTGCAGCCAAATTATCCCAGAGGCTTGAGTGCAAATGTAAGTCATAAAACTCAAGCTGAAGTCTGCCTATGCAAGTGAAAAAAATATCGCCTCTAGTGTTAGAATAATAAATAATCAAGCAGCTTGTTTATCCTCTCTGGCATTAGAACTATTCGTATCCTGGGGAGGAGGGAGGAAAGTGCCTTAGATGAGCAAAGTCCTTCGGAACATGTGTCTGAACTCAAGTGTGAAGATGGTATCTAGAGATATTTGCTCTGTTAAGTCTCTGTGTTATTATACTTGTGTTTGCAGGTGGTGGAGCGGTGTCTCCTATTTCCTCTTCTGCGCTAAAATTCAGGCTTGCTGAAGGTCAGCGCTGTGCGTTGTCCGCTCACAGCTCCTGGAGACAGTAGAACACCTCTCAACCTTCCCAGTGCCTCTCTGTGTCCAACTGGTGAGGACAGAGGCCAAGGCAGGAACCCTGTGCATCCAAGTCAGCCCAGGAGGGGGTCACGTCTCCCTCTACCCCCTGAAACCAATTTAACTGAGTTCTTAGGAGTGAAGGTACTATGGAAAACCTAAAAATAAAAACTGTGTACACAACACAGTTCCTGGGAAAGATGCAAATTAGAAAATGAAAACCTTCGGTTGTAGAGGGTTCTATTGCTGGGGAGACCACAGACCATTTATGGGACCATCAAATCTTTATAGCTTCCGTTTCACAAGAATGCCAACAACGAGGAAACCAAAGATTCTGAAATACAAAACACCACCAGCAGCCAACAAAAACCCAAAAAACACTTACAGTCAGGTCTAAAGCCATCACTTCTAGGTGTTCTCTTCACCAACAAACTACCATTAAAAGAGAAAAAAAAAAAAGCTTTAGTGATCCAGATGAAATATTTGTCAATTGCAAATAGAACTGAACATCATTACAATATATATTTGAAACGTGCATTTTTTTCCCTCGGGTACATGGGGCATTAGCACAGCCCTCGAATTCCCTCCTGCGGCACCTCATCAGTGAGATTCTGGATAAAAGGAAGGGAGAGGGGCGCAGGCACTGGGGCTCTGCCAGCTGCTCCTGGAAACAACTAACAGAGGGCATCGGAAAGAGGGGCTCAGAGGCACAGCAAAGCATGTCCTCTTCCCTTTCCTCTCTCTCAGGCTAGCGGTCAAATGGGCTGTTTGTTCAGTATGGTCAAACCACAACACTCCAGGGCAAAGGGTCAGTGGTTTGGAATTGACTGCACTCATTGGAAACAGCTTCCTGTGTTAGCATCCCTCTCGTGCTGGTCTGGAAAGACAGAAACAGCGATGATGTGAACGTGGCACTCACCTGGCTACCTTAATCCTGTTGGGCTTGTATTTCTCTATGCTACCGAGCAATGCTTTCATGGTCCTCCCGGTTCCGACAACATCCTTTGCAAAGAGGACAGACAAATTCAACCAAATGCCTTTGGGCTGCATTAAAAGGCATTTCATCCAGACAGATGATTCTAGTCCTTATTAATAATGCATCATAATTAGAACTGCCATCAAATTAGAGTAAAAGTAGGAGGCAGAGCCGGTTATATTTTTTAGACAGGTGCTTCTTTCTGGAAGCTGGGTTTGGCGGGGGGATATATTGGTGACTATTTCCTCCTAGAATCCTTGAGCTGTGTTGAAAGGCTAAGTTCAGCCTCTGGAAAGCACGTGGGGCTCTTTATTGAGTCCCTTTGGATTCGTGCAGGCGCATTCAAGGACTAAATTTGGCCCTGAGGTTATGTCACACAACACAGGACGCATGAATTTTCATGGACTTGGGATGTACATCTGAATACGCCGAATGGATAAACGCCTCCCCCCTTGCTCTCCTCACTTAATAGGAGATTCTATGGCTGGGAAGTGAGATGTGTCTGGACAGCAGCTGGTGACAGCCTGTGAGTTCTGAGGGTGCGAGGCTGCCGTGAGCGGAGGCTCATCCCCGCTGATGAGCCGCTGCATAATTAGGAGTAGAATGGCAGCCGGAATGGATTGTCCGTGGGGCAGAAATCAGCTGTCAGGAGCTGATTATCAAAACAACGGGTCTGAATTTAGCCAGGGATGGGCAATGCGTTTGGCTAGAGGGTCTACTTCATGGGTTACATCTGAGGCAGAACTGCAGATACATGTGGCACACTCAGGCAATTGTAACCAAAGCTTGAAAACAGCTTCCCTGAATTTTTGCCAGCTGATAAGACAGGCCTGCTGGGCTCCAGGACCCGTTCTTTCTTTCTTCTTTTTATTTTTTAAACAGAAAAACAAATTAAATTAAATTATAGATTTCCCCTGGATAGCAAATTTTTAGATTAATTCTATTTACGATTTGGATGCCAAAGGGAGAATTATTCCAAGTCATTAGAGGACATTAGCAAGAACACTGAATTAAGGGTGAAGAGAATTCTAACCTTGGTTTTACTATTAAAAAATTTTGGTTCTGTGGGCTCATTTTCTCTTCTGTGAAAATGTCTGATTCACAAATAGGTATAAGAACCAGTTTAGACATGGGTGGCATTAGATATAAAACTGGATAAAGTACCATGCAACTCTTATTGCAAAGCTTCCATTCTCAGTTATTTCAAGCCAGTGATTCCAGTTGATTCCTATTCTGTAAATTTGAAGAACCCTCAACACAGTGGGAATTCAATAAATCCTTGGCCAGTCTGATAACAGGTTCTATATTTCGAAACTCACCACTGGATTCTTTCAGCTTCCAAGTATGGATAAAGAAAAGTCAGCTTACCTCGACAATGAGGACATTCTGAAATAAAAAAACAAGGCAACACAAAAAACACAGCTATTTAGAATATGAGGCAAATCTGGCTCGTAAGATAAACACACAGTTTGCTGAGAGTTAGAATTTCACAATCAGCTTAGCTGGTCCTCTGCCGTCCATCTAACCCAAATGTTTGGAGGTAATCTAGGCTTCCAGATTCTTTTTTTTTTTTTTTTTTTTTTTTTTTTTTTTTTTTTTTTGCGGTACGCGGGCCTCTCACTGTTGTGGCCTCTCCCGTTGCGGAGCACAGGCTCTAGACGCGCAGGCTCAGCGGCCATGGCTCACGGGCCCAGCTGCTCCGCGGCATGTGGGAATCTTCCCAGACCGAGGCACGAACCCGTGTTCCCTGCATCGGCAGGCAAACTCTCAACCACTGCGCCACCAGGGAAGCCCCCAGATTCATTTTAACAGTCTTTCTGGAATTACTGAGTGCTGCAATATTGGTGTCTGTACAGGTACAGTCTTTTTATTCATTAAATCCATTAAATAATCTTAATTTTATCATTAAAATATAAGATTATTTTGTCATTTTTAAAATAGGTCATGCCCACGGTATCCCCCGCGGATCACACTGACAGAGAAGTCCCCTTGGTATCCTTAACGCATTTGCTATATTCTTAACCATCAACCCATCACAACTAGTTAGGGTGTGCATTTTTAGTTTGATTGAGGCTTATCAACGATGCCTATTAACCAACCGGAATACTGGGAGAATACTTGGTTAATTTAATGTCCTAGTTCACAATTTCTTTTTGTTTCAATCTTATAATGAAAACGCTGTTTAAACTGTTAGTCTGCATTCTTGCCTAATTAAATAAAGTGCACTGCACGTAATTAAATCTGTTTTTTTGAAAGCTCAGAGCCTTGCAAAACAAGAGTCATCCTTGAAGTGTATAGTGGTGGCTGGGAAGTGGGATTTGTATAGGCACAAATCCAGAGATATAGTGTCAAAATTAATTAAATACATTTAAAAAATCAAGGTAATGCATACACATGATGAAAATCAAATAGAAAAGTCTAAAGATTTTCTAGATGTTGATGCGTTTCTAACTGTTAACAGTATTTAAAAATGCTTACGTATTTTATATTAAAGTTATCATGACATTGTACATTACGCATGGCCTAAGTATTAGCACCTCTAACAAAAATGGCAATAATTTATTTCTTTTTTCATTTTTTCCATTTGATCGAGATATAATTGACATACTCCACTATGTTAGTTTAAGGTGTACAGCACGGTGGTTTGACTTAGATATACTGTGAAATGATTACTGCAACAAATTTAGTCAGCAGCCATCCTCTCACGTAGATACGATACAAACAAAAAGCAAAAGAAGCAAAACCATCTTTTCTTTGTGATGAGGAGTCTTAGGGTTTACTCTTTTAATAACTTTTACATATATCGCTCAGTAGTGTTAACTAGAGTTACCATGCTGTATGCTACATCTCTAGACTTATCTGACTTACAGCTGGAAGTTCGTGCTTTTTGACCGGCTTCCCCGGGCCCACACCCTGCCTCTGGTAACCACAGATCTGACCTTTCTTCCTGTGAGTTTGGCTTCTGTTTTGTTTTATTTTGTTTTAGATTCCACACATAGGTAAGATGACACAGTATTTGTTTTTCTCTGTCCAACCTATTTCACTTAGTGTAACGTCTTCAAGGTCCATCCATGTTGTTGAAAACGGCAGGATTTCCTTCGTTTTTTTTTTAATGGCTTAGTAACATTCCACTGTATATGTATACCACACTTCTTTATTCGACAATAATTTCTTTTTTAAAAATCAATTATTTATTATTATTATTTTAAAATTATTTATTTTTGGCTGCATGGGGTCTTCGTTGCTGCGCGCGGGCTTTCTCTAGTTGTGGCAAGCAGGGGCTACTCTTCATTGCCGTGCGCGGGCCTCTCATTGTGGTGGCTTCTCTTGTTGCGGAGCACGGGCTCTAGGTGCACGGGCTTCAGTAGTTGTGGCACGTGGACTCATGTAGTGTGGCTCGTGGGCTCTAGAGCGCAGGCTCAGTAGTTGTGGCGTATGGGCTTAGTTGCTCCACAGCATGGGGGATCTTCCCAGACTAGGGCTCGAACCCGTGTCCCCTGCATTGGCAGGTGGATTCTTAACCACTGCACCACCAGGGAAGCCCCTCGACAATAATTTCTTAATATCATATAAACCTAGTACATATTTAAATTTTCCCAGTTGTCCTTCAGATGGCTTTTGTTGTAGTCGGTTTGTCTAATCTAAGACCGTGCACTGGATCTTTAATCTCTTTTCATTTAGAATAGTCTGTAACAATACAAAGGACTTTCTGAGTTCTGCAGAGTACTAAAAAAGTAAAATTATTTAGCAGGCTCCTAAATGATGGGCATGGGAATACGAGTATAGAAAAACCACCTGCTCTTGAAAGGGAACTATGCAGAAAACTGGAGTTCTTTAGTGAGTTCTACAGAGCAGTCATTGCATATATATTTATTTTCCTGTAGAGAACATCAACAGTGTTTTCAAACTCTTTCATTAGTGGTATATGGATTGACTCCTGGATTTTTAGTGGCCTGCCAGTTGTGTGAAAAGCTCACCTCCAAATACAGCAATGCTTTTAGTACCTTTGGAAGATTGGCTCTGCCTTGCAAAACCCTCCTTGAGTAGAGAGACAGTGACTACCCCAACTTTGGAAGCATTTTCAGTATTGTCCAAGAGAACTAATCTCTTTATACTTTAATGGACCAAGATTAGCTCCACAAGCTAAGAGACAATGACTAACTCATCTTTATATGATCAGCATGTAACATGGAGACGGGTATGTAGTCGGGGCTCAGAAAACTGCCCGTGGAACAAATCAACAATTCCGACCTTCTTTCTTTCTCTAGTTCATTATACTTTTGACACATCCCCTCCATTTTTCTCCTTAAAGATGTATAATCCCTCCTTAACTGAGCTATTATTAATGTCTATTGCTTTTAATTTTCCTTTAAGAAATCTTCTAAAATCCCTATTTTCTTGACTGGGCAACCTTGGGAATTTTCCAGAACATACTGTGCCTCCCTTAAACACTTCCAATCTGCTAACTCCAATCACTGAATCTGAGATGTTCACCAGCCCTCATCTTAGTCATCTCATCACACCGAGCTCACTTCCTCCCAGAAAGCCAGTAAAATCTGTAGCTTGGGAACCTCAGGCAAAAGTCCTATGGGGACTCTCCAGAGTGTGTCCTTTCTTTGCTATTGCATGATCCTGATCAAAGCTGATCCCGTCGGGTTTCCTAAAGAAAAAGAAAGGAAGGAAGGAAGAGAAAAAGAAAAGAAAGAAGGAAAGAGTTATGCAAATCTAAATGGTTTTCTTAAATAGGTTATTCCTTTCAGTCTTTCAAAATGCAAAATGATCAGCACACCATGGTCTAATCGGCAGCGATGTATTTTTGCGGCTGTGGTCACACCCAGCAGAGGGATGATGGCAGGAATGATGGGGAGCTGAGCGTGGATGCTGAGTGTGCGCACGAGGGTGAATGTAAACCCCATGGAGAAAGGCATGCAGTCCAGCGTTTCACTTTATGTGATAATTCACAAAATTGCCAGAATCATCAGTCGGTGGGCATTTCCGTTACTGTTCTCAGCCTAGTCAGATGCAATTTAAAAGGAATGATTTAAACAGTTAAGGCAGCCAAGGAGGAAACGTTGGCAGCTTCCGATGCTTCACTCTGGCGTTTGGTTAGAAACTTATTCGGGGTGGGGTGGCACGTCTCCTGAAATCTTGCACTTAACCTACACATCTGTGTTTTTCCATTGCTGGAGTTGCGCCTGTTTCCATGCGTTTGGTTTTATTCCACCCTTTCAGAGATTTCTCTTGGACATGAATAAAATCGTCTTGCTTTGATGGATACACACATTTTATGAAGTGCCAGGATTAAATCAACTTTGAAAAAAATCAGCCAGAGAGCACATTGTGCAGACAGCTTAAACACACCAAGTGAAATGCTTTTAATGCTGTGAGCTGAAGGGGCCACTGAACTGAATCATTGAGGGCTCCCTGTATTCAACTGCCGTGACCTACTTAGAACCATGACGCAGCCAGCCTTTCTTGGGAGTTTTCTTCCTTTTGCTTTAAAAAAAAGGAGGGAGGGAGGGAGGGAGGGAGGAAAGAAGGAAGGGAGGGAGGGAGGGAGGAGGGAAGGAGGGAGGGAGGGAGGGAGGAGGGAGGGAGGGAGGGAGGAGGGAAGGAGGGAGGGAGGGAGGAGGGAAGGAGGGAGGGAGGGAGGAGGGAAGGAGGGAGGGAGGGAGGAGGGAAGGAGGGAGAAGGAAAGGAAGGGAGGGAGGAAGGGAGGGAGGGAGGGAAGGAGGGAGGGAGGAAAGAAGGAAGGAAGGAAGGAAGGAGAGAGAAAGGAAGGAAGGGAGGGAGGGAGGGAGGGAGGGAGGGAGGAAGGGAGGGAGGGAGGGAGGAAGGGAGGGAGGGAGGGAGGAAGGGAGGGAGGGAGGGAGGAAGGGAGGGAGGGAGGGAGGAAGGAAGGAAGAAGAGGTAATAAAAGAAGCCAAGAAACAGAAGGGAGCACAGGGGCTGTCTAGAATCTCCCTTTCCTAAATATTTTGGTTTTTTTTTTCTTGCGGTACACGGGCCTCTCCCTGTTGTGGCCTCTCCCGTTGCGGAGCACAGGCTCCGGACGCGCAGGCTCAGCAGCCATGGCTCACGGGCCCAGCTGCTCCGCGGCATGTGGGATCCTCCCGGACCGGGGCACGAACCCGTGTCCCCTGCATCGGCAGGCGGACTCTCAACCACTGAGCCACCAGGGAAGCCCTCCCTTTCCTAAACATTTTAACTTGGACATCTATAGAGGACTTAAGAAGTTACATAGTACAGTTACGGGGTTTACAATGCATGGAAAATTATACAGGTGATTTTCCCATGTTTTTAAAAGTCCTTCTATAAACAAATTTGATTTTAAAAAATCCTTTCTAACCCTCCCTCTTTCAGGAATCACTGAGCTCCTTCCTGCGCCTTTGGAGAGGGCTGTTCCTTCTGTTTCACCCCCTACTTCGTTCCTGTAGTTCAAGTGCTCCAATCAGTCAATCAATCAAGTGAACAATCAAGTGGTCTCCTAACTGGTTTCTCTACCTGGAGTCTCTCCCTTCTTTCAGTTAATTCCACCTTCCCGTCAGGTGCGTTTTCCCCAAAACACAGCTTCATGATGTCACCACGGCCCAGCAACTTTTGCGGCTCTTCGCTTTTCCGAGCAAGTTACACTAGTTATTCAACATATTCTATAAACCAAATTCAGTCGACATTTTCAGTTTTTCAAATTATCGTTTTCCTATTTTTGACTCATTTCCTTCAGTCACACTGGGCCACTCCTGTCCTCTGGCTCCGCTATTCCCTCCCCTTCCTCCCTCTTTCCACATGCTAATCTCTCTCCCTCTTCGGTGCTATTCCCAGACGTTCTGGTCCCAAGTAAAACCTCACCCTCTTCTCTCTAAGAGGATTATAGTCCTAAGGAATCATTCCTTCTTTGGATTTCTTTAAGCTCAAGGAAACAGTCTTGTGTGGAAAGAACCCCTAAAGTTCTTCTCTGGGTACCGAGCATTAAAAAAAAGAAGGCCTGAATAAGTTCATGGCAGACTAATAATATAATAAGTATAACTTCAGTGTAAATTTGTTGACTGAGAAATTGTGATTACTCTATGAGAAGTGATAAGTTAGCTGATGGCTTGTAACAACACTTGCAACGCAGATATTCACCCAAAGCATCTTCCATCCCAGGCAGATACTTATTGCAGTTTCAGACTTTCTTCTACCACCATTAACAAAAGGACCCACTCACTGTTGGGTGCCTTTTCCTTTTAAGTTTTTTTCCCAGCTGGTGTACATTCTGCATGATGGAAACACTCTGAAGGGCCTCTGAATTTTTTTTTTTTTTCTTTTTTCAGCCACTCTGCCTGGCCTGCAGGATCTTAATTCCCCGACCAGGGATCCAACCCGCGCCCCCTGCATGGGAAGCACGGAGTCTTAACCTTTGGACCACCAGGGAAATCCCTGAAATTTATTTTTAAAGTTCTCTCAAACTCTTAATGGATAGCCTTTTCTGAAAGGCTGAAGAAGGGATGAGCAGAGCAGGCCATATGAATGCCTTTATCCTTTTAAGGAAAAGGAAATTCCAAAGGTTAAGTGAAATTTTTTTCATTCTCCACTCTCAGGTGTGTAGCACTCACCAACTCCGTCTAGCCTGGACTCCCGTGGAACACTGAAGCCCTTCTGCTTCTACAGAGAGAATGTCCCCTCACTCGACATCACTCATCCAGTTCCCAACCAAACCAGCTGGTTCATCGTCCTTCCGTGTGACCAGGTGGGCTTCTATTTACCCTTTCCTTCTGCCATGTCCGCCCATTCCCAAACTTAACTGAAGAGGTCTTTCTGATTTCTATCTAAGAGAAAGAGGAGCCTGCACTCACTCGATCACCAAATACTTATTCCGACCTGTTGCAGACTAGGTACGATGCACAATGCTGGGATAGAATGGTCCCTGCCGCCATCACACTGACATCCTGGTGGGGGAAATGGGCAAATAAAATAAATAAGCCCCAAATAAACACCGGAAATTATGGAAAAGGCTTCAGTGGAAACAGGGTGGGTATAGAGACTTAATGGAGAATGTGGGGCGGGGGGACGGCTAGAGGGGAAGAGCTTGTGCTCATTTCAGACCGAGAGTCGGGGAAGGCCTCCCTTACACAGGAGCCTTTAGGCTGAAATCTGACGGAGAGGAGGAAAGTGGATTCCAGGTGAAGGCCACGGCTTGTCCGAGGTCTTGGCAGGAAGGAGCTTAGCCAGCGTGCTTACTGCACTGCGAGGTGGAGGTGAACGCTGTACCATGATGCTGGGAGGGAGACAGGGCCAGATCACGTGGGTCTTTGAGGCTGTGATAAGGAGGTCGGACTGTAATCTCAGAGCACTGGGTTGCCAGGTAAAATACAGAACATCCAGATACATCTGAATTTCAGATAAAGAACAACTTTTTAGTTTACGTGTGTTCCAAATATTGCATGGGACATACTTATGCTGAAAATTTATTCATTGCTTATTTGAAATTCAGATTTAACTTGGCATCCTGTTTTTGCTTTGTTTTGTTTTTTTTTTTTTTTTTTTACTAAGTCTGACAACCCTAATTGACAGGCTGCTGAAAGGTTTTCAGTAGGCAAGTGACGTGATCCAATTTGTATTTTAAGAAGATCCCTTTGACTGCTTCTTGGAGAATGGTTTGCAGGGTGGCATAGTTAAGTGAAGGTAAGTTCAGGGAGACTGGTTAGGTTTTCACAGCAGCTCAGAAGAGGAACAGAGCTAGTCTCGCCCTAGAGACTAGTCTTCTCAAACTTTAATGTGGATAGGAATCATGTCTGGTATCTTGTTAAAATGAAGATTTAATTCAGTATATCTGGGGTGGGATCTGAGATACTACATTTCTAATAAGCCTCCAGGTGGCGCTGACCTTGCTGGTTTCTAGACCAAGGGTCAGCAAACTATGGCCCATTGGCCAAATCTGGCCTGCCGCCTGTTTTTGTAAATAAAGTTTTATTGAAACGCACCCATGTCCATTGGTTTCCATTTCACCTATGGCAGCTTTCTGCTTTCATGCTATGATGGCAGAGTGAAGTCGATGAACAGAAGACTATATGGGCCACAAAACCGAAAAATATTTACTATTTGGCCCTTACCTGGAAAGTTTATCTGATGCCTGCCCTAGACCACACTTTGAGTAGCAAGGTCTACATTTGGATGGTTACCATGGAGATGGAGAGACATAGGCAGATTCAAGATATATTTGAAAGCACAGAGTGTGGTCTACATTGGTTCATTAAACACTCCCTTCTGACATGAGCCTAGGGACCCTGAGCTGCATGTCGAGACAGCTGAGAACCTGGTTATCAATGGTGATTCATCTTGAAAACATTTACCCAAGAAGCCCAAGGTGTTCTACTCAGCACACCTCTGAATGTATATAGAAATGCGTCTATGCACACACGGAGAGTGGAAAGACACCACATAACAGCACCTGGTAACCTGGACGAATCAATTGTCATGCTAGCAAAAAACTGAAGCCCACTCCTGTTCGGACTTACTGCTGGCTGGTTTCCATTTTTCCTACCTCAACTTCCATGATCTCTACTTTCTCATCATGGGGGTGGTCTTTGCAGTAATTGTAGGTGAGGAAACTGAGGCACAGCCTTGTTACCTCCTCTGCTCACTCCACCCCCAGTAAGAAACGACCCTTTCCTCAATCTCCTCTCTCTCTCTTTTAAAAAAATTATAACCTTTATCCTATGTCTTAAAGGAAGGGAATATCCAGTGCTCACTTAAGAGGGAAAATCACTTTAAAAACAAAATAGAAGATGATTTTAGAAGGCAGGAGAGAAAGACTACACTTTTTCTGTGCACAGTTTTTCTTGGCATTCCTTTGGGATTCTTAGAGTTGCCACATTGACATCTTCCATGGTAAATGCACAAGGTACGATAATTCTCTTGTGTAATAAACTTACAAGGCAGTGTCATACAACAAAGTACTAAAATGACTTATCATTTAAAGACCACTCCAGGGTTGTTAGAAGTTATGAATTTCTGGAAATTGCTTTGAGTATTTTATCTTTCTAGGATAAAACACTCAAGTATCAAATAATATTTTATGCACTGATGTAGTAACAGTAAATGGTGGCCATGTGATACATACATTATTAACACCAACAAGTTAATTCCAATTTCTGCGGGGCACAATTTCGTACTAGATAGCAATTTAACACTCAGATGCTATGCTATCTTCCGAGGAGAGGGAAGTAAGCGGCTCTGTAGTTTGTCCTTGTGGCTCTGCAGTGTTCCTAGTGTCATTATACCTTTTTTTAAAATTAAATGTGGCTGCTCTTTCTTTCCCCATGTGGGCATTGCAAAACAATAACAACCGCAAATATGAGAGATTAAGCTTGTATAATAGACTGATCCGTTTTACTTAGAAAGCTGAAGTTGCTCAGGGATAATGAATGCAAGATACGTCAGCAGAGGTGAACAAAAACAAATTCCGTGTCGCTTTCATTCACGGCAAAACTTGCATTTCTGATCACATTTGCACAAAGACCATCTGCTTGATGAAACAACTCTTCCTTCCCAAATGCGTGGATTTATGTCAGAATCCAAACAGTTTTTCACTTTATCATTAAGCACTGGCAGATCTGGAACTCCAAATTAACATCGGAGGTGTCTGCCTCATCATCTCCTGGGCTACATTCTTTTTAATGGGGGGAAAAAAGGCAAAGTGCTGAAAGATGAAAAAAATCTCCAGATATCCTTTTTTTATTCCCTGCCTAAATTTTAAACATTTCAACAAACCTGTTTTAATGTCTTACTGAAGTGCTTAGGTGCTGAGGCACAGACGAGAGGAGAAAAGCAGACAGACAAAGGAAAAGTCTTCCCTTTCAGAAGGTACCTGAAAGGGTGAGTAGGAAAAGAAAGGGAAAGAGAAAAAGGAATGCTAAGGGGTTTGGAATGTGAGGTTGTCTGAAACAAAATGCAAGGAAGCTTGGAGACAAAAGATTCGGTTCGCATCAGGTCTTGGAAGCATGATAGAAGGAGTGTTTTATAAAAGAAGAAATCATTAAAAGGATTCACACATCCATTTGCATGAATTAGCAAACCTGGGAGAGTGCCTAAAATGGACTACAGTGCTGACCTGAAATGAAGGTCACTGATTTCCCCGCAACCTCAATGCCTCAGTGTACACAGAGCATAGTTACACGAACGAACCTTTCCAGCCAGTGTTGAGAGATCATCACCTCCAATTATCTGCATCTCGCCCATGGACTGGTCATTCTAAAAGAAAAAGGGGAGACAACATTTTACTGTACAAGAAAACCTTTAAAGCACGTTTCCCTGTCTACCCAGCCAGTGGCGAGACTGCGCCTTACAGATATAGCACAAATAGCTGGTACAGATTCATGGTTGCCTATGGTTACCAAGAGCCACTCTCCTGCCACTGTGCTTGAGACAAAGCACTCTAATGGCTGGCGGGCGAGTCTGCGTGGAGAGGGCATGGAAGGAGTAGAGAGAGGACAAGTAAACCTAATTTGGGGACAAAAAAACCATGGAAGGTGCCTGAACCTATTCTGAGACAGATGGAACTGGAGGAGACAGTCATGCTCCTGGACTTCCCTGGGGTGAGGGGGTGGCTACGGGAGCCCCAGGAGGGGCCTAGCATTTGTCAGCTGTGCCAACGGGCCTCAGTTACAGCCCTGCAGTGGGGAACAATTAGACTGGCTCCCAGAGAGGTTAGAGACCCCCTCTACTCCCTACCAGTGCTGGTCCAATCCCTCATCTGGTGTTGAGGGCAGTTCTAACAGGCCAAGGCTCAAGAACTATTACAGTCAGACCCTCAGACGTGGATGATGAAGCCTTAGGAACTTCCTGCAGTACCAGGAATATGAGACCCAGAACCCCATTCAGAAGACGTTATCACAGTACCTTGTAATAACGTATAATGGAAAAGAATCTGAAAAAGAATATATATATCTGAATCACTGCTGTACACCAGAAACTAACACAACATTGTAAATCAACTATACTACAATTAAAAAAAAAAGACTTTTCACTCAAATCCTATTAGGGGTTATGAGCATTCCTTTTCACAATATTTATACACAGGACATTATCCTGTCCCAATTAAACCTCACACACACACACACAGACACACACACACACACACACACAATGAACAAAATATGGATTGTTCCTTAGTATAAATATCACAATAGAATAACATGGGGGCAGAACGGGAAACAGAGAGCAGGCAGCTTGTTTTCTGGCCTCCTTGCAAAGAGGCATTAAAGGAACCAAAGCAGATATCCTACAGGCAACTGGTTTCATGACCAAGCAAGACTGCTGTGATGTTGCAGCCCCTTCATCCAAACAATAACCTAAGTGAGAAGACACCAATAGAGGGACCAGACGTACACTGTGCTGAACCAGGAAACATCTCCGGTTACTGCTGCGGACAGCTGTTGCTTTGGCTAGTTCACTGCTTTTCTCCCTTATTCTGGCAAGAAGGTCCTGCTTCTTTCCCAGAAGAGTTCATTCCATTTGGATCAGGTGGAGCCAGGCCTTACCTGTATAAATCAGCTATGCCCGAAGCTATAACCAACCCTGAACTTTCCAGCTACTTAAGCCAATTCATTCCCTTAAAGAAATTTTCCCTTGGGTTGGTTTGAATTGGATTCTGTCACTTGCAACTGAGAGTCTAGACCTAGAGTTACTTTGTCATAGCACTGGTCATCCGGAAAGGGGAAAAAAAAAAGCCAACCAACCAATATAACAGTTTTACCAAAGAAGCAGCCTTTTATTTTTTTACCTTACTGCTCAAGAGAAAAAAAAAAACAAAGACCTTAAAACGTTCTTACTTCCACTTTGAAAGCATTCATTCCTTACTGCAAAGGAATGGAGACAATGGTTGAAGTGGCCCATAAGTTAGATAAAACCAATAATTTTCTTCTTATGGGAACTGATCTGAAAAGGAGAAAATCAAAGGCTAACCAGAATTCGCTGATCTTTCCTGTTTTTGTCCAGGCGTCTGTAATCATATTCACACGCAGTCATGTCAGCAGGTTGAGAACTTGTCAAAAATGTCAAAGGAGAAAATTTTCTTGTCACTTCTAGAGGTGCTGAGATAAGAGGAGTTAATATAGGGAGAATTTCTGTGTATTAGACTCACACATGGTAATAGCAGCAAGAAAAGTAAAATTTCAGTGTCTCCAGAGGACTGAGGTATGCAGAATTGGATGGAACAACTAAACCACAAAGTTTGATGTAAAAAAATGAGACTTATACTCTGCTAGATCAGAGTAAATTTCACAATAATTCTACTATTATCATCTCTATTCAGAAACAAAAACACAACACATCAAAAAGCTGAATACAATGCTCTAAGTCACACATTTAGTGTGTTTTCAAGCAAGTCTTATTTCAGAAGGCGTCGCTTAGTCCAAGCTTATAACATATTTTTAATATTAGATTTGCCCTTAATTCATCTGGAATTTATATCTTCCAAGTGTGTATATGGTCAATTGTCCTAATACCATTTATTGAATTGTTTATATTTTTCCCTACTGGTTTGAAATGTCATTTTTATCATATCCTTCATTCTAATATGCAAGGATCAATTTCTATATACTTCTGTTTCATTAACCAAAAATGTCTATTTCAGCATCAAAACCATACTGTTAAATTATTATAGCTTTTTAGTATGTTTTAGTGTCTGGTAGAGCAAGTCCCAATTTTTTGTTCTTCTAAAAAATTGTCTTGGCTACTTTTGCACATTTATTCTCCTATCTGGTGGGTTGTTAAGAAGATCAAATGAATTAATACACACAGAACATTTAGAACAGAGCCTGGCATATGGTAAGCACTCAGTAGATGCTAGCTGTGACTGATTTCTTCCCTTTCCTCCCTCCCTCCCTCCCTTTCTTTCTTCCTTCCCTCCCTCCCTGGAAACAATCACCCCTCAATCCTCCCTAGTACACTGGAGTCTGGAGCTCCCTGGTTTAATGACTCTGGAAAATATGTCTGGGATGGAGAAGGGCAATTAGAGGTCCAACTTCTCCATTCATATGCTTCCCATTGCCTTGCTGCATCCAGACCATTCCTCATCTAAGAACCTGGTGACAAACTAGTAAGCCTTTCAGGAATCCTGTGGCCTGATGACTCCTCTCTACTCTTTGAAATCAGCCTCCATAGACATTTAGATTTTCAGTTTCTCTATTTTGCTGAGTCAATGCCCTTCCTTAATCAGTTTTATCACCTAAAAAACAACACTGACATCTCTTGCCCACTGAGGTCTTCTCCCTTTCCTCTCGTCCTTGTGGGTATATATATATATCTTGTTTATTTCTTTACTGTCGTTTCGCTGGGGTTTCAGGAAGAAAAGGAGTTAACTGAATGCACTCAATTCACAGTGTTTAACCATAACATTTTTCTTTTTTTTATTTTTTTTTTATTTTTTTTTTTATTTTTTGTGGTACGCGGGCCTCTCACTGTTGTGGCCTCTCCCGTTGCAGAGCACAGGCTCCGGACGCACAGGCCCAGCGGCCATGGCTCACAGGCCCAGCCGCTCCGCGGCATGTGGGATCTTCCCGGACCGGGGCACGAACTCGCGTCCCCTGCATCGGCAGGCGGACTCTCAACCACTGCACCACCAGGGAAGCCCCCATAACATTTTTCTAGTGGTTCAAAAACATCCTTATATTCCTAGGATTGATTTTTTTTTTTTTTTTTTTTTTACACCACTGGTTTTGATTTGAAACTATTTTCTTTGGGATTGTTCATCTCATCTTCGTAAGTAAGAATGACCTACAATTTTCCTTTCTTTTGCTACCTTTGTGGATTTTTAAACCCAGTTATACAAGCCTCATATGAGTTGGGTGATTCTTTGTCTTTTTTTCTATATGCTAGAAAGGTCTGTATATGGGTAAATGTATCTATTTTGCTAAGGTTCAGTAGAGCTCAGAATAGGTATTATTTAATCCCCAATTTACAAACAAGGAACTAGACGCAGCAAGAGTCTGAGTAACTTGCCCAAAGAGGTACTACTAGTAAGTGAGGGAATCCAGTTCAATTCTAGAATTGCCTGAATTGACATTATTCTTGTGTTAATCACCCCCCGTCCTCCACAATATTCCTAGAAGGTAGAAGTAATAGTACATCTCTGAGAGTAACATGGAGAAGAAATTGGGTCCTGGTTATACTAATGTAGTAAAATATATAAGCTGAAATGGCTAGGAGAAATCTACATCTTGAAAGAAATATTGGTAGCTGTTGTGTGGATTTATTTAAACAGCAAAGGAAGTCTCTGACGTATAGTTCAGGCATCCTCAGAAAGAAATATATTGGAAATTTCTAGTTTAGGTGACCTGATCTCCAGGTGCAAAAAAGAGCTCAGCAGGTATGATGACTACTCAAACAAGAGAATGTGGACTGTTTAGATAATGTTTAGGAAAAAACATAACCGAGGAAGAATAAATATCCTGAATTCCTTTTGAGGAACTGGAAGGGGAAAAGTAAAGAAAACAAATAAACAAAAGAACCACTCTCTCAGCCATTCATTTCCAAACTCAGAGCAACTTGCTTCATTCAGAATCTATACACGCAAAGGCTTTCTCAACATGCTCCGCCCCCACAGATGCCTTAACTTCGCTTTTTCCCTCTTCTTTTCAGCCTCATCCTCCCTCTCAGCTCTTCTCCTGTGCTCAGTAAGGTCGTCAGTACTATTTCAAATGGATAGAGAGGCAAACCCCAAACCAAAACAGTTCATTATAAGAAGCTTTAATGATGAAACCGGAGAGCTTCTAATGAAAATGTTGCAAACTGTTGAAAAAATTTTCAAAAACTCTAACATTGATACCAAGTCAGATAACAAGGACAGGTGAATCAGTTCCAGTGTTTTCTTTTTAACCAGCTGTTGATGTAGGGTGTGGGTCCCCGAGTCCTTTAAGCAGCCTGGGGTCAAAGTAGAGGTCACAGGGCAGTCAGAGCTGGTGGCTTGTGTGCCTGTCCCTTGCTTCACCCAGAGCAGCTCCTCTTATCTCTGTTATATTAACTGGGTTCAAGGTAAGATGATGGTGGCCAAAATGTTTGAAAACCCTCATGTCAATATTTTCTTCCTTTGAAATGGACTTGCCTTCTTTTCAGTTCTTGTTCATTTAAATATCCATTTGTTTCTGGGATCATTTTTGTTTAGAAACTCATTCTTACAACCTATGTGGGTGAATTGTGAGAAAGGAACATGGTGACTGGTGAACAGGCAGCCGGTGTCCCCAGGTCCCCTGGGGACCAGATTTCCTGGGTTCCAGTCCCAGCCCCACCTTCTCTTAGTTGTATGACCTTAAGGAAGCTACTTAACCTCTCAGTGCTCCACTGTCCCTGTCTATAAAAAGAGTATGTCAATAGTTCCCACCTCCTAGGATTACTGGGAGGAGTAAATGAATTAATACGAATTCAGCACTTAGAAAAGTGCGTGGCGTGTAATAAGCAGTTCCTAAAGTAAGCCTTGTCTTCTCATCATCTACTTTTAGTCTAAGAAACTTGCACATCTACCTGAGTTTCCTAACATTGACTTTGTGACGATTCTTCGTTCAGTTCACTGAGCACACGACTGCTATGTGAATGCCTCGTGCTCTGAGGTTAGGGTTTCTGAGGCTGACAGCCACCCATGAGGCATGTGGTTAAGAAGGACTCATGGCCTTCTGTTGCCACTTTGCATCATGGCTACAGTCTTGATTAAAAACAAGCTCAGTTGTATGGTCCTTTGGGGTTTCTCAGTGACCTCTCCCCAGTTCCCAAGCTGTGATGTCTGAATCTTTAAGGTAGACTATTTCATGGGTATAATAAGCATCATTCCACTCTGCTGTTTTCATCTTTCTCCTCAACAGACAGAAGCCACCTGGAGATGATGCTCAGATCCACTTTTGTCTTTATCAGCTCTTGTCTGTACTCTGCTGGAGCCATTTATAGTCAGTAAAGAGTTAACCTTGAAATTGCTTTACAAGATGGCAGCGGCAGATCTGTAGTAGAACATGAGAATGGGGCTTCCCTGGTGACGCAGATGTTGAGAGTCCGCCTGCCGATGCAGGGGACGTGAGTTCGTGCCCTGGTCCGGGAAGATCCCACATGCCGCGGAGCGGCTGGGCCCGTGAGCCATGGCTGCTGAGCCTGCGTGTCCGGAGCCTGTGCTCCACAATGGGAGAGGCCACAGCGGTGAGAGGCCCGTGTACCGCAAAAAAAAAAAAAAAAAAAAAGAGAGAGAATGGATGGCTGGTTTCCTGAAAACTTTCCCGGGCCTGGCTCCATTTTTGCCTTGGGGATCATGAGATACCCCAATTCTTTCCTTTAATCCACCATCTCAGCTTAAGGTAATTTAAAATAGACTTACACAACTTGTCAATAACAGAACCTTGACTAAGGTTTCACACCAACTTACAGGAGAAGTCAATATTTGCAAATTATGATAAATATCATTAGGGACAACTTAGTGGTGACACGTCATCACTCTTCACTGAGGGACACTCATCACTGTGCTGCATGAGACCCTAGACTTCCCGGCACACGACGTACTGCTTCCTCCTCCATGTCTTAGCTCGTGGTTGCTCCTGTCACACCTCCCCATCTTTCTTCACAGGACTAATTCCTACTCTTCCTTCAAGACTCAGTTCAGGCGTCATCTCTTCTAGGAAGCTTTCCAGGAGTCCCCTGGACGTGATGTGTCCCCATAACGCTCTATGCATATCTGCATGTCAACAGAGCACGTCCAACGGGAATTTTCTGTGAATGCAGCAATTGCCAATGGCATGAGAACTTTAAACAGCTTTATCTGCATCCTAACTGCACCCCCAGTGGCTGGCACACTGTGGCATCCGGTGTTTGCTGAGCTACACTGAAGCATCTGCGTACATGTGTTTGCTATAGTTTTAATACTTCTTCCTCTACCCATGGGAGACACTAAGTGCTCCCAGGCAGCACCTGGTTTCTCTTGCTTTAAGCTCTTTCTGCAGCTGTCCAGGAGACGGACGGAGCTTACTGCCCAACAGAGACAGAGAAAAACTATAAACAAACACATATGAGAAAATATCTGTAAAGCTCAACTGAAAGGGGCACAAATGAAACTGACTTGAGTAACTTGCAAGATGGGAAGACGGAAAGAATACAGAACCTCCTCTGTGATGTCTGAATGATTCCCACCCAAACTATGTTTCTTTCTTTTTATTACTAGTGTTTTATTATCTCAGTTATCAAAGAGCCTTCTCAGTACTTTGAAAAATCTAAATGTGAAAATCCATGTGAATTCTGAACATGAAAATTATGAAAATATGAATTAGTAGGGTATGTTAATATCAGTCTTTCATTTCATGATTAGTAAAGGATACGTTTTAAAGCCAAACTAGCATTTTAACCCAGAAAAAAATATGTGTATGTTAGCATGTGCACTTTAGGCCATTTGAAAGAACACACACGTTTTGTGTTTCCCGAATGTGGTGTGTAACTTCGCAAGCAGGATGAGACTTTATTCAAGGACAAAATGGCCTTCTGTGTAATGACAATGATTTATTGCTCTATTGTGATTGGTATTCCACACCACCCAGTCTCTAAGAGGAGTACTGGTTAGCTCAGAGTGATCCCCACCCAACAGAGAAAAGCTCTTTTCTTTATGAGAAATAAAGCAATCTTGGGTCAGAAGAAGCGACCACAATGATGAGAAGCTATAGGCTGGTAGGAATAATAAAGGGTCACCAAGAAAAAGGAAAAAGGGAGTAGAAGGAAGAAAATGGACCTTTACTTCAATTTATTTATAAAAGACCCCAGGAAAGAGGAAACTCAGTTTAAAAACAGATTCGGTGACTTTGCTTTACATGGACTCTGAAACCTTGAAGCAGGATATCCTTCTGTTTTAAACCTCGGTATGGATTTGTTGTTTTGGTTTAAATTATGTTTTTAAATTATGAGTCAGAAAGAAAAACAAGCTGAAACCTTGACACAACTCAATGACCCCAAAGGACTTCAGTAAAATCTATGTTTTCAAATGTGGATGACCATATTCCAGTGGTGACTATTTCTTTTTTTTTTTTTTTTGCGGTACGCGGGCCTCTCACTGTTGTGGCCTCTCCCGTTGCGGAGCACAGGTTCCGGACGCGCAGGCTCAGCAGCCATGGCTCAAGGGCCCAGCCGCTCCGCGGCATGTGGGATCTTCCCGGACCGGGGCACGAACCCGTGTCCCCTGCATCGGCAGGCGGACTCTCAACCACTGCACCACCAGGGAAGCCCGGTGACTATTTCTTGAAAGGTCATTTTCTCCACACAATTTTTTTTCCCCTAGATAACCCAGGGAAGATTCATAATTATAACTTTTAAAAAAAGAACCAAATGGAAATTATTTTTCAACAGTAAAGAAATCTTAAGCCAGCTCTCACAGACCTGTTTTAAGATTGCCAGGGGATGGGACGGTGGACAGGAAGGGCCAAGGGAGAGGACTGGTGGCACATCCTGCGCCAGGGAGACCTCCAAAACACACACTGCTTTCTGGCATTAGACTGGATCTGCCTTTGCTCCCACCCAATTGTACTCTGGGTCCAAAGGGTTCTGCTTCCTCGTGTGACTTCTCAGCTCAAGGTATTTCTGCGGTTGCCCATGCCTGCAGAATGAAGTCTCATTTTGTCATCGCGATGGGCCGGGCCATCCTTAGAGCCAGGCAACAGAGGTCTGGCACATCACAAATACCAAAACACAAAGACATTTGCTTTTTTCTTTTTGGTCTTAAAAGGAAGCTTTGGGGGAAAATTCTGGAATAGTTTGAGCTAATGAGAATTATGCAATAGGGACGTGTGTGCTGAACTGGGCTTTTCCTCCCACCCCTGACCCTCACAGGGCCAAATCTGTGGTGGGGCAGGTGGTGGTGGCCTCCCTTGGGAAGCCGGACAAAGAGGCACTGGTCTATTTTCCAGGTGGCCCTAAATCACCCAAAGCAGGTGCCTCAGAGGCTGGACTCCCCAGATAACTGTGTTCCCTCCCGCCTCTCTGCTCAGGAAGTAGGGTCTCAGAGGCATCTGAGTTGGAAAAGAGAGGCATGAAGAATCTCGCTGCCCCAACTCCCTGGAAAGCTTAACCCGGCCAGTCCCATGAGGGGTTCAGGCAGACTCGGTCACCATCCAGGAGCTGGTCCTGGGCCCAGCTGGTGCCC
Source organism: Phocoena phocoena (assembly GCF_963924675.1). Lineage (NCBI taxonomy): Eukaryota > Metazoa > Chordata > Mammalia > Artiodactyla > Phocoenidae > Phocoena > Phocoena phocoena. The sequence goes on from NC_089220.1 coordinate 166,842,358, forward strand.
CACCCTGCCTAGCCAGTACACGGCTCTGCTCGAGCTTGTAGGTTGCAGGGGTGAGCGCCGCTCCTGCAGCCTCCAGCTCAGGTGATCTGGCTAGAAACGTGAGCCTGGCCACGGACAAGGCTGTAAAGTTTCAGAACCTTACCTATTTAGGTATATGCTATGGGAATCTCCATTTGTTCGCTTGCCCTGGGCCTCATACACAGTAGGGGCAAGACGAACTTTGAGAACCATTCACCGAGTGCCAGGTGCTACGCTAGGCCCATTGCTTACATGACTCCTAACGAAGTCCTACGAGGTGTGATCCAGCCATTGCGCTACTTGGTACTTACCTGCGGAATTGAACACTTCGGGGCATACAAAAACCTGCACCCTGGCCACTGTGGAAAACAGAATCACCATATGATCCAGCAATCCCACTCCTGGGCATATATCCAGAGGAAACTATAATTCAAAAAGATACATGCACCCCTATGTTCATAGCAGCAATATTCACAATAGCCAAGACATGGAAACAACCTAAATGTCCATTGACAGAGGAATGGATAAAGAAGATCTACAAACACACACACACACACACACACACACACACACACACACACACAATGGAATACTACTCAGCCATAAAAAAGAGTGAAATAATGCCACCTGCAGCAACATGGATGCAACTAGAGATTATGATATTAAGTGAAGTAAGTTAGAGAAAGACAAATATTATATGATATCACTTACATGCAGAATCTAAAATACAACACAAATGAACCTATCTATGAAACAGAAACAGAATCAAGGACAGAGAATAGACTGGTGGTTGCCAAGGGGTTGGGGGAGGTATGGAGTGGGAGAATGGGGTTTGCAGATGTAAGCCTTTATATATGGAATGGATAAACAACAAGGACCTACTGTACAGCACAGAGAACTACAGTCAATATCCTATGATAAACCATAATGGAAGAGAATATTTTTAAAAAGAATGTATATATATGTATAACTGAATCACTTTGCTGTACAGCAGAAATTAATGTGACATGGTAAATCAACTAGACTCCAATAAAAAATATTAAAACTGAAAAAAAAAGAATTAAGGAAAAACTTGCACCTGGATGTTTAGAGCAGTTTTATTCACAACTGCCAAACAGCAACCGAGATATCCTTCAGTGGGTGAAGAGATAAACAGACTGTGATACATCCAGACAATGGAATATTATTCAGCACTAAAAAGAAATGAGCTATCAAGCCATGAAAAGAAGCTTAAATGCATATTACTAAGTGAAAGAAGCCAATCTGACAAGGGTATGTATTGTATAATTCCAACTAAACGACTTTCTGAAAAAGGTGAAACTACGGAGACAGTAAAAAGAGTGGAAGTTGCCAGGGATTCAGGAGGAGGAAGAGATGAAAAGGCAGAGCACATTTTTTAGGTGATTTTTAGGGTTGTGAAAATACTCTATGATACCATAGTGATGGATACATATTATTACACATTTATCTAAACCCATTAGAATGTACAACACCAAGAGTGAACCCGGTGAGAGCTGCCATTTCTTCTCCTCTGGGTCCGTTTTTGAGTGACAAACTTTCACAAGTGTGGTCCTTGTCATCAAGGTGGTAAAGACCAGTGCCCATCACTGATCTGGTAGTAGTTTTGACAGGTGAAGAAATCAGCCTGGCTGGTGTCATACGCGGTCTTCACCATGGTCTTCACCACGTGCCAAGCTTGTGGAATCTTGGTTCCCAGGCTGGAGGTTGGGCCCGAGCTCCTGCGGTGGGAGCTCCGAGTCCAAACTGCTGGACTAACAGAGAACGTCAGACCCCAGGGAATATCAATCAGAGTGAGGCCTCCTGGAGGTCCTCATATCAGCACCAAGACCCAGCTCTATTCAACTGCCTGCAAACTCCAGTGCTGCACGTCTCAGGCCAAACAACCAGTAAGACAGGACAACAGCACCACCCATTAAAAAAAAAAAAAGAAAGAAACAACAAAAAAATACGTTACAGATGAAGGAGCAAGGTAAAAACCTACAAGACCAAATAAATGAAGACAAAATAGGTAACCTACCTGAAAAAGAATTCAGAATAATGATAGTAAAGATGATAAAAAATCTCGGAAACAGAATGAAGAAAATACAAGACACATTTAACAAGGATCTAGAAGAACTAAAGAGCAAACAAACAGTGATGATCAACATAATTAGTGAAATTAAAACTACTCTAGAAGGAATCAATAACAGAATAACTGAGGCAGAAGAATGCGTAAGCGAGCTGGAAGATAAAATGATGGAAATAACTACCAGGGAGCAGAATAAAGAAAAAAGAATGAAAAGAATTGAGGACAGTCTCAGAGACCTCTGGAGCAACATTAAATGCACTAACACTGGAATTATAGGGGTCCCAGAAGAAGAGAAAAAGAAAGGGTCTCAGAAAATATTTGAAGAGATTATAGTCAAAAACTTCCCTCATATGGGAAAGGAAATAGTCAAACAAGTCTAGGAATCACAGAGAGTACCATACAGGATAAACCCAAAGAGAAACACGCTGAGACACGTATTAATCAAACTATCAAAAATTAAATACAAAGAAAAAATATTAAAAGCAGCAAGGGAAAAGCAACAAATAACATACAAGAGAATCCCCACAGGGTTAACAGCTGATTTTTCAGCAGAAACTCTGCAAGCCAGAAGGGAGTTATTTAAAATGATGAAAGGGAAAAACCTACAACCAAGATTACTCTACCCAGCAAGGATCTCATTCAGACTCGATGGAGAAATTAAAACCTTTACAGATAAGCAAAAGTTAAGAGAATTCGGCACCACCAAGCCAGCTCTACAACAAATGCTAAAGGAACTTCCCTAGGCAGGATACACAAGAGAGGGAAAAGACCTAAACAACAAACCCAAAACAATTAAGAAAATGGTAATAGGAACATACATAGCAATAATTACCTTAAATGTAAATGGACTAAATGCTCTAACCAAGAGACACAGACTGGCTGAATAAATACAAAAACAAGACCCATACTTATGCTGCTTACAAGAGACCCACTTCAGACCTAGGGACACATACAGACTGAAAGTGAGGGGATGGAAAAAGATATTCCATGCAAATGGAAATCAGAAAAAAGCTGGAGTAGCAATTCTCATATCAGACAAAATAGACTTTAAAATAAAGACTATTAGAAGAGACAAAGAAGGACACTACATAATGATCAACGGATCAATCCAAGAAGACATAACAATTGTAAATATTTATGCACCCAACATAGGAGCACCTCAATACATAAGGCAAATGCTAACAGCCATAAAAGAGGAAATCGACAGTAACACAGTCATCGTAGGGGACCCCACTTTCACCAATGGACTGATCATCTACAATGAAAATAAATAAGGAAAAACAAGCTTTAAATGACACATTAAGCAAGATGGACTTAATTGATATTTATAGGACATTCCATCCTAAAACAACAGAATACACTTTCTTCTCAGGCGCTCATGGAAATTCTCCAGGACAGACCATATCTTAGGTCACAGATCAAGCCTTGGTAAATTTAAGAAAATTGAAATTGTATCAAGAATCTTTTCCGACCACAACCTTATGAGACTAGATATTAATTACAGGAAAAAAAAACTGTAAAAAATACAAACATGTGGAGGCTAAACAATATGCAACTAAATAACCAAGAGATCACTGAATAAGTCAAAGAGGAAATGAAAGAATACCTAGAAGCAAATGACAATGAAAACATGATGACCCAAAACCTATGGGATGCAGCAAAAGCAGTTCTATGAGGGAAGTTTATAGCAATACAATCCCACCTCAAAAAACAAGAAACGTCACAAATAAACAACGTAACCTTACACCTAAAGCAATTAGAGAAAGAAGAACAAAAAAAACCCCAAAGTTAGCAGAAGGAAAGAAATCATAAAGATCAGATCAGAAATAAATGAAAAAGAAATGAAGGAAATGATAGCAAAGATCAATAAAACTAAAAGCTGGTTCTTTGAGAAGATAAACAAAATTGATACACCATTAGCCAGACTCATGAAGAAAATAATGGAGAAGACTCAAATCAACAGAATTAGAAATGGAAAAGGAGAAGTAACAACTGACACTGCATAAATACAAAGGATCATGAGAGATTACTACAAGCAACTATACGCCAATAAAATGGACTACCTGGAAAAAATGGAAAAATTCTTAGAAAAGCACAACCTTCCGAGACTGAACCAGGAAGAAATAGAAAATATAAACAGACCAATCACAAGCACTGAAGTTGATACTGTGATTAAAAATCTTCCAACAACAAAAGCCCAGGACCAGATGGCTTCACGGCGAAATCTTTGAAACATTTAGAGAAGAGCTAACACCTATCCTTCTCAAACTCTTTCAAAATATAGCAGAGGGAGGAACACTCCCAAACTCATTCTACGAGGCCACTATCACCCTGACACCAAAACCAAAGATGTCACAAAGAAAGAAAACTACAGGCCAATATCTCTGATGAACATAGATGCAAAAATCCTCAACAAAATACTAGCAAACAAAATCCAACAGCACATTAAGAGGATCATACACCATGATCAAGTGGGGTTTATTCCAGGAATGCAAGGATTCTTCAATATACGCAAATCAATCAATGTGATACACCATATTAACAAACTGAAGGATAAAAACCATGTGATAATCTCAATAGATATAGAAAAAAGCTTTCAACAAAACTCAACACCCATGTATGATAAAAACTCTCCAGAAAGTAGGCATAGAGGGAACTTACCTCAACATAATAAAGGCCATATATGACAAACCCACAGCCAACATCATTCTCAATGGTGAAAAACTGAAACCATTTCCTCTAAGATCAGGAACAAGACAAGGTTGCCCACTCTTGCCACTAATTGCTCAGCATAGTTTCAGAAGTTTTAGCCACAGCAATCAGAGAAGAAAAGGAAATAAAAGGAATCCAAATCAGAAAAGAAGTAAAACTGTCACTGTTTGCAGTAGACATGATACTATACATAGAGAATCCTAAAAATGCTACCAGAAAACTGCTAGTGCTAATCAATGAATTTGGTAGAGTAGCAGGATACAAAATTAATGCACAGAAATCCCTTGAATTCCTATACACTAACGATAAAAAAATCTGAAAGAGGAATTAAGGAAACACTCCCATATATCATTGCGACAAAAAGAATAAAATACCTAGGAATAAACCTACCTAAGGAGACAAATGACCTATATGCAAAAAACTATAAGACACTGATGAAAGAAATTAAAAATGATACAAACAGATGGAGAGATATACTATGTTCTTGGATTGGAAGAATCAACATTGTGAAAATGACTGTACTACCCAGAGCAATGTACAGATTCAATGCAATTTCTATCAAACTACTAATGGCATTTTTCACAGAACTAGAACAAAAAATTTCACAATTTGTATGGAAATACAAAAGACCCTGAATAGCCAAAGCAATCTTGAGAAAGAAAAACGGAGCTGGAAGAATCAGGCTCCCTGACTTCAGACTATACTACAAAGCTACAGTAATCAACACAGCATGGTACTGGCACAAAGACAGAAATATAGATCAATGGAACAGGATAGAAAGCCCAGAGATAAACCCATGCACATATGGTCACCTTATCTTTGATAAAGGAGGCAACAATATACAATGGAGAAAAGACAGCCTCTTCAATAAGTGGTTCTGGGGAAATTGGACAGCTACATGTAAAAGAATGAAATTAGAACACTCCCTAACACCATACACAAAAATAAACTCAAAATGGATAAAAGACCTAGATGTAAGGCCAGACACTATAAAACTCTATGAGGAAAACATAGGCAGAACACTCTATGACATAAATCACAGCAAAATCCTTTTTGACCCACATCCTAGAGAAATGGAAATAAAAACAAAAATAAACAAATGGGACCTAATGAAACTTAAAAACTTTTGCACAGCAAAGGAAACTGTAAACAAGATGAAAAGACAACCCTCAGAATGGGAGAAAATATTTGCAAATAAAGCAACTGACAAAGGATTAATCTCCAAAATTTACAAGTAGCTCATGCAGCTCAATATCAAAAAAACAAACAACCCAATCCAAAAATGGGCAGAAGACCTAAATAGACATTTCTGCAAAGAAGGTATACAGATTCCTAACAAACACATGAAAGGATGCTCAACATCACTAATCATTAGAGAAATGCAAATCAAAACTACAATGAGCTATCACTTCATACCAGTCAGAATGGCCATCATCAAAAAAATCTACAAACAATAAATGCTGGAGAAGTGTGGAGAAAAGGGAACCCTCTTGCACTGTTGGTGGGAATGTAAACTGATACAACCACTATGCATAACAGTATGGAGTTTCCTCAAAAACCTAAAAATAGAACTAGCATACGACACAGCAATCCCACTACTGGACATATACCCTGAGAAAACCATAATTCAAAAAGAGTCATGTACCACAATGTTTTTTGCAGCACTATTTACAATAGCCAGGACATGGAAGCAACCTAAGTGTCCACTGACAGATGAATGGATAAAGAAGATGTGGTACACATATACAGTGGAATATTACTCAACCATAAAAAGAAAGGAAATTGAGTTATTTGTAGTGAGGTGGATGGACCTAGAGTCTGTCATACAGAGTGAAGTTAAGTCAGAAAGAGAAAAACAAATACTGTATGCTAACACATATATATAGAGAGAGAATGTAAAAAAAAAGAAAATGGTTCTCATGAACCTAGGGGCAGGACAAGAATAAAGACACAGACTTAGAGAATGGACTTGAGGACATGGGGAGGGGGAAGGGTAAGCTGGGACGAAGTGAGAGAGTGGCATGGACATATATACACTACCAAATGTAAAACAGATAGCTAGTGGGAAGCAGCTGCACGACATAGGGAGATCAGTTCGGTGCTTTTTGACCACCTAGGGGGTGGGATAAGGAGGGTTGGAGGGAGATGCAAGAGGGAGGGGATATGGGGATATACGTATGCATATGGCTGATTTACTTTGTTATATAGCAGAAACTAACACAACACTGTAAAGCAATTATACTCCAATAAAGATGTTTTTAAAAAATTGAAAGGCAAATCATTATGATACAGAGTGAAGAAAGCACTTCTTAAATAAAACACCATAAAGAAAAAAAAAAAAGAGTGAAGCCTACTGTGAACTATGGACTTTGGGTGGTGATGATGAATCAATGTAGGTTCATCAGCTGTAACCCAGGTGCCACTCTGGTCAGGGATGTTGAAAACGGGAGAGGTAAGTGTGTGTGGAGGTGGTGGGTATACAGGAACTCTCTGTCCTTTCCCCTGGATTTTGCTGTGAACCTGAAACTGCTCTAAAATATAAAAAAAATCTTATGAGGCAACAGGTAACTTAAATAAAGTGTAAGTAATTTTGCGAAAGGTCCCACAGCCGGAAAGTGATGGAGCTGAAGACAGAGCAGAGATTGACCTTCTGTCTTGCTCCAAGGCCTCCATCTATCCGAAACGTCCTACAGAAGCGACCTTTCTGTGTGACTTGACCTTCTACTCCTTCTGCACATGAATCACCTGGACAGGTTGTGATCCCGTCTGGGGTGGGGCCTGACAGCCTGCATTTCTAACGAGCTCCCTGGCAACAGGGATGGGGCAGGTCCAGAGGGGACACTCTGAGTTGCCGGGGTCTGTGTTCCACCCACACCAACCTGCTGCCTGAGTCCAGTGCACACCCTGCGTTTTATCATCACCGGTGTCTTACTGATGCTCCCTCCACCAAGAGTGTCTTTCTGCCACACCTCTGCTTGTCAAAGATCATAATCTCCCTTAGATATACAAATTAAAGTCTACTCTCATGATCAATCATCACCTGACCCTCGCCCCCCCGCCCCCCACTCGCCAACAGCCAGAGTCACTTTCTCCCTCTGATGTGCTTCCCTCGTCTTCAGCGCCATTTCACACAGCGCTTGCTTCTTCCTTGTTAACTGGCGTCTCCCTGCTCGTTGGCTGTGCATCTGTTCACTTCTGCTGTTCTGAAAGCATCTTGAGGAGAGGGACTCCCTTTCATCTTTATAGGTTCCTTCACACTGAGCAGGGCTTTGTATGCAGAAAGGAACATGACCCTCCCTTGCCCCCTTCCTTATCTTCCTGATATTGGCCCTCTCTTCTATCAAATAGGACAATAACACCCACACATTTGGATTGTTGTGAGGTTTTAATTCAATGTCATACGTAAAATGCCTCACCCACAGTAAGCTCCTGATAAGTATTTATTGAACTGGATTTTCCTCTTTTATTATCTGAATAAGGAAAGGATGTGGGCGTGGAGGTGAGTTAATGACAGAGCCAGGCCTGGTACCAGGTATCTTAACCTTTATTCTAGTCTAGTCATTTTTCCACTGTATCAAGCTCTATTTTGGTTATGTGAGTAACTCCCAGTCATTCGTGTGACTAAAATTTATCGCTATTTCCAGAAGAAACCTAGAATATTGTTTCCTGGTTCACATTTTCTGTACGATTTCACTGGCTAAAGTTCAGAAAGAGCTTACAAATAAAAGACACTGATGTATCCTCACATCTCGGTAAACGATAAAGTAACATAATATATTTAATATCCATCTATAATGGTATGTCTATGTAACTCAAAACAACCAAATTTAAAAATAGGAAATGGTTCCAGATTAAACATGATCATACAAGAGAAAATGAATGATTATGATCAACCAGAGTGATTACCTTCACCAATTACTCCCTGGGACACCTTGGCAAACTCACTTGATTTCTCATTTACTTCATCTGGAAAACGCACACACTACCAACCGCCTTACTCGCTTCTCAGCGTTCATGTGATGAGCAAAAAATTGCCAATTTATGCAAATGCTATGAAAAATATAGCAAACTTTCTATGTGCAAAAAATCATTCACAGTATCTTCGGGCATAATCCTGAGCGGAGGGGAAAGGCAACACATAGAAAGTGGAAGACTTGGGGAGGACCAATCATTAAGTATTTCATCTACTATTAGAACTTTTTAGATTGATGGTCTTTGCTCCACGTATCTAAATGAGACAGACATGAGTCGTATGTGAGGAGGCTGGAGAGCAGAATGCTTCTAGGGCCACCTTCCCTTTTTCAGAATAAGAAAAGATGGTTTATTTGATGTAGGCATGTTGATTGGCAGTGCAGGCTTGCAAATTCCTTCGGTATTGAGTCATGTCTTCAAAACTGGGTGGGGCGCTGAGTTATAAAGTTTTTTTCTTTTCCTCTGGAAGCCAGGGCTTGGACGTAGCTGAAGAAGTCATGTGAACTAAATTGGGTGGTCTCGGGAAAATTCCGTATAAACAGCACTGCTCATCTGAAAGTAGCCCCAAACGCTGCACATCTGTCTGTCCATATAAAACAAACAGGATCTGGACTCCATTAATGTGCCTGAGGAATAAATTATTCTCTAATCAATGTTCTTATAATCACAGTGGAGAGGAAGGTTGAGGACAGCAAAGGAAATGAGACCCCGCTGCACCGATCTGTTGGGGAAGCCTGGAGGAGGAGTGAGAGGAGGAAGAAGTCCACAGCTGTGTCTGATGCAAGAGAGCCCGTGCCTTCTCTAAAGATGGGGCGTGTAGAGGCTCCGGGAGGGTACCTTATTCTAGACTGCCAAGGAGAATGCCAAATCACCCTGGGAGGGGGCTTTTGCTCTTAGCTTTTGCCAGATGATCCAAGGACAACTCAATGAGACATTCAACTGAGCTCTAGACCCAATGACCTCTGTGCCCTGAAGGTCACAATGTCCCCATGACAAGGGCTACTGAGCTCCAGCAACTATGGAACAGTGCACTTGGGCTGTCGGGTCTTTGCATCCAGATATTGCAAATGCACGAAATACCTACTTTTCTCTACCTTTGCCCTGTCGAATATTTGCTGTCATTGGCTGATGAGCACAAGGGCCCGTGTTTGTTTGTTTGTTTGTTTTTTGCGGTACGCGGGCCTCTCACTGCTGTGGCCTCTCCCGTTGCGGAGCACAGGCTCCGGACGCGCAGGCTCAGCGGCCATGGCTCACGGGCCCAGCCGCTCCGCGGCATGTGGGATCCTTCCAGACCGGGGCACGAACCCGTGTCCCCTGCATCGGCAGGCGGACTCTCAGCCACTGCGCCACCAGGGAAGCCCAGGGCCCTTGTTTTGTAAGGGGAGAAAGAGAAGTCTGATTGACTCAGAGGTGGTGGGGAAGAGAGAAGAGGAGGCTGGAGGGTGATGTGGCCTCTGTTCCCTGTCTGGCTCCCTGGACTGCATTTGAGCCCTGCTGCTGAAGGACTGAACTGCTTTCATTATAGACTGTAAGATTCTTGCAGGGGTGAGAGGTCTGAGGCACAGTAGGCTCAGAATTGTCTGGGGTGCCCTGCCTCTGTGAGAAACCTGGCCCGGCCCCGGGGCCCAGAGGGTTGGCACTCTCACAATAGGGCCCATTAGCGAAGGCTTCACTAACGATGCTAGAAGAGGCTTCTCAGGCACAGACGGAGTAGGGGCTGACCGAGGAGGCAGCAGATGCGTTGTGGTAAGTGCAGCTGACAGACTGATTTGTGTACCCATGTGAGGACCCATGTGGGGACCCTCAGAAATGACTGAAGATTACATTCTTCATTGGGCAGATGGGAAACGTTCAACCCCAATTCAATGTACTTTCGGCGTACTCATATGTGGATCCAATTTTGTATTTACCGACTGGTAATGCCAAAGGTCAAAGCGACATAGAAAATGACATTTGGGTTTTGGAAATTTCAGGTATTTATTTGGCATTTATATAATCTTCCTCTGGCTATGCCACATTCATTTGCTGTAAAAGTCACGATGTCTTTAACACAATGGAGTTCGTGAAGCTATTTCCTAATACACCTTGCTTTCCTAATTTTAAAAAATGTTAAGGCAATGAATTTTATTACTGTTGTAGCTTCAAAATTTCATTATACTTTGGATAAGGCTCTGCGACTTCTGTTTCTTGTCAAGACAGAATAAAAAAGACAAGATTTACTCTCTTGCAAGTCACACAAAGTTTTTGGTTTCCGAGTGCATATACAAACTATGTTTACACTATATTGTACTCTATTAAGTGTGCTATTTAGCATTATGTCTAAAAAAAAAACTATGCACATACCTTAATTTAAAAATACTTTGTTCCTAAAAAATGTTAACCTTCAGTGAGCTGTAATATTTTTGCTGGTGGAGGGTCTTATTTCAACATTAATGGCGGCTGACCTATCAGGGTGACGGTGGCTGAAGGTTGGAGAGGCTGTGGCAACTTCTTAAAATGAGACCACAGTGACGTCTGCCGCATCGATTGACTCTTCCTTTCAAGCACAATTTCTCTGGAGCGTACAATGCTGACTGATAGCATCTTACCCACAGTAGAACTTCTTTCTAAACCGGTAACAATCCTCTCAAACCTTGCTGCTGCTTTATCAACTAACTTTATGTAATATTCTAAATCCTGCGCTGTCATTTCAACAATTAAGTTTGCCATCTTATACGGGTGCTTCAAAATAATTCAATAGTAACATCAAAGATCACTGATCACAGATCACCATAACAAGTATAATGATATGAACAAGTCTGAAGAATTATGAGACTTAGCAAAATGTGACACAGAGACACAAAGGGAGCAAATGCTGTTGGAAAAATGGTGCCAACAGGCTTACTTGACACAGGGTTGCCACAAACTTCAATTTGTAAAAAGTGTACTATCTGCAAAACTAAATAAAGTGAAACAATAAAACGAGCTTATGCCTGTATGTTGTTTTAAGCTGTTAAATCTGTAGTAATTTGTCATGCAGCAACAGAGAAGCCATACAACTGAATAGGATTAATGGCAGTTGGGACATTGCAGAAGAAATGATTAGTGAACTTGATGACAACAACAGAGTATCCAAAATGGAACAGAGAAAAAAGAATTTAAAAAAAACAAAACAAAAGGATCATCAAAGAGATGTGGAACAATTTTAGGGTATGGCTTAATAGACATGTAATTAGAGTCCCTGAAAACGAGGAGTGGGGAAAAAACAATTAGAAGAAATAATGGCTGAATAACTTCCATGTTTGATGAAAAGTATAAGTCCACAGATCTAAGAAGCTCAATGAAATCCAAGTACAAGCAACATGAAGAAAACTACACCAAAGCATAAAAGTAATAATGACAATATATTTCTGATTAGAAACAAATCAAGTGAGGAAATAATGGAAAAACACATTTAAAGTACTGAAAAAGGACTGTCAACCTAGAACTCTATACCCCCCAAAATTATCATTCAAAAACTGAGGGTGGAATAAAGATGGTTTCAGACAAACAAAAGCTGAAATAATTCATCACCAGCAGAGCTGTATTACGAAAACTGTTAAAGGAAGAACTTCGGACAGGAGGAAAATGATTATGAGAAGGGAATGTGGATCTGCACAAAGAAATGAAAAGCACTGGAAATGGTAACTACATGAGTAAATATAAAAGATTTTTTTCTCTTAGTATTTAAGTCTTTTTAAAAACAAAAACTTTTAATTTTGGAATAACTTCAGACTTACAGAAAAGTTGCAAAGTTAGTAGAAGATATTTGGATATATGCTGCCTTCAGAACCAACTTCACATATTTAGAAACAAAGTGGTTAAAAGCAAAAGGAAAGAGAAACATATAACATCAGTATTCATTAAAGAAATACAAACTAAAATACAATGAGATACCTTTATTCCTTTGAATGGCTAAAATGAAAAACCATACCAAATGTTGGTAAGAATGTAGAGCAACTGGAACTCTCGCACACTGCTGAAGGGGACATAAAACGGTGCAGCCGCTTTGAAAAACAGTTGAGCAGTTTCTAAGAAAGTTAAATATGTGTCTGCTATAAAGTCCAGGCATTCACCGCTAGGTATTTACCCAGGAGAAAAGAAAGCTCGTGTCCACACAAGGGCTGTTACAGATGTTCATAGCAGCTGTATCTGTAACAGCCCCACCCAAGTGAAAACTGCCGCCATGTCCAACAACAGGTGCCAAGGAGGCGGGCTCAAAGGGGGTGCTGTGCACTAGGACACGGAAATGCCTCACACTGTCAAGTATCCTGTGCTAAGTGTGCTGTGCCCATGTGTGCCTGTAACACTGCTTGCTGACTGGCCATTTTCAAAGAGGACTTCACATCTGGTTGAAGTATTAGAAAATGTAAAAAAAAACAAAAAACCAAAATGAAAAACTCAGTTTAAAAAAATCAATCAGGGACTTCCCTGGTGGCACAGTGGTTAAGAATCCGCCTGCCAATGCAGGGGACACAGGTTCGAGCCCTGGGCCGGGAAGATCCCACGTGCCGCGGAGCAACTAAGCCCGTGCGCCACAACTACGGAGCCTGTGCTCTAGAGCCCGCAAGCCACAGCTACTGAGCCTACATGCCACAACTACTGAAGCCTGTGCACCTAAAGCCCGTGCTCCACAACAAGAGAAGCCACTGCAATGAGAAGCCCGTGCACCACAACAAAGAGTAGCCCCCGCTCGCCGCAACTGGAGAAAGCCTGCACACAGCAATGAAGACCCAACACAGCCAAAAATAAATAAATTTAAAAAAATAAAATTAAAAATCAATCAACAGTTTTGATTGTTACATAATTTACACCCTACTGTGGCCAAAAGTTCTAGGAAGCTGCTCCAAGTGCTCTAACTCCGCTTCCACCATACAGACCAACAAGGCCAACATCTTTCAGATGTGCTTTTAAATCCCATTCAAGTCGCCAGGGTTCTGATTAAGTCACACGTTTTATGTAAAACTTCTGGCCTCCTTCTCTTTACTCACCACCATCTGTTTCTTCTGCATGTTCACCCCTGATTCTCATCTGCTCAGATTGGCTGTGCACTATGGTTTTTACCCCTACAGTCAAAATAAATTCTCTTCTCCTCCCATTTATCTAATGATTAATGCCGCTGGGGCCAATTAGGTAGTGTAGCTGTGGTTCTGTGCTCACAGGCCCTTCCAGCACACCTAACTCAACAGCTGAAATTTAATAACAAATTGCGGGTGTTATAAATACACTGGTCCACAGTGGAAAGGGACTGAGGTATTTCAGGAGGCAAGAGGCAATGAAAGCAATATTCTTCTTCACTAGAAAACTAACATTTCAGATTCTATTAAAGCACTAGTTATTTCTGGAGCATTAAAGACCTAAAAGCAGATTTTGCTACCACTGGCAGACATGGCTAGATATTAAGGATGCATTAATGATTCCCAAACCTGCCACATAGGATGTTCAATTTTTATAACTCTGTTTTTTATTTGGCTAAGAAGAACGGGAGGAAGGAGTTTCCAAAGTCTCTTAAAACCCTGGGATTTAGCTTATCAATAGATAATAAAATCCACCCAAACTCTGATCATGTAACATCCCTCTTCATAATGGCACTTCTGACTGAAGTGCCACGAAATGGAAGTAGCACATCCTATATTACATAATGAGAGAAAACTCACTTAAAATTCAAATGTAACTTTCAAATATACAATACTATTACTAGTATTATTATTAACTATAGTCAACAGGCTGTACGTTATATCATGCTAAGAGAGTACATCTTAGAAGTTCTCATAAGAAGAAAAAAAATTTGTAACTGTGTGGCAATGGATATTAACTGGACTTACTGTGGAGATCATTTTAAAAAAATGCAAATACAATTCAGAAGGAAAGTATCCAAACTAAAAAAAAGAAAAAAAGTTTTCATGGGTCCATCTCTTAATTAAATAACCATATATATTAATAGAGTTTTTGGATTCTTCTTATAACTAGAAACATGTTTTGTTAACTTATAATATTATTAATAGCTACCCTTTATTGTGATAGATGCTGTGCTGTGTTTTACTTGCTTTATGTCATTTTCTAGATGAGAAAATGGCATCTTAGTTAAATAGCTGGTCCAAGCTCACTTACTTATTGGCAGGGCCAGAATGGGAACCCAGGCCTGCCCATGGCAGAGTTCTCACACTTGACCATTATGGTGAACTTCATGAAAATGATACAAATTTGGGAATTCCCTGGTGGTCCAGTGATTAGGGCTCAGCACTTCCACTCTGGGGCCCAGGTTTGATCCCTGGTTGGGGAACTAAGATCCTGCAAGACATGCGGCGTGGCCAAAAGTAAAAATTTAAAAAAGATACAAATTAACACTAATGAAGTTGGCAATGCTACTGGCAGCAGTGCTCCAAAATGAAGGCCTGAGGGTTCCTTCCTTATCATGTCCACTGGAAATGTGAGAGGGTCAAGGCAGAGGAAGCGCAGACGCTGCTTGTCTCCTGATAACATTTCTGCGGCCCTCAAAGGAAGCATCAAAATACGGCAGCTCTGATGGCCCTTTGGCTGTTGGCACTGCTGCTTAAGCTGTGAGTCATGCTCTTGGGCCTCTGCCTCTGTGGACCCCGACTGCTTGTTCTTCACCCAGAATCTCTGGGGAGGAGGGAAGGTGAGTTTTGCTCCATCACGGTCGCGTGTAGTCACGGGAATACAGTGGTTTCTTTTCCCACCTCCTGCAGCTGAGGGTTCCGTGAAAGCACCGTGGTGCCAACCTAGGCTTGGAGATGAGGCAAAGCTGCTGAAACGCGGGTTCCCACTTACCCAGAGCAGCTCCACTGTTGAGGTTCTAGGGAAGATATCACTTAAAAAGCTTCAGCGCTGAAAGAAAAGTTTGAGAACCACCAGGCTGCTGGGAGACAGCACAGTTCAGTGGTTGAGATCATGGCTTTGTAGCTTGATAACATGGGTTCAAGTCCAGGTTCAACCACTCCTGGTCTACGTGCCCCACAGAGCAAGTTAATCCACTCTCTGAACCTCAAACCTGTTCTGGCTCCAGAATAGGAATCAGTGGTTGTTATTAACACTACCGTCTGGCCCTATTAGTAGGTGAAGAACTAGAGGGAACTGCGTTAAAATTCAGGAGAAGGGGAAATAGTTTCTGGTCTGTGAAAGATTTGGGGCCTGGCTACCCAGTCAGGTCTGAAGTTAAAAGTCTACCTGTGTTATGTCTTCTAATGATAAAACTCTCCTGTTATAATTATAAAATCTGAGGTCTAGAGAAGTTGTGACTTATACCAAGATTAAATTAGAAACGTATATTCTATAAACTATTCTGTGTCCATGTACTTTTTTCCTTTCTTCTGGAAATCTCTAAACTTTCTTATTCAAATAGATAAAGTAGTTTTCTACATATGAGGGGACCTGATGTAAGCTTAGGGGAAAGCTGTAGTTCTGGAACACAAGTGAAAGAAGGCCTGAAAGTCTATGAGGGATAGAGTTGAAGCTGGCCAAAAAATATATATATATACATATATATTTAAATATAGAAATATGTATTTAATACTTAATATATAGATATATATTACTTATAATAGACTGGTTAAAAATGAAAATCAACATGGCTTAATGAAATCTTTTTAACCCACTACATTAATAATAATGATATACTAGTAGACTTTATTGAAAAATTTTTTCATAGAGTAATTCTCAGACCAATGGAAGCTAGGACAACACACACTTAATCTAAAAATAAAATGAAAATAGTGCCTCCCCCTTCTTTCTTATTCTGTGCTGTCATAGTGAAAAATCTCAAGCATCAGCTCTCTTTGGCCACATCACACTCACACTGCAATATGCAGAGAAGGGGCTGGACAAAAAGGCACAGAAGCCAATGGCACGTGCCCTGAAGGATGCTTCCTGAAGCCTTTAATTGTAAGACCTGGCCCTTCTTCACTCGAGCCCCTTCATGAGAATCCCAGAGTTCACTAAGTTCAACTTCTGACAATGTAATGCTAGATTTAGTCTGTTCGTAATGGAAGGGAGGGAAAAACGTGAGAGCAAACACACCCTATTTGGAACCGCGACAGAGGAAGGACAGAACGTGAGTCATTCCACCTGCAAGGAGGGGCACTGTGCCTCTGTGAAATCCAAGGTCATTCCAACTCCATACCAGGAGAAACTACTGTGAACGCGTTAAAAAATCGAGAGCAATCTGGGTCAAAAGAAAGTCTCTTTAGGGTCGGTTTCCCTGCCAGAGAAAGGGCTTTCCCATCTGCCCTTCAGTCACCACGTCTAAACTTAACAAATCCGGACAAATGAAAGCAGAAACGCTCCTGCTACCTTCTATGTTTGCTTCATGCTTTTTCTCTTCTCCTCCTCTCAGAACGAAGAGGGTTGCTGGCATTTTGGATCAAAATTAGGCAAGTGATGTTCTGACAGAACCCTCTGACAGCAGGAAACTCTGTTAGCATTTTGATAGCGTGAGTCAGTCAGCCACGGAGGCCCAGTGGAGTGATAACAGTGCCACCAGCATGAGGCTCTACAACGTGAGGGAAATTCAGGACTTCTTTGTAAGAATGACCTGTTTTTCCCAAGAAGTACAAACTGAAAAAACAGTGAGTTGGCACTTTTTGCCTATGAAATTGAGAAACATATTAAATAGAATGACAATATCCCGAGGTGGTGACACTGTGAAAACAACAGCCACTTTCATGAACCGCCGCTGGGAATACACATTAAATGCAACTGTTTGACAGGGAAATCGGGCGATAAGGTATCAAAAGCTTTCAAAGGGCACACGGTTTAAGTAGCTAGCCGACTGAAAGGATCAGAGATGAGCACAACATTTTGTGAATAAGGATGTGTATCACAGCCTTAGTTACCTTGCAGGAGCACTTTAAGCCAGGGGTCCCCAACCCCTGGGCCGCGGACCAGTACCGGGCTGCACAGCAGGGGGCGCGCAGCGGGCAGGTGAGCGAAGGTGCCGCTCCGCATTGCTCACGTCACCGCCTGAACCATCCTCCGCCCGCACCGCCCTCCGCGGAAACACTGTCTTCCCCAGAACCGGTCCCCGCTGCCAGAAATGTTGGGGACCGCTGCTTTAAGGGATCTAAATGTCTAATAATAGTGGGCTACCTGAAAAATCTGTAAATATACACATACGATGGGGTGCATACCGGCCACTGAAAGTGGTATCATAAATTACTCTTCTAAAAAAATATTTTATTATTTTTATTTTTTCTTCCCTTCTCATTGAGATGTAATTGACATACAGCACTGGCGCACCACATACCAGGCGCACCGTGTAATGGTTTGACTCCCACATAACATCATGAAGGGATGATCACAGTAAGTTTAGGGAACATCCAGCATCTCATAGAGACACATTAAAGAAATAGGAAAAACATATTTTTCTTGTGACGAGAACTCTTAGGATTTCCCCTCTTAACAGCTTTCCCATATAACAGAAAGCAGTGTCAATTATATCCATCATGTGGTTCATTACTAGTGCTTTTTTTATCTTGTAACTGGAAGTTTGTACCTTTCCACCACCTTCATCCAGTTCCCCCTCCCCCCACCTCCCAACCCCTGCCTCTGGAAACCACAAATCTGACCTCTTTTTCTGTGAGTTTGAAATTATTCTTTTAATTTATTTATTTACTTTTGGCTGTGTTGGGTCTTCGTTGCTGCGCATGGGCTTTCTCTAGTTGCAGTGAGCGGGGGCTACTCTTCCTTGCGGTGCACGGGCTTCTCATTGCGGTGGCTTCTCTTGTTGCGGAGCATGGACTCTAGGCACGTAGGCTTCAGTAGTTGTGGCACACGGGCTCAGTAGTTGTGGCTCGCAGGCTCTACAGCGCAGGCTCAGTAGTTGTGGCACACGGGCTTAGTCGCTCCGCGGCATGTGGGATCTTCCCAGACCAGGGCTCGAACCCGTGTCCCCTGCATTGGCAGGCGGCTTCTTAACCAGTGCGCCACCAGGGAAGTCCGAAATTTTTCTTTTTGATACGTGTGCAACTCAGGCTTTTCTCAAGTGCAGGTGATAGGAACCTCATTTGAATTAATTTAAACAGAAAGGCAATTGATTAAAGGAAGAGTTGAATGACTAAGCTTATAGGAAGGCAGGATGGATACAGGGCATCTTGAACCAGGGACTCAGATAGGCTCAGGACCTCTCTTTCTCATGTGTCTGCTTCCACTCCATCTCTGGGCTCAACCTAACAACCTCATCACCCAAGAGAAAACAATGTCCCCCTGTAATAAATTCCAAGGAAGACTTGATTGGTTTGGATGGATCACATGTTTATTCCAATCATTGTATACATGACCTGGAAGGATTAGCCTGCCTTGTCTCAGATAACTGCTCTGAAATCGACCACTGTGATTGAGGGGGCGATTTGGAGCCCCTGGGAGAGGCGTGGAGAGGATGAGACAGTGCAGTCAGGGCCGCCTGGCCAGCTGCTAGGACCTGGGGAGCCACTCCCATGTGTGTCTCCCACGAGTTCAGTCGGTGATATTGTCAGTGCTTCCTCTCCACAATAGCTGGGCCTAGGCTTTTTACGAGGTTAGAGGGGAACTCTGTCTTCTTTTATTTCATGTAAAGGGATTCCTCTGGTGGTTGGGAAGTGCTCTGGGATAAAGGACACTGGATAGGGGTCACCCTGTGCATGACTCCCCCGGCCACATTGCTTGAATGGGACCAGACAGATGAACTGATGAAAGGCTTCATATCTTCCACAAAACACAGTGGGTAAGAGCTGGTTATGGGAAACAGAAACTTATCTACTACATTGAAATCTAGCATTTCTAAAACATACTGATTTCTAACTAACCAGCAAGTGGACTCTATCATGCTATCATTAGAGACGCCGTGTTTGAACCACATACTTTAGAGAGAAATCCGACATGAGTCTTTAAAAAACCAAGATTTCAAGACAGTAGAGACAAATCACATGACAAATGATGGTCATTTAAACATGTTACCACAACAGTGAAATGCTCTAATTCCATTAGAGAACAGCCAACGATGTTGCAGGAAGTATTCCAAATTAAACAATATTGCTGCTTTTACCGATTTTCTTTATTGTTCAGACGTGGATATCTGTGGACTCTTAGGATTTAGGAAGTAGGTTGAAGATGAATTGGAAATGAATGCACAGATTTTATTTATGAAGAGAACGGATCTGTAGAGACTGCTAGCTGGTGAAGGTTTGAAAATCAATTAAAAAAAAAACAACTTTAGTCATTGCTTACTGCCCATCAGCAGGCAGAATTCCACAGCTCACCCAATTATCTGATGCAACCTAATTCTCTCTTTTGAAAAACACGCCATTTATTTTATTTATTATGTTGCTAAGTTGAGAAAACTTAAATATTTGCCTCTTCAGAGTTTCTTTCCAAATACGAATTCTTGCGAAAACCTAAACCAATATCAAGGGGACATGAGAAAAAGACCATGGCAGTAGTGTTGGTCCAAATGGAAACCAAAAAATCAGAAACTCTGAAATTGCTTCTCTGCAGCTGACTTTTTATGTAACCTTAGGTAACAGTATTTTTGCATCTGAATTTTTCCCATTAACTTCTGCAGCTCCTGAGAAGTTGCCCTCTTACTCTGGCTAATTAACAGACAGGCAATACCTCAGACCCTTCTAGAATCTTGAGTGGATGTAAAGAAATAAGAATGTGCTAATCTGGTGACCAAAAAAAATGGTCTTTGGGATACATAGCTCTTTATTTTAAATTGTCTCCTCAAATTCATTCATTGAATTTTTTTTTTAAAAATCAGTCATTTCTCCTACAAACCAAATGAACAGATCTATATAACATTGCTTGCAAGCCCAGTGAGTTTGGATTTTAGTTGCTAAATTTTGTACATGCTTATTTTCAGAATTATAAAAAACCAAAATAACTGGGCTGAGTGCTATTTACAAAGACTAGGGATGCACATTTTATATAAATAAAATCTATGCATAAAGGCTGCATTTAAAAAGGAAGAACCTTGCTTCCTGTACATGTCCTTAAGAAAGGAAATTACCTCATGGCCACCTGTCATGAATTGGTGCTTGAAATGAGAATCTGAAATTTCTAGTCTGAAAGTTGAACCTCAAACTATCATAGTACAAAGTAATTAAAACCTGGAAATCATAATTTATCATCAGAAATGTGTCTAGTCTTCTAAAATTCTTCAGAATCATATGCCTCAAACATCATCACACAAGTTAATAGGAAATTGTATCTTGGTTCCTTTACGTATGTGTAGTGAATTGCAAGCCACAGTTAAAAATCTCTCAATTGTCAGGCTCCTGTTTCTTGAATGGCTGAGCAGGGTAACATCAAGTCACTATGAAAAAAGGAACCTGCAACTGTGTGAGAAAGAAACCATCTTTTCTGGCAGAATGTCAGCAATTAGAAGAGGAAGGAAACTGGCAAGGGTGAGAGTGCGTGCACGCTGTCACAG
The DNA here is from genome assembly GCF_963924675.1 of Phocoena phocoena. Classification (NCBI taxonomy): domain Eukaryota; kingdom Metazoa; phylum Chordata; class Mammalia; order Artiodactyla; family Phocoenidae; genus Phocoena; species Phocoena phocoena. Next base: position 166,863,591 of record NC_089220.1, read on the forward strand.
TAAGACAAAAACAGAAGTTACCAATGGAAGAGAGATGACTACCACTGCCTAACCTCACTAATACACACTAAAGTGTGTTTGAAAAAAGGCTGAAACAGAACATTTCTTATCTTCCCCATGTCGTGGTGTCATGGTTCTAGTCACCCAGAATGTCTTACTGTATTAGATCACTGCACTTGCAGTGAATTTCTCTTCCTGAGCATCTATGAATATCCAATTCCCCCAAATGAGATGGTCTAAGGGCATGACTACTTGCCACAGGAGGTATCCATCCACAAGGTCCAAAGCCCCAGAGTCCCTACCACGGACATCACTGCATTTCCTGCACCATTAATCTGAGGGGAGCCTACACAGGCGGAGTTGCTTTTGGCAGTGAAAATTCGGCACCAGCAAATCCGGATGGAAGAAGAAGGCTGATGGCTTGGAGCAATCGATGGATTGCTCATCAGAGCTGCCCATTTAGCTGGATGGTAGAGGGATGTGATTGCCCAGGATTTTTTTTTCCCCCCTTAATCTTCAAATTGCTCTTTTGCAAAGCGACAACTCACATTCTAGTCAGGCATGAATGTCTGCCTGGTTAGTAGGATTGGCCAACTCACAGAGCCGTGGACCCATGCCACGGCTTTCTACAGTGGGGCCCAGGTCATTTTTATCTGCTCTATGGCCACAGGCTGCACCCTGAGCTACAGCCAGTCATTGCGAAAGAGTGGGTGTTGGAATCTTAGAGCAGGAGTAATTTCTAGCAATTGTCTACTTCTGTCCTTGCACAGATGAGAGACCCAGTCAACTTCTGTCCGAGACCTTGTGATTCACAAGGTCACATCAGAACCAGGGCTAGAATCTAGTCCTCGTAAATCCAATCCAGTGCAAACAGCCTCTCTGGCTCTTTCTAGAAGCCCTAGAAGAAGTTGCCTTTCACATTTTTCTTCATACTTGGAACCAAAGAGAGTGACAATAAAGCTTAGAGAGCTTTCTCCTCTCACCACCCAGTGATATGGTCTTAGGAATAGGAGATAGGAGAGAAAGTAAGCAAATGTCGTCTAACAAGATTATAGTTAGATTGTTTCCTCCCTCATTTTCTTGGTGCTCCACCATAATTGTTGACTTGGGTAGTCATTCATTTAGTCTTTCAACAAATATCTACTGATTCCCCTAAGACCATAAAAGACGGAGTAGAGGGCTTCCCTGGTGGCGCAGTGGTTGGGAGTCCGCCTGCCGATGCAGGGGGCGCGGGTTCGTGCCCCGGTCTGGGAGGATCCCACATGCCGCGGAGCGGCTGGGCCCGTGGGCCGTGGCCGCTGAGCCTGCGCGTCCGGAGCCTGTCCTCCGCAACGGGAGAGGCCACAACAGTGAGAGGCCCGCGTAACGCATAAAAAAAAAAAAAAAAAAAAAAAAAAAAAAAAAAAAAAAGACGGAGTAGATTATTTGGCACGGGTTTCCCACTATGAATGGAATAACACGGTATAGAGACTTCTGTGAGAAATGACTGGGTCATCTTCACAGACTAGGTAAATTGTTATTTACTGAGCATCTCTTGAAAGTTGAAAACCAAAACTACAAGGACCTACTGTATAGCACAGGGAACTATATTCAATATCTTGTAATAATCTGTAATGGAAAAGAATCTGAAAAAGAATATCTAGCTGTATCTATCTATCTAGAAATCAACTATACTCTGATAAAAAAGTTGAAAACTAATAAAGAAGCCATGGGTAATGTTCTGTTTGTAGTTAACTGGTGATGATTACACAAGTGTATTTATATTCACTTGGTGAAAAGTTCAGTGAGCTGTACACTCACAATTTGAGCACTTTGCTCAAGGTAATTACATTTTAATAAAAGATTTTAATTAAATTCAAAATTTTTTTCCATTTTTAAGTTGTGGTATAGTTGATTTACAATATTATATAAATTTCAGATGTACAACATAGTGATGCAAAATTTTTAAAGGTTAGACTCCATTTATAGTTATTACAAAATCTTGGCTATATTCCTTGTGTTGTACACTACACCCTTGTAGCTTATGTATTTTACACACAGTAGTCTATATAGTTTGTACCTCTTAATCCCCTACCGTTATCTTGCCCTCTCCCCTCCTTCTTCCCACTGGTAACCACTAGTTTGTTCTCTGTATCTATGAGTTTGTTTCTTTTTGTTATATTCACTAGCTTTTGTTTTTTTAGACTCCACATATAAGTGATATCACACAGTATTTGTCTTTCTCTGCCCAACTTAGTTCACTACACATAACACTCATCTTCTAGGCCCAGAGCATCAGGGCTGACTCCTCAGAGGCTGACCAGGCCCATCTTTGCAGACCTGTTTCCTATCACGCCCCATGTGCCCAGTCCTCCATCCATCCCAGATCAGGCTTCCTCCTGTCCCTGTGCAGTGGTAGATGCTGCTTTCTCAGCCTAACTGCTGTCTCCTCTTGTCTGCAAAGAGAACCCTACTCTGCCTTCATAACTCAGCTGAGGAAGCCTCCCCCACCTTCTCTCCGCTCCCCATGCTTTGTGTATATGCCTGATGACAGCGTGGCTGCCAGGTCCTCTCCGAAGTCAAGGGAGGCCTGGGTCACCCATCACATGAGGATCCTTATATGTTGGATATGAAGAAATACTAAGAATTACAAAAACGTGGTATAATTTAGATGCCAACACTAGCATGCGTGCGTGCGCGTGTGTGCGCGCGCATACACACACACACACACACACACACACACACACACACACACTAGCAAACTCCTAGACGCAGATGGGCCTCGCTGATACCTGGAACTGATGACTCGGATGAGTGAATGAATGAGTTTGTCTTACCATGTGAAACAAACAGAATAATATCTCCCTTGGTAAATGGCCAGAATATAGACCACACAGAAGGAACACAAAAGGCTCTCTTTAATTCTTTGATATCCTTGGCATTTCTGCTAAGAGGCCAGTGAACTGGAACATTTTTATTTATCAAGGAAATAAAAGTGAGATTGCTACAAGACCTCATTTCAAGGGAGCCACACATATAAGAGCTTTGCCTCAGCTGCTCCTCAGAGCTGTCCTGAGGGCCCCTGGCTGCATGCTCCCATTTAAGCATCACAGGCCCTGGTTCTGAAAGGCATGGGGTCAGAGGAATAGAGAAATGGACAAGATGCCAGGCGATCTTGGCACTTTTCCTGGTTTTGCTGCTAGCTTATCTTTCCTTAAATGGATTTCTTTGGAATATGGGCATATAGTTATGTCATAGTTATATCCACTCAGCATATAAAGCAGCTTATGTCTTACTTTCTTGAATATAAAAGTCACATGAACACATTACGGAAAAATGGGATAGTGTAGATAAGTATAAAAATGGAAAATGACCCAAGAAATGGAGACGGAGAGATAGTGAGTTTATGAGTTAGAATTCCCACAGGATAAAAGTATCTGACTTGAATCACTTCAAGGCAAATTCTTCAGAAAAAAAAAAACATTTCTATGAAAATAGCAACATAATCATTTTTAGAGCTATTACACTTTCACTTGAGCTCTGAAAATCCATAAAACCACTGAAGAAGTTATAGTCTTTCAAATGTAATGTCTAACAATAAAAAAAATATTTGGAATGATTGTTTTCCTTCTTTCTCTTTCTGTCCTTTTTCGTTTTAAAACTGCATCCAAACACATTTCAAAGTGAAGTATTCTAACCCAGTATCAGTAGAGAACACAGAATAAAAGACTATTTCATTCTGGAGCCAGGCAACAAAATGTCATGACCTTTGCCCTCAGAGTTTGATTTTCAGTAAAATTTCTTTGCAGAGTTTTCTAGCAACCAAGTGTTTTGAGCATTAAATGTGGGAAAATTTTACTTGAGGGTAACACTGCTTTCTAGGATATGGTCCAAGACATTTAACATGAATGTTGAATAGGGCCTTTTAGAATAAAGTTTCACTGACTGTGGTTCCATCTATAACAAAGTCCCCCAAGGCCCAAGGCTACGTCACATGCTTGTATGCCCACCCCTGTGGTACAGAAGGCCCTCAGTACATTTTTGATGAATTGCATTTAATTGAACATGCCTTCTATCCTTTATCGAATAAAGTACTGGAAGACTCCATGCTGTATTTCAAGGCAATATTTTTAATGCCTAAACAGTGTTTATTTACATATTTTGATATTTTTCACAGTCTCAGGCAGGAAGAAATATACCAAGTGACAAAGTGTCCAGTTTTTCCCCTAAGGAATGACGGCACAGCCAGGGCTGGAAGGGGCTGGGAAGGGCTGAGTGCTAGAACTTTCCACGTGCAACCGTGCCCTTCACTGGATCTGAGACCTATTTCCACTCGGGAGGCAACAGATGAACGTCAGGAGTTACCCCCTTTCCAAACAGCCCTTCAAATCCAGCTACACCGGAGGAAAACAGACTTCTGGCTGGAGTGAGGATGCAGGAGAGAGGGCATCCATTTGAAACACCAGCTCCCACCCTGGGGCGATCAACCTTAAACAGGGTGTCTAACCTTCCTGAGCCTCGGTCACCTCGTACGTTAAGTAGCGATAAGAACATCTACCTCAAAGATTAGAGAGAGATTGCAGGACTTTTAATAAGTAGCTGGGAATCATACATCCATTACCTGTGATCTCACTGTTCAGCATTCATTGTTGGCACTGTCTCCCTTACTAGGCTGTGGGTCCCTTTCAGGACAGGGATTGTGTAGGACTTGTGTTTTCGCAGGATCTAGCAGAATCACTGATGCACAGACTTTCAGCAAATGTCAGTCAAGTGGATGAATTTTAAAATATTGTGTATATTTCTTCTTAATTTTTACAGCTTTGTGAAGGGGGGGGGGGCGGTACGTCCCTTTCTTCCAATAGTGAAAGTCTAGTGTGCTCTTCCTGGCACTAAATTTAGGTTTCAAAGGTTCTTATTCCACATTTACCCTCTATATTGAAAAATGACACTTTGTTTCATCTTGCCTCCTACTGAAAGTCCAGGAAACACACTTCAATGAAATTAGGCAGGGGGCTAATTTAGCTGTGCAAGGACCTTTCTTAATGCTATGGCCAGATTCTATCAACATTGCCGGGTTCCCACGCAGATTCAGTCCAACAAAATGAAAAAAAACATCTGTCTCATGAGCTGAACCATGGCAGGAGATGGGGTCTCAGCAAATTAAGAACCATTATTAGAGTGACAGACAACTTACATATATTTTAAGGACTAGGGGAAGAATACACCTTTGGTTGAGGAAAGGGCATAAAGCCTAAAAAACTAAGAGTTAATTCTGGTTTTACCAATCACAAGCTGGGTGACCACGAGCAAGTCATCTAACAACTCATATATTTTTATCTCGTTATGTATATGATGGGGACGATGACAGCCGTCTCAAAGGCTGTGGAAGATTAAGATAATGTATGTGAAAATGCAGTGTATGATCACAGTCAATCCTGTAATCTATGTTAGCTCTGTGAGAGTCAACTAAAAACCTAGAATTTCCAGTTGTTTGTATGACAGCAAAAGACTTTTTCTCCCCTCAGGAATATCTGATTATAGATCTATTCAGTCTCAATAAAATAGAGTATTCAAAAATGCAAGTCTACAAAATAATTCAAGCCCACTTACTTCACTGCAAAAGGATAACAACCCTATGAATCACTACTGGATTCCATTAAATAAAAACTGAACTTGAGACAATTAAAATTCAAAACCATTTACAAAAATAGTTATTATACACGACTTTCCAGATTAAAAAAAACCCCACTAAATCAGGAACAATGGTCTTCATTTTACAGGTAAGGAGACAGATGGCCAGAGAGTTTAGTAGCTTTTTTTTTTTTTTTTTTTTGCGGTACGCGGGCCCCTCACTGCTGTGGCCTCTCCCGTTGCGGAGCACAGGCTCCGGACGCACAGGCTCAGCGGCCATGGATCACGGGCCCAGCCGCTCTGCGGCATGTGGGATCTTCCCGGACCGGGGCACGAACCCGTGTCCCCTGCATCGGCAGGCGGACTCTCAACCACTGCGCCACCAGGGAAGCCCTTTAGTAGCTTTTTTCAAGATTGCTTATGCACTATACACCTGTGCATTTATTTATTGAATCTCAAACAATTAAAATATACTAACCTCAAAAATAAAGACAGTGATATTTAAAGCTACTTTTTAAAAAATTTGCTCTTTTAAGGTTTCAGTTACATATACCAATTTTGAGCATATAATTCAATGAGTTTTGACAAATGTATGCAGCTATGTCTCCATCATGACAATCATGATATAGGATACTTCTATCACCCTGAAAGCTCCCTGTGCCCCCTTGTTTCCCCTCCCCTCTACCTGCAGCCTTTGGCAAACCTTGTTCTGCTTGCTGTTATGATAGTTCTGGGTATTTGTAAAATTTCTCTGAAATGGAATCATGCAGTATGTAACTTTTCTAGTCTGGCTCTTTTACTTAGCATAATGCATTTGAGACTCATCCATGTTGCTGTGTGTATTATTCTTTGCACGTAGTTCATTCTTTTTAATTGCTGAGGAGTGTTCTATTCACGGAAGTACCACAGTTTATCCCTTCTCTGGTTCATTGACACTTAGATTATTTCTAGTTTTAGTTATTATAAATAGAGTTGCTATGACTATTTGTATACAAGTCTCTGTGTAAAACATGTTTTTATTTCACTTGGATAAGTGCTTAGGAGCAGAATTGTTGTGTCATATGGCAAGTGTATATAAGAAACTACCAGAGTTTTTAAAAGCGGTTATACCATTTTACATTCCTACCAGCAGTGTATGAGGGTTCCAATTTCTCGACATCATCTTCTGACTCTTTGATTATAGGTATCCTAGTGGGTGTGAAGTGGTATCTCATGGTTTTGATGTGCATTCCTCTGACGGCTAATGATGCTGGGAATCTTCCTGGGTTCTCATTTGCCACTCGTTTATCTTTTTTTGGTGGACGGCCTATTCAATCCTTTTGCCTATTTTTAAAAATTGTGTTATGTGTCCTCTTATTAATGAGTTATAAGAATTCTTCATATGTTTGCATACGAGACCTTTATCAGATATGCTTTGCAAATATTTTCCTCCAACAGGTGCCTAAGTCCCAAACCTTAGAGTCAGCCTTGACACCTGTTATCCTCTTTCCTTTCACAATGCAATCCTCCTGGCTCTATCTTAAAATGTATCTAGGATCTGACACTGCTCACCACCTCCACTGCTCCCGCTCTGCTCCACCATCTCTCACTGGGATTACTGCAGTAACCTCTTAAGTGGTCTCCCTTGCCCCTTCATTCTATTCTAAGCATAGCATCCTGAGTGATCCTTTTTTTTTTAATTTTATTAATTTTATTTTTGGCTGCGTTGGGTCTTCATTGCTGCACGTGGGTTTTTCTCTAGTTGTGGCGAGCGGGGGCTACTCTTCGTTGCGGTGTGCGGGCTTCTCATTGCGGTGGCTTCTCTTGTTGCGGAGCACGAGCTCTAGGCGTGCGGACTTCAGTAGTTGTGGCACACAAACTCAGTAGTTGTGGCGCATGGGCTTAGTTACTCCGCGGCACGTGGGATCTTCCTGGACCAGGGCTCGAACCCGTGTCCGCTGCATTGGCAGGCGGATTCTTAAGCACTGCGCCACCAGGGAAGCCCCTGAGTGACCCTTTTAAACCAAAAGTCAGATCCTGTCACTTTCCACTCAAAACCCTCCAAAGTCTTCCCTTTACTAAGTCAAAAACTACAGTTGTAAGAACAGAGAAACTGTTTACATTTTCATTTCAGAAAATATTACCCATTTACTTTTTTAAAAATTAGGCTTGACAATACAGTATAATAAAATCTTTTCACTAAATCAAATAGGGGGCTTCCCTGGTGGCGCAGTGGTTGAGAGTCCGCCTGCCGATGCAGGGGACACGGGTTCGTGCCCCGGTCTGGGACGATCCCACATGCTGCGGAGCGGCTGGGCCCGTGAGCCATGGCCGCTGGGCCTGTGCGTCCAGAGCCTGTGCTCCGCCTGCGCGTCCGGAGCCTGTGCTCCGCCTGCGCGTCCGGAGCCTGTGCTCCGCAACGGGAGAGGCCACAACAGTGAGAGGCCCGCGTACCGCAAAAAAAAAAAAGGAAGGATTTCAAGTATGGCCTCTTGAATGGTTCTAATACGATTTGCCATTGAAATTTCAGCTACTTTATGGAGAAAACACTATCTTTTCTAGGGCTGCCCAGTTTCCAAGGCAGAGTCACCCAGTAGAGGAACGCTATGCTGAAAAAGAGATAACCTTGTAATTGTCTTCCTCTTGTTAGTTCACAGTTAGGTTAGCAAAGAGAGGGGCGTGTAAAGCTGTCAGGCAATAACATCAAGCAATCTTAAAGTTCCTTTAAGCCTGACCCATTAAATAACTTCATGTGTATGTTAGGTTTGTGAGATGCTTAATGCAATTTTTAATTATAATAAACTTGTGTCATTTCAGCCAGAAATGACCCTTTTGAGTTAACTTAAATGATTTCCAATGCCCCTTTTAGAATGTATTTTCATTCAGATTATAGTCAGATGTTACTAAGGGTAAAGGTCACTCGGGCAGTGATTTTAAAGAGATTTTTAGAATCTATTTGCCTCTCGTATACGGACTAGAACGCATGTAAGTGAAGCTCAGGAAACATACAAAGCAGCTGTGCATTCAAGATGCACAAACAAATCTTTCTTTGAGTCACATGTGAAGAAATAGGATTTCCATGGTTATTATTAAAGAGAGTTAGAAGATTTTAAACTTTAGGAATTAATGGCACTTTATTTTCCCTCTGGGGAAATTACTTGACTTCTGGGAATATCCGTTTGTTTGAATTTTTTTATGTTGATAAATTAAATGACCATGAACTGTAATACAAAAACAAAATCCAAAACCAACACAGCCCTACGAACCTCTTGGCTCAAGTGTTTCAATGCCATAAAGTTTCAGAGTCAAGTCAGTTAGAAAAAACAAATTGTAGAGCCAGGACTCAAAATTACATATTTAAATAAGAAAATGAAGTCAATAATAGCTACAAGTAAACATTGTTTTAGGACATAGAACCCATCTGCTAAATTTCTAAATATTTTACTCAAGTGTGAGGAATGTGACACTTTCTACTATAAAGATTCCAGTTTGGTCTGAGTTACTGTGAAAATAGAAAGCAAGTCATAATGTACTTCCACAGAATTATTTCTTAGGCATTTGCTATCTGCTTTCTATTTTGTGAACCAGTGAGAACAGAACCAACCAATGTGTACACAGTGCTCTAAAGTAAAAATGCGTAAGGGTGAGAGGAAAACATAGAATGAAGGTTTACAGCCATCGAGTGCTTCATGAAGATGTACTTCTTGGCCTGGCAACATCCTTAGGCAGCAAGGTGTTCTCTCCTGCTCAAGGTTTCTGCCCTCAGCATCCCAGGGGTGTGGTATTATCTTAACCTCAACACATGCTATGATCTGGTTTAAAGAGGAGAGTTTAAGAGAAGTCAGTGAAATTTGTTTTGGAATATATCGAGAAAATATGGCCTTCAGCCCTGCTCTGCTTCTTACAAGGTCTGGGCCATAAGAAATGCCTTTCAAAGAATTTTATTGAAACTGCAGGCACAGCCAACTCCTTCTCCAACTAGGTTCATGTCAACAAATGCTTCATCTTCTCCACATCAAAGCAAGTGGCCTCTACCTCAGACCCTAACTAGGATATAATAATAATAATAATGATAATAATAAATCAGAGTTGTTATTTATTGATCATCAATTTGCATGAATCTGTACTAGGGGTCTTCTACAGGCTATCTAATTTATTGCTCATAAAGTCCTCTCATGAGATAGGCATGAACAGCCTGAGATGAGAATACTCAGATTCAGAAAGGTTTAGTAACTTGGTACCAAAAATTAGTATGTGATACTGGAATTTGCATCAGATGCATCTTTATTCTAAAGTTTATGCTCATGGTTTCCACATTCTTCTTTATTACGCTTGCCTTATTCAAAGACCTCTGACACCTGGACAGGGAAATGGGTCTTCTAGCTTCCTAAGCCATGCTTCCAAATAAGTAAGAGCTTTGGAGAGAATTACTACTCAACTTAAAGGTAAAACCATTACTATTTACCATTATTTTCCTCTTAATGACCCTGTCCAACATTTGGCTTCTATTTCCCCGAAGGCAATGTTAGAATCGCACACATCTCCTAGGCAAGGAGTCATTTCCAGTGTTGTACCCCACTTCTGATGACTGGTTGTCTAGGTTAGCTGCTATTGCTGACAGCATCATTTGCTGAACCTGTCCTTCTCTCTTTGTTCCTTAAGACACTTGGGCTCTTGTCAAGGTCAATAACAAGTTCCATCTTGCTAAATCTGGAGGTGAATTTTCAATCTTTTTACTCATCGATCAGTTGCATTTTTGATCAGCCCCACCTCCACTCGGCTTCCAGGACATGACTCCCTGGCTGCTTCTCCTCCAAATCCTGTGCTAGTTTCTTCTTGCCCTCCTAGTTTCTAAATATTAGGATGTCCCGGGGCTCAGTCCTTGGATCTCTTCTCCACCTACTCCCTGGGTGACCTCATCCTTTATCATGGCTTTAAATTCCTCCTATACATTGACCTCTTCATCCTCAACCTTTTCTCTGAACTCCAGACTGGCATATCCAGCTGCTGTTTGTCTCAAATGAGCAAGAAGAAAAATAGCTTGAAACCAAACTCCTGGTTTCCTTTGCAAACCTCCTCTTTTCATACTCTTCCTCATTTTAGGCAAATGGCAGCTCAGCCCTTACTGTTGCTCAGGCCCAAAACCTGGGAGTCGCTCTTGAAACGCAACATCAAATCCATCACAGCAGCAAATTTGGCTGATGGTTTTGGCTTTACTCTAAGACGTATACAGAATCCAAACACTTCTCCCCACGTTTTCTGAAACCAGCCTGATTCAAGCTATTATCATCTTTCAAATTACTGTAATGGCCTTCCAAATGTCTCCCTGCTTCAACCTTTACCCCATTCTTTCTATTCTCAACACAACAGACAGACTTAACCTTTAAAATATAAGTCAGATCGTGTGATTCTAGTTCTGTTACTTCTTTGACTTCATGTCCTGTCAATCTCCCCTCACTTACACTTCTCTGGTCCCCTTTGCTTTTCTCCAAAGGTGCCAAGCACATTCTCACCTAAGAGTTATTACACTTGCTGTTCCTTTGCTGGGGGCTTACCTCCCTTATCCGTATGGTTTGTTCTCTGTTTTTTTCCAGTCTCTGCTTCAAATGACCCTCAATTAAAGTCCACCTTCCCTGACTACTCCTCCCATGACCCTCTTTAGCTCACCCTATCTCTCTGATTCAGCTTTATTTCCCCCTATTTTTCACTACTCGACACATTTCGTATTTTCTTGTTTTTGTCTTACTTTAAATTTCCTGTCTGCTTTACCTAGAATGTTAGCTGCAGAATGGCAAGAAATTTGTTTTGTTCACACCTGTCTCCCTAGTACCTAGAACAGGGCTTGACCCATAGTATAATTATTTGTTGAATGACTAGCCTATGGCAATCTTGTGCTCAAAGAACCCCCAAAAGCATCATCTCCCACTTCCTGACAAGGCTGTCTCCTTCACCTAAACTTTAGACCTTCCCTCTTATGGCCCAATTGCCGTATCGTCCTGTCTTTCCATTGCCCTAGAGATCAGAGTTAGCTCCTTGGCTCAGTGGCGCCATTGAGGACGCAGGCCCTATCCCTCTTTCCTTCCCGCCATCCTCAGTAATTAGATGAGTCCTTACACTTCTTCTTGTGGTCCCGAGAAGACTGCTACAGTTCAATGAGTCACTCGGTCACAAAATCCCACCTTGCTGAAGAGAGAGAGTTTCCTCCCACGGTTTGCCTTTCATTAGGGAAACAAGCTATTCCCTCTGAGAAGACTCACAGTGGGCTTCCTTTTACTGTGTCAAATGCCCACTTCTTAAGTGCAAGGGAGGCTAGGAAAGAGAGATGCCGGCATCAGCAGCCTCTGCAGTGGGAGGTGGAGAAGTTATGGTCGGGGTAGGAATGGTTTCTCGACAGGCAAACAAGAGTATCTGCTACCATGCAAATAGTTTTGACTTCCAAGAATTTTCCTTCCCCTTTTGTCTTCTCTTTTTCTGTTCCAGAGTCTTGTTCTTGCTTTGGAGATACAATATCTCATTTTTGACCTATGTTCAATATTATTAAACATAATATTTTGAAATTTTCTTCTATTCCCTGCTTTACTTCTATTTTCTTGGAGTTCCCTTTATATGTTTTTTGCTTTTGTTTTGTTTCGTGTTGTGTAGTCTTCCTCTTTCACGTTAGAGACTGTTTTGCTTGTTCGTTTTTAAAAGTGTATTTAAAAGTGAGACACACGAAAAGTCCTTTGTAAGGAGTTATGTGTCCATTGGGGGCAGAGAGTGACGACAGATGGATTTACTAGATGGGGGTGGGAGTAGTAATACGCCTGACTGCCAAGGATGGTCCCAAAATCTTATATAGAAATTTTAGCTGAATTCCCCCAGGCCTCTGCTTTACTTGATGTCCACACTTTTGACACCTTTTGGTTCATTTTTTCTAAAAATTTAATCCTCAATTTTCTGCAACAGTGGAAGAGGCAGATGAGGGTGGGTTGGAAGGGGAAGAGAGCAGTCACATGACTTCAAACTATGGAGTTGGGGTAGTGCAACCAGGAAGTCCAAATGGTCTGTTCAGATATGAGCCCACTGTCCACTGCACTGACACCTTTGGAGCCCTAAGTCTCTCTAGGCTCTCCGTGTCATTCCTGCAGGCATTTGGGGCCTGTTCACCCCGTGCCATTAGGTCCATTATCCCTGGCACTATTATCTTGTCTCCTGTTCAGTGTGCCACGTGAGGTTTTATATATAGTGTATATAAAATATATTACTGTCATTTCAGGGGAGAATGTAAATCGAATACGTGTGGACAATCTGTCATTTTAACGCAGACATCCCAGGATTTTAAAGATTCTATAAATTCAAATCTGTCAGGAACCCTACCGATCTCGAAAGATGACCTTGTCATTTTACAAAAGAAGACAGGAAAGCTCAGAGAAATGAGGTCCTTGCCACACTGATCTGTAGTGACGGGGTCCTTCTGGGAGCAGCGAGAGACATGGTCCAGCCTCCGTGCTGTTGAGCAGGCTGCCTAGTTTTGCATCTCAGCCCCGTTCTCTACCAGCTCCGTGATCTTGGGACAGTTTCTCAAACTCTCTGTGGCACGTGTTCTTCAAATGTAAAATGGGGATAATTATACCTAACTCAGCAGGCTGTGGTTGGCATTAATGCATTAATATTTGTAAAGCACTTAAAATAGTACTTTTACACTGTAGTCAATTATTCAATATTATTATTATTAGTTTGGATAAATCTAACTCAACTTTCAAAAAAACCCAGGCATAGTGCTATTACAGTACTATTATAGTAGAAAGAGATCTTAATTTAAGAATTTGTATAACTAATATTAGGGATAATTTATTCTAGTATATGTGTTCTGTATGGAGAGATTAGCTTAACAATACTGCTGACAGAAAAACCATTATCCCCGAAAAAGTCTGCATTAACCCATCCTTTTGAAATATGTTTAAATTTATCCAATAAAAGAAACAAACTGAATTACATATTGGTTTTCAAATTAAAACATACTCATTAATCATCTAAAATGACTAACAATTCTAATTCTTACAAGAACACTACCTTTAAAACATCAGAAAAAATTATCCTTTTTTGCTGGTCCAAAGTGATCTGCATTAAAAGTGAGTGGATTTTGCTTCAAATAAAGAAATAAAGCCAGGCTATGTTTCTTCCATAGTTAATTATTTCCCTGCCTACAATTCAACAACAGTTAGAAGTGATTTAAAGAACTGAACAATAGAGGCCTAATTAATATCTTCCTGAGTGACTTGGGCTCAGAAAGCAGTGGAATAAGGGGAAAATCCTATTTTCATCTTTAAGAAATTATCTTCAGGGGGAGGGGCAATATAGGGGTAGGAGATGTAGAGGTACAAACTACTAGGTATAAAATAAGCTACAAGGATAGGACTTCCCTGGTGGCGCAGTGGGTAAGAATCTGCCTGCCAATGCAGGGGACACGGGTTTGAGCTCTGGTCCGGGAAGATCCCACACGCCGCGGAGCAACTAAGCCCATGCGCCACAACTACTGAGCCTGCGCTCTAAAGCCGGTGAGCCACAACTACTAAGCCCGTGTAACACAACTACTGAAGCCCACGCACCTAGAGCCCGTTCTCTGCAACGAGAGAAGCCACCGCGATGAGAAGCCCGCGCACCGCAACAAAAAGTAGCCCCCGATCGCCGCAACTAGAGAAAAGCCCGTGCGCAGCAAGGAAGACCCAATGCAGCCATAAATAAATAAGTTTTTTAAAAAAGCTACAAGGATATATTGTACGATACAGGAAATACAGCTAATATTTTACAGTAACTATAAATGGAGTATAACCTTTAAAAACTGTGAATCACTGTTGTACACCTGTAACGTATAATATTGCACAGCAACTATACTTCAATTAAGATAATATTTTTAAATAAATTATCTTCATAGGAAGAGGGCTACCACTGTACATTTTCACTTCTCAGATTTCTTAAACACAGGCCAACATGAACTTCAGACGTGCGTCCTTACCAGAATTCTAATTGGGGCAGCTTCTGGAAGCCATCTCTTCCAGCTGCCTTTCCTAATTAGAAGAGGCTCTACAACCAAAACAACCCACAGAGGTTAGTAGGGCACTAAGCCCACGCCGGCACTTCTGCAGGGGCACATGAGAAAGGAAGGAGTAATTCCTGGATTCCAAGTGTCACATGCCTACCCATACTTCCCACTACTGTATTAGATTAGCATTTGTAGCAAAAGCATTGCTGATTCATCACGACTACTGCTCTAGAGTGACTGCTGAGTCTCTTCCGGAGGCGTTTCTGACCAGTCATTTCTGTCTCTGGCGTGAGTTTCAGGGCCCTTGACGTACTGCTGTGCCCTTTCCCTCCCTGAGAGTCATCCTGTTTTCATGGAAGACTCTCATTTGTCAATGTCTGTTTGAATTCCATTTCTATTCTCCAGGAGAAAATAATGCTAGGCAAACAAAAAAAGAAGTATTTTCAAAACTGTCCTCTAAATGAATGCCAAATTAACAAAAAGAAAGTGAAATCATTCTTGTCCTTGAAAGCTATGAATCTCAAGAATTTTAATATGTGTTGAAACTACCTAAGTCGTTAATCATCTTGTGTTTAATAATGGCAAACTCATTCCATAAAGTAACCCATATTATAACCTAAAATGGAATCAAAACATTAAATTCAAACTATGTTATAGCACAATGACCATCATAAAGAATTTTTTTTTAAATAAATTTACTTATTTTATTTTTGGCTGCGTTGGGTCTTCGTTGCCGCGCGAGGTCTTTCTCTAGTTGCGGCGAGTGGGGGCTACTCTTCGTTGTGGTGCGCGGGCTTCTCATTGCGGTGGCTTCTCTTGTTGCGGAGCACAGGCTCTAGGCATGCGGGCTTCAGCAGTTGTGGCACATGGGCTCAGCAGTTGTGGCACATGGGCTCAGTAGTTGTGGCGCACAGGCTTAGTTGCTCCACGGCATGCGGGATCTTCCCGGACCAGGGCTCGAACCCATGTCCCCTGCATTGGCAGGTGGATTCTTAACCACTGAGCCACCAGGGAAGCCTCAAGGCTTTATGGTCTTGATGCTAGGTTTCATATTCTATATCAGTAACAAAATGTTGATTAAGATAACGTAACTTAAAAGTAAGAGCAAGGAAAAAATATAAAAAAAAAATAAGGGCAAGGATTTCTGCTGCCAGCAATTATTTTTGTGCCAAAAATTAGATGCTGTCTGGACATAATTAATAAAACACCACGTTGTATCTTTTTGGGAAAAGGTCAGGTACAAATGGATTTAAATGATTTTTAGCATTCTTACTGTATACAGGCAGGACACCCGAGTTTCACGGGTCCAGCATGCCTGTGAATGATATATGGGGCAAGGCAGGGACATGAAATATAACTGGAATCCTGGGGCATGTGATGCCATCAATACTCCTAGTACATACGCCTTCTGGTGGGCCAGGCCCTGCCCCGTTGGCAGGTGCTGCAGCCTTCTCTTCTAATAGCTAAGTCACTTGACTCCCGCCCACACCTCACCTACTGGCTCAACCTCATCAAATCTCTAGGAACAAACCCAACCTCAGACAGGGACTGAAACTCTTTGGAACTGTTGAGCAGGCATCTGGGACCTCATGCCCCATGACTCAGTAGTACGTTTCTCCTGCTGGCTTTGGCATTCTGCCTTGTTCTCAAGATTCAACACCCACTGTACTCTGGATCTGTGGCTTGTCCTGTTTGAAATTTGCCCAGCACTCTTAAGGAATTGGGGGTGCTCCCTTCTCCTACCTGTCTACCTCCTAGGCCCTGGGGTCCTTTGCCTCCTCCACAGCTCCAAAGGCAGCCGTGGTACCCTAGTTCAGGAGTCTGACAGACCTCTACTTCCTGGCCATGTGTCCTTGGGGCTCCAACTAACCTCTCTGGCCTCAGTGTCCTTACTTGTGAAAAAGGGGTATTAAGGAGCACCCACTTCATAGGGGTCTTGTGAGGGTTTAAAGAGTTCATACATATAAAGCACTTAGAACAATAGTTTGCCGTAATATATAAGTACTCAGCGAATACCCAGCTTTATTAATAGTAGAACCAATAGTAGGACATGAGATGGCGGATACTACCAGCCTCGGGCTTAGAGCTCTAAAGGCTGTGGTCC
Source organism: Phocoena phocoena (assembly GCF_963924675.1). Lineage (NCBI taxonomy): Eukaryota > Metazoa > Chordata > Mammalia > Artiodactyla > Phocoenidae > Phocoena > Phocoena phocoena. Next base: position 166,880,306 of record NC_089220.1, read on the forward strand.
TTCAGCCCATCCTTCTACTACCTGTTACACCTGCGGCACTGGACTTCACCTTGCACTGGCAGCAAAGTCCGCTCCCCAGCACGCCCCACTCCAGGCTGGGTCTGATTTCTTGTTCCGGACCTAAGCTCAGCCTGAGGCAGATACAGAGTTAAGCCCAGCTCTGTCCCCAGTGTTCTCTGAAAACTTGGTTGCCTCTACAATTTAATCATTGCTTCTGCATTACTCTCTTATTTGCCCTCTCAGTTTTCGCTCTTCCTAAGGAAAGACAAATCCTAATAAGCATCCCTATAGAAAATTAAATTTGAACACAAAGAATGTACACTAAGAAAATGCATAGATATTAAAAAAATAAAAACTAGGAATGATAACTAAAAATGTTGCTATAATCCCTACCATTTTATTACACAGTTTGGTTTCACTTTATATATATATATATATATATATATATATATATATATATATATATTTTTTTTTTTTTTTTTTTTTTTTTTTCCGGTATGTGGGCCTCTCACTGTTGTGGCCTCTCCCGTTGCAGAGCACAGGCTCCAGACGCACAGGCTCAGCAGCCATGGCTCACGGGCCCAGCCGCTCCGCGGCATGTGGGATCTTCCTGGACCGGGGCACGAACCCGCGTTCCCTGCATCGGCAGGCGGACTCTCAACCACTGCGCCACCAGGGAAGCCCTTTTTAAATATATTTTACTTGATAGAATTAGAAATCTCAAAGTAAACTTCCCTAGAGCAACAGCAGATGATCTCTTTTAAGATCAAACTAGATATTTGCTTCATGCCAAGTTTCTTCATCCATGCATCCTGAAAGCCAGCAGTAAATATATCTTAAGAACCAAAGGTCAAAGACAAAACAAGTAATGTCAACGCTCTTTGTTTCAGTAAACATATAAACATGACAGATGTTTCAGCATCTCTATCCCGAGGTCACAGAGAAATTATGTTCTGGTTTTCATACGTGCTTTTGATGACGCTTAAGGCTTTATGTGGATTGAATCAAACCACCCAGGCCTTCTCTGGTCTATTCTTTACTAAATAACTCTCCCTTTGAAGTCTGCATAAACGTTTTGAGGATATTAAAAATATTTTAGATACTAAGATGGAAAAAATCTGTAGTCTCAAAGAAATATCCTACCATTTGCAAAAGAATATTGGAATAATATTACGGGACCTGAGATTTAAGAATAACTAAAGGGTAAGGACAATGTTTTCTGCCACATGTCAGCTATTGAAACACTTGGTACTGCCCAAAAGGGGGGAACTACCAATTCATCAATTCCAAGTTGTACATTTTCCTTAAATTTTAATATACCCAAAATCAAGATGCATCTTACAATCATGTCACGTCATGGCTTAATTTATAGCTTTTTTTTCTTTCTTATTAGTACGTAAAGTAATGGTGTTCTTTACCATCAATGATGTCTCAGATTTAACAAAACGTAACTTTTGGAGTTTCTTTTCTCTTAACTTCCCTCTTTCATTCCTTTATTTTCTTCTACTTTTCTATTCCTTTAGTTTTCTTCCCTTTCTAGCTTAAAAAGGCATGTGTACATATATGTACATAATATATACACATATATATGTAAAATGTATATACATATATACAAATTACATATACATACATACTATAGATACACACACACGTACACACACATATAATCCTCTCTGTCTTGGACCCATCTAGCACCCCCAAGAACTGAGGACCTCTTTTCTCCACCTGTCCCTCTCTACAGAATCAAACTGGGGTCCTCTTCTTCACCCCAAGCCCGATATGGGACTCTGCTAAAGGTGGACTGCCTGTCTCCAGAAGAAAAGGGGAATTCACCAGTGAAGCTGTCTAATCTTGGATTTTTGTTTTTTGGGAGGATTTTGATTACTGATTCAATCTTCTTAATAGTAACTGGTCTGTTCATATTTTCTATTTCAAATAACAAGTGTTGGTGAGGGTGTGGAGAAGAGGTAACCCTTGTGCACTGTTGGTAGGAATGTAAATTGATGAAGCCACTATGGAAAACAGTATGGAGGTTCCCCAACAAATTAAAAATAGAACTACCCTATGATTCAGCAATTCTACTTCTGGGCATTTATCTGAAGAAAATGAAAACACCAATTTGAAAAGATTTCTGCACCCCCATGTTTACTGCAGCATTATTCACAATAGTCAATATGGAAACAACCTAAGTGTGCATTTATAAATAAATGGATAAACAAGATATAGTATACACACACACAGTGGAATATTATTCAGCCATAAAAAAGAATGAAATCTTGCCATTCGTGACAACATGGATGGACCTTGAGGGCCATATGCTAAGTGAAATAAGTCAGACAGAGAAAGACAAATATTATATGATCACTTACGTGTGGAATCTAAAAAAAAAACCTCATTGATACAAAGAACAGACTGGTGGTTATTAGAGGCAGCAGGGTTAGGGTGGTGAGAGGTAGAAGAAATGGGTGAACAGTTCTTGTTTTTGTTTTTGTTTAAATAAACTGAAAAAAAAAAAAACAAAAGAAAGGGGCATTCAACACGAGGCCCCCTTACTATGTGGAAAACTTTCAGTGAAAGGCTGTTGCAGGGTGAAGTGAAAAGTACTCACTAACACTCAGGATGCTGGATCTGGTTTATCTAACGGGTCCCCATTCCTCACTAGCATGGATGATAAAGGACTGACTTAAAGCCTTTGTTCTGAACTCTGGGAATGAGAGAGAAGAAAGGTATTTTAGCTTTTCCCTTCCTTCATGGGAATAGGTCTGTGGCCAACTCTTTGCTCTAATGAGCCTCTTTAATAAAGGTTCCAGCTTCCCCAGGGGCCCACATGCCCTGCATGGCAAATGTTTCAGTCCCACTGCAGCCACACTCTGGATTCCATTTTATCTCCAGAAAGCTTTCCCTTGGCGCTGCCAACACACAGGAATTATTAATGAATACAAGCAGGGCATGTGCAAGCAGCATGGGGGAGGGATCCAGGACAACAACAACTTGCCTAAAATTAAAGTCTCAGTTTGTAAAGACTTGAAGTTTGATGAAGATTTTACTTTGCTCGCAGGTTAGTTAACCAAATTGGCGGAAAACAAAGAAATCAGAGTATAGCTCCCTGAAATACACTTTATCCTCACATGGGCTTGTACACAAATTAACGAAGCTTTAAATCAAGGCAACATTTTCAGAGGGAATAAAGGAAAAACACTTGGCAAACAATACATCCATGTACAAAAAAGCTGGCTGAGAAGTAACTTGCTGGCACCTACTAATACTCCATCCCACTTCTCTCAAATCCTCTCGTTTCTCTATTCCCAAGCCCCTTAGAACAGATATTCCAAAAGTCTTCCCACCCCTACCCTTACAGAGCTTTCTCAGAACACACTAAACTGGGGAACTCAACTGGTAGCTGAATGATGCCTGTTTCTTTTTGCTTCAAGTCTCTATACCCTCCAGAGTTGGTAGGGAGCTTGGTGCTCAAGATTCCTCTGAAATTCCGCTAGATCTGGCTTCCCAAGAGCAACAGCTCTAAGTGAATCCAGAGAGAAAGCAGGTGTAGGGAATGTTCTTATCTTTTGGAAACTCTCCATAGTGTAGGGGGCAAAGAGGAAAAGAAAATCATAGCTTCCCATCATTCACAAGAAAACCAGTTGTGAATACTTATTATTCATTTTTTTGGAGGGTATGTCTTCATAGTTTATTAATATCAAATATAAGACATTTCAGAAAATAAGCAGTTAATTGTCTATTTATGGATACTGTTATTCTTCTAGCAATTACAGGAGCTGGCTTAACATAGTAAGGTAAATATTAACATAAACCTCGGGAAAAAATTATGCTGATGTGTTTGGTGAAATTTCCCTTTTTTTTTTTTTTTTTTTTAATTTCCCTCCTTTTAACCTAATACATCTCAACACATCAACACATCTCTAGATTGACGGTATGTTTTAGTGGTCACAATCTTGGGCTCTGGAGTTGAACTTGGGTTTGAATATTAGTCCTCCACTTACAAGCTGTTTGACCTTGGACATATTACTTAACAGCTCAGGTCTCAGTTTCCTCATCTGTAAAATGGGTATAACAATATTACCTAATTGTTTCTCGTTTTCTGTCTACTATTGAATCAATCAAGTTTGGAGTTTTCTTTATTCTTTCTCGTCCTTTCTATTTGCTGGAAAGTTATACATAATATACATAGTATTCTTATTCTTTCAGTGTTACACTTAAATTTTTAACAGGCATACCTAACTGAAATTTTGTAAATCATCAACCTCTCGATGCTTCTCCTAAACCATACACAACCTTAGAATGCTATAATTCTGGTCTTTTTAAATTCCACTTTGTTTTACCACCAAAATGGGTTATAGTGTTATTGTTTCATCAATTATTTGAACCAATCAAAAGTTTGTTGATTTACCTACATGCTTGTCAATCTCTTTGCATCACATTTATTCATTTGGGTTCAATTTCCTTTTTACTAAAATATACCCTAAATATACTAAAATAAATTAGGAGATGTTTTCAGTCAGCATCTGTTATCAGGAAACTCTTCTAGAACATGACTACTGAAGTCTTTATCTGGCACTCACGCTTGAGTTCAAGATCAGCTGGGAATGAAAATCTAAGTTAACAGTTATTTTCTCTCAAAATGATACTACTACTCCACATCTTCTGATTTCTGCTGTTGCCTTTGAGAAGTCTGTTGACAGGATAGTGGTAATTCCTTTAAAGGCAATTTTCCTTTTCTCCCCAGTTACTTTTACAATCCATTCTTTGACTCTGGGGTTTTGCCTTTCAGTTTCACCAGGATGTGTCTACCTGTGGTGTCACTGTGCTTCCTGAATCTGAATATTCACGTCTCCTATCGGCTCTAGAATGTGATTCAGCATTATCTTATCAAAAATTGCCTCTCCTCAATTCTCTCTAGCCTTTCCATATGGAATTCCTAGGTGACACATTTTTGATCTTCTCACTCAATTTTTCATGTCTCCCATCGTCTCTTTCTTATATTCCATCTCTATCCATGCTACCTTCTAGATAGTTTTTCAGATCTATCTTCCAGTTCAAAACTCATACCCATAACATTCAATCTGTTTATCATTCAAGTTACTTTCTTATCCATTCAATTAGTACCTTTTTCCTTGCTAGACATTCTATAATTTCCCTGCCCAAAGGTCTCATTTATTTTTTCTTCTCGTGTTGTCTTATCTTTCCTTTAAATCCTTTAATTTATGTCTTTAGTCATGTTAAGCATAATTATGTTATACACTCTTTCACATAGCTTGTTTACCTATCTTTGTTATTTACTTTGCCAGCCAATCTGGCCTATGGTAGATTGTTTCTATGCATCTGTTGTGCTTTGGGTGTGTGAGCTCAGGTTAAATGAGGCTTATCCGTGGAATCCTGCCTAGATTGAGATATTCCCTCCAGAGAGGTTTTCCACTTGCTTCTACCAGGGAATTTGGGAGTAGTGTGGTCTGAGACCAATTTTAATATTAAATTCTCTGGTTGGAATTTCCCAGATGATGCAGGTAAAGTAAACGAAAACCTCAAACTCAGATGAGGTACAGACTCCTGTTTAAAAGTTCCCACAGGATATTTCACTTTCCCACTCCAGCCCAGGCCAAGAAGGACAAGCTAGTTTGTTAGGATCTTCCATTACTAAAGGATGGATTTTTTTTCAGCACGGGCATATACCTTTGAAGGCACTGGCTTTGCATGAGGGTCTCATCTAACTTCCCATTTTATATGGGTCCAAGCCTTTACCATCTGCCTCTCCATGGGGGTTAATGTTACTGAGACAACAGCTCCTAACCCTGCCTCCTGGGAGGCCCCAGTTCACACTTATGCGCTGATTCTCAGATCTTCATTCCTGCCCCTTGGATATTCCCTACCTTCTTGTGAGCTCCAATAAGCATTTAAAAGGCTTTTTAAAAGTTATTACATTCACCTAGCATTTTTAGATGTCTGTAGCAAGAGGATTTTCAAGTTGTTTATTCCATAAAACTACCACAATCAAATTCTTTGTTTGGGTTGTTAACCTACTTGAATGTATTACTTTGAGAAAAAGAAAATATTTTTTAAATGTGTAACATAATGGTGTAACACAAATAGGTGCTCATGTAACGTAGTGTTATCTTTGGATTATTAGATCAGCTGAAAAATTAGGCCCCGTAGACAAAAACATTTTTATGAGAAATAATTGATATTTGATTCTTTGTTAAATAAAATAAACACTGAATACTTTCACTAGTTTTGTTGATCTTATAAGACAAGCTACAAAGTATAGCCATTTGCGGCCATATGGGGTTTAATACATGTAATAAGTTCTTTCTTCATGCAACTGCCCGATTTTCTCAAGTAAGGCCACCGTTTCTTAAAGGCAAATTATTGCATAATGATGATAATTGTGTATATGAACTTTATATTTGTCTTACATATATTTTAGGGAAAAAACCAACTCCTTTATTAGTAACTCGTGAAACAGTAAAATTTTGTGGAAAACCTTAGAAAAAACTGTGGGAAATGTGATATGTTGCAAAGGGCACAGGCTTGAGAGACAGATGGGTCTGGGCTCTGGTGCCACCTCTACTATTTATTGGCTGTGTGACCTCAGGTGAGTTAATTAACCTCTCTAAGCCTCTTTTTCTTCATCAATAGAAGAAGAGATGAGTGATACCTGGCAGAGTTACACTCAGGATTAACTGAGATAATGAATTCATCTGGCAAATGCTAAATGAACACTAGTGAAAAGACAGAAAGAAGGACGGAAAGAAAAAAGAACGGAGGGAAGGAGGAAGGAAAACTTGAAATGTTCAGGAATTCAGGCAGCCAGTGCCTCTCAATTCATTTAAAGAACAGGAGTATGTGAGGCCATGCTCTCCCTCCAATGAATTAGCCTAATGCTAATTTCTAAGTAATCTTCGTCTAGATGGTATCACTCATGCAAATTCACTTCATGTCCTACGGGAAGTTTAATACAAAACAAAGACAAGTCAAATTGCCTAGAGCCTTGAGATATCTGGACCATCCATCCCTCAGGAAGGTCCCTTAGTAAACAGTGGAGGGCTCAAACAACTGGGACCCCTCCTGGGAAAAGAGCCCCTAAAGAGAACTATGAATGCTGATGGCTGTGACCAGGAGACACACTGCCTCTCAGTAAACTGAACTTCCAACTTTTTCCCTCAAAAAAAAAAAAAAAAAAAAAATTAAAAAGAATCACAGAGCAGAAGGATAGGAGGGAGTAAAACTACATGACGCTTCTGACCAGCACTCACAACAGCCCACAGAGTCCTGACTGCCCTCCAGAAATTTCTAAACGAATGAAGAGAACACCTTGGTGGCCACTGTTTCTGCTAAGATGTTTTCCAGATGTCTGCTCCCGATGAGTCGGTTTGGAGGTATGGGGGAGCACCAGACACCCTCAGAGGAAAATGAGCTATAGCCCTGTTCCCCTTGTTTGGTGGTGTCTTAATAGGTCTCTGTCCTCGGGAATGTTGAAGGAGGTCAAGTGTGTAAAGGGATGGTCAGCTCAAGACTAAACTGAGGGCAATGAATTCACCTCTGGATGAGGACAGCTTACGCTCTATGAGCAGAGGGCTGGGCTGTTCACCTCATAGCCTGGTCTATGAATATGGTTTTCCACCCATTTCTGAGGAATTTAATCAGGGGAAAAGCTGGCTCTGAGTGAGCAGATAGGCTTTTACGTGAGGTCATCTCTCAGGAGATGATCTGCATCACCTTGGTGATGGACAAGAGGAAGGACATTTTGTAAGAAGGGAAGAGAAGAGACACCACAATTATCCTTGGCTCCTACAGGATTTAAGGGTGGGACAAAAACTAAAATGCGCTGTGTGTGAGAATGGACGCTAGTGGTAAAGACTGAAAGTCTAGGGCTTCCCTGGTGGCGCAGTGGTTAAGAATCCGCCTGCCAATGCAGAGGACACGGGTTCGAGCCCTGGTCCGGGAAGAGCCCACATGCCGCGGAGCAACCAAGCCCGTGCGCCACAACTACTGAGCCTGCACTCTAGAGCCCGTGAACCACAACTACTGAGCCCGTGTGCCACAACTACTGAGCCCGTGAACCACAACTACTGAGTCTGTGTGCCACAACTACTGAGCCTGTGCTCTAGAGCCCGTGCTCCACAACAAGAGAAGCCACTGCAATGAGAAGCCCGTGCACCGCAACGAAGAGTAGCTCCCGCTCGCCGCAACTAGAGAAAGACCGCACACAGCAAGGAAGACCCAACGCAGCCAAAAATAAATAATAAATAAAGTCTACTATTGCCTTCCTCCTTCATCAGAACCCTGGGCAGGCGCCCCCATAGCCCTATCCCCAGTGAAAAAAATACGGTGACTTGAAAATATCTGTCAAGATGCAGCAAAAATGATCACAATAGTCTCGGAGCTATACAAATGCAAACACTTGTTCAGAACTAGTATCACATAAACATGAGATAATAAGTGTTAGAATGTGTGCCTCTAGGTTAAAACATTGATGAAATAGAGGATGTTTAGAGAAATGGACAGTGAGAGTTAGCAACATTGTTTAACCTCACATGGATCCTAATGCTTTTAGTTTCAGCAAGATTGACAGTATTCTGGACCATAAAACAAGACTCAAAAACTTTAAAAGAATTGAAATCATACAAAGTATCCTTTCTGCAACAGAATTAAACTAGAAATCATATAGAACTATCTCTGGAAAATCCCCAAATATTTGGAAATTAAACAACAAAAAATAATCCATGAGTGAAAGAGGAAGTCACAAAGGAAATCTGAAAATAGTCTGAGTTGAATGAAAATGAAAACAATACATCAAAAATTTGAGGATGCAACAGTTAATATCATACTGACTGAGAGCAAGGCAAGAATGCTTTCCTTCACTATTTCTATTCAGAATTGTACAGGAAGTTCAAGCCAGTGCAATAAAGCAATAAAAAGAAATACACAAATTAGAAAGAAAGAAGTAAAACCATCTCTATTCACAGAAGAAATGATTGTGTTCATAGAAAAATCCAAAAGCATCTACAAAAAAGCTATTCAAACTAATAAGAGAGTTTTGAAAAGTCATAGTATTTGATACACAAAATCAGTAGTATTTCTATATACTGGCAATAGGCAACTGGAAATTGAAATTCAAAGAAAAACTTACCGTATATAATAGTGAAACCAAGGGCAGTCATCAGTTAGATCCCTTAAACTATAACTTGCTTAATAAATAACATCCTGTAACTTGCCTTCACTGACAAAGCTTGCTTTGTTTTCAAAAACTGCAGACCCTCCAAGCTTCACGCAGCTTAGACAATATATCACAAGACGCCTTTCATCACCCCCTATAGATAACACCTCTGACATATGGATTGCTATAGAACAGTTGTTTTTTCAGGAACACGGAGTTAGTCTTGCCCAGGTCAAATCAGTCAAGACCCCCAACCATTAAACTGGTCCTGTGCAAATCTGATGGATGACCAGACATCGTAGGACCAAATATTCCACCCTCAGATCATCCTAACGCCGTCATTTTCTGAACATGCGTCCCAGGAAGAAGCGTGTAACTCAGATACACCTGTGCAGAACACAGGTTATGCTGTAGGAATCAACAACATGATTTTTAAACTTATGTGGAAAGACAAACAACTAGAATGGCTAAAACAGTTATGAAGAAGAACAAAGTTGGAGGACACATACTACCTGATTTCCAGACTTCTGTACAGATACAGTAATCAAAACAGTGTGGTATTGACCAAAGAATAAGCACGTAGATGAACAGAACTGAACAGAGTGCTCAGAAATAGACCCATGCACATACAGTCAATTGATTTCCAGTCAAAGACCAAAGGCAATTCAATGGAAAAGAACAGTCTTTTCATCAAATGATCTTGGAACAAGTGGACACTCACTTGCCAAAAAAAAAAAAAAAACCTTGATCTGTACCATATTAATAAGTTAACACAACACGGATCACATGCCTAGATCTAAATTTAAAACTAGGAAACTTTGTGAGGAAAATAGAGGATAAAATCTTCCTGACCTTGAATTAAGCAAAGATTACTCAATGAAAGGATGCTCAACACCATTATTCACCGGGGAAATGCAAATTAAAACCACAGTGAGATACTATCAGCTAGCTGAATGGGTGAAAAAACAAAGAAAATAAAGAAATCCTGACAATACCTAGTGTTGCCAAAAATCGTGAAGCAACTGGAACTCTCACGCATGTTGGTGGGGAAGCAAGATTATTCAGGCACTTTGGGAAACAGTTGGGCAATTTCTTATGTCTACTCCCCGTATGACCTAGGAATCTCGAGACAAATTCACTCACGAGAAACAAAGACATACGTACATACAGAAACATGCAGGGGAGTATTTAGAGCAGCCTTACTCATAATCACCCCAAAAAGGGAACAAACCAAACATCCTTCAGCTGATGAATGATTTTTAAACTGGCGCATCCATATAATGACATCCTACTTGACAATAAGAAATGAACCACTGGGACACATAACAATAGGGATGAATTTCAAATGAATGATGCTAAGCTTTACAGATTTACTAAGGCCACATGATATCGGATTACATTATAAGACATTCTGCAAAGAGCAAAACTCCAGGGACAGAAAATAGATCAGTGGTTGCCAGAGCCTGGGGCCTGGGGAAAGGATTAACTACCAAGGGACACAAGGGCATTTTTTGTGGTAAGGGCTCTTCTATGCCTTGATTGTGGCGACTTACATGACCGTATGCATCTGTCAAAACTCATAGAACTGCAAACTAAAAGAGGGAAATTCTATTGCACGTAAATTACGCTTCAATAAACCTCACTTTAACTTTTTTAAGATTTTAAAAGTTTTTTTTAAAAAGCTGTTTGCTGGGGAAAAATACAGTAACAATCAAGTAAAAAAGAAAAAAAAGTCTTCTAAGAAGGAAGCACAGCTACTTAAATCAGGATGAAAGACACTTCAAGAGAGAAAAGATTTTTAAGAGAAAATGAAACCAATACATTAGGTTTAAGATGTCTGCAAAAACAAACAAACAAACAAAAACAAAAAAACCCCAGCTTCATCCTGCCCTGAAAGGTCATCAGGAAAATAGAGTATCTTAAGAAATAAGATTGCCAGATATCCAAAAGGCAACTGAGTCAAAGAAAGAGAATGGTAGGCAGAATTCTAAGATGCCCTCCCATTCCTATCCCCCCCCCTTTTACACACACTTTGTGTATAATCTCCTCCACTTACGTGCGGGTGTCACTTGTAAATATAATAGGAGTTCACTCCCATGATTAGGTGATTAGTCAATGGACTCTGAGTTCATCAGAAAGAGCTTATCTGGGTCCCCTGGTTGCGCAGTGGTTAAGAATCCGCCTGCCAACACAGGGGACACAGGTTCGAGCCCTGGTAGGGAAGATTTCACATGCCACGGAGCAACTTAGCCCGTGCGCCACAACTACTAAGATGGCATGCCTTAGAGCCTGTGCTCCGCAACGAGAAGCCACTGCAGTGAGAAGCCCGCGCACCACAACGAAGAGTAGCCGCCAATCGCCACAACTAGAGAAAGCCTGTGCGCAGCAACGAAGAACCAGTGCAGCCATAAATAAATAAATAAATTTTTTTTAAAAAAGCATCACAAAAGGCAACAGACCAGGGAACCTCCACCAGCACAGACTGGTGGAGGTTCCCTGGTCTTGTCTCATTGCTCTTGATAACTCATTGTCCCTACAGGTTTTACTTCTCTACCTCTGGACCCTGACTGCAGTCACCCAAGTACTAACACTCCTCTCTGGGGGGGACACCCTCCCACAGGTCTCCAGGGCCAACAGTGACATCCAGAGCAGAAACACGTCTGTATTCACTGGACTTCCTTAACACTCATTCTTAACACGGCCGTTGGTGAGACTAGGCACCAGGAAATAACCACTCAACTTTATAACCATAAAAAAAGCATGAATCATTCCTGAATCATCTTTCCCTATATGGGAAATATAATAGGAGGGTTCCCCCTGCCCAAAGAATATTATCTGAATTACAGGTTGTAGTATCTTGCAAATTAAAATACATGCTTCATCTTCATAATATTATTAGTTCTTTGATTTATAGCACTGTTCATTCTGAACATCATATAATGAAAATGGAGTAAATCATAACTTACCCTGTAACTTTTTAGTCTGATGAAATCAACCTTCATAGAGACAAATCTATCGGAATTTCGACTGATGTTCTTAAGGTGTTCTACCAGATCTGCACAGAACTTGTAGCCTCCTTTAAGTACACAGAGGACCATAATGTCACAGTATCCTATGTCTTTCATAATATCCTTAGCCAGCCGTTCAATTCTGAAAGAAGGGATTAAAAGATATATTAAAGCATGACTACTTCTGAGCATTTTTGTTCCTTTCCCCAAAAATGCATGATGTACTCTACATATTAGATTATGCAGGAGAATGTGGAGAAGGGCTTGGGAGACAGAATGTTACAGATAAAGAAGCTCTGTTAAAGTTGGATAAAGAGAAAGTGTTCAAAACATATTTCTAATAACCACATCATCAATCATACATTTTTGCTCCTCTGCATCACAAAAAATGATTAAGGTGTAAAATATGATGTCAAAGATCACGAAGGCTATTATTTGATCACTACAGAGCCTGGCTGTTAGCTTTAACGAGGCTATGATGGTATGTGGTGAGATTACATTCCCTTTAAAGCAGAGAAGAAGGAAATGGAGGATGACTCACCCACCTGACCACGTTAGACGAGACTGGAGGAAAAGTCAAGACCATAATCACTATCGAAAGAATAATATTTGACTTATATTTGATGAAGATAACACGTTACCTCTATGAGAGGTGCTCCGGACAATCTCAGTGGACACCATCTCCACAGATCACAGTTTGAATGGTGTCTCCTGAAGTTCTACCATGATGCAGCCTTGGGCTGGCATCCAACACCTAATGTGGAACTGTCATTGTATTTTTTCTCATTGTTTCATATGTGTAAGTCCATTGCCCATACACCCATACAACACTAAAACCTTGAATGAAGGTAGGATCGAAGGGGCACACTTTTTAAAATATTCCCACTGGCACCTCAAACTGAATTAGATTTAAAACAGATGAAGTGAATGATGTGAAAAAATAAAATATTATTCACATATGTTTTAAATATGTAATATATATACTTTATATATTTTTATAGTTTTTTTATTTGTGTGTGTATATGTGCATACATATACATATAAAATGACAACCATGGATTCATGTAATGTGTCTCAAAATATGATCAACGAAACATACATCAGCATGCCAAATATTCCTTTTATTTTTTTTTATTTTTTTTTTTTGCGGTACGCGGGCCTCTCACTGTTGTGGCCTCTCCCGTTGCGGAGCACAGGACATGCAGGCTCAGCGGCCATGGCTCACGGGCCCAGTCACTCTGCAGCATGTGGGATCTTCCCGGACCAGGGCACGAACCCGTGTCCCCTGCATTGGCAGGCGGACTCTCAACCACTGTGCCACCAAAGAAGCCCCCAAATATTCCTTTTTTAAAGAATTTTTTTGATGTGGACCATTTTTAAAGCCTTTATTGAATTTGTTACAATACTGCTTCTGTTTTATGTTTTGGTGTTTTTGGCCATGAGGCATGTGGAACCTTAGCTCCCCAACCAGGGATCGAACCTGAACCCCCTGCATTGGAAGGCGAAGTCTTAACCACTGGACCGCCAGGAAAGTCCCCAGCATGCCAGATATTCTATAAAAAGGGACACTTGTTTCCAGCATGATGCAGTGAGGAGGTCAACACATCCTCTTCACAAAGAGAAAGTAGAAAGTCAGACAAAACTGTCAAAAGCAACTATTTCAGCACTCTGGAAATCAACCAAAGGCATGCACCAAACTGAGAATCATTTATTCAAGAAAACACTGAACACTGGGTAGAAACAGCACAGATCTGTGGTATTCTTATCTGAGAATGGTCCCCTCTCCCTGGCCCCCAATCTGCTCTACTGTTCAGCCGGGTAGTCAAGCAGGGTGGGGCACTGCTCACCCGATGGGGAACACTGTCAGTTAACACGGCCATCTTGGTAGCAAGCGAACAGGGAGGACCAGGGGTCCCGTTATCCTGAAGTTGCAGTCCTGTTTGAGCAACTACCTAGCAGACTAGTCACAGATTTAACAGAGAGTTCCAGGAGGTTACAGTCATGGGAGAGGGGCACATAATAAACTCTCCACATACCCCAAGTCAACCAGAAGCTGTGCATATGCACTGCAGAGACTAGTGTGGGCCCAGGCCACCACATATCCCTGAATGGTGGAGCCCGTAAACCCACACGGCAGAGACACAGGAAAGCTCAGTGGAAAGTAAAAGCCAGGGAAGGCTTGAAAAAGGCTGGAAATTTGAATGTGCTTGCCAGGCTCCCACACACATTCATCAGCAAAGAGTGGAGGCCTCCCTGGCTCAAGGTGTTTGAGCACAATCTCTACCCAATCTCAGGCTGAAGATTAAGCTATTCGGACACAAGCATGAACTCTGGTGAGCAAAACTTAAAAGGAAAAACAAGAAAAATAAACTGTACATCATCAGAGGCTACACATTGTGGGGGAGACAGTTTTCACAGACTGGCAGACAAAAAAAGAAACAAAGAACAAGGGCAGGGGCTTCCCTGGTGGCGCAGCGATTAAGAATCTGCCTGCCAATGCAGGGTACACGGGTTCGAGCCCTGGTCTGGGAAGATCCCACATGTCGTGGAGCAACTAAGCCTGTGCTCCACAACTACTGAGACTGTGAGCCACAACTATTGAGCCCACGTGCCACAACTACTGAAGCCCACATGCCTAGAGCCCGTGCTCCACAACAAGAGAAGCCACTGCAATGAGAAGCCCGCGCACTGCAACAAAGAGTAGCCCCTGCTCGCCGCAAGGAGAGAAACCCCGTGCACAGCAATGAAGACCCAACGCAGCCAAAAATAAATAAATATATAAATAAATTTATTTTAAAAAAAGAAGGGCAATGAATAGGAAATAGTTACAAATATGGTAGAGATTAAACCAAGTATATCAATCATCATCACTTTAAATGTGAATTGTCAAAATACACCAATTAAAGGCAGAGACTGTCAGAGTGTATCAAAAAAACACCCTAATATATGTTGTCCACAAGAAATCCATTTTAAATATAAAGACACAGATAGATTAAAGGGGTTGAGAAAGATGTACCGTGTTAACATAATCAAAAGAAAGCTGGAGTAGTTGTATCAATTACAGACAAAGCAGACCTCAGAGCAAAGACACTGTCAGGAATAAAGACTGACATTAGTGTATTAACAAGAGGTCAATTCTCCAGGAAGACCTAACAGTCCTTCATGCGTCTGCACCCAACAACAGAGTACCAAAAACTTATTGAACTGTAATAAGTAGATGAATCCACTATTGCAGTTAGAGACTTCAACACCCCTCTCTCAGTACCTGACAGATCCAGCAAGGCAGAAAACCAGTAAGGATATAGTTGAAAGGAACAGTACCATATACCAACTGGACCTGGCTGACATTTGTAGAATACTTCACCCAACACTCTCCTTAAAAGATATCAATAATAAAATGAAAAGACAAGCCACATACTAGTGGGAAATATTTGCAAATCATATGTCTGATAAAGGACTTGTGTCCAGAATATATAAAGAACTCTTACAACTCAATAAGAAGAGAAACAACCCAACTGCAAAATTAGCAAAAGACTTAAACAGGCATCTGTCCAAAGAAGATGTATGAATAGCTAACAAGCACACTAATCATTAGGAAAATGCAAATTTAAACCACAATGAAATACCTTTATATATCCACTAGCATGGCTATAATTAAAAGGGCAAACAATACTAGATGTTGGCAAGTATGTGGAGAAACTGGAACCCTCAAACACTGCTGGTGGGAATGTAAAATGGTGCAGCCACTTTGGAAAATAATTGGCAGTTTCTTAAACTTACCATGAAACTCAGAATTCCTCTCCAAGAGAAATGAAAAGATATGTCTACACAAAGACTTGTACGTGAATGTTCATGGAAGCATTATTCACAATAGCCAAAAACTAGAAATCTAAACGTCCATCAACTGGTGAATCAATAATCAGATATTGTATGATTTAATTTATATGAAGTGCTCAGAAAAGACAGATTTATAGAGAAAGAAATCAGATTAGTGATTGCCTGATGGTGGGGGTAGAAACAGAGGCTGACAACAAACTTTTGGTGATGATAGAAATATTGTAAAACGATGGTGGTGATGGTTGCCTAACCATAAAAATGTACCCAAAATCATTGAGTCATTTACCTACAATGGGTGAGTTTTGTAGTATGTAAATTATATCTTAATAAATTCATTTTAAAGGTGGGAAAGGGCATTCTTGGGATGCCACTCCAGACCACTGAATCAGAATTTCTAGACAAAAAGCTTAAGATTACGCATTTTTACAAGTTCACTGGGTAAGTCTCCTGTAGAGGGAACTGGTAACCTTACCAGGATTCAATTGTGTACTAAATCAGGATGCAATTAACGTAAGTCATAAATTAATTTTCAGATGAGAAAAGCAGGAATTTGTTTAAACCAGGGGTTCCCAAACTCGTGTGAAGAGAAAACGCTTCTGAGACTTATTAAGAAGTGAATTGAGTACAAAGACACCCACTACACAGAAAAGGTGCTTTAACTGCTCAAGTCAAGCAGATTTCTTCCCTACCCCTCCCCTTTCTTTGCAGGAATCTGTATCTTTAATATGAATTGCCAACATGGAGGTCTAGCAAGTTGGGAGATACCAAATTTCTTACATTTATTTCATCACAGAACCTGTTTTCCCTTCAAGGATCAAAACTTGTATACCATGGAAGGCCACCTGAGGCTGTGAGAAACCACAAACTGGACCTTATTTTAATAATATACTATAGTTTGAGAGAATACACAATGTGCAGGTCTTATCCAATGGAAAATCTTAGAATGTGAGTGAGAGAATGACATTTCCTTTTGCTTATAGACAGGCACTGATGGAAAGATAATATCCTGGGAATAGTGACCATCCAGTGCTTTTCAAACTTTCCTTTGGCTGAGGATCTATTTTACAAGTTAAATTTTAACTCAGAAGAATATAACAGCTTAAAAAAATAGAGGCAGAAATACAACGGCTTAAGGAAAAGGGTAGAGCGGGGAGCCCGAAGTTTCAGTTTCTCCTGCTTCTTAGAGCCTCTCCCGCCCCAATTTCTGAGTCTGAAATCCATGAAGCTTGCTTTTCATATAAGTGTGAAGGCTTAAGTACTTGAGCTTTGTACAAGAAATTAGAGGTCCATGGAAAGGCAAGAGTCGGGGCATTAAGGAAGCCTTGTTAAAGGGATAGGACCTATCAATCCTGAAGGCTGTGGTGGGCTGAACTGGAGGGGGCTCTCTGAAAACCAAAAAACTAGTGAGGGTGACTTAGGGGCTGAGAACAGGAGAGAAAATGTTGGCTTTCGAAAAGCCTATTGGCTAGGAAGGAGCCAGAGGATATCTATGTCGACGGGTCCAAAAGAACTAGAAACACTACTTGAGAAACAGTTCTGTGCTGCTATTTTTAAGTTGCAAATATTCCTATTTCTAAAACATCATCACTGAAAACCTAATTGTGCACAGACTGGCCGACCTGTGAGAAAAGACTTATTTGAGATAAATACAAGTCGCAGGAAAAGCCTTCAGGGGTGTGGCCTGTGAAAGCAAAGGTCACCTCTTAACTGTCCCTGGTTAAGAGTCTGTGAAAAACGTGAGACAAACGCTTTCCCAACCCTCATTTTCATCAGTCTGTACAGGACATTGTTATTTTGAGGCTGTTACTTGTGATGTAACATCTTCCGTATGTATAGCCTTCTCACCATTTCCTCTGAACAAATATCCCAGGAACTAGCTCATGTAAAGCACAGATTTATTTTATTCCAAATTCTCTGTAGTATAAAAGTTCTGTGTACCATTATATAGAAGAGATTCCGGAATAGGGTCCCCAAGTGTACCGTTTGATTCACACAGGAGAGGGCTAGACAAAACTTACACGGCAAAGAGCACTCACCTGTCTACAACGATGCCATGAGGGATGAGGACATAGTCCAAATCTCCGTAATAGTGCTGTGGGTACGTGAACAAATTCAAGTCGTAGCCTGGCCAGTCGTCCATAATCTGTAAATCAAATTATCTTGGTTACAATATTTTTCATTGGAAATTTATTTTAAGAAACATAAATAAACAAGAGCATCCTTTGAAAAAAAGAATAATATTGAAAACAGACTAGGTCTGATAATCCATATGGCATTAAATTATATTCCATAGGACTTCCCTGGGGGTCCAGCAGTTAAGACTCCGTGCTCCCAACGCAGGGGACCTGGCTTCGATCCCGGGTCAGGGAACTAGTTCCCGCAAGCTGCAACTAAGACCTGGTACAGCCAAATACATTTTTAAAAAAATTATATTCTGTCAACCTATGAGAAGCCAGGTGGGACAAGGTAATTTGTTTCACGTAAACTGACGAAGGACCTACTGAAGTGAACAGGGAACTCCATTCCTGACGTTTGGCATCACAAGATAAAATACCAACTTAATGCCTTACAGCTAACCTGATAGCATTGTTTGTAAGAGTGCACATATGTAAATATACAATTTCCTTATACAATTTATCAGTAAAATTATGTTTGTAGTTACAGGAACACCTTTTATTGCGCTTTGCACATAGTATGCTTTTTACAAATTGAAGGTTCATGGCAACCTTGTGTTGTCAGATGATGCTCTCAGCATTTTTTAGGAATAAAGTTGTTTTTTTGGTTTTTTTTTGCGGTACACAGGCCTCTCGTTGCGGAGCACAGGCTCCGGACACGCAGGCTCAGCAGCCATGGCCCACGGGCCCAGCCGCTCCGCGGCACGTGGGATCTTCCCGGACCGGGGCACGAACCCGTGTCCCCTGCATCGGCAGGCGGACTCTCAACCACTGCGCCACCAGGGAAGCCCCCATCTGCGTATTTGAAGAGCATCACATCTGCTCTGCCTTGACCAGCAAATCAGCTGGTGGCAACTGTTGAATCTGCACAGAGTAACTCTGGCTTCAACCCTGAGAACTCCTGGGGTCTGCTGCCACCATCAACACCACAACGGCTGGTCAGAGCCTGAACCGCCAGCTGAACGTGAGGAGATTCCAGAAGATGCACTGGCAGACCACGACAAAGACCAGACGAGAAGCCTGACCAGCACCAGGCCCCAGGGAGATCACCCAAGGTCACAGCACTTTCTGGCTCCCCTGCCAGACCACACACACTACCCACCCTACCTCTTGCAGCCCTCCCAGAGGCAGCGGCATGAACTAGCGGCCACTCTTCCCGCCACGGAAATCCTGTAGTACCTCCTGCCTGGCTGAATCTCAGAGGTTCTCTAGCCCATGTTCTAGGGCTCAGCTCTGACACTTAATATGATGTTAGGAAAATTACACCTGAGACTCATTTCCCCCTCCTTTAAATAAGACACAATAAAACCCACAGACAGGGCTGTTTTGAGGATAAAAAGATAGAGCAGATAACGTACTTAGAGTTCCTAGCACATCTCCAGGTATATAATAAATGCTTAATAAATGACGCCCCCAAAAAGAAAAGAATGATAAAATGACAAAACAAACCTACATATAAAAACTGTACTGGTTATCTGTAGCTCAGAGGCAGCACGGAGTAATGATTAAGAGCATGGATTAGAAGTCTAACACACCCAGGGGTGAATTTACTAGCTGTTGGACCTTGTGCGTTTTAACCTCTCTGGGTCACAGTGTTTTCATCTATAAAATGGAGCCGATGCCTACCTCATATGGCTATTTCAAGGATTAAGTAAGATAGATAATGGACATAAAACTCTTACATCAGTATCTGGTCTACAGAACGCTGCAGTAAATGTTAACCAGTTAGATGTACTGAAACATCAATAGTTTACTTACAAATTACATGTATTCATTAACTTAAAGAAGTGCTTTAAACCTACCTGCCCAAGTCTTATTACCCTAGTTAAAGCTGTACATTTCTAAGTAGAAGCAACGTGTTTCTCTAAAACTATCCTATAAGCCAAACCAGCCTATTTCCCAATGAGTCTGAAATAGTGAGTTTTCACTGTAGAGATAAAAGACAATTAGAAATGAGGGAACCACTGGTTTATCCTTAATAGTGCATACAAATTGCATTGTAAATGTGTCCTAGACCTGAAGGAATGGAGGCTGCTAGGAACTGCAGATAACTATGTTATTCATCTGCTTTTTGAAAAATCAAAACAAGAAGTCTTTAAATAGTTTCAGTCTCACAGATAATATGCTCTAAGTTTATTCAGAACAATGCCTTCTCTGTTCAAAGATGCAAAATATGGCCAAGCTGGGGAAGTGACAAACACACTGAGCCATGTTACACCACATCCAAACCCCGGAACTCCTTCGGACTCTCTTTTCCCCATTGGAAGATATACTGAAGACCTTCTTTCTAAGTCATTAGAAATAAATTTTTTGCTTAGAATATGTCTTGCCTTATTTTTCAAGTTGTATCCCCTAGGGAGAAAAATAGTTTGGAAACACATACAAAAAGCTAATCTTGGGGGACTTCCCTGGTGGCGCAGCGGTTAAGAATCCGCCTGCCAATGCAGGGAACATGGGTTCGAGCCCTGGTCCGGGGAGATCTCACGTGCCGCGGGGCAACTAACCCCGTGCGCCACAACTACTGAGCACTCTAGAGCTTGCCAGCCACAACCACTGAGCCCACGCGCCACAACTACTGAAGCTTGCACGCCTAGATCCCGTGCTCCGCAACAAGGGAAGCCACCGCAGTGAGAAGCCCGTGCACCCCAACAAAGAGTAGTCCCCGCTTGCCACAACTAGAGAAAGCCCACGTGCAGCAACGAAGACCCAAAGCAACCAAAAAAATTTTTTTAATTTTTGAAAATGTATTTGCATCAACATCTTTTAAAAAAAAAGAAAAAAAAAGCTAACCTTGGCTCCTCTCTGCTGCTAAGCCCCAAAGCCTGGGCCCTACTCTCTCCTTCAGGCAGTGACCACGGCGGCCGCCAATTTCAGGTTCACATCCAGCCGTCCACTGTTAGAAAGGAAGGGAGTCTCGTCCCACAGTTCTGCTTCTGGGAATCCCAGACAAGAACGTCAACCGGCCCAGCTGGGGTTACTGGTCCAGCCCCAGAGCCAGGGAAGGGGGTGCACTGTGAGGGATGCCTCAGAGCCACACGTTGACAAACTGAGTCGAAGCTGTGTCCTCAAAGAAGGGTCCCAGGTTCTGCTACCAGGGGAATGAAGGGGGGCTCCACAGACCAAATAACATCCTGTATCCTGCATGCCTTCCTCTTCTGTGGGGGGTTCTGTACCCGGAAGGGGAAACTCATCACATCTAGTAAAGTCGTTTCCACGGGGGGAGCGGGAGGGAGATGCCATAACAGAAGCACGATCATTTCAGATTTTCTCTTCTCCTTACTCCTACCAAACTCACATGCGCAGGGCACTAACTATGCTTCTTTGATAATGGTTCTGTAAAAGTAAGCCATATCTAATAACCTGATCCCCAAAGACCAGAGAGGTAGAGAAATCTTTTCTCTCCCTGAGAAGCAACAAAGATATACCAACTGAGGTGTGTGTGTGCGGGTGGTAGGGGGGACACTGGTAGCCAGTCTATCCTGAGCAAAGTTTCCTAACTCAGGGTCTACATCTCCGATTTGGTAATTAGCACTTGCTCCCATTTACTGTTAATAATCTACTAATGTCCTACCTCCCCGAGTAAACTGCAAGCCATCTGTAGGCAAGAGCCATCTTCAGTCTCTTCATTTTCCCTTCTCTTACATGAATTGTATTTCTCGTTTTAGGCTCAAGTCATCTGGCTCTATGTCCCTTGCCATCTTTATCACCAAGTTTCTACCAACTCAGACTTCTCTTCTCCACCTCATTTCTGGACACTCCAATACACACCTTAATGATCCTTCTAGCTACTCCATCTTGTAGTAACTTCACCTACCTTAGCTCAAACGACTTCGCCTCTAGTCCACCTTGGCCACATCCCATCCGTCCCAGCAGCCTCCCCTTTGACATTCTTCTCCAGAAGCACAGCTTCCCATGTAGCACAGTGCTGGAAAGCTGGCTTCAACTCCTGCTTCTGCCATTTGCTAATCATGTGACCTTGGCGATTGCTTATCATTGCCTCAGTTTCCTCCTCTGTAAAATGGGGATGATAATATCCCTACCTCAAAGATGTGTGAGGATTAAATGAATCATACAGGAAAACCACATAGTAAGTGCTCAATAAATACTTGCCATTACTACCTGCCCCCTTACCCACTGGTACTAAAATTTCCCTTTGATTTTTTCCAACCCATCCTTGAGCGCTCTCTGCTTTCCCAGTATACCTACCCTCCTCAGCTTTCCTTTTCCTCTCGACCCTTCCATCAGCACCTTGAATTCATTCTGAATTTGCCTTGCCTGCCCATATCCAACTTGATATTAATGTAATTATCCCAAGTTCTACTGGAGAGAATGACATAAATGCAGGGATGATCTCCATTACACCTTGATTATTTCCAACCTTGGTGGACCCTCTCACTACCTTCCTGCATCTTTCACAAAATTACCTTGCTTTTGAGAAAGCTTCTTTTAGCAGTGATAGATGGGGCTACTTACTGTTCCATCATTTGCTTTTTAGACTTTAACAATCTACCGTTCCTATTAGTCATATCGACTGACCTCATTCATTTTTAAGACTACCTATTATTAGATACTAGTACTATATTTTAACCATTCTACTGATGGAATAGCTGTTTAAGAGATTCTCACTTCTCATGGCTTCTTCGTCTTTTCCATCTTGATGCCATTTGCTCTTCCTGAGGCATCTGTCCCTCCTGCTGACCTCTTATCCTCACCTCCACAAAACTCTGTTCCCTAGGCACCTACCACTCCGTCTGCTCTCTCCTACTTTGCTACTCCTTCTTGGTCTCCTCACCTGGCTTCTCCCAGACACTCGGCCTGTTACATCTGGGGCTTTCTACCCTTAACAATAGTTTCACATTTCTTCTCCATGTTCACTGGGCATCCCTATCCACTGCCAAGCATCAGATATTTTTCTATTTGCTGACAATTTACAAATCTAACCAATCACCCTCCTGAATTCCAAACAGGAGTTTCAAATTGCCTCCTGTGCATCCTGACCCATAGGCTTTACAGGCACTAGAGACTCAACTTGTCCTGAATTTTCATCCCCCTCCAACTCACCCGAAATCTAGGTCTGACCATCCTCTCCATGGCAACTGGAATGACCTTTTTTTTTTTTTTTTTAAAGCATAAACTGGATGTCACGATTCCTTCTCAGAATGTAATGATCTCTTTGCCCTTGGCAGGCGCTGTCTTGAAGACCCTTCTTCAGAGTCTTCACGTGGCTACCTCCTGCTTAGCCTTCAGGTCTTGGCTCAGATGTCACGGAGGGGCTGCTCTGTCTGAGCTAAAGCAGCATCCCCAGGCCTCCGCCAACCACTCTCTATCTCATTGCTCTTGTCTTTTCACTGCACATATCACTCTCTGAAAGTATCTTCTTTGTGTATTTGCTTTCTTACTGCTTGCCTGTGTTCCCCTCTAGAATGTAAGCTCCACCAACACAGGGCTTTTTGTTTCCCCAGAGCCTAGAACACGGTCTGGAACACAACAGGACAGTCAACATGAGTGGAAGGAATAAATAAATGAACTCCTCCTTTAAGAAGGAAAGGCCCGGCTTTGAAATTAATACTGGGCAACACGGTTCAACCTGAACAGATCCGTTAGTATGTGAGATGTTTCCTAGCAGAACGTTACTACTCCTGTAGTCCCTTCCCGGACACACACAGATTATCTGTGCATTACAGACTGATCCCTGAACAAAGACTCTTAATGTAGCAAGTTAGCCCACACCGCACCTGCAGATCACTTTAAACCTGACACGTTAAAACTACCACCTTTCATAGAGACCATTCTAAACCAAGCTGAAGCCAGCGGCCATAGGCCAAGACCAGATTTGATTCCAGGACACCGAGCGATGGGTACCCACAAGGCGCTGGCTGACTTCGAGGGATCCCCAGGGATAAAGAGGCTCTGGCCTGTGACCCCATCCTCCCTCACCTTCTCATTCGGACGCACTACTAGCTACTCTGTACACACCCTCTCTAGTTGGCTCAGCGGGCCCAGCGTGCTGTTTCCCTTCTGACGAACCAGAGGCTCGCTCGACGGCGCTAGCGTGTCCCAAGCTCGCGCAGAGGCCCCACAGAAAGAGCCCTTGCCCGGGTTTCCAAGCTCAAGCTCCGTCCACTAGAGCTCCTTTACTTCCTGGCTGCCCCGGAGCGCCCTCAGTACCCTTTCTGAAAACAGCACGTGAAGCCCGCGCTGAAGGAGTCAGGAGGGAGCGCGAGAGGAAGAAAGCCCACAAGAGCGGCCCGCGGGGGTCCTCTCAGGCCCGCCCGGCGCGCGGGGGTGACTCCCGGTGGCCAGCCAGAGTGGGGAGCCGGCGCCACCCGGCCTTAACGCGGGAGTAGCGGATTCCTGGCGGGGGGGGCGGGGGGGACACTGAGGACACGGGGTGAAGGGATGTTAAGCGCGGGGTCAGACTGGGGGAGGGGGAGGATGGAAGCGATCCCGTCGGGAGGGAAGAACAAAGCCGTGGCCCGCTCTCTCCCGAATGCATTTCGGGCGTTTAATCTAAAAGGGGGGGGGGGGTGCCATCAAGGGAGGGGCGGGGAGCGCGCGACTCGGCCCCGAAACCGGAGTTGCATTTACCACGACGCCTCGCCCGTAGTCTGGCGCCTCCTCACGGCTCCCGGCCATGTTTCTCCGGGGAAAGCGGGAAGGAAAGAAGCGCGCGGGAAGAAGCCGGGATGGTGACGGGCCGGGAGGGGGTGGGGGGAGGGGGGAGGGTTTGGGAGGGGGGAGGGGGGAGGGCGAGGGAGGGGGCCCGCCCCGCCCCAGGCCGCCGGGCGACCAAGCCGCAGCGCGCCGACGACCCCACGCCTGGCGCGGCTCCAGCGCCTCGGCCCGCGCCCCCAACCCGGGCGGCTGCTCGGGCGCGGGGCGGGGAGGCGGGGCCCGGGGCGGGGGCGCGGGGCGCAGCTGCGGAGCGGCGTCCTCTCCACCTGAGCGCCGTCCCCCGGGCGCCCGCGCGTGTTCCCCTGCGGCCACCGCCCGTCTACGAGCCCCCAGCCCGAGCCCCGCGGGGACCCGCGAGACCCAGGCTGCCCGCGGCTCGGTTTTTACAGGAATAGAAAGCGTGCCCAGGTCCGCCGCCTCCCTGGGTCTGTCGTCCCAGCTTTCGGGCTGACAAGGTCCTTGAATCCTTCCTGCTGACTTTTAGGCGCTGTTTATCCCAAGTAAATCCGCGAAAGAGCCTGCAGTAGAGGATGTTCTCGAAGTACGGCTGTGGGCGAAGCTATGATGTGTTTCTAAAATCCTCGAACTGCCCAGCCAGGAGGAGCTTGAAAGAGCCGTGCGGTGGCTTATCCCTGAACCATGCCCGCGGTTACAGGATGTAGACTGGGAAATAGGGCCTTTCCTTTACCCCTTTCAGGGCGAAAAAAAGAAGTTTTGACACATCATCTACTTTACCACTTTTGTAAGAACGTATGGTCAGATTTTAACTGTTTCAGGTTGCAGCTTAATGCCATCGCTCTTCCCAGATTCAGAAGCCTTCTTTCATGAATCTTTTGTTAATTCAACCCCTGATCCCAGCCTTCCCTGGAATGAGGGTCCCGGTTCTTTGTCTGTTCCTCAAGGGCCCTGCCCTCCCTTTATATGCATTCATTGCCCTGGTCTTTTCCCTCCCGCCTCATCCTTTGCAGCCCCACTCAGGTTTGAAGCCCCGAGCTGAACTCGGGCCCCTCCGAAAGACTATCTTGTTCATCTTCGGGTCCCGCACAAGGGAGGGAGAGGAATGCTGATTTCGCTTGGTTTGAGGGGAAAATAGTTCTCAATCAGTAATGTCACTCTGGGTTGGAAAAATGTTAGTCATTCCGACATGGCCGCGCTCAGCCCTGTTTGTCCTCTCCTATGTGCCAGCACGTGGAAGGAAGGCAGCCTCGTGGATTGCTGAAATTAGGTGCTGTGCTTGTGGACTGGCTCTCATAAACTGGGTGACAGTGTTTCCTGCACAGGTAAACATTTTCTCTCAGTAAGTGTCAGACGTCCTTGTTTCGGGCCATTTTTATAGTCTGACCTCTTTTCTCAAAGGTGAGGGACCATCTTTTATTTTCATTGTCAAAGACCAGGCCCAGGAAGCACCTTCACAACCAAAGTCATTAAAACTTCCAGAAACTGAAAAGTGGTGATCCAACTTCAGAGTTCAGAAGACTCTTTTGGGGACGCAGCCACCTGCCTGCTCGGTAGGTTATGGTGGAGAAGCTCTGTGTTCAGACTCAGACATCTGCACCAAGACACTCAGGTGAATATGCAATCGTTCACCAACTATGCCTTAAGGAATCCCACTGTCTTACTGCTGCAAAATCAAATTTACCCATAGGATGCTCAGTGTTGGTACATGGGCCTTAGGGACAAGAAACTTTAAAATAGGTTACAGATGTAGCTGCTCTACTGAAATCAAAAAGCTACTACTGGGCTTCCCTGGTGGCGCAGTGGTTGAGAGTCCGCCTGCCGATGCAGGGGACACGGGTTCGTGCCCCGGTCCGAAAGGATGCCACATGCCGCGGAGCGGCTGGGCCGTGAGCCGTGGCCGCTGAGCCTGCGCGTCCGGAGCCTGTGCTCCGCAGCGGGAGAGGCCACAACAGTGAGAGGCCCGCGTACCACACACACACACAAAAAAGCTACTACTGTGTGCCCAGCCCAGGCACTGTGGAAGATGTAAAGGATATGGTAGATAAATCTTTCCTTAGAAAGGCCATTAATTAAATGTAAAATCCAATAGGTTCACAAGAAAAAAAAAAAAAGTCACTTACTTGAATGACAACAGGAATCTTAAGAATGCACACTCAAGAACATCCTGTAGAGACCCATAGGACATCCTATGAAGGATACAGAATGATGCACAAATCATTTTTTAAAATTCATTTTATTTATTATCTTTTTATATTTTGATAACATTTTGTGTGATCTAGTTATACTTCTATACTTTGGACAGCATTAATGTAATACAATATACATTTGATATCACAAATAGCATTTGCAAGAACCAATGATACCCAAGAATAACAAGTCATTTGTCCAGACTTTACTCTTAATCTTGCATATGAGGACTCAGAGGCAAAAATTCTTTTTAAATCTCAAGTTTCTGTTATGTGTCTAGTGCAATGGCTTCAGACCAGGATTCTGATTTTTCTAGCAATAATCCATATGACGTGAGCCACTGAGGCTAAGCCAATTACATCCATCAATATGCCTCAATTTTCTCATCGGTGAGAGGGGCAATACATTTCTGCTCTACTGCATATGAAGATGAGATTAACATGAGCTAACATGCAAGAGAATCCTTTGAAGAGTGCTATAAAACTGTTATTAATTAATTAATAACTGTTATTAATTGGAGATGCTGTGACAATGTGTGACCAAATGTTTATAAAATTATTTGATGGGAAAATGACAGGGTAATTGCATTTTTAAGATGGGTGTAGGGTGACCAACCACGGACAGTTATAATCTAGGGACAAGATGGGACTGGTATGAGAATGGATACAATAGAAAGAGAAAATTATTAAAATAATGGAATTTTCCATAAAAAAGGATATTTTAGCTCAGATTGTCCATTTTCTGATACTCCCTTGAAGAACCTGTAAGGATAAAGACGTAGATCTTTACAAAGTTAATAACCTGTAAATATACTTGCATTTTTTTGTCCTTCTCTTAATCCCCTTTTAGTTGGAGGTTCCTGCATTTTCAATTCTGAAACTGTCTAGTACCATTACCATGGTGTAAACACAAATATTTATGTTTACCTGAATTCTCCACCAGGCTAAAGACTTGGTCCTAAAAGTATATACTAACCTTTTGCCAGTTTGGTTAGTTCTTGACCTTTTGCCAATGTTAATCTGTTGTTGAAGGAGTGATTCAGTCTATGTGCTGAGTTGTTCAGAGCCAGTCACTCAGTGACACCAGATTCGAAATCCGGAAGGGCATTTAGTTTTTTGAGTCCTCAAACATGAAAATAAACAAAAAAATGCTCAGCCTGGGAATTGTGTTGAAATCCATAAACACGTGAAACTTAGTGACTCAGACTGTTAGTCACAGAGTAACTGATTAGAGTCTGGGTGAAATCCATTGTGAACAAAGGCCAGTAATAATGATGATGATATTCTGCTTTTTCTTAGTGCAGAACAAAACCCTTTACAAATGTTACAAGTACAAAAAAAAAGTGGAAAGATACTTTCTTCCACATATTCAGGCTAAGTAAGAATCTTGCTACCTTTCAGGTATTTTTTTCCACCTCAACATAAATACAGAAAAAAATATAGTTGCAAATAATTGTAACACACAACAATTTAAGCAAAAGCCTAATTAGTATTCAATTAGCATAGCAAGCCCTCTTTCCTGGCTTCTTGTTTGAAGCAGACTGGATCCAATGTGTAGTCTTAGAGTAAAAAAAAAAAATGGCTCCATAACTGTTCTTACAAAGAAACCCAGGAGCTACATTCAGAATTATGTTTTGCATTATTCCGCTTTCACTGGTAATTAACCTTCCACTGAAGAACACTGAGGATAAATTTGCCTGTTCTTTTGCAGTAATATCAGGCATGAGTAGTATCATCAACAGTAAGTGCTGGGCTGCTTCAGAGATATCCTCCCACTATCTCCCCATCTGACCGGAACAGGAATTGGATAGCTTCAGAGTAGAGGAATAATGTGTCCATGTGTTCCTCCAGATCTCAGAGTCCTGGCAGGCGACCTCAACTCTCTTGGCCACCATAAAGCAGTCATTGAAAGGACACAGCTGCAGGAACTAGAGGCTAAGGACTAAATAAATCCATAGTGCTGGAGGCACAAGTCATGTACATGACCCTAACACAATACCTTGTGGTTATGAATGAACGGATTAGCCTCTAATGGTGCAGTGGCAGCTTATGCAAAATTAATTGGTGCCTCAGCCAGTGCCAAGTTTCTAATGGAAAGATGTCCACTTCACACACACACACACACACACACACACACACACACACGCACATGCACATACACACACAAAACAAGGAGACCTTAGTTGATGAAAACTTTTGCTGGTGTGGGGAGACTAAGGACCAAGTGGAATGGGAACTGAATGTTCTCTTGGCTGAACATGGATTCTCTTCAGATCAGAGTTGATATACGAAACCCACCAGCAATATCCCAGGAACTGATCCAGTTCTTGCCAGGTTCTGGGTGGTAGTTTAGGGTCGAGGTGGGGGGAGCTTGAGAAAGAGGCTGGGGAGAAGTAGTTTGAGGTCTGATGTTGTCTCACATGGGAAAAAAGACTGAGAAAGAAAAAGAGATTTGGACACGGACATACCACCTAGAGAAACACTTCCCAAAGTGTGTTTTGATTCACTTTTCTTTTTTTAAAATAAGTGTATTTATTTATTTTTGGCTGGCCTTTCAGAGGTTGAGAAAGGCTTTAGCCATGTCCATTTAAGTTCTTTTTGCATATACATATATTTTTTTTTGCGGTACGCGGGCCTCTCACCGTCATGGCCTCTCCCGTCGCGGAGCACAGGCTCCGGACGCGCAGGCCCAGCGGCCATGGCTCACGGGCCCAGCCGCTCCGCGGCACGTGGGATCCTCCCAGACCGGGGCACGAACCCGCGTCCCCTGCATCGGCAGGCGGACTCCCAACCACTGCGCCACCAGGGAAGCCCCAAGATAGTATTATTAACTGTAGTCACTGTGCTGTATATTAGATGGCCAGAACTTATTTGTCTTATAACTGAAAGTTGGTACATTTTGATCATTTCCTAATTTCCACCCCCACACGTTCAGTCCTTAGAAACTACTACTCTCTTCTCTGCTTCTGTGAGTTTACTTTTTTAGATTTTATATGTAAGTGAGGGTATACAGTATTTGTCTTGTCTGTCATTTCATTTAGCATACTGTCCTCTGGATGCATCCATGTTGTCTGAAAAAGGAAGATTTCCTTCTCTTTTATGGCTGAATAATATTCTACTATATGTATATAGTGGAATATTATACATATATATGAAATGATATGATTTATATATAAAACAGGATACATTGTATATTATAATGGAATACATAACATAAATATAATCGATAACATATATTATTACATTATATTCCATTAGATATATGGAAAGGTATTTCACATTTTGATGAAGATTGCATTGAGTCTAT
Source organism: Phocoena phocoena (assembly GCF_963924675.1). NCBI lineage: Eukaryota > Metazoa > Chordata > Mammalia > Artiodactyla > Phocoenidae > Phocoena > Phocoena phocoena. Next base: position 166,910,623 of record NC_089220.1, read on the forward strand.
AGATTGCCTTGGGTAGAATGGACATTTTAACAATATTAATTCTTCCAATCCATGAACAAGGGATATCTTTCCATTTATTTGTGTCTTCTTCAATTTCTTTCATCAATGTCTTATAGTTTTCAGTGTACATATTTCTTTCACCTCTTTGATTAAATTTATTCCTAAGTATTTTATTCTTTTTGATGTTATTGTAAATGGGATTGTTTTCTTCATTTCTTTTTCACATAGTCCATTGCTGGTGCAGAGAAACACAACCGATTTTTGTATGTTGATTTTGTATCCTGCAATTTTACTGAATCTGTTTATTAGCTCTTAACAGTTTCTTGGTGGAATCTTTAGGGTTTCCTTCCTATATTTAAGATCATGTCATCTGCAAAGAGAGACAGTTTTACTTCTTTCTTTCTGAGTTAGGTGCCTGCTATTTCTTTTTCTTGCCTACTCTGGTTAAGATGTCCAGTACTATCTTGAATAGAAGTGGTGAGAGTGGGAACGTTTTTCTTGTTCTTGATCTTGGAGGAAAAGCTTTCCGTTTTTCACCACTGAGTATGATGTTAGCTGTTGGCTTATCATATATGGTCTTCATTATGTTGAAGTACATTCGTTCTATACTTAATTTGTTGAGAGTTTTTATCAGGAAAGGATGTTGAATTTTGTTGAACGCTTTTTCTCCAACTATTGAGATGATCATATTATTTTTATCCTTTACCTTGCTAATGTGGTATATCATATTTATTGATTTGTGTACGTTGAACCATCCTTGCAACTCAGGCATAGAATTCACTTGATCATGGTGTATGATACTTTTCGTGTGCTGTTGAATTTTATTTGCTAGTATTTTGTTGAAGATTTTTGCATCTATGTTCATCAGGGATATTGGTTTGTAATTATCTTTTCTTGTACTGTCCTTATCTAGCTTTGGTGTGAGAGTAACGCTAGTCTCATAACCAGAGTTTGGAAGTGTTTCCATCTCTTTAATCTTTTAGAAGAGTCTGAAAAGGATTAGCATTGATTCTTCAGTAAAAGTTTGGTAGAATTCACTAGTGAAACCATCTGGTCGTGGGCTTTTCTTTGTTCACAGATTTTTGATTACTGCTTCAATCTCTTTACTCATTACTGGACTCTTCAGATTTTCTATTTCTTTATGATCCAGTCTTGAGAGGTGTATGTTTCTAGGGACTTATCCATTTCTTCTATGTTATCTAATTTGTTGGCATATAATTATTCATAGTAGTCTCCTATGATCCTTTATATTTCTGTGGTATCAGTTACGTTTCCTCTTCCATTTATAATTTTATTTATAATTTTGTTAAATTATTTTATTATAAAATTATTATTTTATTTATATTATGTATTTATTCTTTTTTCTTGGTTAGTCTCACCAAAGTTTTGCCAATTTTGTTCACCTTTTCAAAAAGCCAACTCTTAGTTTTATAGATCTGCTCTAAAGTTTTTCTGGTCTCTGTTTTATTTATTTATGCTCTTCCTTGCTATTTCCTTTCTTGTGCTAACTGACGGCTTAGTTTGTTCTTCTTTTTCTAGCTCCTATAGGTGTAAATTTGAGATCGTTCTTTTTTCTTAATGTAGGTATTTATCACTGAAAAATTCCCTCTTAGAACTGCTTTGGCTGCATCTCATAAGCTTTGGTATGTGTTTCCATTTTCATTTCCATTTCATTTGTCTCAAGATCTGTTTGATTTCTTCTTTGATCCATTGGTTGTTCAGGGGTGTGGGTCCACAGTGGTGTTTCATGATGTTGGTGGGCCTATTACCAGGGGCTCAGGTGGGCATGGATCCTGTTTGGTCTCTGGGTGGATGGCTCCAGGACCTTGGTCAGTAGGGCTGGTGCTGGGACAAGTGTCCACTTCAGGGTCTGCAATTGGGTCTACAGATATCTGGCCTGTTGTCACATACACAGACAGGTGTGTCTCCCACCAGGTTCCTGGGAGAGATCCTGCTGGGTCACTGGTCAGATCCCTGCACATGCAGAACTGCCCTAGACCATGGCTGAGAGGGACTGAGCTGAGATGAGAGGCTGCTTTATGATCCACAGCTGGAATTGAGGTCTGCAGGACTACTTCCAGGGGCATGGGGTGGCATGTCTCCTGCTGGGTTCTTGGGTGAGCTGAACTGCCTCTGGACCATGGCTAAGTAGGGCTGGAGCGAGGTCACAGGGCTGCTTCAGGATATGTAAACAAAGCAAGGTCAGCAGGCCCACCATCAGGAATGTGAAGGACCACGTCTCCCATCATGTCCCTGGGTTGTCAAGACTACTCTCAGACCACGGTTGAGAAGGGCTAGAGCCAAGCTGTAGGGCCACTTCAGGCTCCACCATCAGACCAAGGTTGGTGGGCCTTCCTCCAGGGTCACTGACGGGCATGGGTCCCTGGGTAAGCAGGAATACTTCTGGATTGTGGCCCAGAGGGACTGGAGCTGGGTCACAGGCCACTTCAGGGTGCACAGCTGGGACTGAGGTTGGCAGGCCAGTTATCCTCCTGAGTCCCTTGGGGAATGGTGCTGTTGGCAGGCCCAAGGCCAAATGGCGCTGTAGCAAGTCCACAGGGAGAACAGGCTGTTTCTGGGCCTGTCATTGGGACCTCGGTCAATGGGCCTGCCGCCTGGGTGTGGGCGTGCCTTCTAAAAACGGCCCTCAATGATCTTGGGCTCCATCAGGCTTTCACAACCTCTTACCTGGATCCAAAGCTCCCACAAAGGCACTTTTGTCTGAGGATGACCAAAGTACTGTTGCTGTGGGGGACACAAGCAGGGGAGCTCTCATTCTGCCATCTTACTGGCCTATAACTTTTTTAAAAGAAAATTAAAATGTGTTTTTTCATTTGAAAATTCGTATGTGCAAATTATTTTAAACTGGAAAATACAGAAAAATACGAGTACAATATAAAGGCATTTTAAACATGTTTGGTGTCTTCTAATTTTGCGATTCTGGGAAGTTTGTCTTACATGGTTGTGACTAACTGCTTACTGTATAATGCCCTGCTTCTCTGCTTCACACACTAACTAAAATGCACAGATAACTCAAGTGTTTTTCCATGGTACAGTAAGCTCTTAATAAACATCACTTGAAATGGCAATGCCATCATTTATTTAACCATTCCTCAATATATTTTTATTACTTCCAAATTTTGATTTTATAAAAACATATAAATAACTATGTTTGTAATAAAATATTTATATGTATTTTAACTATTTCTGGAGGATAAGTTCTCTAGAAATTGAATTCCTAAGTTATAGGATGTAAATATTTTAAGGCTCTTGATATATGGTTCTAAATTTAGCTTGCAATATTAATGTCTTTCTTCAATGGAAAATTATAGTAAATCTCATGGGATTTTTAACTGAACATGAATAAAATTGTATTGCAAAAACACTTTGAGGTTTGAGGGAGGAGTATTAGCTAACATATGTTAAAAGCTTAGTAATTGGAACTAATAAGAAAAATCTGTTTGAATTTGTGATTAATTCTTAACTATAGACTACTGTAAAAACAATGTGCTTTTATTGTTGTCGTCCATAAAGTAATACCGAGACTAATGAAAAGTTTATGGTACTCTGTTTTAGGCTTTTGGCTCCAAGTCAGGCAGACTCAGCTTTAAGATCAGACTCCACCACCTACCACCTGACCTTGGGCAAGTTTCTTAACTTCTTTGCCTGATTTTCTGCACCTGTTCAATGAAGACAATGTTAGTTCCTGCTTCTTAGGGTTACTGTGAGTCTTAAATAAAATAATGTATTCAGAGTACCAAATACTTAAGGAGTGCACAATACATTTTATCTATTATTAAAAAAGAATCATTTTAAATGGAATTCCTAATCAGAATTTCTGCATTAATAAACAGATCAGTTGAAAAGTTTTAAATAAAAAAACCTATACTCTATATCATTTACAGTTTCTTTATGTAAATGAACTAATATTTTCCATGAAATTATAATTCCTGTGTTATCAACTTTATATATATATATATAATCTATATATATATATGTCATCTATGTAAAACAAAAGTAAGCTACAAGAAAAGCCTCTGTATAATTAAAACAAATAGTAATGGAATCTGAATTAAGAGGTCTATTTTTAAATTTATTGCTTTATTATTTTTTATTTTATATTAGAAAGAAAAAAATTAGCTTGACTTAATGCTCTTCATGTTTGGAATATGAAGGACAACAATAAAAGTTAACTTCAAAATTAGTGAATATACTACAGATAAGTTTCCATCAAACATAAATCCATTGATAATCTCAATATTTATAACTTACACCTAAGGAACAAATATAAATGGATCAAATTTTAAAATCACTTAACATTTTTCTAATTTTCTCTGCAAGGAGCAATTGGGGAAAGTCTTTTCATGGAAAGTTGTCCCTCAATGCAGGACTGGGCATTGCATTCGTATTTGGGTAAAGCCATGCTCTGTGTCTACAGGCCATTTTTAGATGCTATTTGGTTGCTGTGGTCAGTGGTTTTCTTGCTTTAGCACTCACTTTACCTCAAATTCTCCACTATTTCTGAGCTCAGCAAAACTATCATGATCCTTTTGAACTCAAAGCTCAGGCCAACTTTGTCATTATCTGAGTTTGTCTCTTGGCTTGAGAAATAACTTTCAGATGCTTGTTGGTTCATACCAAACCCACACATAGCAACAACCCTAAAAGTCGCACAGGTGAGATATTTTCAACACATCTTTAAGATCATTTAAAGAAACAGGCGGCCAGAAAAATCTAGTTTGTATGATAAGGCCAAATGCGTAATCAGGAAATAATTTCTTTCTCACTTTACAACTGATGTCAATGGCTTTTTAGTCTCAGATTTTCAGCGTGTTCAGCACAGTCAGTCACAGAATATACAGCCAGGTCACCTTTTCAACAGAGAATAAAGGAATGAGGGATGACTCAGTCTTCGCTATGAGTCTGGGGATGTTGCCAAAGCTTAAGTGATATAGACAGACTGTCTCAAAAATCATAAATGTCATACCTGGACTTTGTACTCATTACCTTTTCACCTTGATAGTCAAGTTCTATCACCTTTTGTATTAGGTTTTCTTTTTTTCTTACCTGTGAGCTTTCTGCATTCTTTATCAACATTTCTTTTTTAAGTTTTAAAACTAGTTTGTGTTTCTGAGTTCTTGCCTTCAGCATACTTCTTGGATTCAGGCCAGTTGTCTAATCAGATTGAATTTTTTTAAATAGCAGACTTTTAAAAATTATAAATACTGAAAATGGTTACTGAAATTGTCATCTGAGTAGCTGTTCAGAAACCATTTTGTGTTAATTCAGAAAACTTGGAACATAAATTTCCAGTGATTGTCCTTATTCTTAGATCAGACATTAAAAATTTTTTTTTCCAAATCTTCTTCCACATTTTCTTCCCTTTGTAAAAATAATAAGATTAACACAAAGGAAAAATCTGGCCTAAAAATCAAACCATGAAAAATGATGTAAAATAATAGACAAGCAAAAATTCTCAAAATCCGGTTTGCCTTTGCATAATGAGAAAAAATAGAGAAAGAAGACAGTGGAAATAATTGTCTAAGCCCAGTTTATGAACTTGTGAAAATTAATGGAGAATACAGGGAAAATGTTCTCTTCCCACAAAGCTCTAGGCAATTCCACTGTGCTGAGATTCCCTAGGTTTGGAGGCCTAGAAGATTTTTGCCAGGGGCGTGCCCAGGTACGTAAACTCCCAAGCATTTTACCAGGTCTTAGACCAGGGTTTCTCGACCTTAGCAATATTGACATTTGGGGCCAAATAAGTGTCTGTTGGTGGGCTGTTCAGTGCATTGTAGGATGTTTAGCAGCATCCTTGACTTTTACCTACTAGAAGCCAGTACCACTCCCAGTTGTGGTAATAAAAATATCTCTAGAAAGTGTCAAATGTCCTCCTGGAGGGGAGGAAAGGACAAAATCATTTCTAGTTAGGAATCACTGTCCTAGAGTAACAGATCTTATGCTGGTCTCAACTGTTTCTACTCTATTTTGAAGAGATAAAGGAAAAGGTTTGTCTGATAGCCAGTAGACCCATAGCTAATTAGTCTGTAGCCCTCTCTCAATGGAATAATGTGAGAAAAGTTTGTGGGAGGGTTTTCTTTCTTTCATGCCTTCTGGAGTAGAGAAACACAACCAAACACAAAGAAAACATTGATTATGTTTCAGACATAGAGAAATATAAATCAAAGCTTGGGTCAAAAAGCAAAATCAAAACTTGGTTTCTACACTTTCTCTGTATTATGGACTCAATCATTTTCTGTTTTCTCTTAGTCCTTCAAAATGGAAATTTGAGTTTATAATATTAATAGACTTAGGGAATTCCCTGGCAGTCCAGTGGTTAGGACTTGGCACTTTCACTGCCATGGCCCGGGTTCAATCCCTGGTCGGGGAACTAAGATCCCACAAGGCACATGGCATGGCAAAAAAAATTAATAGACTTATAGGGTTCATTAATATTATTTCTGTCTCATATAAAGAAAGGTGAGTTTCAGGTAAGGCTGAGCAACATAAAGTCTTCCCTAAGTACTGATATTTTAAATTCATAAGGCTTGTGGCAGGATTTGGAAATAAGCTTCTCTTCTTAGACCTGTCTTTTTTAAAAAAAAATATTTATTTATTTATCTGGCTGCCCTGGGTCTTAGTTGTAGCACATGTGATCTTCGTTGCCATGTAGTTGTAGCACATGGGATCTTCGTTGCCATGTGTGGGATCTTTTAGTTGTGGCATGCGGGATCTAGTTCCCTGACCAGGGATCAAACCCAGCCCCCCTGCACTGAGAGTGCAGAGTCTTAACCACTTGACCACCAGGGAAGTCCCAGGCCTGTGTTTAATACACAGCCACCCATGCTAGGCTGAGCAAAGCTACTGCACAGGTGAGTCACAGCACTGCAGTGTGTGCCCTGCCTCTGCCACTTACCACATGGCCTTGGGACTCACGACCTTGAGATTCAGTTCCTCCATGTGAAAAGTGAGAACAGCCATGATTCTCTGATGTGACTGCTGTAATGATTACATTCGTATTAGGACCACTATCACTTGTATTATTCCTCTTTTCCTCCATCCCCTTCCTTCCTCTCTGCTGTATCTATTCCTTGCACTCAGGCCTTCAGGGACCACAGCCCTCACATACTTGCTCAGCCCCGATTCTGAGCCCCAGCATTGCAGAGGGCTTGCTAACTTATCCAGGGTATTTAGAAAACTAAGACTGCATGCTTCATAAAATTAACTGAGAGCTCTGTCTTTCAATTTCTTACTACTTAAAATGGTTTCATTACATTTCCAAATGTTTAGATGTCTATGAACATAAAAAATCAAGTTCTCTGTGAAAATAATCACCAAAGTCTTAGCACTGGGGCAGGAGGAATATTAGAAGTCATCTGGTCCAGCGGGGATTCCTGGCCTATGGTCAGGATGCTTTTACTGATGGCTACTCAGCCCTTTGCAGGCACCCCATCTCATTTCTGAGAAGTTTTAATTACTGGAAAGTTCTGATCTTGCCTGAACCTGTCTCTTTTGGGTTTTCTTCTGGAAAAACACTGAGTGCATCTCCTTCTTTATCCACTAATGAGCTACACAGCCCTCAGCAAGTCATACGTTTGCTACTTTTAAAGACCTGATATGTGAATTTATCAAATACAAAGCAATGAAACTAATTCTATAGGTGCACAACCACCTTTGTAATTAGAGCAGAAAAATGAAACATGCCAAATCCTTAATACTTAACTGGCTAATAAAGGAGAGACCCCATTGCGTGTGGTATATGCAACTTTCTCATTAATTTTGAAAGCAGTGCCGACTTCCTCGTAGGCAGTAATGCCCTCCAGTTTCCTTCCTTTTTTCTCCCAGTGCCTTGGGGCTTTTTCTGGACAATTTCTTCTGAGACACTTCCCAGCATCCACTGAGCAGCCTATGCTGCCAGCCCGGTTCCTGGGTGCCTTCTCCATATGGTGCAATCTCGCTCTGCTAGAATGTGCCACTTCACTTACATAGGCATTCAAGTGGATGGACTATGGTTCAAGAAAGATGCTGGAGTTGAAGTGAAATCTTGGCGAGGTGCACGTCATTTACCCTTCAGGTGCCTGAGGGTATGCCTCTATTAATGGGCATCCACACTCTCCCCTGTCCACACTTCTACTGCCGATCAGTAATGGTGCATTCTTGGACAATTACCTAACCTCTCTGTGCCTCAGTTTTCCAATTACTAGAAGAGGAGGAAAATCATACTTAACCATAATCATAAGGTTATTATGAGCATTAAGTGAATTTATTTAAGCACTTAAAACAATACAGACCCTAGTAACTGCTATATATGTTTGCTATCATTATTTTAGAGAAGCAATATCTGTTTCTCATTTTACTGGCTATTCATGGCTTTGAAAAGTCATGTAATAATTTAGCTTTTTGGGGGGCTAATTTAATAAACAAATGTACTCTTTACTGTGAGCAAGACCCGCTGCTTTGCCCACCATAACAGACCCAGAAGGTTTAAGATTCCTTGGGTACTGGGTTCAATTCCTGCCTCCACAAACTCATTCAGAGTCTTCTTTTTCTGCTCTGTGTGTGTGTGCACGTGTGCACGCTTGAAAAAGTGGCAGAAATGGGTCCAGTTGGTCTGAACGGCCCATTCCTGTCATTACTCTACACACTGAAATCGTGTGATTGCTTTCATGTGCAGCTGGTACCACCTTGTCTGCCTCTGAGGTATGCCATGCCCAGAAATGATGAAAGGCTTTGGCTCTTACAAAGGAGAATAAACCTCCATATGAACTGAATACTTATCATGGAGGTAGGGCATGAAAGATCATGAATTCTGTCTTTTCTTTCAGTTAAGGCCTAGGATTTCTCATTGCATTACTCTTTGCTTAATTCTACATTTAGATCCTTGAACAAAAATTTTACAAGAGACTTTTCAGCAGTCTATGATCCTGACCCTCCTTTATGCCCTATAGTAATGACATCTGTATACCTTTCTGTAAATATCTATATATGTATATATGTGTGTGTTATATATCTCAGCTGACCGAATAATTACGGCTTCACACACCCAAGACTGAAAGAAATCAGCTGCAGCCTAAAAACATATGAAAATGTAGTAAAGTAATATATAGTCTTCTAAAAAAGATTTTAACCAGAGATCAGGCTTCTAGTATTTCTGGCCATCAGCTACATCATCACTGGGACACTGAAAGCGTGGAAAATATTGGTGGAAAATGTTGTTACCTGGTAGATTTTTAAACCCATATGCTGTTAAGATCCTGGGCTCCCATTCCTTCTTCCTTCTTATCCGGATATAGGGAGCAGGGTGTTCCCAGGCCCAAGAGGAAGAAGAACTCCGTTTTCTTTCTCTCTGACAACAATCCTTTTCCGGGGCTGATGAACAAGGAAAGCAAAGCATAAGCTGAGCCGTTCTGAGGTGATCCTGCCCGTGAGGTCTGAGACCGCACAAAACTGAGGTCTTGCGGAGTCAACGCGGCAAACTTAGAAAGCAGGAAATGCCTTCTATGTCTTCCGCCAACCTCTTTACACAGATGCTGACACGCTGTCACTCATCAAGCAGCTAATATCCTTCATAGTACCCTCTGCCGTCCGAGCTTCCCCTGGACCTGCCCTACGTGGTATAACTGCGCACCCGCGCTGTTTTTCAGTCCCCTATGCTGCCCTACTCTCTTACGTGCCTCTGACTCCTTCTATTGGGGCCCTTCTCCCTGTTTGGATAATCCGATTCAGAGGTACCCGGTAAAACACGATGGTGGAATTTCAGACACTGTCACATGTTGGTGAGAGGGCAGGATGTCTGGAAACCCATAATATCACCTAGGAATCCTGTACCTTCCGCAGGGTTGACCTGTACTCAGGGACAGCTACCGTCATCATTACTGTCTGTAAGTCATGTTTGCTGAGGGTGGGGTTATGTGCTTAAGATATTATGAACATTTTTCCTAATTCCTCTTCTATCACAGAACTATAGAATCCACAGATCTCTAAGTAAGCTCTGGAGAAAAATTCACACACACAAAAAGAAAGATAAAACAAGAAGGAGACCGTAATGCAAACTTTTCTAGCGAATACTAAAAATTGTAGTTCTGATGTATTTGTTTCTTTGCTTTAATAAGATTGTAGCATATAATTTTTTAAATAATTTATTTTTGGCTGCGTTGGGTCTTCGTTGCTGTATGTGGGCTTTCTCTAGTTGCGGTGAGCAGGAGCTACTCCTCATTGCAGTGGCTTCTCTTGTTGTGGAGCACGGGCTCTAGGTGTGCGGGCTTCAGTAGTTGTGGAGTTGTGGCTCGTGGGCTCTAGAGCACAGCCTCAGTAGTTCTGGTGCACGGGCTTAGTTGCTCCGTGGCATGTGGGATCTTCCCAGACCAGGGCTCGAACCCGTGTCCCTTGCACTGGCAGGCCGATTCCTAACCACTGCACCATCAGGGAAGTCCCTGTAGTATATAACTTTTAAAGGGAAAAAACTCATAGAGGGTAATTAATTTGAAGAAAAAAGATGGAGAAAGTCTCGTTTGCAAAAATACAAATAAGAACTGTGGTTTAAGTGATATCAATACTTACAAAAACCCTGGAACTGATTAATTTTCTCATGTGGAATGACATTTTAGGCCATTATTGACATTTATCCTTTCTTATCATGAGCATTCTTAAATCATTCCCCAAGGAATGCTAAAATTTTTCTGAGAAACTTTTGCATCATCCTAAACTTGCATTGGCTAAGCTTGATTGCCTTAGGAAAAAACCCCACTTTTATATCATTTTTGCATAGCAACATCCCAAACACAGCAAACATTATGAGACATGGAAAACAGAAAGAGTCTGGGAGGAATACAACCATAGAGGGATTGGACATGTATTCCCAGAAATCACTTGAGGACTGTGTTGCTCTCCCATGACAGCTGCAGGGGTGAGACACATCCATGGTTCTCATTTCCTCAAGCTCTTCCTTAGCAATTCTTACAAAGTTTTATTTTATTCTGAAATCAGGTGAAAATGGGGGAAAATATCAATCTTTATTGAAGGGAGAAAATTCTTTCAAGATGATGTGTATTCCCACAAGGTTGGGCTGCATATTTTAGAAGTATAGTAAGTATGCACTGTTCTACAACAGTTACCATAGGAACAAAACTTTTCCCCCCATTAGATGGTAGAGTAATCATGGTAGTAAATTTTCACAGAAATATCTAAGCTACACAAATTAAGCATCGGTTAGGAGTCAAATCCAACAGATTGTGGATTTAATAGGCAGGTGTTACAGAGGGAGGATAAGAGCTCTAAATATAAGGGGAAATGTTTGCACATCGAATGATCAAACTATAAGTTTGCTAAACTAACCATCAAAGTGGGCACTTTGATGCCCACTGCTTTTTATTCTGCTCTAATTTCCCAGGAGGGCATCACCCCAGCTCTCAGCTGAAAGCCATGGTAAGCAATATCAAAGAGGATTCTTACAGCCTGGTTCCTAAGAATTATCCTGAAAAAGAGAGCAAATGTGACATACCACTGCGTAAGTGGATACTCGGGGTTCTGTGAGCAACGTGATGTGTTGAGTGGTGTAATAATCGTGGACGCTTCCACAAACAGCTGGATTTGAGCCGGGTTTTAAAAGAAAGGTAACATCTAGGAGGTGGTGTGATGTTTTAGTAGAAGGGCTACTACTATATTACATCTACTTTAAGATGCATATTTTTCACATCAGAACATCTCGGAAATGAGGCTGCCTTAGAATTCATGGTGTCTCATAGTCACTATCGACTAGGTGCAGTTGTGATGTTTCATTATACACACATGAGCAAACTGAGTCACTGTCACTTCAGCTGAGTTTTGTCCATTGTTGGCTCTCTATATATGTTGAGTTTAACTGACATTTGTAAACGATTATACTACTATTTGTCCTGGAAATGAAAAGTTTTTGTGTCTACAGAAAAGCATGGAAACAAAGCAGCGATATGGGCATGAGAAGGATGAATAAGCAAGATATGATCTTAATTGTGCAACAGAAAAGTTCAATGTGTGAGGTGGAAGAGGGGGTAAAAAAATCACACTACATAAGACCCGCGTAAGAACACTGGATAGCGAGTATAATAATTTTAGAATTAGTTTTCTCTTAAACATTTGAATAAAATATCTTGAACACACGAATTCTGATGTGACTTTTAAAAGAATCTAACCATTTAAAATAGTTTTTAAAAAATCTAATTATTTTAAGATAATTAGCCTCAATGTGTGTATTAAAGGGATTGTAATAATAAAATATCAATCTGAATACTCACTATAATTAAGTTCCATTTACATGAAAAATACCTGAGTCCTAAAACAATATCCAAAGTGCCATATGATGAATCAATGTCAGGTAACTGCTTAAAATATACTTAAACTTATGAGATATTACTGGAAACACAAGACTAAATGATGCTAGAATAATGCGTTTTTTACGAAGAGGATTATTCTCTTTAAGGCCTATGGCTTACATTTTTACTTTATGAAAAGTTTCCATTTTATTTAATTTTCAAAGTGTATGGGTCAAAAAAAAAAAGTGTGTGGGTCAATTGTCATTAACTTGTTTGGCTAATTCTGAAATAACTAGAAATTTTGAAAACTTGGAACCTGGCACATTATTTTTTACGCTATAAAATACACTTAGAAGAAATAGAGTCTTTTAAGCTTTACTACTGTATTTTAAATCCCCAAAGGGTGTGTCACAGTGATTTTTGGAAAAGCTATGGGTGCACTGAAAAAGAATTACAGCAGTTTAATGATATAGCAAGATGGTGTTCCAAATTCTAAGATAATTTTATAATTTGAAGCCTAACTCACCAGTCTCACTGTCTACCACCCCCACCCACATACCATAAGGCCTTCGTGTTAGTGCTGGACACCATCTTACCACGTGGGTGGCAGCTGCCTGTCATCTCAATAATTCTGAAGAAAAGCCAGGGAATCTGTTTTAAAGTGTTTGTCCAGATGGAACCACATGTGACCTCCAGGGTGCTGGGCCTGAATCCTAGCCTGCTGGCTGTGTACAGCCATAGAGCTTACCCAGGAGAAAATTTCACTGTCTCCTCAAAGCCAATGAAGATAAAAGAAACCTGTACTAGTCCAAAAAGCGCAGCTCATACATGTGGGAATCGCACAAGATTAAGGTTTGTCCTTTGTGTTGTGCTCAAAAAGGCCAGGAGATAGAAAGGAAAGCAGACAGCCGCTGGGTCCCTCTGTTTTGTTGCTTTCCTTGCTTAAAAGAAACTTTGAATCCTGTTGGTGAACGGGGTCCTTGAGCGTGTAACAGCAAACTCTGGTTATTATGTCCACTTAGGTGATACAAGAACCACATCATTGGAACAGGATCCTATGAAAGGTAAGACTTAACAGACTTCTGAGCCATGAAGGGTCCAATTCCTTTTAATAGTCATGAACAGGGTGGCACAGGCATGATAGGAAAGATTCTTGGGTGGGCTGGGAAGCTGTTGACCCTTGTTATTCCACAGCAAAGTATTTGGTAATATTGTCTCTTGTACTGTCGGAAGAGAAACCACATGGCTTAGCTACACTCTCAAGGGGGCTGTTTGTAAAACCTTAGGATATGGTGGTGGGTCGACTGCCCCTTGTCTTTAACAAGATACTAAGGAAGCGAAGAACTCAGGCCAGTTTGCACAGAAAGATGGGAGTGAATAGAGTTAAGGGAGGTTCTCTGAATGTGGCCTGCGATCTAAAGTTAATAAATGTGTAGGCTTCCAGTGTTTCTAAGAAAGAGAAGAACACCAAACACAGGAATCAGTAGACTCAATGCACACCCCACCACTAGGAGGATGAAAGCAGATCTCAGATGGTTGCAATGAACCCAGATTGGAAATTCAACATGGTGTGGCCAAGGACAGGGCAAGGTCCCATATCCACGGCCTCTCTTCCATCCAGAATGAACACACAGGCATAGTGAAAGTCAATAAAACCTCTGCTTTCTTGATGGAATCTACAGATAATGGCTGACAATGAATGGTGGGACAATAAAAAAGCTATTCCTTGCCTGAGTGCTTACACTGACTATATGATACCGCTCTTGGCAAGAGTCTTCTGATCTCCACCGACACAACAGAAGAAAACCACGTATCTGTTGAATTGGAGTAATTCTCCTATAGACACAAATATCATTACTTTTATCTTACACACATATGCCTAGAGTATTCTTTGGAAAGTACACAGAGGCTGGTCACAGTGGCTGCTTCTGGGCAGGGGGATTCAGTGGCTACAGGAAAGAAGCATGAGGGAGACTTACTTCTCCTTACCCACCTTTGGGTAGTTACGAATTCTGAATTTTTGACCATGTATATACATCACCTATTCACTCTCTCTCACTCTCTCTCACACACACACACACACACACACACACACTCACAGCAAAATTTAAAAGAGTTTCTAATAAAGTTACAAATGTACATACCTTTTGACCTAGTTATTTTACTCCTGGGAATGATTTTCTACAAATATAGCCAAATGTGTAAAATGAGGTAGGTTCAAGGTCAGTTACTTCAGCATTGCTTTTAATAGGAAATACTGAAAAAACTTAAATGAAATAACTTAAATGTCCATCAATAGGGTGCTGGTAAAATATATTATATACACCCATACAACTTAATACCATACATCTACAAAAAGGAATGAAGAACATTATGTATTGATAAAAAACGATTTTACTAACTGAAAAGGCAAGTGTTATTGTGTGCTCTTAGTTGAGTTTTTAAAAAGTGAGAGATGTATGTATATATAATATAATTAGGTGTATTTCATGATATATATGTATATATCCATCCACGTATATATGTACATATACATATACACACACATATAGGTATATATACATTTATATATCCATATATAAATATACATACATATATTCATTTGCTTTTATTTTTTAATTTGATTTTCTTTTTGACCACGCTGTGAGGCTTGCAGGATCTATATCTATATAATATAAATTTATTTACTTATTTTATTTTTGACTGTGTTGGGTCTTGTTGCTGCGCACAGGCTTTCTCTAGTTGCAGCGAGCAGGGGCTACTCTTCGTTGTGGTGCACGGGCTTCTCACTGCGGTGGCTTCTCTTGTTGCGGAGCATGGGCTCTAGGCTCGTGGGCTTCGGTAGTTGCAGCACGTGGGCTCAGTAGTTGTGGCTCGCGGGCTCTAGAGCGCAGGCTCAGTAGTCGTGGTGCACAGGCTTAGTTGCTCTGTGGCATGTGGGATCTTCCCGGACCAGGACTCGAACCCATGTCCCCTGCATTGGCAGGCAGATTCTTAACCACTGTGCCACCAGGGAAGTCCATTCATTTGCTTTTATATTTCTGATAAGGTACATAAAAAACTGAAGCATTGGCTGTCTCAGGAAAGGAGAACTTGGTGGTAGAGGTTCAGGGGTGGGAGGAATGCTTTTTATTCCAAAAGAATTTCACAGATTTTTTCCACATCAGCAGCGTCATTTAGGTAAGCGTATACCGTAACTTCATAGACAACACTCATCTGAGTGCCTAAGTGAAGGCAGGTAAACAAACCCCCAGCCGGTCTCATTTCCTATAGAGGCAGCATCTTTCAGAATAAGAAGTCTGTATCTAAAGGCCATATCTGCATATGCAGTTTAAACAAATTATTATGTGCATGGTGTTTTAATTCCAATCCTGCGAAACATTAGTTCTCAGGGATAATTAGCATTAACTTAGTCTGTCGCTAATTTCAGTTCTTTCTCATCAAGCACATTATGTGTGAAGAAAAAAATGACCTCATTCAGTATTTTTTTATTATGAAGACAAGTTTTTTGTTTTGTTTTGCTTTGTCACAGATACTGTCTAAAAGCATAGAGGCTCTGGCACGGTCAGAGAGAATGTTCTTCTGTAACTGGAACCACTCTTTCTAGCTAAAGGGATATTATCCCATTTCTTTTCAAACTCTTCTCCTCCCCTCCGTCTCCCTGTCCCTTTCCCTCTCTCCTGTTCTCCCTTCCTTTTTCCTTTCAGCACTAGTTTTCTAGAGAGACCATCTACTTAAAATCCTTAGAGTGAAGGACACCCTGTGATTGAAAACCTCAAATGACTATTATTAAGAAAATTTTCATCTAAAAAGATCGGAAAACAAGTGATGGTTTTCACTTTACTTAACATTTTTTCCAGTTTGTCAAATGGTGGGTTGAGCTGATGAGGGCTGGTGAAAGTCACTGGCTCTGGATCCTCTAACGATTTTCTGCATTCTTATCAGTCTAAAGACCAAACTTCTGCTTAAGCGAGGTTGAAAAGAGTCATATAGTTTTATCGCGATAGACCATTAGAACTAGAAGGAGGGTGAGACAGAATCTAGTTCAGTCTGCTTTATAGATGGAACTAAGGTTGAGGAACACTAAGTGATTGCCCAAAAGGTCACATAACTGACTGTCAGAGTCAGACCTGTTGATTTTTTTCACCATAGCACATCAGAGCAGGAAGAAAGAAATGCTCAAAAAAAACTACCTTGCTCTTTCTGTCCCTTATAAGTGTTTGTCTCCAACTTGGAGTAATCAGTATTTATGAATAGACCACCTTCTGTGAAATTAGATTGCCCTCTTAACAGTTAATTATGATAGTAAACAGCATTGGCTTCCTTAACTGCTGAAAAATGTCCCTTGAGCTGCTGAAAAGTTTCCTTCACTTTGGTAGTCGAATTGTGTTCACGTGCGCTGTATTAACGGGCACTTTAAGTCACATGCTAATTTGGGGACATCGATCGAAGAGATTAACATACCTAGAGAGATAAAAGGATTTCAGCATAAGAGTTTGGATTGCAAATATAAAACAGGAGCAGAGGACCCCCTATAGAAGGTGACCTGTATCCTGCTCAGAGCAGGGAAGAGGAAGGCGTGGCCAGGTGTTGAGAATTTCATTCCCATTGTCGAAGTTCTACCTTAGGAAAAGAGTACTCCTTTCTTGAATTTTCTTGGCTTCCTGGTTTTCTTCTGACCTCTTGGGTCACTCAATCTTTCATCTCCTTGCTCCTTCCTGCTCTCCCATATGACTTCTAAGCACAAGAGTTGATGGGAACTCATTCACTGTCTCCTCACTCAATTCTTTGTCTCAAGGTGATCTCATTCATGCTGCTGAATTTCAAAATGTATCATTCTACCCCAGATCTCTTTTCTGACTCAAATATCTACCTACCTATCTAAATTTCCAACTAGATGTCACAAGATTATCATAAATACAACATGTCAAAAATCGTATTCTTGGGACTTCCCAAGTGGTTAAGACTCCAGGCTCCCAATACAGGGGACACGCTTTCGATCCCTGGTTGGGGAACTAAGATCCTGCATGCCGCATGATGTGGCCAAAAAAGAAAGAAAGAAAGAAAGAAAGAACACTAGCTTAAAAAAAAATTGTATTTTTCATTCTTCACCATAACCTCCTCCAATCTGCTCCTCCTTTAGATTGTTCCACCTCAGAAAATGGCGCCCTCACTGCCCAGTTGCTCAAATCAGAAATGTAGCTGTCATCCCTGAAACCACTCTCTTCTCCTTTCAATCCATCACCAAGTTACATTTTTACTTCTTAAATATTTCTGGAAGCCAATAGCTACTCTTTGCCTTCACTACCACAGCCTTGGTCTATGCCACTATCTTCTTTACCTGGAGGTCTATGATGGTCTCCTAATTAGTCTCCCCATATTCATTCATTCTTCCATTTTAATCCATATAGCAAGTGATCATTTAAAAATACTCTTCGGGACTTCCCTGGTGGTCCAGCAGTTAAGACTCTGCAGTCCCAACGCAGGGGGCCCGGGTTCAATCCCTGGTCAGGGACTTAGAGCCTGCATGCTGCAACTAAAGATCCCCCATGTGGCAACGAAGATCCCGCGTGCTGCAACTAAGACCTGGTGCAGCCAAATAAATATTTAAAAAATTAAAAAATAAAAATATTTTTCGCATCGTGCCACCTCGCTGCTTAAAACACACCAATGGCCCCTGCTTCCCTCTTCATCTTCACCTTGCACCTTTCTCCCTTCTCTAAGGACCATCCAGCCCTAATGGCTGCCTTCCTCCTATGGGTTCAGGGTTTCCTACCCCAGATCCTTTACACATTTTATTCTCTCTGCTTGGATTCTTTTTCCCTCCACAATATTTCTCTTCCCCATCTCTCCTAACTTTTACTCATTCTTTAGTCTATTTTTAAATGTCAGATCCTCAGAAATACATCCCCTTAACTATAAAATCTGATTTAGGACTCACTTTATATTCCCTTGCAAAATAGCCTCCTATTTTTTTTTTCCTTACCAATCACTACTTTCAATTTCTAATTATAGATGCATTTGTCTGATTACTTCTGTCTTCCAACACAGTTATTTTGTTCACTTTTCTGCCCAGCAATCAGAACAGTTCCTGGCGCATTACAGACAGTTAGTATTTGTTGAATGACAATGAATGAGCTTTGTTAGCTGAAGAGATTTTTATAATCGAAACTACTTTTTTTTAACTCTGTTCTAGGCAAGATACCCTTTTGATTATGATTTTTCTTCCCATATAGCTTGATAACTATAGAAGAAAACACACTGATCATTTAAGAGATAGCTCTTAGTTTAAAAAGTGACGTTCACAACACCCTTTCATGATAAAAACACGAAAAAACAACAACAACTAGGAATAAAAGGAACTTATCTCAACATAATAAAAGTTATATACTAAAAACCTACAGTGAACATCATGGTGAAAGACTGAAAGCTTTTCCTTTAAGATCAGCAACAAGGCAGGGATGCTTGCTTTCACCACTTCTATTCAACGTAGTACTGGAAGTTCTAGTCAGAGCAACTGGCAAGAGAAAGACATAAAGGCATCCAAGTTGGAAAGGAAAAAGTAAAATTATCTGTAGATTATTTGATATTCCATGTAGAAATCTCTAAAGATTTCATACACAAAAAAAACCTGTTAGAATTAATGACTGAGCTCAGCAAAGTAGCAAGATATACGGTCAACACACAAAAGTCAGTTGTATTTCTATAAACAATGAATGATCTAAAAAGGAAATTACAAAAACAATTCCATTCACAATAGCATTAAATATACTTAAGAATGAACTTAACCAAGGAGGTGAAAGACTTGTATAATGAAAATTGTAATACGTTGCTGAAAGAAATTAAAGAAGACAAAAATAGATGGAAACACATCCCATGTTCATGGATTGGAAGACTTAATATAGTTAAAATGTCAGTACTACTCAAACCAATCTACAGATTCAATGCAATCACTAGCAAAATCCCAATGATCTTTTTTTGCAGAAATAGAAGAACCTATCCTAAATTCATGTGGAATCTCAAGGGACTCCAAATAGCCAAAACGATCTTGAAAAAGAAGAACAAGACTGGAGGATTCAACACTTTCTGATTTTAAAACTTACTAAGATCATGTATAAACATTAGCTCAAAATGGATCAAAGGCCTAAATTTAAGACCTAAAACAATAAAACTCTTGCAAGAAAAAACAGGATAAAACCTTTACAACATTGGATTTGGCAGTGATTTCTTGGATATGACACCAAAGGCACAGGTGACAAAAGAAAAAATAGACACACTGGACACTTCATGAAAATTGAAAAATTTTGTATATCGAAAGGCACTATCGGGCTTCCCTGGTGGCGCAGTGGTTGAGAGTCTGCCTGCTGATGCAGGGGACACGGGTTCGTGGCCTGGTCCGGGAAGATCCCACATGCCGCGGAACAGCTGGGCCCGTGAGCCATGGCCGCTGAACCTGCGTGTCCGGAGCCTGTGCTCCGCAATGGGAGAGGCCACAACAGTGAGAGGCCCACGTACCACAAAAACAAAAACAAAAACAAAAGGCACTATCAATAAAGTAAAAAGGCAACCCATAGAAGAAAATATTTGTGAATCCTATATCTGATATGGGATTAATATCCAGACTATATAGGAAATTCCTAAAACTCAACAACAAAATCAAACAATCCAATTAAAAAAATGGGCAAGGGCATTTCTCCACAGAAGATATACAAATGGCTAATAAGCACAAGAAAATATACTTAACATCACTAATCAGTAGGGAAATGCAAACCAAACTAAAATGAGGTGCCACTTCACACCTATTAGTATGACTACTACCAAAAAACAGAAAACAACAAGTGTTGGCAAGGATGCAGAGAAATTGGGACACTTGTACAGCATTGGTGGGAATGTAAAATAGTATAGCTGCTGTGGAAAAGAGTATGACATTTCCACAAAAACTTAAAAACAGAATTACCATATGATTCAGCAAATCTACTTTTGGATATATACCCAAAAGAACTGAAAGCAGGGTCTCAAAGAGATGTTTGTATACCTATGTTCACAGCAGCCTTATTCACGACAGCTAAAATGCGGAAGCAACCCAAGTGTCCCATCAACAGAAGAAAGGATAAGCAAAATGTAGTATATACAGACAGTGGAGTATTATTCAGCCTTAAAAAGGAAGGAAATTCTGCATAAATGAGAATTTATCATAATACAGTTGACCCTTGAACACCATGGGTTTGAACTGTGTGGGTGTACTTACACGTGGATTCTTTTCAATAATAAACACTGTGGTACTACACGATCTGTGGTTGGTTGACTCTGAGGATATGGAACCATGGATATGGAGGAACCAAAGAGACAGAGGACTAATGATAAGGTATATGCAGATTTTCAACTGTGTGGAGGATCAGCGCCCCTAGCCCCTTCATGGTTCAAGGGTCAACTGTACTATTCTTTATTTTATATCTGTCCTAAGGTAATAAGGAATAAAGAAACGACGCCTATACAGATATGTGAAAAAAAGTTTAAAGTGAGTTTTCAAAAATATCTGTATATAAAATTCAAAAATTTTTCTTTAATGAAAGTTAACTTTTCTACAATGCTCCCAAATTCCGTGTTTGTGAAAAAGCTTGAAAAAATTATCATTTTTTTCTGTGTTGCCAACAGGATAAAAATCAGTGTAAGCAGTAAAATTGATATTGCTCTGATATTTTATAGTTTCATATATTTTACCAAATTTCTCTAATTTAAAATTTCATAAAAGAATCTTCTTTTTGGACATTTATAGGCTCATTTATTTTGAGTTGAAGACAGCTCTACTTACATAAACTTATTGCTTAATAAATTATGTAACCTTACAAATAGAAACATTAGAATTCACGAAATAGAGAAAGCCAAAAAGAAAAAGTAATATCCATTTTCGTGAAGTACACATAGTAAATTATGGAATAAAGCACATAGAACAGCAGTTTTTAAAAGTTGGATGTCAGGAAGAAGGCTATTCTCTTCAACAATCCTTAGTGACACAATTTATAAGTTGTCTCCTTGATTTTATGTTACCTTCTTAATTTTTCTTCCTCCAGATGTAAACCGCTCAGCCTATATATAACATTATGGATATTGAAAATATTTATAGCTGTGAATAGCTGCATATGACATAGGCTATCAGAAAATATATGTAATTTTTGGATCTCTGGAATAATATGTAGAAAATACTTCAGAGTACTAAAAAGGCTTACACCACTATTTCCAATTCAAAATACTTTACAGTTTTTAACCTTGTATTCCTTGTATTACGCAGTGTAGAAAAAAATGTGAAGTTCTGAGTGTTGACTTTATTTTTCAGGGCCCAGAAATGAATGTCTATCTGAAACTAGTACATAATAATAATGAATTATGCTATCAAACTGGAAAACCTAACATCAAATTTTAATCAGGTTATACATGGAAACCCTGACGCTGGTGAAAAAAAAATTTTTTTTTCTCTATGTAAGTAAATAATACAATTATTCTTTAAACATTGCCTAAGCGTTTTGGTAAAGACTATTTTTATACTCTTCATAGTACTTTACTCTTTGAAAAAAACTTATGATTTAATTTCTATGTTTTCCGTGTTTTTTTTTTCTATGTTAAAATGACTATATTTTTAAAAATCCACCATTACTTATTAGCAATATAAATAATTTTGTGCTTTTCAAGGACACCAATGTCGTGTTCCAGCTGCTTCATCTCTTCTTCCAGCTTCTGCTTGCGAATCTTCTTTGGTATGGAGTCGATGAAGACCGAGAGGGACTGAAACTTCTTATGTACTTCTTCCCAGTTCTTTTTCAGCCCCTGCAAATGGTAAAGAAAACTGTACATAGCAAAGTAAACTGCAGAAGCAGAGTAAATTGCAAAGAAAATTGCACTGGGAAGGAAAAATGTAAACAGGTAAAGAAAGCCGACAAAAATAACTAAAAAATGATATGTGTTTATCAAGTTCTTGGCCACAGTAACAAAAAATACTGTATAAAGGCCAAACCCTGTCCTTGATTGTGTGCTCAATTCCCACTGGGAGTATTTATTTTCTTTGTTTTTAATGTTACTGTACTTGTTTTTACCATCAAATACGTGTATGCAGAGTTATGAGTAGTATGAAACTAAGCTCATAGCAAATGCTTTGGTAAAAACAACTTAGAGTTGATGTCCCAAGCAAAAAAACAATTTTGAACAGGAAATTATTTCTTATAAAAATTTTCATTTTTTTTCTTTAGAAAAAAAATATCCTCATTCTTCAACAGAGAAATCACATCAAAACACTTGATTCTGACTTACATGGCCATGTTTTCTTATATCTGACTAAATGGAATTGTATAAAATGCCAAAATTCAATTTTTTATTTTATTTTTTTTGTGTTACGCGGGCCTCTCACTGTTGTGCCCTCTCCCGTTGCGGAGCACAGGCTCCAGGTGCGCAGGCTCAGCGGCCATGGCTCACGGGCCCAGCTGCTCCGCGGCATGTGGGATCTTCCCGGACCGGGACACGAACCCGCGTCCACTGCATCGGCAGGTGGACTCTCAACCACTGCGCCACCAGGGAAGCCCCAAAATTCAATTTAACAAGAGATGATCTTTTATGTGTTTTCAGTATTAGAAAGAATTCTTCCTCCATATAGTTAATGGATCTATACTTCCCATTAATTTATTCTAGAAATGACTGAAATATCATTACATGTAACACATATGCTAATTCAATAATGTAAGTTAACGTTTTATGTTCTCAGAAACCAACAAATTCAAAATTAGGAATCTCTTAGGAGCAATAAAGGTTATTTCCATCTCTGCACAGTTATCATTTCTTATCACAATGCACTAGTGGCTCCACTGACAAAATGGTCTTAAACTCACTGAACTCATGCAATGAAATTTTATAAATTGACACTTTCTGTTATTCACTATGGGTGCACAAATCATTTTATTTACACAAAAATGAAAAGTGAAACTGAAAGTAACATTTAAAATATTGCCTGGAAATTATGATCCCTGACACACAGATGGAAAAACATATCCCATGCAAATGAAGACCAAAAGAAAGCTGGGGTAGCTATACTTATGACAGAAAAACTGACTTTGAAACAAAGACTGTAATAAGGGACAAAGGGCATGACATAATGATAAAGTGGTTGATACAACAAGAGGATATAACATTTATAAATATTTATGTACCCAACATAGGAGCATCAAAATATGAATGCAAATATTAACAAATTGAAAGAAAAAACCAGACAGCAATACTATAAGAGTAGGGGACTTTAATATTCCACTTACATCAATGGATAGATCATCCAGACAGAAAATCAGTAAGGAAACATCAACTTTAAATGACAGGTTAGATCAGATGGACTTCACAGATATGTATAAAACTTTCCATCCAAAAGCAACAAATACACATTCTTCTCAAGTGTACACAGAACATTCTCCAGCACAGATCATATGTTAGGCTACAAATCAAGTCTTAATAAATTTAAGAGGACTGAAATCATATCAAACATATTTTCTGACCACAATGGTATGAAACTAGAAATAGACCATAGTCTATTAAGTATGCAATAGCATTATGTTTTAAAAAACAAATACCTTAATAATAAAAATACTTTACTGCCAAAAAATGCTAACCATCATCTGGCAGTGCAGGGTTTCCACAAATCTTCAATTTGTAAAAATCTCAGTATCTGTGAAGCACAGTAAAATGAAGTGCAATAAAACAAGGTATGCCTGAACCCTAATCAAGTGGGATTTATTCCAGGGAGGCAAGGCTGGTTCAATATTCGCAAATCAGTCAATGTGATACACTCCATTAATAAAATAAAGGATAAAAATCATATGATCACCTCAATTGATGCAAAAAAGCATGATAAAATTCAACCTCCATTTATGATAAAAAAAAAAAAACTTTCAACAAAGTGCATACAGAGGGAACATACCTCAACATAATAAAGGCCAAATACGACAAGCCCACAGCTAACATCATACTCAATGGTGAAAAGCTAAAAGCTTTTCCTCTAAGATCAGGAACAAGACAAAGATGCCCACTCTTGCCACTTTTATTCAACATAGTATTGGAAGTCCTAGCCAGAGCTCAGGAGTAGCATAATTTAAAATTATTGATTAAAAAAAAAAGAAAGAAAATATGGTCCTTGAAAATCATGGCCATACATTTAGATTTATGAGAGAATTAGAAGTGTCTTATATAACAATACCTTCAATAATAAGCCCTCATAGTACAAATTTAATCTTGTAAACTTTTCGGGGAGAAAACGGTTTATTTCCGTGCTCAGGTAAAAATGACTACAAGTTCGGACACACTTTATAGAAAAGATTTGTTGAGAAAAAAGGCCACAAATGTTGAGCATTTCTTGAGTGAGATTATATCAAGGATTTGGGACAGGGAAAAGGTAGAAGCGTCTTCTACATTTTAAAAAGAGAGGGATGGGTTAACACAGTGCTTAGTAGTGTATGAGAAGTATTCCAATAAGAAGTCCTCTAAAGAATTCTGGTTTTCTATAGGCTTTCATTATGAAATGGGAAATATGTTTCCACAGTGCTCCACAGGGTTGCCTGTTGCAGAGAAGAAATCTATGTATTTATACACTTTGAAATATCAAAGGTTTTTCATAGCTCCTTGGGTGATCTTTCCCTATTCCTTGTGGTCACAGCAGCTACACGTTTTGCAGTATTTCTTTTTAAAGGATAGGTTTCTTTATCTTCCAGGGTGTACAATAACATTTGGATCAAAGTCCACCTCTAGGGATGGGAACTAAATGTGATTGATATTTCATATTATACCAAAATAGCCTCTTAGCGGTTTTGTGGTTATTTCATCTAAAAATAATCTTTTATCCACTGCAGCGATACTGATTTTCCCTTATCTTTATTTCTTCATTTTTTCTCTCTTCTAGTTTAATACTGAAATAATATTGTTAATTTTGGAAAAATTTTCACATAGGGAGAAGCGGTCATAAAATAATAGGAAGTGTGTTCAGGTCCATGCTCCTCTGCTGCCACCCCCATCCATTCTCCACCTCTGGCTCTGCGCTGTGACTAGGGGCTGGGCGGTGGTGGGGCTGAGGTATTTATTCCTATGGGCTGCTCCTCCCCCAGCGCTGTTCCCTCCAGCCTCTGCCTGAATTCAGCTAAGGAAGACACCGGTGGGAGGAGAGCAAGCTTGGGGCATTTCTTCCCCCACCCTGGACATCACCTGGACACGACTGGCCCTTGCATCTGTGACGACAGTGCCTGTCGGAGCCCCTCTTCCAGGCTCCAGCTCCCACCCGGCTCTGGTAATGCTGTTTCCTGCCCCTGCCCTTCCAGCCCAGGGTGGTGGTGATTCCTGCTGTCCCTAGTCCTGGGTGCCTCAGTGTTCCTTGTTGGTTCCCTTAGCCCTGCTTCACCTCTGTAAATAGTTCCTTTGTAGATTCTCTTCAGAATCCCAGCCTAGTATGCCTTCCGTCCCCTGCTGGATCCTGGGCGGGAAGAGCCTCCCTCTGTTACCTCTTATGCACGAGCTTATCACGTGGTAGGAAAACACAGGCCTGGGAACTGGTCAATGTGAGTTTTAGTCCCTCTTCAGCTACCTGATAATGTTGTGACCAGGGGCAAATGTAAACCAACCTCCAAGTTCACTGACAGTAAGGACCACGTTTGTTTTGCTCACAACAGTATATCCCCCAGGCTGGGTACAGTGAGTGGAACATGGTAGATTAGATGTTCAGTAGGTGAACGGAGGGATGAATGAACAAATGTGCCCACTTAATACTGATATATTTGCATTTCATATCCTCATCTGTGAAATGAGACGTTTGGAATAATTAGACCAGATGATCCCTTCCTGGATGTTATTTTATGAAGAACGAGCAGAATGTGCCCTACTCAGGGACACATGACCGTACTGTCATAGAACTACATGCAACTCTTAACCAGGGAAGGGAGCAGGGTTCAGGGCTTGTCAGGAACAGAGCTTGTGGCTTTGTTACCATGGCAGCTACACTACCCAGCTAATAAGGCATCCAAGGGAGGGTCAGCTATTGTCTATCAAAGTGTCTACAAAGAAACTCTGTAGTGACCACATCAGGAAGCTGAGGGCTGCTGACCTACTAAGGAGGTGCCGAGGGAAGAGCCTTTTCCTTCCCAGGGAAGTTCTTCCCTTCTTTTCCTATTTTTCTTAGATGTAAAAACCTGGCTTTCACAAAAACATGTATATTTTAAGAATGGCAGAATCTGATGGAGGGAGGAGGGAAGGAGGGAGGGAGAGAGGGAGGGAGGGAACCAAAGAACAGTGCTCTTCCTGAAAATGACCGGCCGAGTCCCACTTCCACGTGTGCCAGCCTTCTTGCCTGCCTGTCTCCCTTCCTTCTCTCCAGCGCACCATTATTAATCACCTGTGTTTATACTGGGCACTAGGTTAGGCATTGCAGAGATTGCTGGCAACAAAGAGACAGGGTCCCTGCCCTCGGGCCACTCCTGCTGTCTGGGATATCCTCTTACTCTGCAGTTTAAGGCTCAGCTAAAGACCTACCTACGTCCTGCACTGGATGTTCATGCCTGCGAACCTTATGAAAAACATATGATCTGTACACACACACATCTTTCTATATGTACATAGATACACAGCACCTCTTATCAATTAAATTACAACATTATCCACAGCAGAAATTTTATTTTATGCCCCTTGGGGCTTAGCATGATACTCTATGCAGAACAGACATTTAATAAATGTTTGTTGATGATTGGGATAACACTGATAAAATGCTAAGATTTTATAACAGCATATGAATCCATTTTTCAATAGAAATTAATGTTGTAAAAAGAGGGTTTTTTTTTCTGTTTTGAAAAGGTCACTAGAAATGACTTTGTAGAAAGCTTTCAAAGTAACAAAAAGAATAAAGTAGTATTTTTACCTCTATAAGAGAGCACAACTATAGAACAGTGTCCGTAGGTACTTAACAAATACTCTCTAAAGATGCTGGAGCAACGGTGCTCACACCCCCCAATATTTTAAATGCTTCAGATAGAAGTCTTGCATTAAAAACTCCAGTGTAAGTGTCTTTAAGTCTGTTTTATTCCAAATAAAGAAAACACATGTAAAGCCTAACACCTGGTTATTTTAAAATCTGGACACTTGCTTATAAGAAAGAAAAAAAAAGTTGGTCTAGGGACAGTTTCAATTATTCTAGAGCTCCACCTAGTGAAAAGTATCTATCTTATGGATATTATTTTTGAAAAATTCAGGGGCATGGGAATGAAAATCAAAATGCTTTTTTACTTTATTTATGCACATTCATTGAAGGAGAAGCTTAGCTTGCTTATGACACTACTTCAGGAAGAAACAGAAGCTCACCTAGTTGGAAACAAATTATTATTCAACAGTCCCTATATCACAACTTTTTGCTCTCCCCAAGAGCCAGCTTTGTTGCATGCAGTTGTCACTATAATCAAAAGAGAGTGTTCTGATTTCAAAATCAAAGTGCGGGCCTTAATAATCACTGATGGTGGACCTTTCTTTCAGAGATGTTTTAAAGAGTTACACATGAATGTAAACTTCAGACGCTTACCTGCAGAACTGCCTCCCTTTCTTCATCAGATAGCCTTTTCATAGCTGCTTCCCTGAGGTTTTCCTGGATATAGTTATCATACTCTTCCTGGGCTTTCTTCACTTCTTCATTTCGCTTACGTATGTAATCAGGCGTGACACCATAACCCTTGTAAGGATTTTTCAGGAAAAAAAAAAAAAATCAACATCCTGAAAGTAATCTTACATATGTGTACATACCAACCAATGATTAGGAGCAAAAGAAATGTTACAGACTTAAAGCCTTTGCTCAAAACACTGCAAGTTAACAAAAGTCAGTGAATTTTTTCTTTTTCCTATTTGGAACTAGTTGATTCTGGTCATTCAAAACCATCTGTGCTGTTATCATGGCTGTTTGTTTTCCCTCTTTTGAATGTTCCCAGTGCCTGTTCTTGGCTGATGGCTTGGCCCTTACTTTACCCCAAGGAACTGGATTTTCTTTATTTCTTTTAGGTGCTTCAGATTTTACTTTGAAATATCTCAAATATCTTAAGGTCTCTTGTGCATTATCTCATAAAAAGAAAAAAAAAAAGGAAGATAAATGCTTCCAATGCATTGTAAGAACAAACTCTTAAAGATGCTAGGCACATCTGCTTTAAGAAAAAAGTTGACGTGGGCCCCTTAGGTTGTTTTTGGAACAACAAAATACAATCTTAGGCTCCTGGGCAGCTTAACAAGGACTGACAGTGAAGCAATCAGCTATGATTCTTTCAAGTTAGTGAATGTGTCGATACCACTGTGTAGAGAAACAGAACTACTCCCTGTTCATTCTTCAAAGCATTATTTGAGGATGTACTTGGTGCTAGCTACACTAGTGAATAAGAAAGGAAAAGTTTCTGTCCTCATGGAATGTGCATTCTGTAGTGAGAGAAACTCACCAAAAATAAAGTATGAAATAATATATATAAGTGCTCCACAGTAAAATACAGTAAGAAAAAAGAAAGTCATGAGAGCTATTTGAGATAAATAAAGATGTCAGAGAAGACCAGAGGGCAGACAGCAGAAGCAAGAAGAACTACAATCCTGCAGTCTGTAGAACAAAAACCACATTCACAGAAAGAGAGACAAGATGAAAAGGCAGAGGGCTATGTACCAGATGAAGGAACAAGATAAAACCCCAGAAAAACAACTAAATGAAGTGGAGATAGGCAACCTTCCAGAAAAAGAATTCAGAATAATGAGAGTGAAGATGATCCAGGACCTCGGTCAAAGAATGGAGGCAAAGATCGAGAAGATGCAATAAATGTTTAACAAAGACCTAGAAGAATTAAAGAACAAACACCCAGAAGAATTAAAGAAGAAACAAACAGAGATGAACAATACAATAACTGAAATGAAAAATACACTAGAAGGAATCAATAGCAGAATAACTGAGGCAGAAGAACAGATAAGTGACATGGAAGACAGAATGGTGTAATTCACTGCCATGGAACAGAATAAAGAAAAAAGAATGAAAATAAATGAAGACAGCCTAAGAGACCTCTGGGACAACATTAAATGCAACAACATTTGCATTATAGGGGTCCCAGAAGGAGAAGAGATAGAAGAAGGATCCGAGAAAATACTGGAAGAGATTATAGTCGAAAACTTCCCTAACATGGGAAAGGAAATAGCCACCCAAGTCTAGGAAGTGCAGAGAGTCCCAGGCAGGATAAACCCAAGGAGAAACACACTGAGACACACAGTAATCAAATTGACAAAAATTAAAGACAAAGAAAAATTATTGAAAGCAGCAAGGGAAAAATGACAAATAATATACAAAGGAACTCCCATCAGGTTAACAGCTGATTTCTCAGCAGAAACTCTATAAGCCAGAAGGGAGTGGCATGATATATTTAAAGTGATGAAAGGGAAGAACCTACAACCAAGATTAGTCTACCTGGCAAGTATCTCATTCAGATTTGATGGAGAAATCAAAAGCTTTACAGACAAGCAAAAGCTAAGAGAATTCAGCACCACCAAACCAGTCCTAAAACAAATGCTAAAGGAACTTCTCTAAGTGGGAAACACAAGAAAATAAAACGACCTACAAAAGCAAATGCATCACAGTTAAGAAAATGGTAATAGGAACATACATATGGATAATTACCTTAAACATGAATGGATTAAATCCTCCAACCAAAAGACACGGGCTTGCTGAATGGATACAAACACAAGACCCATATATATGCTGTCTACAAGAGACCCACATCAGACCTAGGGACACATAAAGACTGAAAATGAAGGGATGGAAAAAGATATTCCATGCAAATGTAAATCAAAAGAAAGCTGGAGTAACAATACTCATATCAGATAAAACAGACTTTAAAATAAAGAATGTTACAAGAAACAAGGAAGGACACTAAATAATGATCAAGGGATCATTCCAATAAAAAGATATAACAAATATAAATATATATGCCCCCAACATAGGAGCACCTCAATATATAAGGCAACCGCTAACAGCTATAAAAGAGGAAATCGACAGTAACACAGTAATAGTGGGAGACTTTAACACCTCACTTACACCAATGGACAGATCATCCAATGAGAAAATTAATAAGGAAACACAAGCTTTAAATGACACAATAAACCAGATAGAATTAATTGATATTTATAGGACATTCCATCCAAAAATAGAAGATTACACTTTCTTCTCAAGTGCACATGGAACATTCTCCAGGATAGATCACATCTTGGGTCACAAATCAAGCCTCAGTAAAGTTAAGAAAATTGAAATCATATCAAGCATCTTTTCTGACCACAACGCTATGAGATTAGAAATCAATTACAGGGAATAAAACCACAAAAAACACAAACACATGGAGGCTAAACAATACATTACTAAATAACCAAGAAGTCAAAGAGGAAATCAAAAAATATGTAGAAACAAATGACAATGAAAACACGACGATACAAAACCTATGGGAGGCAGCAAAAGCAGTTCTAAGAGGGGAGTTTACAGCAATACAAGCCTCCCTCAAGAAACAAGAAAAATCTCAAATAAACAATCTAACCTTACACCTAAAGGAAATAGAGAAAGAAGAACAAACAAAACTCAAAGTTAGTAGAAGGAAAGAAACCATAAAGAGCAGAAATAAATGAAATAGAAACAAAGGAAACAATAGCAAAGATCAATAAAAATAAAAGCTGGTTCTTTGAGAAGATAAACAAAATTGACAAACCATTGGACAGACTCATCAAGAAAAAGAGGGAGAGGACTCAAATCAATAAAATTAGAAATGAAAAAGGAGAATTTACAACAGACACCGCAGAAATACAAAGCATCCTAAGAGACTACTACAAGCAACTCTATGCCAATAAAATGGACAACCTGGAAGAAATGGGCAAAGTCTTCGAAAGGTATAACCTTCCAAGACTGAACCAGGAAGAAATAGAAAATATGAGCAGACCAATCACAAGTAATGAAATTGAAACAGTGATTAAAAATCTTCCAACAAACAAAAGTCCAGGACCAGATGGCTTCACAGGTGAATTCTATCAAATATTTAGAGAAGAGCTAACACCCATGCTTCTCAAACTCTTCCAAAAAATTGAAGAGGAAGGAACACCCTCAAACTCATTCTATGAGGCCACCATCACCCTGATACCAAAACCAGACAAAGATACTACAAAAAAAGAAAACTACAGACCAATATCACTGATGAATATAGTCAACAAAATACTAGCAAACAAAATCCAACAATACATTAAAAGGATCATACACCATGATCAAATAGGGTTTATCCAGGGATGCAAGGATTCTTCAATATATGCAAATCAATCTATGTGATACACCATATTAACAAACTGAAGAATAAAAACAATATGATCTTCTCAATAGATGCAGAAAAAGCTTTTGACAAATTCAACACCCATTTATGACAAAAACTCTCCAGAAAGTGGGCATAGAAGGAACCTACCTCAACATAATAAAGGCCATATAAGACAAACGCACAGCAAATATCAGTCTCAATGGTAAAAAACTGAAAGCATTTCCTCTAAGATCATGAACAAGACAAGGATGTCCACTCTCGCCACTATTATTCAACACAGTTTTGGAATTCCTAGCCACGGCAATCAGAGAAGAAAAATAAAAGGAATACAAATTGGAAAAGAAGAAGTAAAACTGTCACTGTTTGCAGATGTCATGACACTATACATAGAGAATCCTAAAGATGCCACCAGAAAACTACTAGAGCTAATCAATGAATTTGGTAAAGTTGTAAATAATTACATAAGTAATGCACAGAAATCTATTGCATTCTTATACACTAATGATGAAAAATCTGAAAGAGAAATTAAGGAAACACTCCCATTTACCACTGCAACAAAAAGAATAAAATACCTAGGAATAAACCTACCAAGGGAGACAAAAGACCTGTATGCAGAAAACTATAAGACACTGATGAAAGAAATTAAAGATGATACAAACAGATGGAGAGATATACCATGTTCTTGGATTGGAAGAATCACTATTGTGAAAATGACTATACTACCCAAAGCAATCTACAGAT
The DNA here is from genome assembly GCF_963924675.1 of Phocoena phocoena. Classification (NCBI taxonomy): domain Eukaryota; kingdom Metazoa; phylum Chordata; class Mammalia; order Artiodactyla; family Phocoenidae; genus Phocoena; species Phocoena phocoena. The sequence goes on from NC_089220.1 coordinate 166,943,003, forward strand.
TCAATGCAATCCCTATCAAATTACCAATGGCATTTTTTATAGAACTAGAACAAAAAATCTTAAAATTTGTATGGAGACACAAAAGACCCCGAATAGACAAAGCAGTCTTGAGGGAAAAAAACGGAGCTGGAGGAATCAGACTCCTTGACTTCAGACTATACTACAGAGCTACAGTAATCAAGACAATATGGTACTGGCACAAAAACAGAAATATAGATCAATGCAACAGGATAGAAAGCCCAGAGATAAACCCACGCACATATGGTCACCTTATCTTTGATAAAGGAGGCAAGAATATACAGTGGAGAAAAGACAGCCTCTTCAATAAGTGGTACTGGGAAAACTGGACAGCTACATGTAAAGGAATGAAATTAGAACACTCCCTAACGCCATACACAAAAATAAACTCAAAATGGAATAGAGACCTAAATGTAAGACTGGACACTATAAAACTCTTAGAGGAAAACATAGGAAGAACACTCTTTGAATAAATCACAGCAAGATCTTTTTTGATCCACCTCCTAGAGTAATGGAAATAAAAACAAAAATACACAAATGGGACCTAATGAAACTGAAAAGCTTTTGCACAGCCAAGGAAACCATAAACAAGATGAAAAGACAACCCTCAGAATGGGAGAAAATATTTGCAAACGAATCAATGGACAAAGGATTAATCTCCAGAATATATAAACAGCTCATGCAGCTCAATATTAATGAAACAAACAACCCAATCCAAAAATGGGCAGAAGACCTAAATAGACATTTCTCCAAAGAAGACATACAGATGGCCAAGAAGCACATTAAAAAACTGCTCAACATCACTAATTATTAGAAAAATGCAAATCAAAATTACAATGAGGTATCACCTCACACCAGTTAGAATGGGCATCATCAGAAAATCTACAAACAAGAAATGCTGGAGAGGGTGTGGAGAAAAGGGAACCCTCTTGCACTGTTGGTGGGAATGTAAATTGATACAGCCACTATGGAGAACAGTATGGAGGTTCCTTAAAAATCTAAAAATAGAATTACCATATGACCCAGCAATCCAACTACTGGCATATACCCAGAGAAAACCATAATTCAAAAGGACCAATGCACCCCAATGTTCATTGCAGCACTATCTACAATAGCCAGGACATGGAAGCAACTTAAATGCCCATCAACAGACAAATGGATAAAGAAGATGTGGTACATATATGCAATGGAATATTACTCAGCCATAAAAAGGAACAATATTAGGTCATTTGTAGAGACGTGGATGGATCTAGAGACTGTCACACAGAGTGAAGTAAGTCAGAAAGAGAAGAACAAATATCGTATATTAATGCATATAGGTGGAACCTAGAAAAATGGTACAGATGAACCAGTTTGCAGGGCAGAAACAGAGACAGAGATGTAGAGAACAAACATATGGACACCAAGGGGGGAAAGCAGAGGGGGGTGGTGGTGGTGGGATGAATTGGGAGATTGAGATTGACATGTATACACTAATATGTATAAAATGGATAACTAATAAAAACCTGATGTATAAAAAAATAAATTTAAGTTAAAAAAAAAAGATGTCAGGGAAGACCTCTCTGAGGAAGTAGCTGTTGTGAGATATGAGTCATTAAAACTATTCACAAATATTCTGGTTCTTCTCCTTCTAGGCACTTGGTATGACAATATTTCCCTGCTCCCCTTCAAGTAAGATGCAGCCTGTGACCTGAATTTCCCCATGTGAGTAGAAGTAATGTCCTTTTTGGGTAGAAGCCTCATGAATTAATGGTTGACTTGTCATGTTCTTTTTCTCTCTGGTATGGTGATGGGTGATGTTTTGGTTTGCCTGGGTCCTGGGGTCAGGACAAGAAGCAGAGCTCCCAACAGTCCTCAATGCACAGGTAGCACAAGCAACCAATAAAACCCAGTTGCTTTTAGTTACTGCAACTTGGGGGTTGTTAGCCACAGCACAACCTAACCTAATCCTGACAATAAGGGATAGAAATCCTAGCTACATATGTGTTCTGGAAAGTTGCAAAGCACTATACAAATAGACTCTAAGAGCTCAGTATTCTGGTAAGTTAGTTTCATGGTAACCAGTCCAATCCATTTCAGGAAACACTGAGGGCAACCCTCATTTCAGCTTAGTACAATCACTGAGGTTCCCAATGATGATTGTGTCATCACAAGTGATTAAATTATATTTGGCACACTCTGTGTAGGAAAAGGAACTACGTCACAAATGGGTAAAAGCTGCAGTGATCTGAAATATTCCTATGTGCTGGATCATTGGGGGTAATGCATAGTATTAATATTAATAATTGCGTATATTATAATATCCGCTCTTTACTGAACTTCTGTTAGGTACCAGGTATTGTGTCAAGTGCTGAATATATTTTATATCATTTCAATCCTCACCATGCTGTGATAAATCTAATAACTTGGTAAAAATCACAGAGTTAAGTAAGTGGCAGAGTTAGAATTTGAAACGCTTGTCTTCCTACTATTGCTATGCAACTCAGGCAAACATCCATGCTTCAGTTTGCGTACACAAAATATTCTCAGGGCACAAATGGGCATGTAATACTTTATTTGGAACTAAAACATGAGGTTCATTCACTTTTAAAAAATGGCCTTGCCTTTAAAAGGACTCACTATCTCACTTACCAATAACAGATTTTTTTTAGCTTAACTCAGATAAGTAGAAAGTAAGTTGAGTTAGTCCTTCGTAAGCCCTGACTGGTTAGCCATCGAGAGTACACTAGGCGCAGAGAATTTGCGTGGCTTCGTAGACAAGCACAGGTAGACTAACCCCGTATTTTTCTGTCTCTGTGATGGAGACTCTCAGTTTCCTGTTCAAGGCAGAAAATGTATTGAAGTGGACAGCTTAGGCAGAAGGCAGCCAGTGTGGCGGTTTGTGGCATGACCATCAAAGGAGAAGGGTTTTTACGTGATGGTGGAGAAAGGATGGATTGGAAATGGCTTTGAAGAGCCAGGAGAATGAAGTTTCTGCTTTTCCACACCCTGTGGGACAAGGACCCCGAAGAGCCTCCAGGGGCCATAGAAGGAGGACGTATCCAGAGAAACTTGAAATCTTTGTAAGCATGAGCTGCCAACTCCAGGATCCCTACTAAGGTCTTCCAAAGGTGTCTCAGCCAGCTGAGTGACAATGGTTTCTCAGGGAATAAGTAGTGTTCTCTGGCAACAGCCTTGAGGTTCCTGTTTTGATGGTGAACAGTCACTGGATTCACCATGGTAGATCACTGGATGACCTCAGTACAAGCCCCTCTTACATGTTACAAATTCCTCTTTTTCTCTTCTTTTCTTCCTTATTTCCTTCCTTTCTTTTTTGCCCAAGTTATTATTATGCATTATTACTCTTTAGGATTTTGTACTCATATACTATGTGTGTTTCCAGCACTTTTGTGCTCTATAAGTATGCAAAGTAAAATAGGTTTTATAGAAGGTATTTTGCATAAGCTTTTTAAATTTTACAGTTCTGTATTTAAACTGCTAAACCCAAGCTTCTATAATTTTCAACAATGAAATTATGTGCCTACCTGATAAGCACCTTTTCAGATAGAAATGAAGGTCCTGAAAAGACTAACTATTGTACAGTACTTTCAAGGTCTGCTTTACTCTAAACCAAACACAAATGAGTATATTCAAACTGAAATAGTACTGTGAATTATTTACAGTACACTGATAGGATGGATGGTTCTAAAGTTGTTTTCCTCTTCATTTCTCTCATTCTGTTAACAAGATAATGTAAACTAATGACTGAATCTTAGGATCTTCTGAAAGGTTATTCCTTCTAGATTTGTAGTAACAACGTGCTTCTAGTGACAATTCCACCTCACCAAAAACAAGTACCTTTCAGAGAATATTTGCTATAAATGTTAAATACATTAATAATTGAAATTACGAAAAACAGTTATAGTTTCCCTCTACTGAACTATATGTTGTTGTTCATTCCAAATTCTCTGTAATTTCATCACACTAGATTTGGACCAAACACGGACTTCAGAGGAACGAGAACTGGCAATCTAGATAATCTGTCCAGTGAGAGCACTATTTTTTTTAATTGAAGTACAGTTGATTTACAATATTATATTAGTTTTAGGTGTACAACGTAGTGGTTCAAAATTTTTATAGATATAAACTCCATTTAAAGTTATTATAAAATGTTAGCTATATTTCCCTTGTATCTTATTTATGTTATCCATAGTAATCTGTACCTCTTAATCCCCTACCCCATTCCAACCCCTTCCCCTCTCCCTCTCCCCACTGGTAACCATTAGTTTGTCAGTGAGGGCACTATTAGTGATAATACAGACAATCATTATGAATACCATATTTAAATTATCTGACTATCAGGTCTTATTAATATATCACAAGGCTACCTTTTTATTGATGTACTTTGGAACTAGTCCTGAAGTTTCAAGGTCATGCTTGTCTCCAGTTCTTTTGTCAACATAAATTGGTTTAGGCTTTTTAGCCACTCCCATAATGACATCGGCTGCATTTGTATTTATAAATTTTTTTTCACTCTGTATTCCCATGACTGGATGGTCCGTCCTCAATGGTACAGGAGGCTTTCTGGGCTCATTCCGTTCCAACTTTTTTTCTGTTAAACATAACATTTCCTTGTTAATATTAAACTATAAATGTGGCTACTCAGTACTATTTATAGCATCCAGATATTTTACCACTAGTATATTAGAGTTTTATTAATAATATATTCAAATATTTAAGGTAAAAATCAGTAATCATAAATGCAAAAGATTAAATGTGACATAATTAATTAGTATGTTGGAGAACAATATAAAAATCTAAGGGAAGAAAATAAACACCCTAAATCATATGCTAGCTAAAAAATTTTTATTAGCTATTGTAAAAACATTTTCTGGGCTTCCCTGGTGGCGCAGTGGTTGAGAGTCCGCCTGCCGATGCAGGGGACACGGGTTCGTGCCCCGGTTCGGGAAGACCCCACATGCCGTGGAGTGGCTGGGCCCGTGAGCCACGGCCACTGAGCCTGCGCGTCCGGAACCTGTGCTCCGCAACGGGAGAGGCCACAACAGTGAGAAGCCCACGTACCGCAAAAAAAAAAAAAAAAAAATTTCTTATAAAGATTTCAATAACAAATGTTCAGTATGCCCATTGAAAAAAGTCCAAAGAAACATTAAAACTTTTTTCTGAGTACCTTCAATATTATGAATAATTGCCTCTTCAGAGGAAAGTTACTGTAAAATCACCAAGTAAATAAATCAAACTTGATGTATCTGATGTATCCAAGAATCTGTGGATGTTTTTCACTAAAACTATTATGATTATAAGGTATAAAAATCATGTAATACCTATGCACCTAACATGCAGCTAAAGAAATGATAAATGACCAATACTGCTGCGGTTTCCTATTCACTCCTCCCTAATTACAGCTCACCACCTAAAATAACTGCTATCCAAAGTTACTTATCTCTCTCTACCACATTCTCTTTATTAGCAGCAGATGAAACTGGCCATTTTTACACAGTCTCTTTGACTTGACCATTCCAACTTATCTATTTTGATACAGCCACATCAAAGTGGTTTGTCAAAATGCTAAAATGTAAAATAATTACACTTTATTTCCAAGAACCGAAGGCAACAACTATCTTGACAAAACCTTACTCAAAGGCTTCCCTGGTGGTGCAGTGGTTAAGAATCTGCCTACCAATGCAGGGGACAAGGGTTCCAGCCCTGGTCCTGGAAGATCCCACATGCTGTGGCGCAACTAAGCCCGTGAACCACAACTACTGAGCTCGTGCACCACAAGAACTAAAGCCCGCCTGCCTACAGCCCGTGCTCCGCAACAAGAGAAGCCACCGCAATGAGAAGCCCACGCACCACAACAAAGAGTAGCCCCCGCTCGCCGCAACTAGAGAAAGCCTGCGCGCAGCAATGAAGACCCAACGCAGCCAAAAACAAGTAAATTAAATAAATTTAAAAAAACAACAAAAAACCCCACCTTACTCAAATCTTAACCCCATCACAACTACTACGGACTTTGACTTTATTCATTTCTGTACTGTTTGAACTTTTAAATCATTTTATATAACTTTTATTATCAGAAAAAAACAATACTTATTATTAAAAGTTTATGAACTGGATTAATCTCTTGTTATAGGCTGAATTGTGTCCCCCTCCCATATTCATACGTCGAAGCCCTAAATGCCAGTACCTCAGAATGGGACTGTAGCTGGACATGCTTTCAAAGAGGGACTTAAGTTAAAATGAGGTCATTAGGGTGAACCCTAATCCAATATGACTGATGTCCTTGTAAAAGGAGGAAATGCGGACACAAACACACACAGAAGGAAGCCATGTGAAGACACAGGGAGAAGACAGCGATCTGTAAGTCAAGGAGAGAGGTCTCAGAAGAAATGAACCCTGGAAACATCCTGATCTTGTTTTTTTGTTTGTTTGTTTTGCTTTGTTATTGGTTTTGTTTTGGGGTTTTTTTGGCCATTCCATGTGGCATGTGGGATCTTAGTTCCCAACCAGGGATCGAACCCATAATCCCGGAAGTGAAGCTCAGGGACCACCAGGGAATTCCCAGTAACACCCTGATTTTGGACTCTAGCTCTCAGAATTGTCACAAAATAAATTTCTGTTTAAGCTACCCCATACTTATTATGGTGGCAGCCTCAGAAAACCAATATACCCCTGATAATTCTACACTCCCCCAGGAAACATTATAAAGGAAGTTTTGAATGTTCACTTATTCATTAATTCATGCAATATACTTTTGTTGAGCAATTACTATGTCCCCAGGTAATGCTCTAGGAACTGTGGTTACAGGAGTGAACAGAAGAGACAAAGTCCCTTTTCTCATGGAGTTTACATTATAGTGGGGGATGAAAAAATAAAAGATAATATGTAGACTATAATGTATATATTAGCTTGAACTATATATAAAATTGTTTACTGTTTTTGACCTACAAAAATGGTTATCTTCTTCCTATTTAACATACTACTGAGATGTTGTGAGCATCGTCAGAAATTGAATTAGGGAGTTCTTCTAAAGCCCGGAGCAGAGAATAAGCCTGTTACAACCCAAATAGCTCCATTCTACCAGATACACCCAAGTCAGGTTGGGTATATCAAGTAAAGTTGGCATAATCAGTTTGCCTAAAAAACAAGAGGCATACATCTTATAGATGATCACATGGGAAACATTTAGAAGCCAGATTTAATTATGAGTTGAAAGCGCATGCAAAGGGCTCCCATAACGATAGCTTTAGAAATGCAATTAAGAGGCAAAACTGAATTCTCAGAAAATGAGGAAACAGTTTAGGAAGACTGATAATTCATTCTTAGTCGAGTAAGTATATTATAAATCTTGGTTGTTTGTGGTTATGTACTGGATGGAGCCTAAAGCCCACCCCCATCTTATCCTTATATCTATCAATATCTAAACATCATATTTTTTTCATCCGAGGAGTAGGGGTTGGCAATGTGGGGTGGCTCAGAAAATGGGGCGAGGATGTCTCTTTACAAATTATTCAGTGGTAATGTTAATAAGTCTGAAGACCAAATGACTGGGTTTCTTTTTAGGCTATAATAAAATGGCAACATCAACACGGTCTCGTAGTCATGCAGATGTTCTACTACTTAAATTTAGAGAAATCTTCTTGTACCTGTTAGGTATTTTTCAGTGTGTCTAGCAAATTATTGTGTTCAGAATGGCAGAATATTCACCAAGAGACTGGCAGTAGCCTTGACCTATATTACCTTTAACTTTGTCTCACTGGACGGGGCTTTTAAAGCTCTTGCAATGCCCTGAATTTCTTAATTATTCCTAAGGCCAATGAAATTTTGTGTTTGTTTTGCCTTATAATGTTTAGAAGAGAAAAGACAGACTTCTTCCCTTTTTCCTTATTTGAAACTTAGGATTTATACAGTTAAGTTATGTACTATGCTTAACCTTGGAGAGGATTCATGAGGACCCAAGTAATATCATTGGTTCTAAGGCACTTAAAGTATTAAATTCCATTTTAAGACTTTCCAGTGTTCTCAAGTGCTTGTGAGTCACAAAATAACAAGACTCCACTTAAGCAAGCTACAAGAGAGGCTTCTGAAGACATGAATTTCAGCATGAATATTGTATTTTCAGACTTGCTTCTTCCACCTTTCCCGATAATGCCCTCATCCTCTGTCACGGCATGAGAGTTATGAGAGAGGATTGTGGGACACATAATATTGCCATAGGGAGAAGTAGTTTCATTTTTGTCAAAAGGCACACCCTAGTTGGGCTTGAGATATTGCATTATCTCCTTGATGCCAGAAGATGGGAAGAGGCTTTTTTTGGGCTGTGTTGGGTCTTCATTGCCGCGCACGCGCTTTCTCTAGGTGCGGCGAGTAGGGGCTACTCTTTGTTGCAGTGTGCAGGGTTCTCATTGCGGCGGCTTCTCTCGTTGCGGAGCTCGGGCTCTAGGCATGTGGGTTTCAGTAGTTGTGGCATGTGGGCTCAGTAGTTGTGGCTCGCGGGCTCTAGACCGCAGGCTCAGTAGTTGTGGCTCACGGGCTTAGTTGCTCTGCGGCATGTGGGATCTTCCCCAACCAGGGCTCAAACCCGTGTCCCTGCATTGGCAGGCGGATTCTCAACCACTGCACCACCAGGGAAGTCACTGAGGCTAACTTTTTAAAATAGATAGACTCATTGCCCTCTTCTCTTTATTATCTGAAAACATCAGGGAAGACATACCCAAGATGGGAAGAAGTTGCTTCCATGAATACCAATAACAATTCCTTTTTCATCCACTCTCCACTATCCTGATGGCCTTTTCCCCTGATATCCATATTCTCTATGACCACAATTGACTACATAATTTGTGAGGCCCAGTACAGAATGAAAATGTGGGGCTCCTTGACAAAAAATTATTAGGCATTTCAAGATGGCAGAAGCAGAGCATTAAACCAAGTGTGGGATCCTCTGAAGCACGGGGCCCTTTGTGACTGTACAGGTAGCACGCCCAAGAAACTGGCTCTCATTCATGAAGGCTCCTCCATTACATCTAACGCCTTCATGGTCCTAATGGTCTTAGAGATCGGAGAGTGTTAAAGCCCATACTCAAGGCTAAAATGAGCCGGATAGTTGCTTCGACAACTGATAGTAATGGTTGTAGTTTTCATCTCTTGCAGAAAAGACCAGACAGGGTTTAGATGCTGAGCTATCTTGCCCACTGAGGTTTAGAACTCTTCTTATGATCATTGTTATTGAATTCATGGAGCTAGTTATGAAGATGGTGGGGAGTGTGGTGCTGGAGGTGGGGTTTTATCAGATAGTCCAAGATGTAGTTCAAGATGCTTGCACCATCAAAGGAAAGTCTATTTGGGGGGCAACTTGGCATTCTCCACTCTCTTTTTCTACTACATTGTGGGGTTTTTTGAGAACTTTTTTTTTTTTTTTGAGAACTTTTATTTAAAATATTTTTTCACTGAAGTATAGTTGATGTATAATACTGATATTATATAAGTTACAGGTGTACAATATAGTGATTTTTAAAGGTTATACTCCATTTATAGTTATTATAAAATATTGGCTATATCCCCTGTGTTGTACGATATATCCTTGTATCTTATTTTATACATAATATTGTACCTCTTAACCCCCTGCTTCTGTTTTGCTCCCTCCCTCTTCCCTCTCATCACTGATAACAACGGGTTTGTTCCGTGAGTCTGCTTCTTTTCTGTTATATTCACAAGTTTGTTGTATTTTTTAGATTCCACACATACGTGATGTCATACATTTCCCTGTCTGACTTATTTCACTTAGCATAATACCCTCCAAGTTCACCCACATTGCTGCAAATGGCAATATTTCATTCTTCGTTATGGTTGAGTAGTATTCCATTGTATACATATACCACATCTTCTTTATCTATTAATCTGCTGATGGGCACTTAGGTTGCTTCCATGTCTTGGCAACTGTAAATAATGCTGCTATGAACACTGGGGTGCATCTACTATGTTCTTGACTTCTGCTTTCTCCTAGCCTCTCATATTCTGTTTAATATGAGGGAAAGTTGCTATCACTGTAAACATTTAATATTCACAGACAAAATAATTTTAAATTATCTGCTAACACTTTTAATATTAAAAAGAGTGATAAAACCTACTGGGTGGTAGAGTTTTTTCCTTTGAATGTTTCTTCAGGAAATCCTTTGGAGAAGGTACTTCAAGTTTTGCTGGTCCCATAGTTTTCATTGCAGTTTTAAATTTTTGCTTCTCATCTTTTACAGCTGCCTTAAAAACTGATACATACCTAAAATTAAAAGAAAAAGTTGTAGCATTTACATTTCTAGTAAAAATTATTTAAAGTTTATATAAAGGATATACATTTCTAATTTATATATATCTATATTCATTTGGAGATAGCTATAAAGCAGAATTATCCGACTCCATCAGGCTTAGGCAAGCTAGATGGAACCTGTGCCCTAAGAAAAACGTGCCAGGATAAAGATGGTCATAGTATTTCCTTATTATCCTTTGAATATCTGTAGCATCTATAGTGATGTCACCTCTCCCATTCCTGATATTGGTAATTTATGTCTTCTCTCTCTTTTTTTTTTTTTTGCTGATAAGCCTAGCTAAGGGCTTATTAATTTTATTGATTTCTTAAAAAACCAGCTTTTCATTGATTTTCTTTAATGTTCACGTTTTCCATTTCAATGATTTCTGCACTGATCTTTACTATTTCTTATTTGGAGTTTAATTTGCTTTTCTTTTTCAAAATTTTTTTTTTTTTTTTAGTTTCTTAAGGTACAAGTTTAGATATTTGACCTTAAACCTTTATACTTATCTAATAGAAGCTATAAAATTAAAAAAATACCTTTTTAATTCCCTTCTGATATCTTCTTTGGCTTAGGAGTTTGTTTAGATGTGTTTTGCTTAATCTCCAAATATTTGGGGATTTTCCAGATACCTCTTTGATTTCTAATTAATTTTTACTGTGGTTAAAGAATATAATTGTAAAATTTCAATCCTTTAAGATTTTCTGACACTTGTTTTATGGCACAAAGCATAGTCTATCTTGGTAAATGTTCTACATACACTGGAAAAGAAAGTGCACACTGCTGCTGTTGGCTGGAGTGTTCTATAAATGACAATTAGGTCAAACTGGTTGGAAGTATTTTCAAGTGTTCTAATAATCATTGAAAGAGAGATGCGGAAATCTCTGACTATAACTGTGGATTTGTCTATTTCTTCTTTTAGTTCTATCGGGTTTTGCTTCATGTATTTTGAAGCTCTATTAGTAGGTGCATAGCATTTAGAATACCTTCTTGAAATACTAATCACTTCAATATTATGAAATAATATTCTATATCCCTTTTAAAATTCTGTGCTCTAAAAATCTACTCTGTCTGATATTAATATAACCAGTCCACATTCCTTTGATTTATGGTAACAGCATTTTTCCATTCTTTGACTTTTTACTTACTTGTGTCTGTATTTTTAAGGGGATTTTCTTAGGGAAAGCATAGAAGTTTTATCCTTTCAAAGGGTTTCATTTCTTTGGTGTATTTAGACCATTCACATTTAATGTGATTTTTAAAATATGTTTGTGTTTAAATTTTCCATCTTGCTATTTGTTTTCTACATACCCCATTGCTGGTTCTTCCTTATTTTATTCTGCCTTATTTTTTGTTTTTGTTTTATTTTGTGGAAGTTCTAAGGTTTACAATATACATGTTTAACTGATCACAGCCTACCTTCAAGTATTGTTATGTCACTTCACATAGGACATAAGAACCTTACAAAAGAATACTTGCATTTACCCCTCCCCCACCTTTATCCTAATGTTATATGTGTGTTATGAAACCCGTAATTCATTGTTATTACTTTCCCTTTAAAAAGCCAAATAAATTAAAAAGAAATTCAGAAATAAATTTGAAAAGAAGAAACTTTAATATTTACCCATATATTTACCATTTTATGTGTTCTTTATTTCATTGTGTAAATCCAAATTTCCAACTCATACCCTTTTCTTACGCATTATGGACTTTTAAACTTCTGGCTTCCACTGTTTCTGATATTTGCTGACCTACTTTCTTCCTCTTTATGTAATGTTTCTTTTTTCCTTGGCCGTTTTTAGGATTTTTCTCTTTATTACTGGTTTTAAGAAATTTTATGTTAATGGCCCTTGGTATGGTTTCCTCTCCCTCCTCCTTCTCCTTTCCCTGCTTGGGGCTCATTACGATGCTTGGATTTGTGGATTTAGAGATTTCATTAATTTTGTCAAAATTTTGACCATTATTCAAATCTTTGTTCTGTATCTCTACTCTCCTTCTGGGACTCTAATTACACTTGTATTACGTTGCTTGACGTTGTCCATAGCTCACTGATTCTGTTTTCCTTTTCAGTTTTTTTTTTCTCTCATTTTCATTTTGTATTGTTCTAGTATTACTATGTCTTCAAATTCAACAATATTTTCTTATTCAGTGTCTCAGCTGCTATTATTCCCATTAAGTGTACTATTTTCATTTTAGACATGGTATTACTTATGTCTTCAAGTTAGATTTGGGGTTTTATTTACCCTTCTATTTCTCTCCATACCTTGCTCATGTTTTCCTCTGCCTTTTTGAACACATGGAGAATATTTAAAATAGTGGTTTTAATCTCCTTGTCTACTAATTCTCTCACTGATGTCATTTCTTTGTCTGTTTGTACTGACTGATTTTTCTCTTGGTTATACATTGTATTTCTGGGTCCAGGAGCTTTCAGTCTATTTCTGATTTGGCCCTACCACTGAGGCAATATATTTCTGAGGGCACTACTCAATCCCTTGCATCTTAGGAGGAGTTTCCACTCTGGTTGGTGGGAATATAAACTTTATCTGGCTCTGCTGCCTTCTGTTGGCTATTTCCCTGGCCTTGGTAGTTTCAACATACAAAAGTACTGTCAACCAAAGACTTCAGGGAAATTCTCCTGCATACTTCTATCGTTCTCTATATATGTAGTTCTTTCCTCTCTGGTACTCCTGTGCTGTGAACTCTACATGCCTTGACTACCTCAAACTCTGAACTTTGTTTCTTTAACTCAGAGAAACTGCTGGATTTTGTTTTAATTTCTCTTTCCTGGACTTTTGTCTGGAGATTCTCTCCAGAGACTATGTTGGGACAACTGTAGGACTTGTTTCCCTTCTCTTAGGGATGACTGCTCTGTGTTGCTTGTCCAGTGCCTGAAAAACCATTGTTTTACATATATTTTTCTGGTGTTTTAGTTGTTTAAGGTGAGAGGGTAAATTCCACTCTTGATTGGAAGCAGACGTTCAGCTATACCACTTTTAATACTTTGTATTCTCATCTTACTATGTAGGTAAGTTTGTGTGGAGAAACATTCAATTGTTTCTTGCTTTTAGAAGACTTTCCTTAATCATGAACTAAATGTCTGGGAATTAACTATGGTCCAAACTGAATGAGCTCACTAGATACCATCAGGAAATAATGTTCAATCCAAATCTGTGCCTTGAAATTCCCAGGGAAGTTGGAATTGGCAGATATGATCCCTTAATAAAATAACTTCCTCTGCAGTAAAAAGGAGTGCGTATACCCTCACCTTTTAAAAATCTGCAATCTTGTGATTCATTACACTATTCTTTGTGAGTTGAAAGCTTACCATCTGTTATAGAAAACAAGATATTCTATTCTATATGAATAATAATTTTTTAATTTTTCCAAATTACAAAAACTTTTTTAAATGATGAAACTAACGTAATGGTATATGTCCATTATATCTCAACAACAGCAAAAAGGAATAAAGATCTAGGTTCCCTCCATCTCCTCAATTCATTTTCCAGAAAAAATTATGTTTTCTATATCTCTATTTATGTATGAATTGTAACTTGATTTTTAAAACTTAATATAGGGGCTTCCCTGGTGGCGCAGTGGTTAAAATCCGCCTGCCAATGCAGGGGACACGGGTTCAAGCCCTGGTCTGGGAAGATCCCACATGCCACGGAGCAACTAAGCCCGTGTGCCACAACTACAGAGCCTGTGCTCTAGAGCCCACGAGCCACAACTACTGAGCTCATGTGCCACAACTACTGAAGACCGTGCACCACAATGAAGAGTAGTCCCTGCCCACTACAACTAGAGAAAGCCTGCACACAGCAACGAAGACCCAACACAGCCAAAAATAAATAAATAAAATAAATTTATTTTTTAAAAAACTTAATATAATGTGATACCTTTCCATGTTAGTACACATAAAGCTTACTTTCTTTTCTTTTTTTTATTGCATCTTTAAATTCTATAGCACTTTACAATTTTCAAAAGTTTCACCCACATTGTTTCATATAATCCCATAATAATCCTTTTTTCCCCCACCCCCTATATTACCCTTCCCCCCTTCCCTCTCCCCATTGGTAACCACTAGTTTGCTCTATCTGTGAGTCTGCTTCTTTTTTGTTTTATCCACTAGTTTGTTGTATTTTTTAGACTCCACATATAAGTGATATCACACAGTATTTGTCCTTCTCTGTCAGACTTATTACACTTAGTATAATGCCCTCCAAGTCCATGCATGTTGCTGCAAATGGAAAAATTTCATTCTTTTTTTTATGGTGGAGTAGTATTCCATTGTATATATACACCACATCTTCTTTATCCATCCATTTATTGATGGACACTTAGCTTGCTTCCATCATACTTTCTTTTCAATAGCTGCATTTTATTCCATTTTCTGGATAGTGTGGTTTTATTATAAAGATCCAGAGGGTGACTTTATTAGACAACTGGCCTTACTTTCTACTTTTTATTAGATGTGGGCTATAGATTAATTATTCTAAAACTAAAGTTATCTTCAATAGACGTATCATACTTGCACTTATTTTCTTGCCAATAGTCACCACATAGTCATATTAAATCTGTAGATACACACTTCTAAAGCAGTTTATCTTAAAGAGCACACAGAGAACTACAGACCAAGAGTTGGTACAGTTTGATAATGCTTGTTTGAGATTTTTTTTATCCTAATGGGTTAGATGAACATCTGGTTAACTACTGTTCTTTGTTTTGTTTTAAATGTCAGGCCAATATTATTGCAGCACTGGTCAATTGTGTAGAATTTTGGGACCTAGACTGCTCATAGCTCACTGTTCAACAGGAAGAGGGTGCCCTTCATCCCACTTTGATTACATATATCCATTTTCTAAATTATCATTTAGCATCTGCATCTCTCATTAGGGTTTTCAATAATACATGGTTTTACTGTTAACCAACATTTTAATGTTTATCTTCCAGTTCCCCAAGGAGCCTGTAACCTCTGAGGTAAGGGAGATCACAGTGCTGTCAACTGTTGGTTCCCCCAAGGAATCCACCTCTTTGTGAAAGCTGGACGATCATTTTGCCAGTCTTGCAAAGAGCTGCAGTGAGCTTTACTGAAGTTGGGTTTATAACTCAGTGATGCAAACAAGGCTTGCAGCTTAATATATTTCTTTCTTAGCATGAATTTGTACTGCAGTAAGGGGATTGGGTAAGGGCAAGTTTGTGTTACTGTGGTGAGAAAGAATTGGTTAAATGTTTTATTATGCTCTGTTTTTTATAAATTAGTGTTTTGCATGCATGACATCTTGTCAAATTAAAAACTCATGGCTGTGCTGACAGTGGAGCCTAACTTCACCCTAATGCAATGAGTTCTTTGCCATCACATTTGGATGCCTTCTATTCCTTTCACCGTAGGTTAGTTTTTTCTCCTTACTCCTTCAGAGTAAATCAAGTTTGTGCTGTCACTCCAACATTGCCCAAGGGCAATGTTATACACTAATAGGGGTTCAGTAAGTGCCTGCCAAATGAATAAAGATTTTTCCTATAAAATTTCTTGAAAAAGTCACCTAGATGCAGTAAAGCTTTTAAATTTACCAAAAAACAAAACGCCTATTTAATAAACTATCTTAACATTCAAATACAGTATTCTATGGAAAATATAATCAGCCAGTGAGTTATACAGAGAAACTTTATCTTGTACAATATACAGGAATTTTCGACCAAAAGTCCATTCAGCAATAGTTAATTTGAACACTTCTCATAAACTCTACAACTGTACCATATCTTACTTTGAATTCCTATTTCTAACTTCTACTAGATTTTGAGAAGCTAATGAAAAACAAAATAGGGATTGGTTTGGTTAAAAACAGATACTCAAGCTTAAAAGTGGAAGGATCTGCCCTCTTGTTGAAGATGTTATGCACCCCAAGCAATTACTAGTAAAGATAATTGATAATTAGATGTGAAAGACCTTAAGGATTATCTAGTTCATTTAGTTTGTTTTACAGATCAGAAAACAAATGAAAATGTATTCATGATCACAAAACCGATTAGTTGCAGAGCCTGTTTTTTTGTTTTTTATTTTTAGCCCACTGCTCTTGCAATGCGGTTTTGCCTTGGATCAGGAAAAAGAGAAAGGTAAAAGCTGCAAAAATCCTAGGAGGAATGAGATTTTCTCTATCAGTTACCTTCTTTTCTCCCCATAGAATTAAGTAAGTGCTAAGTCCCAGGAGACTAACTGGGATGTTTACTGTGTGGTTTTCTTTTCGAAATTTGGGGAATTAGAGGGGGTCCTAACAGCTACATGAAAATATTAACTCAATGACATATCTTTGGGTCTCTATCAATCCACTCTTCCTTCATCAGATCAAGAAAAGACCTTAGAGGGACTTCCCTGGTGGCACAGTGGTTAAGAATCCACCTGCCAATGCAGGGGACACAGGTTCGAGCCCTGGTCCAGGAAGATTCCATACGCTGTGGAGCAACTAAGCCCGTGTGCCACAACTACTGAGTCTGCGCTCTAGAGCCTGTGAGCCACAACTACTGAAGCCTGTCTGCTACAACTACTGAAGCCCACGCGCCTAGAACCTGTGCTCCGCAACAAGAGAAGCCACCTCAGTGAGAAGCCCACGCACAGCAACAAAGAGTGGCCCCCGCTCGCCGCAACTAGAGAAACCCTGCATGCAGTAATGAAGACCCAATGCAGTCAAAAATAATAAATAAATTTATTTTTTAAAAAAGAAAGAGGGCTTCCCCGGTGGCGCAGTGCTTGAGAGTCTGCCTGCCGATGCTGGGGACGCGGGTTCGTGACCCGGTCCGGGAGGATCCCACGTGCCGCGGAGCGAGCGGCTGGGCCCGTGAGCCATGGCCGCTGGGCCTGCGCATCCAGAGCCTGTGCTCCGCAACGGGAGAGGCCACGGCAGTGAGAGGCCCGCGTACCGCAAAAAAAAAAAAAAAGAAAATGACAACTTGGTTTAAAAAAAAAAAAAAAGACCTTAGAAACTACCTCATCCATTTATTTTATTTCACCAATCAAAAAACTGAGGCTCAGAAACAAATAGGAATTTATACTTGACAATACTCTTGGGGAAAAAAAATAAGCATTATCCCTTTATACAGGGAGCAGTAGTCAGAGACAAAACAATTAACTCCTGAAACCAAGTTTCAAGTATCCTAACACAGGATAATAAAATTGTGATTTTCTCTTTTCAACAATAAGAAATTTCAGGCTATGTTGTATGCCACATCATACATGCACAATTAAATTACAAACAATCACATACGTATTAAAAGGAGGCTAACATAAGAAAACGGCCCTCTCACAGCACCAGGCTACCCTCTCTGTGAATTGTGAGATGCTAAATACTTATATTTTGCAAACTCTTATTTAAGAAGTTGTCATCCAAGGCTACTTCATTGAGACAAAAATACACGTTCTCTCGTTTTGAAAGTGATATGATGCTTATTTAATCCTGAAATGGAACAGTAATTCCCCATTTTTGTTTCAAGTGGTAATCTTTGCTTACGTACCGAGGAGGCGGGGGAGGTTCCTTCCAGTCACTGGGTATGAGGTTATAAATGCTCTCAGAAGAGCACGTTGGATCCATGGCCACCAAATGAGTCCTTAAAACTACTCAGCTTTTTTCCTCATTATACCAATATCTCCATCCCTTTCTTCATCGCTTCCCCTTTCCTCTCCTATTCTCTTGCCTTCTCAAGAAACTAAGGCTTCTCTCTTTCACACAATTCCCCTTTGACGTCTTCTTAGCTGTCCTCTCTTGAGAAGAAAATAAAATCTCTCTTCTATTACTCTTGGGATCACTTAGCGTTGTTGACGGCGCGACTGCCTTGGAAACAGTTACTAGGCAACGGGGAAGTGGAAGGTGGCCCTGCAAACTACCTTTCCTCTCTTCCCTCTCTCCGCAGCTCCTTTTCTCTCAGAGAACTTCAACGTGAAAACCACTGTTTATATGTACCTTTGGGAGTAAAGGGGTGAAGACTGGCGTCCCCTTAAAAATGTTGCTCTTTCCTGTTTCTGTGTATTTGGAGAAAAAGATAAACTCTAGCAGAGACACGCGCGGCACCGAACCCGGCGTGCTGGCGTCGCACACTAACATTCTTGTGCGCAGGTGCCTACCCGGTGGGGGCGGGGCGAGCGGCTGAGGCCACGCTGTCGCACGTCCGACGTCGGCAGCGGGACGAGAGAGGGAGGAGCCCGAGGAGAGGAGCAGGCTCGGGTGGGTGGAGCGCGGGACGAGTCACTTACCCGGTGCTGGGCTGCTCCGGCCGTGGGCGTGGCACGAGGACGTGGAAGCCGACCTCGGCGCAGGCGCAAAGGCCGCTGTGCGGGAGCCGGGTGGGCCTAGCGAGGCCTGGGCTCAAGGTTGTGGGCCGTCCTGGGCGGGCGCCCGAGGTATCGGGTTGCAGCCCGAGGTGGCACTGGCGGCTCCCGGACGCTCCATCCCATTTCCTTTCCTTTCCCCCGTCTTCTCAGTGTGATTTTCTTGGTGAGTTATTTGAGGAGAAAGGGAAACTGTGGAAACCAGTCCGTTCCCATCGCATGCCTTTCCAGCTCCGTGCCTTCCCCTTTGCGCTGCTCGGCGGTGATACCAGCGCTCTGTCCGCGCCCGCCTTCCAGGCTGCTTACGTCCCGGGCTCTTGCCGCCACCTGTGCGGGCGCGACCGCGCCCCGCCGTCCTCCCGGTTCACCTGTCGCGGCCCGTCCTCCCCTGGGCCACCTGCCTCGCTTTCTCCTGCACCTCGCCCCTTCTCCGCCAGTTTACCTCTTGATCGGGCCCCTCCTCTTAGGTCTTTGTTTTTTAAACGAGAAGCCTAAACCTGAAGGAGAAGCCTTTTGAACGGGCCCTTGAGTTGTTGCCTTTTTTTTTGAAAACGATCTTAGAAGAGGTTTTATTCCGTTTGAACCATTTGGTCTTCCGTGAACTTACTTATTCGCGGACTTATTATGACTGCTGAAGGAAGCTCACCATCCCGAGGCTTTGAAAGACATTTTGGCAATATGGTTCTGAACCAACCTTATAGAGGCCACTCTGCCCGAAAGGGGACTAAGGATGCTCCAAGATAAGAGAAGGCCAGTTTTGGTCATCTCACTGCCAGGGCGCTCGGTGGAGGGATTAAAACAGCCTGGTGGCTTGGTTAATTTAAAAGGGTTTGCTGAATGTGTGAGTCCTTATCATCTTGGGCTCTTAGTGAATTTCATTAGACAAGAATAAATTTAGTTTTTTCTTATCCAGTTGGTCAGGTTTATATTTTTTATCCCAGGCGTTTAACAAACATTTTATTTCAGATGACTGGCACCTTGTGGGTGATGCTCCTGTTCTTCACGTCGGATTTTCTGTTTTGAAACAAAAGTTTATTTGTATATGCCACTTTGCCCTTTTCCTTTCCACTTTGAGTATTTTACGTTTTTGGGTTTTTTGCTTAGCATGTATAGAGAAGAATAATGTTCTCTACATATGCTAAGATTTGAACTAAGGACTCAGAATGATAATACCGTTAAGCCAAGTGGACAGTCATTGGCCAAAGTTTATAAACTTTCTAATTAGAAGGAACGCTTTAGGACTGTTTATGTGAATCAGTTCCTAAAAGAGCCAATAAAGGCAAAGCATGATTTCTGCAGTTAGTAAGCACCCACTGGCTTTAGCTAGTCTTGACTTTCTGCTGTTACTGAATACAGTAATTTCACTGATGTCAGTATGTTTATTATGGTTTTAAAAACACTAAACAGAATTTAAGGTCTCAATGTGGTGTATTCAGTGCACCGTCTTAATGAAGTTGTTAAATCATTTGGAAAGGAACTTTTTTTCCTTTAGATACTTGGTCTGTAATTCTTCTTGCCTTTTGAAGGTATGTTTACAAAGAATGCATTTCTAATTTTTATAATTCCCTCAAAATGGCAGTCCTATTCAAGGAAATGCCTATGTTCAGTATGTCCACAGAGAATTAGTATTGGTGTACCATCAGAGGTGGTGAACTTTTTCTGTAAAGGGCTAGATAATAAGTATTTTAGGCCTTTGCAGCCCAGATGGATCCTTTCGAAACTACTCAGCTCTACCATTATAGCTCAAAAGCAGCCAAAGACAATATTTAACAAATGAAAAAAATGAATGAGCAAAGTTTTGTTCCCATGAAACTTTACAAAAATAGGGGTGGGCCAGATTTGGCCTGTGGGTTGTAGTTTGCACAGACCCCTTATATGAATGAATGGTTGTACATACAAATTAGGTTTTTTCGCTAAGTATTATTTTAATCTACTTAAATGAATAAAATGGGCAGAGGTGGGAATATAAATAGGACAATTGGGAGGAAAATAAACCCTTTCTAAAGACATATTCTTTACAATATTTTTCTAAGTTATAGAATTGCAAAGGGTACT
The DNA here is from genome assembly GCF_963924675.1 of Phocoena phocoena. Taxonomy (NCBI): domain Eukaryota; kingdom Metazoa; phylum Chordata; class Mammalia; order Artiodactyla; family Phocoenidae; genus Phocoena; species Phocoena phocoena. The sequence goes on from NC_089220.1 coordinate 166,963,688, forward strand.
TAAAGAGGCTTTTGAATTAGATACGCAAGACCTCTAACAGCGTAAGACTACCAACAGGAAAGGCTTAGGCAGCTTGATTCTAAGATAAAGGCAAAGATGAGTGGTGAACTTGGAAAATGCTTTGATTGTAAGACCCCTGTGATTACCACATGGCACTGAAGTGTGGTCCTTCCTCCTCGCTGTTTCAGTCAGCTGACTGACTGAAGGCTTGTTAAGAGGATTTTTACTTAGTAGTCAGAAGCAGCAAAGCTTCTAACCTTCTGCGGGTTAGTTTATATCCTAATATATTTGCATTTTTTTCGTATTACTTATGGGAAAACAATTTATTGTAAAAATGCAGTAATTTTTTAAGAATTTTTAAAAAACCTTAGAATGTCTTTCTTCATAAAATAGTGGACTAGATTTAGTCATCCTTAGAAATTATTAATAGATTGTATTAAAACAGGATGACAAGTATAATCATGGCATAAATATTTTCAAAAGTTCATTGAACTGTAGCCAGTTCTCATCATGAAATAATTTTTGAAGTGCTACACCTTATTTTGGGAGAGTAATAACAAATATTTTAAATGGGTAACAAATGCTAAATCATTTTCACTAAATAGATTTTGACAATTTCCCAGAAGTATTCTAGGTAATTTTATAATGGAATTGAAAATTTCTGGACTATTTTGGAAGTAAAAATAATGGGTTTAATATGATTTTGGCTGATTATCAATCATCTAGTGGTAAATGTAGGAAAATATCACTGTAAATAGTTTCCTGAAAACTAATATGTATTTCTGTTTTCAAAGTGTATAACTTTGTTATGATTCTTAGGAAATAATTTAAAAACCTTTTAAAAAGTGGTTTCTGTACTTTTTTCCTTGAATTCTTCAGTTTTGATCAGCTTGCCACAGTAAAATTGTTAAATTTCATACTTCGAGGTCACACAGTACTTAAATTAATAGGTACATGTGGACATTCTGTTTTTTAAAGTTCTTGCTATGATACTGACACATCACTGCCTTTCCATTTATCTGTTTGAATGGCAAGTGTCTTTCATGTCAAAAAAGTGTCCATTGGAACTAGTGGATCAAAAAACTCCACTGTAAGTGATAAGAAAACCTATTTAAAAATTATTAATGTATAATGGAGTGGTATATATCTTCTATCCCCTGAGAAATTAGAGAGTTTACAAAAATATTTTTTGTGTAGAACTTGGCTCTACAAAAAATATTTCAGAACATCAATGATTCAGTAAAACCTGAGTACTTAATGATCAAGAGATTTAGTCTTTAAGTACTGTTTTTGTTTCTTGACTCTTATGTGATTGACTTGCATTTAATTTGAAATAGTTTTGTTCTTTGGCTGAAGAAAAATTGCCTATTCATAACCCCTTTACTGAAAAACGTATTAAAATATAAGTAAATGAAAAAGTCTAATAGCATGGTTTTGAATCATAAAGGAAAATGATATGCAGTTGGTCCTCACTTTTCACAAGTTCTATATTTGTGAATTCTACTCACTAAAATTTATTTATAACCCAAAATTAATACTTGTAGCACTTTTGCAATCATTCATGGTCATGTGCACAGTGGTGAAAAATTCGAGTCATGAGATATGCATTCCAAGCTGGAGTTAAACAAGGTGATGCTCTGCCTTCTTGTTTCAGCTCCTACTATAAACAAGTGTCTTTTGAATTCTATTTAAGTGCCACATTTTTTGCATTTTTGTGCTTCTAGCTGGTGATTTTGCTGGTTAAAATGGCCCCCAAGCAGAGCACTGAAGTGCTACTCGTGTTCCTAAGGCACTAAGGCCACGATGTCCCTTACAGAGAAAATGTGTGTGTTAGATAAGTTTCCTTCAGGTGTGTGTTAAAGGCTGAGTTCAATGGTAATGAATCACTATGTATATATATTAAATAAGATGTCTTTAAGCAGAAACACACATAAAACATTACGTATTGATTGGTTGGCAAAAATGTTGTGACCAGAGGCTCACAGGAACCTAACCCTGTATTTCCCCTAGGAGCAATGGTTCAATATTCACTAATTCATATTCATGGTGACATGATAGAATATAACTACCATGAATAATGAAAATTGACTATATTACCTCTTAAGTAAAAATGCAGTTTCCAGATAAAAGTTACATGCTGTGGGCATTATTCCATCTTCTCTTGTCTTTTGGTTGGCTTACAGTGAATGTTGAAACCCTAAAATGAGTTTGTGGCTAAATGTTACAAAATTTAGTATGTAGCTTCTTTAATTTTCTTTAAAAATGATAATGTTAGAGCAATTAATACCTGCCTTCTGCTAGTTTCAGGAAGATTTTTATGGTGAAGTAATACTGATACAGAATTAATAAGTTGAACTGTCACAATTTTCTACTTTGAATTCATATAAAACAAAGGAAGAATAAGGTTACAGAAGATAAGGTGAAGTTAACATGCATAATGTCTGTGTTACAGTCTTCTGCTTTTAATGGAGTTGACGTTAAGCATTGTAGCAACCAACATAAAGTGGAAAATATCAGATAAAAGATTTAATGCCCATAAAAACAAACCAGCTACTCAGGTAATACACAATTATTACCAATATAGACCTCAGAAAGTTATGCATTGGGAACTAACAAAGAAGACACTCTGTGATGTTATAAGCAAAAGCCACCTGAATAGTAAGTTAATCAGGCTGTTTTATACAGTGTCCTCAAAATAATGTGGTAACGAAGAGTTCCAGAATAAAAGTAGTTTAATAAAAGAAATTGCTGATAGGGTTCAAGTGTACAGTTCTCTGATCCTTGGCTTGTTTCAGGGAAAGGATTAGACTGTGCTTGACAGAACAGTTCTTGATCCACGGATGAGTACCCGTTTTCTCTGAAGGTTTATAAACAAACCAAACCATAAAAAAATATGCCTAGCTTTGTGCCTAGATATTCTGATTGAATTTGTATGTTTTTAGTCTATTGTCATTGAGTGACAGTGGTTAATATTACTATATAAATGGTCTTATGTGCCAACCACCATGCTATATGCTTTGAATTTATTATAAAATCATTTAAATAGCCAAGAGGTACCCATGTGTGGCAGACACTGTGCTTTTTACAGGAGATATTATTGCATCTAAATCATGTAGTGATTCAGATACTCATTTCATAGCCTCAGTCCACTGATCACTAAACATACAGTTAAATCATTGAAAGTTTTAGGTGTCGTGTGAAAGATTTATATTTATCATTTGGTTATGTTGTCTTGTATATTGCTTTGTGGCAGAACTTCGGTACTGTCTAGTAAAACTTTTTTTTTTAAGTAAAATTTGACCTGTCTTGCATACATTTGTGTTTTAATGGTGAGTAATTTCCAAAGACAGGGATTTGACCAGTATGGGGAATTACAGAGCTTCTCCGGATGCCAGAATAAGTTTGTCCTCTTATCATTGGAAACATTCCTGAGTTTTTTTGCTATCACTCTGGAGTCTGGAATTTGAGTTAAGTCTCTCCAATGATGATGTTTATAGGACAGAAATTAAAGTGATGGTCCCATGCAGAGAAGGTTATAGATATGTAGCCTTTGACTTTGCTGCTGATTATCAATTTTTCTTAAGTATTTGCATAATGTTATATCTTTCACTAGCTTTTTTTAAGGACTTCAACATGAAAAAGATGTAAGAATGATTCTTAACAGTATGCATGTAAAAGGCATGTAAGAAAGAAAATGTCATACCTTTGCCCTATAGTTTGGAAAATTATTTAAGCATCTTATTTATTTATTTTTATAAGCAAATATTTTATTCTGGTTTCTTGTGAATTCTTTGAATAAGAAATTTATGAGTAACATGATAATCTCTCAACATTTTCATATAAACTAAAGAGAAATTAAATATAAAGAGTATTGTTCAGCTTTTTGTTCAGCAAGTAAATAGCATTCCAACTCCAAATAATCCTTATTTACATGGGTTATAAACCATGAGACAATTTTCATTATAGGAAAATAAATACTAATTTGATTTAGTATCTTTTTGAAAAAGCATCTATGATACGGCATTTTCTGAATAAAGTGTTGCTCATAGTTACAAATTGTTAAAGTTTGGATTACTCAATGTCTTGAGACTTGAAAAGACTGTTAAAAGGATAATATGAAATAAATGAGAATTTGGGTTCAAATACTTTTTTAAATATCCCATAAATTTGGAAGAATGTTAAACAGTGTATGTACTGTGGGCGTGGTTATACTTAATCCTATTGGGATAGTCTTTTGAAATTAGTAACCAAATGTCTTTTTTGTTTGTTTTTATGTTTGAAAGGGCCAAAGCCAGTTTTTAGGTTGGCTTGCGCAGAAAAGTGAAAAGAGAATGCTCCACTTTAACCGATGTCAGCATCTGAAACAAATAGCTCAGAAATGCTTTTCTAGTACACATGTGAAAACGGATAAACATGCACAGCTATTTCTTTCAAGAACCTTTGCACTTGCAGAATTAAGGAAGTCATGGCACTCAATCTACTCTCTTGTTGGAGACAAAAATATTATCCTGATGGGACCACCCGGTGCTGGGAAAACAACAGTAGGCAGAATAATAGGTCAGAAACTAGGTTGTTGTGTCATAGATGTGGATGATGATATCCTTGAAAAAACCTGGAATATGAGTGTGTCTGAAAAATTGCAGGATGTTGGTAATGAGCAATTTTTAGAAGAGGAAGGAAAAGCTGTGTTAAACTTCTCTGCATCTGGAAGTGTGATTTCCCTTACTGGGTCCAATCCACTGCACGAAGCTAGCATGCGGCATCTGAAGAAAAATGGAATAATTGTTTATCTGGATGTACCTCCAATAGATATAGTTAGTCGTCTAAAATTAATGAAAATAGATAGGATTGTAGGTCAGAATTCTGGAACATCTGTGAAAGACTTACTTAAGTTTAGAAGACAGTATTATAAGAAGTGGTACGATACTCGTGTTTTATGTGAAAATGGGGCTTCCCCGGAGGAGGTAGCTGACAAAGTGCTGAATGCAGTTAAAAGATACCAAGATGTGGACTCAGAAACATTCATTTCCACAAGACACATTTGGCCTAAAGACTGTGAACAGAAGGTCCCAACGAAATTCTTCAGTGAAGCTGTGACTGAGGGGTTAGCTCCTGATGGTGGACTTTTTGTTCCTGAGAAGGAGTTTCCAAAATTAAACTTTGGGGAGTGGAAAAGCCTCGTAGGAGCAACGTACATAGAAAGAGCACAAATACTCTTGGAAAAATGTATACATCCTGCTGACATACCTGCTTCCAGGTTGGGAGAAATGATTGAAACTGCTTATGGGGAAAACTTTGCCTGCTCAAAAATTGCCCCTGTCAGGCACCTGTCAGGCAACCAGTTCATCCTGGAGTTGTTCCATGGACCAACGGGATCATTTAAAGATTTGTCTTTACAGCTCATGCCCCATCTTTTTGCACACTGTATTCCACCAAGTTGTAATTACATGATACTTGTAGCCACCTCAGGAGACACCGGGAGTGCAGTCTTAAATGGCTTTAGTCGTCTTAGTAAGAATGACAAGCAAAGAATAGCTGTGGCCACATTTTTTCCTGAGGATGGAGTAAGTGATTTTCAAAAAGCACAAATAATTGGCAGTCAGAACGAAAATGGATGGGCAGTAGGTGTCACGTCAGATTTTGATTTTTGCCAGACATCTATAAAAAGGATTTTTCAAGATTCTGATTTTACTGGCTTTCTTACTGTGGAATATGGAACAGTGTTAAGTTCAGCTAATTCCATAAACTGGGGCCGACTGCTTCCCCAAGTGGTTTATCATGCTTCTGCATACCTTGATCTCGTTAGCCAAGGGTTTATTTCTTTTGGAAGCCCAGTCGATGTGTGTATTCCCACAGGAAACTTTGGTAACATTTTAGCAGCAGTGTATGCCAAAACCATGGGAATCCCTATTCGAAAATTTATTTGTGCTTCTAATCAGAACCATGTTTTGACTGATTTTATAAAAACAGGACATTATGATCTAAGGGAAAGAAAATTAGCACAAACCTTTTCACCAGCAATTGATATTCTCAAATCTTCAAACCTGGAGCGACATTTACACTTGATGGCTAATAAAGATGGACAATTAATGACAAGATTATTTAATCAATTAGAAGAGCAGCATCACTTCCAGATAGAAAAGATTCTAGTTGAGAAAATTCAGCAGGATTTTGTAGCTGACTGGTGCTCTGAGGGAGAGTGCCTAGCAGCTATTCACTCTACCTACAATACTTCCGGGTATATTTTGGATCCACACACTGCTGTTGCAAAAGTAGTTGCAGACAGAATGCAAGATAAAACCTGCCCAGTGATCGTCTCATCTACAGCTCATTACTCAAAGTTTGCACCTGCTATCATGCAGGCTTTAAAGATCAAAGAAATCAGTCAGACTTCATCAAGTCAGGTTTATTTACTGAGTTCATACAATGCATTACCTCCACCTCATGAGGCTTTATTGGAGAGAACAAAACAGCAAGGGAACATGGAGTGCCAGGTCTGTGCAGCTGATGTGAATGTCCTGAAGAGTCACGTGGAAAAACTGGCACAAAATCACTTCATATAGAAGTTTTCTGAGTTAAAAAAAATGTTCTGGTGATAAGCATGCAATAATTGATCACAAAAGTAGATTTGGAATACAAATGACATTTTGTTTTTTATGTTAATATGTATGTCTATATGTAGATCTGTTATCTTTCAGAATTTCAATAGCCTAATCTCTAGATCTGAACATTATACCTACACATGCTCCTTGGATCCTTAATCTGGAAGTGACAGAAAGGTAGCATAGTACACAGACCCTTGTGCTGTGCTTTGCACTCATGAGGGATATATCAGTTTCTACTCCCTCACCCCCACTTTTAAGCAGACCAAAATGTCTGGCGTTCAATCTGGCAATTAAAATATTTAAGCATAGTTGTTCCGTAGTACATCTGTAACCATTACCAGTTCTCTATTGAACAGAAAGATAATTTACCACTCTAATGGTAACTTCTGTGGAGGAAGTAGTAAGCTCATCTATTAAGAAAGGGCTAGTAGTGTTTTTGACTCTCCATTTCGGACTTGTAATCAATTATGTGTATTCTACGCCACCCAGATTAGATAAGTGCTCTGGCCTTCACTCCCCTTAAGATATGTAGAGTTACGGTGATGTAGTTTGAAAACCAAGACACAAGATTTAAATCCACAATGTAATAATCCACAGAACTACTTAGTAGTGGATACGGAAATAAAATTGTGTATCTATTTCAAGAGAAAAGCTTTCCAAAATTCAGAGTATTTGAATAGTCTTCATGGAAGTATGTTTCTAGTTCTACCAGTTTTCCTGTATTATTTGGACTCCATTCCTATATAATTTGTCTATGGTCTCTTTTCAATGAACATTGTCTTTTTTGGTAACTAAAATCACATACAGTTGATGCACATATTTAGTTTTTCCTTCTTTGTAGTAACAGTACATTATAAACGTGATTTACATTTGTGAATTTCCTGGATGTTTTATTTCTGAATTAAAGATTATCAGTGAAAGGACCTATTAGTGTAATGGACTACTCTCAACCACAAGATGGCATTCCTAACATAATTTGTCTTTGCTGATAACATTCTGCTTCATTTTCTGGGAAAACTACCTCCATAAACATATTATAAGTTGTCAAGAAAAAATTGTAATCGTTCAATGAGCCGAAGCAATCTGTTTAAAAAATTAAACTAATTATGTTAACTTTGGATCTATGGCTTCTAAAATGTACATTTTAAAACCAAAACTTGAAAACTAAGAGCCGTTACAAGAAAATAATGGAAGATTCAAAGTTTACTTATTCACGTAGGTCTTAGTTATTTTATCATTTGCTTATAAGGATATTTGTTTCAGTAAATGATATGTTTAGAAAACGCATGTAAATTTTCCTGTGTGTATGAGAATGCACTATTTTTCTGAAAGTGGGAGGGACAGTGTTTAAAAAAATGACATGGGGCTTCCCTGGTGGTGCAGTGGTTAAGAATCCACCTGCCAATGCAGGGGACACGGGTTCGAGCCCTGTTCCGGGAAGATCCCACATGCTGCGGAGCAACTAAGCCCGTACGCCACAACTACTGAGCCTGCGTTCTAGAGCCCGCGAGCCAAAACTACTGAGCCCGCGAGCCACAACTGCTGAAGCCCGTGCGCCTAGAACCCGTGCTCCACAAAAGAAGCCACTGCAATGAAAAGCCCGTGCACCGCAACGAAGAGTAGCCTCCACTCGCCGCAACTAGAGAAAGCCCGCGCAACAAAGACCTAACACAGCCAAAAATGAATAAATAAAATAAATCTATTAAAAAAAAAAGACATGATTTTTGCCCACAAGAACTGTAATTAAGGAGACAACATGTAAAATTAAATCATGTATTGATACAACACAGAAGAGTTACTGCAAGTTAGGTCATGAGTAAGTGAAAAATGATACAGTCAAGAGCTGTAGGATTACCATGGACCAGTCAGAAAAGGCTTCACAGAGGACATAGAAACAGAGGTAAGTCCTGAAGGATGGCAAGATTTTCTAGGTGAAAAGGAAGGGGAAATACATTTTAGGCAGACAAAGGAAATAGGTATGGTGAGTTGTTCAAGAGGGTACCTGCCTTTATCTGTGGTTGGTTTTGTTCTCTGTCCAAAACTTACTTCATGCCTTCACTTTTTCTTAAAACCAACTCTAGCCCTTCCCTCTCAGCTAAAAACCTTGCCTCAGTCAAGAGGAACAAGCCAGCAGTGAAGACATGCTTTCCCACCACCAAATGTCTGAATCTGCTGTACCTGTTTCTCTCCTCGCCTGCCTCCTGCTGGGTTGAATTGGGTGGTATTCCTTCAGGTGTGTCTTGGCTTCTGTTCCCGTCAGGGCGCTCACATCACTTGCTTCATCAGTTCTCTCCTCTGCTGTTTCTTCAACCTCCCCCCTCTGATGGAACCTTTCTTTCTATGCCATTCAGATGCTCTGTTTTCATATCTTATAAAGCATAAGAGCAAAACAAAACTCTAAACATCCACATTTCCCCCCATCTACTCTTTTATTTCTTTACGTTCCATTCAAGACCAAGCCTTCAAAAAGAGTTGTCTGCATATATGGTCTCCACTTTCTTACCTCTCATTTTCTCCAGCGTATGTAAAGTACACTTACAGTTTAAGGAGGAATAATAAACAACCATGTGCCCCACACCTTGCTTTATGAATAGACCATTCCTCATCTGTGACACCCACTGTGGCTCCTCTTTGATTACATTTACTTCTCTCCCTCAGAGGTAACCACTATCCTAAATTTTCTCTTCATCATTCCCTTGTTTGTATTACAATTCTGCACTGTTTAGTTTTGCCTCTTTTTAAATTTATGTAAATGGAATCATACTATATATATTCTTCCATGACGTTTTATTTAAAAACTTTAAAATTCATCCATGCAGATGAGTGAAACCATAGTTCATTAATTTTTATTACTGTATAATATCCTATAGTATGAATACCATAATCTATCCATTTGCCAGTTAGTGGACATTTAGATTGTCTAATATTTATATGTTCTTGTATCCAATAGGTATACTGTTTTGTAAAGTTGTGTTGAAGGCTAGTGAAAATGGACTTCCAAACATTTGTGATTCTTTCTAATGTTGTAAAAATCGATTTCATATCTTGGCTGTATTAAAATAAAAATGTATGGTCTGTTTATGATATGAAAAATTATTATCAGTTCTTAGGCTATGGTTATAATTTCTACCTTATCTTTGAAATTATTTTACCACGTCAAAAAATATAGTGAACTTGTAAGATTTTTGAGAAAAAAGAAAGGAGATTTTTAAATTACATGTTAATGAAAATTGTAAAATATTTTTTCATCAAAATCGAATTTAGAAGGTAATAAATTGTTCTCTTTGAAGTTTTTGTTAGATTTTAATAGCAACTCACTTTCAAAAACAATCACAGCAAATACTGTTTCTCTCAATCCATTAAAAATTGCCATTTTTCAAAATGGAAACTTTAAAATAGATATTCCAGAGCTCATAAGAAATGCTAAAATAAGAAAAAAATGCTAGGAATCACTTTGAACAGAAGTTAAAAACATTTTTAAACAACAACAAAAACTCTTTTTGGCACTCTTTAAGGCACAAATATCAATGCACGTTGATGTTTAAATCACTCAACTTTATTTCAGATTAAACTAGGCTTGCTTGTATTCATGGCAACATTAAACTTTAATTTATAACTATATGCCCAGCAATAGGTTTTCTTTTGAAGCCACATAAAAAAATACTGCTTGGGGTATACTTGACAGCACACACCCCAGATTTGCAATCCATGTTGTAGTATATCATTTTCTTTAAAATTAGAGAACTTCTAGGTTTTCAATATTTTTAAAAAATATTTATTTAGGCTGTGCCAGCTCTTAGTTGCGGCACGTGGGACCTAGTTCCCCGACCAGGTATCCAACCCAGCCCCCTGCACTGGGAGCGCGAAGTCTCACCCATTGGCGTGCCAGGGAAGCCCCTCAATGTTTTGTTTGCAGCACTTACTATCTCATGTTCTCATTGAGTCATTCACTTGCTTTCTGTGCTGCTGCTGGTCTTTTCATCTGATATTTTTGTCCATTTATGACTTACTTTTTTAATGACTTTACTGCCACTTTAGTGGTCCCCAAAAGCAATTCAATGATGTGACCTGGGTATTGTTTCTGGTGCCAACCTCTAAAGTTGATTCTCTGGTTTTCTGGAGATTCTTTGGTCCATTTATTATCTTTTAATAAATTTATTTTAATTTAAGCTTAAACTTGTTCGGAGTAACTTCTGTTATTTGCAATAACAACCCTGCTTAATACAGTTCTAAGTGATGATTACAAGTAAAATTAGTGAGATTGGCACCAAGTGATATAGAGTAAACATTTTGAGCTGGGCAAAAATAAGTTAAAGCATTCGGTGGAAATTGACTGGCTATATACAGGAAAGAGTATTGTATATTTTATTATTATTTGTAATTTTGTGTTCTACATTGTTTAATCAGTAAAAGTCTTAATAAACTTATGTATACACACACACATTTTTCAGAGAGCCAATTATTACTACCACACTGAATATATGGCAAACACATGACTTCACCTTTCTAAAATCTTAAAATTTTGGAATTGCAAAACATTTAACCCATGGGTTTTGCATAATGGATTGTTAACTTGTTCATTTTAGCACAACACAGTTTCCTAATCTAACAGAAAAGATAATGCAAGAAAATAGCATTTCTACTGGATCAAGTGGCCTGGTTAAAATGATTTGACATCCTGGTTTGACAAGATTGGAGATTATTCATATTTGTCTTGAATTTTACAAAGTTCAAATCAAACAGCAGAAGTTTTCAGAAAATAATTTTACTTGCCCTCGATATTACCTTTTTTTCTGGGACTATCTCTCCAATCTGTTTGAGATTTTAAATATAATTGGCTGACATAATATTTAAACAACTGCCAAATCAACATGGGTCATTACCAGAAAAAACATCATTTCTTGTAAATTCCACATCTGTTTAGGGTTCTTCTCTATTAAAGTAATGTAACTTAATCCTAAAAGATCTGAAAAGCTTATTTATTCACAGCATTCTGTATACTTTCCAGAAAAAGAGTCAAGTCAAAAGGTACCCCCTTTTCCCTTCAGTGTTGTAGCCTACTATGAAGAAACAGAACATCTTTCTCTTGAGAAAAGTTGAGTATAATAATATTTTACTGGCAAAAGAAAGAAGGAAAATATTAGTTTAAATTGGGTCAAGAGCATAAAATTTCTACTGGCCGAAAGTCATACCAAAATGAAATGAAATTTTAAGGAGAAAACAATCAAAGCTAAAATATCCTTTAAAATATGCAGGTCATTCTTATCAAAGAGGAAAAAAATACATGTAGGAGCTTTATAACTTTGAAAATGATTACACATAAATCATTTGATTTTCCCAAGACCTCAGAAAGGGACATAATGCCTTGATGTAGTCACCACAGTGAGAAGTCCAGAAATTAAATTTTGCTCAGGTACACAAAGTTGATCAGATTTAGCGATTTTTATCTTCCACTAATCACACTTATAGAAGAATAAACATAAACTAAAATGTACATTTATTGATTTATAATGGTTGATATATCTTTCCAGTGACCACATATTTGGTCTTCTCCACCTAAGACTCCCCATCCCTTTTAAGAAGATACTGTGGAAATAGTTTATTTGGTAAATATGAAGTCAAACCAAAGAGAGAAGGATCGTTTTCAGGGATGTTTCACTCACAATTAACTGTAGTTATCCCACAATATAGAATACCTCTTGAGTGAACAGAATATTCTTACCTGTTTGACTCAAGGTCGTTCTTCTCTGGACAGTGTTAAATATACACTGCTAACTCTTGATCTTTGTATCATCATCCTTCCAGGTCACACACTTTGAGTCAACATGTTCCTTTTTCAGATTTGTAACAAAACAAAACATCATAGTTTCAGTCCTTGGGAAGCTTATGGAGAACTTAGGCAAGTAATTCAACTTATTACAAGATCATATGATATATATTATGATCAGAACCAGCCAGAAACACGGTGGACCCTGAGAAAGCTAGTTAGATATTTGGTTCCCCTTCAAACTGATGTTCTTTAAGCATTTGTTCCACTTTCCTTTTGGGGAGAGACCACAGTTTTTGCACAGACCCCCCACCACAAGCACAATGCAGGGAAGGACAGAGAAGGACACCTACTGGCAGAGGTTCCCTCTCCTGTGCTGTCCTAAGCAGCTCAGCTTGGACTCCTAACTTGCATACCTTACTAGCAAAACAAAAACATGGAAACTAACCAAACTCACCCTCTTTGAAAGGCAGTTTAGAAATCCTTTATTGTTATTCAAGCATATTCTTGGGTCTTCTCACCTCTGATTCCTAGAACCTTGTTGAAGTAGTCCTTCTGAGCACGAATGGTATTGATAAACACTATATTCTCTCTGCAATGTTCCTAACGACGTGTAAATCTTTTTGAAGACTGGTACCCTGGACAACTGCCTGGCTGGCTCTTGCCTAGTCTGCTTCAGGCCATGATCATGTTCTAGACCTGGGGCTATGGATGGGAGAGAGTCATAGATATCAGACTGAGGGATTAAAGAAGGCATTCTAGAAGAGCTGATCACGTGGGAGTCAAAGTTTAAAAGTCAAGTGACAGTCATGTAGGTGAATTGGTGAGCAGAGGAAACAACATGGCGGCAAGTAGGGACGTATCACTCAGCTTGCCTGGAACAAAACATGTATGTATGGGGTTGTGAAGATGAAGCTAGAAAATCAGGCAGGATCCATGAGTTTACATGTTTCTGAAAGCTATGAGATATCACTGAGGAATTTTAAGTAGAATACCATAATTAACTCTTTATTTTAGAAGGATCATGCTAGCAACTGGGTGGGGTGGGGGGATTAGACTCATAGACCTGAGACCTATTAAGAGGCCAGAGTATAAGCTGCAGTAGTGGAACCAGAAGAAGTATTTTCAAGAAATACTTAGGACGTAGCTTTATAGGATTTGATGACAGATTAAATGAGAAGGGCATGGAGAAAGATTCAAGTTTGTAAACTAGATGGATGGTTTTACCATTCACAGAGATCAAGAATATAGTAGGATGAGCAGACTTGGTGATGAATAGAATGGAGAGGAAATGGTGATGGTTCTGCGTGCCTAACTCACTAGACACTTAATTTTCACTCTAATTTTCCATCACATCTTGAAATAAATAGTCTCCAAACCCTCTTCAAAGAAGAGAAAGTAAAGTGACTCACTTACTAATGAAAGCATGTGGGGATTTGGAGAACTTTCACCTCCAAACAAATGCATCTCTGTTTCTCCCCTAACACACATCCAAACCTGTCTTGCACTTCTTTCCTCCTGTCTTTCCTTATCATGTTCTACTAAAAATGCTTCCTAAATCCTGCCCATCTATTTGTCAACATTTTCAAACATTGCAAATCAGAACAACAACATTGCAAATCAGAATTCACTTCATTTAAATTATTCCCTGAGCAACCACCATTCCTGTTCATTTTAGCTTTAGCATTTATATGCTCTTCTATAGTTAACTTGCTAATATCCTGGCTTTCTTTCTAATAAATATTATTTTAAAAATTTATTATAAAATTCTTTACAAGTTCAAGTTCTTTGATATCAGCCAAAGTACCAGTGTATTATTGTCTAAAGGATAAAGTCTTAGTTAATTGACTTCTTGGTATACTTCATTCTGATAACTGACAATAAAACAGATAACACAATAATTTATTGAATTTTAAGCTTGTTGGGCAGCCTTCTTTATGTAATGGAACATTTTGACATGCAGTCACTTTCTAAGGTACAGAGTATTATAGGATATTTCAGATTATTTGTGGGTACCTTTTTTTGTTTTTTAATCTCTAATTTTTTTTTTGGCTGTACCTCTCAGCATGTGGGATCTTAGTTCCCCAACCAGGGATCAACCTGTGCCCCCTGCAGTGGAAACGCGGAGTCTTAACCATTGGACCGCCAGGGAAGTCCCTGTGGCTACCATTGTTGTTCAATATCTACTCACAATTTTTTGGTTTGTTTTCTAGGATAAGGTGTCACAGGAAATGGTTTCCCTTTAAAAGGAGTTGTTTTACTTTTTTGGTTATCAGGAAAGATGATAGAAGTCTGATAGTTGTCTGAAGGATTCCCATGAAATTTACACTTTAAACAGACATGGAACTGTGCTGTGTCCCCACTTCCCCATGTTATAGTGCTGCCTAGCACATGCTGTGGTCTCCACTTTTAATAGTAAGTGAATTAGGCATTAGACATTTGTTTAACTCTTAAGGAACTTAGGTTTACATTTAAAAGATACTCTTATTACAGTGTCAGTGAGTACCTTTCTCATCTGTACAGGCCTCTATTTTTTAATCTGTTTCTTAATCTTAATCTCTTAATCTTAAAATTGGTATATACTTGTTATGGGGATCTGGTAAATTGATGTACGTGAGAAGATTTTTAAGGAATACATCATATTATTCTTAGGGTGCCGTAAAAAAAAAAAAAAAGACATCGAAACACAGGGACTTCCCTGATGGTCCAGTGATTAGGGCTCCGCACTTTCACTGCCATGGGCCTGGGTTCAACCCCTTGTCGGGGAATGAAGATTCCACAAGCCACCACGTGGTGTGGCAAAAAAACAACAAAAAAAAGATATTCTTAGGGTGCCATTATGAATACTGCCTTAAATTTTGTTTGTTCGTTTGTTTTTGCGGTACGCGGGCCTCTCACTGCTGTGGCCTCTCGTTGCGGAGCACAGGCTCTGGACGCACAGGCTCAGCGGCCATGGCTCACGGGCCCAGCCGCTCCGCGGCATGTGGGATCTTCCCGGACCGGGGCACAAACCCGTGTCCCCTGCATCGGCAGGCGGACTCTCAACCACTGCGCCACCACCAAGCCCCTACCTTAAATTTTGGGAGAACTGAGAAGCACGTTGATTTTTTTTTTTTTTTTTTTAGTAGTAGTTTTCTTTTCTGAGAATGATTTAATGTATTCAAGAAAAATCCCTGCAATCCTATTAGGTTGATTTGTGAAATGAATGCCAGTTTCTGACACTGGAATAGAATGGGACAATATGATCTTAAATGCACATTTTTGTTTCAAACTATGTTTTTTTTTTTCTTTCAGTAGTTCATGAATGCTATCTGTTTCTCATAATGTCAATGATGTGGAATGACCTGGACATTATTTCCAGAAACTGTTTAAATCAGTCTTTGGTTTGATTTAGCACTGATTAAAGCCTTGCTCATCTTCTCAGCATCCTTTTTTGTCAAGAGTAAAAGGATTAAAAAAAAAAAAAAACTGCAAGAGGATGTGGAGCAGTGCTTAACCAATGCTGTGGAGGGGGGTTTATTAATTATTATGATTCAATGTGGCTGTTTCCTTTTCTTCACAGGGGAAATGAGAAATCTCCTGGTGGTACAATCAGAATGATACTAGAAGCCATATCTTTGCAAAGCCAAAATGATCTATTTAAAACTTAGATACATTGTATCAAGTACAGAATTAATCTCACTGACACAAAAGAGGAATTCACGATCAATAGTATCATGGGCTTTTTTTAATATATATATCTTCATTGGAGTATAATTGCTTCACAATACTGTGTTAGTTCCTGTTGCATAAGAAAGCGAATCAGCCATATGCATACACATGTCCCCATATCCCCTCCCTCTTGAGCCTCCCTCCCACCCTCCCTATCCCACGCTTGTAGGTCATCGCAAAGCACCGAGCTGATCTCCCTGTGCTATGCAGCTGCTTCCCACCAGCCAACTAGTTTACATTTGGTAGTGTATGTATGTATCATGGACTTTTGATGAGAGCGTTATTTCAATCATTAGAACTATCACCTCCATTTTCTTGTGTGGGTGGTAAGCTCTAATTCCATAATTTAAAGGTTTTCTTGCATTTTACCATCTTTATAATACCCCAGAGGTGAAAAACTTTTCCCGTATGCTTTATAGACGCAGTTCTGAAGCTGGATCACCTGTACCCAGGCCCTGGTTCCAAAACCAGCTTTCAGACCCTGGGAAAGTTACGAAATCTTCCTGTGCCTCGGCTGCTCATCTAGAACACATGGATAAAAATACCTGCCTGCTTGAGTTGTGAGAACAACAGGAGATAGTACATATGAAGCACCACAATCCTTTGCTTTCTCCAAAAACATGACCCTTCCAAAGGCTGAGCCTAAAATAATTTTGTTCTGTAAAACACTGAAATCTCACTATACCTTTCCTTAAACAGGTTGACTTTTTTTCTTTTTATCTACCAAACTGCTGTGTTGTATTCCAGCCAAAACATTTATTTACTGACGTGCCCAAAGGTCTTTAAATTAAGTCATATATGTTAGTTTCAATATCCTAGAAATTCACAATGTTTCAGTAGAAGCTATTTTATTTAGGTGGAGAAAAAAATGACATTTTGTCATTTTCAAGTTGCGGCCAAATCAGTAGACTCTCACTTTGCTTTCTGCCAACTAAAATTAGTTTTTGGCAACAAGATTCAGGGTTATTAACTCTGAAGCTGCTGGCAGTTTAAGTTTTTATCTATCCAAATTCTTATAGCTCAGGGAACAGAAAAACCCAATTTTTCCTCTTATAAATTTAATCCAATGTGAACACAAATTTTCAAGTTTCACTCAGGGATGCCAATTCTTTTCGTGTTCAGTTTTTCCACGATGAAGCCCTTCTTGGACGCTAGTGAGCAGGATTAAACCTCAGGAGCATGTGAGGCCACCTGAAAGTGCCTCATTGTCTTGTAGTCTTTCTGGGTCACTCAGTATTTGATTATCCAGACTAATTGTGGGCAAGGAAAGCATGGATAATCAAATTGTACAGACAAGCTCTTGTATCTTATTTTGGCTGACGGCTTCATCCTTCTTCTCAAACCTTTTTTCCAGAAGAGCTAACAAGGAAAGTAGAAGCTTTGTTTCCTGTCTTTGCTTGACTTCCTCTGTCCTTTCAAAGAAGTATTTACAAATGACATGATGTCTTCCTCCCAAGTGTCCCCTTCCCAGACATAAAGAAGTGGCATCAACAATATGCCTAGGTAGTAATTCCCTGAAAAGGTGGACTTGCATGTTCTAGAACTTTCTGGTATAAAAAGGAAGACAGAACTTAAGCCTGAACTTGGCTTCTGGCTTTTTCTTTTCTTGATCATTTTCCAACAGTGTTAAAGGCTATTTTCTTCTTTCTTCCCATTACAGGATTTTTGGCACCTCAGAAGTAATAATGGAAATAAACATTTAACAGATGGTCCCAGCAGTTTCCCTGACATACACACATAGTACAGAAGGAAAGCATGGATAATGGAGTTGATTAGATCTTATTTTATTTCTCACAGAATATTTTCCTGGTCACATTTTTCATTTTTTTGTTTATGCTTTTTATTTCCGTGGTCCCTTACACACAGTTTCTGAATCATTTCTCAAGGTCAAGACCCTGTTCCTCCCTTTGCCCCGTCTCTGCACCACACAGAAAGTGTATCATAGTAACAGCACAAATGGCTTCACCACAGCAGCTCTGCAGACGTTCTGCGGGGAAACTTAGGGAGTGTTCCCACATCTGCATCTGGTTCTCTCGTGAAACCAGAGGTCATAGGGTGGAAGTAAGCCAAGGAAATATTAGCAACAGGGGGAAGAAAGGAAAGAATTGAAAGAATATACTAAGGGGTTTTCACTGACTGGCGGGGAAAAAAGATCCTAGTGTAAAAATGTCAGCCTCAGGTAAGAGGGACAACAAATACTCCTGGGTGAAGCAGTCTGTGTGTTCATATTCCCACAGAACTCTGTTGGGTCCCTTCCTGAAAGTTTGAGAGAGATCACTAAGCTGCTGAAGCGAACAGGGCAGAAGCAGGGGTCTTGAGGGGCTGAGGACAAATCCAGCTCACCTTTCTGCATTAAGACCTATCCCGGTGATCTCTGAAATGAGACTGTAATGCGCCATTGTGACACCTAGTGGCTGGCAGCTGTATCTGCATCAGCAAGGTACACATTTATAAAATAATGTTACTTTTGATTTATAAAAATGGAAAAAACTTACCTTAAGCTGCAAGATCACAGTGTAATCACCCGAGAACAGAGCAGAAAGCCAGTTGTCTTTAGTCACTGATTTGAAAGCTACATTTCTTAGAATTCTTAGATAGAATGTGCAGAAGCAGGTGGACGGAAATGTCAAATCCTTGGCAAGGTCCATTACTATTTAATATCTGTCGTAGAGGCTAATGAAATAAGTGAGAAAATGTTCCCTTAGTTTAACAACTTGATAAGAGGAAGAAGACAAAAAGTCAACCTCAATCAAGCCTTCTCACCTGGAAAGTAAAGAGGCAAGTATGTTAATAAAGGCTAACTGTTGTAGGTCCTGATAGTAGGTGGCCTCGCTTGGGCCTTTCAGATTTTTCCTTCTTCATATCTCCTTGTTTAAGTATTTAATATTCTTATATGTGTGGGATGATGCACAGCACTGACTGAACATTTCTAAATCCTTAGGAATACTCACCTAAGTGGATACATTTAGACCGATAATGGGCTTAATAAAGTACTGGAGAAAATGAAGTCGGAGGAATCAAATTTTCAATTAGGTGCCAATTTTCTGTCATCCTCCACTCTCAATGGTAGAGGCAGTGGCTAGCTCAGTGAAACGAGGTGACTTAAGGTTCATAGGACAATCATAATAATATTAACAATATTATCTTCCTTTTTTTTTTACTGTGCCAAAATTTATTTAACCAATTTTCTATTGTTGGACAGTTTAAAATATTTTGATTGTTGCAAATTAATAAGCATCCTTGCACATAATGCTTTGTACCCAGCACTGATACTTTGTTTTAAAAATTATAATGAAATATTTAAAACACATACAATACAGAAATCATTAAAACAATACTTGCGTACCCAGGACTCTACTCAAGAATTTTTTTAAAACTCTAATGGCTTTTTAAAAAAAAAACGTATTTATTTAATTAATTAATTTTCCTTATATTTTTTGGCTGCGTCAGGTCTTAGCTGCGGCACACGAGATCTTTTTCATTACAGCCCGCGGTCTACTCGGGCTTCTCTCTAGTTGTGCCATGCCGGTTTCCTCTCTCTAGTTGTGGCGTACGGGCTCCAGAGTGAGTGGGCTCTGTAGTTTGTGGCACACAGGCTCTCTAGTTGACGCATGTAAGCTCAATAGTTGTGGTATACGGGCCCAGTTGCCCCGTGGCACATGGGATCTTAGTTCCCGGACCAGGGATTGAACCCTCATCCCCTGCATTGGAAGGCGTATTCTTTACCTCTGGACCACCAGGGGAGTCCCTACTTAAGAATTTGATCTTTACCAATACAGTTGGAGCCTTCATGCATTCTTCTCCATCCCATCTCCTTTCTTATCCCAATGGTAACCTTATCCTGAAGTCAGTGTGTAACATTCTCCCACATTCCTTTATACTTTCACTACATGGTGTGTATCTCTAAGCCACACATATATTAACTCGTTAACGTAACTTTCTTGATTGCAAATGTAATGCATGCTCATTGTGGAAAGGTTGGCAAGATAATGAGGTACAAACAGAAGTATAAATAAAACTACAAACAAAATTGTTGCCCCAAACACAACATTATGAAATAGTAACCATTGTTAGTATTTTGATCTATTTTGCTCCTCTTATTACACACTTTACAAAATCAATTGGGTTTAAAACGATTGCTTTAAAATGAATGGGGCTGGGACTTCACTGGTGGCGCAGTGGTTAAGAATCCGCCTGCCAAAGCAGGGGACACGGGTTCAATCCCTCGTCGGGGAAGGTCCCACATGCCGCGGAGCAACTAAGCCCATGCACAACTACTGAGCCTGCACTCTAGAGTCCGAGAGCCACAACTACTGAGCCCACGTGCCACAACTACTGAAGCCAACGCGCCTAGAGCCCATGCTCTGCAACAAGAGAAGCCACCGCAATGAGAAGCCCGCGCACCGCAACAAAGAGTAGTCCCTGCCCGCCTCATCTAGAGAAAGCGCGCACGGCAACGAAGACCCAACACAGCCAAAAATAAATAAGTAAATTAAAAAAAAAAAATGAATGGGGCTGTTGCATTTACAAGATGCTTTTGTTTCCTATCTCACTCAGTTCCCCCGCATCCCTGTGAAGTCAGTGATGTACTTTTTTTTTTTTTTTTTTTTTAATTTTTTTTTATTTATTGACTGCGTTGGGTCTTCGTTGCAGCACGCGGGCTTCTCGTTGCGGTGGCCTCTCCTGTTGCAGAGCATGGGCTCTAGGTGCGCAGGCTCAGTAGTTGTGGCGCACGGGCTTAGTCACTCCGCGGCATGTGGGATCTTCCCGGACCAGGGCTCGAACCCGTGTCCCCTGCATCGGCAGGCAGATTCTCAACCACTGCGCCACCAGGGAAGTTCCCAGTGATGTACTTTTATCTCCACTTTAGAGATGAGGAACAGAGGTCCTGAGAGATGAGTCAGTATCTGAAGTTCTCTCAGCTCTCTCAAGTGAAGGAACCAGAACTCACATCTGGATCTTTGGATTCGGAGTCCGGTGGTTTTTCTGTTAAAATATCCTAGCGTCACCACCATTCTCCCTCACTGAGGTCCCTAAGAATCAATGATGGCCCTTCCTTCTCACTCTGTCTCCCTGCCCTCTCGTGACCTCTTTTTAGTTTAAGTGCCATCTTTATTTTAAATCAATTTTGCCTGTGTTCGAAAGTTGAGTGGGGAGAAGAAATACAGTGTGATTTACCTTAGAGGCCGCAGCTCAAAGAAATGGTCCTGGTTTTCAACTGCTACTGCTGTTGTTACCCAGCTTTCTTCCCAGCGTGCATTCCAAGTAGAGGCACAGCTTTTACACGATGTTATCAGAAAGGTCCGCGCTTCCAAAATATGCTTCAATTACTCCTATGTAGTAGAATCTCTCTCCGTGGACATGAGCTCCAGGGAGCAAATAAATTGGCAAGAAAAAGTGGGGGGGATTTCCATTAAGATGGCTCTAGATTTGGTCTAAGTTGGAATGTTAACAAACAGAAGATTCCACAGAAATACTGATGATCAAAAAGTTATCTTTTTTTTTTTGCAGGGGGGGGATTTTATTATATTCCTTTTTGCGTGGTTGATAAAAGGACACAGTGAAGCTCTTTTATGTATCTTTTCAGCTGCTCTTTTTTTACTTTCACTGAAGACATCTCCAAACATTATGATTCATCTGCCTACTCCTGCAGCACTGCCAACCTTCTTTTCTATTAGAGAAATTCCAGCCACCAACTAAAGCATCTCTAGCACGGCAGGTGTGAGAGAGACTCTGGAAATGCTTACGGAATAGTTGTTTTCCGGTGGCGTCAGTTTTATTATGTTGCTCATACACAGAAGTTGAGGATGTTACATCTTTATCCACCATCATCATTATAACACGTGTCAGACAGTACAGCATAACCACCACATTCCTGGTACTGTCTTTAGACTCCTTTGAGGTAATCGTTATCTCCATTTTTCAGTGGAGGAAACTGAGGCTCAGGGTGGTTAATCAACTAGTCTGAGTTCACCTTTGTTAGTAACAGAGTCAGAATTTGAATGCAGGTCTGTCTGCAAAGAGTGGTCCATTTGTGAAGCGCTTCTGTCACGTGCCATGTACTATAAGCTATACAGAGGTGACAACACCTGCCTGTTACCCCAGGAGTTCCCAGTTCAATGGGAAGAAAAAGACACACAGAGAAACAATTGCAGCACAGACCCAGTGTGGGAATTGTTATTAAGAAGGACTAGAAACATGTCGTGTGAGCCTAGGGGAAGATTAACTCATATTTGGGGGAGGGTTAATCTGGGGAAAATTAGGGATTGGAGGAGGGCCTTGAAAAGATCAGACTTCATCAGGTATCACTATGGAGTAGTTCCCCATAAAGAGAACATTATAAATGTAAGTCTGGAGTTGGGAGAGTACGTCGTTGTTGTTTAGATAATTGTTAAGTGGCTATACTGCCAGCCCCTCTGCCTGTCCTCTATCATTCAAGTTTTTAAAAATTTATTTTTTAAATCAATTTTTATTGGAGTATAGCTGCTTTACAATGTTGCATTAGTTTCTGCTGTACAGCAAAGTGAATCAGCTGTACGTATACATATATCCCCTCTTTTTTGGATTTCCTTCCCATTTAGGTCACCACAGAGCACTGAGTAGAGTTCCCTGTGCTATACAGTAGGGTCTCATTAGTTATCTATTTTATACATAGTAGTGTATATATCTATCATTCAGTTTTAAATAGAACAGGGATTGGTTCTCACCTTTGACCTAATCCCACCCTGATCAGAAATGACAGAGCCGACCAATGACGTGAAAGGCAGGCGGCAGGGAAGAAAGCTGTGGCCGGCAGGCTGGGGGAGGGGGGGCACGTGGCAGTGGTCACTAAGGCTCAGAGACCAACCAGCTGCTCTGAGAAGCCCCTGCCCACTCCCTCCCCACGGCCCAGGCTTCCATTGCCAGTTTCCCCTTTGTAACTTATTTTTCTATTTAAGAGGACACTTGATTGATGTTCATTTTGTCCTTGTGTCTGTACAAAGTATAAAGAAAAATGTATATAGCAAACATCATGGCAGCTTTCAACCCCTCCATGAGGGAGGAGCCTTGTCTGTTCTGTTCACTGCCACGCCTCCAGGGCCTAGACCAGAGCCTGGCACACACTGCTTGGCCAAATAAATGTGAACACACACTTACCGTATGAAGCTCTGTCTGCTGGGAATGGAAGGATATGCTGGCTAGTGTTGACATAAGGAGAGATGGGAGAAAAGTCCTGGATGAACTGGACATGTTTCACCATTTTGCCTAGGGCAGCCTGGTGCGAGTTTTGTAGGGCTGGAGGTGATAAAACACTGTTACCAAAACCTGGCTGTCCCAGGTGAGTGGGCACCTAATATATGCAACCCTTTCATCTGCCCAGGCCTCTCTGCTTCCTGAAAGGAGAAGCCAAGGTACTAGAACGCTGCTGAGTTTAATGCAAAGTGATACCAAGAAGAGAACGTAAGGTGACTCGGAGTCTAAAACTGTATTGTGCAAACAGACGGGTGCCAATCTCCCGGGTAAGAAAGACTCCAGATGAGGAATGCTGGTCTCTGCTCTCAACATGCTCTCCAGCAAAAGGCCAAAGTAAACCTCCACCCGAATTCAGTCCAGGCTGCTCTGATTTCTCAAACAGATCAGTAGCAGAAACACTGCTCATTGCTCAGCAGGTAGGGTCCACTGAGGAAAAAAACACTTGACAGCCTCTTAGTACTGAATGAACTGAAGAAGCCACTAGCCCCTTCCCACGTGCTCCCCAAGTACACAGACTCACCACGCCAAAGCCACGGTGCCCTTTCCCCAGGAGGAACGTCTCCAACTTTTGTGGTCTTGAGTCACAAAGCTTGAGTGGTGGTTGAACTTGAACCAAATGGTAGGCAGTTCACTGTGCTGGCAAACTGGACAGCACCCCAGGGGTGTGAGGATGTAATGCAATGATTCTGTCAACCTTTCATGTTTCTTTCAATGAGACAAGAGGTCTCTCAGGTCCCCTAATGGGCTGGCTGCCCAGATGCAAGATCTTCGGGCACAAGAATGTCAGTCTTTGCTGGGGAGCCACCTCCAGGCACCTGCTCTGTCTTCATGCTCCATGGCAACTGAGCGCCACGGGAAGCTCCCAGGCGCCTGGCCTGTTTGCGGCTGCCAGACGCGCCCAGCTGGCGAAGAGAAACCTCATCCCAGGCGCGGCGCTGAGAGCGACGTCAGGGCGCCCCACCCTCTAGCCACCTTCCCTGCTGGGGGCGGCCCCCTCTCTGTACCCGGGCTCTGGGAGGAGAAGGAACAGGGCAGCAGGCGGCAAGGCAGACCCTCCCAGCAGGGGCGAGCACTCTGTTCCTCCTTCTGTTCCCGTCAGGCTAGTCTCGTGTTCCCCACGCATTTCCAGTTTCACTGAGAAGAGGAAAAAGCCTCAGTGAGCTACGAGCTTTGGGCGAGCTCTCCTTCGGCCTTTTTGCTTTTTCCTCACATCCCTGCTGAGGGTCCTGCCGAGGGGACAGGAGAGGTACCTAAGCCTGTTTTCTTCATAGCTGTTCTGGAACGTCTGAGGAAAAACTTGGGGGCTTTGCACAGCCGCTCCCTGTCTGGGAAGTCTCTTGCAGTTTTTTTCCCTCTGTTTTTCCTCTTTGTGTCCCGCCCCGCCCCCGCAGTATGCTGTCCCGTTTCCTGAGGCAGGAATCTGTCTGCAGGCAAGGTCAGGGAGTTGATCGCACCTCTGCCAGCTGATGACACAGCGGGCCTGGCCTCATCTGTTAGTCATTGTTGGCACTTGGTCCAGAGGAATGCGTTAGGAATAGTGCTCACCTCCATCAGGTCGCTCTCAGGCCTGGTCAGAGAAGACAGGCCGTGACTCACATCATGGCGGGAGAGACCCAGCCACCTGGGCTGCAGGAAACGACGTGAAAGGAAGGGCCGGGAGAGGAGGGCGTCTCTCTCCGCATCCCCCCGCCTTCTGCCCCACCCCAGTCTATTCCACAGCCCGCGTCCTGCCGGGCACTCTGTGCTGAAGCCAGGCCCCTACTCCGGTCCTCATAGGCTCCGCCCCTCATAGGCTCCGCCCATGGGGGGATGTGTCTTCCTCTATACGCACCTCGCTCCTCACGCCTCTGTGCTTTTGCACGGATTCCCCCTGCCTCCAGGGCTCTTCCTTCAAGTCTACCTTGGTTTGCTCTTGTGCTTCAAAGCCCAATTCAAAAGTTTTCTCTCTTTGGAAGCTTTCCTCTGTTCCCCTTTGCAACCGGGAAGCCCTCTGGGCAAATCCACGTTCTGTAAGGCAATTATTAGATTGTCACAGCTTTTGTATCACAATTTCAGCAGATTTGGATTACCTGAGGGCAGGGACTGCCCCTGGTTCATCTTCGGATCCACTTTACCAACCAGGGGCTGGCACATAGCAAACACTCACTAAGTGTCCATGGGCTGATTGTGGATCGAAGCAGACATACTGTACCAGGGACACAGGACGCTGGCTTAATGGGTGGATGATTTGAGTCCAAAGTCTGAAATTCTAGAGTTTGCCATCCTCAGGCCCCTATAAATCTCTTCACTCTTCCCAGAAAGATCCTCACCACATATCTGGTGGTAGGAGGGGTCCTCTCACGGGTCTCCAAGCGCAGGGACTGCCACTTGCAGGGTATAGCATTAGTGGATTTCCTTGGCCGTCATGTCTGCGCCGTGTCAATAAGAATTTATAAACTACCTACTCAGTGCTCAGCTTTACAATAAATGAAGTGGAGGATCCAAAAGAGGTAAAAGATATATAATCTCTACTCCTATTGACCATAAGGACAGTGTGGCTGAAATGAGAACATATCAGTCAACATTGGCCCACCCATGGTTGCTCGGGAGAATCACTAAATGTTTTTAAATAGAGAAAATCCTGCTTCTAATTGCCCTGGATCTCCCTATATTACTCACGTTAGAAACAGCTGGACTGAAAATCAGCGCTTGCATTTACGAGCACCTGCTCTTGAATTTCTGCTCAATGTGTTGATTCACCAGGCAAGGTGGAATCACAGGACGGAAACTCTGTTTTTGGCAGGAGGGAGGGATGAAATGGAGTCAGAGAATTGTCAAGAGATTCTTGGAGTGGTTCCCGCAGGAGATCGCAGAGGCTAGAGGAGGCTGCCACGAAGAGAATAAAATAGAAGTGGGGGACAACACGGCTTTTGTCAACCTCTCCTAAGACTACACACAGCTCTTGAAAGAGGAGGGAGGCTGGAATTGTGCCAGGATAAAGAGAGGTAGCACAGAGATGGAACCCCAAGCACAACAGGGATTCTTCTATCGCTGAAGGCTGATGCTACACTTTAAAGTATATGTGCTCAGGTTGTGTTTAGACTCTGTTTGGCAATATTCAGTTTGTTGGACGCTAATTGGCTTTGATGTATTGCCTGCGCTTCCTGGCATTGGTGATTAGCTCCAGGCATCCAAAGAAACTGAGAGCCACTATTTCCCAGAATTACTTCAACATTAATATTAATTAGTATTAATTAGTTCATATTTATTATCATTAATTCAATTATTATCATGTCTGGTCTTGAGTTATCCTACCGGGCCTGCATCCAACAACAACGATGGGTTGTATTTCTAAATAAGAACTTGCATTTTAAAATATTGTTATTGGGACTTCCCTGGTGGTACAGCGGTTAAGAATCCGCCTGCCAAGGCAGGGGACATGGGTTCGAGCCCTGGTCCAGGAAGATCCCACATGCTGCGGAGCAACTGAACCCGTGCACCACAACTACTGAGCCTGTGCTCTAGAGCCTGTGAGCCACAACTACTGAGCCCACGTGCTGCAACTACTGAAGTCTGTGCGCCTAGAACCCGTGCTCTGCAACAAGAGAAGCCGCCGCAATGAGAAGCCCACGCACCGCAAGGAAGAGCAGCCCCCGCTCGCCACAACTAGAGAAAGCCCGTGCGCAGCAACGATGACACAATGCAGCCAAAAATAAAGTTATTTTTTAAAAAAAGTACATTAAAAAAATATTGGGGCTTCCCTGGTGGCGCAGGGGTTGAGAGTCCGTCTGCTGATGCAGGGGACACGGGTCTGTGCCCCGGTCCGGGAAGATCCCACATGCCGTGGAGCAGCTGGGCCCGTGAGCCATGGCCGCTGAGCCTGCGCATCCGGAGCCTGTGCTCTGCAACAGGAGAGGCCACAACAGTGAGAGGCCCGCGTACCGCAAAAAAAAAAAAAAAAAAAAAAAAAAAAATATATATATATATATATATAGTTATTGCTTAAAAAAAAATCATTGCAGATAACACAGCGAATCCATATAAAGATATGTATAAATACATGTACCAAAATTACTTATAACCTCATAACCCCAAAGTAATTACTATTAACATTTTATTGTCCCCTTTTGGTGTTGTCTTAATGTTTATGTGTATGTTTTACTTATTTATTCTTGGCATATGCATTCTTTTTTTCTTCAAATAAGAATCTTTCTACCTTCTCTTTTTGCCTGGGACTGGGAATATATGTAGGAGGGGGTGAGGAGGAAACAAATTCCACCAGAAAACTGAACTTTGACCCCCTAGGACTAGACCTCTAGCCCTCAAGTACTCCTAGTTGCTCATCTCTGTCTTCTTAGTCCTGGAGGAAGTTTGATTCCTAGGCTTGCTTTTCCTGTCCCCCGGTCCCATTCCCCAGTCCCCACTCTGCGGGCCTAAGGGAGTTGGGAGTGAGTAGACTTGGTAGGTAGGGGATACTGACCTCATGGATGTTAGAACTGATCCTGATGGAGACCTAAACCTCAGATGACCTTTGACCTGCCCGTGGGGAGATGAATTCTCCGTGACTCCTGAAGATCCTTCAGCATCTCCTTCCTTGGGGTCATACGGGTGTGTTGGAGCTCAGGGTGGACCAACGCAAAACATGCCACAACGGCATATTGACTATCTTGAAATGAAGTCGCTTGAGAAGCAGCCGATGCAAGAAGGAAAACTGACCTTGCTCCGTCCCTCTGAAAGCAGGATATCAATCTCTCATGTGAAAGGTGCCCTCGCTGCATCTGGAAGTGGAAGGACACCCTTCCTGTGGGAGACAGGGAAAGTCAGCGGAGAAGCCGATACACACAAACGTGGTTACTTTTTAAATTGACTACCCCAAGCCCATATTCTGTTTAGATTTTTCACTAATCGGGCAGCCAAAACCCGAGTTTCTTTGTCCTGTGAATTCCTCACAAACTTATTGTTCCTTTGTCTAAAAAGTATAAAAACTGTCTGCTTTGGCCACTTCTTAGGTCCTGTTTCTATGAGACAGCCATGTACATGAATTAACATTTGTTTCATTTTCCCTGTTAGTCTGTCTTTGATGTGTCAATTTCATTATTAGTCCAGACACAAGAACTCAAGAGGAGTAGAGGGGGAACTTCCTCCTCCCCAACAGATAGTTCAAATGGAAGCTCATAGACTCTTAAGGGTTGAAAGGCCTATGTGTAAGGCGTCTTGCCCAATCTGCCATCCAGTATAGGAATCCCCTCTCTAGCATCCTTGCCAGGAAGCACCCAACCTTGGCCAAACATTACCAAGAATAAGGAAATCAGGGTTGTTTATGCAACCACCGGACACTCCAAAGACCAGACAATTCTCTTTTTATTTTGAGCTAAATTTGATTTGAAATGAGATGAAATTATAGAAAAGGTATTTACTTTATTGTGATTTTTTTTTTTTTTTTTTTTTTTGGCTGTGCCACATGGCATGTGGGACCTTAGTTCCCTGACCAGGGATTGAACCCGTGCCCCCTGCAGTGGAAGCACAGAGTCTTAACTACTGGATCTCCAGGGAAGTTCCTTTACTGTGACATTTTTGCCATCCCAAGATATTTCTATTTTAGGCTGCACTGAAAGATACCTAGTTTTTTAGGGAAGGGGAAGGTCCATGTTCCTCCTGAAATTATATACAAAACCATGTATGTGCCTATGTGGTCTTTCATTGTTTTTCTGGGAATGGGGGCCAGAGCTTTCATGGGATTCTCTCAGCCCAAGGGTCCCACAGGGCTCTGTGCCATCTCTGAAGTGCTGTGTTAAGTTGATTTTGTCACATGTAAAAGGAAGACAGACGGGATCTTGCTCAGATCTCGCTCAGAGGAAGACATACTGACACCCCTGCCTGGCCTGCTTGTTGCAGGGGTGCCAGAGCTTCGTCTGTTTTTAGCCCAGAATAAGCTCCCCTTCCCCAAGCAGAGCCCAGAGACCGTGCCTCTCTCTCAAGGCCAGCCACGTGGAGACATGATGCCAGTCGGAGCCTTGGTTTCAGATCCTGCTCTCAATTCTCAGATGTGTCAGCCTGTCTGCCTTGACTTCACGTCCGTACTTTGGAGCTATGGGGAAGGCGTGAGGGATAATGGTCATGTTTGTAGAGCCCAAGTGTGTCACGAGGGTTTTCAGACAAAGGGGTACAGAGGCTCACGCATTCCTAAGTCATCTGCATACCCGGTCAGGAAAAGGAAATGACTAGGCCACATCACTCAGAGCATGTCTCTGCTCGTCCTCCAACACACACACACACACAAAGGGACACTTTTCTCTCCTGTATTTAGTAGCAAGCCCTATCTAAGGGCTATGTCGTCTCTATGTCGATTTAGTTTGAAATATTTTGGTATAATCTACATCCTGCAAGTAGTGAGGAAGCATCTGAAGTGTCTGCATCAGGCACCGACATTCCAAAGGTGGTTAGTTAGCATCTGAAATGCCCTAATTAGGGATTGACACTTCAGAGGGGGGTGACTTAGCACTTCAAATATTATTACTGAAATCTACACCACAAAGGGTACATTCATAAGCATAATGGATGTTAGGAGTAAACTTTTCATTGGTGGAATGGATGGTATTCAAGTCATGCAAACTGGCAGCACCCGGTCTCAAATAAAATAAAGGTAAACAAACTAAAGCCTCCATATGTAAATATACTCTTTTTTTTCCCTGTCCTGTGTGGGATCCTTCAAGAGGTTTCATAGCTATGGGATTAAATCCAAAATACTTAACTTAGCAACTCTGCAAGGCTTGGCTACAGCCCGTCTACGCATGTCAGCAACCCTCACTTCTGCACATACTGGTTTTGCTTCAGATGCACAGTCCCAATTGTGTGGCTCACACGGGCAGTCTATTTCCCTTTGGAAGACCTTCTCAGATGCTGTTTTCTTGGCGGGAGGCTCTCTCCTAGATAGAGCTCTGCTACTTGCTGTGTGAACTTGCTTAAGGCACTGACATTTCTAAGCCTCCACTTTCTCACCTATAAAATGGGAGGGGAGGAAACCACTCTCTAGAGTATTGCTAAGGATTAATGAGATTATGTCTATAACGGGTTTAGCTCAGTGCCTGGCGTATGTTAAATGGGATCATTGTGGTCTTTTATTAATCACCTAGCTAACTCCAACTTGATCGTCAAAACTCATCTCAAGTGTCTTTTTTTCTAGGGGGTTTCTCTAGTCACCCACCCCCAAACCAAGATAATGTGTCCTTGCTCTAGGCTTTCACAAAGTCTGGCCAACCTCTGTGGAAGTACATACCATACGGTATAGTAAATTTATTTTTATGCATTTATCTCCACCTAAAACCGTTAGTTCTATAAGAGCAGGAAGTGTGTCCCTCTCCCCCCTTTTTTTTAACATCCCCAGTGCCTAGTATATCATAGATACTCAATAAACATTTAATCAGTGAATGAACAAGTGCATGAATGAACTAATTAGGGATGTGTGGCTCTTTGCAGAGACACCTGGGAGGGGCTTTGAGAATTACCGTCCAGTGGTGGAATCCGCATCATGCAGAAGAGGAATAAAC
This sequence comes from Phocoena phocoena, assembly GCF_963924675.1. NCBI lineage: Eukaryota > Metazoa > Chordata > Mammalia > Artiodactyla > Phocoenidae > Phocoena > Phocoena phocoena. The sequence continues at coordinate 166,994,530 of NC_089220.1, forward strand.
CAAATTTGATTTGGAAACTGTAGATAGAATTCAGCTCAATACGTGGAAGCCCTTCTGTGACTTGAAAAAATGGAAGGAGCCGCCTCAGTGGTATTTCTTTCTCCAAAGTTATTTCAACAGAGGTTAATAACAAGGCAAACTGGATTTACCCACAGGATAACGTTATCTGACATTATCTGACATTCTATGAAAATTCCACTCGAGAAATAAAGTTTTGTGAAACATTTTCAAATGACTATTTAGGCTTTATTGCATATTGATTCTATATCTTAATATCCTTAACTCTTCTCCTAAGTATGTTTTAGTTTACAAATGATCTGTATCTCTCTTTGATCAGTTCTATTACTTATCCTATATGGAGCTAATATCAAAGCCAGTCTTATTGATAGGATGATACATTCTGTGAGACTTTTGCTTGGCTTTTGGGAAATGGAGGTAGAGTTGTAAATTATTTGCATCATACTGTTGGGTTTTAGGTCCATTTACTGAAAGCATAGGGATGGCAGAGGAGGCCATTTTGGCTTTAAGACCAGAAGGACTTTAAACCAACAAGGGCTTTAAAACCAAAAATCAAGTATCTTGAGCTGAACTAAACCTCTAAATTCAGTGTTATTGAATGTTGAAAAAAACGTTAAATTTCCAGAGAATAGCCAAACCCCAAATAAATCCAAAGCCAGAGATATTTTTTCCAATTTGCAGTAGCCATATTAATCATCGAATGGGGAATATTTTCAAGCTATAGCTTGTGTACAAACTTCATGTAACCAGGAAATTCCCATGTTCCCTCTGGGGCAAGTCTTGCTTTCTTTAGGGGCTTTCCACTAAGTAGACAATTTGTGAATAGGTAAAAAAAAAAATAGATCTAATCTACTCATCAAGAACGATCTAGTCTTTTTATTGGCGACACTGGATTAAACATTTAGCAATTTTTCCTGAGGCGTTTTTGGAAAAGCGGAGAGAGTCATACTACCTTATGAAAGAACCAGATCACTGCAAGTATTTATATCTTACAAGCATTTTTCTTCATTACTTTATACATTTTTCTCTGCATCCATTGGGCAAGTGTCTAGAATAGGATAAAAGCTATGCCTTAAGACTAAGGTGGCTCTTTTCAGCACCAAGTAGAATGAAGACCAAAATAAGCAGCTGAAATGTGATGCTTTCTGTAGAATAGGTTTGAATAGATTTGAGAATTATTTGGCTCCCTATTTTGGTCAGATGAACAGAACATTGGCTGTACCTTGACTCCACTTGTGGCCATGTAGGTCGGGTTTATTGATGTTCATTCCTAAGAATTTTCCTCGGCTTTAACAAAATATAAGTATGCTATTGTTCTTATGATGTATGTGACAACTGGTCACACCTTGTAGATTGCATTAGGAAGACCAAAATTCCTGTCAAAAGCCCACGAATTACTAAGAGGCATCACAGTCCCAGACAAAAATAAGTCATTTTAAGTTTTCTGTAGGTATTTCATTATCTGAAAATAGGTACCATACGGTGCTTAGGACAGGCTCATGATAAAGTTTACTAAATTTCTTAAAAGATTTCATGTTGCATAAAGTTGATAAGAGAGTAACAGTCTCAATCTCATTATACCAAGATTCCATTTTTCTTTTCTTTTCTAATTTTCCATGTCAAAAATAGAGTGAATAAAATGATAGCAAGCATCTCAACAGCTGGATAGTGAATTTAACCTTATAAGGTGCCTCACTCACACCTATATGTCACTATGATTGTTTAATGGAATAATTTTAAGGAATACCAAGGGAATATCAGGCTCACAGTATTTTTAACCAGGGAAATAGCATGGACTTTAAAACAATTCTCACAACTGTAGTTTACAAATTCTCACCTTTTTTGGCCTTGGATACACTTAGAATTTCACTTCTTGTTTAAAAGATTCCTCACTTATAAAGCAGGAGGAGGAGGAGAACGTCAATACTCAAAGTCTGGCTGAAAATTAACCTTAAAATCCTATAAGTCTATACGAGGAATAATGTCATGTCTCTGAATTTATAACAAGTGCCCTGGAGGTAGTGCTTAAGAGGCTAGAATTTTCTTAGATTAAGCAATCCTGTGAGAATTCTAAGATACTGGCAGATGTGAGAAAGTCAAGTATCTGAATTACTTACCACTTCTCTTAAATACTGAAATCAAAATAGTCTTGAGCTTTAAGAAGATATTCGGAAACCATGACCCATAGGATTAACAGAGGCTGGTGACTAGCAGAAATTCTTGAGCCTGTTTTACAGAACAGATAAAGCAACAGCTTGTTAAAAACCCCTCTACTTGTAAACTGCCTTCACTGTTTAAGCCCCCTGTAGTTATTTCTTTCTTTTCCTTTTTCCTCTCTTTAATTGCATACCCTCCAAGCTTCACATAGCCTATGGAATGTATCACAAGACTCCTTAACCACCTCTATAGATAACACCTCTGACATATGGGTTGCTACAACAAGACTTATGTTGTTTTTTAGGAACTTGGAGTCAGCTTTGTACAGGTCAGGCTAGCTAAGACTAGTTGGGACCACCAACCCTAAAACTGGGTCTTCAACAAATGACCTTCTGACATCAGAGGGCCAAACAGTCCACTGTCGGGTCATGTTAAGTGCCTCCATTTTCAGATATGCATCCCACGAAGAAGCACATAACCCAGATACACCTGCGTAGAACGCCGATTACCTCACTTTTTCCCTACCTCCAACGACCTTTCCCCATGCCTAAGACCACCTTGCTTCTTTATCCCATAAATACCTCCAGCACCTCACCTTCAGGGAGGCAGATCTGAGACTTGTTCTCCCATCTCCTTGTTTGGTTGCCTTGTAAGTAAACTCCTTCTCTGCTGCAAACCTCAGTATGTCAGCGCCTGGCTTGCTGTGTGTCTGGCAAACAAACCTGGTTCGGTAACAATTCTGCATAATGCAACATTCGGGGAAAAAATACATCAGTGTATCAGTGTATCTCTAAGCAGATACATATGCAAAATGAATCAGCCCAGGCACCGTTCTATAGGGTACGAATTAAATACTCTGCCCATTCAGGACACTATGAGGGTGACCACACATGCCATCTAGGTCCTCCCCATTTATTTACTGTTTCTCAAAAATATCTTAAGTTGAATACTAAATAAGCAACCTCACCCCACTACTGAGAAGCACTTTACCCTGTGGTGGTTCTTTGTGTTCTTCTACCATGTCCACTACGGCTATGGCAATATTCCCTTTACATTTCATTGTTCCTTAAATATGTTTATTTATCTCGATGTAGTGCCATAATATTTAAAGTAGAAACCTCAATAATTTCCTTCCCTGGAATGATTTTCCCCGTAAAACCAGAAACAATTTTCAAGCTAAGGAAGGTACAAACTAAATAGTCTCTGTAAATGTAGAAAACCATAATGACCGCTTAAGTTACTTGCACAGCTGTATGCTTTAAATAGGGCTGGGAAGAAGGAGGTTCGAATGGGGAATCTTTGAAAACAGCATGGCAACCTCCACTGATTTGGGGACCTCTGGGCATACCCAAGCAAGCTACTGTTCCATATATGCCACAATACATATAAAGTTAGCTTAGAATGGCAATATTCAGTGCAATCTATTGTATTTTTTGGCCGCAGAGAGCTGAGATTTCTTACCCAGTTTTGCTGGGTAAGAAAGCAAAAAGAATATGGGGGAAAACTGCTCTAGGCTCTTGGCTACAAAACAGTGGCTGAGGTGAGGTTAAAGTGTGTGTGTGTGTATAATCAGATTTTTAATAACCCTTTCTTTAATTACAATGGTACTTGCAGTGATACGTACAAGGTAATTTTTTCCATTTTAATGAAAGCACTGGGGATATTTACTTTGAAAAAAAATGGAGGACTGAAGGATGGTAAGGATGGTGTAGAAGGGACCAGATGGATGTGTTCAAGAGGAAAGATCTGTCCCATGGCAGAGGGATTTGACTCACCTTCAAGGATATAGGGATGCTAAGGGCAGAGTGAGAACCAATGAGTAGATGTCATCATAGTGGAGAATATTTTAGCTCAAAATATGGACAAACTTTCTACCAAGTCAAGCTGTCTGAAGCTGACTGAGTGAATGGTTACTTTTCAAGGACTCTGTAAGGAGAATTTAGGTGGAAACGGCCTCTAAGATTTCTTCCAAAAATGATGTTGGGGGAACCTATTATTCTAAATCTAAATGATACTTGCTCTCTGCTGAATCTCCCTCTGAACTAATTTCTTTCAAAACCTGGGACAGAGATCAATTACATGGCTCTTAGAAGAGTGGCTTCCTGGAAGACTTACTTTTTCTTCAGCACATCCTAAAGCCTTGAGTGTGCTACTCAGCTGACTAGAGTAATCCAGACTAAGTATGACTTAGCCAGAAGCTTCTCTGACTGTCTCAAGGGAGACAAGATATACCTTTGGCCCAGGAAGGTCAATGACGTTCATTACATCAACACATTCAAAAGGGAAAATTAAAGATGAGGAAGAAATATGTGTGAACTCAACATCTTATATTGTTTCATCCAGCAGAACTCAGGCAAGTGGCAGATGAATACATAATGTAATAAGAACTAAAGTTTGTTCTAATAATCTCTAATATTGCTGGAATGTCTATCATTTCACAGTATTGTTTCATTTTATCTTCAAAAAACTTTTATGAAGTAGGTAGCTATTAGGCTCAGTTCTTAAGCACAGAGATGTTAATTATTACCCAAGCATGAACAACCAGTAAAGGGCATAGCCGCGATCCAAACTCAGGTGTGCCTCCACTCCGACCATCTTAACTACTATCTCAGAGGAGACTGGGGCCTCCCGAATATCTTGGATGCCTGCAGCCCAGGTATCCCTGAATCAGGTTCTCTGCGAAACATCTTCAACCAAGACCTTGAAAGGACAGCACCAACCCTGGATGACACAATCCCAGAACTATTTTGAACTTTGGAAACAACTGCTACCACCTATGTATAAATAACCATGTATAAGGAGGAATTGAAGAAATTAGTCATCTGTGATTATTTGAATTGCATGGGAGAAATTTGAAGGAGTAGACCAGTATCATACATAGGTGAAGGTGTACTATTGAATTGTATTCAGTAATATAATGTTCTTTATTTTTTCTGAGGACAAAATAAGAGACAATTTTGTGAGAAATGGTCTAGATCCAATACGAAGAATTAAATTCCCGGAAGAGAAAAACAGTAAAATTTAGGAATAGATTACCAAGGAAAGTTGCAACTTAAAAAATTATTCACCTCTATGGACTAATTTGTGCTTTGACTACTGGAATGACTACATCACACTCAAAAACATTCAGTAGGGGCAAAAAGTCAGCTAAATTGTTGTTTACTATCACGTAGTCTTAAAAATCAAAAATATATAATTTTTTTCTTTTGAACTAGTTATTGAAGGGAAAACTAGGACCCATCTCACTTTTCCCAAATGACTGTGCTGTGACATCAATGGCACATTGCAGAGCAATGCGTGTTCACATTTTAGGTCTTTACACTTCGGCTGGCCAATTTCTGAGTCGGAAGATTAAGTAGAGGCTGTTTGGGTTGAGCCTCCTGCTGCCTCTTGCTGCTTCCGGATTATGGATCCTGGTGCTCAGATAAAAGGTATGATCCTCTCCAGCCCATGTGCTAAGCCTGTGTGAGTGAGGGACAGCAACACGCCTGGCTCTGCCAGCAACACAGATAAATCAACACTTAAACCTTTGGGAAGCCATTGAATACATAATGTTCCCTTGTTGATTCAATGATTCTTTCATTCCAGGAGGGATAACATACTAAGTAGTACTTTCCAACATGAAATTTGGATGTCACCCAACCCCTTGGAAAAGCTGACAAATCTGCCCCCTGGGAGTTGGTAAAACTTTGCCAACACAAAGAAAGCGAGATCTACAGGGGACCTCCAGCTTGTGGCAGTGTGTCCAGAGGCTTTTCCTGACATGTTCTCTGAGCTGAGTCTTTGTTTCTCGTCCTGTAAAACAGGGTCAATGAGACCACACGTACGAAAGCACTTGGTAACCAGCCAAGTCCAAGAGACATGTTACGTTAGGTATTGGTACAATTATTGGATTTCCCATTGATGGGGCATCATTTTACAATTCTGATCAGATATACACTGTTGAAAAATTGCCTTCCAACTTAATAATAATCCCCAATTATCTAGCCTTTACTATGTGCCAGGTACTGGGCTAAGCTCATTAAAATACAAGATCTTGTTTAATAAAGATGGTGTTTAATGCTTATCCCATAGCTAAGGTAGTATTATTATCTCTAATAATAAATGTATTTATATTTATTATTAATTTATAAATGAGAAAACTGAGGTTTAGAGAAAGTGAATAATTTGCTCCATGTTATAAAGCTTGAAAGAGTTAGTAGGCATCTGGTCCACATTTGTCTGATTTGTTATGTGAGAGTTCTACTATTGATTTAACTTTATCTCCTGCACTTCCAAAAAAGAAGGACTTTCATTCTGGTGAGGTGGGAATGGATTTGAGTGAATGTCCATAGTAGCTTCCTATCATGTTCAGCCGCTGCTCTGCCCAGCATCTCCCCTACTCTGTGCATCAGGTCATGGCCTGATACTCACTTGGTACAGTGGATGCCATGGGCGGCCCCTCCAGACCCTCTTTCCCAGCCAGTGCACCCATCCTGTAGCCGCTGTGACCCACAGCCGCCCCCATGCTGGGGGCCGCTCCACGCCTTCTGCTCCAGCCAACGCGGCGCCCTTGTGTAACCCCCGCACCCGACACACACAACAGACCTTGGCAGCAGATGGTGGATGGGCACAGGCCAGCCCCCTCACTAAAGACGGGACCTAATTCGGGTGTGACCTGTGCTCCACAGTGTCCCGGTGGCGGCCATACTGAAGCTGGCCTCCAGCTAAGACTAGATTCTCGCTTAGCTTCCCCCTCCACCCCCAGACGAACTCTTTCCCCTTCTTCCCCTGTCCTGAGAACAGGAGCCAAGAAGTCACTGGAGCAAGAATCCCCATTTTAGGCTCTGCTTCTAGGAAACCTGAGCTAAGACAGTTGGGCATTGTTGAGTTTTTCTATGCCTTGTTCCGTACCTCTTATTCAAAGAATTCCATGCCTTGAAAGCCTTCATCTAAGTGCATTTTCTCCCTGAGCTTATTTAGGTTATTTTTGTTGTTGTTTGGAACTAATCCTGGTTTCCTTGTTTTCATCTGGGGGGGAAACAAACCATCTTACAGTGAGTGAAGGTGTGATATCACGAACAATTGTGATGAAGGAGTTGCTGGGATGCAGTTCTTTCTGGGATCTAATTACTGACATAAGAAATGTCTTAACACCATTTATTAGCATCCCTGATTCTTGTCATATGTTTACAAACTTGTTGAGATTCCTTCTCAGACAACCTACCAGATAGTTCCTATTTGGTGTACGTGATCACTACAGCACTAAATCCTTGGGATTGCCAGGCATAGAAAGGACAGCTGTCTTTTTCCTTCTCACAGCGTTTGAAATGTCTTTTTCTTCCCTCGGAGAAAGCATCTTCACCTTCTCATGGCTTTCTCACTTCCTTCCCTGCTTGCTTGTTCCTCAGGCTCCAAGGGAGGCTGTGGTGACTGCACTGAGGCACGATGATGAGGCTCTTGTGTGTTACCCTGAAGCAACAACACAGCACTTCTTTGAGCTGAAGAAATAATTAAAATAAAAATGCACTTTCCAAAGGGACCAATCTTACAACTTTAAGGAAAAGTTTCTCTGATAAACAGGCACAGCGCTGGCTGTGGAGGGAAAGTGTCTGCGGAAACTGCCAAAAGGCTTAGGCATTTCGTTTCTCCCAGTTAATCATTCACACTTGTAAGCCCAGGCAGATTAGTAAGATCCACCACAGAGAGATAAGAAAGTTGGAAAGCAGCAGAGGGACACTTACAAGTTCAAAGTCTCGAGGTTAGTCTCTGCGGCCAATGCAGTCATTTCATGGTTCTGGTTCCCACCCCACAACCCCATTTTGGGCTACGGGTTGAAGGCAGGGTGACGACGACAGGGAAGATGATTTCAGGTTCACAATGGATGGCGCCAAGTTCTTAAACATGTTGCCGTGCCTTCTGACACTTAGGACAGAACTCTTTGTTGTTGTCTTCCACAACTTCCACAACTTTCCCTGTGTTTTTTAAATAAATGTATTTATTTATTTATTTTTTGGCTGCATTTGATCTTCGTTGCTGCCCGCGGGCTTTCTGTAGTTGCGGTGAGCGGGGGCTACTCTTCGTTGCGGTGCGAGGGCTTCTCATTGTGGTGGCTTCTCTTGTCGCAGAGCACAGGCTCTAGGCGTGGGGCTTCAGTAGTTGTGGCACGTGGGCTCAGTAGTTGTGGCGCATGGGCTCTAGAGCGCAGGCTCAGTCGTTGTGGTGCACAGACTTAGTTGCTCCCTGGCATGTGGGATCGTCCCGGACCAGGGTTCAAACATGTGTCCCCTGCATTGACAGGTGGATTCTTAACCACTGCGCCACCAGTGAAGTCCCACAATTGTTGTTTAGATTCCCATAATAAATAGAAAAATCCTAGGTACTTATTCACATGTTTACAGATATACTAGTCAGCCATTCTAGTTTTCTCACCTCTTCCTTCCCATTTTCCTTCGATACGCTGTCTCTCTGGGTTGCCCATAGTCTAGCAAAAATCTTGGAAGAAAATAGGCTCTAAGAGAGACTTTCTGTGCCTGGAAGAGATACCTCTAAGCTTTCTTTCAAATTGTAACATATGCTTGAAACACCCCCTCATCCAGGTGGTAATTTCCTGCTAACGTCACTTTACCAAGTAAAGGTCCCTTTCTTCCATGATAAATATATTCGCTCCATGGTGTATAATGCAAATGTCTTTCTATATATAAAACACCCAATCATAAACACCTGCAAATGACCAAATGAGTTCTATGAAGGACAGAAAGCCATTTAGAGCTTATTACACATTATTTGGGCCATTCATAATCAATGTGAATTGAGCTGAGCAGAGTAAAAATAAAACTTTAAATGGTAACTAATTTTTCTGTTCTCTCTGCCTTGCAAAGCCATCAAAGCAAAGATCTCAAAGTCCGTATATTAATCTGTCTCTTATTAAAAGTGCTTGTTTTCATTAGGCAACGTCTTCAATAATGGCATGCTTTTTTTCTTGATTTTTGACCCTGGAGAACAGTGACTGGCTGGGCCCAATGCTGCCCTGCGACCAGGGAGGGCGGTGAAGTAAGGCCTTACTGTGACAAGGTAGTAGCAGGAAAAACATTGTTTCTCAATCTTTCCTTCTCATCCCCCTACACACTCCCCACCCCCTCCCTGCAGGCCTGCTCCTCAGTTCTCCTGTCAACCATCCCTAGCTCTTGGTTAGCTGTTAAATCTCCCTTTTTCTTTTGATAGTCCCAAAAATTTAGCTATCACTTTTCCCTGGACTAATAGTATACAAAAAATTCTTTCTGATTATAAAACTAATAAATATTCATTTTAACAGGTTTTCAGGGAAACTACAAAAATTAGACAAAATGTAAGTCCATCTGTAACTCTACCTTTTAGAGATATTGATCTCAGGACTTTGGTGCCTTTGCTTTTTTCTTTAATTAAAAAATCGAGATCATTTTTTATATCAGAACTCCAATATGCTGTTTTTCACTTAACACTATTTGTAATCATTTCTCATGTCATTAAAATTATATTAAAGCATGATTTTAAAGTTGTCATCATATCACATCCTGTGGCTTCATCATAGTTTATTCTGCTGTTCCCTTGGTATGGAGCCTCTAGTCTCTTTCCAATTTTCCTGTTGTAAATTATACTGTAACATACTCTCCCCCCACATATCGGTGGTGTTTTTTTTTTTTAATTAATTAATTTTATTTATTTATTTTTGGCTGCGTTGGGTCTTCATTGCTGTGCACAGGCTTTCTCTAGCTGCAGCGAGCAGGGGCTACTGTTGCAGTGTGTGGGCTTCTCATTGTGGTGGCTTCTTTTGTTGCTGAGCACGGCCTCTAGGTGCATGGGCTTCAGTAGTTGTGGCTCGCGGGCTCTAGAGCTCAGGCTCAGTAGTTGTGGTGCACGGGTCTAGTTGCTCCGTGGCATGTGGGATCTTCCTGGACCAGGGCTCGAACCCATGTCCCCTGCATTGGCAGGCAGATTGTTAACCACTGCACCACCGGGGAAGTCCTAGGTGGTGTTTTAATAGGGGATTCTTGAAGACTCCAAGGAATGTCTCTTTAACACAGGACTGCAGAAATTGGTTACAGGAAGGAGTTATAATTTTGAAGGGAAAAGAGACTCTTCATTTTCTTGCTAAAAAGGTTAACTACCTTTGTATGTGGCTGAAGTCGGAGACAGATGAAGCAACTGCTGGTTTTCACTTAGGTAGGATGAAAGTGGGGTGAAAGCTGAGCAGTTTTCAACTAGTAAATCGAGATCACAGGCTTCCTAGCTTCTACTTTCCATACATCGTTCGAAAATGGAATTGAGGCTGGCCCTTCCGTGTGTGTTGAGGTCCACTGTTCCCACTGACGATTTTAGACACACATGACATAGCCCTTCAGTGACTGTTTGTGGAAGGAAGAGCTAAATCCATGAATTAAGTGTTCTTCAAAGAGAGGTGTGTCCGAGGCAGAAGTGACACCTTCGTCCTCTCCCAGCTTCCATAATTCTGTTTCTATTTCAGATGACTGCAGTTTGGGAAGTTCTTCCCTGTAGAAATCCGCAGAAGGACCCTGACTCCCCCTAGTGGATGTCAGCACTAAGCAAACAGGCTGCTTCTCCCCTGCGAGGTCCAAAAGCCAAGAATCCGTGTCCTTAGATGCCCTTCTGACATAATGGCAGCTGTGTTTCTGAAGGAGACTCTTGCCACTCCATGGAAGTTTTTGTCTTTAACAGGCCATCTGTGTCAACTGCTACCACAAGACAAGACATCGGGGGATGTTTTTTTCCTTCAGGGCAGTATCCTGGCCTCTTTTTTCTTTTAATTAATTCAGCAGTCTACTGGGTTGTGCTGCTTTTTCACCAGTGTTAGAAACTTGTTATGTCCAGATTCACTTTCTGCTGTGTCATGAGCTAGAGGCATTGCATATATGAACAGAGACCAGAATAAAGCAGCTGGGAACGTGAGAAGATTCAGATAAACTATTGTAAAATGTCATAAAATCACTTTCTTCTGCTTTCCTGTAAATGTAAAATTTTAGGAACGTTGAGAAAAACAGAAGAGAATATTACAAGAGTTACTGGCAAATCACTTATTGAGGGCCATGTCTAAGGTCTCCATGGTATTATTTTCCAGAATTGAGCCAATCACCTCTGATAGCCATGTTGCTATTTTAAGAATGAACTGAGAAGCTTTCACACATGAATTGTCTAAATCCTATATTGATCTCTTCATGAGCTTATAAAGAAGTCGAGCTATAGCCTGATGAGGTGAGCTGGTATCTGGTAAAGAACCTACCTACCTACTTGCGGCCTCCCTCCTTCCTTGCATCCTACCTACCTACCTATCACCTTCCTTTCTGCCTGCTTACCTACCTACCTACAGCAAACTGCTTGAAAGCTCTGAGTCTAGATTTTATTTGCAAAATTAGAGGATTGAATTAGATGAGAGGTAAGCAGCTCTTCCAGTTATAATCGGCATGAAAAACACAGCACTTAGCTTCTTCTTAGAGAGCAATCTACGAGAAAGTTCCTTTCCTCCGACCACCATTATTATTGTTTGCTTGTGATCTAAGGCAAGTCTGAACAGCAAAGCAGGAACTATTTCCTTTTTCTAATTCCCGGCCCAAGTGTCCCCTGAATAGTTCATTGCTGTTCCGCCCAGGGCGTCTGAGCATCTCAGTCTGCACCCTGACAAGCAGGCAGCCTCTAGCATTCCATGTGTAGTTGCAGTGGGTTAAGAAAACCGTCCCCCATGTCATGGGAATCTCGAGACCGAGACTGCTGCACTCAAATTCTTTGCCTTTTATTTAAACTGAGATCAGAGAGAACACTATAGCTCTGACCTGTGCAAATACAATAAGCACTCAGCCCAGAAACAGTTTTACCTCTTTTATTAAATTGGGCTTTCAGTTTGTGTTTGAAGAGGAGTTATTTATGGGCTTGCAAACAAAGTGCTGGAGGAAAGGAATTTAAAGGATGTCCTTGAGCAAATTCAGGGGGTTTTATTTCAAGAGGCTTAGCTTCATATTAACCCTTCATCTCCTGGTGCACATTAAATCCCTGCTGCTTCTCTGAATGCCTGGGAGAGATGAGTGGTCCCACAGCCTTGAGAAAGTCACAGCCTTGAGAAAGTCACACCCTTAGTGTGCTGGCTCCTACCCTGGAAAATGAGAGGGCTGATGGTGACCTCCTGACCACAGGGAAGGAAGAGAAGTTCAAGATGTGCAGGTCTGCTGTGGGGGAGATGGGGCCCGGTGACGGTGACTTGGTTATTTGGCTCATTTGTGACTTGCTGTTTCTAGACCTTAGTCACGGCTATCTCATTGAAAGAACGCATGAACTTAAAAAATAATGATAATAAAGTATCCTACTACTGCTTCAGTGTGCCCGATGTAAAGTAAGGCTAGAGTTGCAGATTTTATAAATCAAGCTGTTGGACAAAAGTGCAATTAGCCAGGGTGGAGTTAATTCGATCACCTGCAGACGACTCCTCTGGCTCTTTAGGTGTAGACAATGGGCACTGTGATTTCACCATGTCATTTTGTTTTTAGTCTTTCTTCTGTGATCCACAGCTTAGTCATTTGACATCTCTAGGTTAGGGAAAGTAAGAAAATAAATCTTTTATTTGATCACTTGGTTACCTTTTTAAAAGTCGGATGGGGGAGGCAGTTGAATCTCCCATTAGAACAGGGCAGTACCGTGATTCCCCAAATTCTTGCACGTGATGTTAATAGAGGAGACTCCAGAAAAAGGGTTTGTGCTCAAATGCACTGAGTTAGTATTTCTCAGTGTGAACAAAGTAATACCTGTTCTCACCGGAACCTCGGTTGACCCTGCTGCTGTGTCATCCCCTGACTGGTGATAGAAGGAAGGAAAGCATCCTCGTGCCCCCTGGCACTTGGACTTGATTGGAGTAAAGTGGCAGGTCAGTTGCTAGGGAGTATGTGTCTCCTGATCAAATGACTGGACTCCAGTGCTGAAAAAATGGCTGCATTCAGAGTTGCAGGCACCCCATTAGGCATTATCTCCTGCAATCTCTCAGGCTGCCTGGTATACCTTCTGCCACTGCCAAGTAGCCCTGGACAAGAGAGCCCTGTCCTGGGCCCCACGTTTAAGAAGACCCTGCTCTGGCTCTCTTCCAAAGGGCCCGTCCAGAGCCCATCTTCTTTCTAGACCTATGGCTCTCAGAACACGGTCTCCAGAACAGCAGCATCACATCATCTAGGAACTTGTTAGAAATGCAGATTCTTGGACCCCAATCAGAACTACTCAATCAGAAACTCTGAAGGACGGGGCCAGCAATCAGTGTATTAACAGCCCTCTTGGTGATTCTGTCTGCTCCAATTTGAGAACTGCTGTGCTAATCTGGATCAGGCTCTGGGGTCTAATACCCAGAGATTCCCCTCTCAGGTGGCTCTGGGCCTCCTCCAGGGCTTGCACAGGCCTCTTCCCCTGGTCTGAGGACAGATGTGCCTCCAGAGGCCAAAAGCAGATCTTGGAGGAAGAGTGGGACAGTTTGAATGTGGTTGCCTGGGTTGTTCACAGTCATACCCCAAGTACCTAAGTCATTATGCAAGCACATGTTTCAAAGTATGAGGATAAAACATACTTTATTTTACTAACATACAGTCTGTTAGTTTGACATATCTTTTAAATATTTAGATATATAGTAGGCAGGCCTCCATTTTTCACTCTTATCCTAGACTCTGCAAATGTTAGGGTTAGTCCTGCTGCTAAAAGTCTATTCTTTCATTTACCAGTTCATTCATTCATTCATTCATATATTAACTTATTTCTTCATTGATGTTTTTTCTCTGATGTGATGTTATCATCATACCTTTCTTTAATCATAGTTTCCTTTCCTTCACTGAACAGATTTATAACGGACACTTTGAAGTCTTTTTTTTGTTAATTCTACCATCTGTTTGCTCTCACAGGCTGTTTCTGTTGCCTGCCCAGGATCTGGGTCATACTTTCCTGTTTCTTTGCATGTCTTGTAATTTTTTGTTGGAAACTGGACATATTGTAGCAACTCTGGTACTTTCCTGGCTCCCAGCTGGGGCTTGTTATTGTTATTTGCCAGTTTCGTTTTTTAATGATTGGCTGGATTGTTTTAGTGAAGTTTCCTTCCACCCCCCCACCCCCCCAACCCCCGGGCCCTCCCACAGAGTGTTAAGTCTCTGATACAGCTCCTAGGGAAGCACAGCTTTGGGGGTGCCCAGTCACCCTGGGATGGGATGGGCAGAGCTTTAGTCTTTTCTTTCCCTGACCGCACCCAGCTGTTAGGCTCCACTACTGCTGGCTGATGAATCCTTCTATTATCTTCGACAATACCCTAGAGGCATAAATTGCTCTAGAGACAAATTCAGTCACATTCAGGTTCTCTTGAAGGAGAAGTTCCCAAGGTCACTGGTATTTGTTCTGACCCCAGAGGGGTCCACCAGCCACCTGCATCCTCAACTCCCTTCTGAGAATTAGCCAACCTCCTCCCAGTTACCCCTACCACAACGTCCACTGGCCTTGAGAGCTCTTAGGCTTGAATTTCTCTATACTGCGGGGCAAAAATAAGTCAATTCCTCTGGAAACAGGTGAGGATTTATCAGTTTTAGGATCTGTTTCTCCCTCCAGGCAAAATTTCTGAGCCAGGGCTCTGGAGCTGGGAGCTGGGAGCAGGGACAATGCACCCCTTCTTCAGCATGACACCCCCACTTTAGTTGTTGACCACTTGCTACTCCTAGCGTGAACCCCTGCCTTACAAGCTGGACCCGGAGTGATGGGGGCCCCAGGATTCTCAGCAGTACTGCACCCAGGGTAAAGCCTACCTTCCATCAGTGGGGGCTTGAGGGAGGCCCCACCTCTCCATGGCACTTGCCCACAACTTAGCCTCAGCAATAGGAAGTTGAGGCTGGATGAGAATGCTGATGTCCTGCTCCTAGGAAGACAGGCCGCCAACTGGGAGCTGGGGGGGAGGAAGCCCTGCCATCTTGGCTCCACCAGCCTAGAGGGGAGTCTCCTCCTCACTGAACCCAGAGGGCCAGCAAGGGAATGGCTCAAATACCAGTGACTCCTTTTGCTTAATGAATTTTCATAGATTTTCTTGGATAGATGTTTTTTTCCTTTACTGTGTATGCCCTTCAAACCATTTCTAGGGGGTTTACTTATTTATTTATCTATTTAAATTATTTATTTATTTTTTGGCTGCGTCAGGTCTTAGTTGTGGCCCGCGGCATCTTTCGCTGCGGCGTGCGGGCTCTTCCTTGTGGGGCGCGGGCTTCTCTCTAGTTCTGGGGCGTGGGCTCCACAGTGCACAGGCTCAGCAGTTGTGGTGGGCGGGCCCAGACACCTGCAGCATGTGGGATCTTAGTTCCTCGACCATGGACCGAACCGACGACCCCTGCATTGCAAGATGGATTCTCGACCACTGGACCACCGGGAAAGTCTCTCTAGGGGTTTTAAATGGCTACTTAAAAAAATAATTTTCACCAATTTCACTGGGAAACAAGTCTGCAGAGGTCCTCATGCTGTCATGGTGGAAACTGATCTTTGTCTAAATTTATTGGGACATTTCATATTTAAAACCTTTTAGAGCACCTTTTTGAGATTGTTTTTGAGTCACATTTATGAATGATAAAATAATTACCTCATTGTCAGACTTCATATATAATGGAAGTGTAGTTGAAATCATACCCTTTAGTCAAAAGAGCACTCTTGTATATTAGTCTGGTAATGTTGGGCTGCATATTAGTTTGAATGAAGAAAATATCAAACACCAAAAAAGAAAAAGGAAAAATATTTCATTTCATATACTGAATTAATTTCCCCATCAAATAAAAAAAAATTTTTACTTGGACATTCTACTGAGCACCTACTATGTGCCGGGTACTATACTAAGTGTTGGGAGTACAGTAATGAACCAAAGGGACACAGTCTTTTAATTTGTGATCTAATCAAATGCTTGGCATATGGAGGGATGTCAATAAATATTTGTCAAATAAATGTATGGCTGACAAAAGTGTTTTTCTTTGATTTTGGTGCGTTCGTTTGTTATTTACAGGAGGTCTGGGAGATTCCTGGAACATCTTGCTAGCTGAGTTTCTGGACATTTAGAGGCACTAGGCGTGTTATGAGGACAATAGCCTTGTTCTACCACAGAGTTCACACAGTCTTCTAACCCCAACTTCATGAAAGAAGCACAGCTGGCAGTTGCCATCATTATTCTCTGTTATTTTTTTCCTTTGTCTTTGGGGACCTTCACTAAGGGTTAAATGTGTGCCCTTATTACACGGCCACAGGCTTGGTGACTACAAGGGCATCTTCTTGGCATGGTCCTGGCCAGGAAAAGCCCTATTTGGGGTTGTGCAATCTCAGAAGACCAGCCTGTACTCATTTCCTTGGAATCCTCTAATTCACATTTTCTTCCAGCATCTGATTATGTCCTTTCCAATGACCCACGATGCTACATCTTCCTAATTCTTAAAGTTCTCTTAGGGAAACACATCAGAAATGCTGGGGCTGACCTGCGGTAAGAGGAAAAGTGCAGTGTCCGGTCCCAGAAAACCCTTGCTGCCACGCTCTGACCCTTGCATTCCATGAGTGGAGGGGACTCTGATCAGCTGTCCAGGTGGGTTTTGTTTAGCAGGATGAGGCTGAGGACATATTAGAGTAACTGGGGAGCTCTACCAAAATATCTGCAGGTTCTATGTAGGTTGACAAAGCTCTCCCTAGAAACACAGATTTAACTTCAGGGAATTAACTGATGTCTCTAGAAGCTTGCAGATCAAGACTGATTTCAGTAAATTCCCAAACAAGCATGTCCTGTCTCCAGCTCACTGTGTCTCTATTTCTGCTCTGAACTGAGGTGCAACTAGACCCAGTGATAAGTAAGTTATTTCAGTGCCATGAGAAGTGCTCAATAAGCAACCCCAGAGAATAATGTCCTCCATGCACAAATGAGGGCCATGAGTCCCTTCCTGGGACTTGAGAAAGGCTAGGAGTGGCTAAACTGGCCCTTGGGCAAACTTTTCCCAGAGTGACCAGGGTGATCACGTGTTCATATGACTTTGTTTTTACATAAAAGCAGTTCTTCAAATGTTTTGACTTTTCTAAGAATATATGCTTAAGTCAAAAAAGCGACTTTGTCATTCAGATACTCACTTAATTCATTCAACAGGCACTCATTAAGGGCCAACTATGTGCCAGACACTGTCTAAGCACTAAGTAAACGAATAAGATCCAGTCTCTGATTTCAGGAATTCCTGGCGAATAAGGTTCATGGAACCATATGCATGTAATTACTATTTGAGAACATATAGGGAATGACAGAGGAGTCTCAGGGAATATAGAAGGGATGGACCTAATTCTGACTGAGTGAAGTGCTTCCAACGAGGCTTCCTGGAGGAGGTGACTCTTAAATTGAGTCTTTAAAGGTGAGTAGGAATCAACCAGAGAATGGAGGGTTGGGTAAGGGATCGGGGTATAAGGTGGGAAGCCTCATAGGGTGTTCAGAGAACTACAAGAGCTGGGTTTGTTAGCTCATTAAGAGCAAGAAGAGGGACTAGAAATAGATGTGCTGTCCTGGAGAGCCTACTTATGGCTCATTAAGGAGCCTGAACCTTTCTTTCCAGGCAAAGAGGAGCTATTGGAGCATTTTATACAGCGAGGGGCATGGTCTGACTACTGGCCTTGGGAAGGATGGGTGGTGAGACTGAGGACAATATTGAAGGCAGGGAAACCGGAAGGCTGTTGATTAACAAATGGATAGGAAGGGTTAGATTTGAGAAACAGTTTGGAGTTACAGTCTGAAAGAATTGGAGACTGATTGCATGTGGGGATGTGGGAGGGAGTAATCAGTGCTGGTCAAATCCAGGGTCCTACTGTCAGCCTCACCTTAGGAGCGTGGTGATGAGCTACCTGTGTTCCCTCCTACTGCCCCAATAACTTGGATTGCAAACCACAGAACTTGGAAACCTACCTTTTTATGTCTTCATGTCTTGAAATTCATTTCCCCCCCCCTGAAAACCCCAAAATAAAATGTAAAGGGACTTCCCTGGTGTTCCAGTGGTTAAGAATCCGCCTTCCAATGCAGGGGATGCAGGTTCAATCCCTGGTCGGTGAACTAAGATCCCACATGCCTCGGGGCGACTAAGCCCGGGCGCCGCAACTACCGAGCCTGCACACTCTGGAGCCTGCGTGCTACAGCTAGAGAGAAGCCAGCGCACCGCAACGAAGATCCTGCGTGCTGCAACTAAGACCCGACACAGCCAAATAAATAAATAAATACTTTTTAAAAAGTAAAAAATGAGTAAGAAGCAAATACCTTTAAACCTGTTAATGTGGTAGCTGAAAAAAAATTGTTCAAGTTGATGAACTGAGATCTTTATAATTATGATTGGATTACATAAGAGTATAGTTTGGGGACATTTTTCTTCCTCTGGGGACTTTTCACATCTGAACCTTTTAAAAGATTTTTTTTGTCTTTTTTTTTGAGGGGAGTAGATGAAGATGGAAAAGCAAAGGCATGTTGCCCTTAGCAACGTGACTTGAGCTAGCATAGCACCACTGAGCAAAAAGAGCGACTTAATTAAAGAATACAGACCTGCAGTTCAAAGTCCACCCACTCTGGCTTCAAGGACCATCCAGAGGTCAGCATTTCAAGACTGGAATAGAAATTTGCCTTAGGTTTAGGCTGTCTAATTAATTAATCCAATAAATGTTCTTTAAGCACCTTCTACATACAGTACACAGACAAATACAGTCTCTGTTCTCCTGGGGTCATATTCTAGTTGGAGGCCTGAGAGAGAGAGAGAGGGAGAGAGAGAGAAAGGAGAAGGAGGAAGAGGAAGAGGAGGATGGAAGAATTTCAGACAGTGCAAAACGCTGCGAGGAAAGGAAGCAAGATTAGTGAGTGGAGAAGGACTAGTGAGTGAGTGGCAGGGGCAGAGCTGGTCTGCAGTGGGTACAGTGCTGGCACAGTATGACTTTAGTGCCCTAGATTTCCCCATGGCGTTACTGGCTTGACATCTGAAGTGGATCACGTTTTTAACAACCACCTCCTCTATGCCACACAACTATTTTCAGTAATAATTGTAAGATTAAAAGAAGAAGAAGAACGTCCAGAAAAGAAACATAGTGGAATTTCTCTTTCCTGGTTATTAATACTCAGCAATAGACCGCAGCAATTGCTTACAACTTAGACCAGCTAAAGTTGTTTTGGGGGGGGGAAGAGGTATGTTATCAATGACATTAAAATTGCTGGCTAAAGTCCTACTAAAAGTAAACCAATCTTGGTCAGATTTCTTATTGTTCTTAAATTCTCTACCGACAAGGTGCCGCCTTATTGCCTGTATCCTGGGCTCGAAGGGCCCTCTGATTGGCCACTGGATTTTCCCCAAACTCTTCTCCCTCTCAATGGCCTGGTGTTTAAAATTCTCCAATTCCTTTCAGGTTGGTGAAAGGCTTTCAGGATGCAAATGTTCTGGAGTAGTACCGCTTGGTCCTCATGGTAATTTTCACTTTAATCTGAGTTTATCAGAGCCGATCCTGGGAGTTTAGTCAGTCATTCATTTATGACATGTTTAATCATCCCACAATATGGGCCAGTGACACGGCTGGGCCGTGTCCTCAGGGAGCGCAAGGCCTTGTGGGCAGACGCGTGAAGCAGCAATTGACATTGAGCGTGATCATGGCTGGGTGTCTGCCTGGCTCTGCACAGAGAAGCCACAGCTCTGCGAGGGGCTGATGGAGGGGGTGCTAACAGAGGAGAAACACTCCCGGGGAAGCGGGGAGCCCAGGCTGCCGAGCAGCATCCTTAGAGCCTGCGTTTGCAGCCAAAGGCACTGTGACTGCCAGCTGGGCCTCACTGCAGAGGTGGGTTCTGCAGGCGCTGAATATCCCGAAAAGACTCATTTCCGCTGCTGTTGGGAGACAATGGAGAGGAAAGTGCCTCATTAGCATGGGGAGGAGGGACAGAGACTTTGTGCAAGGCTCTGGAGGAAAGGCAGGACCACGGCTTCCTTCACGAACACCCCCTACCTGCCCAACACTGCGACGCTCTTCAGACTCCGGCTTCCTGAGGGGGGCTTTGCTCTGATACGTGGCCCGAACCTCCTTCACACGAATTTCCCATTCATTAACACGTTAACTTCCTCTGCATAGACAGCTGGCGAGAGAGCTCCCATGATCCAAGGTAACTGAACTGCCACACTGCCCATCTTGTGTCTGCTTTGCATAACGTGCCTCGTCTGAGGGTGGACTTGGGTAGAGAAACGGCTTCTGGGACACCCTCCCCCAGGAGCTGATTTTCTAAGATGTGGTACGTGAATGGTTGATGTCAGGGAGCCCTACAGGGTGAGGCCCAGAGCTGGAGTGAGGCCAGCTTGCCTCGTTTTATGAATCCTGGAGCTGTTTTCTTTGGGGCAGCTGGGGGAGATGCAGAGGAAGTGGTTTAAATCAGAAAAGCCTAGAGAAGTCCTGAGACCAGTCATTTGAGGTCAGCGCCGGGCTGGACTCTGTGACCAGGAGCGTGGCCAGGAGGGAGTGGAAAGCAAGGGTGGGGACCTCGGCAGCAGCCAGGCTCCCCACAGCTCCAGAGCCAGGAGAAAGAAGCAGAGAAAGACAAACTGTCAGGCCTGCTCCCTCCTCCTCACCACCATGAAGCAAAAGGGAGCTGCCTACTTGATGACGGCCGATCGGGCCAGCAGAGGGCGATGATGTGGGTGATACAGACAGGGGACATTTTCTGGGCCTCGGTTTCCTCCTCTGAAATATGGGTTGCTCTTCTGGTTTCCTAAGGTCTCTCCTCCCGTGCTGAGAATCAGCCTTACAGTTCAGTTCTGCCCCAGGTTGGAGGGGAGAAGGGGCTCATGGGCTAGTTCAAGTCCAGAGCTATCTCATGTCCTTCAGTTCCGACGAGCAGAGAAGCACTGAGGGGACTTGACTGTCATTTTGTTCATGAAGGGCTTATTCTTGCATGGAGATGATTGCATATTAGGGCTTTAAAAACAACAATGCGTTAGCCCTGGCTCTCAAGGAGTTCTAACTGTGAAAACAAGACATATACCTGTGACAAATGGAAAACCACTCAAGACTGCAAAGCAGCTTCTGCGTCCTCATAGGGTAGCGTCAAGGGCCAGCTGAGTGTTCAGAGTCACAGCCTCTCAGAATTCACAGAGGGACTGATGACAGCCTGATGATTCACGGCTCAGGAAGCAGCCACCAGGTAACGTTAACAGAGCTCTTCGGGGGAAAACAGAAGTGGCAGAAGCTGGAAACTAAACAAATGAGGTCAAGGTCACGGAAGCCACGTCTTCTAACAAGGATTCAAAACGTGTTCCTCAGCCACATGCTGGGCCCGCTGTGTCGGGCCCGAGGCAGGGTGAGAGAGGGTAGGGGGCCCATTGGGACTGGCTCTTCTGATGAATGGAATGAAACTGCAAGGGCTGTTAGAACAGTGCCAACCTCCTGACCCTACAGGCCTGCTCACAGGACCAGCCTCCCACCCGCTGCAGTGCTGTCTGCACTGGCTCCTTAAGGGGCCCCAGACTCACTCAGTCCAGCCCACGTCAAAGGACCCTACGGTGGGAAGTACAGCCAGGTTCCACTGGGGCTGAACAAGTCAGGACCTCAAGGTGTTCTCCCATCTCTGCAGGACACTCGGGCAATCTCTTATCTCCTCTTCCTTCTGGGTATCTGATTCTTTCTGCCCTTTTTCCATAGCGACACATTCTCCGTCAAGGTGCATCTGGCTGGGAACCAGCTCTCTTGGTCTCTCAGCTACACTGCCTGGGATGACCGTCTCTGGGTTACGATTCTAATCCTCAAGGCAAAGCATCTCTTAGCTCATCTTGGGTCCCCTATCTAGTTCCGATTCCATCAGCTGTGGTCAGAGGACACCCTGTCCCGTCACCAGGGCCTGTGGGGAACAGCCAGTTTCCAGAGAAGGGAGTGTGGACAGAGCCTTTTCTCCAAGAAGCACGATCAGAGCTGGTCTCATCTTCTTAATTACCCACAGGCAGAACAGTCTCCTCTCTGGCTAAGCGCTCATAGCTGAATTTCTGAGGCCAAAAATCCCATCTGAGAGTCTTTTCTGAAGCCCCAGGGCCTAGGACCAGGCCTGAAACTCAAAATATGGAACATTTTCAATATTCTATAAACTTTGTAAACGGCGGCAGTGAATGAATGGTCACTCAGGGTCACATGGCTAATGAAGACGGCAAGAAGTCAGCACAGAGGGTGATGCGTGTTTGCACTTTTTTCCTAGTGCCATGTCCCCCACCCAGCCCTGGAGAAGATCAAGATCCTCTGGCTTTAGAGCCGAGTGGCATTTGCTGTGATATTTATTTTCTTCACACACGTCTCCTATTAATTAACACAATTCTTCCTCAGCACAGAAGTTGGCAGGGACCTGCAGGGTCAGAGCACTTTGAACGACACCAAAGTGCATCTTGTGCCTCGTTGGCATGATGGTCTGCATGTGAGGGCCGGCCATCCAGCCTGGATGCCAAAGAAGAGACACTTGGCTTCTGCTTTGACGGGAATCTCTCTACCTTGCTGTTCTTTCCCCAACACTAAGTTTACTCTTGGCCCTTCCCAAAGTTCAGGACCAGTTTGCACTCATGAATAAGCTTGTCGTGCAGGGAAGGAGTCATCTTTCGGAGCAGGGTCCTGTCACATTCAGCCCCTGCTTTGGGCGGGTTGGGGCAAGTGTTAACCACTGACCATGTAAGAGCAACTCCATTTTCTGTTGATTTCTGTTTCTAGTACACGCTCTCCCCCCCGCCCCCCCCCAGAATTTACTGAGTCTCCATTTACAGAAGGCCGTCTGGTCCTCGTCATGGAGTAGACACTGGGGCCCGACCTCGGACTAGCCTGAGAACCTTGAGTCCTCCTCATCCTTTTGGGGAGCTGTGCTCCCCAACTTCACAGGTCTGTTTTGCTCTGGGTGAAAACTCACTGTCTTAGGCATACTGCCGTAGTTCACATGATTAAAGTTTGGATTACTTGTAGGGGGAGGGTGGTGACTGGGTAGATTGCAAACTCTTCCAAAAAATCAAAGAAGTCCAAACTTAAAGACATTGTCCTCATTCCTATTCCTTTCAAAATAAGGCGTGTTGAGAAGGGTTTGTATACAGGACGCTCAGTTCACCCTTCTGGAGAATGTCCTGACTTGGAGCATCTGAGCGAGGTGAGGTCACAATCAGGTGCAGAGACTCGCAGGGGCTGCGAGGGGAGGCGTCTGGTGGCTTCTGAGTGTATTTGGCTCCGACTGCAAGTGCATTTTAAAAATCTCCTTTTAAAAACCACACCTTTTCATACTTATAATCAATCACAAAATACAAGATAGTGCTTTTTTGGATGTGTCGTGGATGTTTTAAAATTGTCAGAGTTCTCATAATTGTCGGCTGTAAAAATCTGCATGGACATGTGTTTTTTATTAAGACATAACCTCACACATCATCCATTCATAACACATTACTGACTCTGCTCCCTCTATTAGCAGCTGGGAAAAGAAATGGAAAGTTGAATTGGAAACAAATTTATATGCTCATTTAGCTTGGTTAATTACCTGCTGAAATAATGTCCCCAGTTCTTAATGGGTGCTCCCCTTGATAGATAAGGCAGCTGCCCGAGAGGAGGTGAAGGCGCAAAAAGGCACCTGGCTTATGATAATGTTTGTCAAAAACACGACAGGATAAATAAACCAGGTTGGAATGTTCTATCTGCCAACACACTAGATGCCGCCAAGTCTGGAGAGAGCTGACTGACAGC
This sequence comes from Phocoena phocoena, assembly GCF_963924675.1. NCBI lineage: Eukaryota > Metazoa > Chordata > Mammalia > Artiodactyla > Phocoenidae > Phocoena > Phocoena phocoena. The sequence goes on from NC_089220.1 coordinate 167,018,431, forward strand.
CTGTTAAAACTGAGACTGCTTACATAATAATAGGACATTTTGTATTCTTCATAACGCTAATGTAGGCAAAGTTACCAGTAATACATTCCCTTAGAATGCCCTGGACATGAGGGCGGACTGTGAATACCAGGGAAGCTGAGAGCCTTGCAATGGATGGAATCTGAAGCTCTCTGAGGGACTGGGCAGGATGCTTACATGTGATTTTTCAAAATTTTAAATTAGCCATGTTGTGCTTTCAGTTCTATTAATTGACACTACCACTGTCAAATTTCTGAGGCCACCTTTAGTTTGCACTGGTCTTTTTTTTTTTCTTTTTAAAAATATTTATTCCTTTGGCTGCATTGGGTCCTAGTTGCAGCACTCGGGATCTTTAGTTGCGGCATGCGGGATCTAGTTCCCTGACCAGGGATCGAACCCGGGCCTCCGGCATTGGGAGCACAGAGTCTTAACCACTGGACCACCAGGGAAGTACCCCCCACCCCTTTTTTTCTAATGCAGATCTCATCTAAATGGTATAGTATACCTTTCTGGTTTTTAAAAGTCTGCCCAACGTTGATTCAGAGTGTCTCCATTTTCTTTTCCTCAAGCACTCCAAAGTTCCTAAAGTTCATTTTACTAAGTTTAAATCACTTACATTCCCAAGATTGCTGGGAAGTATGTTGAAGGTAGACGGTGTCCTTCCTCATTTTGGAGAGGGGATGGATCTTGGGGTACAGAGAACTTGTTACTTCCACCCAGTTGGTATTGGAGCAACAGGTAGAATCTGCTTCTCTGATTTATAGTCAACGCACTTTTCATATTCCCCTCACTAGGTCAATACTCGGTGACGCCTAATTAGACCAGATGAACTCGGGGCACAGAGATGGAGTCATCGGTTGGAGCCAGAGGAGGGATGCAGACGTCTGTTTCAGATGAGGTCAGGGAAGGGCTGCGCTCAGCTCCACCACGCCTCGCAGTGCTGTCCGCTACCTTTTCTTCCAGTTCTTTCTTTTCCTCAGTCACCAGACAACAGTATTCACTAAGCTCCTGATGAGAGTTCGATCTTACCCGGCCAGTTGCTGCTCTTCGAATACAATAGAATGTTAGAGTTGACAGCTACCTTAAAGAAGAGGCAGCTCTAAACTTTTCAACTTATGGAAATGTTACAAGGAATTGGACCCAGAGGGTTTAAGCAACCTGCCTGGAGGGGCTGCAGTTCTCATATCTAGTTAGTAGCAGTGCCTAGGCTGCTACACGTGTTGATTTTTCACCTCTTTTTGTTTCCTAGTGGTAGTTACTATTACTGCTAGCTTTGGTTGAGCACGTACTATATGACAAGCACTACACATGCTTTTAGTCCCCACCACGATCCTCAAAGTGGGCCACCTTATCCTCAGGACAGTGTAGTCCAAAAAGGAATTCAAAACTACTTGTCCACATCAGGATTTTTATAAATTATTGTAAAAGAGAGCAGACAAATAATAATAATAATTTATATGCCTAACACAAAACAGCAATAACAATAGTAATAGCTAACACACAGCACTTATAATGTGTCAGGTTCTATTCTAAGGACTTTATACATGTTAACTCCTTTAGTCCTCTGGGTAACCCTATTAGGTAGATACTATTATCCCTGATTTACAGATTAGAAAACAAAAGCACAGAGAGGTGAAGTAATTTTCCCAAGGTCACAGAGCTGGTAACTGATAAAAATAGGGTTTCATTCTGGGCTGTCTGGCACCAGAGCTCATACTCCCTCAAGTGATCTTTATATGTTAATTACTATTAACTGTAAATAATAAGTAACATCTCTGACTCAATCTTAGCTGGAAATGAAGGGCCGGTGCGTCAATCCGCAGGGAAGCCTGCAGGGTCAGCCCTAGAGTCTGAGCCGGCTCTGCAGCTTGACCTCCAGTCCCCTTACCAGCATGCCGACCAGGAGAAGGGAAGGAAGCCTCTTTCCGTCTTCAGAGAGGTTCCAGTTTGTTTCCGGACAAACAGGCAAGAAATTGAAAGCTCAGTGTCCACAGAGGTTGTACCTATTAGCCTGCCCCAGAAACTACTTAGGGAGAAGGTTTGATAAGGGATAATAAGTTTCCTTGAAAATTCAGTGTGGTCTCTGCCTGGCAAGCATCTCATCCTTCCCACATACTGTCTGGCAGAGGTGAGGCACGTGGCCTCTGGTACAGCCAGTATGGCACACCCATTCATACCGGGGAGGGGAGAAAGCACATTTCTAAATAGTCTTCCCATCACCTTTCAGGATCCTGCCTGCCTTCCGGGTGGTGAGGGCTCTCTGCAGCCATGGCACAAACCTTTACCACTAGGGGGCGCCTAGACAACTCGGCGCGCTCCCTGGAAAGGGACCCTTACGGGACGTGAGCAGGGTTCTCTGACAGAATGGATTCCTGGTTACGAGCTGTAGGTTATGGTTACAGCTATGCTAAGCATAAACATGGGGAAATGCTTCTATAGGGTTAAATGAGGGCAGCTTGAGTCATTCCAAGAGACTCAGCAGGTCTGGTAGCCAACTCATGCGCTCGCCCTGCCGCCAACCTAGCAGGCCCTCCCAACCCGCAGCGCCAGACTCCCGCTTACACGCGCAGCTCTCTAAGCACGGGGCGGGGTGGGTGAGGTTGGGAGTCCTGATACAGCACCCCCTCCCCCCTCCCCCCCCTCCAGTGTTGACTGGATTACTGGTGGAAGCAGCCATGTTGGAGGCAGGCGTCACCCTTGGGATCACTCACTGCAGGTGGCTTTACAGATGTTTGGTGACTAATTAGTTGGCTAACTTTTCTTTATTTCTCTCACATATTTGTCCGTGTCCTTTCCTGTTCCAGCACAAACGCTGACAATAAACCCAAGGAACCAGCCCTGGGAGGAAACCAGCAGGAATGCCGAGCAGGGCTGGAACTAGGGTGAGGCAAGTGAGGCATTCCGGCAGCCCTTTCATTGCCTGAGCCTGAGAGCGATGCCGCTTTTTGCATTGTGCCCCAGGCAACTCTCTAGCCTCCCCCCTAGTCCCAGTGCAGAATTGCCATCGTGACAGGTACCCAGCAGCATTGAAAAACAGCGGGCTATTTGTTTTCGTTTCTTTCTTTCTTTTTTCTTTAAATTGTATTTATTTTTGGCTGCGTTGGGTTTTGGCTTCGTTGCTGCGTGCGGGGGTTACTCTTCGTTGCGGTGCGCGGGCTTCTCACTGCCGCGGCTTCTCTTGCAGCGGAGCACAGGCTCTAGGGAACGGGCTTCAGTATTTGCGGCGCACGGGCTTAGTTGCTCCGCGGCATGTGGGATCTTCCCCGACCAGGGATTGAACCCGTGTCCCCTGCATTGACAGGCGGATTCTTTTTTTTTTTTTTTTTTTTTTTGCGGTGGATGCGCAGGCTCAGCGGCCATGGGTCACGGGCCCAGCCGCTCCGCGACATGTGGGATCCTCCCAGACCGGGGCACAAACCCGTGTCCCCTGCATCGGCAGGCGGACTCTCAACCACTGCGCCACCAGGGAAGCCTGCTACTCTTTTAACCCCGCTTCTCTTCACCTCCAGCCTCCTAAACCTATAGCTCTTCTTGCTCTTTCCTATTTGGGTGTTGGTTGATAAGGATTAGTGAGAACTTCCTAGTCAGGGGCCTCTACAGTAAAAGTTGCTAACATTTATTCAGTGCTAACTATGTGCCAGAAATGCTTCTAAATGCTTTCCAAGTGTTGGGTCACTTAATTCTCTCAACAATATTGTGATGAAGGTATCCATTTTACAGATAAGGTAACTGAGGCACTGAGAGGGGAAGACGCTTACTCAAGGACACAGTTAGCAGATAGTGGAGCCATAGTTTGAATCCAGGCTTTACTCCAGAGCCTGCACTCAGACATTACGACTTGCTCAAGATACTGAAAACCTTCAGCGAGGCTAAACAGTGGATTATGAGTTTCCAGGGGACTAAGATGGGTTGTGATTTGATGTTTTTAACACAGAATCCCTAAAATCACAAGTGATGTCTATTTGGCAGACTGGCCAGGCCTTAGAGCTTACGGCCTTTGGCTTACATTTGAACAGACTGCTGTTTTTCTGAACAAACGGTTTGGCATTTTTAAGGTTGGTTTATTACATCTCTAAAGACTGGATTCACTTATATCTTTCTTATTCCTGTTCTGATCTGGTTCCCAATAGATGGCTGTGAACTTGAGAAGGGAGGAGTGTCTTCTTATTCATCTTTGTGTTTCCACAGTCTCCAGCCCTTAGGCTTAGTAGGTGCTCACTAAATGTTGGTCCATTGGAATTAAACCCCTTTAGTCTGTATCAGCCACCTTGAATTATGGGCCATGGTAAAGGTGCCCCTCTGGGACCACCAGGTAACCCTGTTCTGCTTGGCATTGACCTTTTTTTCTTTTTCCCTGCACACAAAAGCATTTTTTTCTTTATTCTGATTTAATGTGTGTGTGGGGGTTGGTTCTCTCTGATAACTACAACAGAGAACATATCATGCATTTTTGATTACTCTACATCTTTTGAATGTATGAGTAGAAAGGACTAGAAAATTTACCCTTCATTGCTAATTGCTTGCCTTCAATTTAAAGAGTAAACTAAATCCTGTTATTCTAGCTCAATCTATTTTATCTATTCTTTCAGATGCTTTCCTCTGTCATATCTTTCCTTTTTCTCCCTGTATCATTTTTCTTTTTTTTTTAAGTTCTCAGCACAACCTCCAGGCTTGACCAACATTCCTGTGTGCTCTCAGACTCCACCGAAGAAGAGGCAGATTGCTCTTCAATGATTTTATTATTATTATTATTTTAAAATTATTTATTTATTTATTTACCTATTTTTTGGCCATGCCGTGCGGCTTGTGGGACCTTAGTTCCCCGACCAGGGATTGAACCCGGTCCCTCAGCAGTGAAATTGCAGAGTCCTAACCACTGGACTGCCAGGGAATTCCATCTCTCTGTACCTTTTAATGAGCACTGCAGATCATTCATTTTGTACAACTTCTGATCCCCACCTTTTTGACAAACTTAATACCCATGCAAATATGAGTTTAAAGATTGAGGCACATTGACCGAACTCCCTAATCCCAGGCATCCCCAGGAGGCTGCTGTCTCTCTTGAACAACCTTATCTCTGAGAGACCCTAGGTTCCTGGAATAGGGCAGATTCTGCTTCAGAAAGGAAATGTAGTCATACTCAGAACATCCCCTAGGCCAACCCAGAGCAGCCAGGGATCTTCATTCCAAGGTTGGCTCTGAGCAGATCTGCTCTTCTCCAGACCCGCGCATGAAGCGGACTGACCTGCCGCCTGTGGGCATTCCAGCCCGTGCCTGCTGTGGACAGCCTCACTGTCTTCAGACCTCTCTGCTGGTATGTTTCCAACACTTTCACAAGAAAATTCCTAAGTCACTTCCTCCATGTGGCCTTCCTCCGATCAACCCCAAAGATCTGTGAGACCTCCTTTATTCTGTATCCCATCATCATCTAAATCCCAAAATTTAATTGAGGATTTTCCAGACTTCTTCTTTAGAATCTTTTCTGAAACAAATGGATTTGTGAGGATCTGGAAGTCATATATAAGCTTTCCTACAGTTATAGACTTTAAATGAAGTTTGGCTTCTATATTATATTGACACCTGTGAATCTGTTGCTTAATATCAATAAAAGCTCCCCAGGCTCTCTGAGTGTGATGCTTTTCTTTCCAAAGGCACAGACCTAGGCTTCCTGGTGTCATCCTTCTGTATATAGCTGTGCTCAGGTCAGCGGTGATGGTCAGCAGCCTGCCCGGGGTGAGAGTCTCCCTAAAAGGGACCCCAGAAATTGATCTACCTTTCAAGAGGCTCCATCAGCATCCAGAAACACTGTACCCTATCTCGAAAGGCATCGGTCCTGCTGCTCTGCAAATCAATGTTCTCCAGGCCTCATTTTGGCAGCGTGGGCCCTGGAAGTCTTTCTGTGCTGTACTTCTGTAGCCTTCCTTGTTGTGCACCCGCACTGCAACCTCTGCAACTTCCCCTTACTTGGCGCTGGGATTTCAGGACCTAGGAATTTTCCACGATGTCCTTCCACATGCTTTTCATCGGCAGGCCTGGGCTGGCATGTCACACAAGGCTAGCTCCTTCGGCCAACCCCCTCTGCTTAGTCAGTGGCAGCTCCGCAAATGCTGGAGGGATGACTCAATGCACGGGAGTGTGTCCTAAATACTGCATTTGAAAGTGATAGTTTTCCTGAGCTTCTCATGACAATGACTAACCTCTTTGAATGTTTCTTTATGCCTGTGAATAGCTTATCGAAACGGATTAAGCATCCTTTCATGCATGTTCTTAGTAATACTGGCAATATAGTTCTTTTTGTTTGTTATGGAAATAACCCAAATTGGGAAAGGTAGCTTTAAAACTCCCCCGCTAACCAAAGCATGATCAATTGGGGAAAAACTTTTGAATTCTTTTCTTTTTCTTGTGAGAGGCATGGGAAATAATAGGAAAGGGAAAGTGGGGAGCACCACTCATCAAAAAAATATTTTAAGAAATGTGCTGGCTTCTATTTCAGGAAGGTTTACATCAACACTGTTAACAGACAAATGAAGGAAAAGGAAATGTGGATCATTGGTATTGGTACTTCTCAGAAAGGCTGATTGATAATATTTTCTTGTATTTGAGATAATCAAGGACAGAAAGCAATGTCACAGGATGTGAATTACTCCTCATGACGGTGAGGAAGGTGCCTATTTTCTGTCTGTTGTACAGTATGTCTGGGAAGTCCCTCCCACACTGAGTCCTTGGTCTTTCTTCCTCTGACCCTTTCACATGACTTTGACTCCTTATTGGCGGGGCCTTTTCCTAAGATTCTTTTGCTGATAATCCAGTCATGCTGTTCTCACACAAAGGCGAGTACTAGAAATAGGCATGTCAGGCTATGACACAGCCTTCCTCCTCCTTTGAAGGGGTAATGACCTTATTCAAGATGCTTTTATTAGGTCTTCTCTGCAAGTTACTGGAGAAAAGTCATTGCATTTCATTCACACAACCATGCTGCCACTTCCAGTCTGGGTGGTTCTTCCAAGTCTCGGTCAACCCCCGTTTTACATGGCTGAGGCGAGGTAAGAAGTTGGACAATGAATTGTAATAACCTGGCTGATTTCTTACTTTGATTTAAAAAAAAACAAAACTAATCATTATTATTTTTTTCTGCCTGTAAAAGTAGTCATTCCGACTGTAGAAAATACAGGGAAAACATAAAGAATAAAATTAAAATCCCACAAAATATCATCGTTATTAAATTTTGGTATTTTTCCTTCTGTATCTTATTTTCTGAAGACACAAATATAAATACTTGGTAAAGTTTCAGCATATGCATATATGTGATTTCTATTATAAGATTGGAACCATGTTCTGCATATAATTTTGTATCCTGCTTCTTTTCACTTAGCATTATAAGGTGGCATAGCCTGCTGTCTTTAAATATGCCTCAACAATGTAATTTTTTTTTTTTTTTTTTTTGCGGTACGCGGGCCTCTCACTGTTGCGGCCTCTCCTATTGCGGAGCACAGGCTCCCGACGTGCAAGCTCAGCGGCCATGGCTCACGGGCCCAGCCGCTCCGCGGCATTTGGGATCTTCCCGGACCGGGGCACGAACCTGTGTCCCCTGCATCGGCAGGCAGACTCTCAACCACTGCGCCACCAGGGAAGCCCAACAATGTAATTTTTAAAAAAAATTTATTTTATTTATCTACTTTTAGCTGTGTTAGGTGCTCACTGCTGCGTGCGGGCTTTCTCTAGTTGCGGCGAGCGGGGCCTACTCTTCCTTGCAGTGTGTGGGCTTCTCATTGCGGTGGCTTCTCTTGTTGCGAAGCACAGGCTCTAGGCACACGGGCTTCAGTAGTTGCGGCACGCGGGCTCAGTAGTTGTGGCTCACAGGCTTAGTTGCTCCGCGGCATGGGGGATCTATCCGGACCAGGGATTGAACTTGTGTCCCCTGCATTGGCAGGCGGATTCTCAACCACTGCACCACCAGGGAAGCCCAACAATGTAATTTTTAATAGATGTACAATATTCCACCATATATGACTATACCAAGATTTATTTAACTGCTCTCCCACTCCCAACATCATAGTTGTTTTTATGGTTTTTACTATGACAAAGCAATGATAAACAGCCTTTAGGTAAACCTTATTGTGAATCTCATTCCCTAGGGTAGATTTTTAGAAGGATAACCACCGGGCCAGGTGGTAGGATCACTCCTGGATGTGTGAAAAAGTATATATGCATATATGTGTGTGCTGCCCAGTTTCCTTTGAGAAATCCCACCTGCCGTGTGCGAGAGCTCCAGTGCCACTGCCACTTCATTAGCACTGTTCGTGTGTGTGTATGTCTGTGTGCATGTAAACATGCCTCGGCAAATAGATAAAATGATATAGATAAGAAGATATGGTGTCTCATTTTTTCAAATTAACATTTTTAACTTGGCTCTATTGAGATAAAATTGACATATAACTGATGGTGTCCTATTTAAACTTGCATATTTTTTAACTAGTAAGGTTGAGTACTTTTACTTTGATATTTGCATAGATCAAACGATCAGCCATTGACCTGAATTATATTCATTTGCCCAGCAGGTTCATAAGGGTGTTAAAGTAAGATTTGTGTATATATATATATAGATATATATAGATATATATATATATATATTTGTCTTTATGTTCCTCTTTATAGCAGCTGATATAAAACCCGCTTTGCCTGTTCAGGAGTGGGTACTCTGTATGTATGCTGAGTCATAACCACCTGGGCAGCTCAGAGAACAGTAGTTAAAAGCATCAGCTTTGCATCAGGGTTGGCTTTGGGCCAGGTATTTTCTACTTATTCCCAAGATGCCTAACTTCTCTTAGCCTCAATTCCATCAGTGGCTAAGTGGGCATAATAATGCCTACGTCACTGTGTTATGCAGATGAAAGAATTTATGTAAGCCCTTAGCACAGGGCTGATACATAATAAGAACTTGATAAATAGTAGCTGTCACTGTGATCACTGACGAGCATAAAATGTCATCTGCCACCAGCATCTCGTACTAAGGTCACTGCATTGTCGTACTAAGGTCACTGCATTGTATCTGTCACTCTTGGACAGTAAAATGATGGTGAGATAAGTCTAATTTCTTCTTCTCATTATGCAAATTTAGCCAAGTGGCCTGTTAGCTGCTTTGATTCACAACCCACCTCCATCATGTTTCAAGTGATGCTGTTTTTCTGAACCCAGCAGGCAACGAAAATGATCCAATGAGAGGAAATGCAATAAAAAAGATCAATCACCCAGCAAGATACCAGCACACACCTATTAGAATGGCTACAATTTAAAAAGACTGACCATCCCAAGTGTTGGGGCGGACGTGGAAGAAACGGAACTCACATGTACTCCTGACGGTATAATCATTCTGGAAAGCAATTTCGCAATTTCTTAGAAAGTTACCATACACGTACCATATGATCCAGTCATTTCACTTCTAGGTTTTTACCCAAGAAAAAAGGAAATATATGCTCACACAAAGACTTGTACACAAATGTTCAGGCAGCTCTGTGGGTAAGAGCCCCAAACTAGATACAACCCAAATGTCCATCAACAGATGAGTGGATAAACAAATTTCAGTATATCCATACAATGGCATACACTCAGCATTAAAAAGGAACGAAGTATTGGTACCCAAAACAACATGGATGAATGTCAAGATCATTATACTGAACAAAAGAAATCAGACCCAAAAAAGTACATACTGTCTGATTCCATTCATATAAAACTTTAGAAAATGCAACTGAATCTATACTGACAGAAAGTAAATCAGGGGTTGCTTAGGTGTGGGCCGGGTGGGGGGAGGGGGGGCAGGAAAGGATAGGAAGAAGAAATTACAAAAGGGCATGAGGAGACTTGAATATATTCACTCGACTGCACTGATGGTTTCAAGGGGGTGTACACACGTCAGAACTTATCAAATGATACACTTTAAATGTGCTCCACTTGTTGTATGTCAATTATACCTCAATACAGCTGTCTCAGAAAAGGCCAGTCAATTATATACTGGTGTGTTTTATTCACTCTTCACTCATTAGTCTCTGGATATGACTAGTAGTTATGATCATAAACAGGGATGCAGACCCTCAGGTCTCTGACTCCAAAGGCTGTGCTTTAATTGGGTCACATACTTCTTGTTACCAACAGCGTTTGGGATTCTTGAACTCATGCCTCTGGCTCCTAAAACAGTTCTATTTCTATTCATTTTTCAGTTCTTTCATAGTTCAGATGAAATTTTAATCATATAAATCACATACACGTGCATACCTTGAATTTTAATATTTGAACCTACTGTTCTATACTACAACTACTCCCAGCTCCCAAGAAGCAAAACCCAGCTATCTGAATATTAGATTATAATTAGTTGAGGGAGGTAACCGAGGAAACTCAAGAACTGAGACAAAAACAAGGAAATTCAGTTCAAATGCTTCCCGATGACTGAGCACTGCCGAGAGGGACAGCAACTGTCCTCTCGTTTTCTTCAGCTGCTCCTTTCGGTCCTCTGCTTCATCGGTACTGTCCTTTCACGGAAAAGAGCCCGTACCCAGTTCGTCCTTACAGATACTACGGGAAAGGGCTGGGCTCCCAGGGATGCCTCTGACCTAAGACGCACACTCTCCCTACAGCCAGAGTGGGAGCCCAGAGCTGGACTGGCAGCAGTGGGCTCCTCTGCAGCCTGTCGGCTTTGCTGCTCTCCCTCCTTCATGGTTTGGTGGGCAAGGAATCAGGTTGCCATGGCAACTTCCAGCATCCATTTCAGGCTAGAGGGAACATTCCCTAAGGCTCCTCTCCATCTGTGTGTCCTTGGCGATTTCCCTGCCTTGGTGAAGTAGGTGGGGAACCACTTCCTCCAGGGATCTCCCCCAGCTCACCGATGGTATAAATGGCCAGGGGAACTGCATTGCCATGGCAGCAACTCCTCCACTTCTTCCATTCGAAGAAAGTCTGGCTCAAGGGATGTGCCTGGTGCTCCCAATGGCAAAGTCAGCAAGGAAGGAACTGCATTATCTTAATGGTTTCCACACGCTCTTTCCAAGAGAGGGATTGGCTTTGTGGGGTGGATACTGGGGGATGGGCAGGGAGTTTGGCTGAAGAGGCCTGTTCCCAGGGACCTCACTGCCATGACAACATCCCCAGCGGCAGAGACTGGGCAGGTCTCTCACCAGCTAAGCCCTGATGTCACCTTTCAAATCTGTTCTTGTTCTTCTCTGCTCCCTTTTTTCTTTTTCACAACCCCCAGGGATTCTGCTGGCTTCTCCTCTCCGGATTCTTGAGATCACTGTGATTATGCCTTTCTCCTGCCCAAGACTAGTTTCAGGGCAGGCTGCAGTCTTTGCATACATTCACCTTCCCTGCTGTACACCAGAATTCCACAAAAAATCTCCTTTGAAAAAGGCAGGTTTTGTATGCAAGAACATGGGGATAGAGGGAATCACAAGAATAATAACCATGGGAAAACGGAACTAATTCTGTTCGTTGTAACTGTGTTCATCCTGTGGGAAGGCAACCTTCCCTTCAGCCCTCAGACTGTCTTCCTACTCCTGGACTTGGAGCCCTTGGTGGGAACAAAACTGGCTTTGGTGTTCAAACATCTGTGTTTGAATCTTGTTTCAAGCGATTCCTACCAGCTGAGAAGTCACAGGTGTGTCACATACCCTTTCTGGGGGTCCATTTTCTTATCTGCTGAAGGAGAAAGCAAAATGTCTTCTTTGGAGAATTGTGGTGAGAACCAAGAGAGGCAACCGATACACAGAAGTTCTTTGTTCATACTCAGCCACTTTACAAATCTTCATAATTTTGGGAATTTTGGTTCTTATGGAGCATTCTTAATTGATTGGCTCAATCAATTATTCATTCAATGAATGGATGAGGGAGTGCATTCTAATACCTCCTTTAAGGCAGGTTATATAACCTCCAGGAGGGTCACTGTCCTCATCTGTACAATGGGATAACCACAGTCTCAAAGCATGATTTTGAAGGTTAAATTAAGTGCTGACTAATAAACGCATACAGCAGTGCCGAGCAGAGTACCTGCTCAATTCATAATTACTCTTATCGTTTGCCAACTACATACTCTTCCCAGTTTCTCCTTGGAAGTCTTGAGTCATGCTGACGTGACTCGGGTCTGCTTGTGATGCTCTCTACCACTTGGAAAGGCCTAGAATTAGCAAAGAAGGGTTGGGGTCAGGAAGCCCCCACTGCAGATAGTGACTCTGCCCAGGACCGGGGGTTATTTGAAATAACCAGAGAAGCTACAATACTTCTCAACTCCCTTTATATTCCATGGAGGGTTAGCAAATTTGGTCCTGAATGTGCAGCAGGCACAGACTGCTTTGGGGGAACTTCCCTTTGGTTGCCTCTTCTTCCCTTCCTTGAGGCTTTCTGTCCATGTGGACCAAGGGTCAACCCCTTCTGCTGACACCCCCAGGACTCTCACCCAGGCCTGCCCTTCCTCACGTGGAGCCTCCAGCTCTCAAACCTTCCCTGGGACCTCCCGCCCTCCAAGCTTCCCTGACCCACTGTCAGCTCTTCCTCTCAAGTACAACTCAGTGTTCAGCGGTCTAATCAATAATGTATAGATAAGACGTTAAAAAGTAATGAACAGTTAAAACACTGCCCCTCCCAGAAGGTATTTTTGTAGTTCGACTGGGCTTTCAGAGGCTTCACTCCAAACCCCTTAGTAAAAACTTTAATATCTACATCAGCCTGTGGTTACTGGGCCCTCCCCTTCCTGAACTTCCACTAAATTTAGAGTATTTTAGATTTCATTGTGCTTTAATTATCTCATGTGCTAGTGTGTTCTCCCAATGAGATTATAATTTCTCGAGGGCAAGACATTTTTTTTTAATACTTCTTGATACACTCTCCTCTGACCAGTACTGTGGAGCATAAAGTAGACTCTCAGTAAAAAATGTGCAATTGAGGGCTTCCCTGGTGGCGCAGTGGTTGAGAATCTGCCTGCCAATGCAGGGGACACGGGTTCGAGCCCTGGTTTGGGAAGATCCCACATGCCGCGGAGCAACTAGGCCCGTGAGCCACAACTACTGAGCCTGCACTCTAGAGCCCGCGAGCCACAACTACTGAGCCTGTGCGTCTGGAGCCTGTGCTCTGCAACAAGAGAGGCCGCGATAGTGAGAGGCCCGCGCACTGTGATGAAGAGTGGCCCCCACTTGCCGCAACTAGAGAGAGCCCTCACACAGAAACGAAGACCCAACACAGCCAAAAAAAAAAAAAAAAAAAAAAAAGTGCAGTTGATTTATAATGGTGAGAATTTCCTCAGCCAAAAAAATGTCTTCTCATACACTGGAGTTACATTTGGAAAACTGAATTCTCTTAAACTCCTGATTGATTCTAAAAACAACTATTTTGGGGGTTCTGTCTCTACATCCTTTTCCCTGAACAACTGCACTGGGATAATTCTATTTAAGTGAGGACATCATTTCAAGTGGAGTGGTTTTACCAGCGTTCTTCTGATGGCTTTGTACAAATTTATATCCAAAGAGGCAGTTGTGGACCTGCAAATATACTTTATTCAAACTGCCTTAATTATTTCTGATTAACTTGGATATGTTAGTTCCGGAAGTCCAGGTTTAAAATAGGTCCTATTAAAGGAAGTGATGCATAATGGAATTGCATCTTCGTTATTGATTAGATATTTTTAAGATGTTTCTTTTGCTCAAAGCCAAAGGACAGAAATATAAGAAAAGCATATTCTAAAACAGTTAAATCAGAGAAAAATAGTGGGTAAAGGAAAAATGAATGTTAAAATTAACTACATTGTTTCAGTTTGTAAAGAAAGCTTTTTTTTCACTCTCAGCAAAAGGCAGGCGAGAGTTCCTCACACATAGGGCCCTGCCAGAAAAAGGCTGTGGGCCTTTGGCTCCCCTAGGTATAAATTAAGGAAATGTTAATAATATCACACAAGGGGACTGTCACAAGGATATATAAGGGTAGAGCTATTCTCAAAGGTAACATTCAACATACCAAATTCTTTTTTTCTGAGGGATAAATTAAAACACCCATTAAAAAGCAGTGCTCACAAGGTCAAAGTAACATCCCCTGTACAGCTAAGGAGCCTGGTTTCCTCTGAGGGCTGTTTGCATAATTAAGTTAGCCTCAGTCCCACCATCCATGAAAGCCAGGTGAGGGGGACTCCAGCATTAGTTTTCCCTTCAGAAAATCACTAGAGGGAAAGTTGGGTGCCTTGGGCCATCATACAGGGACAGAGACTAGGAAGGGAAGAGACATGGCCCCTCCTTGCCATGGTCCCCATATTCAGAGGACACGGGTGCAGGACATGCAGTGGGTGCTGTTGTCTGTCACTCAGACCCCCAAACCCCCCTTCAAGACAGAGGCGTTCTGTCCCTGGTTTCCAGGGGTGTTGGCTATTTGAAAGTTCACAACTGAGTCCTTGCCAGGCAACTGCCAACAGCTTAGGAGAACGGCCTTGCCCCAGGTCTGGTGCTCTCTCTGCGGGGAGCTACATCCTGTGCCTTGTTGATAAGACCCAGCCCCCTCCTCAGTGTGGGCCCTGAAGGTCCAGCCAGCTCTACTGTTCCCTGTGCGATGACTGCGAGGCCTGCAATGAGACCGCGCTGCAGGTCAACCTCTCCGCCTCCCAACCCTCCTTCTTTCCCTCCCTCAGGAGTGTTGATCCTGAGAGCACTCCCCACAAAGTCCCTCACACAGATCTCTTTCCTGGGGCGCCAGAACTAAGATAGAACAGCTTTTCAATCTTGAACTAGGATGGAGACTCTTCTACCAGGAAGTTTACCATAAAAACTTGGGCTCTTAAAATGTGATAGGGCAACGTTAGCTAATTTTACAAGAGGAAATGAGACCCAGAGAGACAAAAGGACTGAGGTCCCACACAGACACTGCACTATGGCCAGGTCCTGACCCCAGCTGTGAAGACTCCCAAACTGGGGTTCTCTCTTTTTTTTTTTTTTTTGCGGTACGCGGGTTTCTCACTGTTGTGGCCTCTCCGGTTGCGGAGCACAGGCTCCGGACGCGCAGGCTCAGTGGCCATGGCTCACGGGCCCAGCCGCTCCACGGCATGTGGGATCTTCCCAGACCGGGGCACGAACGCGTGTCCCCTGCATCGGCAGGCGGACTCCCAACCACTGCGTCACCAGGGAAGCCCCCAAACTGGGGGTGCTTATCCACATCGTGTGGCCACTATGATATCTCCTCCATGCAGGTGGCAACTGACATGCTCCCTTCAGAGAAGAGAGCCACGCGAGATACTGAACCACGAAGGGCCCTGCCCCACGCCTGGAAAGTGTTTATTTTTATTTATTTATTTTTTAAAAATTTATTTATTTATATATTTTTAAATTTTGGCTGCATTGGGTCTTCGTTGATGTGTACAGGCTTCCTCTAGCTGTGGCCAGCAGGAGCTACTCTTTTTTTTTTTTAATTAATTTATTTATTTTTGGTTGTGTTGGGTCTTCGTTTCTGTGCGAGGGCTTTCTCTAGTTGTGGCGAGAGGGGGCCCCTCTTCATCACGGTGCGTGGGCCTCTCACTATCGCGGCCTCTCTTGTTGTGGAGCACAAGCTCCAGATGCGCAGGCTCAGTAGTTGTGGCCCACGGGCCTAGTTGCTCCGCGGCAGGTGGGATCTTCCGAGACCAGGGCTCAAACCTGTGTCCCCTGCATTGGCAGGCAGATTCTCAACCACTGTGCCACCAGGGAAGCCCTCGGATGGTGTTTAGATTTGTGTTGAGAAGGGGCTAGAAGGAGGTGTCTTGTTTCCATGGCTGCTGATCTTCCTCCAATTTTTTTTTTGAGGTTGAGGGGGCTATATTATGAAGTAGGTAATAAATGTCGCTGTGATGAATGAGGAGCTAAAGAACCCTCCAGGCTTCTACAGCTCAGCTGGTCCCATAATAACAATCTTGGCAAGGAGGGCTTGCTGCCAGAGTAACAGCAGTAAAATCACCCTGAGCTCAGGCAATCTGCAGAGTTAGTACGTGTACAAAACATCCCAATGATTACACTCTTATTATTTAGTGGCTCATTCTTACAGAATGCTTTACAGGGACTGATTCATTTCCCCAGATATCACTTACCATCTTATTGCCTTCTTTTAGTGAATGAGTCTGAATCTTTCCAGTTTCGAAGGGTCTACCTGCGGTGTACGTTGTTGCTTTCCTTTCTGCCAAAATGCCTGCGCTCCCCGCCCCCTTCCTAACACATTGTTTGTGGGTGGGATTGACTCCTGACTACCTCAACCCTCAACCAAAGTGGGGAGGTCCTGAACCAATCAACATATTCTCATCCCTGTTCCCATGGTGACTGGCCTAGAGATTACCTTCTTATTTCTAAACCTATGTCACTCAGCCCCTGACACACCCCTAATCTTAATGATTAGTTCCAAGGGGTATGAGAACTAAGTTGGGTCAAATAGAGTGGAAGACTTTTGGTGGTTAGAGAAATAAAAGGTCCCTTTTCCTCCAAAATGGTGCCATGTGGAAACTGGAGGCCTGGGACTGATGTATCCATCGATCCATCCTATTTTAAAGGAGTCTAGCCTAAGCTGAAGCTAACACACAGAGGAGGGCAGAGCGGAGACAACTACCAAGGCTGTGCTGGAGTGATCAAACAGCATCTGAATTTCACTGTGTCTCTGGACTTTTCAATGGCACATGAACTTATGTTCTTGAGTTGGGTTTTTTGCTTCTTGCAACCAAACACATGTCACTGTACATGCTTCCTGTAGAGGCTGCTTCCTCTACATCGGCCTCTCTCCTATGCAATCTTAATCTGGACCTTCCTAGGGAAGAGCAATTTCATATAGGAAATAAAACCCTTGCAAAGAGGAAGTTGAAGGACTAGCTCAAAGAGCATCCATCGATGGATTTTACCCAATAGTTTTGGCTCAACTTAACCTGGTGCTCAAGGCCTCAAGCTGTAGGTCATGTATGTTGACCTGTCCAAATATTGGCCTTTCCTAAGTAGTTTTTAGTATCTGTGAGGGCAGGGGCAATGTATTATATGACTTGAATGTAATCCTACAGTGCTGGATAAAATGTTTTGCACCATATAGGTGCTTAGGAAATGAGAGTTGAACTCAAGTAAATTCGGCTCCTGTCACTGCCATCAGCACATCTTCTAGAAGTTGGGGAGTAAGGACACTCCTCACAACACTGTCATGTTTTGGGGTATAAACTTCCTTGGCCAGACTCCTCCCTATTAAACCAGCAGCAACTAGCACAGGGTCTGGCCCAGAGTAGGCGGTCAAATATTTGTTGAATAAATTCACTTTGAATCTGTAACCACAGAACTTACCTGGTCACTTAACAGTTTTGAATTGCTTATTTGATATACTTTGAATCAGGTCTCTTTAAAGTCTAAATTGTGCTATGTTTGTATTTGACTGACTTCGCTTTCTGTCCACCAGCTGTTACTCTGTCATTTCACTCCAAAGACCAAGATGCAGTACGTTGATGGAGGGGCTGATAGATAGGCATTTCTAGAATGAGGGAGGGATGTGTGTGTGTGGGGTGAAGGTGACGGTGGTAGTGGGGAGCATTGGTGCAGCTATCTACCTGCAAGCAATATTCCATGGCAACGGCCCGTGGCTGATTGTTCTGCTGAAAGAGAAAATGTGTACAAGGGTGCCTGCTGGGCTAGTAGGAGGTGATAGTTCTCTAAGCAGTTGCTAAAATAACTCAGTCATGATTAATACTGAGTTGGGTAAGCTGTTTTATTAGGTGATGATCATCTTCTCCGGTAGAATCTTATCTTGGCAGAGAACTGCCATAGCTTAGCGAGAGGAAGAGTGGTCTCTCATGTTTATCAGGCTGAACAGCAGAATAACAAGGGTTCAGGGAAGGCTCCTTGTTCAAGACTCTTTGCAAAAACAAGAAGAGTATTTTCTGGAGAAAAGCGAACCATGATTGGCTAGTGGGGAGTGTTCTGAGTCCGATGTTGATGTGCCCTGGCCAGCTGGTCTTCAGGAGACCTGGCGTGGAGATGTCTTTGTGTGAATCTTTTCTGTTTTTAAGACATTTTTTTTTTGATGTGGACCATTTTTGAAGTCCTTATTGAATTTGTTACAATATTGCTTCTGTGTTTTTTTTTGTTTTGTTTTTTGTTTTTTGCGGTTCGCGGGCCTCTCACTGTTGTGGCTTCTCCCGTTGTGGAGCAACAGGCTCCGGCCGCACAGGCTCAGCGGCCATGGCTCACAGGCCCAGCAGCTCCGCGGCATGTGGGATCTTCCTGGACCGGGGCCCGAACCCGTGTCCCCTGCATCAGCAGGCGGAGTCTCAACCATTGCGCCACCAGGGAAGCCCATTGCTTCTGTTTTATGTTTTGGTTTTTTTGGCCACCAGGCGTGTGGGATCCTAGCTCCCCAACCAAGGATCGGACCCATTAAGGCGAAGTCTTAACCACTGGATCACCAGGGAAGTCACGTGTATCTTTTCAAAACATGCATAAAGCTGTGGCTGCCCCTTGCTGTGACTACATCCCCAATGAGCTAGAGCTGCTAACCAGGTTGGTGCAGTTTGTCTAATCTGGTTAAGAGTATCTATCTGAGCTCATTAAAATGTAAACAAGATATACCTTGCTGTTTAAACAACATCAGAATTTATCTTCCATCTGACGCCCAGAAAACAATCTACCCTGGATGTACCTTGCTCCCTCCTCTTAATTCTCTTAGCTCTCTTGTTTCATCTGTGCTCTTTCCACTGTTACACTCTTTATCTTGTCTGCTTAATTACAAGCTCTTGTAGGACAATTCTTGCCTGATTTACCATCGCATCCTCCATAACTTGTAGTGCAAGGGCTTTTGGATACAAAAATTAATAGTAATGCTGGCAATAATTAACATTTATCGATCCCATACACTGTGGCCATGTGCCAGTTTCTGTGATTTATCTCTATTAACTTAATTCTTCTAACAACCACTTGAGATATGTATTTACAATTAAAATTCCTGTTATCTGATGAACTGACTAAGACACAGAACTGTTCTGTGTCTTGCCCAGTGTTCACACAGCAAGTATTTGACCAGGCCACTGACCCTAGAACCTGTGATCTTAACCTCTATACTATATAACAGGTGATGAATAAATGTATGTTGAGTGATGAAGACTATTTGACTCCAGATCACAACAAACTTGGAGGATTTCTATTGGTTTTTAGCAATTGTGAGCATTATTTCATCCAGAAGATTTCCAGGAGATCAAGTTAGGTTGAACCTTTATGCTTATTCATTCACTCACTCAAATATTAATATTCAAATATTCATTCATTTATTCAGTAGGTATTTATGGAAGACAAAATATGTGCCAGGCACTGGCTAGCTAGGTATGAGGATATGAGAGTGAACAAAAGAAATATCGTCTGGGTGCTGGTACAGCTTACCTTCAAGTAGGAGTGACGGTGACAAAACAGTTATACCAATAAACATGTGAATTACTACAAATTGAGGAGTTTCTCTGAAGGAAGAAGATACTAGTCCCAGGGAGCACATAACCAGACAGACAGACCAGGGCCAGGTGTCAGGCAAGGTTTCTAGGAAGAACGCATCTTTTACCTGTCTTCTGAAGAATGATTAGAGGGGGAGGACGGGAAGGAGGACAGGATGGGTAGGTAAAGCGTTCTAGGTAGCTAGTCAGAGGAAACAGCACATGCCAAATTCTGGGCCAAGAGAGATACTGGCACCTCAGGACCTAAACACTAACCCTGGCCACAGTGAGTGAGCTCACTCTTTAAAAAAATTAACTATAAATTTTTATATATATAAACCTTCTCACCTTCTACTATACATATATGACAAGAGTTGAAATCATATGTAATATTGTTCTATAAAGGGCCTTTTAAATTTAAGTAGAAAGTGAACATTCTTCATGTTTATATATCTTATGATTTTTAATATGCTCCATAATTTATTTAATAAATCCTTTAGGTATATACCCAGAAGTGGAATTGCTAGATCATATGGTAGATCTATCTTTCATTTTTTGAGGAACCTCCATACTGTTTTCCACAGTGGCTGCACCAACTGACATTCCCACCAGCAGTGAACAAGGGCTCCCTTTTCCCCACACCCTCACCAACGCTTGTTATCTCCTGTCTTCTTGATGATCGTCATTCGAACAGGTGAGAGGTGATCTCTCACTTAATTATTGCTACAATGGCAGGCATATTGCAATATAGAAATGGGTCAAATTAACATGTTTACATTTTAAATTTATACAATGTTATATGTCAGATATACTTCAATAAGAGAAATAAATCCTTTAATGTTGCCTATTTTTTCCTATTTTTTCACTATTATAAAAACACTAAATATCTTTGTATAAAACTGTTTTGGCATATTTGTGATTGCTTTCTTTATGTAAACTTTTGTGCACTCTGGATACATATTGCCCAATCTTCCAAAAATGGTTATACCAATTTATAATTCCACAAATGGTATATGATTATCTATTTTGCTCCTTCCTCACAAATCTTGGTGTTTTCTCTTTTTGATTTTAAGTCTTTACTAATACAAACTGAAAAAAATGGCATTTATTTTAATTAAAAACATTTTTTTTTGTTCTCTTGATTACAAATGAGATTGAGTTTTTACTCCATAGAATTATCAGCCATGTGTGAATTAGCATTTGAATGTTTTGAGAATAGTCTTTCCAGACTGAAAAAGCTCAACCTCCCAGGACCTTCTGTACAGATGATGAACCAGGGTTTGGCCAATTTCTATATGATCCTGAAAAAAGATATAATAATCAAACTTTTCTATTAAAAGAGGAATAAGGTCATATTTGGTACTGAGCTTCTACTTGCAGCAATTTTCTTCATCATCTGCCCCCCTTCCCCTGAGAGAGTTCAACCTTGCTAGAGGTCACTGCATCGAGTATGGTACCTCCCAAGTTGGTTTGCAGAGTAAGGCACGCCAGTCAAAGGTCCACATCCAAGCTCAGAAGACAGGAAAGGAAGGAAGTGAAGGAGGTGGGGATGGAGACTAGGAAGGACAGGGGAAGGGAGGAAGGAAAGCAGTGAAGAAAGAAAGAAACAGATTGCTGAAAATACATCCCTGTTTGCCTCCACTGTCTATTTCTCCTGCCCCTTTGATGGAAGGGCTCCCATTCTATGTAATTCCTTCCTAGACACAGTCTCATTGTCTCTTTTAGGGTTCTCCTTCTCAGCCTAGTCTCTGAAATGTCTTTGTTCTCTTGTCTTAACTTTGTAAAGTGTTCCCAAGACAGGGTCTATTCTCTCTTCCCATCTCCCTTTCTGAAACCTTTAAAATACTCTCTTGACTAAAGTCAGCTCTTTACTTTTCCATTTGAGAAAGTTTCTTCCTATCTATTTCTCCTGAGCAGCGCTGTTCAGGAAGCTTGTGCTAGAGCATCCCTCAGTGTCGAGCAGACAAAGGGGAGCTTGTGGGTGTTGGGGGTAGTGCCAGAGAACAGAACCCCTTGTCACCGTATGCATCCTGGCCTGTGCCTGCCTGACTTGGCTTGGCTGGAACACTGCCGGTTTTTTGTAACAGCTTGTGTATCCTCTACTTCTGACGATTTTTTTCTCATGTTCAATTTCCAAATACATGCCCAGGGAGTCCCCAGCAGTAATTTCCCTGAGTCATGCCTTTCTTTAATTTTCACATTTCTCTTAGTTTCCAGGATCATTCATTACTATGTGCCCCCCACGCCCCCCTCCCCCATCTCTTTCTCCCTGTCGGTCAGGGGTGTGAGCAATGGCTCACGTCCTCTCTGGTCCCTCATGCCATCCCTGGCCTCTGATGCGTCACTTGAATGACACTGCTGACACCTACACAGTTCTAAAAGTCCTCTGTTAGTCATTCATTTGGTCAGGGCTCTTAAGGTCCTTTTAAAATTCATAAATTCTCTCTGGAAGGTGGCACATCTAGCTACTTTTTAGCTATTAGTTTTTTTCATCAAGTAGGTTCAGAGAATGGGGCCATGAGGTGATTTTTAATAAAGAGGCTTGTGAGGTATGAAGCAATAGCTTGGAAGAGATGCTTCAGCGAGGCTTAAGTAGCCCTGCAGTGGTTCCAGGAGGAAGCAGGAGGTGCTGACAGAAGTGAAGAGTGACTCCAAGGCCAAATGCCAAAGAAGATGGGTGGGTGGGGACAATCATTCTGTTGCTGTCCTTCATTTCTTCAGACTGATTTATTTTGGCAAGGTGGGTTCTAGGTGACCACACAACCTATTGCCCAAACTGGGACACTTTTGAGGGTGAAATGGGGGGAGGTTGCTCCTAAAAATTATACAGCACGGACAGTTGTAAAGAAGATTGTCCTGGGCAAATGAGGACACACAATCCCCCTAATTACAGGAGCTACGGGAAAGGAATCTCTCTGTAAGCTCTAATGGGGAACTCTGCATTTTCCCCTAGAAGTCAAATTAACAAACAAACAAACAACTCTGCTTCCTCCTCCCAGGTCCACGCAGAGTCACAAGACAATTATTCATTTGAATTTTTAAAATGCACGGATTCCTATTTATGTATTCTTGCTTCAAAGTAAAAGGTGAAATATGAAAACAGAGGTAGATTGGGGGGTGAGCTGTGAAGGGCCTTGAGTGCTGAGCTGAGGAATGTCAACTTAATCCTGTCTGCAAAACGAAACTGCCAGGGGAAGGGTGCAAAATCCCACCCTGGCGTACAGAATGGATGGATTACAGCAAACACATCGTTAGCGGAGATGCTTTTGGTAGAAGGTGCCAAGGATGTGAGTGACAGCGGAGTGGAGGACACACAGTGAGGACGCTACATTTGAGAGACTGTGGAGCTTGAATCAGTAACACTTGGTGAGTCACTGGATGTGGGGAATGAGGAAGAAGAAATCAAAGGTGACTCAGGTTTCCAGAAAGACTGACTAGATGAAGGGCAAGGCTGTATTAGCCCAGATCAGGGACGCAGGAAGAGGAACAAGATTAGGGACAAGACAGATTTCATTCTTTTAATCTAAGATTTAAAGAATGTGTATTATGTGCCAGGGCTTTGCTGCTACTTTACATGCCACCTCACTTAACCTTCTCAACAGCCTTCGGAAGGAAGTCTTGTCATTATTCCCATTTTACAAAGGAGGAAAAGGAAGTGCAGAGAGGTTGAGAGCCTCGCTGTGGGCAGCCAGCCAATGTGAGTGGAGATGGGGGCTGCCAGAGCTCTCGCCCTTTGACTGTGCCCACCTCTCTGAGATGCACTTGGAGTATGTTGAGGTGGTGGTGATCTGGGGCTGTCTAATTGTTGGTATAAATTTGGCAGGTGAAAATCTATTTCCTTTTATGATTTGTTTTTCTTTTCATTCTATTTAGGTGAGTATTTATGAAGGCTCACCTTTTCTTTCTAGATTATATCCACTATCATGTCACATCCATGGATGACGCCAAAGCATTGATCTCAGTCCTTGACAAACAGTCGTATATCTTCAGCTGTCTGTTAAATTGAGGATCTGTAACTAACTAGCTGCACTAACCTGGAACAGTCATACATCTTTTCAGAGCTTCAGATTTTCCTTGGCTGACAAGAGGTGGTTTGAAGTTGAACATGTATAGTACCAGACTTTAAGGCCTAGGAGAAGCCTTAGCTATCTAATTATTGATAAAACCTCTTTACTCTGCCTAGGGTTCCTATAGTTATAACTTGTGCTATCTAATACAGTTAAAGTATAAACAATTAAAAATTCATTTCCTTGGTCTCACTAGCCACACTTATTTGCTCAGTTGTCACATGTGACTAGTAGCTACAATAATGGACAATGCTGATATAGAACATTTTTATCATTGCAGGATGTTTTACTGGATGGTGCTATAGATCAACCAACCATCATGTCTAAAGCCCAAATTATCTTCCTCTCCACTAGCTCAAACTTCGTAGTTCCTTTGTCTCATTAGTAGCACATAACACCATTGTTATGGACTGAATTGTGTCCCTGCCCCACTCCCTGCCCCAGGTTCATATGATGAAGCTCTAATTCCCCCTCCCCAATGTGACAGTATTTGAAGATAGAGCCTTTAGGGAGATAATTATGGTTAAATGAGATCATAGTGTGTGACCCTAATCCAATAGGACTGGTGTCCTTTTAAGAAGAGGAAGAAATCTCTCTCTCAGCATGTGCACAGGGGAAGGACCATGTGAGGAGTCAGTGAGAAGGCAGCCACCTGTAAGCCAGGAACAAAGGTCTCACCAGAAACCATCTGTGATGGCACCTTGATCATGAATTTTTGGATTTCAGAACTGTGAGAAAATAAGTGTCTACTGTTTAAGCCGACCAGTCTGGTTCTCTGTTATGGAAGCCCAAGCAGACTAATACAACCATTCTCTAGGAAACCCGACCTCAAAATCCAGGTATGAGGAAAAGGGATGCCTACTTCCATCCATGCCTTCATATCTTAACCTAACACCCTTTTCTTCTGTTTTGAATTGATTCTTTTCTTTTGAATATTTCTTCAATGTTCTACTTCCTTTCAATTTCCACTAACCTAGCATCATCTCATATCTGAGGTACTGAGCTCCCTAGCATCATTTTTCCTACTACCGCTCTCAATTTATAAATTAATCTCACTAAAAGATTGTTTTCATTTATGTTATCTTTTTGTCATAAATCTTCAGAGGTTCTGGATTAACTCTGGGGCAAAGCCCAAACTTCCTATGCCAAGATTCACAGTGTGGCCACTCTCTACTCCTTTTTAAAAAATTTAGATATAATTGACATATAACATTATATTGGTTTCAGATGTACAACATAACGATTCAATGTCTGTCTGTATTATGAAATGATCATCACGGTAAGCTTAGTTCACATCTCTCACCATACACGGTTACAAAAAGCACTTTTTTTTACTATCCACTCTTAATGCCTCCCCCTCAAGCTTCACACACTCTGAACAAACTGACCTTGTGACTCATCCCTGCACTTTTAACAATCACTGCCCCTGCGCTTTGCTCCAGTGTCTTGCCCCAGGATGTAGGCGAATCCTGCTCTACATTCTGACCCTTCCAACGACTCACTGTCCGTCATCCATCATTCCCAACATAACCCACAACTCCCTCTCTTTCTTCTAAACTTTACTCATCATCATCAGCAACAGCATCACAACAGACATTACAATAAGAACACTTTACTGAGTGGTTGCTATGGGCCAGCAACTGTGCTTAGGAGTTTAATTACTTTACACAATTTTCATAAAAACACTATGTAATCAATATCACTGTTACCATTTATAGGTGGAAAAACTGAGGATCACATTGCTCAAGTTAAGGCAAGCCTTAGCCTAACCCTCTCTGTTACACTCTCTCCTCAACACTGATTTGGGGCTTGGTGCCGGAATATTTATCTTTTCAAGCACAGACCTTGTTTCCCCTGCTAGCCTGGAAGCTTCCCAAAGGCAAGTTCTATGTCTAACACACTTTATTCAGTCATCAAAGCAGATCTCAAGCTGTACTGGTTTTTGTTCTACTTACCTTTGTGAATCCCATCCCTTGAAGGTTGGCATTCCGCAAATATCAGCCTGAGGCCCTCTGCTCTTCTTGCTCTATACACTTTGCATTGTAATTTCATGAGCTCTTGGCTCCATCTCCAGCTGTACACATGGTCAGACCTGCCTGGCCGACTCCTCTGGTAGAGAATACCTGTATGGAGAGAAAGGCTGAAATCCACCAGGAACACTGGAACTCTCTTGTAACCTCTGGCAGGGCCAAGGCTGGGAGGAGGACATCCTAGGACACCCCTAGGGTGCAAAATTTAAAGAGGTACTCACTCAGGATTGTTGACTTGCTGACACTGCACTTTCATGACCCTGAGAATGAGTCCCGGCCATGACCTCTGGGGTAGGCCTAGGGAATATGCTTGGGACACCAACAGTGCCGGATAGTCCCAGAGCCCTGTAACGTTTTTTCTAAGAGAATACATTTTCCCTTAGAGTATCATTAGTGCTATGCTGGGCTTTCCCTTTATTAGATATTAAGTTGCTTGAGAACAGAAACTTATTTATCTCTCTAACCCCTCCCCACCAGTGCTTTATAACACACCAGCCACTCAAAAAACTGGCTGTGATGTTGAATTGAATTCTCACTATTTTTGGCCAGTCTCTGCTGTGGAAGCCTGTGTGAGCGCTCCCATTCCCTTTCCCCCTCTGAGTTTCATCCTGGACCAGCAGAGATAAAATCTGTAAATGACTGAGGGGCTAAAGGGAATCATTGGCGGAACAGGCACAAGAGGTAGCAATTAAGGAACCAGAGCCAGGGCAGTGGTTCTCAAAGTATGTTCCCCGGATCCACAGTCAGCCTCACCTGAGAACCTGTAAGAAATGCAAATTCCCAGGCCCCACCCCAGACCTACTGACTCAAAAACGCCGGGAGTAGGGCCCAGAAGACTATGTTTTTATCAGCCCTCGGGTGATTCTAGGCTGAAGAATGATCAGGTAGTGAATCAACCTTAGGGCAGGAAAGGATTTCTTGGAGCTAGCCAGAGGGAAGAAACTGTAACCTTAGAATATTAGTCTCGTTCAGGAGCAGAGCTGAGCAAGCCTAACCTTGGGGAATGTGGTTCTGTTAAAGAAAAAAATTGAAATCTGAGATGCTTTTGACATTAAAGAGGAGGGTTTAGTTTATAGAGAGTTTCAATCTGTTAAATAAAAACTCAAAGAACGAAAAGGATCCTGAAGAGACTGGAGTGTCAGGGGACACTCAAGATGAGACAAGCCTGGACTTCCCTGGTGGCGCAGTGGTTAAGAATCCACCTGTCAATGCAGGGGACATGGGTTCGAGCCCTGGTCCGGGAGGATCCCACACGCCGCGGAGCAACTAAGCCCGTGCGCCACAACTACTGAGTCTGCGCTCTAGAGCCCGCAAGCCACAACTACTGAGTTCCCATGTCACAACTACTGAAGCCCGTGTGCCTAGAGCCTGTGCTCTGCAACAAGAGAAGCCACGACAATGAGAAGCCCGTGCACCACAACGAAGAGTAGCCCCCGCTTACAGCAACTAGAGAAAGCCCGCGTGCAGCAACAAAGACCCAACACAGCCAAAAATAAATAAATAAAGTAAATTAAAAAAAAAAAAAAAAAGATGAGACAAGCCTGCTCAGAGGAGAACCAGATGTCAGAGCATCACACAAGCATGGCAGGGGACCAGAGCCTGGCACAGGTGACTCTCCCCCAAAATGCAGACAGTCTTCAGTTTGGTCCCTATAAAGACACAGAAGAAATGGTGGAGTTTGAAAGACTGGGAGGAAAGGATGTGTTTAAGACTGATTTTCAGAGAGAAGAGAGGAACTTACATGGCAGGCTTCACTTAGGACCAGGAATGCAGTGAAGCCAGTACCATTCATGCCAGGCTCATCCAGGTATCCACGTGGGGGAATTGACTCTTCCCAGATATTAGGCTCTGTGTTAGTCAGACTTTTCCAGAGAACAAGACAGGGTGTGTGTGTGTGTTTGTGTGTGTGGGGGGGGGGGGCAGGGGGCACGCACGTACACGAGAGAGAAAGATTGATTTTAGGGAACTGGCTCACATGACTGTAAGAGGCTCTGTGAGGCCAAAATCTGATGGAGTAGGTTGGCAGGCTGGAGACTCAGGGAAGAGATGTAGTTCAAGTCCAAAGGCCCTCTGCTGGCAGAATTCCTTCTTGCTGCAGGAGGGAGACATGGGGTGGTGGTGGTGGTGTCTGTCCTGGTCCTAATGAGATCTTCAACCGATTGGATGAGGCTCATCCACACTATAGGGTGAGCCTCATCAATTAAATTAATTGATCAATTAAATAGTAATCTGATTCAAAAAAACACCCTCATAAGAACATCCATAACAATGTCTGACCAAATATCTGGACATCACGGCCCAGCCAAGTTGACGTATACAATTAACTACCATGGGCCTGCACCCAGGAAAGCTGCCTGCTACCAGGCTGGTGGTAGGGGTGCCAGTGGTGTGGTATGCTGTTACTGTGTTGGACAACTCGGAGGAACAGAGATCTGACAGGGAGCTCCTCACTAAAGGATACACTACTTTGTGTTCAGTTCACGTCTATTTATAAGCTGTGTGTGTGTAATACTCTAGTTAGAGGAAGGGAATGAATTATATAAGTTTCTACAAATAAATAATAATAATTCCTTAATTCTTTGGAATTATCCACCGTATCTAAAATGTTAAATTTATTTCCCCCTACCATTGTCTTACTCAAGGCTATCCTAATTTCTAGATCCTCTCCCTCAGCATAATTTGATTGCTTTTCAGGCATTTCCTGATTACTCTTCATCTGTTTTGATTCTGTTTTCCTTGCCTTATTTATCTCTTTATTGTCTATAAAAATTAACAGGCGTTTGGACTCTTCTAATTTTTTTGTTATTATGAATAACATTACTGTGAACATTTATTCATAAGTGTTTTGGTATATATGCCCACTCATTTCTGTTGGGGATATTCCTAAAAGTGATATACATGCACGTGCTCAATTTTTTTTTTTTTTTTTTTTCTGCGGTACGCGGGCCTCCCACTACTGTGGCCTCTCCCGTTGCGGAGCCTGCAGGCTCTGTGGCCATGGCTCACGGGCGCAGCCGCTCCGCGGCATATGGGATCTTCCCGGACCGGGGCACGAACCCGTGTCCCCTACGTCGGCAGGCGGACTCCCAACCACTGCGCCACCAGGGAAGCCCACATGCTCAATTTTATTAGACTATGTAATACCAGTTTCCTCAAGCTGTGTGTCTGAGAATTCCAGATGCTCTACATTTTCACCAACACTTGGTAGTGTGAGCCTCACCACTCCAATGAGTTTAAGATGAGTATTTTACTGTGGTTTTAATTTGTATTTTCCTGAGTAATAATAAGTTTGAATTCCCTTTCATTTGTTTGCTGGCCATTTTGTCTTTTTTTGGGAGGGGGAAGTACCTATTCAAGTCTCTTGCTCTTTTTTCTATTGGGTTGTCTAACTTCTTATTGATTTTTTGGTCTTTCTTTATATATTTTGTAAACAAGCCTTTGTAGCTTATAGTATTGTATAGTATTCTCCTACTCTGTGGCTTGCCTTTTTACTCTAAATGGTATCATTTGATAAACAGAAAGTTTTAATTTTAATGTGGTCCAATTTATCAGTTTTTTTCTTTATGGTTAATGCTTTTATCAGTCTTTTTCTTTATGGTTAGTCCTGTTTAAGAAATCTTTCCTTAACTCCAAAGTAGTGGAGGCTCTGTTATGTTAGAAACTCTCATAGAAATTTTAGTTTTTACCACTCACATTTAGATATACTCTCACCTGGCATTAATTTTATGTAAGGTATGTGTCAATGTTAATTTTTTCCAATGTGTTCCAGGTTGAGTTCCCTAGGAAACAGAATGTGGGCTATTGAGGTTTGTGTGCAGGAGTTTTGCTGGCATAAACCTCTCAGGTACAATCTGACAGGGAGCAGAGGAAGCAGGATTGGGTGGAGGGAGACTTAAGCTGTGGGGATACAGTTGCATTAGTGACCTAAGCTGTTCCCAAGGGGCGCTCTTGAACTAGAATGGTCCTTCAGAGACCAATCTAGGCAAGGGCCAGGACTTTGCATCCTTGCATCGACCAGTCACTGGACGTGGGGTACCCTCAGCGAGAGAGTAATCTTGGGTGATGCAGGTTTTTTTGGCTAAGGGAAATTCCCAGAGCGAGATGCAGCTGTGAGCAGTGAGCAGCCACCTAACTTTCCCAGCAACTGGGAGAATGAGTGCCTCTGTCCTGAAGGTGCATCTGAGTAAGCCAGTTGATTCAGAACCATTTATTGAAAAGATTATCCTATTACCACTGTTCTGCAGTGCCGCCTTTGTCATAGATCAAGTGACCAGATGTGTGGGTCTGATTGTGAACTCCATTCCGTTCTATTGGTCTCTTTGTCAATCCTTGAGGCAATACCACAGTTGTCTTAATTACCGCAGCTTTATCTTAAGTTTTTTTTTTTTTTTTGCGGTACGCGGGCCTCTCACTGTTGTGGCCTCTTCCGTTGCGGAGCACAGGCTCCGGACGCGCAGGCCCAGCGGCCATGGCTCACGGGCCCAGCCGCTCCGCGGCATGTGGGATCCTCCCCGACTGGGGCACGAACCTGTGTCCCCTGCATCGGCAGGCGGACTCTCAACCACTGCGCCACCAGGGAAGCCCCTATCTTAAGTTTTGATATCTGGGACATTTTGTTTTTCAAGATTGTCTTGGCTATTTTTGGCCCTTTGCATTTATATTGAAGTCCTTAAACTAGTTCATTAATTATCACACATACAAAATGTCTGCTGGGTTTTTGATTGGGTTTACACCAAATCTATAGGTTCAATTAGAGGAGAACTGACATTTTCAAAACATTGATTCTTGTAATTCACAAACTTGATCTATCTCTTCCCCTATTTTGGTCTTTAATTTCACTAAATAATATTTTATAGTTTTCTGTGTAGAGTCCTTGAAAATCTTTTCCCTTCCTTTTTTTTTTTTGATGCTGCTATAAATTTTTAAAAAATTTTCATTTTCAAACTATTTATATTGGTATAAAATTGCAACTGACTTTTGTATATTGCCCTTGTATCTGGCAACTTTGTTAAACTTACTAATTCAAATAATTTGTAGATGATTTTGGATTTTATACATGCATAATTACGTTGTCATTGGAAAATGACAGTTTTATATCTTCTTTTCCACTCCTTATATCTTTTTTTTTTTTTTCTGGTGGTACGCGGGCCTCTCACCGCTGCGGCCTCTCCAGTCGCGGAGCACAGGCTCCGGACGTGCAGGCTCAGCGGCCATGGCTCACGAGCCCAGCCGCTCCACGACATTCGGGATCTTCCCGTACCGGGGCACGAACCCGT
Organism: Phocoena phocoena; assembly: GCF_963924675.1. Classification (NCBI taxonomy): domain Eukaryota; kingdom Metazoa; phylum Chordata; class Mammalia; order Artiodactyla; family Phocoenidae; genus Phocoena; species Phocoena phocoena. Next base: position 167,049,239 of record NC_089220.1, read on the forward strand.
GTCCCCTGCATTGGCAGGCGGATTCTCAACCACTGCGCCACCAGGGAAGCCCCACACTCCTTATATCTTTTAACTTGTCTTCCTTAGTATAGGAACTCTGATTTAATGATGACTAGACTATCAGGTTTAATAGCCGTAGCAGGTAATTATAGCACAATTCATTTAACCAATATTTGATTAAAGGGCACTTAAATCAGTCCTCTCTTTATCATAAATAATACTGCAATGAGCATCTTTTTACACACGTTTTTGTGCAGTTGTCTCATTCATTCCTTAGAATGTATTCTGGATTTCTTGGAATAGTCCAATCAACAATTAAATTAAACACATAGAAATATATTTTAAATACTTTTAAAACAAGTATATGTGGTTATCAGACGACCATGCATTTTCTTAGTAACTTCTGTTTTGAATTACAATGGGATCACACTTTTACAGAAAAAAGTCTAGGGTCTTGAAATATAAATTTAGAAAAAGTATTTCTGTGAGATGTGAGCATACATACTCCTTTGTATTTGCGTTCTAAGGTACTCTGACTCCCTGGGCTTCATATAGTCTTATTGTATTTTCATAAATCTCTTTCATAGTGTTAGAACTGCCTGATTTCTTGACCTAAATAAAAATGCATTTTTCCAATATTTTCCTTTGATATTGCAAAAAGAAAGCAGAGAGGAGAGTAAGAGACAGAAAGAGAAAGAACAAAGGGAAGAAAGGAAGTATAGGTAAACAATTTGAGACCTTAATTCCTGCCTTGCCATTTCAAGGTAGTAGACTAATTCATTGCCTCAGGGCAGTTATGTGGCAGGTGGAAAGCAGAACCATCTGCAGGATGTTCCCAGCTTTGTTTCAAAACCTTTAATCCCACTGAGAAGAATAATTCCCCAGAAAAAAAGTTCCCCTGGTCTAGTATTAGAAGAGGTTCATAGAGACACAGCGACCCAGGTCCTGTTTATAGAAGATATGTTCCAAATATTGCATGGAGCGCACCTACACTAAAAAATTAATTTGTTGTTTATCTGAAATTCAGATTTAACTGGAGGTCCTCTTTTGTGTGCGTGCGTGTGTGTGTGTGTGTGTGTGTGTGTGTGTGTGTATAATTCCCCCTAAATCTGGCAACCCTAGATCGCAGGCACTTCAGAGTTCAGCTCTGCACGGGACAGAGATTCCTGAGGCCCATGTGTGGTCTGGAATGCATCAGAGAGCCTCCAGGTCTGGGTCTATACAACCAGGAACAGCGGCTATCTTGGTAGTACGTGGAAATAAACAGATGACTGAGGACCAAACTCCCGCACCCTGTCACTGTGCGAAGCCTTTGAAACCTGGTCCAATCTGGTATGGGAGAGGCAGATCTTTCCAGAAAGTCTGAGGCTGAATTGCTGATTTGCTCATTGAGATGAAATATTCAAGTAACTATTTGTTTCCTAGAATATTTAAAAGCCATAATCCATTCACATCTGAATTTGTAAACCACAATTATAACCATGTGATGATACAAAAACAAGAAACAGAAAAGTCTGTTGCTTCAAAATCTGGTTGATTAGCATCTTGACTCTTGTTTCCCAATGGTCAGAGCTCAAGAAAAGGCTTTGTTTGTGTAGGTCAGGAGCGGAACTAAGGATTCAGGGGGAGGCATGGTGACAGCTGCCTATTCTTGCGTCTAAATACCTCCTCATGGTGCCTCTGTTTTCCCCTCCGAGGTGTCTCTGAGTTGCAGAGTACAGGGTATGAGGCAGAGATCTGCCCAGCTCGGCCCACAGGGCCTGCACCCACTCACCCTGCTTACTCATGGGCAGCACTCCCGCCTCCCACCATCAGTCAGTGTTGGTCACAGAGAATGTGGTCATGACCAGGACCTGCAAACTCAACCCAAATGAATGAGGTTCCCCAGGGAGCTCTGTGTGGACGTGAAAACCACCCCCAAGTCGTATGTATTGTTTATGACTACAGAACTTTGACTCCAATTTGCATGCTGTTCTTCTGATCCTGGTGAGTTCAGCTGGACCTGAGCTGTTGGGAGGACTCCCTTTTGTTCTCTGTGACTTAGAAGCCTAGCCTGAAGGCAGCCAGGCTGTTTTCTTGGCCGTTTTTCTCCTGGCTCACTGCCTAACCTTTAATGCCTTACCACTCTTATGGTAAGAAAACAAAACGAAAATGAAAACAAAAGTCAAATCCAACCGGAAAAATATAGCTTATGAGAGAGATAACCTTGAGATCTCAGAAAGATCCAGTGTAGCCAGGCCAACCTGCTACTCATTGCTACTCACCACTACCGCTCCCCTCCCCCCCCCCCCGCCCCCCCTGCCTTCTGATTTCCTCTTGACCTTTGATTGGAGGCTGTTTTCATTGATTTCTTCTGGTGAGGATGCTGGAGAAGAGGTGCTTCTCTCACTCAGAAGGAGATCCTGGGCCCATATTTTCACTTCAGCTGCTCAAATGACAGGTTTAAATAAGGATAAAGAATCCAAAAGAGGAATTCAGGTGGGTACATTATACAGAGACAAGATTATTTTTATATCCTCTTCACTCTTCATGCTTCAGAAGTCGACCCATTAGCACTTTGGCTCAGTGTTCTCCTGTTCCTTGTCCCAAACCTGCGCCCATCTTAGGAGGGAGTGGGTGCGAGGGTGGGAAAACCCAGCTTCTTCGATAGATATTGTAACACAAAGCCAGTGAATTGGAGGCAAAAACCACTTCATCATAATTTGCAGGAAGCTCTGTCCTGGTGTTTTGTGTTTTTTTTTGGTACGCGGGCCTCTCACTGCTGTGGCCTCTCCCGCTGCGGAGCAGAGGCTCCGGACGTGCAGGCCCAGCGGCCATGGCTCACGGGCCCAGCCGCTCCGCGGCATGTGGGATCTTCCCGGACCGGGGCACGAACCCGCGTCCCCTGCATCGGCAGGCGGACTCTCAACCACTGCGCCACCAGGGAAGCCCTACCTTTGACTTTTAAATGAACACTGAAATCAGCCTCTCTGGGGTATCTCGCTAGTTTCTTCTTTCAGGTGCTATGGGACACCTTCAATCCTTTTTAGAGAACGAGGACTGGAGCAGTGCCCTGTGCCCTTCCGGCAGGAGAGAAGCTCATACACTTTATCGTTTCTCTCTCCCATCTTTTGTCTGAGGGAATCCCAGAAATAGCTATGATGGTAAAATATGTGAACGGCTTACTATTTATATCTGGTCTTCAGGTGCCATAATAATCATAATATATATAATTAAATATGTCCAATTAAGTTGGTGGTAAGTCTTATCTCATTTCAATGTTACTGTTTGTATTTGAAAATCCAGGATAGTTTCATCTGGAACCGGCTGTTCTGTCATTCATCAGAACTGGCTTTCTGGAGAACTGTGTTGTGCCTCTGTGACCATGCTGTGCACCCCATGCTGGAAGCTTCACTCCCCTCCCAGTGGGAGCGCAGCTTCTCATTTCCTCAGCCTTCTGTTCATGATTTATGGATCAGATGGAGGATGATGTTGGCTCCATCTGGAAAGTGGGTCAGGCAGTCTTTGAGGAGACACATCGGAGGTCTTGAAATAGTGCTCTGGATACAGACGCCATAAGTAGAGAGACTGATATGGAAGAGAAGAAAGGGCTGGACTCTCCGGAAGTGAAATCAGATTTCTCCTAGAGTGGACTTCGTCAAAGACAGAGGCTCAGCACAGTTGAAGGCAGGCATTAAAAACCCTTTCTGATCTCAGATACCTCCCTCAGAGCCCTGTCTGAGCACCGGAACTGGCCACAAGTAGACTGTTGGCCATTGGGCTAAGTCAGTCAGAAAAGCTGACTGTGTTACCGAGGAGGAGTAATATCTTGGCACCTACTGGAACAGTTACACCATTTCTTTGCCAGACTTGTCAGTCCAATGAATTGTAAAGGGTGAGGGGTACCCTATCCCATGCTCATACCTCCCCCCAACCCAAGGAGGTCAGCCATCTCCCTGAATCCTGTGTTCATAATTTCCTTGTTTTTATTTTCATCTGTGTGAGGATAACACAGTTCATTCATCTGTTCTCCTGTGGACAGGCATTCAGGATTTCCAGGTTTGTGCTGTTTAAACAGTGATGTTATTAACATTCTTGTATATATTATAGGGTATACATGGGACAGAGTTTCTTATGTGTATATATCAAGAGTGGAAGTGCTAGACCATAGAGTAGGTGAATGTTTGGCATTACTAGATAATCCAAAATTATTTTCTAAAACGATCATACTAATTTACATTTCTACCAGCAGAGCATAAGAGATTTTGTGAATCCACATCTCCTCCATCCTTCCCACAACCAGTGCCAACAACTTGGCATTATTGGACTTTTTAATTTTTGCCAATCATATAGATACAACTCATATGTCTCGTGTTTTGATTTGCATTTCCACGCTCACTAATGAGGTTGAACATTTGCTTTATGTGTTTACTGGCCATATGTGTTTCTTCTGTTTTGAAATTTCTGTTCATGTCTTCTGCTCATTTTTCAGTTGGGATATAAGTACTTTAAACTGATACATAGGAACAGTGATTTTTCTAAGGAATAGAATTAAGTTTTATTCTAAAATTAGGATTCTACTCCCAAATGAAGTTGGCACACATTATTTTATATATTAATATTATTCTTACTCTAGGAAAACCTTAATTGCATCTGAAATTCAGAGGGTATGAATGGGCAGCCACATTCACGACCTTTGGAATATTACAATCCTGAATTCAACAATTTTCAACCATCTCAACCATTATCATCCTGCTTTCCCCATCCACTTCTAGTCTAAACCACCCTTGTCTCTCACTTTGACTAATGCAACAGCTTCCTAACTGGTCTCTCTGCTTCTATTCTTGCCCTCCTCAGTCAGTCTCTATAGCAGCCCCCATGATTTTGTTACTCCTGTCAAAACCCTCCCATGACTTTTAATTGCCCTTGTAATAAAACCAAAACTCATTGCCACAGTGCAAAAAGCTCTATGTGATTTGATTGTTGCCTTCTCTCTCCATCCACCTTTCCTTGACCTCTATCCACACAGAAAGTTTTGCTGTTCCTGGGACAGACCAGGCTTGATACTCTTTCAGGGGTTTTATGATCATTATCTTCTGCTGGGAAAGTTGTTCTCCTGAGTCTCCCCATGTATCGGTCTTTCACACCGTTCACTCTCCTACTCAATGCCACTTAACCAGAGGTGCTTTCCCTGACCTCCAATCTTGATATATCTTCTTATCCCACTTTATTTTTCCTCACAGGACATATTACATCTGAATGTAAGTGCCACAATGGCAGAAACTTGACTTGTTTCCTGCAGCATCACTTTTATATAGAATGGTGTCTGGCACATAGTGGACCCCCCAATAGGTATTTGTTAAATAAAATAAAATAATAAATAATATAGATGAGAATGCTACCCAAAACTTCTTCGGTTGTTCACCTAGATGTTCACAGATAGCATTAAATCAGCATAGGTAAACCATTATCATACAGAATCGGTTCTAAGAACTAAGATGATTCTAGCTACAATCAAAGGCTGATTCTAGAAAATGAAGTCAATCTTGGAGAATACCTAGAGTTGGTAGTTCTTTTTTTTTTTTTAACAAACGTTATTAGGTACATTTTACATATCACCAGTTTCTAGTGTAAAACTTAAATGATTTTAAATAACTTTACTGAAAATAACTTTACTGAGTGGTACAGCTACCATCATCAGTTTTAGAACATTTTCATCCCCCTCAGTAAGATTCCCTTGTGCCCATTTATAGGTGATTCTTTTTTTTCTTTTTTTCTACAGTTGATTCTCATTCCCATTTCCAGCCCCAAGCAACCACTAATCTACCTTTTGTCTCCATACATTTGCGTTTTCTGGACATCGCACCTCAATACAACGTGTGGTCTCTGGGTCCAGCTTCTCTCACTTAGCATAACGTTTCTGAGCTTTATCCGTGACACAGCATGTGCGGGCAATCTGTTCATTGCTATGGCTGACTAGGATTCTACCGTATGGCTGTACCACACTGTGTCTATCCATTCCCCAGCTGATGGGCCTTGTCCGTGGTTTCTGGACTTCGGCTATTGTGAGTAAAGCTGCTGTGAACATTCATGTGTGTGTCTTTGTGTGGACATACTGCTTTCATTTCTTTTGGGCAAATACCCAGGAGTAGAGTTGTTGGGTCACATGATAGTTTATGTTCAACTCTTTTGAGAAACTGCTAATCTGTTTTCCAAAGTGACTGTGCCACTTTACACTCCCACCAGAAGTATATGAAGGCTCCTGTTTTTCCACATCCTCACCGACATTTGTTATCATCTGTCTTGTTTATTATAGCCCTTCTAGTGGGTACGTAATGGTATCTTGTGGTTTTGATTTTCATTTCCCTAAAGGCTAATGATGTTGAGTATCTTTTCATGCACTTATTAGCCAATCGTATATCTTCTTTGGAGAAATGTCTATTCAAAGTGTTGGCAGTTCTTAAAGGTCTTAAAGGAGAGGAAGCGTATTTGTGGAAGTTTTCTCAATACACAGAATTAACTTCTACAAAGGCAGACATAGGATGGGAGTGTGCAAATTACTTATAAAGGAAGAGTGTAAACAGCATAGCTTTGTTAGAATGGAGTATCTCCAAAATGTAGTGGAGGACTAGTGGGATGGGCAAAAAAAGTTAGTAAATGGCCTTGAATGCCAGGTTGAGTAATGCAGTGTGAGAGGAGTGGTAGCACAAAGAGATTGGATTTTGATGCCTAAAAGAAGTACTTGGGTTAAATATGCCTGCACTAGTTTTCTTGTTTGTAGGGACATAACAGGATATATTCCTCAGTCTATTATAGGACTATAGGAGAAGAATAGATTCCAATGACCATTTGGTTCATTTGTCTATCCAGGCAGAATTAAATATAGCTCATTTCTTTTTTTTTTTTTTTTTTTTTTTTAATAGCTCATTTCTGACACATGGATATAGTTTCTACTGGAGATCACAAATTATTCTTCAAGGAAAGATATTCTCTTCTGCTCTTGGCTAATCCATTTCAATTAAAAACAACCCTGACATTCAGAAAAGCCTTCTTATTGCTTTCTTCTTTCTTTCTTTCTCTTTTTTTACTTTTTTTTTTTTTTTTTTTTTTTTTATGCGTTATGCGGGCCTCTCACTGTTGTGGCCTCTCCCGTTGCGGAGGACAGGCTCCGGACGCGCAGGCTCAGCGGCCATGGCTCACGGGCCCAGCCGCTCCGCGGCATGTGGGATCCTCCCAGACCGGGGCACGAACCCGCGTCCCCTGCATCGGCAGGCGGACTCTCAACCACTGCGCCACCAGGGAAGCCCTCTTTCTCTTTTTTTAAAGAAATTTATTTATTTATTTGGCTGTGTTGGGTCTTCGTTGCTGCACGCAGGCTTTCTCTAGTTGCGGTGAGCGGGGGCTACTCTTTGTTGCGGTGTGCGGGCTTCTCATTGTGGTGGCTTCTCTTGTTGCGGAGCATGGGCTCTAGGTGTGCGAGCTTCGGTAGTTACGGCTCGTGGGCTCAGTAGTTGTGGCTCACAGGCTCTAGAGTGCAGGCTCAGTAGTTGTGGCGCACGGGCTTAGTTGCTCTGCGGCATGTGGGATCTTCCCGGACCAGGGGTCAAACCTGTGTTCCCTGCATTGGCAGGTGGATTCTTAACCGTGGTGCCACCAGGGAAGTCCCTCTTACTTCTTTCTTCACTTTTAATTACACTTTAATTTTTTACTCTAAAATATCTGATTTGAGATATAAAAACGAACAATTGAGATAGCTACTTTTCATCACATTTGGTCTTCATGATACTGCAGATTCTTGAAAACTGTTTCTCTTTTTAGCCTTTGTTCCCTAGTCTGCTTTTTCTATGCTCATGAAGAACCCATCCCTCCGCAGACACTGTGATAAATGATGGCCATATAGACTGGGAGCCAGCCCCATCACCCAAGAACATTCACTGACACAGTGAACAAAAGGAACTGAAAGCTTCCTGTGCCAAAACTTCTCTAAAATTCTCCTGCATTTGAATAGGGAGTTGTTGGTAAAGACCAGGCAAAATTTTCCCTGAAACTATTGATTCCCAAGGGTAAATCAAAAGGACAAGTGGAAATGATTTATATATGCCACAGGACTCGGGCTTCTGCCTCAGACCTACTTAAATGCTAGTACCGAAAGCAATCAAAAGAAGACACTTCTAAGTAAACGTCAATAACTGTCTCACAGGTATGGACGTTCTCTCTTCCCTTTCCCTGGGGACAACCCAGACTTACAGCTAATCTGTCATTGAGCACTTACTGTCTGTAAGAGGAGGAGAAAGAGGAGGAAGAGGAGGAGAGACCAACTGACCACAAATTAGATAGGAAATCTTAAAGTAAATTTCTTTGCCTCCTTTTTTTTTTTTCTTTAGGGATAGCAGCAGAGGTCTGGAGGAAACTTTCTTTTTTTTTTAAGTAGGCATACATACATACAAGTAGGCATACAAAAACGACAGATTTGCACAACTGTTTTGTACCTGGATTCATACTTAGGTTTGTCATTTTCTTAGCCTGTGGCTATTCCTGAAACATGTGCAGTGATTGTCTTCTTTCACATTTTGTTGGCATATATTTCCATGTTACGTTTCTTTGTTTTCCTTTTCCATACAATCCTGATGTTAAGATGATGTCCGCAATTTCAACAATATCAACGTTACTGGATTAATTTCCTTCAAGTTTTTAAAAATAACAGCAAAAAGTTTATAAGCAGCTTACTACTCTAAACTTGTTCTTTATAAGTTTGTTTGGATTTACAAGTTTCTGCTCTTCATCAATGAGGAACTGTCATTAGCTAGTATATCCTATGTGTGCATGATCCTGGGCACTTGAAGATCTCAACTTGCAGAAGCTCCTGTGTTCAGATGGAGAGACAAGTCCTAAACTGATCATGAAGTAAACCCCCATTATGCCCAAGGTACTATGCTGATGAAAGCTATATCATGAATTATAACAACATATGGGTACATATGGTGTGAGGGGCTTCCCTCCAGCAAGGGAAGCAGGCAAAATCGAGCAGAGACAAAATAATCCATTTCCCATCTTTTGCTATCCACAAAGTCCATATTTCGGTAAACTTTGTTTCAAATTTTTTGGTTGTTCTTATTTCTTAATAAGAAACAGAGACGATCCTTGCATTGAATGGAGTTGAGCTTTGAATAATTAATTTGGTGTGATTTTTTTGTGAATGTCATATTGGTCCTTTCCTGCACTGCTGAATGTCAGGTCAGTGTCATGGGACATTGTTTGGAGAAATACTTCGCCTCAGCACATTCAGGATTCTCCTAACATAAGTGCCATTTCCTGGCGTTTTCTTCCCTTGTGGTCAGGAAGTTCTTCAAGTGTCTTTAGTTTACAGAACCATTTTGTGTGCATGGGGGTAAGGGGATTAGGGAAACTAGCAATTTGGGTCAAAGCCCTAGTGACTCTATAGATGATACTGTGTTTGCACTTCACTGGGAATGCAAGAACAGCCCAAGTCATGGCTTCACAGTGAAAAACAGAGGAGACGACTCTGGAAAGAGCAGGAGTGTTGTTAGAAGCGATGCTGACAGGGAGTAAGAGTTTTAAGGGTAAACTGGAGGCAGATGAGAATAAACTGCTAAGTAAAAAACATAAACATCTTGAGTAAGCTTTCTCAGTTAGAAATAGTTTTTTTTTCTTGCTAGATTTCAGGCATATTTTCATCCCTTAATTTGACTTTCTCCTCTTTCCACATTAAATGGATGGAAAAGTGTTACCAAAAAGTCAGGGATTATAATGATGAAAAGCACATCTCAGAGCAGTGGTTCTCAAAGTGTGTTCCCTGGACCAGCAGTTTTAACATCACAGGGGAATTTGTTAGGAATGCAAATTCTCAGGCCTTATTCTAGACCTACCAAGTCAGCAGTTTTGGGGCTAAGGCTACTAATTTGTGCTTTGACAAAAGTTCTCCAGGTATATCTAGTGTGTATCAGCATTTGAGAACCACTGGTGTAGTGATTAAGGGTATGACATCTGGAGCCAGATAGCTGTAGTACTTAGGGCAATTCATTTGTTTGTTTGTTTCCCATCTGTAAAATGGTAGCTGTACCAAACTCACAGTGTGGTAATGAAGACTAAATGAGCTAAAGTGTGTAAAATCCTTAGAGCAATGCCTGGCCACTGTAAATGCTATATAAATGATTAGGTGATGATGATAATCTCTTTATAGGTGTTATTTTCATTTTTTCCCCCCACAGGGTACATTTCACAATTTACAGCACAGCTTTTTGTTTACCAGGAGAGCTTCTCCCCTATTATCTTAGAGTTATTTTCCATGGCTCAAAGCAGCATTTCTCAGCATGTGCTCCATGGCTTATTTGCATCAAAACCACCTGTGGTGCTTATTAAAATGCAGATTCTTAACTTCCCCCCAGACCTAGAGCAGTGATCAGGATTCTCTAGTGACACTTCTTCACCCAGAAATTTCAAAACCACCACCCTTGGATAACAAAGACTATGATCTTCATTTTGCAAATGGGAACGTGAGGCACAGGGGGTAGCATAAGCTCAGGGAAATCCAGAATCTCAGTAAGACCAGGAATAAGAACTGGATTTCTGATTTTGTGTTATATTGACAGATTATGCTGCTTCTTTGTGGCTTTATTTGCTTTATCAAGAATTTGATTCGGGTTGTGCCAGTTTGTTTACTGAGACCTAGCATTATTTAACCGAAAAATAACATTTACCTTATAAATCTAGAACTATCAAAAATGATGAGTTCCGAAAAATATACCTGGACCATTATCCATCACTCAGCTAAAATTGTTTCAGTTGTGGCTGTATCTAATACATCACTATTTTTTTTTTTTAAGTTAAGTATTCTTAAAAATTAATTAAATTTTTTTGGCTGCGCTGGGTCTTCGTTGCTGTGCCTGGGCTTTCTCTAGTTGCAGACAGTGGGGGCTACTCTTCGTTGCGGTGTGTGGGCTTCTCATTGCGGTGGCTTCTCTTGTTGCGGAGCATGGGCTCTAGGCGCACAGGCTTCAGTAGTTGTGCCTCGTGGGCTCTAGAGCGCAGGCTCAGTAGTTGTAGCACACGGGCTTAGTTGCTCCACAGCAGGTGGGATCTTCCTGGACCAGGGCTCGAACCCATGGGCCCTACGCTGGCAGGTGGATTCTTTTTTTTTTTTTGCGGTATGCGGGCCTCTCACTGTTGTGGCCTCTTCCGTTGCGGAGCACAGGCTCCGGACGCGCAGGCTCAGTGGCCATGGCTCACGGGCCTAGCCGCTCCGCGGCATGTGGGATCTTCCCAGACCGGGGCACGAACCTGTGTCCCCTGCATCGGCAGGTGGACTCTCAACCACTGTGCCACCAGGGAAGCCCTGGCAGGTGGATTCTTAACCACTGCACCACCAGGGAAGTCCCTAATACATCACTCTTATGTTAAAGATGAAGCAAAAGGGCTCAGAGAGGTTGAGGAAACTGTCAAAAGTCACATGACTAGACATCAGCAGTGTGGAAATTAGAGCTTGGTCTCCCAACTGCCAATCCAGTGTCCTTTCGCCATATCCCACTTTCCTAATCCTTGCTGATTTAAATGATTTAAAGGAGCACTTAAATTTTAGAAACAACTTTACGTATACTGCTCACATAAAATCTGGTCTCAGCAGTTTTTTTTAACCTCCTTTAATTTCTTTTACTTAAAGATATGCTAATATCACATCTTCCTTTTTACAGTAATGATAAATCAATAATATACTGACAACTAATAACTCAAAGCTCCACTGCATCACGCTTTTTCATCAGTGCAAATCTGACTGTTCTAAAGCAGTTAGATTGACTTTTCAGGCTGTGATGAAAACGCTTTGGGCCTTTTCACACAGGGCCTACAGGTCTTGTATACACTGATCTATTACAGTCAAGCTCCCACACAGTATTAATATGCATTTAGATAACTTAGCTCTTAACTTGAGGCTACACAGGGATATTCATCTCCTCTACAAATCACGCTCATGTAATTGGTGGGACAGAGGTGCTATTCATGCCAGGATCACTTGATTATCCTATAAAATGATTTTCTTTTTGTCTCAATTGTTTGTATTTTTTATATCATATATGAACTTCATCTTAATGCAGTCATCTTTTTCCATTTCTCTTTCCTGCTAAGTTTCTTTTCATCTTACCCGTAGCTAGTTCACTACTACTTACTACCTAGTTAACTACTCCTCATTTTTACATCTTAGCTCAACTGTTACCTCCTCATAGAAGTCTTCCTTTTCTTTCTCTCTCTCTATAAGAATCTCCCTGCCCCCATACCATGCACTCTTTGTAACTTTACAGCGTTTATTTCTTCATGGCACTGATCACAATATGTAATTTTAAAATTTATTTGTTTGCTTTTTTATTGTTTCTCTCTATATACACTTGACTGTGAGGTCCATGTGTCCATCATGCAGGTGTTTGCCCGAGTACTAAGCATGATGCCTGATACACAGCAGAGGCTAAGTCAACATTTGTTGAATGAATATGTCTGTGAGTTGCTGTGGAATTTTGTAGTCTGCTTAGAGGGGTATGAGTATGTGTTATATCTTGGTCCCCTATGATAACTTCTTTTGGATGATCTCCTTCAGTGACAGACACTAACATAGACGTAGGGTTGTCTATCTACTCAGTTAGTTTCCTTGACTCCAGATCTATTAAATGGACAGGCCTCCTAGACCATTTGGACCATGGTACCTTATCGTGAGTAAACCTAGGTTTTCTAGATCATTCTAGACCACGATGTACTATCTTCCAGAGCTTGTATTCTATGGTAGCCTCTGGTCACAGGTGGTTATTGAGCACTTGAAATGTAGCTAGTATGAAGTTCCATATGCTGTGAGTGTAAAATACACATTGGATTCTGAGGATTTAGTATAAAAATGTAGAATATCTCATTAATAACTGTCATACTGTTTACTTATTGAATAACATTTTGGGTCTATTGGGCTAAATAAGATATATTATTACATTTAATTTCACTTTACTCTTAAAATGTGCTACTGGAACATTTGAGATTATATATGTGGATCACATTTGTGACTCACATTATATTTCTATTGGGCAGTGTTGTTCTAGACCTAACTAGTTCACCTCTGTTGTTTGGCAGTGTAGACTGAAGGTGATCCCCTGAAGGGAATGCTCAAATTGCAAGAGCCTCTCATAGCCTGCTCCATTCTTGTTAGCTGTGCACTAGGGGAAGAACTGGCACTCCAGGAGAGTGGCTCGGGTGTCATTTCAGTACTCCCTCAGTGTCAAATCACGAGGCCCACATACAGTTTGCATCCCGAGACACAGAAACTTTAAATATATTGTTAGTGTCCATATATCTTGCTTAAAATAATGATAGGACCAGAACCCAGATCTTTCAATTATGCTAAGTCATTGAATTACTTATAGAAGGACTGACTAATAAAGTTATATCTTCCTTTTAAAATGCAATACTAGAGGGGCTTCCCTGGTGGCGCAGTGGTTGAGAGTCCGCCTGCCGATGCAGGGGACACAAGTTCGAGCCCTGGTCTGGGAAGATCCCACATGCCACGGAGCAACTACGCCCGTGCGCCACAGCTACTGAGCCCATGTACCACAACTACTGAAGCCACCGCAATGAGAAGACCGTGCACTGCAAGGAAGAGTAGACCCCACTCGCCACGCTGCTCGCCGCGTGCAACAACAAAGACCCAACACAGCCAAAAATAAATAAATAAATTAAAAAAAAAATGCAATACTAGAAAATTTTAAAGGATTGTTAATTAGTTATACAGGTTTTCTTTAAAAAAATCAATTAATGATGAAATTACACTAGTCTTTAGACAACTAAATAGAAAATCATATTGTATACTCTGATAAATTAAACAAACAGAAACTCCTATTATTGCCACGTGTGCTATAGTAGAGGATTAAACTGGGATGACCTTGATTTGGCAAAAGCGTATACACTGCAAAGCAAAATTTAAATAAGTCAGATATGAACATGAACTCTACTTGTAAAGAAACACAAATCTAATAACCATTCTTTGCAAAGCTATAAAAACTCCCTTGGAAACCATACACTGCAGTTTGGAAAACTGGTTGCTATGTCTTATTCCAAAAGCCCTCACCACTGACACATCAGGCAGACTTCTCTTCTTAGGTAAGGAGATGGATTTCTAAATAATTAGCTTCATCATAATTATCTTATGCTTCATTCATTAGTTTAGCAAATATTTAGTGGGAACCAACTATGTGCCAGGCATCTGTGTGTTCTAGGTGCTCAAGATACTACAGTGACCAATGCAGACAAACGTTTGCTCTTTGGAGCTTAAATTTTTGTGCTTAGGTATTTTCTCAACAGGAAGAATAAAATGAAATGATAAAGCAAATCTAAGCAGTGCTACCTTAGAATGCCACAGGTAACTTTTTTTTTTTTTTTAAGTTGGGAATCGAAGTGAATTTGAGACTTTCTATCCTGTGTCTTTCTTGGGGAATTTGAAAGTGGAGGTGCATATGGAAGGTGGAGGTGCATGAAACCATACCTATCCAAAGTACTAATTAGTATTTTCAGAATGAAAATGTCAGAAGACCCTATTAAAGCTTCAAATAAAACCATTAGACTGTGTTAAGGGATTTTCCAATCATTCTGGGGGGTCTTGGCATACTTATTCAGTTCTTCTTTCTTCTGCTGGGACATCCCAACCTATAGTTAACCAGATGTCTTAGTTCTCACATCCATTAATTCTAGGAACTCCCAGTCAGAATGGCTTCCCTTCCCGCTCAACAGACTCATTCTCATTCTCTCACAGTCCGAGTCCTGCCCCGGCACATATTCTCTCCCTTCCACATATTCACTTGCTTACACTTCCACAGGTTCCCCTTCATCCCTTTCAAGCAGAGAGGCTCCTTTAATATGGCATTTTCCCCTTAAAGTTCAGCCGGTAGATGTCTCCATTACTCCCTTAGAGCTAAGACCTCGGCAAGTAGGGTTTAATCATTTCTTTAACCGACAACAAGGAAGAAGATTTGATAATTTGCCCAAAATGAGCAGATGCTCGGGAGGACACGTCTCCATCCTACGTCCCTTCCCTCCGATTTAAGCCACAAATGAAAACTACTTTCTCCCTCTTTACCAGGCAAAAGGAAAGGCTGATTTAACTAAGCATGCAAGATGCCAACACCCTCCTCCTCGGTACATCCAAGTTTCCTTCGCTCTGAGCCACCACGAGTCTGCTTCTCCCTTCACTCCGCCCACCCCAGCTCTCACCCCCTCAGGTTCCCGAGTCATCAGGGAACGCGAGCCGGTGAAAGGACTCAGCGAAGCTGCATTCCGCGCCACCACCTCCTCCTGCGCCTCGGGTTCAGCACTGGACAGCTCCCGCACCAGCCCAACAAACGGCAGTCGGCTGATTGACAGAGGAGCCGGCCAAACAGGGCACAAGACGACTTGAAGCCGCCCTACAAGGGTTTGGTTGCGGCCAAGCCGCCTCTTTAACCCGGCTTTCCTCCCGAGAGCAGGGAGAGGCAGGAGTGTGGTTTGTGGCCAAACTTAAAGACTCCAATTAACCAGCTGCCTAGCCCTCGTGGCTCCGGAAAGACAAACGCCTTAATAGAAACCCTAGCTGCTACGCTCGCGGTGCGGGTCTGGGCGCGCGCGCTCCGCGCCTCGGGGCGAAGCGGACGAGGAGGAGCCTGAGCCGGGAGGCGGGAACGACCTGCCACGGGCGAGACGATGGAGCAGTGTCTTTGGCGGCCGCGGCGGCGGCGGCAGCAGCAGCAGCAGCTCCTGAACACACCTCAATGAGAGCGGCGGTGGAAGCTGCTAAGCAGAAAGACGTAAGCAGGCCAACTGTAGCTGCCGGCGGCGAGAGGGGATGTAAGCTGCCGGGCTCCAGGCTGCGAGGTGCGCAATCCCGAGCAGACCCATGGTGGAGCAGGAGCAGCCGGCGTTGCCACAGGTGATCTGATCTCCTACGACGGTAGCTCAGTCAGCCGCGCGTATTTCAGAACATCCCTAGTTTAAAGTCCTTTTGGACTCGGTGCCAGCTGAAAAGGGGGGAAGACTCCTAGTAAAAGTCTTAGTGCTGATAGATTGACGACCAAAATTTAAACAGTGACTCCCTCCGTTACCTCCTCTCCTTGCTGCGAGGCAGATGGGAGCCATGGCTAACCCCTTACTCTGCTGCCTCCTGCTCGTTCACCTGGGATTGGGAGCTGCCGGCGCCAGCCGCGACCCTCCAAGTCGGACGGATTCCTCTCGAGAGAAGACCCTGAGGGCGAAGCAGCACGCCCAGCAGCCGGCTCGAGCCTCTGCCTCGGACCCCTCGGCTCCCTGGAGCCGCTCCACCGACGGCACCATCTTGGCGCAGAAAATCGCCGAGGAGGTGCCCATGGACGTGGCCTCTTACCTCTACACCGGGGACTCCCACCAGCTGAAGCGAGCCAACTGCTCCAGCCGCTACGAGTTGGCGGGCCTGCCGGGGAAGTCGCCTGCCCTAGCCAGCTCCCATTCCTCCTTGCACGGGGCGCTGGACACGCTGACACACGCCACCAACTTCCTCAACATGATGCTGCAGAGCAATAAGTCGCGGGAGCAGAACTCGCAGGACGACCTGGAGTGGTACCGGGCACTGGTGCGGAGCCTCCTGGAGGGTGAGCCCAGCATCTCCCGCGCGGCCATCACCTTCAGCACCGAGTCGCTGTCCGCCCCAGCCCCGCAGGTCTTCCTCCAGGCCACGCGCGAGGAGAGTCGCATCCTGCTCCAGGACCTGTCCTCCTCAGCACACCACCTGGCCAACGCCACGCTGGAGACCGAGTGGTTCCACGGCCTCCGGCGCAAGTGGAGGACTCACTTGCACCGCCGCGGCTCCAATCAGGGGCCCCGGGGCTTGGGCCACAGCTGGCGGCGCAGGGACGGTCTTAGCGGGGACAAGAGCCACGTCAAGTGGTCTCCGCCTTATCTGGAGTGCGAGAACGGCAGTTACAAGCCCGGGTGGTTGGTCACTCTCTCCGCTGCTTTCTACGGGTTGCAGCCTAACCTGGTCCCGGAATTCAGGTAGGGAGGGAAAAAAGATAAAAGCAAAGCCTTCCTTCCGGGTTCATGGGTAGGTGCGCGTGTGGGGAAGGAACACTGTGGCTGTGACATTTAGGCCTCCCACCTTCAAAGCAGAGACCCAGGCTGAGGGACATCCCACGCAGGCGCAAGTGCTTAGGGACAAGAAGTGCCCCGCATTTGTCAGCTTCAGACACTCAGCAAAAGCTTTTCTCTCAAATCAGTTCCCCTGCAAGGGGCAAGGGACGGGAGCTCTTGGTAGAGCTGAGAGATGCCCTATGTTTCTCTCTAACTCTCGGGAGAGCAGGGAGGGGAGTTCCCGGTCAGGGGTGATGCACTGCACCCTGGCAAGCTCAGGGCATGCCAGCCAGGCACAGAGTGGCGTGCCAACTCACAAGAGTAGGAAAGGGAGTGGGAAGAAAAGAGTTCGTTATTCCCGCTACTTCGGGATAGCCTCTACCTACTTCCTCCTACGTGTGTAGTTTGAGGCGCCAGTCTGTTGTTAGTCAGTTACCAGAGCGCCTAATGAAAACGCTGCAATCCCCTGGGCAGTTCTGTCCCTTCAGCAGTTAGTCAGTCCCAGCAGCACAGCTGTCTCTAGGATCCATACTTTGCAGTTTGACAGGTGCGCTCCTTCTACTTGTCTCCCTCCTTCCCTCAACCCATCTCCCATTCCTTGGTCCCCTCTTTCTCCTGTTTTCTGTGTTAGGCACACCTAAGGGTTCTCTGGCCCTTCACATACACACACTTTATAAATGAACCTGGTTGAGTTATCCTAGGGAGGGAGGGATCAGTTCTCACTGAATTCACTCAGGGAGCTCAGAGAAAATTTAGTAATAGTTCTGTATTTCCTGCCTCAAGGTATAGCATTTGTGGGAAGATGAGAATTTGCAGATTAGCAGGTGGTAACTTGTGCCCTGGGACGTGCCTGATTTTTGGGGTGAGGGACTTTTAGAAGTAGCCCTGTTGAGTGAACATGAGGAACAGAAAGGAAAGAGTGGAAACTCCAAAGAAGGCCTGGGAGAAGGCCACAGATTGACTGGTATCCTCCCCAATTCCCAGTGGGAAGAAGGTCTTGGGGGTTGAGGTTGCTTCTGTACTTTTTGGGAAACTGGGCAAAAGTGAGAAACCTGTGTGTGTTTTAATACCCTTTTGGTACAACAAGGACAGGATGATGACCTGGTGAAAGTTACCAGGGGGAGTACTGGGTGGGCAAATGGGAGGAGTCAGAAAGCTTATTTGTCTTGGCACTGTTATTTACTGCTGAATGACCTCAAGAAAGTTGCTTAATCTCTCTGGGCCTCAACAACTTACCTATCAAGTAAGGGAGTTGAACTAGATGGTCTCTAGGGAGCCATCCAGTTATAAAATTCTGTGGCTTTTAATGCTGGCAACGCTTGAGAAGGTATAAATGAAAAGTAACCTCCTTTCTCTAATTCTGTATGACCATATTAAATGTTTTTTTTGTGTGTCTATCTCTTTAAAGGATCTTGTCTTAACCCAGCGTAACTCTTTCCTACTTTAAGGATAATCTTACTTCCTTCTGATTTCTGTAGGATCCTATTAGTAAAAGCTGAGCCCAGCTTTGAGTCTTTGTTATATTATTTGCTCAGAAAAGATCTGCAGATGCCATTCACTGCTAGAAAATTGCCTTTGGCCTTCGCATAAGCCTTTTCAGGGAGTCCCAGGGCCCAGGACTGAAAGATCAGTTGATCAATCGATCGATTGATCTATCCATTCATCCAGCTTACTAACGTATATTGATACTTTACGTTAGGCTCTGCGCTAACTGCTTTGCATGTATTATCTTGATTAATCCTCACAACAAACCTGAGTTAGGTTTTATTAGTTTCCCCGTTTTACAGAAAAGGAACCTGAAGCACAGAGAGATTAGGCTTCTTTCCTAAGATCACGCAGCAGTTCAGCAGCAGAGTTGGGATTTGAGCTCGATTCACACTTTTAACCACTATGCGAAACTCTGTCTCATGAAGGTGTCCTGGGAGTGTCGCACGTATTGCAGCTGCTGCATAAAAATATATGTATTTTCAAGGGTCAGATGTGAGACTGGGGATGAGAACCATTCATTTTCAGAAGTATTTCTCATAAGGCTCAGAAACCATAGGTCACCTACATGAACTCAGGCCTTCCGCAGGCCAAGATAAAAGGCTGAGACACCAGGGGTCATGTTGTGTAGGCTCACACGACCCTATCTAATTTTTGGACTATGTTCAGAAAATAGATTGTTTTCTCCGGCTGAGTCTCTTTAAGTGTCTTCCTAGTCATCGATGGTGTTCTTTAGCCAAGGCACGAAGCCAGGCCATTTAGTGTGTGGCTCTCTACAGAATCTGGCTTCTCCTAGCAGCACGCATGAAGAGCAGAATAAGTGCTCTCCTGTGAGTACTTTTGCCCCATGTCCCATGCTCCTCAAGTACTGTATTGAGGATTCGCACAGATGTTAATTATAGGAACTGGAAGAAATATTAGATCAGATGGTTCTTCCTGTTTCATAAAGAAACAGATAAGAAAGGTGAAGTGACTTGTCCAAGAATCACATATCGAGCTTTTAACAACAGCAGAAATAGGATCCAGGCCTTCTGCCTCTGGTTCACACTATGCCATATATATATATAAATTCCAACGGGCCTTTTCTGTCTCTTCATACTCATAAAAGGCAAATGTTTTTGATGTTGTTGATGTTTTATCACCTAAGATGTGTATTCTAAACTTTTATAACGTAAGTGAATAATACTGTACAGGTGTGGTAACAGGTAAACCCCAAATGAATTTCTGAGAAACCATGACTAGGCTCTAATCATGATTTTAAATCTATTTTGAGAGTGTTATTTGCAAAAAGCCTTATCTGTAATAAAAAAAATTTGCTAATGATTTCCTCATGGAAGAGAAGAGGAGGATAAACTTTGTAGTTAAGATTTTCATTTAACTTCAGTTACTATTTCAGCTAATATTTCCCCAGGTCTTACTTACAAGGTTCAAGATTTAAATTATATTTTATTTTTAGAGAATTCAAATCTGAAATATGAAATTCAGAAGTAATGTGGAAAACATGGTCAACTACCTTCTTATATTAATGCTTATCACTGTAAAACATCTCTCAGAATAAATTTTATTCCCTTCTGCTTCAGAATGACACAGGTTTCTTAAATTTTAAGGCCTAGTATAAGAATCACATGTGAAGAGAAGTTTATTGCTCTTCCCCCCCCACCAAAATGGCATTAGTGCTTTACCAAAATGGCTCCTGAGTCTTGTTATAGACCTATAGTATAAACACTTAAGTTCTCATCATCTATCCCAGCAAAAAAAAAAAAAGAGAGACTAACAATTTAAGGTATACTCTAAATTATTTTTATTTATCATCTTAGGTTTGTGATGTCCTTGCAGAGTTTTCTTCAAAGTGAAGTCCTTTGCTTTTGTATACTAATTTTTCTGTGTGGAACTTAAAGTACTATGGAGTTTGAGCCCATTCTAATGAAATCATAGACATATTCCTGGTGGTGGTTGGAACTGTTTAGTGCCTAGGATGAATATAAGGTACCTAAGTGTTTGTTGAATTTAAATTAAGGTAAAGGAACCTTTGGGAATTCTTACTTGATGAGCCGTAAGGGATTTTGGAATTCATTTGGTTTCTTTCCTCTTCTCATTGTACAGTGGAGGAAAGTAAGACCCAGAGGGCTAAAGGAATTTGCTAGAGTGGCACAGCTCTTTTGTGGTGGGTTAGAATTAATGGGAACCAATATATATTGAGCATCTACTATGTGTCAGATGTTTTATAAATATCCCACTGCATGTAGTTCTTAGTATTCTCAGGTAGTTACAACTTCAGGAAAGTTGAGCAACTTGCCCAGGGCAACACAGCTAGTAAATTAGGGAGCGTGAATTAAATTTAGATCTATCTAGCTATGAGGCTTGTATTGTCTTTCTGCTACCCTATGCTGCTATCTCTTAATTACCAATTTTGTTTTCACCTTGTTATTAAAAATGTAACATGGTATTGGCTTGAAATAATTAATATATTTGGCCAAATAAGTGACAGACACTTGTTTTTTTGGCCAATCATATAATCAAGTATGTTGTATAGAGAGAAGAGTATTAGACTTGAGTCAGAACTTTGCCCTAAGTCCCAGTTTTGTCTCTGACTGGCTGTATTACCTGTCTGAAAATCAGTTTCTGCACAATTAAAACGTGGAAAGAGACTTGGCGATATCCATATACCTTTATAACTCTTTGTTCTATGAGTTCTTAAGCGACCTATCCAACGGGCAACAAGGAGGCTTTGGAAACAGGACTGATACACATAAATGCAGTACCTTGTGGAAATGATATTGATGGGGGAGGAACGTGCAGAAGAAGACACCAAATGAATGTCAGATGTGCATTTTTCCACAATAGTGTGGAAACGCCTTTTTAGAAACTTACATAAGTAACACTGGTGTCACTGAGTCACTGACTCCTGAGGGGTTACTTCTCTCTCCTTCACAAACATGTGCCCACACACCTCCATCAGAGATTCTGGTATAGATCTCTGCAGATGGCAATTTACATAGTATTAGAGAAATGACCATCTTGCTCTAGGCCAAACGTACCCTGTCTCTCTTGTGGGTACTGGTAGTGGTGAAGAGGTTACCTACAGGAACACGACAGAGCTGTCTACCTGGGTAATGGATCAGAGTTTTTAGATGGACTTCTGCTATTGAGGCTTTTGAGTCTCAATTATTTCATCTTTAAGCTGTGAATAGTAAAGTGTATCTTTGGGATTTTGTAAAGACTAAATGAAGAACTGTCATCACACAGGAAGTTCAGTAAATATTTTGTGTCACAGCGTCTGTCTTCCTAAATACTGAACACTTTTAGTTGTATTAAAGTCACATGATTTATAGTAATTTATAATTTATATAATGACTTAGTTTCATTCCTATTATTGCGAAGGCTTGTAATTACAGTGGATCATGGGGGAAATACTGGCCTTGGAGACAGGAGACATTGACCCCAGCCTGGACCACATCCTTGACTATGGTGTTCCCATGGGCAGCAGTTGCCTTTCTAATCCTGTTTCCTCATCTGCAAATTAAAGGGGGCTGGACTAGGTGACCTGTTGGGTTCCTTATAATCTAAAAGTCTATGATTATGTACATAATTACATGTGTCACTTTAACTTGTGAAGTTTCGAAGGTTATGCTGAAACCAGTTAATGTATCCTCACTTAAATGCAGATCATGTTCATATATGTTCAGTGTTTAACTTTATCATGGTCATTTACTCATAGGCTATTTAGAGAAAGCCCTCTTGGTGTACACTGAATTAAGTATATATACTAAGGGAAATGAGAACTCCATTTCAAAATAAGAATAAGCATGATCTGAGTTTCTAGATCTTGAAAGATCACCTGAAATTTACTTAAAGTCAACAAGAAGCTGTTTCACAGATTTCTAAACCAAGGGCCTCAGTACACTTGTGTAATTTCCCCCAAGGTAATCAATGTTTAGGCATCCTGAAGCTCCTACTTACTGTTTAAAAACAACCTGTCTCTGACTTAACTCTGTAGTTGGTGTTAATACTTCAAAGGAGGCTATTTAGTGTGCTGTAGCAGTGGTACAGCATTATCTTGCCACCTTCTAGAACATGCATTCGGAAGCTGAAATGGGATTTCAAGACTGCTAAATAAATGACAGGAGTTTAGGCCTCCCCTCTGGGGAGAGAACTCATGCCTCACAAGACTGATTTTATGGCCTCAATTGCTGGATAAGTCAAATTTTACTTTCAACTTCATAAAAGCAGCAGTTTGTTGTTCACTGTTCAGGGTTTTAAGGCTACCTTTTTCCAAGATGCACCGCGTTTTATGATTATATTGTAATATACTGGGATGCCAAGAAGTATGCTGTTGGTGTTATTTGTACTTGGTTGGTACAGAAGCATTAGGGCCTCGTTTGTTTTCTCTATTCAGCTCTGGATTGATGTTCACAGGGTTACTTAAACAGAATTACTGAAACAGTACATTGGAATTTTGATAACTTTGGCAGCTTGATGGCCACTATGTGCAAACAGGCAGTTCAGCGCTCTTGGGGCTATGTTTCGGACACTTTGCAGACAACAGCATCATTAGGCTCTTGCCCAGCACAGCTATGGCACATACGTACATTGGCTTGTTTTGCTGGTCTTTTAGTATTATTCGTTTCTCAAGTTTTAGCAAGAAACCTTTTCTGGTGTAATTTCTACTTTGGCTGGGCATTTACTCATCTAACAAGTCTTTCTTCCTAAAACTTGACCTATGAAAAGATTTAGGTGGATAGGCTGTTCTATAAAATACTTCTTCAGTTTAGGAAAAAATTAATGCTCTTGGCTAAAAGTCTTTCTCAGGTACCCACCCCCCCCAGCCCCATTTTCTACAATACCAAACTTAGTGTAGGAACCATGACTGACTTTCTCTTTTACACCAAAGGATATTATAGTGCCTCAAAGCAATCACAGGAGTCACCTAGTTTTATTACCTTCATTATAGGTAGAATTTATAGAAAACAGAGATTAGCTTAAATGTGATCTGACCCCAAGATCATTTTCTCCAAAACACAGTTTCCTTCCTTTTTATTAAAGAAGGCAGTCTCTTTCTCTTTTATAGTTAACTGATACTTATAATTAATTGAAATCCAGTTAATTTTTATTCATTATAATATCTCTTGTAACTTTCCCCCATTTAGAATAAGACGAAACAGGATTAAAAAAAAATCCTGTCCAGTTAGCAAAGTACCCAGTGCACTTATAACCTAAAAGGGAGCTTAGAATTACATAAGATGTTGGTTTACTTTCTTAACCTGGTTTTTTCACCACTTATGTGTTTTCCAACGTGTATGCCTTATTACATTATCGTGGAAGGATTTTTATAGAATAACAAGACACATGGCTTTTATCTCAGAAAGAGGAAAAGGTATTGTAGTACAAAATAATGTATTTTATCAATTCTAAGATGTACCTTTTCCACATTTTGATGTCTCTCAAACTGAGATGTGTCTTAATGATTGGGGGCATGTCATTTCCAATTGGCATACACTTTTCTTTTAGTGGTACAGAATGTAATAGCATATCTTACAATTAATGGCATTTTATATTTGATGAACTGTAATATTAGAAAATGGGAAATTAAATTCCATGGTCTCTCCAACTATAAAGTTCTACTATCATCTATAAGCTATCAATATGCAGCAAAATATGCCTATATGGAAACAAAAAACCTAGACCTTACTGCTGTATATCAGATTGCTATTTGTCTTCATAATAATTTTTAAAACAAGACAAGCTATACTAAAACATGTAACCACACTGTCTTTTTAATATATGTGGAAATACACAAAACATCGGGCCAGAAGTTGCAGAAACTTATTTTCAGAATAGGTGAGGTAAGGATTATCAAAATCTTTCCTACACCATCTGGCAAAGAGTTTCACTCACACTGTGGGGAGATGGATAGGACAGTGAGAATACAAGACCACTTATAAACTAAAAATAGAGGGACTAGATCTGTCTTTCCTTTCTAAAGTGCTTAGAGGTTTCAGGGTGGAAATAAAAGCTTTGTGGTGTAGCCATGTAACTAGTTTTGGTTAAAGAGATTTAAATGGAATTGTGGAGGTATGTGTTTTTTCTCGTTCTTTTCTAGTCAGTTGCCGGGAATGGAATGAAGAGTTTGGCTGTCCCCTTATTTGATGCCTTAGACCATTGTGTAGAGCAGGGTGTCTCAACCTCAGAACTATCGACATTTGGGGCCAGATAACCCTTTTCTGTGGGGGCTTTTTCGCTGTAAGATGTTTAGCAGCACCCCTGACTCTACCCACAGGATGCCAGTAGCAACCTCCCTGCCCAGTGTGACAATCAAAAATGTCTACAGGGGCTTCCCTGGTGGCGCAGTGGTTGAGAGTCCGCCTGCCGATGCAGGGGACGCGGGTTCGTGCCCCGGTCCGGGAAGATCCCACATGCCGCGGAGCGGCTGGGCCCGTGAGCCATGGCCGCTGAGCCTGCACGTCCGGAGCCTGTGCTCCGCGACGGGAGAAGCCACAGCAGTGAGAGGCCCGCGTACCACAAAAAAAAAAAAAAAAAAAAAATGTCTACAAACATTGCCAAGTATCACCTAAGGGGTAAAAATGTCTCTGGTTGAAAGCAGCTGGTGTAGAGGGAACACATATAAAAATGCTATTCTGTGGCTATCCTATTTCAAGAGTTCTGTATGTATCTATGTGTGTGTGTGTGTATGTGTGTGTGTGTGTGTGTGAGAGTGAGTGTGTGTGTGTGTATGTGAGTTTGTCAGATCATATTTCTATTTGTTTGTCTGGAACATAAGATCACTGCATATATAGAATCTAACATGAATGAGAACTGGAAACTTTTGATGAATCGATGGAATATTAATTCACATTTAGATGTCATTAAGGCTCAAAAAGAACATCTGGCCAAATTATTTCCAGAACTTGTTGCTAAGCATGGATTTGCTACTTATATAGCTAAATGTCTCATTTTTAAGATTTCCCATTAAAGGATGCATTTGGAAAAGAAAATGTGTGTGTGTGTGTGTGTGTGTGTGTGTGTGTGTGTGTGAACCTCTGTGGGGACAAAGAGAGGAGAGAGGGAGAAAGTAGGGGGTAGAGAGGAGTGTGGACAGGGAACAAATGGAGATGAATGAAACGAAAAAGTTAGTAGTCTATGATGCTGTGGAATAGTGTTTTACTTTTTCATGAAGCTCTGTTTACCACTGAGCACTTTCATAGTTCTGATGAAACTGAATTATTCTTTTCTAGCAAGTAGTGAGGAATCAAGTTCCTGAAGATTTAATCATTATAAAGATAGGTTGGCTGTGCTTGCATTTCAGAACTTTATCTCAGGAAGTCAAAGCTATAAACAGGCTGATGCAGAGCTTATCCCATTAAAGGAATATTAATACCTTACAATATATATTCTTAAAATGCTCTGGTTTTTTTAATGATTTTTTTTTTTTTGGCTGCGCCGCATGGCTTGCAGGATCTTAGTTCCCCGATCAGGGATCCAACCCAGGCCCCCTACAGTGGAAGCTTGGACCCTAACAGCTGGACCACCAGGGAATTCCCTAAAATGCTCTGTTTGCCACTTTACCTTTATTGATTCAACTAGAAGCTGTTCATAATTTGAACATATTATAAATGAAATTTCCTAGAAGAAATAATTTAAATGACATATTATATAGACATTATTTAAGGCTTTAACATGTTTAAAGACAGTTTTTAACATTACTATGTTTAGAATCCTGTCAGAAGAAACCTTAAAAAATAACAATGGCTACGTGATGGAAAAGAATGTTTAGGCTTTACAAATTACCATAGCACAAACTGATGCATGCCTACTTCCTCCTGTGCCATCCATAAACATGTAGTACATGTGAGCTTCAGGGGCAAGAAACGAGGAGCGAGCTGCTGTATACTGTGTTGATTATAGAGAAATGAGAGATGATGTTGTGAATGTTAAGAGATGAGACCAAAGCTCATGAAGAGAAAGATGAAGATTACTATTTATCTGGATAAGGCACACTTCAGAAAGCTGTTTCAGGTACTAACTTAATAATTAGATTTGTGGAAAGGCCCTCATATTACAGCCCTCTGAAAGTTATTTAGAAATCTATTTGTCTTTCCACTTTTTTGAGAAAGAAGCAAATAACAACTGGGGCATTCTTGAAAGAAACAATGTTCTAGTAAACATCCTGGGAAAGCTCCTTTTTGAAGAATTAGAATTTTAGAAGTAAAAAGGATTTTAGAGATCATGTAATCCAACTTATTTTTACTTTTGCACATGAGGAAATTGATACCCAGGGAAGTGGTGACCATCACTTGCACTGGCTATGGCTGCAGTGAACTTGTAGTTTAATAACAGGCACAGATAAAAAGACCCTGAGTCATCAAGTAAACGTTAATTTACGGTCATTATTCACTGATTACAAACTTAGCTGGGTATCAGGATCACCTGAAAAGCCTGATAGTACATTCCCAGGCCCTTTCAGACCCTGTGAAGAAGACATGTGGGGACAGCTTCAGAAGTCTGTATCAAAAACAAAGTCTTGGGGCTTCCCTGGTGGCGCAGTGGTTAAGAATCCACCTGCCAATGCAGGGGACACAGGTTCGAGCCTTGGTCCGGGAAGATCCCACATGCCGCGGAGCAACTAAGCCTGTGTGCCACAACTACTGAGCTTGTGTGCCACAGCTACTGAGCTCGTGTGCCACAGCTACTGAAGCCAGCATGCCTAGAGCCCGTGCTCCACAACAAGAGAAGCCACTGCAATGAGAAGCCCGCGCACCGCAACTAAGAGTAGACCCGCTCGCTGCAACTAGAGAAAGCCCCCGTGCAGCAACGAAGACCCAACGCAGCCAAAAATAAGTAAAAATAAAGTAAATTTCAACAAAACAAAACAAAACAAAAACCAAAGTCTCCATAATTCACAAGGAGCTGGTCCTTAAACACAAACTTGGGAAAAATTAAACAGTATCTGATAAGCTTGAAACACATAAAATTCCTTTTAAACGATTTTAAGAGTAAGAATTAAGAGTTGTAAATACTTGGCAGCTTCAGCTGTAGTCGTCCAAAAACTTTGGCTGCCGGCCATGACCCTACTGGCAAGGGCAGAATGACTAGGTTATGAAGGCAGGGGGATCACAGAGACTATCATGAGAGCAGCTGCCTCTGGTTGTTATAATTTGTCTCTTTATGTAAACATAATAATTCCCCAACCAGTCCTACAGGTCCTTCAAATGCAAGGACCACAATTCATGACTTCCCATATTCACTGCCTCTTGAAAGTTCCTTGCATATTTCAGGAAGTATGGAATAGTGTCTAAGAAGAAGGGTTTTAGGATTAAAAACCTAGATTTGAATCTATGAGCTTCCACTTTCACTTACTGTGTGATACTGGGCAAGTTATTTCCTTCTGTGACTCAATTTCTTTATCTGCAAAGAGTACAGATTACACTGTAAAGAGTAAACAATCTTACCTATGTAAAGAGCTTAGCATAATGTATGGAATGTATTATTTAAAAAAATAACGTGGGCTTCCCTGGTGGCACAGTGGTTGAGAGTCCGCTTGCCGATGCAGGGGACACAGGTTCGTGCCCCGGTCCGGGAGGATCCCACATGCCGCGGAGCGGCTAGGCCCGTGAGCCATGGCTGCTGAGCCTGCGTGTCCGGAGCCTGTGCTCCGCAACGGGAGAGGCCACGGCAGTGAGAGGCCCGCGTACCACAAAAAAAATAAATAAATAAAATAAAAATAAAATAATTATGTATATAACATGCGCCTGGCTAGGAGTATGGGTACTGAGGATATAATAGTGAAAATGACAGATAAAAATCCCTGTACCTGTGGATTTTTTTGGTGGGTGGGGGGACATAGATGACAAACAAGCAAGATAAATATAATTCTTCATACAAACAAATGCTATAAGAAAATAAATATGATGTGGTAAAGAATGGCTGAGAGGTAAGGCGTGTTGCAGTAAATAGGGTGATTAAGGAAAACCTCTCTGAAGATGTGACTCTGAGTTAAGAAATGAAGGATGAGGAGACAGCCATGAAACAAGCTTAAGCTTAGGAATCATGCTTGAGATAGGGAACAGCGAGAACAAAGGCCTTGAGATAGGAATGAGCTTCAAATGCTCTAAAAGCAGAAAGAAAGTCAATGTTGCTGGAATGTAGTGGGGGGGGGGTTGACATAGAAAATGAGAGTAAGGGATGTAGAAGGTACTCAGTAAGTGGTTAAAATATAGAAACATGTTAAGGGCTTTACAAATTTCTAGCCCTGTAGTACTATGTAGATTGTGGATGTATTTTCGTTTTCTTTGCTTTCCATTTTTCTTTCTTCCTTTCTGTCTTGGCCTTCCTGCCCAGTCCCTCCCTTAGCTCTGAGAGCTTGGGCTTTCCAGCTTCTCTGATGAGATTTCAGTCAAAGAAGCTATTTACAGCTGCTCCATTCTTGGCTGTGAATGAATACACTGAAAGAGTTGAGTGGTAAGGGAGGTAGAGATTGAAAATCTACAATTTCTTGCAAAAATCAGCTGGGTGCTTTTCTTGCTCCCTGGCTTCAACCTGTACGGTGAAACCCTTTCCAAACACAAACAGCAGGAGACTAAAGGCAGAGGCACAGCAGGCAAACTCAGGGGCAAGACACTTTTCTCCCTCACCAGCATGCCTGAGATGACATGCAGCGGGTCCCCTACCTCTCTCAAGCTTGTGGCGGGCAGGTCTTGTCGTTTGGCATTTCCCGCCTCACTCTGTTGTCTTTTATGGTGAGGACTAAGATGTCTGGTTAGGGGCTGCCTCAGAAACTGCCAGTGAGAGGCACAAGATACAGAAGTGAGACTGGAAAAGCCAGAAGGGACACCACAAACATTTGGACATGAATTTGGAGGAAGCAGACTTTGTACCATAGGAAAGGAAGTATAGGCAGAAGTACATCTCTAATGAAGAGCATTATCTATGGAAAATTGGGATTATGAATTTTGGGGATTAAAATCATCACCATGATACACTGATGATGATACGATGATCAGCTTCTCTGATACGACAAATGTGAAACTTAGCTTCTTTATATTTCACTTTTCCTTTCTCTACTCTCTCCATTGTTTTATTAATTATATTTAAAAATTTTCTATTGGTTACCTTGACTTTTATATCCATCAATTTAAAATAGTATCTTCTATTCTTTTCTTTCTTTATGCTTCTACTCTTATTCCAATATTTTTAGGTAATTCAAGATGGTAACATTTTCAGTCTGTCACTGCAGTAAAAAAAAAAACCCAAAACCCACTTCTGTGTTTTGTCCATTAGTTGCTTCTAAAAATTAAAATCTGAATATCTGAATCTATGCCATTTTTAGAATGTTCCAAATTTCAAGGGCCAATGGATTTTCTCTCCCTTTTTTTTAGATCAGTTGCACAAAACCATGTTACCTTTAGTTTGTGCATGTCTGCATGGAGACTTTTCACCTATTTTCCCTCCATGCAGCTGCCAATTGCTTTTCTCTTCACGTTAAAGAAATAAAAAGAAACCCTATGTTTTCTTATTTCTAAGATCATCCAACTTCTTAATCAATCGTTTGTTAAAGAAAATTTACATTTTTGTTGAAGACATGCTTCTTGTAGTCCCATAATTTGTACAAATTGCTTTAGGTCTTCTACAGAATAACTATCATGGAACTATTTTCAAATTATTGAAATTTTGGATCCAACTGTGTGTTGGGTGCTGGTCCTCTTATTTCAAGAATTCTTCTTTTGGGCTTCTCTGGTGGCACAGTGGTTGAGAGTCCGCCTGCCGATGCAGGGGACGCGGGTTCGTGCCCCGGTCCGGGAGGATCCCACATACCGCTGAGCGGCTGGGCCCGTGAGCCATGGCCACTGAGCCTGCGCGTCCGGAGCCTGTGCTCCGCAGCGGGAGAGGCCACAACAGTGAGAGGCCCGCGTACTGCAAAAAAAAAAAAAAAAAAAAAAAAAGAATTCTTCTTTTTTCCCCACCCCCTAAAACGCAATTTCAAGTACTTTTCCAGAAAGAATCTGTGGAAGGTAAAATTTCTAAGTCTCCCCGTGTCTGAAAATGTCTTTGTCTTCATGCACGATTGATTGTTTGTCTGTATATAAAATTATAGGTTGAAAGTCACTTTGCCCTCAGAATTTTAAAGACATTGTTACATTGTTTTTAGCATTCATTGTTGCTGGTGAAAAATTTGATATTAACCTGATTTATTATACCTTTGGAGGTAATCTTTTCTCCTCACGGAAACTCTTAAGATCTTTCCTTTTTCCGTGGGGTTCTGAATGTTCATGATGATGTGCTTAGATGTGATTCTTTTTATTCATCAACCTCATCACTCAGTTGGCCCTTTTGGACTTTTCCACTCAGTAATTTTCTTTTATGATGGCTTAAAACTACGTTCTGCTATGCATTTTCTCTTTCTGGAACTCCTATAGGTAGGTATTCAACTTTCTGGATTGATCCCTGTATTTCTTAGCTCTTCTCTCATTTTTCATCTCTTTTTCTTTTTACTTTACTTTCTAGAAGATTTTATTTTTTCTACCTTTTTGAAAAATTAAATTAGTTTTCATTTAGCAATCACTTTTACTTTCCATGAACTCTTTCTTGCTCTATTTCTTTTTCATAATTGTATGTTCATTTTCTTAAATCTCTTTGAGATATTAATTAAAATATCTATTGAATTGTCTTCTGTTCCCTGTATTATTGCTGTTTGTTCCAGGTTCAGTTATTTTGCTTGTTCATACCAGTTCTTCTCCTTTATGCTACCAGTTCATCTCAAATATGATCCTTATTAGCCATCAATGTTATGACTGAAGGGCTAGGTAAACATATATAGCTAGATGGCATGGATTCCTATGGCGGATGAGTAGCCTAGTTCCTCAGTAGACCTCCCCTTGACTGTCAGGCTTTCAACATTCATTTTAGGATGCCTGAGAAGGAAGCTGGCAGTTTCTGGCTCACCCTAGATGTTTACTCTGGGAGAACTATAACCATTTAGAAGTTTTAGTTCTTTCCAGACATTTCTTTCAATCTTTTTACAGAATAGATCTTGGTTTTTAGCTTGGGAATAAATGTCATCACTGCATGCAAGGAGAGGATGTGCCAACTCGTGTAACTGTTTAGAAGGAAATCCTTCAATTCATCACCTTGATGTCTGCCTCATTTTCTACTTCCACTCTTGATACCTGTTGACTTTGAGCTTAAAATCTTTCTGGAAACTCTGCTTAAAGAATAGTTTCCACCTCTGTTCCAGCCTTCTCCTGAGCATGTCCTGGGCTTAGCTGCCACCACTCTGGCTTATCATCAGTATGGTGCTGGAGAATTATGTCAAATCTCTGGTCAACTACTTCTTCTCATTCCCTCTTCTATCTATTTACTGCCATTAAAGTGGAGGGACGAGGTGGAGAAACATGCTCAACTCACCAACTTAAACAAGAACTCAAACTTAGGTCTTCTGACCAGTCTCCTTACCCTTACACCTAAGTTATGGACATCATACTCAGTTATTTTACTTATTAGGTGTGTGTCCTTAGGTATGCTATTTCACTTCTTTGTGTCCCAAACTTCTCAACTATTATTTAGGAGAATGATATAGACCATGTATAGTTGTAATATAAATTGGGGAGAATAATATCAGTCACATAACAGTTCAGTGAGGGTGTTTTAAGGGTGTATAGCATAATGTATGACACACAATGAGTACCCAATAAATGATAACTTAAAACACAGGGTTCTAAGCATACAAGTACATCCTATATTTAGTTCATATCTTGGGTATCTAACCAAAGTACTTTAATTTAAATTCCAATGGGAACATTTTAAATTTACTTTATAGCCTTGCTTACTGTTATTATTTCTAAATCAGAAGAATTCATTGGCACAAGCTATATATCTTTTTCTGAAAAGTTACTATGAATGGCTAATTTGTACCTTTTGTATAAAATATTAGGGTCTACAAAGAAGTCATTTAGAATAAAAAACTGTGCAGATTATCAGATGGGTAATTTGACTTGAAGAGCTATATGAATAAGAACCAACAGAAAAAAGAAATTTAATGATTTTAAAAATTACTAACAAAAAAGATTATTTTCACTTATCTATTGTAGCCAAGCATAACTGACTTGTTTAATGAAATCACCAGGAAACTCAAGGTAGAAAATCGTTATATTTTAAGACAGGTTAGTGTCCACATTAGACATTTATTTTCTCTGACAGAAGATACTTTCTTCTTATTTTTTCTCCCCTAGCAATTAAAAAAAGTATGTCTTTGGACATATTATATAACTTTTCTGAACCTTATTTTCCTCATCTATAAATCAAGAAAAGTACTTGCTCTTTTATAGAAGTGTTATTTGAATAAAACGAGTCAAGACAGGTGATCTCTTTGTAGTGGGTTCCCTGACAAGGGATTTTCCACCCCATTTAGAAATGGTCATGTTCAAAGAGGTGATATAAAGAACACTGTGGATGTGTTTGAAAAAATAAACTGTCCTCTCTTCATTTAAAATTGAAATAGAATGTAGCTCAAAATTATTGCAGTGAAGGAAAACCATAAAATGAGACATTAGTCAGCTACTTTTGCAAAAGCAGCAAACTCAAAATGTATTTTTCAGGGGGATAATCATCTATTATCAAACTTTAAACCCTAGCACCTTTAAGATATGTGCTGCACTTAACTTTGAAAAAGGATCACCTTCAAGAGCCCCAAAGATTGTATACTTGTGGATGGAGAACTGATGTCCTGATTGACCTTACTTCATATTTATTGGTTCTCTCTCTTTTTAGAAATCAAACTTGAGTTATTTTCCCCACACAAAATACACAGATCTTCCCAAGGAAGGTGTGACCTGATTGCCAAAATGCCTTCCAAGAACAAGAAGTCAGAGGAAGACATTTGTCACTATGTAAAGCTTTGGCAAGCTTCTCTGGACATGGCAGCTGCAAAGTAGTGTGGGAGAACATTTTCTTGCTTTAAGACAGACTGTTGTCAAATTCTTCAAGATAATCTAGAGGGAATCAGACTGTGTTCTTGGGTCTCCTGTACTTCTTGTAGTTACGGGTTTGAGCTAAATGATAGAGATGTTTTTGTGAGCAGTGTTTTCTGAGGATGAGAGGCCCCAAGTGAGGAAGTTACCCAAAGATGACTGAAACATGAATCTGCAGTCTTCTACAGTTATAAGGAAACAGAAAGGAAATTGCTCTTCATCCCTTAAAAAAAAAAAAGGTCTCTTTTCCTTGATCCCACCCCACTAGCAACTAACCTGTGAAGTGTGCTCTTCTGTTCATGTGCTATTTGCGTGCAAATCATTTCAGTTAAATAATTGCTATATTTCTCATTATTCTGCTTACTTTTTATTTATACAATTCTGTTTTAAGAATCTCTTCCTGCTGCTATGTATACAACCAGTCCATTTCCCTATTGATGCCTAGGACTCTACTGCTAAATAGCATGTAGAAATTGTCCAGTTCTAGGGATGGACACCCAGATTGTCTTCAGTTCCTTGCCATTACAATGATACTATGATAAGCTTATACGCCCCTTTATGCACCTGCATGAGAATTTCCTTGAAAGATAAACTGAATTGCAGGATTTCTCGGTCACAGGGAGGGGTAAATGTCATTTTACAAAATATCGCAAGATTGCTCTCTAGACAGGCTGCATCAGTCTACATATCCACCAGCAGGGCATAGGGGCTCCTATAGCCTCACTTTCCTGCCAACACTTGGCATCATACAGCTTTCTAATTTTTTGCCATTTTAATGAATGTAAAGTGGTATCTCACTATTGTTTTACTTTGCATTTCTCTGACTACTAATTAGCTTAAGCATCTCTTCATGTGCGTGTAAGCCTGTTGGGTTTACTTTTCTGTAAACTGCTTGTTTATAGCCTTTGCCCATTTCCTATTGTGATTCCTATATTTCTGTTTCACTGCAAGAGATCCTGCTGTATTCTAGATATTATTTCCTTGTCAATTTTAGACACTGCAATATCACCCAATCTGTCGTCTTTCAGGTAACTTTGCCCATAATATCTCCCCTTGAATGGAATTTTAAAAAATTTCTGATGCTACTTAGTCAAAATTTTGCCTTACAGTTTATGCTTTTGGGTTTCATTTTAAGAAGTCTTTCAATGCTTTGCCACAAAAATATTCTCTTATAATCAACTACTACCATTAAAGTTTCACCTTGCACAGTCAGGTCTTTAACATTGGGAGTTCACCTTGGTATATGATATTGGGTAGGGATCCAGTTATTATTCTTATCTATTTAGTGAGCCAGGTTCCCAACATTATCAGCCTTTATCATACAAATAAGTGCCTTATATGCACGTGTATGTCTCTGAGCTCTCTGTTTTGTTCCACTGTTTCCCATGTCTGTTTTCTGGTCAATACTATTATGTTTCATTGCTGTGGTTGGGTAGTATGTCTCAATATTTGCTTAGGCAAAGCCTACCTCTTTCCCCTTTTCACAGCTGACTTTTATTTTTCTACTTAAAGTAAGCCATCAAGTTTCTAAAAAAAATCTATATAGAATTTTGATTGGTTCTGCATTAAATTTATAGCTCCATTTGATGAGAATTGACATTTTTAATACAGTAAATTATTCCCTTTCAGAGCATGTGATGTCTCTCCATTTATTCAGATCATCTGTTTTGTCCTTCAGTAGAGCTTCAAAATTTCTCCATAAAGGTTTTGTGTATTCTTGATTAACTTCTAGAGAATATATGGGTTCTGTTGCTATTTTAAATGGCATCTTTTTAGTTATAACTTTTGTTGGAGATTGTTGGTGTAGAGAAATGCTATTGATTTTTGTACATTGATCTGGTATCCATCAACCCCGCTGAACTTTTTATTCTCATATTTGTTTGTTGATTTTATTGCTAAACAGTCATATCATCTACAAATAATCTGATCTTTATATCTCATTTCTTTTTTTTTCTTACAGAATTAGTTGTGACTTTCAGTAACTATGTTAAACAGCATCAGTGATAGTAAACATTTTCGACTTAAAGGGAACATCTTAAAGAAAATTTTCTTCCTTTAAGTACAGGGTTGATAGAGGCAAGTTTTACCAAGTTAAGAGTATCCTTCAATTTCTAGTATACCATTAAAAAAAATTAGGTGTTGGAACTTTGTAAAATGCCTTTTTACATTGATTAAAACAATCACATAATTTTTCTAATTTCTTCTGTTATTGCTGTGAATTTCATTGATATACATTCTGATGTTAAAACATCCTTTTATTCTTGAGATACACTCCAGTGGGTCATAATGTATAATTATTTTAATATATTTTAATATTTGCTTAGCCAAGATTTCCTTTAGGATTCTTGGATCTATATGCAGAGTTAAAATGGGACTTTGTTTTTTTTTTTTTTTTTTTGCGGTACGCGGGCCTCTCACTGCTGCTGCAGCCTCTCCCGCTACGGAGCAGAGGCTCCGGACGCGCAGGCCCAGCGGCCATGGCTCACGGGCCCAGCCGCTCCGCGGCATGCGGGATCCTCCCGGAGCGGGGCACGAACCCGCGTCCCCCGCATCGGCAGGCAGACCCCCAACCACTGCGCCACCAGGGAAGCCCCTGTTTTTTTTATATTGTCCTCATGTGGCTTGGAATTAAAATCATATAAAATAAGTTGGATAATTTTGGGTTTTATTGGTGTTAAGAACTTGTAAAAATAAAAGA
Source organism: Phocoena phocoena (assembly GCF_963924675.1). NCBI lineage: Eukaryota > Metazoa > Chordata > Mammalia > Artiodactyla > Phocoenidae > Phocoena > Phocoena phocoena. The sequence continues at coordinate 167,085,473 of NC_089220.1, forward strand.
ACTTTTCCTTAAAAGTTTGGTAGAATTCATATACAAAACCATGTTCGTAGGCCTGAAGCTTTTCTGGGAAGTGAATGATTTAAAACTCTCTATGCTTATGGTTGTATTCAAGTTTTATATTCCCTTTGTAGCAAATTTGGCATTGTATATTTTCTATCAATTTATCCACTTTTTTCATTTCCTCTAGTTTTTAAAAGTTTGTTACAAAATAATCGTATATTTTTTTTTTTTTTTTTTTTTTTTTCGCGGTACGCGGGCCTCTCACTGTTGCGGAGCACAGGCTCCGGACGCGCAGGCTCAGCCGCTCCGCGGTATGTGGGATCTTCCCAGACCGGGGCACGAACCCGTGTCCCCAGCATCGGCAGGCAGACTCTCAACCACTGTGCCACCAGGGAAGCCCTAATCGTATATTTTTAAAAATAATAATAGCTTTTAAAAACATTCCTTTGTATCTATTCATTCTGTGTATTGTTTATTTGCCTATTTCCTGTTTATTTGCATATTTTCTCTTTAATTCTTGAGTTTCCCTTATTTATCTTTTCAAAGAAATTTAGTGTTTTTATAACTAAAAATTTTTGAACTATTTTGAAATACTTTCAGACTTTCAGAAGATTAGCAAAGACAATACAGAAAGTTCCCATATACCCTTCACCCAGCTTCCTATAACATTAACATTTACATAAAACTTATTAAAAACTAAGAAACTAATATTAGTACAACACTGTTAACTAAGCTACAGATTTTATTCAGATTTCCTCAGTTTTTCCACTAGTGCTCTGTTTCTCTTCCAGGATCCAAAATAGGATACCATATCTTATGGGCTGAATTATGTTTCCCCAAAATTCGTATGTGGAAGTCCTAACTCTCAGTACCTCAGAATGTGACAGTATTTTGAGACAGTACCTTTAAAGAGGTAATGAAGTTAAAATGAGGTCATTAAGATGGACCCTACAATATGACTTGGGTCTTCATAAGAAGAAATTAGGGCACAGGAACACACAAAGGGAAGACCATGTGGAGACACAGAGAGAAGATGGCCATCTACAAGCCAAGGAGAGAGGTCTCAGAAGAAACCAACCCTACTGATGCCTTGACCTTGGACTTTTAGATTCTAGAATTATGAGAAAATACGTTTCTGTTGTTTAAACCACCCAGTCTGGGTACTTTGTTATGGCAGCCCTAGCAAACCAATATATCATTTGTTTTTCATATTTCCTTAGTCTCCTCCAATCTGTGACAGTCTCTCAGTCTTTCCTTGCCTTTAAACAATACTCTCTTATGTTATCAACTATCAGTTGGCACTTCTGAAGAGTGCTGCTAAGGTATTTTGTTGAATATCCCTCTATTTGGATTTGTCTGATGCTTTCTCATGATAAGACTGAGGTTATGGACTTTTGGGAAGAATACAATAGAGGGGAAATGCTCTTCTCATTGCATCTTACCACAGAGTACCTAGTATCGATATGTCTTATTACTGGTGATGTTAACCTTGGTCACTTGGTTCGTGGTGTTTGCCAGGTTTCTCCATTCTAGTTACTATTTTTCCCTTTCCGTATTTTATTCTAAGTGAATAACTAAGTTAAGCTCACACTCTAAGGGAAGGTGAATTCACTTCTTCCTGGAGGGAGGAGCATCAAAGGATTTTGGACATATGTTAAAACCACTACAGTAATGAATAAATGTTTTGGGGGAGATGATTTGAGCTTATTCAAATATCCTGTTTCTTCTTAATGTTTTTCCCACTAATTTTAGGATTTATCAGCAGGTCTTGTCTGCAACAATTATTAATGTGGTATTCTAATGATGATTTTCTATTTCCCCCATTCCTTCTAAATGTATGAGTTGGAATTCTTTTGTAACAAAGAGTTCTGTCTTCTTCCTCATTTATTAACTTAATCATTTATTCATATGAGTATGGACTTATGGCTATTTATTTTGGGGGTTGAATCCGATATTATCATTATTTATTTCACTGCTCAAACTACTCCAGCTTTGACAATTGGGAACTCTTTTAAGTTGGCTTGTGTGTCTTTTTGACATGCACTTGTTCTTATTTTCTGAAAATGATGCTTTAAGTGTACCTTGCATTTTCCCTGCCCCAGCCCTAGGTTCAGTCATTTCTCTAACCCTTGTTCCAGAATTTTTTTTACTTGTAGTGTATTCACTGCCATTCAAGTCTAAGTATTCATTAATTTTCTTTTTCAACCTAAGGGTTATTTAGGAATTTGTTTTAATTTTCCAAACATGTGAGGTGTATTTAAGCTATCCTTTTAAGAAACTTAATTTATAATTTAATGCATTATGACTAAAGGACATAGTTTGTATGACACTGATCCTTTGGAATCTGAGGTTCCCTTTGAAATATTATCTCTGGTTTATTTTTGGTAAATATTCTATGCATGTTAAAACAAAAAGTGAATTATTTGTCACATGAAGAGCTCTATATATGCCTAAATAGCTTAAGTCTACAGCTTAATTGTACTGTTGAGATATGTGCTAATTGCTTCTTTCTGTTCAATCTATCAGTTTCTCAGAGGTATGTCAGGATTTCCAACAATTATTTCTTTCTTATGTCAATCGTTGATAAATATACACACATACACACAAGCACACACACGTGCCCTTGGCAGCATATATGCCCTTGGTAGCTATATCCTCTAAATCCACTGTATCTTTTCCGCATATACAGTGTCTATATTGGTTAGATGTTCCAGTTACCTATTTCTGCATAACAAATTAGTGAAAAACCTAGGGGCATAAAACAAGCATTTTTCTCACAGTTCTGTGGATCACAGATCTGGGAAGGGCTTGGCTGACTGGTTTGTTTCTAGTGTATGCAGTGTCAGCTGGCATGGCTGGGGCTGGAAGACCCACTTCTAAGGTGGCTTCTTCATTCATATACCTGGCAACTGGGCTGCGAAGTTTGGAATAGCTGGGGGATGCATGGGCACTGCTCAGTAAACTCTCTTTCCACATTTACTCCACCTGGCACCTTGCATTTACTTCCAGCAGGGTAATAGGGTAGTAGGGCTTCTTATCTGCAGAATACACTTACTCCTCTCAAGTCTCCCACCCCCAAAGTCTTATCTCCCTGTGATATTGTCTTGAAGTCAGGGCTTAGCCAACTGAATGAGACCCAGATGAGCATGAGTGCTATGTGTATAGTTCAAGTATAGTATCTCTCAATTTAAAGACCTGTAAAGAAACATTATCTGTCCTCTGCCCCCAGTATCCCTGAAACATCCACATGTGATAAAGAGATAGGACAATTACAATGACACGTCAGTTGAAAAAGCAGGGGAACAGGATAGCAGTTACTAGTCTATAGCAATTCTGAAATTCATTTCAGCACATATTGCCAATTTCTTGATTAGGACCAGTCCTGCTCCCTGGGAAAATTCTCTGAAAGTCCTGGCTTTACCCTCTGGCCCCTTGATTCTGTCCTCTGAGCTACCCTTCCTTTTCCCTAAGAAACTGACTATATTTGCAATTGAGTGGCCTTCTCAGCCTGCCTCTTGCCCATAGAAGGGTGGGGGTGGGGAAAGTGTCTTTTAAAATTTTGCACTATCTCTTTTCTTTTTAATTCAAGATGATAGCGCTCCTACCTATGCTATTCATTGAAAAACGTAGGTTTCCTGTGAATCTTACTGGATTTCATTCTATTAGACAGAAGTCACATTTACAAATCTCTTTAAGACAGGAAGTTTTCTATCTTGGGTCCTTGTGGCTACTGTCCTAATAAAGACTTGAGAACCTTAGAATCCCCGTTGTTTGTCAGTGAGGGTCTAGGTGGCATACCCATAAGACCGTCAGAAGTCCTTTAGTCTAGCTGAGAGCCGCTATGAAACACTGCCTTAGACCTTTCTTAAGTCTTAACAAAGGATTTTCCAGACCCACCCTGAGGTGGTTCTTTGCTCTGAAGCCATTTCATATTCTGAGAATCTTTTGCTAGAATAGACAGGGGATGTGCAACAGTTTTATTTCCAAATCCTGACTCTAATATTTCCTCTAAATTTCACCCCAAAACTAAGCAACTCCACAACAGCATTATTCACAATACCCAAAAGATGGAAGCAACTCAGTGTCTATCAACAAATGGATGAATAAACAAAATACAGTATATACATACAATGCAATATTATTCCATTAAAAAGGAAGGAAATTCTGACACATGATACAACATGGATGAAACCTGAGGACATTATACAAAGTGAAATAAGCCAGCCACAAAAAAGACATGTATTGTATGATTCCACTCATGAGATGCCTAAAGCCATCAAATACTTAGAGATAGAAGTTAGAATTGTGGTTTGAATATAGGGGCTGGGCAGAGGAGGGGGATGGGAAATTGTTGTTTAATGGGTATACAGTTGTTTTGCAAGATGAAAAGAAGTCTGGAGATTGATTGCATAACAATATGAAGTAATTAACACTACTAAACTGTACATTTAAAAATGGTTAAGATGGTAAATTTTGTTATATATATTTTACCACAATTAAAAAATTTAAAAAGCCAAAAACAAAACAAGACTAAGCAACTCTTTCTTTAGTTCATGCCTTTCCCTTTGTATTCTATCACAGTCAGCTAGAAAAAGCCAGGTAGTATTCTCTGCATTTTACCTAGAAACTTCCTTAGACATATCCACAAGTTCATGGGTTTACAGGTGACAGTGTTGCCAAACTTTCCAACTATTATGTACCAAAGGTTGCTTTTTCTTCTGTCTCCAGTATCATTTCTACACTGTCCTTTAAGACTCACCAACATATTCTCACTTTTATTAACCATTTCTTTGAGGCCCTTCTAGCTTCTGCCTCTGCCTGGGCCCCAAGCCAGTGCCATACGTTTTAGGCTTCTGTTATGTAAGCAACCCCCTGCTAGGCACCAGGTCCTGTTCTGGTTATCTATTGTTTGGAGGAAATGACTGATGGCAGCTGGTCTAAGAGCATCTGTTTTTATCAACTCTTTATTTTGGCAGAACCTCTGCCCTGATTCCCCATCAAAATTGACTAATGGGTTGTTACTGTCAATTTCTGTAGTGATGAAGAAGGAAAATTATGGCCCAAGGTAACGTGGTGAAGAAACAAAAGGAGAATTTCAAAACGTTCCTTCAACATATCCAGTTTTTCTTTCCATTCATTCACCCATAGCAGTCCATGACAGTTTTCTGTTTCCTTGGGTTTTCGCACGTGCTCTCTCTCTCTCTGGTCATGGTTATTTTAGCTACTATTCACATCTCTCTAGCATCTGCAATTTTTCAAGGTTAATTTTGGGGGGGGGTGGGTGCTGATTTAGGAGCTGAGGGAAAATATTACAAAGACATGGGCTATGGAAATTTTAGTCTGGTGGGAAAAACATATCATTAAAAATCCAATATTATAATAAAAGGTGCTAATGATATGAAGAAGGTAAGCACAGTGTATTATGGGCAGAATAGAGAAGCAGCTTCTAAATGAGACTTTGGAGTTCACAGAAGGCTTTAAAAAGGAGCCAGGTAGGAGCTATGATAGGTAAAGCACAACTGAGGCAAAGGAACTTCAGATATAAAGGTTATCTATAAAAGAATGATTTTTTGAGATAGCATGAATTATTTAGGACCCCACAGGTAATTCTGAATCGTCTGGAACAAAGAATGTATGCAAGTGAGTGGGTGGAGAAGTTAGAAGTAGGAGGGGCTTGAATATAATGTTATAGCAAGGAGCTTGGATTTCATTCTTCAGGAGAGTGGGAAATATTGATTTTAAGCAGGGAATTGTGAGGATCATATTTACAAGTTTCAAAGATTAAACAGACAGCAGTGTTTTATGCTTAAGCTCTACGGACTCTTGCTTGCATGGAATTTTCTAAAGCCCTGGAATAGGCACTAACAACATATTTTGTGGTCAATTGTTTTCTGTAAAATTTGCAAAAGGAAGATACAATTGAATACTCTCTGTCTACTATAACTTGCCTCCATTACATTTTCCCTAGGCTGTGGGCATTACTGGAAATTGGTTAAGGGGAAGTTCTCGATTATTTAGTAATATATATTAAAGTAGTGTGTAGTCACTTCTGTCTATAGCTAAGTTCTGGTACTGAAATGCCTTCTGGTAATGATCTTACTACCCAACCAGCACTTGTAACATAAGCATGTAGGGCCAACGGTCACATTGTGATAAAAATGTATATTCATAGTTTTGTATTTGTTTCTTAAAGAAGGACCCTAAACCGTATAAACGTGAGGGCCTACAAACCGAGATCTTCACCTGGAGCAATGCCAGACAGCACCAAATTAGTAAACTATTATAAAAATTTTTTAGCTCTCGGAGAGGTGAAGACCTGAACCAGGCAGAAATAGCAGAAATGGAGAGGAAGGGTCAAGGTGCATGCAGGGAGTAGAATCTATGGAACTTGGCAATTGTTTTGATTTGGGCGGTGAGTTTCAGAACAAACAAGTTATCTACCAGATAACTGTAAGGACGGAAGCCCCATTCATGGGGAGAGAACGTCAGGGAAATTCCAAATTTGGTTGGAGGAGAAATCCTGTTTGGTGCTTTTGCTGCCTTTCAGGAGTCAGAAAAAGTGGAGGAAAATGCTAGTCTGCAGCTCAGCTAAGCACCTAAAGGTTTGGGGGACATTATGTTCTATATTTTCCATTCTCTGGATGCCACTTACCAGGCTCTTCTCGGCCCTCATCTTCCGGTCCTCAAGCCACCACACGTCAGCCACTTCCGCGCCTTCAGAATTTCCCGGTGGTGCCCGCTCACCGGATGTGGGAGCAGCACTTCCGCCTCAGAGGGGCTCGCTCAGGAGACAGAGGGCGCAGGCGCGGTGGGGTTTTCCGCTCAGGAGACAGAGGGCGCAGGCGCGGCGGGGTTTTCTGCGGGCCCAAGTTCTGCCGGCGGGTGTGCGTCGCCGTTTAAATGTTTGCGTTGCTGTGGCTGAATGCTTTTTCCAAACTGAGAGAGTATTCGCTTTCCGCTTAATGACCGAGGCCTCCATTTCCCCATCCCCCCACAGAAAGTCACGGCGCCTTCCCAAGGGCTTTGTAGGTCTCCAGGCACCGAGGCCCAGGCGCTAATGAAGAAGAGTCAGCGCTGATTTCCAGCTGCTAAACGCACGGCTCATTACATTTGGTGGGTTTTAAAAATTTATTTATTTATTTATTTAATTTTTGCTGTGTTGGGTCTTCGTTGCTGTGCGTGGGCCTTCTCTTGTTGCAGTGAGCGGGGACTACTCTTCGTTGCGGTGTGCGGGCCTCTCATTGCGGTGGCCTCGCCTGTTGCGGAGCACAGGCTCTAGGCACATGGGCGTCAGTAGTTGTGGCATGCAGGGTCAGTAGTTGTGGCTCGTGGGCTCTAGAGCACAGGCTCAGTAGTTGTAGCGCACGGGCTTAGTTGCCCCGCGTCCAGTTGCCCCGCGTCCCGGCCCAGGGCGCGAACCCGTGTTCCCTGCATTGGCAGGCGGATTCTTAACACTGCACCACCAGGGAAGGCCACCTTTGGCGGTTTTACTCTGAGCCCAGAGAGCTTCATGAGTTGAGTTTCAAGTCTGCGGTGACCTTTCGTTTCCTGTATAGGAACCTGGAAATAAGGGGGGAAATTCTCAGCCATTAAGATACCAATTTCTTAAGCCAGGTTTCTCAGGCAAGGGGCCAGAGTAATTGCATCCTCCTGGAGTCCCAAATTAACCCATGACCCTGAGCCAGCTCTGGAGGCTTTGGAGATTTCCACTATCTTGCCCTAAAGGGTAGCAAGATAGTGGAGGAAAACTTGACCTTATTATTACTAATGATTGTGGAACGAACAGAAATACATATTTTTATTAGTTTCCTACTTTCTTTTTTTTTTTTTTTTTTTCCTGTACGCGGGCCTCTCACTGTTGTGGCCTCTCCCGTTGCGGGGCACAGGCTCTGGACGCGCAGGCCCAGCGGCCATGGCTCACGGGCCCAGCCGCTCCGCGGCATGCAGGATCCTCCCGGACCGGGGCACGAACCCACGTCCCCTGCATCGGCAGGCGGACTCCCAACCACTGCGCCACCAGGGAAGGGTAGCCCCTACTTACATTCTTAATAAGCCGTTCAAGTATACCAAAATGTAGTGGATAGTGGTAGTCCAGTGGGAAATTTGATGTCGCTGAGGAAGATGGCTGGTAAGTTAGAGTGTAAATACGAATCTGCTGTGATTATACCTTGAACCATTGACTTAGAAATCTTACTTCAGTGAGGCTTGCCCTGACCACCCGTTAAAAAAAGTTTAACCTACCCTCCCTCTACTCCCAGCCATCCTTCTTACCTCCTTGAAGGTGTTTTTTTTTGTTTCTGTTTTCTCCATTGCACTTTTTAGTTTGTAATACGAAGTGTAATTTACTTAGTTATTATAGCCCTGGTTTATTATTTGTCTGTCCCACACTAGAGTTAAGCTCTATGAAGGCAGGAACTGTTTTTTTCCTGCTTACTAATGTATTTCAGAGACCTAGAACAATTTTGGCTTATAGTAGGTGCTCAATAAGTAATTTATTGAATGAATGAAAAACTGAATATGTTATTTTCCAAAGACCGTAAGTAGAGCCCAGAGTGAGCTTGCCCTGATGGCCATGACCTATATGGAACACAGTTTTCTGGGAAGTCCTGGTTGGTGAAGACAGCAAGTCAACCAATGTTTGTGGAATACCTGTTCTACCCCAAGTGATAACTTTCCACATTCCTCAGAATTTAGCATCCGTTCTCCATGAAATATTCTGATACTTTTTAAGGCATCTTAAACCTTTGGGGTTCCTTGGGCAGGACCTATGTGGTTCATCTCCATGGCATCTCTTATCTTGATACGCACATATCAGACAATAAATATTTGTTGAAAGAGCTAACTGGGTTAAGGCATTATGTCACTGGGGAATTCAGTTAATTATCACATGAATAGTATTTGTTTTATGGAATTATGGTCCACAATAGTAGTATTTTGCAAACTGGGGCTATTTCTCTGAAGGATTTATAAGGTTTTTATGATAAAGTTTTGGGTCTTCCTTTCAGTGATCCTCTGAAAAATGAACTTACACATATTCTGGGTTGTCTGGATAACCAAATACTGATGGGAGGTTTTGGTGTGCCTGTTTGTTTTTGTGTCTCTTTTGAGCATGTTAGCACTAGGTAACATAGTAGATACTTTGTCACAGGTTAATAAGAACAGAGGCAGCCTTAAAAAGTAAATGATTTATTCACTCTAGATGAAGCCCAAATGACATTAAGCCACTCTGTCAGAAGCTTTCACAGTAGTTTAAAAGGAGAAAAGAGATGAGAAAAATGAGTCATACCATGTGGTAAAACAGGCTTGCTGAACTAGCAGTTGGTACCATATTTCTTTTCTGAGAGGTAATTTAGTTCAGCAAAACATAATCATCGGTGTTTTTAAATTAATTTTGTAAATTTAAAAATTGTTGGCTTTATAGTTTTTCATTTGTTTTGCTATTTTGTGTGTGTGTGTTTTGTAGCTAGAAAAGCTATAATATAAGGAATTCGAGCCCACCTTTTATGTTTGTACATATTTAATAATATCATAACGAAAATAGTTTAAGTTGGGGACATGGGACCTTGAAAATGTGTTTTTACATTTAGTGAGTTTTAGTGGGGTGTTTATGCTTTACTCAACCTGGTGAAAAAAAGTCATTGTAGAGCTTTGGGCTTCAGGGCCAGTCCCCAGAATACTCATTTCAAGTAAGTCCAGGTGCGATAGCTCAGTGTAGGACAGATAGGTCTGTTACTGATGCTGCTAAGGGTGCTGGTGGTGGTGAAAAATAGAAGAGAGTGATCTTAGGAAAATATAGGAAGATTGGTTGGCAAATATGGAGGAATTTTAGGTAAAGTTGGAGCTTTCTTTGCAATTTTGTTTTTGGCTCTGAATTTGTGAGTTCTCTTTCTTAGTGACCTTTCTCAAATGGGTAAGTGAAATGCAGTGTTTTTATTTCTAGATTTAAAAGAGTAAACACTAAACGGCACTTCTGTGGATGGTGCAGATTTCTTCGGTGTGGAACACTGGAAGACCTAAAGAACTGCTTAAAGTCATTGTCATAGAAGATCAGAGGAAAGAGATGCTTATTTTCTGATACTGTCTTCCCCTCTTAACTCATTCCCCCACCCCCTTGCCCCAACCTTCCCATCCCAGGCCCTGCATTGGGAAATAGGAGTAGAAAGAAATAAGGGCTTTTTAAAAATTTTACTCTAATAGAAGGGGTACTGGGAGCAGGTGTTATTTCAGAGTCGACTTTGCTACCATGTCCAGAGTAATACTGTCTGGAGTTCAGTCAATCAGCAAATATTTATTGAACACCAACTGTGTGCCAGGCATTATCTAGGGAGCTGAAACAGTGAACAATACAGAGTCTCTGCTTTCAGACTTAATAAAACGAATACTTTATGATTCTGTTCTATTCTGTCTGTATCTACACTCGGTACACTTTAGATGAATATGTGTGGGCAATTTGAAGAATTTTAGTGCATTCTTTATGCTGATATGGCTGATTTCTAGGGTAGAATACAGAGTTAGATATTGTAAAGGCTCAAATTAATTTGTTCTTTTTGTCTTTCTCTGTTTTAAGGGGTGTCATGAAAGTTGACATAAATCTTCAGAAGGTGGACATTGACCAATGTTCAAGTGATGGCTGGTTTTCAGGAACTCACAAATGTCACCTTAACAATTCAGAGGTAAGAACATGGAGATAAAGTTCTCTGAAATCAGAAGCTCAGAAATATAATACTTTTGAATATATTGTATTTTTGTGGGTAGGTGAACAAGAGGCATCTTACTGGGAATAAAATCTATGCAGGTCTGAATGTTGCCAAATGAACCGAAAGAGGAGTAGAAAATGAAATTTGTGCAGAATAACTGTTCATTTGGGGACTAAGAGAAGGCTGAAACTAAAATTATGTCTGAAGTTTGGCTTTAGTCAAAGGCTGACCCTATTGTTCAAAATGGGCTGGAAATTAAAATAGCCCTGAAGTGAGAAACCAGTCCCAAGAGGGGTCAACCAAAGTATGCACATTTTTATGGAGCATGATGCTTGTCGAAACATTGATGGTATTCATTCAGACACCCTGCCATCTGCTAGAAAAGCAATAGAGAAAGTGTGGCTAGGAGATTTTGAAAAAAAGGAGAAAACGGTACACAGGAAACTGAAACAGAAATGTGTGTATTTGGTGTGTTTTTTCCAATTTGCAATTCCTATCCATACTTGATTTCATGGAACTCTGGTTGGTAAGGGACAGGCAGAGAGATCATACTTCTGGAAATAAGGCTGTCACTTGTCTTTTTTTTTTTAACTATTTTTTTTTATTGAATGAAAGATTCTTTTTTTTTTTTTTTTTTTTTTAAATAATTCTTTATTTATTTTTGGCTGTTTTGGGTCTTCGTTTCTGTGCGAGGGCTTTCTCTAGTTGCGGCAAGCGGGGGCCCCTCTTCATCGCGGTGCGCGGGCCTCTCACTATCGTGGCCTCTCTTGTTGTGGAGCACAGGCTCCAGACGCGCAGGCTCAGTAGTTGTGGCTCACGGGCCTAGTTGCTCCGCGGCATGTGGGATCTTCCCAGACCAGGGCTCGAACCTGTGTCCCCTGCATCGGCAGGCGGACTCTCAACCACTGCGCCACCAGGGAAGCCCCTGAATGAAAGATTCTTTAAATTCTGTAGTGCTTTACAATTTTCAAGTTTCACACAGTTGATTTCATATAATCCCATAATAACTCTTTTTTCCCCTCTACCCCTATATTGCCCCTCTCTCAATTCCCTTTCTCCACTGGTAACCACTAGTTTGTTCTTGATATCTGTGAGTCTGCTTCTTTTTTATTATATTCACTAGTTTGTTGTATTTTTTAGATTTCATATGTAAGTGATATCACACAGTATTAGTCTTTCCCTGCCTGACTTATTACACTTAGCATAATGCCCTCCAGGTTCAAACATGTTGCTGTAAATGGCAACATTTCATTCTTTTTATGGCTATGTAGTATTACATTGTGTGTGTGTGTGTGTGTGTGTGTGTATACACACACATATATACACACCACACCTTCTTTATTCATTCATCTGTTGATGGACACTTAGGTTGCCTCCATATTTTGGCAATTGTAAATAATGCTGCTATGAGCATTGGGCTGCGTGTATCTTTTCAAGTTAGTGTCACTTGTCTTCTGTAGTTTCAGAGATGACATGTGATGACATCCTCATTTCGTTTTCAGTAATCTATCTCTGAGGTCCCCAGATGCTCTGAAACAAATGTACAATAAAGCTCCTGACCTTAAGTACTTGGGCTATCTCAACTTTCCATGAATTTATGAGGAAAGTCAGCTTGATTTATTTAAAATAGGGAATATTCATATAAATGTAGTAATCTACATGTTCAATTTGAATTTTTGCCAAATACTCCCGCAGCCCACCACTACCCAAGTAATCTTCCACAGTTCCCCACATCCCCCTACATTCCACGCACACCTCCACCTGCCCTCCATACTTCCCACCACAATATCCCTCAATCCTCCCACCCCCGATGAAACCCCCCAAATCCCCCACATCCCTCTAAGCCCATCGCACATCCCCACCATGTTTCCATGACCCCCTCTTCCTCAGTACCCCACACATCCCCACTCCCACATCTCCATACACCTCCACGTAGCCAACCCTCTGCACAGCCCTCACTTCCTTCACTCCCTGCCCCCAAATTGGGACCCAGTTATGTCAGTGAAATGCTTCTGTCTTGTCAAGTCACAGAGGTCAAGATCCTCTTTTCATCTCCCTTCACTGTTTGTTCTTATGGTTTTGAACTTTTCTGAGTTCCCACTTCCCTTTGGATGGTTCTGGCATTTCTAAAGATATTAATTTCAGTTACTGATTTGGTAAATATCTTTAGCCTGATTATTATCTCCATGCCAATGGCGTATAGCTCCAAAGCTTTGTCTTTTAGCCAGAGTGGAATTTTTCCTGCATGGGTGTCATATTGTGGATATTGATCTGTATGTGCTCATTTCTGTATAGCCTTGTTTCAGTGGTGCTCCTGGGTGGTTCAATAAACAGTCTGTGTAGAAACAAGGAGATATTTTTTTTACCAGTCTGTTGCAGTTGCTGCTTGCCTCTAATTATCTTGTTGTTTTTCCTCCATATAGCACATCTGTGTATTTGACTAGATGGTCTTATTGGGTGGCCTTTTGGAAGATTGATTTATTTTCATTGCATCAGGATTACCAATTTTCTGAGGGTTGTGTCTTTTTAAAGCTTTCAAATAAAGCTAAGTTATTTCAAGGTAAAATATTATCCTCTATTCTGGTAAACAAAGATCAGGGTGAATGTGTAACTTTTGGCTTTATATATGGGAGCATTGCATTTATTCAATTCCTATAGGAAAAAACCAGAAAACCATACCCTGTAAGACAACCAACAGTTCAGTGAATCTCATTTGAAAATGTTGTACAAAGAGGTTCAATGATCAAAAAATAACATCAACAAACTCTGAATCTACAAAATGCATATTTTGAAAACTCTGGATCCCTCGACCCCTTTACTTGCCCAGGTCCTAGGGTTGGGAGTCGAGATCTTGGTGTCCTAGGCTGGGCCCCTGAGGCCCTTGGTGGGTAGTCTGATTGGCCTGGAACTTCTCTAAGGTTCTGGAATTGGTGCTGGTCACTCTAGGTACCTGCCGCCGGTCCATACCACATCCTCAGACTTGGGACCAGCAGTGGTCTTTCAGTCCTTCCCTGTAGTGATGTGAATTGGAGACTAGGAACTGGCTTCTACTGATGTTTTTATTGCTTGGGAAACAGAAAGGAAAGCTCTTGTTCAGGGCGTTTTTCATCTGTACTGGCTCGCCTTTGTTCCTTGTCACAGATTTTCTGTCACAGACCCCAAGGATCATTGTGTAAACCAGCTTGTTTTGGGAGGTATCTACCACGATTCGTATTTGTAGGGTGTAGGGGCCTGTCTGTGAAAATCCACATCACTAGAAACAGAGACACTCATCGTGTTTACTGGGTTTTATTTTGCCAATATTTAACATTCTTCTCTTGTAAATACCACAGGGAGTTACAAATTTCAAAGTTATAATTGAGGCAAACTTTTCACCTAAAAATTTTTTTTCCAGGGTGTTGGCTTTTCAGCCTCCAAGGTATCTTAAACTAGTATAGCGAGTCTGATGTTGGAAACAGATAAGTGGTATGTAACCAATGAGCGAAGCTTCAGGAGCATTTTAGAAAGGCATGGGATAGTTTGTGAGGAGAATAAATTCTCAACAAGTTTGGGTTGTTATCGAGTCTAGGAGGCCAATAAGTATTTTTTGAAGGGCATAGTAAATTGAGATCTGAGTCGACACCCTGAACTGGATTGCAGGATTATTCTGGCTGTTTTTATGACTGATTCAGATCACTGCTACCTGGACTTGATCATGTTTTCAGTATCCATTTAAATAATTCTTGACCTATGTCATATCATTGTTTGCTTTGAGTACACAAAATCTTCTCCTACAGAATAGTTTATTGAAAACATTCAAATAAATTGATACTGCTGTTTTAAAGGTTTTCTTTGTTTCCATTAGAAGAATTTTTAAAATCACTATTTAAAGTAGGAAACATTAGGACAGTGGTCTTGAAACTTTTTGATTATATTCTATTAGTAAAAATGCTTTAAGCATCCACCAATGGTATTTGTATATTTTTTATGCTATAAGCTATATGCATCTTTTGTTATATATTCTGTATATTATAAATCAGAACTTAATTGGGTTGAGATAAATATGAAATATGGTTTTAATATAGATTATATTTTATAAAAATAAATGTATCTTTAATGAGAGCAATGTAATTGACTGATTTACAGTTTTTGAAAAATTTTCAGTGACAGTGTTATGATTGATTATGTTTCATCATTTAAAAAAAATCTTAGTTTAGTCATTTGCAGAGACGTGGATGGATCTAGAGACTGTCATACAGAGTGAAGTAAGTCAGAAAGAGAAAAACAAATATCGTATATTAACGCATATATGTGGAATCTGAAATAATTGATAGAGATGATCTTTGTAAATAGACGATTTGCAAAGCAGAAATAGAGACACAGACGTAGAGAACAAATGTATGGATACCAAGGGGGAAAGGCGCGGGGTGGGATGAATTGGGAGATTGGGATTGACATATATACACTATTGATACTATGTATAAAATAGATAACTAATGAGAACCTACTATATAGCACAGGGAATGCTGCTCAGTGCTCTGTGGTGACCTAAATAGGAAGGAAATCCAAAAAAGAAGGGATATATGTATAGGTATAGCTGATTGACTTTGCTGTACACCTGAAACTAACAACATTGTAAAGCAACTATACTGCAATAAAAATTAAAAACAAACAAACAAAATCTTACTTTAATACTTAGTAATGCAATGATTCAGAAGTCTCTAAGTTCAGTTTATTTTTATATTTAGTTTTAGTGTCTGTCATAGTTGAAAATATGCCTCACAAGGATATGTCAGTCCCAACTGAAGACATTAATTGTTGACTATATTTTCTAAGTAACAGTGTTCATTTCTCAGTTCCATCTCCAATTTTGCCAAGGTTTTTTTTCAGAAATACAGCTGGCAGTTTTTCATCTTACCTGAAGTCAGCTGGTCCCTACTAATTGGAAAGCTGGGCATCTTAATATTTTAAAAGAATAGGTTAAAAATCCACTCAGACTTTCATGGGGAATATTTTCAAACAGATGAGGAAATTTTATTTCCAAGTTTAAACTGTATGGCTATGTGAGTATTTATAGTTTTTGGCAACAAAACCCACAGAACACTGAAAATATTTCCAAATATCCATTTTCAAAATGCTCACTTCAGAAGGCTTTCACATGGATTATTGAAATGTCACAGTTACTTTGAAGGAAGAGCTTATATATTAAAAAAAAAAACAAAACCTGCTACATAGACACTACTGACATCCACTTGTCGTAGAGCAGGTCAGCAAATTTAGAACATTTGCCTTTTTTGTAAACAGCAATGCATAACTAATCTTCGAGTTTAGAAGCAAGTAGTTCACTCTGATAATCAGAAAATCTCTGTGTGGGAAAAGGTTTTCCAGGTCACACGCCATCTTATTATGAAGAGTTGGAAATATTTTACAATTTAAAATAATATACTCTGTAAATCCATGTAGATGGTCGTATATAAAAGGTAATACATTGAAATGTGAAAGCAAATATAGGAACCAAGTAACCACTGTCAATATTTCTGTCTTAAAACTCCCAGTTTTACCTCTGGTGCCTTAGCAGTATTATGGTCATATGAAATGTGGATTGAGTGAAGGCATTAATGTCAATCCAAGCCTTAAATATTACTAAAGCTAAATTTATTTCTTATTTTTTTATTAAAAAATTTAAATATAAATAGAACTTTTAGTATTTTTTTCCCCACATGTGTCCTCTGCTTTGGAGACCACTTCTTGAGGTTATCAGATTCACTGTTCTATCCAGAATCACGGGAATGGTTTTGTTGTCAGCTCAGCCAGTGGTTTTATATAGTGATAAGACAATTTTTGGATATCTCTTCTTTTCTATTGAATGCACTGAATGAGAGTCTGTGTGTAGCTCCTTACTACTTCATTAGATGTAACTCAATGAATCTCTAAAGAAATCTTTTTAAAAAGTTAAAATATAGGAAAAGATATAATTTAGTACACAAGAAAATAAATTTAATGCAAAAATCTAAAGAAAGCAGAAGGAATTAATCATTCTCTTTTGAAAGCCCTCTTATATACAGAACATAGCTTAATCATTTGGCTATGGCAGGATTTAGAGTACTTTCCTAGAGCTCTTTTATTTAATTCAATTTCTGATTGAGTGAAATTGTTTAGAAACCGTTATATATTAGTTTTCATCTTGTGGCTGAAATGTCAACATTGCTCTTCTTTTCTCTAGAAAGGTTCTGCATTACATATGTTATCGTTCACCTATCTCCAGAACTGTGCTGTTCAGGATGAGAACCACAAGCTACATATGGCTACTGAAATGAAAATCAATTAAAATTAAACAAAATTAAGAATTCAGGTCCTTAGCCCCATTAACCTGATTTGAAATATATGGTAGCCACATGGAACCATTGGACCCTGGACAATTAGTGGACAAGCTGGGCTCTTGAATATGGCCTAGCTTATAGTGTAGTCAAACCACACAAATTATTGAAACCTTTCAAATGCCTGAATTTCCTTATATGGGTGAATCAGTAACATTGCCTTTAAATTCACTAAGGGACATTTAAGGACAAACTTGAAATGAATTTTGGCTTACATAATCATTCTTATGATCTACTGTGTTAACTCAGTTGAAAATAAGTAATGATAAACCTGCAAGCTATTTTTAATGCCATTATTTTACACTGAAAACTGTGAAAAAAATCTTCCAGTAAATGGGGAAATACTGGTAATCTTCTAGACATTTAAATTTCCACTGTTTGTAGTAAAACTTCTGTTTTCTCTCATTATCAATACAAAATGTGATTAATGTGAACTCACACTCTTCTGCTAAGATGTAGGGCAGTGATCAGGTGTTCATTGGTGCCTAGCACAGTGCCTGGTACATATATTGAATTAATGGAGGCAACCTGTTCTGTGGGTAGATGGCCTCCTTATAATAATATAGAATTACTGCTTTTGATTTCTCCCACTGGAATTGCTCAAAATAAAGTTAATTTTTTTTTTTTTTCTTCACAGCAGCCACTCAGATATTTGAAGACTGCTGTCAGCCTGCTTCTAAGTCTTTCTTTTAGGCTAAATATCTTCTGTTTCAGTCAAGTATCGTTTTACTAGGTTTAACCAAAAGAGGCCATACCACTACTGTATGACTCCCCATTTGTTTTTGAACTTGTGAAGACCTAAGTTGTTTGATTTTGTTACATAGTCCTTTCTAAAATTAATGGGAAACTGATGATATTTTCAGAGTTTTCATTGTGCTCCTGAAAGTTACTTGGACTAGATATTCTGGACTTGCTCCAAAACTAGAGTTAGGAAATAGTATTCCAAAATAACTGTACTGGGGTGCCTAATAAGTCAGTTAAGGGAAAGCTGACTCTCTCTTTTTTTTAATTTTATTTTTTTTAACTTTTAATTTTATATTGGAGTATAGTTGATAAACAGTGTTGTGTTAGTTTCAGGTGTACAGCAAAGTGATTCAGTTATACATATACATGTATCTGTCCTTTTCAAATTCTTGTTCAGAGCTGGCTCTCTTGTTCAGAGAAAGATGTTTCCAGGAACAGAGCAAGGGTTCACCAGTGGCTATTGCCATCTTGTGGTTGGGGGAAAGGGAGAAATAGAGAGGGGATTTTGCAAGGCTTATAAAAACTTCATGCAACATTGGCTATATGGTTGGAGTAGGTGCCTCTTAAGTATCTTTGCAACCGTAAGATTTTATACTTCTAGCAAACTGTAAAGGGAAAAACTGAAAGGTGTTTCCATCCAAAGGCAATGCTCTGACTATCCTTGCATTGGCAATACCTTGAATTCTCACATTGCATGTGATTGTGCCTGCAAAACTTGAGATTTTCTTATTTTGCTCTATGGTAATGATAAAGCAAACTGCACTGCTATTCATCATTGGCGCCTTCATTCAAGCTAGCTTATAGGATTTGATTTCCACTTACTCATTAAGCACTTTGGTGATGGTTATGGACGACTAACACATTCTGACGGAAGTGAGAAGGAAAAGCCAAAACATGTTTAGTTGACTTTAGGTTGCGAATCTGGGATGATGTGAGCCAGAAAGGAGGCAATATAGGGGAGTATTATTATTTTTTTCTCTAATTTGCTTCTTTTGCTTATGAAGGAATCAGATACCTTAGAGTAGAAGATAAATCCATTTTTTCCACTATGACAAAGTCATGATATTTGGTATCTGCTCCTGAATAACACTCCTTTGTATACATTCCATGTCACTGGATTGTATCACCAACCTTCTTGAACTTGTTGATCTAATGTTGGGACCTTTGAAGTATTTGCATTAGAATGTATAAAGGGGGAGCACATCCTGTCTATTCAAGGTAAATAGACTCTTTCTCTAGATCTGTCTGTCTATCTCATGTCTATATCTCTATTTATCTGTCTATTTGAGACAAAAATCTATTAAATCCTGATTTATAGCTT
The DNA here is from genome assembly GCF_963924675.1 of Phocoena phocoena. Taxonomy (NCBI): domain Eukaryota; kingdom Metazoa; phylum Chordata; class Mammalia; order Artiodactyla; family Phocoenidae; genus Phocoena; species Phocoena phocoena. Next base: position 167,104,591 of record NC_089220.1, read on the forward strand.
TCTACTTTATCAACTTTATGGACTACATAAAATGTTTTTTTAAAAAAACCCTTACAAGATCTTATTCATAAGATCTCTTACCAGTAGTGTAGGTAAAGGCACTTTTGATAATATTTGCTAGTAATTAAGTTTTCTTTAGCCCAAGCCTGAAAAGTCTATAAGATGCCAAAAGTGAAGTATCCCTTTGATACAAGTTTGTTTTTCAATCTCTAAGAAAACAATTATTTCATAATAAAAAGCAAGACGTGTCCATTTCGTACTTAATTATAGTGTGAGTTACATATTATTGTTATTCCCATTATTTAGATGAGAAAATTAAGACTTAGAGTGGTTTAAGTAACTTGACTGAGGTCATAAATCTAGTAAATGGTATTTCAGGAATTTAAACTATAGGAAGGTACTATGGGTGACATACGGTTGTTTGGAGAGAGAATCACTGACTGGTAATGGCCCATGGGCTGATACCGTTAGTCTTGTGAGTTCAGCCAAGAGGCATGCTGGAATCTTACTTAACTAATTGGTTAGGAGTATACCAGTCAGGAAGAACTGATCTAGCTCTCAGGTGGCCGCAACAAATTTCCAAGAGGGTACGGCAAGCTCACATAGAAATTTGGATTAGGATCAGTGTACAAGGGCTTCCATCTTACAGGTGTGTGAGCGGCAGCAGCAGAAGTTTCTTGCCAGTGGTGGTACTCTTGTTTCAATGTATGGCAGTGATTTGCGATGGTAGAAATGTCCAGTTTGAAACTGAACCCAAGGGATAAGATCCATCTCCTTAGATAGAAGTTGTTGAGGGCTGTACACATTGTCGGGGCATCAGTTAAGAGGGCAGGTGTTAAGGAAAGGGACCTATTCCTTGCAGGGAGTTAGAATACAAATCAGAATGTAGGAATAAAACTAAGGTGAATATGGAGGATTGCAACTCACTGGGTACAGGGATGCCAAGGGGATCTACTGTGTTTATGATAATATATAAATACATTTTAAACTCTAACTATTGCTGAAGATAAACACCTAAAATACTCCCAAACTTCTCTATGATCAGGGGTTAGAATGGGGCTGAGCTTAAAGGTGGGCATATGCAGCATATGCAGCTAGGCTGGGGTGGGCTGGGGCGAGGAGTTTGACTTACATACAACAATGGATATGAACTCAAAGTACTAGATTTCTTGATCTTTTCAATGCGGTGAGAGAACATCTGATGAAATATGAAGTTAGTGAACAGATTTGGACTGTGTAGCTAAATTTATAATGGAGTCAATCAGGGAAAAATAAACTCTACCTATTAAACCATTGCTTTTGTCATTTTCAGTAGCAGAAAAATTGCTACTTGTCCAATTCTAGATATGAGAGGCAATCAGAATATACAGTGAGTGCCTGAGGGTGACTTTTTTAGGGGTTAAATATAGCTTTGCATCATTAGCTTATGTGGGGAAAAAATCCCATTATGACAGCAAATCAGATCTAATCTGGCACTCCCTCTGCTACAATTATATAAAATATGGTGGAAGCTTGTCAAAGCTTTCAGTGAGAAATGAGGCTACTGATGCTTGGCAGCCCCCTTTTGAGCACAGTGAAGAATCATGTTGCTTAGCTACAGCCCTTGGCTGATTTAGAAAGCTTTAACTGACTGTATTATACAAGAGTTAAACTCTATTCCTTGATTTTTTTTTTTTTCCCCTAAGAGAAAAAGCCTTATTTACCACCTTCTTATTTTTGGGGTATCTTTACCAAGTCATTTATGTCTATTCACCCAGGACACATTTCGATTTATCATTGTTTTTCTCTCCCCAGGGTTTATAGATTGAGAGAGAACAAGTGGGTGGTTGGTGATACAAGGAGAACATAAAGTATTGAAATAAATGCTTTTGCCGGCAAAGTAATGTGCAAGTGTCTATTTAAATTTTTTGTTTTCACTTGAAGTCATTGTATTTTTCCCCTCTTTCTGCTTATTCATAGTTTGAGTTGCTATTGTCTTTATAATGCACAAGAATGTATAACATTTAATTATATTTTTGTGTTTCAAAATGTAAACTGACATAGGTGTATGGAGAAGTATAGGGAACAGTGAATGAAACAGGAGTAAGTGTGTGGGTTGGAATTGGAACCAAAACACTGAAAACAGACGGATTAAGGGGAAAAACAAAGAAGAACTGTAAATGGAGAGGTTTACAGCAATTATTGTACGTGAAGTAGAAAAGTGTGTAAAGGGGGAAATGTCAGATGTGTCAGAGACGATTTCAATGGGGTAAAAATACTCAAGGACTCTTAAGTCTGGAGGAGATTCTAAAAGGCTTTTGGTTCATGCTGTCTCCAGAAGGAATATTTTTTATACTGTTCTAAATATGTAGATATCTACTTATTTTTATACCTCTTCAGGAAAGAGAGCTGTCCCTAAGCCATGCTTTCTAACATCTTACCATAATTATTGGAATGAAGTAGAGCCATGACCTAATCTTGATTATGTAATTATTCAGTAGATTTTACTGTTGACTTGTCAGTACAATCTGTTTTATATATGCAAAAGCAATTTTTCCTGCTTTACAGTTCCCTGATTACCTGCAGGAAAGCCTATAGAGTTGATTCTATATTTACATTCAGAAATAGGATAATGGTTAATTGTCGCTACAGGCTTGGCTCCATCATGATTCTAATTCTGTTGAAGCCCAGATTTCATAGACTTAGAAGCTACACCACTTCGTTTACGGGTTTTGTTTTTATGCTGGTCTGCAAATCACCTTCATTTGCCACCTTTTAAAGTATGTTTGTGTAATATCATCATTTTCAAAGTGTGGTCCTGGAACCCTTCAAGTGAGGACCCCTGGGGGTCCTCAAGACCCTATTGAGGAAGTCTGTGAAGTTAAACCTTTTCATAATAATTTTCATAATAATTCAGAGACTATTTGCCTTTTGAACTCTCTATTCTCATGGGTGTACAGAGGCTTCATAAAATTTGATATAGAAACAGGTTGAATGCAGAAAGGAATATGAGAATCTAGTTGTCTTCTAATAAGCCAGACTTTAAGGAGATTTGCAGAAATGTAAAACAATGATACTCTTCTCGCTAAGTTTTTTTATTTTTGGAAAATATTGTTATTTTTCATAAATACACTATGTTAACATGTAATGAGCTTATCGCTATTTTTAAATGAATTAATAAATATTTTGGAAGTTTCTCCATTTAATATTTAAGATGGTAAATATCAATGGATATAACCAACATAAATAAAAGCTCTTTGATATTCTCAATAATTTTCAAGAGTGTAAAGGGGTCCCAAGATCAAAAATTTGAGAGGTCCAATCTGGTGTGTTCCTCAGCTCCTGCATGATTCTGACCCTGACTCCACTTCCTGGTTTCTATGCTTTCTCTCCCTTACTTTGATGATTCTACTGACAGATTTCTGTATCCCACTTCTCCTCTCCATCTTCTCTCCTGATAATTTCAGCCTCAGACTCCACTGAACCTTTAGCCTAGTGTCATTAGAATTGGTGGATGACAGAAGGGCAGTGATCACATTAGTTTAAATGGCAATCTGTCTAAAATAAAATTTCACATATTAAGTTTGATATGTATTTCTAACTATAGTGACTGCATTACAGGTAAAAATTTTCATGTATTATTTCACTTATTAGTTTGAACAGAAAAGACACTTTTAGGATTTTGATTTTGATTTCATTTTTTTAACATATTTGACCAAAACGTCAAATAATGGAATATACCGTATTTTATCCTCTGAATTTCGTGTTGAAATTTCAAATGTAAATTAGAAGTCATTTATACACTAAAGCACATAGAACTGTATAGGATTCTGCAGCCTTAAGTATGTGTAAAGGCCAGTGTGTCTGTTTGGTTAGTGCCGTTTATTAATAAATGGCATATTAAAGTTATGCCTGAAAATTTTCTTCTTAAGATTGGTCTGAAATTTAATCCTATTATGTGGTAAGCTGGTCAACAACGATTTAATTTTTGTTTTTAATTAATGAATTGCAAATTCAGTAAACATCATTTTTTTTTTTCTGTTCAGTCAAGATCGTCTTTGGACCAAATGAATACCATGCATGTGTAAAATTAAAAGTCAATTTAGTATTTTATTCCTTTGTTGAAATAGAGATCCCAGAATCTGTTTTTTTTTTAATGTGAAAGACTTCACAAAGCTTTCTTTATTTTTATTTTTTTTTAATAAGTATAGCCTAAAGGGACACAGCACATTTAATTTTACTTATTTATTTATTTATTTTTGTTGCGATATGCGGGCCTCTCACCGCTGTGGCCTCTCCCGTTGCGGAGCCCAGGCTCCGGATGCGCAGGCTCAGCGGCCATGGCTCACGGGCCCAGCCGCTCCGCGGCATGTGGGATCTTCCCGGACCGGGGCACGAACCCGCGTCCCCTGCATCAGCAGGCGGACTCTCAACCACTGCGCCACCAGGGAAGCCCACAAAGCTTTCTTTAAACAGGTTAAATATTTGGTTGACAGCTATACAATGTTTTGTTACCCCTGCAACAGTGATACATATGTTGTTGAATGAGGGTGACTGGAAATGAAATTCTGCACCTTTTTTCCTCTGTCAGGGTTGATTAGATTTTGAATTACAGAAGTGCTTGTGGAACTCTACTCAATACTCTGTAATGGCCTATATGGGAAAAGAATCTTAAAAAAAAAAAAAAAAAGTGGATGTATGTATATGTATAACTGATTCACTTTGCTGTACACCTGAAACTAACACAACATTGTAAATCAACTATACTCCAATAAAAATTTAAAAAAATAAAAAAAGCTTGATAGCCAGGTCTCTCTGGTGGCAATGTGTTGAGCTTTTCCCTTTTCCTCACTCCCACAACCAGTCACTTGTGAGTTCGTCAGTTCTACCTCAGTATCTCATCAATTTGTTTTCTTCCTCATTCTTCTTTTTTTTCTACAAAGTCCTTATTCTTTATTTATTAATTTTCTGATATTCATATGATATTGCTAAATTTCAAGTTGTTTTCATTCATTTATTTATTTACTTTAACACTAATGATGAAAAATCTGAAAGAGAAGTTAAGGAAACACTCCCATTTACCACTGCAACAAAGGTTTTAATTTCTCTGTCAAATCTGAATGAGATCCTTGCTGGGTAGAGTAATCTTGGTTGTAGGTTTTTCCCTTTTATCACTTTATATATGTCCTGCCACTCCCTTCTGGCTTGCAGAGTTTCTGCTGAAAGATCAGTTCTTAACGTTATGGGGATTCCCTTGTATGTTATTTGTTGTTTTTCCCTTGCTGCTTTTAATATTTTTACTTTGTATTTAATTTTTGATAGTTTGATTAATATGTGTCTTGGCATGTTTCTTCTTAAGATTTATCCTGTATGGGACTCTCTGTGCTTCCTGGACTTGATTGACTATTTCTTTTCCCATGTTAGGGAAGTTTTCAACTATAATGTCTGCAAATATTTTCTCAGTCCCTTTCTTTTTCTCTTCTTCTTCTGGAACCCCTACAATTCGAATGTTGGTGCATTTAATGTTGTCCCAGAGATCTCTGAGACTGTCCTCAATTGTTTTCATTCTTTTTTCTTTATTCTGCTCTGTGGTAGTTATTTCCACTATTTTATGTTCCAGGTCACCTATCCATTCTTCTGTCTCAGTTATTCTGCTATTGATTCCTTCTAGAGAATTTTTCATTTCATTTATTGTGCTGTTCATCATTGTTTGTTTGCATTTTAGTTCTTTTAGGTCCTTGTTAAACGTTTCTTGTATTTTCTCCATTCTGTTTCCAAGATTTTGGATCATCTTTACTATCATTACTCTGAATCCTTTTTTAGGTAGACTGCCTATTTCCTCTTCATTAGTTTGGTCTGGTGGTTTTTACTTTGCTTCTTCATCTGCTGTGTATTTCTCTGTCTTCTCATTTTGCTTAACTTACTGTGTTTGGGGTCTCCTTTTCGCAGGCTGCAGGTTCGTAGTTCCTGTTGTTTTTGGTGTCTGCCCCCAGTGGGTAAGGTTGGTTCAGTGGGTTGTGTAGACTTCCTGGTGGAGGGGACTGGTGCCTGTGTTCTGGTGAATGAGGCTGTATCTTGTCTTTCTGGTGGGCAGGACTGTGTCTGGTGGTGTGTTTTGTGGTGTCTGTGAACTTATTACGATTTTAGTCAGCCTCTCAGCTAATGGGTGGGGTTGTGTTCCTGTCTTGCTAGTTAGTTGTTTGGCATGAGTTTTCAGCACTGTAGCTTGCTTGTTGTTTAGTGGAGTTGGGTCTTAGTGTTGAGATGGAGGTCTCTGGGAGAGCTCTCGCTGATTGATATTACGTGGGGCCAGGAGGTCTCTGGTGGACCAGTGTCCTGAACTCGGCCCTCCCACCTCAGAGGCTCAGGCCTGACACCCGGCTGGAGCACCAAGATCCTGTCAGCCACATGGCTTTGGGAAGTCTGAGGTCTTCTGCCAGCGTTCAGTAGGTGTTCTGTAGGAGGTGTTCCACATGTAGATGTATTTTTGATATATTTGTGGGGAGGAAGGTGATCTCCATGTCTTACTCTTGAAGGTCCTCCTCTTCTCTCATTGTTACTACAACTGACTTAGTTCTAGTCTTAGTTGTTTCTTGCTTGGACTTTTGTAGTACTCTCCTGCTGTCTTCAGTCTTATTCTTCAATTCATTGTCTGTGCTGCTGCCAATGTGATTTTTACAAAAATTGATGTGATTATGTTGTCCTGTATTTTTTTTTTTTTGATATTGTGTCACATAGCAGTTAAAAGTGCTGAGTTTGAATTCAGATTGCCTGAGTTTGTTAACCTTTCTATGACTCCAGCTTCTTTAACTGGGAATTATTCTCTGATGTATGCAGAACGCTTTGCGTGTACATTCTCTATAAATATTAGCTGTTTTCCATAGCACTTTATATGCTTGAAATTATTTATAATTATTTATGTCTGTCTTCTGTGCTAGACTGTAAGCTTCAGAAGGGCGGAAACCACATCAGTTATGTTCATCATTGTATCTCAAGTGCCATAACAATGTCTGTAATAAAGGCGCTCAACAAGTATTTGCAGTTGACTGCCTAATATTCTTCAGTGACTCTCCTTAATCTCTGTGATAAAAGCCACCTTATATACATGGCTTTCTAAATCTAAATTTCTTCTCATGCTACAATACCTGGTTACTTGCCTTCCATGATTCTACTGCGGTGTTTCATGTCTCCATGCATATATTTGCATATGCTCTTCCTTTGGAATAACATACTGTTTCTCACTTTGGCCACCTCAAAGTTCCTGCATATTCTTGGAGTCCTAGGTTTTGATCTTCTGTGACCCCTTGGCAGCCTTTTCCCCAATTCAAGCAGAGCAAGTTCTCCCTTATGTGCCACTCTAGTACATTGTTCATATTTTAATTTTAATACCTATAATGCTGTATTAAAATGACTTGATTACTCTTAATTACAATAGCTACTTTCATCAGATGCCTGCCCTATTATTGTGTCATATATATGTGTGTGTGTATACATATATATGTGTGTATATGTTTGTGTGTCTGTGTGTGTGTATGTATATATTGAATTTAATCCTCAGAATAGTCTTTGAGAGCTTCCCTGGTGGCGCAGTGGTTGAGAGTCCGCCTGACGATGCAGGGGACACGGGTTCGTGCCCTGGTCCGGGGAGATCCCACATGCTGTGGAGTGGCTGGGCCCGTGAGCCATGGCCGCTGAGCCTGCGCGTCCGGAGCCTGTGCTCCGCAATGGGAGAGGCCACAACAGTGAGAGGCCCGCGTACTGCAAAAAAAAAAACATAGTCCTAGAAAATACCTATTATTATTCCAGTTTTACAGATGAGGGAACTGAGGCTCAGCTACTTAAAAAAATTAATATAGGTTACATCTTAATTAAGAATTTGGACTGATCAGTTGCTGATGCAAGAGTACCTTGAGGCAAGGGCTGTGGCCTACTCATACATCTTATTGGTATGGCTGCTCTTGTAGTTTAATTTCATGTACAATATCATATTTGTGTTATACAGTATGTCTTATGGTGACTGTTTTCATCACTGTATCACATCCATAAGAAAGATTTAGATTGATTAGATTAATTCTGCCATAGCTTGCCAGGTAGTCCATCTTCCTTTAGGAATGGAAGATTCTAGGCATAGCCTGGTTACTCATAATACTCTTCCTACTATCTGAAAACCTTCTTGGATACTTAGATTGTAGGTCTAACTTTAGTTTGTTTTATATTTTACTTCATTTATTTCATTTACTTATTGCAAGCATTTCTATTAAAAATGAATAAGGGTTCAATTAAAATTATGGTTTTCTTATTAGGAAACGTCTATTATCACAAATACTATAATCAACTACTATTATTTTTAGAATCAAATAAAAACTCTGTAAATGCTACAATGACTTAGTTATGTGCTTTAGTTTCTGTTGTTTTTCATTTGTGACAGATGCATTTTGTAAAAAGGGTGTAAAGAATTCAGAGTAGGTGGCTCTACAGATTGACTAGTGATTATTCTCAGTTCACCATTGTCAAGTATTTTTGTCACTTATCTAGATTTGAAAGAATGAATGAACACATGATGCTTTTAAAAACTGCATCTCTGGGCTTCCCTGGTGGCGCAGTGGTTGAGGGTCCGCCTGCTGATGCAGGGGACGCGGGTTCGTGCCCCGGTCTGGGAGGATCCCGCGTGCCGCGGAGCGGCTGGGCCCGTGAGCCATGGCCGCTGAGCCTGCGCGTCCGGAGCCTGTCCTCCGCAACGGGAGAGGCCACAGCAGTGAGAGGGCCGCGTAACGCATAAAAAAAAAAAAAAAAAAAAAAAAACTGCATCTCTTTTTGACATAAAAATATAGAGCTTTACTAATACTATTCAACTAAATCCATAGAAATTCTCTTCCACAATCAAATACCAAATTAAAAATTAGATTTTTCTTGATAGGAAGTTTTTCAGTATGTATAAATGTATAATTGTCAATTTTTAGCCTTCCCTTCCTATCTCCCTCACCCTTCTTCTGTCTTTTTCATTTGCCTGTCTTTGCTTATTTTTAAATCTCTTCTGGTTTTTTTCCTTTTTCCTGCCCTCTGCTCTCGTTTTCTCCTTTCCTATTCTTTTTTTAAAAAATAAATTTATTTATTTAATTTATTTTTATGTTTGGCTGCATTGTGTCTTTGTTGCTGTGCGCAGGCTTTCTCTGGTTGTGGCGAGCGGGGACTACTCTTGGTTGCAGTGCGCGAGCTTCTCATTTCAGTGGCTTCTCTTGTTGCAGAGTATGGGATCTAGGCGCGCAGGCTTCAGTAGTTGTGGATCGTGGGCTCAGTAGTTGTGGCTTGCGGGCTCTAGAGTGCAGGCTCAGTAGTTGTGGCGCACGGACTTAGTTGCTCCATGGCCTGTGGGATCTTCCCAGACCAGGGCTTGAACCTGTGTCCCCTGCATTGGCAGGCGATTCCCAACCACTGCGCCACCAAGGAAGCCCTCTCCTTTCCTATTCTTGTCTTTATTTTCCTTTTTTTAAAAAACTGTATTAATTCCCAGAAAGAAAAATGAAAGCTAGAAGTTTTAATTTCCAATAAATGTTGGGCTAAGAAATAGTGCAACTTGGGCAAAGGTTCTAGGAGTCCTGAGCATTCCTAGAGCAGTGAGTGTGTATCTTTTAAAGTATGATTATACTTTTAATATCTGTTAGTTGATAAAACATAATAATCATTTCATTACAGTAGTCTTATATACATTTGATAAATAAGATATAAATATCAAGATATGTTTTTAGTTTAAACTAGAAGAATTTCTTGTTGTGGTTTCTTGAGTTTTTTGAGCTTCTTGAGGTGACTCCATGACTCCACAGAGGTTTATGAGCTGCAGCTTACACAGTAGTTTCAGAGAATTTTCTTTTTTTTTTTTTTTTTTTTTTTGCGGTATGCGGGCCTCTCACTGTTGCGGCCTCTCCCTTTGCGGAGCACAGGCTCCGGACGCGCAGGCTCAGCGGCCATGGCTCATGGGCCCAGCCGCTCCGCGGCACGTGGGATCTTCCTGGACCGGGGCACGAACCCATGTCCCCTGCATCGGCAGGCAGACTCTCAACCACTGCGCCACCAGGGAAGCCCTTCAGAGAATTTTCGAATTTACTTTCTGACTCATGTGCAGGTCCACAAAAACCCATAAATAGTCACAATAGAAACTGTTGATCTATTTCTGGAATATGACCCATTCTTCAACTGAAACTGACTTCTAGTTCCATTGTGTACGCAAATGTGTGTGTGGGGTGGGTGGGTGTAAGACTGTGATTCTCAACCTTGGTTTGTGACAACTTTGACAATCTCCAAGATTGTGACACAATTCTTTTTTTAAAAAAACCTATAAGTTTAAAAAATGTACTTACTAAGTCCCTGTCATGGAACCTTTTTAAAGGGAAATCCTAAATCTGTGATTCTACCTTCAACTTTAAGGAGATTGGAAGGAAGTTCATAATTATCGATAATGTCACTCAGAATCTTCTTTGACACAGGAAGAATATAATTATAGAAAGCAAATTAATTTTCACAAGCCTACTGTGGAGAAGATATAAGATGTGATAAATTTTTCCAATGAATGATGCTCTATAAGCGTATGAGCCATGATGAAACCATTATGTATGTGTGTGTGTGTGTGTGTGTGTGTGTGTGTGTGTATAATGGTTTCGTAGTTTCTGGCATGTTCTGCAGTTAAAAATGTGTAAAGTGGTTCTGATTTGTTGATGGGATAACTATGAAAAAAAAGCTATCCTTTTGGAAGAAAATTATAAAATTTGCCTTGGGAAAAAGTCAGTGAACTGAATATTGTCCACTGCTGTTTGCAAGTTTAGTAATCATAAAACCAATAGGTCTGTGATACAATTTTAGAAACCATAAAAAAGGTTCTATTCTTGATATTTCCAAATTGTTGTCTTAAGCTAACTTAATTATCATTTAGCTTGCTTTTTCCAACGGAAGGTTAATGTATGTATGAATTCAAGAGCTTTGACTATTGTGTGCCGTTCACTTATGGATCATTAAAAAGAACTTCTGTAGCTAAGGACTAAGGAACATAGAGTTTTTAAAATGTTCATGCTACCACCTGTACTTTGGGCTTTGGATCTTTCTTTGTAGTATTTATAAAATACTCTTTAAGAAAACCAAGACTGCCTATACGTGTTGGTTATTTCTTTTTTCCGTTGAAACATTCACAAAAGTGCCTTGATAAAAGTGCTTTTGTTCGTGGTGAAACAGGAAAAATTGATTACAAAACCATCTGAGCCTGTATGAATTCTAAAAACGGATTTACAAAAACACTGTATGATGTAGCAGATCTGAAGATAAGCTTCTTATATGACAAGAACATAACCTTTAGTTTAAAATTGTATTGTTATTGAAGAATTCTGTTTTGCCTATTTTAAAAAATGGCTGGTTAAAGTTTTCTTTACATATTTTAGCACAGTTACTGAATCAGAAAGTTCTGAAAAGCTCATAAAAGAATAAGTTCATAGGAGTTCACTAAATTATAAAATAATAAATAATTCAGAAGTGAAAAAATAAATTCTACTTACAATACTCATTGCATTGATATCATCATGTTACAGTATATACAAGAAAACAAAGAAGGTCAAGAAGTGTAATGGGAAGGGAAACAGATTTTAAAGATCCAGTTTCAGAATACCTTGGTATTCTTGTTAGAGAAAAGTTGAGAATGTGATTGTTTGGAGACTAAAAATGCATTTGAAAGCATATTGGAGTTATGTATTTGATTATTTCTGGTTATTGGTTACTGGTTATTTCTAAAGCTGTTTGCAAATTAACTTTCTCCTCTTTTAAAAATATTCAACTACTAGATAAATTCTAAATCTACTTTTTCAAGAGAGTTAGCTGATTCAGAGGCTCAATACTTTAATACTCAGTCTTTGAAATAAACATAGAAAGTCTTAGGTCTAGTCCTGCTGAGTCTGTTACTTCCTGGAAATTCTTGCTGTAGCTTTTATAATGACATCAAGTGTTCTATGGGTTGGACTCCCTGCTCTTCGTGGACACTATTTTCATCAGCCTCTCCAGTTACGTAAATTATTCATATTCATTCTCTTCCCTGCTCCTCCAGTCTCTCTCTGATCCTCTCTCTGTCTCTCTCTGCAAATAGCTCTTTTACGGAGAGCAAACCAACACAATACTGCTTCCAGTAGATAATTTTAGTATTGATAGTTTTGTTTTTCTCTCAGGATCTCTTACAGCTTTCAGTATATCTCAGTTCAGCTTTGTGCATCAAGTCATCAGGTACTTTGTTTGATGGCAGGACCAGAAAGACTGTCTTATTTCCTATCCACTGTATTAATTTTGTATTTCTGCATAACACGTTACACAAAGTTAATAGTCCATAACAGCAAAAATTTATTATCTCATAGATTCTGTAGGTTAAAAGTCTAGGCATAGCCTAACTGGGTCCTCTGCTCAGTTAGGACCCTGGTTCCTCAGGGTCTCACCAGGTCTCAAGGTGTCAGCTAGGACTGTGTTCTTATCTGGAATGTGGGGTCTTCTTCCAAGTCATTAGCAGAATTTACTTCCATGTGGTTGTAGGACTGAAATACCTGTTTTCTTGCTGGCTGTCAGCCAGAGATCACTCTCGGCTCTTAGAGGAGCTGTCTCAGGTCCTAGCCAAGTAGGTCTCTCACAACATAAAGGTTTAGTTCTCCAAGGCCAGCAGGAGAATCTCTTTTACTTCAAATCTCAGTCCCTTTTGGATAACTCGTGCCAGATTAAAGTCAGGCCCATCCAGGATAATCTCCCTTTTGACTCAGTCAAAATTGCATCCACAAAATTCCTATGTCTTTGTCATGTAAAATAACTTAATCATAGGAATAAAATCTGATGTATTCACAGACCTGTCCATACACAAGGTGCAGGGGATTATAAAGAATGTGTGCAAAAGGGAGTGGGAATCTTGGGGACCATCTTAGCACTCTGACTGCTGCGTATGCTATATCTTTTCCGATAGTTTCTCTTTTCAGCATTGGTTCAGGATCAAAGTGTGCTGAGTTGTAGGTGTATCAGTGAGTGCTGTGACTAAAGACCTTATGGGTCCATAGCTACAGTGGCCCTGTGTCTTCCGTCTGCATTCATTACCCAGTAGCCCTTTCCATACAATTAATGAGTACTTTTTTTTAACCCTATTTTTAGCAACTAAATAAATATTAAATACCTTCTTTAATTACTATCATAAGCTGAAAATATTATGAAGATGTTTAGAAAAAGAAGATGTGTTTTTATTTAGAGATGACATTCAAGAATCTGTTGGACTTCAGTGGACCTTAAGCATTCCACATGAAGAATCTGATCTTTAAAAGTAGTGTGCTTTAATTGTCATCCTTGGTTGTCCTCTTTCATGCCCCAGTTAAACATAGATATGCTCAGCAAATCTGTAGATGAAACAAAGCTAATAGCATTAGTAAATGTATTACAGTTACAGAATTGAGATCCAAAAATATTCTAACAATAAAAACAGTTGGCTGAAATTAGCAAGATAAATTTTGATGGGGATAAATTTAAAGCCCTGCATTGCTGTTTTCCCTAAACAGAAAACATTGTCTCAGGTACAGGTTGGTGAATAGATGGCTTAGCATACCTCTTAATAAGTGTGAAAAAGACTTGGGGATTTTGGTTAACATTGAGTTCCATGTGAGCCAACAGTAGTATATAGCTCCCAGATAAAGCTGATTTTCTATTTAGAAATAAGGGAGGTAATAATTATGCTCTATCTTCTGATCAGCAGAGTAAGTGAACTACATCTGCTGTCTTTTTTCCCCTTTTTTATTTATCCAAAATAATTTCTCAAGGTTTGAAAACATTTTTGACACCTATTTATGTATTCTCATTTTGTTTATTCTACTTTTTAAATGTAAATCACTTTGTATTCACATTGTATCATTAATTTGTATCAGCAGTTATTTTTGAATGACCCTTAATTTTTGGCTAAATTTGGAAGTTTCATAGGTCCATTTTCGTATATCTACTTACACAATCAAGCTTATTTTACAAGTTTCTTGTCCTTGAACCAAGCATCATCTCCTGTCCAAGAGAGTTAGGGAAAATGAAGAGGATGAAAAATCCTCCCCTCTGTTGCGCATCCTTCCTCTCTTATATGCCTTCTGACTCTTCTACAAAATAGGAATAAAATGTGGTTTTACCAGCTGATTCCAAGGTTATATACTATTAAGAAATAAAAATCTAGTCTCTTGGAAACTATTTTTACGAGATACTGTTAACTACCAGAGAATTTTACCAGGTGCCTAGAGCCAGATGGAAAGGTCTAAGACATTTAAGATAAAAGACTTCAAGTAGATTTTGAAACTAGGTGTAAGAAACTGCTCATTCAGGTTACTAGAGCAGCCCTCCATAAAGCGTGCTTGCATATGTTCACTCGTTCACTTTATTCCTTTATTTATGCACTCAAAATATATTTAATATAGAACTTAGTTGCATTATGGGCCCTATAAGTCCTATATCTAGATTTTCCTATCTTAAGAATGCTTCAGTATAGTCAATATCCATTGAACCGGAGGCCTCTTTTAGCCTTTAAACAAGGCTGTTAGACTGGCTGACTTCCTCACTGCCTCCTTCCTTCTTTCCCTCCCTTCCTACCTTTCTTCCTTTTTTTTATTATGAAATATATCTTGCATACAAATGAACGTATATAATGTATATTAACAGGGTTAATAATAATAGTAGTAATAATGATAAGATTTATGTAAATACCATTCAGTTTCTAAAATAAATGTTTGAAGCCTTCTGTGGGTTTCTCCCCAAATGCATCTTCCTGCTACTGCCTACCAATGAAAGAACTCAATCTTTTAAATATCCTTTCTTTGCTGCTTCTCATAGTTTTACTATATGCATGTGTATCTCTAAACAACAACATTTTTAGTTTTGATTTCTGAAATATTTTATGAATGCAATTTGTACTTATTTTGCATCATATAAAGTTTTTGATGTTCATTCTTATGGATGTGTGTAACTCCATTCATTCAATTTCAATGTTGTGTACTGTGCTACTATATGAATATATGATAATTTATTTATCAATTCTGTGGTCAGTGAACATTTATGTTGTTTTCAGTTTTTTCTTTTTCTATCAAAACAGTGCTTCAATAAGCATTCTTAGCCACATCTCGTGGTACATGTGTGCAAGAATTCCTCTAAGGAATGGAATTGCTGGGTCATAGACCATACCCATGCTCTACTTTATCTGTAGTGCCAAATTGTTTCTTGAAGTGGCTGTACCAGTTTGTACAAGAGTTCCAGTGTTCTGCCACATCCTTGGCTCTTGGTATTGTCTAATTCTTTAATTTTGGTTTATATGGAAATGTGAAATGGCATCTCATTGTGGTTTCAGTTTTCATTTCTCTGCCTACTAATGAGATAAACTTTTTATTTTTATGTTAATTGAGCATCATGTTTCTACTACATGGTGAAATGACTATTTTGTTTTCTTTGTATTTCTATCTGTCTTTTAGGTTGCTAGTATTATTGATTTGTAGGATTTGATTATATATTGTATATATTAATCCTTTTGTGGCTTAATGTGATTAAATATCTTACCTCTGGTTGTAGGTTGTTTTTATAGTGTCTTTGAGGAACCAAAGTTAATTTTAATTTATTATTTAAAAAAAATCCTTTATAATTGGTGCTTTTTGTATCATTTTAAACAAATCCCTCCTTACCCTATAATCATAGGAATATTTTTCTATAATTTCTTCTATGAGTCTTAAAGTTTTGCCTTTCGCATTTACATTCTTTATGTATTTGGACTTGATTTTTGTTATGGTAGAAGGTAGGAATTCATTCTAATTTTTAAAAAATATCAATCAAGGGTCAGCACACTTTCTATAAAGGATAGGATAGTAAATATTTTAGGTTTCTCAGGTTGTGTGGTCCCTGTTGTAATACTTAACTTTGTCATTGTACCACAAAAGCAGCCAAAGACAAGTTGTAAATGGATAAGCACGGTTGTGTCCCCATAAAGTTTTACTTACAAAAGCAGGAGACTTGTTGTATCTGGCCTGTGAACTGTAGTTGCCAACCCCTGATATGGACGACTAATTGTCTCAGAAAATTTTTTCTTTTCCTCTTTCCACTGATGCCCAGTGTCTGCTCTGTTGTGTAATGTTTCCATGTATGTACGAGTCTGTTTCTGGGCTTTGTATTTTTAAAAAAAAATTGTTTTAGTCGTCTGTCCCTGCACTTACATCCTACTTCCTAATTACTGTAGCTTTATTATCAGGTTTGATATCTGGCAGGAAAAACTCCCTCCTGATTCTTCTTTACATGTGCCTTGGCCTTTCTTGGCTTTCCCTCTTCTATGTAAATCTTAAAAATCAATTTGTCAAGTTCCACAAAAACTCCATATAGAATTTGGTTGAATTGTATTACATCCATTTGGGGAGAACTGAAATTAGAATATTGTATTCCTGTTTTGGGGCACATTAGAGCTCTCTTGTTATTTGAGTCATCTTTAGTGTCTTAAAGTTTATAATATTCTCTAAGTCTTGCACATCACTTTTTAGGTTTATTCCTACTACCTTATTTTTTGTGTTACTATGGTAAATGGCATCTTTCTAAAAATTGCATTTTCTAACTCCTTATTGTGTAAAATTTCAATAAAAATTTATATGCTGATCTTATATACATTTACCTGGCTAAACTCTCTTAATAATTTTAATATTTTTCTTTGGGGTTTATTGTCTGTATACAGTGATAGTTTTCCATCTTCTTTTCCATTCCCCATATTTTTTATTTATCTTATTTTACTCCACTGACTGAAACCTCCAGTACAACGTTGAATAGAAGTAACGAGAGTAGGAATCCTTGTATTTTCCCTGCTTTTTAAAGAATGATTTAACTGCATATGATATTTGTAATAGATTTTTTTGTTTGTGGAAGATGTATTTTCTTAGGTCAAGGAATTTGCTTTATTTTCCCCTTTATACCTGATAATTACAGTTTTGGGTTTGATTCTTTACCTTTTTTCCTTATGCCTTTTATTTTTTTCATGTATTACAAGGCCCAGTTTCTCAGAACATCATCTGCAGATTTTTTTCAGGCCTGGGTTGAGGTGTGTTCTTCAGAGAGGCCTTGTGTCTGCTTCTACTAGTGTGGTTGGTCACCACTGTCTCAGGACCCCTTTAACTAAATTTTTGGCCTGACACTTTTTAGGCCACAATGAATTCCTAAACGGGGCCGATGTCTTCCTCTTCTTCCAAAGAATCCAGAGTTAAGGCTGAGAATGACTTGTATTATTCTTTTGGTGAAACAGGTTTTTTTTTTGTTTGTTTGTTTATTTGTTTTTCTGGTTTTGTCACCCCCCTTTCATGTTCTGAGGATGTCACCCTTCAAAGGCATCAGGTTTAAGGGAGCGTCTCTAATCTGACCTTTCACTCTAAAAGGGCCCTTGGCTTGGGCTTCTCTTCTCCACATGTAACTGATTAAAACTCAGGGTCTAGGTCAGCAAGAATTGCCATAGACTTCAAAGCAGCTGTCAGTTCCCATGCTACTTATTTCTGAGGATTTGTGCTTTCTTTTCATTCTGGCCTTTGAGAAGTTCTCTTAATTTCTTGTCAGGTGGATAATACATTAGAAAAGATGTTTTAAAATATTTCATCTAGCATTTTAGTTGTGCTATACCACAAGGGGGTTCTCTGAAAATCTCTTCTGCTATGTTGCCCAAACCAGTATTTCCCCTTAACCTTTACCAGTGATGACAGCCTCCTGTCCTGAACTGTATCCCACCTGACCATGACTAACATCTAAATCAGTGGTTCTCAACTTTTGCTGTACATTGAGAAGCTTTTAAAAATCCTGAAGGTCAGGCCACACTCCAGATAAATTAGATTAGAATATCTGAGACATCAGTGATTTTTAACGCTCCCACAGGATTCCATTGTGTAGCCAAGGCTAATAACACCCCTTAAAATCTAGCTGCTCATTTTGATTCATGTCTATTCCTGTTCACCTGCCTTTTCGCTTTCCTCAGCTGAATAGTTTGCTTTGGAGGACAGGTGACCACATTCACATAAAACACCAACTTTCTAATACTCCCGACCCGCCTCAAACCAATGTGCTTTTCGTATAACTAAATCTACTCTACCTGTGGTCAACTGAATAGGAAGATCTTCAGCTTGTTTTATTTTTCTTTACAACATTCTATTTTTTTTACCTCTTTCACAGTAGCCTGATGTAATTTTGTTTTCCTCTGCTGAGAAATTTTTAGTGCAAAGTCTCTTAATTTGCTAATTAATTCTGATAGGCTAGTTTCATAGTCTCAGCAGATCAGTGTGTGATATGCTTGGATTATGAATAGCTTAGCACGGAAAATGACGTAATTTCAATGGAATAAATTAGAGTCAATTAACATAGCAGAGTCAGTTTTCTTTTTGAATAATGAAGATTTGTTCAGAAAAGCACTCTGTTTTATCTGTAAAATGATCCATGCTTTTAACCATTATGACTGCCATAGCCCTTTTCCCTTTGGAGCTAATAATAAAAAAGGAGAAGATAAATGACAGGAGCAGCGAGGCCAGATGTAGCAAAACAGAGAGGCAGGGTAGTCACCATACTTTGTTCTAGGTCACAGTATGTTAATTGACCACAGCATGTTATTAAAATGCTGTATTTTGTGGCTGTCTTTAATAAAATACTAGGGCATCTAAAAATGTGATACAATTACAAGTTTATAATTATTTCTTCTGGAGAAGTAATGATGACATTTCCTGCAAGTCAAACAAGTTGGAGCTTTCTTATATATCTTTATTTATATATCTTTAGATTTAGGGCTTGAGACCAAGTTGAGTAAATAGAGATCTAGCTACCATATTAGCAAATGATTAGTTTCACACATTAATTTTAGTGTCTGCAAGATAAAATATATCTTCCCAAGTGAACAGATGGCTTAACCAGGAATGGCAGACTTTGTGTGATTTAATAGTGAGAGTTGAGGTTTAAAAAGCTTTAGAGAAAAATCATATTCTTTGGGTATGCACTTGGGCAAGTTGGTCTTTAGAAGCCTGCTATTGCTTTCCATAATAATGGATAATTATCATTATTTTCCTCAGGGGAACATTGTGTGGAATAACTAATTAATGATTGTAATGCACTTTGGAAGACATTCTGAGTAACTTTTAAGTATTTTGCATTTGAGTTATCAGGAGAAATTAAGCATGGATAAAGGAAACCTGGAAGAAAGGTTTTTAGATTATGAAATAATTTTTCTGACATTTTACTATGTTAATAGGTTTAGTTTCTTTTCAGAAATGCTATTATAATTTTATTTTATGTTTACAGCCTTTTTTTTTTTTTTTGACTGTATGGCTTGCAGAATCTCATTTCCCTGACCATGGATTGAACCCGGGCCATGGCAGTGAAAGTCTGGAATCCTAACCACTAAGCAACCAGGGAACTCCCCTATTTCATGTTTAAAGATGCTGCTTATTATATTTTTTAAAAGATTCTGCTGCTGCGTCATGATGGTATGTGCCTAGAAGTGGCTGCAAGGTCCAATACATGGCACAATAAATTTTATAAAATGTTGTCTGTTGGTTAACGCCATCTTTTGGTATATGGAGACCTGAATTTTCACCTTATTGCATGTATCACAGGTTTTTTTTCAAGAAAGCCCTTCCTAATTGTCACATATCAGGTATTTTTGACTATGGCTCTTATTTCTCAAATCAGTTATGTGGCAACTAGTTTTCAAAGATCCCTCCCTCCCAATGAATCACACCTCTTGGTGTTTATGCCCTTGTCTATCTTTTACACACTGAATCTGCGCTGGCTTTTTGTAACCAGATTGATGCTTCACGTATACCAAAGACAGGTCACAAAAAGCCCTGTAGCTTCCACCCTGATTTCTTGGAATGCATGCTCTGGGCAAAGCCAGCTGCCATGTAGGAAATCCAGTTAACTTTGAGATTTCCATGCTGCAAGGTTACTCAAGTGAGGCATTTGAAGAGGTCATGTGGAAAAAATATATATATGTACTTATTTATATATCAAGATATTGTATATATTTATGCATGCATTTGGCCAGTCCACAGCTGTTGCATCCATCCCATCTGAAAGGCCAGGCATGTGAGTGTAGAAGCATCTTAGGTGTCCAGACTAGCCTTCATATGGCTCAGCCGTCATTTGATTCCAACTGCATTAAAGAACCTAAGCAAGAGATGCCCAGCTGACCCAACTCCATACACAGAACTGTGAGAGAGAACACAGCTCTCTTGTTTTAAGCCCCTAAGCTTTGGGGTAGTTTGTTAAACAGCAGAAAGAACCAAAACAAAGGGCAATGAAGACCCTGACACTGTTTGCTACACTGGTATCATAGTGTTTCTTCATTTTAATTACCTTTGCTGATAGTATCATGTAGATCCTTCATATGCTAAGAGGATGTTCTTAAAACTTGTCACAGTGACATCTAAAAGAGTACCTTTTCCAGTCTCCAGTGCTATCTGTGGGTTTCAAGCTTGCTTGAAAATAGAATTGGCCCTGTGACCTATTGTTAATATTTCAAGAAGCCTAACCAAAATGGTACATTTACCCAAGATGCAGCTGTTTGTTTTTGCTTTTGCTTTGGTATTTATCAACCTCTCTGTGTATCTCATTGAAATGAATTAACTTAAATGCAGTGGTTGTTTGTTTTTGTAGGACAAAACACCAAAGCATAAGTTTTTTTTTCCTTTTTTTTGCAAGCAATATGTTCAAGTGGAGTATATGCAAAAAGTATCTTTTATATGTAATCTGAATATACATTTCAGTATTACATGCAATTTTCTAAATACTTTATATATGAGATCAAGTGAATACTTAATCAAGTGAGAGAAAAGAATACTCTTTAACTTATGAATAGGATAAAGAGTAAACTGTTCAACTTGAAAAGAATGTTTACTTGAGCGTAATTCCCTTAAGGTGCTATTTCGTGATCAAGGGTTCTTAACCTAGGATCTACTGTGAGGGTGCATGGATAAGCTTTAGGATACCTGTGTACTATGTATTTTATATTATAATTATATATTTGTTTATGTGATGATTTTACTTGTGTGTCTTTCTTCCATTAAACTCCAAGGTATGGGTGTCTGTTCTGCTCCTAATTTTATCTTTAATGGTTAGCACAATGCTTAGCATAACAGTGACTCAAATATTGGAGGAGTGAAAGAAATGATATTATATGAAACCATTTTATTTACATACTGTGCCATTTTCAGAGAGTTGTCTGCTTTAAGTGTGTGCCTTGAAGTGGTGGTGAGCATACTCTGTTCCATCCACCCTGATCACACATTTGTGATATGGCAGGTGTAGTTAAAGCTTCAAAGTGTGGCTACAGAAACCAAGGACTTTTGAATGCTGTCTATACAGAGTTCTATTCCAGAATAGGTAAGTTAGAAGCATGGTATTTATACTCTCAAGATAAGTTTCATTGTGACCAAAAATGCCCAGTAGTGCCCTCAGGGATGCCTCCCAGGTCATCTCAAACCAGATCGCATACATCTTGTCTTCAAAGAATGCGGAGGGTAGCTGTCTGATATTCAGGTGAACAATGATGAGTGAGGGCTTCTGATACTCAGAGGGCAAAAAATCATTTCTGAACTACAGAATAACATAGCCACTTAGTCCAGTGGTATTAATGTAATTTAGTGGTGTTGCTAAATTTACAGTTAAAGTTATTTAGGCTTAAGCTTTCCAAATTCTTGCTAAACTTCTGAAATGTTATTTTTAGTAATGTATTGTTTGCTTATTTGCCTTTTTGATTCTCTTGTACCAGGGAAGATTTTGATGTGGTGCTTGTTCAGATAATACAGATAGCATTATGTCTCACTGCTCTGGCGGGTGATTTATTTTCTGATTTTCCCTATTTTCTATTTCCTCTCCTTTGCTTTCCTTGCTTCCTTGGCTCTCTTCTCTCTAGCCCTTTTTCGTTTAACCTGTCTCAAGACCCTATCTCTTATGTGCTTTCATGCTCAAGTCAATCCATACATATAGGCAGAAAGATGTACAAATGTCAGGTTTCTATTTTGAGCAGAAATCACCTTCCCAGAATGTTTATAAAAATGGCTTACTTCTCTCAGGAGATTCATTCATCAAGACAGAAGTTGGTCCTCCTGTACAAAATGGAATGGAAATAGAAACAGTCAAAATATACTACGATAAACACCGCAATCAGAGATAGGATGGGGAAGGGAAGCCTAAATTGGAGGAAAATGTTGGCTGCTTGTGAGGCAAAGAAATAGAACAACAAATGTTCCTTCAAATTGCAACATGAGAGGAAAGTTATCCAGGGATGTACTAGACTTAAAATTTTATCCAGGACTGCCTTGAACCAAGGCTGAGCTCCTAGAATTATAGGTAAGATCCATGCATATGTCAACATCATAATTTCATGAGATTCTAGAACATAAGAGCTGGAGGACTCTGTAAGACAAGAAAGGCATGTCTTATCCAAGGTCGCACAATAGGTTATAACTGGAACTGGAATTCAGATATTCTGATTTCCAAGTCACGATTAAAATTCACTGCTTATAAGCAGTATAATTGTTTTCTGGTTCCTGGAGATGCAGCCCTTACATCACCTGTGATCTCCCCTGTCCTCTCTAGTTTGCTCTGTGGGATGTGATCATCAGGCACCATTTTAGTCACACTTCGAGCACTAGCCCCCTCATTGTCAATGGCAGTATCTCTTAAGTTAAAAGGGAGTGACATAGCATATAATGCAGTCTAACTAGAGAATCCTCACTTTCACACAGAGAGAAGTAGTTTATTTGACAAATGGGCTGCCGTTGAAATCTGCCCTAAGAATATTCAAGGACTTTCTTAAGGGAATTGATATCTTAACTTTTTTGGTACTAACAAAGATTTCCATTATGTGTAGAAAATAACCTTCCCTTTACTTGAAATATATTTCAGGGATAAAAAGATGAGTTGATCCATACCTACTATGAAGTACTTCAAGAAGTCTAGCTAGGCAGGTCTATTATGAACTTTAGCTATAGAGAGAAGCATTTATTTGCTTCCCGATTCACTCTATCTCTTCAGTACCTTCTTTATGCATTGAAGAAAATGGTTTTTACTCAACATGATTTTTCTCTGGTTTATGTGGTTTAGAAAAAGAGACGAGCTGGTAGTGCACCAGTTCCTCTGTGATTGTCCTTTTACAGTTGGGATGTTTTTCTGTCCACTTAGCCCATGATTATTCTGCCTTTGAAGTCAACATTTTTATTATAGTTATTTACACAACATCCAAGATTGTTTTGATTTCATTGCTCAACCATTTCTAAACCTGTTTTTCTTTAGGAGATATTTATTTCCCTCCTATATTCAGAAAGCATATGTACATGCACACACTTCATGTGGTCACACCACGTCCTACATGACCTGTGGATGGTAAAATAGTCTTGCTTCTAAAATAAGCTGTTCACTGTGTCTTCAAATAGTAATGATATAAAGGGAGCATAAAAGAGCTTTATTGAGGAGATAATTTTATGTGAAAATTAACTTATATGCATCCTGCAATAGGTATGCATTAGTTAACAACATCGGTGACTGTGTCCCACTTGTAAAACAACTTACTCCTCAGTGTTCACTACATGTAGACCAGCACAAGGAAATTGGTGACAGCCGGAAAGCAAATTATCAAGTTCCAAGCTAGATGAGCATATGTTTCTGGGATCAGAATGTGACCCACTCTTTTGATTTATCTAAAAGCCCATTAATGCAGATTTTTTAAAAATTAAATTTGCTTGATGCCACCAAACCATCAAAGCCATATAACCATTTAGATAGGCACTGCAGAGATATCATGAAGTATTTTAATTCTACCACGTGTTACAGAAATTAACCAAATTACCTTTATTGTGTTTTCTGATGTAGTATAATCAGTTAAGTAAATTCCTAATGGCAAATATAGATTCTTCGTCTTCCATATCCTAAATTCTGATGTTTGTGTGTGCTGAGGAGTGAAGCTTTATTAAAGTTGAGTTATGGAGATGAAGAAAAAGGAATTAAATTGTCAGGAAAACAATATTGCTAGAATTATAGAAATTTATTCTTGTTTGAAAAAGTGATTGGGGACCATTTGTTTAGGAAAACTATATTAAATTATGCTAATTTAATAACATCTTTAGTTCTAGAATCCTGATTATACCCCTCTTGGTATTAAAGGGTTATGTGCTTGGATTTTGTTTAAATCATCTTAAAACATTTCCTTAAACTTAAGTTCTGTAGGCACTGTTCCAGAGTTCCATAACAAATTTTATAATTTGAGCTTTGTTGAGAGAGATATTCTTTTAGAAAATTTAATTAATTAATTTGGCTACGTTGGGTCTTCTTTGCTGCGCACGGGCTTTCTCTAGTTGCGGTGAGCTGGGGTTACTCTTCCTTGCGGTGCACGGGCTTCTCATTGCAGTGGCTTCTCTTGTTGCGGAGCACGGGCTTCTCATTGCAATGGCTTCTTTTTTGCAGAGCACGGGCTCTAGGTGTGCAGGCTTCAGTAGTTGTGTCATGTGGGCTCAGTAGTTATGGCTGATGGGCTTTAGAGCACAGGCTCTAGGTCGCAGGCTCAGTAGTTGTGGCGCACGGGCTTAGTTGCTCCGTGGCATGTGGGATCTTCCCAGACCAGGGCTCAAACCCGTGTCCCCTGCATTGGCAGGTAGATTCTTAACCGCTGTGCCACCAGGGACGTCTGAGAGATATGTTTTTAAAATATAGCCCAAGAGTGTGTTCATTAAAAATCATCAGGGTTGTCTCTCAAAAACACAGATTTTGAGGCCCTTCTCAAACTGACCAAATTCCTGACTTAATAAGAATCCCAGGTGATTCTACTATACACTAACCATTGAGAACCACTGCTTTATTAAGTAGTAATCTTTTTCCTTTTATAGACCCTCCTCCCCCTGAACTCTTGAAACATCCCCTGTCCTCTACCTTAGCCCCTCATTAGTAATTAAAACAATATCAGAGGAGATAAATGACTTTCATACCAATAACAATCTTTTCAACACCCTTCCTTCACATGTTGCAGGGAAGAGAGAAACTGGGAAGGTTTTCGAAGGGGAAATCGAGAAGTGGATTCTTCATACTTGAATGCTGGCAGGCCTCTTTATCCATCTTTCATTGCCCCAATCCAGACATGGTATCAAAGAATGGTCATGATAGTGACTTTCATTTATATAGCCCTCTTCTATTGAAAAAGAAAGTACACATTAAAAAAAATTCATATAACTTCCAGAAGGAAACCTAGGTCATTTTGCTCAATTCTGTCATTTTACAGGTGAAGAAAATGATGCCTAGAGAGGTTATGTGGTTTGTTCAAGGTCATACTCCTAATTGTTGGCAGAGCTAGAATAGGGACCCAGGTATCCTGACTCCCAGACCATTGATCTTTTTAGGGCATATTATTATAATAATATTGTATATTGCAATTATTTACTTGACGAGCACATTGTTTTGTGGCTAGAACATCATGATTTATTGTTCTTAATAGTCTCACTGCTTTCCCAGGTCTGTTTCTATTTATTGTATGTTGTGGGAAAACAGCTAAAAATGCATTTCTTCTTGAGTGAGCTTTGGTGCAAATTGTAGCTTTCAAAGGGAATTAGATCCCTTTTGCTTGAGGTTGAATTTGGTAACGCTTTATTTTAGGCATCAAGGCATGGTGCATTTAATTAGCACTCACTGTAATAACACTGACTAGTGTGAATTGTTGGTTTAAATCTGGATGGTTGTATTACTGTACTTGGAGCAGAATCCACCCACATGCTGTTATATTCACTGGACTCTTCTCTCTCTTGCTCTGTTTTGATTTAGGAAAAAAAAAACAAAAACATGAGAAACCAAAAAATAAAAACTGCTTCTGTTTCTTCCTCTGGAATGTTTAATCCATGGTTGTTGGATATATTCCAAGTATCTAGTGGCGGGGACACAGTAACAAGGTGTTTTGCCCTTTCTGATTATGTGACAGTTCAATTGGGTAGTTATTTAAATTTGGATTTAGGCCATTTGGGTAACATATTATGGTGATAAAAATTCTTCTTCTCTAAAAATCTAGACAGAGAGCTAAGAAACACAGAACATTAGTCCAAACAGATCAGTGGGAATCATTGTAATTGGACCTTGTCTGTAAAGAAATAGGCAAGAGGAAAAGTTTAACTTGAGTGAGAGAAGTGTCACATTTTTGTGCATGAAAAATGGTAGTCCTGAAGAACAGAATCTGCTGAGCACAGTGACCATTTTCAGTCAAGAAAAATGCTTTCTCTATTAAAATCCTAAGGAAGAAACCCCTGAATTAATTTCAGATTTTCAATCAAGAAAAGTGAAGGAAAGTAGAAGGATTAGGGAACAGGTTTGTCACAGAAGCAGTAAGAGCAGTGAAATATATATCCTAGAGACTTTCCCCCCATACCCAGAGTATTAAAAGCATCCACCTATTAATTTGATTTTAATTGAAGCTTTTCAAAGAAAACTAAAAAGTAACAGGAGTCTTTGAGCAGAGTTATAATGAGTAGGATTGTACTGTCAGCTCCTACAGAGAAAATGTCAATAGAAGACTTCTGCTTCTGGCAGAACGATAAATATGGTATTCCAAAAAGCTGGATAAAATAAAATAAACATAATTTTAATTGAAAAGCTGACTTTGTAAAAAAGTAAGGGAAATCTCCAAATACCAGGAACAAAATTTTAGAAACAAAACCAAAACAAAATTCAGACCTCAAGCAATTATGGAATTGAAACCAGGGAGATAAGCAAGTTTGGGAACTCAGGTTGCTGTGGGAACAAAGGCTGCTATGAAGAAACTTGTCTTGGGGATTAATAGCTTCTGGTGGAGAATTCTGTGGAAATCTGACCTGAGGCCATCAAAAAGTGGCTAAACCTGGACCCTAAAAGGGATAGCACTCTTCGAGAAAGTGGCCTAGAAGATACCCACTTGGCTGGCAGATTGAACAAAATAACCTGACATCTTGGTGACTCTGGTTTGGGGAAGTGGGGAAGCTTTCTTGAGAATTTGCAACTACAGATCTCAGGCCTGCCCTCATCTAGATTTGGAGCTTGAATTTAAATTATCTGCATAGTAGGACAAATCCAAGCTAAGACATTATTTTAAAGTAATTCTTGTTTGGAGTCCCTCGTATGGTACCTAGCAGAAGCAAGTACCAAGCTTCCCTGATGATCCACCTGCCACCCAAGACTCAGAAATGCCAGACACTGTGTTTAGCCAAAAAACATATGATGAAAAATGACAGCGACATTGGGAAACCATGAGAAAGTTAATGAAAATGACAAACAACAGATTTAGATTTCTAAATATACTTGAGGTGTTGGCATTACCAGCAAAATAATATAATATACTTAATACATAAAATATAAAGAAAGAAAAAAGCAGTACATGAGAGAGTATCAAATATGGCATACGGATTTAAAGACATACTTCTAGAAATGAAAATATGATTAATAACTTTAAAATTCGTAAATTAAACATATTAGACTCAGGTGAAGAGAGAATTGGTAAACTGGTAGATTGATATAAAATTATCAAGAAAGCAAAACATAGAGAAATAGGTAGAAAATATGAGAGTTTAAGACAAATGGAGAATTAAATAAGTACTAGTGTATGGCTACCCACATTAGTAGATTGGAAAAATAGAATAAAGGAAAAATAATGCTTTAGAAATTTCCAGGACTGATGAAAGAAAATTCTTAGATTCAGAAAAGCCCAGTGTATCTCACCTACAATAAATAAAAAGAAACCCATACTAAGGTACATCATGGTAGAACTGTAAAAAATTTAAAAAAGAAAATACTAAAAGTTACACGGTAGTGAAAAACAACTAGTACAAAGGCATAATAGTTAGAAAATCAATATCTTCAAAATGCTAAAAGAAAAAATGGTCTACCTAGAACTGAGTGCCCAGAAAGTCTATATTTCAGGAATGAGGGTTAAGTGAATAACATGCTGAGAGTATTTACCATTAGCAGACCTTCACTAGAGGAACTTCTAAAGGATGTACTTAAGAAAAAAAAAGATCCGAGAAAGATGGCCTGAGATTTAAAAAAAAAAAAAGAATGGTGAGCAAAGAAAATAGTACATATGTGGGAAATTAGAAATAAACTTTATGTTGAAAACAATAATAATTTGTGATAGAAAATATTATAAGGTATAATTAAAATGCTGGACACAAACATGTAAGCTAGGAGGGAGTTGGTTAAGTCTGAGCTCATTGTATGGTCTCGGATGATGGTAAATGATAACAGTAATGCTCCTACTAGCTTCATGAATTTAGTGCTTGTGATACATCAGTCATGTTCTGATTGCTATGTGTATAGTTACCCACATTAGGGTGCACAATAACCCTATGAGGTTAGTGATATTATTTGCGTTTTACGGATGATAAAACTGACAACCTGAAGCCACAGAAGTGAGACAGGATTTGAAAATCCAGGTGATTTGGTTTGCGTCCATGATCCTAACCACTAGGTTGTCCTACTACTGATTAATTTCAAACTTTTATGCATGGTAAAATTTTAAAGGTAACCACTAAAAGAAAAATAGTGCACAACTACTTATGCATTAGAGGAGAAAAATGGAATAAGTGGGGAAGATTGTTAGCAATTCCACCTAAGCACAGAGCAATCAGACCAAATAAAAAGCACAAAATAAGATGGTATAAACAAATCAAAAGATTTCAGTAATATGTAAATGTAATAGAAGTTTCTTTTTAAAGGAGGTTGAGATTGAATTAAAAACAGAAAATCCAGCTATATTGTGTTTAGACAAAACACAGTCAAAACACAAGGACACAGATAGTTTGACAGAATAAGGATGAAAAAAGATATACCAGGCAAATACTAACTGAAAGAAAGCTGAGATAGCTATCTTAATGTAGGATAATACAGACTTGAAGGCAAAAAACACTATTGGTTATAAAAACAGTCACTATATTATAAGCAAAGATTCACTACACCAAGGAAGAGATAAATAGCATTTTAAAGTTATATGCGCCTAATAAAATAGTTTTAAATTATACTAAAAAATTGATAGAAATGATTGGAGAAATTGACAAACCTACTATAAGGGTGGGAGATATCAGAAACTTCTGGGTCAAACAGTTAATAAGGAAATAGAAGGTTAACGACACACTTGGGAACTTTGACTTAATGCACATACACCAAACTCTTCGCTTCCAAACTATGGACTGTGTTATTTTTCTCAGTCATTTACAAAGTGACAAAACATTTACAAAAATTGACAATGAAGCTGTAAGTCACCTTCAGTCAACTTTAAAGAGCAGTATTATACTGATCACACCACATGCACTGTCTATGTAGTGAAATTAGTCATCAGTTAAAAAAAAAACAGAAAACAAAATGAATCCCCTCTCTTGTCTTTTAATTTAAGTCATTCTAAATAACTCATGGGTAGAAGAAGAAATCAAAATGGAAATTTTAAAAAATACTTAAAATTAAACAATAATGAAATGATATATATCAAAATTTGGGGATATGGTAAAAGTGGCACTTGGAAATGACCCCACAGCATTAAGTGCTTGTAATAGGAAAAAGAAAGGCTGAGAATGAATTAAGTCTAACATAAGAAGCTAGGAAAAAGTAGAATAAATTAATAAACACAAAGAAAGTAGAAGGAAGAAAATAGTAAAGAGCAGAAATTAATGAAATAGAAGGCAATGTAGAGGACCAATAAAACCTAAAATTAGATGAATAAAATTGCCAAATTTCTGGTGACATTTCTCACCTAAGTATAAAATGTGAAGAGACCCATCACAAGGATACCAGTGTAGATACAGAAATATAGTCCAAATAAGGACAAGTTTATTTAATTTTTTTCTTTTGTAAACTTAAACTTTATTTAAAATTTTACATATATGAAACGTAACTGTTTTTAGGATTTATATCTGTGAGTTTTGATAAATTCATAGAGTTGAATATCTGTTACCATAATCAAGTTACTGAACAGATCAGTCACTCTCCCAAATTTCTTTGTGTTGTGTCTTTTTAGACAGCTACTCACCCAGTCCCCCAAACTTCTGGCAACTGGTGATTCTGATTATCTGTCCCTAAAATTTTGCCTTTTCCAGAAAGTCATGTAAATGAAATCATGCAATATTTAGCCCTTTGTGTCTGGCTTCTTTCATTTAATGTAATACATTTGATAAACATTCATATAATATGTGTCAGTAGTTTGTTTCTTTTCGTTGTTAAGGAGTATTCCCTTGTATGATTATACCACGGTTTGAGTATCCATTCACTAGTTGAAGAACATTTAAGATGTTTCCAGTTTTTAACAATTATGCATAAAGCTGTTATAAATATTCATGTACAGGTTTTTGTGTGAACAGAAGTTTTTATTTCTCTTGGTAAGTACTAGGAGTGAGATTGGCATATGGTAAATGCATTATAAGTCTTACATATATATTAAAAAAAGACATACTGTTTTCTAAAGTAGCTGTATCATTTTGCATTCCCACTACCAATATCTGAGGATTCCATTTGTTTTGCATCTTCACCAGCACTTGCAATTTTCAGTTTTTAAAAAATGTTAACCATTCTAATAGGTATATATTGGTGTGTACTTGTGGTTTTAATTTGCATTTCTTTAATGACTAATGATGTTGAACATACTTTCATGTGCTTATTTGCCATCTGTGTATCTTCTTGGTGAAGTTTCTGTTTAATTTTTGTTGTTGCTACTCATTTTCTAATTGGGTGGTTTACTTAATTTGAATTTTCAGAGTTCTTTATATATTTTGGACATCCTTGTTTGTGATGTATTAACCTTATTATATATTGCTCAACTTTATATTTAATATTTTGTTGAGAATTTTTGTGTTCATGATAACAAGAGGTATCAGTCTCTAGTTTTGTTGTAATGTTTGGTTTTAGCATCAGAGCAGTACTGACTTCTTAAAATGATTTGGGAAGTGCTTCATTCTCTTGTGTTTTCTGGGAGAGTTACTGTAGAGTTGGTATTATTTCTTCCTTAAATGTTTGATACAATTCACCAGTAAAATCATCTGGATCTGGAGTCTGCCCCCCTTCCTAATTTCCTCTCTCTCTTTGCAGTGATTTTTGTTAAAAAATTATTGAAATATATTTAATATATAACATTGTGCCAGTTTAAGGTATACAACGTGTTAACTTGATACATTTATATATTTTTATTTTTAAAATTCTTGTGGAACCTCCATTATTGTTTTCCATAGTGGTTGGACCAATTTAAATTTCCACCAACATTATACAAGGGTTCCCTTTTCTCCACATCCTCACCATCACTTGTGATTTCTTGTATTCTTGATGATAGCCATTGTAATAGGTGTGAGGTGATATCTCATTGTGGTGTTGTTTTTTTTTTTTTGCGGTACGCGGGCCTCTCACTGTTGTGGCCTCTCCCGTTGCGGAGCACACCAGCCACTCCGCGGCATGTGGGATCTTCCCGGACCGGGGCACGAACCCGTGTCCCCTGCATCGGCAGGTGGACGCTCAACCACTGCGCCACCAGGGAAGCCCTCACTGTGGTTTTGATTTGCATTTCTCTGATGATTAGTGATATTGAGTATCTTTTCATGCGCCTGTTGGCCATTTGGGTGTTTTCTTTGGGAAAATGGCTATTCAGTTTGTCTGCCCATTTAAAAATCAGATGGTTTGTTTTCTTGCTATTGAGTTGTATGAGTTTTTTATATACTTTAGATGTTAACCCCTTATCTAATACATGGCTTGTAAAATTTTTTTCCCATTCTGTAGGTTGCCTTTTCATTTTGATGATTGTTTCTTTTGCTGTGTGAAAGCTTTTAAGTTTGGATTTGTCCTGTTTGTTGATTATTGCTTTTGTTTGTGCGTTTTGTGTCAATCTAGAAAATCATTGCTAAGACCAGTGTTGAGGACCTACTTCCCTAAGCTTTCTTCTGGGATTTTTATGGTATTGGAGCTTTTTTTTTTAATGTTTTATCTATTTTGAGTTAATTTTTGTGAGCAGTGTCAGCTAGGGGTCCCATTTCATTATTGTGCATGTGTTTATCTAGTTTTTCCAACACCATTTGTTGAAGAGTGATTTTCTTTTGGAAGATTTAAACTAAAATTTAATTTCTTTAATACATATAGCATTCTTCAGGTTATTTCTTCTTGAATGTTTTTTGTCTTTTATCTAAGTTGTCAAATTTAGGGGCATAGAATTGTTCATAGTATTCTCTTATTATACTTTTAATATCTGTGGGGTTTTTAATAGTGTCCCCTCTTTTATTACTGATGTTGATAATTCATGTCTTTTTACAGTCTGACTAGAAATTTATTAATGTTATGATTTTTTCAAAGAACTTGCTTTTGATTTCATTGATTTTCTATATTTTTGTCTTTTAAATTTAATGACTTTTGCTTATATTTTTATTCTCTCTTTCTCCTTGTTTTGGAGTTAATTTGCTTGTATTTTTCTCATTTCTTAGGTCAGAAGCTTAGATTATCTAGTTGACACTGAATCATTTAATGTTATTAATTTCCCCCTAAGCATTCATTGCTTTAGCTGAATTTAATAAATTCTGATGTGTTGTGTTTTCAGTTTAATTTAGTTCAAAATATTTTCTAATTTCCCTTGAAACTTCCTGTTTGGGCCATAGGTGATTTATAAGTGTATTGTTCAGTTTTAAATATTTAGAATTCTCTTGGTGTTTTTCTGCTTTCGATTTCAAGTTTAATTTTTTTATAGTCATAGGACATCCTTTGTATGATATAGAGTTGACCCTGGAACAACAGTTTTGAGCTGCACAGGCCTGCTTATATGAGGATTTTGTCCAGTAAATGCATACTGTATTACTACAGCATTCATGGTTGGTTGAATTTGCAGATACAGAACTTTGGATACAGAGAACTGACTGTGAAGTTATATGCAGATTTTTGACTGTGTGAGGGGTCAGTGCCCCTAATCTCCATGTTATTTAAGGGTTAAATGTATATTTTAAAAAATTTGTTAAGGAAATTTGTGGCCCAGAATATAGTTGATCTCAGTGAATGTTCCATGACCACTTGAAAATAAGGTGTATTCTACTGTTATTGGGTAGAGTGTTCTATAAATGTCAGGTCTATCAAGTTGGTTGACAGAGTTGTTCAGGTCTTCTATAGCCTTACTGATTTTCTGTGTACTAATTCTGTCAGTTACTGAGTGAGGAGTCTTGAAGTCTCCAACTATAATCGTGGATTTGTCTATTTCTCCTTTTAATTTCATTGGGGTTTTGCTTAATATATTTTGAAGCTCTGTTGTTAGTTCCATACAGTTTTAAAATTTTTATGTCTTCTTGGAGAGTGACTTCTTTACCATTAATCATGTGATGTTCATCTTTAGCTCTGTTATTTATTATTCCTTGCTCTGAAGTCTATTTTTTCCTGATGTTTATGTTGCTATCCAGCCTTCTTTTGTTTAATTTTTAAATTTTATTTTATTTATTTATTTTATACATCAGGTTCTTATTAGTCATCAGTTTTATACACATCAGTGTATACATGTCAATCCCAATCACCCAATTCATCACACCACCACCCCCACCCCCCACCACTTTCCCCCCTTGGTGTCCATACATTTGTTCTCTACATCTGTGTCTCAATTTCTGCCCTGCAAACCGGTTCATCTGTACCATTTTTCTAGGTTCCACATATATGCGTTAATATACGATATTTGTTTTTCTTTTTCTGACTTACTTCACTCTATATGACAGTCTCTAGATCCATCCACGTCTCTACAAATGACCCAATTTCATTCCATTTTATGGCTGAGTAATATTCCACTGTATATATGTACCACATCTTCTTTATCCATTTGTCTCCTGATGGGCATAGGTTGCTTCCATGTCCTTGCTATTGTAAAGAGTGCTGCAGTGAACATTGGGGTGCATGTGTCTTTTTGAATTATGGTTTTCTCTGGGTATATGCCCAGTAGTGGGATTCCTGGATCATATGGTAATTTTATTTTTAGTGTTTAAAGGAACATCCATACTGTTCTCCGTAGTGGCTGTATCAATTTACATTCCCATCAACAATGCAAGAGGGCTCCCTTTTCTCCACAACCTCTCCAGCATTTGTTTGTAGTTTTTCTGAGGATGCCCATTCTAACTGGTGTGAAGTGGTACCTCATTGTAGTTTTGATTTGCATTTCTCTAATAATTAGTGATGTTGAGCAGCTTTTCATGTGCTTCTTGGCCATCTGTATGTCTTCTTTGGAGAAATGTCTGTTTAGGTCTTCTGCCCATTTTTGGATTGGGTTGTTTGTTTTTTGCATAGTGAGCTGCATGAGCTGTTTATATATTTTAGAGATTAATCCTTTGTCCATTGATTTCGTTTGCAAATATTTTCTCTCAATCTGAGGGTTGTCTTTTCATCTTGTTTATGGTTTCCTTTGCTGTGCAAAAGCTTTGAAGTTTCATTAGGTCCCATTTGTTTATTTTTTTATTTCCATGACTCTAGGGGGTGGATCAAAAAAGATCTTGCTGTGATTTAGGTCAAAGAGTGTTTTTCCTATGTTGTCCTCTAAGAGTTTTATAGTGTCTGGTCTTACATTTAGGTCTTGAATCCATTTTGAGTTTATTTTTGTGTATGGTGTTAGGGAGTGTTCTAATTTCATTCTTTTACATGTAGCTGTCCAGTTTCCCAGCACCACTTATCGAAGAGACTGTCTTTTCTCCACTGTATATCCTTGCCTCCTTTGTCAGAGATTAGTTGACCATAGGTGCGTGGGTTTATCTCTGGGCTTTCTATCTTGTTCCATTGATCTATGTTTCTTTTTTTGTGCCAGTACCATATTGTCTTGATTACTGTAGCTTTATAGTATAGTCTGAAGTCAGGGACTCTGATTCCTTCAGCTCCGTTTTTTTCCCTCAAGACTGCTTTGGCTCTTTGGGGTCTTTTGTGTCTCCATACAAATTTTAAGACTTTTTGTTCTAGTTCCGTAAAAAATGCCATTGGCAATTTGATAGGGATTGCATTGAATCTGTAGATTGCTTTGGGTAGTATACTCA
Source organism: Phocoena phocoena (assembly GCF_963924675.1). NCBI lineage: Eukaryota > Metazoa > Chordata > Mammalia > Artiodactyla > Phocoenidae > Phocoena > Phocoena phocoena. The sequence goes on from NC_089220.1 coordinate 167,139,585, forward strand.
TTTTCACAGTATTGATTCTTCTAATCCAAGAACATAATATATCTCTCCATCTGTTGGTATCATCTTTAATTTCTTTCATCAGTGTCTTATAGTTTTCTGCATACAGGTCTTTTGTCTCCCTAGGTAGGTTTATTCCTAGGTATTTTATTCTTTATGTTGCAGTGGTAAATGGGAGTGTTTCCTTAATTTCTCGTTCAGATTTTTCATCATTAGTGTATAGGAATGCAAGAGATTTCTGTACATTAATTTTGTATCCTGCAACTTTACCAAATTCATTGATTAGCTCTAGTAGTTTTCTGGTGGCATCTTTAGGATTTTCTATGTATAGTATCATATCATCTGCAAACAGTGACAGTTTAACTTCTTTTCCAATTTGGATTCCTTTTATTGCTTTTTCTTCTCTGATTGCTATGGCTAGGACTTCCAAAACTGTGTTGAATAATAGTGGTGAGAGTGGACATCCTTGTCTTGTTCATGATCTTAGAGGAAATGCTTTCAGTTTTTCACCATTGAGAATGATGTTTGCTGTGGGTTTGTCATATATGGCCTTTATTATGTTGAGGTACTTTCCCTCTATGCCCACTTTCTGGAGAGTTTTTATCATAAATTGGTGTTGAATTTTGTCAAAAGCTTTTTCTGCATCTATTGAGATGATCAGATGGTTTTTCTCCTTCAATTTGTTAATATGGTGTATCACATTGATTGATCTGCATATACTGAAGAATCCTTGCATCCCTGGGATAAATCCCACTTGATCATGGTGTATGATTCTTTTAATGTGTTGTTGGATTCTGTTTGCTAGTATTTTGTTGAGGATTTTTGCATCTATTTTCATCAGTGATATTGGTCTGTAGTTTTGTTTCTTTGTGATGTCTTTGTCTGGTTTTGGTATCAGGGTGATGGTTGCCTCATAGAATGAGTTTGGGAGAGTTTCTTTCTCTGCAGTTTTTTGGAAGAGCTTGAGAAGCATGGGTGATAGCCCTTCTCTAAATGTTTGATAGAATTCACCTGTGAAGCCATCTGGTCCTGGACTTTTGTTTGTTGGAAGATTTTTTTTTTTTTGCGGTACGCGGGCCTCTCACTGTTGTGACCTGTCCTGTTGCGGAGCACAGGCTCTGGACGCACAGGCTCAGCAGCCATGGCTCACGGGCCCAGCTTCTCCACCACATGTGGGGTTTTCCCGGACCGGGGCATGAACCCGTGTCCCCTGCATTGGCAGGCGGACTCTCAACCACTGCGCCACCAGGGAGGCCCTGTTGGAAGATTTTTAATCACTGTTTCAATTTCATAACGTGTGATTGGTCTGTTCATATTTTCTACTTCTTCCTGCTTCAGTCTTGGAAGGTTATACCTTTTGAGAATTTGTCCATTTCTTCCAGGTTGTCCAGTTTATTGGCATAGAGTTGCTTGTAGTAGTCTCTTAGGATGGTTTGTATTTCTGCAGTGTCTGTTGTAACTTCTCTCTTTTCATTTCTAATTTTATTGATTTGAGTCCTCTCCCCGTTTTTCTTGATGAGTCTGGCTAATGGTTTATCAATTTTGTTTATCTTCTCAAAGAACCAGCTTTTAATTTTATTCATCTTTGCTATTGTTTTCTTTGTTTCTATTTCATTTATTTCTGCTCTGATCTTTATGATTTCTTTCCTTCTGCTAACTTTGGGTTTTGTTTGTTCTTCTTTCTCCAGTTCCTTCAGGTGTAAAGTTAGATTGTTTATTTGAGATTTTTGTTGTTTCTTGAGGTAGGCTTATATAGCTATAAACTTCCCTCTTAGAACTGCTTTTGCTGCATCCCATACGTTTTGGATCATTGTGTTTTCATTGTCGTTTGTCTCTAGGTATATTTAGATTTCCTGTTTGATTTCTTCAGTGATCTCTTGGTTATTTAGTAACGTATTGTTTAGCTTCCATGTGTTTGTGTTTTTTACGTGTTTTTCCTTGTAATTGATTTCTAATCTCATAGCATTGTGGTCAGAAAAGATGCTTGATATGATTTCAATTTTCTTAAATTTACTGAGGCTTGATTTGTGACCCAAGATGTGATCTCTCCTGGAGAATGTTCCATGCGCACTTGAGAAGGAAGTGTAATCTGCTGTTTTTCGATGGAATGTCCTATAAATATCAATTAAATCTATCTGGTCTGTTGTGTCATTTAAAGCTTTGTTTTCTTATTTATTTTCATTTTGGTTGATCTGTCCATTGGTGTAAGTGAGGTGTTAAAGTCCCCTACTATTACTGTGTTACTGTCGATATCCTCTTTTATAGCTGTTAGCAGTTGCCTTATGTATTGAGGTGCTCCTATGTTGGATGCATATATATTTATAATTGTTCTATCTTCTTCTTGGATTAATCTCTTTATCATTATGTAGTGTCCTTCCTTGTCTCTTGTAACATTCTTTATTTTAAAGTCTATTTTATCTGATATAAGTATTGATACTCCAGCTTTCTTTTTTTTTGCAGTACGTGGGCTTCTCACCACTGCGGCCTCCCCCGTTGCAGAGCACAGGCTCTGGACACGCAGGCTTAGCGGCCATGGCTCACGGGCCCAGCCGCTCCGCGGCATGTGGGATCCTCCCAGACCGAGGCACGAACCCGTGTCCCCGGCATCGGCAGGCAGACTCTCAACCACTGCGCCACCAGGGAAGCCCTCCAACTTTCTTTTGATTTCCATTTGCATGTAATATCTTTTTCCATCCCTTCACTTTCAGTCTGTATGTGTCCCTACATCTGAAGTGGGTCTCTTGTAGACAGCATATATATGTGTCTTGTTTTTGTATCAGTTCAGCAAGCCTGTGTCTGTTGGTTGGAGCATTTAATCCATTCACATTTAAGGTAATTATCGATATGTATGTTCCTATGACCATTTTCTTAATTGTTTTGGGTTTGTTTTTGTAGGTCCTTTTCTTCTCTTGTGTTTACCATTTAGAGAAGTTCCTTTAGCATTTGTTGTAGAGCTGGTTTGGTGGTGCTGAATTCTCTTAGCTTTTGCTTGTCTGTAAAGCTTTTGATTTCTCCATCGAATCTGAATGCGGTCCTTGCCGGGTAGAGTAACCTTGGTTGTATGTTCTTCCCTCTCATCACTTTAAGTATATCATGCTACACCCTTCTGGCTTATAGAGTTTCTGCTGAGAAATCAGCTGTTAACCTTATGGGAGTTCCCTTGTATATTATTTGTTGTTTTTCCCTTGCTGTTTCAATAATTTTTCTTTGTCTTTAAATTTTGCCAATTTGATTACTATGTGTCTCGGCGTGTTTCTCCTTGGGTTTATCCTTTATGGGACTCTGTGCGCTTCCTGGACTTGGGTGGCTATTTCCTTTCCCATGTCAGGGAAGTTTTTGACTGTAATCTCTTCAAATATTTTTTCTGGTCCTTTCTCTCTCTCTTCTCCTTCTGGGACCCCTATAATGCGAATGTTGTTGCATTTAATGTTGTTCCAGAGGTCTCTTAGACTGTCTTCATTTCTTTTCATTCTTTTCTCTTTATTCTGTTCCGCAGCAGAGAATTCCACCATTCTGTCTTCCAGGTCACTTATCCGTTCTTCTGCCTCAGTTATTCTGCTGTTGATTCCTTAGTGTAGTGTAGTTTTCATTTCAGTTATTGTATTGTTCATCTCTGTTTGTTTGTTCTTTAATTCTTCTAGGTCTTTGTTAAACATTTATTGCATCTTTTCGATCTTTGCCTCCATTCTTTTTCCGAGGTCTTGGATCATCTTCATTATCATTATTCTGAATTCTTTTTCTGGAAGGTTGCCTATCTCCACTTCATTTAGTTGTTTTTCTGGGGTTTTATCTTGTTCCTTCATTTGGTACATAGCCCTCTGCCTTTTCATCTTGTCTGTCTTTCTGTGAATGTGTTTTTTGTTTCACAGGCTGCAGGATTGTAGTTCTTGCTTCTGCTGTCTGCCCTCTGGTAGATATGGCTATCTAAGAGGGTTTTGCAAGTTTCCTAATGGGAGGAACTGGTGGTGGGTAGAGCTGACTGTTGCTCTGGTGGGCAGAGCTCAGTAAAACTTTAAACTGCTTGACTGCTCATGGGTGGGGTTGGCTTCCCTCCCTGTTGGTGGTTTGGCCGGAGGCAACCCAACACTGGAGCCTACCTGGGCTCTTTGGTGGGGTAATGGCAGACTCTGGGAGGGTTCAAGCTAAGGAGTACTTCCCGGAACTTATGCTGCCAGTGTCCTTGTCCCCACATTGAGCCACAGCCACCCCCTGCCTCTGCAGGAGACCCTCCAACACTGCCCGGTAGGTCTGGTTCAGTCTCCCCTTGGGTCACTGCTCCTTCCCCTGGGTCCTGATGCACACACTACTTTGTGTGTGCACTCCAAGAGTGGAGTCTCTGTTTCCCCTTGTCCTGTCGAAGTCCTGCAATGAAATCCCACTAGCCTTCAAAGTTTGATTCTCTAGGAATTCCTCCTTCCATTGGTGGACCCCCAGTTCGGGAAGCCTGATGTGGGGCTTAGAACCTTCACTCCAGTGGGTGGCCTTCTGTGGTAGAATTGTTCTCCAGTCCATGAGTCACCCACCCAGCAGTTATGGGATTTGATTTCACTGTGATTGCACCCCTCCTACCGTCTCATTGTGGCTTCTCCTTTGTCTTTGGATGTGGGGTATCTTTTTTGGTGAGTTCTAGTGTCCTTCTGTCGATGGTTGTCCAACAGCTAGTTGTGATTCTGGTGTTCTCGCAAGAGAGAGTGAGAGCACGTCCTTCTATTCTGCCATCTTGGTTCAGCGCTTCCAGCCTTCTTTTGATTCATGCTTGAATAGCATATATTTTGCTATGTTCTTATTTTTTTAACCTATTTTTGTATTACATTTAAAGTGGGTTTTCTTATACATAGCTATATTTGGGTCTTGCTATTTTATCCAATCTGACAATGTCTTTTAATTTTTTGTTGAAATCATTTATATTTAATGTAATTATTGATATGCTTGGATTAACATATAATGTCTTATGCATTTTCTATTTTTATTTCTGTTCTTTGTTTTTCCTTGTTTTTCTGACCTGTTTTAAAAATTTGGGGTATTATATTTTAATATCTAATATTGGATTTTTAGTTATACCCTTTTTTTTTTTTTCTTTTTGTTTTTGCGGTACACGGGCCTCTCACTGTTGTGGCCTCTCCCGTTGCCGAGCACAGGCTCCGGACGCGTAGGCTCAGCGGCCATGGCTCACGGCCCAGCCGCTCCGCGGCATGTGGGATCTTCCCAGACCCGGGTACGAACCCGTGTCCCCTGCATCGGCAGGCAGACTCTCAACCACTGCGCCACCAGGGAAGCCCTAGTTATACCCTTTTCTTTAAAATATTTTAATGGTTGCCTATGGTTTACAATATATATCTTAATTACTCAGAGTCTACCTTTAAATATTATACTGTTTCACAGGTAGTGTAAGGACCATACAGCAGTATTTTTCCAATTTTTTTTTTCTGTAACCCTTTGTGTTATTGTGGTGCTATTTTACTTTTCTACATACTATAACCGCATAATGGAATGCTACTATTTTTGCTTTTGATTGTCTGATCTTTTACAGCATTGAAAAATAAATTTTGTATATTTTAAAATTTATTCCATTTCCAGCTGTTTATTTTTTTTTTGGTGTGTGTGTGTGTGTGTGTATATATATATATATATATATATATATATTTTTTTTTTTAAAGAACTCTTAACATTTCTTTTAGTTTAGGTATACTGGCAAAAATTCTGTTTTTGTTTATTTGAGAAAAATATTTATTTCTTTTTCATTTTTGAAAAATATTTTCACTGGCTGTAAAATTCTGTGTTGACATTTTTTTCAGCACCTTAAAGAAGGCATTCCATTGTCTTTTTACTTGCATTGTTTCTTATTGGATGTCTATTGTAATTCTTATCTTTGTTCTTGTCTATGTAATATTTCTTTTCTGTCTGGTGGCCTTTGAGATGTTAAAAATTTTTTTTGTTGTCAGCAATTTGAATATGATATTCCTAGGAGTGTGCGTGTATGTGTGTGTGTGTGTGTGTGTGTGTGTGTGTGTTTGGCTTGTTTCTTTTGTTTCATTTTTGTATATATCCTACTTTGGGTTATCTGAGCCCCTTGGATCTGTGGTTTGGTGTCTTTCATTAAATGTTATGTTCTCTCACAAATCTTATATGCTCCATTCTGATTTTGTCTTCCATTCTGTTTTTTTCTCTTGTATTAATTTTTTGTTGAAATCTGGACATCTGGTGTGAGACAGTTGCAACTGAAGTAAATAGATTTTTTGGCCTAGAAATGTGTACGTTTTTCCTTCTTTTAAGCCTTCAGTGTGCTTTTGAGTGAGTGTGGGCAGCAGCTGGTCTAGGTTTGGGATTGTAGTTCCAATGGTTACCCTCATTGCACCACAGGCTTTACATTCTAGTAGTTTTTACCTTGTGTTTAGGGTGATGGTAGTTTGTCGGGGTTTTTTTTCCCTCGGTGTTCTACCCTCAACTTCATATCTTTCATTTGTGCTATGCATTAATGAGAGTTTCTATTCACATTCTCTCCCAATCTTCTTGTAGTCTATTATTTTTACTTGATGCTTATTATCTCTATGGTGATGGTTGGAGGAATTCTTTATAGTTCTGAATAAAGCTTCTGTTTTAGGCAGGCATTATGTTCCTGTGTCTCAGGGATGACTTTATCAGTGCTCCTACTCCACCTCCAGTTGTAGGTCTGGCACTGGCTTGTATTCCTCTCCCTCCTCCAGATGCAGAGGTTTTGTCCCCTCTTTCTTCCCCTAGTTTTAGTGGCTTTTCATTAGTGCTCTGAGGGTGAACATCTTTGTTGGCCTTCTCCCAGTATTGGAAGGCTTTTGTTCCATAGGGGGAAAAGAAGAAGAGGGATCTGGTTGGGCACTTGTGTTTGTTTTTTTTTTGAAGTGGCTGTTGTTACCTTCCTTCATGCCTACATCATGAAGAATGATTTTTCTGGACTCTCACTAATCATTTTTTTTTTTTAATGAGCAGTTGGTCAGGACAGTGGAGAAGAACCTGAAATGCTATTAATTCCTCTTATGTGTGTGTTTCTCCAAGATTTTTACTCTCTTGCTAGCCCACATTTAACATTTACCAATTTATTAAAAATTTTGGCTGAATTCTTGCTGGTCTCTGATAATATGTGTGCCAAGTAAGAAGAGCTCACATCCTGTTTCTTACTGCAGGTGCCTGTTTTTCCTTAGATTTTAGGTTAGAGTCAATTGCCCTACCACCTCAGCTTTCTAGTGAGTTGAAGAAAAGTTGGGAGTTTTCAAATTATCCAGAATTTTCTTTGATATTTTAATTGTATTAAGGGTGGGAGTAATGCTCTTTCCAACCTTACATGTCTCAAATAAAAGCTGGCAGTACCTATCCATTATGTTTTAATGGGAGAATATGAAAATATGGAATTTATATTCATGCACTGTATTCACAAATTACCCAGGCCTTGGGTTTAAATAGCTCAAGTGTAAATCCCATTATAACATACTTTCTGCATTCCTATATCCACCTTTTCATCATTGGTAAAGTTGGAGTTGTACAAGACTGGTATAAGATAATAGTAGCTGAAATATACATAGTGCATATCATATGCCAAACATTATTTTTTTAAAAATTTTATTTATTTATTTGTGCCGGGTCTTTGTTGCGGCACGCGGGATCTTCGTTGCAGCATGTGGGCTTTTAGTTGTGGCATGTGGGCTCTAGTTCCCTGACCAGGGATTGAACCCGGGCCCCCTGTATTGGGAGCATGGAGTCTTAACCATTGGACCACCAGAGAAGTCCCCCAAACACTATTTTAAGCATGTTCTATGTATTAATTCATTTAATCCTCATGACAACTTTTATTTTACTGATAAAGAAATTGAGGCACAACGAGATTTAGTTGCTTAAGATAGCACACCTTTTAAGTAGTAAATTTGGGGTTTGCATGCATGTTTTCAATCCCTAAGCTCAATTGCTTCTCAAGAAAAAAGTATAGCAAATTAGTGTAATTTAGAATTCTGAAGAGCATTTAGTCCTGCTCTTTCACTTTACAAATGAAGTCATAAACAGATGAGTTAAAGGCCTTATCAAGGGCTAGACACACAGTTTGTGGCTGATTTAATATAGAATCAAGATCTTCCATTTCTCATCCTATTTTTACTTAATAATAATATACGAATACAAATGGGGATACAGTTCCAGTGCTCCTGAAACTTATTGAAATTCACCTATTTGATTTTCCTTTAATTTACTTTATTGGGAAGAAATGTGATCACTTGATTTTCTTCTAATTTATGTTGCTGGGAGGAAATATACTCAAATATAGAAACTTAACCCTTGTAGATTTTCTAGACTTAGAGATTCGTTTTTTAGTTATTCCTCATTTAGATTAGAATTTATTTATAGTTTCAGCTCAAATAATGGAGGTGAAGGTAATTTTCAGATTGCCATTTAATTATATCACATTCACTTACATGTGCCAAGAACAGAACACATACAAAGTTAAAATAGCCATCCTTGGCTGGTGGCACAGTGGTTGAGAGTCCGCCTGCCGATGCAGGGGACACGGGTTCGTGCCCCGGTCCAGGAAGATCCCACATGCCGTGGAGCGGCTGGGCCCGTGAGCCATGGCTGCTGAGCCTGCGTGTCTGGAGCCTGTGCTCTGTAATGGGAGAGACCACAACAGTGAGAGGCCCGCATACCGGGGGAAAAAAAAAAAACATATATATATATTTAGTGCTTAGGGAAATTCACATACCATTTAAGCACAGAGTTTCCATCTTATATTCTTCCTTTCTCTTTCTTTTTTCACCTTTCTATGCTTACATATACATAGGAGAGTATAGTGGAACAGGAGTCAGAAAACTTAGTCATGTTTTGGGACTTACTAGCAAGCAACTTGGCCTCTGGCAAATATTTTTGAGCTTCTGTTTTCTCACCTTCACCTCATGTTACATGAGGATCAAATTAGACCATTTATTACTCATAAGCACTTACTGAACTTCTGTTGTATGCAAGACACAATGGTGGGGACTGGGGACACAAAGTTCAATAGGAAATAGCTGCTGCTTCCCAGTAAGTTTATGTTCTGATCTGGGGATTGACCTGTAAATAATTGTGATATTGTGATATACAACCAAATGTATGAGTTTAATATAGAAGAGTCATACACGAGAGAATCAGAAGATTCCCACGGGTCGGATTTAAAATATGAATAGAAGTCCACCAAGCAGGTGAGGGGAAAGCATTCCAGGCAAAGGGAAGAAGATTTAAATATTTTCTAAGTTTGAATCAAGAACTGGTACAGGCCCACATATGTCTTTATTTTTAAGAAACTATATATAAAGGATTATGAAAAATGTAATTTGAATTTTGAAAACCATCTTGTTATCGTTGTTGTTAATAACCTTAGAGAAATGCTAGTTTTAAATTCGTGAATAAGATATGGAGATGGAATGACAAATCAAGACTTATTAATTATAAGAAATTGGATCCTCTGAGTTTTCATTATCATGAGCCATGTTAATTAACATTTCATTAATTACCCTCACAATAAACTAATCACACAATTAGTGACCCTATGAGATCATAAAAACATAACAAACACAGGGTACATTGCTTAGAATGTCAAGGTTAAATAACTTAATTTTGGATTCGCTGGCATTATAGTCATAACCCACACAACTCAGAAAGAGCAAGGATAGGAAAACTTACTCAGAGTCAGCATGGCTCTTTTTATCCAGTATGTCAAAGACATTTCATAACATTGACTTCTAGAAAATAATTTCATATACTGACTCCCTAATTTTCTAACATGACTGAACTCCTGGTACTACTACTCTCTTGAATAATATCATTTGTAATACTCTGGGCAAATTTTGTTTTCAGAGGTTAGAATTTAGGAAGAAAAGTACAAGGCAAGATAGTTAATAATGTATGTAATCCAATGTTTAAAGGTATACTAACAATCTACAAAATCTACTGGTGAAGCTTAAAAGCACAAGAGGACAATGCATATGATGGTAAACCTTAAAATAGTATGTCATTGCATGGAAAAGGAAAACGTGATTTCAAAAGGAAAGGGAAGGACAGTAGAAAGCATCCAAGGGAAAAATAGATCAATAGTCAGATAAAATAATAGTCAGAAAATGTAGTTTTTATGTCAGTAGCAACAGAAATATAGTAGATAATCAGGTGGTAATGACTTTGTAGCAGGGAGGTTTTCATTTGTATTGTATAAGGCAAGGCATTTTATGGAGTATTTTCTTCTATTTATTTGTCTTACTATATACTCTCTCACTTTGAACATAAGTAGGATAATTTTTATTTAGTTCTTCTCGATAACTATATGTTATGCAAATAGAGTTTTCTTTTGAAATGTTTAATTAAAACTCAATCTTAACTGAACCAAATACACTATGTTTCTTTGGTTGTTTAGAGTCACCAAAGTACTGCCATTAAAGATAAAATTCTACTGCAATAAAAATTTAACCAAAATATGTAAAAATTTAATGAAGAGAATACATCATGATTAGAAAAAAGTAAAACGTTTATAATACTAACACCATCACACAGTTATCTTAATATTTGCACATTGCCTTCTGCATGCAGCCATATCTTTAATATAATTGCAGCCATAATATGTATCATTATAATTTCATATTATGAATTGCAATCTCTTTCCATCTCACAAAAAAATTCAAGTCAGCTTACACAGAACAAGATAACATTAAATAAAAAACAGTAGGCAAAGAAAAACTCAGGAGAAAGAGAAGGGTGGGAAAAATAAGAAATGTGTGAAGTAACATACAAAACGTATGCCATTAGATTCTAAGTGTAGGCTACAGAGTTATTTTTTTTAAAGATTTATTTATTTATTTATTTATGGCTGTGTTGGGACTTCGTTGCTGGGCGTGGGCTTTCTTTAGTTGCAGCGAGCGGGGGCTACTCTTCGTTGTGGTGCGCAGGCTTCTCATTACGGTGGCTTCTCTTGTTGCGGAGCATAGGCTCTAGGTGCACGGGCTTCAGTAGTTGCAGTGCGTGGGTTCAGTAGTTGTGGCTCGTGGGCTCTAGAGCGCAGGCTCAGTAGTTGTGGTGCACAGGCTTAGTTGCTCCGCGGCATGTGGGACCTTCCCGGACCAGGGCTGGAACCCGTGTCCCCTGCACTGGCAGGCAGATTCTTTTTTTCTTTTCTTTTAGATGTTGTGGGTAGGAGTTTATCAGTTAATTAATTTATTTTTGCTGTGTTGCGTCTTCGTTTCTGTGCGAGGGCACTCTCCAGCTGTGGCAAGCGGGGGCCACACTTCATCACGGTGCGCGGGCCTCTCACTATGGCGGCCTCTCCCGTTGTGGAAAACAGGCTCCAGATGCGTAGGCTCAGTAGTTGTTGCTCACGGGTCCAGTTGCTCCGCGGCATGTGGGATCCTCCCAGACCAGGGCTCGAACCCGTGTTCTCTGCATTAGCAGGCAGATTCTCAACCACTGCGCCACCAGGGAAGCCCCGGCAGGCGGATTCTTAACCACTGTGCCACCAGGGAAATCCCATAGGCCGCAGATTTATCTTTGAGCAGCCACACAAAGGGGGAAATGGGCTCAATTCCTGTTTTATAGTGAACTGTAGATTTTAAAAGACCAGTTGTTTGGAAGTGAGAAATATTTGTAATCCTGAGGCCATATAGAAATTTCTTTTGTTTGTCATCATAAAGAGGATACAATGACTTCAACATCACTCTGGTATCAAATATGCAACTCATCTGTTGCATGGGGCTTTTTATAACATACATTTTTATATATTTGGTGTTGGTAAATACTATAGAACCAAAGTTAACATAAAATAATGCATTTTAAGGAAACATTTAAATTAATAATTCTGTTTGCTTTAGAATTTAGAAAGTCTGTTTGGAATGAGCTGGTTGTTCCTTTTGTCTTAAAAAAATCTTTCAAGGTTACTTTGAAAGGACATTTTTTTTCTTTCCTTTTGGATAAATTTTCCCATGATGAGCAGACAGTTTAAAGCATTTCACTGACCTTAGATCTAGTTATGCTTTGCAATGCAACCTTCCCACACTCCCTTTTCATTGCTAGTTTATTAGCTCTATATAACAGAATCATTGAATGAGGGAGTAAAGGACTTGGCAAAGAGAAATAGATAGAGCTAAGTTGAATGTAATGACTTGTGAAAAGAGCACAGATAATAGATTTGAAAGATGTCAACCTAAATTATACAAATTTGAGCCAAATTTTATACACAGAATTGCTTTTATCTTTCTCCCTACACATACACGCACGCACACACACACACACACACACACACACACGTATGTATGGAAAGAAGAAAACATTTATTTCCTGGACAAAATTCAGTATTTTCCTGGTTAGACTGATTTATTTTCTCCAAGAATTACTGTGTCGTTTGCTGTAAAAGACACTTATCTGTCTAGAATTCTGTGGTTCATTAAGAAGGTAAACAATAATGGATGATGATAAAAACAACAAAAGTTTTAAGGAGAAATCAGTCACAGTGAGTTGGATGTGATTTTTCCCATCAGGAAATGGATGAGTTATTTGATCAGTTGGAAAGACGGTATGCAAAAGTTATCTTTCGCTATTACTAAAAAAAAAAATTATGTCTTCTACCATTCCTGACCAAAAATATGGATAGAAGCTCATTGATTTCTAAGTGGCCCTTTGAGATTTTGCAGTTTTTCCTTTGTGGATCAACTGTGAAAGATACATCTTTCATACACTACTGCTTCATGAGTGTTTCTTTCCTAATAGAGAACGGAGGGATTTGCACAGTTATTCATTCTCTACTTTTATTTTTTTTATTTTATGGAGAAAAATCTATATTATAACATGGCTGGTGTATGGAGTCAGGGAAGATACCTGACCATGAAACTGAGCCTGGTTCCTGATTCTCCCACCTATGTAGTAGGTATAGTCTTCCTAGGATCAGTAAGTTTTAAGTAAGTGGGGATAATCTTCACAATGAGTTTAGTCTTTGTTTAAAAGATAAAATAAGATATGATGTACCTAATCTGTTTGTAGGACATATATTAAGTTAACCTTAAAAATGCATTCCAATATACAGTAGGTGCAGACAAATACTGTTTGATTCCACTTACACAAGGTACCTAAAATAGTCAAGTTCATAGAATCAGAAAGTACATTGGTCGATGCCAGGTGCCGGGGGAGGGCGGGGGAGGGCTGGGGAGGGGGAATGGGCAGTTAGTGTTTAATGGGGCAGAATTTCAATTTAGGAAGGTGAAAAATTCAGGAGATGGATGATGGTGAGAGTCACACAATAACGTGAATGTACTTAGCGCCACTGAACTGTACAGTTAAATATGGTTAAAATAGTGTGTTTTATATTATGTGACTTTTACCACAATAAAAAATAATTTAAAAAAAGGTATTATGTACCTAATGCAATGACTAGTAAATATTAGTCTCTCAAAAAGTGGTAGGCATACTATTATTGCTGCTGGTGTTTTTTGATGCAAATTGGCAAGAATAGTGACCAAATTTCTTGCAAGGTCCATGTAGGCGCCATGTTTTCTAGATAAATGGTAGGATTAGAGGGAGAGTATTATACATAATTTTTTCATAGCAGGTTATATTCTTGCTTTTATGGACCATCCTGTCTCCTTGACCCTGGTTTGGGGATTTAAAAAATTTCTTTAAATTTATAACTTCTCATATTTTAAATAATGTAGGTTTACTAACAAATCAGTTATTTTTCTTTTATCTTGTCACTGTTGCATCAACTACCTTGATATTGCTGTTGTGTAATCAATCAATTAATGAAAGATGAATGAGATTCTAGTTATTTGAACCAAGGGAAGGACAGCTGACTAAAAGTAAGCAAACAAAACATCTTTAGTGGGAGCACCGTGGGAGAAACTTTGTGAGTCATTATCATTTAACAAAATTTTTAATCAATATTAAAATCATGTCTTAATAATCTCTTGTAATTAAAAACAGGAGTGGAAATCCCTCTTTAAATCAGCCTAGTTTGCTTAGCAAGATAATTTCAGTTCATAAAGGCATGTTCTTGCTGAATTTTCTGAGTCGTGCTTCTGACTCACTGGGCTAGCTTTGATAATGGTGAGTCGTTTCATATTTTCTGGGAACAAGGCTACCTGACTATCATTGCTTTTATCTTTGGTTTGCATTGAGTTGAGAAAGTGCACCATCCCAGGTGACAGAATAGATAACAAGAGGAATATGGAAAGAAAAGCCAACCCCTATGATTTGGGTATAATCTCATCTGTCAGGTAAAGGGCCAGTGATTTGTGTATTAAAAGAGATACTCATCCAGCAGGTGATCTAATAGTGCCAAGAATTTCTTTTTTTGCCTCCCAACTAAGAACGTGGAAGCAAAAATTTCCGTAGGCAATAGCATTCTCTCTGCCTTTTTAAAACAAGTTTGCACTGGGACAAGATATTGGTCCTCTCTGTGAGTCATATGGTGTCAGATTCTCAGGATGTCTAGCTTGTCAGGTGAGCATCTGGATGTATAAAATGCACAGAAGCCGAAAGTAAAAGTAGGAGACATTAACATCTGATAAAATTCTCACCCCTACTGATTTAGTACTTTAAAAAGAAAAGGGCGTAGAAGTTGACTGCTTTGTCAGTATTTCATTTGGAGATTTCCTTTACTATCCCTTTCTCAAACTACTCCTTTCCCATCTTCCCTGTGTCAGCACCTCCTCATGTCACCCACCTGTACTCAGAATCCTATGAATCATGCTCAGCTCGTTTCTGATTACCTTCATTAATTCTGTTATCGATTTCTCTTTCTTCAAAATACGTCCTAAATCCATGTACTTCTCATTATCTTCACTGTTAAATCCATGGTCCAAACGTCATGATACATAATGTGGTCTTGTCTAGTAGTCTAACTGGCAGTCCTACTTCATGCTTGCCCCTTCCAAAGTCTATTCACCCAGCAGCAGGGTAATCAATTTAAAAAGCAAAGCAGATCGTGTCTCTCAGCTGCTTAAAATCTCCCAATGGCTTTGCTTCCCTTCCCTTTGCCCTTCAAACAAAACCTGGAAACACTTTTCATGGTCTCCTGGGGCCATGAACCTGAACCTGCTAAATTTCTTCTAGACTGAGGTGTTTGCTTTACCTAACATACTCTTCTTCTTTGTAATGTGCTCTTTACAAGGCTCTCTTCTGGTCTCTGCTCAGATATCAAAAGAGTCTTCCGTGACACCCTTTTAAAAAATAACATCTTAGGTCAGTGATGTTAGAAGCAGAACCTGCAATAAATATTCTTGAGAAGGTCATTTATTGAGGGAGTGCTCTCAGGAGAGGGGGAATGAGAGGAATACTATAGGGCAGGGAGAAAAAAACTAAACAAAGATGTGGCTCAGCTGGGGACTTGCTTTCGTCTAGGTTGCATCGGAAGTATTGGCGCACAGATCTTATCAAAGCCGTAGTCCTACTTGGAGGCAAAGAGACTGGCCATTTGTAGATCACGTCCGTCAGTCACTGGCTGCTCCTGGGATGGCGGTGATGGGATGCAGTCTTCTGTGTGAGGCAGCTCCCATTCAGTGGAGGACAGTTCTCTAGGGAAGGAGGTAGCTGTGAACCCTTAGTAGCCAACGCTGACTGAAGCTGACGGTGGGTACATCGTGTGGTGAAAGGGGGTCTGGGTGAGTCACCAACAGCATCCCCACCAAGTAGCCTCCCCAGCTCTGTACCCGGCTTAACTTTTCACTACTTTTATCCTGACTTGCTACTGCATTATCTAAGTGTGTGTGTTTGCCGTCTGTCTTCCTTTTTTTAAGATTAAAATGAAAGCTTTATGAGGAAAGGGATTTTGTCTTGCCTACTGCTATTATTTCTAGTGCCCAATACATTAGAAGTATCAAATAAAAATAATCATGACTAACATTTATTAAGTGCTTACAACATGCCAGGTATTAACACATTTAATTATCATAACAATTTTGTAAGAAAGATACTATTATTATCCCCATTTTACAGGTGAGGAAAGTGAGACACAGGGACAGAGTAACTTCCTCACAGTTACGTATTTAGTAAGTGCTGGGTCTAGGATTCAACTCCAGGCTGTCTCCTGACTTTTCGATAAATATTTGTTGAGTGTTGAACGAATAAAGTCAACTGAGTTCAATTCATCAAGCATTTTCTAGGTATCATACCTTTCTGTCATCTCATTTCAGCACAGTAATGAAATGGGAGCTCAGTAAAGTCCATCCTTCAGTGTCTTTCTGTGCCTGTGTGCTGCAGCACAGGCTTAGGTAGCAAGAGGCTGGCACTCTACCCACTCTGCTCATTACTTATGGCCTGTATTTTAATTAGCTCCTTGTGGCTTAGTCACTTGTTTATCGTACTAGGTACTCCGTAGCGTAAGAACTTTGCCAGGAGTTTAAAGAACTGGATTCTACTTCTAGATCTGACATTGCTATCTTTGCAGACCAGGGCCACTTTGTCAGTCTCTCTAGCCTCACTTTCTTGATTTGCGAAGTGGCACGTTTTTGCCATATGAATAAATTTATGGGTGTGAGGCACAGTAATGTTTGACAGTGGTCTTGAAGGGGTATTGTGTGAGTGAATCAGTAGGTGAGTAAATGAATGTGTGAGCATCATCTGAGATTCCAGAGAATTGTTTAGTGCTGTTTTGACTGTTTGGGCCCGAAAGCCAGAAAGCATAAGAAGTTACGGCCCTAACCAGAAGCATTTCTCATCCATTGTCCTCAGTACATGGTACCCATTTCTGTCCTATCACCTGGGTATCATCATTTCAGAAAACAGGAAATATGTTCTGTTTTACCTCTTAACCCCCATCTTCCCTTCAGGTTAATATTACCAAAGCTCAGATGAAGATACAAGATTTTGAGGGTCAGTCAGTACAGTGACTAGACAACATAGGTTATCAGTGGCTTGTAGACCATAATCTTAGCAAGAAAACTGGATTTGGGGGCAAGAGACATAGATGTGAATTCCTTTTTCTGTCAGTAACTGTGTTCTTGTGTTTTGAGACCTCTCCTGTTGAGCTGCAATGTGTACTGTAAGAAGAGTGAAATCTGAGGTCATAATATAATACTTGCTGTGTTGTACGTTGGGAAAAGCATGCATAGACTTGGGAGCCAGTCATATGTAGGTTAAAATTCCATCCCTGCCCCTTAGTAGCCAAGGCGCTTTGACATTTCTGAACCTCAGGTTCCATCTGTAGGAAATGAGTAAATGTGGGGATATTGTAAGGATTATGCCCAGCAGAGTTGCCTGTTGAGATTTATGGACACTCCATAAATGCTAGCTTTTATTATTATTATTATCTATAAAATGTTTATTTATTTATTATTATTATTGTTAGGATTATGTTCTGTAATATTAATAGGTTACTTCTTCTTGTACACTGTTCCTATAATTTGGCTATGCTTTATACTACGGCTTAACTCCAAGGTTCCAGATAATAGAATTTAGCTGCTATAATTTTAATTTTCCTATGTTGTTTTATTACTAAATATTTGGTTAACTTAGCAAACTTTTGACCTTAAATAGTATTACCCAACAAAATAAATAATTCTCAGAGCATGCTTTTAAAACAGGTATTCTTTTTTAAGTCTGATTTGAACTGGCATCATTATTCTATAAACAATGGATTTTGCCATTAAATTAAAAATTGCCTGTTATTAAATTTGTTTTATTAAACAGAATGATTGCAAATTAACATATCAATATATATTTAAAATCTAAAAATGGAGCTTCTAATTTTCTTAAGGGTACAATACAAGTGCTCAATCTTAAACAGTTTAAGGTACATTTTTATTTTCCCATTAATTTTTTACTTTTTCCTTTATCAGCTTAGCCAGAATCCTGGCTTTGAATTAGAAGGTGGGTTGTTCAAGTCTTTGAATGAATCATAATCTCAAACATCCTGGCCTGTGTACTTCACAGCAATTTGGCTTCTTTTTATTTCTTCTTCTTTAAAAAGAAATTTTCTCTCTCAGTAACAAGTCTTCTGTTTTTCCCTGCCTAGGCATTTGAGCTAATTAAAAGAAATGCTTTAGATGGTTTCCATTTCTCTGCTTTTACAGCCCTTAGTAATGTTGCCAAGAAAATGGAATCTCCATGTTTATTTATTTACTCCAATCAGGAGGAGCTTTTCACTTTACCTTCAAGTTTCATTTTCAACTTAATTTCTTTAGCTGGAGCTAAATGTAACTTGATGTATATAGAGTACTTGTTTATTTTCTAAACTGTTTTGTCTGCAATGATTTGAGATTGTAGTTAGCATAATTGAAAAGATTTCTTTCAAATTTATTTGTAAAAGAGCTATGTCCTTCACTTGGAATAGTTTGAACATATTTTCAGTACAAATTTTGAATGAAGAGTTTAATTTATATTATTACATGTTAGAAGCATTTTGTACCAGTTTTCTATTGCTTCTATAACAGAGTAGCCATATTTAGTGGCTTAAGATAACACAGATATATTATTTTACACGTCTGTAGATTAGAAGTGTGACACAGGTCTCACTGGGCTAAAGTCAAGGTGTCAGCAGGGCTGAGCCCCTTTCTAGAAGCTGTAGGGGAGAACCTGTTCACTTGCCTTTTCCAGCTTTATGGTTTGCCCGCATTGTTTGGCTTGTGGCCTCCTTCTTCTGTCTCCAGAAACTGCATCTCTCTGATCATTCTTCCATAGCCACATCTCCCTTTGACTTTCTTCTTCTGCCTCCCTCTTTCACATTCAAGGACATTTGTGATTATATAGTGCACCCCACCCCCCAGACAATCAAGATAATCTCTCTGTTCTAAGGTAAACAACCTTAGCTGAATAGCAACCTTAATTCCATCTGTAGCCTAGTTCTCCTGTGCAGAGTGAAATAACATTCACAGGTCCTAGGGATTAGGACATGGGCATCTTTGTAGGGATGGCAGGGGGGATTATTCTGCCTACATACCTTCTTAAATACAGTTTTCTTTGTTCCGTTTGAGTAAAAATAAGCTAAGAGGGCTTCCCTGGTGGCGCAGTGGTTGAGCGTCCGCCTGCCGATGCAGGGGACACGGGTTCGTGCCCCGGTTCGGGAAGATCCCACATGCCGCGGAGCGGCTGGGCCCGTGAGCCATGGCCGCTGAGCCTGCGCGTCCGGAGCCTGTGCTCCGCAACGGGAGAGGCCACAACAGTGAAAGGCCCGCGTACCGCAAAAAATAAATAAATAAATAAATAAAAAATAAAAATAAGCTAAAAATTTTGCCTCATAGAGGTTCTCACGTAATTTTCTTTACTGAATACATAAGAATGATTTTATTTAGTCTAGTAATGTCTGTTTGCACATGTATCCTTTTGGCCTGATTGAGGGTAAAAGAAACCAGTGTATTCACTTAAATTGGATTAATACCCAAGTAACCCCTTCTGCTCCAAAGAAAGAGAAACATGGAGGAAAAAGAAACATCATGGGGGAGAGGCAGAGACAGAGTGAGACAGACCTTCGACAAGGGTGGGTCGAGTAGCAAAAGTAAAACCAGTGGAATTCATGTGGTTCTGTATTAGTGAGGTCTTATCAGAGAGGATGGAGTATAGACATTACTACCTCATTGACTGGCATTCTTCGTGCGGAGGCTGAGACTAGTGTGGTGGTTTAGTGGCCCCTGAGTTTATCTCATTCAGCTGTTCTTTCCTCATGTCACCATTTGTGCGCTATTATTATAAGCTTTATATGATACCTACTTATGGTTATACCTGCCATTCTTAATGCCTTCAAAATGTATTGTCAGAAGTTAGAAAAAGGTATGTGAATCTATGAATTAGAACATTAGCAAGGGAAGGAACTGTTCAGAAATAGTGTTCCTTGATAAAATTTTTCAATTAATAAAAACTATATCACATCCCTTAGTCTCTCCATCTCTACAATAAGATGGTCTGACTAGATAACTTTTTAACATCCTCACCTGTAGTTTTAAAAATCTAGTCTTCTGAGCCAGCTCTCAATCCTGGACATTCATTAGAAAATGTGAGTGTCTGGGCCCCAATGTCAGAGATACTGATTTAATTGGTCAAATTCTTCAAATTTTATTTCTATTCCATATTCTTTTCCAAAATAAAGATCTTCAAACTAAAAGTTAAAGTGAATATTAGCAAGGGAAAAAACATACCCAGAATGAATAAAGAACTTATAAGTGAACACTTATTTGCTTTGGATTACTTCCTGTCCTAGATAAATCATATCCTGTGTGTTGGAATTTTGAGGGCTTTGTGAAGAATTGGAAAGATGTTGAAAGTTTGGATGGAGAAATGTGATTTTCAGAAAGGGAAAGTAATTGAATACTATGTATCACAAATGGATACCTTTGACATGGATTTTTAAAAAATGAGATTCTAGAATACATTTTAAAAATCAACTTTATTAAGGTATAAATTATGTATGATAAAGTACATTGTAAGGTCAACTACTTTTTTTTTTTTTTGCTCATGACATGTTTTATGGCCAGCTACTTTTGACAAAGGTATTCACCTGTGTAATCACCACCCAAGTCAGGGTGTGTAGGATTTTCATCTCTCAAGAAAGTTTACTAGTGTTTCTTTGCAATCAGTCACTCCCTGCCACCTGTGCCAGGCAACCACTGACCTCCTTTTATCACTATAGATTTTCTTGTTGCATAATTTCTTATAAATGGAATAATACAGTATGTACTCCTCTGTGTATGTTTTTTTCTGTTGTTGTTGTTCAGTGTAGTGTCTGTGAGATTAATCTGTTTATTGCATCCATCAGTAATTGTTCTTTTTTCTTGCTGAGTAGTATTCCATTGGAAAGCCTAAATATTTCCTG
Source organism: Phocoena phocoena (assembly GCF_963924675.1). Lineage (NCBI taxonomy): Eukaryota > Metazoa > Chordata > Mammalia > Artiodactyla > Phocoenidae > Phocoena > Phocoena phocoena. The sequence goes on from NC_089220.1 coordinate 167,160,343, forward strand.
TTACACTGTAATTTGGTAGGACTCAATCTCGAAACTCCCCTGTGGATCTTATTGGGGGCTTGCTTTTAGGCTTTGCTAAGTGGCATCTAGAATACATCTTACTCTTGGATAGGGGTCGGCAAATGTTTTCCTTAAATGTCTAGGTAATAAATATTTTGGGATTTGTGAGTCACATATGGTCTCTGTCACATATTCTTATATTTTAAACAACGCTTTAAATATGTAAAAGCAATTCCTAGCTTGTAAGCCATGTAAAACAGGCTGCAGGTAGGATGTGGCCTGGTTTAGGCTGTAGTTTGCCAGTCCCAGCTCTAGGTCAGTGCTGTTCAGTAGAGCTTTCCGTGGTGAGGTCTATATCTGAGCTGTCCATTGTGGTAGCCACCAGCCACTTGTGGTTGTTGAGCAAAGAAATCTAGAATGGCTTTTAGGAACTATTTGTGAAAAACTTGAAGAAGAAACAGAAATCAGATGATACCAAAATAAGTTCTGAAAAAATTATATAGGCTACTCTAGTTTATTTCTTTGACTCAGTTCCTAACCTGGTAGATGAATAAAATGTAGTAATCATAATACATGACAGATTATTTCATGATAGCCTCATGTCAATATGGAGAAATTCAATTTGGGGACAGTTAAGTGTTCTTAAATGGAAACCAGTTGTAGCAATCAGGCCGAAGTTTTGGTCCTGTGGATGGCAGTAGTTCACGGTGTGTTGTTAGTTGCTGTGCTGTCCCATAAGCAACATTTATAGCTATATAAACATAAATTACAGTTAAATTAAAAATTCTGTTCCTCAGCTGCACTAGCCGTATTTCAACTGCTCAGTAACTGTGCGTGCCTGGTGGTTGCCATATTGGACTGCAAAGATTTAGAACATTTCCATTATCACAGAAAGTTTCATTGGACAGCACTCCCAGAGGGAGATTTCTAGGGGCATGTAAAAAAAAATTCTGTCCTTAACCTTGTGTTGTCCAATATTTTTACCATACTTTAGATAAAGATTACGCAGATAAAAATAATGTGATTATCCAGTTTATGTATTTATAGACAAAGCTGGTAAGGAAAACAAATATGTTAAAATGACTGTATCAGCTTTCTGAAAGATCTTGACAGCATCTTTGGAATAATAGTACCCCAAACTGTTAATTAGTTGATGTGTTATATGAAACATCTCTTTCTTGGACCCCCAAATTTGGTAATTAACCCTTTTTTTTTTTTAGTCAAAAAGCGTATTAAAGGCTCTGAGAAATCTTGGATAAAGAAGTATGTTTTACTTATTTTTTTTGTTAACCTAGAGAGATGGATTAGATCTAACATGACAAAATTGAAAAAGGATAAAGGGAAAAACCCTGCCTTTTGGGTCTCTATATTATTTGTATAAAATCAGGAATGAGTGAGATCTGGCCTAAAAGGACCATGCGTGTAAAGGGCTTGGGGATTTTAGCCACTTATAGACTCAGTGCAGTCAGTAATGCAATTCCCTCCTCTCCTTTCCCCTGGCAAAAAGCTGTTGTGGTTTAGACTACACCCATATATGTGTGTAGTGCCTATACATGAAGAGGTGGTAGTGTGTTATTTAATTCAGTTATGGGTGCTATATTGGAGCTTTCTAAGTAGCTTCATGTTTATTCTTTATAGTGGACTTTTCCAGGAGTTTTCATTAAAGAAAAGGGTGTGGCAAAAAATTATTTTGAAAAGTCACCATGTGGCACACAGAGCCTGAGTTTGGACATATCTGGCTTGAAATCTTAAATTCACAATTTACTGAAGTTATTTACCTGAGCAAGTGTCCTTGTGCTGTAGGTCTCAGTTTCCTCAACTATAATAATTTTAGATACTGTTTTGTAGTATTATCCCCATGGACCTACACTCAAGCTTACCAAAGGGGATATGTGAGATATAAATGTTTCTTCTTATAGAAAACTGGGGTGGGCAGATGGGAGAGGTGAAGAGGGGTAAGAAGCTTCACCGCTTGTTTACACAGTGTTTCAGATTGCTGGCTCCAGAAGGAGAGTGCCAAGTTCATCTACCACTTTTACCATCTGTGTGGCCTTGAGCAGGCTACTTAATCTCTCTGTGCTCCTGTTTTTACATTTGTAAAAGAAGGAAGGTAGTAGAACTTACCTTATGGGGTTGTTGTGAGGGCTAACATAAGAGTTAACTCCTGTGTGGCTCTTGGACAGGGCCTGGCACACAGCTAGTGCTTACGGTTTTAGCTGGTGTTATTTCAGAGTTTAGTAGGTTAGTAGAGGCCTTATGCTCACTCTTGTGTGCTCCAATTATTGATATCCCTTCTTTACCAATTTCTTTCAACCAAAAGTATATAACTTTTCTCCAAAGCTAGAAATATTTTTTTAAACAGAATTTGTTGACTTAATGTAATTTTTCTGTGTATTCCTACTATCTTCTTTATCAAGAGAAAAAAAAATGTGTCTAGTCTTGAATTGGGAAGTTTGTAGTAGTGTCTATAAATAAATAAATAATAAATAAGTGATGCAAGGATGAAACCATACATATTCAGAAAAACTTTACCTAAGGCTGAAAATAAAAGAAAAAATTAGTTGAAACCACAAAGCCATTTGAAATTTTCCAAATGACGGTAGACTGAGGGGGGAAATTAGAAGTTTCAAGTGTGATTTTTATAATATCACATTATTTTCTGTCTCAGAATAATAATACATGGTACATAGGAAGCAATACTACTTATAACTATCAGTTTACTTTTGCCTCAAGACTCAGTACTTTTCTTTATAGAGAAACTAAGTGCACATACACATGAGAAGAAGAATAGCTTGATAACAGTTGCTACAGTTTATTGAATGTGTGTGTGTGTGTGTCTCCAGTTATGTGATTTTTTCCCCTTATATTTCTACAAGTCTTCAGAACAACTCTGCAAGTGAGGATCGAGAAACTTAAAGTGTTTGCCCAGAGTCACACTGGCTAATAGGCTAACAAGTAGTTAAGTGGATTTTAGAGTCACCCACTCTTCTTTGACATTGCTTCTCAAAATATGAGAGAATCGAAGGACTGTCAATTGTCTCATAAGGCTCAAGCTTATGTGGTGTGATGCTGGTAATATAATCCAGCTACCCTCTGATTCCTGGATATGCTCAGTAGCAATTCAACAAGTAGATATGTCATCTGTGTCTGAAGAGCTTACCCTTTTGGAGGTGACACATTCTACTCTTTTGTAGTCCCTGACTCTAAGAAAGTTTTTCTAAGAACTTATAGTGCTCTACCTGTTCAGATCCTCCTACACCCTTGGTGGTGACATCTGAATACATTCAATCAAGCACAGTTTGAAAATAATCTTCCTATACTTTGTTGCCTCATTGACCCTCTTTCCCTGTAGAATTTGGTAAGGTCAATTTAGATGGAGAGAACTGGTTAACAGAAATCAGTTTGTTATACTGCAGAAGTAGTGTGATAGCAAATTTGTCCCATTTTGATGGGATGTGTAATCTCTTTCCCTAAAGAATCCCTTCCCAGATTCTTAGCATTGCATGTTTAGGTCAAGGACATTTAATAGTTCATTCATCAACTATTTATTAAGCTTTTACGCTATGCCAGGGACTGTCCCAAGTGCTAGGGATACTGACAAGAGTAAAATTAAATCACCGTTTTCAGGGAACTCAAAGGGGTTATACATATGCCAACATGTATACATATCATAATTATGATAGTTATAAGATAGTGTGATGATGCTGTGAGCCCAGAATCCTCTGAGGCAGAAACAAGGGTTTCATCTCCATTTGGTTGGATCAGAAAGTGTGTCTTAGTGAAGGAGATGCCCGTGTTGTGTTGAGAAGGAGTTGGAGGTAATAGAGTAAAGGAGAGGAGAAGGGTACTCCAGATAGCAGGAAACTGTGTGTGCCTCTGGGAGTCTCTCTTGGCCATGGTCTTTAACTTTACTTTGGCTTGGTGATTTTGCACAGAGCAAACAAACCAACAACAATTTATAAGGTGCTGTAAGACGTCAGGGAATTGTCATGGTTTGGGGTGGCTCAAGTCTTCTTACATTGTAATTGTTAGCGTTCCTAGAGGTAGAAGTAGAGACAAATGAATCATAGGAGAGCAGTGGTATTTTAGTAGTTAAATCATTACTCATGGTTTAGTGGTTTAAGTTTATGGCTCAGTCTCCAAAAAGTGAATCTAAGTAATTGCAAGTGATTTTAAAAGTGACATTACTGTTGAATCTGTTTTCATTCTTCATTTGAAATGCCTCTTTGGGTTTCTGCATCCTCCCTATTCCTATTGTTATAACACTAAATTGGACTCATCACTGGACACTTGGACTACAGCTATTGCCTCCCAACTTATGTTCTCTGTTTTTCTGCTTGTTATCTGTTATATCCCTACCATTTCCCTAAAATGTCATTTTCACAAGGTCATTTCCCTGATCAAGGATGTACAGTGAATCCTTATTGTCCACTCCATATATTCCTTTCATTTGGTTTCTTAGTTGACTTTTAAGACCCTCCATAATTTGGCTTTACTGGGCTCCTCCAACCTTACTTTTCACTTGATACTACGTATCTCTCATTAAGTTTCAGCTTAGTCAGACTGGTTGTTATTATTATCATTCATTGTTCCATAAATACTTGTTGAGGCAACGTGGATACAACTGAGAGCAAAAGAGATGTGGCACCTGTGGTCATGATGCATAGAATCTGGAAGAGAAGACAGGTATTAACAGAATAATTAAGAAAAAGTACAGAGACATAGATTAGTCTTTTCCTACTTTTTTACAGTATGTGTGCACACGTGTGCATGCACAGACATGTACACATACACTCTTTTGTTTTTATATCTTTGTATCTTTACTATATGCTGTATCTGTTACCTGGATTTATTTTCTTCCTTTTCTATGTCTGTACATGTGCTGTAAGTCTTTTGGAACTCTAGTAAATTGTGCATCCTTAGTTAAGCTCATGTTGAGCTGAAGGTATTGCATTGTCTGCAAAACACAATTTTGGAAAACTGTTCATAGGAATTTAGACTTACTTTCCAAAAGGCTGAAATTTAAGACTTTAAACTGAGTCACAAATAGCAATGCTCCACTGACACAACCAGCTCTGATAATGATGGGCAAGTTAGAAATACTTTGTGCCATCTTTTATTTATGAAAGAAACATGCAGGCACATTATATAAAATTTTTATCACTGCCTACTTGGGAGAGGTTTCAATTATGTATTTTGGAATGGTACCAGTTGAAGTTGAACAAAAAGGATTTATATTCTTTTTGACAATTTCGCTTTGAAACCACAGGAAAGCATTTTGTCATTTGAAAAACTTGACAATATTTGAAAAAAAATAATGTGAAGAATGTATATCTAATCCAGGGTGGTCGATGTCAGAGGAAACAGTGGAAAGTTGGAACAGTATTTTTTTGTGTGTGTGTGTGAGATATGCGGGCCTCTCACTGTTGTGTCCTCTCCTGTTGCGGAGCACAGGCTCCGGACGCGCAGGCTCAGCGGCCATGGCTCACGGGCCCAGCCGCTGCGCGGCATGTAGGATCTTCTCAGACCGGGGCACGAACCCGTGTCCCCTGCATCGGCAGGCGGACTCTCAACCTCTGCGCCACCAGGGAAGCCCTCCCCGTGAACTTTTGTAGCTCCATTAAAAAAAAAAAAAAAAAAAAAAAAAGAGGGACTTCCATGGTGGTGCAGTGGTTAAGAATCTGCCTGCCAGTGCAGGGCACATGGGTTCACCCCTGGTCCAGGATGATCCCACATGTGCCACAACTACTGAGCCTGCACTCTAGAGCCCACGAGCCGCAACTACTGAGCCTATGGGCTGCAACTACTGAAGCCCGTGTGCCTAGAGCCCGTGCTCCGCAACAAGAGGAGCCACCGCAATGAGAAGCCGGCGCACCACAACAAAGAGCAGCCCCCGCTCGCCGCAACTAGAGAAAGCCCGCACCCAGCTTCCTGATGCAGCCAAAAACAAAACAAAAAGAAACCTTTCTGGTGTCTTTATTGGAATAGTTTTAAATTTATAAATTAACTTGAGGAGTCATGACATCTCTATGATGTTGAGCCATTCTATCCAGGAACAAGGGACATCTTCCCATTTGTTCCAGGCCGTTTTTGTGTCTTTCAGAGGTGTTTTAAAGTTTTTCTCACATTGGCTTTCATTTTTTGTTAAGTTTATTCAAAGTAATATTTTATTTTCTGTTTTACTACTGTAAATGCATTTATTTTACCATTGTATCTAGTCTACCAGATTATTGCTTGTGTATAAAAAGGGTATTAATTTCTGTATGTTAATTCTGTATTCTGATTCTTTATTGAATTCTTTTATTGCTTAAAGTAGTTTTATCATTGATGCTCTGTGATTTTTCAGTACCTCTGCAAATAGAGGTAGTTTTATTTCTTTTCATACTCTAATGCTGTAACTCAGCAGTTCTCAAACTTTTTGGTCTCAGGACCCCTTTATGCTCTTAGATATTTTTGAATACAGTGGTTAAGAATCTGCTTGCCAGTGCAGGGAACATGGGTTTGAGCCCTGGTCCAGGAAGATCCCACATGCCGTAGAGCAACTAAGCCCGTGAGCCACAACTACTGAAGCCTGTGTGCTGCAACTACTGAATCCCGTGCTCCTAGTGCCCATGCTCTGAAACAAGAGAAGCACCGCAGTGAGAAGCCCGCGCACCGCAACAAAGAGTAGCCCCCGCTCGCCGCAACTAGAGAAGGCCTGCACGCAGCAACGAAGACCCAACGGAACCAAAAAGAAAATATTTTTAAAAAAGAATATATTCTCTAAAAGAAAAAAAAAGAAATATACAATTGTTTTAAAAAAATTAAAAGAAAATAAAAATGTGTTACTTTTACGAACTTAGTGACAAGATTGACATTGTTGTGCATTTTTATAAATCACTTTGACATCTGGCTTAATAGAAGACAGGTGAATATATCTATTTCTATATTCAATCTGTTGCACTATTTTTTTCTGGTTGAACTATATGAAAATTATCTGACCTCATACAGATATGTAGTTGGAAAACAAAGGAATATTTTAGTAACATTTTCAGAGAATTATATTCTTCCTTATACTCCAAAACATGACATGTGGTAACTTCTTAATGTTATTTGTAACATGGAATCTGAAACCATTTCAGTGTATTTTTTATGCTATGCTATGTTACATTAAAACCCCTTAGCGTGTCTTGCAGTTTGAATGGGTCTTTTACCCATGCATGACTTTGTTACTTATGTTTTAGAGATACTGTTTCACTGATTTATGCATATATTCCAAATGTTAACACATTTCATTAGAAAATATTAAAGAATCACATTTGTTAAAATTACTGCTGATCTCATCAGAAAAGACTTTAATTATTGGGAAACTGTCAAATTAATGGTGGTAAATGTAAGATTTCTAAAACTTGAATTTTGTCATTGGCAGCAAATCTTGCCAGTTGTTTTCCTTGAAGTTCACTTTATGCATTTTCTAAAAAATGTCTGCCAGATATCCAATCTGAATAACTATAATTTATCTGTCAAATTTTCTTTCAAGGGAAATGGTGTTCCATGAAATAAGTGCTAATTCAGCTCACAAACAAAACAATTGTACAAGTGATTTTTTTTTTTTTTTGGCCGTACGCGGGCCTCTCACTGTTGTGGCGGCCTCTCTCGTTGCGGAGCACAGGCTCCAGACGTGCAGGCCCAGCGGCCATGGCTCACGGGCCCAGCCGCTCCACGGCATATGGGATCTTCCCGGACCGGGGCACGAACCTGTGTCCCCTGCATCAGCAGGCGGAGTCTCAACCACTACGCCACCAGGGAAGCCCTGTACAAGTGATTTTACTTGAGACAAACGTTATAATTTGGTGTGCAGAATAAATACTTTATGCATACTTTCCTCTTTATTACACTGAATATTAGAAAAAAATGTACTCGAGGATTGAGATTTAATAATATTAATATTTTTTACTGCTTGATTAAGGACATTCTTAAGTGAAATTGCAATTTTTTTCTTCTAGTGCCTGACAGTAAAGAATACAGTAGCTATTAGTCAAGTTTGATGCCACTGCCCTGATTCATGCTAAGATACCAGCAATTTTAACCCCTGTGCTTTTGCACCATCAGTACCAGTATCAGTACAGTAGAAAAAGCAGTTAATATCTTAGTATTATTGGGGGAAAAGCTCTGACATTGCCAAACCCCTTGAAAGACTCCTGGAAATCACCTGGGGTTTATAGACCACACTGTAAGAACCACTGATCTAATAGATTTTTCTTTTCTAATTGCATTTACTGTTGCCTCCACTGCAACATTAAATAGTAGTGGAGAAAGTGGATACATCTCTATCTTGCTCCTAATCTTAAGAGAAATATCTTTTGTGCTTTCCTATTAAGATAGTCGTTTTAAGACTAAGGTTTACATGTTTTACTATATTTAAAAAGTATATATCAATTCCTATTTTCCTGAGTGTTTTTAAAGTCAGAACCTGATGTTAAATTTTGCCAAAAGTATTTTATTTTTATTTTTTGTAATCTAGAGCAATAATCCAATCATTTTTCTCCTTAGAGGTTTTGTTATATTGTATTATATTAATGGACTCCCTAATTCATTGAATAATATATTTCTTGGAATAAATCTCACTTGGTCATGATGTATACATATCTTAATGTACCATTAGATTGTTGGATTTAGTTTGTTAATATTTTTGTAATGCTATTGATAAGTGATATTGATCTGTAATTTTTTGTACTGTATTTACAGATTCAGATTTTAATGTTATACTTAACACAAAGATTTGGAAGCCTTATTTCATATTTTGTGCTTTGGAATAATTTATGTGGCATGGGGATGATCTGGTCTTTTAAGGTTTGGTAGAATTCTCCAATGAAGCTATAAGGGCCTGCAGCTATTTCGTTGGGAATTTTCTTGAAATTTTCTTTATTTATGAGTTATAACTGCCTTTTAAAGCATTGTAACTGTCTTGTAACATTCTTTATGTTAAAGTTTATTTTATCTGATATGAGTATTGCCACTCCAGCTTTCTTTTGATTTCCATTTGCGTGGAATATCTTTTTCCATCTCCTCACTTTCAGTCTGTATGTTTCCCTAGGTCTGAAGTGGGTCTCTTGTAGACAGCATATATATGGGTCTTGTTTTTGTATCCATTCAGCGAACCTGTGTCTTTTAGTTGGAGCATTTAATCCATTCACATTTAAGGTAATTATCAATATGTATGTTCCTATTACCATTTTCTTAATTGTTTTGGGTTTGTTTTTGTAGGTCCTTTTCTTCTCCTGTGTTTCCCACTTAGAGAAGTTCCTTTAGCGTTTGCTGTAAAGCTGGTTTGGTGGTGCTGAATTCTCTTAGCCTTTGCCTGCCTGTAGAGCTTTTGATTTCTCTGTGGAATCTGAATGAGATCCTTGTCAGGTAGAGTAATCGTCATTGTAGGTTCTTCCCTTTCATCACTTTAAATATATCATGCCACTCTCTTCTGGCTTGTAGAGTTTCTGCTGAGAAATCAGCTGTTAACCTTATGGGAGTCCCTTGTATGTTATTTGTCGTTTTTCCCTTTTGCTTTTAATAATTTTGCTTTGTCTTTAATTTTTGTCAGTTTCATTACTGTGTGTCTCGGCATGTTTCTCCTTGGGTTTATCATGTGTGGGACTCTGTGCGTTTCCTGAACTTGGGTGGCTATTTCCTTTCTCATGTTAGGGAAGTTTTTGACTGTAATCTCTTCATGTATTTTCTTGTGTACTTTCTCTCTCTCTTCTCCTTCTGGGACCCCTATAATGAGAATGTTGGTGCGTTTAATGTTGTCCCAGAGGTCTCTTAGGCTGTCTTCATTTCTTTTCATTCTTTTCTCTTTATTCTGTTCTGCAGCAGTGAATTCCACCATTCTGTCTTCCGGGTCACTTATCCGTTTTCCTGCCTCAGTTATTCTGCTATTGATTCCTTCTAGTGTATTTTTCATTTCAGTTATTGTATTGTTCATCTCTGTTTGTTTGTTCTTTAATTCTTCTAGGTGTTTGTTCTTTAATTCTTCTAGGTCTTTGTTAAACATTTCTTGCATCTTCTCGATCTTTGCCTCGATTCGTTTTCTGAGGTCCTGGATCATCTTTACTATCATTATTCTGAATTGTTTTTCTGGAAGGTTGCCTATCTCCACTTCATTTAGTTGTTTTTCTGGGGTTTTATCTTGTTCCTTCATCTAGTACATAGTCCTCTGCCTTTTCATCTTGTCCATCTTTCTGTGACTGTGGTTTTTGTTCTACAGACTGCAGGATTGTAGTTCTTCTTGCCTTTGCCGTCTACCCTCTGCTGTCATCACATATTATTCTTCTTCTTTATATTATAAATTCTTATATAATTATTATATTCTTCTTCTTTCTTGTGTCTCTATCACCTCTCCTCCTCTTATAAGGATACCAGTCATATTGGATAAGGTCTACCTTAGTTTTTTATGACCTCATCTTAACTTGATAATGTCACAAAGACCCTATTTCCAAGTAAGGTCATATTCATAAGAACTGAGGATGAGGACTTCAACACATCTTTCTTGGGGACACAATTCAACCTGTAACAGTCTATTTTATGCCCTCCCTAAATTCATATACTTTTTGTGTGTATAATACTTTCACCTAATCACACTGTCCTCAAAAGTCATAGCTCATGCTAGCATTAACTTGAAGTCTAAAATCTCATCTAAATATCATCAACACAAAAAGTCTCAAATATCATCACTTAAATCATCTGAATCTGTTATGGGTGAGACTTAGGGTATGAATTCCTCTTTGTGGAAAACAAGTTTTCTGCTTCCAAAATACAGTGGTACAGCATCCATAACATAGACATTTCCATTCCAAAGGGGGGAAATTAGAAGGAATAAAAGGATAACAGGTCCCAAGCAAGATGACAACTCAGTAGGGCAAGTTGAGTTTCAGGGCCATAGACTAATTATCTGTGGCCAGATACTCTGTCCTCTGGGACTGCTGGGATGGCAGCCTTGCTCTTTGGGCCCATCAGGGTGGTGGTCTTATTCTCTTGGGCCCACCATTGGCTCAGGCCTCTGCATCCATGGCTCTGCACTCAGTTATCCTTCTTTCCTTCACCATGATAGGGCTAATTTTTATATACCATTTACATACTTTTCTTCCACTCTTCTCTACAATTTCCATAGATAAATCTACACAATAGAGGAAAAGCAAAAGGAAAGGAAATGAAGAAAAACGGAAGGAATTAAGGTATAAAACCTGTGGTTGGAATTTAACATTTGTTTTATTCATTCAAAAGTGTGGGATGGAGAAAACCTTTTCTGAAGTACGTGCAGAGCCATTCTACTTTATGTACCTGGGTGCATTCCTTTAAACTAGTATCCTGAAACCTTGATTCAGAGTCATGCAGATAAGCTGATTTCATTGACTTCTTCAGTGTTTCCATGGCCTTAATTTAAGTATTTCCTAACGTAATGCTGCACAAATGGCTTACGTATCGCTGTGCTAAGCAGCATTTCTGCTGTCAGCGGTGCACCAGCAAATAGAGCGCCTCCTAAGGGAGCCATTGAATTAAATGGTACACATGGGACTGGCTTTGTACCCTTCCACTTTGGAATGACTTCACCTTCTCAGTTCCCAAGTGAGATAAAACTCCTTCCATCTGTGCTACACTTGCATTCTGAAGGGGTTTTGGGATTTATGATTCTTAGATGTGGAAGGCAGGAGCAATGAAGTACTAACCCAGTGTAAATTGCTACACTGGCTTTTATAACTGTTACTATTGACTGGGGAGTTAATTGCCCGTGTACTTTGTTTTTAACTATTGGGCTTAACTGAAAACTGAAAAGTTGACAAAACTACAAAAAAGTTAGAAGAGAATAAAAGAAAAGACTGAAGAAAACAGATTGAAATTCAGAGTGCATTTTTAGAGTTTTCTGAACTGAAGACGAAGATTTAAAAAATGACAGTGTTAATAGTGTGTCCTGTAGATAATGCTAAAGTGTATATAATTTGTCCCTATAATTTGGTTAGTGCATTGGGTCTGAGAGTTAATCCCTTGAAATGTTCCTGAATGACGAGGCACTAATTCTTGTCTTGATAATAAAGAAAGAGAAATACATGAAAACAGGTGTTGGATACCAAGGAATCTTCACCATTTTTTATTCAGTGTTTGGAACTGTGGTTACAATGGAGGTCTCAGATTCAGACAGACTAGGGCCTGTTAATAAACTTTACTTATTTTAGTAGGAAATTGTTGGGAAATATCAATAATAGTACCTTATTAAATATACATTCCACTTTGTAAATATTTGTTACCTAATGTCTGTTTGTTGGAATATTTTCCGCTGGAAAACCTGAAGAACATATTGATAGCACTACATAATCTTTAATGCCTTAGAAGCCAGTATGTCTAGTAAACCAATAAAAGCTATTCTTTATTTTCAGAAATGAAACAGTGTAGCATACTGAAGAAAAATGTAAATGACATTTCATTCATCTTAATTTAGTAATAGTGCCATACATGATTACTTTCCATTTGCCATCCCTAGCTCACTGGAAATGTTAGGATCATTCTGCCTGGTACTTTGATTGAGACGCTTATAAATTTGTTTTGTTGTAAATAATGTGGATACTAAGATGCGTTCTATTTCCATTGCTCATCCTGCTGTACAAATATTCAGTGGTTTTCAGACTTTTTGATTTGGACTTGCTAATCTAGCTCCTGGATCCCACTGTGTCTCTCCAGGTACAGCCCCAAAGGTCAGGCTGTTACCTCTTAAATGTATTATCCATCCCACTCTTTTTTAACAGGTGTAGGATTGTGTAACGTCTGTGTTTATTACCCTTAACTTTTTTTTTTTACCCTTAACTTTTAAAAACTTTTCTCTTCTAGCTGAGCTCTTCTTTTACTTCTCATTTCTATTCCAAACACTTCCCTTCTTTTTATAGTTGTCCCCTATAGTAATGACTCACATTTTTTAAAACTAGAGTTTTTATGGTTGCTGTAAAAAACACAGAAGCAAAGCCATGTATACTGAAATTTAGCATAAAGGAAATCAAATTTGGGGAGGCATCTCATTGTTTCTCTCTGCTCCTTGGACGGTTTAATAAGTAGTTGTAGAACAGAGACAGACAAAAATCAACGAACACCAGCCTATCCTAGGGATACCATATAGGATTTTTAGTCTAGTGAGATTGATCCTACTATATCTCTGATAAGATGATGCTTAGAAATTAGAACCTGGGAATGTTTAGGAAACAGTTAACAGTCTGTGCTATTGGGTTGAGTGTTACTTTCTGATATCTTTCTTTCCTTCATAGATGAAACCAAGTTGACTCAGTGCTAAGTTGTTTCACTTTGACTAATTGATGTCTGCATGGTTAAGGTCTTAACCTAGCTTTTGGAAAAACATCATTCTTTTAATTACCAAAGATAATCAAGCAGAATAGAATGGAATGCATCAATCTACACCATATTGGAAGGACACCAGACTGTCACATACCATGTTTGGCATGCCCCAATTATGATAAATGCCCAAACTATGATAAATAATAATATAATAATAAATGTCTGTTTCTATTTTTAAAAGAGTACATTCTCTTTACTGGGTAAATACTGCTTTAGATCTGCCACAGAAAAGAGAAAGGAAGATCATCTTTTCTTAGGATGTAGTATGACACATTCAGCTGTATTTTCAGTAATTTTTTTTCCTTGCTGACTTGTCGTTTTCCAGTTAGTTAGACAAATGTCACACTTTTCTACCAACTAGTGTTGTTTTGGCATGATCTGCTAGTTTGGGTTTATCTAAGCTTTATCATAATTAGAGATGAAGATGAACAAGGTAATTGTATCTATGAACCTATAGCAGAAAACCAGACTGACTTAAACAGTACTCGAAGAGGTGTGATAGCACATTAAAATATGTAGGGAATAACGTGAACCTTCAGAAGGGCTAAAAAGCAATGACTCTGAAGAGAAGTTGCCACCAGTGTCTATGGCTTTTGTTAGTATTTCTGGCCTGTTTCATCCCAGCTCTGCACTCCAGGTTAGAGACTTGGGTCACGCAGGCTGTGTTCTCCACAGTGTTAGAATATGACATTAGTTTGAGAAGAACCTATTTTTACCCAGGTTCAAAAAAGATCCTTTGCTCTACTCTGTGTATGTTTGAAATACTCTCTAATAAAAGATTAAAACAAAATAACATAAAAACAAAAAATGGAATCTAAAAAATTATTTAAAAAAGAAAAAGTCTTTTTTTTTTTTTTTTTTTTTGGTGACATGATGCAGCTTGTGAGTTCTTAGTTCCCCAACCAGGGATTGAACCCAGGCCAGCAGTAGTGAAAGTGCCAAGTCCTAACCCCTGGACCACCAGGGAATTCTTCCCAAAACTCCTTTGTTAATATATGGCATCCAAGAATAAAGAGTATGTACATATAGTTCTGTGGTTTTCAACTTAGAGATTCATAGAATGCCTTTATTAGAATCACCTGGGGCACTTCTGGCAAATTCATTTCTGGGGTCTCATCTCTGGAGATTCTAATTCAGTAGATCTGAGGAGGGAAACAGCTTTGCAGTGATTCTGATCTGCTGACACATTTGGGAACCATTGTTAACTGGCTGGATTGTGTCACGAAACTCATTTGGCAAAAACGGATTTTGGTGAAGATGCAAAAAAGATAGAAAATGGTAAAATTAGTGAAATTGACAGTGTTTCTTAAGGTAGAACTATGGCACTTTTTCACACTTTACAGCCTCTGATGTTGGTTTCCTTGGAATGAGATCTACTGAGAATTCATAGACCATTAAAGCTGAAATTTTACTTAGACATCTCTTGTCCAGTCTCTTCATTTTATAGACAAAAAATTTTTGGCATTCAGTTGATTTTATTTTTTAATGAGTAAACAGTGTAGGCAAGCGGGGACACATTAGAAATTCTACTTTTGCCTGTTAGCTAGGGATTTAATAGTTGTCTTAAGACTGGTTTGAATGCACGCACTTCTGCTATAGCCTTTCTCTAGGTTCGTTTTTTCAGGTATCTCAGTGGTTCTCAAGTTTAATATGTAGAATTACCATGCAAAGTTGTATATACATATCTATATACTGTATTTTAAGGCAGATTGAAGGGATTTTCTTAATTTTAATTATGTAACATTTGACTATAGGTGACCATAGAGCTCAACCCCAATGTAAGATGTGAGTGCTGTAGTAAAATACCTGTCTCACTGTCCTTAAGTGATTGGACATGTTACAATGGAGGAGGGAGAATAAGTAACTGAAAATGGATATTCCTTCAAGAAGAAAAGAATAATTAATGACTAGTTTCTAAATTTCCTCTAAAATGAAAAGAGGCCAAAGATGTATTAACTAAGCATATAAGCAGAAGTTATATATCAAAATATTTTACTCTCAGAGGACACAGTGGGTGTTCTCTTTTGCTAAGAGGAGGTAGTACCAACCATCTAGTTGTAGGGCAATTTCCTGGAACTTTGACAGAAAGAAAATGACTGGGCAGAGCTGATTTGACATCATTTGGGTTTAGTGTCATGTGTTCTGAGCCAATTATAGACAGGCCATAGACAGCCTCCTCCCTGTACTCTTGACAGTGTCGCTCAGGTGTTGCTTTATTTTTTAAACCTATACATTATAGTTCAAATATAATATGGTTCCCATGGAGGAAATGCAGTAGTTCCATTTATAAAAACATTTAAAGAGAGTGGTTTCCTACTAGAAATCAAAGGGAGTATTTTATGTATAAGAAACTAAAATGGAAATTATTGAAAGGACTGTAGGCCACTTGTATAAAATGACAACTAGAAGTGACAGTAGATTTATTTCAAGTTTTGGCAAATAATAATAATACCCCCAAAGTTTAGGTATTAAACTAGTCACTGTGTGGATAAACATTTTTTATGAATTTAAATAGGGAGTGTATTATGAGTAGAATTTAGAAGAAGTATTAAAATAAGAACCTAAAATTGAATTAATTGTCTGCTTATTTTGTTATTACCATTTACCCCAGACCTATAATGATCAATTTTCTCCTGCTGGAGACATATCCTCTTCTGCTTTGCTCAGTCTTCTGTCATCGTGAAGCTTCAATGCATCTGACAATAGAATTGGCAGCAGGAAGGGGAAAAACTGCTGGGACAGGTCAGTTTCAGTTTTTAGATAAGCAGTGCAATTTCTTTCATACTCTGCAACCAGAGCCAGAAAGAATACTATCTGAAGGAAGCAAGGTCTAAGTGGGAAGAACCTGAGCATTGAGTCAGGCCTGGGTCCAGCTATGATTGTTTCTGAAGAACTGGGTCACCTCAGCCATTCAGCTTCTGTGTGACTGGTTCTCCTTATAAAGTAGTATAAATATTACCTCCTTTACTACTGCATAAAGTTCTTGTGAGAATAAAATGTGATACTACATGTGAAAAGGAAAGTACAAGAGAAATATGACAATTTTTACACTGCTTTTGTGTATTTGACTTTTCCATCCTAAACTTTTTTTTTTTAATTTTAAATAACTAAAAGAACTAAAAATAGAATTACCATATGACCCAACAATCCCACTACTGGGCATATACCCTGAGAAAACCATAATTCAAAAAGACACATGCACCCCAATGTTCATTGCAGCACTATTTACAATAGCCAGGTCATGGAAGCAACTAAATGCCCATCAACAGATGAATGGATGAAGAAGATGTGGTACGTATATACAGTGGAATATTACTCAGCCATAAAAAGAAACAAAATTGGGTCATTTGTAGAGACATGGATGCATCTAGGGACTGTCATACAGAGTGAAGTAAGTCAGAAAGAGAAAAACAAATATTGTATATTAATGCATATATGTGGAACCTAGAAAATGGTACAGATGAACTGGTTTGCAGGGCAGAAATAGAGACATAGAGAAGTAGAGAAAAAACGTATGGACACCAAGGGGGGAAAGCAGCAGGGGGTGGGGGTGGGGGTGGGATGAATTGGGAGATTGGGATTGACATGTATACACTGATGTGTATAAAATGGATGACTAATAAGAAAAATAAATTAATTAACTAAAAAAAAAGTTAAAATCCTGTCGTATGTACCTTCATTCCAGATTTGCAAGTTGGGGAATGGGCAGGAATTGGTATGAAGTGACAGAGAGGCCAGGACAAAAGGATCTGTCTCATTGTGAAGAGCTGACTAGGTAGAAATGGCAATGCAAATCTCTTATTTTTAAAATAGTTTTTCTTCATATTATTTTTAGGGGGAATATTGTACAAATCTCTAGGATACTGGGAGATTTGTTCAAGTATTACAAATAATTTACTTATTCAGGATATAAGTGCAGTCTACAGATTTTTGTAATGTTTTGTTTCTAGAATAATCCAACACACACTTTTGAGTTAATACTGAACAGGGAGAGCAAATGAGTTCTATACTTTTATTTTTTGGCATAAATACATGATTTACTAATGGCTTAAACCTGGTTAGAAGCCAAAGAAGCAACTACATTCTTGCTATTAATATTTCATTACTCACTAATAGCTTTTTGCATAGGAATAGAAATTTCTAGTGTTGTGAGGTGATGTAATAACAGTTCCTTTTGTTGATGTTATAAATGATGGAATATTGTTTTTATAAATAACTTGACTTTTAAATTTTATTCGTGAATCTGACCTAAAATATCTCAACATGGTAAGTAGAATATTTTCTAGCCTATATGTTATATAAAATGTTCCACTGATACTGCCTTACAGTCCTCTGGAATTTTTCTAAACACAGGAGTTTAGCCTTGTTGTGGTGTTTTGTCTAGTAACTAAGACCTTTTCTCTAGATAATTACTTCCTCTCCCTGTCTGGGGAGTTGCAGAGTCTGAAGAAAGGCTGTTCTAATAAGCTCGTCTGTTCTTCTCTTGAAGCTTCTTGAACCATGTTATCATTTTGTTTATAGTCTATTGGTAACCCAATACCTTGGTTGTATCAAGTTTGCTTCTCTGAGACTAAGTCATTATATTATAAAAAACAACAACAAAAACAAAAACTTGATATCCCCAGGAATTATTATATTGGGTGCCTTCTTAATATTTTAAAATTGCCAGTCACAAATATGGCTAAATGACTCCACCATTTACTAATTATGGACCTTGAGAAATTTAAAGAACTCTTCTGTGATTCTGTTCCATTGTTGGTAAAACGGGAGATAACAGTAGTACCTAAAAGATTTGTTATGAAGATTTAACGATCCTCACATTTAAGTGCTGAACATAGAGAGCACACAGTAAGCACCTGATAAAAATTAGCTGTCATTGTTATTATTATCAAGTGTGAAGATCGACTGTTGTCACAGTACTGTTATTGCGAAAGATATGGATGTTGGAGCAGTATTTGTATTTACTCAAATACTTGAATGGGCAAGTATTTAAAAAAATGAATCGTTGTGTTTATATTGTTTACCTGTCTCATAAAAATAAGATACAAAATGTGGATAAGCCAATCTCTACTTGAATTTTTATATTTGAATTCTGTATGATTTGTTGTGTAAGACAAAAGAATACATAGATAATAGAACCAGAGAGAACATTTTAAAATTAATAGCATTACAAACATTTCGAATGATACCAAAGAACCATTTATTTTGTGCTTCCTTAATTGTGATTCAGTTGGCTATTATAGTAGATGATTTCGGTTGTCCCCCCAAACCATTCCCCACCCCCTCTTCCTCTTCCTTGTTAATAGAGTTCTGATTCTATTCGGGTACCTGCTTTTCTCTCAGTGACTCAGAGTTAGATCCTGATAGATCTTATTCAATTTGGTGCACCCTCCTATTCCCCAAGAGTGTGTTATAAAGCTGTAACAAATAAAAGGGAGGGAAAGTCTGCTGAAGGGATTCTGAGAAATGTTTTATTTGCTCTAAAATGGGAAAGCTCTCCTTTCCTGCTTCTGGGCACTATGATGCTTGGAACTGTTGTAGCCATCCTGTGATCATGAGGTCATAAGTTTCAAGACAAAATTGATACGTGAAGATGGCAAAGCAGTGAGATGAAGCTAAACTTGGGTCCTTGAAGATGATGTTAAAGTATTGAATTAACCAACATTGGAATCACCAAGCACTTGAGTTCTTTTGTAAGATAATAAATTCCCTATTAGTGTCACTTAGTTGAGTCAGAGTTTTCTGATACAGAAAAGAAGCATCCTAAAAGATAAAAGCATCCTAAATAACATTAGCTAAAAGCATCCTAAATAATATTACTCATCGTATATTTTTGTTTTCTTGTAATGGCATGTTAAAAATTATATAAATGGAAAATATAAGTAATTTATAGCTATGTGGGATTCTGTAGATGCTTAAATGCTTATACAGAATATTTTCTGAAATATTTTTATTAAATTTGTATCAGTTCTTATAAAGTGAACACACCTGTGTAGACCATCACCCAGATCAAGATATAGAACATTACTAACTTCCCAGAAGTCTTCTCTGTACTCCAAGTCAACATGGCCCCCTCATCCCAGGGTTACCCACTTTTCTAAACAGAAAAATTTTCCTATTTTTGAGTGTTATATATTTGAGTCATAATACGATCCCTGACTTCTTTTGCTTAATGATTTGGAATGAGACTTATGTTATGCGTAGCAATAGCAGTTTATTTTAGTTTCTACTTAGTATCCTATTGTGTGACTATACCACAGTCTATCCATGCTATTATGACAGATGCTGGATTTTTGGCTACTACGAATAATGAAGCAATGAACATCCTCATACGTGTTTTTCACTGTATACATATCCATACGTTTCTATTGCATATATTGAATATAATTAGGAGTGAGATTGCTGGGTCATAGGGTAGCAAATGTCCCTCTTTAGTAGATATTGTCAGAGAGTTTTCTTTTTTTATATATAATTTATTAATTTATGTATTTATTTTTGGCTGTGTTGGGTCTTCATTGCTGCGCGCGGGTTTTCTCTAGTTGCAGATAGCAGGGCTACTCTTTGTTGCTGTGCGTGGGCTTCTCATTGCGGTGGCTTCTGTTGCGGAGCACAGGCTCTAGGCACGTGGGCTTCAGTAGTTGTGGCACACAGGCTCTAGTTGGGACTCACGGGCTTAGTTGCTCCACAGCATGTGGGATCTTCCCGGACCAGGGCTTGAACCCGTGTCCCCTGCTTTGGCAGGCGATTCTTAACCACTGCGCCACCAGGGAAGCCCGCCACAGAGAGTTTTCTGAAGTGATTATATCAATATATAGTTCTGCCAGCCATTTTACACGAATGTAAAATTTGTTCCACATGCTTGCCAACATATAATATTGTAAATTTTAATTTTAGCCTATCTGATGTTGTTTGGTGCTGTGTCATAGTTTTAATGTTCATTTTAATTATCATTTTCCTGATAACTAATGAGGTTGAGTGTCTCAATCTTTTAGAGTTCTTATGTACACAATTTTGTGATCTCTGAATAATATGTTTATTTCTACCTTTCTGATTCTCATCCCTTCAATTTGTTTTTCTTCCTTACTGCACTAGTTAGGAATTCAAGTACAATATTGAATAAAAGTAGTCATACAAAGATAACAGACATTCTTGTTCCCATTTGGGAATATTGGGAAAGCCTTCAGTATTTCACCATTAAATATGACATTTGCTGAAGGTTTTTTGTGCATAAATTTATCATATTAAGAAAGTTTCCTTCTCCTCATTTGCTGAGCTTTTTTTCATGAAGGTGTTGAATTTTATCAAATTCTTTTCTGGATTTGGTGCACTACTAGAATGATCATACAGGTTTTATACTGTATTCTGTTAACATGTTGAACTGTGCTGAATGGCTTTTAATATTAAACTGATCTTGTATTTCTGGAATAAATCCAGCGTTTTCTAATAAATTGTCATTTTATGTATCGCTAGATTCGTTTTGCTTCACATGTGTACAGCTTAGAAATCAGAAGTGCTTTTGGGAACAGCGTCTACAGAAAGTTATCTTACTTCTTTTTCGTTCTTCTACTCTTGGGCCTTAGTCCCTCAAGTTCTGTCTGCTTTAGTAGCACGGAACTCCAGTTTTTATCACCCTAGGTCAGTAAGACCAGTGTAGCCTCTAGGTTACACATTTTGTTTGAACTCTATGTAGACTTGCAAGTATCTTGAAAGGAAAAAAAATGTGATTAGAGCGTTCACCTCAGTGGAGTTTCTTTTTTTTTTTTGCGGTATGCAGGCCTCTCAGTGTTGTGGCCTCTCGCGTTGCAGAGCACAGGCTCCGGACGCGCAGGCCCCACGGCCATGGCTCACAAGCCCAGCCGCTCCGCGGCACGTGGGATCCTCCCGGACCGGGACACAAACCCGTGTCCCCTGCATCAGCAGGCAGACTCTCAACCACTGCGCCAGCAGGGAAGCCCAGTGGAGTTTCTTTTAATCAGGATCTTGGCCCCTCAAGTCCTGGTTGTTTTGGTTACTTTCCTTCAGACAGGATTTTTGTTTGTTTGTTTGTTTGTTTTCTTTTATATAGGTCTTAGAGTTAGCCTCAGCAAGAGGGTTAGTTTGAAACAAGTTATAATTTAATGGCTAGAAGTGGGACTTCCACAGTATGTTTTAAAAGGCTCTGTGCCAATCTTTTGCAGCATTTATCTAAAGTTCAGTCCATCCTTAGTATATATTCTGAAAAAAAATACGAACAAATGAAAAGTAAACATATGAAGAACCCGCTTTCTGACCCCCCTTCCCCTTAGATGCCTCCACTTTTCTCTCCATAACCAGCTGTGATTGTACTGACAGAGTTCCTGGTACTTAGTTGCTCCTGTTTTCTCTCCTAGCATCTGTGATGATAAAAATATACAGTACCTCCATGTCTTCTTGAAAACTGCTAAAATCTAGCATACATATCTGTCTGAGTATAATTTATTTTGTTTCTTGGGTAATAGCCCTCTAAAATAGGGTGCTAAATTACTTACACAGTTCTTATTTCTTGCACTTCATTTTCATTGTTAAGCCTGGAGGTATGTATCCTGTCTCTGGCCCTTTAAATACATAAAGGAGCATTTAAAAGTCTAGATGGCAGCAATGACCCTCTGGATTTGCTATTAGTCCCTCTTGTTTCTTATTGTTGTTTCTTCAGCTCTGTAGTCTCTTGCCTTCTCTGGATCCTAATACTTATGTGATGCTCTTTTTCTTTAATAACTCACAGAGATGTAGACTATTTTTCAAGTTTTACTTTTTACAACTGTTTTTTTAAATAAGTAATTCGGTTTTGTTGTAAAATTTTGGAAAGCATAGAAAATTGCAACAAAAAATAAAAAGCACCTGAATCTTACCATCCTAAGAGAATCACTATTAAAATTTTGATATAGCCGGGGGGTGGGGGTGGTGGTGGGATGAATTGGGAGATTGGGATTGACATATATACACTAATATATATAAAATGGATAACTAATAAGAACCTGCTGTAGAAAAAAATAAAATTCAAAAATGTTTTTGATATATACTCTTCAAGAAAAGAGTGTAATCCTTTCTGTTGTTTCAGACAATTATTCTGTCTCTGGAATCTACCCTTTTTTGCTGATGGTTATATAGGAACAGAGATTAATACCCTTCTTTTCCCCCAGGATTTGTTGTGTATAAATTGTAGTGTAAGAGTGATATCTAAGTTCTTTCATTTTTCCAAATAACTCATATTATCTGCCACAGGGCTTATAATATTGCATACTTATTGGTATTAATGCAGTCACAGAAGCTCAGTGCCTGTAGTGAAGAGAAGTTTTCGTTGCCAGTCTCAGCCTTACCGGATAAACGAGTCTAACTTTCTTCACCTAAGGAAGGAACTGCATCTTCTTAGGTCTTCTGCTTGATAGATAAAATACTCATCAGGTCAAGTAAGCATCAGTGAAATTCTCTGTTTGAGCAAAATGGGATTTGTTCAGATGGCTAGCAAACTTTCTGTTTTCTAGGAGAGTGAGATTTAGATCTTGGTCATATGGAGGTAAGTTTCGGATGCCTTAGTAGCCCCTTTTAGTCTGCTCAGGTATTAGAAGTGAACATTGTTTGCCTCTTAAAGCAATTACTAAATATCTAGGATTTCTGAAATTTGATGTTCAGGCATTTTAAGAGGTAAAGAAAATCATGACTCCTGCTTCTGCAGTTTGACTTAATTGGAGGAGAAAGAGAGTAAGCAGATGACTAAAACCTGATAAGTTTCCTGATTCATTTAATTTTGTTCAAACCACTTAAAATTGAATATAAAAGACCTGTTTTGACTTTATCTGTTACTATCTATATGTTCTCATGAAGATATTAAATTGCCTGAATCTAATCAATACTAGCATAAGTCAGTTATTCTGCTTACAGATACAATATTACTAATTTTACACCGCATGACTTATTTAGTGTATGGCTCTATGTCTCGTTTGATCATAAAATCCTAGAGTTGGG
The DNA here is from genome assembly GCF_963924675.1 of Phocoena phocoena. NCBI lineage: Eukaryota > Metazoa > Chordata > Mammalia > Artiodactyla > Phocoenidae > Phocoena > Phocoena phocoena. The sequence goes on from NC_089220.1 coordinate 167,183,692, forward strand.
ATTTTTACAAGTCATCCTTGATTTATCAAAATCTTTTTTCAGTAGTTTCTAAACTTTAGAATGCAGAAAGATCATCCAAGGTGCTTTTGAATAGTTCAGACTCCTGGACTTGGTTCACAAAATATTTTGAATAGATCTAAATGGGTCTCAGAAAGCTTGACAAGTACTCGTGATCGTTCTGAGGGAGGTGTTACATGGACCATTTTTTGAAAACCATTTTTTGTGTAACGTACATGGCTCCTAGCAGGTGGTTATTTACCTTGCTAGAAGATACACATGCACTATGGCTTCTGGATCATTGAAAGTTGGCAGTACATTTCCAAGAAAGAGAAAAAAATTTCATCATTTCATAAAGAGGGAGGAGCTATTAAATTACTTTTTTACTTAAGATCGTATGCATATCAAAGATAATTAGTAATAGAGGCTAGAGTATAACGTAGACCTCCTACACTAATCTGAAGCTACTAGGTCACCTTTGTTTGCATCGGTATCTGAGTTTCTGTTACTGCTTTGTGCTTGGCATTCTTCTCAGAAGAGACATTCATGAAGATTCACTACTTTAAAGGTTCAACCATCTGGAAACACTCTTTATATTGTGCAGCATTAAATTCAAAATAGATCTCAAAATATGGAGACATGGAGAATTCACTGATGGTATTTTTGAGTTATTTTGTTTGGGGCTGGAGATCAAATTAAGAACCTTGATTTTTTTTTTAAAAAGAGGTTGCAGAATCTCAGACTCCATCTGCTTTATGGTTTGATTCATTCATGGATAAAATATTCCAAAGGTTTTATATTAAAAAAAGTGTTTAAACATGAAGCATTTATACCATGATTAAGCATAGGAATGCTAGTTTTATTCATAGTTATTATATTCAAGTAATGCAGCTGCTTTCTCTGAAATGAATACCATTTGCTATACTTGACTTCGTCTTGAGGTAGAGGCCAGTGTCAGTTTGACAGTAACTAAGGATAGACTCCGTTTGTCCTGTATTGCCAGAGCAGATATCTAACCTATCTCTCAGTGGTCCCATCAGGCAATATTCTGCAGACAGAGACGAAAAGAACCCTCCTGCTAGCTGATCAGTGGGAGTTCTACTAAACCTCTCTCTGATGAAGGGTCTTTCTCTTGCCCATCTTACTGTGTGGCAAGGCTCTTGACAAGATTTCTGACTTCTATCGTAGAACAAAAGTTAAAGACATTTTTGTAGTACTTTGATCTCTTGTGAAATCAGGCAGCAGGAGTACCCCATGTGATTTGCCTGGAAATATCCATATTTCTAGTATGGAATGTAGCATGCAATGTAGCCATTTGTATTTTTATAAATAAAAAATTTAAACATAAACCAGATTAAAATATTACAAAGGAAGTAAAAGATTTGTCGATTAAGCATGGAGAGATATCAGCTCTGTTTTCATAATTCTTATAATTTATGGCCATTAATAATGCAGATATACTAATGATGACATGTCTGCTTGTTTTTTGTTTGTTTCTTTTTTGAGGTTATTCATATTAGCTAAATTTCTCTTGTGAAAATTGAAATTTGCTGGCTCATATTGGTTTTTCACCATAGTTTGTATTTCAGCTATATAAGATATCTTTTTTTTTTTTTTCCGGTGCGCGGGCCTCTCACTGTTGTGGCCTCTCCCGTTGGCGGAGCACAGGCTCTGGACACGCAGGCTCAGCGGCCATGGCTCACGGGCCCAGCCGCTCTGCGGCATGTGGGATCTTCCCGGACCGGGGCACGAACCCGTGTCCCCTGCATCGGCAGGCGGACTCTCAACCACTGCGCCATCAGGGAAGCCCTATATAAGATATCTTAATAGAGGATTTTCTTATTTTACAGATCGGGAAACCAAGGCAGAGATAGCCCCAATAACTAAGTGTATCCCAGAAAGCCCTCAGATGAGGTGTTGGGTATTATCATTCATTTTAGCAACACTAAGGCATTGGGCAGCAAGATATTTGTATGGAAGTATGTGTAGGGGGGGCAAGTGATATGGTTCCTAGAAAAGGAATAACCTTTGCTGGGACTCAGTTGCCTTTCTTTCCTCATCCTCCTGTACAAAACAAGAATACATGTTTTCATATACATGTGCTCATCCTGGACTTCAGTTTCTTTCATTCATTCATTTGTTCATTCATTCACTAATTCACATAACAACTATTTGGTTTTCAGGTACTCCCAGTCCAGAAGACTGTAGATTAATGATTTAAAATGAGTATTACAAGACATAATAGAAATACCATCAAAATGCTAAGAAAAAATAGTTCTATCTCCAGGTGAAATGGGGACTCTTAAACAGAAGAGTCTACGAGCCTGAACAGATGTTTGCTTACAGAGAAAGCTGACATCCTACCTGTGCTCTCACTCTAAATCTCTCCTAAGCACGAGATATGCCTGTGAAGAGAAGGAATTCTTGGCATTCTATTTAAAACTTTCTTTTCTTTGTTGCAATTAGGGTATCTAACATTTGAAATTAAAATGTGACCCCTTTCAGAAGTCTCCTACTGAGACAGAATGAGGGAAAATCTGTGTGGCAGCTTCAGCAGAAGGCTGTGGATGGTAGAGGTAGCAAGTAGACAACCTTGTTTTCATGTTAAACTGTCCTGGAGAGCTGGGATGGGGGTGTGCCAGTGGCTGTCCTGGGACAAATGGTAAAACCTCAAAGTCAGACAGTACAGGATTACAAAGATTTGGGGAGGGGAGGGAGTTGGGGGTGGGTTCAGGCTTCCGGAATTGCACCAAATAGTGTCAGATAATAAAAGGACAAGGGACAAAGGAGTAAAGGTAGCTACTACCTCCTTGTATTTGAATTTCCACGCTTCCTTTGAATCAGATGGGGACTTGCTTCTGTTTAGGCTGACACCCAGGTCTGATATAGCAAAGCAGCCATATCCATAGTTTTTTTGTTTGTTGCTTTCAGTGTTGTTGTTGTTTTTTAAATAAATAGCCACTTCTCAGAATCACTCAAATACCTACTTCACTCCTCTCCCAGCCCTGGCCCCGTGGTGTGAAACACCTGGACATCCCCGACTAAAAGAGGACCTCTGGATCTGCAGGGGACCCCCAGGACCATGCTCTAGTACTGTGGCCAGCGTTTGTTCTGGTTGTTTGGTATCCATGCCATACCGTCATTAAATATTTTGAATATCAGTACAGTGAAATCCATGGTGATAAAGTTAAGGCCATCAGTTTAGTTAATGAAGAACTAACACTGCCATCTTCACAGTGAGCGCAGCAGTGTCCTACAACTGTGTAGGGAAGTCCTTGAATTAAGTCTGATAAAAAAGTGAATTTTTGAGGTAGAAATTAAAATTAAGCAGACAAAGAAATTCATGCAAAATTCTAGGATATTTCTTGGCATTCATTTTTGCTTTAATATGGTATCTCAATTTCTAGAACCTTTCTTTAAAGTATATAAGCTTTTTAATATGTTTATGTTAATATAATTTTAATAAGTCTATAGTATTAAGAATAAAAGGCAAATATGGCTTTGCTGATTGGTTGCTTCTGCATTTCCAACCATCAGAACCTACCTGAATATCAAACGCTCAAGTTTTATATCCTTATAATCCTTCCCACCATTAAAGAGATGCTTGTCCCAGTTCTAGAGATCTCTTTCATTTCTAAAAGGATAAAGCTGACTAATGAGATAATTTCACAGTGTGTTACAAGCCATCGAATTTTTTTTATTGGTATCTGATGTATCTGACTCATGTCTTAGATATCTGAGGAAGCAGAATATGCGTTGAACGGCTACTTTGTATATTACATTCCTGATTCTTTCTGAAGTTTCTTAGTATTGAACATGGCCACTGTAAGAATATAAGAGAATTAAATATATGCTCAAAGAAATAGATGAAAATATAAACCAGATGACATATACAGTGCTAGAAAGAAATCTAGGTAGTCGTTTCTAAACTAATACTCTGCAGCTTTGCTTGTATTTCTTCCTGTCCTATTACAGTATTGCTGTGACAATACCTATCACATCTTCACTTTAACAACCTTGTTAAAATTCTGCAAGAGCAGAAATGACTACAACTATCTCCAGTTTAGGGGAAACAGATTTCTGCCGTTGATTACTTTGTTCTTCAAGAAAATCCAATTTTTTATTTAACAGTTAATTTTTGTAGTACTTAAGCTTATTATTTAACACTTTTGTAGCACTTGCTACTTAAAAAGTGCTTTACAAGGATTATTTCCTACACCTCACTTTTCTAAGGTGGATTTAGCCTAATTAGAGCTGTTGAACCTAGTGTAAAACTGAGGCCAAGTCTTCTGTTTTAAATCACTAGGTTCCCATTACTGATTTTTTTTATAATAAAAGTTGGGACCATAGCCTAAAAATGAAACAGAATTCAGAGCTTTGAATGTCTGCCTCCTTGGGCACATTATGCTTGCTGTGTCTTATCGTGGGATTGGAAGAGGATCTTCCCCTCACTACTGAATCACAGAATTGTCTTCTGCAGGAAGGCTCAAAAGTGTTGAAGTGGTGATTTACCAATGTCAAGTAAATCTTTTCAGGTCTAAAACACAGATTTTTAATTCAATAATGAAGTGCTTTCATTTGTGAAATCCTTGAATATCTTGCTTCAATTACCATGGTGACTTAGGTTCTGTCTAGGAAACTGGGAATATGTTTTCATGTAAATAACTATTTTATTCATCTTGTTATCCTCACGTTAAAATATATAGTAAGTACTTAATTATTTTATTAAAAAGTGATAATCATGATCATCTTTGCTTCCTGTTCCTAAACCTAAATATAAATTTTCTTATTCACGAAAGAATTGATGTAATTAACTAACATTTGTGGCTGATCATTTGTTTATTTAGTAGGTTCACAGTACTTATTTACTCTTACCAAATGTAGTCCTTACCTTTTATCACTGGAACAATACCAATTTTGTGTTAACATATTGTTAGAAATCACCGATACATTTTCTTCATGAAGTTTAGCATTATTTATAGCAACTTGCAATAAAAATTGGTCAATTATACATTATTTTGGGGATGAAAATCAGGAAATCATTGTCATTTTTCAGATATCAGATCTTCTTCATCTCCCAATAGGCAAACAAATTGTTGACTGCAGTTAAATTGAATTATTTGGGTATACTAGGGAAATAACCAATCCAAACTGGTAAAATAGTTTGGGTCTTGGATTATTTTCTACATTTTGAAAATTAGGTTGAGGCTATACCAGCATTCTTCTAGTCCCAACCGTTTATCTAGTTTCTGTTTCTTTTTCAGAGAGTCTTGCCCTTCAAAATGTGGATGTTTGTAAGGGACAGAGAGCTCATCACATATTTGTATTAGACCATCTTTTACTATTAGATTTTCATTTATATTGAACCAACATAAGGTTTCAGTCAAACGAAGTAACCCCTTTGTGGTGAGCTGAAGAATTTGGGGACAGATCAAAGAAAAAACATGGCCATGAGGTGGCAGGAGCACAGAATGGCTTTATTTGGGTAGCTCAGTTGCATGAGAGGGCAAGTCCCAGGTGGCAGATGTTCCAGAGTCAGTGGGGCAGGGTCCCCTCTCAAAAGGGAAAGAAGTCAAGAGAACTCCTGGGAGAGTGGGGAAATGGAGAGAGGCCTTATTGTCCAGGTGATGCTATGTCGCTCAGTTGCAAGATGGGGAGTCTGTGGGTCAGAGAGCTCTGAAGGGCAGCAGAGGCTTGGGATCTTTTATAGGGCCTGCGTGTGTCTTAACTATGGCTAGCAGGTGTTGGAATGAAGTTTTGCAGAGTGTGCAAAGCAGGTAGGCTCTAAATGGCTAAAAATATGCTTATTGAGGCAGTATTTAAAGTGATTGGGTGTATAATAATTTTGAGTTTGGCTCTGGTGGGCTTTGAGCTAATGGTTGAACCTGCTGTGAAGAAGTGTAACATAGGAACAATACCCAGGAGCCGTCATTAGCTCATTTACATAACACTCTTAGAGATGATTAGAAGATATATTAATATATCTGCACAATATAGATACTAATATTGATAGCTCTGTCTCTTTTTTTAAACATCTTTATTGGAGTATAATTGCTTTACAATGGTGTGTTAGTTTCTGCTCTGTCTTATTTTAAAGCTTTTTTAGGTAGTGTTCATGTCTTCCTTGAGTCTTTACTTTTCTCTGGCTTAAATATTTCTGGTTTCTCCAGATTTAACTTATGGTCATTATTTTTTTTTTAAAGTTTATTTTTTTATTTTCTTAAAATGTACAGTCCAGTGGTTTTTAATATATTCACAGAGTTGTTAAACCATCAGTACTGGCTATTTCTGGAGCATTTTTTTTTGCGTTACACGGGCCTCTCACTGTCGTGGCCTCTCCCATTGCGGAGCACAGGCTCAGGACATGCAGGCTCAGCGGCCATGGCTCACGGGCCTAGCCACTCCGCAGCATGTGGGATCCTCCCGGACCGGGGCACGAACCCATGTCCCCTGCATCGGCAGGCGGACTCCCAACCACTGCGCCACCAGGGAAGCCCTCTGGAGCATTTTTATCACTCCAGATGGAAAGGTCATACCCATTAGCTAGCAGTCACTTATCATTCCCCCCATCCCTACCCTTTGGAACTACTAATCTACTTTGTTTCTGTGGATTTGCTTTTTCTGGATATTTCATATAAATGGAGTCATACAATATATGGCCTTTTATGTTTGGCTTCATTGATTTAGAAGCTGTCTATGTTGTAGCAAGTATCAGTGTTTCATTACTTTTTATGGCTGAATAATATTCCACTGCATAGATATGTCCCATTTTGTTTATCCATTCATCAGATGGTGGACATTTGGCTTATTTTCACCTTTGGACCATTATGAAGAATGCTGCTATGAACATTTGAGTACAAGTTTTTGTGTGAACATATGTTTTCAATTCTCTTGGGTATATACCTAATAGTGGAATTGCTGGATCATATGGTAACTCTATTTTTAATTTATTGAGGAACCCCCAGACTTTTATTTTCTTTTATTGTTGAGTTGTTACAGTTCTTATATATACTAGAATCAGTTCCCTTATCTGATATATGATTTTCAAATATTTTATATCATTCTGTGAGTTGTTTTTTTCACTTTCTTGATAGTATTTTTGGAAGCACAAAATTTTGATGAAGGCCCATTTGTTTTCTTCTTTTGTTTTTCATCCTTTTGGTGTCATATCTAAAGATAGGGTTCCAAATCCAAGGTCATGAAAATTTATCTCTATACTTTCTTTAAGATTTTTTATAGTTTTAGCTATTACATTTAAGTCTTTGGTTCATTTGGGGTTACTTTTTGTATATGGTGTGAGGTAGGAATGTAACTTCATTCTTTTTCATGTAAATATCCAGTTATCACAGTGCAATTTATTGAAAAGACCATTCTTTCCCCCACTGAATTATATTGGCACCCTAATCAAAATTCAGTTGACCATAAATGTAATGCTTTACTTTTTGACTCTTCAGTTCTATTCCATTGATCTATATGTCAGTACCACACTATCTTGATTTCTTTAGCTTTGTAGTAAGTTTGAAATCAGGTAGTGTGGGTCTTTCAGCTTTGTTCTTCCTTTTTCAAGATTGTTTTGGCTATTCTGAGTCCCTTGCATTTCCCTATGAATTTTGGGAGCAGCTTGTCTAGTTTAAGTCTTCTCATTCCTTTGTCTTGGTCAGTCTAGCTAATGATTTGTCAACTTGGTTGATCTTTTCAAAGAACCAACTTTTTAGTTTTGTTGATTTTTTAAAATTAAAAATATTTTTGTTTTATTTATTTCCAGTCTGATATTTTTTCATCCCTTCTGTTTTATATTTAATTTCTTCTTCTTTTCTAGTATCTTAAGTTAGAAGTCTAGGTTAACTTGAAATCTTCATTTTTAAGATGGGCATTTACAGCTATAAATTTTCCTTTTAATACACTGCCCTAGGTATATCCACTTATCTTGGTGTGCTGTGTTTTCATTTTTATTCATCTCAAAGTGTCTATCTATGATACTTTCTTTGACTCATTGGTTAACTGTGTTGTTTATTTCCACATATTTGTGAATTTCCCAATTTTCTTATGTTACTGATTTTTTATTTCATTCCATTTTGGTCAGAGAACATTTGGTGTAATATAAATCCTTTTAAATTTATTGAAACTTGTTTTTGGTCTATCCTGGTTATCCTGGACAATGTTCCATGTGTACTTGAAAAGAATGTATATTCTGCTCTTGTGGGATTGAGTGTTTTTTAGATAGATGTCTGTTAAATCTGGTTGATTTATAATGTGGTTCAAGTCCTTTACTTTCCTATTGATCATCTACCTAGTTATTCTATTCTTTATTGAAAGTGGGGAATTGAAGTGTCCTACTATTGTTGAATTTTCTATTTCTCCTTTCAATTTTGTCAGTTTTTGTTTCATGTATTTTAGTGCTCTGTTTTTAGGTACATACATATTGACAATTGTTATATCTTCTTGATAGATTGACCTTTTCATCCTTAAAAATTTTGTCCTTCCTTGTCTCTAGTACCAACTTTTGTTTTAAATTGTATGGTATTTGACATTAGTACAGCCACACCAGTTCTCTTTTCTTACTGATTTCATGGTATGTTTTTCTCTGTCTTTTTACTTTCAACCTATTTGTGTTTGAACCTAAAGTGTGCCTCTGGTATACCACAGATAGTTGAATCATAGGTATTTTGGAGGAAGGGAATCATTCCTTTTTAGATCTCTTCAGTTGGACTATAGTCTCTTTAAACTGAAGTTCTAAATATTGAAATTAATAATCTGTGAATGATTGTTTATTCTATATTACTTTATTACTTTTAATGCAGTCAACTGTTGTTTTGGTCTTTGAGGGGCAGTCATATCATAATTGGGCAACTTATGTGGCTGATTTTTGTGAATTTAGTCACATGACCTTATATTTTTATATTAAATCTTATTTTGTTCTAATTAACCTATTGTCCTTTCAGTTTCTGCTTTTATCATCTTGTCTATTCAGTGTCATTCCAATGATGATGATTGTGATGAGTGCTAACATTTGATGAGTATGACTGGGCATTCTATTTACCTAATATAAACTCCACTCTGTCAATTGTTAGATGTGTGATCTCAGACAAGTTACTTAACCTCTTTACCTCAGTCTCCTCATCTATAAAGTTGGGATGCTGATAATCAGTCACATCTAGCCCACTGGGTTGCTATGAGGATTAAATGAATTAATATATGTAAAGTGTTTTAAAAATAATGACTAGCATATAATAAATACCATACAAGCATTTGTAAAATAAAATAACTCTATGATGTATTATTATTCTCATTTTATAGGTAAGGAAGATAGGATTTCAGGAGACAGTAATTTGCCCAACGTTCCATTGCTATTGAGTAGTTAATCTGGGACTTGAACTAAAGTGTGTCTCACTCCAAAGTCTGTGTTCTTGACCACTAATTCTTTAATATCATCCACTCAATGCTTCATTCAAACTGTCATTAAACACATGGAAGAAAAGAGTGCCAAGAGTAGGGGCCTTGGAATTCACTACCACAAATTTCCCTCTATTAATCAGAGCCCTTTTTATGATTATTCAATAATGTCTTCGAATCTTTTATCCATTTCTCCATAAGTTTTAGCAACTTCAAATAAAATCATGGAAAATACTTTGGTGAGTCCGTATATATGCCTTGTACCTATATGTCCCTTATTGGCCATTGCAGACATTCTCAAAAAGAAAATGAAGGTACTTTAAATTTTTTAAACTTAGTGCTAATGCTTATTACTCCTGTGAACTCCTCAGTGTTCTTGGATATGTTTCTTTTCTGAACTTTGTGTTTCATTGGAGAAATTTTCCTTCTGTTTTAAAAAGTCTGTCTTCTTAAAGTCTAGGGTACATGTCAATTTTAGTTGACGTTCCCACTCATAGATATCAGGAATGCTAAAATTAAATAGCTATTTTATATTTCCATCCAAATTTTTTTGTTGGTCAGACTAGGTTGAGAGTCTCAGGTAAGGCAAAGTATACTAAAGTTCTGTGACTTGAAAGAGTGTGTGCAGGGCTTTGAATGTTGTGCCATAGAGGTTATTAAGAGAGGCCTGTTTTGATGATAAAGTAAAGAAAGTTTATAACCAATATTTTTACTGTTTATATAAAAATGAATATTAGTACTTGGAAACATTTTTTAACGTTAAATATTTACTTAAAATTTGTCCTTTTTTTTTTTTTTTTTGCGGTACGCGGGTTTCTCACTGTTGTGGCCTCTCCCGTTGCGGAGCACAGGCTCCGGACGCGCAGGCTCAGCGGCCATGGCTCACGGGCCCAGCCGCTCTGCGGCATGTGGGATCCTCCCAGACTGGGGCACAAACCCGTGTCCTCTGCATTGGCAGGCGGACCCTCAACCACTGCGCCACCAGGGAAGCCCTGTCCTATTTTTTAAAAAACTTTTTTTGTGGTTCAGTGATGAACTAAGGGCATTTATGCATCTTGAATTTTTTTCTAGAATAAGATAAATTGTTTAAAAAATCTTGCATGTTTTTCAGCCGAGAATGATAGCAATTATACCAATTAAAATGATTTTCTTTGTGAGTGATAAATAATATTTTATTTTTCTCCATAATAAAAGAAAAGCTCAGTGCCATTTGAGAATATAACATCTAGTTTTGATTTAGCATTTAATAAGCAGTATAGTTCCTGGCTTTTGGTTTAGCTCTATGCCCTTTATTCTTTAGCTGATTTGCTAATTACTATTGAAAAACCCTCTAAAATTTCACTGGGGAAATGCAAATGTACATTCTGATTCTAAATACTTGAGAGGCAGCCAAGAACTGAGTGCATGCAAACACATTCTGAATTTTACATAATTTTTTGTATAATTACTTCTAATTTCCAGAGGCTTCCTCCTTCAGTATCAGTACTTAGATTCCTTCTCTGTCAGCAAAAATGGAATGGATAAAATATTCTGATTGTTTCAAATAAATCAGAATACTAAAAAATAGAATTTATATGATAGGTGAAAGAGAAAGGAAGTAAAAACTGGAGGCATGAGAGGCAGAAGTGTGGCATAACATTAATTCTATAATTTTTATTGAAATAAAAAACATTGCATAAAAATATAGAATCATAGGTATACAGCACAATGAATCGTCACAAAAGGAACGCACTTACATAAGTACCACTCAGGTCAAGAGAAAAAACATCACCAGTACACTAGAAGGCTTTCTTGTGCCCCTACTCATCACCTCCTCCCCACTATTCCCCCAAACTAAAAAATACCCTGATTTCTAACACTACATATTACAATATCCTGTTTTAAACATTATGTAAATAGAATAATACAGCACATATGACTTATTTTGTTCAACATTGTTTGAGATATTGAGAAATACATCCATGTTGTTGTATGTAGCATTGGTTTATTTTCCTTGCTGTATAGTATTCTATTATACAAATAATAGATAAATGCAATTTATTTCTCCATTCTACTTTAGATGAACATCTGGCTTTTTAACAGTTTGGGATTATTGCAAACAGTGCAGCTGTTTTTGCTTGTCTATTAGAGCATGTTTGCATATCTTTCAGTTGCATATACATCTAGGATTGAACTAGCTAGATAATAGGATATGTTATCTTCAGATTTAGTAGATAATGCCAAATTCATTTACAAAGAGATTGTATGTCTTTATATGTCTGTCAGCACTATAAGAGGGTTCTACTTATTTCATATCCTCACTAGCACTTAAATTGTCAGTTGTTAAAAGTTTTAGCCATTTTAGTAGATATGTATTGGTTATCTTAAATTTGTTTTTCTTTGATGACTAATGAAGTTGGAAATTTTTTATAGGTTTATTAACCATTGTGACACTCTATTCAAACTTTTGCTCATTTTTAAATTGGAATGTATATTTTTTTCTTATTGATGTATGAGTTCTTTTATATTTGGGTTTTGAACTTTTTTATCATTTCTAGTTGCCTTTCCTCTTCTGTCCTTTCTGTCATTTCTCATCGCTACTATCAACTTTGTATCTTACATTCTCTTAGGCTTCTGTTAGGGATGTCCCTAATAATACATGCATAATTACATCAGTGATTTAAATAGTAAATATTAATTTAGATGAACCCAGATTTTACCCTTTCCATGGCTTTTGATTGCTTTCTGCATCTTCATTCTTTCATTTGAGATCATTTTCTTTCTGTCTAATAAACACTCCCTAGTATTTTATGTAGTGTTGGTTTGCAGCTGAAAAATTATTTCAGGTTTTGGTTTTCTGAAAATATCTTTATTTCACTTTTTAATTTTGAAGGGTATTTTAATTGTAAATAAACTCTAGATTAGCAGTTATTTTCTGTTGCACTTTTATTAGACAAGCCATTATCACTTTATTTTAATAGTATAATAATAAATATCTAATAATATAATATTGAATATATTCAGATTATATAGAATATATATTTTAGTTATATATGAAGCCAGCTTTAAGGATTATCTTTGCATTTGATATATCTAGGTGTTATTTTCCTTGTATTAATCCAGTTTAGGGTTTGTAGTGCATCTGGAATGTGAACTTAATTTTTTTTGGAAAATTTACAGCCGTTATCTTTTAAAATGGTACTTTGCTTCTTTGCCAGTCTCTGCCAACATTATCAATCTTCCCTTCTGTATTCTTGTACACATTAAGTGTATTACGAACTGGATGTTTGTGTCCCCCCCAAAGTTCATATCTTGAAGTCCTAACCTGAAATGTGGCATTTGTAGGTAGGGCCTTTAGGAGGTAATTAGGTTTAGATGAGGTCATGAGGGTAGTGCCCTGGAATAGGATTAGTGTCCTTCCAAGAAGAGGAAGAAGGACCAGGGCTCTCCCTCTCTCTCCACCATATGAGGGCACAGTAGGAAGGTGGCCATCTGCAAGCCAGGAAAAGGACTTTCCCTTGGAACTGAATCTGTCAGCACCTTGATCTTGGACTCCCCAGCTTCCAGACTGTGAGAAATATCTGTTTAAGGCATTATGGTGGTTTGTTATAAATATATAGCAGCCCAAGATGACTAAGACAAAGCATTGCCAAAAATGTTTGAGTTTTATAGCTCCTTTATCTGCATCCCATCTACATTTGTTTCTATAGCCTGCATTTTCTCAGTTTTCAAGGAAATGTCTTCTCTTTTTACTATAATTCACATACTATAAAATTCACTCTCCTAAAGTGTACAATTCAGTGGTTCTTATTATATTCAGAGTAGTGCAACCATAAAAATTGTCTACTTTCAGAGGCTCTTTGTCACCCCAAAAAGAAACCTTGTACTCCTTTGTACCTCTCCCCAACACTTGGCAACCACTGTTCAACTTTCTGTCTCTATGGATTTGCCCATTTTGAACATTTCATATAAATGAATCATATAATATGTGCTCTCTTGTGACTAGCTTCTTTAACTTAACATACTTTTTCCAAAATTCATTCATGTTTTAGCATGTATCAGTACTTCATTCCTTTTTATTGCTGAATAATAATTTATTATATGAATAGACCACATTTTATTTATCCATTTACTAGCTAATGGAAATTTGCGTTGTGCCCATTTTTTGGCTATTATGAATAAAGCTGCTGTGAACTTTTCTATGCCAGTTCTGTGTGGGTCTGTGTTTTAATTCTCTTGGGTATAAACCCAGGAGTGGAATTGCTGGGTCATATGGGAACTAAGGAACTGATAAACTGTTTTCCAAGGTGACTGTACTGTTTATAATCCCTCCAGCAGTGTACGAGGGCTCAATTTCTCTGCATCCTCACCAACACTTGTTATTGTTTACCTTTTTAATTTTAGCCACCCTAGTCATTGTAAAGTGGTTTCTCATAGTGCTACTTGATTATTTTTTAAAACTTTGATTGGTGTGCAAAATACATACAAAATAGTGCACAAAATGACCATACTTGTTTAACAAGCATTCAGGTGGGAAAGGAGAATATTACCAGCAAAAAAGTCCATTTTTGCTCTCTTCCAATCATTATCCACCCCATTTCAAAGGTAACATCCTGATAAAAAACATTAGTTTTTCCTGCTGTCGTTCTTTTATAAAACTGTAAACATACATCATATTAATTTAATGGCTTACTATACAAATGTAATTGCTTTCTAATCATCACTGGAAAAACCACCTAACAAAGTTTGCAAATTTTAAAGAAATCACTGTTAGAAATCGGACAGCTGCCTTTCTGTTTTCCTTCTTCCCTTCCTTGTTAATTTTATTCACATATATTATCTTAATATCTTTTTCTGTGTGTCCCATTATATTCCTTTCTGTCTCTTATCTTGCCTTAGTTGGCATTAATCTATTATTTCTTTTTATTAGTATTGCACTTTTTTCTTTGCCTGTTATAAACTATTTTTCTATACTTTTAGTAGTTATTCTATGGATTACAACATATATCCTTAGCTCATTACAAACAAATGTGTTATTCCTTTTACCTTTCCCAGACGAAATAGGGTATCAGCACCTTTTACCTGCATTTACCCTTCCCCCTGCCTTTTGCCTTGCATTTTAATTCAATATATATCTTAAAGCTCACGAGACATTATTATTACTATTAGTACCTTGTACTATCTATTTTAGATTTACCCACATATTTACTTACATTGCTATTCATTCTGTCCTGCATTTTTGTGCTTCTGTCTGGCATAATTTTCCTTTTGCTTGAAAATTCCTTTAGCATTTCTTTTGTCATAGGTCTGGTGATAAGGTATTTTTTTTTTCAGGTTTTGTTTGACTTGAAATACCTTTATGTATTTCACATTTGAAGGGATATTTTCTCTTGGGAAACAATTCTAGGGTTTTCCCTTCTTTTAGCACTTTAGTGATGTCATTCCATTATTTTCTGGTCTCTTTTATTTCTGTTTTGAAGACAGTTGTCAAACTTGTTGCTACTTATTTGTAAGTATGATCTTTTTTTTCCCTTTGGCTATTTTAAGATTTTTGTGTGTGTTTGGCTTTCTAGTTAGACTATGATGTGTGTTTATCCACTTTGGGGTGTATAACGAGATATATTTTATCTGATATTGCTTCTGTCCTCTCCCTTTATGTGACTCTAAGTACAAATATATTAGATCCCTTTTCTATGATTCGTTATGTCCTTTGTGTTCTTTTGTATATTTCTCTTCAGTTTAGTTTTCAAGCTTCAGACTGGACGTTTTTTGCTCATCTGTCTTCTCTTTGACTTACCCTGTCTTCTCTGGTATCCTATCTTGGTTTTGTTAGTTCTGGAATATTCCAGAATATTTTATTGTTTTTTTAAAAATTAGATTCCAATTTTTCTAAAAGTTGTCCTCCGCTTTCTTGCACATGTTGATTATAGTTATTTAAAAATCAGTCAGTAGCTTGAGTATCTGGTCATTTGTCGATCTGTTTATACTGTCTGTTTATTTCTTAATGTTTGTTAATTTAAGAGTGAATGCCACACATAGTTTTGTTGCAGTGGTTCTGGACGCATTACCTTCTTCCAGAGAGGTTTTACCCTGTCTCTGACAAGTAACTAGATAGAGACAGATCATCTTCATCTAACCAGTACTTGATCTGTCCCACAGCTGGACAGAAGTCTATGAAAGTCTCAAACTGCTCCTTATTTACTCTTACTTCTAGGATATAGCACTATGGGGAGCTCACTGAGATGTTTACTAGGGCCCTTCATCCTCAGAAATTCCTGAACTCCAATTTAGTAATTTAACATTGCGATACTACCCAAAACTCAACCCTGTTGCTCTTTAGCATCTGCTTTGCGTCTTTGATTTTCACCGCAGACAGCTTAAGAATGCAACGACAAATTTTGAGTCTCAGTCTTATTTCTTTGTTATTTCATTCTGTCTGAGATTTTGTCCTTAAGGCTTGAGTATTTTTGAAGTGCTCAAATTGATTTTTTTTCTCCTCTGGACTGTAAGATGACCAAAATTTTGCTGGCTTCTCTACTTCTTACCAGTTTCCATTTGTCTGGATTCTCACTCTTTCCCCAATGCCTCATATCATCAAATACTCAGTTTGATACATAAATGAAGAATATAGTATGTCTGTGCATTTTTCTTCTTTCTGTGATCTTGGCTTCTCAATTTTGGCTTCATTGGCAGCTTTCTGACGCCTCCTCATAGGTAAGTAGGTGAGTTCAGTCATTTGTTTGTTCCTTCATTTGTTTCTTTCTTCCTTCCTTCCATTTTATCCAGATATTCTAATTGTTTTTGGTGAAAACTTCATCCTGCTGTAAAGTAATGTATCACAGCCAGAAACTAAAGTCAGTTCCTTCCTTCCCTCATTTCAGTAATAGATTGTAACCATTACCTAAGAAGCCCCTGTATTCTCCTCTGTCATCCTATAACGATCTGCCCCTCCCCAAAAGATAACCATTATCCTGAAATTTGTGTTATCACTTCGATTCTTTATAGTTTCATGTATGTATATATGCTTAAATAGTACTTTATAAAAATTTTACATGTTTTTGTATTTTATAAAGTTGAAATCATATTATATATTCTTTCATTGATTTCTGTTCTTAGTACAGCAATTTGTATTTTAACAAACAGTTGATGCCAGAAAAATGTGTAAAGATGGACTACTCAAAAACAAATATATGTGAAGCCCTTTAGCTGTCAACATGGTAGAGCACCATACAGCAACTTTGATTTTACTTTTCTACTTGTGGGTGGTAAGCTCTTTGAGAGCTAGACCATGATTTTGTTCCTCTTTGTTGCTATAGCAAAGAGTACACAATGGGGCTCAGTAAGCAAGGGCTAAATTAAGTCAATAATGAGAAGAAAGTTCCCATTGCTTATGATCTGTGACCACAGGAAGCGCAGGGTGTCAAAGGTAGAACGTAGTGAATTTGTGGTTTAGTGGGGGACATTATTTTATTTTTTTTAAAGTGTTGAGCATATTAAGAACTTATCTTTATCGAGCGTTTGGGACTTTTTTCTGTAAGAAGGTCTAGAAAAATTGGCTTGCTCACTCAATGAGATAAAATCCTAACGTTTTCCTGAGTCAGTTTCAACCTCACGCAAAGCATCTTGCTCTGTGTCAGTACTTGTAATGTGTCTGCTCCGATGCTGCTTTGGCACCCTTAGCCCTGTGTTGTGAGAGAGGGCTCCACTGAATATAACAAGAACGTTTCAAAAATTAATAATAGAAAACAGTTTCTTTTTTCATTTTAACTGTATCATAAAAGAAAACATCCTTCCACCCCCAACCCTGCTCCAGTCCATCAAGCTTTTTAAACCATGTTATCTGGCAGCTAATGAATAATAGAGACAAAATGTAGTTCTTTTGCTCCCTGGTGAAATACTGCACTATTCGTTATTCATGAGTTCTTGTTTTCCTGGAAGATTGTTTGAGAAATATGTGGGCGATGTGTACCCTATCACTGCCTGGGAGCCTTTTAGATTTCCTCTGTTTCAGTGTTTTCCTTTTGTTTTAATAAACAGCTGATAGTTGTGGAGAAGTCACTGGATGTTAGGATAATTAACCTTTTTTTTTTTTTTTAACGTCTTCATTGGGGTATAATTGCTTTACAATGGTGTGTTACTTTCTACTTGATAACAAAGCGAATCAGTTACACATATACATATGTTCCCATATCTCTTCCCTCTTGCATCTCCTTCCTTCCCACCCTCCCTATCCCACCCCTCTAGGTGATCACAAAGCACCGAGCTGATCTCCCTGTGCTATGCGGCTGCTTCCCACTAGCCATCTGTTTTACGTTTGGTAGTGTATATATGTCCATGCCACTCTCTCGCTTTGTCACAGCTTACCCTTTCCCCTCCCCATATCCTCAAGTCTATTCTCTAGTAGGTCTGTGTCTTTATTCCTGTCTTAGCCCTAGGCTCTTCATGACATTTTTTTTCTTAAATTCCATATATATGTGTTAGCATACGGTATTTGTGTTTCTCTCTCTGACTTACTTCACACTGTGTGACAGACTCTAGGTCCATGCACCTCATTACAAATAGCTCAATTTCGTTTCTTTTTATGGCTGAGTAATATTCCATTGTATATATGTGCCACATTTTCTTTATCCATTCATCCGATGATGGACACTTAGGTTGTTTCCATCTCCTGGATATTGTAAATAGAGCTGCAATAAACATTTTGGTACATGATTCTTTTTGAATTATGGTTTTCTCAGGGTATATATGCCCAGTAGTGGGATTGCTGGGTCATATGGTAGTTCTATTTTTAGATTTTTAAGGAACCTCCATAGTGTTCTCCATAGTGGCTGTACCAATTCACATTCCACCAGCAGTGCAAGAGTGTTCCCTTTTCTCCACACCCTCTCCAGCATTTATTGTTTCTAGATTTTTTTGATGATGGCCATTCTGACTGGTGTGAGATGATATCTCATTGTAGTTTTGATTTGCATTTCTCTAATGATTAATGATGTTGAGCATTCTTTCATGTGTTTGTTGGCAGTCTGTATATCTTCTTTGGAGAAATGTCTATTTAGGTATTATGCCCATTTTTGGATTGGGATGTTTGTTTTTTTGTTTTTGAGCTGCATGAGGTGCTTGTAAATTTTGGAGATTAATCCTTTGTCAGTTGCTTCATTTGCAAATATTTTCTCCCATTCTGAGGGTTGTCTTTTGGTCTTGTTTATGGTTTCCTTTGCTGTACAGAAGCTTTTAAGTTTCATTAGGTCCTATTTGTTTATTTTTGTTTTTATTTCCATTTCTCTAGGAGGTGGGTCAAAAAGGATCTTGCTGTGATTTATGTCATAGAGTGTTCTATGTTTTCCTCTAACAGTTTGATAGTGTCTGGCCTTACATTTGGGTCTTTAATCCATTTTTTTTTTTTTTTAATCCATTTTGAGCTTACTTTTGTGTATGGTGTTAGGGAGTGATCTAATCTCATACTTTTACATGTACCAGTCCAGTTTTCCCAGCACCACTTACTGAAGAGGCTGTCCTGTCTCCACTGTACACTCCTACCTCCTATATCAAAGATAAGGTGACCATATGTGCGTGGGTTTATCTCTGGGCTTTCTATCCTGTTCCATTGATCTCTCTTTCTGTTTTTGTGCCAGTACCATACTGTCTTGATTACTGTAGCTTTGTGGTATAGTCTGAAGTCAGGGAGCCTGATTCCTCCAGCTCTGTTTTTCGTTGTCAAGATTGCTTTGGCTATTCGGGGTCTTTTGTGTTTCCATACAAATTGTGAAATTTTTTGTTCTAGTTCTGTGAAAAATGCCAGTGGTAGTTTGATAGGGATTGCATTGAATCTGTAGATTGCCTTGGGTAGTAGAGTCATTTTCACAATGTTGATTCTTCCAATCCAAGAACATGGTATATCTCTCCATCTCTTTGTATCATCTTTAATTTCTTTCATCAGTGTCTTATAATTTTCTGCATACAGGTCTTTTGTCTCCTTAGGTAGGTTTATTCCTAGGTATTTTATTCTTTTGGTTGCAGTGGTAAATGGGACTGTTTTCTTGATTTCACTTTCAGATTTTTCATCATTAGTGTATAGGAATGCCAGAGATTTCTGTGCATTAATTTTGTATCCTGCCACTTTACCAAATTCATTGATTATCTCTAGTAGTTTTCTGGTAGCATCTTTAGGATTCTCTATGTATAGTATCATGTCATCTGCAAAAAGTGACAGCTTTACTTCTTCTTTTCTGATTTGGATTCCTTTTATTTCCTTTTCTTCTCTGATTGCTGTGGATAAAACTTCCAAAACTATGTGGAATAATAGTGGTGAGAGTGGGCAACCTTGTTCCCGATCTTAGTGCAAATCGTTTCAGTTTTTCACCATTGAGGACGATGTTGGCTGTGGGTTTGTCATATATGGCCTTTATTATGTTGAGGAAAGTTCCCTCTATGCCTACTTTCTGCAGGGTTTTTATCATAAATGGGTGTTGAATTTTGTCGAAAGCTTTCCCTGCCTTTATTGAGACGATTATATGGATTTTCTCCTTCAGTTTGTTAATATGGTGTATCACATTGATGGATTTGCATATATTGAAGAATCCTTGCATTCCTGGAATAAACTCCACTTGATCATGGTGTATGATCCTTTTAATGTGCTGTTGGATTCTGTTTGCTAGTATTTTGTTGAGGATTTTTGCATCTATGATCATCAGTGATATTGGCCTGTAGTTTTCTTTCTTTGTGACATCTTTGTCTGGTTTTGGTATCAGGGTGATGGTGGCCTCGTAGAATGAGTTTGGGAGTGTTCCTGCCTCTGCTATATTCTGGAAGAGTTTGAGAAGAATAGGTGTTAGCTCTTCTCTAAATGTTTGATAGAATTCACCTGTGAAGCCATCTGGTCCTGGGCTTTTGTTTGTTGGAGGATTTTTTTTTTGTTTGTTTGTTTTGTTTTTTTTAAATTTTTCCGAACACGCAGGCTCAGCGGCCATGGCTCACGGGCCCAGCTGCTCCGCGGCATGTGGGATCTTCCCGGACCGGGGCACGAACCTGTGTCCCCTGCATTGGCAGGCGGACTCCCAACCACTGCGCCACCAGGGAAGCCCTGTTGGAGGATTTTTAATCACAGTTTCAATTTCAGTGCTTGTGATTGGTCTGTTCATATTTTCTATTTCTTCCTGGTTCAGTCTCGGAAAGTTGTGCTTTTCTCAGAATTTGTCCATTTCTTCCAGGTTGTCCATTTTATTGGCATATAGTTGCTTGTAGTAATCTCTCATGATCTTTTGTATTTCTGCAGTGTCAGTTGTTACTTCTCCTTTTTCATTTCTAATTCTATTGACTTGAGCCTTCTCCCGTTTTTTCTTGATGAGGCTGGCTAATGGTTTATCAATTTTGTTTATCTTCTCAAAGAACCAGCTTTTAGTTTTATTGATCTTTGCTATCATTTCCTTCATTTCTTTTTCATTTATTTCTCATCTAATCTTTATGATTTCTTTCCTTCTGCTAACTTTGGGTTTTTTTTGTTCTTCTTTCTCTAATTGCTTTAGGTGCAAGTTTAGGTTGTTTATTCGAGATGTTTCCTGTTTCTTAAGGTACGATTGTATTGCTCTAAACTTCCCTCTTAGAACTGCTTTTGCTGCATCCCATAGGTTTTGGGTCATCATGTCTCCATTTTCATTTGTTTCTAGGTATTTTTTTATTTCCTCTTTGATCTCTTCAGTGATCACTTGGTTATTAAGTAGTGTATTGTTTAGCCTCCATGTGTTTGTATTTTTTACAGATCTTTTCCTGTAATTGATATCTAGTCTCATAGCGTTGTGGTCAGAAAAGATACTTGATACGATTTCAGTTTTCTTAAATTTACCAAGGCTTGATTTGTGCCCCAAGATATGATCTATCCTCGAGAATGTTCCATGAGCACTTGAAAAAATGTGTGTTCTGTTGTTTTTGGATGGAATGTCCTATAAATATCAATTAAGTCCATCTTGTTTGATGTATCATTTAAAGCTTGTGTTTCTTTATTTATTTTCATTTTGGATGATCTGTCCATTGGTGAAAGTGGGGTGTTAAAGTCCCCTACTATGAATGTGTTTCTATCAATTTCCCCTTTTATGTCTGTTAGTATTTGCCTTATGTATTGAGGTGCTCCTATGTTGGGTGCATAAATATTTACAATTGTTATATCTTCTTCTTGGATCGATCCCTTGATCATTATGTAGTGTCCTTCTTTGTCTCTTCTAATAGTCTTTATTTTAAAGTCTATTTTGTCTGATATGAGAATTGCTACTCTGGCTTTCTTTTGCTTTCTATTTTCATGGAATATCTTTTTCCATCCCCTCACTTTCCGTCTGTATGTGTCTCTAGGTCTGAAGTGGGTCTCTTGTAGACAGCATATATATGGGTTTTGTTTTTATATCCATTCAGCCAATCTGTGTCTTTTGGTGGGAGCATTTAATCCATTTAAATTTAAGGTAATTATCGATATGTATGTTCCTATTCCCATTTTCTTAATTGTTTTCGGTGTTATTGTAGGTCTTTTCCTTCTTTTGTGTTTCTTGCCTAGAGAAGATCCTTTAGCATTTGTTTTAAAGCTGGTTTGGTGGTGCTGAACTCTCTCAGCTTTTGCTTGTCTGTAATGGTTTTAATTTCTCCATCAAATCTGAATGAGATCCTTGCTGGGTAGAGTAATCTTGGTTGTAGGTTTTTCTCCTTCATCACTTTATATATGTCCTGCCAGTCCCTTCTGGCTTGCAGAGTTTCTGCTGAAAGATCAGCTGTTAACCTTATGGGGATTCCCTTGTGTGTTATTTTTCCCTTGCTGCTTTTAATATGTTCTCTTTGTATTTAATTTTTGACAGTTAGCTTAATATGTGTCTTGCCGTGTTTCTCCTTGTATTTATCCTGTATGGGACTCTCTGCTTCCTGGACTGGATTAACTATTTCCTTTCCCATTTTAGGGAAGTTTTCAACTATAATCTCTTCAAATATTTTCTCAGTCCCTTTCTTTCTCTCTTCTTCTTCTGGAACCCCTTTAATTCGAATGTTGGTGCATTTAATGTTGTCCCAGAGGTCTCTGAGACTGTCCTCAATTCTTTTCCTTCTTTTTTCTTTATTCTGCTCTGCAGTAGTTATTTCCACTATCTTATCTTCCAGGTCACTTATCTGTTCTTCTGCCTCAGTTATTCTGCTATTGATCCCTTCTAGAGTATTTTTAATTTCATTTATTGTGTTGTTCATCGTTGCTTGTTTCATCTTTAGTTCTTCTAGGTCCTTGTTAAATGTTTCTTGCATTTTGTCTATTCTATTTCCAAGATTTTGGATCATCTTTACTATCATTATTCTGAATTCTTTTTCAGGTAGACTGCCTATTTCCTCTTCCTTTGTTAGGTCTGGTGGCTTTTTATCTTGCTCCTTCATCTGCAGTGTGTTTTTCTGTCTTCTCATTTTTCTTATCTTACTGTGTTTGGGATCTCCTTTTTGCAGGCTGCAGGTTCGTAGTTCCCGTTGTTTTTGGTGTCTGTCCCCAGTGGCTAAAGTTGGTTCAGTAGGTTGTGTAGGCTTCCTGGTGGAGGGGACTAGTGCCTGTGTTCTGGTGGATGAGGCTGGATATTGTCTTTCTGGTAGGCTGGTCCACGTCTGGTGGTGTGTTTTGGGGTGTCTGTGGACTTACTATGATTTTAGGCAGCCTCCTTGCTAATGGGTGGGGTTATGTTCCTGTCTTGCTAGTTGTTTGGCATAGGGTGTCCAGCACTGTAGCTTGCTGGTCGTTGAGTGAAGCTGGGTGCTGGTGTTGAGATGGAGATCTCTGGGAGATTTTCACCATTTGATATTATGTGGAGCTGGGAGGTCTCTTGTGGACCAGTGTCCTGAAGTTGGCTCTCCCACCTCAGAGGCACAGCACTGACTCCTGGCTGCAGCACCAAGAGCCTTTCATCCACACGGCTCTTGTTCTCAAGTACCTCCTTGCTGCTGAAAGCTCTATAGTCCTTTTAATGTGATGTTGAATATGGTTTGCTAGTATTTTGTTGAAGATTTTCACAACAATGTTAATCAGGATTATTGGTCTACTGTTTTCTTTTCTTGTAGTATCTTTGTCTGGCTTTGATATCAGGGTAATTCTGGGCTCATAAAATGAGTTAGGAACTGTTCTCTCTCAATTTTTGGAAGAGTTTGAAGAATACTGATGTTAATTCTTTTTTAAATGTTTGTCCATTGAGGCCATCTGGCCCTGGGCTTTTCTCTGTTAGGAGGTTTTTGATTACTGATTCAGTCTACCTGCTAGTTATAGGTTTGTACATAATTTTTGTTTCTTCATGACCCACACTTGGTCGGTTGTATACTTATAGCAATCTGTCCATTTTTCTCTAAACTCTTAAGCAACATCTCTTCCCATTTGGATCTGGATTACTCCTAGGGACCTATCTTTGATTGTGGGCTCTCAAGATCTCTCCTTAGGAAGTCTCTCCTGGTGGCTTCGTAAGGTTCATCAAATAAGGCATCCAATCTTTTGAGCACCTACGTCACTCACAAGGGTGCCTTAACTCTTAATATGAAGAGCTTAATTTTATCAAAGGGTCTCATGGAAGAGCTACCCTTATGGAAGAAGAAGTGCTGCTTTTTCCATTTCCACCCTTTTGGACTTCTATGAAGATAAAGTAGAAAGATTTAGATTTGAGTATATAAAATAAAGATCTTTAATATCTAAAATGAACATCTTAATGTTATGGTAAAATTTTGAAGATTTTTTTTCTCCTGAATCTAGTGAGGATTTATGTTTATATTCTAAATCCCTAAGGAGAAAAAAATATAAAAAGCAGTTAGTCCAATTACAGTAAACATAGGTTCAGTAGTCACCATACTTATGGAGATTAAAAGAGAAATTAGCTAAACTAGTACACGAATTGCCTCATCTTGAAAATGTATAAGTTTGGCTGGGAGGTGGCCAAATTGAAGTAGCTACAGAATGGTGGTGGTGGATGGAACATGAAAGTATGGTAAGATCACTTTTACACTCCAAGACAAGTGTGTGTAAGCAACAGCACATTCGGTTCCACACATAGTGTGTGTAGCAGAATTATATTCTTTTTTTTTTTTTTCCACTGTAACAGATGATATTCTTTTATTGAATTTAACAGGTTGAACATTTAAAAATTTTTCTTTAAGGATATAAGATAATTTAATCTTAAGATGAACAAAGAGTTTGAGGTAACTAATAATTCATATTGCAGTGTTTCCCATAATAAAATTAGCAAGCATTTTTTTTTAAGTTCAGGGGACTTTATATTTGGTGATGTTTATCTAATCAACTAATTATCTAATCCACATTTATTGATGTTTATCTAATCAATAGAGTTTTTAAAAAACTTCATTTTCTTTCAGCTCTATAGTTAGCTTATATTAAAGAGATACTCTTATTCCAATAAACTTTCAGATCTGCCTTAAACATTTAAAATTCTCAACTGAGCCACTGTTGCAGTGCCGAGTCATATTACCAGGGAATTAGTGCTGATTAAATGAATAGCATTAACCTTAAAATTCCAGTGAAGCAGAATATTTAAACTGCACTGCTATTCTTAGTATCTAAGACTTAGTTTGCTTGGATATATCTTGGCTGGGTGAATGTTTAATAAATGTAACTCACAAGAAATTCCATGTTATGCACTTAGTGTCACAATCTAGTTAATTAAATAATGGTACCTCACTGAATTGCACTCCTCAGTGTCCTTTGCTTCTTCCTTCTGCCTAACCTTTTAGCCTCGGAGTGTCCTGAGTCTCATCCCTTTGTATCTATTAACTTCACTGCCTACAGGCACTCCCTTAATGATCTAGTCTTATCTGATCTCATGGCTTTGTCTATCGTCTTTATGCAAATGAATCCCAAATTATAGAGCCCAGACATCTCTCCCAAACTCCATACTACTTTATCAGACTACTTGTTTTTTTTGTGGTACCCGGGCCTCTCAGTGTTGTGGCGTCTCCCGTCGTGGAGCACAGGCTCCGGATGTGCAGGCTCAGCGGCCATGGCTCACGGGCCCAGCCGCTCCGCGGAATGTGGGATCTTCCCGGACCAGGGCACAAACCCGTGTCCCCTGCACCGGCAGGCGGACTCTCAACCATTGCGCCACCAGGGAAGCCCCAGACTACTTATTTGATATCAGGAATTAAATTTCAAATAGACACTTCACACTTAACATTTGCAAAACTGAACTTGTGTTCTCTTCTCCAAATCAACTCCACCTGCAGCCTTTCCCAGATCCTTGATGGCAGCTCCATTCTTAAGGTTGCTCAGGCCAAAATCCTGGGAGTCATCCATTATTCTTCTCTTCTTATACCCTGTATTTCAGCTATTAGGACATCTTGGTAGTTCTGCTTTCTTCAAAGTGTTCCTGAATCTAATTGAATGATTGTTCTTACAAGTTAAAAAAAATAAGTCTCAGCGAAGTTAAGAGGACAGCCCCAAATTCACATAACTAGTAAGACAGAATTCAGGCATATGTTTTCTGACTGACCACAAACAATATGATCTCTTATAATACTAGTACTTCTCCAAAGTAAGTGTTACAATTGCCTTTTTATTTATACAATTCAGAAATAGGACCTGACCCACTATATCACTAGACCTTTATAAGTAGGATGTGTTATTTCATTTAAGTCCTGGAGGAATTCTCTACACACACAATAGTTCTTTCATAACTACTTGCCAACCCAGTTGAATTGACTGGTACTTGTCTGTCCTTGTATTTTGCTCTGGGTCAAGAACTGTGTTTTCATTTGCAAGATATGAGTGTTGGGTGAAAAAAAAAGGGTATTAATGAAATAAAATATTCAAGGTCTTTTAGAAAGCTCTTTTTCAAAGATTTTCTTGCTATAACCTATGAATTTAGAGCATGTATTAGCTCTTGCTACCTTACATATAAATACTTTATTGTTTGCTGGAATTTTCATGATATGCAATTTTGATCTTATTACTAATCATGAAAGCTTAGATTGAGGGATTATTAGTTAGATAATTTAGTATTTTCTCTCAAGGGCCTCTGTCAGAGGGTCACTATTTGTAACTTTCAGATTCACTAAATTCTAAACTCCTCTAATAGGTTATAATGGCAAAAAGGTAAAGTGTTGGGATCTTGGTAGAGAGCTATCAAAAAAGAAATTTAAGTGTTGAGCAAATTCTTGAAACACCCTGTTTTACTGATAAACTGTATTTTAATGGAAGTTATTTCATCCTTATGTAATTGAATATAGCAGAAATTAAGTATGTATGGTACTGGCACAAAAACAGAAATATAGACCAATGGAACAGGATAGAAAGCCCAGAGATAAACCCACACACATATCTTTGATAAAGGAGGCAAGAATATACAGTGGAGAAAAGAGAGTCTCTTCAATAAGTGGTGCTGAGAAAACTGGACAGCTACATGTAAAAGAAAGAATGAAATTCAAACACTCCCTAACACCAGACACAAAAATAAACTCAAAATGGATTAAAGGCCTAAATGTAAGGCCAGACACTCTAAAACTCTTAGAGGAAAACATAGGCAGAACACTCTGACATAAATCACAGCAAGATCCTTTTTGACCCACCTCCTAGAGAAACGGAAATAAAAACAAAAATAAACAAATGGGACCTAATGAAACTTCAAAGCTTTTGTACAGCAAAGGAAACCATAAATAAGACGAAAAGACAACCCTCAGAATGGGAGAAAATATTTGGAAATGAGGCAACTGACAAAGGATTAACCTCCAAAATTTACAAGCAGCTCATACAACTCAATATCAAAAAAACAAAAAACCCAATCCAAAAATGTGCAGAAGACCTAAATAGACATTTCTCCAGAGAAGACATACAGATTGCCAATAAACACATGAAAGGGTGCTCAACATCACTAATCATTAGAGAAATGCAAATCAAAACTACAGTGAGGTATCACCTCACACCAGTCAGAGTGGCCATCATCAAAAAATCTACAAACAGGGCTTCCCTCGTGGCGCAGTGGTTGAGAGCCCACCTACCAGTGCAGGGGACACGGGTTCGTGCCCCGGTCCGGGAAGATCCCACATGCCGCGGAGCGGCTGGGCCCGTGAGCCATGGCCACTGAGCCTGCGCGTCCGGAGCCTGTGCTCCACAATGGGAGAGGCCACAACAGTGAGAGGCCCGCGTACCACAAAATAAATAAATAAATAAAGGGCTTCCCTGGTGGCGCAGTGGTTGGGAGTCCGCTGCCGACGCAGGGGACACAGGTTTGTGCCCTGGTCCGGGAAGATCTCACATGCCGCGGAGCGGCTGGGCCCGTGAGCCATGGCCGCTGAGCCTGCGCATTCGGAGCCTGTGCTCCACAATGGGGAATGCCCGCGTACCGCAAAAAAAAAAAGAAAAAAAATCTACAAACAGTGAATGCTGGAGAGGGTGTGGAGAAAAGGGAACGCTGTTGCACTGTTGGTGAGAATGTAAGTTGATACAGCCACTATGGAGAACAGTATGGAGGTTCCCTAAAAAACTGAAAATATTACTACAATATGACCCAGCACTTGAGTCAATTGAGAAAACCATAATTCAAAAAGAGTCATGTACCACAGTGTTCATCGCAGCAGTATTTACAATAGCCAGGACATGGAAACAACCTAAGTGTCCATCAACAGATGAGTGGATAAAGAAGATGTGGCATATGTATACAATGGAATATTACTCAGCCATTAAAAGAAATGAAATTGAGTTATTTGTAGTGAGGTGGATGGACCTCGAGTCTGTTATACAGAGTGAAGTAGGTCACAAAGAGAAAAGCAAATACCGTATGCTAACATATATATATGGAATCTAAAAAAAAAAAGGTTCTGAAGAGCCTAGGAGTAGGACAGGAATAAACATGCAGAGGTAGAGAATGGACTTGAGGACACGGGGAGGGGGAAGGGTAAGCTGGAACAAAGTGAGAGAGTGGCATGGACTTATAAATACTACCACATGTAAAATAGATAGCTAGTGGGAAGCAGCAGCATAGCATGGGGAGGTCAGCTCGGTGCTTTGTGACCACCTAGAGTGGTGGGATAGGGAGAGTGGGAGGGAGACGCAAGAGGGAGGAGATATGGGGATATATGTATATGTATAGCTGATTCACTTTGTTATAAAGCAGAAACTAACACACCATTGTAAAGCAATTATACTCCAATAAAGATGTTAAAAAAAAAAAGAAATGAAGTATGTTAAACTGAATTTTGCTAGGGTTCAGTGATATTCTTGAAAGACGCCAATAATAAGCTTTTGGGATGTCCATCATGTCTATTGGTGTGATATATTTGGAAAGCCAATCATTACTTTTCTTCATGTTTATGTACATGTAGAATATTTATCTATGAAACAGATTTTAGGTAAAGAGCACTTCAGATCATTAATTTATCTTTTTTTCCTCTTCTAAATTACACTTTAAAGTTTACTTGTTTTGTTATTCCATCAATTTGTATTTTTTAATCCGAGGATGAAATTTGATGAATATTTAATTCTTAAAGGCAATTTCCACATCTTAAATTCTATGTATCTGTCTGTCCATCTACCTACCTACCTTTGCTTTGGTGGAAATATTTCGCATGGAATCACTTTTAAAAATATTCTTATAGGCTTAAGAAATATCTCTTACGGCAATAAGATGATACGTGAGGCATTAAAAAGAACTGTCTATAATTACTTCCTATGGCAACTGAATGAGTTAAAGATGTATGGCAACTGCAGCTGTAATGGCATATATTTAGAAAGAAAACTACTTAAAAAAATGTCTGTGGGCAAACAAACCTAAAATAAAGTTCAAAAATGAGATATTTTATTTCTGGAAAATGTGGTCTCTCTGTTACCATTTGCAATGATGGATATCTGTGAGTCTTTATACTGTGAAGTAAACTATGATCAACGGTACTGCTGTCTTTTCTTTCTCATAGTGTATGCCGATTAAGGGCCTAGGATTCGTGCTTGGAGCCTATCAGTGCATTTGCAAAGCAGGATTCTATCATCCTCGAGTCTTCTCAGTGAACAGCTTTCAGAGTAAGTGCCCTTTGCTTCTGTGCATATATGTGAATACACATAATATCTATCATAATTAATTATTTAGATTTTCTTTTAACCTTGTTGGAGTTAGATGATTAAATCCCCACTGGTTTGGCATTCTTTCATCACTTAAGGAGTTTTTGCTTTAGTTTGTCATCTCCAATCCTCTGGAGTACCACCAAAAAATGTGGGGGTTTTTTAAGGTATATTTTTGTTTTCAATACATTTTAAATGCCTGGAAATACTGTAGCTACTCAGTGAGACCAGTTGGGATTCAGTTACTAAGAGGTGTTGCTGCAGAAAATTCCTAAAGCTAATTTTGCTAGTTTGCTTTTTTTATTTATGTTTCAATTTGTTTATATGTTAGGTCTCTATGCTGCATGAAGAAGTGCCACAGAGTTAACACCTTAAGGCAACACAATCATATTATCACACAGTTTCAACTGATTAGCTTTTCAGTCAGGGGTTAGCTGGTTCCTCTGCACAGGGTCTCACGGAGCCAAAATCAAGGGGTCGTCTGTGATGTGATCTGATCTGAGGCTCAGGGACTTCTTTCAAGTTCATTCAGGTCATTGACAGAATTAGGTTCCTTTCAACTGTACGTGTGAGGTCCCCATTTTATTGCTAGCCGCCAACCGGGGCTTACTCTCAGCTCCTAGAAGTCTCCTCAAGGCCTACTCATGTGACCCTTACTTTTCAAGGCTACCAAGAAAATATCCACGGTCTGTTCAGATGGAGTCTTATATAATATAATCATTATATCAGTCATGGGAATGACTATCCCATCACTTTGCCATGTAATGTCACTTTATCAAAGGAAAGCCTATCTCATCATACTTACAGGTCCACCATAATTCAAGGGGAGGTGATTATACAGGAGATATACAGGCATACCTCATTTTATCGTGCTTTGCTTTGTTATGCATCAAAGATATTGTGCTTTTTTACAAATTGAAGGTTTGTGGCAACCCTGTGTTGTCAGATGATGATTAGCACTTTTTTATGAATAAAGCATTTTTAAATTAAGGTCTGTATATTGGTTTTTTAGACATAGTGATATTGTACACTTAATAGACTGCAGAATGCTGTAAGCATGACTTTTATATGCAGTGGGAAACCAAAAAAATTCATGTGACTTGCTTTATTGCGATTTCACTTTATTGCAGTGGTCTGGAATCAAACCCACAATATCTCTGAGGTATGCAGGTATTGCAGAATCAAAACTTGCTGACCTGGTTGTTTTAATCTTACTCCAGAAAATGTCAAAGTTACTATTTGAATATTGATTTTTTTTACTCTACCTCTAGAGAATGCAGTGTTGCCACGTTGGCTTGTAGCCAGCTATTGGGTATAACAAGAAGGAATGTAGTGGAGAAAGGAGGTACAGGGTTTGGCGTTGCCAAAACTGAGGTACAGGTATCATTTAGGTAGTCATCCATAAGTCTTTGTCAGCCTTATTATCGGTCTATATAGGAATTTGCATCTCTACTGGGTGTAGTTCAAAGTATACAGTGAAATTTAGACCTGAGTGTCTTCCTCTGGGAAACTTGGTAGACATTTATGGATTTTTTTCTTCTTTTTTTCTTGGAAAGCACTGTTCTTCATCTTGAGACAGTTTACACTTGACTTCTAGGTTCTGGAAGTAACATTTTGCTCTCTCCTCAGTCATATAATTCACAGGGTTCAGCCCTTGTTCTGAGTAATAGTTGTTGTAGGCCTCCAAGATGGCCTCCAAGATTCTGCTCCCATATGTGCTGTACAGATCTCCTCCCCTTAAGTGTGGGTGGCATCTGTGAATACAACGAGGTACTCACTCCCTTGCTAGGCTATGTTATGTAGCAAAGGTGATGGTATAGTTGCTCAAGTGATCATATTGCATTAAATGACTCCTTCCCATAGTAGCAGACTGGAGAGAGATTCTAGTGCCAGCTTTGAAGAAATAAATTAGCTTGTTGTGAGAGGGCCATGTGGCTAGGACCTGAGGGTGGCCCCTAAGAGCTAAGGCAGCCAGCAAGAAAACAGGAACCTCAGCTGTATAAATGCAAAGATCTATAGGTTCTTCCAACAGTGTGAATACATTTGGAAGCTCCAGATGAGAATATAGCCTAGCCAAAACCTTGGTTTTAGTCTAGTGAGACCCTGAGCAGAGAGCCCAGCTTCACTGTGCCAGACCTCTGATCAACAGAAACTGGGATGTAATGATAGGTGTTTTCAGCCCTAGGTTTCCAATAAGTTATTACACAGCAATAGAAAACTAATACAATAGCAATGACGGTAACATATTTTCAGCATGGATATGATGTGTGTGTGTGTGTGTGTGTGTGTGTGTGTGTGTGTGTACAAGATCATGGCAATAGCCCAGCTACTTTGGCATTCTTCATATTTATGGTCCAGACATAACATATGATTCAACACTGAAGGATTAAGGGAATAGGTTTTAGCTTATGTTCTGTGAAGGTATTTTGTATCTGGTTTACCCACATTTGTTCTCAGCTCCCACTATGTGACTGAAATAAAACATTTAAATATTGTAGAACTAGAGAATGACTATGCCATTTGCTTATAACACCACCAGGAGAAACTAGTTAACCTTTAACAACTTATCTTTATTTAATTTGCATACTCCTACTTTCCTCCTTATTTTAAAAGCCAGTGCTTTTCACTGGACCTACTCTGTCTAAGAAGGGGCCGCTTCTCTGCGTAAGGCTAATAACTCGTGTGTTGTACACACAGCAGCTGTGGAAAGGAGGCCACAGTTTTCAGAAAGATGAGCTATATTTGGGCATACCTGTGATTCAGCTTTGACCTCAGCACATACTTAGCTAGAACTGGCCTGCCTCAATGACAGAAGAGAAAGCTAGCTACATGTTATAATTTGAAGTCAGTAAAGTGCTCTTTGACCAAAAATGTCTTTCCTGATGGCCTTGCCAGGTTGCATGAAAATCTAACAGTATTCATTCCTTGTCCTAAGGACCAGGAGTTACAGCTCAGTAGGGTATTCTACCAAGGGCTAGCCAAACATTTAAAAAAAAATTTGGTTTACTATTAGAATTTTACTACATACCTCTGTTTTAATGTGTTAAGTTTTTAATCATAGTAGCCAGGCAATTCATATGGGTAGTCGTTTTTATATATTCTTGAGGTGGTTTCTGTGAAGTAAGGAATGACTACATGTATCCCTTGGGCCAAAGGTAAAGAAAGCATCGAAGACCCAATAAATGAGATAATGTAATGCAAAACAGCTAGCATAGTACATGGCACATAATAAGTGTTCATAGATATAGTTAAATAAGTGAATAAGCAAACACGTATATAAACACACATCAGTGATACATGTACAGAGTGACTCCTTAAGTACCATTGGTATTTAGCACTTTGTCTCACATACTTTATTATATTAGGATAACCAATTTTTTAAACTAGAATTCTTAGAGAATGAATTCTACATAGATCAGAAGGAAGATGGGACAGCAAAAGTCTGTAACAACCAGTGCTGCATTGAGAAGGACAATACAAAGAAGACTTGGGAGTTAAAGGCAACAGGAGGAAATCAGTTGCTTGATAGGGAAAGTGGGATATAGAAAACAGAAAGGGATGCCTCTCAAAGGTAAAATTTACTTATTTATAGCTGTGAATCTAGAAAAAGACCTGAAATTCCCACATATAGTCTTGTATCCCATTTGGAGAGAGGAGCTAAGATGTGGTGTTGATCTCTTAGAGAAAATGTCAGTGTGACTGTTAAAAATCCTGTTAAAATATGAAGTGATTTAAAAATCTTTATTTAGACCTAGGCCCACAGTAAACAAAAAGCTTGTAAAGAACAACAAAGATACGTTCAGATGACTTGATTTAAAACTGTGCTGACAGCCCAGAGACTGTGTTCCTGGCATCTCTTTAGATTGGTGGTCATAGGAGAGCTAATAGGATCTGACATCTGGATAGCAGCAGGATTTCAGAATCGCCAAGTACTGATGTGTAACTGTCTCTTCAAATCCAGGTTGTTCACTTCCAGGTTGTTGAAATACGAGCTTATGACAAGCTCATCTTCCTCAAATCCATCTGTCACAGTTTGAACTCTGTCTTCAGTACAATCTCCTTTCTCTTTCATGGGACACATTACCAGCCTCTCTCTCAGTCTTACCTCTCTTGCCTTGTGGATCAACTTCAGCTCACATGCATTTCCAGATAAACCCATCTAACAAATGACCCACATCTAAAAATGACAATCCCTGCTTTGCCAACTCTGTTGATGGTGGGGGAAAAAACGCACCCCCGGGCTTCCCTGGTGGCGCAGTGGTTGAGGGTCTGCCTGCCGATGCAGGGGGCGCGGGTTCGTGCCCAGGTCTGGGAGGATCCCGCGTGCCGCGGAGCGGCTGGGCCCGTGAGCCGTGGCCGCTGGGCCTGTGCGTCCGGAGCCTGTGCTCCGCGGCAGGAGAGGCCACAGCAGTGAGAGGCCTGCGTACTGCAAAAAAAAAAAAAATATTAAAAAAAAAAAAAAAAGGCCCCCCCAAAAGCAGAGATTTAAAAAATGTGTAGTCTCAGAAGAAAGAAATGGAAAACTCTTTGAAATCAGGTACAGTATAGGGATGCTGAGCTCCAAGCAAACTGCTCAGCAAGGCTAACCTGTCTCTGGGATACACATCTTTGTGTTGCACTTGGGCCTCACACTCCCCATTCCTCTTCTGTTTCATGAACGTAGAGCTGGAGATATTTGGCTTTTTGCAGACTAAGTCCAGTCTCTAGTCTAATCCCAAACTTGGAATGGACTAAAAGAGCTTCAACATCATATTCTCATAATTAACATCATTACTTTTGCTCTTGGTCTTACTTAAGCCTTGTGACCTGGTTCTAATCACTTCAGTTGTAGTAGCAAAATTCTCCATCTAACTGCCTGGGCCTATACTTTTGTCTGTCATTTGCCTAATTTTCAGTTTTTACATCTTCTTTCATTAGTCCTGTTTATAGGGATTGGAGTCCAGGCACTAAATGTCTGGCAGATAGGGTTATTTGCCAGTGGAAGAGTTCCCAGTGCCGCCAATCTTCTTGGACTATTGACTATTTCATTTACCTCGTTTGTCTTTAACTAGTTCTTTTCAGTTATTGGAACACTCCATACCATGTTGGGTTTCCCTGGTTGCCGATCTCAGAGCTGTATTTCTACCATAGTTTAATACAATAATTAAGAGCATAGTCTTTGGAATAAGTCTAATTTAGGTTTGAATCCTGGCTCCATTACTTACTTGCACTGTGCTAAATTATTTAACTAACCTAAACTTCATTTATGCCATATATAAAATTGGGATAACACCATCTGCTTTATAGAATAAATAAGGATTCAATGATGTAATGAATATAAAGTTCTAATCATAGTAATTGGCACGTATTAAATGCTCAAAAATATTGTTACTTTTATGATAACTATTGGAAAGCTTGTATTTATTCTGCTCACCCCTTTCCTCAGATATTCTGCCCATTTTCATCCCTTCCGTCTAGTATTTGCTCCACTTCCCAGCTGAGGAACACATTTTCAAGTCCCAGAGTTTTTCAGCTTTATCCTTAAAATGGGCCTCGCTATGAGATATAATACTCAGTCCACTCAAAGTCTTCCTTCTCCCCTACCAGCTGAAATTTTACTTTGTTAGATTTTCCCTTAGGTGTTTCATTCTTTTTATTTGTTTACATTATTAGACTGCTAATTAGAGACTCACTTGTGTTAACAATCAACTTCCCCCAAGTCTTAAAAAACCTCTGGCAGGGGAATTGGACTGTCAATTATTCATACATTAGCTCATTGTAGTAAGCGGAATAGTGCCCCGTAAACCCCAAAAGATGTGCATGTTCCAGTTTTCACAACCTGTGAAAATGGTACTTCACGTGGCAAAAAGGAACTTGTCAGATGTGATTAAATTACAAACATTGAGATGGGGAGATTATCCTCGATTCTCCAGGTGGGTCCAGCCTAATCACGTGAGTCCTGAAACGCAGAGAACTATTCCCAGTGGTAGTTAGAGACAGATGTAAGGACACAAGGAGGGATGCTTGAGAAATGCTACATCACTGTCTTTGAAGATGGAGGAAAGGGTCCACAAGCCAAGGAATGGAGGTGGCCTCAAGAAGCTGGAAAAGGCGAGGAAATAACGTCTCTCCTGGACTCTCCAGAAGAAAATGCAGCCCTGCTCACACCTTGGTGATAACCCAGTGAGACCCATATCAGACTTCTGAGCTATAGAAATATCAGAATGAATATAACTGTAGTTGACTCTTGAACCACACAGGGTTAGGGGCACTGGCCCCTGTGAAGTTGAAAATCTGTGTATAACTTTATAGTCGGCCTTCCTTATCTGTGGTTCCACATACATTGATTCAGCCGACCATGGATCATGTAGTACTGTAGTACATGTGCAGTGAGAAAAATGCACGTGTAAGTGAACCTACACAGTTCAAACCTGTGTTGTTCAAGGGTCAACTGTGTATTATATTTCATGTAAGAAGCAGTATAGATTTGTGTTGTTTTAAGGTACCAAATTTGTGGTAATTTGTAATAGAAAACCAGTACACTCAGTATGTTTGGTTCCCACTCGGCATTCATTCCAGTGTTCACAGTAGGCCATATGTTTTTTCTAGAGGAAACTGTTCATAATTGCAAATGATTGCTGACTTAGACAATTTATAATCTAGCAGGCTCTTTGTATGAGGATGGCCTTTGAGTCAGACAGATGGATTTGAGTCTTATCTCCACTTACTCACAGGAGACTTGGGAAGTTTCTCATATATTCTGAGACTCTCCCCTTATTCATACATCAGGAAGAGTGAAATCTATGCCCTTGGTAGTTATGAGGAGTAGTTGAGATAACATGATATCCCCCAAATTATAGTGATTATTATAATAAAGTGAATATGGAGAATTTAGTCTTTTTATTTATAGTACTTATATATTGGGTGTTGTGGAGATTGAATAAATAGTCCATAGGCAAAAAAAGAAAAAAAAATCCATTTGTGTTTAATAATTTTATAATTCAGATCAGAATTGTTCCAAGATCTATCTAAGGTGGTATTTTTGTCCAAAGAAAAATACTACTACAGTTACTTATAAGAAATAAAAATCTAGAAGACAATAGAAAAGTGAATATAAGATGTATATGTAAGCATATAGAAATACAGGGAAAGATTGACTATATTCATAGTGAGGAAATATAAATTAAAAAATTTTTGCACTGGGCTTCATTTTGAGCTTATTGTTACAGCTAGCCATTCATGATATAAGTGCATGAAAGTATATTAGCTACTCCTGATTTTAGGATATGCAAATATGTATTCATGTCCTAACAGTAGCAGTCTTTTTGGACAACAGTGTGAGCATAACCACAGTTTGCTAACTGTTCTCTCCTCATGAATATTATACATGTTGAACCAAATATGCACAGAAATCTCCTGAGTGTATTGGAGCTACTCATGTGCATGTACCTATTTCCACTTAATTTTTGGATGTGATTTTATCAAGCTGGAGACGGGAGGCAGATTACTTCATCATCTTAAACAGATGAAATAATGAACAAATATATCTTCCCATGGTTAGCTCATTGCAGCATTTTAACTCCAAACATTGATTGATGAATACGTTCCCTCCAGTTCTAAAGAAAAATCAGATATGTGTTTGGAAAAGAAGAAGATGTTTACCCTAATAATGATGTCAGATGAGCATTATTTGTATGGAGAGCTAATGCTGAACCCTCATTGTCTGACTTGATTCTTTGTTACTTCCAGCTGAGTTATGTTCATTGTCTGTGACTTATCTTTTTCTCTCATGCCTGTTGAATGGAAAGAAGGGGGGTCTGTGACATATAGACACATGGGACTGGTCTTGCAAAGATCCAAGCTCTAAGCTTCTTTTGCCTGAACCAGTTCCTAGCACTGAGGGCCACAACACCTCCAAGAAGGGACCTCTGATCAGCTGGTTTGTTGATTGGTTTATGTGTCTGAAAATCCATCTGTCAAAAATATTACTGGGCACTGCCTCTGTGCCAGACATTGTTTAGAACTGGAGAAAAAGAAGTGAGTAAAAAAGCGAGGTTTCTAAGCTAGGACAGACCCATCATCTTCCCAGCACATATTGCAATACCCGCAAACAACAAATGAGGGCAATCTTGAGTAAAATATAACTCACTGTCCAATATTAGTAAATTAGGTCAAATGTAAGAGCTTTAAGGTTTAACAGGCTTTCAAGGGGAGGTATGGTTTCTATCCAGATACTCAAATGTCCAAATGTTGTGTTTTTACTATTGTGAAAACACAAGTTTATACTTCTGGCACTTAAGTGTCTTAATCAGCAAAACCCTTAATACAATAGTGATATTTCTACATAATATTTATACTATGAAGACCTGAAATATATCATTTCTGCTTCAATCCACCTCCCCCCTCAAATTCATTCCTCATTCTTTTCTAAATCAGAAACTCAAGTGTTTTTCTTCCATAAAATATAGGAAGAAAACTTTCTGGGGTACATTTTGAAATATGTGCACAAGTTGTAAAAAAGGTAAATACATTTTGATGTACCAGTTTGACACTTCTATAATTTATTCCCAGGGGGTATCAATCTAAGAGATTAAGAAAGATGTATTTTTTTTCTATAAAAAAAATAGAGGAGGAGCAGCAGGAGAGAAGTTTTCCTTTAGTTTGTTCATTTGTTAAATCTTCAGAAAAATTTTTAAAAACTAGTATTTTAAGAAAACTTCTGAAAAGTTTTAGTGTTTCATCAGCAGTGACTGAAATTACCACTTGGATTTTTATGACAAATGAAATTTCTCAATGTATACACAATGTGATTTTTTTTTTTTTTTTGGCAGCCGGCATTCAAATAGAATTTTGCCACATGAGTTTTCTAATGTTACCTTCTAATTCCGTTTGCAATTCCCTTCAAAGGAAAAGGATGGTATTACCTTGTTAAAGGAAAATGTTTAAGATATTTCTACTTAATATTATGTATAAGGACAACTTTTAATTAATGGGTAATGCAGTTTATTCTTTGCTGAGCTTTTTTGTGGAAACAGGTGTGGCTAGGTAGGAATGACAGCACTATTTTTTTAAAAAAACATCTTTATTGGAGTATAATTGCTTTACAATGTTACTTTCTGCTGTATAAAAAAGAGAATCAGCTATATGTATACATATATCCCCACATCCCCTCCCTCTTGCACCTCCCTCCCATCCTCCCTATTCCACCCCTCTAAGTGGTCACAAACCACGGAGCTGATATCCCCTTGCGATGCAGCTGCTTCCAACTAGCTATCTGTTTTATATTTGGTAGTGTATATATGTCAATGCTACTCTCTCACTTTGTCCCAGCTTACCGTTCCCCCTCCCCATGTCCTCAAGTCCATTGTCTATGGGAATGATAGCACTGTTAACTGAAATTCAGATTTCATAAGATAGGATGTCTAAGCACATTATTTAAAACTGTATCTCCTCATTTTTTGGATTATTTTGAATTGTCTAATTTATTTCAATAGAAGTTTTAAAAAAATCTCCAAATGGGGTGAAATATTTAGAAAGGCATTGTTAATAGTGTTAACTGTCCTAATCTTATTAGAATATCATAAGCAGTACAGAATTTAAAAGAACAGCATAAAAATGAAGGACTCACTAAGAAATAATCTTTATTTCCTGATTTAATGATGTAAAGTATTGCACTTTATTATTTCATGTAAAAAATGTAGCCAACAGTAACATACAGATATATAATTTAGTATTTATTATATGCATTTAATAAACTTTTTTTTTTTTTGGCGGTACGCGGGCCTCTCACTGTTGTGGCCTCTCCTGCTGCGGAGCACAGGCTCCGGACGCGCAGGCTCAGCGGCCATGGCTCACGGGCCCAGCCGCTCCGCAGCATGTGGGATCTTCCCGGACCGGGGCACGAACCCGTGTCCCCTGCATCGGCAGGTGGACTCTCAACCACTGCGCCACCAGGGAAGCCCTAATATACATTATTTTTCAACAGCTGTATGTTTGCTGTATGGTACATTCTTAAAAATATGCTGATCATAGTTTGTAAAACAAAAACCTTATAAAACTCAGCAAAATTTGCAAACTGATCAGAAAAGTGTTTTGGGAGACTAGAAAAAATACTTTTTTATTTAATCGTGTTTCAGATCAGAGACTAGAGATGTGGCACCTAAATGTAATGCATGATCCTGGATTTCATCCTGGATAGATAATAGCTACAAAGGACATGACTCTGAGAATTGATGAAATTTTAATATGGACTGTTCATTAAAAAAAATTTCATCAGTATTAAGGTTCCCAACTTTGATCATTGTAATGTGCATTTGTATGAGAATGCTCTTTTCTCAGGACATACAAGCTGAAGTGTTTATAGGTAGAGAGATACAATATCTCAAATGGTTCAGAAAAAAATAGTATACATATACATTTTTAAACATCAGTTTTATATTGAGAACATATGAATGATAAAGTAAATGCTGTAGAATGTAAATAATTAGTGAATCAGGGTAAGAAATATATAGGATTTCTTTTTTATATTTGATAAATTTGTTACATTTTGTAAATTTAAGGTATACAGTGTGTTACTTTGATACATTTATATATTGTAATATGACTGCCATTGAAGCAATATTTATCACATTACATCATTATAGTACAATATTATTGTCTGTATTCACTGTACTGTGCATCAGATCTCTATGGCTTATTTACTACTCCTTACAAGTTTGTAGTTTTAAACACCATCAATTTTAACACGCCACCTCCTATAGCTGGTAACTACCATTTTACTCTCTGTGTTTTACAGGTTTGACTTTTTTAGATTCCACGTATGATTCTCTATTAGTGATATCATATAGTACTTGCCTTTCCCTATCTGACTTACCTTGCTCAGCATAACGTACTCAAGGTCCATCCATGTCGAAAACAAATGGCAGGATATCCTATTTTCTCATGGCTGAATAATATTCCACTGTGTGTATGTGCCACATCTTTTTAATCCATTTATACGGATTTCTTGCAGCTATTCTGTGCATTTCAAATTATATCAAATTAAAAGCTACAAAAATAGAATTTTCACAATTTCAGAGGTCTAAAAGTTTTCAGTAATTGTAGCATTGGTTTGTTAATTAGGCCTTTGGGATTTGGAGCAAAATTTACTTCGTTGCTCACTGCTATCTAGAGGGTCCTGGTTTTAAATATTTCGTTTTTATTATAAAAATTATATACACATTAAAGAAACTTTGGAATGTATAGAAAAGTAGAATTTAAAAGGCATTTGAAAATCTATTGGTCATTTAATTCTTTATAGTTTTTTTTTTTTTTTTTTTTTTGCGGTACGCGGGCCTCTCACTGCTGTGGCCTCTCCCGTTGCGGAGCACAGGCTCCAGACGCGCAGGCTCAGCAGCCATGGCTCACGGGCCCAGCCACTCTGCGGCACGCGGGATCCTCCCGGACCGGGGCACGAACCCGCGTCCCCTGCATCGGCAGGCAGACTTGCAACCACCGCGCCACCAGGGAAGCCCAAATTTATAGTTTTTATACAATAGTCTCTCTCTATATAATCTTTCTAAAACTTGGTATAAATGTCCAGAGGTTATATGTTTTTCTGATGTCAATGTAAAAAAATTAAGGTAAGCAAATAGGTTAACATACTGTTTACGAATTGTCACAATTTATCTTGATGGTCTCCTGTTTACAGGTGAATGTTTTAGATTCACCAGTGCTCCTGTGGAGCTACTGTAACCTTCTCCCTATGCTGTCTATAGTTTTGCTCAAGGCAGCGTATTTGATCACCCATATAATGAACTGAAAACCTCCTATTGCCCAAGTTAATAGCTCTTCATATTTGCCATTTGTCTTCAGGAAGTATTTGCTTCATCTGAAAGTTCCAAGTATCAACTTTGTTTTTAAGCCTTAGCAAAGCAGATTGGGATTCTGGAGGATGCATGGAGGATGTTTCAAGTTGCTCAGAATCAAATTATCATCCAAGATGATTTCTAAACAGTAATATTAAGTAATAGCTTATATTCTTAATGTATCTTTCTAGTTTATGTCTAGCATCTTGAAAAATATAATTTTTATGCATAACTGGTTTGAGAACACAAAGATTTGAGTTGAATGTTATTTTCAACTATACATTCGTATTACAGGTCGATTAATTTATTCTTTTGAGAGATCACTTTTATCATTATCAATTATTTCCTGACTATCCAGTATGTATAAATTACTGTGTTCGGTGCTGAGTATATAAAGAGGTATATAAATCACAGTCCTGTTCTCTAGGAACTTAAAATTTTAAACCATCATAAACTTAAAGTGCCATTCAGTAGATTAACAAAAAGCCCATTATTATTATCTAGTAGTAGTGTGATTTCTACTAATTGCATGTATTCTCTTGTTCTAGGTAGAGAACTTCAGCTTAAATTAATAAAATATTTTTGGAACCAGAAGATTATTTAATCATGCTTTGTGTCCTACAGGAAACAGTTAAATGTAAAAAGCTCTATCCTTAATTTTAGCTTTTTTGAGCTTTAGAAATCGAATCTCTGACTTTCAGTTTTGCTTTCTCTCCATTTTAACACTTTGTATCCCTTATAGAATCTCATGATTTTTCATAATCAAATAAAGTGAAGGCAATTATTAGA
The DNA here is from genome assembly GCF_963924675.1 of Phocoena phocoena. Classification (NCBI taxonomy): domain Eukaryota; kingdom Metazoa; phylum Chordata; class Mammalia; order Artiodactyla; family Phocoenidae; genus Phocoena; species Phocoena phocoena. The sequence continues at coordinate 167,225,716 of NC_089220.1, forward strand.
GAGGAAGTTTCTCATGGCAGCACTTCACTGTTTGACGTTTGTGAGTTGATCTTGTGATTATTTTGAGCACAGAGGATAAGATGTTATCATAATTTGTCTTCTAACAAATTGCTTTTTATCCGTGAATATTGAAACACTCATTTAACCAACATAACTTAGTATTACCTGTATCAGGAAATATAGAATTGTTTGGAATTACGTCAGTTTACAACCCTGAATCTAGCTATTACTATTTCAGTAGACATAATACCCATTAGCTATTATTTCAGTCCTACCTGAGGAAGATAATGGGCTTCTCTGTGGTATGTCCTGTACTCATGATCGTATTTTATAGCCCAGTATACACTGGGTCTTTTGCAATTTTAATCTAGGTTGGGAAATAAAAATATAAAACCATAGTCTTACTTTAGAGAGTTCACAGTTTATTTGGGTTCAGCATATGGATGTGTGGAACTCTAGCAGTAAGCACAGCAGAGGGACACAGGCAATTAAAGATAGTCATAACGGCTTGGAGCAGCAGGAAGGGAAGTGAACAGAGACTGAGTGGATCAGGTGTGAAAAGTTCTCTGTGTTGGTGTGGAGCTCGAGGTGATAGAGAATAATGGTGAAGAGAATAATGGGGCAGGGTAGTTGCATTTGGACAACAGACTGTCTGAGATTCTTAGTGTTCCTGAATTCCACCTCCCATTCTCTGCTTCAACAGGTTGAATCTAAACAAGTAACAGTCTCTCCAGTAAATCAGAATTGGGGGATATTGTGATCGCTATGAAAGAACCTTGGTTTATGCGCAAGAAAATATGCCAATGTAGAGGGGGCCATAACTAGGAAAAAGATAGATGTGCCACAAAATTGGATTAGTGAAAGAAATGTATATCTTTCTCTCATATGCAGAAATGGTATATAAGTCTGATTTAGGAATAAGATTTTCTAGTAAAAGAAAGAAGGAAAGAAAAGAGAGTCTAATTAAAAAATATATATATATATTGAATTTAATTATATACATTTAATATACACAAAATAAATTTCACAGAGAATGTACTCCATTTTTAATTGCAGGAGAAAGTTTTTTCTTTTTTAATCCTTGGATATGTCTTATGAAAAGGAAACAAATAACTAAACCCAAATGTTTAGAGTGTTGCAGAATGCCTTATGGGTCTTTGACAATACTCTAAAAATATCAGTTGTTGAATTTGGCAAAGTCTGAGAAGAGAAACTGTTTTGCCTTTTGTTTTTTCCTAACACGAAATTAAGGTTTTTCCTTTGGTGATGACTTAAAGCTCATTGAGCTTTAGATAGTTTGATCAGCCTAGTTTATTAGAGCATCTCACCATACTGTGATTTGGTTACAATCTGTATAATAAGGAACTGGAGAGAGTTCTACTCATTATTTTTTTAAATATAATTTAATTTATTTTTTATTTTGGCTGTGCCATATGGCATGCGAGATCTTAGTTCCTTGAACAGGGATGGAACCTGTGCCTCCTGCAGTGGAAACGCAGACTCCTAACCACTGGACCACCAGGGAATTCCCCGGGTTCTACTCTTTAAATGTGATAGTTTAAACTGGGAGTAATTCATTGCATTGTCTACTATCTTTAGGAAACGGATTAGACATGTATTGTAAAGGAAAGAAAAGGACCACAGGCAAGAATAAACTACTTCTGCAGAGTAATTTGCTTTGTAAACATGTAGGAAAGTGTTTAACAACGTAATTAGAGTTGTCTGTGAGATCTACTAGTCCTAGGCTTGCTGACCTCTCTAAGTCCAGCTTATGGTCAGCATGTTCTTCACATCTAGGGGACACCATTCAAATTGTATTCTGTATGACTTTGGCACTTAGAAGCCATCTTTTGTGTGTGTGTGTCCTGTATCACAAACTCTGGATGTACCTCAGATTTTAGCTACCTGTTGGGTTCAGAAGGACTATTTCATAAAACAAAGATTTTCTGTACATACTTTTTCTTTACTGCTTTAACTTTTGTTGTGGTTCTGTTTATGGTAGTTGGTTTATTTGAAGAGTGTTTGCACTTGTTAGGAATCACCGTCCTTTGTTACAAATGTCCAGTGTCTGTAAAACCATTACTTTTTAAATATTTTGCCCATTTTTTCATCATTTCTGATGAAAAAGTAAATTCAATCCCCATTCTTCCATCTTGGCCCGAAGGGGAAATCCTGACCTCTGTCTCCCACATCTGTTCTTAGAGCCCTTGACATTTTTGTCAGCCTCATCAGACCATCTGAATCCTGGACAATTTTCTTAATCTTTCTCAGTACAGTGACTCTTTCTGGCTTCACCTATATGACTCTCCACTTTTTACTCAAGAGTTTGTTAATTCATTGTTTTCTTAGTAACCTAGGTTTTCATACTTTATAGATTTTGATTTGTGTGCCTGTTATTCCTCGTTTGTATCTATATTACATACCTGTTTTTCACCCTTTCACATGCCGCTTAGCCCTACCTCTTACTCTAGCCATTGCCGTGACTATTTTCTGAAAGCTTTGAACAGCTTTGCATAAGTACGTTTGTACTACTCTTTGCCTCAGACTGGCACCTCAGACCATACTTCTGACTTTCTGTTCTGCTGTGGGCACCACTGAAGTAATTTTTCAGGGTGCAGGAACCTGCTCTGGGCTCCTGAGTCCGTAACCCAGAAATGTGTGGAAATTAATGACTCTGGTGGCCACCCTTGACCAATGAGTAAGGTTGATGATGGGAAATGTTTTCCTGTTTAATCCCTTAGATTGACTCGTACGCAGGACGCCCCTGGAAGACTGAGCACTGGCTACCCTGAGGGAGTAAAGGCAGCAGCTCCGTTTCACAGCCTCGTATTGGGTTTCCTTCTCCCCAGCAATGCCATTGTCACAATCCTCTTTATTTTCTCCCCTCGACTGCTTTATCCTCCCCATTCGTTTCTGTGCTACTGAAAATTGTAGAAAATAAAAAACTCTCTTGACTAGATTTCCCAGTAGATCATACCATCTTATCCAGACTGGGTTCATTTTCTGCCAGGTGATCCAACTGGTCATCTTGTGTTTAACTGCTGCCTTAATCTTTCATGTCTTCATACTCAAAACTGGCCACCTTCACACATATTCTTACCTGAGCTGTTAAGAAGTATAAGACTTTACAAGATTAGCTTCCACATTTTCTTTCTTCAATACATCAAAATGATTTTGAACTGATTCCTCCTCTCTATAAAAAATACTTAAAATATCTTTAATATACCTCTACTTTCTAGTGTTAAAAAAGTGACATCAATTATTAGAGTTAATTTCCCCAACTATGCTCTTGATTACCTCCAATCCTAACTTCTCACGTCTTTACCAATCTTCTCAATCTTTTTTTAATTTCCAGTGCCTCCTTTTGCTGACTATAGCTATGTTCAGATCTCACCTGTAATGGAAGAAAACAAAACACAAAACCAAAATCCTTTTTTTTGACCCCATTATTATTATACCTATTAACCATGAGCTTTTCTTGCCTTTTGTATTCAATGGAACATTTACTGAAACAGTATTCTATTTTATTACATATTTATTCCTTAAGCCCTGACAACCTAATTTCAATCTCTACCACTCTCCAGAAACTACTGTCTTAAATGTCAGTGAAGGATGAAATAATCATTAAACCTCGTAGTCTTTCCTCAGGCATCCTCTCTGATCACATTCCAGCATGTTCCAGTAAATTCCAGTTTTCTTCTCTGACATTGTGAAAACTTCTACCTATTTAACTTCTTCCTCTTTGCAGTTCCTGATCAATACCTTATCTACTCCCAGAGTTCTCTGTAAGTTCTTTCACGGACACTGATTCTTCTCCCACACTCCATTCTTGTATTATTTCTCATTTCTTATTGTATATTTCTCCTGCACAATGAATTGGATGTCAAATTTAACTTATCTGCAATGGAGCTTGTCATTCCCACTGACTCCCTTCATATCTCAGCTGTTTCTTGTAACTTCCTTGTTTTTGATTAGTAGTGCCTTTCTTTAAGACACCAGTGGATTCCTAATTCCTCTTTGCATCTCCCATATTTGGAGAAGAGAAAGCAAGGCACTGTGATTTACATACACTATCTCATTTAATCCCCACAGCAATTCATATTTCATATATAAATAAAGTAAGACCCGAAGTGGTAGGGTGAGTTGCCTAATGTTTCAGAGCTGTCTAGGGATGGGAACCATGTCTGCTGGACCCTGAAATTCATATGCTTTTCAGTGTGTAACAGAATGAAGACTCTTAAACAGCAGTGTATCCTGAATCAACAAAGAAATATTCAATTATGTTTGCTATTGTATTTATTAAGGACGGAATGAAGACAAAAATATATCTTAGAAAGACTGTGAACCTTCAACAAGAGATGAAAGTAATAAAGATTTTCTGTTAGACTTTGTGTTATTAAAATGGTGTTAACCAGAATAACTTCTTTCCCAAATTCCTCAATCAAAGTTACGTTATATACTGAGCTGTATGGTTGTATTATATACTAAACTGGGTATATATTTACTAATATCTTTCATGTTGAGGTCAGGGTTAGAAATAGGTTTGGGTTTATTTTTTTAAGTATGTATTATTAATTAGATATTTATCAATGCTAAACTCAACTCAACATTTAAAGAGAATTCTTACCTCTTGGGCTTCAGAGCTACGTTAAGTTGGATAACTGAGACAGAAGAATCTAAAGTTAAAGGGAGATCAGTAGCAGCAGTTAGATTATAGTGTGGAAATGTCCTATAGGTGTGCAGAGTGGGAAATTACGTGAGAGCCTGTAAGTATGGATTGTATTCTGGGCAAATGATGCATCCTCATCAGGCAATTGCGCACTGAACAACTGTCGATTAAGTACCATTTTATCCAATTTAGACCTAATGAACTTGGTAGACGAGATCCCTGCTGGATTAAGGAGCAGTCAGAGTCTTATTTTGGGTTCTGTGCCATCTAGGTCAAGAAGTTTCCAAAGTGTTGTGTATATTTACTTGGTACAAGAATGACACAACTTTCTTATCCTTCCTTCTGTTAATCCCTTAACAAATATTTATGGAATATTATTTGTGCTGTAGGGAGTTTCCATTGGTGAGTGGTAGATAGTGAAATAAAAGACTTAGAAAACTGTTCCTTGCCTCTGAGGAGTTTTAGTTCCATTTTTGCTAGTTTTCCTGAATTAGTCTGAATGACAGTTTTTTTTCTAATCAAAAGGATAAAAAGAATTTTGTTTGAGTCTAAAGACAAAGTAACTCCTCTAGCAAGAAGATTGATGAAAGGTCTTTAATAAGAGGGAAAAGGAATGAAGACGTGAGGATGTGTTTTGACTCTGTACTCAGTCTCACCTACCTCAGAGGTGCAATGACACTGGTTTTATTTGGAACTTTCAGGAAGGGGTCCGGATCACCATTTTGCAGGAAATGCGAAGGATGTGTCAGAAGAAGCCCATGTCTGCCTGCCCTGCAGGGAGGGCTGCCCCTACTGTGCTGATGACAGCCCCTGCTTTGTCCAGGAGGATAAGTACTTGCGACTTGCTATCATCTCCTTCCAAGCCCTGTGTGTGCTGCTCGACTGCGTGAGCATGCTGGTGCTCTACCGCTTTCGCAAAGCAAAGGTAAACCCAGGTACCCTGGTTACCTTTCTTTTTATTATGAAAGGTACCTTTCTTTTTATTCTGGACTGATCTCTTCTTTCCTTTTTTTTTTTTTTTTTACATCTTTATTGGAGTATAATTGCTTTACAATGGTGTGTTAGTTTCTGCTTTATAACAAAGTGAATCAGTTATACGTATACATATGTTCCCATATCTCTTCCCTCTTGCGTCTCCCTCCCTCCCACCCTCCCTATCCCACCCCTCCAGGTGGTCACAGAGCACCGAGCTGATCTCCCTGTGCTATGCAACTGCTTCCCACTAGCTATCTGTTTTACGTTTGGTAGCGTATATATGTCCATGCCACTCTCTCACTTTGTCACAGCTTACCCTTCCCCCTCCTCATATCCTCAAGTCCATTCTCTAGTAGGTCTGTGTCTTTATTCCTGCCTTACCCCTAGGTTCTTCATGACATTTTTCTTTTTTCTTAAATTCCATAAATATGTGTTAGCATACTGTATCTGTCTTTCTCTTTCTGACTTACTTCACTCTGTATGACAGACTCTAGGTCCATCCACCTCATTACAGATAGCTCAATTTCGTTGCTTTTTATGGCTGAGTAATATTCCATTGTATATATGTGCCACATCTTCTTTATCCATTCATCCGATGATGGACACTTAGGTTGTTTCCATCTCCTGGATATTGTAAATAGAGCTGCAATGAACATTTTGGTACATGACTCTTTTTGAATTATGGTTTTCTCAGGGTATATGCCCAGTAGTGGGATTGCTGGGTCATATGGTAGTTCTATTTGTAGTTTTTTAAGGAACCTCCATACTGTTCTCCATAGTGGCTGTACCAATTCACATTCCACCAGCAGTGCAAGAGTGTTCCCTTTTGTCCACACCCTCTCCAGCATTTACTGTTTCTAGATTTTTTGATGATGGCCATTCTGACTGGTGTGAGATGATATCTCATAAGCAGAAGTCTTTCTATAATATGATTGGACTAGAGTGTGAAAGCTATATTCTTCAGCTTCGCAGGAGAAATAGGAATTGAAAATGTGAAACTTTATTGTAACGTTTTCTTCTACAGAGTGTTTCTCCCTGTTTACCCTGAAGCTCAAGTACCTCATTGCCTTAAAGGACTCTTTTACATCATCTCTTCAGACTCTAGAAGAACTTATTTTGCCAGTTCCCAATATATTGTTAATTTTTTCCTAGGTAGAAAGCTTTATGATATTTATTGTATTTCATTTTAATTTCTCTTAGCCATATTTGAAGAGGGTAAATGGACTCATCTGTTTCTGAGCACATTCTACTTTGAAGAATGAATTTATTCATGACCATACATATGGTCTTGCATCAGTATCCCAGAATGATAGTGGTCCTGCACAGAGCTTATATGGCTTTTGAGAGAGGCTGTCCTTTGGTTCTGTTCTGAGGAATCAGAGAGTAGTATAACCATTTGTATGCTTCTGAGTTGGGGGTGGACGAAATACCAAAATATTCAGGGCAAAGCTATCTGGGGAGCTGTCTTTAGTTGGTCACCCAATTAACTGTATGCAGCTGGTGTTGTGTCAGATTTGTGGTTCTGTTGCTTTCAGAAGCGTATTTGTGCCATTGAAAAGAAAAACAAAACTTGAAGTTTCCACCTTTTCTGAATTTGTATGACCCCTTCGTGTTAGCACAGTTGTAGAGATTGGTTTAGATTACAGAACTCATTGAAAGTATAAAGTGTTCCCATTAGAAATTAAAAAAAGAAAACAACTCTCTGTGAATGGCATGTGTTACAAAGCCTCAAATTAACATTAAAAAAAACCCACCTCTTTTGAGATTCTAGGAGAATGTATCCATTATGTTAATGTTATAGACTTTAATAGTTATTTTAAATAGTTTCATTAACAGAAGCATACAACAAATTAGAATCAAACTTTGTATCAGCAAGAAAGGTGCAAACTGGCAAATTGCTCTTCATTTAACCAATACTTGTCATTCTTTTGCAACAAAATATGTATTATATGTTAGATTGTATATATAATAAAGTAGCTGGCCAATGGAATTGGGAAATATCTAACCACTGTTACCTAGATAAAGTTAATTGCTTATTAAAAAGCCTATCACTGGCAGAGCAGGTAGAATTGAAAGGTCTATTTAATAAACTGCTCTGAAGTATCTCTATATAATGTAATTCATTTACACAGTGGATACCACAAAATTCTTTATGAATTTTAATTGATTTTAATCATTAATGATTGTTGTGCTAAATTGAGTTAGTGATATATGACGGTAGAATATTACACAGGATATTAAGAAACTAAGATAGTGCTTGCTAGACCAATGTCTTAATCTATGGTAATGTTACTTAACATTTCTAAAGTTATTAACCTTTTGAATTTCTCTGCACCTTCATATGAAATGCTGCTTTACAGGGCTATCATGAGAATAGATATCTTTACATGTCGTTTGGTGAAATTTCTGTAGATACAAAGTAGTTGGAATACGTAAATTAGACATTATCTAGTTTTAAGATGGTCACCTTTTGAAGAATCAGTTGGTTTTCACAGAATGTGACATAAGGGGGAGATATTTTTAGGAAAGAAGTTTAAAAAGTCAGTGAACATAGGTCTCACATGTTCACTGTTTCATGAAATTTTATCTTCCTATTTCAATTACCAAAAGCAATGGATTAATTGTAAAAGCGATAAACCATTTCCAGGATAGAGATGGCATGTTTAGGGCATGTAGACTTTGGCTTTGCCTTTTAAAGTTTTCACATGTCTTTGCAACATTTCTTTGGATTAAGCAAAAAACTGATGACCCCTCTTGGAGCAAAGTTGATGTTTTCCTTATGAGTTTCCCATTACATTCTTTACCCACTGATAATTAAAAGAACAAAAACCACATAATCGGTCAGTGTACATCTATTCTGACAAAAGAGGAAAAAACCTTAGTAGCAATATAGAAGTAACATTGCGGACAAGTGTGCAGACTCTGGAACCAGATAATTTAGTCTAATTATGAGTATTTTAAGTTAAATGAGGTTTGCTCATGCCTAAAATACCAACTCTGCAGTTGGTAGGTACCAACAATCATTGGTCGAAGGTTAGTTTAACATTTTATCATTTTAAACAACACAAACTAGATTCTGCTATATTTTGGGGTGAGGCTGGTGATACAGTGCCACAAAGAGTAAATTAAATTTTACTCTGCACAAACATTTAGAGACATAACTATATACATTTTCCTTTGTGCCCTGGGTTAAAGATTAAATCTGTCAATAAACTGTGAGTGATTTTAAACCCAGTAAGTTCTTCTAAAGCAACAGCAATTTTTACAACAGTATTTTAAAGATTCTGAATATTAAATATTTGGAACTTATTTCTATTTTTATTTTTTTTACCAAATATTATGACAAGTCACATCTTTTTCTATTAGCTATTTTGAAGAGAGAGCATAGTTTCTTACAGCTTAATAATGTGAAGTGTTAGTACAATTTATTTTCAAGTGAAAATTTGAAAGAAGGTACACTGGAACAGCAGCTTATTCCACTTCTGAAAATAATCTTTTGCTTGATTTATTCTTAGTAAATTTTAGCATGTTTGGTTTGAGGTTAGTGGTTTGGAAAAAATAGTGATAGTCATTTTTTAAAGTGAACATACTGCAGTTTGTATTTTCCCTTCCAGGCCTGTAATAGTTCTTTTTTTAAATTAGAAATTAATTGACAGGTGATTTTATAACTGCTCATTTTTGGTTTGGAAAATCAGATGTGTTAATGTAGAGTGTGGCTGAAATTCTACTAGGCTAATTATGATGTTTTATTGCTTTTTTTGTTGAAAAAAAGGGAGATGTATTACTTTTTTATTGTGGTATAATATACGTAACATAAAACTTACCATTTTCTACCATCTTTAAGTGTACAATTAAGTGGCATTAAGTACATTCACATCACTGTGCAACCATCACCACTATTCATTTCCAGAACTTTTGCATCATCCCAAACCAAACTCTGTAACCATTAAACAGTTCCCTATTCCCCTAATCCCTGGTAACCTTTATTCTACTTTCTGCCCCTATAAATTTGTTTTTTCAGAGTACCTCATATATAAGTGGATACACTATTTGTCCTTTTGTTTTTGGCTTATTTCACCTAGCATAATGTTTTAAAGGTTTACCTATGTTTTAGCATGTATCAGAATTTCATTTCTTTTAATTGATGAATAATATTCCATTGTGTGTATTTACCACATTTCATTTATCTGTTGAAAGAGTTGTTTCTACCTTTTGGTTATTGTAAATAATGCTATTGTGAACATTGGTGTACAAGTATTTGGTTGAGTCCCCGATTTCAGTTATTTGTATATAACCTAGGAGTAGAATTGTTGAATCACACAGTCATTCTGTGTTTAACTTTTTGAGGAACTACCCAACTGTTTTCCACAGAGGCCAGACCATTTGATATTTTCACCAACAATTCATGAGGATTCCAATTCCTTCACATCCTCACTAATACTTGTTATTTTCTGTTTTTGTTTTTGTTTTATAATAGCCATCCTAATGAATCTGAAGTGAATTCTCATTGTGGTTTTGATTTGCATTTTCCTAGATATTAGTGGCAGTTGAGCATCTTTTCATGTGCTTATTGGTATATCTTCTTTGCAGAAATGTCTCTTCAGGTCTTTTGTTCACTTTTGAATTGGTTGTTCATTGCTGAGTTGTAGGAGTTCTTTATGTATTCTGAATATTACACTTATCACATAGATGATTTGCAAATATTTTCTCCCATCCTATGGGTTGTCTTTTCATTCTCTTGATAGTGTCCTTTGATGCCCCAAAGTTTTAAATTTTGATAAAGTCCAGTTTACCTACGTTTTCTTTGGTTGCCTGTACTTTTGGTGTCATATCTGAGAAATCATTGCCAAAGCGAATACCATGAAGCTTTCCTGCTGTGTTTTTTTTCTAGGATTTTAATAGTTTTAGGCCTTTTATCAGACTTCAATCCATTTTTAGTTAATTTTTGTTTATGTTGTAAGTTAAGGGCCCAACTCCATTCTTTTGCATTTGGATGCCTAGTTTTCTCAGCACTATTTGTTGAAGAGAATATCTTTTCCCCCTTGTGTGGTCTTGGCACTCTTATCAAAGATCATTTTACCACACACATGTGCGTTTATTTCTGGGCTCTCTATGCTGTTCCATTTGGTCTATGCCTTTATGTCAGGATCACACTGTTTTGATTACTGTAGCTTTGTAGTAAGTTTTGAAATTAGGAAGTGTGAGGCCTCCAAATTTATTCTTCTTCTCAAGGTCGTTTTGGGTCCCTTAAGATTCATGGAATTTTCATGAATTTTAGGATGTGTTTTTCTGTTTATGGGAGGGAGGTGCAGCATAAGCCATGAAAAGGAGTAGAATGGTTAGAAACCAGGAGCTAGTGCCTTCAGTGCGGCTAGCTATAGGGGCATTTATGGAAGTTCCATAGTGGTTTACAAGTTTTTTTCTTAAACCTTGTTCTAATACTGGCTAACTACTACACTCGACGTAAGATGATGTTGTATATTTCTGGCAATTTATGGTAGACAATATTTCCCTCAATTTCCATTTTCCTGAGGGCTACAATGTTGATCTTCACTCTCACCAGACATTTTAACTCTACTGAACTAATAAAATGTCACACAGTATCACAACAATAATATTTCACTCCCCTTTACTGAATATGAATGAGAAATTTGGTACTTTTATTTTTCCTCATTTCCCCCTTCCCATTTTATTAACATTTAATCTATGATTAATTTGCATCAATTTTCAGTAAGACCCATCATTAGTTTCAAAGGAAAAGCACTTCTTTAATATATTTTGGCTCTCACTACATTTAAATTTATCATTTAATCTTCTTCCTAGATGTTTATTTGGTTTAGTTACTTATCATAAGACCTTTCCAAATGTGGTTTTTTGTCTTTAAATTCTGACTTTTGACTAATCTTTTATCATTATTAGATATCTATATCTTCAAATAGTTTGTTTGGAAAACGGTAGTTTTGTACCTATGTTACATCTGAACTCCCACCCACCGACTGTGGCTTTTACAGGACATCCCCTTGGCTAGGGGGAGCACTTGGGGATTACTGTCTTTTTCTTTTAAAGCTCTACTATTGCTGCTTCATTTATCTTTTAGAACTGAACATTTTGGACAATTTCCAGGATTGCCCACTTTTTGTCTCTTATGGAACAAAATCTCCCATCTGAATGCTTATTGACTTCTTTCTTTACTTTTACCATCATAATATGGTCCTTCATTGCGTTTGCAAAAAATATGATCCAAACTCTCAAATTTCAGACTGAGCTTTCTTCTGATACTGGGAAGTCTCTTGTGTGTTAGTTCGTATGTTACCTCTTCTGCTCTAGTTTTTCTAGGCTTCTCTTTTAGGACTTCCTGTTAAATATAGGTTGGGTCTCCAGACTTTCTTTTTTAAAATGTTCTCACTGTATTGTATTTTAAATGTTTCCTCTATGTTTTGAGAAGCTATTTAAGTTTGTCTTCTATTTTACTCTTCCAGTTTTTAGCGCTGTCTAAGCTGCTGTACCCTACCTTCCTGATATTCTAAAATCCAACTGTTTTTAATCTCTGTACAATTGTTCCTTACGTTTTACCTCCGTTTTTGCAAAGGTTCGGGGTCAGAAAGCTTGAGGCAAATCCTAGTGATTTCATATTCTAGTTATGTGATCCTAAGGTTGCATAGCTATATACCTAATCAGCAAGTCACTTAGTCTCTCTCAATGGCTTTTATCTTATGTAAAAATGGGGACATTCAAGAATTTGGAAAACAACAACAGCAATAGTGTATGTACTCTAAAATCAAGGCTGATTCATGTAGTAAGCAGTTCGGGGGGGTATTGAATCTACAAATAGGAAGCTTGTCATACTAGCTAATGTGAGATAAATTTTTTTATGTCTTATGTGTATGTAAGGACTCATTCATTGAAAGGATTTCTGGACCATTCTAAGAGTTACCAAAGGGGAAAGTATCAAAACTTAATTCTACACTTTTGTTCTTGTGGGGGGGTAAGAAGAATTAAGTAAAAAGTTATATCATTTGTAATGGAATGGTTGATTTTGTAACATGATGCCTTGATATTATTTGCAAAATTTTTTCTTTCCATGAAATATATTTAAACACATATATGAAGAGACTTGAAGTGCTAGGCTTGAAAGTTAGAGAAGTATAATCATGCTTTCTGAATTAACACTCAAATGATCTTCTTTAGGACATAAGAAGGCTGAAAAGGCCCAGCCACAGCATTACAATTAGGTGCAGGGCAGCATGTGATCAAGGAAGCATACGCTAAGCTAAGCATCTCTATTCCAAACATTAATGCCACTCTGCCCAAAGTGTTAGGGCTTCACACATTTTAGTCTTGAAAGATTTCCAGGCTTTAAAGCCTTCCTATTTAAAATACAGATACTGTGTAAGTAAGATTAGTCATCGTTCTAATGATGAGTGGGGCTTGAGCTAAAACACAATTGCCACCTCCCATCAGTTTATTGGAGCACTGTGTTAAAAAGGGTTCCGATGCAGCAAATGGATTTATTCTGAGAAGTGATTGTTTTATTGGCTAACTTTAGCAGCCATAGGTATTATCAGGGAAACTAATGACATATGTACCACATGTTTGTCACTCCTTGACTAGGAGTTTCAGGCTCAGGGGACAAGTGAAGGAAGAAAAACTACCGATATAGGATGTTGGAGGGCCTTCGTGGTAAGCACGGCCATAAAACCGTTTTGTCTAGGGATGACCCACTTCCTAAAGAATTATATCAAAATTCAGGGTTTCTACAGATGATGAACTGCTCTATCTATTCAAGATATAATGGATTTACTAGGAGTTATCCCATTCCATAATTTACTAGCCAGTTCTCAAGTAGTTTGAACTTGACGCAGTCTGAAATGTATTTTGACGGGTGCTTTTCCCTAAATATTTAAAGGCAAGTGTATTTCAAATAGAATGTAATGCTTTCAACTCTTATTCATTTTTACTTTTCCTCTGAGAAATATGTGTGGTGTATATTAATACAAGTGCCCTAAGAAATTTGATCTTAAAAAATTATGGCCTTTATTCCAGCACACAACTTGTATCCCCCAATGTATTTTGTTAACATGAAAATATTTTATGAGCTCTGAGTAGCGCTTAGTCTCCCAGCTCAAGTTTAGAGTTTCAACTCTTTTCTTCCTCTTGTTACTGTGGAAATTATTTAACTCGTTTGTAGGTTACCTTTCCTTAAAGCTACTTTTATTAGCGGTAAGGACTGTCTACTTTTTCTGGTCACTAGGCTTTCGAATTGTAAAGGGTGAGCTTTAGGACTAAGTCTAGCATTTAAACAATTAAAACAAAATTAAAAAGCAAATTGGAGAAAAGTGTTTTGGTACGATATGATAGTGAAGGATTAACATTCTTACTCTACAAACAGACAAAACCCTCTTAGGAATCAATATGAAATAGAAAAATATCCAATAGAAAAATAGGCAGAGAATATCCATCAGCAGTTTGTAAAACAACAACAACATAAAATATATATACTCTATATCCATGAGTAATAACAAAAGGCAAGTGAAAACAATGACATGTCCTTTTTTTTTTTTTTTTTTTTTTTTTTTTTTTGCGGTATACGGGCCTCTCACTGTTGTGGCCTCTCCCATTGTGGACGCGCAGGCTCAGCGGCCATGGCTCACGGGCCCAGCCGCTCCGCGGCATGTGGGATCCTCCCGGACCGGGGCACGAACCCATGTCCCCTGCATCGGCAGGCGGACTCCCAACCACTGCGCCACCAGGGAAGCCCCATGTACTTTTATAACAATAATAATTCTCTGTGTTGGCGAAGATGTTAGCAACTAGGTGTTCCCATACATTGCTGATGGTTGTGTAAATTGGTAGAAACTTTTGGATGAGGTTTGGGATTATGTGTAATAAACATAAACATGCACAGTAGTTTCAATTCTAGAAGTCTGTACTAAAGAAATCATACAGGTGCACAAGGACTTACAAATATAGTCATAGGTGTATGTATGTGCATCATAGTGCTATTTATAGTACAAACAAACTGGGAACAATTAAGTGTTCAAAATTGGGTTAGGTCATCCATGCGTTTAAATATGGGGCCATAAAAGTGATCGTGTAGAATACTAAATGATGGGAGAAAATGGTTTTGATATAGTTACTTAGTTCATCAGCACATTTCCACCGTTTTTTGAAGTTTTATTTTAGTACTCTCCATTTTTCATCTTTCCCTCTCTCCTCTTCTTCTCATTCTATCCCTTTCTGCCTGCCTCCCTCCATTCCTTCTTTCCATTCATCATCCATCTGCTGAGCATCTATTGAGTGCTTGGAACTATTACCCATACTGGGAATGCAGTGCTGAACAGGACAAATAATATCTGTGCTCTTACGGAGTTGATATTCCAGTGGGGGCTGGTAGTCATAGACAATAAAAGAGAAATAAAGAAGAATGTATCAGGTGGCTAGCAAGTGCTGTGATCAGAGTGAAATATATAAAACAATAGGCTGTGACTTTGGAGTAGAATTCTTATGGCCACCATGTAAGTTGGTATTATCCTCATTTTATATTTGAATAAGCAAAAGCATAGAGAATTTAGGAAACCCATTCATTGTTACTTAGGGAATCTAGGATTACCAGTTCAGGACTTTATAACTCATTTTTGCTCTTAACTACTGTGCTATACTATCTGTCATATGTTTACAGTGCAATTTTTTCTTAAATTTTAAAAAGTAGACCTCGCCAACTCTGGCCCCAATGTAGTAATCCAAGTTCTAGGCCTGCATGCATCCTTCGTTTTTCCTCATACCCTTATGCCTTATCAAAACTTTACATGTCCTATGTGTCATTCTTGCTAGGTGCCTACTAGTTAACTGAATAAATCAAGTTCTTACGTGGTACCATTTAAATGGATTTATATGTTCCTTGTCTCTGCTCATTTGTGTTACTACACAGTCTTGCAATTTTTTTTTTTAAGTTGACTCACAGGACACTTCCTTTTTCCTTTTGGCTGTGTGGGCTCTTCATTGTGGCGCATGGGCTTCTCTATAGAGTGGCGTGCGGGCTCCAGAGCCCACAGGCTCAGTAGTGGCGATGCAGGGGCTTAGTTGCCCCTCGGCATGTGGGATCTTAGTTCTCCAACCAGGGATCGAACCCGTGTCCCCTGCATTGGAAAGTGGATTCTTAACCACTGAACCACCAGAGAAGTCCCCAGTTTTGCACTGTAATGGCATCCTTTAATGCTTTAACCCAAGGAGCAACTCATATGTAATGATTTAGGGGTATGTGTGTATATGTGTGTATGTGTATGAATGTATATGAATGTCAGGGTGGTGGTTAGGGTACATATGGGAAAGCAAATAGTTTAGCTGAAGAGATTTCTTTCTTTCTGTGCTTCTTAAGAAATATCATTTAAATAACTTCCTACTCCATCCGGTGGCAGTGGCACTAATTATGAGTTACAAAGAACAGCTAGAGTGAATATAACATATTTGTGTATGCCTTAAGAGACATAAAATGCTTAATGATTACCAAAGCTCCATTCCTGTTTTGAGACACTTACATTTACTTATGCTTATTTGAGTGGTAAAGCCAGTTACATATGAGGTATGCTAAAAATAACTTTAAAAATTAATGTACTAGTATACTGAGTTGCTTGCCAGTTGAAAAATATTCTGAGAGACCAATCTGTCTTTTCTAAATTCCTTAGATCTTCATTTTTAAAGCCCATTCAAGTATCTTGTAGGCAAAGTACTTCGCACAATTATAAACTAAGGCCTTTAGTAACTATTCCATGAACATTTAGCTAGATTTTAAAAGACGATTTTGATACTGGCTTGCCCATGAGAGGCTCACAATCTAAAGGGGGAATGAATATAAGGAAATATACGGTAAATGAAAACAAGTACTACAGGCTGTTGAGTGCTTAGCAGGGCAGTAGGGAATAGTCTTTAAGGTCATAGGCTCCAGAGTCCCTTTATGTAGGTGCCTCTCCTGACCTCACACAAAGGAGTTCCCCAGCCTTAGGTTAAGTTACCAGCCTCTCTTTGTCTCAGTTTCCTTTTCTGTAATATGGGGACAATAATAATAAATCTAATAATAATGAGTCTCATAATAATAAATCTCATAGGGTTATGGTAAAGATTAAAGTATGTGGAATGCTTATAAACTTATTACAGCTAATGACGTGTGGAAAATGCTCAGTAAATATTAGCCATTAATGGGGGTATGTGCAGAATATGACAGCATAAAATAAGAGTGGTTGAGGGTGGTGTGAGAAGACTTCCAAGAAGATGGGACACATGGGAAGAATCTTGAAAAGTGCATTTCACTGGTCAGACAGATAGGAGGTAAGAGGGACAGGCTAGGCAGAGAGACAAACATGTATGCAAAGACATTACAGAGCCCAGGATACATTCAGGGAAGCTGAAATATTTCAGTATGAATCCTGAAAAGCCTGACGAAGCATTGTGGACTTTATCCTATAGGCACTTGAGATAAATTGTGGAGCCGGCAAAGGCTGTTAGACATATGGGTCTGGCACCATAGAAGCAAACTTGGAAGTCACTCACTCATTTATTCAATGTTTTTTGAGGGTGCACTGAGTTCCCAGGCATTGTTTATGGATAGTGAACAAAACAGGATGGTCTGTGATCCTATGATTGGAGTTCAAAATCTTGTGGGGCAAAGATAAGTGAGTAAATAAATTAGTAAGTGCTGGTAAGTACTGTGAAGGAAAGTAACAGAGTAAAATGAGGGAGGATAATGGGGTTGGGAAGACTGTTTAGGAGGATGTCCCAGAGTCAGTGTCATTTAATCTGAGGTCTCAAGGATAACCAGGAGGCAGAGAACAAGGACAGGAGAGTATTCCAGGAAGAGAAAAACCACATCTTTAAGGTACCAATGTGTGAAGAAGCTTGGAATGTTCTAGGAAGTGAAGGAGGCCAGTATGGCTAGCGAATCATAGCAGAGTGGAGAGAGATGAGCTCATAGAGAGTCAGGTGCCAGGCATTCAGAGTTCTATAGGCCAGAGTGAAGTGTGTTATTTTATTTGAAGTACAGTCAGAAGCCAATGAAGGATTTGAAGCAGAGGGATAAATGCTCTCATTTAGGTATTAAATGAATTTCTCTAGGTGCTCTGCAGAGAATAGATTAGTAAGGGGCAATGTAAAAGTGGGGGCAATGATAAGAGGCCTATTGAATTAGTCTAGGTAAGAGACAGCGGTGGCCCTGGGATGGAGATGAGTGCCTGATTTGAGATACATTTGGAGATAGAATTGACAGGGCCTGCTGATGAACTTGATGTGAGAGGTGAAGAAAAAACAAAAATCAAATTTGGTGAAGAAAAAACAAAAATCAAATTTGATCCCTTCAGGTTTATAGCTTGAGGAACTGGGTAAAGAGTGGTGCTATAGGACTTCTCTCGTGGTGCCGTGGTTAAGAATCTGCCTCCCAATGCAGGGGACATGGGTTCGAGCCCTGGTCCAGGAAGATCCCACATGCCGTGAAGCAACTAACCCATGAACCACAACTACTGAGCCTGTGCTCTAGAGCCTGCGAGCCACAACTACTGAGCCCGCATGCCTAGAGCCCGTGTCCAGCAACAAGAGAAGCCACTGCAATGAGAAGCCCGCACACCACTATGAAGAGTAGCCCCTGCTCACCACGACCAGAGAAAGCTTGTGCGCAGCAATGAAGACCCAACGCAGCCAAAAATAATTAAATAATTTTTTTTAAAAAAAGTGGTGCTGTCTACTAAAATTAAGAAAATATGGGGACTTCCCTGGCGGTCCAGTGGTTAAGACTCTGAGCTTCCACTGCAGGGGGAGCAGGTTCGATCCCAGGATGGGGCAGTAAGATCCTGCATGCCGTGCTGTGTGGCCAAAAAAGTTAAAAAAGAAAAAAAAAAGTGAAACACTGGAAAGAGTGGTTTGAAGGGTAAGGGAAGGAAAAATCAAGAGTTCCATTTTGGACATAAGTTCAGCTATTGTTGCCAAGTTAGCACATGAAAAACATGATGCCCAATTAAATTTGAATTTTAGATCAACCATGAATAATGTTTTAGTATACGTCTATGACAAATATTGCATACTAATACTAAAATATCCTTTTTTGTTTATATGAGTTATTTTTCTGGCAACCCTGATGGTTAAGCCACCTGTGAGAAGTCAAAGTGGAGATGTCAGGTGGGCAGTTAGATATATGAGTTGGAAGCTGAGTGCAGGAGTCTAGGCTAGAGTTTAGGAGTTACAAGCTGGGAGACATAGGAATCTAAAGCTGTGACAATGAGATTACCCACTTAGGAAATGTACAAAGAAGAAAGAGAAGAGAATGCTCAAGACTGAACTCTTCAACATTTTGAAGAAAAAGTAAAATACAGGAACTCTTTTTGAATAATTCAGTGGCCAAAGAGATTAGAGGGACGCCAGGTCGGAGTCATATTACAGAATCCAAAAGTGGACAGTATTTTTTTTTTTTTCAGCTGCACTGCACAGCATGCAGTATCTTAGTTCCCTGACTGACCAGGGATCAAGCCTGTGCCCCCTGCAGTGGAAGCATGGAGTCCTAACCACTGGACCGCCAGGGAATTCCCAGAGGACAGGATTTAAAAGAAGGAGAGAGTGACCAACTGTGGGGAAAACTACAGAGTGATAGAATAGTATGAGTGGAAAAAGTATGCAACGAATTTGGCAACACAGAGGTCATTGGCAACCTTAGCAGTGTACTCTTCTGTAATGATTGAGGAAGTAGAGAAAGCATGGTTATCCAAAACTTGAAACAATCTTATTTGGGAAGGGAGCAGAGAAATAGTGTTGGCCAGACAGTGATAGTGAAAACCATGACGAATTCTGAGCTTTCCCAGGGGAGTGTTTACAGTAAGAAAAGAAGACATTTGAACCAGTATCTTTGGAATAGATAGAAGAAAAGGAAAGAGGAAAGGGAACAGAGGAGTGAGAGGTATGAGCCAACTCCAGTAGGGAAATTTTATAGGAACGAAGAGAGAGGGATTCAAAAGAGAGGGAGTTGTTAACAGTAGCAGATAATACAGAGCCGCGAAGAAAATGAAGCCTAAAATAGTTTATTGCTGTACCCATGTCATGCTGTTTTAATTACGATAGTTTTACTGGGACTTAACTGTTTGGTAGCTGGTCGTCTTAGCCTTTAAAATCTTTTGGATATCTTTAGTCTCTACTCTTCCATGTTTAACATTTAGGGAAAGCTTGTCAAACTCATTGCAAAAGCCTGTTGGGATTTTGATTGAGATTACATTTAATAGTATAAGAATAATTGTCCAGTCATATAGAAAAATACATTATTAGGTCCTTCTCTAACAGCATTTGCAATAAATTCCAGATGAAAATAACTCTATGGATTTGATGATTATGAAGTTACTGAAAAGTTTTACCTGGGCAGTTTCTGAGAAGTCAGATTGTAGTGGCCTCAGAGATGGATTGGACATAGAAAAGTAGAGAATATAAATATACAGCATTATTTCAAGAAGCTTGGCTCTAAGGTAAGTAGAAAGATGCTAAGACTAAACGGCCAAAGAGGAGACTCAGGGTTGAGGGAGTTTTATCTCAGAAGATGGGAACATGTTTATAAACCGCTAGAGAAATGAGAGAAGAGAAGTTTGAAAATACAGAGAAATGTGGAACGGGGTCCCATGAGAACAGAAGGGAAGAGGATCCTGAGTACAGGTGGAGATACTGACTTTGGACAGAAGATCTTAATTGTATCTGAGACTAGAGAAATGGTGATTCTGATGCAGTAGACATCAATAATTTGGGGTTGAGGCAACAAAGTTGAAGAAATTCTAGCTTGAACTTTCTGTCTGAGATTTGGAATAAGGTCATTTACTGAGCGTTCTTGAATAGAGTGGGGTAGAGATTTGAGAATACTATGCAAGTTTGGCAGTAGCCACTGTAGGGGAAGGATGG
The DNA here is from genome assembly GCF_963924675.1 of Phocoena phocoena. Classification (NCBI taxonomy): domain Eukaryota; kingdom Metazoa; phylum Chordata; class Mammalia; order Artiodactyla; family Phocoenidae; genus Phocoena; species Phocoena phocoena. Next base: position 167,246,270 of record NC_089220.1, read on the forward strand.
GGGATGTCCAAGTGCACATAAAAGGACTGCTGAGAGCCCAGATCAAAGAGGACAGCACAGACGTTTCCCTAAAGTTCTTTTGAAAAGAAGAAAAGACAGAAGGTTGAAAAGATGGGAAGTATTAGCATAGGTGGTTACGTTAACTGAATGGTTATCATTCAAGGAACTACAAATACTTTGCACGTTCCATCTTGCTTCATGTCCATTTGTTTTTTCTTAAGTGTACTTACAAAATGATCACTCTCCAAGTTTCTTAGTACATTTACAACATTAATATGTGTGACCATTAATTAATTTGAGAGAAATGCCCAGGAGGGAAAGAAATAACAGTAATTAGCACCTTCAGTCACAAATGGAGAAAATAATGCCTAAAGGTACTCCTGAGGTCATAGCGCAAGACGTTCTTTATCCATAATTAGATGAACAACATCTTCCAAATTCAATGAAAAGGGCATATTTTATTAATAGAAGACTTTAGCATGAATATTATGGTTGTGTGGCATCTTGACCCATTTCTGTCTCAGGAGCTCATTAGCTAGTTATAGGTGATATATCCCAGTTAGAACTGAAGTCAGGGAGATTTATTTTGTGAGTTTTATTTCCTAATCCAGCAGGGATCAGCAAACTATGACCTGCTGACTGTTTGGGGAAAAAAATCAGAAGAGGGAGAATGTGTCATGACACGTGGAAATTACGTGGAATTCACATTTCAGTGTCCCTAAATTAAGTTTTATTGGAATACAGCCACACTTGCTTATCTGCATGTTGTTTCTGGCTGATTTCACACTGTAGTGGCAGAAGTGAGTAGCTGTGATGGACATGGAAAGCCTAAAATATTTACTCTCTGGCCCTTTACTGAAAAAGTTGGCTGTCACTTAAAATACAGCACCTGCCTGGCCCAGTTTCCATCCCCACTTCTCCCATCTCTCAGTGCCTTGCTTATTGGTGCTATATATTCCAGGGGTGTTTGTCTTTTCATAAGGAGCTCTTTTTTTAAAATTAATTAATTAATTTATTTATTTTTGGCTGCGTTGGGTCTTCGTTGCTGCATGCAGGCTTTCTCTAGTTGCGGCGAGCGGGGGCTACTCTTCGTTGCGGTGTGTGGACTTCTCATTGCGGTGGCTGCTCTTGTTGCGGAGCACGGGCTCTAGGCGTACAGGCTTCAGTAGTTGTGGCATGCAGGCTCTAGAGCGCAGGCTCAGTACTTGTGGTGCACGGGTTTAGTTGCTCCACGGCATGTGGGATCTTCCCAGAGTAGGGCTTGAATCTGTGTCCCCTGCAGGGGCAGGCAGATTCTTACCCACTGTGCCACCAGGGAAGTCCTCGTAAGGAACTCTTAAACATTAAAAAGGCTAGAACCAAATGAATAAATGCACAGTGCTGGGATTGCAGGTACGGGTCAGGATGTCTGGATATATTTTGGCTAAAAGGTCACCTTGGCATCCTTTAATTCCACCATACAGTCACTTGTGTCAGCTACAAACATGATTCTAATTGGGAGCATTTGCTAGTTTCTTGACCTGCTGTTCTCTTTGTGATATACCAGGCCCTTCAGATCCTGAACTTAAAATTTCAAAACAACTTTCACAGGCAGAATGGTTGAGCAAGGTGGCAGGACAGCTAGGCCTCAATCGGCCTTTCAAACATAGCTACAAAGAGCCCAAGTCCTTTGCTTGGTTCTGGGTTCTGTGGGCCTGAGGAGCGTGGCTTGGCTGCCTTGGATCATAATGTTCAATTTTATTAAAGTTTTTACTTTAGCGAAACAAAATTTCATTTGGCCCATGAGCTCTTGGGCCACTGCTAATTCATCTTCAGTTTAGCTTTGTGAGTACATTCGAGGGTGGATCTTGCTCGGCTGGAGTACAGTGTAGTGTGTGTCTCCTATACGTTTGGAAGCCTCTTAGACTTTCCTGTAACCATGTTCCTCAAACTAGAGGTCACAAGCCATCCTTTGAGGGGCCTGCAGAGCTCATTTGCCTGCCCTTCCTCATATTTATGTCTGTCATACTTTCTGTCGTTTGGCTTTCTCTGTCCACCTGGATAGAATCACAGGGCTCTAAGCCACAGGGCAGGCAACCACGACAGGGAGTTTTCTTTCCATTGGAGATTTTTAGAGATGAGCCCAGCTGAGAGACAGGGTTAGACTGTCTTAAGAAAAGACACTCTTGGCTGTGCCTTGAGCTGGGTTCCTTTGCCATAACCAGTAAGAGAGAAAACAGAGCCTCTCAGACAACAACTTCATTAATTGACTTGCTAGTTGATGTTTGTAGAAGAAAAGCATGGGTTTCCATTTTCCCGTTTAATTATCTGTAATAGCACCCTCCCAACTGTGCCTAGGAAATGCATCTGACAGGGAGACATTGGTTTCATTTGGAAGAAAGCTGAGTTGACATGAGAAGAAGTTTAAGTTGAGGAGAAGTAGGATTCTCATCGACCCTTTTTCTCTTCCTTCTCTTGCTTTGCAAAGTCTGTGAGACTTAAGTTATCTTTATAATGCTATAATTAGCAAAGTGACAATTTCTTATTTATCACAGATCCTAGAAATAGGCAGGATTTTTGAGACATTGAAATGTTTTTAAAGCTTGTTTGCCCATTCTAATGACTTGCCAGTTTATTTTATTATTTCTCCATAAAATATTACTAAATTTAAATATGATGCTGTTTTATAATACTGCTGAGGGCTATTACGAATATATGTTATTTTCTATTTCAGAATGTAATATTCAGATAGGATCATTTTTGACATTTCAGTAATGCAGTCAATTCTTAGCTCTAGGATACAAATTTAAAATAGATTAGAGGTAGGACTCCTAGTCTCATCTCTAAAACATTTGGCCTCATTTTCCTTGTGAAAACTAGGAAGGATAGGGAAGAAAGGTGAATAATAATAGCAGAGAAGCTTAAAACAAATAAAAAAGGCCATAACCTTTATTGGCCTATGGCAATAGAAATTTAATTCATAATTATTATGGGAGCTCTTACCATCCATACTTACTGTTTACTCAACTTTCGTCTTTGAGCTTCTGTACTCTTTTATTTCTAGAACTTTTTCTTCTTACTCAACTCTACCCCCTCCACTTAGCGCACACAGACGCTTCACTAAGCCGAGGTTCTGCTGCTCTGCCCTGGCTACTTGCTTCTATTTCAAGGTGTCTGTACACCTGATTCAGTTCGTGGTTAGAAAAGCACGTGCTGACGATGCCCAGATAACCAGTTTTCCTGCTTCTGGCTCTTGTGGCTTGGGGTTTGCCCTTTCTGCTTTGGAATTCATTCCACGATTCTCCTCCTCATGACTGCTAGGCCCCGGCTAGCCTATTTAGACACTATTATTAGATACTGACTACTGGTGGGTGACTACTTTTTCCAATGAAGTCTCATGTGCTTGGCTTGGGTGGGTGTCACTTAAATCTATTAGGCTATCAGTTTCAGAATCCCCTGTGCAGCCTTTTAAAATTTGGATGAACGTACCCCTTCTCAGATCTTAGGAATAAGTTCTTAGAATGGGGTCTATATGCACGTATAATTTTTTAAGTTGTCATAGGTATTTCTAAGGTACCTCTAGGGTTGGGAACCATGGACTTAAAACCGTGAAAATCATCCTTCATGCCCTGTTCTATGCCTGGAGGTAAACCCTAAAAACACTTCTCATCTGGGGGAGACATGAGACTTTTCTTTATTAATCTTGTGCTCTCACAATCACATAGACAACATAACCTTTACAAACCATAGTTAATCTGTCTTTTTGGCTTTCATGGACCAGGGAGAAATAAAACCAAGGGGAGATGTATTCTGGAGGGCAGTGACTTTCAGAGACAATGGAGCATGGTGGAGAGAGATGGGGCCATTTGAACTGTTCCAGATTCACTTGGTGAAATGAAATTTCTGGTCTGTTTACCCCAGACCATGAAATAGCCAAAATTTATTTTTAAATGTCTATGAATGTAGAGAGGGCACAAATGTGAAGGCCGATTCTAAGAGAAATCAAATATGGAGGAAAGCCGTTGATTAATCTACTCTGGTTGTTAGCAGCATGAAGGGACTAAGAAAGACCATAAATGCTATACAAACTGCAAAGGAGGTTGAGGGTTTGTTTTTTTTTTTCCCTTCGACACAAATAAGCAAACAGAGAAATGCTTGCCTGAAAGTAAATGAGCAGTTGGGCACAACAAGTGAACCAGCAATGCAGAAGGCAAACACTAGTGGCTCACCAGTGGGATAAATATGGGCAATAAGCCAAAAGACACAACTGCTTGAGGCACATGTGACAGGAACAGACAGCAGATGAGAATCACATGTAAATAGCAGGCAGCTGGAGTTCACAACCCCCTGTCTCCCTGTTATTAGTTCACCCTCCTTTTCCCTATTATCTCTTCCTGAACAACCTCAGACATTTCCTCTGCACTCCGGAACCAGAGTCCCAGCTCCCTGACTGGTATTCCTGCTTGTGTCTCTATACATCATTAATGTTTAAAACCAGCTCCGGCTCTTCCTCTGCCAAACCTAATCCACTCCCTCTCCTGCCACCAGCATCACCCTTGACACTTCACCCCCCCTCACCCTCCAGAGCCAGCCCATCACAAATTCCTGTCAAGCTGCACCTCACGTGGACTTGCTTGTCTCCGTCTCTGCTGCCACCATCCTGGTCCGAGATACGATCGTCTCTTCCCCAGATGGTTATACTGTCCTCCTGCACTCATCCAACTTCTCCTTCAAGATCTGCTCTACCCTGCAGCCAGAGCGATCTTTTCTAAATTCAGTTTAATCTTTGTATAACCAGTCTCTTTCCTTAGAAACCCTTCGATGGCCTTTTACTGCTGTAGGATAGAGAACAAATTCCTAAACCATACTTGTAAGTACTGGCATGATTTGACATTGGCTGTCTTTACAACTTCAACATTTACTTCTCTCTCCTTTTGGCACTTCAGCCAAACCCTATCACTTTTCTCCCTTCATCACCACCCACCTACTCAGCTCCTTTTTCTCCTCCCAGGCTTTCAGATCTCAAGCGTCCATCACTCTCAAGAAAGCATCTCCCAAGCTCTCACTCTTCGTCAGATTTCTTTTCTGTATCCTTTTGCAGTCCTGAGTAGAATTCCTATGGAACAGTGTTTCCCAACCTTGGTGCTACTCACATTCTGGACTAGAGAATTCTGTGTCGTGGGGAGCTGTTCTGTGCATTGTAAGTAGCATTCCTGACCTCTACCCCCTGTATGCAACTTGTAACAATTAAAAACATCTCTAGACATTGTCAAATACCTCCTGAGGAGCAAAGTTACCCCCTTTGAGAACCACAGGTTTAGAGCAACTACCTCTACTTCAGTCTATATGTATTGAATATGTTTTTCCTAAAAAAAAAAGAATACTCCATGACATCATGAACTCTGTGTGTGTGTGTGTGTGTGTGTGTGTGTGTGTGTGTGTGTTTTGAATGAAAGAATGGGAAAAAACCCCAAAACACCATAGGGGAATAATGTCACTATTTGATTTTAATCTCCAAAGTTCATTCATTCTTTCTTCTCTAGAAGGAAATTTGAGAACTACATCCATAATATTATTGAATTTCAAATCAGCGTAATCTTGATGTAGAGTTCACTAGAGAACATTAGTCATGGGGTACATGCTTCTGGTCCACTACTGGAAACCTCCAGATCATTAGGCTTCTTGAGGAAGAGGCTCAACTTCTCTATATCTAAATAAGCATTCTAAAAATTATACACCTTCTTCATCTAGCTATGTGGCAACTTGGTATTGTTAACTATTTGGTGGAAAACTATACAGTATAGCTAGAATTTAAGCTTGAAATGGAGCACAAAGCCTTTCTTTCTAGAGGAATGTACATAGAGGAATGTACTCTATACCTTCTGTGATATTTTCTAGCAACTTCAGGTAGCTGATGGAAAAGGTAGATATAAACACAGTAATAATAAGCAGAAAAGTAAATAAGAGTGGGTATACAGAGGGAGTAACACTTGATTCTAAATGGAAAGAAACATCGGGAATGTCTTTCTAGAAAAGGCGATATTTGAACTGCTTTGAAAGATGAGTAGGAATTTTCTAGGTAAAAAGACAAAACCTGCAAAGTTCTTGGGATTAAAAAGAGCACAGTGGAACACAGCATGTGGTCTCTAGAATGTTTGAGATGAAGCTGGAAAGGTTGGAAGAGGCTAGAACATGAAGAGCTTTAAATGCTGAGATAAGGAATTTGGATTTATTTATAGCAAGCTATGCCAAGGATTTAAAAAAGGAAATGGTATGGTTGCATTCGTATTTTATTAGAAATCTCTGGCTGAACGTGGAAGATAACCTAGAATGTATGAGACTGCAAGTTTAGAGACCAGTCAGGGATCTGTTATACTAGTTTCCAGGAGAAATGAAGACAAACATGACTTAGGACAGTGACATAGGGGTGGGAGAAAGGGAATGATTTCCAAGCACAATGAGGAAGTAGAAGTGAAATGGTAGAGAGACCTTCAAGATGGCAGAGGAATAAGACGTGGAGATCACCTTCCTCCCCACAAATACATCAAAAATACCTCTGCATGTGGAACAACTCCTACAGAACACGTACTGAATGCTGGCAGAAGACCTCAGACTTCCCAAAAGGCAAGAAACTCCCCACGTACCTGGGTAAGGCATAAGAAGAAAGAAGAACAGAGACAAAAGAATAGGGATGGGTGGGAGCTGGGAGCTGAGGCTCGGGCTTCGGTCGGATCCCAAGGAGAGGACTGGGTTTGGCTGCATGAACACAGCCTGAAGGGGCTGGTGTGCCACAGCTAGCCAGGAGGGAGTCTGGGAAAAAGTCTGGACCTGCCAAAGAGGCAAGAGACTTTTTCTTCTTTGTTTACTGGTGCGCGAGGAGAGGGGATTAAGAGCGCTGCTTAAAGGAGCTCCAGAGACAGGCGCGAGCCGCGGCTAACAGCGCGGACCCCAGAGACGGGCATGAGATGCTAAGGCTGCTGCTGCCGCCACCAAGAAGCCTGTGTACAAGCACAGGTCACTATCCACACCCCGCTTCCGGGGAGCCTGTGCAGCCCGCCACTGCCAGGGTCCCGTGATCCAGGGACAACTTCCCCGGGAGAACGCACGGCGCGCCTCAGGCTGGTGCAACGTCACGCCGGCCTCTGCAGCTGCAGGCTCGCCCCGCATCCGTACCCCTCCCTTCCCTGGCCTGAGAGAGCCAGAGACCCCTAATCAGCTACTCCTTTAACCCTGTCCTGTCTGGACGAAAAACAGATGCCCTAAGGGGACCTACACGCAGAGGCGGGTCCAAATCCAAAGCTGAACTCCAGGAGCTGTGCGAACAAAGAAGAGAAAGGGTAATCTCTCCCAGCAGCCTCAGGAGCAGTGGATTAAATCTCCACAGTCAACTTGATGTACCTGCATCTGTGGAATACATGAATACACAATGAATCATCCCAAAATTGAGGCAGTGGACATTGGGAGCAACTGTAGACTTGGGGTTTGCTCTCTGCATCTAAGTTGTTTCTGGTTTTATGTTTATCTTAGTTTAGTATTTAGAGTTAATTATCATTGGTATATTTGTTTATTGATTTGGTTGCTCTTTTCCTTTTTTTTGATATATATATATATATTTTTTTTCCTTTTCCTCTTTTTGTGAGTGTGTATGTGTATGCTTCTTTGTGTGATTCTGTCTGTATAGCTTTGCTTTTACCATTTGTCCTAGGGTTCTGTATGTCCTTTTTTTTTTCTTTTTTTAAAAATTTTTTTACCATCCTTATTGGAGTATAATTGCTTTACAATGGTGTTAGTTTCCACTTTATAACAAAGTGAATCAGTTGTACATACACATATGTCCCCATATCTCTTCCCTCTTGCATCTGCCTCCCTCTCACCCTCCCTATCCCACCCCTCTAGGTGGTAACAAAGCACCAAGGTGATCTCCCTGTACTATGCGGCTGCTTCCCACTAGCTATCTATTTTCTATTTGGTAGTGTATATATGTCCATGCGACTCTCTCACTTTGTCCCAGCTTACCCTTCCCCCTCTCCGTATCCTCAAGTCCATTCTCTAGTAGGTCTGCATCTTTATTCCCGTCTTGCCCCTAGATTCATCTGATCATTTTTTTTTCTTTTTCTTTTAGATTCCATATATATATGTTAGGATACGGTATTTGTTTTTCTTTTTCTGACTTACTTCACTCTGTATGACAGTCTCTAGGTCCATCCGCCTCACTACAAATAACTCAGTTTCGTTCCATTTTATGGCTGAGTAACATTCCATTGTATATATATGTCACATCTTCTTTATCCATTCACCTGTTGATGGACACTTAGGTTGCTTCCATGTCCTGGCTATTGTAAAAAGAGCTGCAGTGAACATTGTGGTATGTTCTTTATCAATTATGGTTTTCTCAGGGTATATGCCCAGTAGTGGGATTGCTTGGTCATATGGTAGTTCTATTTTTAGTTTTTTAAGGAACCTCCATACTGTTCTCCATAGTGGAGGTATCAATTTACATTCCCACCAACAGTGCAAGAGGGTTGCCTTATCTCTCCACCCTCTCCAGCATTTATTGTTTGTAGATTTTTTTCATGATGGCCATCTGACCGGTGTGAGATGATATCTCATTGTAGTTTTTTTTGTTTGTTTTGTGGAACGCAGGCCTCTCACTGTCGTGGTGTCTCCCGTTGCGGAGTACAGACTCCAGACACGCAGGCCCAGCGGCCATGGCCCACGGACCCGGCTGCTCCGCGGCACGTGGGATCCGCCCAGACCAGGGCATGAACCTGCGTCCCTCGCATCGGCAGGTGGACTCCCAACCACTGCGCCACCAGGGAAGCCCCTCACTGTAGTTTTGATTTGCATTTCTCTAATGATTAATGATGTTGAGCATTCTTTCATGCGTTTCTTAGCAATCTGTATATCTTCTTTGGAGAAATGTCTATTTAGGTCTTCTGCCCATTTTTAGATTGGGTTGTTTGTTTTTTTTATATTGAGCTGCATGAGTTCCTTGTATGTTTTGGAGATTAATCCTTTGTCAGTTGCTTCATTTGCAAATATTTTCTCCCATTCTGAGGGTCGTCTTTTTGTCTTGCTTATGGTTTCCTTGGCTGTGCAAAAGCTTTTAAGCTTCATTAGGTCCCATTTGTTTATTTTTGTTTTTATTTCCATTTCTCTAGGAGGTGGGTCAAAAAGGATCTTGCTGTGATTTATGTCATAGAGTGTTCTGCCTATGTTTTCCTCTAAGAGTTTTATAGTATCTGGCCATACATTTAGGTCTTTAATCCATTTTGAGTTTACTTTTGAGTATGGTGTTAGGGAGTGTTATAATTTCATTCTTTTACATGTACCTGTCCAGTTTTCCCAGCACCAGTTATTGAAGAGGCTGTCTTTTCTCCACTCTATATTCTTTCCTCCTTTATCAAAGATAAGTTGCCCATATGTGCGTGGGTTTATCTTTGGGCTTTCTGTCCTGTTCCATTGATCTGTATTTTTGTGCCAGTACCATACTGTCTTGATTACTGTAGCTTTGTAGTATAGTCTCAAGTCTGGGAGCCTGACTCACCCAGCTGTTTTTCTTTCTCAAGATTGCTTTGGCTATTCGGGGTCTTTTGTGTTTCCATACGAATTGTGAAATTTTTTGTTCTAGTTCTGTGAAAAATGCCATTGGTAGTTTGATAGGGATTGCACTGAATGCTTTGGGTAATATTCACAATGTTGATTCTTCCAATCCAAGAACGTGGTATATCTCTCCATCTATTTGTATCACCTTTAATTTCTTTCATCAGTGTTTTTTAGTTTTCTGCATACAGGTCTTTTGTCTCCTTAAGTAGGTTTATTCCTAGGTATTTTATTCTTTTGGTTGCAGTGGTAAATGGGAGAGTTTTCTTGATTTCACTTTCAGATTTTTCATCATTAGTGTATAGGAATGCCAGAGATTTCTGTGCATTAATTTTGTATCCTGCTACTTTACCAAATTCATTGATTAGTTCTAGTAGTTTTCTGGTAGCATCTTTAGGATCCTCTATGTATAGCATCATGTCATCTGCAAACAGTGACAGCTTTACTTCTTCTTTTCTGACTTGGATTCCTTTTATTTCTTTGTCTTAACTGATTGCTGTGGCTAAAACTTCCAAAACTATGTTGAATAATAGTGGTGAGAGTGGGCAACCTTGTCTTGTTCTTCATCTTAGTGGAAATGGTTTCAGTTTTTGACCACTGAGAATTATGTTGGCTGTGGTTTTGTCATATATGGCCTTTATTATGTTGAGATAAGCTCCCTTTATGCCTACTTTCTGGAGGGTTTTTATCATAAATGGGTGTTGAATTTTGTCGAAAGCTTTCTCTGCATCTGTTGAGATGATCATATGGTTTTTCTCCTTCAATTAGTTAATATGGTGTATCACGTTGATTGATTTGTGTATATTGAAGAATCCATGCATTCCTGGGATAAACCCCACTTGATCATGGTGTATGATCCTTTTATTGTGCTGTTGGATTCTGTTTGCTAGTATTTTGTTGAGGAGTTTTGCATCTATGTTCATCAGTGATATTGGCCTGTAGTTTTCTTTCTTTTTGACACCTTTGTCTGGTTTTGGTATCAGGGTGATGGTGGCCTCGTAGAATGAGTTTGGGAGTGTTCCTTCCTCTGCTACTTTTTGGAAGAGTTTGAGAAGGATAGGTGTTAGCTCTTCTCTAAATGTTTGATAGAATTCACCTGTGAAGCCATCTAGTGCTGGGGTTTTGTTTGTTGGAGGATTTTTACTCACAGTTTCAACTTCAGTGCTTGTGATTGGTCTGTTCATATTTTCTGTTTCTTCCTGGTTCATTCTTGGAAGGTTGTGCATTTCTAAGAATTTGTCCTTTTCTTCCAGGTTGTCCATTTAATTGGCATATAGTTGCTTGTAGTAATCTCTCATGATCCTTTGTATTTCTGCAGTGTCAGTTGTTACTTCTCCTTTTTCATTTCTAATTCTATTGATTTGAGTCTTCTCCCTCTTTTTCTTGATAAGTCTGGCTAACGGTTTATCTTCTCAAAGAACCAGCTTTTAGTTTTATTGATCTTTGCTTTCGTTTCCTTCTTTTTTTTTTCATTTATTTCTGATCTGATCTTTATAATTTTTTTCCTTCTGCCAACTTTAAGGGTTTTCTGTTCTTTCTCTAATTGCTTTAGGTGTAAGGTTAGGTTGTTTATTTGAGTTGTTTCTTGTTTCTTAAGGTAGAATTGTATAGCTATAAACATCCCTCTTAGAACTGCTTTTGCTGCATCCCATAGGTTTTGGGTCGTTCTGTTTTCATTGTCATTTGTTTCTAGGTATTTTTTGATTTCCTCTTTGATTTCTTCAGTGATCTCTTGGTTATTAAGTAGTATGTTGTTTAGCCTCCATGTGTTTGTTTTTCTTTCAGACTTTTTCCTGTTATTGATATCTAGTCTCATAGTGTTGTGGTCAGAAAAGATACTTGACATGATTTCAATTTTCTTAAATTTACCAAGGCTTGATTTGTTACCCAAGATATGATCTATACTGGAGAATGTTCCATGAGCAATTGAGAAGAATGTGTGTATTCTTTTGTTTTTGGATGGAATGTCTTATAAATATTAATTTAGTCCATCTTGTTTAATGTATCATTTAAAGCTTGTGTTTCCTTATTTTCATTTTGGATGATCTGTCCATTGGTGAAAGTGGGGTGTTAAATTCCCCTTCTATGATTGTTACTGTCGATTTCCCCTTTTATGGCTGTTAGTATTTGCCTTATGTACTGACGTGCTCCTACGTTGGGTGCATAAATATTTACCATTGTTATATATTCTTCTTGGATTTATTCTCTTGATCATTTTGTAGTGTCCTTCTTTGTCTCTTGTAATAGTCTTTGTTTTAAAGTCTATTTTGTCTGATATGAGAATTGCTACTCCAGCTTTCTTTTGATTTCCATTTGCATGGAATATTTCTTTCTATCCCCTCACTTTCAGTCTGTATGTGTCCCCAGGTCTGAAATGGCTCTCTTGTAGACAGCATATATACAGGTCTTATGTTTGTATCCATTCAGCCAGTCTGTGTCTTTTGGTTGGAGCATTTAATCCATTTACATTTAAGGTAATTATTGATATGTATGTTCCTATTACCATTTTCTTAATTGTTTTGGGTTTATTATTGTAGGTCTTTTCCTTCTCTTGTGTTTTCTGCCTAGAGAAGTTCCTTTAGCATTTGTTGTAAAGCTGGATTGGTGGTGCTGAAATCTCTTAGCTTTTGCTTGTCTGTAAAGCTTTTTATTCCTCTGTCAAATCTGAATGAGATCCTTGCTGGGTAGAGTAATCTTGGTTGTAGGTTTTTCTCTTTCATCACTTTAAATATGTCTTGCCACTCCCTTCTGGCTTGCAGAGTTTCTGTTGGAGGATCAGCTGTTAAGCTTATGGGGATTCCCTTATGTGTTACTTGTTGTTTTTCCCTTGATGCTTTTAATATTTGTTCTTTGTATTGAATTTTTGATAGTTTGATTATTATGTGTCTTGGCCTGTTTCTCCTTGTATTTATCCTGTATGGGATTCTCTGTGCTTCCTGGACTTGATTAACTATTTCCTTTCCCATATTAGGTAAGTTTTCAACTATAATCTCTTCAAATATTTTCTCAGACCCTTTCTTTTTCTCTTCTTCTTCTGGGACCCCTATAATTCGACTGTTGGTGCGTTTAATGTTGTCCCAGAGGTCTCTGAGACTGTCCTCAATCCTTTTCAGTCTTTTTTCTTTCTTCTGCTCTGCAGTAGTTATTTCCACTATCTTATCTTCCAGGTCACTTATCCGTTCTTCTGCCTCAGTTAGTATGCTACTGATCCGTTCTAGAGATTTTAAATTTTCATTTATTGTGTTGTTCATCATTTTTTGTTTGCTCTTTAGTTCTTTTAGGTCCTTATTAAACATTTCTTGTGTTTTCTCCATTCTATTTCCAAGATTTTGGATCATCTTTACCATCATTATTCTGAATTCTTTTTCAGGTAGACTGCCTATTTCCCCTTCATTTGTTAGGGCTGGTGGGGTTTTGCCTTGCTCCTTCATCTGCTGTGTGTTTCTCTGTCTTCTCATTTTGCTTCACTTAACTGTGTTTGGGGTCTCCTTTTTGCAGGCAGCAGGTTCATAGTTTCCATTGTTTTTGGTGTCTGTCCCCAGTGGCTAAGGTTGGTTCAGTGGGTTGTGAAGGCTTCCTGGTGGAGGGGACTAGTGCCTGTGTTCTGGTGGATGAGGGTGGATATTGTCTTTCTGGTGAGCAGGTCCACATTTGGTGGTGTGTTTTGGGGTGTCTGTGGCCTCATTATGATTTTAGGCAGCCTCTCTGCTAATGGATGGGATTGTGTTCCTGTCTTGCTAGTTGTTTGGCATAGGGTGTCCTGCACTGTCGCTTGCTGGTCGTTGAGTGAAGCTGGCTGTTGGTGTTGAGATGAAGATCTCTGGGAGATTTTCACCGTTTGATATTACGTGGAGCTGGGACGTCTCTTGTGGACCAGTGTCCTGAAGTTGGCTCTCCCACCTCAGAAGCACAGCACTGACTCCTGGCTGCAGCACCAAGAGCCTTTCATCCACACAGCTCAGAATAAAACGGAGAAACAAAAGAAAGAAAGATGATAAAATAAAATAATGTAAAATAAAATAAAGTTATTAAAATAAAAAATAATTGTTATGAAAAAAAATTTTTTTAAGTAATAAAAAAAAGGACAGAGAGAACCCTAGGACAAATGGTAAAAGCAAAGCTATACAGGCAAAATCACACACAGAAGCATACACATACACACTCACAAAAAGAGAAAAAGGGGAAAAATATATACATATATCGTTGCTCCCAAAGTCCACCTCCTCAATTTCGGATGATTCATTGTCTCTTCAGGTATTCCACAGATGCAGGTACATCAAGTTGGAGATTTAGTGGAGATTTAGTCCGCTGCTCCTGAGGCTGCTGGGTGAGATTTCCCTTTCTGTTCTTTGTTCGCACAGCTCCTGGGGTTCAGCTTTGGATTTGGACCCGCCTGTGCGTGTAGGTCGCCTGAGCGTGTCTGGTCTTTGCTCAGACAGGATGGGGTTAAAGGAGCAGCTGATTCTGGGGCTCTCCCTCGCTCAGGCAATGGGGAGGGAGGGGTACGGATGCGGGACGAGCTTGTGGCAGTAGAGGCCACCGTGACTTTTCACCAACCTGAGGCGTGCTGTGCGTCCTACCGGGGAACTTGTCCCTGGATCACGGGACCCTGGCAGTGGCGGGCTGCACAGGCTCCCGGGAGGGAAGTGTGGATAGTGACCTGTGCTTGCACACAGGCTTATTGGTGGCTGCAGCAGCCACCAAGTGTATTACTTAGTGTCTCATGCCTGTCTCTGTGGTCCGCGCTGATAGCCGCAGCTCGTGCCCGTCTCTGAAGCTCCTTTAAGCAGCGCGCTTAATCCCCTCTCCTCGCACACCAGGAAACAAAGAGGGAAGAAAAAGTCTCTTGCCTCTTCGGCAGCTCCAGACCTTTCCCGGACTGCCTCCCGGCGAGCTGTGGCGCACTAGCGCCTTCAGGCTGTGTTCACGCCGCCAACCCCAGTCCTCTCCCTGCGCTCTGACTGAAGCCCGAGCCTCAGTTCCTAGCCCCAACCCGTCCCAGCAGGTGAGCAGAGCAGCCTCTTGGGCTGGTGAGTGCCGGTCGGCCCTGATCCTCTGTGCGGGAATCTGTCCACTTTGCCCTCCGCACCCCTGTTGCTGCACTCTTCTCCGTGGCTCCGAAGCTTCCTGCTCTGCCACCCGCAGTCTCCACCCATGAAGTGGCTTCCTAGTGTGTGGAAACCTTTCCTCCTTCACAGCTCCCTCCCACTGGTGCAGGTTCCATCCCTATTCTTTGTCTCTGTTTTTTCTTTCTTCTTTTACCCTACCCAGGTACGTGGGGAGTTTCTTGCCTTTTGGGAGGTCTGAGGTCTTCTGCCAGCATTCAGTAGGTGTTCTGTAGGAGTTGTTCCACATGTAGATCTATTTCTGATGTAATTTTGGGGAGGAAGGTGATCTGCACATCTTAGTCTTCCGCCATCTTGAAGCTTCCCCGCTCTTCTTTTTTTTTTTGCTGTACGTGGGCCTCTCACTGTTGTGGCCTCTCCCGTTGCAGACCGTAGGCTCCCAAATGAGGCCACCATCACTCTGATACCAAAACCAGACAAAGATGTCACAAAGAAAAAAACTACAGGCAAATAACACTGATGAACATTGATGTAAAAATCCTCAACAAAATACTAGCAAACAGAATCCAACAGCACAATAATAGGATCATACACCATGATCAAGTGGGGTTTATCCCAGGAATGCAAGGATTCTTCAGTATACGCAAATCAATCAATGTGATACACCATATTAACCAATTGAAGGAGAAAACCTATCTGATCATCTCAGTAGATGCAGAAAAAGCTTTCAACAAAATTCAACACCCATTTATGATAAAAACCCTCCAGAAAGTAGGCATAGAGGGAACTTACCTCAACATAATAAAGGCCATATATGACAGACCCACAGCCAACATAATTCTCAGTGGTGAAAAACTGAAACCATTTCCTCTAAGATCAGGAACACAGCAAGGTTGTCTGCTCTTGACAGTTATTTAACATAGTTTTGGAAGTTTTAGCCACAGCAATCAGATAAGACAAAGAAATAAAAGGAATCCAAATCGGAAAAGAAGTAAAGCTGTTACTGTTTGCAGATGACATGATACTATACATAGAGAATCCTAAAGATGCCAGCAGAAAACTACTAGAGCTAATCAATGAATTTGGTAAAGTAGCAGGATACAACATCAATGCACAGAAATCTCTGGCATTCCTATACACTAATGATGAAAAATCTGAAAGAGAAATTAAGGGAACACTCCCATTTACCACTGCAACCAAAAGAATAAAATATCTAGGAATAAACCTACCTAAGGAGACAAAAGACCTGTATGCAGAAAACTATAAGACTCTGATGAAAGAAAATAAAAATTATACAAACAGATGGAGAGATATGCCATGTTCTTGGCTTGGAAGAATCAACATTGTGAAAATGACTATATTACCCAAAGCTATCTACAGATTCATTGCAATCCCTATCAAACTACCACTGGCATTTTTCACAGAACTAGAACAAAAAATTTCACAATTTGTATAGAAACACAAAGAAACCCGAATAGCCAAAGTAATCTTGAGAAAGAAAAATGTAGCTGGAGGAATCAGGCTCCCTGACTTCAGACTATACTACAGAGCTACAGTAATCAAGATAGTATGGTACTGGCACAAAAACAGAAATATAGGTCAATGGAACAGGATAGAAAGCCCAGAGATAGACCCACGCTTGTATGGTCACCTTATCTTTGATAAAGCAGGCAAGAATATACAGTGGAGCACAGACAGCCTCTTCAATAAGTGGTGCTGGGAAAACTGGACAACTACATGTAACAGAATGATATTAGAACACTCCCTAACACCATACTCAAAAATAAACTCAAAATGGATTAAAGACCTAAATGTAAGGCCAGACACTATAATACTTTTAGATGAAAACATAGGCAGAACACTCTATGACATAAATCACAGCAAAATCCTTTTTGACCCACGTCCTAGAGAAGTGGAAATAAAAACCAAAATAAACAAATGGGACCTAATGAAACTTAAAAGCTTTATTAGCACAGCAAAGGAAACCATAAAAAAGATGAAAAGACAACCCTCAGAATGGGAGAAAATATTTGAAAATGAAGTAGCTGACAAAGGATTAATCTCCATAATTTACAAGCAGTTCATGCAGTTCAATATCAAAAGAACAAATAACCCTATCCAAAAATGGGCAGAAGACCTAAGTAGACATTTCTCCAAAGAATATATGCAGATTGCCAACAAACGCATGAAAGGATGCTCAACATCTCTAATCATTAGAGAAATGCAAATCAAAACTATAATGAGGTATCACCTCACACAGATGGTCAGAATGGCCATCTTCAAAAACTCTACAAGCAATAAATGCTGGAGAGGGTGTGGAGAAAAGGGAACCCTCTTGCACTGTTGGTGGGAATGTAAATTGATAGAGCCACTATGGAGAACAGTAT
Organism: Phocoena phocoena; assembly: GCF_963924675.1. Taxonomy (NCBI): domain Eukaryota; kingdom Metazoa; phylum Chordata; class Mammalia; order Artiodactyla; family Phocoenidae; genus Phocoena; species Phocoena phocoena. The sequence goes on from NC_089220.1 coordinate 167,263,305, forward strand.
GGAGGTTCCTTAAAAATCTAAAAATAGAACTATCATATGACCTGGTAATTACACTGGTGGGCATATATCCTGAGAAAACCATAATTCAAAATGAGTCATGTACCACAGTGTTCATTGCAGCACTACTTACAATAGTCAGGACATGGAAGCAACCTAATTGTCCATCGACACTTAGGAGATCAGCTTGGTGTTTTGTGACCACCTAGATGGGTGGGATAGGGAGGGTGGGAGGGAGACACTAGAGGGAGGAGGTATGAGGATATATGTATATGCATAGCTTATTCACTTTGTTATATAGCAGAAACTAACCATTGTAAAGCAATTTTACTCCAATTAAGATGTTAAAAAAAAAAAAAGAAATGGTATTGGCAGTGGTGAAAGAGAGAAAGAAGCGTCTAGGATGACTCTCAAGATTGTAATGTGATTTTCTGCGTGATTTTTGAAGCCATTAACAAAGAGAGGGTATTTTGAAGGAATAGGTTTGGATGGACAAAGGTGAGTTTGGTTTTGGACATGCTGAGATTAGGTCATCCATGAACCCTAGCTGGAGAATACTGGAGTGGTGCTCAGAAGAGAGGTCAGAGCTAGAGATAGATTTGAGTTACCCCGATGGGGTATTCACTGATGCTGTGGGAATGAAATAGGTAATCCAGAGAAAGGGTGTGAAGAAGAGGGGCAGACTTACTGTGTACCACTGAGGAATAATTTAGATAAGAAAATGCTTGTTCTAAGTCTTTATGCAAAACTTGAATCACCTGAGGGATTTATATTTTAAGATACAGGAAGGGAAAGTAATCTAATTATTTTGATATCCATTTGCTCTGATTTATTTATTCTGCTGGTATCAGGAGAACTGATGTTGAAATGCCTTAAAATAAGTTCTATCTATTTACAGCTCTCTGTGAGTCTGGAAGTCACAAAATCTTTGTAAATTTTCCAAGTCTTTGAGAACAGCCTTCATGATATGTGCTTTCAGACCACAGGCATATGGTGAGAGTTTGCTTGCCTTCCAAAAGCAGACATTGAGAAACAGGAGAGTTTGGTTATAGTTTAGACAGTTTTTGAACTGATTTAGCAGTAATGGGTCAACTTTGTTTTAATGACTATATTTTATTTTCTTGAGAACATACACTGTGGATGTTCTCATGGATTTCCATATATATATTTCAGAATTTTAAAAATTTTATCTGGCATGTAGTCCATTCATATTCATGACTAGACATGTGAATATGGTCATTTTAATGATGTAAAGCAAAAACACTGTATGTAATTCTCTTGTAATTGACGAGCTCAAGTTCTAGCCTATTTTTAATTTTAATTTTTATTTTTTTTGCGGTACGCAGGCCTCTCACTGCTGTGGCCTCTCCTGTTGCGGAGCACAGGCTCCGGACGCGCAGGCTCAGCGGCCATGGCTCATGGGCCTAGCCGCTCCGCGGCATGTGGGATCTCCCCGGACCAGGGCACGAACCCGTGTCTCCTGCATCGGCAGGCAGACTCTCAACCACTGTGCCACCAGGGAACCCCTAGCTTATTTTTTAATTGAAATAGATTTGACATACTACATTGTATAAATTTAAGGTGTATATGTTTTTTGATACGTTTGTATATTGTAGTATGACTGCTATTGTAGTGATAATTAGCACCTGTATCACATCACATGAATTGTCTTTTTTTAGTGGTTAGACTCATTACATTCTAGTCTCTTAGCAAGTTTGATGGTTGTAATACAATGTTGTTATCGATATTCTAGCCTGTTTTCTTCTTATATTGGGTTACTATAAAAATGTGTCTGCCAAAACCACTTGTAAACAAGTAGGTAATGTGAACAGATTCTCATGTGAATTGATCTGAATGTTTACCAGCAAATTGATACATTTTGTTCTTGTAAGACAAATAAACAACTTTTTCGTATTTGTAGTGATATTTTAAGTTGGTAGATAAAATAGGGGAGATAATACAACAAAATCTTCTGTCAGTTTTAATAATAGCAAATGGGGTTTTTGTTGCTCTGTTTGTTTTTATGGTGCCCTTTTGGAAAAAGGCATTTTCTGAGGCCAGAAAAAAAGTGATTTTTGAAAGGCCATACAAAATGTTATTTCAAATTTAAACATAATTGAAATATATTAGCAAAAACTTACTCATATTAGAAATGAATTCAGGAACTCATTGAATGACAAAATTGTTTATATCTAAGAAGAACAGAATCAGAACTTATCAGTAGATTTCTAGACACTTTTCAAAATAATTTCTTGTGTGCAATGAGAAATTAGCAGGCATATATGTTTTATATAGTTATGGTACCTTTTCCTATAAATAGTGTATTCTTGAAGAATTGAATTTAACTTGAATTTTTAATAGATTTTATTGAATGGAATAAATAATAAAATATTATTTATTAGAATAATAATAGAATAAATAGAATAAACTAATACTAATAAAGTTTACCCAAAGACACAGAGCCAATAAGCAAAACTCAGATCATAAAGACTTCAGAGCTTACCTATTTAAAAATTTTTTATTTTATATTGGAATATAGTTGATTTACAATGTTGTGTTAGTTTCAGATGTACAGCAAAGTGATATAGTTATACATATATCTATTCTTTTTCAGATTCTTTTCCAATATAGGTTATTACAGAGTATTGAATATAGTTCCCTGTGCTATTCAGTAGGTCCTTGTTGATTATCTATTTTATTATATATAGTAACGTATATGTGAATCCCAACCTCCTAGTTTATCCTTTCCTGTCTTTCCCCTGTGGTAACCATAAGTTTGTTTTCTATGTTGTGAGTCTATTTCTGTTTTGTAAATAAGTTCATTTGTATCATTTTTTAGATTCCACATGACATTTGTCTTTCTCTGTCTGACTTACTTCACTTAGTATGATAATCTCTAGGTCCATCCATGTTGCTGCAAATGGCATCATTTCATTCTTTTTTATGGCTGAGTAATATTCCATTGCATATATGTACCACTTCTCCTTAACAGCTTACATATTTAATTACCACCCTATGTGTGATATTCCTGTTTCTTGGAGTGTAGGTAGAGAACTCTGAGCTTCCTGTCAATTTCTTGCTCCCTTTCTTGTAGGGCTCTCTTCCATCTTTGCAAAGTGATCAGATAGAAGTAAATGAATGGGAAGTATGGAAATGTCATTGGCTTAAATGTAAATTAATAGAATATACAAATTGAAGGTACAAATGGTAGAAGTACCAGAAAGTTATATACTATTGCTTTCTTTGTGAGTTTACCCATTGTGTGATAGGTCTTGCAAATTGGTGGCACCAATTTCATGAGATTTGAGGAGTAATAAAAGGTCTGTTGATTTTTATCTTTATCCACCTTAGTGTGAGTTTCAAATCCTTTGTTATTTATTTATTTTTATGAAGGTACAGTTTACATAGAGTGAAATGCATGAATATTAACTGTACAGTGCAGTGTGTTTGACAAATGCATACACCCATGTATGCATGCAAAAAGGCAATCTATGCCTTTTTCAAGATGTAGAAGTTTCCATTCTCCCCAGAGAGTTGTCTCTTGCCCTTTCCCAGTCAATCCCCACACCTCCCTCTCAGAGTTCTATCACTGTAGATTAGTTTTGTCTGTTCTAGAACTCCATATAAATGGAATCATGCAGTGTGTTCTCTTTTGTTTCTGGCTTCTTTAATATATACTGTATAATCTTTGAGATTCATATTGACTGTGTGAATCACCACTTTTCCCCTTCTATTTCTGAGTGGTATTTCATTGTAAGAATATTATTATAATTTGTTTTTTCATTTTCATGTTGGATGGATATTTGTGTTGTTCTCCTTTTTGATTATTATAAATCAAGTTGCTGTGAACATTCTTTTTTGTTTTTCAACTGGAAAGCATTTTATTAAACATTTTTGGATGTTGCTTCCTACTTTTAAGTAAAAAAAGCCATTTCAATATAAACAAATATATAATGAAGTCATCTCCCTTTATGTGAAGAAATATGAATGAACTTTGCATTAATATTTAAAGGCAAAGTAGTTCATTGCCCAAACTTTAAATATCTCAAGAGCACAACAAATTCTGAACACACTAAGATCATGTTGCTACTTCAGTATTCTTGGGAATGGTGAGTGATTAGTTGGTCTGTGGTTTAGGATTGGTTTCCATGCTTGTTTCTTGAGCTTCTTCTACCTCTGAGAGCTTTTTATCGTTTTCCAGTGTTTGTTGAAGTTCATGGATGGTGCTAAGAAGAACGTGAAACTGTTTCCTTCTCAATTCCAGCTTATCTTCAATACTTCATTTAATATGTGAAAGATGCTCTCATTCTTTTCCCAGAGCCTGTAGTTCCTTTAATGTCTCATGCCTCTCTGGATGACGCAGAATCACTTTTGCCAATGCATCATATTCTTGGCTATCTTTTTGCATTCATTTTGCTTGAAGAATTTGCTTTTTGCACTCAGTGATTTTTTCATGTGCTCCAGCAATGCTACCTTCTATTTCTTTGTAAATTTTTTCATAATTTTCCATTTCTCTGAGATTCATATCATATACCAGCAAACTTTTGCCCATTGAAAATTCACATTGGGACAGTGTGCTCAGCATACGTTGGTACTGGCTGTATCCCTCTTCCTGGGATCCAGAGTTGTGCCACTTAATGAAACTTTTCGCTAGCAGATTAATTTTCCCATCATCTCCAGTGCCATCTCCATCAATGAGGAGACGCTTCTGTATGACTTCGTTATCAGTCACGGCTCCCACGTGCGCGGTGGCGGTGGCCACTGTGAACATTCTTATACAAGTTTTTTTTTGCAATCAAATGTTTTTCTTTCACCTACGATTAGAATTGCTTGGTCATAGGGCAGATGTATTTTTAACTTTCATAAGATGCTGCCAAACCATTTTCCAAAGTGGTTGTTATTGTATTTTATATTCCCATTAGCAATGTATGGAAAGTCGCCTTGCTCTAAATCCGCTCCACATTTGGTATTGTCAGTCTCTTTAATTTTAACAATTTTAGAAGGTATCTTTTTATAATTTTAATCTTTTCAACCTTTCTGTGAGATTAGAATTTTAAACTGTTCTGTATTGTAAAAGCAATATATTTTACAGAGTTTGGAAAAGACTGAAAATTTTAAGTAATAATGTAAAAATTACCTATAAGTCCGCAATTTAGTTTTCTAAACATTTAGTAGAAAATTATTTTCATATATATAAATTATAATCTTATACTCTTTTGTCGTTAAATATGTCCCCAAACCTTGAACTTTATGACATAATATTATTATACTATAGAGTATATTATAATTCATTTTACCATTTGTCAAGTTTTTGGGATGTGGATTGCCCCTAATTTTGTCCCGATATAAATAATACTGTGTGTGAAACATTCTTTTTTTTTTTTTTTACATTTTTTAAAACTTTTTTATTGGAGTATCCTTGCTTTACAATATTGTGTTAGTTTCTGCTGTATAACAATATCCCCTCCCTCTTGCATCTCCCTCCCTCCCACCCTCCCTGTCACACCCCTCTAGGTGGTCACAAAGCACCGAGCTGATTTCCCTGTGCTATGCGGCTGCTTCCCACTAGCTATCTGTTTTACATTTGGTAGTGTATATATGTCCATGCCACTCTCTCACTTCGTCCCATATTTCCCTTCCCCCTCCCCATGTCCTCAAGGCCATTCTCTACGTCTGCGTCTTTATTCCCGTCCTGCCCCTAGGTTCATCGGAACCTTTTTTTTTTTTTTTTTAGATTCCATATATATGTGTTAGCATATGGTATTTGTTTTTCTCTTTCTGACTTACTTCACTCTGTATGATAGACTCTAGTTCCATCCACCTCACTACAAATAACTCAGTTTCGTTTCTTTTTATGGCTAATATTCCATTGTATATATGTGCCATATCTTTATCCATTCATCTGTCAGTAGACACTTAGGTTGCTTCCATGTCCTGGATATTGTAAATAGAGCTGCAGTGAACATTGTGGTACATGACTCTTTTTGAATTATGGTTTTCTCAGGGTATATGCCCAGTAGTGGGATTGCTGGGTCATATGGTAGTTCTATTTTTAGTTTTTTAAGGAACCTCCATATTGTTCTCCATAGTGGCTGTATCAACTTACATTCCCACCAACACTGCAAGAGGGTTCCCTTTTCTCCACACCCTGTCCAGCATTTATTGCTTGTAGATTTTTTAAAGATGGCCATTCTGACCAGTGTGAGGTGATACCTCATTGTAGTTTTGATTTGCATTTCTCTAATGATTAGTGATGTTGAGCATCCTTTCATGTGTTTGTTGGCAATCTGTATATATTCTTTGGAGAAATGTCTATTTAGGTCTTCTGCCCATTTTTGGATTTGAAACATTCTTATAACTAAATCTTGTGTGTGATTCAGATTACTTCCTTGGGGCAACTTCCTGCCAGATCACAGTGTTGTCTCATTGTCTCATTTCCAGTCTTTATAACTTATTGTATTAGAAATTCCAGAATAATGTAAAATCCCACGGTTGCCATCAGGCGTCCTTATCGTTCGCCTACTTAAGAAGAATTCCTTCCTCACCACTATAGATGTTCTTTCTCTTAGGAAGTGATGCTCATGAATGTTGCTTTCCACATTAATTTCAGTTGTGATAAGTGTTCCACTCATGGAGGCACTCTGTGTGATGAGCATAGAACATGGAAACTTACCCAGTTTGGGTAGTTCTATGAAACTCCTGTGTCTACCGCCTGGTGTGTTACAGTGAAGGCACTTAAAAAAAACCCTATATTGTGTGAAAAGTCAGTGAAAGTAAGACCTCAGGAATGAGTTGATGTGAGCCAAGTTGATGTGAAGTATCTAAAATTTTGATAGATACTTCAAAACTGCTTAATCAAAGGCTTCATCATTTTATATTTCTATCAGCATGAAAGTGTCCATTTTCTAGCATTCTAACCAGTAATTGATATTATCAATGTTTTTAACTTTTTGAATCTAATGGATTAAAAATGATATATTTTAAATTTACATTTCCTAGTTACTTGTGAGAGTGAGTACTTTTTTCTCATTTTTATTTCAATTTGTATTTCTGCTTTGAATTTCCTGTTCACAGCAGGGCTGTGATTTTCCATTTCACATGTGTCTTTATATTTCAGTGGAGGTTAGTAAAGGTTGCTTCAGGAGCTGCTAGCCAATGCTATTTTAAATGACAGCTTTAAAAGTTGGATTTTGAAAGTGATAGGGGCAAGGTTGAGTGATACCATTATATAATGTCAGTTCTGTCAATTTCCCTGGGCAAGTTTTTTATCCTCTTTAAACCTCAGCCTCCTCATTTATAAAGTGGGGATAATAATAGTACCTACTATTTGTCATGAGGGTTAAATGTTTTTGTGAGGATTAATTAATATAAAGTGCCTAGGATAATGGCTTGCACAAAAATTCGACTGTCATCATGTGTTACGTAATGTTGTCAGTGTTGTTACTTATTACCACTTTTATTATCAACATTTTGTTAAAGTCAGAGGTGTCTTTGGGAAAAATGGCACTGAATGAGCAAATTAGCAATACTAGGTACAATTTCAGGTCTCTGTTTTACCCAGTACAGTGGTTGTGGATTTACTCCCTTTCCCCAGAGTTGGCTTTTTCATTCCCAGAATTTATGCATTTATACTTCCTTCATGGTCTTAAAGATGTGGTCAAAAAAGAAACAAAGAGAAAACCATAGTAAGTGGAGTATATTCCTGGGGGCGTTAGGAAGCCGCTCTTCTGGACCTTGAAATCACACCTGCACAGCATGTCGTGAAACCTGTCACATGATGAAAGCTGCATTTCAGAGGCACCTTCCTTATTATACAAACTTCTGCTACAAAGACAGAAAGAATAAAGGGAAGCAAACCTACTCGCTTAGCTTGTCCTCAACAAAGGCTTAGGGGATTTTCTGAGGCACAGATGTGTGTAGTTATGGTTAGATAGACTGACTCAATGGAATTTAAATGCGCAACTGGGAAGAAAAGACTTTTTTGAAATATGAATTTCTTCTTTAAAAAATCTTCAACAGAAGATGAGGATGATGGGGTCCCTCTTATTCCTAAAAGGAGCCTCTGCATTCTAGTTTCTGATTGAATGTAGATACCTTGGTTTGCTTCCATATAGGAACAGTCTCTGAGGAAACTGTCATAGACAGTGAGGTTTGGGGGCACCAGGAGGCCCACTGTGCTGATAGCCTTGCTCTTAACTTTCAGAATTCAAGGTCTTTGCCTTTAGGTTTTAAGTGTTGGCCATCTACTTTGTCTTCCAAGTCCTACCTGGAGGAGCAACCATTAAACTACTATTAATCACTAACACTCTAATTGGCATTTATTGTATCCCTTTTATTTAAAGAAGGTGGGTAAAATTAAGGCATGGAAGAAATTAGAAGTTGGGGATTAGGAGAAATAAGGGAATTCCTTTGAAATGTATGCCTAACTTGAAGAGGGCAGGCCTGGATGAGATGACAGAATTGATTGAAATAATGGAGATGAAGACAAGAGTGAATACAGAGGCAGGTGTCTGTGAGGAAGCTGAGAGGACAGTGACCCCACCCATGCCTGAGTCCGCTCTCCCTCCCCCCATTTCACCCCCCCCCCCCCCCCCCCCGCCTCCGGTCCAAGAATTGATAGTACGTTGACAGTTTCTTCTATGTCCCTCCTCTCTCCTTCTCCCTCCTACCTCCTCTTATTAAGATTTTGACCGTTTAACTTATCCTCTAAGTTGAAGAGGAGCCCATGGAGTAAAAGTGAAGGATTTTCTCTCCACTTGAATGTGCATCAGCACGCATTACCTTCTCACTTATTTACTCAGGGAAACAGTTGGTCAACAAAATTTGGAGGGGGTTCTGGAAAATACCAAAAGTAAAACTAGGAATATTTCATAAAATCCACTTTTATTTCTAGCCTATAGATGTAGATTTTAGATAGTTTGACTACAAAATAGGCAATTGATTACCATTAACCAGGATGGGAAACATGAAGAGAAAAGCAGATTGCAAAATGGAAAAATTTAGTTTTTGAAATCTTGAGTTTGAGGTGCCTATGGGTCATTCAGGTAGAACTGTTTTATAGCCAACTGAAAATATGGCTCTGGAGCTCGAGAAAGAGGCTTAGACTGAAGATACAGATTTGGAGTCATTACTTTAAAAAGCTTCAAATATTGATTGTTTATAGAAAACTACTTTAGTAATAGTTCATCTTTCAATGAGGTTAAACACAATTGCTTTTTAAAAAATCGATTACATTGTAAAACTTTTTTCTAAATTTTGGTTTTATAACATTGTTTTAACTTTTTAGTGATTCTCTAGTGTCAAATTTCGGCTTGTACTTAATTATTTCTCTTGTATCTTTTTGATTTGATAGTCTAATTCAAATGCATTTGTATAATATATTTTAGAGCAAAGAATAACTAAGTAGGATCCAACAAAGAGAAGAGAGAAGACTAATTAAAATAACCCTCAGTTAGTGTGACCTTTTTATATTCTATATTAAAGAGCATCTGTTTCTAATTAAAACATGAATTTATTATTTGAAAATCTTTCCTGAACCATGTTCATAATATAAAATATAAAACTTTAAAATATCAAGATAATTATTAATTGCAAATATGTTATGACTTGCTAATAAACATTAAGACTAACTGAAGTAGCAGAATTTAGTGAAACAAATGGTTAGAATTGACAGTCACAATGTAAACAGGATGTTAATTAATATGACTCCCATTTTTTCCACTTCGTCTTTTGCTAAACAAGTTTAAGAGTGATACACTCCATGTGAACTGAATTTCGTAATACCCATTTAACAGATCTTCTTAATGCACCAAAGTTTGACAAAAATCAGAATCCAATCTACTCCATCTAATCTAGAAATATTTATACTATTTTAGAGATAGAATTTCGAATTCCTGTTTCCGTCATCTTTGCATCTAATTAGCAGTCATTCTCCCACAACCTTTTATAGTCTACCTTTGTTTTTGCCTGTCAGATATAATACTGCTATTTTAAATTTCCGAACCGCTTACTCTTCTTGCAAGTAGGGGGCATCTCTTACACCTCATTAAATCATCTATTTGTTTATCCACCAAAATGCTCATCATATTTCTTTGTGCATTTGTAAATGTCTTATCTGAATGGAACTTTTTGTTAGACTGTCTCCAAATTTCAGACACAGTATGAAATATCTCTTCATTTTACACTCCGTCTAGTCATTCCATGCACTTCCAAACATGCTATAGAAGACAGACAATGTGTTAAAGACAAGCTTAACAGTTCTAAGCAATTCTGTTTCTGTTCTCACATTTTTTCCCCCATTTAAGAAGCCTGAGGAGAGTTGATGTTGTCCAGCTAACATCTAATGGGCCCTATTGCCTATGTGTGAGCAGTAGTATTTTAAAGTAGTCACCTTACAGATCACAGTGTTCAACATACCAAATTAAAAAAAAATTCTGAGATTAGAAAGTTCAAATGATGAAGAAAGATTGCTTAGATTTGTTGCTACTTAGCTATCAGGTGAAACTGAGCAAAAAATGTCATCTCTTGAATTACTCTGGGTATAAAATATACTTAAGTTTAAAAAAATGATTGGTGTCAGACTAGATGATATTTGAGTTTACCTCAGTGTAACTAAGATTGATTTTTGAAAAAGTAAGCAAAGTGTTTTGTCTCATTAATATCAAATTTTAAAGTACTTAGTACTTTATGTTTTAATTATCATTCCATTCCATTTTCATGAGAGGGAATTTGTTTTTTCAGTGATCTACTTTTTATTTGAAAATATATCCATTACTCTCAGTAGCTTTTTTTTCTTTCTTTTTTTTTTTTTTTTTTTTGCGGCACGCGGGCCTCTCACTGTTGTGGCCTCTCCCTTTGCGGAGCGCAGGCTCAGCGGCCATGGCTCATGGGCCCAGCCGCTCCGCGGCATGTGGGATCTTCCCAGACCGGGGCACGAACCCACGTCCCCTGCATCGGCAGGCGGGCTCTCAACCACTGCGCCACCAGGGAAGCCCTCTCAATAGGTTTTAATCAATAATAGAATAAGCAAATGACATATTCTGTTTCAATAATTTCATGCCACTTTACTTAAGTAATCCTTCTCAAGGCAAGATTCTTTTTGTAATATCTTAGTCTGTACCATTCACTTCGGTGTGCTTTTTTGACACTTAAGAGAATTCATCTCCATGAATAGAGTATGAATTACTCTATTTATTAGTATTGAAAGAAAAAGGAATAGGAGGTTGCAAATAGATTATAGAGAAGTAGCAGCTATTTTTGTAAAGAAGCTGTGGGAAAAATGAGGACAAATCAGGACATAATCATCTGCATCTTGGGAATGCATTCCAGTGGCATCTTGCTGGGGAGGCTGAGTGCGGGAATGACAAAGTCTAATAGGAAGTGCTTTGGCATTTAAGTTGCTTTGGTCATAAGCACAGACAGGTGACCCTGGCTGAGTAAAGGTGATCCAAAATGTTCCTTCTCACGCATTCTAGTTATTCTGCATCTCTGCAACAGCAGTGAGAGTCAACCACTTTGAGTTATAAAATCAGGCACTGAACTCCTAAAAGATGACACACTTCTAGGTGTCCACATCATCTGAAACAAAGCAAAGGGGGAACAAGGCAAGCATCTCACGAAATCCTGCAAAGCAACCAGGAGACGTTTCTGCCCAGCAGTGCATGGTGAACCATAACTAACAATGAATGAATGGTTGTTTTTTATTTCACATATATAAAATATCATTGACTTTTTTCTTAGTGTGCTGTACTGTTTTAAAGAATATGAAACTATGTATACGTTACTCTGAATTTTATTTTTGGATAAACTTACTTTTCTAAAAGGTCTTAAACAACACCATTGCAAATTACCATGTCATACAAAAATGAGCTTTCTTATGAAGTCTTAGAAATTTAAAAGAATTCCTAATTAAGGCCATGTGACAATTTGTTTCAGTGTTTTACATAAAACTGTCAGGAATTTAAAATCGACTAGCAACCTATTTTTATTATTAATTAATTAATTTATTTTATTTATTTTTGGCTGAGTTGGGTCTTTGTTGCCGCGCGCGGGCTTTCTCTAGTTACGGCTTGCGGAGGCTGCTCTTTGTTGCAGTGTGCAGGCTTCTCATTGCGGTGGCTTCTCTTGTTGCAGAGTACGGGCTCTAGGCGCGCGGGCTTCAGTAGTTGTGGAGCACGGGCTTCGTTGCTCTGCGGCATGTGGGATTTTCCCAGACCAGGGCTTGAACCCGTGTCCCCTGCATTGGCAGGCGGATTCTTAAGCACTGCGCCACCAGGGAAGCCTTAAATTGACTAGCAACTTTAAAAACTAATATCTGAACCAAATTCCTTAGTTGTAGTTTATTTTTAAATACTCTAATAATGCTACATATTTTTTTATTGTAGTATTACATTCATTTCTGTTCCTTTGGGTAAGAAGGTGACTGAGGGACAGATTGGATGAACAGAGGAAATCTCCCTGACTTGGGACCAGCAGCAGTGGATGACGGGACCTTGTTCTGTTACTCGTTGGCTGAGTGAGCTTAGATATGTTGACACCACCTCATCTATCTGCCCATGAAAGATTGTCCATGTCCATTGACTGAGAGCCTGCTCTGTGCCAGGCAGCATGATTACTAATCTTTACAGCAGTACTTCATGATGGGCATTATTACACCCATTTTATAAATGAAGAAAGTGAAGCTCAGAAGGTCAGGCAACTTGCCCAGGGTCACACTGCTAGTGAGCCGCCAATGCTGAGATTCTGAACTGTGCATATAAAGCCCATGTGTTCATTCCACAAATTTATAATTCTCTGAGTTATTTATACTTCACTTTGGGAATCTCTATCCTGACCATATTCTGCTTTTTTATACCTTTTTTACTGCTGAGAATTCTTCTGAAAACCTGTTATTGATTTTTAACTAACCATATTTTGAGCAATTGTTCCTTGACACATTTTTCTAAATCTGATTGGTTTTTCAGTGTGTCATCACAGATCTTCTCTAGACAAACTGATTTCATGTAGTCTGCCAAACTGGATGAGTCTTTTCTCATCCCTTTATATAATTGTAAATAAAATTATTAAAAATAGTACCCTCTTACCTCTCAATGTCAGGGTTCTTTTCAGGACATCTTGCCTCCAATATATTGTTGTGTAATTATTTCATCAGGTGGTTGTCGGGTTTCATTTGTAATCTGTCCATGGTTTTCTCTATAGAAAACCATGTAATCTGTCCATGGTTTTCTCTATAGAAATAGAAGAATTAAAAGAAAAAGTGCAGCTCGTGAGAATGTTCCGCCAGAATGGCAAATTCTTTTCGTAAATGCTGTAGAGTTACAGAGTCCTGGTTTGTCATCCAAACCTATGCTAGTTCACTCTTTTCAGAATCTGATTCTCTTGCTTTCGTATATTTTCATTGTACATGCTGAGATCCAGCTGTATAAAAATGTCTTCAGGCTCAGAGGTTCCTTTTGTAATAGAAAGAAACTTTAATTGCTGCAAGGCTGAAGATACCAGCGGTGTTCAAAAATAGCTACACTGTTTTAGCAAGATATACATTAATTTCCCCAGTGGTGAAAAATGTTTAAAAAATACAAACGAAGTAGTTAGTCCCTATAGGATCAAGGAAATAATGACAAACTATTTTAATTATGTTTAGAAGTTCAGACTTTAGCGTTCTTATCATCTTATTACTTCCAGTAAGTTAGCTTCCTTTAGGTGCTTACATCCTAGGCAAATTCTGTGACAAGCTGTGCTTCATCTTATGCCTCTGTACTTTACATCTGGAGATTATGGAATTTAGATGCTGACTTTGACCTAATTTTATAAAATTGGTGTAGTAAGATTAGCCCTTCTCTTTTGTCTACAGGTTTGATATCTGGCTGCTGTAATTACCTCGTAAGTCAGTTCTGAAAGTTTAAGAACGGGGGAAAGCGGGATGGAGTGGAGTGAGGTAGAATCTGCTCTCCTCTTTTGTAAACTCTGGAATGATATTTATTAGGCTGTATGGAGTCTAAGCCAGAGAATTAGGGTCAGTAGCTCCCCCAGGTTTATATTCACCTATAAGTGTCATACATACTTTGATCATTTTATGCATGTTGTCAGTACTGAATAAAATTTATTAAGTAGATATTAGTTAGGAAGGGCTTTGTTTAGAATTCTTTGCATATTGTGATACCTAATGGTGGAATTTTCTAATAGTTGAGTTGACACATCTTAGATGATTTTTCCTTAATTTTATTTATTTAATTATTAAAATGTATGTTACACAGCAGTATATGACTACATCTCCAAAGAAAGTAAAGTATTTCCAGATAAGTTGATCTATCCTCAAATCTACTTCTCCAGGAAATAAAATACATTGTTATCAGTTTGGTATATATCCTCCAGACCTGGATTTGTTATAATATACACACACACACACACACACACACACACACACACACGCACACATGCACACACACACACACACAGAACATGTGGTGTTGCTTTGTGTGTATGTGTTTTATTAAATAGTACCATAGTTTGTATTGTTGATCATTTTTCAAGAAAGTTTTTCAAGGGTTTGCCAGTTAACAGCTCTGGTTAAAAAGAGTTCCATACCACAATTTCTATCTCAGGCAAAACTGTGAAGGAGATGAAATTTATTTCTTGGCCTCTATTATTTTGTGCATTATCTTTTTCATCCATCTTTATTTTTCAATCCCTCCTCTCTCCTTTCTCATCCTATCACTTAGACCTTAAGGAAAGGATTCCTATCCTTCACGTTGAACGTAAGTCAGTGTATTACTTACAACACGTATATTAATTGTTAGCACCAAGTACAAAATAGAATGCTTTGTTCCAGTTAAAAGAACTTCCAGTACCAATAAGACAATGTGGAAGTGTTTTAGGGAGCATGAGATTTCTTCTTTGTCCCTGAAGTCCCACCTATTAGGTACCTGCTCATTCTGTGAGGCCATGAGCCAACTCAGCCCAAGCATATTTTGAAAGAAAATGCACAGATTTTGAACAGGGCTTACATTTGGTTATGGAACCATTTGTCGGAGTTCCAGTTTATAATTTGAAATCATGGGGCTCCTCTACTCAACCAGGAGGAAGGCAGTGAGGTATTAAGAGTTCAGCATGTCCAAATGAAAAGGAGGCAGTTTATTTGCTCTGAGAATATGTAACAGCATGCACCACTACAACTGTTTTTATGTGGTAGTGATGGTTGTAACATAGCTAAGAGCCCAGCGGCCCTAAACAAAGAACTTCTGTGTTCCCTACCACCAGGCTTTTGCTCCTCTGGGGTCATTTTGGACCCCAAACTTTAAAAAAATGTTCACAGCTACTTACATATACCTCTGTGGTTTTCAAATTCATGATCCTGCTGCTGTTTTCTACCTTAAGGAATGCATACCTACTTATTACATATCAGGCAAGATGCCAGCCATTTTTATATACTTTATCAAAGATGTCAGGTTTAGTAAGGCAAAGATGAGGATACCCATTTTACAGGTGAGGCCATTGACGTTCAAGGTCACCTAACTAAAGTGGTTGTTTCATAATTCAAACTGAGATGACGTTAACTGCAAAGTCTATCTTTTCCATTAAGCCTTGCAGCTTCTTTTTATATCCCTTGTTTTCAAACAATATTGCATAGACTTTTTTTTATAAGCAGTCTTGCATTATATTTTGGACTCACTCTAAATTAGTATCATTTTGGAGAAAGTTTAAAAACTAAACTATGGAGTATTCATAATTAGGTATGAATGTAATTTGCCGTGTTGGAAATTCTGCCAGCCAAAAGCCATTTAAAGTCTTGCTGATAGAAGTTTTCTTTTCACTAAGAGCATCTGCTAGCTAAAATAATGACCAAAAGGGAGAAGCCACTCGAATAATCAAGTCTGTTCACTGACTAAACTTGTTTCTCTGTTCCCAAATTCTTAGATTAATGAAGACCCTGAGTTGTTTTGAGGGATTACACAAAGTATTCCTCTGTGTCTAGCAATGTCCTCCCAGTGTTTTCAAGAGGAATAAGAATTTTCCCTGGCAGTCCAGTTATCTGACACTTTTTTTGTTTTTAATGTAATAGACTTGTGGTTTAGCATTTCACTGCCTTTTTGTGGTTGCAAAATTAATTGAACTACTTAAAAGTATTTCCCTGTTAAGATATCATATTTACATCAGGTGTAATTTGTGTATACATTTTACGTTGCATTGAGTGAAAACACAGGTGTTCTAGAACGACCTGTTTTTGTGTTTGTATTCTTAACCGATATGTTTACTCTATATTGATATTTGAACTCATCAAAGCAAATTTTATTATTCTAAATAAGATTGATAGTTTGGTCTTTCATTTCTTGTCACAGCCCTAAGCATTTTGCTTTGGGAAGAGAATACTATTTTGAGTCTAACAAAATATCTTAAGATTATTGAATATATTTATGCTTAGCAAACTTTAAATAATCAGGAAGCTTATTTGAAAATCAACTTATTCTTTTGAATTTTGAGTTAATAATTTAGGCATTTCATAAAGTGAGATACCTCTGTTTTTAAATGTGATTTATGTTATTTAAATAGTGAAGCTCTGTTACTGAGTTTTGGGAACGGCGTTTTGACATGGTGCGAGATGTACCACTGATTTGCTAAGACCTTGTACATATTTTTGTTTTATCCGCTGAAACCATTGCTCAGGTATTTGTGAAATGGCTTAGGGATAGCATTCAGAAATGCATTTGTGGAAGTCTCACCTCACACTAGTCAGAATGGCCATCATCAGAAAGTCTACAAGGAACAAATGCTGGAGAGGGTGTGGAGAAAAGGGAATCTTCCTACACTGTTGGTAGGAATATAAATTGATGCAGCCACTACGGAAAACAGTATCGAGGTTCCTTAAACTAAAAATAGAGCTACCACATGATCCAGCAATCCCACTCCTGGACATGTATCCAGAAAAGAAACTAATTCAAAAAGATATATGCACCCCAATGTTTATAGGAGTGCTATTTACAATAGCCAAGACATGGAAACAACCCAAGTGTCCATCAACAGACAATTGGTTTAAGAAGATGTAGTATATATACAATGGAATATTACTCGACCATAAAAAAGATTGAAATGTTGCCATTTGCAGCAACATGGATGGACCTAGAGGATATCATACTAAGTGGCGTAAGTCATAGAAAGACAAATATATGATATTACTTATATGTGGAATCTAAAAAATAATACAAGTGAATCTATATACAAAACAAACTCACAGATAGAAAACAAACTTATGGTTACCAAAGGGGGAAAGGGAGGAGGGGGAGAGATAAATTAGGAGTATGGAGTTAACAGGTACATACTACTATACATAAAATAGATAAGCAGCAAGGATTTACTGTGTAACACAGGGAACTATAGTTACTATCTTGTAATAACCTGTAATGGAAAATCTGAAAATATATGTAACTGAATCACTTTGCTGTACACCTGAAACTAACAATATTGTAAATCACCTATACTTCAATTAAAAAATCAAATTAAAAGAATATCCTTTTTGAAAAAAAAAAGAAATGCATTTGTGGCTGATGTTTCAGCAATACAGGCAAGACTTTTTGTGTCTGTGAATTTCTTAGATTTGGAAGGATCTTCTAAATAATGTTCTCAGTTCAGTGATTCAAATTTTAGACAACAAAATTCTGTGAAGCCACTGGCAATATCATTAAGTCTACCACTACCTTTATAGTCAGTCTTATTGCATGTTTCAGTTAAGTCCACTGGTCTGAAATATAAGCCAATTTCTGATTATTTCCCCCCCACCAAAGAATGTTGTTCTGCTTGAGGCATTGTCACCAGAGCTTAAATTCTTCCATGCCTAGAAATGTCAATTTACATTGACCTTTTTATTTTTGTTGTTGTTTTTAGAGCATCAGGGCGTCGGGCCTTATCCTGTTGGAAACAATCCTTTTTGGGTCTCTGCTTCTCTACTTTCCGGTAAGCAACATTTTTATAATTGCATGTTTAAAATAGCCATTTTATTTTGCTATATACGTATACTGTATTATATATACTATATACTATATGTATATATGCTTATATATATTTCTATATCTGTATGCAAGTTTGTATACCTATATCTATATTGTATAAAATGTAGATGTAGATATATGGTAGATATATAAACAAGGGCTTTACAGATATTTAAATCCTGGCTCTTACCTACTGGGTGACCTTAGACAAGCTGGTTAGCATTTCTAAACTAACCTTGGTTTCCTCTCGTAAAATGGAGCTAATTATTCTTTTCTTCCCAAATTTGTGAGAAGTGTTAACTGCTTAAGTGAGCTCACATATGAAAGGCATGCTTGGTATGTACATATAAACACCGGCTTCCTTCTTCTGAATCAGAACCGTGAGACACACCAAGTAGTTAATGCTGAAAATTTCCAAATGGTCACATAGACAAATAACGAGAATAAATGTGTGTGTGGTACTAGTGGTGTGGAGAATCATAACAGACCTTCCTATCCCACTAGTTACGTATCTGTAACCAGAAGATAAGTACTGATTCTACTAATTCAATTCAACCACTTGTATTCAGCAGTTCTTGTGTGTTAGGCACTTTGCTAATCTGGGAGTACTCTGTAAGTGAGAGAAACTTGCTTTCTCTTCTCAAGAAGGTTACAGCTTAGAAGAGGAGATGAGGAAGTACAGGTAATTATAATATAATGTGACAAAAGTTAGGAAGAGTAGAAGAGCAGGATGCTGTGGAGGCACTTAGGAGAGACGCCTAACCAAGTCTGGGGAATAAAATATCACTTGACCAAGATCTGAAAGATGAATAGATGTTAGAGAAGGAAAAGGTAGGCCTTCCAGGGCACCACATTCTTTTTGGTTTTCCCCTTACCTCACTAACTGCTCCATTTCAGCCTTCTTTGCTGATTCTTAATCTTCTTTCCCACTTTTTATTACTTGAGTGTCTCAGGACTAGTCCTTGTAGCTTTGCTTAGTCTACATTCTCCCTTGGGATCTCGTCTAGCCTCAGAAGCTTTAAATGTTGTTGAATTGACAATGACTCCTTACTTTATATCTCCAGCCTAGACTTTTCCCCCAAGCTCCAAACTCACTTTCAGCTGCTTACCTGACAACTCCATTGGAAGGTCCAGTAGAATTCCCTGTCATGTTCCTAACTGAGATACTGACCTCCCAAAGTCAGCCCGTCTCTCTGTCTCCATTGACGGCGACTGCAGCCTTCTGGTTACTCAGGCCGCACACCTGGGAGTCATCCTTAACAACTCTCTTTCTCTCACATCCATCAGAAAACCATTCAAAACATAGCAGAGATCCAGCCACTCCCCACCAGTTCACTGTTAACTGCCCTAGCCTAAACCACAGTCACTGTCTTCTGAGTTATTGCCTCATTCTCTTCCTCCATGCTTACCCCCTACGATCTATCTTCAAAATATCAACCAGTTTGAATGCCAAAGTTAGACCATGGCATTCCTCTCCTCAAAACTCTGAAAACGTTTCTCATTTTACTTACGGTAAAAGCCAGAATCCTTAGGATGGCCTTCAAGGCCCGACATGATTAAGATCCTGCGCCTGCATTACTTCATTTTCTGATCATCTTTCCTGACTCACTGTTTACAAGCGTTCTTAATCTACCCAGGTTTTCTACTTCTTGAATTACATTTTATATTTCTCCTTAAGATAGAAATGTATTTAGGTATAATCATTTTTATTTTTCCATACAATTATCCATATTACTTAAGTTTTCTAATTTACTAGCATAGAGTTATACACAGTAATTAATAATAGAAGCGGTATAATAATACAAAGACTGTTTATCATGCCTGGTACTGTTGCTGTATAAATGGCATGTTGTACATTGTAACATTTAATCTTCCTGGTTGAACTACCAGGCAGGTATTTAACCAAAGTCATAGAATCACGCAGTTACAACGTGAAAGCCTGAAATGACTTCAGTAATCTGAGTAATAATCATCTGAATATCTTCTCTTGCTCTGCCATCATATTTTTCGTGAACCTCTGCTATTTTGAAATATATTTTCTACCCAGTAGCCAGAGGGGTATTTTAAAATATCAAATATAACCTCTCACCACTTCTATACCTTCTCAGTGTTCTTAGAATAAAGATCAAAACCCTGACATGGTTTATGTTATGTAAGTGTGGTCCTTACCCCACCTTTTCCCCCCAGCCTCATCCAATACTACTTTTCTCCTCACTTTCTGCATCTACCTACCCTGACCTTTTTTCAGTTTTTAAATGAAACAGGATCTCTCTCATGGTAGGTATAATAATGGCTCCCCAGAGATGTCCACAGTCCTAATTCCTGGAACCTGTGAATACGTTACCTTATATGGAAAAGGGAACTTGGCAGATGTGATTAAATTAAGGACTTCAAAATAAGGAGATTATTCTGGATTATCTGAATGGCCCAAGTTTCCTAAGTGAAAAAGAGAAACAGAAAAGAGAGAGTCAAAGAGACAGCATCATGAAAAATATTGGACTGGCTACTGCTGGCTTTGAAGATGGAGGAAGGGGCCACAAGCCAAGGAATGTAGGAGCTGGAAATGGCGAGGGAACAGACTCTCCCCTTGATTTTAGTTCCATAAGACCTATCTTGGACTTCCTACTTCCAGAACTGTAAGATAATAAATCTGTGCTATTTTAAGCCACTAAATTTGTGCTATATTACAGCAGCAACAGGAAACTAATGTGCCTCTTCTCATAGGACCTTTTTGCATGCTTTGCTTCAGTTTTGAAGAATCCTCCTCTCCTCTTTCCCCCCATTCCCATCTCACCAATTCTTCTGCCTATTAACAACTAATCATCCTTTAGATTTCTACTTAAATATCACTTTTTCAGGAAAGCTTTCCTTGACCGCAAACTAAGTCAAATTCCTTATAATAACTTCTCATGGAATCCCTTTCTTAACCACACCTATCTCTAAGTATACGTTCAAAAGTGCAATTATTTGGTTAGTGTCACTCTCCCACACAGACTCTAGTTCAGGGAGAGCAATGGCCTGTTTCTGTGTGGCTCACTATTGTACCTGCAGCACTTAGCCCAGTACCTGTCATCATAGTTGAAGCACAGGAAATATGCAGTGAATGAATGAACGCGGTTATATTTGGATGCATTTAGAACTGTATCCTAAACTAGTGGCTATTGTCCTATTGAAATAACCTCCAAAGAATCTGCTTGATTGTGGAAGACCAAGAATGATAGTCCTATTCATACTACTTTATTTAGTGCCTACGGCTAGGCATTAAAACACTTTTTAATGTTATTTTTAGGTGTTAGCAAATTTGGGTTTATTTTTTACTGATTCAAATCAAGTGGCCATAATAAGGAGCATGGCCTAAAAGCTATAGAATTTTAAAGCCTCATAAACAGAAGAAGTATTCTAGAAAAGAAGGACATTTGAAAGAGTAGTAAATGTTAGGCTGCTAAATGTTCAAAGCAGTTATTAGAGACCCTTTCATTGACTGGGATCCAGTCTTGAAAGTCACCTAATGGACCTATACTTGTGATGATATCAAGTACAAAGAAAAAGAGGAGAGAGAAATGGAAATTTAAAAAGAATAAAAGACAACACTTCTGCTTGACAGTTCCATTGTGCCTGGGAGGAAAAGAACAGAAAAGAAGACTTACCAAACCAGTTCTGTCCAACAGGAACATAAGGATGCCTCATCATGTTGACTTTATGTTTAACTAGCTGTCTAGTTCATCTTTCATAACAGAAATTCTTTCTGCAACTGCTTGAAATATTAATGTGTAGCTCTCAATTTCATGCCGCATACCTTGGTTTTTAAATAAGTTAGTGTTCATGCTCTGATGGCAGAAAGGGCCAAATTATTTAATGAAGATTGGGATGTAGCATAAGATACAGGAGGAGAAAAGACATTAAAATATATTATTGATTGAGTATGGAAAGGGAAGTAATTTTATTTTAGGTGAGAGAATGGAAGATCATGTCTCAGACATTGATAATAGAATCTTTGGCTACATAGGGAATGTTTATGCACATGGGTGTATGTACATAGAGCATTCTTGACAAGAAGAATAACTTGGTCATTAGACCAGAGCTCATTGGCTTCCTTGGGTGTTGCAGAGTGAAGTTTATGACTTTGGGCTAGAGTTTTTGCTATAAGGAGGACCTCTATAATAAATGATAAAGGTGATTAAGTAAACCTAATATAGCCAAATGATCTAATTATTTGATGGTGTAAATGTGACCTGTATTTATCTGTTAAATATTAATATCTTACTACTTTCTCTGTTCCTTGTGTGGCCTGTACAGGAATTGCTCATAAAACTTTTACTTGGGGTTGCAGTTTTTTTTAAACAGTGTTCTTGAGCAAAGTAGAATTGTTTTTCGGGCTGGGTAACTCCATGGAAGGACGCTTTGAGGAGATTCACTGTTCTACTGAGTTGTTATGCAGTGAGCCTTTTCTTCTTTTTATGCCGCATATTGTTGTACAGATTTGCAAGAATTAAGGTTATTTTTGCCTTTTCTAAGCAATCTTAGACTACAGACGATTTCATAACAATGCTTATATTGGAAAGTCCAAATTAGAGATTATCATCATTGTCTAGCTTATAAGGACAAACCGAAATCTGACTAAATTTAGCATTGTTATAATTGGGTAGCAGAGAGCTGAAGCTTTTAAAACATTTTCTTACAGATTCTCAAAAGAGACTCATGATTTGAAGTCCACACATTTGTGAACAAATGATTAGTCCTCATAATCACCTAAAACAACTTTCATACAATTTATAAAAGAAAGAAAAAAAGAGCTTTAAAAAAATCAACTAAAGTATATTTTTCTTGCTAAATCACATAAAACGACATATTATGGATTAATAAAACATATTAAGTAATATGGAGTCTAGAAGTTTATTTCTAGCTTGACCAAACCACCGGTTTCAGCTAATAAAGTAAATTTTTTCCCTTTAATCTTCGTTCTCTATTTGATTGATGGATGTGCCCTTCTATACAGCACATCAGTACATGTATAAATATGGTACTTATTTTCATGTTGTTCCCCCCACCCCAGCCCACCCCAAGTCTTATAGAAAAAAGAGCTGCAAAATATTAGTACTGGAAGGGACATCAGACATAACTTAGTCTTGATTCAACCTCTGTTTTGCAAATGAAGGAAGAGAGGCTGAGAGAAATTTCAGCTCCTCCGACTTTCCTCAGCGAGGTGATGAGAAAGGCAGGACTAGATTCTAGTCTGTGGTTTCCTGGTCCAGCACTCTCTTCACCCTAGGACAGTACTTCTGATGGAGGGGATGGATGTGAGATGCAGATGGCATTAAACTGCGTCATCAGGGAGGCTCGTGTTCTACCCCTTCATCAGTCACCTTTCCTCATTCGGCCTCCAAGGAAATAAAAGGCACAGAGGATAAAACAGGGAACCAATTTGAAATAGCTTTAGGTTTGGCACTAAGGAGTTTGATGTAAAACTTCTGTGAGCTCAGATGGACCGTGCTGTTGAGCTATGTGAAGTTTCTGATACTCAATTGTTTTACCTACAAAAATAGAAATTTTGTCTTTCAAACTTAATAAACAATCCCATTAGACCATGTCAGGTTAGTTTCAGTGCCACAGAACCTCACTCAGTTAAGAGACTGCTTTTTCAACAACAACAAAAAAAAAAAAAAAAAAAAAAAGAGACTGCTTTTTCTGTGGTCACCCCAAAGCCTAAAACTAAAACTTGGACTCTTTTACTCCAGTGTAGAGCATGTGCAGCCTCCAGAAGCAGAGAAAAAACCGGGAGCATGTTGCTTCCACGCATAGAGCTTAAAGGGCAGGAAATAAAGGAGAGAGAGTTGAAAGTGGGGAGGGAGGGTGAGAATCAGACCCTGAGAATATAGTTGAAGCAGCCAAGTTTTTAATCCGTTAGTCTTATTTTTTATTTTGATGCTCAAATTAACCCAGAATTGGCCGGTGAGAGTCCCTTCAAGCTGGCTCCTGCCTTCTTTGGATATGATTTTGCCATTCTTTGAGCACTTCCCTCCTTTCTATTTCAACAGAAAGTACTTTCCCTACCCCAGCCCTGAAATCAGCCTTTTCTCCAAGGAGCTCTGGTGCTTTTTAGGGGGAAATGGTAGCAATTCAGTTCTGAGACAGATTCACTTCCATTGTGACAAACGTAGGGCAGAAAGTTCCCAGTTTTACAACTCAGCCAATGTTACAACTAGGCCAGTGTTTCTGGACCCTCAGTTACCTAGGAGATTTTGTAAGGAGATTTCTCCACAACTCTAAGATTCTATCCTTAAGACTTAAGATTCTATCCTTTAAACTGATCTAGACTACGTCTTACTCAGTGCCATTTAGATCCATTTGGCTTGGTACCAGAGCCAAAGGGAAAAAGGAAATCGGAAGGAAAGTTCATGAGCATGACTCATGAGCACAGCAACACTGTCAGAGAAAACAATAACATGGGGATGGCTGTTTCATGCCGAGATAGCTCAAAGCCTGTGGGGATAGAAGACTCTTAATCCACAAACAGCTAGAGGATTTCAGGAATATTGGCTAAAATATTGAAATCAAAAGATGTCAGAGAACTAGACCGCCTCTTCAGGGGAGTTGGAAGCATGTGATGCCAAGTCACTTTGTTCTCTTCTCTAGTGTAGTTTAGAGGAATAGAAGGAACAGCTGTAAATGCCCTGGGGTTCTGTGCAGTTCCACTTCTCCCCTCGTTCCTGTGCTCCTCTCCCCTACCAGCCTCCAGACAGAAGTCTGATTTGATGGGTAGGGGGAGTGGTTGCCTACAGGCAAAGGCACAGAGGCTATCCAGTGTGAGTATTCTAGGGCATTTGGTTAAGAGTCTTGGGTCAGCGATGTGTCAGGAAGTAACTAATAATCTTCTTTTAGCTGAAAGACTTTTAATAAACCGAGCCTTAAAGAGTTGAGAATTGGACCCTTAGTTTGTCAGTGAAAAACAGCAGTTTTCATCTTTACTAAAATACGTACCAATTCGACTATATGCCTCTTAAAAATACTTTGTTGTTTTTGTGAAATATAATAATTTGTTATTTACAAACTAGGACAAAATGGAAAAATACAAGGAAAAGATCAACAAAAAGTTGTTATTATCCAGAAATAATCATTGTATACATTTGATCATTTTAGACATCTGTATATGCACATATATAAATTGAAATAGAAAATGGATGGATGGTGGAAGTTGAGATACAGATAAGATTACTCTGAGGTTTTTTTAACAAAAATTTTAATTGTAATCTTTATTATTTTAATTTAAAAAACTGAGGTGAAACAAGTTACTACTGATGTTTAGATAAATGAATCTTCACAACAAGGATTATTAATTCTAAAAGATCTTTCTAAAGTTAAAGTGGGTTAGTTTTTTTTTTCTTAGCTGTGTGTTTCAACTTTAGATAGTATCACTTGAATTCAGCTGACAGCCAAGAAATTGAACTCAGTTTCTTTCGCCCCATCCTCCCACTCTTTGAGTTTTGTTAGTTAATAATTTTGAATTGTTAATGTTTATAATATGCAATTTTGAAACTATAATTCACATAGTTGTTCAACCTTAGGTCTATATTTAATGTCTTCTGCTAATCTTTGTAACCTGACTTCTTCAATCCTCAGTTCTTTATTTTGATTTGTCCCTTGGTTTTCATGCAGGAGTATTGAGTTCTGTAGTTCTTGAGTCCTTACATGCTTGAGAATCTCCACCCATTGTCCTTAAACATGAAGAATAAATTCCCTGGTTATAAAAAATTCAAGACACTTCCTATTGCTCAGAATTTTGTCTTTTGTCTGACTATTTCCAGATCTTGAAATAGCCTGATTTCTCCCTCCAATGGATGACTTGATATTTCTGCCTTGATGCCAATAAGTCATTCTTTAGTCTTGCAATTAAATGATCAAACTAGGAGTTACCTTGAAATTTATCATCCTGTTATTTTTTTTTTCTTGGATCATGGTGTTTCTTTTCAATATATAGATGTAAGGCCACTTTAATTCTTGGAATGGTTTTAAATTATATTTTTAATTTTTTGTTTCTTCTTCAGGAACTTGAATTATGTATACATTGGATTTTCTTTTCCTTCTGTATCTATGTTTCTAGTCATTAGTGTATCTTTGTCCTTTTCTATTTTGTTTTGTGTGTTTCCCTCAAGATTCCATGATTTTCACACTATTTTCAATTGTGTTTGTTCTGTTTGAGTTGATTCCAATATTCCTTTAACCTCTCTTAAGTTTTTAATTTAATTTAATTTTCATTTTTGTATTTCCCCCTTCCCCGGCATTTTTTGGAGTGATTTTATCTCTTTCTGTTTTTCTTTTCTCTTCTTTGATCTCTATTCTCTTTTTCTTTGAGCTTCTTTATCAGAGGAAATGTTTCCTGTAATTTTTTTGAGGCTATGAGAATTATTTATTTGAACTTCCATCAGTTTTCTTGGGTAATGTCACTTCTGTTATCCATTCTTCATCTGCCTTTTCCATCCAGTATTTAAACAGAGTCTGTGCTGTTTCCTTTCTGATTTTTATTTCTTTTTCATTGGGATAATTCTTTTTTATTGTGGTAAAATATACATAAACTTACCATTTTAATAATTTTTAAATGTACATTTCAGTAACATTAAGTTCATTCACAGTGTTGTACAATCATCACTATCTATTTCTATAACTTTTTCATCATCCCAGATTAAAACTGTATCCATTAAATAATAACTTCTCATTCCTCCTTCACCCCCAGCTCTTGGTAAACTCTTTTCTACTTTCTGTCTCTATGAATTTGCCTATTTTTGGTGCTTCACGTGAGTAGCATCATAACACTATTTGTCTTTTTGCGCCTGGCTTATTTCCCTAAGCATAATGTGTTCAGGGTCCATCTAGGTTATGGCATGTGTCATAATTTCATTTCTTTTTATAGCTGAATAATATTACACTGTATGTATATACCACATTTTGTTTACCATTTGTCAGTTGGTGGACATGTGGGTTGTTTCCGCTGTTTTGCCATTACACCTAAGCTGCTATGAATATTGGTGTACAAGTATCTGAGTCCCTACTTTCAGTTTTTTGGATATAGGAGCAAAATTGCTGGATCCTGTGCTCATTTTCTGTTTACTTTTGAGGGACTGCCAAACCATTTTCCAAAGTGGCTATAACAGTTTCTCCACATCACACTTTTTATTTTCTCTTGTTTATTTATTTATTTATTTATTTTTGCGGTACGCGGGCCTCTCACCGCTGTGGCCTCTCCCGTTGCGGAGCACAGGCTCCGGATGCGCAGCCTCAGTGGCCGTGGCGCACGGGCCCAGCCGCTCCGTGGCATGTGGGATCTTCCCGGACCGGGGCACGAACCCGCGTCCCCTGCATCAGCAGGCGGACTCTCAACCACTGCACCACCAGGGAAGCCCTCTCTTGTTTATTTTTAATAGTCATTTTAATGGGTATGAAGTGGTAGCTCCTTGTGGTTTTGATTTGCTGCTTTTCATTTTTGAATGAAGCAGGTTTTTTCCGGCTGTTTTATAAAGAACTAGGTGGAGAGCAGCAGGAGGAATAGGTTGAGTGAAGCCGCCTCTTCATTTTGAGATCACACAAAGCCCCATGGTTAGTCTGTATCATAATCTGGGACTGCACCTTCTTCTTTCACCCGACCTTGGCTCTGGCTCTTCCGTGGCTAGTGTGCTGCTTAGGTCCATCAACGAGGATGGCTTGTCTCCAAATCTGTCTCCAATCTGGGATGATGCTGTGTTTCTACGGGAAAATTCCCCAGTTCTCCTTTGGCCCCCTATGCCCTAAGGTTCATTCTCCAATGAACAGATTGCTTCCTGACTGAGCTCTGGATTAGGAATGTAACAGCTCTACGTGTGTTTCTTCATTTTGGTGCAACTTTAACTCTTGGGGCTCCTCTTTTCTCTTTTCTCCCTTAGGGATTCTCATCTGTCCTCATAGCTTAATATACTCTCCACATGCCAAAACCAAATAAATTTATATCTCCAGCCTAAATCTCTTTCCTGAATTCCAGACATGTATGTGCACCTACCTATTCAACATCTCTACTTGGATGTCTGGTAGACATCACAGACTTAATACATCCAACACTTAATTCCTCATTCATCACCACCACCAGACCTGTTCTACCAGCATAATGCCCCTTCCAGTTGGTAGCAGCTCCATCCTTCCAGTTGCTCAAGACAGAAACCTTGGGTTTATCCTTGACTTCCCTTTATCTCTTGCATCCTGTATCAAGTTTATCATGAAATAATCCTGTTGGTTCTATCCTAAAAGCATATCCAGACCCAGCCATTTCATACTGCTTCCACTGTTAGCACCCTGGTCTGAGGCACCATCGTTGAGCATTAAATTATTGCAATGACCTTCTAAACTAGCCTCCCAGCTCTCCACTCTTGTCCTCTTGCAGTCTGTTCTCAACACAGCAGCCAGAAATTTCTTTTTAAACCTAAGTCAGCTACTCCTGCTCAAAACCCCACAATGGCTCCCTGTTTCATTCAGCATGAAACTTAAAAGCCTATGTAATCTGCTCACCTATCTCTTCCTCTTACTCTGGAAGCAGAGTAAGCACTGGGCTCTTCCTTGTTCTCAGACAGGCCAGGCACACTCCCACCTTACTGACCTACACCAGCTACTCCCTTTGCCTGGAACACACTTCTTCATCTTATCTATGTGACAACTGCCTCACTTCCTTCACAACTTTTCTGAAATATCTTCTCGGTGAAGTT
Source organism: Phocoena phocoena (assembly GCF_963924675.1). Taxonomy (NCBI): domain Eukaryota; kingdom Metazoa; phylum Chordata; class Mammalia; order Artiodactyla; family Phocoenidae; genus Phocoena; species Phocoena phocoena. The sequence goes on from NC_089220.1 coordinate 167,292,001, forward strand.
CACCCTGTTGAGACCCTACTTTAAACTGCAGACTGCCTTGTTCCTCAGAGGACTTCTGATCACACTGGTAATATATATATATATTTTTGCATAGAATTTATCACTTTATATATGTTTTATTATCTTTATTTCTTACATATATATATATATATTTTTTTTTTAATTTTCTGTCTCCCTCCACTAGAATTTAAGTCCACTCCTGTGTTTCAGCATCTGGAATAATGCATGGAGCATAGTGGGTGGTCAACAAATATTTTTTGAATGAATGAATATTTTTCAGACATTCTTCATTGATTAACATATGGAGTACAGCTCTTTCCGTGTATCATTAATGATGGATTTTCATACCTTTTAAAAGTTATTTTTTACATTTTTAGTTATAATCATATTTTTAATTATAAATCTTTGAAGAGCAGGACCATGTCTCTTGCATCTATTTCCATCACAGCACATTAAAAATGTGTTGAATTTCAATATAATTCTAACTAAAGCCATTACACATATGCACATACATGTATCTGAACGTATGGCTGTTTACCTCTGTCTTTATCTTCGTGTCTCTCTGCTTCTAGATCACTGTCTTTATCTCTGATTTCCCTATGGGGAGGTGGAAAGGAATGTAGACCAACAATAAAGAGTCTTTACTTCTTGCTCACAAAGTCTTTCATGAGCCGGCCCCTCTTTGCCTCTTGGACCTCGTACTGTAGTGCACTCCACCTCTCTCACTCTGCCACAACAATACTGGCCTCACTGCTCTTCCATGAGCAGGCGTGGCATGCACCCACCCTACAGCCTTGGCATGGGCTGTCTCCTCTTCCTGGAGCACTCTTAACCCACATATCTCTGTGGCGAACTCCTGCATCTTCTTTAAACCTTTGCTTAGATGTCAGCTCTTCCATGAAAGGAAGTTAAGGAACTCATTATTTTGGAATAAACAGGAAGAAGTTAAATAAAAAATTATGACATTAAAGTGAGAATAAACCACCCCAATTGCAGAGAATTTCTAATAGGACCAAATGGAGACAGATTCAGTGATGATGTGGAGGCAGGGATGTCACAATTTGGCAGTAGACTAGGAACATAATAAATTATCCTGAGAATGCCTTCAAAGGAACAGATGAGAGGTGCCGGCTCTGGCAATGACAGAGAATTTGACACTCAGATGGTTTGAGTTGAAAGATAAGAAATTGTACCTCTGCAGCAATGTCATAGCTAGCCTGTTTTAGCTCTTTAGTAAAAAATTATGGAAGTATCAGTTCATTTCTAATTCCCTTGCCAGAGTTTGTGGATTAATGTCTTTACCCATGGGAAAAACATGGCAGAAACTCTCTTTTTCAGTGGTTACTATTTCTCCCGTGCTTACAGAAATACACTTGAATTTTCCCGTGCAGGCCCAAGACACATAAGTAATTAGCTATTTCTGAAGTTTGGTAAGTTATTTTCAGTAAATAAATGGCTAACAAATTTATACTTTAGGTTTTAGGTGTTATATGTGAACATGTGGTTTTAGAGAACTTTATTTAGTCTGTGGGAAACATTCTCAGAATTGTCAGACATTTGTATTAGCTGACTGCCACTACTGTGATGTCCAAGTTTATCTCTGGGGTCTCAGTTGTGAACAGTTGACATATGAAGCTATGAAGACACTTAGGTCTGAGAGATAATTAGGAAAATAGCTACAAGCAGAATAAAAGTTGTTAGAGTCAGAATTAGCAAAGTGTCCTGAAAAATGGTTTCCTCTTCCAAGTTAGTTTCTGGGGAAAAAATTGTAGAAGACTTAAAAACACTATTTAAAATGGTATTAAGTATTCTTTTAAAAATGACAAGAAGAAGACAAAGCAAACCACACCTTGAATGTCAGGGACTACACAGTGTCACTAAAGAGTCACAATTCAATAAAGTAGATATGTCACTTAAACAAAATAGCAAAAGAGGGAAAATATAAAGAAATAATACTAACATGGAATCATAGTAACAAAAATCCCATCTCACAATATACAGATCCTAGTGTAAGTGTGACTGAAGGAAGAATTTGGACTTTTATTTTGGACCATTTAATGGTCCAAAATTGGACCATTTAATGGTCCAGAATTTTGGACCATTTAAATGAGGTCAATATGAACTTTTAGGAGAAAGAGCAGATTACTTTCCTAGAATATATCAGACAAGTGTGTCACCTGACACATTTATTTATTTATTTTTGAGGTACGCGGGCCTCTCACTGTTGTGGTCTCTCCCGTTTCCGGGCGCGCAGGCTCAGCGGCCATGGCTCACGGGCCCAGCTGCTCCGCGGCATGTGGGATCTTCCCGGACCAGGGCACGAACCCATATCCTCTGCATCGGCAGGCGGACTCTCAACCACTGCGCCACCAGGGAAGCCCACACATTTATTTTAATTATATATTTATCTAACAGCTGTGAATATGGTATATGAATATTGCTTCATGTTATAATTTCTATAATATGAGGAAAATAGACCATATTTTCTGAAAATTTAATCACTATTGGTGGACCTTCATAAATATTTAAATTATCTAAGGGAGATGTCATTTATGATTAGATGTCTGTAGTCTCCATGATTTGTTTATCCTTGAGTTTTCCAAATTGAGATTTATTTTGAATGTCTCCTCTAAGCTTTGGAGATAATATGATTAATTCACATATAGACATGTTCAGATGACATCCTAATCCAGACATTACTTTCAGTTCCACTTTGACTTTCTTTATTCTTCACACATTCATTTCTGCCACCAACATCTACTTTTCATCATGCTTACCGAAATGGGAAAAAATACTCGTCTGCTCCATGGTCTTGTCCACTTCACACAATCAGTTGTGCTATTGGGGCCTGGATGTGACCTCACTGCAGCCCCCATACAAGTGCTCTTGTTCTCTGTGAGGAGGGATGAGAGGCTTTGCTGCTTATACGGGATTCTCTCAAAACAACCGCCCATTTCACCTTTTGTTGTAAATCATAGCATCTCATCAGATGTTCTGAAGTAAGAGATTCTCTAAAATAGAAGAGTTCAAGTACACATGGCCAATGCTCCTATCTGAGAAGTCATAGTGAACATAATTTATTAAAGGCTTTGAGATCTGCAGTAAAAGAATGCATTTAAAACCGAGTGTTTCCCCATCTTCCTTGATTTTATTATACCCTTTTATACATTACACCTATTAAAATATTTGTAATTAATAATGTCAGTCCCATAATGTTTGTCTTAAGTATACATAATAAAAATCCTGTAACATTGCAGAAGTATTATTCCATTTATATAGAGTGAAGTCACGTGCGTGCATGTGTGTGTATGACATGAGCATATGAGGTAAACCGTAAGAAAGCAGGAGAATGACAAATGCAAAATCCAGGATGATGGTTCCCTGGAAGAGGTGAGGGAAGAGGTTGAGATCACAGAGGAAGAGGGGAATAAAGGGACTTCAAGGTAATAGTAATGTTAAACTTGAGTGGGTGGGTAAATGGGTATGGGTATTTATTGTGTTTATGTATAAAACCATATATATAATTACATATATATCCTGAGATGCTCTGTTGGCTAGAGGTCTGGAGGTGAAGAAGATTGAGCAAGAGAGACTGGGAATGACCTAGCAGGGAAGTAGGAGAAAGATCAATTGAATGTACACATTTCATTTCAAGAAAAAGAAGAGAGATTGGTCAGTTCCTTCAGATGCTGCTGATTGGTCTTGTAAGATCGGGAACGAGAATCCCTACTGAATTTGGTGATGTTGAGGTGGTGTTGACAAGACCAGTTTTGGTGTGGTGGTGGATGATAAAAGCCTAACTATGGTTCCAAAGAGGGAAGGGATGAGGTGACATAGAGACAGCAAGTAGAAACTATTTTTTCTGCAGTTTTTGCAGTGTAAGGAAGTAGAGTGTCCGGTTACTAGAGGAAGTTGTAGAGCAACTGAGACTATTTTTAATGAGAAATAGTACAACATGTTTTCATGGCTATGGATGGCCCCATAGAGATGGAGAATAATGGTGCAGAAGAGAAGTGAATATTGTCATTAGGGAAGCCCTTAAATAGACCAAAGCATATTGGATCCAGTGAGTAAGTGGAGGGGTTGAACTTAGGTCAGAACAAATCCATTTCATTCGTTGTGATTGGAAGGAAGGAGGTACCAGGCCTTCTCTTCCATAAATGTCACATGGAAATCAGTGGTCAGGGCAAAAATGAGAACTTGGGACATCTCTGAGAATGTGACATTTTTGGCTATTTCTCTCATTTTCCTATTGTTCAGGACTTCACACTAGAGTCAAGTAGTATCTCAGTGCGGTTGAAGTTGGGAGCTCTGAGAAGTAAGCTACAACATTCTAAATAATTGGTAGAGACTTCCCAGACTTTGTGATAACTATTCCACAGTATACAGCGATCTGGCTTCATGTCTGCCCTCCAGACAGTGTACATTCCATGGCAAAATGACTGTCTCTGATAGAACAGTGACTCCAGATGATAGACTGCCTGTCAAGTCCTATTCAGTTCAGATTCAGATGTGTTTGGATCCGTGTACTCTTCAGGGCTGTCATTGTATCAACTATTCCGTTACTGAAGCTATTTCTGCTATCATAAAGCAAATTGAAAATTTGACAATTGTCTAGTTATTCTAATCTATGTGGACAGATAGTACAGATCTTCAGGGCTAAAACTGAATTATCTGTCACATGAGCTCAGATAGAATTTTAATTAAAAAATTTAAGCTGCAAAAATGGATTAAACACTTAATAACCCAGGCTTTTCGGCAGCTCTTGAAAAAGTTGAGTAGTGCTGGAATCTTTCCCTTCACTTGGTCAACCTTTTGCCATTTTATTTCACCTTCCTCTGTCCTACTCTATTTATTGATAAATAGAACATTGAAGGTGAAAGTTGGATGCTGAACACTGGCAAACTGCAGTTTTTAGGTAATGTTTAAATGGCATTATTTTCATCTTGGAAATCTTAGCTTCTAGCAAGTGGCGTATTTATTTATCACTAGGCATATTTTCAGTTCTTCCTTAGGAAAGCATATTTTATTTCTGTCCCTTTGTATTTGAGAAAAATGAATTCATTATTCAGTTCTGGAAGGAGCCTTATGATGACATCCCTCAAACATTAAGAAATAGAGTCCTGCATTCAGAGTGCTGAACTTCAGGGAGGAGGAGGAAAGAGAAAGGAAAGGGAGGAAGGAGATTATCTCTCTTATTAATACTGTTAGTGCATTTAGCGTGAAAGTATGAGTATCAGAACAACGGAGGATCATGGCTCTCATTTCTTTGCCACAATATTACTGTATTCTATTTGGGTTTATAGTTGAGTTCCTGTGTTTCACTATTTTAAGCAACAGCAGAAGGATCAGCTTAATGATAATAAGAGCTGACATTTATTGTGTGGTTTTCCATCCTCTATACCACATTACACATCCTAGGTGCTTTATGTGTGTTATCTTATGTCTAATACATCTTTGTCCCCCCAGCCCAGTGTGTAGCATAGTGCCTGGCATATAGTAAGAATCCAATAAATATTTTTCTAATTGCCTGTAAACAAGAAATTAAATGAGCCAACAGTGCAGAGCTTTGACATGACAAAAAGGTTACCGCCCTATAATATGCTATGAAAGGCTCTGACAGACCATATTACCAAGTATGTGTCCGTGGTTGACATACTAATAAAATTAGAATCGTTGGGCTTCCCTGGTGGCGCAGTGGTTGAGAGTCCGCCTGCCGATGCAGGGGACACGGGTTTGTGCCCCGGTCCGGGAAGATCCCACATGCCACGGAGCGGCTGGGCCCGTGAGCCATGGCCGCTGGGCCTGCGCGTCCAGAGCCCGTGCTCCACAACGGGAGAGGCCACAACAGTGAGAGGCCCGCGTACTACAACAACAACAACAACAACAACAACAACAAAATTAGAATTGTTCCTTAACTTTCTAGAGACACATGATTCAATTGTTTTAAAGCAGTTGTTTCCTGAAAAGCTTAATACACTAGCTAGTGAACACCTTACTCCTTAGTATTTACTTATGTGATCAGTCTTAGGCTTTACTGTGTAATGGTTAAGAGCATGGAGTGAGGAGCCACTGTAACTGACACATTAGCTGTGTGACCTTAGGTTAGCCCTTCAGTCTCTCTCAACCTCCATTGCCTCATCTGTAAAACAGGGATAATAAAAGTATCTTTGGATGATTCTGTGCATGCAGAATGCTTAGAATAGTGCCTAACACATATTATGAAATGTGTAAGTGTTAGTTAACAAAGTAACATATCCTAAAGCAGTGGTTCTCCAACTTCACATGCATAAGAGTCACCTGAGACCTGTTAAATCCCCGTTGGTGAGCCCCACCCCTGAGTTCCTGATTCAGTAAATCTGGGGTCGAGTCAGAGAATTTGCATTGCAAATCAGTTCCAAAGGGATGCTGATTCTGCTGGTCCTGGTCCTTGAACCACACTTTGAAAAACTTTGGCCTACAGTAGTGCTTTTCAAATTGTGTGTGGTGAAGGAATTGTTGGTTTTTACTTGCTAGTTTTGTTTTGTTTATTCCAATCTGTCATAGACAGATTCTTTGGTAAAATACAATAAATATGAATTTCTAGGAAAGTAAAATGAAAAAGATATTCTTTTAGTTTTCCAGTTGATTTTGTCTTCAGGTAAATGTGAATTTTTTATTCATATCTACCTTCAAAAAGGGAGAAATTTCATGTAGCAAATGAAGTGGATGTGCCATTAATGTTTCATGTTAGGCTAGTACCTTCTGGTATTTTAGCAGTCCTTTGTTTTATGCTCTTTTAAATGGAGACAGAGACATACCATATTCACAAATTCCTGGGATTAAGATATAGATATATTTGGGTGCTGTTCTACCTACCACAACAATTATCAAATTCCAACTCGATCCAGCCAGAGTTACCCCAAGTCTTTGAGACGCTCTAATATCCAAAGCCTGATTTTATTTATTATTTATATTTTTTTCAAAGCCTGGTTTTAATTGTAATCAGCGTCCCAGACAATAAATTTGTTTTATAGTGCCTTTACTATGAATTTGCCCTTCACATAAGTTTGCTCTCCTGCATAGGGGTTAATTTATTTTTCCATAATTCCCTTACAACATCATTTGAAAATTAGCGAAGTTCATATTAAAAGGCTGTTTTCCTCCTTGATTGTAAATACTGGGCCGATACTCCCTCAGTGCCAACCATCTGTTGGACTTGCGCAGTGGATCCTGATTAGGAAAGTGCCTATGTTTTCTCATTTTTCACAGTCTCACCCAACCCGTTTTATTCATACAGAGTAAGTTACCGTTTCAGATTTTGCTGAAAGTTTTGACAATAAAAAGGAAAAACATCCTTCCTCTGACACCTGGTTAAAACTCCGACTCAAAAGAATAAAACTGTATTTCAGTTAATTAAAATTTGGAAGCCTCCCATATGCTACATGAGTTCCCAATGTGAAATAAACAAACCAAATTGAAAATAAAAATTTAAAGAGGTAGTGCATACTTGTGAATATATAAAAACTCAAAAGGTAGGTAGCAAAAAATATAGTGCTATTAGGATTTGATAGGTGTCAGAGTCAGGTTTAGCTGCAAGTACCAAGGAACATAAGAATAGAAGCTTTAGAAAGCTAAAGTTTCTTTCTGCCATAAAGAGAAGTATGGAAGTGACTCGTTCAAAGCGAAATTGCATTTCACAGTTACAGGGATCTTGGGTGATTTATTCCCTCTGTCCCTTCCAACCATTACATCTTTTCCAAGGAAGCAGTCAGGAAGAATGGGGACTGGAGAGGGAATACTATACCTCCCTTCCATTTAATGTAATTAGTCAGAATTTAATGACATGGTCACCCTTAGCTTCAAAGAAGTCTGGGAAATGGTCTTCTAAAGAGGCAGCCATGTGCTCGACTGAAAAACTGGGAGAAGGAAATTATGCCCATTGTGAGATCTCATCTCTACTGTGCATGTGGTTTTTATCTTCTTTTAGTTGCTGATTTATATTTTTTGTATTTCTTTAATGCATATGTATATATTATCTTTATTTAAAAAAATTAAGTAAGAGAAGTCCTGTCTCTGACTCTGCCTAGCCATGACTTTTGGCAAGAGAACTAAGGTTGCTGAGGTACTGATTATGTAACTCACAATGCAGACTTCATTGTGCATTGTGGAAAACTGGTGGAAAACTGCCTATCATTATTAATTGTAATCTTTATATAGCTCTTCCTTCTTGTTTCTTTCACTTGCCTGGAAAGAAAGTAATTGTATAATAGATGTGATTCAGACAGGAAAGAAAGTCCTTATTTAATCTATGGGGCTATTAGATAACTATTAAAGAGGGACTTACCTAAGATGGATTTTCTCATATGGGTTTTTCTTTTGACAGCTCAATTCCTTTTAGGGTACACTGATTTCAATGCCTTAAAAACCTTTGGAAGTTATTTTAAGCTATAGTGTAGGCACAGTAAGTATAGTGAGCTAAATCTGGGGGGGAAAACAGTAATTTTACTCTAAGCTTTATTCCCTTTGCTATGAGGTTTTTTGGTTTTTGGGTTTTTTTAAGAAAGATAATATTGCCACAAGTTGCTAACTTCAGTGTATAACAGAATGCTTAGAGTTTCTCTGAAGTCAAAGGAGAAAAGAAGACAGGAGCTTTTGTTGGCCTGATATCCTAGTTAAAAGGAAAAATAATGAAACGAAACAATATTTTTCTTCCAAGTGATTTTTCTAAAATAAAGCAAGATAAATACCTACTGAAATTTCTGCCTATCTCGGAATTAGAGATATCTCACATTGGAAGAGCTGCTAAAGAAGTTTGTTTAAGGAAGCTTCTCATTTAAAACTCTGGAAATTTTATCTGGATTAGGGTTGGGACCAACTTTTAGCAATTGGTAGTTATCATAGTATATATTTAGCCTTTGCCTGTATTTCTGTTAACATTCCACACTTCTAAATTTTCTTCAGTCACTAAGTAGATGGCAGTGATAGGGTTCATTACTGTGTAGAGTGATGGTAGGAATTTTAAAAATACTAAGAGAACATATTTTGAGAAGCCATTTACAAAGTGAATTCATAGATATTATGGAGCACCGATGAGATACAGCATTTTCAAAGAATACAAGGGTTTCAGGCTGGAATGCCTCTTTGAATAATGATCCATCTTCGGTCACTCCCTACTCTTCACCTTTACCTGCACCCTACCCCCTTCACCTGTATAACTTTTCATTATCCTTCAGGCCTCAACTTAAACTTCATGTTCCCAGGGGGAGACCTCCTTAAACTGCTCCCTTCAATCACCTTCTTTCGTCACCTGCCCCCACCTCACTTCTATATTCAAAGAAGGCAACACTTAAAAGTAGTGGAGAAAGGAAAGAGTCTATAGTGAATGCTGTTGAGACAGGGACTTCTATGCAGAGAAAATAAAATCAGATCCTTACCTCACACAACAGACACACACACACACACACACACACACAGAATATCCAGATAAATTGGAGGTATAAATATGAAAAGGTTTTAAAAATTAGGCTGTTAGGAGAAAATATAAAAGACTATCTTTGTGACCTTGAAAAGATTTCTTGACTATTACACAAAAAGAAAAAACCATAAAGGCAGATTTTTATCATCAAAATTCAGAACTTTTGTGTGAAGAAATACATAAAGACAAGGTAAAGTAAATCGAAAGAAAATTTATAGAAGAGGGAACCCAATTAGGCAATATATATGTAAAGCGATGCCCAACCTCAAGGGCAGTTAAGGATATGCAAATGGAAATGGAGATACCAATGTCACATCCATCCGCTGTGGGGATAAGTGGAAACCAAAACCAAAATTCTCACTTGCTGTATTTGTATGCACAGGCACTTTAGAATGCAAATTGTCAGCATTTATACAAATTTTAAAAATATATACATTTTTGCATATGTATACATAAAATTATATATGGTGTACAACCCCAAAATACTATTTATAAACATATACTTTAGATAAAGACTCACACTTGTTTATAAGTAGGCATGTTTAAGGATGTTCCTAGTGAAAATTTGTGGTGGGTGCCCTAAACGTTCACCAATTTGGAAAAGAAAATAGATATCTGTTCATTTTAGAAACTTTGGAAACCGAAGGAAAGCATGAAGAATTGAGCTTTGTGAGATTCAGGATATATTTTCAATATGGATATGTATGATGTATGCCGTGTGTGTGTGTGTGTGTGTGTGTGTGTGCGTGTGTGTCAAAAATTATCATGACTCAGTTATTTGTAATTAGCGTCTCTATAAACCCCTGTAGCAGAGACTTTATCGTACACCAAATATCCGTGTATTTCTTTACGTTTCCCGTTCTCCTTTGCAGTAAGCGTGAGAGCCACATGAGTAGATTGGACAGTGAAATTGTAAAATTCACACTGATTTGTAAAATGGATTGAGCCAGTGTGTCTCCTCTGTCTTTCTCTCCGCTGTGACACTTTTGAGGACATGTTTTCTACACGGGGTGGCTGTAAGATGGAGGAGGACTGCCTGAGACAAATTGGACTTTGTAGGAGTGAGATATAGCCTTTTTTAAGTCACTGGGATTTCCAAGTTTGTTTCTGCAGCTTAGCCTCATTGAACATTGACTGATAGCTATCTCCAAACAAATATACACTTCTCAAAATTGTTGAGATAAATTGTCATTTATCACTCACTATAACCCACCTAGATTCTCCTTACATCCCTAAAAGTACTCAGATTTATTCTCTAAATTTTAAATGTAATTTGAAAGTTTTTATTGTAAAAATGTATTTTAGAAAAGTTAGGAATTGAAAATAAGTATAAAGATGATGAAAATTATACATAATTCTACAAGCATAATGTGTTGACAATTTCATTATTATCTTGTCTTCCTAAATGTATATTTTTTCTTCCTATCACTGAAAAACATTCTGTTTAATAACTATTTAGCTTACCATTATGTGAATGGACCAAAATGCATTTAACAGATCCCCACACTTTAGACATTCATGTGGTTTTCTGTATTTATCATTACAGTTAATGCTATGAAGCACATCCTTGAATCAAAAACACTTCAAACAGAAGAGATGGTGGTGAATTTCTTCTATAAAACACTGTCCCTTGCTTACAGACTTAAGTCCACCATCTCTAGCTTCTTCAGTGGCACTGTTTATTCTGTCACATGTGGTTTAGGACATATGACTGTTAAAACGTGTTGCTCATTATCTCCTGTGAGTGTATTGTAGGTAATGAAAGAGTTATTCTTTCTAGTCCTCTCTTTTATCATCCTTTACTCTTAGATTAAATATTACCTTGAAGGGGCTTCCCTGGTGGCGCACTGGTTGAGAGTCCGCCTGCCGATGCAGGGGACGCGGGTTCGTGCCCTGGTCCGGGAAGAGCCCCCATGCCGCGGAGCGGCTGGGCCCGTGAGCCATGGCCGCTGAGCCTGCGCGTCCGGAGCCTGTGCTCCCCAACGGGAGAGGCCACAACAGTGAGAGGCCCACGTACTGCAAAAAAAAAAAAAAAAAGGAAAATTACCTTGAAAAGAAAAATGGTTTCGTATTTGGACTCTAAGCTCTTTCCTGATGCTCTAACCCAAAACATTACAGACTTTTGGATTAGGCTTTATCTGCACATGGCCAAGGCTCTTTGAACATTCAGTGCAAAGAAGAGATGAGAACAATAAGCTGATACATTTCACATAAAAGAGTGAAAATGAAATTAATCATACTGCACTTCTCTTACTGGCCTTGTAATGAGTGATACAGACAATTCAACCTGTCCAATCAATCAAAAATGAGCTTTTTCTATTTTGATACTAACAATACTCATTATCCAATATGGTAAATTTGTGTTTAGAAGACTTGTTTTCCTAGATTTCTCTTTCTGTTTTTATTTTTAACATTTGAAAATGATTTATCGTTTTGAGCGAAATTAGCACTTACAAAGAGTGAAATGATGGTGAGTACAAAAACCTGCACGTACAGAATTGCAACTTAAGAGAAAACCGTATTTCCTAGTATATTTTTAAAAAAATATTGACATGCAGCCCTTTTACAAAGAGAGAAGTTTGGGGTGTGTTCATTGCTGAATCACAGATGCCTTTGTTGAGGCCCCACTGAAGAGCTGGACTTTGAGAGGCCCCCTAGAGTGGGGCCTACTTAAATACAATTGCAGCGAGAGCCCTGTGCTCTGCCTTTGTCCCCTCTGGTCTGACTTCAGTGTTACTCACTCAGTCCCTCTTCCTTTTATATAATCCAGTGCCATTCTATTCTATCCAAGTTCATCTCTTTGCCACTCAGATAAGCCCCTTGCTGCTCTTTGTAAGTGTCACTCCTACAAGAATATAGTCTTAGGGTATTTTCTGAAAGAACTGTTTTTTTTTTTAAAGGGTTCACTGACTGAATGCACTCTGAAGGGTAGTTTGGGTAGGGGGCTATTTTTTTTAACCTCTCAGGAGAGCATCTGGAGACAGAGCAGGTAGCCCATCATTGACTCAGGAAACTCACTAGACTTGTGGATAAACACAGAGTGGAAGAGCAGGTCTGATAGATGCTCCTGCAGTGAGCATCTATCACAGATTTTCAATATCTATATTCGGAAATTATTCAAGCAACGTTAACTATTTAGACTAGTGAATGAATCGTCTATAACATAACTAATAATTTGAGTCTCACAGCTGTGAAAACATATTTTTTGCGACAGTTTGGGCAGCTTTAGATTGTTTAGTCAGAGCTGATAATATAGATGACTTTTGAGGGCTTTCTTCTTTATAAGAAGGTATATGGGATGATTTTGTAGTTACTTGTATATTGTGTATTCAGAGGGAATGCCGTTTGAATAAAGTGTTATATGGTTAAATAAACTTGGGAAGTGTTGCATGCTAAGTGTATATGCCCTCCTAATGACTTCAAATGCATACTGGTATTTAGAGGCTTAAGCCAGCATTTACAAATGCATCTGATCACAAGGTAGGTATGGGGGGAGGGTTATGAGGAAGAAAAACATGAAGTTTTTATTAACGTAAGCCTAACATAAACTATTAACAGTCAGTAGAACATCCTAGAACTTGCAATTTTATGAAAGGGAAGTTTTAACCATGATTTTGCAACAGGAGGTGGTATTATCAGAGGGATATTTTAGTATCAGCTTGTAGACAGATTAGAAAAAATACACAGTTGACCCTTGAACAATGCCAGAGTTTAGGGGCACCCGACTGTCAGTGCAGTTGAAAAATCCCCATGTGATTCCCCTCTGTACCAGGGTCCTCCGTATTCATGGTTCCATATCTGTGGATTCAACCAATCGCGGATCCTGTAGTACTGTAGTGTTTACTACTGAAAAAAATCCAAGTATAAATGGATCCATGCAGTTCAAACCCATGTTGTTCAAGGGTCAACTATACATAAAATATTCAACATACAGGGCCCTTAAGGAGCAAGCTTCTGTTCCAGGTATTCATGAATTTTTTTCATTCTTTCACTCCTCCGCAAATATTTATTAAGCAAATACTCTATGCTGTGTGCTAAGCAAGGTAAATAACATGGTAAAGAAGGGAGAAATGGTCCCTGCCATCATGGAGTTTAGGTTCCATAAGAAGGTGACAAATATAGGTTTAATGTTTTATGAGCACCGTTTTTTAAAAAAGAGAAACAGAATACCCTTCTGCTTTTTGTTGAACAACAATGCTGAAAGACACCTTTTAATTTCCTCTTAAATATGTCAGGAAGCATCTATTTTAATATTTGCAATATCACTAAACCTTGTTAAAAGAATTTAACTTTGCTTGTTTCAGTGCTGAAGTATAGCTTTATTGAATCTTGGGCTAGTTTAGCATTTTGGAAACAACATTTCAAGATACCAATTTGGAGAAAGGAAAGAAAGTATAAGCAGAGAGAAGTAGTTTTTATTTGCTTTGTTTTTACTTTTGTTTGACATTTTATATACGCAGAAAAGTACACGTATTATAAATGTGCACCTTGATTAATTTTCACAAACTGAACACAACAAAATTTTACCAGCCCCCCGCACAAAACACCCCTCAGTTTCCTTCCAGTTGCAGCCTTCCCTGCCCACCAGTGTGACAACCATCCCAGCTTCTTTCAGCATAGATTCAGTTTGCCCACGTGTGCGTGCAAGCGTGCGTGCGTGTGTGTGTTGTGTATAAATACAGTCATTCATTACATAGAGAGTTTTAAAGGAAACCAAGAAGGCACATTTGGTTCTAAATACAGATCTTTCTGTAATTCAGTGGTTCTTAAACTTGGTCACACATTCATTGGAAACAACTAGGAGCTTCGAAAATTACTCACGTCTAAATTCCACCTAAGGAGATACTTAATGTAATCGGCAAGAGGTGGGGCCTGGGCAATAGCATTTTAAAAGCTCTCCAGATGATTCTCCTATGCACCAAAGGTTAGAGTCACTACTGTAATGTGTTGAAAGTAAAACCGTAGATGTTTACGTAATATTGGCACTAGCTTTAAGCCCAACGGTCTAATATTTGTAAACCTGGGCTTTCTATGTCCAGATTTTAGGTTGCAGTTTAGCAGAAGAAGTAGACATTATATGTGACTAATCACCCTCCCGTGATCTGTCACCTGTGCAGCGAACCGTTATTGAATTTGGGATGGTGTGGGAGTTAAACAGGGTCGCCTCGCTTTAGAACAGCCTCTGCTTATAAGATGCTGCAGCGTCATCAGGCACCGGATTGCAGAACTGTCGGATTTGTGTCAGAAGGCATTACATCCTGGCATGGAGACTGGAGAGCAGTGAATCATTTGCTTGAGAGCTTTAGGGACCCCTGGAAGCCTACAGGGCCTGGGGCTGGCCCTGGGGGCTGGAGATGATTTTCTTCTCAGGGCCTAAGGAACCCTCAGGGGTGACTAAGACATTTCAGACTTGGAGGAGCACAGAGTTGAGCTCTCAGGAGTTTGGATCAGTGGAAAGTGCAGAAGCATCTGAATTCTATGAAATTATTTTCACTTTAGCCTGAAAACTGACTCAGCAGCAAGCTGATAAAACTGAGTCTGTTTCATTTCTTTTCCTTCATCTTTTCCTGAAAGTTTTTTGATGTTAGTAAAAATTTGGAAGAATTTTATTTTACAAATGATAACTTGCGATTTCAAGAGTCTGGAAGAGGTTCGTTATGATTCAGTGAAAGGACAGTTTACCTTCCCTGGAATACAGTGGGTCTGCGGGTCTGCACCCAGAGGCTCCATTCTGCACAGTCTCCTTAATGAATGCTTCACCCCACCCTTTAGAACGTGATAGGTCAGACCTCAGCCGTTCAGGAGCCTGGGGTGTTCCTGCCTGTTCTCTGAAGATCGCGTGTTGTTTTTTCTTCCCTTTGTATACTTCCTATGGTCTGAACTAGTTATCTGTATGCTTTTTGAGGAGATAGCAGTTAATGAGAGACAGAACCCCTGCTCTCAAGGAGCTTATAGTCTAGTACAGGAGACAGAAAATAAAGTTGGCTGATAAACAAATAAGGATCTCAGAAAATGGTGGGTGCTGTGGAGAATACAAAACAGGAGAGAGCATGAGAAGACCACTCTGGGAAGTGGCATGTGAGGTGAGACTTGGATGAAGAGAAGGAGCCTTTTCAGTGAACACACAGCCGCAGCATTCCAGGCAAATGAAAGGAGCTGGAGGTGGGAATGGGCTTGACATGTTTGAGGATCAAAAAGAAGCCCAGGGTGGCTGGAACACAGTGAGTAAGGGGAAGAGCTCAGGAGGTAGCCGGGGCTACGTGACGGAGGGCCTTGCTGGCAGAAGGCGTTGGATTGTATTCTCAGTTCAGTGGGACGTCTTTGAATCCAGTAGGTTTGTTGCCTTCACTTGATTTGATTTGAGCATACAATTACCCAGATTTTTAAAATCAGAATGAATCCATTTTTCTCAGATCAGACACTTGTGACTTTTCTTTTAGGTCCATGTTAACCCCAGGAGTATTAGTGCCCTTATCTCAAAAGAAGATATGAGAGAGACATGTGGCTGGATTCTCGCCCTTTACCTTGGGAATGACTGAGCTCATGGTCTGAGATAATCATTACTTTAATTGAATGTGATTTGCTGAGAGCTAGAGATTTCTTTGAAAACCTATATTTTATAAAATTCTGTTCTCTATGTACTGCAGATAAATATGGAAGGAAGCACTGGTATGAGACCTTCATTGGATTCTAGGATGATATTTGCTTTTAATTTGATGGTCTACTTTGACTTTTTCAAAACACCTGGGGATCACTCCATGCCTTTTGGCAGGAAAAAAAGGGAGAAATAAAAGCATAGATTGGCTTCCTATCACTTTTAAATCCTAAAAGAAAGTCAGACAGCACCCTTATTAAGTTACTGTAGAATGCAACACATATAACCTTTTTTTTTTTTTTTTTTGCGGTACGCGGGCCTCTCACGGTTGCGGCCTCTCCCGTTGCGGAGCACAGGCTCCGGACGTGCAGGCTCAGCGGCCATGGCCCACGGGCCAAGCCGCCCCGCGGCATGTGGGATCTTCCCAGACCGGGGCACAAACCCGTGTCCCCTGCATCAGCAGGCGGACTCTCAACCACTGCACCACCAGGGAAGCCCAACACATATAACCTTTACACAGTGATTTATTTGAGATGACCAACTTAACTAAATGACCAAGTGTTTGTTTGGTATTAAAGCATAAATGCTGGTGGGATTTTTTCTGGATGTTTCCTTTGTTGACACATAAAACTGGCTGGGCTCACACTGAAGCAGATGCATGCATTTAAATCTTGGAGAGGTATACACAGTGTGAAGTGACTGATAAATGAACAGGGCTTACAATTGCAAAGTTATTGCACACGGCAGTTATTGGCATATAAAGTAAACTGCTGCAAGGTAGAAGAATGGAAGAAAAAACGAGGTTGCTGTGTGAGAGCAAACTGATTTGGGAATCATTTGGACATTTTATTCCTCTGAAAACAGTTTGCGTGATCTCCAGCTGTGTCTGGCATGAGGCCACGTTCACATTGAAGGAAACGTGCTTTAAGACTTGAAGGTATCCAGCACACAGGGGTTTCAGTCATGCACATAAATAGATGGATGCTTTATGGAAACCATTTCTGGTAGGAAGCAGAAGCCAGAAAGGGACAGAGCAAGAGCAGGGACACAGACCTGCCTTGGGCAAACTGGGCAGGAGAAATCCCCTCGTCACAGCTCAGAACAGAGAAAGTCAGGGCTGCTTTGGGGAGAGGATTGCTGGGGGCAGAGGGGAGGTTAGCCCCAGGCAGTGAGGGGATTCCTCACAGTGAGGCTGTGTGGCCACACAATCCCACGAGGGGGCATAGCATCCTTCCTGCTCATCCTCCAAGTCTCTGCTCAGATGCCACTCTTCGGAGGGACCTTCCATGGCCATCTTACCAAAAACCTCTCTTTCCGTTACTTTCTATCACTGAACCTAGTTATGTTTTCCTTCATGATAATTTGAAATCATTTAGTTGTTTATCTATGTGTTTATGTATTTATAGTCTCTCTCCCTTACTAAATTAACCACAGTTTGCCGGAGGGCAGCATCCTGTTTTCTTTGTCAGTGTATCCCCAGCAGTGCGTTCAGCACTTAACTCTGCCTGGCAGACTGTAGGCAGGTAAGAAATGTTTGTTGAATGAATATACAGACCCTGGAGGAAAACAATCCAAAAATGGCTATGAACTGGGTTGTAGCCCTCGTCCTGGGGATGCAGCTCTGGTCTGGGTGCACTCAGAGAGACACACAAAAGTTCCACACTCAAGCAGACTTGAACGTGCAGGATATCAGGTTGGTGAGGGTGCCTGGCACTACCTCATTGTTCCTCCTAATATCCCGTGACTTAGACTGAGGAAACCATAGTTCCCGTTTTAGTGTTGAGAGAACAGGACCCACCATAAAAGAAGCTGCCCAACTTGCCTGATATATTGAGCCCCCCACTTAACTTTCTTTGATCCTCATTAGATCCAAGAAATTTCCTGCTTTGGTCCTGTGGCCCAGGAAGAGACCCCGATCTCAGCCTTGCCTGGTTCCTTTCTCCCTAACCGCTGGTCAGCTTGCATGTGGTGACCACTCCCTTATACAGTCCATCACCTGGGAGATGCCTTTCAGCCCTTATCACCTTCAGAGGCGAGACCCAAAACGGCAGATCTCAACTCTGTGGTTACCTAGGCCCTTCCTGCTGAGTTCTGCTTTGTGTGGGAGAGGTGGTCTTCCCAGTGATGGACATCATTGAGGACCTAGCTCTTTAGATGATGCGTCACCTCCTACATGCAGGAATGTGGCTTTTCTCTACTGATCCAACCCCTTTTTATCATGGCTGGATATTCTAATTCTAAATTTATGTAAAAATGGTTTTATCTTTTAATAGGAAAGTTTTCATTCTATCACATGTTGTAATGTGCACCGGATTAGAAATCTGAATATTAGTTTTGGATAAACCATTAGCTTTGTGGCTTAGATGAAGTTAAATGTAGAATTGAGAACACAAGCTCTAAAGTAATACTGCCTGGAATTGAATCCCACTTCCATCACTTAACTAGCTGATCAATCTTAGGAAAATTCTTTCGGCTTTATATGCCACAGTTTCTTCATCTGTAAAATGTGAACAATAATGGTACTTACCTCACAGGGTCGTTATCAGATTAAATGAGATAAGATGTATAAAGTTAGAACAGTGTTTCATACATAAGAGACAGTATAGAACCATTAGCTCTTGCTTTGATGATGATGATAACAACTAAAGCCTATCTGTATATTTTCTGCCCTCTGCTTTTCATTTTTAATGTAAAGGATCTACATGAGGTCAGCTCTAAGGTCTTTTCCAGATCCAGCCAAAATTCAAGAGTCTTCTCTGCTCTGTTCTAAGCACAGAATTCTAAATTGTAGGATAATTCTTTAACATGAACCGATGAGAAATTCAGAACAGTCTCTTTCAGGTAAACAAGCTGTTTTTACACTTGTCTCATGCTTTAAATAAGACCGTTTTCCCTGAATAGAAGTTCTCTGTCCTCCTTTCTGCCTTGCAGCGTTCTGTGAGCCATCTTCTGATTCTCCAGGTCCCTTTGGTTTCTCTCATCTCTGGATTTCTTTTGCACCTTTTACCTCAGTTCCATCCACCTTCCACACAATGGCCAAGATGAATTTTGAAAAACATAAATTCAACTCTGGTGCTCCACTGTGTAAAACTCCTCCGTGAGTTAGGATTTCAGTTCCTTGGGATGGTGTACAAGACCCTCAAAGGCTTGGTTCTGTCTTTAGATCCAGCCTGTCTCACCACTGTCCACTTCAGACTTCGTGCATCAGCAAATAAGAGAGTGTTGTCCTTGCCTACGATCATAATGCCACCTCATGCCTTCGTGCCTTTGTACCTGCCTCATGCAAACACCCCTTTCCTTTTCTTCACCTGGATAATTCCTGCTTATCCTTTAAGACTCATCAGAGTTTTTCTCATCAAGGAAGTTCTCTCACCATTAGGCTCTCTTCTCAGTGCCTGCCCCTCAATCAAAACCCGTTTGTCTACTGATGTGATTTGAGCATAAATCTATTCCCTCCTTTAGACTCTGCTTTCCTCCATGGCAAATGCAGATCTTAGTTTTCATTGTGTTCTAAACACAGTGTCTGAAACATTTTAAGCAATCAATCAAAGTTGGATTGAAGTATTTTGTATCTCTTTGAAAACTTGATGCCAGGTTCTGTATGTGTCACAAAATTGTGATTTGTCTTTAAATGCTACAGTTCCACCGCAGGCAGTCACAGGAAAAGTTTTGTTTTGTGGCTTATACACTCCTAAAAGTTACCATCAAAGAGGAATTGCAGAAAATGTTTAAGGCAGTGATAACATTAAGAGAATAAAATATGCCTTCCATAAATATTACTTTTAAGGGTACATTCTATGAAACCTTATTAAGTTATAGGCACACAGAGGTCATTTAAAAACTGTCTTCCAGAAAGTGGACCTCCACTCATGTTGAAGGAGTGGGTATCCACTGGTTTACTCCTAATTTCACCTAACAGCAGGATAACAAAATAAACATGAGAATGTAAATGAAGAAGAAGGTAATTTTTGAAGCATTCGACAATACTTTTTTGAAGCAAGAAATTAACAGTCTATGTTTATATGATAGGACTCAAAATATAAGTGTATCAAATAGCAAGTATCAGTCTACAGTGATAGACTTAATTCTTATGCTGTGATGTACCCCAAACAAAGATTTGGAAAACCTTACAGAGAGCTTTCCAAAACTAATAATTCAGAAATTACAAAACACAAAAAAAGGATTTTTTAAAAGTTTATAGAGATATCTACAGAACAACAAAATAATAAAAATTGTTCACAAATTAAAACAGCAATTTAGCACAGAAATCAAGAGGAAAAGAAAGTTTGGTAGGAAAAAAACGATAAGAACTTGTTAGTCCCCTAGATATATCCCGTATGGTTTTGCGGTTTTATAACTTGACTAGAAATGGACCAAAAATTTGACTTGGAACTTGCTAACAGCTAGCACAAAGTGGGAAACATATCAATAGTTATACAATTGCGAGTTTCCCTGAGATAAGAAAGCAAACCTATTTTATCATACCAAGTCCCAGAGATTCTCATAAAGGGACAGCTCTGTTGTTCTTGTATGCTCCTCTGACAAGTGCAATTACGAGTTTCTTAGGGGTATTTCCGAATAGTCATCAATTGAGGCAGATAGCATGACATTAAAATGCAGTTCAGCAAATCTGTAAGGCCCCAACCCGTGGAGCATGAGTATGTAGGGCTCTGATCATACGCCTTAATTCAGATACTTAAGGGTATTTGGAAGAGTAATTCTTATTATTATCCTTTCTTGCAGCTTAGCTTTTGCTACATATTGGTGAGCCTAGAATTTGAGAGTTTATACTCTGACCCTCGAAGTACAGGTGTTTTGTTTTATCATTTGAGGATCTAATTATCACACAGGATGTTTGCCTAGTATTCATTTTATCAAACTGTAGCACGTAAGAGACTAGGCTGTGCTGTGCTAACGAGCAACCCCAAACTCTCAGTAATTTAAAGCGAAAAGATCTAGTTTTGATTCATGCTGCACATCTATCATGGATCAGCTGGGGGCTCTGGTCTATGTGCTTGTTTTCTGTCCTCGTTCTGGGACCCAGGCAACTATGTGGGGCATTGCTGGCCATAAGGACGCATGGAAAAGAGAATGTGGCAGAAGCACACACTGGCTCTTACAACTCCCGACCAGAGGCGAATACCATTCCTAATCTTAAGACTGGAAGGAGAGAGAGGAAGGTCTGTGATCAGCACTAATGACTACTGCACAAAGCTGAGGAGCCCAGTTAAAAAGTCACCACCCTTCAGAATGAAGAAGGAAACAGGAAGTACACGCTCAGAGCTAATATTTCTCTCTGAGGCAGTGTGGCGTCTAATACTATGTAGAGAATATGGGTGATTGAGAGCCCAAGTGTATATACTACAAAGCAGTAATTTTCATGTTGCGTTTTATACAGTTTAAAAAATTCATGCCATGCTTCACAGATTCCACCCAAAAACCCATCAATCTGACTATAAGAATATTTTTTGTTGAAGTATAGTTGATTTACCGTATTGCCTTAGTTTCAGGTGTACAGCAAAGTGATTCAGTTATATTTATATATATATGATATGTACATACATGTACATATATGTATATATTTCACATTCTTTTCCGTTATAGGTTATTACAAGATATTGAATATAGATCCCTGTGCTATACAGTAAATCCTTGTTGTCTATCTTAAAAATATCTTGATAGCATTCTTCAAGGCAAGTTATATATCACAAATGAGGAAAAGATACATTCTACCACAAAGATCTTTTAAAACTCCATTTAATGACATTGCAAAAATTATCTTACATGACATTATCACTCAAACACATTTTTAAAGATGAAGCTACTAGAGTCATCAGTTAATTTGTCTTTATGCCCAAGAGGGAAATTCCAATTTTTTTGACTAATAAAAACATGCAAATATTTGTACTTTTCAGAAATCTGGGATTCCCATCTGAATATTATTACCCAGGTAATCAATTTAAATACTCAGAAAAAATTCCCCAAAATTCTGAAGTTATGTCCATAGAAAGTGGCCATAATTTCTGATGTATAAGTTTCTTTAACTTAGTATTCTTCATTACAGAAACTTTATAAGGTGTTTTCTTGTTTCTTTCTTTCTTTAGGGAATAGAAAACAGAAAGGATGATCCCAGCTATAAATTTTCACCTGAACTCCCATATCAGACAAGGGAGTGTAGTTGGTATTTTTGTGAACGCTTTTGGTCCCCAGCTTCATATTAATGTTTAGATTTAGAAACTTGGAGTTTCATCTCCTTTTGATAGGATGCCTCAGCATCTTTTTTCTTCCTCCTATCTGTTAAGAATCTCTTTCACAAGCAACTGCTAACTGATCAGTCCGATACACACAAGGCTTTTGGTTGGCTTAGTCAGGGATTCTCAACGTTGGCAATATTGACATTCTGAGCTACATACTTCTTTGTTGGGGTGGGAAGGCCTGTCCTCTGCATTGACTGATGTTTGGCAGCATCCCTAGCCCGCACTCACTGGATGCCAGAAGCCCCGCCTTCCCAGTTGTGACGACCAAAAATGTCTCCAGACATTTCCGAATGTCACGTGGAGGCATGGTTGTCCCTGATTGAGAACCCCTTGCTTAGTTCAGTTAGAGCCCACCCCTCGGGGTGGATATAGAGTTAGTGTCCCCTGAATATCGGGCTTTATCGTGCAGTGTTGTTCCAGTTAGTATGGCTGCATAACAAATTACCTCAAAACTTAGTGGCAAAAAACAACCACTTATTATGCTCATAGAATCTGTGGGTCAAGGATTCTGACAGGGTACAGCAGGAATGGTTTCTCTCTATTCCACCATATCTGAAGCCTCCAGCTGGAGGACTTAAAAGTTTAGGGTGAAATTTTTGAAGGCTTCTCACTCATCCATTTAGCACTGATGCTTGCTTTTGGCTGGAAGACTAACAGCTGGACGTATGGCTGGAACATTTACACCTGGCCTTTCCTTGCGGATGCCTGGCTTCCTTACAAAGTGTTCCAAGGGCAAACATCCCAAGAAAAAGAGAGCCAAGTGTAAGCTGTATTGCTTTTCTATTACCTAACCTCCAAAGTCCCTTAACACACTTCCAGCATACTCTATTGGACAGAGCAGTTACAAGGTTCAAGGAAACATGAAAACATCACATTGTAAGAAGAGCATGTGGGCTGGGACAGAGATAAATGTACTCACCTTTGGAAAATACAGGATGCCACAGAGATGGGCCCTTGGATAACATCTGAATTCTGTTAGTAATGAAGAAGAGAATTTTGTTTGGGTAGACAACCAACAGTGTTTGCTGGTATACCATTATTTGATAAAACAGTCCAAAGGAGAATAAAAAATGTATATCCTATATGTATAGTAAATAAGTCACTTCCAAAGATGATATTATGTACAGCTTTATATTTTAACTAGACTAAAATAACCATGCTGTAAATCCCTCCATTTTACTTATTTTAGCATGATATGTAAATGATACAAAGGTGATAATAATATTACTTGGTAATGCAGCCCAGTAAAATCTAAGTGTTTAGATGAATTTTTGGGACACCATCAAATTAATTTAGCAAGAATAATGGCATCTTGCTTATGGTGTGAAAGCAGTGACAGGAAACTTCATACATTCATAGCTCAGATGAAAATGATTGCCAACATGCATTTAAGAAGTCATTGCAGCCTATTAACTGTGAGAAGATAACAGTTACTGAAAGTTGAGGCACCCTGGGTGAAAGGAAATGGGGCCTAGCAACCAACTTGCTTGAACTTCTCCTTTGACCCTGAGGATGCCTCCACAGAGCCCAGTTTAGTAATCAGTAATTAGTGTAAAGAGCAGTGAACTAGGAATCGGGAGACCTGAGTTATAGTCCTGGTTTGGCTAACTTGTGACTTTGCACAAATCACTTGATCTTTTTGGGTCTCAGTTTCATACTTTGTAAGTTAAGACAGCATGAGTGATCTCAGAAGCCCTTCTCACTTCTGTAGTTCATTGTCAGTTTTAGGGAAGTGTCCAAAAAATACTCAAATGAGCATTTTCAACTAGTTTCTCTTAATCTTGTTACTCCCCAACTGGGAGGCCAGAGCTTGGCATGGTTAGTGTATGTAGCAGATCCCCTGCTTTTAAAGAGCTCTGAAAACCTATATGGGTCCTGTTTTCAAGGAAATTGTATGCTTACTTTCTCATAAAGAGAGATCTCCCAACAGAGATATAACCTCCTTATTTCTGTAACCCTGTGAGCATAAGGCCAACTCTCATCTAATTCTCCTTGGCTTTAGTAATGAGATATGGGAGTTGGGGGAAAATAAACAATTAGAAAAGAGATCTGGATTTAACTTTGTCTTGATGGAAATTGGATCATTTAATTCACCATAAAGACAGACCTATAAATTTCAAAAGGCTAATGTACAATTTACCACTTATATACAAATTTTAAAACTCACAAAATAAGGTTATATATTATTTATGGATACATATAAATGGAACAAAAGTAGAAAAACATGTCCTGGGTACATACACATCAAATTCATTTTAGTGCTTGCCTCTGGAGAAGGTAGGAGACAGTGGGACTATGGAGGGAAATTAAGAAGCTTCTACTTGATATGGGTAAAGTTTTAAGTTATTTAAAATCCCAGAGCAATTAATAACAAAACTGTACATGTTTATTGTTAATTTGTGTGGTGTGCAGATGTCAAGGTTATATTATTCTCAGTCAACTTCTGTATTTTAAAAACTGTTCACAAAATAAAAAGATAAAATTGTATTAAAGAGTTCTGTCTAGAGCTGAGCTGAGCTGGAGAGAACTGAGCTGCCAGGTGTCAGAATAGCTGATTAGAGCCCGGTACAAAAGGCTCCTGCAGTTTTGTGGATGCAGAGGCTGGGGAGAAGGGCTAGGAATGGAAGAGTACTCAGTACTGATTCAGAGTGGAGAAAAATGACTTCAGGGTCTTCCAATTAGGAGACCTCAGGATGGAGGTTCCTATGCTAAGAGTGCATATATGAGTAAGAACATGGCCAGCCAGAGGGCCACAGCCCTTGCCTGTAAATCCCTTGAGACTGTAGTACATCAAAATTGTGCATCAGGTCTGGTGTGGGGAGAGCTTTTTCCCGTGAGGCCACCATGTGAAGCCCTTATAATTGTCTGTAGTTGCCTTAAAAACACACAGGTTTTTGTCTAGGAACTTCTAATAAGTTTCCGTACTTTGAAAAAGTCATACAAGTAAGAAATAGACAACTTAAGAATAACATTTGCTACTTTCAATAAGCAATAGAACACCTAAACAGATGATCAATAAGGAAATAGTATAAACCAACAGTACATAGCAGACATCTATAGAATAATCCCTTAAGATCAGGAACAAGACAACAATGTCTACTGTTACCACTTCTATTCAACATTGTATTAGAGGCACTAGCCAGAGCAGTTAGGCAAGAAAATGAAATAAAAGGCATCCAGTTTGGAAAGAAAGAAGTAAAAATATCTCTATTTCCATGTGACAGGATCCTGGATAGAGAAAATCCTAAGCAATCCACAATAAAGCTATTAGAACTAATAAACAAGTTCAGCAAAGTTGCAGGATAAAAATCAATATATAGAATCAACTTAATTTCCCTATTGGCAATGAACAATCCTAAAATGAAATTAATAAAACAATTCCATTAAAAGAGCATCAAAAAAGAATAAAGTATTTATGAATAAATTTAACAAAAAAGTGCAAGACATATACAGTGAAAACTATAAAAGAGATTTTAAGAGATTTTAAAGAGACCTACATAAATGGAATTCAAAGTCCAAATGTAAATCCTTATATTTATGGTCAGCTTATTTTTTTATAAGCATATGAAGACAATTCAGTGAGGGAAAGAATAGTTTTTTCAACAAATGTTGCTAGAAAAGCTGGATATCCACATGCAGAGTAATGGAGTCGGATCCTTATCTCACTCCATATTCAAAAATTAACTCAAAATGGATCAGACACCTAAATGGAAGAGTTAAAACAAACTCTTAAAAGGAAACATAGATATAAATCTTCATGAGTTTGGGTTAGGCAATAGTTTCTTGTATATGATACCAAACCACAAGATAAAATAGATAAGCTGGACTTCATCAAGATAAAAAACTTTGTGCTACAAATGATACCATCAAGAAAGTGAAAAGAAGAAAACAGCATGGGAGAAAATATTTGCAAATTATAAATCTAATAAGGGACTTGTATCTAGAATATTTAATGAACTCTTACAATTCAATGATAAAAAGACAGATAATCCGATTTTAAAATGGGGAAAAGATCTGAGTAGACATTTTTCCAGAGAAGATATACAAATGACCAATAAGAACATGAAAAGAGGCTCAACATCATGAATCATTAGGGAAGTGCAAATCAAAAATTATAAAATACCACTTCACAACCACTAGGATAACTATAATAAAAAGATAGGCAAGGGCTTCCTTGGTGGCGCAGTGGTTGAGAGTCCACCTGCCGATGCAAGGGACACGGGTTCTTGCCCCAGTCTGGAAAGATCCCACATGCCGCGGAGCAGCTGGGCCCGTGAGCCATGGCAGCTAGGCCTGTGCGTCCAGAGCTTGTGCTCCGCAACGGGAGAGGCCACAACAGTGAGAGGCCTGTGTACTGCAAAAAAAAAAAAGATAGGCAATAACAAGTATTGGCAAGGATATGGAGAAATTGGAAGCCTCACATATTGTTGGTGGAACCTAAAATAATGCAGCCATGTTCTAAAACAGTTTGGAATTTCCTCAAAATGTTAAACATAAGTTTACCATTCACAAAAAAACTTGTTTGTGAATGTTCACAGCATTATTTATAATAGCCCCAAAGTGAAAACAACCCAAATGTCTATTAGCTGATGAATGTATAAACAATGTGGTATATCCATTCAATGGAATATTATCAATAAAAAGGGATGAAATATGATGTATGCTACAATGTGGATGAGCCTTGAAAACATTGTGCTAAATCAAAGGCAGTTACAAAAGACCACATGTTGCATGATACCATTATGAATTTTCCAGAATGGGCAAATATATAGAGACAAAATAGATTAGTGGTTGCCTATGACTAGGGACAGAGGAGGAATGGGGAGTGACTGCTAATTGGTATGAGATTTCTTTCTTGGGTGGTGAAAATGTTCAAAAATTGATTGTGATAATGGTTGTACAACTCTGTGAATAGAGTAAAGAACCATCAAATTGGACACTTTAAATGAATGTATGTTACGATGTGTGAATTATATTGTACTAAAGTTGTTTACAAAAGTTACACAGCAATTCTGGTTCCAATAATAACAGAGTAGCTTATGTTGAACTAACCTTCCAAAAGATAATAATTAGAAATTCTGGGAAACATATAAAAACAAAACTGTTTGAAGGTAATGGAAAATTACCCAAAGGAGGCAGAAAGTAGAAGGAATTTAACCTTTGGGTAACAGAACTGCACTGGATAGTTTCCATATTATTTGACTTTCCCCCTGAGGGTGTTCTCCAGTTTATGTACTGTGTGGAGCTGTAGCTCAAGCAAAAAGCTGCAGTCTAAGTGCCTGGAAGTGTTGGAGGATGGAGTTCAATTCTGCTAAAGAAGTTGGAAATTGAGGGGATGAATTGTGAAAAGGAGGCATCCATAGGAGGGGCATGACCCAGTCTGAGTCTAATACGGAGAGAAACTATAATATTTTTTTTTTTGCGGTACGCGGGCCTCTCACTGTTGTGGCCTCTCCCGTTGCGGAACTCAGGCTCCCGACGCGCAGGCTCAGCGGCCATGGCTCACGGGCCCAGCCGCTCCGCGGCATGTGGGATCTTCCCGGACCAGGGCACGAACCCGTGTCCCCTGCATCGGCAGGCGGACTCTCAACCACTGCACCACCAGGGAAGCTCTATACAGTAATTTGAACAGTGGAAGTTCAATACAAAGAGTTATTAAACCATGACAGTGGAGTAGCTATAAAGATATAAAGAGAACGCTAAGTGGCCTTCTAGGGCTGAGGGAAAGTACCCAAGGAAGGACAAACTTGGAAAAGGGCTCTGTCCCTGAGGCAGGAATTCAGACCTTATTGTAGAAGGTGTGGCTACAGCCCACTGAATGGTAGAGAAATTCACTGGGTTACCCAGGAAGAGTTGGACAGGTGCCAAGCAAAACAAGAAACTACTTTCTGGGACCCAGGTGAGATAAGGCTGATGCGGAGGCATGCAGAGAGAGTGAAGGCTGCGGCAGCTTATGCACAGACTGCACAGCACCGGGGTAAAAATTGCCGCACTTATAAAAAAGCAAGGCCCAACTATATGCTGTCTACAAGAGATGTACTTTAAGTAGGTAGGATAAAACTTAAATGCTTGAAAAGGATATACTAAGCCGAAGAAAATTGGAGCGGTACATTTTACCAAAATGATAAAGCTGTCAATTCATCAGGAAGGCATGACCATCCTAAATATATATGCATGTAATAACAACTTCAAAATAAATAAAGCAAAAAAATAGAAAGCTAAAAGGATAGTGAAATGAATTCACAATCAAATCAAAGATTTTTACACCCTGTCTTGATAAAATTATACAACCATACCAAAAAATCAGTTATACTGTAAAAGGTTTGAAAACACGTGACATTGCTATTTATATATGCTACACCCAACAATGGAAGAATATACATTCTTTCAAAGTACATATGCAGTGTTCCTCAAGATAACCAAAAAAACTCAATACATTTTTTTAAATGTAGATCATCTGAAGTACATTCTATGAGTTTAATTGAGTTAAGTTAGTAATAAATAATATGTTAACTGTAAAGACCCCAAATAATTGGAAATTAAACAATATGTAAACAACCAGTTTGTAAAATAAGAAAATCACAATGGAAATGAGAAAATATTTCAAAGTGAATGATAATAAAAATACAAGATATCAAAATTACTGAGACACAGCCAAAGCAGTGCTTTAAGGACATTTATATAATTAAATGCTAATGTTAGAAAAAAATATGGCTCGTGCTTCAACTTTACAAATCTACAGAAAGAATAAATTAAGCCCAAAATAAGTAGGAGAAAGGGAATAATAAAAATAAGAATCTGTTAAATAGAAAACAGACAAACAATAGAGAAATCTAACAAAAGCTAGAATTTTATTTTTAAAAGTACTAAATTTGACAAGCTCCTAGCAAGACCGATCAGGAATGAAAAGAAAAGAATGCACAAATTTAAGATTTTAGGAATAAAAAAGAATACATCACTAAAGATTCTGCAGATGTTAAAAGGATAACAACGAGAATACAATAAAACTTTCTGCCGACTAATTCTAAAACTTAGATGAAACAGAGAAATGCTTTGAAAAATATGACTTACCGAAATTGACAGAATACGAAATAGAAAATCTGAATAGGCATATTTATATTAAATATATTAAATTTGTAATAAAAAAACTCTCAGAAAGAAAACGATAGGCCAAAATGTCTTTACTAGCCATTTCTATCACGCATTTAAGGAGGAAAGAGTGTCAGTCTTAAGCAACTGTTTCGGATAATGAAGAGGGAATACTTCCCAACTCATATTATGAGGCTAGCATACCCTGATACCAAAACCTGACAAGGATATTATAAATACGTAAAAAATAACCCTCATGAATGTATATTCAAAATTCCCTAACAAAATATTAGCAAATTGGATCTAGAAATAGGTAAAAGTGATAATACATTGTGGCCAAGTGATGTTTATCTCACAAATTCAAAATTAGGTTAATATGTTTTTAAAATATCAAATAATATAATTCACCACATTAACAGGGTAAGAGGAGGAAATTCATATGACCATCCCAAATGATGCAGAAAAAGCATCTGACAAAATTCAACACCTATGTATAATAAAAGCTCTCAGAAAAAAAAAAAATAGAAGAGCTCTTTCTCAGTATGATAAAGGGCATCTATCTAAAACCATACTTAATAGTGAAATATATACTTTTTCCTTAAGATCAGAAACAAGGCATGGACATCCGTTCAAGCCAATACCATTCAACATCACACTGGAAGTCCTGGCTAGTTGTAACAAGGCAAGAGAAAGAAAGGAAAGGGTACAAAATGAAAAGGAGGTAGCAATATGGTTTTTATTCATAGACAACATACTTATTTACAATAGACAATCTGAAGCAATGTACAAAACTATAATGAATAAGTGAATTTGGCAAACTTGTAGAATACAAAGTCAATATACAAAAATCAATTGTTTTATAGATAGTAGGAAACAGTTGAAAAATGAAAAAATTTTAATTATATTTGCTGTAGCATCTAAAAGCACTAATTACCTAGAAATAAATATGTCAAAAAGTGTGCAAGACATCTACACTGAAAAACTACAAAGTATCACTAAAAGAAAATAAAGAAAATCTAATAAACGGAGGCATGTACCATGTTCGCGAATAAAATCGTGTCGATTTTCTTCCATTTGGTCTGTAGAACCATTGCAATTGTAATCAAAACTCCAACAGGCTTTTCTTGTAGAAACTAACAAGTTTATTCTAAAATTTATATGGATAAGCAAAGGACCTAGACTAGCCAAATCAATACGTAGGAAGAGCAAAACTGGAGGTCTTATACTATCAGATTTCAAGCTTACTCTAAAGCTACAGGACACAATACAGTGTTAATTGGACAAAGGACAGATAAATAGATCAATCAGACAAAGTAGCCAGAAATAGATCCACACATAGAAGGTCAACTGATTTTTTTACAAAGGCTTGGAGGTAATTCAACATGAAAAGTAAAGTCTTTTCAACAGATGGTGCTAAAGCAACTGGATAACTGGGGAAGGGGCAGGGGAGGACACACAAATCAGTGAACATGAAAGAAAAAGTGGATAATTTGGAATTCATGGAAGTAAAAACCTTTGCTCATCAAAAGGCATCTTTGGGAAGCCTTGGGTTACAGGGAGGGGTGGGTGGCGGGCTGTCCTGGAGGTTGCCATGGCTACTCAGGCATTGCCTTCCCTTACAATGTGTTATTATACTAGCTCGCACAAGTAGAAAGTAAAAGCGTAAAGGAAGGGTCACTAACACAAAACGATGCCAAGAAATTGTGGTGAAACACCTGAACACCTCAGCAGCTATGTTGTGAAGGTTGAGATAAGGTTAAAGGGAGCACAGGAATCTTCCGTGTTGGCCTGGTGACTGCTCCAGTGAATAGCCACTGTTAAAACAGCCTGCGTTCCTGCCAGTGGAGGTGCCGGGAGCGGGGAGGTTGATCTTTTACTTTCCTTGACTTCCCTGTGTTTTGTATGAGCCCTTGGTCCTGCATCCCAGATCTGCCCTGTTCTTCCTGTTGTGTTTTTTTTTTCCTCGCTCTTCTCTTTCCAATAACTGGCAAGTGAGCAACAGTAGTTGGCATATATTTTTTGTCTTACTTTCCCACCAGTCTGAGTTAAACAAAAAACCCTACTGGCCATTCTTACCTAACTGCTTTAGTGTGACACCACAAAAGAATTCTAGTTTCATCCCGCTCACACAGGATCAGTGTCTTTTGCTCCTCACACCTTAATATGTTTAGGCTGCAGGGGGAGAGTCAGGAGACTGGATGGCAGCTAGAGGTCTGGGTACACATTCTCTCCTCGTGCCTCTGAAGGGTTTTCCCTCTCCTGAGCCAAAGTGGATCTGTTACTGTGTAGCTTCTAAAATGAGATAATGTGAAAATTGTTTGAAAATCCAAAAGGCTTTCCCAATACATGGGCAAGTTCTATATTTTATATTTGGTATAAAAATACATTTTATATTTCTAATTTAATCTATCTCTATTATTTTTTCAAAGAGCAAACATATCTCTTTTCCTTTTATTTTTTAGTTCCTATAAATAAAAGTAGAAGTGCTTAAGTTAAGGAAAAAAATCAGTTCATTCCAGTGCAGCAGTCCCCACCCTGGGGCTGGAGGGGTTAGCGATGGTGAGTCCGCGGTGTAACGGGTTGAATTGTGGCTTCCAAAAAAGACAAAAGGTAAGCTCAAAACAGGGCAGAAGCATGCCTGAGACAAATTTTAAAAGCCATAAACAACAAGCATAACACACACAAGAGAAAGGGCCTTTCCTTTATTTTTTTTCACAAGTTAAGTCAGAGGCTAAAAGCACTCTCATGCCAACGTGAAGCTGGCTACTGCACCAAGAGTGTTATAGTCATTCAGTCTCACAGAAGAATATACACTCAATGATTCCATTTCTGTGAAGTCCAAGAACAGCCCAGACTGACCCACAGTCATGAAGTATTGTTGCAGATGAGAATCCAACGAACTTAGAACCTGTCTAGACACTGCGGACATGTGGGAGGCCTATCTGACAGCCCTTTGAGGCCTGTGCAGCTACGTGCCCTCACCCCTCCTCTCTGCAGACACAAGGCTGCAGTGAGAGCTGCTACTGCTAGTGAGCCAGCACCAAGCAGGGAAGGTTAAAAATATACGCAATAAACAGTGTTCCTCAGTTATCCAGATAAATAAGTACGTATGCGAGAAAATAAATGCAGACTAAAGGCCTGTTTAAGGTCTTGCATAAATTAAGGAATTCTGATGTGACATCACTCCTGGAGAGAGAAAACATCTCTACAAGAAGCAGCAGGAAACAGGCCCAAGGTCTGCGCCTCTCCTTTTCAGCACCTCTTCTAGCCTCAGTACCAAAGCCTTTCCAACCTAGGCACCAGCTCTCTCTGGCATCCTGGAGGCTGCCTGACTGAACTCTTCCAATCTGAGCAGTAGACCATGTCCTGAAGAGTTTCTTTCCTTCCACCTTCCGTCAAAGCTTCCCTATCCTGCACCTATGCTTTCTAGAACTTATTCTATCCTAAGTGGCTTTCAGTTAGTTGTCATCACTCTAATCCTTTCAGATAAATTTCATTAGGGATTTTTTGAAGATATAAAAAGTGATTCTAATGGTAGATATTTTAGGCACTGTGACAACCAGTAAGAAAAATGTGTTTAAATTATCTTTTTATTAGTGCCTTTAAAATTAAACTATTTATGACACATCCTAGTTATACTTGCCTTATGAGAACTTAGTGGCACATCTTATTCAGTGACTCTTATCAAAGGTTATTCCAAGAGCTCCTCCTTTTCTTTGTGACTTGTTATCATGCTTCTGAGTTTATCTTAATGCATTTAGTTTGTTAAACTTAAGAAGGTAGCTGAATTTGTAGCTAATGATTCCTAAATGAAAACCACTTTCATTCATTCATTCAATTAGCATAAATGGAACATAATGCCCAGTGGAGGAGATATAGTGTACAAATGGTATTGCAATACAACTTAATATGTTCTGTAATAAAGGAAAAAGGCTCTGTGAGCACAGAGAAGGGTACTACTACCTATGGAATACAGAAGAGGCTACAGAAAGAAGTAAATATTTGCTCTCTGGAGTAACAGTTAGGGAGGTTGCTGGGAAAGGAATATTCTAAGATTAATGGCACAAATACAGGCATGGAGTTGTGAAAGTCTGTGCTTGTTTAGGTCTGCAAAATCTATGTGGCTAGAATATGGGTAGATGTAGATGGCATTGGAAGAGAGGACAAATAAAGGATGGTGGGGACACAGAAGAAGGGATTTTGTATGCCATTGTAAGCAATGTAATCTTTATTTAATGAAAAACAGGAAACCAAGAGTGGTTTCTAGGCAGGGGTAAGATATTGCCAGATGTATATTTTGGATGGAAAACCTGTAGCAGAATATGGAGTATAACTTCTGTTCACCAAGATAAAGATGTTCTCAAGGTAGCAAGCAAGTAGTATTCCTCGAAACACCTTTATTTCCGTGGCCTTGAGCCTGTGGCATATGGCTCAAAAGACAGCTTTTCCAGGTGCTACCCACTTTCCACGTGATCCAGGACACGGCCATGTAGATTTCCTCTAGTCTGAGGAAGGCAAAGGAGTAGAGGAAGTCGAGGAATTGTGAAGTTAGGGTGCGTGGAACTGCAGAGGACAATGAGTGGCAGGAGTGGATGGCAGAAGGTTCTGTGCATGGGAAAGACCTTAGAGTTCAGTTCTTGTAGAGTCAAGGGTGGAGCAGGGGGCAGAATACGGCAAGAATTTCAAAGAGAGAAGGCCCGTGTCTACATGTAGAAGCATAATTACCCGAAGAACACTGACTTCAAACTACTTAGGTTGTGAGGCAGTTAGTAACTTGACTTTTACCAATAAGGAAATGCAAACTTTGGATACCAGACAGCTTTTCATTAAAAAGAAGAGGGAATAGAAAGCCCGGAGATAAACCCACACACATATGGTCACCTTATTTTTGATAAAGGAGGCAAGAATATACAACGGAGCAAAGACAGCCTCTTCAGTAAGTGGTGCTGGGAAAACTGGACAGCTGCATGTAAAAGAATGAAGCTAGAACACTCCCTAACACCATACACAAAAATAAACTCAAAATGGATTAAAGACCTAAATGTAAGACCAGACACTATAAAACTCTTAGAGGAAAACAGGCACAACACTCTATGACATAAATCACAGCAAGATCCTTTTTGACCCACCTCCTAGAGAAATGGAAATAAAAACAAAAATAAACAAATGGCACCTAATGAAACTTAAAAGCTTTTGCACAGCCAAGGAAACCATAAACAAGACCAAAAGACAACCCTCAGAATGGGAGAAAATATTTGCAAATGAAGCAACTGACAAAGGATTAATCTCCAAAATTTACAAGCAGTTCATGCAGTTCGATAACAAAAAAAAAACAACCCAATCCAAAAATGGGCAGAAGACCTAAACAGACATTTCTCCAAAGAAGATATACAGATGGCCAGCAAACACATGAAAGCATGCTCAAGATCACTAATCATTAGAGAAATGCAAATCAAAACTACAGTGAGGTATCACCTCACACCGGTCAGAATGGCCATCATCAAAAAATCTACAAACAATAAATTCCTGAGAGGATGTGGAGAAAAGGGAACCCTCTTGCACTGTTGGTGGGAATGTAAATTGATACCACCACTATGGAGAACAGTATGGAGGTTCCTTAAAAAACTACAAATAGAACTACCATATGACCCAGCAATCCCACTACTGGGCATATACCCTGAGAAAACCATAATTCAAAAAGAGTCATGTACCACAATGTTCATCGCAGCAGTATTTACAACAGCCAGGACATGAAAGCAACCTAAGTGTCCATTGACAGATGAATGGATAAAGAAGATGTGGCACATACATACAATGGAATATTACTCAGCCATTAAAGGAAACGAAATTGAGTTATTTGTAGTGAGGTGGATGGACCTAGAGACTGTCCTACAGAGTGAAGTAAGTCAGAAAGAGAAAAACAGATACTGTATGCTAACACATACATGTGGAATCTTAAAAACAAAAATTGGTTGTGAAGAACCTAGGGGCAGGACAGGAATAAAGACGCAGACGTAGAGAGTGGACTTGAGGACACGGGGAGGGGGAAGGGTAAGCTGGGACAAAGTGAGAGAGTGGCATGGACTTACATATACTACCAAATGTAAAATAGCTAGTGGGAAGCAGCCACATAGCACGGGGAGATCAGCTCGGTGCTTTGTGACCACCTAGAGGGGTGGGATAGGGAGGGTGGGAGGGAGATGCGACAGGGAGGAGATATGGGGATATTGTATATGTATAGCTGATTCACTTTGTTATAAAGCAGAAACTAACACAACAGTGTAAAGCAATTATACTCCAATAAAGATGTTAAAAAAAAGGGGGGGGGGACATTCTTTGAAAATGTTGACAATTTAGAGTAATTCCACCTTTGACATGTTTAAACTATGTCATCTTGGCCAAGTCACTGGACTTTCTAAGTATCTCCATTCAGGAAAATAGACAATCAAGTATGCAATAAACAGTGACAATTACATGTACAGATTCATTTTTTATTATCGATGATGGTTATATGTTAAAGAGAGCACTGCAGAACAGGAAAGTGAATAGGAGGAGAATTAAAAATATATTGAGAAATCCATTGGTTAATGCTTACTGACAAATTCTTGAAGAGCTTTTATGGTAACCTACAGTTAAACTTAGATTTTTATTTTCAGCCCTTTATTTGGAACTGAGTAATATGAATGTCTCCTCTCCCAGAGGAGTGAGGCAGTGGGTGACTCAGACTGAATCGGGCTGGTAAAGCAGTTCCCTTATCATAGCAGTTTGATGTTTATGTTAATTTGCCATCGAGAGAGAATTTATAAAGATCAGGTGTAATCACCTAATGCTCATTTTAAACAGAAAGAAAAAGGATTTTGCATCAATCCTGAAGGAATAAGTGTAGGAGAAATAATTATACCACTCTAGTTGAAATAGTGCTTTCACATACATTTTTCCCATCCTGGGAAGGAGAGAAGGGGTTATTAACTCAGCGTTCCAGATGAGGAAGGAGATGGTCAGAATGAGCTGCTCGAGGTCATGCAGTTAGTAAGTAGCAGAGCAGTCCCTTTATGTCTACAAATGCTAAAATCTTTCCCCTATATTCCTCTGCCTCTCAAGAAATCCATGCTTCTTTCTGCCCAGGGCATTGAGAATTAGTGCTGGCACTGGTGACTTCCCCACAGAGGGAGATGTGACTGACCAATTCCAAGCGTGGCTTGTGACTGTAGCTTGAATAATTACTTTTTTAGACTTTAAGTGTGGTTTATAGAACCTATTGTTTTATATGTTCTGCACACTTTCTTCAACAAATTGGAAAGGATCTTCAGACTCTGAACAGAGAGAGAGTTTTTTCCAGTGAATGGTGGATGCAAGAGTCTCAAGGGAAAGGATGACCAACAAAGCTCAGGTAGACAGATGGGCCTTGGCCAAGGGCTAGGGGCCACCTTAGGACCAGGAAATAGCACGCCGAACAAGCATTTTGTGTATTTTCCTCTCGGCTTTAAAAAAGCTTTTGTTTTTAATCATCTTATTGTATATTGTGTCTTTTCACCATTTTTTTGCCTTTCTTCTCAAAATACTGTACTTCAACTCTTTTTCTGTGCACTCTGTTGCATTTTGTTTCTTTATTGAGGTCTGGGGTTCTTAAGATCCTCTGGTTTCTCTGAGGTCATTTTTCTGTATCTTGCCAGCTCCATATAATGCCAATTCATAGATATCACATATGGTACCTCTCCATTTTGCTCTCAGATCCCCAGTACTTAGAAACAAACCTCCAGACCCCATTAAGAGCCAGGCATTTATAGTGATTACAATGAATGAGTTAGGAATCTTTTCATGCATTTTTTAATTCCTTTATTACAAAAGTAATATATTCTCATTATTTAAAAAAAAGTCAACTAGTACCAAAAGATACAAGTTAAAAAGTAAAAATCCCCCCTGCCTTCCCGACCTCCTCAGCCGCCAAACTGGCTGCCCAAAGGTAAATAGTCTTAATAGGCCACTGAGTGTGCAACCAGACGTTCCTTTTATATGTATATACAAACAGAATCATATTTTAATACTGTTTATGCAGCTTTTTTTCATTTACAGTTTCTCTTAAATATGTTTTTACAGCAACAGAATCAGATCCATTTATTATTTTAAAGTTCACTGTTGTGCTTTTTGTAGGGACGTAACATGAATTACAGACTTAAACCATTCCCTCCGGGTGGAGAATGTTTTCGTTGTTTTTCTGTTGCACACAATGCTTTGGTGAATATTCCTGGACATACATCTTTGCATATTTTGTATGCATGTATATGTAGAGCATTTTTCTAGAAATAGAATTCTTACTGCATTTTATTAGGTATTGGACACTTTCCTCACCCTTCCCGGTCTCGGTCTGAGCTGTGGTTATCCCAGGTCCGTGTGTGGCTTGCTGCTGGGCTGTAAGTGGTTATCATCAGCAGCTCTTAACTCTTGCTAAGTTAAAACCACCTGCAGAGCATTTTAAAAAAGCAAATTATTCAGGCTGTGCCCTGGAACTACTGAATCAAAGTTTTCAGAAGGGAAACCTGGGCTTTCATATGTTTAAACACCACCATAGGTGATTCTCATGTTGAAGACTGCTGATTTGGTTTCTGGTTTCCA
Organism: Phocoena phocoena; assembly: GCF_963924675.1. Lineage (NCBI taxonomy): Eukaryota > Metazoa > Chordata > Mammalia > Artiodactyla > Phocoenidae > Phocoena > Phocoena phocoena. Next base: position 167,330,012 of record NC_089220.1, read on the forward strand.
TTTTTTCCCATGATTATGGATGTACTTTCTCTCTGACTCAGTGGTTCAAACTTTGGGATGTCACTCTTTCCTTTCACAATTTCTCTTCATGAATTATCCCTGTTTAGTTTTTTAGCATTCATTTCCCCATTTGTTAACTACATTCTTTTATCTTTAGTTATAACTTTCATTTCTTTTTATTAGATTATTTTTACCCTATAAACAACATTATTCAATTTAAGCCTTCCTTGTTTATTACCATGAATAAGCTGGTCAAAGTCCTAGGGCACCAGGCATTCAACAACATTCAGCCTCCATCAAAGATCACTGTCCTTACCTGATTACTCTATCTTTCCTACGTAAAGGCAGACAGTAACACATAGTGATAACTTGGGCTCCAGACTCAGGCTCAGTTTTTTGTTTTTTTGTTTTTTTTTTTTGCGGTACCCGGGCCTCTCACTGTTGTGGCCTCTCCCATTGCGGAGCACAGGCTCTGGACACTCAGGCTCAGCGGCCGTGGCTCACAGGCCCAGCCGCTCCACGGCATGTGGGATCTCCCGGACCGGGGCACGAACCCGTGTCCCCTGCATCAGCAGGCGGGACTCTCAACCACTGCGCCACTAGGGAAGCCCCAGGCTCAGTTTAAACCCCAGCTCTGCCACTTATTGGCTGTGTGACCTTGTACAAATTCCTTAACTTTTCTGTGCCTCAGGTTTCCCACAGATCAAGTGGGGATACTAATGCCTACCTGAAAGGATTGTTGTAAGGAACAAGTAATTTGTTCGGTGTAAGACACTTTAAGGTAACTGGAGTATCGCAGGCACTCATTAGATGCTGTTATTATTATTGTCCAGCTCCCTCCTAAAAGATAACGGACAGACCTCTGAGTGGCTTCCCTCTCGGGTGCAGGTTTCCTCTTCCTTTGACTTCTTCATCTGGTTATACATTGCCATCTGCTTTCCATCTTCCAGAATTTTGTTGATAGCTATCATCTGTTGTCATTTTTACTCATACTCTCTTTGGCCTTCAGAGTTTTACAGTCATTAACTAGAGTTTCCAGAAGTAACAGACATAAACATGTTCAATCTGCTAGGTTGAACATGAAAGTCTTCATTCTTTGTTAATCACAATTTAAACATAGATATAAATACTTGAAAAGGTCCAAATTATTTCTCCCAGTGCACTGTGACCATATCATGTTTTTCTTATTGTTTAAAAATATTACAACCAAAAAAGTCTTTTCTCAGTAGCATCTAGTCATGAGCCATGTGCAATATCTCAGAATTATGAACTTGATGATGAGTTAGACTCCACTGGAGAAGGCAGCCTTGGTAGATTTCTTTTCATCTTTTAAAAATGTCTTCTTTAAAATTATTTTTCACATTATTCTTTCTCTAAATGCATGCCCTGGGTATTTAATGGCTTTTTGTTCTATACTCTTCTTATATCATTTGCTTTGAACACAGGTAGATAATAGCATTTTTGATGATTTCAAAGTAGGGTCTCCTTTGGTGGTAGATAGCTTCTAAGGTGGCCCCAGCGATCCCTGCCTCCTGGTATTCACAGCCTGTTCAATCCCCTCCCTTTGACCACCGTGTTTCTAATTAATAAAACACATCAACATTGAGAGCATGTCACTTCCGCAATGAGGTTACAGAAGATTATGACTTCCATCTTGCTAGCAGACTCTCTTTCGGGCTTTGATGAAGAAAGTTGCTGTGTTGAGAGGTCCCCATGGCAAGGAACTGAGAGTGGCCTTCAACCAACAACCCACAAAGACTCAGGGCCTCAGTTTCCTCATCCTTCAAGGAACCAAATCCTGTCAACAACCACATGAGCTTGGAAGTGTATCCTTTCCCAGCTGAGCCTTCAAATGAGACCCCAGCCCTGAGCAGTACTTTTGTTGCAATCTCGGGAGAGACCCTGAGACTGGCAAAGCCTAGATTGCTGACCCACAGATACCCTGAGATAATAGATGCGATTTTGTTGTTGTTGTTGTTGTTGTTTTTTGCGGTACATGGGCCTCTCACTGCTGTGGCCCCTCCCATTGCAGAGCACAGGCTCCGGACGCCCAGGCTCAGCGGCCATGGCTCACGGGCCCAGCCACTCCGCAGCATGTGGGATCCTCCCGGACCGGGGCACGAACCCGTGTCCCCTGCATCGGCAGGCGGACTCTCAACCATTGCGCCACCAGGGAAGCCCCAGTAATAAGTTTTAGACCATGGTTGTGGAAAGTCTTAATCACAACCATAGACCCCTTCATGTGTATAGTAATTTGTATTAAGTATTTTTCTATTTTTTATAGTTTGAATCCAACTTTAGATATTTAGTTAAACATTTACAGGACATGCATTTTCACCCTAAATAAATTTCCTGTGGATGGAACCATATGTCTTGCCAAATATAGAAAAATAATTTAGAATACATTCAAGGACTTTGAATCTACTTATTTTTAAAGCAAATCACATATAAAAGTGCTTTAATATACTTAGTCCTGCCTAAATCATTCATTTCCAGCCTCCTAGTTCAAAAGATAGCAAACCTGGGTAGATTAAGTACTAGGTTTTAACACTAGATATTTCCAAGTGTTACTTTTGTGGACTGTCCTCCATCAAGATGAGATATAAGCTTCATTCTCCCTTGTTCAATAAGGAGTGTTGGGAGCACAGTAAACTTGAGAGGGATGAGTGGGCCTGGAAACTATTTGACTAGCAGGACTTTTCCTTGTATGGAGCAGAAGGAAATTGTAGATGCGGTAGAGAAAGTCCTTAAAGCCCCAGGAGTCCCTCAAATCCTTATCAAAGGGCAGCTTCATCAACAAACGTCTCACCACCGGCATCTGTCCCCATGCTTCCATTACCCAGGAATCTTTTTTTATAAATAAAACTGTTCACACACACCAACAGAAACCCCAACGCATGTAACACCTTCTTCACCTATAAAAGTGGTTTAATTCACAGCCAGTTTCACTGAACTGAAGCAAATAACACTTGACGAGTCAATTAGGAAAGTAGAACTGCTGTTTCCAACACTATTAGGAAACTTGCTCAGATCCTTAAAATATCAGGCCTAAAACAGGAGCTTCACATCTTTCAGTGTCAGAGCTTCGGGTAAAGTACCAGAACGTGCTGACTGCTGACGGATCCACCTTCTAAGCATTATTCTTCCAGAAGCACCAGGGCTTGTACCTTCTGAGCAAACATAGCAGAGGTCAATTTTCTACCTCTGGTGTTGTGTCTATATTTGCAGAGGAAAATTATTTTAAAATTTGTTTCTAGTTTGTACATATTTGAAAAGACTAATAGCCTATTCTCTTTTCTTCCTCATTCATTGTGTTCAGTATCCAAAAGGTATGAGCAATGAAGCTGACTTCAAAACTAGCTTAAAAAGTCACATTTGATGAAATGGGTGGATAATCTGTGCACATTTGTTTGGAATGAGGGGAATGCTCAGAAGGGTATTTCCAAAACAGCAATACTTTTAAAAATCACAGTGCCTAGAGCATCCCACCACTAAGATCAGCTGATTGAATTTTGTAAGCAACTGAAGAAACTTCCAGTGTTGTAGAGCCAAGTTGTTAAAATGCCCATAGGGGTACACCCACCTTAGACCTTCACACTGAAGGCTTCCTCTCAACGAGATTGGGGGAAACAAACCTCTAAGCAGAGTATAGTGAGTTCCCAAGAGGCAATATTAAAGGTAAAAGAAAACCGGTGGTTTCGCTGTGACACGTTTTCTCTTGCTGGCCCCGAATGTCTCTTTTTCTCTCACACCACCCTCCTACCCTAACAGTTTATACACTGTGCTTATTCGCCCAGCAGTTGTGCATGTTCTTTGGTCCTTAGATGGTTCACGTATATACTGCTTCTCACACATTAAATAAAATATCTTTATATCTATCATTAGCCTCTAGTATTGGAAAGAAAACGGGAAAGGTTTTCCCTTGAAATATGTACTTTGAAAATACACCTTAGGCAATTCTTCCAGTAAAGGAATTTTTTTTTTATGGGTTTCCTATTTTGATAATGGCAATGGTTTCCTATTTTGATAATAGCAAATCAGTGAACCCCATTAAAATTAAGTCTCTGTCTTTAAAATGGGGATAATAAAGTATATCTTGGACCTTAAATATAAGTAACGTGTCTAGCACAGTGATCACTGGGTGGGCATGAGCAGCTATTGTTGTCATTTGTACAGAAAAATGACAGCTATTAGTATTAGCAGCATCATTCATAAATCTTCTGCTCAGTGGCTTAGTTTTTCTTCATTTCTTCTCCTACCAAGGTCTGTTATGAAATTTGTTATTAACTTGGGATTTGGCAGGAGGTATTTATTTTACAATAATTTGTTATACATTTATATACATGATATTTAACAAGAAAAGGTTAAATATAGGGATGTGAAAAACATTGAAACATCTTAGCCTTGTTTTTGTTTTTTTCTCATTACAGATTATATTAACTAATACAAAGCTAGATCTGAATGGGATGTCTTAACAGGAAACTTACATTCAATATATCCAAAAATGAACTTACTATCTTTTCTCCTTCTTCACTTCCTCTCTCCTCTCTCCCTCCCTTCTTTTTTAATCTCATTCCTTCTACATTGGGTTACCTCCTATTACAACATACAGCACTAGAGAATAGGCATGCAATCATGAATAAGGCAGTTACAATCCCTGCCCTCGTGTCTTACATGCTAGTAAGACACATTCAACAAAAGAATTACAGAAATAATTATATCAAAATAGATTTGATGAGTGTGATGAAAGAAAGCTCAGAATTCAATACAAGTAAATACCGTGCAAGCGAGATGGAAACCTGACTTGGTCTGGGGGTGCTGGGGAGCATCATGGATGCCAACCCTGACCTGAGACGTGAAGGACAAGGTGTGAATGGGGAGAGTTTTAAGCAGAGGTAACATAATTTTTTCAACTTATGCATCTTTTTCTTTTATCTGTTTCTTTTCAAACACAATCATCCTCCCAGTCATCCAGGCTTAAGATCTTTACATTATCTTTGACACTTTATTCTCTTTTGCCTCAACAAATAATCAGTTGCTCAATTTTCTTGATTTAGCACCATCTTTTCCTCTATTCCCATGCGTGACCAAATTCCTATTCTCACTGTATTTCTTACATTTTTCTTTACCTTTTTCCTATAGCTTTATTTTTTCTTTCATTCAACAAATATTTCTGAACATTTCCTGTGTGCCAGGACTCTGCTGGTGCCAATGTTACAGAAGTGAACGTGATAAACATGGCTGTCACAGCGCCTACAATCCGACATGGTGCCATGGGTCCAATGCTGCCATAAAGCAGGGACAGTGTCCTAAACCACAGGCAAAACTTTGTCCTCCTAGAGGAAGGGATATTCAGGCTGAGGCCTGCAGGTGAACAGGAGTAAGCCAGGTACAGGTGAGACTGTGGGGCTGTGTAAGGAACGTCCAGTGAGAAGGGACAGCATATGCAAGGATTCGAGGGCTTGGGTGGAGGAAAAGCAATGATGTAATAAAGGCAAGCTGCTGACAACCAGCTCGAATAATTTTGACTTTTTCATGGGAGCCAGTGAAAGGTTCTAGGCAGGAGAGTGAGGTGTCAGAAACATCACCCTAGCTGCTGTCTGGGAGCTGGAGGAAAGAGGAATGGTGGAATAAGATATAAGGAGAGGGAAAAGGCTGGTGGGAAAGATGATGGATTGGGATTGTTTTTCTTTTTTCCAACTGGTCTTTTCACCTTCACTCTCTTCTCCTTCCATGGGCAACCAGTCTTCTTGCATGCTGCTACCAGAGTAACTTTCTGGAACACACTTCTGATCTCAACTCAGAGTTTAACGGCATGTCTTCTCTTGGAATAAAATCTGAATTCCTCACCCTGTTATTCACAGTTTACAGTGAACTGGCCGAATCTCTGCTTTGAAGCTTGATATTCTACACTCCCCTGGATGTCTTCCCGCTGTGTCTGTCTGTCTGTGTACTCCACACTCTGAATCATCCCCACAACCATGGCTCTGTCTCAGGCCCCTGTCCTCTTTGCTCTTTGCTTCCATACTTAAACCCACTCCTCCTTCATGCACTCTCAGATGTCCAGCCTCCCGGGATAGCTTTGCTTGTTTCCACTGAGAGAAATTTCCCTTTTCTCTGAATCCTCAGTATGATGCAGTCCATGGTATTATGGCATTTGTCATCTCCCCACGTGGTGGGACTATTTGGAGAGGCAAGCCAGTGCAGCTCTTATGAGCATGAACTCTGGAACCAAACCACCTGGATTCAGATCCCGGCTCTGACGCTTCCTAGCTGTGTGGCCCTGAGCATATCACTTAAATTCTCTGTGCCTCATTTCTCTTCTATAAAATAAAAGTCCCTACTTCGTAAGGTGTTGTGAGGATTAAATGTGCAAATAATGCAAAAATGTATAATTTAGTATCTAGCAATAATGCTGGATAAATATGTGGTAAGATCATGCCAGTATTTTTATCATTTACATGTAACATCCACTCTTCTAAATGATAACTTGAGGACCTAATCTGCTTTTATGGCTTCTAAATCCCTTACTTTTATGGCTTCTAAATCCCTTACTGCCTCACGCAGAGTAAATAACTAGTGAACGTGTAAGTTAGAGTCACAAAGACCAGTGAACCCTAATGGGACTTTTCAAATAGTCTATTTTGAAGTTAATATTGTATTTATTAAATTAACTAAAATAGATCATTGAGCAAATATTTTACATATAAATGTAAAGCACACAGGATTTTACATTTAATTCAGGGAGAGACCCCTACAGATAACTATAATATAAGGTAGAAAAAATATACAGTCCAAAAGTGATTATAGGAATTCAAAAGGAGTGGCTAGAAGCATTAGTAAAGAATTCATTGAATTCATGAGATGCAATTATACTGCATTGCAGGGGTAACTTTTAGAATAAAGCATTTATAAATCAGCTCTCATAATATTAGCCAATACTTACTGAATACTCACTGTAGCAGACACTATGTGTATCGCAGTGAAACTTCAAAACAGTCCCATCTGCAAGTATTATTGCTGTGTTCATTTTACAAATGGGAAGACTGAGGCATAGCAAAGCAGTGTCTGTCAAAGTCATACAACTAATAAAGAAGAGAGCCAGGACTGGACCCAGGGAGACTGGATGCAGAGCCTGTATTCTCCACCACCACACTGCAAAATTGAGAGCTCTACTTCACTATTTGCTGAACTGTTTCTAATATGTTTTATTAAGTTCACTGGAATTTCATTTTCTATTACTTTTTAAACTTATATCTCAGTTATTCTTTCATTTATTTCTGACCGACTCAATCTTTCACTTACAGTAACAAGTCCTCAGATTCTTTATCTGTGAAATAAAATTTTGAACCTATATCAATAGATCCCAAACAGTTCAAGAGCAATTCTTTCGTTCAAAATAAAACAGTCATGCAGACGTCTATAGTATAGTTGTTCACTTTTGCTTATTCATTCTCTTAGTTGTTGCTTGTTGTGAAATAGAAAAGTTTGCAATAAGTCTCAGGCTTTTGCAGCCCCCAGGAATCCACTGTGCTGGAATAATCTCTAAAGCCATTTCTAGTGGAAATATTTGAGATTTTATATATTCTAGACTTTAGGTTCCTATCTCTCTAGTTTCTAATCTATCATTTCTCTCTGCCATGAGAAGGAGCACTTATGCTTCCCTAATCCCTTAATCTTATATCAAGTTTTCTCCGTTTTTCTTTCCCATAAGTTTTCCCTTCTTCCTTGAGCTCCAATTCCTTAGTAAACAGTACAGCTTACTTTGCAGAACTCATAATTTCCACTGGACCCTTGTGCATAGGAACTATGTCTAAAACATATGAGCTAAAACTTAGAATACAAAGTTACAGAATTTTAACTTGTTTTGTGAAAATAGAAAATAAAAGAAAGGTTTTATATCAAGTTTTGGATGCAGTTTCCTGGCAGATTAAATTCTGAAATCAAATCTTTATCTCTATCTTCAGCATAGACTTAGTGAATTAGAAAATTAAGGACAAGTACTATATACACACAAAGGAACATTATCTCCTGTCCACATCTATTTTTTACCTTCTTCTCATTTCTTGACACTTTTGTCCAGTCTTTTCCCCAGTCCTTGAGAATTTAATCATAATGGTCTTGTCAATGCTTAATTTAATACTTTGATATAGTAGAAATACTAGAGAGATGCCAGCATAGAGTTACAGGTAATGTCATGCTTGGTACTGCTGGAGAGTGGGGCTCCATTTGTCCGATATCAGCAAGAAAACGTCAGCACCCACCCCATCTCCCCCCACTATGCTTTCTGTTTCCCAGTATTCACGTCTTCGGGAGGAAAAACCAAAATAACACTGGAGATTTTAGGAGTGGGCATACTTTTCTGTTACAATGACCTCATGCTCAGCAGAATCAGCTCAGGCCAGCTGCTCCAGCAGAAGAGTGCAAGGCCACATTTTTCAACGGCATTAATCCTTTAGCGGGTCCAAACCGTTTCCTATTCAGTGAGGGCTTTGCTCAAAGCCACGCAGTAGCAGATGAGAGGTTGTGCATACCATGCTTTCACAGGACTTTTGACCATCCCCCAGAGTTGGCCACTTGTTCCTTTGTGTCCCATGGAGCCTGCACAGATGTTTATCACAGCACCTATACTGCTTTGATGCAGTTTCTTCTTTCTTTCTTTATTTATATACATTTAACTTTATCTGTTTATTTTATTTTTGACTGCATTGGCTCTTCGCTGCTGCGTGCGGGCTTTCTCTAGTTGCAGTGAGTGGGGGCTGCTTTTCGTTGCAGTGCACAGGCTTCTTATTGCGGTGGCTTCTCTTGTGGAGCCACGAGTTCTAGGTGCGCAGGCTTCAGTAGTTGTAGCACACGGGCTTCAGTAGTTGTGGCTCGCGGGCTCTAGAGTGCAGGCTCAGTTACTGTGGTGCACAGGCTTAGTTGTTCTGTGGCACGTGGGATCTTCCCGGACCAGGGCTTGAACCCATGTCCCCTACATTGGCAGGTGGATTCTTAACCACTGCGCCACCAGGGAAGCCTCCAATTTCTTCTTTATATGGCTCTCTTCCCTTTCTTATTGGCCTTTGTACCCATAGCATCTAGTATATTGCCTGGCTCATGATAAATGCTTAATTAATATTTGTTGAGTGAAAACTCTGGAGTGAGAAGCGAGGAGTTAGTGAAGTGATGGAGCCAAGTACTCAGTGAGGTAATAAACATGGAGTGATAGATGATGGGGGGATGGGGTGCATTACAGGATAATCCTCTTAGGATATTTCAGACAGGGGAAAGGTATGGCCGGAAGTGTGGAGCAGGGATAGGCACGGCTCCAGCTGAGAAAGGCAGTGGAAGCTCGCCTGGCTGGCCCACCTGGGGAAGTAAAGGAGAGTGAAGCTTGGACATACCAAAAATTTAGAGGCAATTGCTAGAAACTCCTGAAAGCTAGAATTAAAGACTTTAGATCTGACATGAAAGCAATAAGGAGACTTTATAGTTCTTTGTTTTGGACAAAGAATGATCAAAATAATATTTTAGAGTTTTATTCAAATAAATATGTTCTCATGTCAAAATTCATAGTATTAAACATCAGACTGTGAAATACTGATTTTAATCTGTGGGTCATCAGCTGATCCTGAAGGTCTCTTTCTTTCTCTTCTCATCCTACAGGTTGTTATTTTGTACTTTGAGCCAAGCACATTTCGCTGTATTCTCCTAAGATGGGTCCGTCTTCTCGGTTTTGCTACTGTTTATGGAACAGTCACTCTCAAGCTTCACAGGTATATTATGTTTTATTAGTTTTCATTCCCATGGGAGGATCAAAGTGTTTGGCTTAGCATGTAATTGCAAGCTCAGTCAGCCACTTAAATGGTTAAATTTCAGAAATTTAGATAGGAAGATGATATATATTTTTTATTTTCAAGACAATATCTTTAGGATTCTCTAGGAAAGTCTTTAATACAATTGAATTTGAACAACATGCTTTAATAGAATGTGCCATTGGTTATGGCAAGGTTAATTCTGAATAAAAAATAAATTTAAAATGAATGTGAAACAGTATTTACTAGCTAAGAACAGGAAGAAATACAAAGACAATACAGCTGAAATAATAATCCAAGTCCAGAGCTACCAAAGAATCCTGTATAGTAGAATTCAGCAATATGCTTAGCTAACAAAAGCTATTGTCCTCCATTCCCGAGTTCCATGCCCCAGGGTAATCCCACTGATATTCTTTGGATGAATTTCCAAAAAATAGTATTCTTGGTTTCCCTTCTTAACCAGTAGGCTCCAGTGATTATCAGCCTTATAAATTGGAGAACACTGTAAATTCCCTTATACTTTAGTTTCAAAATCACCTACTTTTAAAAAGTATATGATAAGTACTAGCAAGAAAGAGACAATAAAATAAATTACCTATCCAGAAAGGCTGGGAATAGCTGGAAATGATTCCAGGGCTTTCCCTTGCCTCCTCTTTCCAAGTTTTCTCAGCGTAGTGGTGCCAAAGAGCATAGGAGTTAAAGTATAAATCTCTCCTGCAGGGTAACACTGTAGTTCTATAGAGGAAACCTTTTACGCTGATCAGCTTTAACGCTGTTTTAATAGTCACAGTTTTCATGCTAATTTGACCGTAAGTATTTCTCAATAAATGTATCTTGATATGGCTCATAAAACAGTTTATCTTAGATGCCATAATATGTGTTATATTTGTCTTTAAATGCCACCCCTTCACCCTTTCTTGAAATGTGATCATTATACTCTCCATTACACAAGCATCTCCATTTCTTTTACTATTTTTTGGTACTTATTTTAATAACTGGGAATGCTCCAGATTATCTTTTTGGAACAAATGTAAATGTCTTTAACTCTCAAGATCCTTTCTTATATATGTCATATAGTACAAAGTTTATTGGACTGGACTTCAGGAGGTCCAGTTTAAATCTCAGTTTAGCCTAGGAAATCATAGCCCTCTATTTACTACAAAAAAAATGATTAGACTAATCTCTCATGGTCTTTCTGATGCTCACTTTATTCTTTCCACATCATAGCACACTTTGCTCTTGTGTCCTGTTCTTTAAGTACTTTCCGGTTTCCATTCCTTATATGATAACTGTGTTTCAGCTGGTGCTCGCTAAAGGAAATGAGAAATCATTGACAGCCTATAATGGACAATAAGACTTCTGGAATTCCCAGAAGAATGGGTGGCCTCTTGAGACTTGAGAATGACCTCTCTCCCTATGAGTCTAGGCCTTAGCATCTATTGGGTCCTCTATTATATGATACAGTTTGCTTATGTAATTATCTCCTTCATTTTTACCTAATTTACCTTCTCCTTGAAGTGAGGTCATTCACAAGTGAATCCCCAGCTCTTAGCACAATGAATGACACATGGCAGGTGCTTAATGCATAATAGTTGATAAGTGAATGAATGAATGAATGTCAGATGCAGACTTGGAAGCTGCTTCCCACAGTTTCCTCCACACGTAAAGCATTCCTATTTCCCTGACTCACTGTGTGCTCTCAAGTGCCTGAAACACATGACACTGCGGTCTATGAGAGGCTGTTTGTGGGACAAAAACACAGTATTAAATAACACTGAATCACAGAGTAAGAAAATTCCTTCCATTCAGGTTCTCTTTCCATCCTTCTGATTATTTCCAGGAGAAGAAATAGTTTGGAAATAGTAGGTCTTTAACACCTGCCGAACAGTTGCTAATTTTCCTTTACAACAAAGAGTGGATCAAGCTTCAGGCTCAGAGCTTCCCACTGCAATACTATCTAGATGAAATTTATTATCTTTATTTCACTGTATTTATTTTCATAGTTACATTCTATTTATGGATTACCTACCAGTTTTTCATTGAAAGTAGCAATATAAAGTTTTCTTTAAAATATTTTAAAGATTATTTTTTTGATGTGGACCATTTTTAAAGTTTTGTCAGATCTGTTGCACCACTGCTTCTGCTCTACGTTTTGGTTTTTTGGCTGCAAGGCATGTGGGATTTTAGCTCCCTGACCAGGGATCCAACCTGCCCCCCACCTGCATTGGAAGGCGAAGTCCCAACCACTGGACCACCAGGGAAGTCCCTTTAAAATATTTTAAAGCAATAAATAGAAGTTGATTTAAAGAAAATGTTAGTTGGTACACAGATACAGGCAGAAATCTTGAGGGTGGCATACAAATGATTGGGATTTGGGAAACTAGATTACTTCCTCATTCTTTTCTTTATTTTAAAGACTGTAATTAAAACGATTTTCTCTCCGACTGTTTGTCTCTAGAAGTCATTGCAGTGAAGAATTACCTACTGAAGGCTTAAATCGAGTGGAAACTGTTTCTAATTTAATACGCTGAATTATTCATATCCTGTCTGAACCATATGGCTGTATATTATATTGTTTCTCCATATTGTTTAAATTTAACTGATTCCAATAGTGTTTAAGTCTATAAACTGAAGAATCAACATCTCAGAGGAATGTGAGCAACCCGATGGAAGTGACTGGCTGAACCAGCTTTGTATTCCCCATCCTTAGTGCTGCATCTTGCCCATTTAATATATTCAGATATTTGTTAAGTGAATGAATGGGTGGATGGTTATAGTGAATGGAACTGCAGGGATGTCTTTGGTTGATATCTCTTATAGTCAAGCAACGTGTTGTCCTCAAGAAAGGACTTTGAAGGTTTTGTAGTAACATGATAGAGAGGAAAGACATAAATCTTTACAAATCCAAATTTGAATTTCAGTTCCGCCACTAATAACTTATACAACCAAGAAGAAATTATTTTAGCTTCTGAGAATCACTTCTCACTTCACCTGTAGAGTTGCTGTAAATCTTAAACATGATTGAAATATTTGTAAAATATGTCAAGTAGAGGGTTTTGGTTGCAAACCATAGACACTGAGGATGGCTAAATTAAGCAAAAAAGGAATTCATTGGAATGATATGGAGAAGGTCACAGACTTGAAGAGAAAGCTAAAGAACCAGGCTTTGTCGGACCTGACGCAAGGTAGCTTCAGGGATCAAGGTAGCCTGAGCTAAGGGATAAAGTCCCTTGAATGCTATTTTCTCATTTTTATAAGAACTTAATTTTTTATTTCAAAATTTTTTTTAAAAGTAATATCTCAAAATAAATAAATAAATAAAATAATAAATAAAAAGTAATACCTCCCTAGGCAGAAAATTCTAAGGCAATTATCAGTACTGATAAAGTGTTCTAGTCCCTTGAGAATAGGATAAGCAGGAAACGCCTGAGTTCTTGTTTTATTTCAGCCATTTCCCTCAAGGCTTAGTAAAATTGTTTAACATTTCTTTTTCTCTTTCCTGATCTCTCACTGATCAATTTTAGTGTTTACAGAATTCCAGTAACTTTGAAAACTTGAAGAAAATATGAAAAAGGAATAGGATCTCAGTCTGTCACTAGAAATGATACCGTTAGCCTAGGACGGGAACTTGAGGGTTTCATTCACTTTTATCAAATCTCCCACCTTTTTCTTTAGTAGTCGCTCCCCACATTTGAGAGTCATACAGCCAAAGACTACCATACCAAGCCAAAGGAAAATTGCAAGTCTTTTGTTTATTAACAGTGCAATACAGAGGTGTAACAAGTTAGGGGAAGGTGGTGAAAGTGGTCCAGTCCTTCAGGGAGGAGTATTTTATCACTGACATTGTTTAGAATCACCAGCACATGGTGATGATACAAAGCAGAACAGCTTTGAGTTGTCATTTTTATTGCCTTAAATTCTCTACGGACACTATTACTTGCACCCAGGGCAGACAAGTCCCACCGCCCCACCTCACTGGCAGGCCATTCATGCAATGCAATTTATTTGAACCTAAAACCGTTTGTTTCTCTTTGGAGAAAGAAAGAAGGGAGAATGGGACAGGTTTTAGCTGGCTCAATATGGATCATAAGGAAAAATAGAGCTGCAATAGGCAAAAATGAAGAAGGTTCATTTATAAAAAGAGTTTCCTTCAGTAACCATAGATATGTTTGACTTAGTACATTAATGATGTAGGACAGATCTAAAAGAACATCTGGCACGTCCATGCATGTGTGGGTTCACAGAATACTTGCTATACGTTGGTTGGTTGGTTGGTTGGTTGGTTGGTTTTAAGAAACCTGGAAATGCAATATCTCTAGGCTCAGAAAATCTGAGTATATTATCAGGAGGAAAAATGAGGAACTGTTTTAAATGAAAGGCGGTAGAGAAAGATTAAGAAACTTAATGCTAGAAGAACATTTTCCTATTCCCTGTAATATGATTTCTGAAAACAAATTGACTTTTCCTTTTTCTAAGGCTAATCAAGAAAAAACAAAAGACTTTTCTGTACTATATTTAAAACATATTTAAGCAGGCTACAAAAAAACCTTCTTCTGGCTCAGGCCTAGGGATTTTCATTTCATGCATTATTCAGTACTGCTCGCTTTGGATACAGCACAATTTGTAGCAGTTTTCTCTACTGCACTCATTAGCACCAAATATTTACACTTTGTGGGAATGGATAGATAGATAGATAGTTTTGTTTCCGAGTAAATTTTTTTATTGAAGTATGGTTGATTTACAGTGTTGTATTAATTTCTGCTGTACAGCAAAGTGATTCAGTTATACATATATACATTTTTTTTATACTCTTTCCCATTATGGTTTATCACAGGATATTGAATATAATTCCCTATGCTATACAGTAGGACCTTGCTGTTTATCCATTCTGTATATAATAGCGTACATCTGCTGACCCCTGCCTCCCACTCCACCCCTCCCCCTAGTAAATTTTGAAAGTGACTGGAAGATATTTATATTTATTTATTTTATGTATTCTTTTAAAGATATATAAAATACAGTAAGATACTTTAAATTTTTTAAAGGGCAAAAGGAAGAAAATCTTTTTATCCATTTTCCCAATGACTAATGATGTTATTTTCAGCTGTTTATTGGTCATTTCTACATCACTTTAGAGAAATGTCTATTCAGGTCCTTTGGCCATTTTTTTTTTTAAATAAATTTTAAAAAATTTATTTATTTTATTTTTGGCTGTGTTGGGTCTTCGTTTCTGCGCGAGGGCTTTCTCTAGTTGCAGCGAGCGGGGGCCACTCTTCATCGCAGTGCATGGGCCTCTCACTGTCAGGGCCTCTCTTGTTGCGGAGCACAAGCTCCAGACGCGCAGGCTGAGTAGTTGTGGCTCACGGGCTTAGTTGCTCCGCGGCATGTGGGATCTTCCCAGACCAGGGCCCGAACCCGTGTCCCCTGCATTGGCAGGTGGATTCTCAACCACTGCGCCACCAGGGAAGCCCCCTTTGGCCATTTTTTAATTGGGTGTTTTGTCTTTTTGTGTTGCATTGTATGAGTTCTTATATATTTTGGATCTGAGACCCTTATCTGATAAATTATTTGAAAATATTTTCTCCGATTCTGTGGGGTTTCTTATTTACTTTATTGATAGTGTGCTTTGATGCACAAATTTTTTATTTTTATGCAGTTCAGTTTATCTGTTTTTTCTCTTGTTACATATGCCTTGGTATGATATTTAAGAAACCATTGCCTAATTTCAGATCAGGAAGATATATACCTCTGTTTTGTTCTAAGCATTTTATAGTTTTAGTTCTTACATTTGGGTCTTTGATTCATTTGGAATTAATTTTTGTATATTATGTGAGGTAGAGGTCTAAATTCATTCTTCTGTATTTGGATATACACTCGTCCTTAGGACCATTTGTTTAAAAGATTTTTTTGGGGGCTGCACCATGCGACTTGTGGGATCTTAGTTCCCCGAGCAGGGATTGAACCCAGGGCCACAGCAGTGGAAGCACCGAGTCCTAACCACTGGACTGCCAGGGAACGCCCTTTTTTATTGAATAGATTTTTTTTTAAGATAATTTTTTCTTTATTTAATGGTCTTGGCAGTGTTGTCAAAAATCAGTTGACTGGAGATGGAGAGGTTTATTTCTGGATGATCAGTCTTATTCCGTTGTTCTATATGTCTACCATTATGCTAGTACCACACTGTTTTGTTAAATTGACTTGAACCTGTAGGTCAATTTAGGGAATAATGCCATCTTAGCAATATTAAGTCTTTCAATCCATGAACACAGAATGTCTTTCCATTTCTTTAGATCTTTAAAAATTTCTTTCAGTGGTGTTGTATAGATTTCAGCATACACATCTTTTACCTCCTTGGTTAAATTTACCCCTAGGTATTTTTTTGATGCTATAGTAAATGGAGCTGTTTAGTCGATTCCATTTTCAGATAGCTCATCGCTAGTATATAAAAATAAAACTGATTTTTTAATGTTGAACTTGTATCTTACAACTTCACTGAATGTGGTTTTTAGCTCAGATTGTGTGTGTGTGTGTGTGTGTGTGTGTGTGTGTGTGTGTTCTTTAGGGTTTTCCATATATAAGATCATGTCATCTACTAACAGAGACTGTTTTACTTCTCCCATTCCAATACGGATGCATTTTATTTCTTTTTCTTGACCAATTGCTCTGGCTAGAACTTTTGGTACAATGATGGATAGAAGTGGTGAGAGCAGACATTCTTTCCTTATTTCTGATATCAGAAGAGATAATCCGCAAGTTCCTTCTAGCTCTATATTTGACTTGCAACAGTCCTGTAACCCTTCCTTCTTCCTTTATTTTTTCATCATTCTGCCTTATTCTGTCTACTTACAATCAGGTCAAAAGAAAGGAAGATTAGTATGAGATATGAGAGCACAAGCAGGTCACTGAAATGGACAAAAGTACCCGTATTTGGGAAGCTGAGTTGTGAGTTTTCCTTCTTATGAATAGCAATAACTTAAAATAGTCACAACAGTTTTACTGAACTTCATGTCTGATAAATGTTAACAATCTGTTTCTGCCTAGGTGATGCCAGTCCTTTTTAATATATACCTAACATCTACCCAGTGACCAAGAAGCAGCTTTAGGTTACTTCTGAAAATGAAATTTTGAGAAATTGTTGAAAAGCTTAATAAACATGAGGGCTTGTGACCATTTAAAGCAAACTGGGAGGGAGTGACTTCAGCCCTTTTGGTGTTGTTCACTCTTAAGGCTCTTTTGTCAAGAATTGAGTGGCTTTATATTTATAGAAGAAAATAATCAGCTCCTACTTTTCATCAGAAGCATTTATTCTCTGGAGTTTCTAAGAAAGTAGTAAAATGTATAGAAATTCAAGTCTAATGGAGAACTTCAAGACTTTAGGATTATTCCGATTAAATTAATAGACTGGAAGACTAGATGGCTTGAGGATGTATATGTTTATTCCCGTTCAGTACACAAAAAAGATGCTGCTAAATCACAAGCAGATGCAGATGTTCTGAAAATGGAAAACTTTCTGTTACTAGAGGCTTTAAATTTTGGTGTCAGCATAACAAAAACTCAAAAATTTATCTGACAGTTTAGAGCAGTCAGCCCATTAGAAAGACACCTGCACCAGTCTTAAGCCTTTTGGGAAACAAAGCTCTCAAACTATAGCCTTTGTCCGAATTTACCTAACGGATTTGTTAAAATACAGATTTCTGGGCCCTAATCCCCAGAATTTCTGACATAGTAGTAGGTATGGATGGGACCCAAGAATTTGCATTTCTAACAAGTTTCCAGATGGTGTTGATGATAGTGGTTTGGGAACCACCAGCCCAGAGCAAGTGGCGTCTCAGATGAGCCATGAAGAAATATGCAGGAATTAGCTAAATTAGGTGTTTGTATTGATGGAGGGAGGGGCAGTACAGGAAGCTGAGGGCAAAGGTTCAGATAGAGGACACCTGCATATAGTCCACAGAGACCCGCAGGACCCTAGGAAGGGAAGAATAGTGAGAGATGAGCATGCTGAAGCAAGGAGGAACCAGTTTTTCAAGGCGTTTTACCATCGTAAGGTAGCTAGGATTTGGGTGGAGAGCCGCAGAAGGATGTAAACAGGAGAGAAACATGATCAGAGTGCAGTTTAAGAAGATCATGTGGCTTTAGCGTACAGTGTGGACTGAAGGTGGGCAAGACCAATAAGGAGGCTGGTTAGGAAATTACTGAGGACAGAGGTTGATGACCAGGAGCTGTATAGTGGCAGTGAAAATGGGGAAAAATGAAGGATTTGAAAGATATTTAAGAGGTAGAAATTAAGTTCTTAATCATGCATTTGGTGTCTGGAATGTAAATGAGGGAGAAGCATCAAAGTTCATTCCTAGGTTTCTGCTTTGAGCAATTAACTGGTACTGGTCATTGAGACAGGTAACACAGTGGGTTAGAGGAGAGAGGAGTGGAGAGAGTGACGATTTTATTTGGGGAACCTGTTGATGTCCCGTAGGTCACTGAGTATACAGATCTTGAGCTCAGGACAGTGATCTAAACCGAAGTTACGGATCTGCGACTCACCAGCATGTACATAATTGAAGCAGAATTGTGGATGGAATTTCCCAGGTATAATCTGTAGAGCAAGAAAAAAAGGTGACTAATTTTAGGAGATCCTTGAGGAACACTATTATTTAAGGGGAAGACTGAGGCAGAGGACTCTGTGACAGAGACTAAAAAGCTGCTGACAGAGGAGTAGGCAGAGAATCAAGAGAACGTGACATAATGGAAGCCAAGTGCCTCCGCCACGCCAAAAGCTGGAGAGGGATCAAGTTAAATAAGGAGTAACAACATCAATTAGATATTTGAAGCAGATAATCGATAACCTAAGTACAAGTCCTTACAGTGGAGTTTTATGAGCTCAAACTAGAAATGTGGAACGTGAAAAAGTAGAGGCAGACATATAGTGACAGCCAATTCCTTTTTTTTTTTATCATTTCAACATGATTTCTATGAATTTCTCTACTATTAATAATGAGAACTGAATATATACTTTAAATATACCTTTTTATATTAAATTCTGGAAATTTTTTGCAGTCCTCTTGTATACATTACTGCTTTCCTTTAGAATAGTGAAACCTTCTGAACAGATGGTAGCTTAAAATTTTATCTGTGAAAAAAGTAGTAGGAAAAGTAATCGATATAAGATTGCATTTTTTCTACAGCTGTATTTCATATAAAAGCATGTCTAAGGATTTCATTTTTAGAACTTGGTTTCTAGGCAGTGAACCCTAGACTAACAAGAGCTCATTTTTTAAAGATATAGCAGAACTTTCTCATTTTATTTTAAGGCAATCCTAGAAAAATGCATCTTATTCCATTTTACAAAAACCAATATCCTGAAATGCTTAGATTGCCGTGCAGAGTTGTGTTATTGTATTTTCTAGTGTTTGAAAGCCAGTAAAAGGAGTAACAGGAGACTCATGAGGGCTCTGCTTTGGCTCTTCCTCTCTGGAAATGAGATTTGGGGATCTATGACAATCTTGAGTTCTCAGATTTTACAATAAATACCCATGGGGTCATCTGGAAAGCATGAAAATTTCTGATAATTTAGAAGTTGGATTTCTTGATTAAAAGACTACCATACTGGGATCATATAGATTTCCTCTGCAAATGACAAACTCATCTGGTTAAGAAGTATTTTAAAGATAGTTATTTAAAAAATTCAATATTTCCTCTCATTGAGGTTTAGAGTTTCTATGTGAAAATCTTCAAGTATCAGAAAAATAAATGATTTCTCACATATTGGCCATGGAAAGAAAATATAAATCATAACTACTTTTCTCTGAAGCAATGGTTCTCAACCCAGTGAAACCCTTCGCAGTAACTTGAAAAATCCCTAGGAGTCCCTGTGGGTTGAAAAAAAAACCTTCCCTTCTTGCCAAACATTTCCACCCACTGTCCCTCAAAGACAACGTACATTTCCCTGCTTTGTACTTTGTTATGTGATTCCCTTCAGCTAGGATGTCTCCTTATATCTTCTCCACTTTCCTCCGTTTCTGCCTACTTACTGATAGCCGTCAAGACCCAGACCTAATAGCACCTATTCTATTAGGTTCCTGGACTTACTAACTACACACAACACATAATATATGCTGTTTTGTATAGTAGCTATTTACATACTTATTTCTAGTTAGATTGTAAGCTTCTGGAAAACAGGAATCATATCTTATGCCTTCCATGTTGCCTAGTATGATACCTCGCATATGGTTGTCACTACATAAACCTTTGTTCATTATAATTACATTTCAGATATTCATATATAGTCAAGCTAGAATTTGGAACAATTCTCTCTTTTTCTTTTGGCCCTAGCCAAAATATAGAAGACCAGAAAAATGGTTCAGATTCCCTCTTTTGAGATCCTAATCATTCAAAATTTAGAATTCATCCAGGTACAACCAGAAACAATTACGTGCACATACTGGCTACAGGTTTCTCCTACAAAAAATAAGATTGGCACTGGCAAAAATATTAGTTTTCCAAGAAATTTCTCTCATTCCTAGGATAGAGTTTTTGAATCTTGATCTGCTGATTTTAGTAGAAGCCTTCTTAATGGATTAGTGATTGGTCAATTAATGAATAAAGTTTTTTAAAGTAGAAAGGGGTTAAAGAAGTGTATAGATACTGTAATTTAAGATACAAATAATCACTCACCAATATTTTTGAAGTAAGTCCTCTTCTTTGACTGTGGATCTAATCGTTCTCTTTGTAGCATAAATCACTGCAGTGTATTATCTGTTGTTCATAGTTTTGGTTCTTTAAGTAGGAGTGAGAATCTAAAGAGTTTTTGTTTGTTATTTTTTTTTTTTTTTTTTTGCTGTACGCGGGCCTCTCACTGTTGTGGCCTCTCCCATTGCGGAGCACAGGCTCCGGACGCGCAGGCTCAGCGGCCACGGCTCACGGGCCCAGCCGCTCTGCGGCATGTGGGATCTTCCCAGACCGGGGCACGAACCCGTGTCCCCTGCATCAGCAGACGGACTCTCAACCACTGCGCCACCAGGGAAACCCTGTTTGTTATTTTGAGGTAATCTGAGTGTAGACTCCTTCTGGATTTTGGTTTGTTGACCACCGCAATATATTAAATTTTTCCTTACTTTCCCCTAAGTTAACAGTTCTTTTAGTGACTCACCTTTATGGAGTCCTTCCAAAGCATTCAGAATAGAATTTTGTACAAATGTCTCCTTTGCTTACACAGTCAATTTAGTTAACTTATGTAAAATGATAACTAATACTCTTTTATCACTTATATGTGGAATCTAAAAAATAAAACAAACGAATGTATATAGCAAAACAGAAACAGACTCACAGATACAGAGAACAAGCTAGTGGTTACCAGTGGGGAACAGGAAGGGGGGGAGGGGCAAGTTAGGGGCATGGGATAAGTGATACGGACTGCTATGTATAAAATAGATAAGCAACAAGGGTGTGTCATGCAGCACAGGGAAATATAACCATTATTTTATAATAACTTTAAATGGAGTATGGTCTATAAAATATTGGATCACTGTGTGGTGTGCCTGAAACTAATATCATATTACAGATCAACTATCAAGAAAAAAAGACGATAACAGTGGGCATAATCTGGGGACAAGTACAACTGATTCTTAGCAAGTAGCAATTCAACTAGTTGGAGCAAAAGTGAGGCATACTGGAGAGAGGCATTGTGTTCGCTGCCAGTACTAGCATTCAGCATGACACGGGCCATACTCAGTATGTTTCACCCGGGGAATGGAAAGTAACTGCTAATCTGGTGAACTACAGATCTTCCTTGACTTTCAGTGGAGTTATGTCCAGGTAAACCCATTGTAGATTGAGAATATCTTAAAGTCGAGGATGCATTCAGTACCTCTAACATCATAGCTTAGGCCAGCCTACCTTATCCGTGCTCAGAACACTTACATTGGCCTCCACTTGGGCAAAATCATCTAACACAAAGTCTATTTTATAATAAAGTGTTGAATATCTCATGTAATTTATTGAATACTGTACTGAAAGTGAAAAACAGAAAGGTCGAATGAGTATAGCATGGTCGTAAGTGGGTCAGTTGTTTACCCTTGTGACCGTGTGGCTGCCTGGGAGCTGCAGCATCAGGAGAGAATATCGTACCAC
Organism: Phocoena phocoena; assembly: GCF_963924675.1. Lineage (NCBI taxonomy): Eukaryota > Metazoa > Chordata > Mammalia > Artiodactyla > Phocoenidae > Phocoena > Phocoena phocoena. Next base: position 167,351,935 of record NC_089220.1, read on the forward strand.
ATATCACTAGCCCCGTAAAAGATCAAAATTCAAACTCAAAGTACAGTTTCTACTGAATGCTTATCGCTTTATGCCATCCTAAAATCGTAAGTCGAACCATCTTAAGTTGGGGACTATCTGTAGTTAAATGGTGAGTAAAGTGATCTTCTTTTTTTTTTTTTTAAAGTGATCTTCTTTTGTACTCTTACTTTATACTAATACCTTTCTGACATTGTTCCACATAAAAATTGAGGATAAGTATTTTATTCAGAATTCAATAACTTCATGCTGTGTGTTAGGTGAAGGACAGTGGGGTTAAAGATATGCAGGGGGGAAGGATAAATAAGAATCTGCTAGAAAATAACTTTCTTTACTGGATGTGTTATGTTAATTTGAAAGAGCTATCAAAGCCCAGCATTGAAAGAAAAAAATAGTAAAATACGTCTAGGTTATTTCAGGTGTGTATGTTTCATTTCCATATTTATAATGACTTTTATGAAGAGTGCATATGAATATTTCATTTAAAATGTTGAAAGAATCAGAGCAGGAAATAGAAAAGTTGGGAAGATGAATTCATTTTTGCCTTTGGGGAATTGATTATGGATACCCTTATAGCATCATAAACCACTCATGGTAGCTTATGTCAAACCACAATATTGTGACCTAAAATATCAGAATGAGAATGCGGAGTTAAAATCAGCTAAGAATATTTTGGAGATGAAATTAAACAAAGGATGGCTGGAAAGATCCCTATAGTAAGGTTGGATTTTGTCTTCACACCATTTTTAGAGATAGAGCAGTTCTTAGATATCATGTCATCCAGTAGGTCTCAACTCTGGCTGTGCATTTGAGTCATATATACAGAAAAAAAAAAAAAACCAAATTTTAAAAATTGCTGTATTTCTTATAGGTCATATCCTCTTCCTTAATGCAATAATCTTATTCAGGGGTATTTAAATACCCTTCTTACTGTTTTCGTACTTATTTTTGGTAATGTGACAAAATGACTATGAAGGGAGGCTATATAAAATGATTTTCAGAAAATACCTTTTATAACATTCTACTGTAAAAAAAAAACAACTGGTTTAAGGAAGTCTTTGACTTAGTATAATATTGTAAAACCCAACTACTCACTTTTAGGACTATTTTTTGATCCGTCAGAAACCCTGTTTGAGCAATGTTTGCCTGTGGATCTTTCTAAGGTTCTGAGAATTTTCCTTGAAATATTAAAACATACTCAAAAGAATTCCATCCTACACAAATCTGTTGACTCACTGACCCCTAAGGCAGGATATTTGTTCTGCTATTGGAAGGTAAACTGGAATGAAATTCAGTCAAAGTATAGGCAACACTGTTGATTGTTTTTTATGTTAAAACTCTGCCTAAGTAGGTTTGGGTGGGTTTAAATTTCACCTAGAAAAATGAGATAATTTAGAATTTTACTTTCTGGTTGTTAGGTTTGCCTTCAAATTTTGATGTCTTGCTTTTCCAGGGTTTTGAAGGTGTTTCTTTCACGAACAGCCCAACGGATTCCATACATGACCGGTGGACGGGTCATGAGGATGCTGGCAGTAATACTCCTGGTAGTGTTTTGGTTTCTCATTGGCTGGACTTCATCTGTTTGCCAGAATTTGGAAAGGCAGATTTCACTCATTGGCCAAGGGCAAACATCAGATCACCTCATCTTCAATATGTGCCTCGTTGAGCGCTGGGATTACATGACAGCAGTTGGTATGTGATCACTTGCTTTGTGCAGTTTTATCCTTTGCCCACTAGCATTAAAATGGACTTCGTTAGAAGCCTTGCCAAGCCCTTTCACAAACCCTAAAGGAATTTCACCTAATACGGTTTTGGTGAAACAATATTATGAAAAGATAATAATGACATGCGGAATGCAAACTTTTTCTGAGAGTTTCCATCTTTTTCAAAGGTGTGTAGCTTTGTTCAGAAAATGTAATCAAGAAGGAGAAATACAGTCGGTAAAGGCAACTTCTTTGTACAGAGAGACTTTCTGCTTTCCGTCCTATCAGTGTGTCCCTATTTGGCTAACAGAAGCTGTTCTCTTGACTTATTTCTTTAGCTGGGAGGAAAAAGGAAACGTACTGGTATTTTTTTATATAGTTTTGGTCCTATGATATATCAGACTTGGTATCTAGAGCACTCTGGGCAAAATTTCTAATTTATCTTTCCTCTAAAGATAATTTATTGGGAATTCTCTGGAGGTCCAGTATTATACAAACACAAAGCCATGCTCCTTGGAGATAGTAAATTATGTGACTGAGAAGCTGGAGAACTTGGAAGAATCCCATGATGAGTTGGGCCAAAAACAGATTCTTTTTCTGGTAGCTCAGTTTTTTGAAAAATGAGGAAGAGAAAAATCCATAGGAATTTTTCTGTTGTTAATATTGGGCTATTTTAAACTAAGCCTCCCAAAATACAAAAACCCTTTATTATTTTGTTGTCATTCCCCTCAGTCAACCAGGGACAAATCTTAATTTTATTTGGCAAAAATAAACCCATGAATTTAATTCCCGTTTTCTGTCTCCCCCATATTTGGCAATTGTTCATTGAATGTTCACATTTACTATTTTGCTAGAAGCTAATGTATATTTAGTTTACAATTTAAATGGAATAATATTTTTCTGGACAAGATATTTTAGGAATCTTATAGGCCTGATATCTGTAATAATAAAGCAATGTGGGTACATAAAGGGAATTGTTATAATGATAATATATAAAGTCAATCATCATTATTTTGATCAATATCAAAGAAGATATCAGTAGTTTCGTATCAGGAGACATCAATATCAGTATCAGAAGATAAAGCATAGAACTAAGGTAAGAAGCAATTCCAATTCTGACTTTAGTCTGGATATGAAAATTAAACAAATTGTATAGATATAAAATTTCTACTTAATAGAAACCTATAACATTATTTTACGTTCTTCAATCCAAGTTAACCAAACTAGGGAAAATCATTTCCCAATATTACCATGAAGAAAAGCCCATTATATTTCTTTTATGTTTTACAAAGAGTATAATACTCAAATTCATAATGAGGCATCATTGGGTAGGCAATGAGCAAGCGGAAATGAGCCCAAGAATTTGCACTTGTAACAGGTTCCAAGGCAACGCTTTTGCTCCCGGTCCTGAAACCGCACTTTGAGAAGCACTGCTCTAAGTCTTTCTCCATTCTAATGATTCCAACTCCACAATCCCTGAATTGGGTGGTGGGGGGGTGGGGTGGCGGGGGGTGGGTATGTGTGTGTGTGTGTGTGTATCTCCTAAAAGTAATCTATTAATAGATTGAATTTATTGATTTATCACATCACTTTCTGGTTCTCCAGATTCCTTTAACAGGTTTTTAAGACTCCCATCTCCCCCAAAATGCCCTAACTGTAAAAAAAAAAACAAAGACTCACAATAAATGTAGCCATCCAGCATTATTTACAATGTATTTCAGCATTACCCTCTTTTCCAGTTAGGCATTTCCTTCATGCTTCACACAATTCCCACCCACCTCCACCACTGTTCCTATCAAAGGAAGTGTTCTCTATACCTCTTTACACTATTCTAAACTTTACCATGCCTCAAAGAACTTCTCTTTTATAAAGATTCCTGGGTTCAGGTCTGAGTCGTTGTCTTCCTTTATTGAACTACCATTGTACCGAGAGTCTTTACCACCCAATTTTGCTTTTTAATGATTTTTAACAATTCTCACTTATCTATGTAAACCAATAGTAAACTACCTGATGAGAGGAATAAGGCCTTTATATATTTTATATCTCCCGTAAAGTGTTCAACACCTTACTAGAGACATTATAGGTATTCAGTGGATCTTGTTTATCATATAAAATTCTTATATATAAAGAAAGTTTATGTAAAATAAATTGCAGGTTACTGTCAGTTATGTGTTCCTACTCATTTCTATATAGAAATCACAGATGTGACCTTCTTTAGAGTGTAAAATACTGGAAAATAAAAGACTAATGATAGGGTGCAGAGATCAAGAGGTAAGAAGTTAAATGTTTGGTAGTGGTGTTTTTGCTATCTTCCAGTCATTGTTTTTGTCCTATAAACCACAGCAACACCTTAGTTTCAAAAATTACACTTTTCTTGCAGTAACACAATTCTGTAAAGAAAAGTCAAGACACGTGATTTAACAACAGGAACAAATATTTGAAATTAGGACCATCTTGAAAACTCAGAGACATGTGGTTGCTATAAACTTTCTTTCACATTGCCCTACAGCGATTTCATTTATTTCTCTTTTTGCATGTGGTATTAGGTATTCCATATTTAACCTCTCTTAATTTAATGTTTGCTAATGTGTAACATATGCCTCTTTTCAGTCCTCTTTATATATTTCTATAAGTACCATGTTTACCATTAGATATTTTTATATCCAGGCTGTTATTCAAGCATAAATTCATGTATCTTCAGTCAGCCAGAAAGAAACATGTACTGAAAGCTAAATTATTCCCCGTTTCCTAAACAGAAATGTTTCTATGCAGGGGGAAGGATGTGGAGAGGCTGGAGATAGGTTTTACCTTAAAGTTGTTGTGAAAAATCTTTGTCAAGAAGCTTAGTGTCAGAAGTCAATTTAGAAAAAAAAGGAAAAGTGATGGTTAATTTATTGATAAACGTGTTCTGGATCACCTTTACCTGTCAGAAACAATCTATTTTTTTTTAATGCAAAATAAAGAACCATTTGAAAGAGTGTGATACTAGTTTTCCCACTGAAGTAGAACTCCAGTTAGAAATATGGGTCATAAATTTAAAGAATGGGCCCTTTCTATTTTTGCTTACTGCATGGGTCTGTTCAGACCTGCCCAGGTAGGTGCTTTTTCCTACCACAGGTGTTTCAGAAGGAGGAATCAGGTATAGAAAACTACTTGGAAAAATCTCTCAACCTCTATGAGCCTCAGTTTCTTCTTTGAGGAAATATCTGAAAACATAGGAAATATTTCAAAACATAGAAATGGAAGAAAAATGACTTTCAGAATCCTATTATTATTTATGTCTGTTTATAATTCTCAGTAATCATTGTTTGTCCTATATTTAAAAAAATGTGAAGTAAACTTTAATGGAAAGCAAATAAAGTATTTCTAAACATTGCGACTGGGAAAGACAGGTGAACATTGGCCAGGGTGAGAAACACTTTACAGGCCCAGTAGTCTGTTTTTTTAAAAAAAGATTTTATTTTATCTCTTGGAAAGAGAACCTCAAAATTTGGATGTTCCAGAATATTTCTAGATCAGATTAGAATTCCTGGAAAAACTTAAGCTGCCATACTTCTTTGAAAATCATCTACATCTGTAATAAAGATAATACCGCAGTACTTACCCTAGTCATCTTTATATGACTCAGCACTTCTCTAAGCGTGTTTCAGTATCTTATCTGTAGCTCACTGAAGGCGAAAGGAAGGATTCTCCCATCTGTTCACTCTCTTTCCTCTCCCAACCTAGTAGCTAGCTATCTGTTCTTCACAACATCGCCTGGATGGTCACCCTATATCCCTAGCACCTAACAAAGTATCTGTCAGTTGTAGGCTCTCGAGAAATATTTGCTGAATGAACAGAGAAGGAACTCAGTTCCCTTTATTGTGTAATATTTTCTATGGTCAGGGTTAGACCAGTGTGAGGAGACACATTAAAGCTAAAAATCCAGGAGTTACACAATTGTACCCAAATCAATTTTAACGGTAAAGTGTATTTCAGATTGGGGAAGGTGTTTTTGAGCAAATTATGTAAACTAAAATGACAGTCCCCAGCCCTTTTATGAAATTTGACCTCTGACTTATCCAAACTATCCAGTCAAAATAAGAGCTTGGTACAAATTTGGCATGACAAATCAGAATTATAATTTTTAAAATACTGCATAGTGCATTTACAGATATTGAAGTAGAATAAAACTGATTTGCTTTTGATAAAAATTTTTATTATTTCACCATTCTCCTAGAGCTGTGTAAAGAATAAAGGAGTTGGGATGGGCAAACATTCCCCTAAATTAATGGAGAAAGCAAATAACTATCCCAAATCATACTCATTTTGAAAAAAGTTGGTAGTAGGATTATGAGATTTTTTTTCTGAATCTGTGTATGCCAGTTAGTCAATTGGTAGTCAGTTATTCATGTTCAGGATTTTTCACAATAGCAATCAAATTTATCATGGTTAAAAAGTTAAAACTTCATTACCCTGTGAGTTTCCTAGTTGGTTGGTACAAACTGACAAATGATTAGAACTGACTTCTCATGTCTGAATTACCTTCCTAATGTCACAAGACCACATCTTTACACCTAGATTTAGAGCTTGCGGCCAAGGTCCTCCAATATATAGCTTCCAAGTGTGGAATACATAAATTCGATAGCAGAGGTGGTAACACAGTGGAGTTCATTCTTCCGTATACTTAGTTGGTTAGCTGTCAATTTCTGACTACATGTTCAGAACACAGACAACATACTGAACCAGCACCGGTGACCAAGGTAAGTTAGAGTAAGTGGGCAGATGCTTACCTTGCCTACGAGAAAAAGCAACAGTGCTGCAAAAAGTTGACTGCTGAGGGATGGCAACCTCAAGGACATTTAGAATTTCTGTTCCATGGCTAAATCTCTGGGTCAAACTTTAGTTCAGATCTAGGCAAGCACTGAAATGTTTTCTTGATTTCTTCCAGAAGTTAGGTGGCGATAATCTAATGTGATTAAAAATGGACATAATTGAGAATAAAGCTGTTTTGCTGCCTTCCTTAACCAGCACAAGAAGATACACAAAAAGCTCGATCCAGGCTTCTCTTTATCTTCTACTATTATCTGTATCTTTCTGTATCCCTGATATGGCCTAGCTCTTCTCAACTGCATTTACATGATCTAATAACTATCCCCCGACAAGGACTGTTTTCTAAATTAGGATCTTCCCCCATCTCTTCCTAGTTGTGAAAAGTCCACCAGTATATGAGGTATCTCATGGTTCTGAAAACCCCTTAGAGCTTGACATCCCTTGCTTTATGTTTTATTCACCAAGTTTACAAAAAGACATAGAGAGAAATCTAAGCAGTGATTAAACAGGTGTGATAAGCTTGGGTTCACATACTCCATTTGGGAATTTTAAAAAGATTTGGTTGCTTTCAGAGAATTCCAACATTGATTTCCTTACTGTTCAAAAGTACTCATTTATTTCCATGAAATTTCACATGGAATGTTTTCACCACAGAAAATATAATCTTTTCTCTTCTTCATTAACATGCTATTCTTTGTTCTCCTCTTTCCTGGTATAATATTTTAAACACAAAAACCAGACAGTGTGTTCAGTAATTTAATTAGTTGTACACCAGTGTTTAGAAGGAACTGAGAATACAGTAACTCTTACTGAGTTATATAGGGAAATTCTAAAATAGCAATTGTTTCTAAGGATTAAGATACTTAATCACCCCAGAAGATTAGGCTATGTTGTGACAGGTGAAATGTGATATAAGCACCCTTTAATGAGTATTGGGGGAAATAGATTAGATGACTTCTCCATCTGACTTAGATTAATGTTCATGATTTAGGATCATTTACATACATCTTTTTTTATTCTAATGTACCATATGCCTTAATCCATGCTGCATCATTGGGGACCATTTTTAAAATGTATTTTTAATTTTTCAATCAAAGGATAAAAGCTTGACCACATTGACAGGCTTGGGCTATGTCATGAGAAACTCACACACTTTCTGAAGGTCTTGCTTGAGTGTTTTTAGAATGAGTCAAGTGGAGGTTATTTTCCTTTTTTATCTATATACTACATCTTCTGAAAAATATTTTACTTCTTTGAGGAGTATTTATTTGATGCTAAAGGTCTGAGAGAAAGGAGAAATTAATTAATTTTTGTTCCTTAATTTTATCCTTACAGTGCCATTTTTCTTTCTGGAAGTGAAAGGAATTTTGTGATGGGGTAAGGACTGTCTTGGGACAGTAACCCCCATTACAGTCATTCTAAAACCACTGAAGCTAGCCCTTCAAAAGTACAGTGAGTTTCTAGTGATGTCGCCCAAGCAAAGGCAATTCTCAATGCCGTCAGTCTTCCATAAAGGATTAAAATTTTAAAATACATTTTTTTTTTTTTTTTTTTTTTGGTGGTACGCGGGCCTCTCACTGTTGTGGCCTCTCCTGTTGCGGAGCACAGGCTCCGGACGTGCAGGGCCAGCAGCCATGGCTTATGGGCCCAGCCGCTCCGCGGCATGTGGGATCCTCCCGGACCGGGACACGAACTCGCGTCCCCTGCATCGGCAGGCGGACCCTCAACCACTGCGCCAACAGGGAAGCCCTAAAATACATATTTAAAGTGGTAACAAATAACCCAAATTCCAACTCCCACCTCAAACAACACACAGGCAAGTGGCAGGGAGAGAGAAATGGAAGGGATATTCCTGGGAGACCCAGCCTGCTGCCCTGACCTTGACCTGTGCCCTCAGGAGCCCTGATCTCATCCTGTCCCTCTCTTCTGTCTCTTCTTGCATTCATGACCTTTAATGTGTGTCCATAAGCTTGGAAGAACCTTGGGTTCACTACATTTCTGTCACCCCACCTCAAACTTTAAAGATCTTAAACACATATACCAGAGAGAAGGGAAAGTACACTTCCTGTCCCTTCCCCAGTCCCGTGGAGCTTGTGAAATACTTGACCCCACGTCTAGAGCTCTGTGAAAGGGAGCAGTAAAGAAAACCCAACCTGCAAATGTACTCAGGGCAGTTCTGCCTAGAGCTCCCGGCAGTGAGTGGGGAAGAGGATAGGACAGTTAGGTTGCTGTATGAACTTTAAAGTTTGTTTGATTAACAAGTGTTCTTTAGTATCGGCACACAGTGTCTCTGACCCAAACTTGAAATTTCAGCATTCAGAACTCTGCCCCAGTCATTTAAAAATTTTTTTTGCATCTTTATTTGAGTAGAATTGCTTTACAATGGTGTGTTAGTTTCTGCTTTATAACAAAGTGAATCAGTTATACATATACATATATACCCATATCACCTCCCTCTTGTGTCTCCCTCCCACCCTCCCTATCCCACCCCTCTAGGTGGTCACAGAGCACCGAGTTGATCTCCCTGTGCTATGCGGCTGCTTCCCACTAGCTATCTGTTTTATGTTTGGTACGGTATATATGTCCATGCCACTCTCTCACTTTGTCACAGCTTACCCTTGCCCCTCCCCATATCCTCAAGTCCATTCTCTAGTAGGTCTGTGTCTTTATTCCTGTCTTACCCCTAGGTTCTTCATGACAATTTTTTCCCTTAGATTCCATATATATGTGTTAGCATACGGTATTTGTCTTTCTCTTTCTGACTTACTTCACTCTGTATGACAGACTCTAGGTCCATCCACCTCACTACAAATAACTCAGTTTCGTTTCTTTTTATGGCTGAGTAATAGTCCATTGTATATATGTGCCACATCTTCTTTATCCATTCATCTGATGATGGACACTTAGGTTGTTTCCATCTCCGGGCTATTGTAAATAGAGCTGCAAGGAACATTGTGGTACATGACTCTTTTTGAATTATGATTTTCTCAGGGTATATGCCCAGTAGTGGGATTGCTGGGTCATATGGTAGTTCTATTTGTAGTTTTTCAAGGAACCTCCATACTGTTCTCCATAGTGGCTGTACCAATTCACATTCCCACCAGGAGTGCAAGAGGGTTCCCTTTTGTCCACACCCTCTCCAGCATTTACTGTTTCTAGATTTTTTGATGATGGCCATCCTGACTGGTGTCAGATGCTATCTCATTGTAGTTTTGACTTGCATTCCTCTAATGATTAATGATGTTGAGCATTCTTTCATGTGTTTGTTGGCACTCTGTGTATCTTCTGTGGAGAAATGTCTATTTAGGTCTTCTGCCCATTTTTGGATTGGGTTGTTTGTTTTTTTGTTATTGAGCTGCATGAGCTGCTTGTAAATTTTGGAGATTAATCCTTTGTCAGTTGCTTCATTTGCAAATATTTTCTCCCATTCTGAGGGTTGTCTTTTGGTCTTGTTTATGGTTTCCTTTGCTTTGTAAAAACTTTGAAGTTTCATTAGGTCCCATTTGTTTATTTTTGTTTTTATTTCCATTTCTGTAGGAGGTGAGTCAAAAAGGATCTTGCTGTGATTTATGTCATAGAGTGTTCTGCCTATGTTTTCCTCTAAGAGTTTGAGAGTTTCTGGCCTTACATTTAGGTCTTTAATCCATTTTGAGCTTATTTTTGTGTATGGTGTTAGGGAGTGTTCTAATCTCATACTTTTCATGTACCTGTCCAGTTTTCCCAGCACCACTTATTGAAGAGTCTGTCCTTTCTCCACTGTACATTCTTGCCTCCTTTATCAAAGATAAGGTGACCATATGTGCGTGGGTTTATCTCTGGGCTTTCTATCCTGTTCCATTGATCTATCTTTCTGTTTTTGTGCCAGTACCATACTGTCTTGATTACTGTAGCTTTGTAGTATAGTCTGAAGTCAGGGAGCCTGATTCCTCCAGCTCCATTTTTTGTTCTCAAGATTGCTTTGCCTATTCAGGGTCTTTTGTGTTTCCAAACACATTGTGAAATTTTTTGTTCTAGTTCTGTGAAAAATGCCAGTGGTAGTTTGATAGGGATTGCATTGAATCTGTAGATTGCTTTGGGTAGTAAAGTCATTTTCACAATGTTGATTCTTCCAATCCAAGAACATGGTATATCTCTCCATCTATTTGTATCATCCTTAATTTCTTTCATCAGTGTCTTATAGTTTTCTGCATGCAGGTCTTTTGTCTCCTTACGTAGGTTTATTCCTAGATATTTTATTCTTTTGGTTGCAGTGGTAAATGGGACTGTTTTCTTGATTTCACTTTCAGATTTTTCATCATTAGTGTATAGGAATGCCAGAGATTTCTGTGCATTAATTTTGTATCCTGCTACTTTACCAAATTCATTGATTATCTCTAGTAGTTTTCTGGTAGCATCTTTAGGATTCTCTATGTATAGTATCATGTCATCTGCAAACAGTGACAGCTTTACTTATTCTTTTCTGATGTGGATTCCTTTTATTTCCTTTTCTTCTCTGATTGCTGTGGCTAAAACTTCCAAAACTATGTTGAATAAGAGTGGTGAGAGTGGGCAACCTTGTCTTGTTCCTGATCTTAGAGGAAATGCTTTCAGTTTTTCACCATTGAGGACAATGTTGGCTGTGGGTTTGTTGTATATGGCCTTTATTATGTTGAGGAAAGTTCCCTCTATGCCTACTTTCTGGAGGGCTTTTATCATACATGGGTGTTGAATTTTGTCAAAAGCTTTGTCTGCATCTATTGAGATGCCCATATGGTTTTTCTCCTTCAGTTTGTTAATATGGTGTATCACATTGATTGATTTGTGTATATTGAAGAATCCTTGCACTCCTGGAATAAACCCCACTTGATCATGGTGTATGATCCTCTTAATGTGCTGTTGGATTCTGTTTGCTAGTATTTTCTTGAGGATTTTTGCATCTGTGTTCATCAGTGATATTGGCCGGTAGTTTTCTTTCTTTGTGACATCCTTGTCTGGTTTTGGTATCACGGTGATGGTGGCCTCGTAGAATGAGTTTGGGAGTGTTCCTCCCTCTGCTGTATTTTGGAAGAGTTTGGGAAGGATAGGTGTGAGCTCTTCTCTAAATGTTTGATAGAATTCGACGGTGAAGCCATCTGGTCCTGGCTTTTGTTTGTTGGAAGATTTTTAATCACAGTTTCAATTTCAGTGCTTGTGATTGGTCTGTTCATATTTTCTATTTCTTCCTGATTCAGTCTTGGCAGGTTGTGCATTTCTAAGAATTTGTCCATTTCTTCCAGGTTGTCCATTTTATTGGCATATAGTTGCTTGTAGTAATCTCTCATGATCTTTTGTATTTCTGCAATGTCAGTTGTTACTTCCCTTTTTCATTTCTAATTCTATTGATTTGAGTCTTCTCCCATTTTTTCTTTTTTTTTTAAGGTTTTGTCTTTTTTTTTTTAATTAATTTATTTTTATTTATTTATTTATTTAGGGCTGCGTTGGGTCTTTGTTGCTGCGTGTGGGCTTTCTCTAGTTGCAGCTAGCGGGGGCTACTCTTCGCTGTGGTGCATAGGCTTCTCGCTGCGGTGGCTTCTCTTGTTGCAGAGCACGGGCTCTAGGCGCGCAGGCATCAGTAGTTGTGGCACATGGGCTCAGTAATTGTGCCTCGCGAGCTCCAGATCACAGGCTCAGTAGTTGTGGCGCACGGGCTTAGTTGCGCCGCGGCATGTGGGATCTTCCCGAACCAGGGCTCGAACCTGTGTCCCCTGCATTGGCAGGCAGATTCTTAACCGCTGCGCCACCAAAGAAGTCCCCTCCCATTTTTTCTTGATGAGTCTGGCTAATGGTTTATCAATTTTGTTTATCTTCTTAAAGAACCAGCTTTTAGTTTTATTGATCTTTGCTATCATTTCCTTCATTTCTTTTTCATTTATTTCTGACCTGTTCCTTATGATTTCTTTCCTTCTGCTAACTTTGGGGTGCTCTCCTCCGCGGCTCCGAAGCTTCCCCCCTCCGCCACCCGCAGTCTCTGCCCGCGAAGGGGCTTCCTAGCGTGTGGACACTTTTCCTCCTTCACCCCTCACACCTCCCACTGGTGCAGGTCCCATCCCTATCCTTTTGTCTCTGTTTATTCTGTTTTCTTTTGCCCTACCCAGGTACGTGGGGACTTTCTTGCCTTTTGGGAGGTCTGAGGTCTTCTGCCAGCGTTCAGTAGGTGTTCTGTAGGAGTTGTTCCACGTGTAGATGTATTTCTGATGTATTTGTGGGGAGGAAGGTGACCTCCGCGTCTTACTCTTCTGCCATCTTCCCCCGAATTCATCCCCAGTCATTTTTAAAGGAACCAAATGTAGATAATGTACAAAATGCATTAAGCAGAGCACCTGGCACATTCAACAGATGTTAGCTATGAAGTCAGACGAAATAAGGGACAAAAAGTACTTTTGAGTAGAATTCTTTTAACTACCACTGGCTAATTCTAATTAGTATATTAGTTGTTTAAAACACAAACAATTGATGCTTGGAAAAATGTTTATTTTCTTCAGTAGGGTAAAAATACTTCCAAGGATTTTGTCCACTTCTGTTAGTAATAAAGCAAAAGAAAGTCTCAGTCAAAGGATGTAATTTAGGGAACCCTGGTCAGGAGCCAGGAGACCTGGGATCCAGTCCCTGTTCTGCTGTCTTCACTATGAGTCAGCAGGGATGGAGCTAGCTTCTCCATGGGCGTATCCTGGCCCAGCTCTGCCCATCCCTGTGATTTGCTGCTCCCAGGAGCTGAGAAGGGAACAGACATTCTGGTCCCCGGTGTCCTAGTTGTGAAATACATTGCAACATCCATCTTCTCCATGCTTCTCAGGTGAACAAACTGACTTCACCACAACCAGGATAACTGCAGCTCACCAAGCAGCACTTTCACGGCCACATCCACACACTGAAAAATGTACCCGCAGACCACGTGGTCTCACAAAGTCACTTCACCCTTTAAGATTCTACCAGGAGTATCATTCTCATGGTTTTCATCATTGTACCTCTCATAACTGTCTTTATTTTAACCAAAGAAAAGGCAGAAAGCCTCTAGAGTATCAAGGCTTCTGTTTGAAGTCAAACCCTGGAATGATAGAATTTGAGCTGTTCTCAAGCATTATTGAAGTTCTTTGACTTAGTACTTAACCATAACTTCTATGCAGCCCACCATACTATTAGAATAAAAACAGAGTAAGTTTACTTTGACCATAAATTTTCTAAGTGGATAGGATTTAGAGAAAAACAGAAGACGAAATTAAAAGACACGCTTGGAAAATGAAACCTAAATGCTTCTTGTATGTATTTATTTGTGCCATGTAAACTAATTTTTAAACAGGCTAAGAGGCATAAAATGTTATTAAATACAAAATGCCTTTGCAACATGGCAAAGCAGAGGATCACAGCTTGAGAGACATTTGTACTTTGATGTTGTCTTTCTCTCAGCCCCTGTGGGTGTTCTAAGATAACGGATCTGGGACATCTTCAGTGGCAAAGAACTGATAGTAATTCTCACTTCTTTGCCTGACCCAGGCCTTTGGAAAGATAACTTGAAATTACTTTCATTATGGCATATTAATTTTTTAAAAGCTATGGTAGTTAACTTTTGACTAAGTGTCATTCCTTATAGATTAAAAATAGAATACCTCAGTTTTCTGAAAGCCCTATTTGAATCTTTGAATATGAATGCAATTTCCTTTTTAACTGTACCCATGCCTCCCATCAAAATCATTTACCACCAGAAATTATTTTTTAAAGCAGAAGCACAGCACATATTTCAACTCCCATGTGATAACACTGCAAAATTTGGTAACATCTGCATATTTTCTTTACTAATTGCAGTGTTAGTCTGAAGTTAATTATATTTTTTTCAGCCAGAGCATATTGTTTGATATTGCTTATGAAGTGATTTTAATGTTCAGCTTAGCTGTTAGGAGGAATCTTATTTTGTCTTATATTTTTAGAGGCAGTTCTCCATTGTAGCACACTAATTCACCTGATAACTACTTTTCTTTAAAAAAAATCTTCAGTATAACGTTATATGAAAACACTGCAATAGGTGGCAGGGGATAGTGTTTTCATAATTCAGCTACATGTGAATCCTTCACTTACAGTATATTTTTGTACTAGCATTGTTTAATAATATATTTTGGTTCTGAAGAACCTAGGGGCAGGGCAGGAATAAAGACGCAGATGTAGCGAATGGACTTGAGGACATGGGGAGGGGGAAGGGTAAGCTGGGACAAAGTGAGAGAGTGGCATGGACATGTATACACTACCAAATGTAAAACAGATAGCTAGTGGGAAGCAGCCGCATAGCACGGGGAGATCAGCTCGGTGCTCTGTGACCACCTAGAGGGGTGGGATAGGGAGGGTGGGAGGGAGACACAAGAGGGAGGAGATATAGGGATATATGTATATGTAGCTGATTCACTTTGTTATAAAGCAGAAACTAACACACCATGGTAAAGCAATTATACTCCAATAAAGATGTTAAAAAAATAATATTTTTGCATTCATCATTCTTGTGTGCCAAGCACAGCACCACACACCTAGCGGTCTGTCAGTAAGTAGCAATTGCCCCTATTAGGCATAATGCCAGTATGATCTTCAGATCATGTGTACAGATGTTAGATTGATCTAGACATCCATCAGTGTTAGATGGAGTGGTAAGGTAACAGAAAGCCTACATCTCTAATGATGTGAAACTGATATCATTTATATTCATTCAATTCAACAAATATTTATTAAATCTTATCCATGTGTGATCAGTACTGTTGCTATCATCTATGTGGGCAAAGACAGAAAAAATAAATGAAAGACTCAATTCTTGCCCTGAAGAAGATCATCACAGTCGGAGCTCAAGACTCCATGAACAATTTTCTCCCAATTAGATATTGTGTGGCATTATTAGTCTCTGCATTGTGTAGTATACATAGTTAAAAATTGTAAGAGATTAGAGGAAGGAAACTTCAGTGCAAGTTAGAATCATTTCAGGTGGCCTTGTGATGGAGGTGGGACCTGAATCAGACATTGAAAAATTGGTTAATGTTTAGAAATGTGGGTGAGAGGAGATGTCGTATGTGAGCAATAGCATGAACAAAGACTCAGAAGCAAGAAGAATCTTTGGAGTGTTCAGAGGACGGTGAGTCTTCCTGGGTCAGCTCAGAGTTCGTGATGGGGAGCTTTGGGAGACTGTGTTGGATGCATAACATGAGGTCATAGAGGGCAAGGAGTAAAACAGTAGTGAGCTACTGAAGATTTCTCAATGAAGATGCATGCAGCTCCTCACAAAAGGCTAATGTGAGGGCCAGAGACTAGGCAAGAAGTCAGAGTCTAAGAAATATACAGGCACAAAAGAATAAGGCCAAGCAATGGGACAGCTAACAGGAAGCCTGGGTGGCAAGAAAGTCTTGAAACTTCCTTGCAAGAAAGTCATCAAAGTCTTGAAACTTGAGATATGTCTGTCCTAGCAGGAACCCCTGTAGTCTTCCTTTGGGAGCAGGAATTATTTCAGGGTCCTAAGTGGGTGTGAGTGAATCTTCTAATGGAAATACGAATCAGTTAACCCAAATGGAGTGGCAGAGATTTGGACAAATCCTGATATGATCAAAGTGGAGCTTCAGAAAAATGAGCTTGTCACTGTTATGAAGAATGAATTAATAAAGGGTGAACCCGGGTTTAGATGGGACAGTTGATAAATAATTGTAACAAATAAGGAGTAAACTGGTAGGAGCCTGGGCAAGGATTATAATTGTGGACATTGAGAGAAGTGATACACATGAAAAGTAACTCAGGGTAGAAATGTGTCAGTGAAAGGTGGCACTGAGATTTCAAACCTGAGTGAAGAGGCAATAGTAGTAGTATGGACAAAAGTACAAGCCTTAGGAAAGAAAATTATACACGAACACGTCAGTATTTCCTGACCCAGTAGAGCGCGGCTGGAAAGAACATTCAGAGACATGGCCAGTGTCCAACCTACAGAATAATTGGGACCTCCACTCTAATCTCATGGAGACCTTTGAGTGAGGTTCATTTTCCCTTTAACTTCTGACCACATCAGGGTTTTAGAGTAACTCTTGACAGATGTGTTTACTTAAGGGATTTTCAATGAGTAGGGCACTGCTTATTGTTTAAATATGGTAGAAATATGCTGAAACTTTGGCAGGTAAAACACCTGGGCATATGGGACTGGAAATCAGTGTTTCAGTATAGAAGTTGGTTACCCCTAGGTAATGCATTTGGTGAAATGTTTTCTCCAGATTAGAGCTTTCTTTTTGTTAATTAGATATCATCTTCCCATGAGGTCATGTCACTAAGACAGATAAAATGGATGGTAACAGTTACTGCTCAGAATGAATTAAAATAACAACATTCAGTTTGAAAAAAAAAAAGTCTAAGGAGATGTTTAACAATAAGAACCAATTATTTAACATCTGTTTTTATTTATTTATTTATCTGACATCTACTCTGTCAGAAACTCTTAAGTGCTTTATAGCCATGATTCGATTTCATTAGCAAATAATCCCATGAAATACGTACTTTTATTATCCTCATTTTCCAGGTAAGGAGACTGTGACCAGAGAGGTTAAATTGCCTCAGATTATGCAAAGTTAATTAGGGATCCAGCTAGAATTCCCCATCAGGTCTAGTGTGACTCTGAAGCCCTATCCTTAACTGCTACACTACGCTTGTCTCTTCTGGCTTGAGCAAGCAAACGAGGTAACTGTGAATTTCACTAAGCCTTTAGCATATACCCTCCAAAGATGTGATGTCTGTCATGTGTGAAGAAATAATGGTTCAATTATAAACTATGCCACTGAATGTTTAGCAGCCTATTTTCTCACATTTCTGGCAATGGAGGTCTTTATGTATTGAACCAGACTCAATGCAGTAAGAATTTAAATTTCTAGGAGTTGCATGTAAACACATTATAAACTTTTGTTGCCTTGAGGGCTTTATTGTGACCCAGATGCTCTATGAACAGCTTAAACTTAGGTTGGGAATGTGGAAAATTATTTTACAATTGTTTTAGGAAAAAGCCAGGTATTAGCGCACACGCACACACACACACACACACACACACACACACACACAAAATCTGAGATGCCAAACACTATTTTAAAATTATTTTAATTAAAAAAAGCACAAAGTGTACCTGTGAAAAAATCCTCTATACACTGAATAAAAATTTTAAATAAATACATGGCATAAGTATTCATATATGAACATTTTGTCTGCATCTATTTCTATGTGTTTCTATCCTAGACACAAAATGCATGCTAAAGAGCTTAAATTTTACTTCCTTCTTCACCTGTAAAACTAACAGAGAATTGTTTGTTTGTTCTTCTCACAGCTGAATTTTTATTCCTCCTATGGGGTGTTTATCTCTGCTACGCGGTGCGAACGGTCCCATCAGCTTTTCACGAGCCGCGCTATATGGCTGTTGCAGTTCACAATGAGCTCATTATCTCCGCTATATTCCATACAATTAGGCAAGTGATCTGCAGAGCCACTCAACAACTGTTTTATTTTTCTGATGTGTTGCAGTTTAATTTAATAGCAAAATTGGATAAGATACACAATGGAAAGATGTAGGAAGGATAGTGTTTTATAAGTTGACTAATTTCTTTGTCACAGAAATGGCAGATGAATCGTTTTGTTTTTTTCTTAAACTCTGCTGTTCTTAGTTCCTTCTGATGAGTTGTTTATCGCCTTCATTTATTTGGAAGGGTAACTCAGTGTTATTGTATTGTGTTAAACCACTTATGGGGATGTCATTAGGTATATTGTTTATGATACATAATACTGTTTGTTCTGAAGATATAAAGCAATACATGCATACATTATAAAATAGATACAGGTAAATTGTCTATGTTTTCATTCATGTTTATTATGCTGGTTTATACTTTCAAAACTTTAACACTCAGATAACTTATGTATGTGAAATCTGTTGAATTCAGAACCAAAAAACCACTCCAAGATGATGACTGGATTTTTGTGTGCAGTGGGGTTCTTTCACCATTGCACTGTAGTGATGACTTTCTGTGGTAAGAAAATATGGCCTGGCCCTCCGTTTCTTATTATTCCATGTATCTCCATAACCAATGAGTACAAAGGAGGAAAAAAGTGGCTTATGATAAGTGAACAAAATGAAATATGTTTGACTTACCTCAACAAGAACAACAACCAAACAACAACCAAAAAGGAATCCTATAGCCTGAAAAGCAACAAAAAGATGTCATTTAATTGCTCGACATATATTAAAAGTTAGGACACACTTAAGAATGTAATTAGAAATTTTGAATATTAGTCTTGGCCCGCAGTGGAAAGATAGAGATGAATAATAGGGTGGAAAGGTGTGGATCTGCGGAAGTTTTGCAGGATGTTTATCACCTCTCACTTTAGTCAATAATCATAAAATGGCATCTTGCACTTCTAGGAATAGATGATGCCAAAGAGCAGTTGGGGCTCAGGCATAATCTACACTTTTTAAACTCTTAAAGTAAGAGAAAGAGGTATTTATGATCTGACAACCCTGGAAATTCCATCAGAGACGGCCAGGAATCAAGGGAATTTGCCCCCTTGCTGTGTCTTGCCCTCTCTCAAGAGAGAGAAAAGAGAGAAAGAGTAGAAGAGGGAGGAAAGATGAGATGCAGAATATGAAATCATAAATAAGCAAAGAAAAGGATGCTTTCTCTAGTTCCACTCAGACTAGAGCTCAAGGATATGAGTGAGGATGCCCTGGGGTAAAATGCCGTGAGCACCAGAGGGCACTTTGTCATGGTGCCAGAGCTCCAGAGCCTTCACATTTCTTCCAACCCCTCTCCCCAAAAAAGCTGCATCATTTTTGTTGTTTGTTTTCAGAACATCAAACACATATGTTTCAAGATCTAACAAACATGCTTATCTAGAACCATTGATAAGTTAAATGTTATATTAACAAACCAACTAGAGAGTTATAAGCATGTAAGAAGGCTTATCACATGGACTTCCCTGGTTGTCCAGTGGTTAAGACTCCACGCTCCCAATGTAGGGGGCCCGGGATTCGACCCCTGGTCAAGGAACTAAGATCCCACATGCTGCACAGCGCAGCCAATAAATAAATAAATAAAACAGTGGCTATGTAAATCAGCCATATTCAGTAAAAAATACAAATTGAAAAAAAAGGCTTATCACAGATGAGTTTAAATGTCTTCTACTGTCAGAATGTAACTGTCATGCAGAGTTTCCCACTTGTGCCCTAAAATTAACTGTTATGTTTCTTAGAACCAAATTAATTGCCCAAGAAATTAAATCTGTTCAACACAGTTGCCAAAATTGATCTATATCTTTTCAACCTGTTCAATTTTACTCTGTTCAATTTCCATCATTTAATGTGTTTTTTCAATAGATTTTCAACTCTCAGCTGGCCCAAGTCCTTTCAGAAGTAGGCAAGGTAAATGATTTTTAAATGAACTTTAAAAAAATTCTTAATAGTAAGGCAATAGATGGTTATTTCAAAAAAAATCATAAAGTGATAAAGAGAAAATAAACTCCCTAATCCAACCACCCAAAGATAAGCACTATTAACATATTAGTAAATCACTGTTATATGTTTTTATATGCATGTGTATTTATGACACATCACATTTGATAGCTCCCTTCTAGGAATGTCACAGTGAAGCTAGCATACCAAGAAGTCCTGCTGTACAGATACCTGTTTAACTTTGTTTAACCAATATTTTCCAAATGTAACCGACCATGGAATCCGCCCAACCCTTACGTCTGATAACAGCAGCCACGCTTCAGAAAACACTGTTTTATCACTGAACGAGGGTGATAGGAAATATGTTAAATACTTGTTGAAAATAACTTTCTTACTTTGCTTAGGTCTTTCCTACAGAGTCCCAAACAACCCAGCCAGAAGAATCATATAAACCATGAGCTGGGTTCACGTAGATGCAAGCTCTGATTGAATGGTTCATGGTGAACCTAGTAGGTTTGGTATTGAGCAGACATAGCATACTCTTCTTCCAGACAACTCTTTAATCCCCTATCAGTTTTGAACAGGGAGGACTTCAAATGGTAGCAGAGGGACTAGCCTTGGTATCTTTTGGTATCTTCTTAGGCAAGGCTAAGCAAACCTGAATGGGAAGCTCTGCATTTCAAGTTCCAAATTTGACTTACCTTTCTACATAGACCAGCCTCGATTAGATGGTGGCACATTGGCTTCAAAGAATCGTAGCTACTCTCTTGAATGTTTAATTTGTATGGCCATAAGGGACCAGTGATGGAATTATAGTTTAACACATTAAATCTACAGAACACTGATTTTAGGGGGATGAGCCAGGAGCAAGTAAAACGCAGTGATAATTAAAGAAATCAAGTATGCACAATTTCTTATTTACATGTGGACTGAGTTCCTATATGCTGTGGTTCCAGCATTAATAAAGTTCAAGGATAAAAAGCAATAACATAAAAATTTAAATCAGCTGGATCCATCTTGGCAGTTTTTTCCTAGAATGAAATAATATTAAATAAGGCATCCAACATTAGCAAAGATATTCTCTATCAATAGGATATATATGTTCTTCTTGTCTGCTTAAAATATAAAATTATGTATACATATATGTATGTATTCATATTTATACATACACATATATAAATTAAAAACTATGACTACATATTATGTACAGATTTACCTTCTTTCTTACCAAATTGTCAGACTGAACAAAAATAACCTAAAAGGGTTAAGTCTAGAAGGATAAATGATGAGAAGGCATTTCTCTCAGTCTGTTCTAACCCTTTACTTATTTTTAGTACTAAGCATAAAGCAAACCTTTGGGAAAGTGCAAGGCTTTTAAAAAGTTTGCCTTTATTCTTAGCCTCAATGTTCAAATATTTCGATGCGCCTGATTTTTGGACCGATTTTTTAAGTTGAAATACTATTTTTTAAAATGAAGCTTTAATACTATTTCAAAACCCAGTTGTTCTGAAGGTATTTCTAATCAAAACTGCAACCTAAAAAAATCTGGCAGTAATTAAAAGCTGATTAAGGACAATCGATGTTAGCATATCTCAAAATTATTTTTTGGAAGATTCACTGTTCTAATTCAAAATATATGTACCCATTCTTTTTTCCAGATATTGTCAGGCTAGTTTCAAGTTCACCTGTGTTGGCATTTGAGATAGGAATTCCCAGTACATAAGGCTGCTTTTTGACTGTAAATCCATCTCCTTTGATGTAACTGTCTGCTCCAGTACTGGCACGGGCCCCAGCAGATTGGGATTGTATTATTTTCAGGGGTACATTTTCTACTGCTTCTGTGCCTCAGTATTGTGTCTCAGAGACTATAACTTTTTATTGAGTAAGATGATCCTATTTTAATGCTTAAAAAAAAATCTTACTTCACCCAGCACGGACTGTATAGTCAAAAGTATCCCGTCCCTGAACAAAGTGAATATTCAGTCACATTCAAAGCAGGTATGAAGCCACTTTTCTCACAAAGGAGCTAGAAAAGATGTTAATTCAGAAAATCCCTTTTAGTTGTCTGTGAAGTATCATGGCCATTCTGCACTTCTGTGTATAAGTCTATGTTTTTTATATCTCCAGACACAGGGGGAAAAACTCTTATCTCCATTTTGATGACTCCTGAGCTTTCATTTTAGCTTGATTTTTTTGGGGGGGGAAGGGATGGAAGTGAAAATTTGGAAGAAATAGCCTTGATGGAAATTTTGTTTTAAATATTAATAATATTAATTTACTTAGTAAATTTGTCATGAATATGGTATAATGCAGAAATAGAATTAGTCTCTTCTCTTTTTAGATTCATATATGTTTATTTCATGATTATATCATAAGCATTTTCTTAGGATATGAGCTTTTCAAATTTGATGATGTATATCATTGAAACAAAATGCTAATTCTCTAATTCCAAAAGCACTAAAATCTCATATTTAGCTTTCATGGATAAACAATAGATGGGAAAACATTAAAAGAAGAATATGAATGCAAAATGACCTTAATAAAAGCAATATCTGGTTTCTGCATAAAGATGAGTCCTTAACACATGAGTTTTAGTTTGTACATGTACCTACTGATTTGTGAAAACATTCCCAAATTACCAGATCAGATATTAATAATGAATTTTTCCTATACATGTTACTTGAAGGGCCGTCCTGGAACACACGTTTTTAAATTCCTCAATAAGATAAGATTTTAAATATTATATTTTACATTATTTTAAAATAATTTGATGCTCTATAAAAACTAAGGTTTGTATTTTAAAAGATGCACTTTGTATGTCAACTATATTTCAATTTGTAAAAACAATTTTAAAAAGATGCACATTACACACCATTAGTACATATACATTTTATCCATTACATTGCTTATGATTTAAACTTCTGGGATCATTCACTAAAACAGATATTTACCCACTTTTTCCCCTCAGTTCTAATTAATATTTTTAAGTGAAGAATATTATGATCAAGAGTTATTTGGATGTGTCTTATAACCTAAATTTGCCTGAAACAATCATTTTTTAACCTACTCTTCTTTTGAATTCACATGTGTTCACTGCTTTTGCTTTGCACATTCAACTTACCTACAAAATAATAATCCAAGGAAGTGTTTAGCACATTATATATGTATGTGTTATCTTTCTTACTACTGATAATTTTAAGAACTAAAGGGTTCATATCTTATGCATCTAATTAGGGTTACTTAGACCCTTATTCTTCTGTGATGAAAATATATGTCATAGAAATAACAGTATGACTTCTTTCTTGCTTGCTTTCTTTTACTAATACATTGAGAAAAAGAGTTTCCAAGTATCCTAGTGTTTTAAGTAGAGATCTTGTTGGGTTGCTAATGTGGTGAATTCTCATTTCAGATTTGTTCTTGCCTCAAGACTTCAGTCTGATTGGATGTTGATGCTGTATTTTGCACATACTCATTTGACTGTGACAGTGACCATTGGGTTGCTTTTGATTCCAAAGGTATTCCTCCAACATTACTTTTCTCTTGCAAGATAGTTGTTTTAAATGAGCGTGGAATTGTTTCTCCTTTAAAAAATATCTGGCAATATAGGCAAAGGGAGGTGTGAAGATTTGCTTGACACGCTACAATGTTTTTAAAACTCCCTCCTCAGGAATCTAGGTGTCTCTTTTCTTTGGGGATTTATTAAACATCTCACATAATTTTTAACTGCCTTAGTTTGTACAAAACCCATCATCCGTTTTAGTCCTTTTCCAAATACTTTGATATCTATTCATGTTTTAATTATTAGGGGTTCAAGGTGGCCTTTCATTGTAGCTGTAACCTCAAGGTCGTTTTTAAAGAGAATTATCCTAGTCTAAGAATCCTCTTGTTTGGATTCATATTCAGGGAAGTACTGTGTTTTAAACATTCAGAGAATTTTTATGTAAATAGAAATAATTATAATGTTGTATAAAAAGAGTCTTGCTTAACAATGATGGATTCTGACAAAGACTTATCTACACAGCATTCTGACGTGGAGGGAAATGGGCCAGGACTCAGAATACAGGGATTCTGAACTCATACCCCACCCCAAGTTAGCTGTGTAATGTAACGTTAGGCAAGACTTTTCATCTCTCTGAGTCTGTTTCCTCATCTATGACATGATAGCAGTGAGGCTGCTTGGAATAAAACAAAATGATACCTGAGTTTTGGAAAAAAGATACTACACAAATTATCATTATTTTCCTCTTTTACATGTTGTAGAAAGACAAAATATTAGAACAAAATATTATGTGTAGAAAAACAAAAATTATCATTGTTTTCCCCTTTTACATGTAGGAAAACAAAATACATCTTTATCAGTGTCGTACAATGTAACGTTAGCACAGCTGAAACCAGAATTGTGATTTCACTCTAGGCTTCCTTTACCTCACCTCTCACAGTTAACCAAAACATTGAACTTCAGCCTGATTGAAAAGGCCAAACAATTGTAAACAGAGCAAAATGCCTATTTTCTTCCTTACTTGAATTACACCAAATAGCCATAATTTTCATGGATGTGTCTGTTCCTGCAATCTATCTTAACCATCTTTATACTGTACGTAATATGATTACATTTTTATTAGATGGGTATATACTCAGACTATTTATTTATTCATTCAAAAAATTGTTATTGAGCTCCAGAGACAATTGAAAACATATGTTTACACAAAAATTTGTTCTTGATGTCTATTACCTTGGTAGTGATGGCATCACGGGTGTTTGCATATGTCCAAACTCATCAAATTGTACACATTTAATATGTACAGTTCTCTGCATATCAATTACACCTCAACAAAGCTGGCTTAAATTTTTTTTTTAATTTGTACATACATGAATGTTCATAGCAGCATTATCCATGATAGCCAAAAATTGGAAACAACCCAAATGTCCATCAATTGATAATGTATAAACAAAATGTGGTATACCCACAAAATGAAATGCTATTCATCAATAAAAAGGGATAAAGCGTTGATACATGTGACAACTTGTACAAACCTTGAAAACCTTATGCCAAGGAAGCCAGATAAAAAAGGCCACATATTATACGATTCCATTTATGTGAAATGTCTGGAATAGACAGCTCTAAAGAGACAGAAAGTGGGTTAATGGTGCTGTGGGCTGGGGAAAAAGGGGTATGGAAGTGACTGCTTCCTGGGTTCAAGGTTTCTTTTGGGGGTGATGAAAATATTCTGGAATTAGATGGTGGTGATGATTGTGCAACCTCATGAATATACTAAAAAACACTGATCTGTATAGTTAAAAATTGAGAATTTTATGGTATGTGAATTATATTTCAATAACTAATTTAAAACATTATTGAGGAGCTTTACTAAGCACTGTTCTATATCCTAGAATAAGAGTAGTGAACAGATATAAATCTGTGCTCTCATGGTACTTATATTCTGGTGGAAGAGAGGAGGAAACAGAAAAGATAAACAAAATAAATATTTAAAATAGTATTTCAGATAGGGATAAGCATTAAGAAAAAAATCATAAAGCAGGAAATGGACAATATCTGACAGATAACTGTCTCTTAAACTCATGATAATATCTAAGACTTTGCTCAAGAAACATAATTTCATTCTTATGGGCTTCCCTGGTGGCGCAGTGGTTGAGAGTCTGCCTGCCGATGCAGGGTTCACGGGTTCGTGCCCCAGTCCGGGAAGATCCCACATGCCGTGGAGCGGCTGGGCCCGTGAGCCATGGCCGCTGAACCTGCGAGTCCAGAGCCTGTGCTCCACAACGGGAGAGGCCACAACAGTGAGAGGCCCGCGTACCACAAAAAAAAAAAAAAAAAGAAAGAAAAAAAAATAATTTCATTCTTATAAATAACCTCCAGTAGCATGTGAGATTTTGGGGGACCAGGACTCTATTTTCGTCACCCTTATGGCCTTAAGTTTATGGCACATGTGGCTCCCACAAACATAAATAGAAGAGTGAGGGGAAAGTTCATCAGTTCCTGTGGTTTCTCAGCCGGTCCCAAATACAAAAGATTCATTATTACTTAAACAGAGAACTACCATCTCACATGTTATCTCCAGTTTGTGTTTACCTGCCTAGCTGAATATTTTAACAATAGTTGACATTAAAATATCTCTGTGTCTCTGTATCAAAGGGCAACCTGTTCTGTTTTTTTTTCTTTTATTATATTTTGTTTTTTTAAGTATCACATGTCTTTATAGACAGTGCCTAATAGTACAGAGGGTAAAAGATTTGTCAAGAGTCACACAAATTAAGTGGAAGGCCCCCTGTCACATGTATATTTTGGAAGTCTAATCTATTTGGATTACTGCTACATTTCTTATCATGAGATTCGCTACTTTTTTTTTTTTTTTAACACTAGGTCCTTGTTGGTTATCTATTTTAAATATAGCAGTGTGTACCTGTGAATCCCAAACTCCCAATCTATCCCTCCCTCCCGCCCTTCCCCTCGGTAACCATAAGTTCAGTCTCTAAGTCTGTGAGTCTGTTTCTGTTTTGTAAATAAGTTCATTTGTGTCATTTTTTTTAACTGCACATATAAGCGACATCATATGATATTGGTCTTTTTCTGACTTGCTTCACTAAGTGTGATAATCTCTAGGTCCATCCATGTTGCTGCAAATGGCATTATTTCATTCTCTTTAATGGCTGGGTAGTATTCCATTGTATACATGTACAACATCTTCTTTATCCATTCATCTGTCGATGGACATTTAGGTTGTTTCCATGTCTTGGCAATCGTAAACAGTGCTGCAGTGAACATTGGGTGTGTATGTATCCTTTTGAACATGTTTTTCTCTGGATATATGCCCAGGAGTGGGACTGCTATTTTTAGTTTTTTAAAACCTGTTCATTATTTAAAGAAATATTTTACCTGATGACAAGCTAGGAGAAGAGAACCCAAGTTCTCTCAATTTTCATAGGACAATCACTTGGTTTATATGTTGTGTGAAATGTGGCTGGATACTTTTGATTTTTCCTGCTCTCCATCATTTACCCAATTCATTCTTCCTCACTTTTCCACTTGAAGAAGAGTAGAGATAGCAAGAGTACATGAAACTGAAAAGTAGCAAAAGACTACATGAAGATAATGAAAATATATCAAAATGCAATGAAGGAGGAACCTGAGAGTAATGATGAGCTTAAGAAAAAAAATCTATAATTTCAGTGAATCTTTGAATTTTAAACTCAGATACCATCCAGCGCAAGCCCTTTAGGCTAAGAGGACACTGTGCTCCCGAGAGGTTCCATGGTCTGGTTAAGATCCCACTGACAACAGAGTCGAGGCTGGAATTCAGATCTCCTGTGCCCTGAGTTTTGAAAGTCGTGTTTTTGAAGCTCTGTGTGACAAACTGAAAGTCATATTCCTGTGATCAGTCCAGTTGTGCCCATAGATGAAATACAGCCTCCTCTGTGTAAAGTGAAATGACATGATAACACACCACCTCTCAAAAAAATATTCCCATTCAGCTGCCAGTGGGTCTAAATTGCTACTCTTAGAGTACAGTGTACTAAGAGTACCCTAAGAGAACATTTCTTTGGATTCTTCTACTTATTTTCATTTTCAAAATGCAAATATCGTTGAAGAGGAATAATGTGAGTTAACCCTTGGAACCTGGAAAAAAGACAAGAATGAAAATAGGAGTCAAAGAGGGAACCAGGTGTTAATGTTGCCTCACTAAGTGCTCTAGCATGTAAGGTGGGAAACAAAACACACATATGGCAGCAAATATTTTGTAAAGAGTTCAGTGAATGAATTTATCTAAGCTGAAGAAATGATGTAACAGTAGAACCTTCAGAAAAGTATTATGTTGTGTCCTACGGTGGACTAATGTCTACAGCTCATATTGAATTTCTATTGCAGTTTTCACATTCAAGCAATAACCCACGAGACGACATTGCTACAGAAGCGTACGAAGATGAGTTAGACATGGGCCGATCTGGATCCTACCTGAACAGCAGTATCAATTCAGCCTGGAGTGAGCACAGCTTGGATCCAGAAGACATTCGGGTAATACCAGTATTTCTTCTTTTCTGTTTTAGATTAGACCCGTTCATACAGGCTCGCACGTGTGGGTCGATGTTCATGTGTGCTTCTTTGTGTTAGAGAGCATGTGTGTTTGTGTAAGAACTGAAGGCATCACATGCAGTTAATCCAGTTCTAAAACATAGAATCACAGTATAAGTTAGGCCACACAGGCCAGTCTTGATAGTCTTAACTGACTTATTGGACACCATGATGATGAACTGGTTGTACATGTCCCATGATGACGGTTTATGAGATCTTGCTGATGGGAAACTAGGATAGATCTGTGAGCAGAGAGTGTGAATTATTTAAAATAATCTGTGACAATATATCAGCATTTGGAGGAAGAAGATGCTTTTGTATTTGATGGTCTGTTGTACACTAATTTAACATTAGGTGTAATTTTATCAGTGGCTACATGATGCTTCCCATATTGTTCAGGGATATGGTTTCTCAGTAGACAACAGGCTGTGTTTTGTCATGGTCCAGGCTCAGCCTGGTCCACGCAATTCACAAGTTCAAAGTGCCTGTTGCATGAAGCAAGTGCAGAATGCAGGAGTTCACGTCTTGAAGTTCAAACGCTGTGTGAAACGAGATACAGAGGAATCAGAAAGTGAGAGTGGGGGGAAAGTTGATGAGCAGAGATGTTAGGAGGAGCTCCGTTCATTGACTTCACGTTACAGTTAGTGATGTGAGCCGGCCCAAACGCTAAATTCCGCACCTCTTTGAATCTGCTCTTGTTATGTATGGCAGGACGAGCTGAAGAAACTCTATGCCCAGTTGGAAATCTATAAGAGGAAGAAGATGATCACAAATAATCCCCACCTCCAGAAAAAGCGGTGCTCGAAGAAGGGCTTAGGCCGTTCCATCATGAGGCGGATCACCGAGATCCCGGAGACGGTCAGCCGTCAGTGCTCCAAGGAGGACAAGGACGCGTTGGACCACGGCGTGGCCAAGGGCGCCGTCCCGGGCAGGAGGAACCCGCCGGAGGCTGCGGGCGGCGCCGGGAAGCCCAAGGAGGAGTCCCTGCGGAACCGAGTCTTCTCGCTCAAGAAATCGCACAGCACGTACGAGCACGTGCGGGAGCAGCCGGGCAGCCCGGGCAGCCCGCCTGCCCCGAGCCGGGAGGAGGAGGCGGCGGCCACGGACGACTCTGCGCTGGGGTCCCCGGCGGGAACGAACCGACCGCGAGCCCTGCAAGACGACAGCCAGGCCGTGTCCACCGAGTCCGTGCCTCTGGTGTGTAAGTCGGCCAGCGCCCACAACCTCAGCTCGGAGAAGAAGCCCGGGCCGCCCCGCACATCCGTCTTACAGAAGTCCCTCAGCGTCATCGCCAGTGCCAAAGAGAAGACGCTCGGATTGGCCGGGAAAACCCAGGCGTCCGGCGTGGAGGAACGGGCCAAAGCCCAGAAAGCTCTGCCGAGAGAGAAAGAGACAAACAGAAAATACTCAAATTCAGATAACGCAGAGACTCAAGACTCTGCCCCCTCAAACTCCAATCATTCAGAGGAGCCAAGAAAACCTCCGAAATCTGGGATCATGAGGCAGCAAAGGGCCAACCCCCCCACTGCCAGTTCCGACCTGAGTCCAGGCACCCCCCAGATGAAGGACAGCTTTGACATAGGGGAGGTGTGCCCCTGGGAGATCTACGACCTGACCCCCGGTCCTGTGCCTTCAGAATCAAAAGTTCAAAAGCACGTATCGATTGCGGCTTCTGAAATGGAGAAAACCCCAAGTTTTTCCTTAAAGGGGAAATCTCATCCCAAGCCTAAGGCAGCTGAACTATGTCAGCAGTCCAATCCGAAGAGCATAGACAAAGCTGAGGTGTGCCCTTGGGAGAGCCAAGTTCAGCCCCTCTTTGAAGATGAGAAGTGTGTGATTTCCAAGACTCAGGTTCCCCCAGGAAGAGCTCAAGGGGAGAATGGCGGCCAGCACTCTGCAGCCAGTGTGTGTGCTGGGCAGTGTGAAGAACTGCCTCCCAAAGCCGTAGCATCAGAAGTGGAGAATGAAAACCTCAACCAACTAGGAGACCAGGAGAAAAAGACATCTTCCTCTGAGCAAAATGTGCCTGACTCATATAACTCAAGTAATAACTTTCAGCAACCCTTAACATCACGAGCTGAGGTCTGTCCCTGGGAGTTTGAGACCCCAGATCAACCAAATGCTGAAAGAAGTGTAGCTTTCCCTGCCTCTTCTGCTTTAAGTGCAAATAAGATCGCAGGGCCTCGGAAATAAGAGGTCTGGGATAATTTTAAAGTGTAGCATCCCCAGAAAGAAAAGGAGAAGGAAGAAACGCTGAATTCGCTATAAGACAGAAGATACAGGATCACAAATTCCCAAGGAGTATTGGTCAGTCAAGGGAAATGTGAAAGGGAGGGGTGGAAGAAAACATAGGAGGCCAGGGCAACGTGGTAATGGAGAAGTTAGACTGGCCAGGAAAGTCTTGCCCCAGGGAACACTGGGAAAATCCTTACACTTTAGCATATGTTTGGGGGAAGTAGCCCTCAATGTCTGCCCCTGATCAATACTTACCCTTGGGACTTCGAAGATCCCAATCAAGGCAAACCAGAAGACACAGAAGAGGGACGAGATTTTGCAAAGGACAGGAAGGTATTGACGTATGTAACCGAAATTCTAAGTAGCTGACTAAAAAGAACTTACTTTACCTATTTAACCTTGATAGCACTGCTAACTTAATGCATCCAAAAATATCTTTTATATTAATGATTGCTTTCATTTTCTTATAAATGTCTGTTTCAGTACATTGTTGTGTCTCATTCCAGCATTCCAGATTGTATAATTTTTGCAAATAACTTTGATATTATGTGACACAACACATTTATGCAATCTGCAGCTACTCGATTGTTATTGCAACTTCCAGAATACCTGCTATCTATCAACTTTAGTTGATTCTTGAAGTACAGTACGCTTTCTCTGGCTTGGGAAGCCATAACTGTTATGATAAAACCTTTTAGTTTTGGCTGTGGTTTATATATTGTGAATTTGGATTTGACTCTATTATTTCACATCATGGTTTGTTATACTGTCTTAATAAGGGTTTTTTATACAAGTTGAGTTTCTTGTTTTGCACTTCCTGTTAGGACTCAGAAGCTTTATTAATATTGGAGATCAAGTGGTCCTACTTAGTCATACATCTCATTAAGTTAAGGACAACTTATCCATTGTTTGTTCAAAGTCAGGGATAGATAATGCCTTCATTCCAATTAATTGTCCCTTTTAACTCTTTCAGGATTTCATACTTAGCAGCATTTCGTAAGGAAGGAAGAAGCTAAGAGTGAGAAAAATATACTGTGCATTATTATTACCATTGGCAAGGGAAGACTCTGGGAATGGCAAGAGAATTAGAGTACTGCAGAGCCAGGGGATTTGCCTTTAAAATAAAGACAGAAAGGGAGCTCCCAATAGCACTTTCAAGGGATTATATTTTTCAAGAGAAAAATTATTATAGCATCAAGATCATTATATGGATATATTTTTATTATGTATACTAAATATATAATATTTTACATTACCTTAAACTACTTATTCTCATAAACTCTTATTCATTGCTTCAGGCAGGGGTAGAACTTGCTGGGCTTGAATCCCAAAGAGGTTTATAACCAGAGTTACTCAAAGCCTATGAGGCAGTGTGGGCTCTTCATTCTTCCAAGCCCTGCAAATGGCCTAGGTGAGCTACCAGGCTCAAAATTCCAAATGTCGGGGTTATTTGCAAGGCACAGCAGCTCCCAAAGCATGTTTCATAAAACGTATCGCATTCCACACTGATCACCTGGCACAGCCATCCGAAGCTACTGATTTAGCCCTACTGATGTGATCATGCAAAGAGATTCCATCGCAAAACTCAGTCTCATTTTATTTTAAGGTGAATCACTTAAAAATAGAACCCAGACTTCCTTTCTCTCACGCTAAATGCTGAAGTATCACGGCTTGTTCGGCCAGAACATTTATAGCTTAAATAACTGTTTTTCATTTTCTGAGCAGCAAGGAGAACGTGCTAGGAGGGTAGCAGTTGAGAAAAGGGCATCAGAAGGTGGATACGGGGCTGTTCTTAGGAATATTACTCTCAGTGGAAGATAAAAACTGGGAATTCTCCTATTCATCATCAAAATGTTCCCAGTGATTTGTATTCAGGAGTCACATGCATTTCACCATTTTGCAAAGCTGTGCATAAATCTCCTCACCCATTTGCTTGCTTCGTGCATTACTCAGGATGGTGGGGTAGGTTTGAAGAGATGTAGAAATTCTATTTGTTTTTGCTTTCTTCATTTACTTCCTTCTCCGCTTCCTTTTCAGTCAAAGCCTATCTGTCTACTTAGTGACCTTGGACTACAACTTTAAGGTATAAAGTTGTGAACTTGGTTTGGAGTGTCCAGACCCACCTACTTGTTTCCTTTACATCTGAGATCTGTTAGTACTTTACTGACTTTTTCAGAAATAAGCGGTCAGGCATCAGTGACTTTTTACTGCACTTCAGGATGACCCTGCTAGAGATGTGGCCTAAAGAAGACTTGCCAGTTTCTACCTTAGTACAGTCCATAGAGTCTCTTCCACCAGCATAAATCAGCAAGAGCGCCTGGGCTTTCCTAGACTTTCATTGCCATTATTTATCACCAAGAGAAGTTTAAATCTTCAATCCTTGAGGTTGTTTTCCCAGATTGATAACAATAAGCGAGTGAAGAAACACTATTAAGCTCACAAACATTTGCTAGGTTGTCCTTCTCAGTGCATGTGCAGGCTGCATCCTGTCCTTGTTTTTAAGCCAGGGTTTATAAATAAGTAGATTTATACCAATCTTAATAGAACTGTATATTTTATGCAAGAGTTAAACGCTTTACGACATGAATTATAACCCAACCCATTGTAAACGTTGGTGGCCATATGGATTTGAAACTCGACAGTTCTCTTGTATTTGCTTCCTAGGTCTCTGCATGCAAGTGATGACACAGGTAGGACTGAAAAAAAACACTGCCTCTTGACTTCTAGCATTTAGCAACCGAGAGATGTAGAGTCAATAAAGCTGTCAGTCTTTTCACTTAATCTGTGGTTCTTCTGAAACTATTATCTGAAACCTACAGCATCCCACCACAAAATATTTGGTAAATTTATGTCGTGACGTGTTGCAGCATGTAAATACTTATAACTTCTCTGCAATAAAACATATTTATATGAAAGCAATTTGTGGCGATCTGTGTGTTCATCTATCAAAAGTTGAATTCATTTCACCTAACCAACTTTAGGAGGAATCCCATATATCTTTGGCTTTGGTACACTTAGGCGCACACATCCCCACACTGCCTATATATAGGAATGTGTGATTAGTCAAATGTGGCCTCACACATGCAGGTAATCATTTGGAGCCAATAAAACCTCTTAGGACTAGTGGTTTTGATTTAAGGATGCTCTAGCCAAATGGGAACTAATTCAGCTACCTTTTAAATTATTTATTTATTTATTTACTTACTTATTTATTGGCCGCGGCTTGTGGGTTCTTAGTTCCCCAACCAGGGATCGTACAAGTGCCCCCTGCAGTGAGAGCACAGAGTCCTAACCACTGGACCGGCAGGGAATTCCTCAGCTACCTTTTTAAAAACTGAAGGTAAGTTGATTTACAATGTTGTGTTCGTTTCTGGTGTACAGCAAAGTGATTCATATATATGTATATATATTCTTTTCCATTGTCGTTTATTAAAGGATATGGAATATAGTTCCCTGTTCAGCTACCGTTTTAAATTTACTCAACAAACATACCAGGCCATCTGCTAAGCAACGATGATGATCTTCAGATGAACAAGGTGCTCCAGTAGCACTCAGACCCAAAAGAGTATCCGGGCCCTGCTATGGTATTACACAGGATAGCATGACTAAGTCTCGGAGCCAGGGCTGTCTTCATAGGAAGGGCACATTCAGGCTGAAATTCTGCAAAGCCATCAGGTATGAAAGGGAAAGAATGTAAGGCCGGAAGGGTAATTGCGCACAGCATTGCACGTCTTGCTTCAGGTAACTACAGTGTATCCTTTAGTACTGGGAGCTATCAAAAAGCTTTAAATAGGGCATAATCAAGTCACATTTTAGAAGGAAAGGATTTGTCCCCCGAATTATGGGAAGCAGCCCAGAAGTGGCCCGAAGTGGGAGGCGACTAGAGGCAGCTGCATCAGCTAGAAGAGAGTCGGGGTAAGGAAAAGTGAGGGCCTAAGGAGGAGAGGAAAAAAATGTTGGTTATTTTTTATTAAAATAGCATCTTCCAATGTGTTTCCTGTTACGTTATACTCCTAGGAAGCCAGAAAAATCAGATTAATTAGGTAACTATGTCAAATATAAATGTTCCTTCTAAGTTTGTTAACATTTTGGATAATTTCAAAAGTTTTCAAAGCCCTCTCTGAAGGTCACTGGACCTCAGTATCCTCTACTCATGAGAAAAAGCTGGATGCCAGGTTCATGCTATGGGAAACCTTGATACTGAACTGGGCTGGGAAAGGAGCAAAGGGCTTGCCTAGATGCAGACCTAAATTCCTGCCTGGAAGTGGCAGCTCTGAAGCAGCTCCAGAAAGAAGCAGGTGTGGCAGGAGGTCAGAGGGATCCACCCTCTCCCTGCATCACCTTTCCTTTAAGTGGTTCCTGCGATGGCCCTTTCCCAACCCTTCACACCATTGTTATTGCATATTTGCATATTCTGTATTCTCTCAGTTCTTACACGGAGAATCAGTGGTTTAAGGTCTTTGAATGATCCTAAAGAGCTGAGACAAAAGCCTTTGGGGATTAACAAGCCATGGAAATCAAGTCTACTCATGTGATAAGGAAGATAGAGGCTTTTCAGTGTTTGTTGGAATCGCTTGGGTGATGGCTGTATTATTTTTCATATATTTATGCACAGTGACAGTCTTGTTTCTTTGTTCTACATTTAGAACCTTTTTGTTAAAAAAAAAAATACCTAAGAGGACTATTCCTATCAGAGATTGGCTTTATCACTCCAAAAAGTAATCATGTCAATCTCTTGTTCTAAAGCAATGCAAGTTAGTTAAGATTTTCATTATTATTTCAACATATTCTGTCCTTTTCCCCCTGAATAGTTATGAGGACAGAAGTAATGTCTTTCTAACTTTGGTTGTTTTCTCTTGAAACATTTGTCTCTTGGAAAGTACAAGGGCAAACTCGGGAGCACATTGTATGCTTTAATTCAGTGTTAACTGGTCAGAAGGCAGACAATGGAAAGTCTGAATTGGTTTTTAATTTCCCTTTCTCTGTGATGTGAATATAATACTTTGCCAGAAATAAAACTGTCTGATCAAATGAAAATGGAAAATGAGAGATAAATATGGGAAAAGTCTTTGTTGCACAACACATTCCTAGAAAGAAAAATAAGTATGCAAATAGCAGGTCATGACAGTTCTTATAGAACATACTTCCACTTCAGTTCAAACAGCAACAGAAAAGACGGCAAATGCCCTCTTCAAGATTTTAAGCCCCGTTTTTCCCCTAGCATACCATGGGATTTTATTCCTCCGTGCCTTTTGTCCTGCTGTTTGGTCCATCTGAAATTCTCACCCTCCTTCTTCTCTGTGTCAGCATCTTATGTGTGCTCCAATACTAGTATGATCATATAATTTATTGTCCAAAGAAAACCTTTGAGAGTGAAAGTGCAGTGCTAATAATGAATAATTATGCTTGGAAAACAGTGTAAACTGGGACTATCCCAAGCAACCTGGGATGTTTGTTTGTTTAGCCTATTCAAGGAGCGGCACAAATGCCCTGCTCCTTCCATGAAGCATTTCCTAATGCCACAAATCAGAATGACTTTCTCCTTCCTCTGTGCTTGCCTTAGGAATTTACTTAAGTCTATGACTGCAGTGACCCACAATTGAGTTAGTTACATAGTCCTCTGTATCATCTGCTAAAATAAGAGCTCCTGGGGGCAAGAAATTTTTTTTTGTTCACCTCTATAACCCCAATTTCTAGCCCTGTGCTTTGCTCTGAGTTCAATAAATATTTGCCGAATTGAAATGTTTGATTACTAATCATTGTCTAAAATACACTTGAAGAGAAAGAGAAACTCAGGAGTTGGATGAAGACTTGCTGCAGAATTTCTAAAATGTTCAGTACGAACTGGTCTTCCATCCACATCCTGGCAGTGTCTGGAAGCTTCAGATTATGACTGAACCGCAGTAACTGTCCAGCATTACAAGGTAAGAATTGATTTGTCACCCTAAGGAGGGAGAAGCTGAAGGTTTGGGACATGGCCCAGTTTGTTAGAGCTCTAAAAAATATTTCCATATGTCATAAAAAATAAGAAATGTTTAATTTGACTGTAGGAACTTACTTTTAGTTATTTGAACTCTTTGGAAAATAAAGCTTGGTGGGGTCTATATAAAATATCCACATAAAAATCAATACTGATGCTAGACTTTCAGATGTTTCTGAGAAATGAGGGCATTTGAACAAACTGAATGTTTTACTGGCTTTAGAATTTCTTAGCCATGTATTTCATGTTATGTAGAAGTCATGATATGCGTGCATATAACTGTAAAGTTTCCATATGTGAACAGCAGTATAAAAGTTTGTGGATTGATTCAAACCCTCTTGAGATGAATTTGTAAGTGTTAAAACCTACTCAAGGTGTTAATATTTTGGTAGAAATTTGCAACCTTGTTTATCCACCTTGCGTGTGAGACTCCTTTTAAACTTCCTCCAAATGAATGGGTCTGGTCCATTAAAAGCTGAAAACATTCTGTTCCCTTTGGCTAATGCTTGACCTTTTTGGAGCATCTTAAGTATCAATGATATAACCTGACATTTCCGTAGCACCTCTCTCCTCAGCTCAAAGAGCTCATTGTTATGGGAATTCTCACTGGCATCTTACTCATCATTGTGTCCTCCTACAGGCACATCCCCTTCTAAGACCTAATCTTGTTTATTCCCATTTTTTTAGTTTATTAAGAGAGTATATGCTTGTTTCCAGATTCACTTAACATAACACAATTCTAATAATCCAGTTGTTTCATTTGTATCCCAAACATAAATTAAATAGAAGTAAACTATTCCATATCTATTACCATTTAGCAGCTACATTTTTTCCTCAGGAGCAGCCCCAACCCTGGAAGTGAATCAGTGCTTGACAGTGGTCAAAATGGCCAAGAAATGCTGAAAACACTAAAAGTACAGGAGACCCAGTGTGGAGGAAGAGGCTTGATGTGCCTAGAAGAGGGTGTTGGAAACCAGTGCCAGTAGCATTAAGCTGAGAAGTATCAGAAAAGGGGCAAAAAAGGGGGAAATCGGAGGCATTTAGGAAGAAATGAAAACAATTAATAGAAACAGCTGAAACTGTGGATGGGGCAAATCACAGCAGAGGGGAATAGTTACGGGGTCAGGAAAATGCAAACCGTCTGACTGTAGTACCAAGTGTCCTCAACAAACACTTTGTAGACGCCATCACTCTCTACAGTCTGTTGACTTTAAATAATGGAGATCACCCTTGATGATATGGGTGGGCCTCATTCAATCAGTTTAAGGTCATTTTTTAAAAATTATTTATGTTTGGCTGCATTGGGTCTTCGTTGCTGCATGCAGGCTTCTCATTGCAGTGGCTTCTCTTGTGGAGCGCGGGCTCTAGGTGCACGGGCTTCAGTAGTTGTGGCTCGCGGGCTTAGTTGCTCCGCGGCATGTGGGATCTTCCCAGACCAGGGCTCAAACCCGTGTCCCCTGCATTGGTAGGCGGATTCTTAACCACTGCGCCGCCAGGGAAGTCCCCAGTTTAAGGTCTTGAGAACAAAAACTGAGAAAGAATTCTGCTTCAATACTGTGGCATAAAAATCCTGCCTAAGTTTCCAGCCTTCCAGCCAACCCTATAGATTTCAGACTTGCCAGCCTCCACAGTTGTGTGAGCCAGTTCCTCAAAATAAATCTCTCTCCCTCTCTATCCATCCATCCATCCTATTGATTCTGTTTCTCTGGAGTACTCTGACTGTTACTGATTTTGGTATTGAGAGTAGTTCTAAAGGAACAGACTAAGAGTGAATTTTCTGAATTGGTTCTGAGGTTCCTGGAATTGGTTCCCTAATTTGATTAGATTGAAATGCACTAATGACTCTTTCTGGTGGGAGAGAGGGTACTGATAATCCATGGTGTAATGTGGCAATAGAAACGTAGAAAATCTCACCACTGAATATTCCTAATCCAGTACCTACAGGAGGCAAGGTTCTGGGTGACCATCTGTTTGGTACCTTAGAACGTTTTGTCAAACTAGCAAGTATAAGGAGATTGGCTTCTGGCTCCTAATTGCTATGGGCAGTGTGGGGAAAGAAAAGTATTAGTTCCGGGATTCAAATTCCCACTTCTACCACCACGTGAATCATCTGAAAGTTTCTGTGTCTGTCTTGAAAGAAATCCTTACCTCCTGTAGCCCTGGAGCTGAGCTTTATAAAAACCAGACACAGAATCTCTGCAGTTAGCAGCTGAATTACAATGCAAATTAATTTTTCAGCTTTACAAGGTGTTGCAGTAAAGGCACTGATTGGGAAGGAATGGAGTCCTGAAAACTGGAATGGGGCACACGGCTAGATCCTGATGAAGCTGGGGACAGTGAGTCTTCTTCACAGGTACAAACAGCCCTTAAGCCCCTCCCACCTGAGGAGATTAACCCTGCTTTGCCTGATGAAATTGTAATGGCCTCCCCTGAAGGAGCTGCCTTGAAAAACATGGCTGATTCTCCTAGGACATGCCCCCACCACTCCTCTTTGCTTCTAGACCCATAGCTAGACTCAAGTTCCAGCGAGCCCCAGATGAGGTGAAAAGAGTGACCCACAAGATGTGTCACACCACAGAAGACCACATAATTTTTCCAATGTATCCAGGCAGGAATATGGGGAATATTTATGGGAGTTGAAGTTGTGTGTGATAATGGAATGTAAAGTTGGATCAGGCTGAATTTATGGAGCCCACTAAACAAAAATTCTGGGTTCAATATTGTAACTTAAAGAGTTCGAAAAAGCTCTTTTTTTTTGCGGAGCGGCTGGGGCAGGGGTGGTGTTGGCTGAAACATAGACTGAAATGTCTCCTACGCTAAATGAAGTTGAAATGCCAGAACTTCTTTGGTATACTGTAGAAGAATATATCCAAAGGCTTAGGGAGATTGGGATGTTAAAGTTGACTTGTCATATAAGATCTGCTCGCCCCCATGACCAAGGGGTCAGAGGACACACTATGACTATAAAAAACAAATTTGTGAAGGGAGCCTCAGCATCCTTGAAGAACTCCGTGGTCACTCTTCTCTGTAGGTCAGAAATCATAGGGAGAATGGCTACCACTGACTGGGATCCTTAAATGTCATGGGGATAATTGGATCCCAGGGTGGCAAGGGCCGCTGGTGGCACTTAATCACCAATACAAGGCAAGAGTTGTTACCGTAATGGATAGCAGAGTCAAGGCAGCAGTCAAAATAGTCTGACTCGCAGAGACCTATGTCATTGGCCAGTTGAACAGTTTCCCTAAAAGAGAAATAGATGGGCAGTCTCCGAAATTCTGGCTTGATTTGCATATGTGGAAAAGCTCTAAGTCAAATGGCAGAAGTCTAACTTGAATCACCAAAACTGAAGAGTCATGGCCCTTGAGTCAATTCCCAGCCCTGAGCTGGTTTCCAGACCCAGAACCCCTTGAATAAAGAGGAGACTGTGTCCCCTGGAGAAGGACCTCATGACACTGCCAAAAATTTATACTATTAATCTTTCTCCCAGCCTTCTCCAAACATAACTACTGCCTTTTACAAGGGTGACTCTGCACTGGGGAAAAGGAAAAAATCAGAGTTCTCAGGGATGATTGAACCCTAGTTCTGAACTGACACTGTGGGTCAACAGAGTAGGGGCTTATGGAGGTCAAGTGATCAATGGAATCTCAGCTCAAGTTTATCTCACACTGAGTTGCCAAACCCATCCTGTGGTTAATTGCCCAGTTCCAAAATGCATAATTAGAATAGAAATACTCAGCAACCAGCAGAAACTCCACATTGTTTCCCTGAACTGTGGAGCATGGTATGAAAGGCCAAGTGGAAGCCACTAGAACTGCCTCTACATAGGAGTAAA
Source organism: Phocoena phocoena (assembly GCF_963924675.1). Classification (NCBI taxonomy): domain Eukaryota; kingdom Metazoa; phylum Chordata; class Mammalia; order Artiodactyla; family Phocoenidae; genus Phocoena; species Phocoena phocoena. The sequence continues at coordinate 167,392,048 of NC_089220.1, forward strand.
GTAAACCAACATCAGTGTGAATTTCTGGAAGTATCACAGAGATTAGCAGCATAATCAAGGGCTTGAAGGATGCAGGAGGGTTGGTTTCCACCACATCCCCATTCAACACACTTATTTGGCTTCTGGAGAAAAGAGACAGTTCTTGGAGAATGGCAGTGGATTATCATAAACCTAACCAGATGGTGACTCCAATCACATCTACTGTTCCAAACGTGGTTTTCTTGCTTGAGTAAATTAACATATCCCCTGGTACCTGGTGTGTAGCTGAGCTATTGATCTGGAAAAAGCTTTTTTTCTCCATACGTATTAGTAAAGACCACTGGAAGCAGTTTGCTTTTAGCTGGAGAGTCTAGAAATACACCATCACTATCCTACTTCAGGGGTACATCAATTCTCCAGCCCGATGTCATAATTTAGTCTGCAAGAACCTTGATTACACGACCTCTTTTCCACAAGACATCACCCTGATCCTTCACCTTGATTATATGCTGATTGGAATGACTGAACAAGAAGTAGCAACTACTCTGGACCATTGGCAACAGATGATGACATGCCACAGGGTGGGAAATAAATCTGAACAAAAATTCAGGGGTCTTCCACCTTCGTGAAGTTTCTGGGGGTCCACTGGTGTGAAGCATGTTGAGATATCCCTTCTCAGGCGAAGTACAAGTTGTTACATCTAGTCCCTACTGTAACCATAAAACAAGCACAGTGCCTAGTGGGTCTCTGGATTTGGGAGCAACATATTAGTCATCTGAGTGCACTCCTCTGATCCATATATCAAGTGACTAGGAAAGCTGCTAGCGTTGAGTGGAGCCCAGAACAAGAGAAGGTTCTCTAACAGGTCTATCCTGCTTGCAGCTGCTCTGCCCCTTGAACCAATAGGTCCAGCAGATCCAGTGGTGCTTGAATTGTCAGTGACAGATAGAGATACCGTTTGGAGCAGACAGGTCCAACAGATCAGTCGCAGCTCAGACCCTTGGGATTTCGGAGCAAAGCCTGCCATCCTCTGCAGACAACTACTTTCCTTCTGAGAAAGAGCTTTTGGCTTGCTGCTGGGCCTTAGTAGAGACTGAATACTCAACCGTGGTCCACCAAGCTACCATATGACCTAAGCAGCCCATCATGAACTGGGTGTTTAGCTGGATGGTCAAGGGCTTGGAAGTAACATGATTGGAATACTGGTGACAACAGAGTCTGGGGAAGAGGCATGGGGAGAGACCTCCCTGAATGGACAAAGAAAAATGAGCCTGTTTGTGCCCCAGTGCTTACCAAAGGGTGACCTCAGCAGAGAAGGATTTTAGTAAGCAAGTGGATAAGATGATCTGCTCTGGATACCTCAGTCTCTTTCCCATTCACCCCTGTTATTGCCCACTGGGTTTATGAACACACTGGCTATGGTGGCAGGGATGGCGGTCAGGCCTGGGCTCAGCAACACGGACTTCTCTCCAAGGCCAAGGTGGCTACAGCCACTGCTGCGTGCCCACTTTGAGGCCAACACCGAGTCTTCAATATTCCATCATTCCCCAGAGCGATCAGTCAGCTACCTGGTGGCACGTTGATTACACTGGCGATGGTGACAGATTACTTGATCAAACACTCATCTAGGTGTTGCTGTTGAAGGTAGTTTGTAGATGTGATTAACATTTACAGTCAGTTGACTTTAAGTAAAGGAGATTATTCTCATAAATATGGCTTGGACTTATCCAATCAGTTGAAGGCCTTAAGAGCAAAAACTAAGGTTTCCCACTCTCAAGACAGTAGCATAGATCTTGCCTGAGTTTCCAGCATACTGGCCTACCCTACATTTCAGACTTGCCAGCCTCCACAATTACGTGAGCCAATTCCTTAAAATAAAGCGTCCTCTCTCTCTCCCTCTCTCTCTCTATATGTATATATATGTATATTATTAGTTCTGTTTTTCTAGAGAGCCCAGACTGACACAAATGAGGAACTAATAGCTCTTACATTATTGACTTGCTATAAGAATTAAATAAAATAATGTGTTAGTAACTTAATATGTTCCTGGCACACAGTAAGCCTTCAAGCAATGATGATAGCAGTGGAGACGATTACTGTTATCTCATACACACCTTCTAGGAGTTCTTTAGCTGCATTTAGCTTGTATTTGTTAAAGCAGCAACAGGGTGATTCCAAGAACTGTTTCAATTTCTTCTCTTCAAACAGCAGTGAAGAATCAATAGATACTTTCTGCTTCTGCGGGTCACACAACCTTATAGGCAGATCATATTATTCGGGCTTCTCGAACATGACTCATCACTCTTCCTGGACAAGCAGAGGTGAGAGATGTGGAGGGTGGGAGAGAACCACTCAACTTGATTCACGTCACCTGGAGGAAAATGAAGGCACAATGTAATATGAGGTCTTTGTGTCAGTACCAACGAGCAAGTTCCAAAGACCAATCATAAACACGGCCAAGCAGCAGAGGGAATCCACAGTTGAAACCAAATGGATCCGAGGCTAAAGGCTGATCTATTCTTGAAGGGGTTCTGTATGAGTCAGGGTCCCGTCAGAAAACAGAAACCACACTGGTTATATGGACTGGGAAAATTTAACATAAAATTATTAACCAGTAACAAGCGATTGACTTCCAAGAGGGGAAACGAGAACTCTTCGTAATACAGAAATAGCAGATGCAGAGTGCAGCCCCTGCCTCTAGGGCTGAGAGAGGGTGCCCAAGGAAGGAACAAACATGGAAGCAGCCCCCGTCCGTGGCTGAGACCCCCTGTTGGAGAGGATGTGTCTGTGCATCTGTAGCCCACTGGATGGAGGAGAAGTTTCCTGAGATACCACAGGACAGGACTGCCTGCCAAGAACCTCCCTGTGGAACTCATTGGGTAGCAATAGAAATCACTGGAGACTGTGCACCTCCAGCTCTCCTGTGCCCCCTTGCAGGAAAAGGGGCCATGCCATGAGAGCAAGAAAAATACAGGCCCAGAAAGAAAAAGAGAAGCCTCTTCCTCTTCCAATGTCTCTCCCACGTGCTCTAATGTCAAGGACTAACGTTGTACCAGCTGACAAAGGAGAAGTGTTCCAGGGTCCATCTCCAGGAGCACAAAGCAGGGCAAAGAAGAAGGGTTTGGAGCTGAGACAGTGATAACCAGCAGAGATGCAAAGTAGGTAAAACCAAGGCACAGGTTGGGAGAAAAGTCCTGAGTCCATCAAGGTCATTGTCAATGTCATGCTCATGACCTCTGATGAAGGAGTATTGAGACTAGCAGAATATTGTGGACATAACAGCTCTTGAATTAATCTGCTCCTAAACATGTAACTGCACATTCTCTAAAGCTGCCCTCCCCGATCCAGTGCTTAAAAGAAATGAAATACAACAGCTCCCTATTTGTCTTGGCAGGCTGGCCTGAGTCCTAATGAGACGTCTACGGCATGCTCTGTGTTAGGGGCTTTGTGTCATTACTAGTAACTTCCCAGAGCATAAGCTGGAACTAAACAAAGGGAGATTTGGAGTCAACATTAGCTACAGGAGCATATAAACCCAATTTGAATATTTTGAAATTTAATTAACCCCTACTATGAATTGTTTGATAGAATTCACCAACTCAGAGTCAGACCAGTTCCTACCACAATTTGATTGGACTTCTTAACCATATGGTCACGTAACAGGTTCATTGAGGGACACTGGTAAATCTTTCCCAGCGAAATGTTTAAGAGAATTTTATCAACCCCAGTCTCAAAGGACTTAATTTAGGTATAACAACTCCTTTTTCTCTTTCTGCTGCTGAAATGTAGAGAGTCTGTGAATAATTGGAGTTGCACACAGCAACCCACCCGCATGACCAGAACAAGCCTTAAAGTGGGCTAACGCCCTGGAGACATACCATCTGTTAACTCCAGTTCTGGGAGAGTCTTCTTTTCTGGCCTGGAGGCTTATTTTTCCTGAATTAAGCTAATTAGCCTACTGTGGACCCAGCTCTGTGCCAGTGTTGAGGGAAACTGTCTAGCCAGGACATAAAACTATGAGAAGGCTACAAAGAACTAAGGAAGGGGCCTCAACTGTGTGTCACAAACAATAAAGACAAGAAATATTCAGACACAAGGACAACCAGTGTATGTGACTGTCCCTGGGCAGGACTCGTGAAGAAACCAGCCCAGACTTTGTCTGACGTTTTAGTGTATTTTCTTTGGTGGTGGAGTGGGGTGGAGGGTTCCAGTAGAAGAACGACTTGAAGTGGGTGATAATACAAATCCTGGGGTCCAGTTCTGCTTCCTCGACTCATTAGTTCTGTGACTTGAGGCAAAGCGCTTATTTAGCCTCAACCTGCTTTCTTCCCAAAGGGAGAATGATGACAGATGATTTGTCCTCCCAAAATGAGACTCTGTAAACAGTCAAGTTCCATCAGCGTTTATGATTACTCAGAAGGTATATTTAAAAGGACGTGATGAGTCAGAATATCTCTTTTCTGGGCCATAGCCTCTCATGCTCACCTTTGAAAAGAATTGCATTTAAACACGTTTGAAAGAAAAACCACCTTCCACTGCACAATTCACCCAGAATAAAGACAATAGGAAGTGAAACAACGTTCCAGGTCCATACACGTATATTTGTTTGCTCCTTATTTTAACCCAAAGAAGGCAGTGATTCTTTCAAAGCCACAGGCAAACATGCCAAGTGCCCAGGTTTCGATGGCAGATGACAGCTGAGAGTACAGGACGAGTTGAAGGCTCTATTTTTAGGTCTGAGTCAAAGAATAAAAATCAGACCTTCCTGTGGGAATCATCTACACTGACTCATGCAACATCATCAGGCCGGAATAAAATAGCTCTATAACCCAAGTGTTCATTACCTGAAATAAAGAAACAGAAGCAGATTTTGAGATTCCTCTCTCCATACCCTTAGACGCTGGGAGCATTCACTGAAATGAGCATGGTGCCCTTAGTCAGTGTAAATGAACTCAGCCGCAGAGCTGGCTGTTCAATGGGAAAAGCGGGGGAGGGCGGCACTTAAAAAGTCAGTACAGATTAGAAATTAAAGAGTATTTAAATCCAAGGCAAGGAAGAAAGCACCAGCCACTCTAAATATTATTCAGTCAGTTGTTTGACTGATAATGTCTAAGCTTTCTGCCCAACCTGAATTGATGAGTCTGTTTTCATCTTCCAGGGCCAAACACACAGTACTGGGTTACTTCAAGAATGTATGGAATGTGAACACAAAAACAATATTCGATATCGTCTAGGTGTTATGGACTTGGACTCAGAAATGTAGATGTCATCTGATTTAAACCCCTTCATTTTTAAAGTGAAGTAACTGATGGGACTTCTCTAGCGGTCCAGTGGTTAAGACTTCACCTTCCAACGCAGGGGGTGCAGGTTCGATCCCTGGTCGGGGAGCTAAGATCCCACATGCCTCGTGGCCAAAAAGCCAAAACAAAAAACAGAAGCAATATGGTAACAAATCCAATAAAGACTTTAAAAATGGTCCACATCAAAAAAAATCTTTAAAAAAATGTAAAAAATAAAGTGAAGGAACTGATACCCATAGAATTGTAACAAATTCCCCCAGTCAACTAATAAGTAAGTAACAGCATCTAGACCACACAGAGCAGAAATACTCAAAGACTATATGGTTAAGTTCCTGATTTTAAACAGGGGGAAGAGAAGGTTCCAAGAACTACAGACTAAGGTAATGAAGGAATCCTAGATTCATAGCTGGAAGCAGCATAGAGATCATCGATTCTGACCCTCTCAGTTTAGAGATGAAACAGGACAAGACAGGGTATGGTGCTGGCCCAGCGACATTCAGTCAGTTGATGACAGAACCTGGGCTAGAACCTGGGTCTCCTGATCTTTGCCTGGGGATCTTTCCACTTCATTAGCATTGAGATTCTTCTCAGGCAAAATTCTAGAATAGATTATTAAACAGATGGCTTGGGAGCATTTAAAAAGGAAAGCAAGCATTAGCAGCCAGCATGGGTTCAGTGAGAATAAGTCAGTCATGCCAGGCTAAACTCATTTCCTTTTTGATGTGGTTACAAACAAGTGTACACATTATTGTAGGATGTGAGAACGGGGGGATACTCCAACAGAACTGAGGTGAGCTCCATTTACCCAGCTTAAGGTCATAGCCAACCTATCTTGGTCTATACTTTTCCTCTTCTTGTTTCCCTGGCCCATGCTGTTTTCAGAACTCTAGAATCCTCCATTTCCCCACCTAAGACTGGAGCCAGTGAGAATCTACATCCTTTCTCATAGAAACTTTGTGCAGCTGGGCTCCTTTAACCTTTTCCAAATCAAAGATAGGGGACTTAGATATTTGCAGAATTTGTTTTGCTTGTGAAACTAAATAGTGGGGAGAAGGCACATAAATATAATATCCTGAGTGGAGGAAGACAATGGGAACATTAGATTCACTCGATTTTTCTAGTGCTATTGGGAAAATACCATGCATCCTTAAATGCCAAGAGCCCCAGGAAAGGAAGGAAGATATCATTACCAAGTGATACGTGCAGAGATGAACATCTCTCAATTTGTAATGAAATCAAAGTGTCAGGCTGTCCCACGGTTAATCATGGTATGTATTATTATGGAGATGCGATATAGATGAACTTGGAGAGGAGTTTGAAAAATCTGTATGAAGGGAGAAGGGGTTTTAATCTATATAAATGTTTGTCAAACCCCTGCCTTAGGCTGAGCTTATTTAATAACATTGCCCACTACCAGGATGTCAGAGGGCAACCTGAGGTGACCAAAGTTTTCTAGATTAGGGAGGGTAACCCAGGAATGTTAATAGAATATATAGTGTGCCTTGATTGCCCGAGACTTCCATGGTCTCCTCATCCATCACTGCGACCAGATTTTAGGACAAAGCCTGTGTTGATTAATGGTTCTAGAGTTCTCTAGAAGCTGACCACTGCTCTATTCTTGACTCTTTAGTGTTTAATTGATGTCCTGGATGAAAGCATACATTCTTTGTTGATCAAGTTAGTAGCCAAAAATTTAGGCTCAACTTAACTTCCTACCAATTAATTCCATGCAAAGATGGTGCAGCTCCAGAAGAAAGTCAGTGCTCCCTGCTGAAGGTGGTTAAATAGAGGCTGGATGAAGCTTGGTGGAGACACAGCCCAGGGCATCTAATGCATCTATGAGGCTATGAGGCTAAAATAGTCTTTAAAGATTCTATTTTGTGATTCAATTGTTCTAAAATAAAGGGGCATGAAACTCTCTGAAATGCAAATGAGTAGCACGTATTAATGGTTAGGAAAAGTAACGTTTGGGTTTTTTTCATGACTTTTCTTGGTTTTGCCTGTCCAGGGTGACACATGCCATATGTGTTCAGTATGATTCAGACCCAGATGAATAACTCAGAGGAGACCAGCCGACACCAGGGAGACTTCTAGGTTAAAAAGGTGAGAGTGAGTCACAGATTCATGTAAAAAATTGTATTTGCAGGACAATGTTTGGATGAGAAAAAATATCCCAGAGGAAAAGTGATCTGTGTATACACCCTAGTTTAGAGGAAATAGCATTGTACTTAAGGGTAGAAATTGGTCCTATTTTAAATTCCATTTTAAATCAAAGAACTCATGATGATGTTTTCTGATCATCTTTCAAATGGAAGTCTCCAGCGTGCTTTCAAACAACTATGTAGCAAGAGGAGCTCTCTCCCTTTTGAAAGGGAACCCAAGGGTGCCTGGCTCCACGGGGGCTGGTGTCAATTCTCAAACAAAGTCCCTCCTGCCCGAATCAGTCTCAACCACGCGAGAATTACTTAACGTCAGCAATATCTTCCCCATTTTCCTAAACACCGTAGTCAAAAGTATGCAAACAAAACAAATCTAGAAAGTGTCCCTATAATCCATGATCTTCCTGTGACTGGATGAGAAATGGATGTAGGTCACAGGCTGGCTTCAGTTCCGGCAGGAGTGATGAACGAGGGGCCAGGAGCGCGAGGTTTCTTCCAGTCTTCATGCTTCCATCGCTTTGGGTGCTCATCTGAGTCTCACATTCTCCATGAATGCCCACTTTGGGGGGAAGGATTCTTAGAGACGGGATATTTGAACTAAAGCCCAGAAGATGAGAATTCAGCCCCGGGAAGAGGTTTTCAGGCAGGCGCATCAGCAGGTGCCAGTGTCCTCGGGGAAGGCAGCTTGGGGTTGTACTTGAGGAGCTTACAGGAGCTGGGGGGGCCATGAGAGAGGAGAGAGCGGAGTGGGCTGCAGAGGTTGGAAGGGGCCAGATCACGCAGGGCCTTGGTGCCACAGTCAGGCATTTCAGGTCTTTATCAGCACTCTGAAAACAATAAAGGAGTTTAAGCAGAGACATGTCCTGAAGATTCCTCAAGCTGTTCTAGGGAGAATAGGTTGCCAACAGCCTCAGGAGGGTAAAAAGTAGGAAGACCAGCTTGGTGGCAGCTCACGATGTGGGAACAAGCATGATATGATTTCAGCTAGAAGGGCAGAAGGGGGTAGTGGGCAATTGAGATGTAGTTAAGAGGTACAACTGACAAGACTTGCAGCGAAGAGCTGAGATGTTATTGTATAGATAATCCAGTGAAGTATAAGTGGGTTTAAAAAAACTCTGAATATCTGTACAAATGCAAGACATGGCTATTTCTATAACAACACAGACCAACGTGTGTGGTTCAGGCTATGAGATGCTACTATTGGTAAACATGCCTGCTAAATTTATTCCTGAACATAAGGAGGAAAGGGTCCCATATATACATTTACCCACCAGGCGATTCAGTAGACAGGACAAAAATCATCCACAATAATTACTGTTCCAACTACCACCACTGAGTTGCCACTGTAACTCCCCATTCCCCGCCCCCCATGGAAAGGCTAGGATGGCTCCTTTTGAGACAGAAATGCCCTTGTATATCTGGGCAGCATCTTGAAATTGCCAGTACCATGCTGCTCCCATGACTGGTGCCATGACTTGTTTCCAAGAGGAGCATTCCCACTCCTACCCAGGGAGTCATCTAGGCCATCCTTGACAGCCTTTCTCCTTCTACAGGGCACTGGGAGTTGCAAAAAGATGCATCCATAAAGCCAAAATAGCCATGCAGTTATGGAAGCCCCAAATCAAGCCATTTACATAATCTTGTATGGAAAGATGAAGCAGTTTGTCATCTGAATTTTTTGTCTTTGACTATAAGGATGAGGTTTATTTAGACATAGCCAAAATCACTGCTCCATAAAGAGCTTAGGGCTCCCCTGATTCCGGAGGATGCTATATAAAACTCAGTTCTATTTCCAAGACGGCTATAGGACCAAAATAAACCACCAGCAGTCTGTACGTTCATTTATACATACGTACTGTACCTTCTCTAACTGAAAATATTCACCCAACAGATTGAATTCAATATGTTTTCCCTGAAGATGTTATTCTGAAGAAGTGCTATTACCTAAAATTAAAAAGATAAGAACATTAATTGCACGTGATCCCATTGCCTCCACACTGTCTCCACTGATGAGCCTCTTAATTGCTCCAGTCACAAAGTGAAAGAATCTCAGTTTAACGAGAAAGTATATGGTTGAATCCTTATATTTTGGGCAGGCCGCATCCAGAAGTCAGAAATTAACAGATGTGTTTCAGGGAAAGTGTCTTTAGAATATTTCCAATCCACTTGGGATCAGTGTTTGCTTTCTAGATATTGCAAAGCAGGAAATAGATACCAATATAAAGTGGGCAATGTGGAGTCCCTTTGAAATTGCATTGGTACATTTTTTTCGGTTAAATAAAGAAAGACTATTTTAAGTGATATTACTCATAGTAAGAATACTATCAATTGCTAATAGCATTACTAATTATTCTAGTCCTTTTTAAAAGCAATTAAGCAATAAAAAATTTATACCTTTTACATACTTTTATCCTCAACTAATGAAATTATAGCCTAATAAAATATTCCAAAATATGGGGGGAAATCACATGCATAAAGAAGTATTTCAGATCATTCATAATAGTAAAAAATTAGAAGAAACCTATATATCTAACAACAGGGAAATGATTAAATTATGGAGCATCCACTCAATCTAATATGAAATCTTTCTAAAATTAGGCTTATAAAGACTACAAAACAGTATGAATAATGATATGATATTAAATAGTGAATCAAGCTTTATAATTACTTGACTTCAGTAAAATATAAAAAGGAAATGCCTGTATTGGTAAGGACAACCAACTAAACTGGATTTAGCATTTTTAATCAAAGAGATAGTATTAGATAAATTATATCTGCAGAGACTTTGGCTTCTCCAAGATCTTGGTGTCTTACTTAAAGGCATTTATTGGTCAGGATTCAATATGGGAAGCAGAAGCACTAGGATTGATACAATAAGGGGTTTATTATGGGGTTGCATTTTATGGAATTTTGACTGCTGGTGGAGGAGGCTCTGCAGGGCTTCGTATCTCTGTATCTACAGAACAGCCAGCAATGGCGGGAGAACACTGAGTAGATGAGAACAAGGGCAAACTAGAACCTGAAAGGATAAACAAACACCTGAGGACTCAAGTCCCCTGGAATGGCCTTTCTGTCACTTGCACTAAAGAGTTATGATGATCAAAGCAGATCAATCATGGCACTGGGATATGTCCAATTGTTTGGTAGATACCCCATACTGGCAACAAAACCCATGGAACTGAATGACTGACAGCCTGCTCCAGAGACCAAAGGGGCAGGGCCAGGGTAAACCTGGGAAGACTAAAGGAATTAAAGAGATTGAGCGGCCATGGGGGACAAAACAAGAAAAGTCACATTAAAAATTGGGAGATTAGCAGCTTTGAAAACTCTTCCTGTCCATCAAGGAACTTGGGAATCAACTGAATGGAGTAAAGCAGCCACTCTCCAACCGCCACCTTCTGTGCCTTCTGTGAATGTTATACAGTAGAACTGAAACTTGACCCTTGTCAAAGAGCTGCTTTGTGTGTTCTTGCAGGCTCCATCTGTGTTTGGGGCCCGCTGATAAAGGGGTGACGCATTGTGAAGACAGCCAAGGCTAAGCACTGTCCATCAAGGCTGGTTCCTAGGACAGCATCCGTGCCTCTAATGTACAACTGTGTGCAGATCCGTAGAAATAGAAACCAAGAAAACCAAGATTATGTGTCTATAATGCCTTCATGTCCGCTAGAAAAATGTCAATAATCAGTCCTTTCTGGACATAATACATGCTTGCATATGACTGATTTTTTTTTCTCTGCCAAGTTCACCAGTTAATAATAATGACCTATTGCTGTACCTTGAAAGTGAAGGTAATCTTGTAATTATTTCCCTCTGAAATGGATTTCCTTTCCTTCCACTACCCTCACCAGTGTATCCTTGTCCTCCAAGACTCTTAATAGAATATTCTGCGCAAATATGCCATTGTGGGAGAGGGAAGCTTTGACCCCAAACCTCCTTGTCTCTGAATCCTGGGCTTATGTCTGTCCAGCGCTCTGAGAAATAAGCATGATTTGTGAGTAAAAGCTACCCTGGGGCTCACCTAGACTCACAATATAGCTCTACAGTTTTTATGTTATCTTGTTATCTGGGTGTTGCCTTGAGGCCCTGGAAAATAACACTTTAAAAGATTCACATTTCTCACATCTAAAGGAAGTTTGTTATTCCTTTATTCCTAGTGGGAATAAAGTGGGAATAGCTAGTGGGAAAAGGAGTGGTGGAAGCTTGTTATAATACAACAGAGTTAAAGGAAGAAAGAAACACATCAGGATAAAGAGAAAACAATGGGGAAAAAGTAAGTTGCTGTGAGGGTAAGGATAGAAACCACAGTGTATTTCTAATATCCTAAGAAACTGAGCTGTACATTTGACTCATAGCCCCCCGGCTTACAGGGCAAAAATGGAGAAGTGGTTATTATCACTAACATTTATTTTTTATAGTTGCTCAGGGGACATTTTAAAATCTCATGTTAGGTGTTCTTAAGAAAAGCTACAAAGAAAACAAGGAAACCATAAACAAGATGAAAAGACAACCCTCAGAATGGGAGGAAATATTTGCAAATGAAGCAACGGACAAAGGATTAATCTCCAAGATATATAAACAGCTCATGAAGCTCAATACCAAAAAAACAAACAACCCAATTAAAATCTGGGTGGAGGGCTTCCCTGGTGGTGCAGTGGTTGAGAGTCCGCCTGCCGATGCAGGGGACACGGGTTCGTGCCCTGGTCCGGGAAGATCCCACATGCCGCAGAGCGGCTGGGCCCGTGAGCCATGGCCGCTGAGCCTGCGTGTCCGGAGCCTGTGCTCCGCAACAGGAGAGGCCACAGCAGTGAGAGGCCCACATACCGCAAAAAAAAATGGGTGGAAGACCTAAATAAACATTTCGCCAAAGAAGACATATAGATGGCCAAGAGGCACATGAAAAGATGCTCAACATCACTAATTATTAGAGAAATGCAAATCAAAGCTACAATGAAGCATCACCTCACACCAGTCAGAATGGCCATCAGGGAGGGAGACAAAGGGGGGAGGAGATATGGAGATATATATATATATATATGTATAGCTGATTCACTTTGTTATACAGCAGAAACTAACACACCATTGTAAAACAATTATACTCCAATAAAGATGTTAAAAAGAAAACTCTAAAAAAAAAACTCTACAAACAATAAATGGTGGAGAGAGTGTGGAGAAAAGGGAGCCCTCCTGCACTGTTGGTGGGAATGTAAATTGATACAGCCACTATGGAGAACAGTACGGAGTTTCCTTAAAAAACTGAAAATAGAACTACCATACGACCCAGCAATCCCACTACTGGGCATATACCCTGAGAAAACCATAATTCAAAAGGACACACGTACCCCAGTGTTCATTGCAGCACTATTTACAATAGCCAAGACATGGAAACAATCTAAATGTCCAACTATAGTTGAAAGGATAGAGAAGATGTGGTACATATATACAATGGAATATTACTCAGCCATAAAAAGGAATGAAATTGGGTCATTTGTAGAGATGTGGATGGACTTAGAGGCTGTCATACAGAGTGAAGTAAGCCAGAAAGAGAAAAACAAATACTGTATATTAATGCATATATGTGGAATCTAGAAAAATGGTAGAGATGAACCTATTTGCAGGGCAGGAATAGAGACGTAGACATAGAGAACGGACATATGGCCACAAAGGGGGAAGAGGAGGGTGGGACGAATTGAGAGATTAGGTTTGACATAAATACACTACCATGTGTAAAATAGATAGCTAGTGGGAACCTGCTGTATAGCACAGGGAGCTCAGCTCGGCGCTCTGTGATGACCTAGATGGGTGGGATGGCAGGGGTGGGAGGGAGATCCAAGAGAGAGGGGGTATAGTATATATATATATAGCTGATTCACTTCATTGTACAGCAGAAGCTAACACAACATTGTAAAGCAATTTTACTCCAATAAAAAAAAAAGAAGCAAACAAACAAAAAGCACAAAGGAACAGGAGGAAACCCTGGGAGGTGTAGATACGTCTATTACCTTGATTGTGGTGTTGGTATCACAGGTGCTTATGTATATCCAAACTCATCAAACTGCACACATTAAATGCGGGCAGTTCTTTGTATACAAAGTATACCTCAACAAAGCCATTTAAAAAAACAAACATATCTACAGTTTAGCTATTTCCTAGTATTATCAAACAATAGGTTTGCTGAACAGAAATCCGTAATATGCCATAATCAGAACAAAACATAATCACAGACCATTAAAAGAGTACTGAGTCCAGCTTATAGAATATGGATGATCCGTGATAACATAGGGATAGAAATAAAGTCACTGGGATTTGGGGTGGATAGTACCTCTGCTTCATATATTTCCACAGAAGTCAGTGCCCTTCAAAGTACAGGAACAGTGAGTTAAAACAATCTTAATTACAGAAGTGAGTCTGATCAGGAGATATTATGCAGCTTTTAGGCTGACCAAGAACCACTTAACATTCATTCGATGGGTACTCACACCCTAATTTTTTAAAGGTAAAATGAAATTTTAATATAATAAAGTTGCACCTGGTTAATAACAAGGCTACAGTTCCATGTACACTAGTCGGCGTGTGAGGATAGCCTGGCTAGTGACCCCTAAGTCATATATATATATATTTATTTATATATATATATTTTACTGTTGGTTTGCTTTGCTTTACAACTTTTTTGAGGTACAATTGATGTAAATAAATTGTCCCTATTTAAAGTGTATTATCTGATGAGTTTTGACATAATAAACTCCCATGAAACCATCACTACAGTCCAGTTAATGAGCCTTTTTTTTTTAAAGAGTATACCTTGGCCTCAGTAGGTGATTGTGATTATGTGCTACAATATAACTATGTTTATCCTTTTTTTATGATATTTAATTAATTTATTTATTTAATTTATTTATTTTTGGCTGTGTTGGGTCTTTGTTGCTGCACGTGGGCTTTCTCTAGTTGCGGCGAGCAAGGGCTACTCTTTGTTGCAGTGCGCGGGCTTCTCATTGCTGTGGCTTCTCTTGTTGCAGAGCATGGGCTCTAGGCACGTGGGCTTCAGTAGTTGTGGCACGTGGGCTCAGTAGTTGTGGCTCACGGGCTCTAGAGCGCAGGCTCAGTAGTTGTGGCGTAGGAGCTTAGTTGCTCCGCGGCATGTGGGATCTTCCTGGGCCAGGGCTCGAACCCATGTCCCCTGCACTGGCAGGCGGATTCTTAACCACTGCGCCACCAAGGAAGCCCGGTGAGCCTTTTTATCATCCTTAAAAGTTTGGCTCACCTTTTTCACACTGTATATTTCATTATCCTTGTTTTTTATCTGCCTGTTTCCACTCTATAGCAAATGATTTACTTTTTAGCACCACGTTCATTGCGACTGGATGGATAGTTATCATTTACCTTTTAAATTGGGATTCATGATTCTGTCACTTTTATAGGTATCGTTAAAGGGATTTCCTCTTGGGCAGAAAACGTAGACTCCTCAAGTGAATTAGTCTCTATGTATTTAAGGTGGGCTAAGATGACTGGGAGAACTAGCCAGTCATCTCTTATCTCTCAGCATGGGAGTAAACCATTCAAAATGGAAAGGATGTGAGCAGCTGTGGGGAGATGGTACCCCCTCAGTTTGAGGAAACTGTGTAGGGAAAAAATACGCAAAGCCTGAAGTGCTAGGCGGGAGCCAGTCCATAATCTCACCATAAAAGGGGCATAAACTTTAAAAGATGCTAGGCACTGGTGAAGGTCTAAACAAAAGAGAAAAAAGGAAGGATGAAGTGGGGGGAGGAAGGGAAGGAGACAAAGATGATATTAAGAATAACAGAGAGGAGGGACTTCCCTGGCAGTCCAGTGGCTAAGACTGCACGCTTCAGTGGCAGGGGGTGTGGGTTCAATCTCTGGTCGGGGAACTAAGATCCCACATGCTGCGTGGCCAAAAAAATAAAAAATAACAGGAAAAAAGACAAACAGAAAACACGGCATTAAGGTTTTTGGGTAAAAGATATGCTTAGAGTGACTTTTGTAGTAAAGAAACCAAAGAAGCTTGTTTGTAAACAAACAAGCAGATGTTGCCCACCATTCCAGTTCTACAAGGATCCAGTCATTAACCACTGAAGTCATGCACTGACGGTGTGCCCTGTGGGTCATTCAGGATAGAAAAAAAAAAGGAAGCATTTTGTGTTTTGGATATACTGGCCCCTAGATAGTTAAGCTGCATATCTGAGGAAGTGTTTCGAGGTCCTCAGATTCTTGCATCTTCCCATACATGAGAAGCACTAAAATTAATATCTTGAGATAGCTGTTTTCTGTGATTAGCAGTCCTCTTTCACCAAGATGCATACTTAACTACATCCCAGCCAAAAATTTTCATCAGTTCCTCAGAGCTATCATCGCCTGGGCTAGAGTCCCCAGTAAGGCCCCCCAGCAAAACTGAAGCTCACTGCTCTTACGTTGTGCATCCTTTTCCAGTGGGTAGTCTTGAAATGGGCACCCACAAATGGGGCGGCGTGTGACACTGCAGCTGGGAAGAGAGCATTCAAGACAGGGGGTGACCAATGTAATAAGCCTCTTCACCACTTCTGCCCATAACCAGAGGTGGAGGCAGAGAAAAACTCTCCCTACTCAGAAAAAAAGGAGCTATTTTTATCAAGTTAAATGAGCCTGAACCTGCAGAGCTGAACTGACAGACGAATATTTTTTTATGTATTTATTTTTATTTTATTTATCTATTTTTGGCTGCGTGGGGTCTCCGCTGCTGCACTCAGGCTTTTCTCTGGTTGTGGCGAGCAGGGGCCACCCCTCGTTGCGGTGCATGGGCTTCTCATTGCGGTGGCTTCATTTGTTGTGGAGCACAGGCTCTAGGTGCACGGGCTTCAGTAGTTGTGGCACGCTGGCTCAGTAGTTGTGGCTCATGGGCTCTAGAGCACAGGCTCAGCAGTTGTGGCACATGGGCTTTGTTGCTCCACAGCATGCGGGATCTTCCCGGACCAGGGCTCGAACCCGTGGCCCCTGCATTGGCAGGCGGACTCTTAACCACTGCACCACCAGGGAAGCCCGACAGATGAATATTGTTAATTGGTGCCATTTCTTCAGTGCAGGAAAGAATTTCCAATCAGACTAGCAATTCATCTGCCATGCAAACATCGACTTATTAATGAAAAGATGAAGTTTCGGAATCCTTGTTAACGGTGAGTTCATAGTCTGGGGCCCCTACCGTAGTAATGCCACTTGGCCTCCTCCTCAGGCCGTTCTTTACATGGTAACAAGTCGAATGGTGATTTTTACCCCCTAAGAACTTCTACATTTAGATGTCAAATCAAGCTGCTCTAATCACCTCACTGTGATTCTCCCTTCATCAACAGATTTTCAAGGAGTTTCTGATTTAAAGTAACCAGGCAACTCTGCTGGGTACATCTTATTCGGAAAAGAAAGGAGGAAAAAAAAAAGACAGAGAAAAGAGAAACATACGCCTTTAAAAAAATCAACCTTCTTTGTTTTACAGTATAATGAATTTGACAAATGTATACTCCCATGTAACCACATCCACATTAAGATATGGAGCACTGGAAACAAAAAATTCCATTGTTTCCCTTTGCAGTAATCCCTTCCCCAAATCCTGGTCATGAACTCCACTGACTTGTTTTCTGTCACTATACATTAGTGTTGCCTTTTCTAGGATTTCATATAAATGAAGTAGTATCATGGCTTTTTAAAAACTCAGTGTTTTTGAGATTCGGTCCATGTTGTTGAATGAATGTAGAATGTAGCTCATTGTTCTAAGTTGCTGCCTACTGTTCTATTACATGAATATACCACAATGTGTTTATCCATGGACATTTGGGTTATTTTATGTTTTAGGCTATTATGAATAAAGCAACTATGAATATTACCATCCAACTATTTTTGTGGACATATGTTCTCATTTCTCTTGGATAAATACCTAGAGATGGAATTGCTGTGTCACAAAGTAAGTGTACTTTAAAAAATTTTTTTTATTTTACTTTTATATAGCAGGTTCTTATTAGTTATCTATTTTATACACATCACTATATACATGTCAATCCCAATCTCCCAATTCATCACCCCACCACCACCCCTCCCCCCACTTTCCCCCCTTGGTGTCCATACGTTTGTTCTCTACATCTGTGTCTTTATTTCTGCCTTGCAAACCAGTTCATCTGAAGTATTTTTCTAGATTCCACATATATGCATTAGTAAACGATACTTGTTTTTCTCTTTCTGACATACTTCACTCTGTATGACAGTCTCTAGGTCCATCCACATCTTTACAAATGACCCAGTTTCTGGCTGAGTAATATTCCATTGTATATATGTACCACATCTTCTTTATCCATTTGTCTGTCGATGGGCATTTAGGTTGCTTCCATGACCTGGCTATTGTAAATAGTGCTGCAATGAACATTGGGGTGCATGTGTCTTTTTGAATTATGGTTTTCTCAGGGTATATGCCCCGTAGTGGGATTGCTAGGTGATATGGTAATTCTATTTTTAGTTTTTTAAGGAACCTCCATACTGTTCTCCATAGTGGCTGTATCAATTACATTGCCACCAACAGTGCAAGAGGGTTCCCTTTTCTCCACACCCTCTGCAGCATTTGTTGTTTGTAGATCTTCTGATGATGCCCATTCTAACTGGTGTGAGGTGATACCTCATTGTAGTTTTGATTTGCATTTCTCTAATAATTAGTGATGTTGAGCAGCTTTTCATGTGCCTCTTGGCCATCTGTATGTCTTCTGTGAAGAAATGTCTATTTAGGTCTTCTGCCCAGTTTTTTACTGGGTCTTTTGTTTTTTTGTTATTGAGCTTCATTAGCTGTTTATATTTTAGAGATTAATCCTTTATCAGTTGCTTCATTTGCAGATATTTTCTCCCATTCTGAGGGTTGTCTTTTCATCTTGTTTATGGTTTCCTTTGTTGTGCAAAACCTTTTAAGTTTCATTAGGTCCCATTTGTTTATTTTTGTTTTTATTTCCATTTCTCTAGGAGGTGGGTCAGAAAGGATCTTGCTGTGATTTTTGTCAGAGTGTTCTTCCTATGATTTCCTCTAAGAGTTTTATAGTGTCTGGCCTTACATTTAGGTCTTTAATCCATGTTGAGTTTATTTTTGTGTATGTTGTTAGGGAGTGCTTTAATTTCATTCTTTTACATGTAGCTGTCCAGTTTTCCCAGCACCACTTATTGAAGAGACTGTCTTTTCTCGATTCTATATCCTTGCCTCCTTTGTCATAGATTAGTTGCCTATAGGTGTGTGGGTTTACCTCTGGGCTTTCTATCCTGTTCCATTGATCTATATTTTGGGTTTTGTGTCAGTACCATATTGTCTTGATTACTGTAGCTTTGTAGTGTAGTCTGAAGTCAGGGAGCCTGATTCCTCCAGCTCCATTGTTTTTTTCCCTCAAGATTGCTTTGACTATTCAGGGTCTTTTTTGTCTCCATACAAATTTTAAGATTTTTTTGTTCTAGTTCTGTAAAAAATGCCATTGGTAATTTGATAGGGATTGCATTGAATCTGTAGATTGCTTTGGGTAATATAGTCATTTACACAATATTGATCCTTCCAATCCAAGAGCATGGTATATCTCTCCATCTGTTTATGTCATCTTTGGTTTCTTTCATCAGTGTCTTATAGTTTTCTGAGTACAGGTCTTTTACCTCCTTAGGTAGGTTTATACCTAGGTGTTTTATTCTTTTTGTTGCAATGGTAAATGGGAATGTTTCTTTAATTTCTCTTTCTGATCTTTTGTTGTTAGTGTACAGGAATGCAAGAGATTTCTGTGCATTAATTTTCTATCCTTCAACTTTACCAAATTCATTGATTAGCTCTAGTAGTTTTCTGGTGACATCTTTAGGATTATCTATGTATGGTATCATGTCATCTGCAAACAGTGACAGTTTTGCTTCTCCTTTTCCAACTTGTATTCCTTTTATTTCTTTTTCTTCTCTGATTGCCGTGGCTAGGACTTCCAAAACTATGTTGAGTAATAGTGGCGAGAGTGGACATCCTTGTCTTGTTCCTGATCTTAGAGAAAATTCTTTCAGTTTTTCACCATTGAGAAGATGTTGGCTGTGGGTTTGTTGTATATGGCCTTTATTATGTTGAGGTAGGTTCCCTCTATGCCCACTTTCTGGAGAGTTTTTATCATAACTCGGTGTTGAATTTTGTCAAAATCTTTTTCTGCATCTATTGAGATGATCATATGGTTTTTATAGTAAGTGTACTTTTAATTTTATAAAAAACTGCCAACTGTTTTCCAAGCTGGTTGACCACTTCACACTTCCGTCAGTAATGTGTAAGATTTCCACTTGTTCAGAGCCACTGGAATGCGTGTAAAGTTATATCTCATTATGGTTTTAATTACACTTTCCTTATGACTAGTAATGTTGAATATTTTTTCATGTATTTATTGGCCATTAAGTTCTTTAGTTAACATTTATTAAAATGTTTTGCCCATTTAAAAAATAGGGTATTTGTGCTATTATTATTATTATTGATTTGTGAGAATTCTTTATTCTTGACACAAATATAAAGAAGATGTGAGAGATGTGGTATATATCTTCCTTATCCATTCATCCATTGGTGGACACTTAGATTGTCTCTGTATTTTAGCTATTGCTGCAATAAACATGGCAGTGCAGATACCTTTTTTTTTTTTTTTTTTTTTTTTGCGGTATGCAGGCCTCTCACTATTGTGGCCTCTCCCGTTGCGGAGCACAGGCTCTGGACGCACAGGCTCAGCGGCCATGGCTCACGGGCCCAGCCGCTCCGCAGCATGTGGGATCTTCCCGGACCAGGGCATGAACCCGTGTCCCCTGCATCGGCAGGCGGACTCTCAACCACTGTGCCACCAGGGAAGCCCGCAGATACCTTTTTGATATCCTGTTTTCATTTTCCTTTGGGTATATACCCAAAAGTGGGATTGCTAGATCATATGGCAGTTCTAGTTTTATTTTTTGTGGAGCCTCCATACTGTTTTGCACAGTGGCTGCACCAATATACATTCCCACCAACAGTACACAGGGTTCTCTTTTCTCCACATTTTCAGCAACACTTGTTGCCTCTCATCTTTTTGATGACAGCCATTCTAACAGGTGTGAGGTGATATCTCACTGAGATTTTATTTGCATTTTCCAGATGATTAGTGATGCTGAGCATCTTTTCATGTACCTGGTGCCCATTTGTGTATCTTCTTTGAAAAATACCAATTCAGTTTCTCTGGCCATTTTGTAAATCAGGTTGTTCACTTTTTTGTTTTGATTTATAGTCAATTGTATTTTAAAGAATATTGGAAAAGAATTTTTAAGTTACTGCATATTTATGGTTTCTGACAATCTTAATTACTTTGTACAGATCATTTTCCATCTGGCATCATTTTCTTCTGCCTGAAGAACCTCTTGAAGGGCAGAATTGCTAGCAGTGAATCATCTGGGCTTCCTATTTGCCTGAAAATTCTTTACTTTGCCTTCATTCTTGAAGGAAATTTTTGCTGGATATGAAATTCTTGGTTGACAATGTTTGGGTTTTTTTCCCAATACTTACAGATGTTTCTCCACTGTCTTCTGGCTCCCATGGAGATATCCATGCTCTTTCTTATTTTTGTCCCTTATATACAATGCCTGTTCCCCTGCAACTGGTTGCTCTCCAGATATTTCTCACTCACCGTCTTTGAACAATTTGATTGTAGCCTGCCATGGTATAGTTTCCTACAGGTGTTTAGTCTGCTTGTAGTTTGTTGAGCTTCTTGGATCCGTGGTTTTGTTGTTTTAATAAAATTTGGATATTTTTCTGCTATAATTTTTAAAAATACTTTTTCTAGTCTTCATTTTTATGGGAATGAAACTGCACATGTTTGACTCCTTGATATTCTCTCACAGGTCACTGAGACTCAACTTTTTCTTTTTATTCTCTCTGTACTAGCTTTCTGATAACATGTATGCAAATTCATTTTCTTTTGTAGTTCTTAATCTGCTTTTTATTGCTTTCAGTAAAAATTTCATTTTAAATATTGCATTTTTTAACTCTGTAAGTTTCATTAGGTTCTTTTAAAATATATTTTACATATCTCTCCTCATGATCTCCTATTTTCCTTTAAATCCTTTAGTGTATTTAGAAAACACATTTTAAAGTCCTTGTCTGCTAATTGTACTATGTCTGTCTTTCCTGGATCTTTGATGCATTTTTCTGCAAATTACAAATGACATTTTAATGCTTCTTCGTATGTCTAATAAATTTTTTATTGGAAGCTAGGCTTTGTGATTAGTGTGATGTTGAGTGCTAGATTTTGATGTCTTTATACAGTATTGGACTTTGTTTTCTACTAAAATGACTTGAGACTCAGCTTGATTTTTTTGAAGTTTGTTTGTTTTAGAGTAATTCTTTTTCTAATCTAAAATTTTATTTTATATTGGAGTATAGTTGATTTGCAATATTGTGTTAGTTTTAGGTGTACAGCAAAGTGATTCAGTTATACATATATCCATTCTTTTTCAAACTCTTGAAGCTTGTTTTGAAGCTGTGTTAGGGCAAGTCTGGCACTACCTTTACTTCAGGGGTGGTTTCACTCCACTGCTAAACTGTGAGCTTTCAGGGGACTCTCCTGAATGTTCCAGTTGCTCAATCCACTCTGGCTGGTTGAAAGTTGGACATCTCCCAGCCCTGGGTGAACTGGGGATTTTTAGCATACAAATCCCATGCCATTCTTTTCTCAGCCTCATAGACTTTTTACCCTTTTGCATGACCCATTTAGTATTCCACAAGACTAAGGGACCTCAAGCGTATCTCTGGGACTCTTTTCCTGCGTACCCTTCTCCCCTCTGGTCCTTCACAATGCAAACCCCAGTCACACCTCAACCCCTGCAAACTCTGATCTCTGCTTCCTCAACTCACTGAGACCATGATCTTCTCAAGTTTCTCCTGCCTGAATGCTGCCCCGAAAATGCCACCAGGCAGAAAGTCGAAAGGATGGTAGGGCTCACTTTCTTTGTTTTTCTTTTCACTAGGCTATCAGTCCTATATTGGTTTTCATCCAGTGACTCATAGCAGTTTTCTAGTTGTTTATGGCAGGACAGCAATCTGGTACCTGTTATTTTCATCATGTCTTGAGTGAAAAGTCCCTTTTAAAAAGATAAAAGGTAGAGTTACATAACTAAGGATACAGCAGATATAGTCAAATTGTAATTGCTTGTGCCTTTTCCAGTTGCACCATAGAATTAGAGTTGGTTTTATCCTACAATTTTACGTAACCACAAATAGAACCACAGTAAGTCCTCTTTTTCCATTAAAAATCCCCCGAATTGTAGATAGAGAAACCAGGCCTAGACACTTAAATGAAAATTAAAGATACTTACCCTGTTGGACATTTGCATTTAGAGTATTTTTTTACATTATTAAGCAATTCTATTCTGTCAAAATGTGACACTCTCACTAAGGATAGAATTTATTGTTCTATTTTAATGGACAGGGAGTGTCTGATCACTAACAGACAATGATAAAGGACAGTTTTTCTTCTCTGTCTTTGCCTTTTTCCTTTGCATTTGATTAATCTTTAATAAATATTTTGAGGTACAACTCAAGTCCATTTCTCCATGGAGTCTTACCCAATTATTTCATCCCTGTTTAAGTTATGATAAAGCTAAACAACTGCCTGAAAAGAGACCATGAAACACAGTGCCTTGAAGGATATGGAAGTTTCTCTCTCAGTTGAGAGTTTCAGGGTAAGCAAGGCAGTTCCTTCCAAGGTTCCTCTCCAATCATGGTGCTATCACCCTTAGAGGCATCTCCTCAATGGTCAAAGCTGGACTTCCGCCACTTTCTGTTCCAGAACAGCCAGTTGTAGGGGAGAGCATACAGTGGAAGAGAGCATATCCATATGGCTTACATCCAAAACTCACACTTCATTGGTGAGAACCTAGTCCTATGGCCACACCTAACCACATATAACCACAGGCTAAAAAACAGGCAATCTAGCCCGAGAGCCGTGGCCAAGATATGTCCACATATAAGAAGGGGAGAGTGTGTTTTGGTGGACAGTTAGCAGTCTTCTCATTTAATTATTCATTTCAGATCTAACAGAGCAGCATCTCCGTGAATCGGATGAGTCAGAGCAGATGTTCAAAGTGGGAGGGTCTGTTTAACAAACTTTTTAGCCAAATAAAGATTGGTAATTCTGACTCTTGCTTGGTGTTTTTCATCACTCCTTTATGTGAAGTCACATGTTCCTTGGGTCTACTAGGAGACTTTCTGAGCCCAGTTTCCATTTAGACAACACAGATATGCAACGTAGCTCATGCATTGATAGGTTTGGGGGACAGAGAGACCAGGTTCAGATCTTGGCTTTGTCATTTCCAGGTTTTGTGACTTTGGGTGAGTTACTTCTCTGAGCCTCAGTTTTTTAATAAGTGTAACAGTATCTATATTTCAGATTATGGTAAAGATGAAATAACATTTGCAAACGCCTAACAGAGTACTTGAGCACACAGTTGGAGTGCAATAAATTACACTTTTTGGTGTTTTTTTTGGGGGGGTGACTTCCCTGATGGCACAGTGTTTAAGAATCCGCCTGCCAATGCAGGGGACACAGGTTCGAGCCCTGGTCTGGGAAGATCGCACATGCCGCAGGGCAACTAAGCCCATGAGCCACAACTACTGAGCCCGCATGCCACAACTACTGAAGCCCGTGTGCCTAGAGCCCACACTCCACAACAAAGAGAAGCCACTGCAGTGAGAAGCCTGCACACTGCAATGAAGAGTAGTCCCTGCTCGCTGCAACTAGAGAAAGCCCGTGCGCAGCAACGAAGACCCAACGCAGCCAAAGATAAATAAATAGATAAATTTTTTTTAAAAGATTCTTTCTTTTTGAGAAATGAAATATTATTTGGGAGGGATCCACAAACTAGTATTATATACTGGTAAGAGCACCTGTCTGGGAATTGCCTTACTACTCTGAATTCTTCCACAACTTGCTGTGTGGCCTTGAACAAGTCACTTAGTTTGCCTGGGCCTGACAAAAATAATAATCATAACAGTTACTGATGAGAAATTACTGTACCAGGCACTATACATTCATTCTGATATAAATTTATTTTAGTTTTGCAATCAAGTCTAAACGATCTTAATTGTCTAAGGTTTCTCAGCAACAGAGCAGTGGTTTTTTTGTTTGTTTGTTTTAATAAATTTATTTTTTTATTCTTGGCTGTGTTGGGTCTTCGTTTCTGTGTGAGGGCTTTCTCTAGATGCAGCGAGCGGGGGCCACTCTTCATCGTGGTGCACGGGCCTCTCACTATCATGGCCTCTCTTGTTGCGGAGCACAGGATCCAGACGCGCAGGCTCAGTAGTTGTGGCTCACGGGCCCAGTTGCTCCGTGGCATGTGAGATCTTCCCAGACCAGGGCTCGAACCCATGTCCCCTGCATTGGCAGGCAGATTCTCAACCACTGCGCCACCAGGGAAGCCCCGGAGCAGTGGTTTTATCCAAATCTGCTTTACTCAAAAAATCTTTGCTCTTCACCAAATGGATTGGTTAGACTAGCTTATCTTTCAGGTTAGACAAAGCTCTAAAATTCAGTGACTTCATGAATTTGGGTCAAGGGAAGATCAATGCAGAAGACAGTTGCCTGGAAAACACCACAGTGAAAGCTGTTTTTTTTTTTTTTTTGAATAAGGCAAATACATTGGCAGCTCAACTGTGCCTTTTAGCACATGTGAAGATATACAAGATCTAAAATAGCATACTCAAAAAGGTGTTCCCTTTCTCTTACACTCAGGAGTCAGGACAGCTGAAGGCAAGGAAGAATTCCATGGAAGGCTCATGATTGGGGAATTTCCCCTAATAGAATGCATCCATTCATTACCTCCCCAGACTCCTAGTGTGGAACCCCTTACATTTGTTCTTTCTTGCATCCCATTCTTTTCTTGGCCCTCATCTGTCTCCTTCAACACTGAGCAGTAAAAACTGCATGTGAGTAAAAGAAGTCAACAGGTAGGGAAACAGAGCAAATATAAGCAGTGCAGCACCACAGGTAGCTAAAGCAGCACGACCTGGACTTCCTTCACAGCCTGAAGCTTTCAGGAAGGGAGCAAATGACAAGGGAGAGAAACCTACCTTCCCTAACTTGGAAAATTATCTTCCATCCATCATCTATCTATCTGTCTATCTACCTATCATCTATCCACATACCTACCTACATACGTAATTTCACCAAACATTTGAAGCAACTTGAAACGATGTAAGTAACATTCACAAACAGAAAAATACAAGCCACTCAGAATTAGAGGAACTATGGATAAAAGAGAAATAGTCGGATTAAAGATCGGAACAGATATCTGGATATCTTAGAGAATATAGAAAAGTTATGCCGGTTTATTAGCAAAAGGAAAACTTTTCCTTACACTTAAGCTTGCAATACATTTCTTCTTTTAAAAAATATTTATTATTTATTTTGGTTGCACCGGGTCTTAGTTGCGGCACTTGGGATCTTTAGTTGCAGCATGCGAGATCTTTTAGTTGCAGCATTCAGACTCTTAGTTGTGTCATGCGGGATCTAGTTCCCTCACCAGGGATTGAATCCGGACCCCCTGCACTGGGAGTGTGGACTCTTAACCCACGTGAAACTTAAAATGGAGAAGCACTGAGTGAAAAGTGGATGATATTCTTAACCGTTTCCTTCCATATATGAGTAGGAAAGTATGTACGGCTTTCTTCTGATAGCTAGAGGCCCATTGCCAAACTAGAAGTTTGCAGGATGTTAAAACAATGTAGTTTCAGTCTGCAGATCTCTTAATTCCTGCTTTACCTAGGGACACATTATAGTTTTTCTAGCTGAATCATATTTTTTATTTGCACATAAATATTGGATCCTTCTTTGGAGACTTTTGATAAGAAGCTGAGCTGCTGGCAGGTCAAGGTTACTCTCCTCTGGAGTGCAGGTATGGGTAGGTGTGTGTGACAGCACAGCATCTGAAGGTGAGGCCATCTGTTAATAAGACATTTTAAAAAACTGAGGCACCTGGGACTTCCCTGGTGGAGCAGTGGTGAAGAATCCGCCTGCCAATGCAGAGGACACAGGTTTGAGCCGTGGTCTGGGAAGATCCCACATGCCACGGAGCAACTAAGCCCATGAGCCACAGCTACTGAGCCTGTGCTCTAGAGCCCGCGAGCCACAACTACTGAGCCCGTGTGCCACAACTACTGAATCCCGTGCGCCTACAGCCCATGCTGCACAATAAGAGAAGCCACCGCAATGAGAAGCCCACGCACTGCAACAAAGAGTAGCCCCCGCTCACTGCAACTAGAGAAAGCCCGCATGCAGCAACAAAGACCCAATGCAGCCAAAACAAATAAATAAATATTTATAAAAAACAAAACTGAGGCACCTAAGCAGGACTCTCAACTGTGTGGCATCACATCTCTCTACCAAATCCTGCTCTTAGAACACAAGCAAGTGGACAACAGACCTGTGGTGAAAGGCATAAAGTTAATATTATGTTCTGACGCTGATTCCCGTGTGTGCATGTGTTTGTTTTTCACACCGCCAAGCAACTCTCTGATACAGCTGGGGGTCCTACTATCCAACTCAACTCTGACACTATCTACCTGGAGACAGTATCACATTCCACTGTTAAGGGCTCAGTCCCACAAGGCTGCCCCCTCCTCTTTAGACATCAATCCAGGTGGTCACCTGGGCTTCTGATCCACAGGCTACAGATTGGAGGTTGCCACAAGCCCCTCTGTTTGGGTTTGATTAATTTTCTAGAGTAGCTCACAAACTTAGAGAAACTTACTATCAATAGATTACCAATTTATCATAAAAGGATATAGCTCAGGGACATCCGGATAGAAGAGATGCATAGGCAAGGGATGTGGAAAGGGATGTAGAGCTTCCATGCTCTCTGAGCTCACCAGTCTCCCTGAATCTCCATGTGGTCACCAACCTGGAAGTGCTCCAAACCCAGTCCTTTAGCATTTTTATAGAGGTTTCATACACAGGCATGTTTGATTAAATAATTGGCCATTGATTCAACTCAATCTCCAGCCCCTCTCCTCTCCCTGGAGGTCTAGGGTTGGGACTGAAAGTTCCCACCTTTAATCATGTGGTTGGTTCCCCTGGCAACCTAAGCCTCCATCCTTAGTGATGGAGAGGCTTTCCAAAAGTCGCGTCATTAACATAACAAAAGACACCTTTTATTGCTCTCAATACTTAGGAAATTCCAAGGATTTTAGTGGCTCTGTGCCAGGAACAGGATAAGACCAAACCTACATTTCTTACTATAATCACAATATCACAAATATTACGAGCTACCTTCACCTCTGAAGCTGGCAGAGCCTCAGATGGCCTAACTGCAAGTTCCTTTCCCTGTGTTGCTCCTGTGGGTAAGACCCACTGCCAAACAGCCCTCCTTATCAAGAGGACCAGGCGAGTCTCTGAGTAGCGGGTTTAGTTTTCTGCCAGATGGTGATATTAGTCAAACAATCCAATCTTATCCTCCTGCAGGAACCAGAGGGCACCAGAGTAGACCTCCCTTGGCTCCTGGTTGTTCACTTTGGTTCCCAGTACGACCTCTGTGTGGCCCTGCATGGCAATCAAACCATGGCCCCCAAATGATACCCTGGTCACCTTTTCTGGCCATCAGAAGTCATGCAGACCAAGGGTGATATCCAATGGCTCTTTTGTTCTTGTTCTCAGCTGAAGAAAGAGGCAGCAGAGGAAGGACCTTTGTGAATTAGCCTCATCCCTTTCCCTGCCTCTGCATTCATCATTTCCCTCAGTTTTTGTTTTCTCCTCTTTCCCTCCAATTTTGAGGTCCATCTCTGTGCTGCTTTGAGTGATTGATATTTTTCAGTGTTATCTTCTGTTCCAGTTATATCCATCCTAGTGATAACTCTTTTCTCCACCATTTTTTTCTCAGAGTGTGGTAATCATACCACCTGCATTGAACTCACCTGGAATCCTTCATAAAATGCTGGATCCTTGACCCCATTGGACAGAATCTCTGAAAGTAAGTCCCAAGGGTTTGTATTTTTAACATGATCCCTTGGTGATAATGCAGCACCTTAGGGCTACTGACCTGGACTTTGGGCTACAGAAGAGCGACTACGTCCTTGACTATATATCACTCATACACCCACCTCTCATACACCTTAAAGTGAGACCTACCCAGACATCCTGTCTGCACTGGGATCCTAAGGGCAACAGCTCTGTGCCTCCTTTGCTACCCCATTTTAATGGGGTGTTTGAGCACCGGTAAGGGATTTGATTGTCTTGTATCCTCCCACCCCACAATATAGCTGGAGAGACCAAAAATAGACCCCACCTGCACTGAACATCCAAATGGAGCTGCTTCTCTTTTTCTGATGCCAGGGACACTGCTCTAGAAACATTTGTTCTCAATTACTCTCTCTGCGAAGTGATACGTGGGTTCAGACAGCAGTGTGACCTCTTTTTTTGTTAAAAGACTATGTGAGAGAAAAAAAAAAACCCTGCAATTTTAGTCACACCTATTGACATTATTTGTAAATTAATTAAGGAAACTACCAAATACTGTGTATATTCTGGCATATTTGATTTTCTGTTTCCTGGGACTATCATTTAATAATCTATAGTCAGAGGTTAATGATTTTTAATAAAAATCCCTTTTTGATCTTACAAATAACTTGACACAGAAACAAGCTAAGCATGATCTTCATATACATTCAATTTCAAGATGTTCAGAAAATCCTGTAAATCAGTGATTCTAACCCTAATGAGTATAAGAATCATCTAAGGAACTAGTTTCACAGTGTCTAAGAGTGTTTTTAATTCCAGTTCTGGTTTTGAATCCAGATTTTACCAGTTATTAGCATGTAGCCTTGGGCAAGTTATTTAACCTCTCTGTGCCTCAATTTCTCCATTTGTAAAATGGGCATAAGAAGAGTATGTAACCCATAGTGTTGGTCTAAGGATTAAATAGTTTAATATACATATAAAGTTTTGCAAAAAAAATCTGTCTAACAACACACGTTCAATATTTATTATTATTCAATAAAGATTACTGGACTGTACTTTCAAAGACTTGAAAAAGTTTCATCCAAAATAGACCCTGGAAATCTATATTTTAAATAATTATATCTCACAATTCTGATGCCAGTGACTTATGGAGCAGTTTAAGAGACAGTGATCTTAAACCAGTGGTCTTAAGATGGGTGGGCAAGCAAGTACATAAGATTATTCACTGGGGTTTAGGAGGAAGTGTTTGTATTCTATTTCCATTTGCCTTCTTCATCTAAAGATAAGAAATTCTTTTAGCACTATTTAAAATACTAGTTGAGTCCAAGGCCCTCATTGGTCTCACATGGTTTGGATGCCACACTGTGGGCTGGAGGAGTCCCTTGTCAGAAGGAATGGGAATCCCACAAGATAAGGGCTGGTGGTGTGTCCTCAGTGATGGTTTACTTTCAGTGCATTGTGATGCGTTGCAATTTAGGTTCACACTGGATGAAGTGACTTCATAGATTACATTTCTTAGTTTTAAAATAGATGTATCCTGGGACTTCCCTGGCAGTCCAGTGGTTAAGAATCTGTGCTTCCCCTGCAGGGGGTGCTTGTTCAGTCCCTGGTCGGGAAACTAAGATGCCACGTGCCTGCCGCGTGGCCAAAGAATACATACATACATACATACATAAAAATAGATGTATCCTTATAAAATGAGCAACTGACTTAAGAAGGTTTTTCCTACGAAATTATACATCAGTGATAATGCTAACCATTCAGCAAAGGTGAACAACAAGAAAATGGCAGAGTCACTATTTGCTTTGATTTTTACCCAATCCCTCTGCCAACCACACCTCCAATAAAAAAGCAATCTCCATACAATCCATCTCACAAAAAAGAGGCCCCCCCCGAAAGTGCATTTATCAAAGTGACTACTTGAAATAGAAATTACTTCTGCTCTCATTACTGATTATTTCACCCCAAGTATATATTATGCCTTGATTTATTATAGAATGTTACCAGTGCATTTTAAAAGTTTGGAGATCATTAGAATAAATTTTAAAATTTAAGATCTTTTTTGGCAGCTAGTCAATTCACATGTATGGAGTTAAACAACAAAAGCATGCAGCTGTCTTTTTAAGTTGTGGAGAAATTGATCGTCTCACTAGAAGTAAAGTGCGGGAGTGTAGTATGCGATCTAAAAGAGTCTATGTTTTTTAGATTCAGTTGTCTCCTTGGAGCATAACATAAGACGAAAAATCCAATTACTCAGTCTGAGTCCAGTGGCAACTGGCTTCCTGCTCTGGTTTGTCCTTCTAACGCTTTTAAATAAAGCTGCTTAATGAACGATCCGAATATATTTTCCGTGGGCAGAAGTTTGTTTCCTTTTAGCTCTGGGAGATGACGTGACAAAAGAAATTGTGTGGGGTACAGAAGAGCTAAATAGACGACAGAGAAATACTGGTGTGATTGATGCGTCACTGTAGGCCGAATAGAATTTTTGCAGACTGTATGGTTTTGAGTGGCTTTTACCGTGCTGCGTGTAACTCTCTGTAATTATATCAGAGGGTCATCCTTTTGCTTTGTACCTAATGCAAGCTCGTTGTCAAATCAGCATCAGCCCTCAGTCTAACACTGCGCTGGCCGAGGAGTTGGAGAAAATAACTCTTTTTAGGCTTTTTATGGTAGAGAAAGTATCAGGTACCCACTATGCTTGGACCCCCTGGGGGCACGTAGGCTACTTTAGATCCAAACTTTGGTATTTGTATTTTATGACATTTACTTAGAACTCAAAAGCATAGGCTGTACTCCTAGACTTATAAATGGTTACCTATCTTCTGTTCTATAGTACTACCGTAACTACGGTAACCCGCCCGTGAAAATTAAATATTGGTTTGTGCTTATAATTTTAGGCATGAGCCTAAGGCAGCAGAGCTTAAAGTTGAGTTGAATCCAATGAAGCTGCCATTTCTGGAAATCAGAAACGGTCAAAAATCAGCTCCGGAGCCAAGGACTCCTGAATTCGGGTGGGACCTGCCAGCGTCGGTGAGTGAGCTCTGCTCCAAGCCCAGGCCGCCTGGCCCCAAAGTCCGCCTCTAAACTCTTGAATGTCGTACCTGCATTTATCACCCTCTTAAATGTCATCTCTCTAAAACCCTGGGCTAGAAACCTCCTGGGCTGAACTTAGTTACTCGAGAAATCTCTGCAAAGAGAAGCTGAATGCTAACTTTTGAAGTCTTTCAAATGGAATATATTCACTTTCCAAAAGTGATCCATGCCTATCAAGGTCCAGAGATTTGTGAATTTTGGGAAATGAAATTGACATGTGAATGCACAGAGCACACAGCTTGACCAAACAAATGTATTTTTTCTTCAACATAGTCTCTGTAGGAGCCTATACAATCATTCCCAAGATAAGGTTATTGTTTAAAATATAGTTGGTACCGCTGTTGGTATACTACCCTGAGAAGGTGTTTATAAAAAGCATCCTCGGGCTTCCCTGGTGGCGCGGTGGTTGAAAGTCCGCCTGCCGATGCAGGGGACGCGGGTTCGTGCCCCGGTCCGGGAAGATCCCACATGCCGCGGAGCGGCTGGGCCTGTGAGCCATGGCCGCTGAGCCTGCGCGTCCAGAGCCTGTGCTTCACAACGGGAGAGGCCACAGCAGTGAGAGGCCCGCATACCGCAAAAAAAAAAGCATCCTCTTCATCTTACATTCATGTCTCATAAATCAGTTTACCTTGGGGTATCTGAATGGAGGCCAGCACAATATACACCACAGGCTCAGAATATTTTAATAGTGATGAATCCAGCAAGAGGTGTGACCACTTAGCATAGTTTAAAGGAAGGCTTTCTGGAGCTAAACAACTCAGGGCTGGATCCTAGGAGTGTTTACAGATGAGTTGAGCAGGACAATCGTGGCTATTAATATTCACTAGTGAATGGAAAGAAGATAAGCCGGAAAAAAATCATCGTGAATGTGATTGGATTTTGGTATTTGGTGTCTATTCTGTACTATTTTCCAAGAAATTCTTAAATTTTCCTCTATGACTGTAGGGAAATTCTCTAAAATTTGAATCTGGAAGGATAAAAGTGCCTTTGAGGGCTTCCCTGGTGGTACAGTGGTTGAGAGTCCGCCTGCCGATGCAGGGGACACGGGTTCGTGCCCCGGTCCGGGAAGATCCCACATGCCACGGAGTGGCTGGGCCTGTGAGCCATGGCCGCTGGGCCTGCGCGTCTGGAGCCTGTGCTCCGCAACGGGAGAGGCCACAACAGTAAGAGGCCCGTGTACCGGAAAAAAAAGAAAAAAAAAAAAAGTGCCTTTGAATCTGTCAGATCAGACTTACAGGAGCCTTTTAGGTTTGTGGGTTTTTTCCTGCCTGGGGACGCTCAGAGGTGTCCCTCCTCAGGACCTACCAAGCAGCGTGTCCACATACTCCACTCGGCTTTCTGGCAAACGGGAGATAGAGTTGAAAACTAGAAGGTGGACCCTTCTTTATTTTCCTTCCCTTCTGGAAGTTGCAGCGCCCAGTTCAGCCTGTGTGTCAGCCAATGCACAGCCTCCCGTCCACTGCAGCTCTGGTTGTCATGGCACCCTGGGCACCTCCCATGAAGCTGGCATTTGGTCCAGGGGTCCAGTGTCCTGCACAGGAGCTGCCTATTTTCTGGAGTGTTCCTTATCTACAGCCACTTATTTTAGCCCATCTCCATGCAGATGACAATATCATGATTCCGTCTTCCAGAGACCCCAAATGAAGCCCAATCCAATTAGATTTTATATGGCAGTTTTTACTGATCTGCAGTAGATAGGCTGATAAATGCTCCTGAGAAAACCTTGTTCCTACAGATTCTCCTGCATTCCTGATCTTACAGACCAGAGGTTCTTCAATGGCCTCTCTCCAGGCCACAGGGTCATCTGACTATTGGAAACAAGAAAGGCGGAACAAGAGCTAGTAGGGCAGGAAATGTGCCTCAACTATCCCCTTGTTTAATTGTATAACAGGCAGCACTGTGGCCACGCCGACCCGGTGGGGTGTCTTCCATGGAGATGTTATCTGTTGGATGTGTTACAGAAGAAAGTTTCAGGATAATTGACACCAAACCCCACTGAGTTTAGAGAAAGTGCAGTGAGGTGAGGGCGCCTGGGAGGGGTGGTGTATTCAGGATCGCTTGGCTCCAGAGCCAACTGATCCTGGCCAACAAAAAGCCATTTCACATGGTCCAATGTCATGCTGAGTTCTGCTGCCTGAGGTGTGTTTTCAGGCCCCTCAGGGCTCCCTGCATCCCCCTCTGACAGCAACCATCTCCACGTGCCAGGTGGCTGGGTGGCCTTTCCCTGGGGCCTCTAGTTTGCATTGCCCTTGAGCTCAGTTTCCTTTCCCTACATCCAGATTCACGGTTCTCCACTTAGGGATCACACTGAGGTAGGCTGCAGCTTCAGGCACTCTTCGGCTTCCACCCCCAGATCACAATTTAACCCAAAGGGATTCACAGTGGGAGAATTTTAATTAGAGTAAGAAAGTAGAAAGGATACCTTTGGCTACATCTAGGGTGATTGATGGGGGCCCCTTTCTTGGACCCCAGTTGTAGTCACAGCCAGGGGGCCACTTATCTCCTCTAGACATCAGACAGGCCTTCTTGGGGGTGATTACGAAACTGGAGAAGATACTACACTGTTTTCCAGGTCACAGTCAAGATGTGTATATTTTTGTCACTCGTTTTGCAGTGGCTTTAAATAGACCATCTGGAGAAGCATTTTGAGATCCGGGAGTGTACCTTTGAGATAATTTCTCCTCTTTATCAGCTTTGGGGCCATTCTTTGGCACAAGATATATGCTGTTATGATACTGCAATCTACTGGGATAAAAATAGCTCATGATGTCAAACCCTCGGCCAAGGAGAGCTGCCCTCATGAGGGGAAGCAGCGTGGGCCCAGCCCAGAGACCCCACGGGAGCAGAAATAGAGTGCTAATGGCCTGCCGTGACATGGAAGAGGATGGGAAGTGGACAGAAATATTTATAAAGAGAAACGGCTCTGAGCATCTGCTACGTCCCCATTCTCTTATTTTTCCCCAGGTCTATTTCTGGCTTCTCTTTCCACGGCACAGACAGCTCCTTCAAATAAAGAGCCTTGCTCCTGCCGGCCCTGGCCTCCAACCGAGCTCTGAAGGAGGCAGGCCATGAATGATGAGATTGTGTCTGGCGTTTTAATTGAAAAACATTCCCCGAAGTGGAAAGACACACGGAGGAAGTGATCTCATCGTCATTTTCCCCCCAACTTTCAGTTTGGTTTCTCCGAGGTGGAATTCGATACAGCAGCGGCTCTTAGTGGTGACGCTCAGAACTGCAGGGGGAAGAGGGCTGCCTGCCAACGACTCAGAAGAGGAAACAGCGGTCCCCGGAGCCCACATTTCAAACCTGCGGCAAGAACGTTAAGACTCTCTCATCAGGGGAGCTCAGAGTAGCTTCTGCCTTCTGTGCTTCTCTCTCGACCCACTTCTTATAGTTTATTATCCAATGGGAGTGACCCCACCCGACCTTCAGGTTTGTGCCAGATGCATAGGAGGAAGACGAGGGAATTACATGCTGCACATGAATTTGGAAATTCCGTCCAGAAAAAGAAAAACTCAATGAAAAGTGTATTACCTTCCACGTAAATAAGAGTCTTATGAAGCAAAGTTTATTTGGGAAAATATATTAATGTGATTCTTTTGTGCTCATTGTGTGACCCTACCTCGTTAATCATTATCATCGGTTACTCTACTCACTCATCAAAACGCAAGCTTGCTTCTTTTTTTGAAAAAAAAAGCCCCACAAAACCTTTCTATATATGAATAAATACGAAGCCATAGAAGCAAAAGAGTAGACTGTGATTCTGCCTGTTGTGGAAGAGCTAGAGATGAAACATGCTCCAAATTAGCCATGTTTCTAGTTTTATTCCACACCTTTGATGCACCCACAAGAAAAAAGTTTTGTTTCTCCCCTTAATATCCAAATGATAAACCTCACAGGATGTAAGTAGGGGATTTTATAAATTGCACAAGTCATGGGATTTGACCCCAAATCTGGATCTCTCTCTAAAGATTCTAGCCAAAGAATTGGTCTGCCTCTCAGAGGAATAAGAGAAGGAAGGGATCGTTCTCAAAGAGGTGAAGGAAACATTTACAATCCATGTTCTCAGCTCTGCCGGGTCAGGAGACCAACGCATTGAAGCTTCTGCTGGTTAAAGAGTAGCCCAATAAAGAAGGTGCCAGGAGAAGCTGGTGTCTTTCAAAACACGCCCTCTCAAGGTGGCACCTGGTGTGTTTCCAAGATGTCTGAGTTGCAGGTTTTGAAATACAATTTGTCAGTTTCTGAGGGATGGTCTGACTCTTGGCGACAGAGTTGCATTCCTGACACCAGAACTCTAAATGGACGGTGAGAAATAAAACTGCCAAAATGAACTTGAAATGCTCTTTCTAGCTGATAAACATCTTCTCTACTTAGAGAAAAGCCCAGTGGGAAGATGAATTGTAACTGGAAGGTGGTTTGGTGATCGTGGAATCAAAGCATGCGGGACGGGAGGAAATGGACGGATCTCAAAGACTAAGATCACGGAGCTGTGAGAGCCTGGGTCCCCGTCTGGACTGGCGTGTGCCTGCGAACACCCTGGGTGGCCTGTTGTCTTAGGTTGGTCTTCCCAGAAGCAGACACACCCTGAGACAGAATTCATGCAAAAGCGATTTTTTTAGGAGGTGTGTCCAGGAAAAACTGGCAGGTAAGGGGGGCAGTGGATCAGGAATGGGCAGCAAGGTAAGCGAAGATGGGTTATCAGGCAGGTTGGGTGCAATCCCACAGGAGCGCTCTAGGGACGGTGTCGTCCCCACGTCAGACTGTCCCAATCAGGGGTGAGGCCGCTGGAGTACTTGTACTTCCACACCCAGAGTCATTGGGTAAGAGCCACCCACGTGTGCAGGCAAAGCAGGCTCTGGCACCGGAAATTCAAGGTCAGTACTGGCCTAGGGTCAGCAGTTAGGCGAAGAGATGATGTGCCGGCTGTTGGAAAGGAAAACACGTCAGATGACCAAGTGCGGGGCTCAGGCATGGCGGGCAGCATCTCTGGAAGGTCCGTGCACCCTCCTCAGGACCGCTCTGGACCCCGTCACAGGCTTACTCACCACCAACCTTCATGTTTGCGCGCCCCCTAGAGGCCAGTCCTTCCCTTAACCATCTCCTGGTCTCTCGACTTGGGTGTTCATAACCTACATCCACCCTTTTATCACATGTAACAGGGTGACTTCTTCTACATATGGTTTAGCTTGATTTGTTTTTGTTTTTTCTTTTTAAATCTTTATTGGAGTATAGTTGCTTTACCATGTTGTGTTATTTTCTGCTGTACAACGAAATGAATCAGCTACATGTACACATATATCCCCATATCCCCTCCCTCTTGAGCCTCCCTCCCTTGAGCTTGTTTTTGCATGGCCACACACCTTATAACGTTCCCAAAGAAAAACCTTCTTATCACTCCAGGTCCACACAGTCTGTACTGTCTAGAGGGGCAAAAAAGAGGATTGGGAACTACATACACTGCGTGGTTGGTCAATCCTCACAACCCTGCCCTCCGTGGGCCTACGGGGTGAAAGTCATTTGAGTATAGAAGCTCGAGTGTTTACTGTATCCAACTTTTCTCTGAAAAGACAGCTAGACTCTAAATTTCCACTTTGACTTTGATATACTGGGAGGGAAAATTATCCCCAGTCGAATAGCCATGCCTAGACAGGGTTAATGCAGTGGAAAACACCCCACAAAGACCCTTTGCCTGTGTGTCCAGGGTCTCGGACCCCTATACAAACGGACTCAGACTTGTCAAATTCTTCTTCCCTCAGCCCCGGGAAGGGAGCCCAACTTTATACATAATATTTTATCCAGTTTTTTCCTTTCCTAACGCACAGATTTTTCTATCCCGTAAACCAACCTGCACTCTATCTCTGCCTCACTCTTTACCCCTCTTTTGATGTCGAATTCTATTACTATTTTAGTTCCAGGGAATTTTTTTTCCCTAACAAGTTTAAAGTGAACAGCTGTTGTTTCTGATAAAAGGACAAAAATCTTTCTCAACCCAGATATTTCTTGTACTCTTCCATGTGGGTCTAACGTGGAAGATTATTGAAATCAGCCATCGGTGAATTTGTATCCAGCTCCTGGACACAGAGGACAGAGCAGCAACTTGAACTGCTTATGGTAAGATCCACAGGGCTCTGCTTCAGATGGAAGACAAAATGAAGAAAGAAAAGATACAGCACGGTGGGCAAGAGAAAGTTCTTAGTCTTGAGGATGGATCATGGAAGTACTGCCAAAGGAGGACAGCATTTCAGGATGCAGCCCTGCTAAGCTGTAGTGAGGTTTCTGAATAAACGAGAGCTCAGAGGTCTTGCCCACGACATGCAGCAAGTCCTGGGTTAGGAGCCCAAGCCAACGCACGGATCCCACTCCTGGGTTAATCAGAGGGAAGTCAGGTGCCTGTGAGCAAGCATTGCACAAATGTGGGGTGAGCTTCCCTACTTGCACACCTTACTGTGATGACCTTGGGCCCAAGGAAAGTTACTGGAGAAGCTGTTAGAGATTTCCCTGGTGATATCCAGGACCAGACAATGAAAGTGCTCCATAGTCAAGATAGGACTTGGTTTCCATAATTTGTTGTATGCCTAAAAAATAATACAACCTTTTACAAAGATCTCATTCCCATACTTTATGGTCCGTTCCCTGGCAATTTGGGAAATGCAGTCAGCCAGTTGAACTGACTGGTGAAGAGACCAATTCAGAGTTCAAGGTGAGGCCTCAAGTCCAGCAAAATGTTGCATCCCTAGAAACACTGAGCCTCGGCGGGCGCGGGCGCTTCCAACACAGGGGCCTCTGTGGCAATTCTGGCATGACTGAAATGTTGAGGATTTTGCTGCCTGGAGTGACTACTTCATCCTCCTCCGCTTTCCCTGGTCACAGGCCTTTTCTTTTCTTTTTTTTTTTGCGGTACGCGGGCCTCTCACTGTTGTGGCCTTTCCCGTTGCGGAGCACAGACTCCGGACGCGCAGGCTCAGCGGCCATGGCTCATGGGCCCAGCCGCTCCGCGGCATGTGGGATCTTCCCGGACCGGGGCACGAACCCGCGTCCCCTGCATCGGCAGGCGGACTCTCAACCACTGCGCCACCAGGGAAGCCCCCTGTCACAGACCTTTTTATCCTTGGTCCCGTAATAGCTTGAAATGATCATCTACAGAATTTGTTATTTTCTGTTATGTAAGTGCCTTGACTTAATTTTATGACTAATACTTATTACCTCAGCATCTATGAGTACCATCCTGTGCTTTATTTTCTTCATCTAAAATTGGGAAAAATAACAACAGTATCTGCTTCATGCGTTGCCATGATGATTAAATGAATTAACGTACATGAGGCCCTAGAACAGAACCAGACACATAATAAATGTTCACAGAAGTTAGCAATTATGATGATAATGTTCACCGTTATCCTGCTACCCTGATACAGCCTCAGTAAATACTTTGGAATGAATAAATAGCAAAAGTAATTACTAATTACCCAGAATCACGGGTGACTTGAAAACACGGTTAGTCCTAAGTGCCAGACCCCTCTGAGAACTACTCCATCATCACTGGGCTCCTCTGGAGAGTCTGGACCGTGGCTTGTTAGGTTTGTGTACTGACCTCCGAAGTTTTGCATGCCTGTTAGAGAAGGTGCCAGGTAAAGTTAAACAGGAGAGACCTAAAGATATTAAATTCTTCTCAGAAGGAAGAGAAGTTGCCATTCGTTGTATCACTGCTGGCTCAGAATAATAGTGGTTTCTGCTGCCATGAATATTTCTTAAATTATCTAAATTTGAGAATCAGGGAAATGACAAAGAGCCTTATTTATTACTCAATTATAACAGGGGTTGCATAGACCCAGGAGACTTAGAACCTCTTGAATGTTTTTTAAAGAAGGGCTGACCGTAATCGCGGTATCAGTCACCACTGATGCGTTCAGTTTGCATGATACTGTTTGCTTCTACTTTTTTTTTTTTTCACATTATTCTTTCTCTCTCCTTCAAAAAAAGGCAGCCAACTGCCTTTGACTGAGAAGGAGCTCAGTCGTCTGCACTGTCCCCATTCTCTCTCGTACTCATTCTTTGACAGGACGTGACAGACCCACAGATTTCAAGCTTGGGTGAGAGGATCACTTGAGCTCAAAATGCAGATGTCAGAGCCCACCCCCAGGCTTTCAGACTCAGTAGCTCTGCCCAGAAATATGCGTTATAAACAGTCACTCTAAAGCAGCCATCCTCTGGTCCTCAAGTTTAGAAACACTGTTTTCTATAGACACATAGGAATAGATAGGCTGCTTTTAACTGGAATATCGTTTTATTGTCGTTCATGTATTAGTTCATTCACCAAATATTTATTGAGCACTTATGCTGCGTAGTAAAGATGTAGCAGATACAGCAGTTAAAAAAAAGAAAGTTTCTGATCTCGTGGAGCTTAAAGTCTAGAGGATAGAGACAATAAAAAATAAAGATAGATAGATAGATGATTGATAGATAGATGGAAAGAGAGATGACAGTCGAAGATAAGTTCTTTAAAGAAAAATAAAGTAAGTTACAGGAGATAGAGCATGACAGTTGGGAGGTTTATGTAGGGCAATTGGAAGATCTTTCTGAAAGTGGGCATTTGAGGAGAGATCAGAAAGAACGAGGGTGTAAGTGTCGTGGCCTAGAAGTGGGCATGTTCTTCAAGGGATGAAGCGATGTCAAGGGGGCTGGTGGGGCTGGAACAGCATAAACCAGGCAGGAAAGCAATGCCCATAGACTCGGAGGGGCGTCCAGGACGTCCGGAACAGCCCGTGACGGGCCTCAGAGACAACCGGAAGGACTTGGGGTTTCATCTCAGCAAGATGGAAAGCCACAGGAGAATTTGAGCAGGAGAGAGATGTGACAGATGTGCTTGTTAAAAAGGGTCACTAAGGCTGCTGGGAGGAGAGTGGGAATGAATGCCGAGAAGCTGATGGCAAGTTTTCGCTGCTCAGAAAAGCCACGCAAAAGCCACAAAACATTCTGATCTCCTTAATAGAAGTAAGTCAAGGAAGGAACATGCAATGTAAGGGGAAACCAAGAGTCCAGAAAATGCACATCAAAGGTTACTGAGGGCGGATTCATGAGACCAACACAATTAAAAAAAAATCACAGCGGATTTTTTAAGCCAAAAAATAACATTGAAACCCCTCCACTCCATGCCAGGCTTCCCCTTGAAGGGGGCAGATTCTGAGTTCATTGTACGGCAGCTACAGACAAGCAACATGAATGGACAGAGAGACAGCCTCTAGGCGGCCCTTCTAACTGAGGCCGGATTTGTTTGGCCCATCAGTGCCCAATGGGCCGTGAAATCTGAACAGAAATGGGTCCTAACATCTTCAATATATGTCTCCTCTTCTTTTGCCTCAATCCTCTTTCTTTTTCCTTCTTCTCAGAAACTCCCTTATTGTTTTGAAAAAAAAACGGGACATGCTCCTTTTAAAGAATCTCAGCAATGCTTAAAAGTACAAAAAAGAGAGACAGAGAGAGAAAGTTAAAAAAAAAAGCTACTCCAACGCCTCTCTCAAAGCAGCGAGGATGACCAACAGGGAGAGTATGGACAACGTCAAAAAGAGTCTTTTGAAATGACAGGCTGTCACACAAATGGCAAGAGGTCAGGGAAGAACTAGGCCCGTCTGTGCTGCCCAGAAGGTCGGGTCTCCACAGCAGCCCCTCCCACCAGCAGCCCCCCAGCCCATCAGGCCTGAGTCTGGGGAGGGCAGGGCCAGCGCTCTCCGCAGGAACTGAAAACAGGGCCACATCTTTTTTTTAAGTTCTTCTCGGAGTATAGTCGTTTTACACTGCTGTGTTCGTTTCTGCCGTACAGCGAAGTGAATCAGCTATGCGTGTACATATATGCCCTCACATCTTGCCTGATGTTGGTTCATCTCCTGAGGCAAGAGCCCAAGGAGCCTTGGTTCTTCAGGGACCCATGTGTATTTCAGGGGAGAAAGCTTTGGGATTTGTGACCCCCGATGCCCACCTGGAGAACCTGACCTCCCAGGAGCCCTTCTTCCTCCAAATCTGACCTCCTGTGTCTCCACCATAAGCCTGGACTAGATCCCTGGTGGATTTCCAGGACGATGTGGCTCTGTATGGATCGCAGCAAAAGCTTCCAGATAGTTCCCAGGGGCTGGAGGGTGTGGAATGCATACAGCGAGCACAGCTTGGCTTCTGGGGGTGATGTGGCCCTGCCCCTGAGTGAGGCATGGCTGGACCCATTAGATGAACAAGCCACAGGTGGTAGAAAATATGCCAAACACTTAAGGTTTCATGAGCTAAAAATCTAACCCATGACCAGTGAAAAAGAGAAAGGGGGTCCTAACTGTGGCTGTTTGGCTATTAGGGTTTGCGGCCTCATCAAATGGAAACTTCCCCACGTTACAGTTGGGGAAGTCCTGCGTAGGAAATTTAAATCCTAACTGTGGTAAATAGGTTAATTATAGTAAAATTAACTTGTCCCTGATAATTTTGTTTTTCATTTTTAAGTGGTTATAAAGAGAGGCTTTATCTTCTGGGAGGAGACAGAAGTGGTGGGCCCTTCTCTGTGAAATTAGGAAACACATGTATGTTGTCTTGACACCAGTGGAAACAAAATAAAACCAAGTGGAGGGGGGGAGCTGGGTGAGGGACCCTGGGGCCCGAGAAGAGCAGGGGCGAAGCTGGAGGGGAGGGAAGCAGCCCCCTGCCGACCTGTCCTGTGGCTCTGGGGTCTCTGCGCCTTCAGGTCCGCAGGTGACATCAGGAGGCGTGTGGGAGCCTCCAGGCTGGAGCGAAGGCCAGAGCCAGCCCCCCGGGGTTGGTTAATCATCACGGGGCTGGCGCCTCCTGGGTCTCGGGGCCACTGCTCTCAGCCTGGCGACGTGTTCCCAGGGCCTTGAGACTTCCCCAGCCAGCCATTGGCGGAAGGGAACAGGGTCCCCCGAAACTCTGCGCGTCCCTGGGAAGAGCTCCGTCCCTGCCCACAGCCCGCCATCCTCACGGCCGCAGTCTGTGTTGCGGCCGTCGGTGGCATCTCGTGGCGCCCTTTCCCCTGTCGGAGTCGTCTGCACAGGAAGCCCTGGACCCCTGTCACCCGGCCTCCCCGTGGGCCTTGGCTCGCTGCCACCTGACCCCGCCTTCCATCAATTCCAGCTTTGCTATCCTTCCCCTGCACCCTTTGGGATCGCGGCCAGCCTTGGGCCAGATCCCTGTATCTTCAGTCGCCTCTCTGGAAGGTCCCTTGACTGTTTTGCTGCCGAGGCCGCTGCCTTTATATTCCCTTCAAGGGGGCAGCTGCTTACCCTCCACCCTGGCCCTGGAGATGGGGTAGCGCCCTCTACTGCCCTCAGGGCAACTCCAGACCGCCCGCCCTTTTCCCCGTAAAATCGCGGGCGCTCCGACCCCGTATCCCTTCTTGCTGCTGCCCTTTACGGATAACAGAGTCGCCAACCCTGTCGCTTCCCCAGGAGGGGACCGCCTTCCCCCGGCGCTTTCTTCCACACTGTGCTCATCGGAATTCTTGCCGAGGTCCACAGATGCCACGCCTCCCCCTCCATCCCCTCCCCTGCCCCGCAATCGGTGCCCTACTTCCCGTCTCCCCATCACGCCTGGCACTGAATCGTGCTGCTGGGCCGCCTGTCACCGCCTCAGTGGCAAACGTTCCACACTTAGACCACCTCCACCTCCTTTCTGACTCGGTTTACTATCTGCCTTCAAGAATTCTTTGACGCTCTGTTGACATTTTGTTTTCCCCTTGGCTTCAAGGGCTCTAGACTCCTGGATAGAATTTGGATAGGTCCCAAGCCGGGGCGAAGTTTGGGAGTGTAGATGTGGGACTGGTGTCGGGGCAGAGTGGTGGTTGGAGATGGCGGAGATGCAGCAAAGAGCTTAAGGAAGGGGTCAGGGGAAGGTGTGCTCACCTCGCCATGAGGTCAGGATCTGCTTGCCTGAAATTAAGGGAGAAAAATTGTCCAGCGCAACCCGATTAAATGTAGGCCCAGCTCAAGCTGTAATTCATG
Organism: Phocoena phocoena; assembly: GCF_963924675.1. Classification (NCBI taxonomy): domain Eukaryota; kingdom Metazoa; phylum Chordata; class Mammalia; order Artiodactyla; family Phocoenidae; genus Phocoena; species Phocoena phocoena. The sequence continues at coordinate 167,435,538 of NC_089220.1, forward strand.
CATGAGGCATTCTCAGACTCTGCCAGTCTCCTGGGCATTGTTAATGCACTCAGCCTCATGCATTTGTGAATTATCTGACGCATGTCAGGTGCTGTGCTGGGTACCGGACAAAGCAAAATGCGATGTGGTTCCTGCCATCAGGGTGACTAAACATCGAGCAGAAAGAGCAGATCAAAGTCATTAATGTTACCATAGAGGTTCGTGTTGGGGTCATGAAAGGAAAGAGAAGGTCATCTAAATCTGACAGGAAGGTCAGGGAGGGCTGCTGGAAGAGAGGATTTAGGGGAGTGTGGGGGGAAATAGACGTGTAATTCATGGACCAAGCCTCCAATGCTTGCCAGGGCTCACCCCTCACTCAGGGAAACTGCCCCCCATCCATGGCCCTGTTGCTGCAAAGATCAGTGTCACAGTCCCCACCCTGCCCCCAGTCCCTCCCCAGTCCAAATCAGCCCTAGGAAGTCAGCATCCTTCCACAGAGCCTGGTTCAGAAAGGCCGACCAGACAGTGGTTCTCAAGAGCTGGATTGATAAACACAGAGAGATGGGGTGAGCCGAGAGGTCAGGAGCTCTAAAGGTAGCAAGAGACAGAGGCTGGGCAATGACAGCCCAGCCCTGTGAGAGCTGCGGAGAGGCTGAGGGAGCGTCAGGTAGCAGGGGATGGAGCAGCTGTGCAGACAGAAGCGGGGATGCCACAGGAGAGACCCAGAGCCTGGGGAGACACGTGGAGTGGGTGGGACCTGTCATCCCCCCTTCCTGTTCCAGCTTCAGCTCCCTCCCCCATGTATCTTTACACAAAATTCCGTTTTCTTAAGCCTCAAAATGACCTAACAAATACACTTCCAAGAATAGACCCAAAGAAAAGTGTTATGTATGTACATAAGGAAACATGTAAAATGATGTTCATTGGAAAAAACCCATCAACAAAGGGGTAAATAACTAATTGTGATATATTTATGTGTTGGACTAAGATTCTGAAGTAAAAAGAGTGAATATGTTTTCTAGAGATAGGTAGATAGATGAATGATAGATGATAGATGATAGATAAATATGTATGTACACATACAGATGCTTCACACACATCACACATATATATATTGACCAGGATAGATCTTAAACTCTAATGGCAAATTTTAAAATCACATTTAAGATATACATAATACCATTTCTCTATATCTGAAATAACAGGAGTCCATGTTACTTGCTCCAGTTATGTATATCTATATGGAACGGTAATAAAAATTAATTTGAAGATTCTAATCTAAATTTGACATAATACTACGGCCATACCACCCTGCATGTGCCTGATCGTGTCTAAATTCAACATAATTGCCTCCAAAGATAATGGAATAATTTGGGGAAGCAAAATATTTATTAACTTTATACGGTTTAAGTAATTTTAGGATTTAATAAGAATTAAAAGCAGCCAACAGTCAAATTCTTTTATGTTAATTCTTGTAGGTTTAATATTTTTAAACCTAAGAAAATGAACCAGAAACAGAATCCAACAACACATTAAAATGATCATGTACCATGTTCAAGTGGAACTTATCCCAGGGATGCAAGGATTCTTTAATATATGCAAATCAATGTGATACACCATGTTAACAAATTGAAGAATAAACACCATATGATCATCTCAATAGATGCAGAAGAAGCTTTCGACAAAATTCAACACCCATTTATGATAAAAACTCTCCAGAAAGTGGGGCAGAAAGAGAAAAACAAATATCATATAATATCGCCTATATGTGGAATCTGGAAAAATGGTACAGATGAACTCACTGGCAAAGCAGAAATAGAGTCACAGATGTAGAGAACAAACTTATGGTTACCAAGGGGGGAAGGGAGGGGTGGGGCGAATTGGGAGATGGGGATTGACATATATACACTATTGATACTATGTATAAAACAGATAACTAATGAGAACCTACTGTATAACACAGGGAACTCTACTCAGTGCTCTGTGGTGACCTAACTGGGAAGGAAATCCAAAAAAGAGGGGATATATGCATATCTGATTCACTTTGCTGTACAGCAGAAACTAACACAACATTGTAAAGCAACTAGACTCCAATTAAAAAAATAAACTACAAAAAAAAAAAAAAAGAGGGGTGCAGCTAGGCAGAGAAGTCTGATGATATCATACCAGGAGACTGTGAAAGGGTTTTGGCACGAATAACTTTCAACAGTAAGTGTAATTTGGGACTTCCCTGGTGGCACAGTGGTTAAGAATCCGCCTGCCAATGCAGGGGACACGGGTTCGAGCCCTGGTTCGTGAAGATCCCACGTGCCACAGAGCAACTGAGCCTGTGCGCCACAACTATTGAGCCCGCAAGCCACAACTACTGAGCCCACGAGCCACAACTACTGAGCCCGCCTGCCACAACTACTGAGCCCACGAGCCACAACTACTGAGCCCACGAGCCACAACTACTGAGCCTGTGCGCAGCAGCAGCAATGACCGATGCAGCCCTAAATAAATAAATAAATAAACAAATTAATTAATTAATTAAAAAAAAGTGTAATTTGAGGAGGGTCGGCAAAGGGATCCATGCTGGGAGTGTAGGGGGAGCAGAGTGGACATCCCCAGCCCCAGCTGCCTGCCATGCCTTCCAACCCTTCACCTCCTCTCACATCAGCAGTGCCCAGAAATGGGGGCAAGAGGCCCCCCAGCCCCAGCCCCACACTTTAGAAGGACTGCTCTTCCTCCCCGCCGCCAAGCTCCTTGCCACCAGCTAAGAGCCCAAGGGGCCGGGGGCCATGTTCCCCTTGTGGACCACACAGTCGGGGACCTGGGACCCTGGAACCATCTACCCTGAAGCCTCAAGCTGGCACCAGCATCTACGCCTGTCTCTGCACCCACCCCCCGTCCCAGCCCCAGCCATCCTCTAGAGGGCTGAGTGGGTTTCTACGTGCGTACCTGAGGCTGGACAGACTTGGATGTGAAGCTGGGATAACCACACATTGAAGCCAGCTCGTCCCGCAGGAGGGAGCCAGAGGTGAGGAGAGAAGGCACCAGGTTCAAAGCCGGGGGCACAGAGGCTGGGCGTCTTTGCAGGTCGGCATTCTGGCACTTAAAACTGAAGAATCTGAGGGCTGAATTCCAGCCTGACATTTCACGTCATCCTGACATGCTGTATTCATCAAGGGAGGAAGATGAGATATGTCTTCTATAGCAGTGTCTGGCTGGGATTATTACATTAAATATTGGACACATGTGGACCTCCATCTGTACATGTGGGGGGCAGCCTGGCCTCGTCTCCGCCTCTGTCCTCTGTCACTGACCTTCCCCCAGTCTAGTCCCCACGACGATCAGTCCTAACGACTCACGGGTTTATTCATTTCCCCTTTATTCTATATCATTATGTCTACACTTATCGTTTCCTCCTTAAAGCATTAAATGGTGATATTCTCAACTAACTTTTTATAATGAAATATTGGGATTTGTGATACGTGCCCTTTGTTTACATATCTGAAGAGGCAAAATGGTGATGTCCTTTTGTCATTAACTCACTGATTTGGCATCTGTGTTCTTTCCTATTTTTCCAATCTGCTATCCAGCCACCCTGGACTATTGTTGCTTCCTGGTCCTAAAACCACCATGATCCTGTTTAAACAGGGACCTCAGTCTTAGCTTAATTAATTCGGAAGCACCAGGACACAGTGACACGCAGTCACCTCTTGCCTGGGTATCAGGTTTGCAGTTTTATTTGCAGTGACTGAGTCTGGTCAGCAGATGGCAACGAACATCTTGCGAGGAAAAAAAGAAATTATTTAGGTTGAGTTAAAAATAAAGAGAAGGGAGAGAAAGAAAACAGGACATATGCAGAAGCAGTAGCAGACGGAGACCAAATCCCGTCTACCTTGCAGGACGCGGAAGCGCACTCATTATAGGACCTGCTCGGGGTCCCAGCCCCAAGTCCCTTGTTTCCTGCAGCCCCTGCCTCTCTTTCTAGCTCACGCCTCTTAGTCATTGCTCAGGAGAAGTTGTTTACAGGAGATGTTACATTCACAGCACATACAGACTGGGGGTTTCTGAGAAGGAGATGAAGGTACGGGTGGCACGAAAGGTTGCCCCTGATTCTCAGCCCCAGGAAGGGCTGGGCTCTGCCCCGTGAGGAGGGTTCCCTCCGACCAGCTCCCATCTGTGGCCGCTTTGCTGGTCCTTCCCTGCTGCTCTGTATGCATCCAGCATCCCAGTCCGGCTCCAGGCTCCAGAAAGAGGCCCTGCCCCAGGCAGCACCGGGTGACAGGAGACAGCTAATTTAACCTGTGTGTCCTCATCTCTCCGGCGGTTGCCATGGCAACCCCCAAGGTTCCTCAGGCTTTCTCATTGACTGACCACGCCTGGAAAAACCATTCTGAAATTGACAGTGCTATGTTTGAGGGAAATTTAATGAAAGAACAGGTTGACCTAGTTTTAATGCTACACAATGAAATGGCAGGGACGTGAGGTGTTGCTGAAAAGAAAAAGATAGCGGGTACCAGAAAGATGTGTAAGGCTACAGAGGCAAAGATCTCATCCCGCGTTATTGCCTCATCTTCCAAGGAGACAGAGCTCAACACGAAAATTAGGGCACATGTCTCCCAAACAGTGGGGACATTTCAGAAAAGGCATAAATATGGAATTCTTTTTCCATGCTTTAAGGAAAGTATGAACTTAAAATGATCTTACTTCCCCAAAGAGGAAAACAAAACAAAGCAAGCTGTATTCCCCTGTACTGAAAATTGTAATGGAAAATGTGGGGAAAGCATCCCTGGCCATTGAGATTTAAGTTTACCTCTTCTGCTCATACTGATGCATTCAGTTTCCAGAGGCTCTTGTGGCAGGTATCCCTGGCAGCCCCGTCTCCTGGTACCCTGGCCATCCCTTCCCTTCAGTGTGGCCAGACTTACTGATCTGCTTCTGATGACTGGAATCCTCACTTCTGAAGTGAGGATAAAGAGACTGTGGGTTCTGCCTCGGGTGCTCTCTGTGGGCTGGGGTCACTAACTGCCTTGTCATTAGGACACACGGGTAGCGTATGGAGATGCCACATGGCAAGGAACTGAGGTCCGCCAGCAGCCATGACAGTGGGCATTCTAGACCTGGTGGAGCCTTGAGGTGGCAGCAGCCTCAGCTTCACTGCAACCTCTGCAACCGGAGTCCTGCCCCACAGAAACTGTGAGATGATGAATGTTTATGGTTTCTGGCAGCCAAGCTTGGGGGGATTTTGTTACACCGCAATCGATAACAAATACAGCCATTCATTTGCTCTCTTGTTTCCATGGTTGGGACTGTGGTTGTGATACAGTTGACTTTTCAACAACTCAGGGGTTAGGGGCGCTGACCCTCCGAGGAGTCGAAAAGCAGCGTATAATTTTACAGGCGGCTCTCTGTATCTACGGTTCTGCATCCATGGATTCAACCAGCCGGGGATCGTGTAGTACTGTAGTATGTCTTTAGTGAAAAACATTCCACTTATAAGGGTCAAAAGTATATGCTTTTAGAATTTTATCCCAAGCGTCACCACTTGTAGCTGGATAATCTTGGGCAGGCTACCTGACCTCTCTGGGCCTCAGTTTCCTTATCCGCAAAATGGCTTAATATCTGTAAAGGGCTTAGAACATACCCAGCTCATAGAAACGCTTAATAAACAAATTATTATCATTACTGACATTTCTATATAACTAATTTTTTCTAAATTTTAATCTATAGTTTGTCTTCAGTGCTGATTTCCCCCAAAATGTAACTTAAAAAACTAGCAATTTCAGAGCATCATAGACCTATTATGAAACTGCACTTGTAACTGTGTGGCTTGCAAAGGTGTTGTGATCCCTGTACCTCTGAAAACTCTGTGAATTCTGTCCTAAAGCCTCATATAGAAGATCTAAGCATCACTGCCTATGTCCAGAGAAGGGCAGAAGCTAGATGGCCAGGAGGACATGTGAATATCAGGTAGAGATTTTGTGAACAGTTCATAACTTTTGAGAATAAGCTAATCGATATGTCTTGGGTGGATGAGAACTGAAAACGAGTGGGAGTTGAAAGACTTTTCACTTTGGATTTTCTCCTGAAGGTCATGGGTGCTCCAGAGACTTTTAAACCTGAAAGACTTTGAAAGGCACTGGGTTGCTTGAAAGGAAACAAGAAAGTGATGAAAGGATGGACAAAAGGAGAGGGAGAAAAAAAAGAAAAAACTAATGGGAGGGCAAGCACTTCACCTCGCTAGCACCGTCGCCATCAACGATTGCCACCATCACCTGCATCACAACCGTTTACTGACTGCCTCCTAGGGGCCTGGCACTGCATTATGAGATTTGCATGTGTCTTGTCTAAACAGGCTCAGAGGTCACAGACTGGAGGCTGGGGACTGGGTACGCTTCCCCGGGCAGGCAGGGACCAGCTCATAGTTGTATACTCCTAGCTCAGGGTTCAGGTACCTGCCAGGCTCCACAGGCATTGAAAGGCACACATCCCAAAACTCACTGTCTGTCCTGCTGGTGTCAGGTACCACTGGTAGTTAAAGCCAGACTTCCTCTCCTCTTCGTCACTCACACACACACTCACACACATACACACGCGTGCACTCACACTTTGCTCCTATATTGGGGCACACAGAGTGCTCACTTGATGTCTACAGTACATCTACCGTGTATACATAGTTCAAAAGCATCTCTGCCCAAGAACGGACTCCGAACAGGAGTTTTAAAACTTCACTGAAGCAGAGGAAATTCAGGATCTTAGGACTCATCACCTCGGGTCTCAGAATTTCCTTCCCCCAAACTGGCCTTCTGTTGCGGCCTTTTAATGAGTCCAGGGCTTGGTCTTCCTTTAACCTTTCCCCACATTGATCCTGTCTCCAGCAGAGGCTGCTGCGATTTATGAATGGCTCTCCCCCAACCCTCACCCTCCCAGACAACCAAGAATCAGACAACCACAAAGTCCCCTGTGGTGCCTGACCCTTTATCTTAAAGTTTTTTGGGGAAAAAAAAAAGACAAACCTGAAAAATTTTTTCTAAATGAAGTAATTCATTTAGGCATCGACCAACATTAATGTGTCTTTATGAATTAATTTACTAAATTAATAAGTCAATTTAGCTGAAAAGTCAGATCAAGTAGATAACAAGCCGGTTGGATCTGGCCTGATTAAATTAGGTGACTAGAAATATCAGCTGATTAGATCAGGTCACTCAAATGCTCTTCAGAAGCACCCCAGGTCCTGCCCACAGCGTGTGTTTGGGGGCTGGGCTGGTGCGGAGGACTTCTGGGATCCTGGGAGATGTCCCAGCTCAGCTTTTAGGAGCCCTGCAATTTCAGACACCAAGCTGAGTAACCAGGCTGGGCAGCTGTATGAGTTTCCTGCTGCTGCTGTAAAAAATTATCACAACCTTAGTAGCTTAAAACAACACAAATTTATGATCTTGCAATTCTGGAGGTCAGAGTCTGAAATGGGTCTTATGGGGATAAAATCAAGGAGACGGCAGGACTGTGCGCCCTCTGGAGGCCGGAGGGAGAATTCATCCTCATCTTTCCCAGCCCCCAGGGGCCACCTGCTCTCTTTGGCTTATGACCTCATCACTCTGATGTCATCAGTCACATGACCCTCCTGCCTCCCTCTTTCACTTATAAAGACTCTTGTGATTACACGGGGCCCACCTAGATAATCCAGGATAATCTCTCATCTCGATAGCCTTAACTTAATCCCCTCGGCCCCGTCCCTTTTGCCATGTGAGAGAATGTATTCATAGGTTCCAGGATTGGGATCTTTGGGGGGACATCACTGTACCTCCCAAAACAAGTAAGGCCATTGCCAGATTTTTGGAAGTCAGGGTGGCACCTCCACGGTTAGAGATACTGAAGGGCCTTATGGGATAAAACCATACACCCCTGATTCTGCCACAGCAGCTAAAGTTCTTAAGGTAATTCCTCTGCATTAAGGCATGGCTTCCAGAAAACTCCCACTACCATAGAAATATATAACGTGAGAGATAAATAGCATGTTTCTATAACGTCCATCACCTATCATCAAAGGTGAGGTGTTGGTTTATCAAACTCCCTGTGATTAAGAGGACGTGCTACAATTAATACACGTTGGAAGGAATTCACATAATAATACTCAGAACTTGGGACTTTCTAAGCCCAGCTCCAGACTTCAGAAAAGACAAAAAAAAAAAAAAATTGAACTTACATCAATTACCTCTGCATGAAATATGTAAGCTGGAGACAGCGTCCAATAACAGACTCAGCTATGTTGAAGTCCTTACATGTATGCTTACATGTAATCTTGTATTTTTCTCATGATTTACCTCTAGTGACAACAGGGCACTTAGTAGGTCCTTGGCTTGGAAGTGGGGAGAAAGTCTGTATAAAGCTAAGAGTAAAAGTAGTTTAATACATGCCCTGTCCTAAGTGAATGGGGAATAATGTGGTAGTTAAAAGCTGGCTGGGTCTTCAAGGAAGTTGTATTAATTCTCTGGGGCTGTCATAACAAAGGATCACAGACTGGGGGGTTTAAATAACAGAAATGTATTTCCTCACAGTTCGGGAGGCTAGAAGTTTAAGAGCAAGGTGTAGTCTGAGGGCTCTGTCCTCGGCTCCTAGGTGACCATCTTCTCCCTGTGTCTTCACGTGGTCTTCTTCTGAGCTTGCCTGTGTCCTAATCGACTCCTGTTATAGGGACACTAGCCTTATTGACTCAGGGCCCACCCTAATGACCTCAGTTAATTAACTTCTTTAAAGACCTTTCCTCCAAATACTGTCACATTCTGAGCTCCTAGGGGTTAGGACTTCAACGTGGAAATTTTGGAGACACACAGTTCAGCCCGTAACAGAAATGTAGGACTTTGTCAAGCAAAGAGGAGGAGAAACGGAGGCGCAGGAGGGGCGAATGCATGTATTTGGAAGGGAAGGCTCAAGAGATGAGCTGTAACTTGGGTGAAAGAGAGTTTAACTTGCCTTTGATTCGAGGGAGAGACACCAGCTACAGGGAGACAAGATAGTAAGGGGCAGGCCTTCCCTGGCGTCCAGCGGTTAAGACTTCACGCTTCCACTGCAGGGGGCATGGGTTCGATCCCTGGGGGGGGGGGGGGAGCTAAGATCCCACGTGCTGTGCAGCCAGAAAAAGGAAAGAAAAGAAAAAAAAGATAGTAAGGAGCTTCCAGATGCCTCTGGATGATTCACTAATAAAAGTTTAGTTTCAAGGTTTTCAGGTCTTCTTTAATCTATGTTCTGCTTGTTGTAGCACTTACAGCACACCCACATCTCAAGAGTACCTAGAATACGTGTTTCCCTCCATGACTAGAAAATGCTATCTTTAACCTTCTGTCATGAGGCAATCAGTCAAAATGGAAGAGATCTGCAAGTTCCCCCACTTTACCTCTTTGGGGACGGAAAAGTCTGCCATATTATAGCTTTGTCAGTAAACCTTTCTACCTAATTTCCTCACCTGTAATAAGACAAGATATGATGATTCTAAAATTGCATTATTGGACTTCCCTGGTGGCACAGTGGTTAAGAATCCGCCTGTCAATGCAGGGGACACGGGTTCGAGCCCTGGTCCGGGAAGATCCCACATGCCACAGAGCAACTAAGCCCGTGCGCCACAACTACTGAGCCTGTGATCTAGAGCCCACGAGCCACAACTACTGAGCCTGTGGGCCACAACTACTGAAGCCCCCACGCCTAGAGCCCGTGCTCCGCAACAAGAGAAGCCACCGCAGTGAGAAGACCCCGCACCGCAGCGAAGAGTAGCCCCCGCTTGCTGCAACTAGAGAAAGCCTGTGCGCAGCAACGAAGACGCAATGCAGCCAAAAATAAATAAATAAATAAATTTATATACATATAAAAAAAAGAACACCAGGGACCCACCCTACTCCAGTATAACCTCATTTTCACTCATCACATCTATTACCAGCCTATTTCCAAAGAAGGTCACCTTCCGGGGTACTGGGGTTAGGACTTCAATATATGAATTTTAGGGGAGACATAATTCAACCCATAACCCTGCCCATCAGTGGGTTAAGAAATAATGAGACCTTTAACTCTTCCACCTCTTCGCTTTCAAAAGAGAGACTCAGGCTTAATCAACATTCACCTATATTTCTGTAATGATACTTTTAATCAATAATTAACTCAAAAGCAATTAAAAGAAAACTCTTAAGTCAACTAAAAAAAAAAAGAGTCTTGATTAAAATTGGATCCTGCTTCAGGGGTGCAGAAAATCTGTTTGCCTCTAGAATTTTCCTGGTCCTTCGGGTATATCTGTGTTTCTCTTCCAACTCATGTATGCATTAGATGTAGAAGTTATTTTCAGAACACTCCATTGAGGAATTCTTGATGCAACGAAGTATTTCTTTTAGACCACCTGTTGTGATTCAGGGGTTTGTAAGGCATCTGTAAGGAAGAGAATTGACTCTCAGTGGTGACTAGGAGTAACCACGATATAGACTCGGTTGGTAAAACTAAGTGGAGTCTCCCTCCTTCCAGTCTAGACTCACTCAGCATTCCTCAGAGCACATACTTATAAATAAAAGAAATGCAACATTTGTATTCCTCTTGTATCTTACAAGAAAACGTTAATAGGACATGCTGGGTTGGCCAAAAAGTTCATCTGGCTTTTTCCATACCATCTTACGGAAAAACCCAAACAGACTTTTTGGCCAACACAATACTTTAATTCTTCAGTTTTCATTAGCTTTTACAGAGAATAATATTGCTGTAAATTCCATATTACAGTAGTAATATTTTCTGATAACTTAAGAATTCAAAGTGGCTGCAAAGGACTTCCACAATTTAAGAAAAAAACCACAGTTTAATGTGGATCTTTTAAACACAAGTGTACGACTGCCGTTTGGGAGTATTCCTTTAACCCTGGTTTAAAGATGTCTACTACTCTGAACATTTAGTACCTGATTTCTTAGAGGCATAGCATTTTAAAACCAGATTTAGAACAAAAATCTCATTAAATAGCCAGTAGCTATTTAATTTAAATGTTAGCCAGTAGCACCTGGCTAACATCCTCAAAGTAAATCAATTGAAATGAAAAATCTGTCTTGGGGGTGCGGGGGGAGGTGCACATAGAACGTATCTTCTGGAACAGTAGGGACATCTTGTGGCCAATTTTATTAAGGAATTTTTATTTTTAATAAGATACTTTGATTCAAATATAGTGAATGGTTACAGTGTGTTAGTAATTGTTTTCTATGCAGGGGGTAAAAAGATGAATGAAACATAAATCGTGTTTTGAAAAATCTATCAGAATAGAAAGAGATTGAACATTTTAATATGGCCAGGTCTTGTTTTATTTACTTGCACACAAGAAATGCAGGTCATCTTGTAAGAAATTATAAGTACAGATATAATAGGCGTCTGTGGTTTTTCAGTCCCTCAGCTCAGTTTTACTTTGGGGTCATCCCACCCTCACTCATTGTCTATATGTTGGGCTAGGACTGCTGGTCAACCCCTCTGGCTGTAGGCCCCTCCATTCCTCATATTCTATCAGGAGCACAGGATCCAAACAAGGTCAAAATCAAGGGAGTTCACTTCCAAACTTTTGTTTGATCTAGAGGGAAGATCTGCTGGTTGCTTGTCAACCTGGATCTTCTGATAACTGGCTGCCATGATGTTGGGAGAGCACGCCTGGGAGTGAAGGAGCCCAGAGGAAACCAAGGCAGGAAATGAAGAGTTTGAGGTCTGACCATGGGATTGGAGCGCCTGGACCCAGTTATACTACCATGGAGTGTTCAGTCAAAAGGGTTGATCCTGCAACAAACGTGACTGAATAAATACAAAACAAATGCACACGCAAGCAAATACATTAGCCTATGCACCAATGAACATATACACAAATACATAATAAAGTATATTGAAATATAGTTCTAAAACTTAGCTTTAATGGCTGAATACGTTATGAAAAACTTTCCACGTGATTAAATGTTGCACTGCATTATTCCTACGGGTTGCACAGTTTTCCATGCTATAGAGGCATCATAATTTATAAAATCAATTGTCATTTATTGGACACTTTGAAATTTCAGTCTTGTTTGCAGTTTTTGTGGCTATCAACCATGCTGCCATTTTTCATGTTTTCCTGAAAAATTGTCAGATTACTTCTTTAGAATTAGAGAGGGTTTTTTTAAACAGTTCAGTCTGTAATTATCTCATTATATTTGAGATAAAACAAAGATAAGTTGGGAGTATTCAGATGACTTTATTACCCTATTTATTATTTTATAGAAAATATAAATGCCAGGGCCCCGCTGTTGTTTAAGATTCAGACAGTGAGACCATTTGCCTCAGGAATCAAAATATCTATTCTAAGAGGAAAAATACCTCCATCCATGAATGTCTGTCACCCTGATGCCAGGGATGGGAGATGGGGGCTTTCGTGAATGGTTTTAGTTTATTTTCCTTTTTGTCTACACACCCACAAATAAATACATGAAAAGAGGTTCGGTATTATTGTCGATTAGGGCAAAAAATGAAAACCGCAAAGAGATGCCCCACACAACGATGAGACAGCCTGTTAGTAGGGCTAAAATTAAAAAGTCTTAATTTTAGGGGAAGATGTAGGTGGGATGTAGGTAAAGATGAGCAGTGGTAACCCTCATAGCTGGTTGACAGGAATGTAATGTGGAACTGCCACTGACAGTCTGCTAGAAAGTTAAACATGCTCCCATCATAGGATCCGGCCATCCCATTCCTAGGGATTAACCCCAAGTCCATACAAAAATGTTTATACACAAAGACTTATCTATGAATGTTCATAGCAAATTTTTTTCATCATAGCCCTGACTGGAAACAACCTAGACATACGTATGTGTTAACAATCTGTGGTGCATCCGTGTAAAAGTATACGACTCAGCGGCAAAAAGAACAAACTACCGATTCACATATCACAGGGATGAATATCAAAATCATTATTCTGAGTGAAATAGTTTATCACAGAAGAGTACATACTATAGGATTCCTTTTATGCAAAATTCTATTAAACACAAACTAATCTGGAGTGATGAAAAGGAAATCAGTGGTTGTTTGGGGCTGGGAGTAGGGGAGAGAAGAACTGCGTGTGGCATGAAGCTGGTCTGGGGACAAGGGGAATCTGAGTCTTGATTATGGTTGTGTTTTCATGGGTGTATCCATCTGTCAAATCCCTGAACTGTACTGAACTATACACTTGAAATGGAGGCAGGTTATTGTACATAAATTAGACCTTGATAGAGCTGATAACATCATTTAAACAACAAACATATGCTGCTTGCAAGAGATTTGTAAAAACTCTGACTGTAGATTTAAGATCTGTGCATTTTCTATATGCAAAATTTACTTCACTTTAAAATGAAGAAACACAAAAGAACGAAAAACTTTCACACAAAACAACAAAACATATTTTGCAAGAACATATCCATAAAATGGGGGGAGACTTAATATTGAGAAGCAAGGAACAGTCTTGGCCACAAGGTTGAATGATTTCCTCAAATGGGATGTTTGGTTATTTGTTCTTTTTTGAGAGTGAAGCTCTTACACCCATGTGGGTAAAGAAGAAAGGAGTGGGGAATGGGAATAAAAGGAAACAAATAGAAAAAGCAGCAGGCTTTCTGTGGGCATGACGGTAATGTTCCTTGGATGCAGCAGTTACTGTATCTTCATTTGTTTGCCGTCTTGCAGAAATTTGTGGTAATCTCCTACTGACTGATGATTCCTTTCCCAGTTTCATCATCTGCGAGAGTCTACCTATTTTTTAAAATTATTTGTTACCACCTTTACCATTATACATGTGATCTGAGACAAGATAATGCCATTAAATTACCTCTAACAATAATTTCTAAATTTGGCCCTTTCGAAAAAAACATTTTGCATTTTGAATGATAAATTGTACAGCTACAGTTGTAAAAATATGTCCCTGAAGATTGACCAAGAGGGAACTGTGATGGAAATTGCCAAGGCCTCTCTGTTCACTGCTTCTTGTCTGGTCAGTTTTTACCCTTAACTCTGAGGCGATTGCTTTTAATAAATATATAAGTGCATCCATTCTTGGCCACTAGGTGGCTCTCTACTAGAAAACACTGGCTTTGCAGGTTCTTCCTTCCACAATGCTGAGCAGTCACGTTAGTATTTGACCTGTTTTCTCCCTTCCAACATATATGCGTTGAGTTTTCCTCTTTATGGGTTTGCAAAGAACAAAAGTAGTAACGCTGAGTACATAAATACTCGGACAAAACATGTATTATTTTAAACTAAGGGAACATTTGTTACAGCAGGAATATTCTGCTGGGTCAGGCAGTTCACTGAAAGGTGCATCCTTCGTTCCTTTGTTCCTCCCTCCCTCCCTTCCTTCCTTCCTTCCTTCCTATTTCTTTCTGTCTCTGTCTTTCTCTCTCTTTCTCCCTTTCTGTCTCTCTCCCTCTCCCTCTGACTCTCTTTCTTCCTTTTTTTCCTTTCTTTCTTTCAGCACTTCATACTTGTTTCTTCATTTCCTTGGTGCCGTGGGGTTCTGGCTCCAGAGTGTAGCAAGTAAAAGAAATTAGAGGCCTGCACCCTGGGGCAAACGGCACGGACATGCAGTTTCTGTTCTAGCCACACTAGCAATCTTCTCCTCAGGGCTGAGTCTTACAGCGCCTGCAGAACTGGAAGGCTGTTCTTTTACCCCAACCACAGGTTCCTTGATGTTGTCCAGCAGCTGAAACAACTGCTCCTGAGTCACTTACACACAAGGAAGTCAGGGGCTGGGCGTGGTTCAGGCAGAGGGAAATCTAGATCGAGTGCTCCAATCACATCTTTATCAGGATCACCCCCTGGCTCTGTGCCCACAAGCAAGTTACCTAACCTCTCTGTGTCAGAGTTTCTTTATCTGTAAAGGGAAGATAATCATTTTACCTACTTCATCTGATGTTTGTGAATAGAAAATGAGTAAAGTACTTAGAACCACACCTGAGACATAGTAGATGGTCAATAAACGTTAGCAACGATAATCCTAATGACTGCTATTATTAACACAGGCTGACATAAAGTTAAAAGAAAATCAAGACTAACAGGTAGCAGATGAGATGACTTATAGTTCTTTCTCCTCAGCCTTTGTCTTAAAAATCTCTTTGGACTGAGGACTAGGGTCTTTTCCTTGGTTAAAAAGGCCTGCTTACCAGGGCAGAGTACAGGGTGATAGCGTGTACGCCACAGTAAGGACCCTGCTACCCTGCTTCCAGATGGTATGTAATTGTCTTAAAATTTGAAGAGTTTTTTTTTTTTTTTTTTTTTGTCCTAGAATAACATCTTTCACATGTGAGGAGAAATGGCTGTTCTTTTCTGCAGGGGGAGTTACAGAAAATGTAGAGATCATAGCCTTGTCCTGGAGCTGGCCTTATGTTTCCATTTCCAGAATAAGAAGAAAGGTAAACTTAATATATTTTAAGGACGTGATGCCATACTTTGTCATTAACTGTGATTATACATAAGGCTTCTTGGACATCCTCTATTCTTAGGAGACATTTTTCTGGTATGTTGTGGAAATATCTCGTAGAACAGGGGACAAGCTTGGGTTGTTTTCAACAGAAGGAGCCATGTTCAGAAATCAAAACTACTATTCTCGACAGTCACACTGTATTATTTCTGATAATGACTTTCATTGCTTCAGGCTTCCTTGTCAGATTTTCAGAAATCACAGGTTTACATTTGCATAAGACACCCTGCTTTGTTCCTGAACCTCGAGGGCCTTTAAACTGTTTTTACAAGGTTTGCAATGACCTTCTTATTGTTAGACCTTGTGGAGAGTGGAGAGCGTTCAGTCCTGAACTCGCAAAACATGTCTGAAGCTTATGGGCCGCTCCCTTTCAAAGCAACTTCTCGTCTTGACTTTTATGAAGCCACACCTTCTCCTAGGTTTCTTGCTACTTTTCTGGCACTGCTTCCATCTCCTATATGACTCCTCTCTCTCAGTCAGGTTATAGAATTTGGGGAAAGGAAGGATTCTGTCACAGACTCTTCACTTCCACCACACAACCTGCAGTCATTCCCAGCCGTACCATCGGAGGCAATCACTGTTCTGATCTCTTTCTCCCCTAGATTGGTTTTGCCTGTTTGTTTGCAATGAAACCAATTCTGTTTCATACAAACAGAATCATAGAGTTTGTACACTTCATTTGCAGGGTGGCTGGTGGCCTGCAGGTAATAAAATGCTCTGTTCCTATCATCCTATCAGAGCAAAATGAAATTAATGACTGAAAAGAACTTGGGGCGCAATATTGAAGGTGCAGGACACACCCTTCCTGATTTCAAGACTTACTTTAAGGCTACAGTAATCAAGATAGAGCGATATTTATGAAAGAACAGACACACAGGGGCTTCCCTGGTGGCTCAGTGGTTAAGAATCCGCCTGCCAGTGCAGGGGACAAGGGTTCGAGCCCTGGTCCGGGAAGATCCCACATGCCACGGAGCAGCTAAGCCCGAGCGCCACAACTACTGAGCCTGTGCTGTAGAGCCTGTGCTCTGCAACAAGAGAAGCCATCGCAATGAGAAGCCCGCACACCACAACGAAGAGTAGTCCCCGCTTGCCACAACTAGAGAAAGCCCGCACGCAGCGACAAAGACCCAACACGGCCAAAAATAAATAAACAAAATTAAAAAAAAAAAAAAACCAAACCAGACACACAGATCAGTGGAACAGAATAGAGATTCCAAAAATAAACCCACACAAATATAGTCAACAGATTTTTTTTTTATTGTGGCAAAATTCACATAGTAGAAAATTTACCGTTTAAACTGTATTTGAACATACAGTTCAGGGATGTTAATTACATTCATAACATTGTTACAACCATTTCTAGAATTTCTAGAATTCTACCCATTTCTAGAATGTTGTCATCATCTTAAGCAGAAAGTCTACACCCATTAAACAATAATTCCCCTCCTCCCAGACCCTGGTAGCCTCTATTCTACTTTCTGTCTCTATGAATTAGTCCATTCTAGGTACCTCATATAGGTGGACTCACAGAATATATGTCCTTTTGTGTCTGGCTTATTTCACTTAGCACAATGTTTTCAAGGTTCACCCCTGTTGTAGCATGTACCAGAATTTCATTTTTTTTTTTTTTTTTTTTTTTTTTGCGGTATGCAGGCCTCTCACTGTTGTGGCCTCTCCCGTTGCGGAGCATAGGCTCCGGACGCGCAGGCTCAGCGGCCATGGCTCACGGGCCCAGCCGCTAGGCGGTATATGGGATCTTCCCGGACTGGGGCACAAACCTGTGTCCCCTGCATCGGCAGGCGGACTCTCAACCACTGCGCCACCAGGGAAGCCCCCAGAATTTCATTTCTTAAAATAATATTCCACTGTATGTATATAGCACATTTTGTTTCTCCATTCATCAGTTGATGGATATTTGAGGCATTTCCACCTTTGGGCTATTGTAAAGGATGCCACTATAAACATTGGTGAACAATATCTGTTTGAGTCCTGCTTTCAATTCTTTGGGATACATAAGTAGGAGCAAAATTGTGGGATCATATGTTAATTATACATCTGGCTTTTTGAGGAACTGTTGAATTATTTTCCACAGTGGCTGCACCCCTTTACACTTTCACCAGCAACACACAAGGGTTCCAATTTCTCCTGATCATATATATAATAAGCATACTAACAGTGAAGTGGTATGTCATGGTGGTTGATTTGCACTTGCATTTTCCTAATGATTAGTGTTGTCGAGCACCTCTTTATGTGCGTATTGGACATTCATATATCTTTTTTTGGAGGAATGTCTATTCAGGTCCTTTGCCCGTTTTTGATTGGGCTGTTTGGTTTTTGTTGTTGTTGAGTTGTAGGACTTCTTCATGTACAGTAAACATTAATCCCTGATCAAATATATGATTTTAAAACATCCTCTCCCATTCTATTGGTTGTCTTTTCACTCTCTTAATAGTGTCCTTTGATGCACAAAAGTTTTAATTTTGATGGTGTCCATTTTATCCTTTTTTTCTGTTGTTGCCTACGCTTTTGATGTCATATTTAAGAAATCACTGCCAAATTTAATGTCACGAAGCTTTTCTCTTATTTTTTTCCTAATAGTGTTACAGTTTCAGGTATTTTATTTGGATGCTATCTTAAATAGAATTGTTTTTTAATGTAAAAAGTTTAATTCTCAAGGAAGTGGAGGGTGACTCTCTACTCCTTATGTGTGGGCTGCCCACATATTAAGAGCATCTTTATAGTGGAGAAACTTGACATATTCAGGCACATGGTCAAGGTGAGCATCAGGGATAAATCATGTTGATAGAATGGCACTTTTCTTTTTTTTACATCTTTATTGGAGTATAATTGCTTTACAATGGTGTGCTAGTTTCTGCTTCATAACAAAGTGAATCAGTCACACACACACACATGTTCCCATATCCCTTCCCCCTCGCGTCTCCCTCCCTCCCTATCCCACCCCTCTAGGTGGTCACAAAGCACCGAGCTGATCTCCCCAAGAAAACACTCCCATTTACCATTGCAACAAAAAGAATAAAATATGTAGGAATAAACCTACCTAAGGAGACAAAAGACCTGTATGCAGAAAATTATAAGACACTGATGAAAGAAATTAAAGATGATACAAATAGATGGAGAGATATACCATGTTCTTGGATTGGAAGAATCAACATTGTGAAAATGACTGTACTACCCAAAGCAATCTACAGATTCAATGCAATCCCTATCAAACTACCACTGGCATTTTTCACAGAACTAGAACAAAAAATTTCACAATTTGTATGGAAACACAAAAGACCCCGAATAGCCAAAGCAATCTTGAGAACGAAAAATGGAGCTGGAGGAATCAGGCTGCCTGACTTCAGACTATACTACAAAGCTCCAGTAATCAAGATAGAATGGCACTTTATCTCCAAAGTCTTCCTCCCAAAAACCCATGACACATTTAATCACGATAATCACATCAGACAAACTCAGATTGAAGGACAGTTTACAAACACCCAGCCATTAAGTATTCCTCAAAACTGCTAACATCAATCAAAAATAAGGGAAATCTAAAAAAAACTGTCACAGTCCAGAGGAGTCTAAGGAAACAGAGAACTAAATGTAACGTGGTATCCTGGATGGGATCCTAAAACAGAGAAGGACATTAGGTAGACACTACAGAAATCTGAATAAAGTATGGAATTTAGATAATAATAATATGTCAATATTGGATCATTAATTCTGATAAATGTACTGTAGCGATATAAGATGTTAATAATAGGGGAAACAGTGTGGGGTATATGGGAACTCTGTACTATCTTTAGAGTTTTTCTATAAACCTAAAACTATTCTAAAATTAGAAGTTTATTTAAAAAAAAAAAAAGCACATGGAACTTGGACCATACCCTTTAGCAATGTTGCCAGACTGCTTGATTTTCCACACAGTTGATTTGATTGAAATGTGAAATTGGGGAAACTGATGATTTCATGGCTTTGTGGAGCTCTAAACGGCAGATTTACAATATGGAGCTAACTCTTCATAGGAGCTGAGATGCAATTGTTATCATGAGGTGAAAATGAATGTAACATATAAAAATTGCAGGTTGGAGAGTGATAAGAAGGAATCATCTTAAAAGTTTCACTCTAGAAAAATACCTGGACAATTGGTGATGGATCATGAAACTTGTTTTCAAGAAGAACAAACCTGTAAAAACAAGGTCATAGGCAATGTTCCCTCTACTCTCCCCAACAGTGATTTCCGTAAACTTCTAGAGTGGAAACTTTGCTATTCTGTTAAGTACGTACAGAAAGAGTTTTATTGTTCTGCCAGGAGAACATCAAAGGCAAGAGAAAGTTTTTCAAAGGTGAGACATTTTCAATAAACATGTCTATACAAAGCCACTGGTTTGTTTAGTTTGTGTGTCCTGTGAATTCCACTCATTCCACAAGTTATTTGCCAGTGTTTAATTTCCAAGCCAAATCCCAGGTGATACTTTCTTCCTGACATTTTTCCTTAGGAAAAACTTAAATTCTTCTCCTTATATTTTAATAATTTTGCACTGCTGAAAATGGTGTGATAGCTGATCTAATTATTCTTCATCATCATAACGAATAATTATTCAAAGTTTATCCATTATGCAGGGCACCTTATTAGCCACAGATGTCTAATTTTCTTCCTCCCATCCCTCAAGTACAATGAATTGACATTTTAGTATTTTATAGAATAGCATTCAGCCTAGAGTTTTTTTTTTTTTTTGCTGTACGAGGACCTCTCACTGTTGTGGCCTCTCCCGTTGCGGAGCACAGGCTCCGGACGCGCAGGCTCAGCGGCCATGGCCCACGCGCCCAGCCGCTCCGCGGCATGTGGGATCCTCCCGGACCGGGGCACGAACCCGCGTCCCCTGCATCGGCAGGCGGACTCTCAACCACTGCACCACCAGGGAAGCCCCCAGCCTAGAGTTTTTGTTTTTCAGTTAACTCTGACACAGAATTGAGATGACGATGTTAAATTCAGATTGACAAAGAAGTCATGAAAATTCAAATGTTCTTATTTATGTGGATGAGTGTGATATTGAATTATGAGAAGTGACCTAATTTCACATCATTCTGGCTACTTCAGATCATACTGGATTTATATTTTATGAACATTAGCATTAGGAGTTTTCAAAAAGATACTATGGTGCTAAAATCCTATTTCAGAACTACAAGTACATTCTTTCCATCTAAATTTGATTTAACCATCTGAGTAAGTAAATGCTACTTACATTTCTCTAAGGCGTCTATCGGAATTTGATGGCTTGCCTCCCTGTAATATTTAAGCAAATACAACTGCTTTTTAGCTGAGTAACCTCATTCACAGACAAAGAGTTTAAGGCAGGTCTTCAAGATGAAAATGTAGTGGGGGAAATTGTCCTCTTAATATAAAATTGCCATTCCCACTCTGCTGAAGATCACAAATAAGTATGACGTGTTCTCCTAGTGAACAGGTGGTACCAGAGTCACCAAAAATATGTGATGTGAGGAAGGCCATCTAAATTATCACCTTTTGGTTACATACTTATTTCCAAAAAGTGTTATGGGATGTCACACACATTCTTCTATAGTAATACCGAAAGTGACTTGTGGACTTGAGACCCCAAATATATTTATGGAAATTAGCATGTCAGGGTACTGGGGAATTAGCCCAAAGAAGTTAAAGAAAAATTGTCTGGTTTATTATCAGTGACTGAGGTCCAGGGAAGCCAATTTGCTTCCTGACACATTGTTTGATTTAGCCACCGAGTCACTCACACCAAATTGAAGACCTGAGGCTAAGGCTGCCTGCTTAATTCGAAAGCTAACCTAGGCTCTTAGTTCAAAGCCTGTAGAAGTGGTTGACAAATCAAGAGTATTAGTGATGTTTAAATTATAAAGTCTGAGTTGAGAGCCAGGATTAAATATGGACCAATCTCAATTAATCACTAAGGAAGCTCGTTTTTCTGTGTGTTCACTTCACTCCTCTGACAGTAGTTATCTAATGAAGCTGTAGAAAGGATTTGAAGAGAAACCTAAATACTTAGCCTCTTAGGCTGGAAAGTTGTATCAATACAGGGAGACTTTCAGAGCCGAGGGGACTGAAGCGGTATCTAACTTAGAAACAACTCATTCCTTCAGAGAAGATGCTGCTAGGTCCTCCCACCCCCACCTCTCACCCCCGCTTCACCACCTAGTACTGCTGCCAAGTTGTGAAGATGACCTACATGTTTACATATTTCAGAAGGAAAGGGAAGAACAGAACTAAAACGGACAGAAATAGCATAAGCGAAATAGACCTGCAAAACTTCCTTTCTCACTTTGCTTTGAGAAACTCTGATGTTCCAGACATTTAGAAATGCATTTAAAGAAAAAATGGTCTATTTCTGGGATGTTGAAAGAGCTATTACTGTAAAGTTAATTAGTTGAATCAATCTGCACAGCTCCTGATGCCTTAATGGGGACCAAAAGTGCCCAGGGAATGATCATTTGGATAAGGGGGAGCATAGGAAATAATTTTGGAGTCTGAGTCCCTTTGGAGGAAAGGGTAAGAGCAACAATGCAGTGCTCAGGACAGCAGGGAGGAGGGTTCAAAAAAGGAGGTGGGGAAAACCAATGCCAAATGCTAAGTATTTTTTAATTTAGGTTGGCCCTGGACTCAAGAAAGTTTGAAATTCCCTCTTCTCTCTCTCTCTTCACTTCAGCATTTGTTCTTTGACATCAACTCAACCAATATTGTTATGGCTGAAATAAATGGATTTTCCCTCACCTAGGACCATAAATAACAGCACTTTTTTTGGGGAAAAGTGTTTGAATTCCAAGAAATCAATTTATATGTGACCCTAGGCACACATTTCATGAGCAAGGTGAGGGTTGGGTTGCATAAACGTATCTCTCCACAGGGAACACCTTCACAAATAATTGTTTCTCCTGTTTTTATGTGGATTTTTCTCTTAGTGACTCAGAGTCAAAGCAGGTCAGCTCCTCTGCATTCCAGCCACTTTCTGAGCTGGTATTCTGTGATTAGAAATGACAGAATGACTCAAGTCACAAGAACCCATCTCTGTCTTTCTTGAACCTGAATCTGGAGAAGGACAAAAGGGTAGGCCGGGGCAATGAGATGCTGTTCTCAGGTTTCAGAGGGAAATACTAAGGGAAATATTAGCAAATCAAGGGGGAGGTTGCTTCTCACCTCTCAGAATTGGATGTTTCTGTAATTGGGAGCAGTTCACAAATGGTTTATTCTTACTGAATTTTTATTTCAGTTGTCACTCTAGGGACATTAGAGATCTTGATATTTCAATTTCCCTGTTTAAAATTAGTCTTTTTTAGTTAGTTAAATAAAATCACAGTTAATAGCCATGAAGGTAGCAATCCACAAAACAGTTTATTAAAATTAACATTTCTTAAAGTGAAAAAATAAACATGTATAACAGAATAGTCAGGTTTTCTGGAGTAAGCTCAACTCTAGGTGTTTCCCATAGCAAGATGAGCAATTGCATGAAATTCAACTACTGATGCTAAAATAAAAAAACAGAGACCAG
This sequence comes from Phocoena phocoena, assembly GCF_963924675.1. Taxonomy (NCBI): domain Eukaryota; kingdom Metazoa; phylum Chordata; class Mammalia; order Artiodactyla; family Phocoenidae; genus Phocoena; species Phocoena phocoena. The sequence continues at coordinate 167,458,515 of NC_089220.1, forward strand.
CCTTGAAAATTCCCTGAGCAGACAAGACCAGCTTTGTCATACAAGCAAAGCTTGATGTCACTTATTTTGCAAGACTAATTTGACCTGGGTCATTTCTTGCTTCTGCCTCTGGAAATCATAAGCAAAACAAACTACTTCCCCAAATTGATAGGAGATAACCACTAATCAATTCCCTATCTTTGAAGAAAACTCTAATGTTATGACCAATCACTGTGAAGAATGAACAGCTACTGCCTTCCTGCTGTATAAGCTACTTTATAACAAATTCCATGTTTTGTCTGAGTAGTCCTGGTTTGCAGACTGGGCTTTTGGTGTCTGCACAATGACCTCTTCCTAACTACCACTTTAGTGATTCATTAGTTTTACTTCTGCTATTTCTGAACTTTTGACACTAATTATGTTAGTAAATAACACTTACTGATTAGAATATTCTTTTTTTGGGGGGGGGGGCCGCCTTAAGGCATGCAGGCAGGATCTTAGTTCCCCGACCAGGGATGGAACCCGTGCCCCCTGCAGTGGAAGCTTGGAGTCTTAACTACTGGACCTCCAGGGAAGTCCCTGATTAGAATACTCTTAAACCCAAATCTTGAGTTGGTAAGATCAAGCTCTCTAAACGAGAGTTAGATGTACGGGGTCCATAGACAAAGACCACCTTCAAAACCATCAAAAGAGGCTATAGATCGTAATAATTACTATGGATTGAATGTTTATAGAACACATCTCAGTAGAGGAGCTTTATATTGATAGAGAGAAAGAACACATTCCCAACGCTCGTCCAGTCATTCATTCATGAAGATCTGTGGAGTCTCCACGTCTGTGCGTTGTGTCGGATGGGCCTGAGATGCCAAGGCAGGGCAGGGCAGGGCCGAGACCCCAGTGTTGGCTCTGTACCGCGGAGTCCTTGAGACCTGGATGAGAGTGATTTCTCGGCAAGATGCGGGTGAAAAGTGTTGGAATGTATTTAAGAGAGCATGGGAAGTGAGGAAGTATTCAGAGCAGGCAAAGACAAATGTTTTAGAGAATTTCTTCGTAAAAGAAACAAAGAAATGGAAAAGTAGCTTGAAGAGGAGGTAAGAAGAAAGGAAACTAATTTCTTTGTAGGAGCATCAACCTTGAGGAGGAGGGAGGGGATGGGAGGCAGTGCACGAGAGGAGGGGCTGACCTCAGACAAAGCTACAGGCAGTTCATCCATCGTCAGGGGAGGGAAGAGAGGATTATGGGCAAAGATGCAGGTGGATTAGTAAAGTTAAAGACAGGAAGAAGTGAAAGGTCTTTTCTGATCATTTCCGTCATCAGGCAAATAATCAGCTGAGAGTGAGAAGGAAGTTTTGTTAGAGAGAAGGCGTGAATAGCCCTCTGGGAGTATAGGTGAGGGAATCCAGGATGCCGGATGGATGGGCAATGCTGAGGCCCCTGGAAGTTTGGGTTCATAAATTCACAACCATGCAGCCAGCGTTGTTGTGTTTTTCTTCAGCCGTACTCAGCCCCTTGGATACAAGAGTGGAAATAGGCGGAGAAGCGGGTTGAATCCACATAGAGGTTTGGCCAGGCAAGTATGGTTGAAGGGAAAAAGGAGCAAGAGATTTTGTAATGCGTGCAAGATGGGCCATGGAATCTAATCTGAGGAAGAAGAGAAGTGAGCCCTGAAGGGAGACAAAATCTGTGGAAGAGTAAGGTGAGTGGGTTAGAAATCTATGGGAATTTCACAGATTACACAGGGAATTCTAATGCAGTAGGGACCAAAATTCCACCTTCCTTTGGAATGAAAGTACAATGTCAGGGAATTCTTCCTCCCTCCCCACCGCCCCCCACCTCCCCGCCCTCTTCTCCTTCTTCTAGAAAGTTCATGTAAACTAAATAGACTCTTCACTGATGAAAAACATGAATCTATGAATTGAACGCCCCTGGTAAACAGACATAAATACCGACTCTCTCAGCTAGACTTTGTAAAACTGTTTATTGGGTTATTTTCAAAATAAAAAATTATTTTAAAAGGGGAACTATAAATTCAAGCAAATCTCACTGGGATGATTTGGGGCCTATTGGTTTCTGCAATTTTCAGCAAAAGGGAAGTTTCACCCAGGCAGAAAGAGCCCCGTGATGTCAAGAGCAGTTGACCAAACTGCTTAGATCATTTCCATCTCCGCATGCAGGCACAGCCTGAGTCACGGCGCAGGCCCAAACTGGGTACTTCACAAAGCAAATTAACTATTTCAAGTCAGTGGGGAAATCGCACATCTAACAAAAGCAATTTTAAAAGTGCTGAAGTTGTATAGCACTGACAATATGCTTTCCAAGAGAAGCACTTTGCCACCATACAGAATAGGACCCAGGGGCCCACAGCACCATGTTAAGGCAATAAGATCTTAGAAAATATTTGAGCAAAGCAGAACAATGTAATAATCTGTGTTTCCCTGGATATGACTTAACTTTACATATGGCAATGAATGGCTTAGAGATACTCATAAATATAAGCTATAAATCTCATCTATAAAGATCTTGGTGATTTTTCTTTTTATCTTTTATAGTCGTCTTGTGTGTTTTCCTCAGCTACATTCCCAGTTGTGTAGGGATTAGATCAGATGCATATATGGAAAGAAACTAATACATTCTAGGCTGTGGTTTGAAAGTATAAATCTATAGTAGCATAATCTATAAAATTGTGACATCTCCAGTAGCCTGAATGTGTTATAAATATTCCCCTAGAGAGATTCCATGTTCTGAAATCACATCTTTGGCCCTCATGGTCTTGGGACCAGACGCATCTCATACACATTTGATGCTTAGTAGGGATAGGGATGATTATATCCTCACTCCTCAGGAGAGGAAGCTGGGTTCAAGAACTTTGCCCAAGTCACAGATTAAGTAAGTGGCTGAGCTGGGATTCAAACCCAGGCTCATAGGTCTGCCTGATTAAAAACATCTTGCTCGCCTGCCAATGCAAGGGACACAGGTTCGAGCCCTGGTCTGGGAAGATCCCACATGCCGCGGAGCAACTAAGCCTGTGCGCCACAACTACTGAGCCTGCACTCTAAAGCCCGTGAACCACAACTACTGAGCCCGTGAGCCACAACTACTGAAGCCCGAGCACCTGGAGCCCATGCTCTGCAACAAGAGAAACCACTGCAATGAGAAGCCCGCGGACTGCAACGAAGAGTGGCCCCCACTGGCTGCAACTAGAGAAAGCCCACGTGCAGCAACGAAGACCCAATGCAGCGATAAATCAGTCAATTAATCAATCAATCTTAAAAAAACAAAAACACCTCTTGTTCCTTTGAACAACCAAACAGTGCTGCTGGCTTCGTTTTAAAAGCTGGGGCCTCCCTGATTCCTCACTTCATTTTTTCAAAGCTTTCCGAGTTTTATGGGAGCTTAAACAGCCACGGAAACCCCACATCCATGGAAAACCCCATTGGGCCACCTCTGCTTGGGTGATGGCGCCCTTCCCTAGCATCTGAGGCCCTAAAGCATCTCAGGGAAGAGCAAAGGGCCAGTGAGACCTGAGGCGAGTCCCAGCTCTCCCACGCCTTTGCTAGGTGACCTTGCTCTCAGCTAAAAGCCTCAGTTTAATTCAAGGAAAAAATTAGAAGGTACGCTATTACCTTCTCCACGGGGTTATTGTGTGGATTCAATGAGATAATGAATGCAAAGGACTTAGCATAGTGCCTAGGAAAATAGTATCGTATATTGTATTTTTAAAAATCAGCTACACTGGTTAGATTGCTCTGCCATTATTTTAACAGTTCATCTAATAGATCTGGTGACATCTGTTAGTCGTTTTTATTTAACCTTTCATCCATTCTTGTCTGTTTAATTTGTTTAAAAGCCTTTAAAAGCTTGGATCGTCTTTTATTTCTTTATATCCACTATACATAGCCCAGGGCTTTGCAGAGAGAATCTTCTCCAAAGATATTTGTTGTTTATGTCATCGCATAACGTATTCTCTTTAAATAGCAATGAAGAACAGTTCAAGATATACCATGAATTCTGACAATGTGTTTCTTTTTTTATGCTCTTTGTTTTGCTTTTTTCTTTCTGGGCCCATGTTCTGAAATCACACTTGGGGGCAGCATTGAGTCAACTTGGCCTTCACCGTTGGGAACTAGAAGGAAAGATGAAAGAAATCGAAAGGTAGAGGCTGACAGAAAAGAAATGAATAATTCTCAAAGTACGTCACTGTCACTAGCTTTAAAATGACTGCGCACTTTGCTACAGAAATCTATTTAAAAGCAGCACACCCTCTTTCATGTCTCACGGGGGCTTTTGAGGATAAATGACTTGTTTCCTTTCTAACCCCGGGTGTCAAAGCAAACTGCAAGACACTTAACTGTTTGCTCACCCAGCAGAATGGAGCAAATGTGTGAGCCACATCACAAAGGAAGACAAATTCAGCAGGCGTTGATGTAAAAGGCACATTTACAGCTAGGGTTGAATATGACCTGTGTAATTGGAATCAGTTAAATCAGTTTGACGAAACACTGGAATAAAATGCTCCATTAGCCAGATCTTGGTCCTGCCACGCTAAAGAGAAGAAAGGTAAGGGTTGTGGCAAAGTTAATAGCAGAGGTTCAGTTGGCCAAGGAACTTCCCAAAATGCTCTACACCCAGTGCAGATTCTACCCACTCTCTCACGGAGCTGTTTGCTTAGATCTTCTATTGATGTTCAGAATGTTTACCCCTGGGTATTGCAAGGGCAAAACTAATGGGCTGATTGTTTGCAAAAAACAAAGTAAACTCAGGCACTTCACTTCAGAATTTCTTTTAAAAATATTTGACGAAAGGTACAAAGAAAGCTCATAGAAAAATACCTTTGCTCAGCAACTTTCCCCAGAATCTGAGGAAACAGCATACATTTTTTATACCAATAGGGTCTCCATGAAAACTAAATGGCAAAATGCAAGAGGATTGCCCAGTTTCTCCATAGGTCCACAACTTCATTTCTGTTATACCTGTTCCCTGATTTATTATGGAGGCATTGTTTCTTCATTTATTCATTCAACATTCATTGAACATCCAACGAGTCCAGTACTGGGACTATACGGATGAAAGACACATTATCCGTATTTTAAAGAAGTTCAAAGCTTAGGGAGAAATGAACACACACACACACAAACACACCTGTAAATAACTGCAATCATACTGATTTCTTTTAGGCTTGGAATCTATGATTCTTTTTACAGCTAAACAAAATTACTCCTCAGAGTATAATCTCAGAGAGCATGGATCTCACTTAACAGATGAGAAAAGTGAAATCCAGAGATGTTAAAAGATAGGACCAAGGTCACAGCCAGTGAGCGCAAAGCCACAGGAAGAACCTGATATGTTTCCACCACATATAGTAGCATCACCCTTGAGAAAAGGCATTACAGTTTCTATTTCTTATCCCTTGTATAAATCATCAATGGGCATTTGCTTATTGATTTTACCTTAATATCTTTAGTAGAGATATTTTATTACAGATATTTATTTCTATTAAAGATATTTCTATCTCTATATTGTAGTATATTCAAGATAAATATAGTCGTGTATTATTATATAATATTTGGATACTACATATCATTATATACGTTATTAACATACAGTATGTCTAACATAGTATAATTTGTATATTCTAAGTCCCTAGTGTAAGTTGTGAATGAGCGTTTGTGTGTTCATTTCACTTTAATCTCTCTCATGCTGTCATCTGTCCAGCTACAACTCTCAGCATTATGATGTCTCTATAAACCAGGTAGCTTTTAACCTGCTTAGTTCCTGAGACTGTTAGCAGTTGATCAAAGCAACCACTTTCTCTTCATAAACATTCAGTTTTCCAAGCCTTGAGTTGGAAATTGAGGAGATGCCAGTGGGCATTCAGATACTAGAGCATCTGAATTTCATCTTGTGTCACCTTTCATGCTTTCCCAACCTATTTCCAACCAACAACATCTCCCTGGACCCGCATCCTTGGGATTTATCGTTTGAGGCCGTATCACAAAAGAAGCCTGTTGGTTAATTTGTACTTCTGCACATCCAAGGGAAATGTCTGACAATAAGGTCTAGGAGAGGACAGAATCCTGATGAGTGGCATTTGACAGTTTCCATGGTGTAAATACCTTCACCATGGTCAATTTCAAGCGATGGAGGTATTGGTGCAGAGAGAGTACTGCGTTTGGCTTGTGGGTTTGGTTAAGTACAACCAACAACAGGCCTAATTTTAAGCCACAATTTGAACTTGGTAGGAAGATAGGAAAAAAAATTATTAAATTAACTTATTGAATTAATAAAGATATAAGAGAAAGGGGGCAAGCAATTACACTCATCTGATAAAATACACACTCACTAGTGATCCTCTTTGTGAACATAGTTGAGAAACTTCTGGCTAAAATGATAAGTGGAGGCTTGATTGTAAAAACCAACAGATCCCTCCCAGCTTAGCTAATCAAACCAGGCTTAAATGTTAGAATTCAGGAGCCAAAGAGGACGGTGCAAGGACAAGGAGAACAATTTGACAGCAGAGACTGGCTTGAGCAGCAACTTTATTCAAGCATTTGCTCAGTCAGTCAGTCAGTGGGTGTTTGTGTCCTCCTAAGAGTCATATGTTGAAATTCTAACTTCCAATGTCATGGTGCTAGGAGGTGGAATCTTTGGGAGGTGATGAGGTCATGAGGGTGGAGCCCCTGTGAATGGGATTAGTGACCTTATAAGAAGAGACCAGAGAGCTTCCTCTCTCTTTCTCTCTCTCTTCCTCCCTCCCTCCCTCTCACTTTCTCTCCCTCCCTCTCTCTCTCTGTCTCTCTTCCTCTGCTGTGTAAGGACACAGCAGGAAGATGGCCCGCCAGAAAGCAGGTTCTCAATGGAATGCAATCTGCCAGCATCTTCATCACTGATTTCTCAGCCTCCAGAACAGTGAGAAATAAATGTCTGTTGTTTAAGGCATCCAGTCTATGGTAATTTGTTAGCCCCAGCTTACTAATACAATGGGTATTTACTGAGAATCTTTTTCTTTGTTCCTACAAATTGACATATTTAGGAAGGGATCTCAAGTAATGTAGAAAGGAAAAGAATTTACATTAAGATATTCATTCTGTAGAACATTATGCAAATATCAATGCCCCATTCTACTCCCTGACTCTGGGGGCTGTAGGAAGAGTGAGGGAGAGATATAAGCCTCTCTCTGAGCTAGTGGCTGCAATCCAAAACTCAGGAGAAGAAGCTGCTGCCTTTTCTTAGGGGAAATTCTTTAGTGTCAGGCTTTATTGCCACCATCAGCTCAACCTGAGTCAGCTGGGAAACCACAGTCCCCAGAAGTTCTCAAACATCAAGCTTAGACTTAGATGTGGATTCAAGGCCAGAAAAAAAACCTTCATTTATTTCCTTTCCTGAGTCCTCCCAGGTTTCCACCTGCTTTAGGGAAGTTCTTTTTACAGTGTCGTCTACCTGGGGACCACCTCAGCCTGACCTTTCAGTACAGTGTTGCTTTATTTAACGTGGGAGTCTTTGAATGTCCCCTATGGGACATTATGGTAGTAATCCTAAACAGGCCGTTTTCTCCCAAATATGAGCAAACCAAAAGTGCAAAGTGTTCAAAGCTACATAACGACTCATATGTTTACTTTCCGTTATGCTTTTATAAAAATCTACCTTTAAATTACATCTCTAAGCAGATCTGCCTGGTTTCTTCACTGTCCTGGAATTTTTTATTCTACTTTTGGAATTTAGATTATAAAGTATACATACTGTCTCAAATACATAGTAATATATTTTATTCTAATATGGGACCTCAGACTTTTCATTCTTAGCAGCGTATATTAACAACACTTCTGATGTAACATGGGGAAGTGTGCTTTTTTCTGCCTGTCTGGAATATGTGGGCACCCCCCCGCAAACCCAACTGGAAGCTAAACCAAGAACACCCATGATACTATAGAGACTGTTCCATACTCTTTAGCTTTGTAAGGAGATACTTTGGGCATGAGACAATAAGGCCTGAAACAAGGGAGGGAGATTTTATGGTAGAAGAAAATTTCTCTCTTCCACTCAACCTCCTCAAATTCTCGTGGGGACAGGAGATGAAGGGAAAGTGCTCTACACATTGAGAAAACTAGAACACTAGTGTCTGTTCATTTCCTTCTCTGGTAGTTGGTATCTCACAGAGATGATGGTGAGGGGCTTAGAGGGCAGTGTTGTACCCCTTGATAACCCTGAGTTTCCCATGTTCTCAGAGCTGAGGTTGGGGCAGAGTCTCAGCCAAAGCAATTACCATCTATAGTGAGAGACATGTGACTATGGACGAACCCTATGCACTGATACATTCATTTCCCCTGAACTTTGATACTTCCCTCTCTTCACCCTCTAGGAAGAGGTAGGAAAAAGGCAGAACTTTCACTTGACTGCATTTGAGAGTTGTGGAAATCAGACCTCGGATTGGAATGTAGAATAGAAAGCAAATTAAGGTATAGAGATGGATTGACAGAAATTGGATAGAAGAACAACTCAGAAGCGACCAGATTATACTTTCTGCCAAGAACAGAATTGGACACCAAGAAGCAAAAATCAAATTGAATCACAGAGATTAAAAAAAGAAAGCAGTATTTACAGACACCTGAATCTTGTCAATTATCACGACCATGAAAATGTATGTCTCTCATGCAAATAATCGATTGTAAACGTAAATTAGTTATTTAGTGCCATATCACCCAAAATACCTGCCCCGCACCATCCTACTCCCTAGTGTGGATGTGGCTGATTGCATCTTGAATCTGTTTTTACACTTAAAGTCCAGAAGGGTTGGTGCTGTTTAGACGAATTTAATTGTCTGTTCTGTCTGTTTCACCTCAGATTCTTTCCAGTAGATGGCGTTAGTCCTAAGTCTAAGAGTAGAAAAGAAAGGCTTATTGAAATATATTCATCTTCTAACCATCAGCTGTGAAAGGGGTTAAGAAGTCATTTTATATTATTAGCCAATATGCATTTAAATTCCTTACCCATTAGGGATTCTCAAATCTCCATATAGATTGTCTTCTGAAGTAGATGAAAGCACTAAGGGAGGAGTTTGGATACATGTCAGAGGGTGCAATAGAGGGTCTGAAGTGTCCACGAGGACAGGCTGTTATCAGAAGCTTGGATTCGAAAAGGTCTCAGATGTGCTTGTCTCTTAGAAGAGGACTTAACATTTACTGAGTTCCAAAGAGAAAAGAGTGAGGGGGAGAGAGAGAGAGAGAGAGAGACACGGAGAGAGAAGGCATATAAGGAAAGGGGAAATATCCAACTGAATACATTGAAGACTGCTTCTTTTTAAAACATCAGCTTCATACATCAAAGCAGAAGAACTGACTGCTTCAATATCATTGCTTTTTTTGGCAAGGGTGGGATGGTACATTCAGATGAGGCTAAATTGTCCCTACATGGTTTCTAAGGGAACAAAATAATGAGACAAGAAAGGCACAAATCTTTTGCTTTTTAAGGCTTCAGGTACTCCCTCCAAATATTATACTTCAGCCATTTGCCTCAATCTAAAATATTTGCTAATTATAAATAATTTAAGAACAAGTTAAAAATCTATCTGATTTGAAAATCTTTGGCTCGATCCTCCATAGCCTATGGAATATCTGTTTTACAGTTAAAGTGATTTTCATTTTATCTCCACCCACCCACCCTGAATGCACACCTAACTCACCTTCTTGTAGAAGTGGAGTGTCACCTGCATTTTGGTGCCCCTCAGACAACATCCAATGCTTTTTCCGAGAAAAACCCATCATTCCAACCAAATCTTTCCAGAGGCTCTGACGCCAGCCCTACCATTTCTGTATTCATTTATTTACATCACAACTCAATTATAATTATTATAATTCCCCCTTCCCTCATCTTTCTTTTTTGAAGTGTGAAGCCAAGGAGAGTCAGGAATTACAACTTTTCCCCCTAGAATGATCACAAATTTCCCGTTTCCCCATCCAGTCTTTTTTTTCCCAAAGAGGGAAAAAAGTACCGTGGACTTGGTAGGAAGCATCACTCAATGTGGGACCATTGTCCCCCCTCTTCCAGAGACTCCCAACTGTCTCCCTAAACGTGCTGTCTGTAACCAGTTGTTCCTGTTGAATAACTGCGTGAGCTGCAGGGCTTTTGTCGCCTGCCTGCAGATAGACGGGGATGCTGCTGGCTTTTCTGAGTGTGGAGACAGCACCTGGGAGCCCCCAGGAGGCCGTTATCAGGAGCCAACAGATGGAGCCCATCAGCGCGCTGCCAGACATCCACACCTGTGGATGGCGCCCCAGCCAAGAAATTAATTGCTTAGAAATAAAAAAATGGGTGGACTCAGATCGGAAAGGATTAAGAAAGAAAAGGTTAAACAAGGGAAAGAGGAAGCCACGCTGTGTGAGGTACCCTGATCCATGGCAGCAGACCCAAGTGTGTGACGTGTTCGGCACCTGATTTGGTTTTCAAATACAAGAAAGATGCAGGATTAGAACTGAAACATGGGAGGAAAAAAGGCGACTTAAAAGAGAACAGGATGCCCATTGCTTCACTTGGGTCATTCACACGCGTTCTGAAGGAAAAAAAAAAAACACGAAACTTTTCCTCTTGTATGTTTATATTTTGCTAGTGGAATTACATTTAATCTTATTCATTGTCCTTATTTTTCATTTGTTTTTTCATAGTTTGCTGCTTCTACGATTTCCAAATCAGCAGAGAGAGGTTTCTGGTTTTGCTTTGTTTTCTGTAATGGCTTCATGGGACAATTTTTTTTTTTTTTTTTTTTGCTGTACGCGGGCCTCTCACTGCTGTGGCCTCTCCCGTTGCGGAGCACAGGCTCCGGACGCGCAGGCTCAGTGGCCATGGCTCACGGGCCCAGCCGCTCTGCGGCATGTGGGATCTTCCCAGACCGGGGCACGAACCCGTGTCCCCTGTATCGGCAGGCGGACTCTCAACCACTGTGCCACCAGGGAAGCCCCTTGGGACTATTTTTATAACTTATATTTTCTTGTTTCCCTAAGAATTTTTTACATAGTGTTTAAAAAACAAAATTCAACTCAGTAAATTTTAAAGATCTTATAGGCTTTATTCAAAGATGTGATTCACGAATCCAGCAGTATCCTAGCTAGCAGCTAGAAAGGGAACCCAAGGTGCTGTACAAAATGGAAGACTTTTATAGGCAGAAGGTGTGGAGGATCAAAGGGAACCCAAGGTGCTGTACAAAATGGAAGACTTTTATAGGCAGAAGGTGTGGAGGATCAAAGAGGGCAAGGAAGTTACACCAGCAAAGAGCAGTTTGTGTCAAGGTCACCTTCCTTTAGGGAACAGCAGGGACCTATCAGACATAAGAACTCCTTACTGCTCACCGGGTCCTTCCAGGTTTAAGATTCCATTCCTGGGAAAGGCTGAAGCTAAGGTAGTAAGTCTCAGTTTGGTGACTTGGGGCTTAGCACCAGTGACTTCCTTTGGGGCCTGTTGTCTTGTATTTAACGACAAAAAAAAGTAGTTTCGATTCCATTGCAAAACTCGTTCCTCACTGTGTGACCTTTAGTCCTTCATCTTTTTTGATCTCAGTGACTTGCAAAATGAAGCATAATTGCTAAGATCCCATGCAGCTCTTAAATTGTATGACTCTGTAAATCAATTTCCGGCAGTATTTAGAAATGGCTTAGACAAAATATCTAGAAGGAAATAAGGGACATGGAGAAAAAAGGAATCCCTAAGAGAATTATATGCCACATTACCCAACACAGCCTCTTCTTTGGAAATTTCTCCTGTGAAAGAACAGATCATTATTACCAGGATCACTGAGAGGAAGCATCAACAGTCTCGCTAATTAGGATGTAGTAGAAGTGGAGGGTACCTTGACTTAATCGGGGAATTAGATACGGTTCTTATTTGTCAATGCTTTAGTTTTAGAACAGACATATCTTTGATCTGGGCACACTAAGCAGTGTATATTCTGCATCTGAATTGAAGCAACCAGGGTTTTTTTTTTTTCTGCAAATAGACATTTAGGGGCAATTTAGCTTGATTAAGAATGAATTATTCCAGCAAATTTTTATCATTTATCACGTGTCAACTTCCAGCACATGCTGGAAGTAAAATATAGTGCCTTTCATCAAGGAACTTAAAATCTATCAGTTGGAATAAAAACAGTTGCATAAATAAAAGTAAGGATAAAATAATTTATTTATTTATTGAGTGCTTATTGAGTGTACTTTGTCACTTGACCAAATCTAATATATCTAATCCTCAAAACAACACGGCAAAGTATCATCATTAACCTGTTTTTTTTTTTAAGATAATTTTTAAGAGCAGTTTTAGGTTCACAGCAAAATTAAGATGCAGAGATTCCCCATATACCACCTGCCCCCCACGTGTGTAATCCCCATTATCAATGTCCCCCACCAGAGTGGTACATTTCTTACACCTGATGAACCTACATCATAACCACTCAAAGTCCACAGTTTACATTAGGGTTCACTCTTGGTGTCGTACTTTCCTTTGACTTTGGATAAATGTATAATGATATGTATCCATCATTATAGTATCATACAGGGTATTTTCACTGTCCTAAAAATCCTCTGTCCTCCACCTATTCATCCATCACCCCCATATCACCCCTGCAACCACTGATCTTTTTATTGTTTCCATAGTTTTGCCCTTTCCAGAATGTCATATAGTTGGAATCATGCAGTATGTAACCTTTTCAGATTGGCTTCTTTCACTTAGTAAAATGAACATAAGGTTCCTCTATGTCCTTTCATGGCTTGAGAGCTCATTTCTTTTTAGCACTGAATAATATTCCATTGTCTGGATGGACCACAGTTTTTTTTTTCATCCATTTACCTACTGAAGAACATCTTCATTGTGTCCAAGTTTTGTATAAGGTTGCTATAAACATCCATTTTCAGGATTTTGTGTGGGCATAAGTTTTCAACTCCAGAGGGTAAACACCAAGAACCATGATGATTGGATTCTATAAGAGAATGTTTAGTTTTGTAAGAAAGCACAAAACTGTCTTCCAAAGTGGCTGCACCATTTTGCATTCCCACCAGCGATGAGTGAGGGTTGTTGTTCCACAGCGTCGCCAGCATTTGACGTTGCCAGTGTTTTGGATTTGGCCATTCTAAAAGTGTATTTTGGTATCTAATTGTTGTTTTCACTTGCATTTCCCTGATGACATATAACGTGGAGCATCTTTTCATATGTTCATTTGCCATCTGTGCGTCTTCTTTGGTGAGATATCTGTGAAGGATTTTTAGTCCATTTTTTAATTGGGTTGTTTTCTTGTTGTTGTTTTAAGAGTTCTTTGTATATTTTGGTTAACAGTACTTTATCAGATGTATTTTTTGCAAGCCAGTCTGTGGCTTGTCTTCTTATTCTCTTGACATTACCTTTTGCGGAGCAGGAGTTTTTAATGTTAATGAAGTCCAGCTTATCAATTATTTCTTTCATGGATTGTACCTTTGGTGTTAGATCTAAAGGTCATTGTCATACCCGAGGCCATCTAGGTTTTCTCCTATGATATCTTTTATGAATTGTATATTTTGTATTTTACATTTAGGTCTGTGATCCATTTCGTGAAGGATGTAAGCTCAATAAACATTAGCTATTCTTATATATATTTTATTCTTATATTTGCCTTAAAAACATTTCCAGATTTTTTTGAGATATGGTTGATTTACTACCTGGCTGTGTCTTAACTTTTACAATCTAGATGTGTCTGATCTCTCAGGCCAGGCTGTAAAAATCCCATTTAACCAACTTTTGATATCTATGAAAAGCCTGTGGTTTTTAGCTGGAAAAGGTCACTACTCTTCTATAAAATATTACTTTAAATATAGAGAGCAGGATTTTGGTGGCACAGGTCATGCTGGAAAATGGTGACTTTTAAGTTTTTTTTAAAATTAATTCTAAGAGATGTTTTATAATGCACAAGGTGAAGGTGACTTATCAGAGTGGATAAATGTGACTCGCACAGGAAGGCGACATGTTTAGAGAATGTGCTGTTTATTATAACTGCCACCCAGCCTCATTTGCTGTGGTCAGTGTGGGCATTCCATGACCAGATACATAAATGAAACAGATCGAACGAGACATTTCTCACTGAAAAACAGTGTGTTGCAGTGGAATGAGGGTGGCCTGGCAGTCAGAAGCCCAGAGTTCTCGTGTTGATTGCTGTTAAATTGTTGTGTGATCTTGTACAAGGCTCTTCACCTTTTCGGGGACCTGTTTCTTCATCTGTGAAAGATGATGACTGGATGAGACCGTCTGTGAAGTCGTTCTTGTTCTCTGAGTCTATAGTTTATACGCGCTCAGCATCATCAACCTTAGAGATATCTAGATTAAATGAAACTGGGAAGGCAGGACAACGTGGTCTTTGATTATTTGATGATGTGCTCAGGGTTTATTTTTCTCTCTCCTTCTTTCGCTAGTTGACTTATCTGATATAAGCAAACACACTCTGTGGTGCCTTCTCTGGCCAGCTTCATGAATTCAAGCTCTGATGAACTATATAGAATAAACAAGTAGAAGATGAGTGAACCTTATTTTTTGCATCACTTAATTCAAATTGATTAATTTAAAGCCCATCTCCTGGTTCTGCACCAAGTAAATCATACAAAAGAGAGGACTCTAATGTTCTGGTGCCACAGGCTTCAATCTTTCAGATGTGATGGAGCATTATCATTCTGTGATTAATTCATTCATTCATTATTTATTTATTTACATCTCTAAATGGCATTGACATTTGATAAAGTTTCAAGGACCCAAAAAGCAAACTTCTCAACCAATTCAACACAAGTTGCCGAAGCATCGGCTGTTCTTGCTTGCGCTGTACCCCTGCCTAACGTAGAGAATTACTTTCTGCGAGCTCCAGGGGGGATAAGCTCCCAGGACATTTTTCTGCTACTCCCGAAGAGGATCGCGTACCTAGACACTCTGTTAATCTTCCGAGACATAATCCTCATTTATATGAAATCAGTATCGCCACTTCTCTTAAATCATCTTCTACTTTCTTTCTTTTTAGTTATTTGTTATGCTTATCAAGATGTTTTATTTCGTTCTACTTTTATGCCTTATTTTATTATTACTTGTTTAGATTAGGCTACGGTCAAAACCAGGGAAGACATCATTATCCACTAGTTTACATCCTTCCTTACAAGACGAAAATACCCTCTAAGTCTGGGTCTCATCTAGCCTTCCCTGCTCTTCCCTCTTTTAAAGAGTAATTCATATTCTGCATATCTGGAAAATTAATTTCATAAGAAAATATCCCCTTACTCAGTAGCCTATATATCTTTGTTGCGCTACATGTCATCATTTCCAAGTTCCATGATCCATCTTGATTATTATTATGATTAGAAGTCTCTTCCTTTCCAATTTTGGGCATCCCCATTCTCTGTGCAGGTCACCTGCTCCCTTCGCTCTCTAAGTGTGCGTCCTTCTCTCTGATGTTCCCAAGACATGCTGCTTTCACTGGCAACTCTTAGACAAGAAGAGGAGGCGTGAACTGGAGATCGGGTGACTGGCCTGATGCAAGAGGATCCAGAAACCTCAGAGCTTATGATGGTTTAGCCATTTCCTTTTAGTTAACTGCTCATATAAAATTTGTCTCATGACAGAGTAGTTGTTTTTTAATGTTCGATTGGAACTTACGTGTATGCATTCTTAATGCTGTATTTTGAAGGAAGCCATTTCTGATTATGTGGGTCTGTGCACTTAATAGCTGCATAATAAAGGGTAATTACATTTGCCTGTAAGAGAATATGGATTAACAGTAAACATCAATGCCATGAAAGGCCGGCAGCAGTGTATGAATGGGATCTTTTCAGAACCACTCTCATTCATTACACAATGGATACAAACAATTGGATTAATGAATCAAGCAGGCATTCTGCTTGCATGGCTAACATTAAAGAGTAGTAAGCCAGTTTATTGAATGTGCTTAGTCGATAGCCATCTGTTTATCCTTTGATGCATTTCATCTTAAAGGAAGATTTATACTAATTAAACAATTTAAACCACCCATAAAAGTTACATTGGTATATCCCCACATGCTCTGTAAAGCTCCTGTGTGTGCTTTTTTTTTTTTTTTTTTTTTTTTTTTTTTTTTTTTTGCGGTACGCGGGCCTCTCACCGCTGTGGTCCCTCCCGCCGCGGAGCACAGGCTCCGGGCGCGTAGGCCCAGCAGCCACGGCCCACGGGCCTAGCCACTCCACGGGCACGCGGGATCCTCCCGGACCGGGGCACGAACCCGCATCCCCTGCATCGGCAGGCAGACACCCAACCACTGCGCCACCAGGGAAGCCCCCTGTGTGTGCTTTTTTAAGTCTATTTAAGTTACTCGGATTGGATTAATTTTAACAAGCTGCTCCTTCTGCTTTCAGTTCCAGCCTCTGACCTTCTTGTGAGCA
The DNA here is from genome assembly GCF_963924675.1 of Phocoena phocoena. Classification (NCBI taxonomy): domain Eukaryota; kingdom Metazoa; phylum Chordata; class Mammalia; order Artiodactyla; family Phocoenidae; genus Phocoena; species Phocoena phocoena. The sequence continues at coordinate 167,474,885 of NC_089220.1, forward strand.
ACTTACTGTTTAATCTCAAGTTTCCTTCTCTCTGATGATGACAAGGGCGATATCAGTGTAACTCCAGAAACACCTGGATACTTCCCACATGTTCGGTTCTTTTCCATTTGGTTTCAAATCAAGGCTCGGTACTAGCTATTGTGAGGCTCTGTCTATCGCAGAACAGATCCTGACAAACAGGCCGTGAAAAGTAGACAGCAGCTGCTTGGCTGGGACGGGAGTTCTGTCTCATTGCCAACTGCTACATCCATCACATCCGCGAGTATTCAGTAAGTGCCTACTCAAAGCTTGCAAATGGAACATTTAAAAGGTGGTCCTGGGCTTCCCTGGTGGCGCAGTGGTTGGGAGTCCGCCTGCCGATGCAGGGGACACGGGTTCGTATCCCGATCCGGGAAGATCCCACATGCCGCGGAGCTGCTGGGCCCGTGAGCCATGGCCACTGAGCCTGCGCGTCCGGAGCCTGTGCTCCGCAACGGGAGAGGCCACAACAGTGAGAGGCCCATATACCGCAAAAAAAAAAAAAAAAAAAGGTGGTCCTTGTGCTTACATTTGGCCTAGGGCTCTGTGCCATGTTCGTGGCCGGTGGAGTTGCCACGCTGCCTGTCACTCCGGCCTCTGGAGGTGGCCTCCGGTGGCCAGTGGCAGAGCAGGTACTGTTCTTTTTCCCCGTCCTTAGGCTCATTGTAAGTGAGCCCTTGCGGATGAGCTTTACTCTCCAATCTGTGGATTCAATTCTAAAATCCTATAAACCCGAACCACGTGAACTCACGTGTGGTTTGTAGGACAAGAAACGCCTCTTTTCACTTTTTTATAGACAAGCCTGGTTCCTTTCCTCCTTGGAGCTCTACTAGGGAGTGGCTGGCAGTGGATTCCAACCCCTGTTGTTGCTTCTGCTGTTTCTCAGTGCTTCTTGAGAGCAGGGCCAGCTCTGAGACATTGGGGGTTTTCCCTAGTGAAGGGAGAATCTCTGCAGTGGAGTGTGTGACCTCTGCCTGGTTAGAGGGACTAACTTTGTGGCCCTGAATTACTTCACTGGGCTGGGGTCTACACCCTCTCCATCAGGTTGGCTTCTTAAAGTGACACTACCTCCTCCTGCCTTTTGGCTGAACTGATTTCTGAAGCCTTCCTGGGGAACACCTGCAGTCAAACAAAATCGTCAAACAAAATCATTTGCTCCAAAGTGATGCTAAGTCATGTAACACAGACTCTCGCTCCTCTGTGAAACAGTAACACTCTGGAACAGGAGACTGTTGGCTATTAATATGGCAAATTATGGCAGCAGAAGGAGCCTCATTTCCAGTATCCCCATGGGTCCGCTGTCTGGGCCCTCACATTCCTTGACAAACCAGGAACTATGTCATTTGCATGTACTTTTCTTAGTACTTTAAAGAAGACAGACCATCTTCTCTTGCCTCCGGCTTTGTTAAAAAAAAAAAAAAGCAAATGCAATTTATTGAGAGGAAGTTGTCTTTGAAAAACACCCTGAGGACACATGAACAAGTAAAATCTAATTTAAATGAAGATTCTCCAACGCCATCCCAGCGATTCTTGTTCATTTACCTGGGATGGGGTCCAGAAACTGAATTTCATGAAGTACCTGGTGGCGCTGATGCAGGCAGTCCCCGTGCTGCCTCTGAGAAACACCACTAAAGCTGAAAGTTCTATGTGTGACATCCTAGAAATGTACTTCACATTTAAGAAGAGAAAAATACCTCCTCAATTGTACCAAGACAGAGGCCTCGTAGACTCAAACCACCAGTAATAACAGTAATAAGGGAGACATAGACTCACGTGGTTCACTTCCATTGCTTTACAAAGCCATTCTTTCCAGCCCAATTTTTCCTCCTCATTAATGACCACCTTATCCCTGGGAGATTGGAGACCATGGACTTGGCCTCCTCACCACTCCCCTGACATTAACCAGTTCTCTCATTCTGGCCAAGGAGAAGTGGCTACTTGCAAAGTTGACCGAAACAACCCAGCAAAGTAAATGCTACCCTGACCCCTCTCCGGGGAGGGGAGTCTGAGCTTGTACCCAGCAGCGTGTGGGCTCTGAGGACTCTTCTCCCTGTTTCCTCCTTGTGACTGCTGTGTAACACTGGTGACACTTTCTAAAAGCACCTGGCAAGCTTTTAGAGAAGACTAATTCCCCAGGTCTACCCAAGGCTCTGAATGAAAGGTCTGACTAGGCTGCCGAAGGGAACGATGTCTGGGTTGCTTTAAAAGCAGGGGGCAGATCCTGACAGGATGGGGCATCTGGTCCCAAGGCAGAGACGGCGAAGAGCCAGAGGGGCAGAGAGACTGAGCAGGGACTATTCCGGACAGACAGAACCAGAACAGGGAGACAGAACATACTGATATGCCCCATTAAAAGCAAGAATTAGACTAATCCATGGAACTGCTCTGTCCCTCAGTATGCAGTTTCTAAGGAACTCTAGCATTAGACAGAAATAAGTACTTTTAGAGAGTTTCTCTGAGGTCTCACTTAAAATGTCTTTGGCCTCAACTGAAATTCATTTTCTTTTGTCTGGCCTTGAAAAGAATGGAGTTTTCTCAGAGAATGAGCTGTGTGCTTCTGTGATTTGGAAAAGGTCTCTGTGTAGCTGTGCAGAAGTGCTGGATGGATACTTGAGATTACTGGAAGTTTATATTAATCTACACACTTTTGGAAAAACTGGAAAATGGGGCTAATTGTATATCTATTTAAGTAATCCTTGCACTTTTTTCTTCTTCAGGAATTAAAAGAAATCAACTAGTGTATATATTTATGATTTCACTATGTTGGATATGACAAGCTTTAAAAAGAGGTAACTGAAAAAAAACACCAGACAGTAGTCTCCAACTGTGATTTAAAAGCAATATAATGGGAGTGGGATGGAACAGGGCATAGTCGGCATTTCCCTCAAATCCCAAACTGCTTTGCTCGGAAATCTTTTGAGAAGTAATAACAAATCTCATAACATTGCATATACAGAATATCTACATTTTTACCCTGTAACAAGGACCGTCTGTGAGGTGTGCACAATAGATATTATTTCTCCCAAACTGAGATGAAAAAAGTGAAGAAGTATGTTTAACTGACTTGCCTGCATCTACATGTTTAGTTCATGAAGGGTCAGCCTGGGGTCCAGGCCTGATTTCCTTAAATTCCAACTGTCTTTCTTCTATAGTTTAGATCATGTCTAATGACAAATAAGCATACTTAGGTTGAAAAAAGGCATTTTAAGAATGTAATTATTTTCTTTGGTTTCTTCCATTTGACATTAAAAGATGACTTCAGGGCTTCCCTGGTGGCGCAGTGCTTGGGAGTCCGCCTGCCGATCCAGGGGACACGGTTCGTGACCCGGTCCGGGAAGATCCCACATGCCGCGGAGCGGCTGGGCCCGTGAGCCATGGCTGCTGAGCCTGCGCGTCCGGAGCCTGTGCTCCGCAACGGGAGAGGCCACAACAGTGAGAGGCCTGCATACCGCAAAAAAAAAGTTAGGTTCCTACTCTTCCACAGAGACAAGGAGACGGGGCCTTGTCTTCAAGAGTTGCTAGAACAAACAGTCAGTTGGTTGGGCAGCCTTGAGTTATCGCAGGCAGGTACTTTTAAGGAGGGCTAGGTCATCCTAGGGTTGCAGTTTTGCACTGCTAGTAGTTAATGTTGGTTCAAGCTTTTATAGGCCAAGGATGAGGGATAGTTGAAGAGAGTGCTCAGAGGAGCCAGGCTAGAGTTTGATCAAGGAGATAATCTGTCACCAGAAAATCGGTGAGAGACAATATCATACAGTAATGAAGGAACTAAGGCTCTAGAGCTTGCTTGTCTGGGTTTGAATCCTGGCTCTGCCACTTACCAGCTGTGTGATTTTGGGGGTCAATCACTAAATCTCAGTGTCTCTTATTTCACTAAAATGGGGATTAATGTAGTATACTCCATAATATTCATTACTTCATGAATATTAAATGAATTAATGCTTGGGAAGCACATAGAACAAAGCCTAGCACAAAGTACGTGCTGTATGCGTGTCTGCTATAACTACCTTTTATGAAGCAATCTATCTACGATGCAGGTGAGGAAAGAGACTCTGTGCAGCAAGTAGCCTGGCAGCTGCTGATCTTGGTTGACATGGAGAAGGAAAGGCTAAAACACCACTTGCAGGCACAAACTTATATGATTAAAAAAAAAAAACTGCCCTGGAAATCAGAGAGAATCTCTGTCTGCCTGGAACATGGCCCTGACCTTCTCCAGCAAGGACCTTGTTCAGGAAAAACTCAACCTTGTTCTAGTTGAATATAATCCAAATGAAATATCCATAAGAAGAGTACTGCTGTTCTATGTCATCAAAACAGTCACGGCTGTGTGATAAAAGCGTCCAACTCTTGTTATCTAACAGTATTCGTATACAGTATGTGTCTATTACATGCACGCGGCACTCCACTGGGCCCTCAGCTGAGGAGGGAGTCCTGCCTTGCCCATAGGAACATATACCCTTACAGAAAAATGACCCTGGGGAGACAATCTACTGTGGCTGACGGCTGATTAAAGTGGTGACTCAGGCCTATTTCAGAACGACAAAGATTTGGTTCATTGGAGAATGGCAGGCAGGCCTGTTGGCTCTGACAGATCTGGGGGTGCCAATGTGTTGTTGACTTCTACATCCCATGTCAACTACAGGCCATTCTACGATATTGGAGTTGCAATCTTCTTACAAACTGCCTGTTCTTCTGCTCTGAATAGCAGTAAATAGTCTCTGAATGTCTAGATTGATGGGCTTTGTTTTACCAGCTATTGTTTTCTGACCTCCGAATCTTTAAACAAAGAGGAAAAGAATGTCAATGTTTCATAGAAGCCGATGGGCTAGGAACAAGCAGTTTGTGGGTAGATTGTGGTTATAGCACATGCTGTATGGATATATTCCCACAATATGCCCAGTGCCTCCATATGGAAATGCACTGTTGTCAGTTCGTATGGAGGCTGGATGCCCCTGGGATTGTAGGATTATTTCACGAGGAAGATTCCTGGCTCATACCAAACTGATTAGGTTACTAACCTCCAAGCCACGGTTTATTTTCCAGGAGTAATCCGTCATTTGTACTGCACTCTCATTCTCCAAGCTGGTGAAATCAGCCTCAGTTCAAATCCTAGAGAATGTATCTCTGCACAGTAAACAGGTATTTAAACCAAGCTGCTTGCCTAGTAACAGATGCAGACAACAGTGTGGTACAATCTGGAAGCACAGGCAGGCAGCACAGAGGTGATGTGACTCCAGGCCGTTTGCAGGACTCAGATTGTGTCACTGGTGTTGAAATGAGTTTGTGTGAGTGTGTAGAGCAGCTGGCCAGCATACTCTGCAAGTGACTGCTGAGGAAAACTATCACACTTGTGTCTGTGGTGTACCATAGAACTGCTGCTGTCTGATGGAAGGACACCCAAGGAGACTTATTGTCTGGGTGCTTCCACTGGATTTTTTTAAGAAGCTGGAGGTTGAATAGCTATGACAACAAAAAATAGCAGTTAAGATTCCATTTGGAGCTGAGTCATTATTTCTGCCAATCACTCATTCCCTTCTGAGTCAAATAAGCATCCAGACATGGAATCATGGAATCGGGAGTTGGAAAGGACATTAGATGTAATCTAGTGTGATCTCTTACTAATGAGAGGAATCACTTTTATAAATTCCCCCACAGAAGGCCTGAAAATAGGACTATCTTTCTCTTTCTTACCTCTTTTTTTATCTTCCTGTCTACTCAGTTTCTTTTTTTTCTTTTCTTTTTTTTTTTTTTGCGGTACGTGGGCTTCTCACTGCTGTGGCCTCTCCCGTTGCGGAGCACAGGCTCCGGACACGCAGGCTCAGCGGCCATGGCTCACGGGCCCAGCTGCTCCGCGGCATGTGGGATCCTCCCGGACCGGGGCACGAACCCGTGTCCCCTGCATCGGCAGGCGGACTCTCAACCACTGCGTCACCAGGGAAGCCCCCTTTCCTTATTCTTGATTCTGCTATTCAGAGACACTCTTACTTGGGATTCTTGCTGAGTGACTGAACTACCTGACATCTGACCACTAAGAAAAGATGGGTTATTATCATTAAGATAGAACAAACCTTCGAAGTTGAAATACTATCATATGAGAAAAGTAGTCTTTTTTTTTTTTTTTTAAAAAGGGTTTATGTCTTGTTTTAAGAGAAAACTATAAGCTCAAGTTAGAATATCAAATGTGACCATCTGTACTCATTCAATCTAACATACATTGTGGGTCTGTGATATGCCAGGTACTGAGATACACAGATAAGTTAAAATAGTTTCTGCCCTTGAGGGGCTGACAGACTAAAAGGGAAACAAACACATAAGCCCACAACTACAATTCAGTGTGTTAAGTGCTATAACAGGCATGCAAATTGAGCTAGGAAAGCATGGAGAAGAGAAAAAAACCCAATGGAGAAAGTGTTAAGTAAGGTTACCTTACTTAAGGGATGCAATGGAATTTAGCAAAGAAGATGGGATTTAAGGTTGTTTTTAAAAGATGCATGACAGTGGAGGAGAGAGGGAAGGACAATTTTGACAAAAGTGATAACAGAAGCAAAACAAGTGAAATCTACACCACAAGTGTGATGAGGGCATAAGGTTTTTGGAGTGGGGTTTGGAGACTGAATGGCAGAGACTGAGCTGGGCTTACATCAAATGCCATGGGAGGTCATTTGGAAAATTGCGGGGAGGGCATTATGTATTTTAAATTAGGAGAATGACAAGGTAAGTTTTAGTTTTTTAACTTAAAAAGAAGTGAAAGCAGTGTTGAAAAGAGTCAGGAATTGAAGAAACTGGAAGTAGAGAGACCAGCTGAGAGTTTGCTGGAATAGTTTACATGAGGGACAGAGAAGGCCTGATGTGCAGTGGTACCAGCCATGCAGAGATGAGAATGTATTCCAGAGAGTAAAGCAGAATTGGCTGGGGTCAGATTGGAAGGGAAGGAGAAAATGGATTCTAGGATAACTACTTGTTTGCTGATTTGTGAGACTTAACAGACTATAACACAAGTTGAGTTTATTGTTCTGGTGGTTGGAAACATGCATGCCCTGGGGAGTGAGGTTAAATGTCTGGTCACATGGACCAGGTGGGTCAGGGAGAGGTAACAACGAGGTGACAGGGAGTGAGCCTGTGTTTGAACACAGACTAGTCTAGTGCAAGTTTAGTAACCATAATTTCCCCAGCCCAAAGTGGGATGCTTTTTTCTGACAAGCATGTCCCAGTATAACCAAGTATTATGAGACAAATCTTTTCAAATCAAGACTGTCCCAGAAAATATTGGTCATTTTTTTGCTTTCTAAGTGAATAAACAAGTGGTGAAAACAACCAGAGAAGCAGTGGGGCTGGGTTGCAAAGGAGTCTGTTGAATTGCTCACCACTTCCTTTGCACATAAATGCTCTGGTGGTAATATTCCCAGTTATTTATTTCTGCAGCGTCTTCCCTCACTTCGTTTCATCTTTCATGAGTGGGCAGTTCTGCCCAGGACGGGGGCACAGCAGACACCACCTGTCCCGCCTGTAGAGGCTACTGCAGCTCCTGTTCTGAGTCCTGGCTAATTGTTTTGGCTCCTATTACTGAATCACCCAGTGTAGGGGCCATTTGAACTACAGTGACCAACTTTCCCTAGTACGGCCAGTTGTTTGACATTTAAAAATCTTTATTTAAAAAGTCCTCAGTTCCATTTATTGGAAGAAAAAAAGTTCTGTTTTCTTACCATTCTCCCTTTGGCTTGGCCTTTTTGAATTCTGATCTAGCTTTTGATGGATAGAAAAACACATACAACAAAGAGGTGGTCACCCTGCACCCCAAAAAGGACCAGGGCTTTGGGTACTGGCAAGGCTGCAGCCAAATACCCACGGAATCTGCTCTCAAGGGCATTTGGTTTTACTGTATCATCGATATCTTCAAAGGAGGATGGCTTGAAATATGGAAATCTGAGGTATAACTTGATAAAGCCACAGGAGTGAAGCGCACCCCTGCAAATACCTCTGGCAGCCCCCTCTGAACACGCAGGCCCTGCAGGCTTTATCAGATGAAAGACGGAATTCACAACCTGGGAACATGCAAACAGCATTTTTTTGTTTGCATGGAAAGTACCTCTGCGTTCATCAAGCTTGAGGCAGGTATTCTTTTTTCACAAAATGGAAAATGTCAGAAATGTCAAAGCCAAGTAGAGGTGTTTCAGAGAACCAGCCACGAATGTAAGGAGGAAATTAGCATTCAGGTCACAATGGCAAGCAGTTTATTCTGGAGTTCATTCTGAGGAGGTAATGACTAGGAAAATGACAAAGAAAACTGTTACTGACCATTAGTGAGCAATCACTCTGTCATATTACTGGGATAATTTAGATAAATGTGGGGTTCTGCTGTCTCCCAGGGAGATGGGCCGCTGATGCCTTTGAGAACGGCAGCCCTCTTAAAGTTGCTTTTGACAAATGTATTTTTTCATCAGGCAGATGTAAAACAGTCATGTCTGTGCCTGTCTGTGGGACGTAGTAATAGCTCATTTTAGAAGTTTGTTTAAAAAAAAAAACCCAAGAAAATCCGGAAAACCTCTCTGTCTGTTCTCTGTGTTTGGTGCCCAGGGATACATGCTGTAATGCCCTGCAAAGGCTTTTTAGCCACTGTGGAAAGCAGTGTTTGGAAACATAAGGTATTTAATAAATCGATGCTGAACGTACCGTATTTTTGTTCAATTGACTTCTATTATTTTAGCAGCTGCTAATTATGCGCTGTTGATATTTGGAGGCCGGTAACAGATTTCTCTGCTCCATCTGGGTAATCCGACTTCTCCAGAATGGACTTTTCCCCACCCGAATGCTGCAAGATTTTGGCTGCTGTATTCTGAGGGCAATGATCATATAACGCAAAATGAAAAGGCAGAAGGGACAAGATGAAATTTACCTAGTGTTGGTCGCAAAATATTTCATTTTATCTTGGATGTCACAGGGCAGTCACTGATGCCACCTATGTCATTTAGTGGTAAGAGGAAAATAGGAGGGACTATGTCCGTTTTCACAGTGAATAATAGACATGTAAATTCCGAGACTATTTTATCTTAAGAAAATACTAAGCAAAACCAACCAAGGCATATATTCCATTTATTAAGAGTTTACAGGAACTGTATTGGGCGTGGAACCCAGCTTTTATCTGTAGTGGAATGAAGTGGGACAGGAGAGGGAAGCTGAGTGCAGGGCTCGAAGTCAGATACTGCTATGCGCTAGCGGCACCAATGGGAAAGTTTCTCAGATTTTCTAAAATTTGGTTTCCTCCTATGTAAAAAGGGGTGAAAATAGCATCTCGTTTTTAGAACTGGTACGAGAATGACGTAAGATAATGAACATATAGCTATGATGATGATGATGATGATTTTTAAAATGCCAAACCCACCTTAAAAGAACCAAAAGTGCTTTTACTATGATGCAGTGTCGGGGATAACAGGCAGTTCTCCCATCCCACTTACCTGTCCTAATAGACAGGGAGGCAAAGAGCCACATGGAAATTCCAATGTTTGGCTCCCATGCTCTGTATCAACTATTTTGCTTTTCACTTTGTCCTTACACATGGGTGTTTTGCTTTTATCTTAACGTGGCTAATTAGTTGAAATGCTTGCCAAGATGAGGGGCTGCCTCACTGCTGAAGCCTGGGCCGTGGGCCTGCTGCTGAGGGGAGGGGCCCACGAGGGGCTAACTGTGTATTTAGGCCTGACCTGTGCACAACGTACGCAAGCTCTGTCACTGCATTAGTCTGTTAGGGCTGCCACAGCAAAACACCAGAGATAGAGTAGATTAAACAACAGAAAGTTATTTTCCTACAGTTCTGGAGACTAAGGAGTCCAAGGTTCTAGCTCCTTTGCTTTCTGGCGAGAGCTCTCTTCGGGGCTTGTAGAGGACCACCTCCTCATTTGTTCCCCAAATGGCCTTTCCTATGTGCACCAGTGTGGGAAGATCTCTCTCCGTTCCTCTTCCTAAGGGGCCATCAGTCCAATTGGATTAGGGCCAACCCTTATGACCCTCCTTCAACCTTAATTACCTGTTAAAGACCCCATATATCTCCAAATACCATCACAATGGGGGTCCGGGCTTCTATCCTTTGTTGTATATTGTCTCCTCCCACCCCTAGAATGTATGTTCCACGAAGACAAGGATCTTTATTCCACTGATGGGTCTCAACTCTCTGAAAAGGTACCTGATACGTAGCAGCTATTCAGTATATCAGTTTTTAAATGGATGAATGAAATGCCTACTCGATTCCCTGGACAGGATCTGCAGGCAGCCTTGTAATATTTCAGGGCTCCAGACTTGAGACTTGCAGCCTAGCACTTGCTACTACCTAATGGAGGACAGATCCTGGCCCACAGTCACTTTAACCCTTTTTCTGGTATTCTACTGCCAATGGGGAGATACAGAAAACTAAATCCAACTACCCCAGAAAAAGGAAAATATTCATTCCCCAGTTTTTGAAGATATTCCATGAAATCCCAGTGGCTTGATTATAGTCTGTTTTATATTTTGGATCTTACTCTTTGAAGGAGAGAGAAACTTTCCTTAAACAGGAATTTTTTAGGGACTTCCCTTGTGGTGCAGTTGTTAAGAATCCACCTGTCAATGCAGGGGACACGGGTTTGAGCCCTCGTGAGGAAGATCCCACATGCCGCCAAGCAACTAAGTCTGTGCACCATAGCTACTGAACCTGCGCTCTAGAGCCCACGAGCCACAACTACTGAGCTCACGCACCACAACTACTGAAGCCCGCGTGCCTAGAGCCCATGCTCCGCAACAAGAGAAGTCACCACAATGAGAAGCCCGTGCACCACAGTTAAAGAAAGCCCACGTGCAGCAATGAAGACCCAACGCAGCCAAAAATAAATAGATAAATAAATTAATTTTTTTAAAAAAGAAATTTTTAAGTCTTAAAAGGGGGAGTAGAGAACTAATGACTGAATATTGCCTGTGTTTATCCTTGACAGCTCTTAATTCAACATTATTTAATGGGCAAAATTCCCATCAAAAGGTTCATTACTTAGCCTGATTTTAACACTAGTGAAAAATGTCGTGGAGATAACTAAATGCAAGCGCCAATCCTAATTTCCCATCCCTTTGAATCAATAGCTCTTGCCTCACCGCCTGCTTCTGACTCACATTCATCTTGAGAATTTATTCCACAGAAGCCCCTGGTTCAAAGCAGCACAATCTCAGGAACACAAAAATAAAGTCTGAGTTGAAGCGTTTGCTTTGTTTATTTTGTCCTTTTCCCCGTCACCCACGTGAGGGCTTATCTTCAGAGAATAGGACAATGTCAAAAACTCTAATTGGATCTTACCAGGGTTTTCCAATTTCAGTACGTGGTTTTAGCAGGAAAAAGCTGTCATATAAACTCATCTTTAGCAATATGAGTAATAGTGGGGGAAATCGCAGTCAAAGGGAAACGGCTTTTGAGTACACACATTCCTTTTGCTCTCCCAGGTTTGACACATTGTAGAATAACCTTTCAGTGAAATTTTAAAGCTTTCACATTGCCCTCTCTTACTTCTCTGTGGATGGCTGATGAGACAAGAAAATTATGTGTAGCCACAAAGCAGTGATATCTGAGTCCATGGATTTTCTTCTCCCCTTTCATATAACTGCGTTTGCCCATATTTCTCTTAGCTTTCATCCTTCACCTAATTTGTTGGAAGTGGCCATTCAAGGCCTGATGGGGAAGAGAAAGAAGAAGAAAGCACTCTTGGTATTAAGTCAATGAAAATTGAAACTGAAAAATAAGGATGAGCTGGCATTATCGGTACAATAGCCTCTGGAAGGTTCTGGTTCCTGATGAGCTCAGAGCAGCCGAGTGGGAAGAAAACACAGAAACAGAAGTCACCCCGCCTGCGCTGCTCAGACTCTGGCACAGAACTGAGCCTTAAGTGCCTTCAGCTGTTGCCTGGCGTATGAGGGGAGGAGGCACCCAGCTATTCAGATTGCCAAGTGAACCTGAAATTTGTAAATTAATATGTGCAGATGGCAGGGGAGCTTCTTCTATGAGAGGAGACAATTGGGCCAGCTCTGCCTGTCCAATCCTTGGCATCTGAAAGCCTTCCCAGTTCTGGGGGCGGGGGGGACTGTGAAATGGGGGTGAGGCTGGGGTTTGGAGCTTTCTTGTTTCAGGAGCCCCAGTCCCTTTAGTGTTGGCTCTGCTTATGCCAGGGTGGGACCGTAATGGCGTTGGAACTGGACTCAGTGTAACACATGGGTCCTAAAGGTTTCACATGCTGCCTCACCCCATCCCTCTTCAGGGCATGCTTGCTGACTGAATCTGTTTTCAAGGTCCAGTCTCTCCTGGTATCACTACAGGATGGAGGGAAGGATGTTACAGGTGAAGAGGTTTTATTGTGTCTCCTCAGTCACTGTAGGGGGCCATCACCCCCGTGTCCTACAACTGGGGTCATAAACAGACCTTCAGGTGAGTTTCCACCGTCCTTCAAAGCTGTGCCAGTGACTTATCTGATCCGATCACATGACCCTGGGCACTGACACTTCACCAACTCGAGGGACAACAGCTGACACGCCCATTGCAAAAGTTGTTAATTCAGAATGATAGGAAAGTTAGGTGTCTGGGTGGTCTCACCTCTGGTTGACGGGAACGTCTCTGGAGAATGAGATACCACAGAAAAAAAATGACATGTGAGTCATATACTTATTGCGGGAAGGTAACAGTGAATAGCGAATCTGATTTTATTGCTCCAGAGTTGAGGAAGTGAGGTCTGGAGAGATGAAATAACTTTCCCAACCACCCAGGTTACATGTGCTGGAGTCAGGTAAGAACCCAGAGTCCCTGAACCCTTTGCTCTACCTTTTCCCCACTGATTCATGAGAAGCCTCTTTTAGCAGGTGCTATCCTTTTAGAGAATCAGCTTTACTATCACGCTGAGGGTGCTCTCAGCTTGAGCCTGAGTTATATTCACTGCTGAGATATAGGCATACCTGACTGTCTGATGGCCTAATAGCATGAACCAGCCAAAGAAGCAAGGATTTTGCAAAATAACTCACCCTAAGGAGGCATGAATTAGGGCCCATAATAGGACTAGTAAGAATGTATTACGTTCTGTTTACTGTAGAGCACAGGGAATTATCTTCAATATCTTGTAATAACCTATCATGGAATATAATCAGAAAAAAATAACTGAATTACTATGCTGTACACCTGAAACTAACACAATACTGTAAATCAACTACCCTTCAATAATAATTTTAAGAAGAATGTATCATGTTCTAAGGAAAAGGTGAATTTTCTGTCAGTAAACATCTTACAACTCAATCCCTCTTGAGTAACTGTAGGGAGGGAAGGGGGATAGACGTACGCATGTAGCTGACTGATTTTGTTATACAACAGAAACTAACACAACACTGTAAAGCAGTTATACTCCAATAAAGATGTTTAAAAAATTTAAAAATAGAAAAGAATTCACATAAGAGCAAAAATCAGGGAACAGGTATTTCCCCACTTTCATTGAGGGTGTCAACTGGCCTCGTGCAAGTCAAGGGCCACGAGTAGGAAGCAGCAGTATCCATTCTCTGTATATTAGTCTATATGAAGGCTACCCCCTGCCATTGTACAGCCAAATACAAGGGTCCTTGTCTAGAATATTCAACTCTACTCACTGGTGGACCAAGAGAGTAGTTAAGAGGGAAGGCTGAAAACCAGGAAACCTGGTTTTGAAACTTCACTGAGTCACTAATAACTGAGAAAACTTAAGAAAGTGATTTCAACTTTCTGGACCTCAGTTTCCTCATCTGTAAAATGGATGGATGAGTAATAAGTCCTCTGGGGTTAAAATGATATGACTGGTTCTACCCTTCTATGCCTCTTTCCATCACTCAGTGAGAAATGTGTCCAGGGAACCAGTTTTGGGGACAATGTTTTGGCCCGTTGGAGAAGCTTTTTTGCACAATCTACGGATCATTTCTCAGAAGGAACCTTCCTGGGACGGGCATGATTTTGCACATAAGCCAGAGTTGCTGGAGTGATGGCTTAGCCACAGCACCTCACAATAGACCTCTGATTAGCAGAACCCGGGAGTCACGAACAGCGGTTGAGTCAGCGGCACCTCCTTCTAAATATGGGTCTGATCGTGCTGTGCTCTGACAAGAGCCCCTCCCCTGGAATCCAGAGAAGCGACTTCAGCAGGAGATGTGCCCCAGGGGCAGCGTGGTCGATCGTAGGCTATACCCAGTGTCAGGAGACGGCGCAGTGAACACGCCTCTCTGATTTTCAGTCCTCTGCCCTCCTGTCAGATGGTCTGTTCAATTTCACGTTCCAACAGCGTGGCTCCAGGAAAGGGGATGCTGGGTGATCATGCCAGTGCCCCCGCCCTTCCACTTTGGAACATGAATCATGTTCATGGAAACACCTCTTAGGATATTAATGTGAGGAATGACTCTGCGATACCTTCCGTTTGTTCAACAAAATGATGCTTTTCTGACTCTAGAATGGAATGATGGAAAGCTTCCAAAGTCTATTTTTTCTTTTATTAATTTTTATTGGAGTCTAGTTGCTTTACAATGTTGTGTTAGTTCCTGCTGTTCAGCAAAGTGAATCATTTATACATATATATATACCCCCTCTTTTTTAGATTTCCTTCCCATTTTGGTCACCTCAGAGCATTGAGTAGAGTTCCCTGTGCTATACAGTAGGTTCTCATTAGTTATCTATTTTATGTATAGTAGTGTTAATATGTCAATAATTGCAAATTAAAACAATAATGGGCTACCACTATGCACATATTATAATGACTAAATTGTAAAACATTAACAACACCAATTGCTAGAGATAATGCAGAGCAACAGGAACTCTGATACTCTCATTCATTGCTAATGGTAACACAAAACGATACGATCACTTGGGAAGACATTTCTCACTTTCTTAAAAATCTATGGGGAGTTCCCTGGTGGTCTAGTGGTTAGGATTCCAGGCTTTCACTGCCATGGCCCAGGTTCGATCCCTGGTCAGGAATTTTTTTTTTTTTTTTTTTGAGGTACGCGGGCCTCTCACTGCTGTGGCCTCTCCCGTCGCGGAGCACAGGTTCCGGACGCGCAGGCTCAGCGGCCACGGCTCACAGGCCCAGCCGCTCCGCGGCATGTGGGATCTTCCCAGACAGGGGCACGAACCCGTGTCCCCTGCATCAGCAGGCAGACTCTCAACCACTGTGTCACCAGGGAAGCCCTCCTATGTCTTTTTATGAAGCCAGAATAGCAGCCATACCCAAACCATACAAAGGTAGTGCAAAAAAGGAAAACTGAAAACAATTTTCACCTATGAGTAAATATAAATGGGAAAAGTTTAAATACAATAATATTAAATAGACTCTATCAGTAAACTAAAAGAATAGTACAGTAGGACAAACAGAGGTCAGCGTAGAGACAGTTCAGAGTAGAGACAGAGGTGAGCGTAGAGCCAGATTATCCAAGTGTGAATGCTCCTCTGCCATTCAATAGCTGTAGGATCCTGGGCGAGTTACTAAACCTTTCTGTGCCTCTAGTTTCTTATTTGTAGAATGGGGATAATTATAGCACCTACCTAATGGGTTGTTGTGTGGATTAAATTAGTTACTATATATGAAGTGTTTAGAATTGGGCCTGGCATTCAGCAAGTTTGCTTTTATTTCTGTTACTATTTTTCCAGGAATACAAAGTATAAGGCAAGGGTCAAACTTCTTTCTCAAAGAAAACAACCACTCGTTCCAGCACAATTTATTAAATAATAGTTAATTTTCTGACCTATTTGAAATAATGGGCTTTGCCAGATTCTAAATATCAGGGTCTATTCCTGGACTTTCTATTCTGTCATATTTATTTGAACATCTATCTTGATCCAGTGGCATATTGTTTATATTTTAAAAATAGGCTTTAATAATTTGTATAATTGTTTCTTTCCTACTACCTTATTTGTTCTAAACTGTTTTGGTCATTTGCCCTTACTATCTGTCCTGATAGTACAAAAAGGAAAACTACAAATCAATTTCACTTATGAATATCAAGGCAAAAAGCTTAAATAAAATAATAGCAAATACCCATTGGGTTTTAATAGAACTCCTTTAATCTTAAAATTATTTTATTGATATTTGATACTTTATTATATTCCAGGAAAATGATGTAATTTCCAACTGCTCAAAACATGTTTTGAATTATCTCAGTATTTTAAATTTTCTTATAATGACTCTTCTATTTATTGTTAAATTGATTTATTGTTTGCTTTTTCGTCATAGGGAATCGGCCCTTTTGCCCACTGTGTGCTCTAACTGGCTGTTGCCCACATATAGGGAAGTTGTTAATCAATGTTATATATTTATACTTTAAATATATGATTCTCTCCTTTCTTATTTCTTGCATATTTTCCCCCTTTATTTTATTTCTTGAGCTTTCTAGATAATCATATCAACGCGGATAATGAAAATTTGGTGTCTGAATTCTAGCTTATATACTATTCTCATTCTTTACTAGCCAATGCTAGAACTTATAGAATAATGTCAAATAATGGTAATGCTACCAGACATTTTTTCCCCTGAATTTAGTGATTGTGTGCCTGTGTTGTGTCACTATTGAAGATATTAAGTTTGCATTGAGGTATATATGTGATATAAATATTCTTCAAAACTTAATGAGACAATTCAAAAATTAAGTACAGAGGTTAAGTTTCCAAATGCCTTTTCATTTTATGTATTTATGAAATGTAATACATTCCCTTACATTAAATGATCCTGGCATTTTGAGAAGAACAGATTATGACATCCTATTATTTTATTATACTGATGGAGATGTATTAATTTTAACTTGGAAATTTTTACATTTATGACATTATGTATGATTGTGCTTTCAATACGTTTGTGCTGGCTATTTCAGATTTATAATTCACTGTTATAAGAGAGTCATGAATGAATTTTTTAATGATCCCTCTCTCTCTCTCCATACTCTTGATCATTTTGTATAACAAAATATTTATTCTTGAAAAATTCTTAAGAATACACTGGTAAAATTTTGGGAGATAAATTTTTGGATAATATTTTGAATTCCCTTCACTGCCATTGGTCTATTAAGGATAGGTATTTCTTGAGGTAATGCTGGTACTCTATATTTTTTAAAGGCAATTTTCAACACTGATGTTTTCAATTTATTATACAGAATAACTTTTGATATAATATCTTCTTATAATCATAATTACCATTCCATCTGATGTTACATTACTTTGGTTTCACATTCACTGTATTTGTGTTCGCCATTCTTTAATGGGACAGATATGTCTGTCACCTCCACCCCAACTAAAAACAAAAAATCTTTATTTTTTGTTTGTTTTCTTGTTTAATAATTTTCACTTTCATTTCATTTTTTCCAGGTTTTCTTTTATTTTTGTTGGTATAATTTTCCTAGCTTTTTCATTTAAATGTCTCATTTAAAAATTATTTCTTATTTAATAGTGTAAATGACTTAGTGCTAAGCATGTCTCTGAGTACAGCTTTAGCCTCATGGTATGGGCTTGATTTGCAATATGCTTGTCATTTTATTAATACCCCATAATTAGGTTTAGATCTGTTTTGACCTTGGAGTTATGCAGGCAAGGAGTTTGTTTTGTTTTATCCCAAGTGGTTAGATGATAGTGAAAACTATAACTGAAAACTGACATAGGGTTGAAGCTGGGGTACTGTATTGTCCATTTGTAAGCTGGGGAGTGGAGAAAGTAATTCTGCAGACAGAGTGAAGGCACAGGAAACCTACATTAAAAATAATCTCCAAGTGTCTCTGACGTATTGGAACCAGGGACTGCTATTTAAGAACCATTACACTAAATTGCAATTCCTCTTACCTAGGGTAGAACAACAGGTTAAACTCTTTTCTTTTTCCCTCTCCACCACTCCATCTCTCACCGCCTCCAGATCATTCTAAAACTTCAACATTCCACCACGTTAACCAAATCGTGCAATGACTACCATTTACTAAGTGCTTACTTTTGACTTTGTAGAGGTTAAGTAACTTGTACAATGACAGAATGCAAGTAGGTGGCAGAGCCAGGATTAAAACCAGATTGGGCTGACTCTCACTATGCTTTAAGCCAGTATATGCTGGGACAGATTCACACTCCCATGCTTGCTATCTGCAGAGCAGCATCCAGTTGACGAAATGTCTAGTCGAATAAACATGAACGGTAGGTACGTGAACTAGATAATTTGGAATTGCTATTCAGACTTGTATAACACCCACGAAGTCCAAGAAAGAATAACTACCAAATCCGTTCTTTGACAGAGTAGGTACAGAAAAAAAAATATTTTCATCATCATGAAAGTGGATGCATGCAAAAGGACTTTAAAAAAATTCTGACTCATCTCTTTCAAAATCCTCTCTCTATCTAGTTGCATTTCAATATAAGGTTGACAGTAATTTTTTTCATTTTTCATGCCTCTTTGCCTCTAATAGTACAGATAATACAGCTTTTACTTATATAAGCAAAATCATCTCTATTATGACTTCAAATGTTATAATCTGTCAGCCAGTGAGTATTAACTAACCACTTTATCCCTCCATCCCCCAGAAATACTGCTTACCTCAAAGGAAGAGATTAGCTATGACTCCCTATGCGAATTCTTGCCTCATGACATATTTGTTTTGCAGAAAAAGCTTTCACATAACAACTTATATCTCCACTTGACCATCCTTCATATTTTACTGATCATGTTAACGACAATAATTAATGATGATAAAGAATTACACATTAACTATAGGACATTAGAGGTCAAGCCCTTGGAAAGTGGCGGGGATTCTGCTGACTCCACGGTTTGTTTCTGATTGTCCCTGATCAGTACACAGCTTATGAGCTACAGCAGACTTTCATTCTGAAAAGTCAATATCCAAGGGCATATTTTAAATTAATCAAACCTGTTTCTGAGAGATAAGCTAAATTATTTCTTTAAAAGGAGAATGTGAAATGCAAATTGATGTGTTCATTATATTTAGCTTCAAGAAATAGGCTTACATAACCCCAAAGTGGATTTAAATGATGACTAAAACCCAACTTCAAGTTTGAAGCTGATACAAAATCTCTAAAGAATGAGTTGTGACAATCTTCTGAAGTCATAGGTTGCACTCAATATGTTTCTGATTGTTCCATTCATTTCAGTCATAATTTAAATTATGGGAGTCAAGTCAATAAATATTTATTAAGCTCCCTTATCTACTATGAACTTAGAAAAAGAATATAAGATACAGTTTGTCTACCCAGAAAGTAAAGTCTTCCTGAGGAAGAAGACTTAGACATACAGAAACAGTCACAGATGAAAAAAAAATTATATAGAAATGACTCAAAATTCATGGTTTCTAGAAGTTATGACATGCCTTTACAATCTCTCTGTTACTTCTTGTCTCTGTCTCCTCATTTAATCATGGCCCAAAGCTTAGCTCAGTCCAATTTAACCACAGGTTACAGAAAGCTTAGATTGAGGCATGTTTTTCTTTACCAAATGGGAGATTATTGTTTTCCCTTGTTTTGAGAGTAGCTTTAATAAAAGATTAGCACACAAGCCTTAAGCAGCCTATAGAAAAGAAGAGCTTCAGAGAAAACAAGGAATATGTCTGGAGCCATTTCAGTTGGTAGCCAACTTCCTTCCGCAAATATCCTATACTCTTTAGATATCCATTGATTTCTTAACCAGTAGGAACTTGAGGATTTCAAGACTGTAGTCTTCTTGAACAAAGGTAATTTTTACCTTGGCTGTCACCCTGCCTACCAAAGTATTTAGCACATGCTAGACATACAATATTATCTGCTTGCTTGATTAAAAAAAAAAAGTGAATAAATAAGTGTTTTCTTTAGAGCAAAGTTAAAAATGCAAGATTAAGTAGCACAGTAAAAGTTTGGATAAGATGTCTTTTGATTCTTCTAAATAAACAAAAGCCTGCATTTAATAAATTTAAATACCAGAGCAACGATGTTGAAAGACTGTGTAGTCTTTTGGCTTTGTATGTATAAATATAGGGATTAATTTCATTTGAAAATGTGGTAAGGAAGATTATTCCAAATGGTGAAAACGAAACCCCTGATTTAAGTATAGAAAGGTTATTATTTCTGGCCTTGCCTCCTGGCTTCCAGGTGATATCACTACTACTGAAGTTTTCATTTCTAGGGTTGCAATCTCTCATCTTTGGAGTTTATGGTTGGCAGTGAAATAGATAACTTTATAAAACAAATTGTTGAAATACCACTGGCAAATTTCAATATTATTGCTCTTGACTACTCTTGAAGACTATCTCTGATGAGTGAGCTATCTGTGGTCCACAAAATGGAAGCAACTCTTCAGGGTCTGAAATGAGAGTAACTTCTAGTTGATTAAGTGAGATTAAAAGATCAATTAATGGTTGCAGATATGCCGCACATTGAATGTTTGTTTACTCCCAAATTCTTATGTTGAAACCTGATCCCCAATGTGATGGTATCTGGAGGTGCTGACTTTTGGAGGTGATTAGGTCATGAGGGTGGAGCCCTCATGAATGGGATTAGTGCCCTTATAAAAGAGACCCCAAAGAGCTCCCTCACCCCTTCTTCCATGTAAGGACACAGCAAGAAGGAGGTCCTTGCCAGACACCAAATCTTCCAGGGCCTTGATCTTGGACTTTCCATCCTCCAGAACTGTGAGAAATAAATGTTTGTTAAGTCACCCATTCTAAGGTATTTTGTTACAGTAGCCTAAGCAGACTAAGACAAGATACATATAGATTCCTAATGCACTAACGTGAGGCTAGATAATTCCTCCTTGATCAATATATCAAACTCAGTACATCAAAAACTAGCTTTTCTGTTGCCACATCTCAGGAACCAGCAGGAGCTCCCCCTTCATCATCAGAACAGTCCTCACAAGTGAATCCCAACCAACTCCACTGTGGATGACCCGGCAACACAGGCAAAAAGGATGAGCAATTACCACCTGGAAGCCTGGACACTCTGAAAGTGTGTCATTATGGGAATCATTTTCATAGAGGTTGCTATGGTTTCTGTGCTACACTCTCTGTATATATAGTTGGATGATTTTAGCTAATCAACGGCAAGCCACAGCGTAATTATTTTCTCTTCAGAGAACACAAGGAAAAAGAAAAGCCTGGAGTTTCTTGCACAATGTCATTGCTGACAGTTATTTTTTTTTACTACAAAAGAAAGACATGTTCTTATTCCAAATGAAGAGCAGAAAACGAAAGTTGGGAGAAAATTGAAGCCATTTTCCAATTCAGGCTAGCCTTTTGAGAAGCACCAGAAAAGCTATTCTCCCAAATGATCTTCCTAGAATAATTTTTTATTAGGATGTTCATCCAGGAGGATGTGAAGAAGAAATAATCCCTACCCACAAAGAATCTTGGGATTTTCTTATTACCTCTGCAAGGTGTCTGGACATTGAGAAGCCATGGTTTGGGCTTATTATTGCTCTCCCTAAAGTCAATCACTGCTTCGGGTTTTTATGGGTTGTTTACTGAATATTATTAAAAGAAAAAGCCACTACTTCATATAGGGTCAAACACAGATAAAGTATGGGAAAGAATCCTACTAAAAGAAGCAGAAAAATAGAATCATCACAAGTAAAACCATAAAGGAGGCTTAAGAGATCATTCAGAAAGCTGAATACTCAAGAATTGTCACCCACTTTCCTTTCTAGTCCCAAGAGTTGATTGGGTATAATCTAAATATGTTACACTCATTCACTTGCTGGTGTGTTTAATAAATTTAAATCTGGGGACAGACATTAGCAAGAGGACCAACAAGATACAAACTTTTGCCATCTTCATACAGACAGTGGGAACAGCACATGAAAGTCACAGGGGACAGGGGTCTTCTCAGAAGCAGTTCAAGACTTCTGGTTGTGTCGTCAAAGAGAATGGGTGGTGGGATTTACAAAGAGGAAGGCAAGGCTCATGTTTTGAGGCACTTTGCTTTTGCATACATAAAATATGAGTCTTTGATTGATATGGAACAGTTTTCTCATTGTAAACGTAAAGTTCAGTCAATTTCCTGTTTGAATGTTGTAACAAACAGTCAAGGTCAGAGTTCTATGGTCTCGTATAAACAAGTCATGTCACTCCCAACTGTTCAGATTTGAAAGGATGTGTTTTATTCAAGCTATATGATTGTAGTTCATGTTTGAAAACAGGCTCATTTTCAGATAGACACAGCTCTCTACAAAAGGGCTGCATTCCTTGACCATGAAAAGAAATTCAGAGCCTTAACATGCATCGTCAGATATACAAGAGAAACAGTGGACTTAATGGTTTCAAAAGACAACGTGGATTTAGTGTGAATACCACTTTTCCCTTAATTTCTCTTATTTGAAAATAAAAACAAAATACAGATAATGGAAAATTTTATTACTTCAGGGAAGTATATTAATCTGTTCAGATTAGAGGCTGCCCTTGGCTTTAGGTGTTACCGTCACCTCCATAAACCTACATCACTGTTATTTGGGGTTTGGCACTATGGTATGTATCCCTGATTTATATGAGAAAATGGGATTGGCTCATCAGGTAGGCTGAGAGCCCATCAGGCTTTGCAGAAGTGAGCTTTTATTCACGGTGGCTGACTTCCTCTGACCGCTAAAGTCACACAGCTCTCCCCATTGAGACGTCCCCTGAGGGTGTAGAGTTCTTTTGTAGAACATGCAGTCTGTTCACGTTGTGGTCTGCACTCTTTTTAGCACTTTTGGAGAGAACACACAGCATGCACCATAAGTTCACGTCACTTGTGAAATACAAATTTAAGGTGTTTTTCTGGATAGAAGTCAGGTGGTATGTGCTCCTTTCAAATGCATACACCTCAACAACGCCACACACTCAAGGAACTTTTTCTCTGACATTGCTCACACTTCTGCTTGGGATATTTTTGCAATATCTGTGAGACAATTCTCATGATACTTACTTTTTGGTCTGCTTATAAAAACAATACCTAATTGTTATAGACTATTTAGAATATATAGAAAAGTTTTAAAATGAGCATTAAAAGTTACCTATAATCACACTATTTAATAATTACTACTATTAACATATGGTGTGTTTTCTTAAAATTTTATGCACTCACACACATACATATATCCAAATACACACAGAAATACAATGAACTACATATATGACTGTGTATATACAATGAACTATAAGGATACTCCTTAGTCTGTCATAGTTAGCACAACTATTTTATTCTTATTTGACATTAATCTTTTAGTTTTTACGAATATTGATGTAAATGATTATATATTTTAGATCGCTGGTTTTAAAAATTCTGTCCTTTGTGAGTCCTCTAATCGCTTTTATGCTTAGAAAGTTCTTTCACATGTTACTATCTAACAGAGTTTGAGTATTATATTATTTCATTTTATATTTTTCTCCTGAATGTATCTGGACTTTTTTACTATAAGATGAAAAGAGAGTATCTAATCTAATTAATTGACTAAATAGCTTATTAATTTTCTCAACAGCATTTTTTGACTATTTCCTTTCTTTCTTCATTGATATATGAAACCATCTTTATCACATACTATTATTTATATCCTGAGATTTCTTTCTGGGCTAAGTACTATGTTATGTTAATCTGTCCCCTTGTAAATTCATTCATTTAACAGATGTTTCTGAGGGTCTGCTATGTGCCAGGCATCATCTTAGGCAATTGAGATAAAGCAGTAATAACACAAAAATCCCTCCCCTTATGGAGCTTACATTCTGGCACGGGTTGAGGGGAGATTGACGAATACAGGATGAGTAAGTGAGATATATATTATACTAGACAGTAATGAGAGCTGGGAAGTGAAATGTAAAGAGAAGGGACGGGAGGTTTGTGTGTGGAGTAGGATGGCGATTACTCGGTTGCTATCAGACAATAGCTGGAAGCAGCCATCTGACTGAAAGACATAAAATAGTCTTAAAACATGAAATACTCATGTCTTGGGTGATGTCAGAGAATGCTCTAGTGGTGAAGGCAGTGCCAAGAACAGCGCTATAATAGAATAGAAATGATTTGTGCAAAGAGTAATATTTTATTCTTATTTGACGTTACAAGCAGGTGGAATCTTTTCCCCTAGGACTGACCATGCTGGATCTTATTACCACTTGGACAGTGACCCATAAACAGCCCTTGATTGACCAAACAGAGAGCTGCTTGGTTTATGGATGGCAGTTCCAAGGTGATCAGACAGCATCCTGTTTGGAAGGCTGCCACTCTCATCAATGAAGGTAAAAATAAATTAGCTCAAAGGACTGAGTTGTATGACGTTTTCCCCTGTGTTTGGGATTTTACCAACTTGTGGGCAGTGGCCAGTGGCCTGTCCATATGGTTAGGCAGAAAGGCAATGGAAAATTGACCTATTAAAGGACGCTTGTGTGAGGAAGAGCCTTGTGGAAATCACTATGGGAATTTGAGGGGTCATGTAAAAAATTTGGGTAGGGAATGATTTCTTAAATGAAACAGAAAAGCACATACCACAAATGAAAACATGATAAATATGTTTATATTAAAAACTTCTGCTCATCAAATGAAACCTTAAGAATGTGAAAAGAAAAACCACAAGCTGAGAGAAGGTTAAACACATATGTCTCATAAGGAACTCATATTTAGAATATTGAAAAACCTCCTACGGTTCAATAACAACAATGAAAAATAGAAAAAATTGGATAAAAGACAATTCCCAAAGACAAAATAAGGCCAACCAATCGACAGATTAAAAAATTCCCAAATTATCAACTCAGGACAATGCAAAGTAAAACCACAATGAAAAACTCATTACTAGGAATAAAAATCAAGACAATAAAAATATCAGAGATGATGTACAACAAAGAATGTTACTCCTAGGGGGAGAGTAAATTAGTACAAGTATTTTGCAAAACCACCGAGCATTATCTAGTATGTACCAAAGAGAAACTCTTACACATGTGTTATCTGTAAGGTTATTGTTTGCGGTAGCTAGTGCACAACTGGCAACAATCAAAATGCTCATTGATAGGAAAATGAAAATAATAATTCATGAATAGTATACAGCATGGAAAGGAATGATGTACAGTTATTACACCAACATGTATGAGCCTCAGAAACACAAAAATTTTGAGCCAAAAAGTGGCAGAAGAATGTATTCACTATTTTAAATTCAAAATATTCAAAACAAAATATACCTCAGGATTTAAACATATCTGGTAAAACTATAGTGAATCAAAAGGGAGTCGTTGAGACAAAATTCAGAAAGATTCTAGAGGAGGGCAGAAAAAAGAAACAGAGGAAGAGCTGAAAAGGGTTTCAAAGGTATTGGTTATGTTCTATTTCTTCAGCCAGGTGGAGGCTGTATGGTTATTCATCTATTTTTAATCTTTATAACAAATGAAAGGTCCATATATCCTTTTGTGTTTACGAACTATTTCATATTTTCAGTTTTTTGAACGAAGGGACATGTATTCCATGACGTCAATAGATTTAAGTCCTTCAGCAGATACTATGAAATTACAGCTACTCTGAGAAATTCAGTAAGATCCATGTCTTACCAAATTTTCATCACAAAAATATTCAGGTTAACAACAGAATATTAAATCACACCAAACAATTTAGCTTGACTGTTTTGTACCCTTCTGGCATTAAGCTTCAAACTAATAATCTCCAGCCTTGAAGAACCACAAATATCACATCTCACTGCTTAAATAGTGCTCTCAGAACTGTTAGCTTCAATTTTATCAGGACTGTCTTATAGTGTGGTAGATCCTAATGGTATTTAAATCTCATTTGTTGGATATAATTCGCCTAACCAGTGCACTTAACTCTCACAAATGCCCTAGGAGTTTCTGTGTGCATGTTAGCTCAAGAAAAGTGATGATCTACAAAGTAGGGAGAATAAAGAATAAACATTCCCCAAAGGGGTTGCTGAATTGCTGGTTATCAGATCACAGCCACACCTAACCACAGATGCAAGAATCTCCAGCTATAAAGATAAAGGTCCTGGAATGATTAAAAAAAAATTCAACAGCAGGTTTACGTAAAACATGAACTGAAAGCAATGACTAAACAAAATTATAAACCAAATTTCATGAATGATATGAATAAAATCATTTTAATTTTATTAGGTTAGGATTTTAGGTTTAATTTTACTGGGATTAATTTTATTTTTTTAGGTTGAATTTTATTCGGATTTGCTAAATTTAACTACTCTTCCTAGAAGAGAAATGTAATGAAATAGGAGAGGGATTTTCTTCTCCAGATTTACTGTACTTTGTATACTTAATTTCAGCCAGTGCCTTAGAAAACATTTAGATATTACCATGTTTGTGAACAGTATCCAACACTCATTCTCCTGTCCCCTGTATAATACCATTTACCGTGCTGCAGAGATCATTATACGGCTATTTAACTTTGGACCTCTTTCAATAGCTTCTGGTTATTTCATTAAAAGCTGGGCCTGAAGGCTTGTGGAGCGTCTGTGTGTGTGTGTGTGTGTGTGTGTGTGTGTGTGTGTGTGATGTCTATCTTAGATGGAAATTTTATACATGTATGAAAAAGAATCACATTAGCGTCTATAAACTAATGTCAAGACTCGTAGAAGAAGAGAGACTAGAGATCACTTTGTTTTATTTTATTTCCCCTAATTTTCAATTTCAGCTATTTCTGTTATTTACAATCTGTTTCCCTATTCCTGGCAAAGCTTTTCTGGCTGATAAACATCCAAAATGTCCATACCAGGGCAGACTACGATTTGATTTATGTGAGCAGTTGTCCTTCGTGGTAGCTGGTCAGCTGTGACTTCCCCAGAAACACACAAAAGGAGCTGGCTCAGGCACGAATCTGGGACGCTGCCTTCCCCACAGATATGCCACGTCAACCAGCCAAAGGGCTTACACGAGTCACTTAGGCCCACATTTCAGATTGAAGAGTCCATACATCTGGCACTGTTATGCTTGACTGGTGCTAGACTGTGTCATATGAACAGCTGAGGAATAAATCTGGGGACATTATTAACCAAGACCAAAATGGGCCACTCGGTTTCACTGGTTTAAAACGACAGCTCCTGTTTTTCTAGAATGTGGTTGTCTCAGTACTCTAGGATGTGCATCTCAATATCAGTTACCAATCAATTTATAACCAAATAATTCATAAACCAGCTGTTTGTAATATGCATGTATCTATCTTCTAGCAAATACAGGAACTTTTTAATGGATAGTTTAAGAGACATAGAAGGACACTTGAATTTGAGGGAGAGTCAAGCAATTTTTGTGCAGCAGTTTGATGATGCAAAATCAAAACTCTCTAACAAACGTTTTGCAGGTCTTCCAGGAGTGGACACCACTGTATAGGCTAGGAGATGTCAAAAGGCGCAAAATATTATCCGTGCTTCCAGAGACCCCACGATCCGGAAAAGGAAATTATCTATGCAATAAAGGTTTGCACAAGGGTTAAATCAGCAGGAATGGAGAGGAGACAATGGACAAGAAACATCCTGTAGACCAAGTCTGAAGGACCTGGGGACTCACTGAGGGTGGCAGAAGGAAATGTAATAAATAGCGGATGTAACGGGTGGCCAGGGATAGAGCATGAACAGGACAAACAGGACAAGGATCAAGTAGGACCAAGTTTGGTAGAAAGCGTGATATTTGTGCTTTGACACTTAAACAGATTAATTCCTCCCACCCCAAGTAAAATACCTGAAACGATGGGGAAAGAAGGACTTTTAAACAGTGGCTGATTATAGCAAATTGGGAAGGAAGGTGATGGTTTAACGATTTGATTGCACAATGGATGAGAAAAAGAGAGAAACTGCTTCCCCCAGATGTCAGCCGTCTCTACCCAGAGCAGGAGGTGCAGGAGTAGGGGAGGCAC
Source organism: Phocoena phocoena (assembly GCF_963924675.1). Classification (NCBI taxonomy): domain Eukaryota; kingdom Metazoa; phylum Chordata; class Mammalia; order Artiodactyla; family Phocoenidae; genus Phocoena; species Phocoena phocoena. The sequence goes on from NC_089220.1 coordinate 167,502,726, forward strand.
CAGTTATCGTAACTCCAAGAAGAGAGCCATTTGCGCTGAATTTTGAACATTAATTTATATAGTCTCTGATTATGCTGGTATACATCACACTAAGAATTTGATCAACAAATGTGGGGTTGAAAGTCTCTACTTATCTTCATCTGTTTCTGGGCTTTGTCTTGGAAAACAGCTATTTTAACTGAACATAGAGCAAATATGGGAATGGTTGAAAGTAAGATTCCAATGAGTGAAGAAGGAAGTGGTTCAAATGATCAAATCCTACTGATTTGTTATACACAATGCCTAGAATCATATAATCATAAAGGCAGACTTTATTCTGTCTTTGCATGAAAAACTGTATTCTGATGTGTTTTATGTGGCTGTGTCAGTTACCAACTACCCATTACTAGAGACCAAGGATTATATCTGACTAAATTTATCTCCACAGAGCTCAGCCCAGAATCTGGGACATGAGGACTTACAAATATTTATTGATAAATGAGAAAAAGTTTAATGTCAATATCATAAAATCTTCCAATTTCAAGATGAGATTTGTACAAATGCAGTAAGTTGTTGGGACAATGGTTTCTACTGAGCCATTGTAATTCAGAACTTCTGTTCACTTATACGTAATCATTGATAATATAGGACACAATGGTGTAAAAGGGGAGCAAAAGCCTGGGCTACTAAATCACTATTCACATTCATGATTTTAGTTTCTAGACTCACATGTTTCATCCTTTTACGAATGTCCTGAATTTTGAAGAGTGAAGAGGGAGATCAGGTGTTCTAAAACCTCAGGTTCACCCCCATTCTTAGACTGGGCTAGTGTGGGGGATTAATGGATTGCAATTTAAATGAAACGTCACGATGAGGTTTCTCTCGCTTCCCTTGTCACAGCTCGGCACCAGAAGAATGGCCAAACTGTGAAGCTGCTCAAGCTTGAGGCTACACCCAAGTTGCTCTGTTGACCGTTACCTGCCCCCATGGGTGCGGGGATGAATTTGGCTGTTTCCATACTGGGAGGTGTAAGAGGCATTTTTAAAGATAGTGGACTTCACAGGCGGTCGAGGGGTTAAGACTCCACGCTTCCACCTAGGGGGCATGGGTTTGATGCCTGGTTGTGGAACTAAGATCCCGCATGCTACGCAGTGCGGCCCTCCCCCCAAAAAGATGGTATAGTATGTTTCTACCGTCACCAAGAGTGGTAAGTTGGCAATTAACTTTGAGGATCTTTATGTATATACATGTTCTGAAATCAAAGAGCTTAATTTGTGTAAATTATGATCTGGACAAGTCAGTTTATTCGATTATAAATTTATCCATGATTATGCCGTTTTCATCTTATTAATTGTCCATGAGATGTATACTAGAATCCTTTAAATTGTCTGTAATCTTCCTCATGGGCCTGCTTCTCACGAGAAAATATAAAAGTAGTAAAAGAAATAAATGTTGTAACACTGGGCAATAGTTACTTTCCATTCACTCTAAGTCGATCTGATAAGCTATCCAAATTAAATGATCAGCCCTGCTTGTGCACTTAGCTCAGGAAAGATGCTGTGATGTTGGCCATATGTAATAACTTTTGAGCTAAACACATTTTTAGTTAAGGCTCTTAAATCCAATATATGAGGAAAGAAGAATATGAAGGAAATTGAAGAAACTGATTCTTTCAAATAGCAGTAACAAGAAACCGGGTAAAAATTTGCTTAGGAAAGCTCTTCCTTCTAAGATAGGTCGGGGCAAACTTTGCAGCCCGTTAAAAATCACGTGGGGGGCTTCCCTGGTGGCGCAGTGGTTGAGACTCTGCCTGCTAATGCAGGGGACACGGGTTCGAGCCCTGGTCTGGATGGATCCCACATGGCGCGGAGCAACTAGGCCCGTGAGCCACAACTACTGAGCCTGCGCGTCTGGAGCCTGTGCTCCGCAACAAGAGACGCCGCGATAGTGAGAGGCCCGCGCAGCGCGATGAAGAGTGGCCCCCGCTCGCCGCAACTAGAGAAAGCCCTCGCACAGAAACGAAGACCCAACACAGAAAAAATAAATAAATAAAATTAATAAACTCCTACCCCCAACATCTTCTTAAAAAAAACAATGAAACAACAACAAAATTATCATGTGTATGCTGCCCACCATTTTTTTCGGCCATTGTGTATTGCTCCCACTCTCACTCCAAGTGGGGATTGAATTTTGTTGCCCCTTAATTTTAAATACTTCTTCAAAAGCTAATCCACAGGAGGAGTGAAGGATATCAGCAGTGCTTCCAACTTCTCCCACATCTTTTGTGAACAGTCCACTATTAAAAGCATGGCCCTATAACTGGAAATTTCATCTTCAGAGATTCTCAGTAACAATTCTCTAAGTGAAGACCTAGGAGTTTGGAATACATGTATAATTGGGTGGGGGGAGGACATATGAAAACTAGTAAAAGGATTATTAGTAACAACAGTAGTGAGAGTGGTAGTAATAGTAGCAGCAGCAGTGGTAATGTTACGCTTCCACTGGGTGCTTACTCTGGGCAGGCACTGCTGGAAACAATATGTTACCTCATTTGATCCTCACAGCAACGCTGTGAAATGTGTACCGTAATTATCACCGTTTTACTGAGGCACAGAGAGCTTAAGTAACATATGCTACACAGGGTCACACAGTTTGGAAGGGGCGGAGTATAATGCTGTCTCTCAAAGTTATCAACCTATGGTACTAAATTATCTCCTGAAGTTTGTTTTCTATATTCTCTTTACTATTAATATTCCAACTCAATTTATCTTTGATCATAACATCCTGCATCTCTTTGGTACTTTTCATGGAATTACTACACTTTAATGTTTATGTGCTGTATGCAAATCTCTTCCAACAGTCAGATTTCTGAAATGATCTGTTATTATATACTTACCAGCTCAGCCTTTAGTCTCGTATTGAGTTTCATATCTGACAGTAAAAGCAATTAAACGATGGAAATACTGACCTTAAAACAAAAACAATGAGCTATACGTATTACCTCTGCTTTTTCAAAATTTTAAGTGGATGACTAGCTATCCATGCCTTTTATGAACAGAGGAACCATTGCAATGAATAAAAACCCATGTGTGCGATATATTTTGTTTCAATTTCCTTTCATATCTTAAGGACCCTCACATCTCTCCTGCAGCACATGAAGCTGAGGGGCTTCAAGAATGGAATGTCAACAGGCTTTAGCTCTTCTTGGCAATGTATCTTCAGAGTCCAGAGACTGAGTTCAACTGATACCTTTAAGTATCAGTTAAGCTGATCTCCTTCAATAATAATGTAGAGATTTACATTAAAGTTTACACTTCAGCCTTTTTACCAGAAACTGCTTGGAATTCAGATACTTACATGTTACCTCCACCCCCACCTCCTTTTAAATATTGAAAAGCAATATCAATCCATTTTAAATCAGATCAAATGTTTCTTTGCGGAATGAGAAACCCTCCCTAGAGGCTATTCCCTCTTTCTAGAAAGTGGATAGCGCTATCATGGGAGATCCTCAGTGCTAAAATGCACTGGACACCATGACAGGATTTGCCGTGTAATAAACTGTGCTAATTTGTATGCCGTTAATGAAGTGATAGGGACAAAGGAAAGCATATCAATGGAGATAGGGCTCCGATAATTAGGGCACTTTGAGGTTAGCAGCTGCTCCTGTGTAGCCGGCTGTGGATATTTACATATAAGGCAGGCCTTGGAGAAATGAGACTGGCTACTAGCCAGCAGGCTGGACCCAGAGGCATGGACCCCAAGAGTCTGGACTTAACTGCTCCCTTGAGCGTCCCTCGGTTGGAAGAGTTCTGCAAGGAAGAAAACTGGAGTTCCAGACCCCACAGTCCGATGCCAACCCTCTCTCTCTCCCCCATCAGAAGCTCCAGGTACACCCGAAGCAGTAGAGACATCCGGGGAATGGATCAGTTTTCTGCCCTGAGCCACAAGGGACTGATTTCAGAACACCACGCAATAAATGATAGAGGGATTGCTGGCTCGTATGGCAGTTCTATTTTTAGTTTTTTAAGGAACTTCCATACTGTTCTCCATAGTGGCTGTATCAATTTACATTGCCACCAACAGTGCAAGAGGGTTCCCTTTTCTCCACACCCTCTCCAGCATTTATTGTTTGTAGATTTTTTGATGATGGCCATTCTGACCGGTGTGAGATGATACCTCATTGTAGTTTTGATTTGCATTTCTCTAATGATCCCACTGCTGGGCATATACCCTGAGAAAACTATAATTCAAAAAGAGTCAAGTACCAAAATGTTCATTGCAGCTCTATTTACAATAGCCAGGACATGGAAGCAACCTAAGTGTCCATCAACAGATGAATGGATAAAGAAGATGTGGCACATATATACAATGGAATATTACTCAGCCATAAAAAGAAACGAAATTGAGTTATTTGTAGTGAGGTGGATGGACCTAGAGTCTGTCATACAGGGTGAAGTAAGTCAGAAAGAGAAAAACAAATACTGTATGCTAACACATATATATGGAATCTAAAGAAAAAAAAAAAAGGTCCTGAAGAACCTAGGGGTAAGACAGGAATAAAGACACAGACCTACTAGAGAATGGACTTGAGGATATGGGGAGGGGGAAGGGTAAGCTGGAACGAAGTAAGAGAGTGGCATGGACATATATACACTACCAACCGTAAAATAGATAGCTAGTGGGAAGCGGCTGCATAGCACAGGGAGATCAGCTCGGTGCTTTGTGACCATCTAGAGGGGTGGGATAGGGAGGGTGGGAGGGAGAAAGACGCAAGAGGGAAGAGATATGGGAACATATGTATATGTATAACTGATTCACTTTGTTATAAAGCAGAAACTAACACACCACCGTAAAGCAATTATACTCCAATAAAGATGTTAAAAAAAAAAAAGATAGAGAAAGAATTCACGTCCAGACTGGTTGCTTGATTTAACCACTTCCATTAAGAAATAGCTGATGAGGAGGAGGATAAGGATAATAAAACGGCCTCAACAGCAAAAACAACAATAACAATGAAAATCTGCCCTATTTTAGTTTTTGGTCCTTCAATTTTCCCCTGTGAAAAGGAAAATTAGATCCCGTAAGTCATTAACAGGAACTGAACCAATAGAGCCCTCCCAGTTACCTTAGAAATGATCTGGAATCAGTTAAGATATAAATAAATGCTTTAAATTGATTTGCTCCTTCATCTCTAATGAATCAAGACCGAGTTAAGCTCTAGTTAGGGGCATGATTGCATTTCTCAGATTTTGCACGTCTCATTCTATCCTTTCTCATCTCTCAGATATCATCCCATTTCATTCTTACAACAACTCGGTGAGCCGCACTGCAGGGCCTACTTGGCTAACCCTATTTCAGGTCACGAGGTTGACATAAGAAGAGGTTTGCTGACTTGCTGGAGGTCATGCAGGCAGTTACTGCAGGACTTGAGCCTACAACTGTGTCTCCTAAAACCAAAGCCAGTGGCCTTTCCACTCACCAAGCTGTTTCAGTACTTTTTACTGCAGGTTATGCAGTTTTAAGGCTACTGTCCCACTATAGGAAAAAATCACTGGAAAAATTGCATAATTATGGTTTGTTGAAACCTCAGAACTCTGATCTTCTGCGTTAATTCAAGTCATTCTGAACTTGGCATAGAAACAAGCTCTGTTTCTCTTCCCGGGTCCCCAGCCCGTGTTCCTTGGATCAACAGATCTTGGTGACTCTCAAGCTCTTATTCTGCCTCATATTTACAATCTACCCAGGCTTTTGTGATAAAAATCCTCAGACTCATTATTCTAAGCCTTCAAATAGGTCTTGCCTTTCTTCTCTATCAATGATTAATGACCCATATGAGCTTGCCTTTGGCTTTTCTTATTTTTTGGTTCCTCATACTTTATAATGCACATAGCCTTGAGTAACACAGGCTTATTCAAGGAGGAGTTATTGGCCGTTCATCTCCTGACCGTCTATAAATCTTCATCTTCCCAGCTGCCTTTTTGTTTACCCCTAAATGTGCTTTCTGCTCTCTTTCTAACAGGTACTCTTCACCCCACTTCACCCCCATTCCGGCTTACGGTTTTACTGGCCAAATGTCAGCTTAGCAACTGTTGCTCATCTCAGCTCTCCTGGGAATGTAGTCAGGACCTAATACAACGTCTGACCAAAGAAATTCACTTTGGTCAGAGAATCACTGCTATTTGTAGCATGCAACTAAGGCATATCACATGCATGTATTTTTTTTCTTTGGAACACTTTCTGTCAGGGATGCTAGTGGCCTGAGAGCTTGAGTGATATTTGAAGAGTGATGCAATGTAGCAGTTCTGGTTTCTATCCAGAAACCTAGGGCATCTCTCCAATGGACCAACCTAATGGTTTGATTTCAGATCCATCCCACTGTGCTAAAGAGAAGTATAAGTAAGTAGCAAAATTAAAACATGATGTAAATACCAAAGCAACAGCTGAATGGTCAAATTACAGGCTCCGTAACTGTTCCATGGTGAACTTGCTTCCTTATCAGCTACCCTAGGGCAGATCCCATAACTGTGGTTCCATTCATAGTACTTCTTTCAGTCAAGTAGGGCTGAGCACAGAAGGCTTACCACATCTCCTCTTGTTGACCTGTGTTGGTCTGACCTTACCTGTAGTCGGGTGCTTGCTGATACAGTGCCATTCTGGGTACAGCTCCCTATGAGGCAAGATCAGAAATTGAATGTAAGCATTTAGAAGCTTTAAAGCAATTTTATCTCTATAGAATCTAATAACAAAAAAATTGTTTTGATGTTGTATATGCCTTTTATTTTTAATATTCTCTTTTCTAATAATTCATGATTTCTTCTCCTTTATAAAGGTATTAGCTTGCGATGGATTGGAATTTCGTTCTTTTTCCTTCAGATGGTTGGAGAGACACAGTACTTTCAGTATTGGGCCATAGGCAGTGCCCCAGTGTGGCCAGCGAATCAGCACATTTGATACAGAATGATAATACTCCGTGTTGGCAAATGTACATCCTGCCCTTTCCTATACTTTGGATACATGGCCACTCGTATTCACAGAGTGGCTTTCAGAAGTGTGGAGTCAACAGAGAAAGTGGCTTGTCTGGGGAACTGAAGGTGGTCCTGACTGTCTGGCAAACATAAACATAGTTCAGGCAGAACCTGAATGGGTGAGAAGGAAAAATTCAGCAAAGCACGATGGTCACCTACAGCAGAGTAATAAGAGTGGGTGCAGAGACCTATTTAGGAGGTAAATGGACAGGACCTGGTGACTGACAGAGGACAGGAAGGAGTCAAGGGTGACTTCCAAGTTCCTCTGTGAGCACTGGATACATGGCTGAGACACACTCAACAGTAGTGCATTGTGGTTTTTGTAAACGATGGTGTTCACCTATGTCCACCAGCCAAGACAAGGTAGCGCTTTACATTCTGCAAGGCACATAAAGAACACAATATTCTTCCATTTTCCAAATATAAAATCGCACCACCATGCTTTTTCAAACTGTACAGGGTAATGTGGCCCCTGTGGTTTGGGTGCCATCTCTCTGCCCCGCTGGGAGTGGCTGGTGGGAAGGAAAGTGCAGGAAACCTTGAGGCAGGCAGCCTCGGGCTCCAGCCCTAGATCCCTTTCACATAACAGTCAAATTGGACAAGTCCCTTCAACTATCTAAACCTTTGTTTCTTCCCCTTAAAATGGGGATAAATGTGCGTGTTGATTTTAATTTGCGGGGTGGTCGTAACTCCTTCACTCGCGCAGTAATACTTATGAAGCATCTATGTGTACTAAACACCGTGCCTCACGCAGAGTAGTCACGGGTCAACAAAGCAGACATGGTTGGCGGCTGGCCGTCCAGTGGAACAGTAACAAGAATAAACAAGTAAACCAGCAATAATATCATTGCGTATATGGCAAATGCGACGAAGGGAGTAAACAGGATGCTGGAGAGGATAACTAACCTGGATGGGTGGGGGTGAGGAAGGCAAGTTGAGGGGGCCAGACACAGACCTGCAGGGAAGTTCTCGCTGCAGAAGCCTGAAGAATAACAAGCCACCAAGGTTCTAGAGATTGAAAGGAAGGGTGTCCCTGGAGGAGGGAACAGCAGGTACGAAGACTCTGAGGGAAAGAAGCTGACGGTCCAGCTGAAGGAGGCTGTGTTACTAGAGGCCAGTGATGGAGCGTAATGAGATGAGGGTGAAAAAACAATAGGAATGTTATAGATTATTTTCCTAGCTTTCGCAGTCACCTGAAAGGTATTACACCTTCTTTTTCTTACAGTTGAGGAAGATGAGTTAAGAAATTAAGTGATCTGGGCTTCCCTGGTGGCGCAGTGGTTGAGAATCTGCCTGCGAATGCAGGGGACACGGGTTCGAGCCCTGGTCTGGGAAGATCCCGCATGCGGAGCAACTGGGCCCGTGAGCCACAATTACTGAGCCTGCGCGTCTGGAGCCTGTGCTCCACAGAGAACAAGAGAGGCAACGATAGTGAGAGGCCCACGCACTGCGATGAAGAGTGGACCCCGCTTGCCACAACTAGAGAAAGCCCTCACACAGAAACGAAGACCCAACACAGCCATAAATAAAGTAATTAATTAAAAAAAAAAAAGGAATTAAGCGATCTGACTGAGGACCTGAAACAGCAGGAGGGTGACTCAGCACTGGATGCGGGGCCATCTGGCTCCCGCACCCTCCCTGTTCCCGGGTGCCTCACTGCCTCACTGCAGGGCTCTCACCCCTCGTGAGGCTGCACCCACATGAGGTCTTCTTGTTGTGGACAAGACTAGATGATCAAAGGCTGGATCCCCGAAGGAACGTGCTATTTGATTTCATGCAGGAGTGCAGCTTGCGTGGCGCAAGGAAACACGTACACAGAGCCCTACCCTTTGGTGCCACAAGCTTGTCTAGAGGAGAAAATGAGGCCGATAATCTACAAGGAACTTCTGGTATAAGAGGAAAGGAGAATTAGCAATGTGCCTTTGAGAATGCGGAGTGACCTGGCCTGCCGGGCCTGGCATTATCTGGAAGGGGTGTTTCTCACTTGTAAATACTCCAGCATGAGAGATGTTACTGACTTCATTTACTTGGTACTGGGGACAAAACCCACCATACCAATTATTTAAATTAGGGACAAATTAGGAATAAATTATTGTCTTGTTGACTCCAATTTTGTAGAACATCTACTTTAGTCTCCCCAATTGAGGATGTGGCCTGATGTCTCTTCTCACCTGGTATCACACTGATGCCGAGGAAAGGGATGCTTGGGGGCCCGGGTTGCCCCTACCATCCAACAGATAAAGTTTGTGGAAGCTGAAGGGTTAAATGCTCTGATTTGATAGCCAACAACACCAGCAGATTTGAAAAGTGACTTCATTTGGTTCATTGGAGTGAGTTTCTCCTAGTGTGGTGAACTGAGAAATGCTCTGCTGGGACCAAAAACAAAAAGAAACATATACAAACAGAAAGTAAATAGTTTCTCCACAAAGGAAGTAGGGATAATAGCATGAAAAAACATAAAGAAAATATAATGAGTGACGTAATTGAGTTTATCACCTTGATTTATAATCCTGGTTCCTTACAAATGCCTGATCAAACAGTTCAAATGGGGCACAGAAAACCAATTCCTTCACCAGGGCCTTATCATATAACATTATTATAAGGCACATGTTGTCACCAGGAAGGAAAAATGTGTCCCATTGAAACACATTTCTGAATATCTCAAAAAATATCCTCTTACGTGGGAGAATTTGTTTCTCAAACAGAAAATCAAATGTGCCTTTACAGAACTCATTTTCTTTCGTTCTAATGACATGTAATCATTCTGCCTTTATTTTGCCAAGTTTCTCTTCCACAGGTTTCCAAGATGCCAGTTTTTAAATGTCTACTGTTTCTGCAACTCACAAAAATAGAAATAATTTCACTCCTGGTGCAAAGTCCTAATATGAGACATTACATATGCAACAATTTACATTTCTATGGATAGACTAGAAATTTATATTAGGAAATACTTTTTTTTCAAAACAATGTCACTCATTCTGCAGGCATCTACAGGCCCTCATTAATATATTGGATATAACTTCCCTAGACATCTTTTCTTAAAGGGAATGCTTTTCATAATAACGGTAAAGGGATATATCAGAGACAAATGAGCTGGTATCTTGTGGGATCAAGTCTATTGTTTCCTTATGATCTGAAAATATTCTGTGTTTCAGTCACTCATCAGGTCAACAAGGACTTTATCCCAATAGGGGTGGTCATCTGACACGTAGTTCTAAGGGTTATTGGGCTAATGAAAAGAGGAAATGCAAGAAATTGCATTGTAAAACAAAGCAAGCTCTTCCAGGTGGCTCCAACTTTCTGTGAGAAGCTGTTCCCTTGTCCCCAGCTCCAGATTTCATGAGGAACAAGGGATATGGCCCAGCAGAAGGTTTGAGTGCAGTGTCAAAGGAACCCCAGTGCACTGGACACTCCAAGGGATTTTGATAACTGGCTCTGCTCCCCATTTGTCAGGAGGAAGGTGGTCAAATCACTTTTGAGATTCAAGATAAGTCTGAGATTTACACTAGGCTGTAAGATTAATGAGGAATACAACCTGCACCACTGAATCCTAGTGCCTGGAAGAGTACCTAGTACACAGTAGACATTAAAATATTTAATGATAGGAGGAAGCAAGGAAGGAAGGAACGAACGAACGAACGAAGGATCAAAGGAAGGGAGAAATCTATTGGTAGATTCAAATTTCCTGGGTTGATAAGTGTAATTTCTACTGCTGCTTGAATAATGTTTACTGATGTATTGTTTACAAAGAAAAGCCAAAGTGTTGGACCACATTGTGTCAGTTTAGTGCTGGAGTTGGGAGGATTTAAACTTGATGGATGCTCTGAAGTGAAAGCCGTGCTGAGTGGTCAGGCATAGGTCTCCTCTATGCTTTGTTCAGGGAGAACAAAGACTGTAGCTCTGAGTGGGATGTCTGAAGCCAGACACACACACAAAGCCTGTTCTCAAGAATCTCAGTCTAATATGAGGTCTAAGTAACCACAACACGGTTGTAAAAGGGTAAGAACCCTAAGAGAGATGCCCACAGAAGGGGCCGAGCACCGTGTTTGATTACTTTAAATGGTGGAACATGGGAAGCTGCCGGAAAAAGGGACCTTTGGGCAAGACCTGGAAAGGTGAGAGTGTGTAGCTCAGACATTGCATCTTGGCCCTTTCAGAGGCAGTCAGGTTGTCAGAGAGACTGACCTCATCTTTCTCCCATGGGACAGGCAGGGAGTAATGGAAACTGCCTTAAACTCCTGCTTGCCTGAGTTTCTCTGTTCCCCAGCAGAGCCAGAAACAGTCATCACGCTCTTGAATATGAGAACAGCCTCGTCAACACTTTACCCCTTCACAGCAAATAAACCCCAAACCTCACCAACCTCTTGGTTTTGGTTCGAAAATAGACATCTAAGGCTGGGACAGGAAGAGTCACAGAAGAGAAATAGACCAATGCATCCCAATATCCCAACCAGTATCTTGTGAGGTCAAGTCTATTGTGTACTTATAACATGAAAAATTTTGTTTTAGTCACTCACTAGATTAACAGGGACTTTCTTCCAATGGGGGGGCAATTTGATGCATAGTGCTAAGGGTTATTGGGCATAATAAAAAGAGGAAATGCAAGACTTCTTTGGAAAACAAAATAAGTCAATATGTTCACCCTCAAAGATCACGGAGCTGGTATAAGTCCCTGGTATCTTCATGGCCCCCTGAACTTCAGGCTATAACTTGGTTAGAAAAATGTGTTGAGTTTTTTTAAATCAGGCGCCAAAGATTTGAAACCTCAAGCACGCTGTGTAGGGAAGCAATAAATGGGGGAATGGAAAGTGGGTTTTGCTTCCGAAAAAGATAATGTGATGAGTCACTATTTAAATGAACCTGTGGAGCTTTGCAAAGTCTTAAACTGGACGCTTTAATTGTATAATCCTGAGTCCTTAACTGTAGAGTGTCTGGAAGACGATCGTCTATGTGAAGTGGTGGGGGCTGGATGCTGCTATGTGCTACTGAGATGCGAACAATAGCTCGAGATGTGAGGAGGAAATTGGTGTACTGGATTCTGAAATAAATTGCAGCTGTCAGGAGCTGTCTGTGAAGTCTGGAATGATCTGTCAAGCAGAAAGGCGCTGTAAGTGCTTCTGTGAGAATGGTGGGTGGATTCTTCCCACTTTTAGGAAAATATCTTGACCAAAGGAATGTCCTGAATGCAAAATCAATAGGAATGGATCATTCCAAGCCTCTTTCTTCTTTTTACCTTTTTTCCTACTGGGAACTGTTTTTTCAATTCTTTAATGACCTGCTTCGGGTAAGTTAAATATAGTGTGAGTTTAGGACTGTGATTCCCAGCAAGGGTGATTTTGTGCCGCCATTACCACCACTCCCCCAGGGGACATCTGGCAATGTCTGGGGACATGTCTGGTTGTCACAAGCAAGAGGATGCTACTAGCATCTGATAAACATCCTACAAACCACAAGACTGTCCTCCCAACAAAGAATTATCTGGCCTCAAATGACAACAGTACTGACAAAATGCAATTGACCTTGGTTTAAGGTTAATTCTTTTTACTTTTCAAATTGTCCAAGTTAGTCACACTTGTAATGACTCTATAGAGACCAAAATGGAAGCCTCAACATGTAGGTAATGCACACCTGTGATGCCTATTTCTTACAAAATTATGAAAAATATATTCACTCCCCTAAATCAGGAATAACACAGCACTGTTGCTGCTATTGGTTTCATGCAATTATATGAGAAATGATGTGATTATATTTAAATAAAATCATGATAATATACCATACAGTTGTATACCATTCCCTCTGCAAAGCCAGCATAACAAAACACAGCAAAACATATCAAAGGGATAATATGCATATATTCAGGACTATTTCTGACATTCTTGGACATTTCTCAGATCTCAGTGAGACAAATGAATTTTAGGATCCCAGGAACACTAATAACTCAGCAGAGCCTCAGAGAAAATTGCTTCAATTCACATAAAATTCTTTGTCACGAAAAATAAGAATAGCTACTGTTTTCTTTTTTTTTTAAGTTTTCATAATTTATTTATTTATTTATTTGCGGTACGTGGGCCTCTCACTGTTGTGGCCTCTCCCGTTGCAGAGCACAGGCTCCAGATGCGCAGGCCCAGCGGCCATGGCTCACGGGCCCAGCCACTCCTCGGCACATGGGATCTTCCCAGACCGGGGCACGAACCCGCGTCCCCTGCATCGGCAGGCGGACTCCCAACCACTGCATCACCAGGGAAGCCCCTATACCTCATTTTTAAAAACACTACTGATATGAAAAACGGAATAACAAAATCAACATGACAATGTTATCCTAATCATGGCCATACAAAAAATCTGCCAGAATTGGTTTAAGTTTTAGGTCTACCAGTACAAGCACTGATGTTTACAACCCATCCTCCATGTAATTGTGAACAACAAGAAAAAAAAAAATATGACACACTGCTCCACATGCATTGATTTTACCATGGACTTGGCAAGTCTAAGGTCTTGGCAAGTTTAAGTGAGATGCCCCACTAGGTAATGGCAGAACTTGCTGGACCCACTAGTTACTTGTACTTCAAGTCTTGCCACCTCTAATTATTTAAACAGAATTATGAGTGTATGTGTGAATATAATACAGTGTAAGATACTAAATAAGTGGTTAAAGGGAAAACAAGTTCATCATGGCAAGGCAGAGGGATATTTCTGCACGAGGGACTAATTGTCCTCCACCATCTTCAGTCTGTGAGGAGAGAAACCTCCCTTCCGCTGGCCCCCAGTAGAAGGTGGACTGAATGGAACTAAATGGCCACAACGTAAGCTGCAGCCGATGGGAGGCGGGTCCCGGGAAACAGACAGGAAGTGCAAGGACCCAAGAAGGCATCAGAGAGAGGATCTAAGGAAAACTACTGGGAAGCTCTCTACCAAAAGGGAGAGAAATAGGCTGAGTGGGAGTCCTGAGAGACACAAGTTAGCGGCACAAATTCAAATGCCCTTTGGTATCTGACCTTGGAGAGGCAATAAAGTAGAGCACATAGGAGCAGGGACTCTGGATTCAGTCACTCGGGTTTACACACCAGTTTCACCACTTACTGGCTGCGTGAACTTGGGCAAGATGCTCGACTTCTCTGTGCCTCAGAGAGTGTTCACTTTCTTAGGTTGCTTTTATCCCATTATGTAATTTCTTTTTACACTTAAGCTAAATGAGATTAACCTTTAAAAAGTCACCCAATATTTACCAGAACCAAGAATTAATCTCAGTTCTTTTAACTCAATATTTGTATATTTATTCCACACCACAAAAATGCCTTAACAGGGACTGCTGTTATGGAAAATAGTACGGAAGGGGGGAATAAAGAATAGAGGGCACAAAGGGAGGGGGGAAGTAACAGATACTGAAAATGATGAGGAGAGAGGTGGTATAATTAGGTGATATAATTAGAAAAAGTAATAAAATGAATGTCAAATATGGACAGAAGGAGGGAATATGTTGGTGATTAAAAGACATTATATTTATGCATCTTAGTGATGGGTGAAATGAGCCTTACGAATTACAGCATTTCTAATTTGAGTAACAATTTGTAAGCTATAAATGTTTATAATGAGTGTAATTTGTCCAACTTATGTTATGGAATAAAGTAAGACATAGTATTAGCCATTAAGAGATACTTTGTAGATTTAAAAAGCAATGATTAATTTTTTATTGGAACATAATAGATTCAAACATAAATCATTTTATTGCTCTTACAAATCAGAGAAATTTAAGTTTTAGATAAACCTAAAAAATAGTCTTATCTATAGCTGCACTGGTATCTAGATTTGAAATTTAAAACCAGGGTAACTGTTCTAGATCAAAAGAGACTAAAGAAAAATGACAACTAAATGCAATGCCTGATCCTTGATTAGATCCTGGATTGAAAAAATAGCTATAAATTATATTATTGGGAAAATTGGATCAATTTGAGTAAGGACTTTATATCAGATAATATTATCAAATCAATGTGACTCAATTTTTTAGAATACTAACAGTATTGTCATTATATTAGAGAATGACTTTGCTCTGGGAAATACATGCTGAAGTATTTAGAAGTGTCATGAAGTCTGCAATTTATATGCCTTCTTTCAAACGGTTCTACGGTCACATAGAATGCCAGAATTGAACTAACTCGAGTCCAGTTTCTTTATCTTAACAGTCACTGTGCTGTCATTGTTTATTCATTTATTTATTTATTTTATTTATTTATTTTTGGGTCTTCGTTGCTGTGCATGGGCTTTCTCTAGTTGCAGTGAGCGGGGGCTACTCTTTGTTGTGGTGTGTGGGCTTCTCATTGCAGTGGCTTCTCTTGTTGCAGAGCACAGGCTCTAGGTGCGTGGACTCAGTAGCTGTGGCATGTGGGCTCAGCAGTTGTGGCTCGCAGGCTCTAGAGCGTAGGCTCAGTAGTTGTGGCGCACAGGCTTAGTTGCTCTGCGGCATGTGGGATCTTCCTGGACCAGGGCTCGAACCCGTATCCCCTGCATTGGCAAGTGGATTCTTAACCACTGTGCCACCAGGGAAGCCCTGTCATTGTTTATTCTGAGTCTATGATTTAAATGCAGGAATATGCAATACCACAGGAGCTGGAGACAAAAATTGTGCCAAAAGCAGGTGGAATGACTCCGAACTCTCATGAACTTATTCTCAAAAAAACCACATGTATTTTAGTCCACGTGTGCTGGGGGTCAGTTGTGTAACTAAGAGTTGTCAGAATTAATTTGTAGGTAGAATCCAATGTTGACTAATGGATATGTAATAAAAGCACAATAATATAAAGCTTATGCATACATACATATATATACAAATATGTATTATGTGTGTATATTCCTTTTTATATTTATGTATGTATATGTTACTAAAACTCAACAGTAACCACAGCAAGTAGATTGATAAAAGGGAGGAGGAAGTCCTCTATCACCGATATTTTAAGAGCTGCCAGCACACAGCAGAAATAAAAATCAAACTTACTTTTCATCAGTTTGGTTATTGATTTTAAGTTCTCTGCAGTGGCTGCACCTGGTAAACTGCTTTCACCATCCTTTCTCTGGTAGAAAGTTTGAAAAATCTAAAAGGATCAGAGATGAGCTAGAAGATTTTACATTTTGGAATAAGACAATTAAAGTATCCAGCAAGTTGAAAAAAAAAATGACCAGAGATATTAAGAGCAGGGTGGGCTGGTTTCTGAGAGAGGATTTGGGTAGAAAGTTGAGAGTGGAAGTAAAGGATAATTTAGGGAAAATACTGCTATCTTCTTTGATGGTGACAGAGACTAGTAAGGATTTTCAGTAACAACAAAATCAGTAATAAATAATAATAATAACGTACCATGTTTCAGACATTATTGTAAATGCTTTACATGACTTCCCTGTGTTAAGTCCTTTTACTCTCACAATAATCTTATGATGTGTGTGCCATTATTATTCCCATTTTACAGATGAAGTAACTGAGGCAGATGAAATAACTGCTAGGAATTGACAGAGACAGTTTTTAACCCAGACATTCTGGCTTCAGACCCTCACTCTTAACTATTTCACTGTGTATTTCTTGAGACACAAAGACCTGGATTGTCATCAATTTTACTTTTTAGTCAGACCGCTGTTCCTCTAAATTGACATAGCACAGGGACCCAAGTGCACAGAGAGTATTTGAGCTACACGAGGACAGGATGATGAGGTTATGAAAACGGGAGAAAATGAATGGAGTCCAGAGAGACTTTGCAAACAATTATATAGGACTTCATGGTGACTAAAATCAGAAGATAAGAAGAATGAGTCAATGATGACTGAAAAAAATAAGTTTTATTTATGCAGGAAATGGTGGTGACACTGACAGAGACTGGGAAATGAACAAGTGGGTGGATTGGTGGGTGGAAGGTGATGGTGAACTTAGCTTTGATAATCCAAGGAGAAAATGTCAGTAGGAGAAAATGTCAGTAAGATAAAATGTCAGTAAGCATTTGGTAACACTGCTACTATCGAGAAGAGGAGAAAAATGGAAAAGATTTCAGAAGTACTAGTATAGATGACACAGTTGAAACTTTACCTCTTTTTTATCTTTAGTATCTTTAAACCCTTTATACCCTGCTTCAGTCCACAGAGGATTTGAGGCAGTTTACACTAAAATGAACAGGAGATTATTGTTGATATATTAATCTGATATATAAACTCATTTATATTTAACTTCATCTTTTTCTTTTCTAAACAAAATGGTTTCATTTTTTTCCCTTGACGCTTATCCTAGGTCCAAATTTTTATTGCTCCAACTATATTCATTTTTAAACAAGTTTTTTGTAATCCTCTGAATTGGAGTGGTGACACTTTTTATCAGTTGTGGTATTTTACATGTACTGTGTTTTGTCGTGTCTCATTTTGCTTTGTCATGTATCATATAAAATATTGGAGTCTAGAAGCCTGCGCGCCTAGAGCCCGTGCTCTGCAACAAGGGAAGCCACCGCAGTGAGAAGCCCGCACACTACAATGAAGAGTAGCCCCCGCTTGCCACAACTAGAGAGAGCCCACATGCAGCAACGAAGACCCAACACAGCCAAAATAAATAAATAAATACAATATTGGAGTCTAAGTGGTAAGGATCATGGTAACAACATTTGAAAATCATGGTTGAAATTATATACGTGTACATGTATATTTTTCCACAATGTATTTATACCTTTGCTCTCCTCTTCTATTTTCTGAACAATGGCTAGTTTTTGCAGATTTTTAATAGAAGGTTTTCAAACTAATCTCCCTCCTCCAGGATCTAAGAAACTAAGTACTTAGATGGATCTTTGACTTATGTGGGTAATAATTATGATAACAGAAGTGTCAGGTAAGAGAATTCGTGGGTGGAATCAAGCAGGAATTTTGTGTTCTTTCCAGTTAAATTTTAGTTTTAGCAGCAGGTTATGTTGAACTGGGAATCTTTATTTTGTTGTTTAGTAAAATGAGTATTGAGTTGGTAATAATTGCTTATTGGGTTTTGTCCATTTTCATGTTAATATATGGGAGAGGTAGAATTTCAGCAGAGGCATTCATAATGTATTCTAAGGAACCCATGAGGGTCCACTATCTTGGTAAGAGTGGAATCAGAGATGGGTGGAAATTGTGATAACAGGGCAGTGAAAAAAGGACGGGCCAGGTAGGAACTGTCAATCAAAGTATCATAGTAATGTAGGATGTTAACAGGGGAAACTAAGTGTGGAGTATACAGGAACTCTCTACTATCTTTTCAACTATTTTGTAAATCTGAAACTATTCTAAAATTTAAAAGTTTAGTTTTAAAAGTCTATGATTAGTAAGTTCAAGAGAATATGTAGGTATATAGGAGAGAATGGAGAATTTCACCAGAATATCTGATTCATTTAAAAAAAAAAAAAAAGAGTTGAATAGATAAAGCAGTTCAGAAAAACAAAGCAACTTGGACACAGCAGAAAACAGAATTTGTGAACAGGAAGACAGGTCAATTGAAAACAACCAAAATGGAGCACTGATAAAGAACATTCAAAATATGTGGGACACGTTTAAACTTTAAAACTGGAGTCCCAGAAAGAGAGTAGATAGAAAATAGAAAAGAATAAATATTCTGAGAGAAAATGGCCATTTTCCAAAACTGATTTTAAAGAAACACCAACCCACAGACTAAAGGAGCTCAGAGAAGCTGAAATAGGATAAACACACATGCAAAAGAAAATCATACCTAAATAACATCAGGTCAAACTGTCAAAAGCTAAAGAAAAGAGAAAATCTTAAAAGAATCCAGAAAAAAATTCTATAACTATAATATATAAAGAACTCTTACAATTCAAATAATAAAACAAACAACCAAACTTTACAAAGGAAGAGGCAAAATATGTGAACAGACATTTTTCAAAAAAAGATATACACATGTCATGTAAGCACATAAAAATTATTCAGTATTGTTAATCATTAGGAAAATGCAAATTAAAACCAGAATTAAAAATTGTTAAAATTAAAACGAATGACAACAGTACATGCTGATAAGTATGTGGAACAATTGAAACTCTCATATGTAGCTAGTAACAATGCAAATTGTTACAGCCCTTTTAGAGGATGGTTAATCAAAAAGTTAAGCATACACTTACCATACGACCAAAGCTAAGTAAAACCATATGTCCACACAAACATTTGTAGATGAACATTCAGAGAAGCTTTATTCATAATAGCCTAACACCAGAAATAAATTAAATGTCTATCAATTAGTGAATAGCTAACTAAACTGTGGTAAATCCATATAATGAAATACTACTTGGCAATAAAAATAAACTATTGAAACATGCATAAACATGGATGGATCTTAAAGTATTAGGCTCAGTGGGAGAAGTCAGCCATAAAATCATATGTACTTTATGATTCCATTTATATGAAAAGCTAGAAAAGGCAAAACAAGAGTGACATCAATTAGATCAGTGGTTGACAGGGGCCAAGGTTGGAGAGAGGGGGTTAATTGCTAAGGATCATGAGAGAACTTTTTGAAGTGGTGGTCATGACTGTGTACATTTGAAAAATCTCATTAAATAATACACTTAAAGCTGATTTTTAAAAAAAGATGTATTATCTTCAAAGAGCAACAACAGTACTTAGTTGACTTCTCAAAAGAAATGAGAGAAACAAGAGCCAATGGAATGTCTTTAACTTACTGAAAGAAAGTAACTATCAGTCTAGAATTTTATACTCAGCAAAAGTACCCTTCAGAGACGCAAGAGGGAAGACATATGGGAACATATGTATATGTATAACTGATTCACTTTGTTATAAAGCAGAAACTAACACACCATTGTAAAGCAATTATACCCCAATAAAGATGTTTATTAAAAAAAAAAAGTACCCTTCAAAACTGAAAGTGAAATAAAGACATTTTAGACAAAGAAGAGCTGAAAGAATTTTTCATTAGTAAGTTGCATTAGAAGTAAAAATAAAGAGATTTATTCATGCAGTGAGAAAAATAATCTTAGGTGGAAAAATAGAAATAGAATGTGGAAAAAAGGATTACCAGAAAAGAGATGTGGATAAATGTAACGCATAATCACTATAGAAATCAATAATTGCTATGTAAAGCTGTTTAAACCATCAGGTTCTGGGTCCAAAAGCCCACGACATTCAGTTGGCTTTCTTTATAGCCTTTAATGCCATGATGGAAGTTGGTTTGGGACTAAACCATAGGAGCACAATATAGATCCCTGGGTTTCGATGCTCACAGAGAACTAGACTATATCAGTATTAACTCAACAAGAGGCAGGTAGGAATGGCCCTCCACTAGCCATGGAAAATTCGAAGTCTCCTGCAAAGGGAGACATGTTTGTACTGTACTGCGCCCTCCTTTTTTAAAACTCATTTTCTAGTGATCAGTCACCTGCCAATTTGGAGATGCTTCATGCACCAAGAGCTGAGAGAGAAATTTTCCTATACGTGCAGTTGCTGCTTTTGTAATCTAAAACCCAACAGGTTACCAATCCTGCTCATAAATTGCTTGTAGACATAGAAGCCATAGTTATTTTTTTTCTAAAAACAAAGATGTTATTCATGAGAGGTGAACGTATAGTTGCGAAGGGAGTACATTCTAGATTTAGATGGCCTGGTCTAATCTCCAGGTTCTACTCCTAGATGGCATCTTTGACCTTGGACAAATTCTATGACCTCACTGTACCTCAACTGTAGGTAAGGAGTCATAACAGATTTTGCCTTATAGGATTGTTATGAAAATTGAATAGGATAATGCACTGAAGTGCTTACTTACCACACTGCTTGGCCTATAGCAAGCATTTAATTATGGTTAATACTGTTTATTATTTTCAAAGACACTTCTCTAGATTTTATTTATAAATACAATTCCTAGGCAAAATTATTTTTAAAAAATTTTAAGTGTGCATGTCTGTAGCATTGTTTTATTATAGAATTTCAGGATTCAAGGATGTCTTATTCATTTGGTTTATCTTAAAAGATTCTTCTAGAATTAGAATTCTTCTAGAAGTAGAGTTGCTCAAACCTGGGCATTCTGAGGGCAGTTTATTTTAACGGGGCTGAGGTGAAGGTCTGGTTCCACTAGCCTTACAAATTTCAGGCTCAAACTATTTTGCCCCTGATAATGAAACAGAACTTTGGGAGATCTATTAATTAACCATCCATCTGCACCATAGGGAAAATTCAGAACTGTCTGAGGAGGTTGTTGGTCCAGATATTGGGTTCTCCCTCAGCTCACCTCAGAACAGTAGTCTGGACTCTGGTCAAGCAAGAGCCTTGCTGGATCCCTGGTTTCCATATTGGGATATTAACCAACCCATGGTTAAGAGTGGTTAAGGAAGGTGGGTTTGCTGCCCCGGGCAGCAAAGAATAGCTCTTTTCCAGAAGCTTCCTAGAGAACCCAATCCAGTGTTCACTGCCCGTCAATCGATTAAACACAGTCTTCGAGGTGGAATGCTTTAATACATCCCTGAAACAAGAGCTTTGCAGAGAGGTCGATTCCTAAGCCACAATAATTTGACCCCTCCCGAGTTTCTTTAAACAAACTGCGATGGTTGTGATGTCATTAGCCTTTATAAGAAAAGGCCTCAAATGCACTGTAAAGTTGCTGTAACATGTTCTCCATTGTGCTTTTGATGAGGAATCCTGGAGAAATTCCTATCTGACCCTAGAATCAAAAATAGTCGTAATTTTCCTGAGCTGTTGTGTTTGTTCTTATCTCATAGACACGATGAATCAGATCTGTCCTGTTTTCCTTTTTCACCCTGACTACTTTCAGCTGCATACCAACAGCCAGCTCATCTCCTTCTACAGGAAGTCTAGACTCTCCAGCTCTCTCGTGCATGGAGTCATGAGACTAGTTCTGGCCCATGAGAGTGAGTCGAAGCAACATGACCAAAGCATTTAACTGCTAGTGCAAGATCCTTCAAAGCTCTTTTTCCCTTTGCACAGTGACCGGCAGCATGACAGACAGTGACTGCTCAGTGGCAAAGAAACTAAAGGGGGGGTGTGGGGAGCAGGTCTCCAGGTCACCTGCAGTAGACCTGTAACCTGAAAGAGAAATTACAGCATAGTGGCTACAAGCTCCTGAGATTTCGATGTTGTTTTTACCATAGTAAAACACAGTCTATCCTGATTAATATAAATATGTACAGCTATCTACACAGCCCATCAATGAATGGATGGTCAGTTGTTATTTTATGTATTTTAATCTAATATCTTTATCATTTTGCCTCAAACTTGTTTTTCTTTTATTTTTCAACACAGTTTAATGTATCCAATCTTGTCACAGTTTATGCATCCTTTTAAGCCATTTTGAGAATAGGTGGTGAATAAATAAAGCGAAATAATGGATTTGCATGAGAAACACATAAGCATGAGTTGGCTGAGAAACATATCAGTATGAGTTGGCTATACAGGATAAACTGAGAATTTTTAAACACGGGCTGCTCTGGAAATTCTCTTCTTCCAAGAGAAAATACTTACATAAGCACAGGACTAGCAGCTGTATTTCCAGAGGGAGACACTAGAGGGCGTGTGGCGTTGGAGCACAGCATGACACCGTTGGCCGGTACGGGTGCGCTAAGAAGGGATATTGTCCAAGGATTTGGGTAGGACTTTTTGTCTATTTTTCCATATTTTAAATTTCAGAAATCTGTATTAATTGACCTTATTTCATGCAAACTTATGCACCGTGTAAGTTCTTTTTATGCAAAGTCGGTTCCAGGCAGAATGATAAAACGAATTGAAGCTTGCCTGTCTGTAATATTATTTTACTATAAAATTCAGACTTGCAGGGCATGGTAAATGGGGTTTATGGAGTCTCTGTTCACACAGGAATTTTCTTGCAATGCAGAATTTTTTTTTTTACCTCTTCCCTCAAAATTAACAAGTCTGGCTTCCACCTCCTGGGAGAGGCCTGGTAAGTGGAGGGTTTGTTATCCTGCCAATTTAATTTGAGATAAAGTGTTGATGGCTGACAATACCTTATTACTAACCATACCTTTCTGTCCAGATACAATTATGCTTTTATTTTAAAAAAGTATTTGTTTAATCAAAAGGGGACTACAGAGGTAAGTGTGGAAGTTGCTTTAGGGTAGAGGGCCTTCCAAGCTTGAGTACCATTTGAATTTCCCATATGTACCCATGAGCCTAAATTCATAGCAATTCATCCATCACCCAAGACGACAGTTCTGCTCTCGGTGGAATTACTACTCATATTAGCAAGTTGAATACGGTTAAATATTTTATAGAAGAATTTTGTTATTCAGATCCCCAGTTTGAAGATAATGCATTTGGAGTTTTGACATGTTACACACTATTTCTGTGGTTGTTTAAATCTTGGTAATAGTGACGGGAATTGGATACAGGGTTGAAATGCATTTCATAATCTCCAAACATTCTTCAGTCAGCAGCTTCAACCTTCTCTCTTTCGGGAAAAGTTTAGGATAAATGAAAGAATACAGATTTTGGAAGTTAAATAAATCTAGATTTAGACTCAGGCATTATCCTGAGTTTTCAATTCCACAACTGTAAAATAAGGATGTAAATTAATATACATCTTAAGGATTTGGGGGAAGCTTTACGTCATATGAAGAGTACCTGGAATATCTTAAGATAATGTTAACTTGATCTTTTTCGTCAAATCTTTTGTCAGATGTAATAATTATGAACAAAATTAATTTATTTAAATTGCGTTTCTAATATATAGAATTGAAATGGCATCTCTTGTTAATACTGGTCAAGTGAAGCAGCTGACGGACAGTACTGATAGTGAAATGACCAAGGTTGGCAGAGCAGATTTGGGTTTGGTTTTAGCAAACCAGTGAGCCATCAACATTGTGACATCTGTCCACCATGTAAGTTCCAAGGATTTTGGTCCTCAGTGGGACACTTTGGTTGGCAGCCTCCAGCCTCTCACGTAAACCTTCATCCCTATCTCAGTTTTCTTATTACCCACATGATTCCACATAAAAAGGAAATGAAAATCTAGACTGGAAAAGACAATATAGTTAAGATCCTTGTGTAGCTTGGACATGATCTAAAGTTCTTTTTTTTAATTAGTCTTTTCAACAGAATAACAAACTAAAGAAATATTTAGTTCTAAGGACAATTCTCAGGTCATATATTACTTTAGTTTCTGCCGGAATAATTATATACCTGATGACATTCAATTATTATAAGCTGTCATTTTCAAAATAACTAAGAGTAACACATTTTTTAATCAATTACAATATGTTCCCAGAATCAATTAAAAAGCAATATATATAGGAAGAAAAGTTTCTATTGTAAGTGTCTGTTAGAATGTGCCTTGTAGGAAAAGTTATTATTCTAGAAAATGATTACTGAACATCAGCAATTCTGATAACAATCTAGACCACTCTTATCTGCAGAGTGAATAAAAGGGAAATAAATAATTCCATGAAATCCCTGATTATCTACACCTAATTTCTATTGAGTCATGGGTGGTCCTTGACACTCTTTGCTACAGATCTTTCATGTTTTCATTCATTTCCTGGAGTCTGCACTGATTGGATTAGGTGATACATTCTCTCTGTAGTTTCTGTCCTGTGTATCAAAATCATCCCGAGGGAAGAAGAATCAGTTTCATCACCCCTTCTTTAGAGGGACAAGCAACTCTGGTCAAAGTATTAATTTCCATGACCATCTTATTATAACATCCTGTTTGAACAAGGCATAGTGGTCAAAACTGATTAAAATACAATTAATTAAACCTCTCTTGGGTTTCACTGTAAAATATAATTTTGTGCATTTCAAATTTAGTTAATTAAGTTTTTATAGCTAAATTTTCTGAGCTTTTTTTTTTTTTGCTAACTTGTATCATTTTGAATCATGCATATATTATTAAAGTTTAAGAAAGCTATTTCAGAGGGGAATCCATTCTATTTTTCTAGTTTGCCAATCTTCTCAATTTCACTGAGGAACCAGAAGACTAAATGAATCACCTCTACCCTAAGGACAAACTTCTTGGACCTTGTTCTGAGTTGTCTCTGCATTCTCTTTCTCCTTCCCACCTCCTCTCGCCCACACCTCCTGGATATTTTGTTCCTTTGTCCTTTTAACCCTGGAAGACTAGCAGAAATTGCATGAAAACCTTAGTTATTTTGAGCAAAGGAAATAAATAAGCTGTAGCATACAAAGAACAAGAAGGGGAACCCTGGAGAAAGGGATGCAGTTGTAATGATGAGAGAACAGGACAGAAGAGCAGCGCAGACCAGAAGTAGGACCAGGTCAGCAATCAAGTAGAAATAAGTGCACTGGGGATATAGAAGGTGAAAAGCAAGCTTCAGTTAGGACTGAAAGGACGTTCACCAGGCACAGAACTGAGAACAGGACACAGTGTGGTTAAGACTGGGGGTGAACAAAAGGAAAGAGTTGCTGCTGCCCAGGTCGGTATTCTTGGGGTAGCAGTTGGTTTTGTTGTCATGAAAGACAAGAATAAGATCAGTAATGCTGATGAGACTGGTTCTGAAATACTTGGAATCCCTCAAGATGCTAAGGTTCACAGGGCTATAGGTGGCCCCTCATTTAGTCTTCTCACTATCAAAGTTCATTTGGATATATTTTAGAGGGTGGAATCAGGGCTCTTTGAACAAGGAATTTACTATTATGCCTTCGAGGAAGAGATCACAGGATGGAGAGTGTCAAGTGCTAATTGATGTGACTCAAGGATTGGCTGGAATGATGGGTATATAGACCCACAAAAGTGAAAACACTAAAGTGAAGCAGAGGAGAAAGTTGTAGAGAGGTCAGTGGAGGGAGAAAATCCCCACTGATGGCATCTATATCTTTTTTCCCCATAAAACTGAAAGCAAGGTCATCTATAAGAATAAGGGGAATACAGGGAGAGGGAAGAGGGAAGAGGGGGCTTAAGTAGACTAATGATAATTTATAATCATTAATACTGTTCATCAATTAAAACAGAAATATATTTTAAATTTTAGTCTAAATATAAAACCTTTAATTTATACTGGCCCTATGGATCACTAGCATCGAGACAGAAGAAAAAAAACATTCTCTCTCTATCCAGCAATTTAACTAGGCTGAGACACTCCAGGGACTATAATGACAGTATAGGTTTAGAAGAGAGAAGATCACTAAGCCTACATAAGTATTAGGCTTAACCCCCCCATTTTCCACAATCACTCCTAAATAATTGTGAGTTGTATTAGGAAATAAAACCAATAAACAAATAATTAGCAAAAAAAAAAGAAGAGAGAAGAAGAAAAACAAGCACTGACACGTTTTCAGGAAAGACGAATGGAGTTCAAATTACAACCGAATGAATCTATTGCAGTATTTTTTGTTTGTTTGTTTTTTGGATTTTTTTGATTATTTCACTCTGCATAATATATATCTATATCATATAATCTAGTTCATAGAGAAATAAGTAAAACACTATATAAATATTTACCAAAATCGTACCAGAAAGAAATGTGATACTGAAATGATACATACTTCCAGAAAATGCATATTTGCTACATTTACTTTTCATTTTCCACCAGCAGTGGCAGCACTGAGTTTGAATATACAGTTTCAGCCAATTCACATTCTATTCTCATTTTATATTCCTGGATTACAGAGAGACCATTAAATTTATCTGGTGCATATTGATTTAAGAAAAAATTACTCACCACTATCACCCTATCCCAAACCCTCAAAACCTCTTCTTCTTTCTCAGTTACCCGGTTTTGCCTTATTTCATTATGATGGAAAGCATCCCTAGCTTGGGATTTTAGTGGATACAGGGTTATCCACTAGGTATATGATCTTGAGTAAGTAGCCCAACCTGCCTGGACCTCGGTCTTCCTATTTACAATAATGAAAAAGAAAAGGTACCAGCTCTGGCTTTCTTTCTAGGACATTGAAGAGATACCCTTAGGCCTCTACCTTGCCCACAGACTTTCTTCTGACTCACTGTAGAGGTGAGAGTTCCAAGGTTAATCTTTACGGCTAAGAAGGCAGCCTGGAATTCCTGGACATTCCAGAATAAAGTGTCCAGAGTAAATGTCTCTCAGGTTAGGTCCTGAGAGATGAGACTTGCTGTCTGGGTAGACCTTTGGGAGATTCAGAGTCATGTGATGGAAATATTAAAGTGAATGTGACCTTATTCTGTAGTCACAGGCCTGGGATGTCTGGGCCATTAGATGGCTTAGCTCATTTAATCTTCATAACAGACCAGTGAGGGAGGAATTATCATCCTCAAACTACGGACGAGGAAGCTGGGATATGGCAAGTCAAGTGTCTAATTCAAGATCATCCAGTTGAAAGTGCAGAGCTGAGATTCCAATCAGCAATCGCTCAGCATGCTGTTAAAATAGAAAGTTCACACTTGGTATTGCTTTGGCTTGTTATTAACACTTAGGGCATGACTCTACATCACATAATTGTGTAGATGTTTGCTTCCTGCCCTAAACTGTAAATTCTTCAGGGATGGAGCTATGTTGTATTGAC
This sequence comes from Phocoena phocoena, assembly GCF_963924675.1. Classification (NCBI taxonomy): domain Eukaryota; kingdom Metazoa; phylum Chordata; class Mammalia; order Artiodactyla; family Phocoenidae; genus Phocoena; species Phocoena phocoena. Next base: position 167,530,199 of record NC_089220.1, read on the forward strand.
CACTAGCTCTCCAACACCAAGGAGAATTTTTCTAATTATGTATTTGTTGAATGACTTGCTACATGTATGAGGAAAGGCATCAGTGAATTAATGTGTAAGTGTGCCTCTCGTATCCCTTGCCGTGTGTACAATTCTGAAGAGTGTGGAGAGTAGCTCTTTTTCGGTTGTTGTTAAATTTATTTATTTGTTTATTTATTTATATTTGGCTGCGTTGGGTCTTCGTTGCTGCGCACGGGCTTTCTCTAGTTGCAGCGAGCAGGGGCTACTCTTCATTCCGGTGCGCAGGCTTCTCATTGCCGTGGTTTCTCTTGTTGCAGAGCACGGGCTCTAGGAGTGCAAGCTTCAGTAGTTGTGGCACGAGGGCTCAGTAGTTGTGGCTCGGTGCTCTACAGCGCAGGCTCAGTAGTTGTGGCGCATGGGCTTAGTTGCTCCTCGGCGTGTGGGATCTTCCCAGACCAGGGCTCGAACCCGTGTCCCCTGCCTTGGCAGGCAGATTCTTAACCACCGCACCACCAGGGAAGTCCCAAGAGTATCTCTTTTTAATTCCTCATAGCATCCAATAGAGAGCTCAGTAAATCATGCTCAATGAAATAATTAAAACTTTTTTATCTTAAGTATCTAATTTCACTGACTATTGAGTTGTTTTCTTACAAGTGCACATTAAACCATATTAGTTGATGTTGATACACTGCAAACCAAAACAGTATTAAAGAAGACTCCGGAAGAGAAGCCCAGAACTGCAGAGATAAGCCATTGATAAAATATCCCTGCCTAGATGGTCTTGCTGCTTCTATGGAAGTTTTTTTTTACTTCAAATAGCACAGTACCTGGACACTCACCTGGGATAAGAGATGTTATTCTAATTGATTGCATACAACGTAGTTTTGATACTAGTTTATTTCATGGAGTATGTATTTTGTTTGTTTAATTTGGGGGGAAGAGAATCACTTTATTTCTTATTAATTCACAATTCACATCAAAGCAGCTCATGTAAGGAGGCCACGCAAACATTTGCCCAGCCCCAAACACCACATCATCTCAATTCACTCCTCTACCATAAGGGCATTCTCTGTCATTGCGATTCTGCAGCGAAGTTACTAAGGGTGGAGAAGAAGCTTACCTAGTGGCTTTAAACTGTATCCTTTCATGATCAATTATAGCTTTATGCTATTTTAACTTGGTGGTGAAAGCCCATTTGCCAGCTCTTCAATTTAAACTTCTTGATTAGATTAATCCACTTGCAAACTTGCCCTGATTCAGCACCTCATTGAAATCCACCTAAAGCTCTGGGTAAGGAGGAGGGGTGGTCTCAAATCTAAATTTAGAATATTATTGCTGAGGATATTCTATAAGGCAAGAATGTTTGCACACTTACTTCCCTCTGAAAGGGTAGCTTGTTCTCTGAGCAAGAGGAGATGCGTCACACCCATACATCAGTATCCTTCTGAGGTCCTGCCTGTACCTCAAGCTGAGCACCCACCCTGATGCTTTAGTCTGTAGACAAATGGCTCTGCTGTCTGCAGTTTTGTAGAAGGAGGGAAGATTCCTCTGTCTTAGAGCTCAAGATGCAATCCTCCAATAATTACCCTGAAGACTGCCCTAAAGCCCTTCACTGCTCTTTGGCTTTTTGCCTCTAGGGTTGGAGTTCCTCTGGGTCTAACCCACCCGGCCAGCATCTTTTTTTTTTTTTTTTGTGATATGTGGGCCTCTCACTGTTGTGGCCTCTCCAGTTGCGGAGCACAGGCTCCGGACGCACAGGCTCAGCGGCCATGGCTCACGGGCCCAGCCGCTCCGCGGCATGTGGGATCCTCCCGGATCGGGGCACGAACTCGCGTCCCCTGCATCGGCAGGTGGACTCTCAACCGCTGCGTCACCAGGGAAGCCCCTGGCCAGCATCTTTGATGTGCTAAGATTTCCTCCAATTACACTGTCCCATAGACCAGATCCTGACTGCTATATAGCCAAGATTCTTCAAATTTTCTCTCTCATTGACTAGACTCTTCTTGTTTTCCCATGCTAGTATGGATTTTTTTTCTTTTTAACGTAATGTTTTCATAGGATAATGGTTGGGACTGAGGGACTGCATATGTCCTCAGCCTGCCATTTTGAGCCACTATCATTTCTCTCTGTGTCCCCTTTCATACTCTGTGTACCTGCCACACTCATCTAATAACCCTATGGGTACATATTTTTTGTTTTTCTTCCTTCGAGCCTTTCTTATTCTAGTGAGTCTCTTGCTACACATTTCTTTGCTCTCCTTGAGGACTCTCTGTTCTTTGAACACTTGGTCCTCAAGTCCAAATTCAATATTCTCCCCCAGTGAACTCTTATGGTCTTTAATTTGAACCACTGTTATGACTAAGTTATAACATAAAGCAGAGTATATTATCTGTGGACTTATTACTCCTTCACAACCACACACGCTGCCTTTCTTATCTTTGTATTCCCATTACACATGACAGTGCCTTCCACATAGTAGGGACAAACACCTGTGACTGAAATTAATTTGAATTTGTGGCCAGTTCCCACCAATAAGGGAAAATTCATCTTTATGCTGTGCTTGGGATGACAGTTTTAATAACTGGGTTTTTAAAATTACTTTATTTTATAAAGTTTCTTTGAACGTCAAATGGTATTTGTTGAGAAGCACAATAAAATAAACTATGCTTGTGGTTAACGTTTGTCCTCAAAATTGAATTGCTGTCTTTCTCACACCCCACATTTTTATATTAAGAACCCCAAGAGAATATTAAAAATATTTCCAATTTGCTCATCACTTATAGACATTAGCTGATATGATATTTTCTTAAACAATGCTATCTGCTCAGCACACACACCCTTAATCTCTTGCAGAGGGTACCACACTGACACGTGTAATCATTTATCACAACACTCCCCTTAATCATTCATGCTGTTCAACCTCATCAGTTGTCCTTCCATCAAAGTGTGTCTCCATGGCAACATAAGCCAGATTTGGCCATTTGGCCTCTGTTTGAAACACAAAGGTCACTTGAGTGTTTATGACATTTGGATTTTGGAATGTATTTCCAAAACTACAAATTCTGCATGGTTTTGACATTTGGATACACTCTTCATTAATAATATTTTCCCTTGGTGTACACATATGTTTCAATTTGGAATTATATTTGTTTATTGGAAATGAAAGCAGCCAATGTAACCAATTTTAATGAGATGCATTTTTGTCTCTTCATTACATTTCTTTCCAGAAAACAATACTTTGTGCTGTAAAAGAGTGCTGTGTAAGAAAACCACTGTAAAATGTAAATCACTGAGATTGCTAAATCTCAAACTAACAAAACTGAAAAATTGGTTATTGATTATTTCGTAATGTTCTCTTTTTCCTCAAAATATAATTACATCTTGAATTTTTATTGAAACGGGATAATTATTCAAGTTGTCAGCATACTGTTACCTTTTCATATACAGAAAGTATTGGATTTTAGGATGGAAGGAACAAATGTGTTTTCGTTGAAATATCATTGTTTGCATCTACATTAGAGATTGTCTAAAAATGAAAAGCTTAAGTCCTTAATAAAATGTTTAAAATTCTTATAGTCTTGTAAAAGGAAAGTTGGATATAATAAAGAGCATGGTTGTTTCTGGATAACAAGACTCAACATCACAGGATCAATATCTATTTAAAATAATAATAGCTAACACTTACTAAGCAGTTCCTATGTGCCTGATTCTGATCTAAATGATTTAGACATATTAATTTATTTCGTCCTCACAGCCACCCTAAGGAGTCAATGCTACACTATCCCCTATTTTACCAGTGAGAAACTGATACCCACATAGACTAATAACTTGCCCCAGGTTATACAGCTACTAAGTGGCCTAATCAGGATTCAAATCCAGGCAGTCTGGTTCCACAGCCTAAGTCAGACTGCCTTCTGCTTTCTAAATTCTGGAGATTCCAATCAAAATCCAAATAAGATTATTTCTCCAGAATTAAAAAAATTTTAGATTTCATCTGAAGGAATAAGCACCTGGAAATAGCTATGAAAAAGTCTCCCAAAAGAAGAATAGCAACTTACCAGATGTTTAAGTATTAAAAACCCAGGAAGCTAGTTTAAACAGTAGTTTTTAAAATTACGGGTTTTATTTTCCTCAACAATTTTCTTTTAGTGAGAAACCTGGAGGTAGGCAGTTGACAACTAGTATAGTGGCTCCACAACACCTCCAAGAGAAAACAGGCTCCCTGTCAGCTTCCTCTTCGCCATCCCCAGGGATGCTTTAATCGTGGTTCCAGGAGGGCTGCTCCCCACCCCACATCACTTTTGGATTTCAGTGAGCAAGACAGGGGATGAGCAAGAGAGCAAGAGACACGACTGGATGAGTTGGCCCTTTTTTCAGAAACCTCTCGCAGTGATTTCCAGCTACATTATAATTACCTAGACCTATCTCGTGACCAAAGCTAGCTGCAAGGAAGGCTGATTAAGAAAAGAAAAACATAGGTTTTCGACTGGGCACATTCCTACCCTGATCAAAACTGGGATTCTAATAGTGAAGAAGCGATGTTGAAGCAGGTCTAGAACCGCCTTTGCTCCAGGATAGCTTAGCCCTACCTACGACTAAGCTTTGTCCTCTGTATACCTGGGTGTTCAGTGAGCTTTCCTACTCTGGCTGTCAGGACTCCGCTGTTTGGAAAGGTTCTGTTTACAGCTCCCAGGCAGTTCTTTGCTCTGCTTCATGGAGTAGTTCTTTTCTGTGTAGCTCCCTCCACTCTGTGCTCTTACCGGAAAAGTTTAGCTGCTGCAGCTTCCATGAACTCCAGTCCCTGACAGCTCAGCTCAGGGGGATGCCCACATTCTGCTTGGGTTCCTCCCCCTTATGACACGGTTCTGAAGTATTTCCTGACAGAAATCTGGGGCAACTGTGGGCTCATATAACTTCTTTCCCTTGTCAGATATCACAGCCCTGTGCTGTCTGTCAACCAATATCTAAAAATACTTTGTCCAGTCTCCCAGTTGCTGTCAGTTGGAGGGCAAGTTGAGTTCCATTTACTCCATCGTGGAGGAAGCAGAAGTCCTCTCTGATGATCCTTTCCATTGTGTAGGTCACGCTATATGACACTAAAAAAGAAGCAGTTTCCCTCTTGTGAATCATACAGAACTCCTCCTTTATTAATCAGTTGCTGGGAAAATAAAATACCTTTCTCATAGAAAGCTCATTACATATTTGCAAATTTGCCAAAGATGTGGGTTCCATGGCCTAGGATTTTAACCACAATTTATAACAGTGAGTTGGTAGGAAAATGCCTGAAGAATTCCACATAACTCCCCAAAGTGACAGATGATCTACATGCCATTAATCCTCTGGTATAACAGAGGCCATGCTTCTAAAAGCAGAGCCCAATCGTTCCAAATCCTTTGGAAATGATAATTATTACTTTGAAGTTATGATTATATAAATCTGTCATGGCTCATGATATATGTACTCTTGCAAATTAGTTTTCAACACTAAGGAAAGTTTAGGTTACCATTTTTGAGAGCTTTGCAGATAATTTTACTACAGGCCTTAACACAGATACCATCCGATGCTATTCACAAATCTTGTCTTAAGTAAACTTATTTCATGCCAGATAAACTGCAGAACCCTTTATAATTATATTGAAGATATAATATATTAATATAATAAGGTATGAAATTATGGGAATTTAATGTGGACTTTTTGTTGGGTTTTGATTTTATTTGTGTTTTGTTTTGGTTACTGTTCAAAGTGCTTTTAAAACAGCCCTCTGGTTATGCCTAACTCAAGGAGTTGAAGATGTTATGTAGCTCTCATGAAGCAGAAGCAACTGTGCAGAATGATTAGACAGGTAGCAAAAAGGGCTAGCTTGTTCGTCTCTCCTCCACTTCTCTTTTTCTTTTCTTAAATATTTTTTTCGATGTGGACCATTTTTAAAGTCTTTATTGGATTTGTTACAATATTGCTTCTGTTTTATGGTTTGGTTTTTTGGCCACCAGGCATGTGGGATCTTAGCTCCCCAACCAGGGATTGAACCCATACCCCCTGCATTGGAAGGTGAAGTCTTAATCACTGGACCGCCAGGGAAGTCCCCTCTCCTCCACTTCTCTTATCTTGGGATGACAGCCAAGAAAAGTCCAGATAACTCCATGGGGTGAAGGTACACTGGAAGGTGCTGTTTCTAGACATGATTTCTTGGATTGGCCAAGCCCTAAAAAAACAGTCTGTAGAAGAAGAAGGGAGGTCACCAAGTCGAAAGAGTTCTCCTTCCAGAGCCTAAGGGAACAGGTATGTACTATGTGCAGTTGACATGGTGGCCAGGAGGGGGATTCTACACAGGCAAGAAGTAAAGAAGCTCACATAATTCTAAAGCAGATGGCCCTGAGAATCAGGCAAGCAGAAAGGATCAGTATTGAGGGAAATCTATCAGAGCGTAACGGGAACCCAGCAGAGTATCAAGGATCTGGGGGGCAGGCTAGTCTCTTGGAGCAAGACTAGAAAGAGAAATGCAGGCCTTATTTCTGGAAGGACCATGGTACTAGGGGCAAGGCAGAAAACTAAGGTCTGAGTTGGACTGGCCACAAAGGGACCCATTCAGAGTCTCAGAGTTTCAGGCAAGAGCTCTGCAAACCATTCAGTCTCGTGTATCAGTATCTTTGCAGCTTTTCATTAGGCTGAGCCCACAGGAGGGAGTCAAGAGGCAGAGCCATGGGGGGCAGGCTCAGGTGGGAACAGTGGCAGGAACAGAAACCATCAGCCTGCCATGTGCTTAAATGTCTCATCTTTAGAAACTTTTTTCTTTTGGGAGGGGCAGCCTTTAGAGAATCTGTTAGAATAAAAAATATTACCAGAGAGGTAACACTTTAAACCCCTAAGAGACTAGTCCATAGCATATATTAGTTTTTCAGATTAACTGTTAGTTTCAAACAGCGAGAGTAAGGTCCTGAGAGAATGAAATTCAGACAATAGATTTAAAGGATATTTGAAGGAAATAGAGTTCCATAGCAGGTAATCTTACACACACTGCAAATTAGTGGGAAACTTATCTTTAATGCCCCTCATTCCAGATTTCCCCCTAGGCAACATGCATTGAGAATTCACTAGGTACCAGGCACTTCTAAAGCCTGTTTCATATATACATTATTTCATTTAATTTTCTGACTGTGTGTGTATGTTTTATCATTTCCATTTTAAAAACAGGAACCAAGCCTCAAAAATTTTCCCACGATCACATAGCTAGTAAATTGCAAAACGGGGATTCAAGCTCATCTATGTCTGGTGACCCAGTCTTACAAGAGGGTCTTTCAAATGTTCAGGTGAGAAGCTTTGATGGTTTCACTAGTGAAGGACTGGGAATGCGGGACAGGAATTGGGTATCGAGGTGGAAGAAGTTTTTCTCTACCCTTTGGGCTCTTCTGGCTGGTCTAAGAATTAAATTGACATGAGACAGATTAACAGGAGAAAGTCAAACAAAAGTTTAATAGTACGTGTACACAAGAGAAACCCAGAAAAACTAAGTAACACACCAAAGTGGCTGAAACTCTCAACTTAATTACCATCTTCAGCTAAAGACAAAAGAGGATGTTGTAAGACAGGAATAAAGACACAGACCTACTAGAGAATGGACTTGAGGATATGGGGATGGGGAAGGGTAAGCTGTGACAAAGTGAGAGAGTGGCATGGACATATATACACTACCAAACGTAAAATAGATAGCTAGTGGGAAGCAGCCGCATAGCACAGGGAGATCAGCTCGGTGCTTTGTGACCACCTAGAGGGGTGGGATAGGGAGGGTGGGAGGGAGGGAGACGCAAGAGGGAAGAGATATGGGAACATATGTATATGTATAACTGATTCACTTTGTTATAAAGCAGAAACTGACACACCATTGTAAAGCAATTATACTCCAATAAAGATGTTAAAAAAAAAAAAGAGGATGTTGGGTGTAGTGGCTTGGTTCTTCAAAGGGGAGGAAAGCAATTGACACAGAGATGGAAAAGCAAATGTTTGGTAAATAAGTGTTTGCTGGGCCAAGCAGAGACCATGGGACACATAAAGGAATTTTAACAAACAGACTTTGCTATGTTCCTCCCTGTCTACACACCTAGTTCATACTATAATGGTCTATGGTTAGAGTTCCCAGCCTGGTATAGGTCTTCTATTCAAATTCTTTAGGCAGCTAAGGGGGAGGTAAAAAGAGAGACTTCCTGTGTCTTCTGTTTCTTAAAAATAATCAACCTAAATTAATGTTTATGCCAAAAAGACACATTTTGGAGTGGCAAATTTTGCTCCCCTACAGGGGCAAAAAATAAACATCAGAGAGAACAGATCAAGAGTCAGGCTCTATCTGTGGTATGCCAACCATTAGCAGAGATGGTACCAGGAATACTGTCATGAGAAACCAGACGTGACTCAGACTTCATGGGGCTGATAGCCTAGCAGGGAAGAGACATTCAACCAACAGTGATGAATAACTGTAAATAAGTATCGACTTTATAAAGGGTTGAAAATAGAGATACCAGGTGGTGGCTGCTATCAACAGAACTGACAGTCCTGTTTTGGTAACTAGTATTTAAGCAAAAGGAGGGAATAAAAGATGATTCTGAAGCTGAGGGAGAATGGAGATAGGAAAATCAGGAAGAAGAGAAGTTTAGTCGGGGAGAAGAATGCCCTGAGATGGGTTTACAACATGACGAGTGTAGAGTGAGCTTCAGACACCCAGGAATTGTCCACTAAACAACCGGAGATAAGGTCAGGTGCCAGAGCAAGGGCAAGAGACCTTGTCACGAGCCCCGGTGAAACACTTTGTACACAGCCATGCTGGACACGATGAAGGAGGGGGCTCAGGGCTCTCTGGGGCGTGATCTTCACTCCGTATCCACATCTAGACCTGCCCTTGTGGAAGAGGGGAAGGAGCGGTCAGGAGGGTGAACAAAGCTGGTAGCAGCAGGTTTCTGAACTTTGTAAGGATCTCTTTAAAAAGCCACAGTCCCTCTTTTAAGTAATAATAGCTAACACCACTTCCTGGATGTCCCCTAATTTAGTCTTCCTAACAGCACCAGGAAGAAAGCACTTTTATTAAACCCCTGTAAACACCAAGAAAATTGAGGCCCAGGGAGGGTAACTTCCCTGAGATCCATCACTCTGAAGGCTGCATCCTAGATTCAAACTCAAGGTGGGCTTTCAGCCACAACTACAGACCCAGGGGAGAAGGAACAAAAGAACTTTTCTTCCTTCAAGTCCTGGTGTAAAGAAGAGAGAATAAAGTTCCTTATTTCCTCTTGCAAAGACAAAATGCATAATTTTACACCCCAGTGCTATTAGAGAGGAACTGATATTAGTCTACATTTCTGAGTCCTAAGTATTTTAAGTCTATTTCATCAGCTCTGAATTTTGCCTCATTTTCTGCATTTTGCCTCATTTTGTCATAGCTGATCCTTTCAACTGATCAAGATAACAAGTGCTCCGTCCATGAGTTCATAGTAACCTCCTCTTTATGACCACTCCCGTAAAAGCTTTTTTTTTTTTTTTTTTTTTGCGGGACGCGGTCCTCTCACTGTTGTGGCCTCTCCCGTTGCGGAGCACAGACTCCGGACATGCAGGCTCAGCGGCCATGGCTCACGGGCCCAGCCGCTCCGCGGCATGTGGGATCCTCCCGGACCAGGGCACGAACCCGCGTCCCCTGAATCGGCAGGCAGACTCTCAAACCACTGCGCCACCAGGGAAGCCCCCATAAAAGCTTTGAATATGGGTAGGAAAGAGGTTAGGATACCAAAGGAGACATGAGAGGATATCTAATACTGGAAAAATTGGCTTATCAAGAAACTTCCAAAGAGCCTCTGAAGTCTATGGGAAGCTGAGCCAGGAGAACCAAATACAGAAGGAATTGTCTCTTTTCCTTAGCGCTTGCTAAAAATGGAGCATAACCATGGGAAAATCCCCTAACCTCTTTCACCTCTGTTCCATCATCTGTTTATTAGAGCTAAGCTGAAAGTCACTCTATTTTGCCCTTGTGAGTATTTCATAACATTTATATGCTCTCTGCACAGTATATGATGTTGAACAAGGCCTCAATAAATGTTTGCCTTTTTTTAAAAAAGTGAGGTAATGTATATGAAAGTGTTTTATCAGCCCAAGCACTATGTAATTGCGACTCTTCAGATGCAGTAAAAAGAAAATGGACTCAGTATTGTACTGTGAATATGTAGGCACCTATGAAGACCCATTTCAAACTAAATATTGATATTACGGTTTCCCTTTAAGCCTCTTCTTAATTGCCATGCTTAACATAACATTATCTAAAAGCCACTAAGTATTTTTTGGGCAACCGAATGATAAAAATTGCACCTTTTCAGAATTGAATAATAAAAGTTGCACCTTTGAAAACAATATGAAACATTTAAGCACCAATGACCTAGTATTCTCATCTAGGTTTGTGACTTGTTATCTTCCAACATCAATGTTTCCACTGTCACTCTGCTGTTTCAGATAACAATGCTTTCTGGACACTTGCCTGATAGCCATTTAAGAGATTAAGGACTTTTTTTTTTTCTTCATCTACCACTGTGTTGATTCCCAGCTATATAGTTACCATTTGTAAATCAGTGGAGCAAGAAATTAAAGATACACTGGCAGCCCTGCCTGTGGAATACCAATAACAATAAAGGTACAGGATGGCTTAGCTGCCTTTCTACTTACGGCCTGCTGTACATCGGACTAATACACTCCTCCTCAAAAAACAAAAAAACATAATTACCTTAATCATCAGGAGGAATAAACAAGATACAGTAATAATCAGACTAGGAGACGATGAGATAAATTTCCTGGATTTTATAATATGAAAATGAAGATCTGTTATTCATGCTTTGTTTTCATCTTTTTATTTCTTACACTAACGTAGATTTTGACTTCCATGCTATCCATGATTGTTCCCTAGGTTTGCTTTGAAGTGCAAATGGTTCTGTGTGAATGATACCTAATAAATAGGAAACAAAGTAGGGGGTAGAAAATTGATGGATAATACTATAACTGAGTGAGCTTAGTTTTTCTCTTTGGATGGAAGGATCAAAATCCACCTTCCCTATTAGTTATTCACATTCCTGCAGATGCTCTGGTGAATTGTCCAGTTAGGAAGGAGCTACCAGTATGCTTGTATTCTGTCAATATGTTACAGATGGCATCTATGCTTTCCTCTCAAGAATCTAGCTCAAGCAAAGGAAATAGCTACACATTTAACAAAATTTGAGAAATGATGGAGTCCTCAAACTCCAGATAGTTCCTTCAGTCATTTCACAGTGCTTCCAAATGTTCTGGAAGACACAAAATATTAGTCCATTGGCATGCAAGATTTCTGGTGTAGAGAAGTTACACTAACAGATGTTAAAATAGAATATAAAACAAACTTATGGTTGCTCAGGGGGAAAAACTGGGAGATTGGGATTGACATATACACACTACTATATATAAAATAGATAACTAATAAGAACCTACTGTAGAGCATAGGGAACTCTATTCGGTGCTCTGTAATGACCTATATGGGAATGGAGTCTAGAAGAGAGTGGGTATATGTATATGTATGGCTGATTCACTCTGCTGTACAGCAGAAACTAACACAGCTTTGTAAATCAACTATACTCCCATAAAAAAGTTAATTTTAAAAAATGGCTTTAGCAGAAGCAAGAAGAACTACAATTCTGCAGCCTGTGTAAGGAAAATCACAGTCACAGAAAGATAGACAAAATGAAAAGGCAGGGGACTATGCACCAGATGAAGGAACAAGATAAAATTCCAGAAAAACAACTAAATGAAATGGAGAATAGGCAACCTTCCAGAAAAAGAATTCAGAATAATGATAGTGAAGATGATCCAGGACCTCGGAAAAAGAATGGAGGCAAAGATTGAGAAGATGCAAGAAATGTTTAACAAAGACCTAGAAGAATTAAAGAACAAACACCTAGAAGAATTAAAGAAAAAAATAGAGATGAACAATACAATAACTGAAATGAAAAATACACTATAAGGAATCAATAGCAGAATAACTGGGGCAGAAGAACGGATAAGTGACCTGAAAGACAGAATGGTGGAATTCACTGCCATGGAACAGAATAAAGAGAAAAGAACAAAAAGAAATGAAGACAGCCTGAGAGACCTATGGGACAACATTAAACACAACAACATTTGCATTATAGGGGTCCCAGAAGGAGAAGAGAGAGAGAAAGGACCCGAGAAAATATTTGAAGAGATTATAGTTGAAAACTTCCCTAATATGGGAAAGGAAATAGCCACCCAAGTCTAGGAAGCACAGAGAGTCCCAGGCAGGATAAACCCAAGGAGAAACACGCCGAGACACATAGTAATCAAACTGACAATAGTTAAAGACAAAGAAAAATTATTGAAAGCAACAAGGGAAAAATGACAAATAACATACAAGGGAACTCCCATAAGGTTAACAGCTGATTTCTCAGCAGAAACTCTACAAGCCAGAAGGGAGTGGCAGGACATATTTAAAGTGATGAAAGGGAAGAACCTACAATGAAGACTACTCTGCCCGGCAAGGATCTCACTCAGATTGGATGGAGAAATCAAAAGCTTTACATAGAAGCAAAAGCTAAGAGAATTCAGCACCACCAAACCAGCTCTACAACAAATGCCAAAGGAACTTCCCTAAGTGGAAAATACAAGAAAAGGACCTACAAAAACAAACCCAAAACAATTAAGAAAATGGTAATAGGAACGTACATATCGATAATTACCTTAAACGTGAATGGATTAAATGCTCCAACCAAAAGACACAGGCTCGCTGAATGGATACAAAAACAAGACGCATATATATGCTGTCTACAAGAGACCCACTTCAGATCTAGGGACACATACAGAATGAAAGTGAGAGGATGGAAAAAGATATTCCATGCAAATGGACATCAAAAGAAAGCTGGAGTAGCAATACTCATATCAGATAAAATAGACTTTAAAATAGAATATTACAAGAGACAAGAAAGGACACTACATAACAATCAAGGGATCAATCCAAGAAGATATAACAATTATAAATATATATGCACCCAACACAGAAGCACCTCAATACATAAGGCAAATGCTAACAGCTATAAAAGAGGAAATCGACAGTAACACAATAATAGTGGGGGACATTAACACCTCACTTACCAAATGGACAGATCATCCAGACAGAAAATTAATAAGGAAACACAAGCTTTAAATGACACAATAGACCAGATAGATTTAGTTGATATTTATCGGACATTCCAACCAAAAGCAGCAGATTACACTTTCTTCCCAAGTGCACACGGAACGTTCTCCAGGATAGATCATATCTTGGGTCACAAATCAAGCCTCAGTAAATTTAAGAAAATTGAAATCATATCAAGCATCTTTTCCAACCACAACGCTATGAGATTAGAAATCAATTACAGGGAATAAAATGTAAAAAACACAAACACATGGAGGCTAAACAATATGTTACTAAATAACCAAGATATCACTGAAGAAATCAAAGAGGAAATCAAAAAATACCTAGAGAAAATAGGTAAAAATACCTGCTTCCTATCTCTGTGGCTTTGCTAAAACACAGCTTTAATTCTTGAGTGTCCTATAGGTGAGTGCCAGAAGAATGATGAGGGCTGTCAGGGCAGATACTGGTTGTTGGCCTGGGTTTCTTTCTCTGTTGTTTGGTATGGAGGAGGTTTGAAACAGTGTATACAAAGCCAAAATGACTGGCACAGAGTCACAGGGGCTCCTGACCCATGCTCTGCCAGGGTCACTCCTCTGTTGGTACAGGGAAACCCAGGCAGCCACAGATACTCAGAGAAGCTCTCCTAGAAGCTTGTCACCAACCACCTGCACTCGTGCACACAAGAGACCCCCTTTCCTACCCACCCCAGATGGCCAGGGGTGCATGGCAGGGCTTAGCCTGCAATAAGGAAGGGGCAATAGATATTGTCAGTAATCCAAAAATCCAAATATTTAGTTTCCTGGCAGACATAGAATCTTTCTTATTCTCAAATCAAATGGACTTGTTCACCGTCAGAGAAAATGAATGCATTTAACTGCCTTTAACATTAATAGAAACTCCCTGCAGAAATCCTCTAAAGAAACATCAGACGTTATGGATTTGACAATTCATCATGCTCTTTATTCTAGGCTCGCTGTCAGCATATTTGAAATCAGCTAGGAGGCTTCTGTTGATACAAAATATTTGCAGACTTGGATCTTCTGATGCTAGTCTGATCATATGACAGATGGTGAAGCACTATTAGCTGAAACTACTGCACGACAACATGAAGGAAATAAGTTTCTTTGCAGAGAAATCTTTGAATGTGTCATAAAAACTGTCCAAAAATCAACATCTCAAAGAGCTTAAATTCAGGACGTAGAACATCCATGTCAGTTTTGAAGTCTGGCTTCTTCTGCTCGAATCCCAATAGGTCAATAATAACCAGATAGGTATGTAATGTAAGTTAGAGCAGGTAACAGACTCTGTAGACTTTGGTTTCCTCGTGCGATGTATGGGGACAGCCTCCTGGGATTACAGCGCGGATTACTGAGATAATGGGATATATACAGTACCTGGCATAGTCCCTGGTCTCTATGGAAAACACGATAACAGTTATTATCATCATTATTATTTTTATATTATTAATGAATTTGTTGTAGTACATACAGTTACTATCTATGTGCTGTAAAGGCATATGTAGGCATGCAGGTAGAGAAGGTGAGAGAAGAAACCGGAAGACAAATAAGAATTCACTCCCCGACCCCTAACGCCCAGATCTCAGGACATGGAACTACCATCCACCCAGCTGCCTGAGTTAAGTATTTCACAGTCACTCTGACGGGCCCCTTTCCCTTCCAGGTTGACCCCCACCCACACTGCATGCAATCCCAATTATTCTAATCCCACCATCATCCCTCTCTAGTTTTTGGTAACAGCTTCCTAACTCTTCTCCCTGCTTTTTCTGGGAGGCTCCTCTGGCCCATTCTCCACGAAAAACCAGCGCCATCTTATTAAAATATAAGTCAGACATCTCTCTTCCCAAATGGAAATCCTTCAGTGTTCTTCGAATAAAATCTAGACACCTCCAAGTTCCTGCCTGATCTGCATCCTAACATTCCCCCAACCTTCCCTCTTCAGGCCCTTGACAGGCCAAGTTCCTTCTTACTCCCCACCTCACTACCTCTGCATGTTGTTCTCTCTGCCGGGGACACTTCGTTTTTTGCACAATTGTCTGGTCCCTTCCTGACCTTCAACCCAGAGTTTCAAGATCACCTCCTCAGAGGGGCCCTCCCAATACTCCCAAAGCAGCTGAACTCTTCCCTTCAGTTATTCTCCAGGTTGGCACGCTGTCTTCTTAATAGCACATAAAACAATTTGTAATTATTTTATTTAGTTTTTTTGTTTGTTTGTTTTGTTTTACTTTTTAACTTTTTTCTTGTCTGTGTCTTCCAAAGACTGTAAATAAATTGAAGGCTGGGATCACTTCTGTCTTTTTCATTTTTAAAGTACCCTCAGTGCTCACCTTACACACTGTGCTGGGCATAGAGAAGATGTTCAGCAAATATTTGTTGAAAAACATGGGGAATTGAATAATTCAATCTTGTAAATTTCCATGATTAAAATATCTTAGATGTATAATAAACTATTTTCAATCTTTATGGAAAGGTGGGGGGGGAGGGGAGGAGAAATAACACATTTTTATATGTTTGTATGTATCCTAAAAAGGTTGGAAATAGCTCACTCTATATAGAGCAATTGTTTAAGAAGTCTCTGTTGCCTAGAAGGAGGTCATGTTAAAGAGGCAAAAGTAAATTCAGGAATTTTGCTGTAATGTTACTTAATTGACATTTTCAGGGCCAGTGAATCACATGAGTTCATTTAAAAACGTCTCTCCAATTTCAGAGACTACTTTGGTTTGAAGCCACCATTACAGCCACTTGTTTCATAGGATTTACCCCTTTCAATCAGGGAAGATCAAAGACTAATTTCTTTTCAAGCAGGCATTTGTCATCTTCTCATGGGCCCCTGATTGACTGTTTCTGAATAATTTAGTCAACATATACAAAGTTGACTGTAGTGGATGCTATAGTGTCCACTGGATCCCCCCTTTGGGACTGAGACCCTCATCCTCCATCTGCTGGGATGTAGTTGAAGAGAGCTGCCTTGTGTAAGGTCACACCCCATCCTAGGGGATGGTCCTCATCTAACAACTGGCGTGTGTGTGTGTGTGTGTGTGTGTGTGTGTGTGTGTGTAGTTGGGGATATCCAGCCCTCTTGCCTACTAAGGGCACAACTTGGAGGGCCATCCCAGCTCCAGGGCTCTGGGGAGGAGCTGCTCTAATCTGATTTGGTGCGATCACACTGACTGCACTGAGCCCAGCTCCTGCCTCTGCACAATTCCACTCTCCTTACTTCTCCACAGGTGCTGATTCTGAGAGCACTCCCAATAAACGTCTGCACCCAAGTCTCCCTCTCAAGACGGAGATGGCACCTCCTTCTTAAGACACTGGCCAAGCTGATTTGCTGCCACTCTTTCCCACCATTCCCCTTTTCCTTGGCTTGGAAGGACTCCTCTCCGGAAAACGTGGACAGGTAGAATTTGCTACCCAGCTCTCTCCCAACAGTAGGTAGTATCTGATAAAAGGATTGGAAATGATGACACAGTCTCCTGCCTAAATATCCAACTACCTCCTTTCCCTACTCCACGGTGTCTTCCAAGTGCAGAGAAAAATATAACAGGGACCACTTCCTTACTAATTAATTAATTAAACTAACCCTAAGTATGTGCGCTGATATAATGATTTTAAAAAAGTGTTATGGGCTGAGTTGTCCTCCCCTGCCCCCAGCCCTGTAACATTCATTTGTTGATGTCCTAACTCCCAGTACCTCAGAATGTGACTGTTTCAGAGTCTTTTTTTAACTTTTTATTTTATGCTGGAGTGTAGTTGATTAACAGTGTTGTTGATTCAGCAAAGTGATTCAGTTATAGATATACATGTATCTATTCTTTTTTCAAATTCTTTTCCCATTTAGGTTGTTACACGATATTGAGTGGAGATAGGGTCTTTAAAGAGACGATTAAGTAAATGAGGTCATTCAGGTGGACCCTAGTCCAAGATGACGATGTCCTTAGAAGAAGAGGAAACTGGGACACAGACATGTACAGCAGGAAGACCTTGTGAAGATTCAGGGAGAAGACGGCCGTCTGCAAGCCAAGGGGAGAGGCCTCAGAACAAAGCAACCCTGCTGACCCCTTCATTTCACACTTCTAACCTCCAAAACCATGAGAAAATAAAATTCTGTTGCTAAACCACCCAGCTTGTGGTGCTTTGGTGTGGCAACCCTAGCACACTAATATACTATATAATTATAAAATCTGTGGATTTTGTTTTATGGCCTTTAAATACACTGGGAACTATATTCAATATTTTGTAATAACCTATATGGGAAAAGAATCTGAAAAAGAATGTGTGTGCGTGTGTGTGTGTGTGTGTGTGTGTAGAGATGTATATAAACTGAATCTCTTTGCGGTACACCTGAAACTAACTCAATATTATAAATCAACTGTACTTCAATTAAAAATAATAAATGTCCTGTGCAGAGTGGGGTGTCTACAGTTGGGCTCCAGAATGTCTCTAGGCTGTGTGGACTCCTCATCCCTTGGCCTGGTTTCTCTGTCCCATTTTTGTTTCCGTATCTTTATTTCTACCTGATGTGAGCACCTCCAACTGACCAGGAGGTTTGAGAGTATTTCCCCACCCTTTCACTCCTGTGTGCACCTTTTTTGTTTGTTTTGATGCTATTGTTGGGCTGATTCCTTATTCTGTACCCCTAACCCGAGGTCCCAGGAAGCTATCTTGCCCAGGTTTCCACTAATCCAGCCTTTCTAGAAAGAAGAGTGGGCTGGATATGACCAGAGTTACACAGAGCTCAGAGGGCCTGAGTTACTAACTGGGGATTATTCACACTGATTTCATCCTGAGTCCCCATGCAGAAATTTAGGAATTAGATCTTATGGAGAGCCTAGTGTTTCCTAGATATAAGGTATTTGACTATAATGTATTAAAAATATTTCATTAAGGGAGGAAAAAATTACCAAATGTATGTCCCAGAAAAGAACATCATTGTGACAATTCCCATTGTCCCAGAGAGCCCCATATGTGACACTTTAGAGCCTCCATCTAGTCTTCTCCAGGCACTCTGATGATCAAATCATCTCAGATGATGACCTCCCTCCTGGCACCATCATGCTTCTGTTGTCCCACACCTGAACCACCACCATGCCTAGGAGTCCCCGAGGGGCCTGGACTCTGTGGTCCATGGCAGAACGGGCGCCTCAGTCTATTTGCACAAATGATGCACATCCATGTTGCCCACATGGAAACTCTCAGCTTCTGGTGTAACAGCTATTTACTTGCTTCCCTTACAGCTTCCATTCTTGCCCTTGGACTCAGGCAAGGTCCAGGCATGTAGCTGAGCGACAGCTTCTGCTCTGTGCTCCCCTCTGATGACTAAGGCTGTGTTTCTGGGTCAGGCTTGTCACGACTCCTTCCTCTCTTAATGGGAAGCGCTCTCCTAGTTCACTCTTCCGTCCCTTGTGCAAGCCGACTTCTGACAAGCAGCCCTGCTAGCTCTCCAAGCATGCCTGAGAGAGCTGAACGTTAGCTCTAGGATCCGCCAGGGGCTTCTTGTCTCCAGAAAGAACAGCCCCCCTCTACCCATAGCCCCCTTCACATATGTCTACAGAGAAAGAGCTACAGATGAAAAGTAAAGAAAACACAGTTGCTCCTTTAGGGAGAGCTGAAACATGGGCTCTTTCCTCCTCCGGATATTCTGTTACTTTTGTCTCTGTTGTCCCGTTGGAGAGGGACATCCATCTTTCATGTTATTATCATCACAGATGATTCTATTGCTTCTACCTGTGAGAATGGCTGTGACACATCCTAGTTCAGCCACCTAAGTGCCCTGTGCCTCTACATTGCCTGTCAGCTGAGTCTTCCTTGAAGAATCAGCACTGCTCTGTCCTGCTTGGTTCCTGAACTCCCTCGGTGCTCCTTAATCATGCAGGGAGTTTGAGAACTTTTTCGGTGACAATAGTTTCCTTCTGCTTAGAGCTCAAATAAAAAATGAACACTCTAGAATGTTTTAGTTTAAAAACCTCATGTCTGATTTGACATGGCACTCAAATGAATCAAAATATGATACAGAAGATGGCATTACATTTTGGACTAGAGAGAGAATAATCCGCCCAATCCCGCTTTCTTTACTTCTCCACAGGTGCTGACCCCAAGAGCACTCCCAATATTTTTTTTTTTTTTTTTTTTTTGCGGTACGCGGGCCTCTCACTGTTGTGGCCTCTCCCATTGTGGAGCACAGGCTCCGGACGCGCAGGCTCAGCGGCCATGGCTCACGGGCCCAGCCGCTCCGCGGCATGTGGGATCTTCCCGGACCGGGGCACGAACCCGTGTCCCCTGCATCGGCAGGCAGACTCTCAACCACTGCGCCACCAGGGAAGCCCCCAATATTTTTTTGATCTGTCTCCTAAAGCAAACAAAAGCAAAAATAAATAAATGGGAACTAATTAAACTTAAAAGCTTTTACACAGCCAAGGAAACCATCAACAAAACAAAAACCCAACCTACTGAATGGGAGAAAATATTTGCAAATGATATAAGCAATAAGGGGTTAATATCCAAGTATATAAACAACTCATACAACTCAACAGCAAAAAAACAAACAACCTGATTAAAAAATAGGCAGATGTCTATTAAAAAATGGAACAGACATTTTCCCAAAGAAGACATACAAATGGCCATCAGGTGCATGAAAAGATGCTCAACATCATTAATCAGCAGAGAATGCAAATCAAAACCACAATGAGATGTCACCTCACACCTGTATGAATAGCTATCATCAAAAAGACCACAAATGGTAAATGTTGGAGAGGATGTGGAGAAAAAGGAACTCTTGTGCACTGTTGGTGGGAATGTAAATTGGTGCAGCCACTGTGGAAGACAGTATGGAGGTTTCTCAAAAAACTGAAGTAGAAAGAAATACCATATGAACTAAAAATTCCACTCCTGGGTATATATCTAGAAAAAACCCCAAAACACTAATTATAAAAGAAACATGCACCCCAATGCTCATAGCAGCATTACTTACAATACCCAAGATATAGAAGCAACCCAAGTGTCCATCAACAGACGAAAGAAAAAGGATGTGGTACATATATACAATGGAATATTACTCAGCCATAGAAAGAATGAAATTTTGCCATTTGCAAAAACATGCGTAGACTTGGAGGTATGCTAAGTGAAATAAGTCAGAGAGAGAAAGACAAATGTTGTATGATATCACTTACATGTGGAATCTAAAACATACACACTAGTGAGTATAGCAAAAAAGAAACAAACTCACAGATATAGAGAACAAACTAATGGTTACCAGTGGGGAGAGGGAAAGGGGGAAGGGCAAAATAGATATAGGGGATTAAGAGGTACAAACTACTATGTATAAAATAAATAAGCTACAAGGATATATTATAAGGCACAGAGAATATGGTCAATATTTTATAATAACTATAAATGGAGTGTAACCTTTAAAAATTATGAATCACTATGTTGCACACCTGAAATGCATATAATATTGTACATCCACTATACTTCAATATAAATAAATAAATAGGTAAGTAAAATAAATAAGGAAATAAATGGAAATATTTCGCACGATTATAGAGTCCTTCAGCTACTCCAGAACATCTTACTGCTATAGTTTTAAAATCTCTCTCTCTCTTTCAGTTTGGGAAGCTTGCGACTTACAAATCTGTCACTACAGGAAATTTAGAATTGAGCTAAAGGTCTACTTTTAATTCAATAATTAGGATGTAAAACTTAAATATACCTTTCTTTCTGAATATTCCTTGACTCTGTATGCCAGGGATATGTATGTACGTATTATGTAATGTGCTTTGTGTCCATGGCACTTTAGCAGGAAGCACAGCCAAGCAAACCTCCTATTTCTGGTATAAGTACAAGTCTCAGAGAAGAAAATTTGGTCCCTTCCTATTTCAGGATTGAAGACCAACAAAATGGTCTCCTGCGGAGACTATTTGTCAAGTTTCCATTTAATTTCTTGGTTCTTAAGAAATCTTCAGTTTCCTCTGAAGTTTTCTCTTCAGGGCAACCACAGTATATAATAATGTTTCACATTTTTTATTGTGACTTTGAGAATGGTTTCATAAATGCTATTTTATTGGGTCTTCACAAATTTCCTGCAAAAATATGTTATGACTGGGCTTACCATTTTCATTTTACAGATAAAGAAACTGGGTCTGTGTGCCCATGTTTAACAGCCAGTAAGTTATGAATCCAGAGTAGAACAAGAGTCTTGAAATTGCATCAACTTAAAAAAATGTATATGTGTGTATGTATGTATATATACGTGTGTACACATATACATATATGTATATATACATACCTATATGTATGTATGCAATATAAATATATTTATGCAAAATAAAAATATATTTATACATAAAAATTATATATACTCATATATAATATCTATACACATGCATACATGCAGACAGACAGGATTAAACAACTGCCTTTGAATCCTGGTTCCATCAAGAGCTCCCCATAGAATTGTTAGAAGGAAAGAAATAAGAGATTATGTGAGAAAGCACTTAACTGTAAATCACCATAAACGACAGCTATTAAGTTTTTCTATCTGCTGTTCAATGTGACAGATTAATATTAACCACTTGAAGACAGGAGCCATTCCGTTTGCTTCTTTTCTGTTCATCAGGGAACCTAACACAGTGTTAAACCCATATGGGCAATATTAATAGGGCATAAATAAATAATTCTTCATTGAGAACAATCACAGTATTAATAAGATGACAAAACATTTTAAAGAGAAAAAAAATGGATAAAGTTTAAAGAAGAGGAAAAAACAAATGGGACACTGAGGGTTATGCAGGATGGATTGCCGAAGGAAAATGACCTCTGATCAGCTTCACTTTGCCTTTCTCAGATGCTCATTCACTACCAGTAATGATATCAATCATCTCAGACCTGGGCAGCAGCTGGCATAAAAATGATTTTGAAAACAGTGGGCTGTGGTAACCTGGATCAAAGCGTCAAGTATAGTTTTTTCTTATATTTACTTTCAAAAAGACTCAGATGATCAGATACTAAATGCTCAATGTGTTTAAGAATCAGGAAGATGGTTCACAATCACAGAGGAAGAAGCAATATGTCACCCGGATAAGCATATGTAACTTATTAATGTTCACTTACGTGAGGCTCTATGTTGGACCATCATGCCCTGTAGTGACCTCTCTGGTTGTGTCGACGAGGTAAATGGGCAGTTGACATTCCCTAGTGGGAACAGTAACAGATTTAGCTGAGCAGTCTTTTGTGAACTTTGTTTGCTATGTTTTTCTGTTTAATTCACCCAAAGTGGAAGCCAGAAATGTCCTCACTGTAGGCTTCTCCTAATTCACACAAAAGGAAGCCTGGGGGTCCCAGATCATTCTTCCTCCTCTTCTCCCTGTCTTTTCATCCAGTCATTTAGTCAGTTGCCAAACAGAACTGCCACCCTGTGCTAAGGCATCGAGGACACAAAAATGAATAAATGGTGATTTCTGACTTTGAGAAGACACATAAACAAAAATCCTAATGCAATGGGCTCAGAGCTGTTTTAAAGGTACTCTATGGGAGAAAATAAGGTTCATGCTTCAGGGGTGTTCAGAGAAAACTTATGGAAAGCCACTTGCACAGGGCAAGACGTATGCGCTTAACATTTGCTATGTATTTTTTTTCTAAGGTAGATTGGCACGTGATCTTCAGTATTTCCTCTTCTATTGGCTTCTTTCTCTTGCTTTAACTCTCCACTAGCTTAAAAAAAGCCTTTCCTACACTGCTGCCTCTCTTCCTTTTTTTTTCTCATCTGACTTCTTATAGGAGCCTCTACTGGCTAATTTTTCTTCTTTACTATCCATTTATTCTAAAAATATTTGTGACCTTGAGTGAGATAGGAATCATCCCAGCATATGCGTATTTGTTTACATATACACACACACTGTGAAATTCATTAAATAAACAAAATCTTTTGGAATACCTTCAATTGTGTATATGTGTAAGTAATTTTAGAGATATTTAGTGAGGACAGTGGCAAAGCATTCCTGAGGACTTTCCTGACCTGCTTTGCAGAAGTACTTTAATCAAACCATGTTCCTTTAGGACCTTCTTGATCAAGGATACTTTTAAAGATGTCAAACTCCCCGGCCTTGCCATTACCAGAGTCAGTCCCTTGGAGACAATCAAAGTTTATATCTTAATTTCCAGGACAGGTCTAGAATTGGATCTCTTTCCAGGAGCCAGAGAGTCAAGTAACATTTGCTGTGGCACTTGTCCAGATGAGTATAATGGGCCATGGAAATAATCTTTCATATCACACTCACCAAAAGATATGCTATCTCTTTTTTTAATTTAAAGACTTTTAAGTTAGGCTCCATTCACAATCTTTTTTGCAACAAATGTGTATCATTTCATTGGTGATATGCTATCCCTGCAGACAGAGCATGACCCTAGTAGTTTTAAACTTATACTCAGCAGTCATGTTGAATGTGTGAATTACAGTCACCACTGGTACACTTCCATGTAAACTAAGAAATACTTTGAAATGGGTAAAGCACTATTAGGACATGATTTTTATCAGGGACACCTGGTTGTATTAGACTATTCTCAAGCTTATTTCCACACCTTTTCTACATTTTTTTCTGTTTATTCATATTTCTAATTTTGTCTCATTTCTCAATTCAACATATTACTGTTACATTCTTCGAAATTATTGAATGAATAAAGTTGGTGGATTACTAAAAGATTATTCACATTTTAAAGTTCTTATTGTTAAATGATCAGATGTGAACAAATGAAAGGGTCGTAATACCTGATCTTTTCATTTCTTAGTCTCCCATTTATCTCAAAACACTGGTCTTGAAGCAATTTTTCAAATTGCATTATTAGAATGTCAAACATTATTACAGGTTTATTTTTTAAGTGAATGGGGTCCATAGTCATTCTAGAGCTGTAATATAGCAAATTCTGAAAGAGTTTAACACTTTCATATACAGTGTTTTGTTTTAAATATTCAAGTTCTATGTTGAACAGTGAAAGAAAGTTTGATTATCTTGTCATTTTCAGAGTTAAATCAAGGAAATAAAACACAGTAAACATTTTTTCTCTGAGATGCTTAGAACATTATAGAGTCAAATACTTGCTTTTTCCTAGAAGAAAGAAAGTGATCTCCATTTTTCAGGTGGAAAATTGAGAAGGAGAGACAATTTTGCCCAGTGTTTCTAGGTTTGTCAGCAACAAATCCTATCCTCTGCAAAGTAGTGAAACAGCTTACGGTTGTATTTAGTTTTCCTCAACTTCTACCTCAACACCCTTATCTTGGGAAGGCTCCGCAACTTCCAGATCCTAGAATCGTTCACTTGAATTTAGGCTCTCTACAAGCATCCACGTTTTTCAACCCTTTTTCACTCCCAACCCCACCATGGAAACTAAGCAGTGCTGTGTCCCACACCCTCTCAGGTCTTGTTCTCTGCTAATCAATCCAATAATTTTTAATCAGTGGTAATAACTTCCTCTTTAACACACTTCCCAACAGCCTCCAGTTTCTAGCAGTGTGGAACTATCCAGGATTTGGAGCCAGAGGACCTGAGTTTGAATCTCCTGACTCTTGAATAATCCAGACCTCAGTTTCCTCACGTGTAACATGGGGATAATAATATTGACCTCACGGAAAGGTTGTAAGGATATGTGAAATGAATTACATAACTGCTCTTTACCATTAACAGCTAATATGCATTCTATTGAGAGCCTGGAATGACTCACACATTGCAAAGAATTTTGGATGCATTTATAAGTCAGTGGGAAGATATTTGGGGGTATCTTGGAAGTTTCCTACCTTTCTATGCAAAAGCAAGCCTATGCATTAAAAGGCAATCAACCTCACCTCCCGTCCGTGGGGATGGCTACTCAAAAAACCCAGCACTTAACAAATTTTGGAGAGGATGTGAAGAAACTGGAACCCTTGTGTACTGTTGGTGGGAATGTAAAATGGTACAGTCTCTGTGGAAAACAGTATTGTTGTGTCTCAAAAAATTAAGAATAGAATTACCATTTGCTCTAGCAATTCCTCTCTTGGATATATACCCAAAAGAATTAAAAGCAGAGACTTGAGGTTTGTACATCCATGTCCAGAGCAGCATTATTCACAGCAGCCAAAAGGTGGAAGTGTCCATCAATGGATGAATAAACAAAATGTGGTATACGCGTACAATGGAATATTATTCAGTCTTAAAATGGAAGGAAATTATGACATGCTACAACATGGATGAACCTTGAGGACATAATGCTAAGTAAGATAAGCCAGCCAGGAAAGGACAAGGGCCATATGATTCCACTTATCTGAAGTAACTAGAGTAGCCAATTCATAGAGACAGACAGTAGAACAGTGATTGCCAGGGGCTGGGGAAATGCGGAATGGTAGTTACTGTCTAATGGGCACAGAGTTTCAGTTTTACAAGATGACAAGAGTTCTGTGGATGGATGGTGGTGACGGTAGCACAACAATGTGGATGTACTTAATGCCACTGAACTGTTCACTTAAAAATAGTTAAGATGAGAATTTTTATGTTATGTGTATTTCACTACGATTTTTTAAAAAAAGGACAATCAATGAATCTGGCACGTCAAAGTCCCCCATTTCTTATCTAAGCAATTGTTTATAAACAAAGTATCTAAAAACAAAGAAATGCCATTAGAATTTATTATTTTAGGCAACTTTTTTTTTTTGTGGTACGCGGGCCTCTCACTGTTGTGGCCTCTCCCGTTGCGGAGCACAGGCTCCGGACGCGCAGGCTCAGTGGCCATGGCTCACGGGCCCAGCCACTCCATGGCATGTGGGATCTTCCCCGACCAGGGCACGAACCTGTGTCCGCTGCATCGGCAGGCGGACTCTCAACCACTGCGCCACCAGGGAAGCCCTAGGCAACTTTTAAAACAAGGCAAGTCAGCTACACATCTCATGCTCTATACCTGCTCAACTACATATACATTGCTTCTCACTACCTGGGTCCACGACTTATAAACAGTACAACCTTGGGTTAGTTACTTAACCTCTCTTTGCCTTAGTTTCCTCTTTTGCAAAATAGAAATGCTCATTTCTTTACAGTTGGGTTCTTGTGAGGATTCAATTAAATGGTGAATGGAAAGGGCCTGTAGGCATATGGCACAGGGAGTGCTTAGTATGTTTGTTTCCTTTTATAGATAAACTCATTGAAATGAGAATTAATTATACCCTGAGGGTCACAATTTAAAAAGATCAGAAGGACAGATATCTATGAAAGGGAGTGAAAAACCACGTATTTGGTGGACTTGAAGGGAAACATACGTGGGAGGACCTGGAAACATTTTTAAATGTATTTCCAAAGGTGGATTTTGTTCTTTGTTTTTGTTGTTTCTGTTGTTTGTTTGTTTGACATTTACTCTGCTGGTTTTCCTGCTTTCCAAAGCTATCTTGCACAGAATCTACTGCCCCCATTACACTAATTCGTAGTGTGAATATTTTAACAAGCTCTGTGGGGTTACTTTACCTCAGCTTTAGCCAAATGTATAATTTAACACCACCAAGACAACCTGCTTCACCTCACCATTTGAGGCTTCTCCGCCTTGCATTAATTACATGACAAAGAATTTTGCAATGTTCTGAAATCAGAAATTAGTTTGTAATGCGGAAGACAAGGCTGTGTCTACATTTCAGCTTCAGGAACTCTCAAAAAAGAATGCACATTGGGATTTTTATTGGGGTTGCTTACATCAATGGGAACAAACTTCTTCCATAGATGTGTGCATTCTGCACTCCTGGCCCATTCATTAACTGTTGTAATCACAGGGAAGGGTTATTATATCACTAATCAGGAAAAGCTCACCCTGAACCATGTTTGCCTAAAACCTCTATTTCACGGTCATTAAATGATACTTACATAATCCTTCCATGCCATTTAAAAAAGAGAGCTGTTGGAGAGATCTGTGGACCATGTACTATATGTTCTTGCCTGAGAGGGTCACCACATGGGTGTGCTATCAATGTAAGGACGCTTCCTCCGAAGGGCTTGAGTAATACAGCCCATAGTTTAACTTATTGTAAAGTTGGGGTGGCAAAGCAGAGGCAAAGTCAGGAAAACGCTGGAATACCTTAGGGTGGTGAAAATCTAAATGAAGTCAGTACCAGTGTGATCGAGATAAGGCTACGTTTGAGAACTAATTTCACTGGGCTGCAGTTCTTGCACAGATGTTTCAGGGAGGTGTTTCTGAGGCTCTGAATGGCGGCAGGAGCCCTGTTCCTTCCCTTACCTGCTCTCCTGAATCTCTGCACCAGTTGTGCTGGGTTCGCTTACAAGGAGGGGTCTGCCTCTGTCACGTTCATTCAGTTCCTGCTTCCTCTGAGCCCCTTCGCCCGGCACTGGACAGGTGGGTTAAAACTGGAATGAGAGAGAAGAGGTGGGGCTCATTCTTTAATTTCCTTTTGAGAGTAATAAAGATGACATTCTACCCTGAGCCACAGCTCTTTATGTCTTGTTTCTAATTGGTTAGAAATAAAAGTCCCTAAATCTCTGGCAGAGTCTGAGCATCTCCTGCATAAGAGGGGGGAAATACAGGGGAAAATAACAGTAGAGAACATATCGTGAGATGGCAGAAAACCAAACCAGTAAAAAGAGCTTACGAGCAGAACAAAGTAACATAGGAGACAAAGGAAAAGTAAACCCTGCCCTTTCTGGAGGTAAAAGAGATATGAACCTATTCTAAAAGGGAGAGACTTTGAACATTCTATAAAAGCTGTATCTTATGCCTAATGATTACTTACACGTCAGACACACCATGTGAAATTTAGAATTGTTTCCATCCCAAACCCACATCTCCTTCTGTACTTCGGTTTCTGGGACCACAGCTCTCTAACTAGTTGAGGGATAGCACTGGGTCTATGTGAGTCACCTTGAGGCTAGACTTAATACTTCATCTTATCTCCAGCCCACACCATCCCTCCTGTGGTTTTACTGAAGGCTTCATAGAGAAGACGGTTCTATTCTTTCACCCTTTGGCAAAACGTAATCAAATGGCTCCTGAGCTTCTTAGTTCTTTCCCCAGAGTCTTTCCCCAAACATTTCATTCTACTCCGCAAAACAAAGCCCTCAATTGACCGAAATCAACTTTCCTAGAAAACAGTTATGCAACCATTTCTTATCACTCAAGCACACTCATGGGGTGGGGGAGGGGAGGTAGCAGTGGTGGGTAGTACGTGTGTCCTACGCTTATCAAGGCATTGTCAAAAATAGATCTCTCGAGGGAGCAACAGGGAAGGTGTGGACTGCTAACAAAAAGAAGGTTCCCTTTTGTATCATCAGACCCAAGGCAAAAACCTCAGTCATTCCAACTCTTTTGTCTTTCTGCCACATTCAGTTACAAAATCTGGCCATCAAAAATCCTTAGTAGCCCTCAAAGTCACCTCTTCTTCTCTGTCTCACCTATCAGATTGTGGTATTCACGATGGAAATGTCTTTAATTAACTCCCATGATCAAATACATCTGTGCTCTTTGGTGTAGCATACCGGGCTTTTGGATCAAATGTTAACGCAACTTCGTGTGCCCGACACACGCTGAGGCCAAACAAATTGAAACATCGGAGTTTGGGGCAGAGAAAGGTTCACTACAGGGCCATGCAAGGAGACAGGTGGCTCATGCCCTAAAAGCCCCGAACTCAGTGAACGGTTTCGGCAAAGCACTCTTAAAAGCCAGGTGAAGGGTCCGGTGTGTGTGCGATCAGCTTGTGCACCACTCTCTGACTGGCTGACGGTGAGGTAGCGGGGCGGTGTCTCAGGGGTTAACATCATCAGTCCTTAGGCTCCAGGAGGCCTGGGGGCTGCGTGCTCTGGTCAAGTAATTAACATCTTCCACTTGTTGGAGGTGTGGGAGTGTGGGGGTGGGGGTGGGGGGGAGGGGGTGGGGTGGGGTGGGAGGGAGGGTGGCGGTGGGGTGGGGCTGGGGGGGGGGTGCTTCACATCTGCAAAACCACTCAGGAAATGTGCATCACACACTATCATCTAGGTACTTCAGAGAGGAGCTCCAGCCCAGGATGCGGGCGAAGGCCTGCCTTCTGTCCCCCGCCCCCGCACAAAGCCCCACGGGGTCCTGCTCCGTTACACAAACTCCTCCCCGTTGCAGCTTTGTCTGCCATGCCTCTCCAGCCATAGGCATTTTGTTTCCCCCAGGACTTTTTATTGCTGCACATACTCCTCTGTCTGCTAAGACCTCCTTTCCTCTACCTAGTGATGAGCTCCTACGCAGCCTTACGCCCCAAACCCAATAACTCCTCTGAGAAGACTTCCCTGACTACCCTCCCTTCCCCTTGCCCTTATTCAACCCCTCAACCCAGACCCACATAGAATTACCTGCTTTCTCCTTTGTGCTTCCATAGCCTCCTACCTATCCCTCTGTTGTAGCACTTACCTATATATGGTCTTCTTTAACCATTAAAGTCCTGGTTTCAATGCACTTTTCTTTTATAGATTAAAGATATGAACGCTGTTTGATCTGTGGCACCTATTTTTTCCAGAGTATAGTTTCCCTTTGCAGGTTTGTTGTTTTTTCTTTGTTTTGGTTGATGGTTTTAAGGGACATACCAGATTTCTCAGTTAAAGTTACCAATAATTTTCCCATACAAGTGTTTCTAAACATAAAATGTTTTCCCATCCAAATATTTGATAGATATTACATTTAACTTTATCTAGGCTTTTGATTTTCTAACTTTAACTTAAAAAAATATTTATTTTTGTCTGTGTTGGGTCTTTGTTGCTACACGTGGGCTTTCTCTAGTTGCAGCGAGCGTGGGCTACTCTTCGTTGCGGTGCGCGGGCT
This sequence comes from Phocoena phocoena, assembly GCF_963924675.1. Classification (NCBI taxonomy): domain Eukaryota; kingdom Metazoa; phylum Chordata; class Mammalia; order Artiodactyla; family Phocoenidae; genus Phocoena; species Phocoena phocoena. Next base: position 167,560,187 of record NC_089220.1, read on the forward strand.
TTCATTGCGGTAGCTTCTCTTGTTGCAGAACACGGGCTCTAGGTGCGTAGGCTTCAGTAGCTGTGGCTCACGGGCTTAGTTGCTCCGCGGCATGTGGGATCTTCCCGGACCAGGGATCGAACCCATGCCCCCTGCATTGGCAGGTGGATTCTTAACCACTGTGCCACCAGGGAAGTCCCCTACATTTAACTTTGTAATCCTTATGGTATTTATCTTGTGCATGATATGACACAAGATCTAATTACATATTTGCCTAAAAGCTAACCAACTGTCCTAAAATCATTTATTGAACAAAGTTTTTCTCCTATATTGCTTTTTATGGCTTTGTATCATTTGTGAAGTTTTCATATCTGTTAGCAAGTGCTTTTGGACTATTTAATCAGTTGTGGGGTTTTTTTTTTTGAGACCGAAAAAAAAAGCTCAGAGTGAGAGTACAGAATCTGCCTGGCTATTCAGGATGAATAGGAAACCATATTCATTCATTCATATTGATTAATTCATTCACTCATATAAGATGAACAGGAAACCATATTCCTTCCCAAGGGCACGTGCAGCTGTAATGGGTCACAAAAACCATCTTCTCTGAGTGCCTACTGTTTTCTTACTCTTTGGAAAATCCTGTTCTCTGAAGCCAGAGACTATCAGAAAATTCGATTTTTGAGATTGTAACAGTAAGAATGGAACATCCCAATCTTGCATGGAGGTTCTAACTCACTCTGACACAGAGAAGCAGACTTGATTACAATGCAGGTGCAGAGCTTCAGGTAAGGTGTTTCTGAGTGCGACATTCTACATTTATCCACGGAAACAGGACCCTGAGCTCATTTTGCAGTCCAGACCTCAGGCTGGCCCCTCTACTCCCAACCCTTCTCTGCTTTGAGCCGATCAAAACTTCATCTCATGGTTTCTTTGGTGCCCGGTCTCCACTGTTGGTGCCCGGTCTCCACTGATACAATGAATCAGTCGTGGGGCTACAGGTTTTGTCCTTGATGGTCTTAGGCTGCTGACTGCATTAGACACACTGTTCTCTTCTTGAGTTAGTGCCCTTAATTATTATAGTTTAATAATATGGGTTTTTTTCATTGTTATCAGAAGGTTCTCAAACTTTTGGGGTGTTTCAAACCCTCTTTACACTCTTAAAAATCATTGAGAATTCCAAAGAGCTTTTGTTTGTGTTATATTCATCAATATATACCATATCAGAAAATTAAAACTAAGAAAATAAAAAATATTTGTTTCTATATTAATTTTAAAAATGAGGAAAATCATTATGTGTTAACATAAATATCAATAACATTTTTTATGAAAAATAATTATATTTTCCAAAACAAAGGAAATTTAGGAGAAATGGCATTGTTTTAAATTCATGTTAATTCCTTTAACGTTTGGCATAACAGAAGACATTTCTGCTTCTGCATTCAATCTGTTGTGATATCACATACTATGCAACCACTGGGAAACTTCACTGTATATTTGTGAAAGAATGGGAGTGAAACAGAATGAAGAAAGTCTAAATATTGTTATGAAAGCAATTTTGATCCTGTGAACCCCTTGAAAGAGTTTCTAGGACCCTAGATACCCCCAGACCATAGTCTGAGGACCACTGGTCTTAGCTATTCTAGCTTGTAGTTTCTCAGATGAAGTTTAGAATGTTTTGTCTCTTAATTTGGGAGGCAGTAATTACGTATTTAAAATCTTGTCTTCTCACTGAAGGATATCCTATGTCTCTCCAATTATAAAATACTTTACAGATGATTTCTCGATTTCAGATCTCCCGCCTTTCTCACTTTTTATCATCCCTAGTTATTTTGTTTTCTTTGTCGCTATTGTGAACGGGATCCATTTTTCCCACTGTATTTTAATTGGTCATGGTTGGCCTCTTACAATTTTGTATGTGGCCATTTGCTTACTCTTTATGAATTCTTATGTTAAATAATATATTTGGTATGATCTAGTTTTTAAAGGAAGAACTAGAAAATTTGAATGTTTATATGTTAGTATTGATACGATATTCTCAATACTCTGAGATATCATCACATATTAGATGAAATATACGATATTCTGAGAAAAACCCACTGTTCAAGTTCTAGATTTCAAAGATATTTTATGAGGAAAATATCATAAATATGCTGAATGCCCTTTTGGCACCTACTCAAATGATCGTGTTTTTTCCTTAAGACAGATGCATTGATTAAGACTAGATGACGCCTGTTCGGTCTTCTAGAATTCTTCGAATTTTGGGGCATCGCGAATGACAGACCCATTTAGATTATTAACAGAATCAAACCCATTTTTGTCGTTCTCACCTTTTGAAGGGGAGGAGGCATAAGCATGCCCCAAATGTCCCTTAGGCTGTTCAGGGAACCTGGCCAGCACAGACCCGTCCGGTAAGCTCAAGCTCAGAGAGGACCAGACAGAGGGTTGGTGATTTAACTGGCCTCCTCCCTTAAGGCAGAAGTTCCTTCGCAGGCCGCTAAAGTGAACTGGTATCTGCGGGGGACACCTCATTAGTCATTCTCCCTCTCAATTTCAGGGTCTGAGCCCGCTGGCCTCGAGATGACATCCTCGTGGCACGAGCCCCACGGAGTTTGGGGTCCAGGCCAGGGAGGCGCGGCCGAGCGCCATGAAGCCCCCCGCAGCCTCGGCTGCCAGTCCCGGGCACTGAGAGGAGCGCGAGGCCGACGGCGCGGCCTCCACTCCCGGCGGTCCCGTGGAAAAGCGGCACCCGCGGGCGGGAGGAAAAACGCTCTTTCAGAGCCTGGCGAGGGGCCGCCCCCTCGAGCGCCCCGCCCCCGGCCGTCCCGCCCTGCACGCCCGAGGGGTGGATGGAGACGCCGGCTTCCGGCGCAGGTAGGGGTCTGGGCCTCGGCGGCGGGGAGACCCGGGCCTGGCGGCGTCGTTTCCCCGGCCACTGGGGGCGGGTGGGGCGAACGCGGGGCTCCGAGAACCCCGCGTCCACCCCGGAAAACCGAACCGGGAACGGGAGGGGGGCCCGTGGGGACCGCGCGCCTCGTCCCGACCGAGTCTCGGGAACCTGTGGCCCGCGCCGCGCCGGCTCAACCCGAGGGAACGCCTGTTCAGGGCTGATTTCTCTGGCAGCAGGTCGGTGGAGCTGGGGTCCCTGCCGCTCCAGACGCATCTCTAAAGTTTCTTTTTTAAGGAGAACATGCAGACAGGAAAGAGCGTTGTGAGATTGAGAAGTAGAGAAATCCTCCCAGAAACGATGTCATCTCGACTTGCTCACCAACAGCCCTGTTCGTAGTAGTTTCTATTTGCACCTTGCTAGAATTTTCCTACGAGAAATTAAAAAAAAAAATTAAATATTTTATTATTGGGATGATTGTTGGCTATAAGCCTTGAAATAGACATTGTAATGGTCCTAAAATTAAAAAAAAAAAAAGATTTTTGAGAAAATTTGAAAACCCAAAGAATCCTTATGGGTTTTGTTGTGTCTGGAGTTTTCTTGGTGATTGAATGGGTGCCCTTAAAGCCTCTTAATTTTTTTTGTAATTCTTATTGGTCCATAACTTTAGAGTTATTTTATGCCTGTGCAGAATGTGAGGTGTTCCGTGTTACTTGTGCAAATAATGCTAAACCTGAGGAATAAATTATCGTTGAGCCATACTACCGAAACGTTTCTAGGTTCAACTTCTAAATACTTTCCATGGATCCTTGATGCTTATCCTGTAACACCTTGACTTGTTTGTTGTGTGTTACAGGCCCAGGATCACAGCTGCAGTCTGGATACTTACTCTATGTCATGATATCCGAACATTATTATGCATTCTTTTCAAGCTTTGCTAAAGGTAGGTGATAAAGTCGACAAGTTTTCTGGATTTGCTGGAGCCTAAGTGCCAAGTTTTGACAGATAAATGACGGTGCATGTTATTCATGCCGTATTGATTTTTATTATATTATAAAAGATAATTGTTTTCAAATGGGGAAATTTAGAAATGTATAAGATTTCAAAGATAACTTGTTCTTTATGAGTATATTGATGTGATGTCTAGGCATGTGAAAAATTACTCTCATTTGTCTTAGTCCTTTTTTATTATTATTGTTGGGAACCAAAAAAGCACAAAGTAAAAGATTCAGTGTGGTGATCTTTAATACCAGACTATATCTATTTGGAGAGATTTTGGTCAGTCACATAAGGAGTAACATTGTCCTGCACTTCCTTTTTCAACTATATCTTTACAGCTTATTTTTTTGTGTGTGCAAATATTCTTTGAAAAGTAACTTTTATCTGTCAAGTCCAAACTATTTGAAAATCCATTAGTTGCTACTAATAGTGTGATAAACAAACAGATATTTGAAAGTGCAGATATACTTTAGACTATATAGACGTAAAGTATGTACAGTTTTGATGTAAGAATGTTTGATCATTTTAATAATTTCTGCAATGTCAGTGCTGTAAACTACTTCCTTTTTTATTTTAACCCAACAAATGAGGGTCTCTTCATCAGTTTTTTCCCTGGATTGATAATTTGAAAGATTGTATCTAACAAACTCCCTTTCCTTTGCATAGGAAACAAGCTCAGTTATCCTTAGAGGGTAAACAGATTTCCATTAGACTTTCAAACTAATTCACGGAAGACCCCTTACCACTTTAAGGACACACAGGGAGTCAGGAACCTCAAGTTGGGAAGCATTACTCTTTAGAACTGAAATCATCTATCACTGAACAGCGAATTTCTTTTTTTTTTTTAAATAAATTTATTTTATTTTTGGCTGCGTTGGGTTTTTATTGCTGCACGCGGGCTTTCTCTAGTTGCGGTGTGCAGGCTTCTCATTGCGGTGGCTTCTCTTGCTGTGGAGCATGGGCTCTAGGCACGCGGGCTCAGTAGTGGTGGCGCACGGGCTTAGTTGCTCTGCGGCATGTGGGATCTTCCCCGACCAGGGCTCGAACCCGTGTCCCTTGCATTGGCAGGCGGATTCTTAACTACTGAGCCACCAGGGAAGTCCTCAAATTTCTACTGTGGACTTTGACCTGGTTTGTTTCTTGACTCTTGCATTTACCAGCTTTATGACCTTAAAAACTCTCTAATCTTCAGTCTTCTTTTCTGAAAATCGGGGTTATAGTAATGCCTTTCTAAAAGGGTTTCTTATAAGTGTTAAAAGTTAAATGACGTAATGCATGTAAAACTATAAGCCCTGTGGGTACCTGGCATCTGATAAAGTCAGAAAAATGCTAGACATTGTTGTTATCTGTTTTTCCTGATGTCCCAGGGTGATTACATCACGTGGATAGGTTCTTGTTTATTGGCCATTTTTAACAAAGAACACAAAACAAACCTCATGTAGAAGTCACAGGCTGATGTAGGTGTAAAGGCTGAATTTGCTATATTTATTTGGGTCAGCTTGGTACTTTAAAATAACTGACTACTTTACGACTATTTACCAGTGGTTTGTAAAATTTATGTAAATTCCCAGAGTCCTCGCTTCTCCTGAAAAACAAGAGGACCAGGCAGGGTGGGGCTTGCAGCTGGCAGCGCTGCAGCCAGGATGTGGCCGCCCACTTTGGATGGGGCACACACTTTCCACTTTGCCACGATGCCTCTACTCCCTGCTTTTATTTCATCCAGGCGTGCTTCACTCATATATTTCACCTCCTTTTTCCCTGCAGACATCTCAGTTTGTGATTTCTGACTCAGAAAATATCCCTTACTAATTTGAACAGGTAATTGTGTGGCCAAAACTATAACCCAGCTTGCATCCTTGAAAAAGGAGGCGAATCATCCTGTATTACAATTTACGAAGCATCATTTCCTCATAAAACTCATTTGATACTTAGGTCAACTCTGAGAATTAGTTCAAGCATGCATTATTTTTCCATTTTACAGCTGTGGACACTGAAGTTCATAGGTTTGTACCAAAACTTAAAATCGTGTTTTGATGACTTAAAGTTTTTGGGGTTCTCACTAATGCCACTTTTTAAATAGGGGGAAATTTTCTAGGAATTGATAGCCTTTCTTTTGGTTCTAGTGTTTAAGCACGTACTTTTATCCCAGTAATTGCAGAATGAGAAAATGAGTGGTGGAAAGCAGAATACATGGCTAGAAGTACATAAGTAGACCTTGTTTCCCTTCTCTACAAAATGCTTTTAAGCAAATTGAAGGGAATAAAACATGGGTTATGGCTCATTCAAAGCAGACCATACATATAACTGGACAAGGTCTGTTTTAAAGCAAACTTTATTGCCTGTGTTATTGGAAAGCTGGAAGGGATGTGTGACCGATTTATCTGGCCTGTAGTTCAGCGGGCCCAGAGATTTCTGTGAGCCTGTGTTTTAAAGTTCTGTGAAAAAGGAAATACTTGAAACTTGCTTGGTGATTCAGCCTGGTATCTCTGGAAGGTGAGTTTACATGGCAAACTCACTTTTCTCTAGGCTGCTTTTAACCAGCAAGGCTTTATTGCTTTCATAATCATACCAGGAGAATAATCTACACAATAAATTAAAATGCACAGTTCATTTGTGGGCATAATAACTGATGATATGTGACCATGGCTGAGAGAAGTTCAGCCAGCCATGCACGTGGTTGGGGAAGCATCTCGGCAAAGACTACAGGAGGTCCTGCAGCAGCAAAGAGTCTACAATGTTCTAAGACTTGTCAGAAGGCAGCTGAGGCTGCAGTCACTGTGAGTGGTGAAGAAGAACATAGGTTGAGTTTAGGGAGGTCAGAAAGGATCCGAAGGACATGGTGAGAATGTGGATTTTGAAGGATTTTTAGCGGGAAGATAATGTCGTCCGCCTTCTGTGTTGAGATCCTTCTGGCTGCTGTCTGTGGAGAGAGACAAGTTCTGCAGCTGCCCTGTTGATGTTCCAGGATTTCTCTTTCATCACAGACAGGGGCTGCTTTTGACTCTACCTTAAACCATATGTGATGCAGTTTAAACAGCTTGGCAGAAGTGCATGCATAACGGGAAGGATCTTCCAGTAATATTCTACAGAAAAAAGTGAGAATCGCAGTGTTAAAATATTGCTTAGTTTTGAATAAAGCCACTTGCTACTTAGTGTGTTTTCTCTTATGGGTGAATTGCATTTTCATTGAGAAATGGCGTTCTCTGTCTATATTTTGGAGAAGTTAACAATTAAGCTGATTTAAGTTTGTGTTATATGAGAAGAGAAAATGTGCTCATGTTCACTTATGAAGCAATTATCCCTAAATTGGGTTTCTAGCCCATTCTACTGATAAATTTGATCATTACCTCTAAAGTATTAAAAGATACTTAGAGTGATTTTCTGGTGTTTAAGAACTACATACTCTCCTTAGTGATTATATGAGTTAGGAATTGAGTGTTAAGAGTTAGAGTATGAAGGCCCATTAATGCAAACATTCCAAGAAAAATAACTTATTTTTCTATTCTTTCCTTCTCTAATATTATTTCTAGGAAATTGTCCATTTAATCTGTTTTTAAGTTTCTTGATATAAAATTATGTCCTTTTATGATCTTTTTAGTCTCTGCTGTAGTTTGTTAGTCTTTCATCCTTAGTACTGTCCATCTGTGCCTTCTCTCTTGTTTGGTTTTTTCTTGATCAGTCTTGATAGAGGCTTGTCTATTTTTAAAAAATTCTCTTTGCAGAACTATTATATTTATCAATCCTCTAATCTGTCTTATTCTTTTTCTGTAATGTCTTTAATTTCAACTCTTATCTTCCTTTTTTCTACACCTTTTGCTTTTATTTTGTAATTATATAATTTTTAGCTTTTCTTCCTTTGTAATAGAAAATTTGAGGCTGTTTTCCTCTGCGTACTGTTTCAGTTGTATCCCATACATTCTCATGAGTAGTATTTTTATTATTATTCAGTTCTAAGTCTATTTTAAAATGGTCATTACATCTCCTCTTTGGCTCTTAAATTGCTCCTTTTAAAGTATCCAAGGGTATGGGTTTTTAAAGATTTATCTAATAGTTGTTGACTTCTTACTTAGTTACATTGCAGTCATATGTGGTCAGGAAGAGTATTCATTATTAGACATAGGATTTCATGTGTATTCAGGATATCCATTCAATTTTCTTTGTTAATTGTTTAAATTTTATTTATTCTTAAGAACCTTTTTCTCCACTTGATCCAAAAATCACTGGCAAGGTGTGTTAAAATCTCCCACTAAAACAGTGACTTTCTCCATTTTTCTTTGTATATCTTTCAGTTCTTATTTTACGTATTTTGGGCCTCTGTTTTGAGCCTTTATATTTTCTTGGTGAATTAAGTCTTTGATTATTATGTAGTGATCCTCTTTACCTCTAATAAATATTTTTCCTTAGAGTACATTTTGTCTGATGTTAATCTAGCCACATCACTTTCTTTTGTTGAATATTTACATGGTACTGTTATTTTATTTCCAGTCTATCTCTGTCTGTAGTTTATGTGAATCTCATGCAAACAGCCAGAAGCTACCGGTTTCTGTCTTTTGACTGGTGAGTTTGGTCCATTTACAATTCTTGTGATTACTGACATATTTATAATTCTTTCCACAGGGCTATCTTATGACTTCTATTTCTTCTGCTTTTTTAATGCCTCCTTTATTCTTTTTTCCTGAGTTTTTTGATTGAATGAGTTTGTTAATATCACTTTTTCTCTTTTAATATTATGCATAGTATTTTGAGGGTCTAGTGTTTAAGTGTTTGACATGTATATCTTAAAGTCTAAAGTTATTATTTCTAATTGCCTCTTTAACTATATGAGGAACTTAAGAACATTTTAAATTCTGTCACTCTGCTTTTAATTGTTATTGTTCATTTTTGTCTATTATTGTTTCTTACAGTCAGTGTTAGTTTAGATTTACACACATGTGTAACAATTTATTTACTGTTTTTGGCAATTGAGACCTTCCTTGTGAGACCATTATCATTCTTCAGAGACATCCTTTAGAAGTTCTCTTTCTCAGGGGTCACTGTCATTAAACTCAATTTTTTTTTTTGGTGAAAAATATCTTTAGTCTGCCTTTGATCTTGAAGGATACTTTTGTTTGTTCTAGATTAACAGTCATTTTATTTCAGCATTTTGAATATTATACTACTGTTTTCTATTGAAATATCAGCAGTCACTCTAATTGTTTCCTTCTATGTGTAATGTATCTTTTCTATTCAGTTGGTTTTAAGAGCTTCTCATTGTCTTTCGTTTTCTGTAGTTTCATTGCAGTGTATCTCACTGGATTTTCAAAAAAATTTACTGAGCTTCCTAAATTTAAGTGTTTATACCTTTCACCTGTTTGGGAAAACTTCCAGCCACTGTCTATTGCTTTTTCTCCATTCTCTCCTTCTCAAACTGATTAGATGCCTGTTAGACTGAATCAGTCAGGAAAACAGAATTAATACCAAGTAGTTCGACAGAGGGAATTTAATATGGTGCTATGGTCTGAATGTTTGTATCCTCCCCAGATTCATATTTTTAAATCCTAACCGCCAGGGTAATGGTGTTGGGTATGAGGCCTTTGGGAAGGGATTAGGTCACAAGGGCAGAGCCTCATGGATGGGATCAGCATTGTATAAAAGAGACCCCAGAGAGTGAGCTCCTCCCTTCCACCATGTGGGGCTACAGCAAAAAGACAGCTGTCTAGAAAGAAAGTGAACGCACACCCAACATCACATCTACCAGCACCATGATCTTGGACTTCCTAGCCTCTAAAACTGTGAGAAATAAATGTTTGTTGTTTATAATCCACCCAGTTTATATTGTTTTTGCTAGAGCAGCCTGAACAGACTAAGACATATGGGGGATTAGTTACAAATGTTTTAGGACAGGGGTCCCCAACCCCCAGGCTGCACAGCGGGCGGGGAGCGACAGGCTAGTGAGCGAAGCTTTATCTGCCGCTCCCCATTGCTCCCCATCACTCGCCTTACCGCCTGAGCCATCCCCAGCCCCGTGGAAAAATTATCTTCCATGAAACCGGTCCCTGGTGCCAAAAAGGTTGGGGACCGCTGTTTTAGGGTATCTGAAAGCCAAATGGGACCATGAGGCAAACTAAAAGTTAGCAGTAGCAAAAAACTGTTGTCACGCCTCAGGCTCTAGAGTTACAGCAAGGAGATAGTCTTACCAGAATTCAGAAGCTGAGGCCATCTAGAACCATGGCAAGTCTGCTCTACAGGAACAGGGACCGCTGGGGAGATACAGCCACTGATGGAGACACCACAAAACCCAGAGGAAGCAGAGGAGAAATATCCTCCTACCTTCCAGCCTCCTGCCTGGCACCCTCACTGACAGCATCTAGCAGGGGAGGAAGCCAGTGGGACAAGGAGTTTGGGAAATACAGTTTTGAGATGTCAGCCCCCAAGATTCAGGACACGGAAGGTCATGCATGGATCTGAGAGCAAGCAGACCATTCTGGGTCTCCCTTCCATATCTTTCAATTTGGCTCTCCTGTTTTTCTTTACTTTGTTTCCCTATACTACATATGGAGTAATATTTTTATTGTGGTAAAATGTACATTACATACAGTTTACCCTTTTAACCATTTTAAAATGTGCAATTCTGTGGCTGTAAGTACATTCATGTTGTTGTACAACGATCACCACCATCCACCTCCACAACTTCTTTTATCTTCCCAAACTGAGACTCTACCTGTTAAGTAATAATTCCCATTTTCCTTCCCTGATCTCCTAGCAACCACAGTTGTACTTTCTGTCTGTGAATTCGGCTATTCTGGGTACTATGTGTAAGTGGAATCATACAGTATTTGACCTTTTGTGACAGGCTTTTCTTTTCACAACACATAAGGCCTTCTAGGCTTTTCCACGTTGTAGCACGTGTCAGAGTTTTCTTCCCTTTTAAGGCTGAATCACATTCTATTATATGTAATAAAACATTGTCTTTATGCATTCATCCACTGATGGACATGCAGGCTGCTTCCACCTTTTAGCTGGATGTACAAATAGCTCTTTGAGACCCTCCTTTCCATTATTTTGGATCTATACCGAGAAGTAGAATTGCTGGATCATGTGGTAATTCAGTGTTTTTCTGAGGAAGCACCACGTCATTTTCCACAGCAGTTGCACTATTTTACGTTCCCACCAGCAATCACAGGAGTTTCAATTTCTCCACACCCTGAACAACACTTGTTTTTTGTTGTTTGATAATAGCCATTTTAATGGTTGTGAAGTAGTATCTCTTCATGGTTTTGATTTGCATTTTCCTAAGGATTAGTGATTCCATATGCTTATTGGCCATTTGTATATATCTTCTTTGGACAGATGTCTGTTCAAGTCCTTTGCCCATTTTTAAAATTAGGTTATTTTGTTGTTGTATTGTAGGCATTCTTCATGTTCTGGATATTAACCCTTTATCGGGTATATGACTTACAAATATTTTCTTCTATCTTGTGGGTTGTCTGTTCACTCTGTTGATGGTGTCCTTTGAGGTACAAGAGTTTTTAATTTTTATGAAGTCTAATTTATCTATTTTTTCCTCTTACCTGTGCTTTGGTGACAGATTCAAGAAATCACTGCCAAATTCAGTGTCATGTAGCTTTTCCCATATATTTTCTTCTAATCTTTATGGTTTTAGCTCTTATGTTTAGGTCTTTGACCTATTTTGTGTCAGTTTTTGCATGTGCTGTAACATGAGGATTCAACTTCATTCTTTTGCATGTGGATTTCCAATTTTCTCAACACAAATTGTTAAAAAGACTGTTATTTCCTCATTGAATGGCCTTGACAGTCTTGTTGAAAATTACTTGACCAGATATGTAAGGTTTTATTTCTGGGCTCTCTGTTTGATTCCCTTGGTCTATGTGTTTGTCCTTGTGGCAGTAAAACACTGAGTTGATTACTATAGCTTTGTAATAAGTTTTGAAAGCAGGAAGTGTGAGAGACCTTTAACTTTATTCTTCTTTTTCAGTATTGTTTGGGTTATTGGAAGTCCTTTGAGATTCCATCCGATTTTGGGATGGATTTTTTTTCTATTTATGCAGAAAAATCTCATTGGGATCTTGATAGGGAGTGCATTGAATCTACAGATTGCTTTGGGCAGTACACATAGACATCTTAACAATATCATCTTCCAATACATGAACACGACATGTCTTTCCATTTCTTTGTGTCTTCTTTAATTTCTTTCAGCACTGTTTTGTAGTTTTCACTCTACAAGTCTCTCACCCTTCTTGGTTAACTTTATTCCTAAGTATTTTTTTGGTGTTATTATAAATAGAATCACTTTCTTAATTTCTCTTTTGGGTTCATTGTTAAGTGTATAGAAATTCAACTGATCTTTGCATGTTGATTTTGCATCGCATAACTTTCCTGGATTCATGTATAAGTTCTAACAACCTTTGTGGATTCTTTAGGGTTTTCTACATATAAGATCAAGTCACCTGTGAATAGAGGTAATTTTATTCCTCCTTTCCAATTTAGATGCCTTTTATTTCTTTTTAATAAATATATTTTATTTTTGGCTGTGTTGGGTCTTTGTTGCTGTGTGTGGGCTTTCTCTAGTTGTGGCGAGTGGGGGCTACTCTTTGCTGCGGTGCGCGGGCTTCTTGTTGCGGTGGCTTCTCTTGTTGCGGAGCACGGGCTCTAGGCGCGCGGGCTTCAGTAGTTGTGGCACGTGGGCTCTAGAGCACAGGCTCAGTAGTTGTGGTGCACGGGCTCTAGGCACGCGCAGGCTTCAGTAGTTGTGGCACGTGGGCTCAGTAGTTGTGGCTCATGGGCTCTAGAGCGCAGGCTCAGTAGTTGTGGTGCGTGGGCTTAGTTGCTCCGCAGCATGTGGGATCATCCCGGACCAGGGCTCGAACCTGTGTCCCCTGCGTTGGCAGGCAGATTCTTAACCACTGCACCACCAGGGAAGTCCCATATTTCTTTTTCTTGATTGCTTGCTCTGGCCAGGACTTCCGGTACTATGTTGGATAGAAATGGCATCCTTGCCTGGATGATACTTACAGAGTATCTCCTGTGTGCCAGTCATGGTTTTAGAGTCTTTGGGATCCATCAATGAACAACCTGGATAAAATTTTAGCCCTCATGGGGCTTACATTCTATAGCATAGAAAAAATAATAAAGAAAACATAATAAACAAGAAATAATATAATGTGCAAAGAGGTAATAAGTGTCATGAAAATAGAGCAGGGTAAGGGGGACCAAGAGTTGGGAGGCAGGATGGAGTGGAGGACAGCAGCTTGAGATTTTAAATAGGATGGTTAGGGTAGGTCTTATTGAAAGGTGATGGCTGATGTAAGAAGACTTGGTGGAAGTAAGCCATGTGGCTTTCTGGAGAATAAGCATTCTAGACAGAGGGAAGAGACAGCCCAATGAGAGATCATCCTGTGTATGCTGTATATTAGAATGAGCCTGCAGGCAGTCTGATTATTTTAGTAAAGAAGAATTAAGTGCAGGTTTACAAAAGCAGTCAGAATAATTGTTGAGATGAGTGTTAGGATCCTGAAGTAAGACACATTTTTATTGTATTATGGTCTTTTTTTCTATCATGAGAAAAACCTCAGTAGCTCAATATATAATAAATCAACTAAAAAAGGTGATTTTTCCTTTCAGAATGTAGCTTTGTAAGTACCTTTTCAGAGTTATGGTAAATACATAGACCAAAATACAGTGTATATATATATATATATATATATATATATATATATGTCAAAAGTAATTCTTTAGATTACATGATCATATAATTAAGAACAATTATATGTTTTAGTTTTATGAGGTAGAGAATTAATTTTTGTATTCTTTGGGTTCTGAAGACTAGAAAAAATATAAACATTGCTATGTTGAATGCAGTTTACTGTAATCATTAAATAGTTGTTTACTAACTGTGACATTTCATTTTATTCTTAAAGAATAAACAACTGTGTATTTGAAAAGTGTAGTTTAGGAGTCATAAGGCTTGTTTCTGTTCTAATTCTTGAAATTCTTTACTGTTTAATTCTGGGGAAGTCCTTTTAGTGTTCTTTTGCCTAGAAGTTTTGTTTGTTTTAAGTGAGACTTAACTAAGTGTATTCAGTTTCCAAAATGGCTGTGCATTTGTCATTTTGTGATTATTGTTTTATAATGTAGCAGTGCGCTGCTTTAACTATTTGTCTTATTATGAACTGTTAAAGAGGAAATTCTATTTTAGATACATTCCTGTTCTTGTTTGATGTCCAGCTCTAGTACTGCTCATTTCTGTATCTTTTCACAATACTTCAGAATTAATTGCTTCTTCACCTGGGCGACCATAGCACTTTATGCCTATTTCTATTACCTGTCACTTTTCATAATATAGTTACATATTTATTTATCTATCCACAAGTTACCTATCTTTGTATCCCCCAAACTCTAAAATACTTTGCACACATTTGGTGTTCATTCGTCTTTAACTGAATTCATATGCCTGTATATTTAAAGACCAACAGTTAATCCCTAATATTAAAACAGCAGAAATTAAACTAGTGTTCAATAACATTGCCACTGAAAAGGCAATATTCCATAAAATGAATGGTTTTCCTGGTTGAAAACTCCTACTTCAGGCATTTAATAAGATTTAATTTGGTCTTTTGGTCTAAATTTTACCTTATATGGATGGCATAAATGCTTATTTGCATGACTCAGGTAGCTAGATGTAAAAAGTAGTTATCTTGCGACTGATTATGAAATCACTAAAGTGGATGATTATTACTGATTACCTCCTACTTGTTTCTTTGCATTTCGGATCAAAAGCACAAATTTCTTAAGGATTAAGCGTTCTAAGAACTATTCATAAGTGTGTTTTTATGTAGTGATGTAAGCACTGTTCATAAGTGTGTTTTTATGTAGTGGTGTAATTTTCAGCAGGCATTCATAGCCATTTACTGGATGACGTCCCCTTAAATATAATGAATCAGAATATGATCCTTATTTTGTTTAGATTTTCAAATTCTTTTCAGCTCCTCCTAACCCTTATTTCTCTCTCCCATTTAAACACTTTTTTTGAAAGAACCATATCGATTCACTTATTCTACAGCTATGTATTTAACATCTATCATATGCCAGGCACAGAGTGAGGCATTTTAAGATTTGTAAGTGCACAAGAGAGATAAGATCTCAGTTCTCAGAATTAACAGGTAAACAAATAAACATTTGCCCATTTAGCGAGCATTTACTCATTGTCTGCAATGTGTTAGGCATCATTCTGGGAACTGTGGATACAGCGGTAAAAATAACAAAGTCTGTACCCTCTGTAGTGTACATTTTGATGGAGGAATAAAATATAGAGGGAAGACATTTCTAAAAATGTTATATTTGAGCTGAGATATGATGGATGAGATGGAACAGAAGAAAAAGACTGAGGCCAAACAGTAATTACTGATGATAAAGAATGAACTCCTCGTGTTTGATGCATGTTGGTTTGTAGTTTCTGAGATAAGATGTAAGTTTAGTAATGCTTCCATTTTGTTACTTAACTATTATTATTATTTTTTTGCGGTACGCGGGCCCCTCACTGTTGTGGCCTCTCCCGTTGTGGAGCACAGGCTCCGGACGCGCAGGCTCAGCGGCCATGGTTCACGGGTCCAGCTGCTTCGCGGCGTGTGGGATCTTCCCAGACCGGGGCACGAACCCGTGTCCCCTGCATCGGCAGGCGGACTCTCAACCACTGCGCCACCAGGGAAGCCCTGTCACTTAATTATTAAATAAGGGCGTCAGTTGGGAAATTTTGTGGGAGGCGATGGACAGCAAGGATGGAACAATTTGAGGAGAGAGAGATTTGAGGACACAGATCACTGTGAAATAGTCGATCACCCCAGAGAGAAGAGAATATACAAACCAAGGAAGTGCAGTAGAATTGCTGGGCAGTATTGAGGGTCTACTTGCAAGTTTCTTATCCTGAATTTAAAGTGAAACGATACAGCCTAGTTGTGTAGTTTTCTCTAGCTACAGGCATAGGTGTGAAGAAGATGCAGAGTTTAACTAGAGTTGGTTTCTCAACCCCAGGAGACTGGTGGTGGAGAAAGAGAAGAACAAGAGTGCTGAGGGCATTTGCAAGGAAGTTATAATAATTCAAGCTGTAGAATTTATGCTGAGGAAGGAGAAAATGAAGAGGGAATGAAGACTGAAGAGATCTGATGGATATAAAGAAAGCGAGGAATCAATGGATTGGTGGATTAAATGAAGTTGAAAGTTGTGGTCAGACAAGTGAATTTCATGGGCTAATATTAGTATGTAATATTAACACATTTATTAATAGATGTGTTTCTATGTGTATGCATACACATACAAGCACAACTGCATCAACTTTTTTATTTTTTTTGCATCAACGTTTTAACGTCGAAAGGAGGGAGGTTTTGCACAGATAATTGAAAAATTCTGAGGACCGCTACAAGTTCTGGTTTCTCTTTCTGTTCCTTTTTTTTATCCTTTGTAATTTTATAGAAATGGTTGAATGTAATATAAGGGGAACATGAAAGGCTAAAAGCTTTACTTGGGAGATCTTATCTTAGGTTATGTATAAAATCTCTTTAAAAATCACTCGACCTTATTGGCCATATTCTCCTAATTATTTCAGCATTGTGCCAGGTGCTGGGCATACAGTAATATCAGGTCAAGGTGGGTTCAGAGTGGTCTTGGAGTGCAGAGGTGGGCATGCAACCCAAATGGGATGGAGAGGGGTCACCTTTGGAGGGAATGACATCTAAGCTCACATCTGAGAAGATAAGTAGTAGCAAAGAAACCACAGAAGTGGGAGGGAATAGTGTATATGAAGATCCTCAAGCAAGAAAGAAATGACCTGAGGGATCCCAAGTGGCTGGTTTGTAGTGTCTGAGGGAAGAGGTGTTGAGACATGAGGCTAGGAAATTAAGCAAGGGCCATATTTTAAAGGACCTGGTAGTTTATGTGAAAGAAACTTCATCCTAAAAGCAGTGGGGGACCGATCATTGGGTTCTATTTACATAGACCAGTGATATAAAACACAATCATTTTAAAGTGTGGGATTTGCTTTGATGGAGAGGTTGAATTTTATCATCTCTAAGGTTCATATAAAGCAGTAAATCAAAATGATTTAAATATGTGCCTCTTATTTTAATCTGAAAATAATTAGTAGCAATTAAAGTGGAACTGTATTAAACATAGAAAGCCCTGCTTACAAAGCATTATTAAACTCATATTCATTTGTTTGCAAAAAAGAATTGAAATTAAAATTTTTCCATGACTCTCAGTACATTTGGTTACTGCTGTGTATTTTCCATATCAGTGAAAATATTAGATAATTTCCCGTGAGTTTACGTGTGCCATTTAATATCACCAATCAAATGTAGATGAAACTCTGTGCTTTTTCTCTCCAGTGATTTAAACTTTTAAGATGCTTCCATTAATTGGAAAAACAATCATCTTTGATAACTTTCCCGATCCTTCTGATACATGGGAAATCACTGAAACAATCGGCAAAGGAACTTACGGAAAAGTTTTTAAAGTGTTGAATAAGAAAAATGGCCAAAAAGCAGCAGTCAAAATTCTGGATCCGATTCATGTAAGTCACATTGGTTTTTTTTTTTCCTGCTGAGTAACTTTTAAAAAAAATCTGTATTAAACTGTTAAAAAGTCTCTAGGTATCTTCTATTGATTTATTTATCACAATGTCAGTTACAATTTGAAGAAATGTTTAAAAAAAAAGTCTGCTTGTTATAGGTTCCTTGTTTATATGCTTAACATATAATAAGGTATAATAAATACTTGATATAAGAATAAATATGTAATGCAAATAAGTATATAAATAATACAACTCTCAACAGCTCAACAGTTGATTTAATATTATTTTAGATTTCAAAGTGTTGTCAGAATACAGATTTATGGGTCTAGAAGTAATCCTAAAAGATCTCCTTTTCTTCCTGTGTTCATTTAGGCTTCAGGCAGAATTCCTCTTATTCCAGACCAGAAATATGTTTTAAATTAAATTTCATTCAGAAAAGGGAAGTTAATTTTCAGGTTTACTTAAGTATTTCCAGAGCAGAAATGATGTTCCTTTATAACCAGGGTGAGGTTCCTTGTGAAAAATTGAATGTCCTGGTCAGTCCACATGGCCTCTTTTTCAGCAGTGCCCCAATGGGCTCCTCCTTTGCTTTTTTGGGGAAATCCAGTTGTGATGAGGGAAACTCATCTTTCTTTGCCTTTAAGAGCATGAGGAGATGGATGAGATTCTTCTTTCTGGGAGTGAGAGCTGGACATTGGGGAGCATTTTCAGCTACTGGGACATATGTAGCTCTCCCCTAGCACCTGGGGGGAGCTAGAATAAGCTCAGCGATCCCATAATCCCCAAACCTCTACTGAGAGCAACTTCTCCGATTACTCAGCTCTTGCACACATGATGGGAGTGCCGTGTGATGGAAATGACGTGATGTGTGTGGGGAGGGCATCAGAGTCCTCGTCACCGCTGTTACGCTCATAAACTGTAGGGCTCTGCAAAAGGTCTGCCCCTGGGCCTCTGTTCACCTTGGTGTTGCTCTTTGTTTTTTGATAGTTTATTTCTGCTAAATCCATGACAACTACATAGTTTCATGTATCTTTGAGCAGAGCAGGGGGAAGGTGGGGTTTCTTTTCAAGTAGTAAATTAGATACACTGGAGGGAAAAAAATGAATAGCACTGTGACCAGGCTTCACTGATGCTGCATGTGTTCATGTTCCCCTGTTGGAAAGTTCTTACCATTCAAACTGAGGGAAGAGAGACACAAATTAGGCTGTACCAAAGTAACTGTACCTCTGGTCTTTGCAATTATGGGTCTGTCCTTTGGTCTTCACTGTTAAGGGTTGGGGTCCACGGTGGCGAGAGAAAGGGCTCCAGACTGATCCCAATGTATCGCCCCATAATCAGTGTCTCTCTCCCATTCCTCTGCTTCTTTGTGGACAAGAACAAGTGGCTTGTGAATACATGTAGCCGTTATTCTTTCATAATGTACTCGTGTTTGGTAGACTGCTAACCTTATACATCATGTCTTGTTCTATTGCTTAAATGAAACATGTAGATTCATAACTACAGTATGAAATGCGTTCTCTTGCTGCTGTTATTCTTGTCACAGTACCTGTGTGTTTCCCTAAGGACTCTTTATTTACTCTCATTCATCATGCCACAAGTCAAATAAAAAAGATTTATAACCAGAAGATTATAATCTTAATAAAATAAATTTAGATGCACCCAGGCATTTTGCAGAGTGGCTTTTTTTTATTATTAAAAGGGTCTTACTGTTACGGATTTTGAACTAATAATCTTCTCTCCAAGGTAGGGAGGAAATGAGCAATACTAGAAGGCAGTAGGCTAGTCCTGGATCTCACACAAACCAGCTCTTGTGACTCTGACTGCCCTGAGCTTTTAGTTTCTTCCTCTCAAATTAGAGCTCTTGTCTAAAATTCTTTCCAGCTCTCTGATTCCATGATTCTGTCTTAAAACAGTGTGGACATTAAATGTTACCATAAAATATTAGAAGTCTTTTTCTTATTTATGACTCTGTGAGTTGTGTCATGTATATGTGATTTTCCTAGATACATGACTAAGTACCTAGTCATGTTTGCACTTTTACTGATGGGATAACAACCTATTCTACTTCTGGGGAATGGGCCTTTAGCTAACTAAAGGCTGTATGCCAATTTATGTAACTTAACTCTTTCACTTTTTTGGAAAGGTAGGAGTTCATTGCATGTATGACTAGTTTTTGATAGCCTTCGAATATCCTGTACTTCAAAGAAACAAAATGAACCAGCTAAAAGTTTTCATTTCAAATAAATGGCTTTGCCATCAAAATAAAGTTAGCACTACAAAGAAAGGAAAATCATCTTAGGTAGTTCTCCATATACGTTTCTTTCTCATTGCACACAAAAATAGCCTTTTATTTATTCCTTTTCAATGAAATAAATGGAATTAGAGATATATTTGATGAGCAGGAAAATCACAATCTCTCCCCTTAAGCAGTGTAATGAGAAGTTTCAGTACATAGTACTGAATGCAGTAAAAACTATGCTGACCTTGCTTTGACAAAATAAAATTCTACATTTGGTAGTATAAATTGTTTCTTTGACTTCATTCATGTTTTTCTCACCGTTCTCTCCCCATGACTTTTTGAAACTAGGATATTGATGAAGAGATTGAAGCAGAGTACAACATCTTAAAAGCACTTTCTGACCATCCTAATGTGGTCAGATTCTATGGCATGTACTTTAAGAAGGATAAAATAAATGGAGATAAGCTGTGGCTGGTTCTTGAGGTGAGTGTTTCAACATTATTTTACATGTGGAAATTTGCAGTGTGGTCTTTTTTTTTTAAAATAAATTTTGTTTATTTATTTATTTTTGGCTGTGTTGGGTCTTGGTTGCTGCACGCAGGCTTTCTCTAGTTGCAGCGAGCGGGGGCTACTCTTTGTTGCGGCGCGTGGACTTCTCATTCCGGTGGCTTCTCTTGTTGTGGAGCACGGGCTCTAGGCCCGCAGGCTCTAGGCACGCAGGCTCAGTAGTTGTGGCTCGCGGGCTCTAGAGTGCAGGCTCAGTAGTTGTGGCGCACAGGCTTAGCTGCTCCACGGTATGTGGGATCTTACCGGACCAGGACTCGAACCCGTGTTCCCTGCATTGGCAGGTGGATTGTTAACCACTGCACCACCAGGGAAACCCCTGCAGTGTGGTCTTGGAATGACTTAATGTTTATGTAACATTGACCCTGTAAAGCAGTTCTGATATGTTCCTGGCTGGTCACATCCTTTGTAGAATGTTATGCCCAGTTCTGGTCTTGCCACCTTTAGAAACATGGGGAAATGAAAGAAAATTAATTAAAGATTAAAAGAAAATGTTTCACGACTTCCCTGGCAGTCCAGTGGTTAAGACTCTGCCCTTCCACTGTAGGGGGCACGGGTCAGATACCTAGCGGGGAAACTAAGATCCCACATGCTGTGTAGACAAAAAAACAACAACAACAACAACAATAAAAGAAAATGTTTCCACAATAAAAGACTAAAGAAACCAGGATTACTTTTCTTTCAGAAGAACATGTTATAAAGGGACTTCACTATAAGTTTTATTTATTCATCCATATTTTGTTCAACATAACACGTGACAGAGGCTCAGTGCCAGGTGCTATGATATGAGAGAAAATTAATGTACCTGAGGCTTCATTAGACAAAAATGGCGAGCTGCTAATTTCTTCTTCTGGCTTCACTGAATACTAATGACATAAACTACAGAACCGGGTACGGTGGGTCCTCCATATCTGTGGGTTCCACGTAGTTGGATTCAAACAGCGCGATCCGTGGATATGGAGGGTCAACTGTATTTACATTTATGGGGAAAAACCTTACTAGAAATGGTGTTGAATATTAAATAAGTTGCCAAAGGGAAATTATGGAGTCTGCCTTTTCAATTTCTGAGAATAGGTTGGGACAATTCTCTCTAATGCAGGAGTACTGGAAGGTGCCCCACTAGGGTAACTGCCAGTCCTAGAAGAATGTAAGAATGTGTTTCTTCTGATTTTCATTGAGTATTTTTATTCAAGTTGAAGTAATCACTAATTCCAATAAAATTTATAAAAATTTTTAAAAGCTGCTCTTATTAAACTCAGGGCTAGTAAAACCTTTATATGATCACCTTAATAGCATCTATTTATTGTGTTCACATTATTTTATTTTTTTAATTGAAGTGTAGTTGATTTAGAATGTTAGTTTATGGAGTAAAGCAAAGTGATTCAATCATATCTATCTATCTATCTATCTATCTATCTATAGATAGATAGATACACTCTTTCTCATATTCTTTTCCATATGGTTTATCGCAGGATATTGAATATAGTTTACTGTGCTGTGCAGTTGGACCTTGTTGTTTATCCATTCTATATATAATAGTTCGCATCTGCTAATCCCAAACTCCCAATCCATCTCTCCCCTGTACCCCACTTCCCCTTGACAACCACAGGTTTGTTCTCTGTGTCTTGTATTCACATTATTTCATTAACATTTGCTTATTCTGTTTCTTTTTTAGAATGTGCCATTGATTTTCCTCACAATAATCATTTATAAATATATTGTCTCCGTACTTTATATTTTTTCTATTATGGTTTTTAAACGAATCTACAAGTAGTGATCATTGTAGAAAATACTTGAAACTATGAAAAGAACCACTCTTACCTCTGAACATATTTCCTTCATCTTTTTTGTGTGTGTTTAAAATGATTGACAATATTACTTATGAAATTAGCGTATTTTTCCAGTTCATATAATTTCAGATAGACTTAATCATTTTTATCTTTTTAAAAATAAATACTTTCACTTGATTAATAAAAAGCAAGTAGAACCAGGGGGCTTATAATACAGAACAATATTAGTGTAGATCCAGGTTAGTGGTGCCACCCTGTCCTGAGCAGGTAGGTCTGTGCTTTTGCTGTGTTGATCGCTGTACCTGGAAATAGATGGCCGAACTTCTCTACTCTTTCATTTCCTAATCCGTATTCTGAATTTTGGCACGATTATTAATTGCACCTCTGGAACCCTATGCCCTCCTACTCCATTCTGGAGGTCTGCCAGGTATCTGACCTCTGATATCTCTCTGCTGCTCACCTGGGTGGAATCCACCATTTCCGCCTTCTCTTTCCCAGGTTACTTCTCTGTTTCGCACATCATGTAGTTATGTACCTTGCTCCCGTTACCCACGCTACTGATGTCAACAGATCTTGAGTCCGTTCAGTTCAGTTTTTCTAAGGAACAAAACCCCCATCTGCGTGTGTGTGTGTGTGTGTGTGTGTGTGTGTGTGTGTGGTGCTCAGGCAGGCTCCTGGATGTTGATATTTTGTATGTTGGGTAAGAGGGTATCAAGTCTTGATGAGAGACCTCCAAAGGATCCCTTTTTCCTGCCCCTCCCCTCCCACCTCCTCCACGTTCACTCTTACCTCGCCCTGTCCTGGTTAATCTGCTCTGGTGACCTCAGAATAGCCCCTAGCTAGCGCCTCAGTTTGTGGTTTCCTCTGCATTGCTCAGTTAGCACTCAGTCATCTGCATGCCATGTTGAAAGTTTTTGTTGTGATCTCTTCTCCACTTCTCTCCCTTTTTGTTCTTTTTTCTCTTGTGGTTTTATACTTTTTTATTCCTTTACTAGCATTTTAATGGAGATTTATATGTGATCTCTTCTCCACTTCTCTCCCTTTTTGTTCTTTTTTCTCTTGTGGTTTTATACTTCTTTATTCCTTTACTAGCATTTTAATGGAGATTTACATGTGAGAGGAAATAAGTGTATATGTTTAATCCGCCACCTTTAATTGGACCAGAGTCTTTCAAAATTGTAAAATAGAATTTTCAAGAACCTTCTCAGAATCTGAAACTGTGCATTATTTTATAGAAGTTTAAAAAAATTTTTAAATAACCAGTTGTGTTCTTCAAAGGTAGGCAATTTATTATGATTTCAGAATTATTTTGTATTTCTCAGTTTAGTTCAAGATAGCTTTATAGTTTTAGTTAAATCATGCATTAAAACGAAGCAAAACTTGTACTCATCTCAACATAATTACCTAAGTAATAGAATATAAATTATGAACTTAAACCATTTTGCCTTAAATTAATGGTGAATTGTGAAGAATTTACTTCATATTTGTGTTTGTGTATTGGAGATGCGATGCTCTGCAAATCCTTAATGCAGTCTTGAATAAAATTTTGTATATTTATATCCTTCAGAACATTTTCGGTAATGCATCTTTAATTTTTTTCCTTGTTGAATCATTGGAAAATTAGCATTTGAAAATACAAGTGTTCTGCCTAATGTAGGCCTAAATGGGCAAGGACACAAGGTACACAAGGCCCAGAGTTTAAAAATATTGAATGAGATCAGTCACTGTCTTTTATGCCTAACAAATTCCTATTCTAATTATATTGTCATTTCTCAGTATAATCACTTGGAGTTAGGTGTGAGTTGGAGACTCCAGATCATAGTTAAATGTTCTTTTGAGAGAGCAGAAAAGATTGATTAAAATGCTTTTGGAACATCAGGTACAAGCACAGTAGCTTCCTGATATAATGAATCAGCAGAGACTTAACAGCTTCTTTGAGCTTTGTCCTTATATTTTATTATCAGATGGAGGTATTGGAAATATCCCTAAAAGGCTTGAGAAAAAAGAATAAATGGTAATTTATTAAAATAGTATTTCAGGAATCTGACCTATTTGCACTTACAAAGTGGGGGAAAAACATAGAGAAAGCAAGAAGTTGGCAAACTGTATGTAAGGTAATTGATTTGCACATATGCAAATTACACTAATTATATATACACATAAGTGGCTAGATGTACAATTAACCTGATTTATAAACATGAATGGTGCAGGTGCTGCTTTAGAGGCACTTTCAGAAAATTGGCTTGTGGCATAAATACTTTATTCTACAAAATGACTACTAATTATACCTCTTATCATAATAAAGCCCCAATAAATTATTCTGCATGAGGGTAAGGATGGCCAAAGAGGGGCTGTGGTATTACCCAGAGAGTCATGCTAACAGTGCTAGACTTCTGATGTGAATCTACATAAAGAAGGTGTGTCCTGGAGGGGCTGAGCCATCAGTAAATATCCCTCGTTATCAGCCTGGCATGTGCCGGGGGTGCCGTACCAGCTTAGACAAACTCCTGCCCAGAGGTTTTTCATCTTGAAAAATCATTTTATTTATATTTCAATCCAGAATTGAAATTCTAAGAAGGGGATTACTTGCTCAGATTTTACTGGATAGTCTACTTTTTCTGTTATTTAGTTGTGACTTTTGAATTATTGCTTTCAGTTTGATACAATTTTTCTTCTTCCTGTTCGTTTTCTTTCATTTTGTTACACTATAAAGTTTTGAGCATTAATGATATACAGGCCTCTGTTTAGGAACTATTTCCTTCTAAATTCTCTGTATATTCATTTTCAGGACATAGAGAAGAGCACTAGTTGCTAGCTCTCTGAAATTCCAGTTACACGAGAAGGGGTAGAAAGTTTTCTTTTGTGGGAACTGATTTTTTTTGCAAAATGTCTATGGGAATTTTTATTGTTACTTAGTATTCTAGGTTTTCCTAATGATGTCAGCATAAAGGGAGAACTGATTTTTTTTTTTTTTTACTTATGCTTCATTTTGAAATACTAGACTTATATTAATTTTTGCTTATTGCTATCATATCTCTTGACTGACCTGCTTTGTAAAATGTACATACCTCTTTTGCTTAGTGTTTCCGTTAATTCCTAGCGTCTCCTGTGGTGGATCAGGGGCTGGATGTAGGCGGGGCTCGGGGGAGGTCGCTAGGTTTCTGCATCTGATGATCACTAAATCGGGAGACTCAAAAACAGTGTCAAAATTGAGTTAAATCAGTCTGGTATTAAGCATTTTCTACTGATGAGCTCGAAGGGCAAGATTGTAATTTACCCTTTCTTGGTTGGCTGGACAGCAGCACCTTAAGTACTTGAGGAATACAGTCTTCTGTCTCAGAGTCTATTTGTCTAGTATGTTCTCAGCCATAGTGGCTGTGAAAAGATGGCCTCTGTCATTGTGTGTGTGTGTGTGCGTGCGCGTGCGTGCATGCATAAGTGTCTAGGACTAAAGTTTATTCATCCAGTCATTTATTAATTCCATAAATATTATCTATTACTTTGGGCCAGGCATTTTGGTAGGTTCTGGGCATTCAGTGGAGAACAAGACAAACTGTCATCCTGGGGCTTAGAGTCTAATGGGGCAGAAAGACGATTTAAAACTAAATAGACCGATTAAATAATTACGCATTGTTATTGATACTATGAAGAATATAAATGGGGTGCTAAAAAAGAATGAAAAAGAAGACCCTTTACGAAAAGAGAGGTGAAAGAAGGCCTAGCTGAGTAGGTAACATTTTAAGCCTCCACCTGAAAAAAAAAAAAGCAGGACACTTGTGGTACCTTTGTTCTTTAATATATATTCCAGATACTCTGATAAGAATCATCCCCATCTCAAACCCACTGAAGCAGAAACTCCAAGAATGAGTTTTAGGAAACTAATTTTTTAAACAAGTACTAAGGTGATTCTTATCAAAGGAAAGTTTGGAAAACACTGCCAGAGCTTCTCAAATTTCAGCGTGCATAGAAGTAATCTGGGACTTCTGCTCTGGCCATGACAGTAACTTGCCTCATTGCGTGGCTGTACCATAAATAACTAGAAAGCTGCATAAAATATATTTTTAAAAACACAACAATTTTCAAACACTGGGAAAGAGACAGCTTAAGACTGTGACATTGAGAAAAGGAAATAAACAAGAGGAACACTACAATTATCCCATCTTTTAATCTTGGAGGCAGTTTCCAGACCACGGGCATAAGGAGGACATTCCCAAGGAGATCACAGCTATCTTGCTGAACTGAAAAGATTGGGAAGGCAGAAGTGGCTGGAATTTTCAAAGAAGGGAGAGTTAAGCAGGAAAAACGCTCCAGAAATCTTCATAGGGGTTCCCTTGAGTCTTTTACTGAAAACCAAGCTGGAAATGTATAGGGCAAGATTTCGGGCAGTTGGGCAAAGAACAATTATTAGGGTAAGAATTACTGAAAAGCAGTAATCTGAACAACTGCTGGAGTTTGTGCAGGGTTGAGAGATGCTTGAGTTCTGATCAGCCAAATTGGGGAATCTTTGTTGAACCCCTGAGGCACTTAGTAGAGACCCTCCAGAAAGGTTATGCGTTAAAGGAAGGGCTAGACTCACCCTAGAATAAGAACTTCCCTTGGCCTCCCATAAGAAGTTCAAAAACAGGGCTTGAAATGTTCAGGTTGGTCCACAAGTAGATTAACTGCCTGACAGAACAAAATTCAACATTCGTTAAGGGAAGACAACAAGATCTGAGCATTCAAATGTAAAATTAGTCATGTCCATCATTTAATAAAAAATATTAGATATGTAAAGAAGCAGGAAAAGGTGACCCATTATCAGAATAAAAATCAGTCAAAAGAATCAGACCCAGGAATAACCAGGATAATGGAATTAGCAGATAAAGACTTTAAGACAGCTATTATCACAGCGTTCAAGGATTTCAAAAGGAAAACATGAACATAATGTTGAAAGAAATGAAGACTATAGAAAAGAGTTGAATGGAGCTTCTAGAATAGAAAAATCCAATATCTGTAATGAAAAATATATAGTGTTGAGTTTAACAGCAGCTTAGACATGTGGAAGAAAAGATCAGTGAATTTGAAGACCGGAAAATAGAAGCTGTCTAAACTGAGCACAGACAGACAAAAAAGGGAGAAAGACCCCTGCGACTTACGGGACATTATCTAGTATTCTAAACTGTGTGTAATTTCAGTCCAAGAGCAGTACAGGGGCGGGGTGGGGGGGCAGAGATACAGTATTTAAATAAATGATGGCTGCAATTTTTCTGAATTTGGTAAACACTAAAAAGTCACAGATCTAAGAAGCTCAAAATCCCTCTTGTAGGATAAACAAAGAAAACCACACTAAGATATGTCACAAACAAGATGCTGAACACTAATAATGAAGAGAACATTACAAAAGCACCAAGAGGACATGTGGGGGTCAGAGAGAAGTGTGGCCACTGATCTGTCCTCCAGTGCAGTGGAATGGTATATTTAAAACATTGAAAGCCTTTCAACTTAGAAATCTGTGTACAGTGAAAATGTTATTCATTAATGAAGGCAAAATAAAGACAGATGTTCTCATCAAAGGAAAAGAATTTACCGTCAGAGACCTGCACCATAAAAATGTGGAATAAAGTTTTCAGGCTGAAGGAAAATGACTTCATATAAAAACTCAGACCTGCAAAAAGAAATGAAGGATATTATCCATGGTGAATATAAAGATAAATAAGAAACTTTGTATGTTATATTTTTTAGTATCTTTAAAAGAAAAAAAATTACTGTTTGAAACCATAATTATAATTATGTATTGTGGGGTCATTACATGCAGAATTAAAATGTATAACAGCAATAGCAAAGGGACAGGAGAGGAAAAATGGAAATGTACAGTCTTAAGGGTCTTACATTACTTATGAAGTGGTATAATATTATTTTAAGGCATACTCCGTTAAGTTAAAGATACATATTGTAAACGCTAAAGCAACCACTAAAAATAAAATGAAAAAGTACAGTTAATAAGCCTATAGAGGACAAAATTAAATACTACAAATATTAGTTGTGTTCTTAAATGTTACTTCATTTGCTGTACACCCTTACAATTTCCAAAGACTTTAACTCATTGTTTATTTTTATAATTTTCACCAGTTATACTTGGGAATGAGTCCACAGAGTTCTTCACACTGTCATTCTGGGGGAAAAAAATGAATCCTGTGAAATCTTTAAGAAAGAAATAATCAGTCTTGTTGACTCATTTATGAGGGCAACATTATACTGACAAAAGAAGACAAAGATATTACAAGAAAAGAAAATATATTCTGACATTTCACATGAACGCATTTGGAAAAAATCTTTCTCAAAATATTAACAAATTGAATCCAGTAATATATAAAAATGTTAATATGTTATGACTGAATGGGATTGATCCCAGGAATGCAATTTTATTAAAACATTAAAATGAGTTTGTTAAACATTAAAATTTATTGCATCATAATTTACTGTGTTAATGGAATCAAAGAGAAAAAAATCAATAAAAATGTGTCAAGGGCTTCCCTGGTGGCGCAGTGGTTGGGGGTCCACCTGCCGATGCAGGGGACACGGGTTCGTGTCCCGGTCCGGGAGGATCCCGCATACCGCGGAGCGGCTGGGCCCGTGAGCCGTGGCCGCTGAGCCTGCGCATGCGGAGCCTGTGCTCCGCAATGGGAGAGGCCACAGCAGTGAGAGGCCCGCGTACCGCAAAAAAAAAACAACAAAAAAAAAAAGTGTCAAAATTCAACACACATTTATGATAGACAATCTCAGCGCTCTAGGAATAGATGGAAATTTCACCTAACAAAGTGCATCTACCCAATTTCTTATAAAGTGTGCAAAAAAAGTTTGGACTCCTTGCAAAAGCATATATATAATATGTTTAATATCTTTCTTTTGGGGGGAAATTCAAATTAAAACCACAATGAAGCTATAGTACACACCCACTAACATGACTAAAATTTAAAAGACTTATAATACCCAGTATTGGTGAGGTTGTGGAGCAAATTGAACTTTTACACATTACTTCGGCAGTGTGAAATTGTGCAGTTACTCTGCAAGCAATACAGCCGTGTCTTATAACATTACACCCACAGTTACCAAAAACTTCACGTGTAGGTGTTGCTAAAAATTGGTTTCTATAAAAAGACTCAAACACTTTTATAAGATGAGCAAAGTAAAAACTAGAATGAGTGTTAGAAAATGAGAGTTTCTGCTTTTGTGGCCTCACATGGGATATGGTCAGACTAAGCGAAGCATCTTAGAGCATTCTTAGAATAAACAAAAAACAATGAAAAACAGCAAAAGTCAGAAATGCCAACTGCAGAAGTCAGTAGTCCTTTTCCAGAAATTTGAGTAAAAATCTCATATCTCTCCTAACACAGTGAAGACAGAATACATTTTGAAAACTTATAAAAGCTGTCTTTGGAAGTGAGTTGTAACGATCTGTTCAGAGAATATCATCCCTTTTGATTTAGGTTATTGGTTTTTTTTTTCATGTTTGACTACAGCCTAGGGAGAGGATTCATTCTCACTGTTGCTCTGTCCTTTCATTAGTGTAGCTCTGGCTTAAGAAAAGTATGCTTCAGTTTTGTTCAGTGAAAGAACATTAAGGCCCTGTTGTAGCATTGTGCTGCGAAGCTACCCTTAAGGGTTTTCTGGTCCCCTATTACAAATCCCCCTTTTAACCTATCTTGGTGATTTAAGAATTGCATTGGGTTAATACGATGCAGTTCATTCCTCTGGGTGCAGTTCTTTTTAAATGGAAACATAACGGTCATTTTCATTTTTTATGATCTGTTGCTTAATTCAACATTTGCATTTCCTTTAATATATTTTAATCCTTCACATTCATTTAAAAACAAACATACTCAAGTTAATTGTTTTTCACTTTATTCATATATGAAAGGCATTTTATGCTAATTGAACAAAAGTAAATTTCACCCTAGAGCATATTTGAAATGTTGCTAATTCTAAACGAGGATTTAGAATATTCATGGTGATATCTCATCTTGGGCATCTTTAGGAAGAGGTCAGCCACAAGTTAACTTGTGGTTTATTGACATTTGGTCCCTATGGTCTGTTTAATAATTTCTTTTTCGTTTTAATCTACCTCTTCTTCAAGTTTCATTCAAAAGACCCCTTTCCATTCTGAAAATTAAACCACTATTCCTGCTTAGGCAGCAGCCAAATAGTAGAATAATTAGTTTCTAAGAAGACCCTGTAAGGGGTCTGACGTAACTTGGAGTCATTTTCTTTGCTCCTTCATTGTTAGTTTAGGACCTTTTCAAATATTCTTGATGTTAGCAGCTAGATTTAAAAAAATTAATAGATTTTATTTTTTTGAACAGGTTTAGGTTTATGGAAAAAATGAGTGGAAAGTTCAGAGAGTTTCCATAAATCCCCCTCACCAAGTTTTCCCTGTTATTAACATCTTGCATTGGTATGGTACATTTGTTACAGTTGATGAGACAATAATGATACATTATTGTTAACTAAAGTCCATAGTTTACATTAGGGTTAATTCTCTGTGTTGTACATTTTACAGATATTTTAAAGACTTTATTTTTTAGCATAGTTTTAGAGTCACAGAAAAATTGAGAGGGAGGTACAGAGATTTCTCATATGTCCTCTGCCCTCACACATGCATAGACTCCCCCATTATCTACATTTTCTTACCAGAGTGGTGCATTTGTTACAATCGATGAACCTACACTGACACATCAGTACCATCCAAGGTCCACAGTTCACATTAGGGTTCACTCTTGGTGGTATACTTTTTATGGATTTTGACAAATAAATAATGACCTGTATCCACCATTACAATATCATATAGACTTGTTTCACTGCCCTAAAAATTCCTCTGTGCTCCATCTGGTCATTCTTCCCTTTCTCTTCCCTGAACCCTGTTAATCATTGATCTTTTTACAGTATCCATAGTCTTGCCTTTTCCAGAATGTCATATAGTTGGAATCATACAGTATGTAGTATTTTCAAATTGCCTTCTTTCACTTAACAGTATACATTTAAGATTACCCTATTCCTTGTGTTGGTAACTAGGTTTTAAACCCAATTCAGAGTCATATTTTCTGTTTTCTGGGTACCTTTGAATAATAGAAAAGTGTTCTGTAATAATTGGGCATCCATATATAATCCATACCTAACACATGTACAAAAATTAACTCAAAATGGATTATACACCTACCTATATGTGGAACCTAAAACTATAAAACTTCCTGAAGGAATTATAGAAGAAAAATTTTTTGACCTTGGGTTAGGCAAACATTTTCTTGATATGACATAAAAAACACTTTCCGTAAAATTTTTAACATGATAAATTTAGAACTTCTGCTTTTCAAAAGACACTTAAAATAAAAGGTCAAGCCACAAACTGGGACAAAGGACTTGTATCCAACATATATAAAGAACTCTCAAAACTCAATAATAAAAAAAAATTAAAAATGAACCAAAAATTTGAACACTTTACCAAAGAAAGTAAATGGATAGCAAATACATACATGAAAAGATGGTCAATGAAATTAGTCATTAGACAAACTCAAATCAAAATCACATGAGATCCATTTAGAATGGCTTTTTAAAAAGTCACAATGTCAACTGCTGACGAGGATGTGGAGCAACTGGAACTCTTGTTCACTGCTAGTGGGAATGCAGAATGGTACAGCCACTTCGGGAAATAGTTTAGCAAATACCTAGAAGGTCATACATGTGACCGATAGGACCCAACAATTCCCAACAGCAATGAAAACCATATTCATGGAAAAGCCTATTATGCAAATGTTTACAGTGGTTTTGCTCATAATTGCCAAAAACTGCAAACAACTCAAAAGTCTTTCAATTAATGAATGGATAAACAAACAGTAGTTTATCTATTCAGTGGAATACTCAGCATTAAAGAAGGAATGACTAACATTAAAATAGTCTTAAAGAAGGAATGTACAGCAACAAAGATGAATCTCAGATTCATTGTGCCAAATCAAAGGAGCTAGACTTAATGGGCTACACACCTTATGACTCAATCCGCATGACATTCCTGCGGAGATAAAATCATAGGGGCAGAAAAGAGATTAGTGCTTGCCAGGGGCTGGGGAAGAGGTTTGACTACAAAGAGACAGGAGGGTAGATTTTTTTTTTTTTTTTTTTGCGGTACGCGGGCCTCTCACTGCTGTGGCCTCTCCCGTTCAGGAGCACAGGCTCCAGACGCACAGGCTCAGTGGCCATGGCTCATGGGCCCAACCGCTCCGCGGCATATGGGATCTTCCCAGACCGGGACACGAACCCGTGTCCCCTGCATCGGCAGGCAGACTCTCAACCACTGCGCCACCATGGAAGCCCAGGAGGGTAGATTTTTGTGTGTTGGAGTTTTTCTATATCTTGACTGTGGTTGTGATTACATGACTAATATGTTTGTCAATACTCAGAGTTGTATGCTAAATTGGGTGAATTTTATTGTATGTAAATTCTCATACCTTACTTTAAAAATTTTTATTGTATGTAAACTCAACATACCTCACTTTAAAAAACACCTAAAGTGTATATCACAAAGAATCCTGTATTCTCAACTTTACTAGTTAAGGAAAATAACTATGTCAAAGAAATATTGATACCAGAAAGTGGTGTTTGAACTTCTTAGTGCAAACTCTATGATCGCATTAGTTCTTTTTTCAATTTTTATTTTATTTCCTGCATATTTCTTTTTTAAAAAATAAATTTATTTATTTTTTATTTTATTTATTTATTTATTTTTGGCTGTGTTGGGTCTTCGTTGCTGTACATGGGCTTTCTCTAGTCGTGGTGAGCAGGGGCTGCTCTTCGTTGCGGTGAGCAGGGGCTACTCTTTGTTGCAGTGCGCGGGCTTCTCATTGCAGTGCCTTCTCCTGTTGCAGAGCACAGGCTCTAGGCACGAGGGCTCAGTAGTTGTGGCTCGCGGGCTCTAGAGTGCAGGCTCAGTAGTTGTGGCGCACAGGCCCAGTTGCTCTGCAGCATGTGGGATCTTCCCGGACCACGGCTCGAACCCATGTCCTCTGGCATTGACAGGTGGACTCTCAACCACTGCACCACCAGGGAAGCCTCGTCCTGCACATTTCTTTATGGCTCCTTTATTCTCCCTGTAAGATCCTAGCTGTTTACTCTTGAATTAACATAATAGTCAATCACAGAAGATGCAGCAAAGAGGCCACACTTTGGAGACATAGAAAAAGCCATTCAGTCACCCTGCAATAAATTTTGGAAATTTAAAAACTGGTCCTAAAACTTGGTTCTTTTAAATAAGTGCTCTGCAATTTAAAGGACTCAATTTCTTTTCAGTCAATTTTTAAAAATTAATTAATTATTTTGGCTGTGTTGGGTCTTCGTTTCTGTGCGAGGGCTTTCTCCAGTTGCGGCAAGCAGGGGCCACTCTGCATCGCGGTGCGTGGGCCTCTCACTGTCGCAGCCTCTCCCGTTGTGGAGCACAGGCTCCAGACACGCAGGCTCAGTAGTTGTGGCTCACGGGCTTAGTTGCCCTGCGGCATGTGGTATATTCCCAGACCAGGGCTCGAACCCGTGTCCCCTGCATTGGCAGGCAGATTCTTAACCACTGTGCCACCAGGGAAACCCTCTTTTCAGTCAATTTTGAATAATTTTGTGAACTAATCTTGCTGGGCCACAGAGGAGGCGATGTGACCCTGTATTCTGCTGTCAGGACGGCACACTCTGCTTCTTATCCAGTTAAAATGTGTTCCCTTTTCTGCAGAAGAAAATGCTGGTTTGGGAGTGCCAGGGCTGCACAGATTCCTGTAGAAGATGAATGTTTTCTTTGAATGTAGAAAGACACCAGCTATGAAAGGAGTTGCATCTAAGTGTTCATTTGTGACTTCGTGTTTAGATTTTAAACACACTTAACAAAAACAATATTACACATGATGGCTAGATCGACCAGCCAGCCCAGACCTCCTTTTGGGGGATCATGACATGTCATGATTAAATGTAAGACTGGACTCTAAAGTCAGGCTGTCCAAGTTGAGGTCTTAGCTTTGTCACTACTGTGTGATCTTTTCCAAGTTACCTTAGCATTTTGTGCCTCACTTTCCCAATCCTTAGTATGGAGATGCTAATAATTCCTATTTCACAGAGTGGTGAGATACACAGATAATGCACGTAAATGGATTAGAAATGTGCTAGCTTAAAAAATGTGCCCAACACAGCTGTTATTATCTCATCTATAATGTATCAGAAGTGTTAAGGCATCCAATAAAATCTAATCACTGTGTTAGAAAAAAGTTTGAGAGAAAATGTGTTCAGTATTTTAGATGAGGGTGTTAGAATACACTTCCTCTCACCTTTGTTTTCTACCTCCATTTAGGTCAGTAGAGTCAGGGAAATGCCAGGCTCTTAGTTTGCAGGCACTGAGGTGTCAGAGGAGGCCCCATAGTTCAGGGTAAGGGCAAGGACACCATGGACCAGAGCCCTGGGGGGAGAGACAGAGCTGACAGCAAACGCTAATGGATCAGACGTTAGGGGATCACGGGGTCAAAGCTTTGTTGGGACCATTTACCTAGTTATCTCCCCTCTCATGTTCCACTGCTAATGTCAGTGTTTGTCTCTTCTGAGAATGCACAGCCCGTTTGAAAATTTACTGTGGGACTTCATGTTACCTAACTTCAGAGAAACCTGGATGTGAAAAATTCCCCTACCATGCCCCTCCCTCTTGTTTTCCTCTACTCTTGGGAGGTGTGGAGGGAGGAAGCTAGGGAACATGACACTTAAAACAGTTTTCGAAAATAGTATTTGTAACCCTTACTTCAGCACACTCTGAAGTTTTACCAGAAGGGAGGTATGTTTTTAAGTTAATGCGCATATGAAACAGTATCTAGCCATGGATTGAGGTCACATTGCACTATTAATTAAACTATCAGGAATCAAGAATGCCTTAAAGCCCTAGATCTTAAAATTTGAGACTGATTTATAGAATCATAATTCTTTTCCTTAACTTTAAAAGCTAAGCCCAGTGCTTCTCCAGATTCTCTTCTAAAAATTAATTCAAATGGAAACTGTGTTCCAGTAATTAATTGTACACTAGTACAAGTTTATATCTTCATTTCATTTATGAAACCATAAAGATGATGGGAATAATTGTTTGAAACAAAAAATTAGAACAGTTTTGTAAAACGTTTTGAGAAAACCTTTTATAGCAAGTACTTAAAATGGCATATCATTTTATTATCTATCTTGAAATATTCTTTTATAGCTGTGCAACGGAGGATCAGTGACAGATCTTGTGAAAGGATTTCTGAAGAAGGGCAAAAGAATGAGTGAGCCCATAATTGCCTATATTTTACGTGAAGCGCTGTTGGTAAGGCGGTTTAAATTGTTCGCGCATTAATTAGGAGGCAGTTCCAGTTAAATAAAAAGTGAGGATCCTATTTTTAGCAAAACATCACTGCATTAGTATTTATCGATGCAAGAGTAAGATGCAAAATGTGAAATGTTTAGCATAACTAATTCCTTTTCTCCATTAGAGACCTACCCTCCTTGTGTCAACAGAAACCTGAGTTTTGATCTCCTAGGTATATTTCTGAGATTATGGCAAAGGTAGATAATGTGTATTTTTACTAATAGTTAGGTTTTTATTTGCCATTGTTTATTTATTTATTCCTTTAAGAGCCATTATTTCAAATGAGTGTACAGAATGTTTTCTTATGTTGAGATCAGCACATTTTAAATAAACTATTTGCTAAGGGCTAAGGAGTATGCGCTGGTTTTTTTGAATTTTTATATAGTCCAAAGTGGAAATGATATACTTTGATTTGACTAACTCAATGTGAACCATTTAAGAACCTTTGTTAATTTTAACATGTGGTGTGTTTCCTATTGATTTTGTATAAATGCATCCATCTGAAAAATGTGTTTTTGATGCTTTCTTTAAAAGTCACTATGTATTTATTTCCCACTTCTAGGGACTTCAGCATTTACATAACAACAAAACTATCCACCGTGATATAAAAGGAAATAACATCCTATTAACCATCGAAGGCGGAGTTAAACTCGTAGATTTTGGTAAGTTTTGTTTGAAATGCATGGATTTGGGCCGCAGAATGACTCGTGTGATGTGATTTGATCATTTGCCATCAGCCTTGCTTTGTAGGCATTGAAAGAGAAAAAACCAGTATCTCATCGAGGTAGGAAAGTTGCAGAGATTTTTAAAAATTTGGTAAATGAGAGGTTCCCAGAAGAAAGAGTGACTTCTTTCAAGTCAGCCATGGTGTGCCTGTAGCACTCCTACAGCGGTATGCGTGGTTGATTCTCTGAAATAGATGGGCTCCCCATAATCACACTAAGCCTAAATGGTAAGCCCACGGCCCTTACTATCGATTGCGTTCCCGATGGGCAGGGGCCCAAACCCAGGATTTTGAGACATGAGGGGAAACCTTCAGATGTCTCTGGGAAAATGTTTTCCCTCCTAAGAGGGCAGCACAAGTAAAGATTGTCTCTTTCTTACTTGGGACCTTCCATGTCTTATTGTGTTGCCTGCAGCCACCTTGTTCTATCCTGAGGTGTTCCATCCCAAGTGGAAAGGCAGCCCTGCAAGACGGGAAGAAGGAGGGTCCTTGGTGACATAGTCCAGCCACTAAATCAACTGACTTTGAAACCTCCCCTATCTCTGGACCTTCTGTCATGTGAGATAATACATTTCCATATTGACTGAGCCAATTCGGAGTGTCTGTGTCAGAGCCAGAGGCACTGTAGCTGATACCTCGGCTCCTCCTTTTCCAGTTGTGACAGTGATATCTCCCCCGTCTCACTGGATCCCCACTAACACATGACACCCGTGAGAGTGGGTAGCATTATTCTAGGACATCTCAGTATCCTTGTCGTTCTCCCCTTCCTGCACTCAGGCTGGGTAAGGTGTCTCTCCTTGTGCTTCTGTACCCTGTATATTTCTCCATTTCTGTGTTTATCACATAAGATTATGATGGTCTATTTGGTCTTCATATGTAGACAAAGATACTTAGGCTCACAGATAGACAGGGTCATTAAGAGGTGGGACTATGTCATCTTCTATTTTGTAGACCTAATACTTTGGGAATAGTAGTTCAGTGAGTAATAGTTGAACGAATGAGTGACTCTTCCTTCATTTTGCATTTTGGAAAATGAAGCTTAGGGAAAGTAATCGACTCAGTTTAGAAATTAATTGTTTTAATCCCAGTATGTAACTCTTTAGTGATCTGGCTTCACCCAGGAATGAACTTCAGCGCATCTAGACAGGAACAGTTGAATAGCGTATCTTTCAAACGACCACGTATTTTTTTCCCCTCAGCTGAGCATTTGAAAACTACGGAGCAGCAGTGAGCTTGGCAGTGAATTCCTGATTAGTAACTGGGATGCAGCTAGTGTGTGTTACTAGCTGAGTTCAGAGCTGTGCATTTGAACAGTCTGGCCGGGTTAGGATGCTAATGAGAACTTGTGCCTGAAATTCTAAAAAACAACAACAAAACACTCTTCACTGCTCCATGGACAGAGCCATGACTCTCTTCAGACAATACTTTTGGCTCCAGTCTTAACAGACCCAAATGGAGAACTTAACATTTAACTTGAGATCTCATAATTCTCTTGCTCTAAAAAGTGGCTACAATATATAGAGCCCAGATGAAAATTGTTGAAACAAATGTAAGTAAACATCTTCTTCAGTCACACACAAAAAAGAACTTGATAAACCAGTAGCTCTGAGAAAGGCAACTTCCTGGGACATCCTCCAAAGTAATCCAGAGTAAAAATATACACCTAGATAATAAATAAAGTGGCCTTTACTATGATATCTTTAGAAAGTAGTCATAACGTAGAAAGCTGACAAAACGAGAGCTTTGGTTTTATATTAATTAACTTAAAGACTTTACTGTCAGCAGCAATTAGAGAAGAGGGTCAGTTGCCTATTAAATGTGTCCCTGGTGTCTGATACTAAAATGCTATTATTTGCGTATAAAAGGATGCTTATATTTCTGTTCTCCATAGTAAGAGGACATGGATTCCATTCACCTAAGATGGTTTAAGGTTTTCATATAAATTAAAACCCGAGGATGGAGGTTCATACATAGTGAAGCTTCTCAAGGGCATAAGGAATACAGTATACTAAGCCACCAGCTGCCAAACCAAACTGAAAATCAGGGTCCTTAGTTTATGTTTAAATCAGATTTTCAGAGAATGCCACAGCTGGGAGTAAAGGAGTTTAGAATATATTTTTATTTGGATTTCTCTCCTCATAAAATGTGCAGTGGGCTTATTATTGGGTACTGGAGATCTGTACTCGGATGGTTGCCAGTCCTCTAAATGCTCAGATGGAACCCCACCATCTCACCCATTCCCAGAGATCTGCTTCATATCAAGAGTTTCTTGCCTTAGAAAAAAGTCCTCAGTATCTATTTTGTTGCTCAAGCTAGAAATCTTGGCTTATCCTTGAGCTTTCCTTTGTCTTCACCACCCACATCTACCACGAGTCACAAGGCTGTGTCTGTGTTATAAATTCCCAGGCTCCATCTTTATCTCTCTGCCCCGGTCCTCACCATCATCTCTGACCTGGGCTCCTGCGGCCACACTTTACTAACCCCCCTGCAGCCAGTCTCATTCCTCTCCTTCCAGACCATTCCCCACACCACAGCTCTGGCTCAGCTGACCCTGCCACTCACTCGCTCAATATTTTGTCCGTGGTTTGTCAGTCCTCCTTGGGGAGGGCTGTGCGCCTTGTGATCCTGTCTGCTGGCCCAGAGTAAAGCACTGAATGATTAACACCTTTTTTTTGCCCCTTGGCGCACAGCAGGGACCCCCTCTTCCTATTACCTGTGAGCCAGGTCAACTTCTTTCAGCCTCTTAAATGTACCACCGTCTTTCTCAGTCAGGGCTCTTACACATGTGTCGGAGGAAGTTCTTCAAAATTGGTTAACATGCTCTTCTCTTGCTTATTCAAGAATGTGACCTTCACCCCAGTCTGCCAGAAGCATCTCTCTGTTTGCGGGGGGGGGGGGGCATGTTAAGATTTGTTCCAGAAGGAATGCAAGAAAATGACTGAGGTAATATTAAAAAATAGGAATGTGTAGCAAGACCCGGGTTATCTCTTGAGAAAGATCTGTCTGAATTGCTTTATCTTCTCTTTAGCTTATGGAGAGGGAAATTCCAGGGATCCATCGTAGGGTTTTGCATAAAAGAGAACAGAAAGAAGAGGGAAACCCTTTCCAGTTCTTGGGTAATTGTGGAAAGGTGAAACAGACAAAGAGGTGGGACAGTGAGATAAGCTTTTAAAAAGTGAAGGTGACAACGAGGGTGGAAAGGAACTCTTACCCTCACTCTTCCCACCACCACCATTCTGAGTCCCAGACAAAGTCCCTGCAGGGTCTGCGCCAGTCCTGACTGGGGTGATCACATCGTCCTGGCGTAGAGGTGTAGAGTGATTAGGTACAGGAAGCACTCAAACTAAGCTTCTCCAAGTCCCTTATCCTCTGCTCCCTTTAACCCCCTAATAACTGAAAATCTTTCTGGGGAGTTTCTAGAGGGGGCTGCTCAGGATGGGCGGTGAGGGGCAGAGCCCAGATCACCTGGGCCAGGTCTGAATAGGAGTCACAGCCAGACCTCAGAGCATTGTCAGCCCCAGCTGAAACCACTCTGAGCCTTCGTCTGCCAGGAGACTCTACACAGGTAGCCCTGCCTGCGTGAGAAGAGGCCACAGGCTCACTGGATGCAGACCCCATCAGGAGGGCCAGGGGGCCCCTAGCAGGCAGGCAGACAAAGGAACATGGCCTCAGAGACCAGAGACCGACCACACCCGAGGACCTCCCTCTTCTCCCCACCACAGGGTCTTATAAGCCATCCCTCATCCTGTACAGACAGTACCGTCTTCAGGAGAGAAGAAGGAGGGGTGCCATCTGAGAGATGGAGCAAGCACTTTCATTCAAGAGAGACTGAACTCTTTCTAAAAGGACTTACGGTTTCGATCTGACTAAGCTTTACTTCTCCCAGCCAGTGGGTAGGGACATAGGAGAGCCCATAATAGTTAGAGGCAAAATGAAGAAATCACAATGACAGTTCTCTTTATGTATCTAAGATTTATGTCATTGAATTTTGTGACCGGTTGCAAACACAATGCTTTCCCTGCATGGAAACCTCCCCTCACCCCTGCACCCAGCTAACTTCTGTCTGCCTGGCTGAGAACTTCCCCAACACCCTATCCTTTCTTTTTTGAAAAAATTTTTATCTTATATTGGAGTACAGTTGATTAACAATGTTGTGTTAGTTTCAGGTGTACAGCAAAGTGATTCAGTTATACATATACATACATCTATTCTTTTTCAGATTCTTTTCCCATTTAGGTTATTACAGAATATTGAGCAGAGTTCCTTATACTATACAGTAGGTCATTGTTGATTATTTATTTTAAATATAGCAGTGTGTGTATGTCAATCCCAAACTCCCTAACTATCCTCCTCCTACCCTTCCCCTTGGTAACCATAAGTTTGTTCTCTAAGTCTGTGAGTCTGTTTCTGTTTTGTAAACAAGTTCATTTGTATCATGTTCTTTTAGGTTCCGCATATAAGCGATATCATATGATATTTGTCTTTCTCTGTCTGACTTACTTCACTTAGTATGATAATCTCCAGGTCCATCCATGTTGCTGCAAATGACATGATTTCATTCTTTTTAATGGCTGAGTAATATTCCATTGTATATATGCACTCTGTCTTTTCTTTAGCCAAACAGTTATCACACTTGACTGTAATCATGTGTTTAATTTGACTACCTTCGCTGCTAAGCTGTGAGCTTTGTGATGGCTCGGTCTCTGTCTGGCCTATCACTCTGTCCCTGGAACCAAGCATGGCACTGGCACATCGGAAGTGCTCAATAAATACTCTCGAATGAGTGAGTGAATGGGAGGCAGGATTTTCCATGTAATTGTGTGACCTTGAGAAGGTCACTTAAAATCTCCAGGGACATCAAGTATGAAAACAGTCTCTACCTCATACGGTTGATCACTGTGGAGAGTAAATGGAATGATACAGGTGAGCTACGTAGTATAATTATTGACACTTTATAATTTTAAAAATCTGAGCTATTATCATGAAGTAATACTGTCACCTCGCCCCTAGCTCAGTGTTGTATACATAGTAGGTACTTGATAAATAGTAAATAAATACTTTATTTAAATATTGATAGTTGCTAAATATTGAAAATCTGAGTTCCCCAAATAGGTGCTTCTTTCTGTTTAAAAAAATAATAGCCCTTTGCTAGAGTCAATTGGATATTAACTTTATTTTTTTTTTATTTTTATTTTTTTGGATATTAACTTTAAATATCAAGCTATTTAACTACACTAAAAGTAAGATTCAGTTTGCTAATGCTAGTTATGAGTAGAGCCTTTAAGACAACCTTTTGTTTTCTTGTTAAGTGGGCTAGGCTTTTACAGAAAACCACCAGCCACCTCAGAGAATAAAAAGACAAGTGAGCTTGCAGATATTATAAATGAAATACATTAGCAGTCACTGGTGTATGATCAGTCAATAAATAACACAACCTCCCAGGAGATAAACCCCTTTAGGCAGTCAACTAACGTCTGAAAAAGCAGTCCTCGTTTGGAATAGAAAATGAAAGAGAGACTAAATTTAAAAGGCAGTACTCAGTTCTCATTTCTACAGATTTCTCTCTGGGGATCTTCATTTCTAATAGAATAGTTAACATTTCAATACCAAAGTACAGAATGTACTTCTTGTGACTTATTTAGACATCGTTCTTATGACAGATTATTTTATGGCTTTCAGTCTCTTATCACCCACATGCTCAACTTTAGACCAAATCCCCAGTGAATAATGTAGGTCAAAGAGAAGTTGCGACTTATTTATTAATAACCCACTTTTGTAGCATCCAGTGAGGCAGGCACACCTGAACTTAAAAACTATGAAGTTCCCTTCATTCCTTCCTTTCTTCCAGAATAATTCAGAACAAAAGGCATTTGGTGGGCCCGAGAAAGCATGGGAATCGGGGTGCAACTCAGCAAATGGTTTGGACCTGAAAGGAGTGAGGAAGGTG
This sequence comes from Phocoena phocoena, assembly GCF_963924675.1. Classification (NCBI taxonomy): domain Eukaryota; kingdom Metazoa; phylum Chordata; class Mammalia; order Artiodactyla; family Phocoenidae; genus Phocoena; species Phocoena phocoena. The sequence goes on from NC_089220.1 coordinate 167,602,255, forward strand.
TCCACGCTGGGAGGGGAGAGGCAGTGGTGGCTCGGCTTGGGGCGTTGAGACCCCGAGGAGGGGACAAAGAGAGCATTTGTCTAGGGGGATGGTGGTGACCCCAGTCAGTTTGTCAGAGCCTGAGCTGGATAAGTGCGTCTGCATAGGGGTCAAAATGGAGACAAGGGGTTGGTTACATAAAGGGGGCTTGATACCATCTGGAAATATCCTGAGGACAATGGGAGCCAGGTTTCTTACTGTTAGAGATGAGAATTACAAATGTGGAAGGGAGAAAACTGAACCCCTTGATGTTGGAGTGGAATTGGAGGTGTCAGTGTGAACTCATGGTTTTCAATATGTAGAGAGGCATATGAAAAGAAATATGTGATACGTGTGTGTGTGTGTGTGTGTGTGTGTGTGTATACAGGTTGTCTGGCTATGTCCACTAAGAGAACTTGCAAGCTTGACGCCCCAAGAGCAAGCACATCAAACACCTAGCTCTCAGTTTTTAAATATAATTCTCCACTCATAGTAAGCAGGCATTCTTGGAGAAAAGCTGATGTTTAAGGCTATACAAGATAAGCCTGGAACTTAATGTGCCCGAAAGTGAGGAACTGCCCAAAGAGTGATGGAGACAATGTCAAAAGGACACAGAAGCCAAATTGAAGTGATTCTCACTGACCAAATCTGGGACAGTTTGAGCATCAAAATAATGATGATAATGATGGTAACAATGATGTCCGTTGAATAAAGTAGAAATCCATTAATTCATACTTTCGTACTTTCACACACAAATAGATGAATGGAAAAAAGCTAAAGCTTTTCTTTATAGAAGAATGCCAACTAATGAATATAGAAGGAATAATGAAAGTTTAAAAATTATCTTTTGGCAACCATCATAGTAATAATTAATTCATCCAAAAACTTCAATGGATGCTAAACCAGTGGGTTAAGTTTTGATTAAAAATAGGATATTTAGATGGTCTCAAAAGCTCTGCATAAAATAACTTAATTACAGAAGAGAAGGAGAAACTTTATAGGCGAGAAGCCTGGCAGACACAGACTTAATCAAGTAAGCAAAGTGAATACAACTACTGATGTGACAAATGGAAATCACATACCACCTGATAGGATACAAGGAGAAGACTTCCCTTCCATGATATTCCTGCCAAAAATATAATCTTGAGGGAATATCTGACAAATCCAAGTTCGGGAACATTCTACAAAATAACTAGCCTGAACCTTCTTAGCTAATTTTCTTGTGGGAATTTATGTTAAGTAAAAATGCCATTTGTCCTCAGGAAACTCGTTTTTCTCTCCAGCTAAAGTTTACTAACCGGAAAATGAGCACGTTAGATGTTACGACCATTAAGTTGCCTTCTAGTTCTGAAGTAGTTTGTTGTGTTGGAAAAATGATCTTCAGAGTTAACAGTCATTGCAGAAGCATTCAACAAACATGATTCGGTCAAGACCATCCTCTGTTACTCTTTCATAGGTGTGTGTCCTGTTTTTAATGGATAATTATCCAATATTCTCAGACTCAAGGGTTTCTTATTCTACCTACTTGCATTTTTCCTTTTTCACTTATTTTGAGACTTTTTGTTTTTCCTTCTTCACATTCTGGGCTGAATTTTTCTTGTTTCCATTCAGTTTACAGGAACCAGGTGTAAAACAGTCTTTCTGCAGGATCCCAAAGGACTCTAAATATATGAGACTCCATTAGCGCTGTAATTCATTATCCCAGATATCATGGATGTGCAGAAATATCCATAACTTATTATGAAATATTCATAATAGTTATTATTTTAGTATCATCCTTTAAAATTATCTTTATACATTTCATAATGTGTATATTACTATACTAGGAAATATGTAGAAAGTAGTCTGTATCTATATCGAGTATGCTTGCTCAGAAGTTTCCTATTGTTTGGAATGTGTGATCAAGAATGTTGGAGGCCAAACTTTTGCTTTAAAAAATTCTTAATTCATATTAATATAAAACCTAATAACTCTTAGACTTTGTAAACTCATTATTATTGACCATTACCCTTGTTAGTTTGCTCCTTTATATGTAAAATCATTAGGTTCTTGTATCAGTCAGAGTTCCTTGATTGTAGGCAACAGAAACTTAACTCTGACCAACTTAGGCAATGCTACGGAAAATGGCACTGAGTGGCCTACAAAGCCAAGGGAGAAGCTGGGCAATCCAGCCTCCTAGGAAGGGGCTCTGGCATCCTTGGACCTCCAGAGCAGCATCACCTGGGCTGATCCTTAGATCCTCAACACTGGATGACTCTGTAGTCATCCAGTAGTCTAGTCACCACTGTAGTCTAGTCACCCTAGTGTCTCCAACTCAAGATTCGCATTTCCAAGAAGTCTGAATGGTCTGTCTTGGGTCCTGTGCCACACACACCCTAAGACACTCTTCTTATCCTCCTTCGCAATATATTTCCTGTGGAGTATGGAGGGATGGTCCTTTCCTGACATCCATATCTATAAATTCAGATGCCAGGGCATGACTGCTTGCTGAAAAATGCCAATTCTAGCGATATCATATTTTCTTTATCTTCAGAAAGAAGAAAAATGTATCAAATGATTAGTCTAAAGTGTCACTTTCTTACCAAAAACTTTCAATATTTTACTCAGTTGTGGTTTTTTCTACCCCCTTTACATTTTGCTTAAATGATGTTTGAATTCTTAAACTACCTTTATGAAATTGAAACAAAAATATTCACCGAGGGTCAAATATAATTTTCAATTTTTTCATAAATAATTATAAGCCCTTAGAATAAATTTTAGTAGATTTATAATCAATTTTAAGTTAAATTTGTTTTAAAATCTATTTACTTTTCCTACTTATATAAATAAATTACTGTACTCTGATACTATAAAAGTCAAGCTTAATCATTCCTCCTTTTAATTCATAGGAAAAGACAAGATAAAATGTTTAGATTTATCCTTAATTTTTCTGAAAGGTAAAATACCTGGAGTAGAGATAGAGGTAGAGGATGCATTTGGGAGAAATGTGCATTAAATGTTTATTCCCTTTCTTCAGATCATGTGTTAGAAAATATTCAAGGGAGAAACTTCAATCACAGATTAGATAATTTCCTTTGAATTTCAAAAATGATATCATGAGGATATTTTTTTCTGTCAAATGATAAGCTTTTTTAAAGGCAAAATGTGAAGGCCGTAGATGAAGATTCCACTTAGGACAAGATTAATACATTAGTGGAGGAGCTCCTTGAGGGACGAAATTAATATGGAACCAAAACATACTGCCTAGCCCTCTGCTCAAGTATGTTTCCACCAGTGAAATGCCCTTTTGGCTGAATATGGCCTTTGAATTTCATGACAAAGTATCCTCTTGGAGGAATCATCTTGAGGGAATCAAATATATCCAATTTTAAACCTCAATTAGTGCCTTTGTTCTACTTGGCCGATAAGATAAACAGCTAGAGCCTAAGACAAATGTGACACCGGGAGGGACTCTTCAAAACAGAGACATCAGGGAGTTCAAGTCCACGATTTGGGGATAGCCCATCAAGTCCAGAGCAGGTCAAGGGAAGCAGCACCGTGCAGCCAGAGGAGCAGAGTATGAAATGTGAGGAGGGAGACTATGCTCTGGATTTTCCTGAGTCCCTTATGATTGTATCTAACCAGGTGGAATTAATGAGATGACATGATTGGAATATTTGGTTATGCCTTTTCATTGTAATCCTTCTGTGTATAATTCTCTGAAGGAAAAGAACTGATTCTGTTGATGGTGTTGGTTTACATAGATGTAGTTAATTTGAAATTTCCGGTCAGGTGTCATTTGTCCCAAGTTGACAGATGGAAAATAATTTTATTCACATTCAGAAGTCACCTACTATGTGCATACCACGATATAAAACATTCTCAAATTCACCAGAATTTAGTAGTGCAGAGAGGGAGGTGGGAGTGGAGAGAGCCTACCATTCAAATCATAACTACGTGCCAAAATATGCAATACAGACAAATAGTTTAAAATCTAGAAGGTCGGGCTTCCCTGGTGGCGCAGTGGTTGAGAGTCCGCCTGCCGATGCAGGGGACATGGGTTCGTGCCCCGGTCCAGGAAGATCCCACATGCCGTGGAGCGGCTGGGCCCGTGAGCCATGGCTGCTGAGCCTGCGCGTCCGGAGCCTGTGCTCCGCAACGGGAGAGGCCACAACAGGGAGAGGCCCGCGCGTACCGCAAAAAAAAAAAAAATCTAGAAGGTCAAAAGATACAGAGGTTAGTATGACGAGGAGCAGATTAAGTCAGCAAGGGGGCGCTAGAACTTGGAATGGGGCTTTAAGCCTGGGTACGTCTGGATATGAGAAGTAGAAAATAGGAGGACCATTGTGTATCTTGGCTATGTAGACACCCTGACTTAGGATACTTTAAGGTGAAGTTCAAGTCCAGTGGCTTGAACTTCAATCTGTTTTATATATAGTAGTTGGTATCTGCTAATCCCAATCCCATTTTACAGATCTTTAAATTAAGTAAGTGTGGGGCAAAGTTTGTGTTTGATCAGAGCTCACAATATGTGGAATCAAAAGAACTAGGGTTTGAGTCCTGATTCTACCCAAACTGTAAGGGAACAGAATTTTAGTATTCGTTTGTAAGCAAATTTATTGCAGTTGGAATCTCCTTACCTGAGTAATGAATGCAAGAAGTAAGTCTCGTCTCTTCCTTCCAGGCGTGTCTGCACAACTCACCAGCACCTGGCACCGTCGGAATACATCCGTAGGAACGCCCTTTTGGATGGCTCCTGAGGTCAGTTAGAGTTTTGAGGGAGGCAAATGTAACATTTGATCCTTACTGAGTTTCCTTTCTATGCATACTCTAGCTCCATATGTGTTTTTGGAATATACTAGAAGAAAATGTCAGTTGTGTTGTTTTTATGTGACATATTTACATGTGTGAGGAGGGACATAGGAGATAATAAACGGGCTTTGAGCAAATATGTGAATAAATGAGGGATTGAATGAATGAGTCACAAGAGGTAAAGAGAAACTACAGTTGAACAACACAGGTTTGAACTGTGGGTTTGCTTATACGCAAATTTTTTTTCAATAAATATAGTACCAAAAATAAATAACTAAAATAAATATAGTACCTGTATTTTCATTTTACAGATTATTTTCTTTTTTTATTGAAGTATAGTTGATTTACAATGTTGTGTTAGTTTCTGCTGTACAGCAAAGTGATTTAGTTATACACGTATATGTTCTTTTTCCTATTCTTTTTCATTTTAGGTTATTACAAGATATTGAATATAGTGCCCTGTGCTATACTGTAGGACCTTGTTGTTTATCTGTTTTTAGATAGTAGTTGGTATCTGCTAATCCCAATCCCATTTTACAGATCTTTAAATTAAGTAAGTGTGGGGCAAAGTTTGTGTTTGATCAGAGCTCACAATATGTGGAATCAAAAGAACTAGGGTTTGAGTCCTGATTCTATCCAGACTGTGTCAGCTTCCTGACCTTGGGTGAGTCATTTATCAATTCCTCTGTTTTTGAGGCAGAGATAACAGTACATGGGTTTCCGACTGCTCGGAGGGTTGGAACCCCTAACCCTGTATTGCTCAAGGGGCAGCTGTACTTGCAGCCTTAAGTTTTCATTAAATATCCTTTTAATTGCTAAGCATGCATCTCTCTTAATGATATTTAGATTTTGTTCTTAACTTGGATAGAAATATAAAAACGCCTGTCTTTGTTTAAGATCAGAGTCAGGCCTATTAACCTGTGTTTATAGCAGCTTCCCATGTTGAGTCACTCTGCTTAGGGCCACATTGCACTTCAGGAGATTCTTTTCACCATCACCTTTGGGAAGTTGTAGAGAAACTGCTAAAATAGTGGAGGAAAAATGTTTTCTAGAGTCACATCTTTTCTCCAGTCACTGTTAATGCCTTTAATCCTTTTAATTATGTTCATCAGTAGAGAGCATATGTTTGAAAGCTTTCTCTGCACCCTTTGGGAAGAGCTCTGCTATTTACCTACAACTCTAGCGAGTGAAGGGAGGAGAAGTAATTCAAATACTACATTAATATTGCAAAATCGTAGAATTAAATTTGCTTGAGGATTAAATCGTGGTGTACTGTTCCTACTCTAATACTAATTCAATTACTACTTGCAAAAAAAAAGTTAAAATGTAAGTGTAATGTAAAACATGGGGAAAGGATAAGTTAGCTTAAGAAACTTAGAAAAATTCCAATGGGTTCAAAAATTTTTTGAACAGGGAGAACATCTTAGAATAAAAGTAGAAAGTATAGTCATATAAGCAAAAACAAAATTGAATAAGAGTATCTCAAATAAAAATGCTAAAAATAATTGAGTAAGAGAATCTCAAGTGAGAGTTTCTTCAGTTTGTTCTGATATATCACTGTTGTTTTAAAAGCTTATGAAAAATTTCCAAAGTGAAAAATTAATAAAATTTAGCTATGATACCAAGCTTTGCATCTTACCCACATATATGATTAATTACTATAAAAATACTATAATATATAAAACTAAATGTTTAATATTAAATAATCATCTAGCTTTATATTTTTCATATGTTAATTTATAGCAACAAAGCCAGTATTTTAAGTATGCCATTTAGTAAAAATAATTTTGATTAGTAGATCTTGGAACCAGTATATGAGGAAAAGGAAATATTTTGATCTATCTAAAATTGAATTACCAGAATAATAAATAAGTTAATAATTAAAATTGATACTTCGTACTATGCAATTACTAGATAGGCATTTTACTGATAAGTCATTATTTATTATTAATAAGCCTACTGTAGCACAAATAGGGTTTGAAAGTGCTTTCCTGCTCAGCAAACCAATGGATATTATCTAAAAAAGAAAGGTTCACTGTGGTCTTTTCAAACTGTCATATAAATATATGTTCAAGATTTTGTGCATATTATATGCATCTCCCTGTAATAAGCATTTTCCAACTTGTGAATGATTGGCAATATTTAAACAAATTTCCACTTACCTAGAATTGTTGAAGAATGTCAGATAGCTATGAATTAGAAAACAATAAGGTAAACAAAATTGTTCAAATTGATTAGCAGTTGAAAAGTGAAATTCTTGATTAGACATTTTTTCAGTTAAATTCTAGATCAAAGGTAGCATTTGTTGGTTATGTAAAGCCATCCTTCCCAAACTAGAGTATGTGTGTTTCACAGTGAAGGGGACAGGAGAGACAGTGGCTGTGGTGGGTGACCATGTAACTTACTGTCCAAGCCAGGACACTTTGGAGAGTGAAAGGGGATGGTATTTATAATGACTCTAGGGAAGCGAGCATAAACCTAGAACATCATGGGCAAATTGGGGCATAAATTCATCCTCTTTGCCAACACAGGGATTTTTTAATGTGTTAAGCTTGATGTTAAGTAGAGTCAGAAAGATGAACTACGTTCCAGACAGGACCTTAGATTCCTTTCATTTTGCATATCATTTCATAGTACTGTAGTTAAATGATAAAACTCTAACCTGCCATCATCCCCACATCATTTTTTGTCTTGTGAGTTGGCATTCACAAAATATAAAACTTTTTAAAATATAAAAAATAGTTTTAAAAATTTAAAGTTGAATTTTCTTTTTGTTATCACTGATGTTACAATTATTATTTGCAGCCTGTCTGTATTTATACTTACACATTTAGAAATAAATTGTGAAGTAACTGTGTAATAATTCTTCTATGTTAACACTGTTTCATGATACTGCAAAAAAGATTCCCCCCTTTTTTTTCTTGTCTCTTAGTGACATCCTTTGATTAGTGACATTTTTAAAAAGCTGGTTGTAGCTTTACTATTTAGTGTGCTCCCAGATAACTGCTGATAAAGCCTTACCAATGTTTATTTTTATCCAGTTTATTTTTCTCTTATTAATGGCATAAGCCTTTTTGCATTTCTCCACACTTGTCTCATTCCTGCCTTCTAGTTGTCAGAAAAGATTGAGGCCATTTGACTAGACTGCTCTCAAGCTTATTGTCGCGGGCCTCTCACGTTGCGGAGCACAGGCTCCGGACGCGCCGGCTCATCGGCCATGGCTCACGGGCCCAGCCGCTCCGTGGCATGTGGGATCTTCCCGGACCGGGGCACGAACCTGCGTCCCCTGCATTGGCAGGTGGACTGTCAACCACTGCGCCACCAGGGAAGTCCCCTTCCTTCGCTTTTTATTTGTTAAAGATGTATTCTTTATCTTTGCTGAGATGAATGACTCTGTTCACTCATCAAATGTTTATCAAGTGACTATCATTGCACAGGTGTTAGCTGTGTATTTGATTACATCCCTTCCCATGGGGGACACTGTTTCAGTCCCCTTTCTGTTTTGCATTTTCAAAAAGTTTATTTCATAGATTTCTCCTCTTACTTGCAATCCTGCTTAGATATTCTCTGTTCTCAGAAGAAAACTACTGCTACTAATTGTAATTTGAGCTTTGACTCCCCTGTGTTACTGCCTTTGCTCGGAGCTCTCAAACCTCATCAGTTTGAACACTTACACATTGTTCTAAGCATTTTGCTACGTGCTTGTTAAAGTCACAAACTTCATTTTTCTTTCATTTTCTACTAGGTGATTGCATGTGAACAGCAGTTGGATACAACTTACGATGCCAGATGTGACACGTGGTCCCTGGGGATCACGGCCATCGAGCTTGGGGATGGAGATCCTCCACTGGCCGACCTCCATCCCATGAGAGCACTCTTCAAAATACCAAGGTCAGGGGGCTCTCACACTGGGTCCGTCTGTCTTCCTCTAGCCACTGAGTGCTCGTCAAGCTCCTCATGGAAATACCCAGATATATTTCAGCAGGTTGGGAGCAGAGTGGCCTGGAATATCATGCTACTTCTCTGAGACACTCTTTTTGTTCCATAGTTTCATTTCCCTGGTCTAAGTCAAAGAGCTTTCTCTTGGTACTAAGTGTGTCTTTTTTTCTTTGGCAAGGATTTGCACTCAGAAAACAGCCGTTCCTGCCACTGTTGATCCATTCCCAGATTCATCAGTGAGGCTCCCTGGTCCACAGTCAGTGTAACAGTGATGTGCTTCATTTCACTCTATCAATCTAGTAATTTTTTTACTACTTGCTAATACTTCCCTTTGTTTAGAACTTTAAGATAATAGTATTAAGACAGTTAGAAATAAAATTTATTGATAAAGTAATGATTTCAAATTTGTTAGTGTTTTGAATATATTAATATGAAACACTAAACTTAGAAGAATAATCTCTTTGGAGCCAGGAAGATGCTTTTCTATGGAGACCCCTCCCCTTCAATGTGTGTATTGACAGACTTTCCCCTGCTGATCTTATCACTAATTAAACACTGTTTTATATATGCTTTAGGTAGTTCCTAGATATTTCAGAAAACTGATGTGAAAAAACTGCCTCTTTTTATTATGAATGTGTTGTCTTTTGAAGACTTTCTTAAGGATTTTGCTTGGTACCTTAATTTTAATGAAATGCACACAGAGAGGGCCTGTGGTGACAGGGGTCCAGGGCAGAGAAGTTAGTGTATGTTACAGCTTGTTACCACATTCTCCATTAAATAAACTGTGTGGTCCTAATGCCTATAGAACACGGAATAATATGTACAAAGCCCTGGTGGGGCGTGGTTCCAGTCCTAAAGTAATAATGCCAGTATGACCTATTCATTTCCAAATAGATCTGTTTGGAATATTTGGCATGTAGTTAAATTAGTATAGGACCAAAGCATTTGAATTTGTTTTTAACTTTACCTTGGAATTTTTTGTCCTGTCTATATGTTCTGAATTATAATACCTTAGAGATAGATCATCCTTTACATAACAATTTCAATGTATCTCTCAGGTCTTACTGTTTGTAAAATATATTGCTTACTTGGTAAGTGGGGAAGCAAGATTACAAAAAAGAGCAGAGGGACTTCCCTGGCGGCCCAGTGGTTAAGACTCACTCTGTGCTTCCACTGCAGGGGTCGCAGGTTCGATCCCTGGTTGGGGAACTAGGAACCCGCACGCGGCGCTGTGCAGCCACAAAAAAAAAAAAAAAGGCAGAAAACCTGCTCTATACCAAGTCAGACATTTCATTAAATTTGAGGAAAACAAACAAACAAAATCTGTATATCCTAATTCCTACTGTCATTCAGTATGTAAGATGAAGCACTATTCTTCCTGAGCCATTTAAATTATGGTTTAAATGACCATAGTTAGCCTAGTGTCACTGCTCTTGGTGATGGTACCATATGGAGGAAGGATGCTACCGTTGATACATATTGTACCTATGGGCAAGGTACTTCTGGAAGCTGCACCGTCTTAGTTATTTCTTATTACGTCTACCACCAGTGTTTCTCGGAAATGGAATTCTAAGAATACTCACTGTAGAAATGAGAAAAAAAGGGGGATCTGAAAAGCTACTTGGTTCTGAATGTCCTAAAATCATCAAAACCTTGTTATACTCCAAGAAACCGATAAATCTCTTAGAAAGGAAAATTTCAGGAGAACAAGAAGCAAAGCAAGATTGTTGCAGAAAAGAATTACTTCTTTTAATGTGCAAATCGGCAATCTTCAGATAGTCCTAGGATTGTAAAGTGAGCTTCAGGCGTGATCTAGGGTAGACGAGTAGCTGTACTTTTCTTTAATGAGCCTGTACAGACTGTACATTAATTTTGTTACAAGCTATTTAAGGACTAATGCAGAGCTGAAGACAAAGTATTTCCATCCCACTAATGAAAACAAGGAGCTGTTGGAATTAACATAAAGCAGTACTTCAGCAGATTCATATCGTGGTTGATCAGTGTTGCTTGATTACAGTTAGATCAGCTTCATTTTCAAATGATGTTCCTTTGTATTCATGAATATACCAAAAAAAGAAAAGATTCTTTCAGCTTAAAATGAAAGGAATTAATAACAGAATCTTCTAAGTGGCATTCAGAGCTTTATTGCTAATCATATTTTCCGGTTCCTTACTTGTGTAACCTTGTTTCTGGCCCTCTACTCAGTAACAACAGAACAAGTCGTAAAGGCATTCTACTATAAAGGCCCCTCTATGCTGCAGTTTCCTCCATGTTTTGAACACTTCTCCTTTCAGGTCACCTCTGTGTATCCTGAATATTCCTCAGAGATTTCTGCTGGACTCAAAAGAAAAAATCTTCCCCCCAGTAGTCATTGTTTCTATTCGGCTAAGTATTTATGTTTTCCTCTAGGGCTCTCAGTTCAAAGCAAGAAGCTTCGTTCAAAGAAGAAAAATTATCAGCTAGAAAAAAATGTGTCATATATTAAGTGCTTTCAGAGAAACAAGGAAACTGTCATTCCATATAAAGAATGATTAAAAACTAATTTTCTGTCTTTAAATTGGAAAATGATGGTAATGCTTCATTATACCTGGCAGAATCTTAATGCAGCAATGACATTAGTCTGGCTGGCTCTGCCTCTTAATTTTTATCGTTACTGACCAATGTGCACAATCCAACCTTATATCTTATTTTTCTAGGAATCCACCCCCAAAACTGAGGCAGCCTGAGATATGGTCAGCAGAATTCAATGACTTCATCAGCAAGTGAGTAATAATAGAGTCTTTTAAAAGAATTAACGAGATCCCGTCCTGCTGTAACTTTGAGATGTGCTTTTTATAACAATTCCTCTGTGCTTCCGAATCTCCTCCTTATCTATTAAATAGCCCCAGAAGTTTCCATGATTTTCTTCAAAACAAGCATTTGTAGCGTCTTCTGAATGTTCAGTGAACCCATTATTATTCTGATAATGATCTCAGGGTCTTGTTCGTTCACTTATCGATAGCTGTGCTTCTGCAGACATTGCATTGTCCATGAACCCGTTCTTCTGTCCACCTGCCCTTTGCAGCCTCACCCTCAGCATGTCCCACCTTCTCACCCATTGTCTGTTCAGTCCGTTTCTTAGCCCTTTGTGCATCGCTAATTCCCATCACAGGGAAGTTGTCATTGCACTTGGTGAGTCAGATAATCATACAGATAAAATGCTTATACGTTTGAAGTTCACTTTTAATTTGACAGATATTTAGTACAAGTGCAGTGCCTCCAGACAATTGACTAGAAGCTATGAGTCAGCCATTTCTAAATCTGTCCATGAACTTTTTTCACAATCTTTATCATGACTTCACCTTGAGAAAATAAGGGAAGGGATGACTGCAAGTTGTAAATGGGAGAAGGGGGGTCATTAAGCTTTTTTTTTTTTTTTTTTTTTTTTTTTTTTTTTGCTGTACACAGGCCTCTCACTGTTGTGGCCTCTCCCGTTGCGGAGCACAGGCTCCGGACGCGCAGGCTCAGCGGCCATGGCTCACGGGCCCAGCCGCTCCGCGGCATGTGGGATCTTCCCGGACCGGGGCACGAACCCGTGTCCCCTGCATCGGCAGGCAGACTCTCAACCACTGCGCCACCAGGGAAGCCCGGTCATTAAGCTTTGATGTGTCAAAGCTCACTCAGAAAATGTAAAGAGGGCAAAAAAGTAGAGGAACCGGTCATCCTTGTCCATACTGCTATCACTGGTTTTCCTACCAAGAATATCTGCTTGTTTCTATAAAGAGAGTTATTTAAGGGTTATGAAAATACAAGAAAGATCGATAATCTGCTTTTTCTTTTAGTTTTCACTTAAATAATCTTTACTGAGTATGTACTATGCACTGCAGAATAGTTAATAAACTGCAGTCGAATTTCACAGACCTCTCAGGAGAATTGTTGGTAGCTTTGAAGGGCTCCCCACGATTCATAGCCGTGCCCCGTGTCCGCAGATCCTTCCGTGTGGATCCTCAGTGGGACTTGGTGACTTTGACATACTCGGCACAATTTCACCTCTGAGCAACATTTCCTGGTTTCCCCCAAGCAGTTAGGACTCTGCCCTGCGAGCTCTCCCGTCCTTTGTTCTTCTTCCTCTAGTAGCATTTCCTCTTTTATTTCACTACCTGTTTAGAGGTCTTTCTCCCTCACTAGCCAGTAAACAACTCCAGGGCACCGAATGTGCCTTACTTGTCACTGTAACTCCGGTGCCTAGCTGAGTGGCTGGTTGGTATACCTTAGCTATCTGCTAATGTTTTACCTGAATAAAATAACCTCCTACGTGACTAAACTCAATACGTAGATGTGAGTGCTGCAGGTGGCAGAAATCGACACATTCTCTGAAACTAAATGAAAACTAAGAGCACTTGTTCTTATTTTCAGACATTGTCCTCCTCATTCCTTAGCATCTTTTAGCATCCCTGGGTAGTATCTTTTTAGGTAAGCCCAACAGAATAAGTTGCCAAATTCTCATCCCAGGGGGATTAACAATGCAGATGAGAAATGGCATGGGTCAGATCAGGCATGAGTTCCTTCTTCTTTTTTCTTTTTTTCTACCCCCAAATGACAGCCCCACTCTGACTAGTTTTCTCATAATCATAGATCCTCAGAACCTCAGGGTTGGAAGGGTATGCAGAGCGTAAATGCGTCTTGAACATGTGCATCGAGGGGCCATCCAATCAGTAAACCCCTAATAAAAATAATCCTACTTCCCAATGTGGTCCTTTCCATCTTTGATAAGCCTAACTATCAAAAAGTTCTCCCTTATACTGACCAGAAATCTGTGTCTCTCTTCACTCTCCCCATCGATCCTAGATTTTTTTGTCCCTTGTGACTGAAAACTAGTCTAATCCCTCTTCCAAATATCTGAAGACAGTGGGTTAAACATCCAGTGTTTGTTCCAGTATTCCTCCTGTGATGCCGTTTCAGGTGCTTTCACCTGGTTGATCCTATCAAGAGGTGTGGTACACATTCGCACTTCTCCTGGAGGACCTCAAAAAACATCCACTGGCATGGGATTTAAACATCCTCAGCACATAAGCCCTCGCAGATGGGTTAGCAGTTTTATCACGTAGGAAGAAATAGATCAATTGAGAAACCTTTAGAAGCATTAAGGGGGCTTTCCTGGTGGCGCAGTGGTTGAGAGTCCACCTGCCGATGTAGGGGACATGGGTTCGTGCCCCGGTCTGGGAAGATCCCACATGCCGCGGAGCGGCTGGGCCCGTGAGCCATGGCCACTGAGCCTGCGCGTCCGGAGCCTGTGCTCCGCAACGGGAGAGGCTACACAGTGAGAGGCCCGCATACCGCAAAAAAAAAAGCATTAGGGAAGGGAAACTGAAAAGTTTGTTTTAATTCTAGGTAAGCATTAAAACTGTAACGACTACATTGTTGTTTATCTTTAGCTACTGACGTGTAAAGGAGACTTTGCAATGGAGACTGAGTTCAGTTATCACTCTGCAGTAATGCTTACTGGGAGGCTAGGGAAGGGGAATTTAGTTGGAAGTTGATATCACTACGGTGTAATCTCTCACAGATAAATTCATCATATTACAGTTCTAACATTGTTTGAGATGTGCTTCCTGGGCCGAGCATCGATGAAGAACATCATTCCATTGTGCTAGAGCGGTTTTTAGGACTGTGAATGATAAATGCAAAACTCTAACTTATCTAATAATGGCATGTTCCTTTTTGCCAGTGCAGGTGCTTGACTAAAGATTATGAAAAACGTCCGACAGTGTCAGATCTTTTACAGCATAAGTTCATTACTCAAGTTGAAGGCAAAGATGCGATGTTACAAAAACAACTCACGGAATTCATTGGTATTTACCAGTGCACGGGAGGCTCAGAAAAGGCCAGGTAATTAAATAGCATCTTGACTCCAGAATCCAAAGATCATCTAAAGACTCTGACAATTTTATAATGCAATGGTTGCTAAGGTGAGAAAAGAACTCCCTGGTTTAATGATTTAAATTCCCTGGTTGTGGTTTGCAGATAAAGCAGTATTTGAATGAAAAGTGAATGTCACATGTTGAGTTGCATCCTGATATGGTAAAATTAGTGGCATCATTTTTTTTTCTTTCTGTTTGAATTTTATTTTATATTTTTTATACAGCAGGTCCTTATTAGTCATCCATTTTATACACATCAGTGTATACATGTCAATCCCAATCTCCCAATTCATCACACCACCACCACCCCCCACCACTTTCCCCCATTGGTGTCCATATCTTTGTTCTCTACATCTGTGTCTCAACTTCTGCCCTGCAAACCGGTTCATCTGTACCATTTTTTAGGTTCCACATATATGCGTTAGTATACGATATTTGTTTTTCTCCTTCTGACTTACTTCACTCTGTGTGACAGTCTCTAGATTCATCCACGCCTCTACAAATGACCCAATTTCGTTCCTTTTTATGGTTAAGTAATATTCCATTGTATATATGTACCACATCTTGTTTATCCATTCGTCTGTCCATGGGCATTTAGGTTGCTTCCATGACCTGGCTATTGGAAGTAACTCAGCAATGAACATTGGGGTGCATGTGTCTTTTTGAATTATGTTTTTCTCTGGGTATATGCCCAGTAGTGGGATTGCTGGGTCATATGGCAGTTCTATTTTTAGTTTTTTAAGGAACCTCCATACTGTTCTCCATAGTGGCTGTATCAATTTACACTGCCACCAACAGTGCAAGAGGGTTCGCTTTTCTCCACACCCTCTCTAGCATTCGTTGTTTGTAGATATTCTGATGATGCCCATTCTAACTGGTGTGAGATGATACCTCATTGTAGTTTTGATTTGCATTTCTCTAATGATTAGTGATGTTGAGCAGCTTTTCATGTGCTTCTTGGCCATCTGTATGTCTTCTTTGGAGACATGTCTGTTTAGGTCGTCTGCCCATTTTTTGACTGGGTTGTTTGTTTTTTTAATATTGAGCTGCATGAGCTGTTTATGTATTTTGGAGATTAATCCTTTGTCCGTTGATTTGCTTGCAAATATTTTTTCCCATTCTGAAGGTTGTCTTTTCATCTTGTTTGTGTTTTCCTTTGCTTTGCAAAAGGTTTTAAGTTTCATTAGGTTCCATTTGTTTATTTTTGTTTTTATTTCCATTACTCTAGGAGGTGGATCAAAAAAGATCTTGATGTGATTTATGTCAAAGAGTGTTCTTCCTATGTTTTCCTCTAAGAGTTTTATAGTGTCCAGTCTTACATTTAAGTCTCTAATCCATTTTGACTTTATTTCTGTGTATGGGAGTGTTCTAATTTCATTCTTTTACATGTAGCTGTCCAGTTTTCCCAGTACCATTTGTTGAAGAGACTGTCTTTTCTCCATTGTATATCCTTGCCTCCTTTTTCATAGATTAGTTGACCATAGGTGCGTGGGTTTATCTCTAGGCTTTCTATCCTGTTCCATTGATCTGTATTTCTGGTTTTGTGCCAGTACTATATAGTCTTGATTACTGTAGTGTAGTCTGAAGTTAGGGAGTCTGATTCCTCCACCTCTGTTTTTTTCCCCTCAAGACTGCTTTGGCTATTCGTGGTCTTTTGTGTCTCCATACAGATTTTAAGATTTTTTGTTCTAGTTCTGTAAAATAATGCCATTGGTAATTTGATGGGGATTGCATTGAATCTGTAGATTGCTTTGGGTAGTGTAGTCATTTTCACAATATTGATTCTTCCAATCCAAGAACATGGTATATCTCTCCATCTGTTGGTATCATCTTTAATTTCTTTCAACAGTGTCTTTTAGTTTTCTGCATACAGGTCTTTTGTCTCCCTAGGTAGGTTTATTCCTAGGTGTTTTATTGTTTTTGTTACAGTGGTAAATGTGAGTGTTTCCTTAATTTCTCTTTCAGAATTTTCATCATTAGTGTGTAGGAATTGAAGAGACTTCTGTGCATTAATTTTGTATCCTACAACTTTACCAGATTCATTGATTAGCTCTAGTAGTTTTCTGGTGGTATCTTTAGGATTCTCTATGTATAGTATCATGTCGTCTGCAAACAGTGACAGTTTTACTGCTTCTTTTCTAATTTGTATTCCTTCTATTTCTTTTTCTTCTCTGATTGCCGTGGCTAGGACTTCCAAAACTAGGTTGAATAATAGTGGCGAGAGTGGACATCCTTGTCTTGTTCCTGATCTTAGAGGAAATGCTTTCAGTTTTTCACCATTGAGACTGATGTTTGCTGTGGGTTTGTCATATATGGCCTTTATTATGTTGAGGTAGGTTCCCTCTATGTCCACTTTCTGGAGCCTTTTTATCATAAATGGTGTTGAATTTTTTCAAAAGCTTTTTCTGCATCTATTGAGATGATCATATGGTTTTTATTCTTCAATTTGTTAATATGGTGTGTCACATTGATTGATTTGCATATATTGAAGAATCCTTACATCCCTGGGATAAATCCCACTTGATCATGGTGTATCATCCTTTTAATGTGTTCTTGGATTCTGTTTGCT
This sequence comes from Phocoena phocoena, assembly GCF_963924675.1. Classification (NCBI taxonomy): domain Eukaryota; kingdom Metazoa; phylum Chordata; class Mammalia; order Artiodactyla; family Phocoenidae; genus Phocoena; species Phocoena phocoena. Next base: position 167,619,472 of record NC_089220.1, read on the forward strand.
AGTATTTTGTTGAGGATTTTTGCATCTATATTCATCAGTGATATTGGTCTGTAATTTTCTTTTTTTGTAGTGTCTTTGTCTGGTTTTGGTATCAGGGTGATGGTGGCCTCATAGAATGAGTTTGGGAGTGTTCCTTTCTCTGCAATTTTTTGGAAGAGTTTGAGAAGGATGGGTGTTAGCTCTTCTCTTAATGTTTGATAGAATTCACCTGTGAAGCCATCTGGTCCTGTACTTTTGTTCGTTGGAAGATTTTTAATCACAGTCTCAATTTCAGTGCTTGTGATTGGTCTGTTCATATTTTCTATTTCTTCCTGGTTCAGTCTTAGAAGGTTATCCCTTTCTAAGAATTTGTCCATTTCTTCCAGGTTGTCCATTTTATTGGCATAGAGTTGCTTGTAGTAGTCTCTTAGGATGCTTTGTATTTCTGCGGTGTCTGTTGTAACTTCTCCTTTTTCATTTCTAATTTTATTGATTTGAGTCCTCTCCCTCTTTTTCTTGATGAGTCTGGCTAATGGTTTATCAATTTTGTTTATCTTCTCAAAGAACCAACTTTTAGTTTTATTGATCTTTGCTGTTGTTTTCTTTGTTTGTATTTCATTTATTTCTGCTCTGATCTTTATGATTTCTTCCCTTCTGCTAACTTTGGGTTTTGTTTGTTCTTCTTTCTCTAGTTCCTTTAGGTGTAAGGTTAGATTGTTTACTTGAGATGTTTCTTGTTTCTTGAGGTAGGCTTGTATAGCTATACACTTCCCTCTTAGAACTGCTTTTGCTGCCTCCCATAGGTTTTGGATCACCGTGTTTTCATTGTCATTTGTCTCTAGGTATTTTTCGATTTCCTCTTTGATTTCTTCAGTGATCTCTTGGTTATTTAGTAACGTATTGTTTAGCCTTCATGTGTTTGTGTTTTTTACGTTTTTTTCCCTGTAATTGATTTCTAATCTTATAGCATTGTGGTCAGAAAAGATGCTTGATATGATTTCAGTTTTCTTAAATTTACTGAGGCTTGATTTGTGACCCACAATGTGATCTATGCTGGAGAATGTTCTGTGCGCACTTGAGAAGAAAGGGTAATCTGCTGTTTTTGGATGGAATGTCGTATAAATATCAATTGAAAGTGTAATCTGCTGTTTTTGGATGGAATGTCGTATAAATATCAATTAAATCTATCTGGTCTGTTGTGTTATTTAAAGCTTGTGTTTCCTTATTAATTTTCTGTTTGGATGATCTGTCCATTGGTGTAAGTGAGGTGTTAAAGTCCCCCACTATTATTGCATTACTATCGATTTCCTCTTTTATAGCCATTAGCAGTTGCCTTATGTATTGAGGTGCTCCTATGTTGGGTGCATATATATTTATAATTGCTATATCTTCTTCTTGGATTGATCCCTTGATCATTATGTAATGTCCTTCTTTGTCTCTTGTAATTATCTTTATTTTAAAGTCTATTTTGTCTGATATGAGAATTGCTACACCAGCATTCTTTTGATTTCCATTTGCATGGAATATCTTTTTCCATCCCCTCAATTTCAGTCTGTATGTGTCCCTAAGTCTGAAGTGGGTCTCTTGTAGACAGCATATATATGGGTCTTGTTTTTGTATCCATTCAGCAAGCCTGTGTCTTTTGGTTGGAGCATTTAATCCATTCACGTTTAAGGTAATTATCGATATGTCTGTTCCTATTACCATTGTCTTAATTGTTTTGGGTTTGTTTTTGTAGGTCCTTTTCTTGTCTTGTATTTTGCACTTAGGGAAGTTCCTTTGGCATTTGTTGTAGAGCTGGTTTGGTGGTGCTGAATTCTCTTAGCTTTTGCTTCTATGTAAAGCTTTTGATTTCTCCATCCAATCTGAGTGAGATCCTTGCCGGGCAGAGTAGTCTTCATTGTAGGTTCTTCCCTTTCATCACTTTAAATATGTCCTGCCACTCCCTTCTGGCTTGTAGAGTTTCTGCTGAGAAATCAGCTGTTAACCTTATGGGAGTTCCCTTGTATGTTATTTGTCGTTTTTACCTTGCTGCTTTCAGTAATTTTTCTTTGTCTTTAATTATTGTCACTTTGATTACTGTGTGTCTCAGAGTGTTTCTCCTTGGGTTTATCCTGCCTGGGACTCTGTGCACTTCCTGGACTTGGGTGGCTATTTCCTTTCCCATGTTAGGGAAGTTTTTGACTATAATCTCTTCACATATTTTCTTGGGTCCTTTCTCTCTCCCTTCTCCTTTTGGGACCCCTATAATGTGAATGTTGTTGCATTTAATGTTGTCCCAGACGTCTCTTAGACTGTCTTCATTTCTTTTCATACTTTTTTCTTTATTCTGTTCCATGGCAGTGAATTCCACCATTCTGTCTTCCAGGTCACTTATCTGCTCTTCTACCTCAGTTATTCTGCTATTGATTCCTTCTAGTGTATTTTTCATTTCAGTTATTGTGTTGTACATCTCTGTTTGTTTGTTCTTTAATTCTTCTAGATCTTTGTTAAGCATTTCTTGCATCTTCTCGATCTTTGCCTCCATTCTTTTTCCGAGGTCCTGGATCATCTTCACTATCATTATTCTGAATTCTTTTTCTGGAAGATTGCCTATCTCCACTTCATTTAGTTGTTTCTCTGGAATTTTATCTTGTTCCTTCATCTGGTACATAGCGCTCTGCCTTTTCATCTTGTCTGTCTTTCTGTGAATGTGGTTTTTGTTCCACAGGCTGCAGGATTGTAGTTCTTCTTGCTTCTGCTGTCTGCCTTCTGGTCTGGACTTGCTTAGTTCTGGTGACTGGGAAGTCCAAAATCAAGGCACTAGCAGATGTGGTGTCTGGTACCCACTTCCTTGTTCACGGAGGGAGAGATCTGGCAGAATTTTTTAAACAGCCTCATGAGAACAAATAATGTAAACTCCAATCGATGGTTAGCATTGACTTATATTTTCTTGCATTTGTCTCCTCTTCTGTGAAGTAAGATATCTTAGATTTGAGATTTAAAATGGAATGTAACACTTGAAATAGTTTTTTACACTATTATTTTTTGGTATCATTTTCCCTGGTTGAATTATATTCAAAAATCATTTTCAATATTTTATTTATACTTCCTATTTTGATTTTTAATGATCTATTATGTATAGTTTTTATAATATTGAATATGTTTACTTATAGATAGTATATATGTTTATTTTAGGAAATTTAGAAGCTACATAGACATGTACAACATAAAATCAATCAATTATAACATTTTAATCTTTAACCTTCTAGTATCTTATGAATGGAAATACATTTAAAAACAAAATTGGAATATATGTGTCCTGGAGCCTGCATTCTTTCACTGACTAGCAAATACCCATGTCTTTAAATATCCTTCTACCACAAATATTAAAAATTTTTATTTTTTATTGGAGTATAGTTGATTAACAATGTTGTTTTAGTTTCAGGTGTACAGTAAGGTGATTCAGTTATACATATACATGTATCTATTTTTCAAGTTCTTTTCCCATTTAGGTTATTACAGAATATTGAGCTGAGTTCCTTGTGCTATACAGTAGGTCCTTGTTATCTGTTTTAAATATAGCAGTGTGTACATGTCAATTCTAAACTCCCAATCTATCCCTCCTTCCCACCCTTCTGCCCTGGTAACCATAAGTTCATTCTCTAAGTCTGTGCGTCTGTTTCTGTTTTGTAAATAAGTTCATTTGTATCATTTTTTTAGATTATGCATGTAAGAGATATCATATGATATTTGTCTTTCTCTGTCTGACTTACTTCACTTAGTTTGAAAATCTCCAGGTCCATGCATGTTGCTGCAAATGGCATTATTTCATTCTTTTTAATGGCTGAGTAATATTCCATTGTGTATATTGTACCACATCTTCTTTATCCATTCATCTGTTGATGGACATTTAGGTTGCTTCCATGTCTTGGCTGTTGTAAACAACGCTGCAGTGAACATTGGGTTGCATGTATTCTTTCGAACCATGTTTTTCTCTGGGTATATGCCCAGGAGTGGGATTGCTGGATCATATGGTAGTTCTATATTTAGTTTTTTAGGGAACCTCCATGCTGTTTTCCATAGTAGCTGTACCAATTTACATTTCCACCAACAGTGTAGGAGGGTTCCCTTTTCTCCACACCCTTTCCAGCTTTTATTTTTTGTAGACTTTTTGATGATGGCCATTCTGACTGGTGTGAGGTGATGTCTCATTGGAGTTTTTATTTGCATTTCTCTAATAATTAGCAGTGTTGAGCATCTTTTCATGTACCTCTTGTTCATCTGTATGTCTTCTTTGGAGAAATGTCTATTTAGATTTTCTGCCCTTTTTTTTTTTTTTTTTTTTTTTGCGGTACGCGGGCCTCTCCCTGTTGCGGCCTCTCCTGTTGTGGAGCACAGTCTCCGGACGTGCAGGCTCAGCGGCCATGGCTCACGGGCCCAGCCGCTCCATGGCATGTGGGATCTTCCCAGACCAGGGCACGAACCCGCATCCCCTGCATCAGCAGGCGGACTCTCAACCACTGCACCACCAGGGAAGCCCTCTGCCCATTTTTTGATTGAGTTGTTTGTCTTTTTAATATTGAGCTGCATGAGCTGTTTGTATATTTTGGAGATTAATCCCTTGTTGGTCGCATCGCTTACAAATATTTTCTCCCAGTCTGTACCACAAACTTTTTAAATTGCTGTACAACATTCTCTTGCATGACTATCCAATGATTGATTTAAATAACCCCCTATTATTGGGCATTTAGGTTGTTATTCATTATTTTAAATTCTATTAAGTAACACTGTAATGAATAGAGTTGTATACAAATCTCTTACTACTTCTGTAAGATAAATTCCTGTAGATGGTATTGTTAAGTCAAAGAATAGTCTTTTGTAATTTAAGTTTATTCATGAGAATCCTATTAATTGCATGTCAGGAGTGTATCGCTGTTTAGGGAGCTGGGAGAAGTGTGTAGAAAATAGGGCATGACCTAAAAAAGCAGTTATATTTGAATTCCTGTTGTGGTTTAATATATTTAATTCCTATTTCTTTAATGCCTACTATGTGCAGGGCATTGTATTAAGACTTTATATCAAGTGATTTTACAACAACCCTGAGGGAAATGTTTTATGATCCCCGATTTTCACAGCAAGAAGAGCTGAGGTTTGCAGAGGCTAATTAACTTGTAGAAAGCTGCACAGGTAATGAATGACTTAGCAGGGATTCAAATCCTAATCCCAATGACAAAGCTTTATTCCCATGAATGGCCAATGATTGTGGCCAATTTTGAGTCCTTGCGTAAGTGAGTTTACAGCCTTGCTGGAGAGACCTTCAGTGAGGAAAAATTTAAGTTGTGAGTGGAATAGAGTGCCAGAAAGAAGGAACTGGGCACGTAGTTTCTAGGGAGGAGGTGGTTGGTTGTGGGCTCGTAATGCCCATCTTTGTGTCTCTGTGTGGGTATAGCTCCACAGTCTGCTGCAATCCCATCCTTCCCAAAGCAAATGGACAAACCACAAGCAAACAAGCAAATAAAAAACAGAGATTGAGGTGTACCAATATTGTATAGGGTGTCCAGTGTCAAGAACTGTGAAGGGTCTGAGGTTTTATCCTACTTGCAAGCTAATAAGTTGACCTGCCAATTTCATGAATGCTGGCAGAAGAGACCCTTGATCAGAGACAGAGGCCTTTATTATGCACAGTTAAGCCCACAGCATGAATTTTACATTCATGTTGGTTGTCCTTGCCCTGTAAGTCCTAGGGGTGATGTGGAATGGCCTTGGTAGATGGTGTATACACAGTGGGTTTGCCTCACAGTTTGGGAACCCTGAGCTTGAGAAACTCTAATCTTTTAAAGGGGTTGCTAGCAAATCTGCCTAAACTTTGCCCTGGAGCAGACTTTATCTTTACTATTCCGGACAGCAAACAAAACTTCCATGTGTCCTGGAGGGAGACACTATCTTTATATATATGTTTGTATAGCAAACATGGTAAATGTAGTCTAGAACAAAAGCTAATACAAGAGGTGAAGAAATGTGAGAGACTCGTGGAGAATTGCCTTCCAACATTCAAGCATTAAAGAGTGGTTGAACCACACAGTATTTAGATTAAAAGCCTGGTGCTCTAAGTTCTAGTGATTAAAAGAAATTATTGACAACTACTATATATTGGACACTATGTTAGCCTAAGCTCAATACTTCTGCTTGAGTCACAAAATATATTCTTCTTTATCCAGTTAAGAATTCAGAATATGCTTTCAATATGAGAACTCAAGTCTTACTCAGTTATGGAAAATTTTCAGTCATTATTCCTTTAAATATTGATCTTCTCTCATCTTTTTATTTTCTGCTCCTAAGAGATAAATATTGGAATGTCCTAATTTACCTTAAATGTCTTATAATTTCTCTTTCATGTGTGTCATCGGTTTATCAATCTCTGCTGCATTTTAGATAATTTCTTCAAAATTATTTTCCAGTTCACTAATTCTCTCTTAGACTAGGCCTAGTTAGAGCTATCCTACCTACTGATTTTTCGTGTCGATATTTCTGTGTTTTTCATTTCTAGAATTTCTCACTGTTTTATTTTTTTAACCATTTATTCTTTCATCATATCTGACTTTTATATCTGGCCTTTCATATCTGGCTAATTTCTTTGTCTTTTTTGTGAATGTAATTCTTTCCTTTTTCTCTTGATCTTACACTACTTAGCAGTCATTTTTTGATTTGCATTTTAACAAGATTGAAATGTCCTTATGAATGAGTTCATTTGTTTCCTCAATGTGTGGTTTCCTTCTGTGATTTAGAATTTTAGTTTGCTCTCCCATCTTTATTTTTTAAAATATTTTATTTATTTTTAAATATTTCTGTATTTTCTTTATTTTTTTGGCTGCGTCAGGTCTTAGTTGTGGCACGCAGCGTCTTTGTTGAGGTGTGCGGGATCTCTCATTGCAGCGCATGGGCTTCTCTCTAGTAGTGGTGTGCAGGTTTTCTCTCTCTAGTTGTGGTGCGTGGTGCATGGGCTCCAGGGCACATGGACTCTGTAGTTGTGGTGTGCAGGTTCTGTAGTTTGCGGCACATGGGCTCTCTCATTGAGGTGCATGAGCTCAGTAGTTGTGGCACGTGGGCTTAGTTGCCCCACGGCATGTGGGATCTTAGTTTCCCAACCAGGGATTGGACCCATATCCCCTGCATTGGAAGGTGGTTTCTTTACCACTGGACCACCAGGGAAGTCCCCACTCTCCCATGTTTAATAGGTGATCTTTTGTTTTGTTTCTTCCCCTCTTTTGGAGGTTTTGCCTTCGCTGTAATCCAGCTTCAAGTGCCCCCAGTCCAGAGCCTTTCTGTCCATCATGACTTTGAGGATACTGCAGATCTAGTCACTGAGCCAGTATGAAGTAGACCCCATGTCTCTGCTCTGTCCTGCCATCTTAGGTACCTGGTTCTATAAACGGAGGAAGGTGCAGAATTTTTTCAGTCTTCTCTCTCCAGGCAAGGCACACATTCAGTTCCATTCTCTCCACCAAGCACAGGTCAGGGCTTTCGTTCTGCTTCCTTCCCTTCCAGGCCTATTCTGCCTATTTCTAGTCCTGGACTTCGAGTCACCTATGGTTTCTGCTCTCTTACCCAGTGTGTATCTCATCCATTAGGTCCACCATAATGCTCACCTGGTTTTAGAGAATGTCTTTGTCATTTTAATTCTTTTTAAAAATATTTTAAACTATATTTTATCTTTCAAAAGTGAATGTTTGGAGGGGGTGGAAGTGGAGCTGGAATCATGAACCCACAGCACCATTTGAGCACAGATCTGTGACCTTATAGGAGGGGGAAGGAAAATGCTCTCAGCATTTTTATACTAGTCCCAAAGTGTGAGACATACTCAGGGAAGTGAAAAGAGGGTCTGGGATGCTGCTGGCACCACCTTAGGCAAAAATAATGCTCTTCAAGATCATGCAAAATTATTTGATTTGTCATAGTTCCTAACATCGATAAAATTGATCCAAAACCCAGCTGTACTAAATCAATATACCTAAATCTAAGCTGACATTTTTTGGTATGTGGAATTAGATTGATGCATATGCTTGGCAGGATAAGTATTTTTTTATTCACAATTCAGTTTTAAAGTTGACTTTCCTATAAATTGAATACAAACTGAGTTCTTTAAATTTCTTGATGGTGGGGAGGGGGTGGTGTTGGAAGCTAGTGTGGAATGAAAACAAGAACTCTCTCTTTTAAGTTAAGGCCTGAACAGAACAAACAAGTCACTCAAATAACTTAGCTGTTCTGAGGAATCAAGGTGCATATGAATATAGCAACCACTCCTATGACAAATTCCTCAACTGTGGGAACACATTTTTCATAAGAGTTAAAATTTGTGATGTTAGTATGCAGGCTGGATCAGTGAACAACTTGAATTATAAAGTATTTCAAAAAAAAAAGGTTTACTCTTGAATCCGGATTTTAAAATACTCAATTATCCGATTTAATGGGAATAAGTAAAAGTCATTTGTAATTGAAATGTACTCTTCAGCATTCTTGACTAAAAACAATACATGCCAACTTAAGAAGAAAAGCAATTTTGTGAAAAATACTGGGTGGCTCAGAGAACTGAGAGGGAGGCAGAGAGGCAGGCTTAGAAGCAAAGGAAGCAGGGTGCCTCAAATATCCTTTCTTAAGAACTACCTGCCAAGAGGCTGGCACTGAGACCCACCCCCAGCCCTGTAACATTTCCTGCAGCAAAGCAGCACTGGGTTCTTGAAAGCCACAAGCACCTCAAAGGATTTGTAAACTCAGCTTGAGCTCTGTGCCACTCGCTCGATGTTCTAAGTTCCCTACAGAACCATTGCTCCCCCAGGCTGAGGTCACGGGCCCGGCTGTAGGTGAAAAACGGAGTGAGAAACACTAGGTCCTCCCTCACTTCCGGTTTCCAGGTGAGAGGCAGAGTCCAGCATTTCGGAAGGAATTTCACCCCCATGGAGGAAAGGTGTTTTTAGCCGCTGAATCAATGAATACCCATTATGTGGAATACGCAAACAGGATCCTAAAATTCTTTTATATACCTTGAACATTTACCTACAAATATTATTTAAGTAATGATTTGCATACCTTGTAAATAAAGGAAAAACCTAGCCCAATATCTACTCGACTGATAATAAATTCCCAATTAAAATTCCTTTTTATGGGGAGTTCCCTGGTGGTCCAGTGGTTAGGACTCAGCACTTTCACTGCTTTGGGCCTGGCTTCAATCCCTGGTTGGGGAACTAAGATCCTGCAAGCCACATGGCATGGCCATAAATAAGTAAGTAAATAAATAAATAAAATTTCTTTTTATGGTAGTTATACTATATATTAACGTTATCTTTTAAAACTTTTTGTGTTTTATATATATACAAAGCAAAATAACTTGATACCCTTAATATTGCTAGTGGTGATTATCTTTGATATGTATAAATTATGTTTTACATGTAGTTTTATAGAAGCAAAAAGGAATATTTATAAGAATTTAGTAACTCAAACAGTTATTTCTTGGGCCAAAAATAATGGCTGTATTTGTGGTGCTGCTCTAATCATCCCACTTGTCCCATATATGATTTTCAAACCAGGATATAAGGCAAATTTGAGACATGGCTCAAAGGATTAACAGACGAAAGACAAAATTTAAAAATTGTCTAACCATTCAGTGCTAAAAGTGCCTGGTTCGGGCTGTCAATTCTTTATTTAGGTGTGGGACTTTATGTAACATACATTCACTAGAATGGGATTTTGATTTTACAAAAAATAAAAAATGAAAGAAGGAAGCAGAAAAATCAATAGGAATTAATAATAGGGTTCTTTCAGTGCGATACAGCGCACAGCCCCATATTACTTTCTGTTTTCTGGGCAAGATACTTTTCCTCTAATGGCTGTGGCTATGTCATGGTGAGAATTATTCACCCTTTGGAGTGTTTACTCCTTCATACACAGGACTTCTCGAAAGCTATCCTGGCTGCTCTCATAATAACTCCTTTTAATTCCCATCTCCACATGAGTATTTCAATGACGCTTGCTTCAAACTCAACCTGTCCAAAATGGAACTTAATGCCGTCCCATCCCCAATTAGTTCTTTGTCCCCTTTCTTTTTAGAGTAGTATCACCACTCATCCCATTATGCCCACCAAAATCTAGGGATTATCTTATCTTTTCTCTCCTACTTTGCATTTTCAGTCCATAGCAAGGCTAAATTTCTTACAGCCCCACTCAGCCCATTACCAATGGTGATACAGTTCGTGCTACCATAGAAATGATGGATTGAGACAACATTCACGTTGTCTCCATATTAATTGAGGCCATTGTATAAAGCTCTGGATGAGGTGTTACACAAGGGTCTGACAGCTGAAGCAGCTGTAGACTCCGTGCTCTGAGTTGTCTGTCTTGGACAGACACTGCCACCAGCTCATGCCTGGATGAGACCTTTTCTCCTAGATTTCACACAGATAATTCTTTGCCTCCTTATTTTGATCAAGATACTGAAAAAGGTCTTCCTTTTTAATTTAAGAACAGCATGTAAATAACCATTATACAAAGTAGGAATTTTCAATCCCATAAAAGGAATAAAAATTATGTCCTGGGAGAGTTTGGAGGAAGCTGATAGTACTTCCACTAGCAGGGGCAGGAGGGCTTATCCAGGAAGCGGCCTTTAATCTTCACTGCAAGGGAGAAGAGGACTTAATCCTGTGAAAATAGAGTTACCACTGGATGAACATTATTGCTGGAAGGAGCAGCCTGAACAAAATCATGAAAGCAAGGAGATATGCTCACATTTAGTCAAAGCCATAAGGAGGAAAACTCAGAAACAGGATTGGAGAGACACGCAGAGACCAGACCACAGAGAGCAGTGAAAGTCAGGCTGAGCAGTTTGGCCTGTGTTCCTGACAGCCCCGCTAGGGGGTAGCCCTACGTCACCTGTGTCCTGCTGTGCACCACCCTGTCATTGGTTCTAAAAGGTAAACTGTGGATACACCAAGAATAATTTTGGATGCATTTTGCTTTTCTCCCATATTTCTTCCTAACTTTAAACTATCATTATTTTTTCGAAAATGGGGGAAGTTGGTCTGTCCCCATTATGTTTAATTATCAAGGCAGTTAGTGGCTATTGTATGGATATTTTGAAATGAGGAACCTATTGACATATATACTTATTTGTATGTTTTTGTGGGATGTTTTAATTGGTGTGTGTGTGTGTGTGTCTGTGTGTATGCGCTGGTGGGCACATGTGTACGCATGCTTCTATTCTAAGTACATTTTATTTTGGAAAATTCTAATCTTAATTTGGCCAAAATAAGGGGGTGAAGGAGTTGTCCATGTGAAATCCAGGAGAAAAGGTCTCATCAAGGCATGAGCTAGTGGCAATGTCTGTCCAAGATCGATAACTCAGAAAGAGACTGATGAAACTCTGGGAATGTAGTAAGGACCCATCTAGGACCAGGAAATTTAGAAAAGAAATGATCACTTCTCCTTCCTCACCTGAAATATTTCCTTATGCCTTTCTTCACCACTTCCCCTTCTGGATAAACTCCTAAATAAGAGCTAAATAGCATTTAAACATAATCTCTGAGAATTTTATAAGGAATAGATGATTGAATCAGCACTCCCTGGAGAGAAGACCGTTATGAGCATGTTTGTTCCTAAGTAGCAATAAATAAAGGAATTCAAATAAACAGGAAGAGGCAGTTGCTCACAAATCTTTTTTTTTTTTTTTTACTCTACCCTCTCCTTTCCTGAGTTCTTTAATTATTCTCTTGGATAGATAAATTGCATCATCTCATGGTTATTTCCAGAAAGCCTCAACCCCTAGCTTCTTGCCTGTTGAGATTGAAGGCTAGTTTAGTTAGGTAAAGCATACTTAGGCTAGCGTTTCTTTTCCTTTACGTATTACATACATTGTTCTACCATCCCTTGGGCAGAGTGTATTGCTGCTGAAAGAACCAAGGCAGTGAGATTTCTCCCTATGCTCATGATGGGTTGCTTCTGCAGGGTCTCCATAAGGCTTTTAGTAGTTTCACCCAGCTGTGTCTTCGGGTCAGTCCTTCCGTATCGTTTTGCCTGTACCCTGTGGTGTGTGGGAGTTGACTGCCACTGGCTCAGGAGAGCAGATGGGATCTTTGTTCTTTCCTTTAGTTTTGTGTGCTCAGACCATACACTTACCACATCTGTGACCTCAGTCATGTATATTCTGCGTCTTGTTGCTTTTCTGTCATGACTTTCCTCCATTTCTTTTCTGAATTCAACTGACTCAGTTTTTATCTGTTGCGTTCTTATCTCTTCGTTAAAGCTTTGTACCCTCTTCTGAAGATTTTTCTCTTTTAATGAGACATCACGTAAGAAATGTCTTTGAGGGATGGGGACCTCTTCGTCTGGACTTTTCCCATGATTCTTTCTTATGGTGTATGCTCTTCATCTGTCTGTGGCTTATAATCCTTAACTCTTCTCCTTTTTTTAAACTACAAGTATGTGGTGGTGAATCCCTTCTCAGGTGGGACTGGGGACAGCTATTGTTCTAGCAAAACACAAAGTGGGAGTGATGGAAGAATGATTTGGGAAGGCTTAAGCTGAATTAGGTTGATTCTCTTGAACATCCTCTTGCACATCTCCCCTCAGTTTTGAACCTTGAAGGAGTCGGTGTACAGGGCCACTAGGTGGTACGAGCCCAAGTAGCACCATTCACATTGTATTCTCTGCGGCTCACAGCACAAACCCATTCATGACTGTCATTCTCTATCATAATGAAGCAACTGTCTCTTCTCTTACCTTCATCCTGCCTCCCCCTGGCCACTGGCCACCCCTCTGCTGGACAAGTATGTGATAGGTCACTGTCTCATGGTCTTCTCCACCCCGTCGCTCTTTTGCATGTTGACCTGGGTCTCATCAGGACCCTTTCCCACTTCCGGCATGGCCCACCCATGCCCCCAGAACTGATAGCTCCAGGCAAGGGCTCATCGGATAGGCTTCTCAGGGCTGTGCATTTTTTTTTAAGTGTCTGTAGTTACTGACTGAAGTGTAAATAATTATGTGTTGGTTCTCAGCTTCCGCTCTCATTTCAACACAAATTTCACAGTATTTGACAGTTGTGCTTTATAGATTGTGGTTTGGGCCTGTGGCCATTCCTGTTTCTCATAAAGGAGACTTTTCTCAACTTTCCATTCTTCTTGTTGTTTTGTGAGTCTTAAGGGAAGGGAACAATTACTTTACCCTGTGATCTTTAACTTGAAGTAACTGTCACTCACTTTCTTAGTAAAATAGGACAGGGTATGATGGATTAGAGAGAGTCCCGATTTTTTGACAATTCTTGCATGAAGAGTTGGAGTCTGTGTTGCCTGCCCTTGAACCTGCCATTTTTTGTGAGTTCCTTGGTCAGTAGAAGATAGCAGAAGGAATGCTATGTGACATTTTTGAGCCTAGGCTTGCTGAGGAACACTGAGCAAGCCCAGCCTGGCCGGAAAGGACTCCACGTGCTGAGGGGGCAGCAAGGGTTCCCAAAGTGACCAACGGGTGTCAACCACTGATATGCACCTGAACAAGAGCTGAGTCACAGTGGTGTCTGGCTGAAGCAGACTTGTCCACGAACACTTGTGAGACATAGTGATGGGGACTTTCTAGGCCACATGAGTCCTACATTAGCATGTGCAGTCAGTGAGCAAGAAAAATTTGATTGCTAGTGTTAATGACCCCTACTGTAGCCGTAAGTGGAGTGTGACAGGTGCACTGCACGACTCCAGGAGACACTGTTCATTTCATATTCCATGTGACTGCTTTCACCCCCAAGCATGGAGGCACATCATGAATGATGCCCTAGAGTTGCACCATGTGGATTGTGGATCAGGAGCCTGGGAAGATTCTGAATACATTTGTTTGATAACCCAAAAGAGATTCCCGTCTGTGATACTAGCTGTGTACATGGGATGTCAGCACAAATAAAGAATTGGATAGAAGGCTGTCCCTGGTTCATGGTTTATTATCTAGGTCCTAATTTAGTTTGAAAAATCTTGTCCTCCTGAGGACTTTCACATAAAAATGCTTTCAAGCAAATCTGTATGAGGATGAAATCCTGTGATGCTTCTCTAAAGTTCATGTGGGTTAATTTATTAGTCATTTCTTTAGTCTTTTCAACATCTTTCAATGGAAGATTGTTCTTCATTAGTATTTAATATTGAAATATGCTGATTCCTTAGAGAGAAATCTAAATTTTATCAGATATTAGGCCCACTTTACAAATTCTGAAAGCTTATGTCAGATTTGCAAATTCCTGTAATGTTTCCAGTGATGTTCTAGAAATCATTAATTACTTGAATTATGGCATTACCCATTTTTAGCTCTTTTAAACTGACTCAAATCCTTACTTGTTCTTAAAATATTGTATTTATACATATATTTCTTATAATTTTATAATTATCATATTTAAAGAGGCCCCTGAAAGTGATCACATTGGATTTCATGGGATAAAATGCTGAGAATACAACAAGCATATGCACTTAAATAGAGCAAAATATAACATTTTTCTAAAAAGAACAAAGTTTCCTGAAAAATCCTGGATGTATACCCTTTGGCCTTTTTCTTAAAGGCATTAGTCTTTAAAAAAAATTTAGAGAGAAAAAAATTAAAACCTAAGGGATTATCAAGAGCCTTGACCTACATTTAAAGGTTGCAAGAAATACTGCAATATCCCTTCTCTCTTTTCTTTCAAATTAGCAATAGCCTAGGATTTGACTGCATCTGTTTTGGGTATTATTACTGTAAAGAAAAGACACATTTTTATAGGGTTGAATTCTGCAGTGCCTCACAGGAGGCAGGCCACTGAATAAAGATGATACTCATTTTTTTGCAGTAAAGTGAGATGCACAGATTGAGTAGAGGGCAGAGCTTCTGTTTTCTGCGAGTGCCGTCACATTGTTAGTCCTCTGAATACATTTTTGCTCTCGTGTCGAAGGCCTTAGACATCGAGAGTAACTTCCTGGACAAATTTTGCTTTAAAGCAGCTAAATCTTTTAACCATCTCTTTGTTGGGGAAAAGGAGAGAAATATTTTTTAAAGATAGTAGTCAAGGTTTAGAGCAGAATATTGCAGCCTTTGAGTAGAATTCAAAATGACATGCCCCTCATTCCTTACTGCCAGGCATGTAAAGGTTTATCTCTGGCTGTTCAGCTGCCCTAATCTTGTTTGCTTCCCCGTTTAGTTTTGTAATCTCTGCAAAAAACAAACAAACAAAAAAAAAACTCGATTTTGGTTCACTTTGAAGTTAGATGTTTATGCATTTATTTAAATACAGCTGGGGTTTTTTTTAAGTGAAAAATCTGATATCACAATCCCCAGTGTTTTATCAAAAAGAAGGAAAGAAAGGGAAATAAATAGCCACCTATGGCAAGTCCAGTCTTGGGAATAGAAATTGAAATCGAATACTATGACTTCATGGTTGATTCTTATATAGATCTGACTATACCACAAGGTCCCCTCAAAAAATAATATATATCTATTAAATACACATATAAGTATATATTTAATATATAAGTATATAAAATACAAATACACACACACACACACACACACACACACACACACACACACACACACACACACACACACTACCTGGGCAGCCCAGCCTAAAATGTGGGTGTTGTTCCCTGCCCATGGATGAAAATGTAATTCCCCTATATTTATTCAGATAGAGTGGAGAGTGGTCATGTATTCTGTTCGGGGCTAGTTACATTTGGTATGCCAATTAAACAGGAAAGCAGAGTTATCAAGTAGGCAGTGGGATATAGGAGTCTGGGCTTCAGGGGAGAAGCCCATGTTGGAGACAGTGGTTGAGTCATTTGCTTATAGACGTATTTGGTGCCATGACACAGATGAGGTCACTGAATGTGAGTGTTTGGGAATTTAGCGTAGGGAGAGGGGACAGAACAGGTGATTGAGGGACTGTGGCCCTCCAGGGAGGAGAAGCAGGGGAACGTGGTCTGTTGTGAACCACATAAACCCAGTGTTTCAAGGAGGGAACGTGCAATTCTTCTAAAGAGCGCTGCAAGTTTTTTAAAACGGAGTAATGCTGAATTTGGACACACCGAGTTCTTTCATGATCTCGCGGAGAGTCCTCTCAGCAGGGTGGGGTGGAGGGCAGCCCCAGCTGGAAGAAGTTAAGGAAAGAGGTGAGGTGAGGAAGACATAAGGAATAGGAACTACTGTTTAAGAAGCTCAGCTGTAAAAGGAGGAGAAATGGAGCAGTAGCTGGAAGGCATGGAGAATCAAAGGAGAGATTTTTTTAAGACGGGAGATACTAGAGCACATTGTACGCTGACGGGGGAGAGGTTGTGCCGCCGATGACAGGGGAGCATCACAGCAGTGACCCTGGAGGAAGCAGGTGTACGAGCACAAGAGCTGGCCTGTGCCCAGAGCAGAGAAATTTATCCCTTGTCACCAGAGAGGAAGGAGGCTGAGAGGGTAAGATGGCACAAAGATGAAATCCTGTCGACTTGTTTAAAAACTAGGTACGTATAAAAAAGAATAAAAGGAAATATCAAAATGTCAACAGTGGTTATATTGGGGATGCAGTTACAGGTGACATTTTTTTCTTATACCTTTTGGTATTTTTCAATTTTTTTTAAAAAACAAAGTATACATTTTATACTTATAAAAAATTAATGTAGTAAATGTAATTATACACTCTCTATGACCCTTCATGCTATCATTCCTTGAAAAGTCAGACTGTGTGAAACTCCTCAGCCATGTTTTTGTTTGTTTGTTTTTCTGATTTTGTTTTTGTTTTTGGCCGCACCACGTGGCTTGCGGGAATCTTCGTTCCCCGACCAGAGATTGAACCCGTGCCCCCTGCGGTGGAAGCGTGGAGTCTTAACCACTGGACCGCCAGGGAAGTCCCAGCCATGTTTGTTCTTAACCAGATTGTTTTGCTGTACTGATGTTTGTCTTACAGATACTTACAGTGGCACTAATAACTCTACACATTGAAGGAACTAGGCAGCAAGATTCTACTTACAGAAACTGTCTCTTCCCTGCTCTCTTACTTGTCTCTGAGCTAAGGGTGAGGAGAAGAAAGATGTCAGGTACTCTTGGCAGATGGAGGATCAAATACTCTTGCAAACACCGGTGTCAGTTTCATTTCACCATCTAAAACCAGGTCACTCTAAAATAATAACACACACAGAAAAAAAAATAAAATAAATAAAATAATAGCACAGAGGAGTCACATTCACAGCAGAAGCAGACAAGATTTCTCAGTGGGAACATTTTTCTTCAGCCGCCAGATAACTATATGTGAAAGAGGAAGGGCTCTGTGAATGAAAAGAACAATCAAAAGTGTAGCTGAGCTGGGTGACGATGGCATCTGTCACTCCAGTCATCGCCAGAGCTGATCTGCTCATCTGGCTGACCTGGCTGGTGTGTGCTCCTTCCCCAGCATCATTTCAAAACTGCACGATTGGCCAAAGGGGTCAAACTGCAGATCAATAAAAACTAGCCTTCCAGGGCACACCAGGGAGAGCCTGTATGCCCATTGGTATTACCAGTTGTGACTTTGTTAGTGGAATTTAAAGATGGATAAGGAAACTAAAAGAAAACCATTGATTATATTTCTGTTTAACAAAGGATTTCTGTACTACCCCAGTGGCTCCTGAATCACCTTAGAAGATGGAGCTTGATATTTACCAGAGAATATTTAACCAAAGTAAAAGCAAATAAAGCTGTTGGTTTACAGCAGTACAACTGAATAGTAAGGATAAAAGTTTAACAGGGAGCAGCAAGAGTTGTTTCCTTTTTCAGTGTGTAGAACTGAAATACAAGTGAAGCTGTACTAACCACCCCTGAGGTATTTGTGACCTTTGACAACACAGAAAGAAAATATTTGTAGTCTGAAACTGTGTCTCTCCAGTATTTTGGAGTAAATGAAAAATATAATCTGGTTAACAAGCTGTACTTTTCACAAGAGAACAAAAATCTTATTGGAAGGATTCTGACTTTGTCTTCTCCAAGTCTCGCAGAAATTAAATATTTAATAAAGTAACATTGGAAATTAATTCTGTAAAATGAAGGCAAAATGAAAATGTAAAAAGTATCTTGAAAGATAGGGTAGCGATTAAGATTGGACAGTTTCCTTTGACAAATAATTATTTATTCATTTATTCATCCTGCACATATTTATTGAGTACCTACTATGTGCCAGCTACTGTTTTAGGTGCTTAGGCTACATTAATGACCAAAAGAGACATGTATCAATAAGAAGATGTAAAATATTTTCACAATTGATGATTCTTTTTATTTTCATTCACAGAATACACCTTAAAAAATAGTTTTTCTTAATCATTCATTACAACCTTAATAGCTTTTAAAGTGTTTAACTCGTGAAAAAAAGCTTTTATAAACTAATTTATGCACCTGAATTAACTCTGCATGATTTGTGTAATTTCAAAACCCTCGTGAAGAAATACAGCTCTGTCCATTAATCCGGTATTTGAAGCAATAACCAGTGCTGCATGCTGGATTTTAACATATTCTCCTTCAAAAATGGATCTGTCCAGACATATCTGTCCTAGCTGAAATGATCTTTTCTGTTTATAATTTACTGTTAACTCTTCCATCAGAATGTGTGTTCCATGTGAGCAGGGACTTTATCTGTTGTCTTCATAGCTTTATCCCAACTCCTAACAGTGCCTGAAACATATTAGATGCTCCAGAAATTTAAGTATTTGTTGAATGAATGAATGCAGTAGTGGATGTTGAAACGTACAATTTAAGGCTCTACCTAGTGTGTGTGTGTGTGTGTGTGTGTGTGTGTGTGTATTTAGGGTGGGAGAAGTCTAATGAATCAGAGCAGGAATGGAGATATCATATTAATAACTGGGTTCATTGAGTTTCTGTGAACACATCACAAACTTGTTTACCTCACTTTTCACAATTCTTAAGATTAAAGGGAATTGGACTATTTTATTTAACTGCTTTTCTCACTCTTAACACCCTATGATCTTATATGTGGTCAATTGTGTAGTTTTTAAAATATTAAGTATTCTTGATGCAACTAATCGTGCCACTTGAGGGAGTATAAATGTGAGTCCTTCACTCATGCTACTTTGTCATGACAGCTGTAACTGTCTTTTTTTTTTTTTTTTGGCTCCATTGTCTCTATTATGTTTAAGACCCAACCAAGTGACAGCAATGCTGACAGTGCTTTCTAGAGCAGTCTGTTGTGATGGCTGTGTCCAGTAGTCATTGGTGATACAGAAATACAGATACGGGAGAAATGTAAATAGGCAGTCCTCATGGCCAGGGGACTTCTCCAGTTAAACTGACCTCGTGGAGAGCAGCGCCGAACTCTGAAGCAGCGGGAGATGGGAGGGGAGTGTGCTGGCACCGACACGTGCCTGACACCATGTGCCTTTTCACCACGTTCCTCCAGCACCCGACTGAGCACCAGCTCTGTTACCTGTAAAATCAGCCTGAGCACTGCAGTGACACAGGGAGGAGAAACAAAGAAAGGAAGAGTTGTTTGCTGATATGGTGCCCATTTCCTGCTGAGATACTACCATCAGGGTATACATAGGACTTAATAATAAATACAATGAAGTCCTTCAAAATCAGCGAAGCTCATGAATCCTCCGTCAGCAAGACCTGGGCCCACATTTTCTCACTCCCTGCTCAGTGTATTGCTGAGTTCAGTGTCATGTGTTTACAGTTCATGCTTGAGGAGGGTAGAGGGGTCACCTCTGGGACAAAAAGAGAGTGAAGACAACAAAATGTGAAATAAATAGAAATCAAATATATAATTCAGTATAAATATTAAATATAAAATATAAGGTAAATGAGGATTAAACCTTTGATCATAAAGGCAATAATAATAATTTATTAACCATAGCAGGCCCTGAATGAATCACTTTACATGTATTATTTCATTTAATCTCAGAACATCTCACAACATTTATCTGTTGTCTTCATAGCTTTATCCCAACTCCTAACAGTGCCTGAAATATATTAGATGCTCCAGAAATTTAAGTATTTGTTGAATGAATGAATGCAGTAGTGGATGTTGAAACGTACAGTTTAAGGCTCTACCTAGTGTGTGTGTGTGTGTGTGTGTGTGTGTGTGTGTGTGTGTGAAATAGCCATTATTATTTCCATTTTATTTCTGAAGAAGCAGAATAAGTTCCTTGCTCAAGGCCACATGGCTAGTCAGTGGTAGGGCCACAGCTGGAATAATAGTAGCAATTATATGTAAGGCATTTCCATATGCCCATTTTAAATGAGAGTTTGACAAGAAATAATCCATTTTGCTTATCCTCACAAAATCTTTTGTTATTTGATCTGAGCATTCAGATTCTAGAGCCCAGCCTCTTAACTGCAACGTTGGTGTCAATAATTCCATGATCTAAACAAAGGAAGGGATTTGTATAGCTTCAGAAATAACTTTCGATCTTCTGTATAACCACCTCAGAATTCAGTTCAATGTAGAATAATTTATCAGTCAACCCCTGTTCCTCACTGGCTTTATGGCCACTATTGCTGCCTGCTTGGCCACTCCCCATATACCTTAGCCCCTCTACTCTTTAACTGGAGAGGAATCTAAAAAAGGAGCTATGCTCTAGAATAGGGCCAAAGCATCTTCTCAGGTCCCCTGATGAAGTCTTTATGAATGGTAAAACCTAGTTTTTCAGAGTCATGGAAAAGGACTTTTTTCTCTTCAGAATGAAGCAGACAGCCATACACTACAATAGTATACCTATCAGTACACAAACTTCGGTTGACAGAGAATTCCAGGGTTGGAAGAAGCAACAGAGATTATATGATTCAGCTTTTTAAATATTGTTAGTCTAGGTAAGATTATTAGCATCCAGCATTTTTTGGTGATAACATGTCTCTTTTAGGAAATGGTGATAGTGATAAATTTATCTTTCCAAATTAAAAGAGACGAGCCTAAAACTTGTGTGTTCAATACAAGATTGCTATCTTAGTATCTCATGGTATCTCATATTCAGTGTTCTCTGAGTTTCAAGAGTTCTTGATATATTAGACATATTAATTCTTTGTCCATCATACATATTGCAAATATTTTTCCCATTTTCTCTTTTACTTGTGTCTTATTATACTCATATTAAAATTGTATTGTCAAATCTCTTCCATTTTTAAATTCTCCTTTCTATCTTTTCATACTTACAGATTCCATCTGTATCCCATTACTACACAGTTGTTCTTTTGCATCTTCTCCTAGAACTTTTATGATGACATTTTAAATCTATGTTTGTTAATCCATCTGGAATTAATTTTTACATAAAGTACATGATTCCCAAAATTTTAACCAGCTGTTCCAGCACAATTTCTTGAATTTTTTTCTTTCTCTGCTAATTTGAAATGCCACATTTATCATCTAATATGTTCTTAGAATAGATGACCCTGAATTGCATTCACTACTTGAAGTTTAACTTTTCTTGGCTTTCTTTACCTAGTGATAATGTTTATTTCTACAATATAGTAAAATGATTTTTTTTTCTTTACTAAAACGTGCTACTCCACCGTATTGTTTCCACACTCTGCCCTTTGATTAAAATATTCCGTTGGCTTCCCGTAGTGCCTGGAGTCCAGCCTCACCACGGACCACTGTCCCTCCTGCTGTTTCAGCTGCCGGGCTCGTGCCTGAGTCCAGGCTCCTTGTCACCATCCACTCCTTGTCATTCTCCAGGAACAGTCTTTAGATGCCAAGTGGACCCATAAAAACAGATGGAAAATTCAGGGCTTCACTTAAATTAAATACATAATTGGATATCTTTCTCTGTTTTCTTAAAAATCGTATGTCATATGAGTTTCTTTGGAAATAAGGGGATACGAAAGATGATTCTTGTCGAGTTCAGCAAATGTGGAGACCAACTATGGGCAAATCCTGTGCCAGAAATTGTGGGAGATATGCATTCACTCATTCATTCAACTAATATTTATTGAGGACCTACTGTGTTCTCAATCATCTTGTTCCATGGACACAATGGGAAACTAAAGACACATAGTCTTGTGTATGTTGAAGCTTGTATTGTAGTAAGGGATTCAAATATTAGCTAAATTATCTACACAAGTGCATAATTATACATTTTTGTAAATGCTATAAAAATTATTATGGAAACATCTAAGAATTGCAAGTAGGAGTAAAGCACTGTTCATGTTATTAGATACAAGTCCTTAATCAGATATATTATTTGTAAATGTTTTCTGCCAGCCTGTGACTTCACTTTTTATTCTCTTAAGTGTCTTTTTTTTAATAGTTTTTTTTTTTTTACTTTATAAATTTATTTATTTATTTATTTATGGCTGTGTTGGGTCTTCATTGCTGTGCGTGGGCTTTCTCTAGTTGCGGTGAGGGGGGCTACTCTTCGTTGTGGTGCACGGCCTTCTCACTGCGGTGGCTTCTCTTGTTGCAGAGCTGGGGCACTAGGCACGTGGGCTTCAGTAATTGTGGCACGTGTGCTCAGTAGTTGTGGCTCACGAACTGTAGAGCACAGGCTCAGTAGTTGTGGTGCACGCACTTAGTTGCTCCGCGGCATGTGGAATCTTCCCGGACCAGGGCTCAAACCTGTGTTCCCTGCATTGGCAGGCGGATTCTCAACCACCGCGCCAGCAGGGAAGTCCCAACAGTGTCTTTCACAGAACAGAAGTTTTTCTTTTTTTAAAAAAAATTATTTTTGGCTGCATTGGGTCTTCATTGCTGTGCGCAGGCTTTCTCTAGTTGTGCTGAGCGGGGGCTAATCTTTGTTGGCAGTGCGCGGGCTTCTCATTACGGTGTCTTCTCTTGCTGCGGAGCATGGGCTCTAAGCGCACGGGCTTCAGTAGTTGTGGTGCGCGGGCTCTAGAGCACAGGCTCAGTAGTTGTGGCGCACGGGCTTAGTTGCTCCACGGCATGTGGGATCTTCCCGGACCAGGGCTTGAACCCATGTCCCCTGCATTGGCAGGCGGATTCTTAACCACTGCGCCACCAGGGAAGCCTAGGAGTTTTTCATTTTAATGAAGTCTACCTTATCACTTTTTTCTTTCATGGATGATGTTTTGGGTATTGTGTCCATACACTCATTTCTACACCCAAGGTTATCTAGCTTTTTTCTCCTATATTTTCGTCTAGAAGTTTTATAGTTTTGTATTTTACATTTTGACCTGTGACTTATCTATTTATTTATTTTAACATCTTCATTGGAGTATAATTGCTTTACAATGGTGTGTTAGTTTCTGCTTTATAACAAAGTGAATCAGTTATACATATACATATGTCCCCATAGCTCTTCTCTCTTGCGTCTCCCTCCCTCCCACCCTCCCTATCCCACCCCTCTAGGTGGTCACAAAGCATCGAGCTGATCTCCCTGTGCTATGCGTCTGCTTCCCACTAGCTCTTTTACATTTGGTAGTGTATATATGCTATGACTTATTTTAACTTAATTTTTGTGAAAATTTTGTAAGTTTAGTGTCTAGCTTCTTTTTTTTTTTTTTTTTTCCTGCATGTGGATGTCCAACCATTCCAGCACCATCCTGAGGAACTTTACAGTCTAGTAAAGGGAGTAAGACCTGTACACAAGTGATTGGCTGAAATGACTTAACTAAGATGTTTGTCCAGAAAGATGTACAGAATTATGCTGAGGGTTTAAAACAGGTGGCATTTGAGGTAGACTGTGAAAAGTTTCATCACACAGATGGGACTGAGGAGGAAATTAAAAGACAAAGGACAAATCTTACTTATTTTTAAAATCTCACTCTGAGTGCAGATATCAGAGGCAAAGGTGGCAGCGGGGAGGCTGCTGTGGTGTGAGATGAACTGTAGTGGAGGTAATGGTGGTGAGAAAGGTTTGGTTCTGGATTGGATTTGATGAAAGAGCTGAGGGGATTTGTACATGGGTTGCAGGAGGGGTATGAGACAAAGTCAGGAGCCAGGGGTCAGGCTGACAAGCAGACGAATGGGTCACCATGGGCTGAGATGAGGGTCGTGGGCAGGAGCAGGTTTGGGACATATTAAGTCAGCCACCTTCACAGCCAAGTGAAGCATCGAGTGAGCAGCTGGGTGCTTAGGTCTGGAGACGAGCAGAGCTGTCAGTGCACGAGTGGTATTTAAAGTGATGAAATCAGGAAGTACATGTTGATAGACAAGAAAATAGCTCTAAGGACCGAAGCTTGGGAGGCTCAAAAATGTGACAGTAGGAAGATGAGGAGGGACCAGAAAAAGATACTGAGATGGAGATGCCAGTGAGGTAAGGAAGAGAATCAAGAGAAGGACATAAGACACCAAGACAAACGTGTTCAAGAAGAGTTTGTCAAGTGCTGCCAGTAGGTTAAGTAAAATGAGGACTTAGAACGGACCGTGGGACTCAGCAATGTGAAGAAGGTCACTGTTGTCCTTAATAGAAACTGTTTCCGTGGAGTGTGATGACAGCCTGACTGACATGGGTTTTCTTAGTGGGTGGAGTGCAATTGAAGAAGTTAAGTATAGATCATTCTTTTGAGGATTTTTGCTATAAAGCAAGGAAATGGAACGGTAGATGGAGGAAACAAACTCAAGGACAGGTGGTTTGTTTGTTTCTTTTGGGGAAGATGTTATAACAGTCGAGTGGGAGAAATGAGTGATACAGGAGAGAAAGAGGACCCAGCAGGAGTGATATCCTTGAGTAAGTGAGAGGAATCCAGTGCACAAAACGGGATTGGCCATAGGTAGAGGGGGGACCATTATCAACAGTGACTTAATTCTCTAAGCAATGAGAAACCATTACAGTTTGGTGGGTAAGTGGTATGATTCTTACCATACTTTGTAATCTGTGTATTCCTTCCCCTTTCACTAATGGACAGATTCAAATGCATAACAGTCTGCCCCAAAATAAACACTGAAAATGCAGTTATGCTCAAAATAGAGTGGATTTCATGTCCAGAAAAGTTGAAACAAACCCTTGTGTTTACCTCAGCAACTTCTCCAGACCTCATGTCAGATCAAGATCTTTACGCTGTTATTGAAATTGCTGAAATGTTTCACTTTGAAAGTAAACTTCCTAGTACCTGAAATCAATTTTCTGCATACATTTTACCTTTTAAAAGTCCCCAGTGTGGCTTATTTTGTATTCCTCTTAAATTCTGCTGAATAATAATTTTTCAAATTATCATTCCTTGACTACCAGTGGGCTAACACTACCTCAGACAAAACTGGAAATCTAACGAGTGAAAATCGCTCCAACTCACCACTTTGTAACAGATTAAGTCACACATTGGAATTTAGAGGAACCTTTAAAGAATATTATATATAAGGTAGTTCTTGATGGAAATAATGAGCTCTTTTGATCATCCATGAAGTAAGTTTAATGTGTTGCATTTTCCCAGTGAAGAGGAGAAGACAGATCAAATGCATGAGGCTGTTTTCTGGTAAATTGTTATCATTGAATTTAGCAAATCAGCTTCACAGATGTTTTTCAGTTTCTTAGTATCTAAATTTGACTTTTACTATGATTAGTAATAAGTTCTCAAATCAGAAAGGGTTTTCTTTTTTATTGCTCCTCAGGCATGAACGTCTTTACACCAAGAAAAGTAACTTCAGCAGATCTTTAATTTCCAGCCTCAAGGATGTAAATGATTTAGCAACCCTAGAAGTTTTGGATGAGGTAAGAAACTCAGCTTAATTAAACTTAAACATTCTGTCTATTTAAAAAAATTGATAGAAGAGGTTTGAGCAGGAGGCTCTTTGAATAGCATCTGTAGGTTTCATGCTTTCTTCATCTCTTAGCTTCCTGATCATCCCTCCTGTCTTCAGTTTTACTGTGTGTAACTCACGTTTGCAGATCTCTCCAGCCTGGTGTCAACTTTTTCTTCTTTTTTATATTCGAATTACAAAAGTGCTAGTTCCCACAAGCTTGAGTTGCTTAGGTCCAAGACCCCTTCTTCACCTCAATTCTCCCCAGGAGTCTCAAAGGGGTGATTTGCTTCCTACATCACCATCTCAGTGGCAGGACCTAAAGCCTCGAAGATACCTTGAGAGCCTGTCTGTTACCATGGTCAGTGGACCCCTCGTGGGATCACAGAGCCCACCTTTTCGGGAAATGAATTCTGCTTGAAACTTCTTATCCCAGTGACCTCAGAAATATTTCAGACATCTCATGAAGGTACCAGTCCAGGCCAGTAAATTATAGTCTCATCCTCTTTTTCCTCATCACCTTTTATTTCAGATAATCACATCATTAGAGAAATAACAAGGCTCCTTTTCAGTAAAAGGTTGGGATCACTACCCTGCCTGATCCACAGGCTTTCCTTTTTTTAATACTTCTGATACATTCCTGAGCATTTTGCTTAAAAATGTAGCAAATCAGGAGGCATATTCTGAACCGAAGTAGTCATTTGGTAAATTTGGGGTTGCGTAAACAACTCAAGTACTTCCTCAGAATAATCTTTCTTGAGAACATCAAACATCTTATAATCAAATAGTGTTTGTAAGCCAGGGATTGCCAATACCTTTATGAATCTTTGTGTATCAGATTTTCCAATGATGTGAAATCCTAAGCTTGTGGATTATAAAGAAGGCTTTACTAATCATATTGCTGACCTACGTATTAAACACTGGATTTGTTTGTTTCTATTGTCCGTGTTTTATCTTTTTGTCTCTTTTTTGACCCAAGATCTTTTGTGTCATATACTATAAATGATGAAGTCTGGCACTGTTAAAATTGATTCCATGTATTCATATGATTTATCAATTGTGGAAGTTACTTTTCTGTACTTTTTACTCTGCCTCAAAGCCAAACATTTAAGCAAGGGAACTAAGACATTCCACAGAGCCATTGAATAACCTTCATTTGGAATAAAATCATGTTCACTATATCTTCTCTTCCCTTTTCTAGTGTTCTTTCTCTTTACTTCAACTGCTGCATTTACTTCCTTGAAAGCATTGTGTGTATATATAATCCCTGTAGCATATAATATATTCTGTGGAAAACACAGGTAACAATGACATCCCTCTACAGCTCTCGAAAGAAAAGAAAATACCCATCAAGGGGAAGGATAGTTGCTGACCGGAGGTTACACTTCTTACTCTCAATAGATCTATTTCTTTCTGATCCTTCCTCCAGATTCCAAATGTTTTATTTCTTATCATTTACTTTTAAAATGATAATTGACCATCAATCATTTTTAACAAAAAGAGATTACTTTTATTTCGTTATAGAATACAGTCTCAGAGCAACTTGAGAAGTGTTACTCCAGAGATCAGATTTACTTCTATGTGGGAGACATACTCATTGCTCTTAACCCTTTTCAGAGTCTGGGTCTTTATTCCGCAGAGGTATGTGGTATGGCTTGTACACATTTTCTTACTTTGTACAAAAATTTATACTCTTCAGGTATTTAAATTAATTTCATTTCATTTTATCTAATCCTTTGAATAAACAGTTAAATAATTATTGTTAAAACGTAGAGATAGGAACAAACAGAAGATGAATCGATCTGGATGCAGTTTGTGGTCTTTGTGTGAGATATGTTAATTACTTCTTGTCATTGGTAATTGGTAACTGGTCCACACTACATATCATATCAATAAACAGATGCCTAAAAAGTATAGACTTCATGTCTACCTCTGAACCAAATATAGGAGAGTCAAAAGTAAAATTACATTGTATATGTAGGTACTATATACTTAATGGCTGTAAAACTCATCATTATGAGTTTAAAAATTCCTTCTGGTTAAATTTTTAATATCAGACAATGTGTTGTATGAATATAAGCACATAATTATCCATTATTCACCCCTAATGTTTAAATATAGAATAGTGTTCTGGAGTTAAGCTAGGCTGTTTTTCATTTTCAATTAGATCCATACTCTTCTAGCTATTTGTGTACTCTAGAATATTATGTTGTATCATAATAGTATATTACTCTAGAATAATACTGTGCTTAATATAACTTTTTGTGTGAAAAGTATGTAATTCTCTCAGTCTCTCCCACTTTAAGATTTACAAGAATAATGGCATATTTAGGAACCTTGACCAAGTTTTAGAAGACTGGGCTTTAGCACAAATTCTGCTGTCAATTAACTATGTGATCTTGGACAAAGCAAATGAGAAAGTGTATGTTAAATGATATGAAAGGAAAAAAGTAGTGATCGTATGTCATACATTATTATATCCAAGGAATAGTCAACAAAATGATACCTGATTGTCTGATTTATAAAGTATCTGCTTATTTAAGGAAATCATAGTATTTTGAAACTTTAAGTTCTGCTTTGGAAGTGGTATGCACTTCCAAAAGAGTCTTCTTTTAAATACCATTGCCAAAGTGATGTCATATTATGTCATATCATTTTTCCCTGTTGTCTTATGTCAAACTTCTATTTTACATAATTGTCCATGATTTGTGCATGTATGTGTGTATGTGATACGGATGTGATGTTTTGGTGGTATGAAGCTGTATTTTGATTCTTTTGCTTTAAAAATTAGCACTCTATCTGTAAATAAGTAGGGTTTAAACAAAAACAAAAGCCCTACAACACATGTTCTTTTTAACCTTTAGCATTCCAAACTGTATATTGGAGCAAAGAGAACTGCCAATCCTCCTCACATTTTTGCCATGGCTGACTTAGGATACCAGTCTATGGTAACATATAATTCAGATCAGGTAAGGAGAGTCTCACATTTTTAGAAATTCTCCTCTTAGTTTCTTGTGTGTCAGCTGAATTTTGTGAGGATAAAGTCTTCTTACAGTTTCCTTTTCTCACCGTGCAGTGCATTGTTATTTCTGGGGAAAGTGGTGCTGGAAAGACTGAAAGTGCTCATCTCTTAGTTCAGCAGCTGACAGTGCTTGGAAAGGTATAATTTAATTTTTCTCTGTCCTAACAGAAATATTTGTTATACTTCAGAATTTAATTTAGCTGATTAGGTTAATATTTACGAATTTCCACATTTAATAATGCACAGAAATTATAGCACACTTGTTGTCCTTTGTGAGGTTAAAATATAACAGTATAAAGAGCATATGTTTTGTTTTAAGCAAATTCTAACTTTTCTCACTCTTAGTAGGCAAGGCTTTATAGAGGTGATTTTCTCTCTTTTTTGCCCTAATGTATTCTCTGAATGCTTTCCTTACTTCTTCTTCCTTTGTTACCAGCAAGATAAAGGGGAGTCAATATACAAAAATTAATTATATTTATATATTATATACATACTAACAATGATCAGTTTAAACTTAAATGTATTATTTATATTAGCACCATAAAACATGAACTATTGAAATCTAGATCTTACAAAATATGTACAAGATTTGTATGCTGAAAAAATAGAAAAAGTTGATAAAAGAAATCAAAGAAGACCTGAATAATAGGAGAGATATGACATGTTCATGGATTAAAAGACTCAATATTATTAAGATGTCAATTCCCCACAGATTGATCTGTAGATTCAATGTAGTTTACAGTAAAAATCCCAGCAGGATTTTACTTTTTTTTTTAGAAATTGACAAACTGAATCAAAAATGTATATGGAAAGGCAAAGGAACTATAATAATCAGTTTTGAAAAAGAACAAAATTGGAGGATTAATAAATGCTACCTGATTTCAGACTCACTGTAAAAGCTGTGATAGTCAAAACAGTGTGTTATTAAAGAAAAGGTGGTATACAGATCAATGGAATAGAATAAAGAATCTGCACATATATGATTTATTGATTTTCAGCAAAGGTGCAAGGTCAATTAATGATAGTCTTTTAACAAATGGTGCTGGAATATGCGCGTACAAAAGGATTGAACCTTACTCTAGACCGCACATGCTATAAAAAATTAACTTCAAATGGATCATAGACCTAAAGATTAAACCAAAAGCTATAAAATTTCTAGAAGAAAATTAAGTCAGTTAACTTTGTTTTTTGTCATTTTGGGTCAGGCAAAGAGCTGTTAGATGCAACATAAAAAGCATAATCCATAAAGGGAAAAGTTTGATTTCACCAAAATTAAGAACATTCTGTTCTCTGAATGATACTGTTAAGAAAATGAAAAGACAAGCTACAGACTCAGAGACACTCTAATAAAAGACTTGTATCCAGAAGATATATTTTTAAAAACTCTTAAAATTCCATAATAAGAAATCAAATAACGATTTAAAAATGAACAAAAAAATTGACTAGCCATTTCATCAAAGATGATATGTAAATGGCAAAAACAGCAAATGAAAATATGGTGTTCAACAACAGTAGTCATTAGGGAAATGCAAATTAAAACCACAGTGAGACACCATTACATAGCCATTAAAATGGCTAAATTTTTTTTTTTAACCTGACAATGCTAAGTGCTGCCAAGAACATAGAGGAACTGAATGAAACTCGTGTATTGCTGATGAGAATGCAAAATGGTACAGCCACTTTGGAAAACGGCTCAGGAGTTTCTTAGAAAGTCTAACCATACTTATCATACAACCCAGCAATCCTACTCCTAGGTATTTGTTCAAATGAAATGAAAACCCATGTTCATACAAAAAAGCTACAGACAAATAATTTATAGGAGCTTTGTTCATCATCTCCAGGGAGTGGAAACAACAGAACTAGGAAATGAATAAACAAACTATGGTACATCCATGCCATGGACTATTACTCAGCAATAAAAAAGAATGAACACTGATACAAGCAATGAAGCTCACTGGATGAGATTTGGATAAATCTCAAATGCTTTAGGCTAAGTCAGAGAAGCAGATTAAGAAGACTACATGTATGGTTCACTTGCTGTGTCATTCTTGCAGATTTAAAACCGTAGGCACAAAAACAAATCAGGGATTTTCGGCAGCTGAGAGCGGAGGGAAGGGTTGCAAAGAGTAATGAGACAATTTGGGGGGTGATGGGATTGTTCTGTATGTGGACTATAGTGGGAGATTTATGGTCACATATGTTTGTAAAAACTTTCAGAACTATATAAAGGGTGAATCTCTATGTAATTTTACCTTAATTTTTAAAAATGGGATGTTGAGGATAGAGACTTGGTTTGATTTTCCAAGTAGAGTCCTTGAAATAAGATAAATCAAGAATAATGTGTTCTCATTAGGCTAATGGCTAAAAAAGAAAAATCATTGTGTACAACTTATCCCTGCGAAAATGTTTATAGTGATTTGCATAGTTAGAAGTAGAGTCATCTTAAAATTTTTGCCGTCACAGTGATTATAGGAATCTTGTGCTACAAAGCACTGTGGGTACAAGGCCAGACCCAACCACTGTATATATAAAAGGGTGCCTCATGGTGTCAAAACAGCTGCTTAATTGAGTCTAATTCATTGTCAAAAGAATTTCATGTTCCTGTTAAAAATCAATTGACTGGTTATATGTTTTCCATCATGGGTGTGGGTATGGAATAGTAATATACTAGTAACCAGGCCTGTGACCCCTCAGAACTGGAAGAGCCAGTAGAGGCCAGGAAGGGGGGCCTACCTCAGGGCTGTCATCTCAATCCCTTCCCCATCCCCTTGCCCATCCACTTCCCTCTCCTTCTGGGATAAGCATCACTCTACAGGCTTTTAAGTTCACTGAAATAAACGTCATTTTGGAGAGAGTTGGGATGGTGTGTGGCACAGCATACTCTCCTGGCGTGGAAGAGTTGAACACCTGAATAAATTTACTCAGGGGCCTTCCGCACGGGCCTTTGCTATTCTTTCTTGATTTGTGAAGTCGATAGAGGCTCTTGTCAATAACGGATTAACTTGTACGAATGTTGTTTTGTGGATGTCAGCACATCTAACGTTTATTTAATATCTTTATCTTGTGCTAGATCTAAAAATGTGACTTGATATTAATTTGAGATGGTGATATAAAAACAAAAGAATTCTACCCTTATCGGGACTGAGTGTGTCTTTTAGTTATTTCCTTGATAAAGATTTAGCAGATGCAAAAATGGTATGTTTGGTGGATGGAATTTACCTTTGTAATACACAGTCTTCAAAACCTTACGTAGCAGGGCACTGCTACCTAATACAGGTGGTTGATGTTTTCTCACCTTTTTCATGAGTGCAAGGCCAGCCCCAAACAACGTTTAAAAAGAGTCAATTATCCCAATTCTTGCTCCTCTCTTTTCTCTCCCGTTATTGCCTCTTTTAGAGGATATCCAAAATCCTTATATGCCCCCAAAACCTCACTGTGAATGCCCCCTCGGCCCCCCCAAATTCTAATGTAGCCTATGTTCCAGAAATACCTGCTGCTCCCCCTTACATAAACATTTCCGTACCTTTAACACAGCTGACTTCAGCAAGGTATTACACTGAAAATAATCCACTTGATCCATTTCTACTAAGATGTGAATGACTGATACCTCCTTAAACCTCTAAGAGGGGAGATGCCTTCTAAAAGAGGTTGGTTGTTAACCCAAATAAATTTTCTGGTGGAATTTCAGTTTAATAAAGTGGTAAAGAAAAAAAAACCAACATGATGCTTGTTTTGGGGAAGGAAAATGTGAGATGGTGTAGGAGAAAATGGAGGGCCAGCCACGTAGGCCCGCTGGCCTGGACCAGGGATCCACATCTCCCTTCCACACAGCCGAGCTGTTCTTGATTTTCACAATTATTCCCTCTCCTCTACTTCTGAGTTCACACGTTATCTTTACTCCTCTAGTTGCAGGTTTGACAGCTTCCATGGAAGCAAGGGAAGTTGGTCCACAGCTTTGGGGATCTTGTGGATGGGGACCCATATAGGTAGAGGAGGAATAACAAAGTTTGAGATGTACCTCAGTATGTGTAGACTGCTTATAAATTGTGTTTGTAAATCAGGAACTTAACAGAACTATATTTGAATAGAAAAAGTGTAAAGGATCTCTTCGCCCCTCTAAGAAAGGAAGTGAGTGAATGTACCAGCAGGAGGGGAAAAATATACTAGGTTGTAACTTCTGGCAGCAAACCAAGAAGATGCACTTGTATGTTTACATCTACATAAAGTGCTTATCAGAGAAGAGACATTCCATTCTATACAAAATTAATTTTTTACATTTTTTTAATATCTTGACATTTTCTCTAGGCTAATAACAAAACCCTGCAAGAGAAGATTTTACAAGTGAATAATTTGGTGGAAGCCTTTGGCAATGCCTGCACTATTATAAATGACAATTCCAGCCGATTTGGAAAATACTTAGAAATGAAATTTACCCCTTCTGGGGCTGTCGTGGGAGCACAGATTTCTGAATACCTTCTGGAGAAATCCCGAGTTATCCACCAAGCCATGTAAGTTCATGTCACATATTTCCTATTTTCTGGGAAACGTAAGCAAAGATGATGCTTTTGTTTTAATAATAAAATGTCTTACTCATTTAACAAAATTTCAACAGAATTTTATTGATCGTCTACTATGTGTGAGGCATTTACTGTTGGAAGCAGAGATGCCTCAGCACTGTCTTACTCTCTCATATGTTACATCCAGTAAAGGAGTCAATAAATAGCCTAAAGTTTATGAAAACAGATAGAAAGCCTAAGCCCATCATAGAGGTACTAACAGGATAACTTAGAGTAATTTCTGAAGTAGGAGAGAATATACTTCTCTACACAAAACAAGTATGAAATTTAATTAGAAATAACAGTCATTTTTTTTCTTTTAAGTGCTGGTATATATAAATAGATCTTTGTATTAATTCTATGCTTCCCAATGTTTATACACAAGGGACCAAAAAAACAAACAAAAAAAGGATTCAGGAAGGGGCTTTACTGTAGTGTTCTTTTTCCTGCCTGCTGATAAGCCACCAACACCATATTCTGGAAAGTTTAGTTTGAGTGAGTTCTTTTAGGTTGAGTGAGTTCCTTTTAGGTCGAGTGAGTTCCTCAGTTTGTAGCTGAATGACAAAACTTTTCTCCTGTCCTCATGATTCCAAAACATCTTTGTTTGTTGTTCTTATGAAAAAACTAATCACAACATGGAATTTGTACCCTGGTCTTTATATTATTTTTTAAAAGTTGTGGCAATTTAGAGTCTTCCAGTTTTCTTATGTTGGTTTTATGCCAAACATATCTACATTATTGTAGTTATGTGTTGTATGTTAAATTCTCAGGAACATAAGCTTCCTTTATGTACAAGTACATTAGTATTTAATTATAAGTGCCTTCAAATTTGCTGTCATTCAGTTTATGATAAATTGTGAATATAAGTTGCTTGGAGCCGACCTCTGAGCTCAGCCTTCAGTGTAGAAAATTATCCTTTGGTCTTCAGTTCCAAAAATGTCAGGCATGATTTTTAGGCAAATGTGGCTTTGAATTGTGGCTCCCTGACATGTAGTCCACCTTGGGTAAGATATTTAAACCTTAAAGACCCTTATAGGATCTTGTTTCTGCAACCTACTGTGTGTTAGAATTTGAAATGCTTAACCTCTCTGCACCTCAGTTTTTCATCTTTAAAAAGGAGTTAGCAGGGCTTCCCTGGTGGCGCAGTGGTTGAGAGTCAGCCTACCGATGCAGGGGACGCGGGTTCGTGCCCCGGTCCGGGAAGATCCCACATGCCGCAGAGCGGCTGGGCCCGTGAGCCATGGCCGCTGAGCCTGCGCATCCGGAGCCTGTGCTCTGCAACGGGAGAGGCCACAACAGTGAAGCCCGCGTACCGCAAAAAAAAAAAAAAAAGGAGTTAGTAGTGGTACCTACCTATTCAGATCATGCCTGCAAAGTATTTAGTGCAATGAAGAGCACATAGAAAGGACCCCATGCAGTTTAAGCCCTTAGTAGCAGTAGTAGTGTTGATAGTTGTGTGAAGATTAGAAATAATATCTCGCGCAGTACATGGGACACTGACAATGTCAGTAAATAGCAGCTCCTGTTATCAGGGTGTGCTGGGGCCCAGAACTTAGTGGGCATGTATGTTAGTGCCTTTGCCACCCATACCTGGAGGAACCTCCAGGTCTTACGCAAGTGTGGAGACTTTTTTTTTTTTTTACATCTTTATTGGAGTATAATTGCTTTACAATGGTGTGTTAGTTTCTGCTTTATAACAAAGTGAATCAGTTATACATATACATATGTTCCCATATCTCTTCCCTCTTGTGTCTCCCTCCCTCCCACCCTCCCTATCCCACCCCTCTAGGTGGTCACAAAGCACCGAGCTGATCTCCCTGTGCTATGCGGCTGCTTCCCACTAGCTATCTATTTTACGTTTGGTAGTGTATATATGTCCATGCCACTCTCTCACTTTGTCACAGCTTACCCTTCCCCCTCCCCAAATCCTCAAGTCCATTCTCTAGTAGGTCTGTGTCTTTATTCCTGTCTTACCCCTAGGTTCTTCATGACCTTTTTTTTTTTTTTCTTAGATTCCATGTATATGTGTTAGCATACGGTATTTGTTTTTCTCTTTCTGACTTACTTCACTCTGTATGACAGACTCTGGGTCCATCCACCTCATTACAAATAGCTCAATTTCATTTCTTTTTATGGCTGAGTAATATTCCATTGTGTATATGTGCCACATCTTCTTTATCCATTCATCCAATGGTGGACACTTAGGTTGTTTCCATCTCCGGGCTATTGTAAATAGAGCTGCAATGAACATTTTGGTACATGACTCTTTTTGAATTATGGTTTTCTCAAGGTATATGCCCAGTAGTGGGATTTCTGGGTCATATGGTAGTTCTACTTGTAGTTTTTTAAGGAACCTCCATACTGTTCTCCATAGTGGCTGTACCAATTCACATTCCCACCAGCAGTGCAAGAGTGTTCCCTTTTCTCCACACCCTCTCCAGCATTTATTGTTTCTAGATTTTTTGATGATGGCCATTCTGACTGGTGTGAGATGATATCTCATTGTAGTTTTGATTTGCATTTTTCTAATGATTAATGATGTTGAGCATTCTTTCATGTGT
Organism: Phocoena phocoena; assembly: GCF_963924675.1. NCBI lineage: Eukaryota > Metazoa > Chordata > Mammalia > Artiodactyla > Phocoenidae > Phocoena > Phocoena phocoena. The sequence goes on from NC_089220.1 coordinate 167,655,214, forward strand.
TTGTTGGCAGTCTGTACATCTTCTTTGGAGAAATGTCTGTTTAGGTCTTCTGCCCATTTTTGGATTGGGTTGTTTGTTTTTTTGTTATTGAGCTGCATGAGCTGCTTGTAAATTTTGGAGATTAATCCTTTGTCAGTTGCTTCATTTGCAAATATTTTCTCCCATTCTGAGGGTTGTCTTTTGGTCTTGTTTATGGTTTCCTTGGCTGTGCAAAAGCTTTGGAGTTTCATTAGGTCCCATTTGTTTATTTTTGTTTTTATTTCCATTTCTCTAGGAGGTGGGTCGAAAAGGATCTTGCTGTGATTTATGTCATAAAGTGTTCTGCCTATGTTTTCCTCTAAGAGTTTGATAGTTTCTGGCCTTACATTTAGGTCTTTAATCCATTTTGAGCTTATTTTTGTGTATGGTGTTAGGGAGTGATCTAATCTCATACTTTTACATGTACATGTACAAAACCATGGTGCTGGTTTTCCCAGCACCACTTATTGAAGAGGCTGTCCTTTCTCCACTGTACATTCCTATCTCCTTTATCAAAGATAAGGTGACCATATGTGCGTGGGTTTATCTCTGCGCTTTCTATCCTGTTCCATAGATCTGTATTTCTGTTTTTGTGCCAGTACCATACTGTCTTGATTACTGTAGCTTTGTAGTATAGTCTGACGTCAGGGAGCCTGCTTCCTCCAGCTCCATTTTTCGTTCTCAAGATTGCTTTGGCTATTCGGGGTCTTTTGTGTTTCCATACAAATTGTGAAATTTTTTGTTCTAGTTCTGTGAAAAACGCCAGTGGTAGTTTGATAGGGATTGCATTGAATCTGTAGATTGCTTTGGGTAGTAGAGTCATTTTCACAATGTTGATTCTTCCAAGTGTGGAGACTTAACTGGTTCTCAGAACAATCTGTCCTGCTCTCATAACTGTGTAAGACTCTGTCCTTCAGGTCTTTGGGGAATGTCCACCTAAGACACTGAATTATTGGGATTTAGATGGGCCCACAGTGTTGCACAGTGTCAAGGGCACCATCGCAGCAGGTTGCCTGGAGTTGTGTGCTGCAGTGCCATCCATGTAGAGTATGATGTGAGCAGTACCCTCAGCAGCTACACAGTGAGGCTCTGGATTTGTAACCATACAGATAATCTCATTCATGCTTATTCAACTATTGCACCATATAGTCCAGGAAATAGCACAATTAGGATCGTATTTTAGGCATACTATTAAGAAAGTAAGCTTATTTTCAGCTGGCCTAAAGGATTATAGTTTTACAACATTGTTTATTGGGGAAAAGTATTCCAATTTAATATCAGGTTGAAATATATCTCAGTAATAATTCAAGTACATCTGCCTTATAATTCTTCCATTTTTCCAGGTTTTTTTACATCTGTTTTTTTTACTTTACTTAATTTGAATTGCATTGTTAAAATCTAGAGAAGCTTTTTTAATGATCTTTAAAAATGAAAATATCAGTGATGTAATAGAAGAATTCTTAGTAGGCCCCTTTTAAAATGATAAATATAAGTGTACCCTATCATTCAGGAACTGGAAGGAAAGAACCAGTTCAGAGGGTTTAACTGAGAGGACTGTTTACAGAGGTAGAGGGTGTTGAAGAACCAAGAATAAACGGTGAGATGCCCACAGATGAACAGCGTTGACAAATCATTCCTACACCTGGATCTGAAGGGCAGAAGGAGGGACCACACTGCAGAGCCTGGTGAGAAGTAGGGCTGTGGAGGACTGCTGCCTGTCGGGAGCTGCTGCCTAAAGGAATATGGTCGTCCCTTTGTGTCTGCGAGGAATTGCTTCCAGAGCCCTCTGCCGTATCCGCGGATGCCGAGTCAGCCCTCTGTGTCCGTAGGTTCCACATCCACAGATCCGGTTGGTTGAATCCGTGGATGCAGAACCCGTGGTTGTTGAGGGACAACTGTACAGCTACTGGGAGAAAGAGAGCAAGTGAGGGGAGGAAAACCTCGACCTCTTCTCCCTCCTTCCAGCCTCCTGCCTGTGCTCCCTGTTGGCTGAACCCAGCTGGAAGCCAGAGAGCAAGGGAGCCCGGGAACGCCAGTCTGTAGAGGTTAGATTTGGGGGTCACAGAACAAGCCAAAGAAGAATGAAGAATGGATCTGAGGTGGCAGAGAAGAATCAGAGTAGACAATTTTTTAAAAGAACGTACCCTTTCTTTGAATGGAATAAATTCTTTTCCTCTCTTTTTTTGCCTCTACTCATGTCATCCTACCCCCATCTCTGACCACATTTAGTTTTATACTGATGGTATTTCTCATGTTGCTGCTGTCGTATAAGTTGTGACTTAAAGCCTTTCCTAAATGTAGATGATTTTAAAGAGGAAATTTTAAAGAGGCTACTCACTTCCAAGAAGAAAATGAGCATACAAAAGTCAATGCTAGAAAATGCTCATAAATATAAATGATTTGCTGTTTCACTGCAGTTTTCTCCAGTTACTGCAATTTAGTTCAGCAGGCATTGCTTGCGTGTCTCTCACATGCCCAGCACTTTCCCAGATGCTGCAGGAGACATCAACCAAATGGCAGATGTGTGCTCTCTGCTGTGGAGAAAGAGAAAATATTATTTATGGATCAGTTCCTCTGTGTCAGGCACTGTGCTGGGCATTTTACCTCCATAATCTCTCTTAATTCCTTCAGCAATATGACAGGGGTTATTGCCTATTTTCTGCAGGAGGAAACAGACCAAGAAAATTATAATAAGTTGCCTAATGTCAAAAAGCTAATAAGTGACTGAATTGGGGTTTGAAGCCATGTCTCTCTGACTCCAGAGCCCACCATTCATTCATTCATCCACCCACGTGGCTAATACTTACTGAGTACCTACTAAGTGCCAGGAGCTGTTCTAGGCCCAGGAGCTATAGAGCCGTAAGACAGGATTCCTGTGTACAGCAGCGCATGGTCTCCCGGGAGCCTCACATGCTTTGATCCACAGCTTGCTGATCACCGTCACCGGTTGGTTTCTGATCTCGCAGGAGAGTAGGCAGTGAATTCATCTGCAGAGAGTGAGCAGGCAGACGGCGAGGGTCGGGGCGGATCGAGGAGACTGGGTATCCTGGAGGAGGGAGTCCTGCAGGAAGGAGGTGGAACAGCCAGGACACGCTAGAAGCACTGCTTCGTGAGCACTTCTTGGGGCCCTGTGAATGCAAGGCTGCGCTGCTGGCTTTCCACGCCTCATTGCCGGCCCCTTTGTCGAATATTCCAAGGTTTCACACGCGGGGTGAGTCGCACCCTTGTGAGGACTTTGTCGTAGATTTGAGGTGTTAGAGGCTTTGGCTTCACAGTGATCCCCAGGGTCCAGGGCTCATGAGACAGCCTGGAGGGCCTTCCTGCAAATGGCTGAGTGGGACCCTGAGGAAGCATTAGAGGCTCCGCAATAGGGGTAGGCCAGAGCCAGAGAATACAATGACCCTTGAACAGTGGGGGGTTGAGGGGCGCCGACCCCCGTTGCCGTCAAAAATCTGCTTTTGACTTTCCTCAAACCTAACTCCTAATAGCCTGCTGTTAACCAGAAGCCTTACTGCTAACCCAGTTAACACATATTTTGTATATTATATGTATCATATACTATATTCTTATAAGAGGTAGAGAAAATAAAATGTTATTAAGAAAATTATAAGGAAGAGAAAATACAGTGAAGGTACTGGACTGTCTCTACTGATGCCGTAAGTTTATGTCATCTGTTTACAAGATGAATCATCTGTCAGTACCTACATCAGTATTGTCTTAGATGATACAAAACACTATAGGTGTTATACTAACACTAAACATCAAAAAGGAAAAGATAATGTGAAGAAGAAATTCATATTTACTTACAGGGACAAGGATTCGTGCATTGATAAGGAAGAAGCAGCGTGTGGCTGCCTCATGTCACCTGGTGTCATTGATACAATTGCTTCACCGTAGCCCAGCCGATACCCTAATGAGTGGATCTTATAAAATTTTAGGGCATATTGCAGCCATATTCATCATACAGTAATGGAAACATTGGTACATGTTTTAGAAAACTACTTTGTGTTGATAGGCTGATACGCAGCTTCTCCGGTTACGAGAGAGATGCATGCTGTACAGTAATGTAATTCTTTGAAAGCAGAGTGGTAAAAGAGTAAGAATAGTAGCACATTGTTAATTTTATATTAGCTGTCACTCCCCTTATGCCTGTAAAGATAGGTTCTCCACTTTAAGTCTTGCACATGATACTCTACACACAATTTAAAAATATCTGTTGAAAAAATTTGCATATTAATGGACCCACACAGTTCAAATCCCTGTCGTTCAAGGGTCAGCTGTACTATCTGGTGACATGCTGAGCCCCTACATTTGTTCCCGGGCCATTCTGACCTGGGAACCACTAATCACATGAGCGTGTGTGGGGTGCTATGGAAGATTCTCTGCCTTTAAGGATGTAGTTAAGGCAGAACATGAGATGGGTAATCTTTGGAGGTGTCTTCCTTTCCTGTTCCTTTAATTCTCTTAATTGTTTATCTACCAAAGATCAGTATATTTCCTATAGCGTCTCCAGGTCTTGTCAAATTGCAGTCCTCAGTAAACGTAAACTGATAATTAGAACACCACCAGTTACGCGTGTCTGCATATATGAGTCACTCCTCTAATTGTGCACTGCATCATTTAAGCGTTAGAGGTGTGACACATAGAGCAATCAGTGTGATTTCATTCGCACAAAGCAAACTAAATTATATGCTGTGCCCGTCTTAGAGGAATTTTATTATTTTGTGGTGAGAAAAGGCAAGAACTACACTTTTTGTTTTGTTCTAACCTTGCTTGTGTACAACGCTCATATTCATCGAAGTATTCCTAGTGGCTGCCACAAATAATGGCTGGGGGCGTAGAAGGTACGAACACAGCCAGCTCTAAAGGATGCCACCATCCTCGCTTCAGCATCTGGGCCTGTGATGCCCTTTTTCCTGAAACGCTCGCCTGTCTTTGCTTCCATGACTGGACTCTTCTCTGAGTTTTTCTTCTCTGACTTAGATTTATCCATCCATTCCCAAAATGTATATTCATCAAAGATCTGTTCTTGGAGCGTTTCTCTTTTCTCTATATATTCTCACACTTAGCAATTTCTTCTGACATCGTGGCTCAATGGATAGCTCTGTGTGATTGACAGCCAAAGATGTACCTCTTGCTGTCTCCCACGTTCATGTGTTTTTTTTTTTTTGGCTGCATTGGGTCTTCATTGCTGCGCTTCTCTAGTTGCGGCGAGTGGGGGCTACTCTTCCTTGTGGTACGCGGGCTTCTCATTGCAGAGGCTTCTCTTATTGCAGAGCACAGGCTCTAGGTGCGTGGGCTTCAGTCATTGTGGCGTGTGGGCTCAGTAGTTGTGGCTTGCGGGCTCTTGAGCGCAGGCTCAGTAGTGCTTAGTTGCTCTGCGGCATGTGGGATCTTCCTGGACCAGGACTCGAACCAGTGTCCCCTGCATTGGCTGGCAGATTCTTAACCCCTGCGCCACCAGGAAAGTCCCCAAGTTCATGTTTTTCATTTCCAACAACCTGGATATTTTGCTGTCATCTCGAATTCAACTGAATACAGGCACACCTTGGAGATATTGTAGGTTCAGTTCCAGCCCCCTGCAATAAGGTGAATATCACAATAAAGCAAGGCACATGAAGTTTTTGGTTTCCCAGTGCATATAAAAGTTATGTCTACAATATATTGTAGTCTCTTATGTGTGCAGTAGCATTATGTCTAAAAAAACCATGCACATACCTTAATTAAAAAATACTTTATTGTTAAAAAAAAATGCTAGCCATCATCTGAGCCTTCAGCGAGTTGTAAGTTTTTGGCTGGTAGAGGGTCTTGTCTTGATGCTGATGGCTACTGACTGATCAGGATGGTGGCTGCTAAAGGCTGGGGTGAGTGTGACAACTTCTTAAAAGGCAATGAGGTTTCCCTCATCGATTGACTCTTCCTTTCATGAACGATTCCTCTGTGACCTGCGATGGTGTTTGGTAGCATTTTACCCACAGTGGAACTTCTTTCAACATTGGAGTCAGTCTTCTCGAACCCTGCTGCTGCTCCATCAGCTAAGTTTATGCCATATTCTAAGTTTTTGTTGTCATTTCAGCAGTCTTCGCAGCGTCTTCACCAGGAGTAGATTCCATATTAAGAAACCACTTTCTTTGCTCATCCGTAAGGTGCAACTCTTCATCTGTTGAAGTTTTACCATGAGAGTGTAGCTGTTCAGTCACATCTTCAGGTTCCACTTCTAATTCTAGTTTTCTTGCTGTCTCTACCACATCTGCAGTTACTTCCCCCCTAAAGGCTTGAGCCCCTCAGAGTCATCCATGAGGCTTGGAATCATCTTCTTCCAGACTCCTGCTAATGCTGATATTTTGACCTCTTCCCATGAATCATGCATGTTCTTAGTGGAACCTAGAATGGTGTATCCTTTCCAGAAGGTTTTCAATTGACTTTACCCAGATTCATCAAAGGAATCACCGTCTGTGGCAGCTATAGCCTTACAACATATACTTCTTAAATAATAAGACTTGAAAGTCAAAATGACTTCTTGATCCATGGGCTGCAGAATGGATCCTGTGTTAGCAGGCATGAAAACAACATTAATCTTGTTGTCCACCAGAGGTCTTGGGTGACTAGGCGCATTGTCCATGAACTATAATATTTTGGAAGAAACCTTTTTTCTGAGCAGTAGGTCTCAACAGTGGGCTTAAAATATTCAGGGAACCATGTTGTAAACAGATGTGCTGTCATCCAGGCTTCGTTGTTCCATTTAGAGCAGGGATCCCCAGGCCCCGGGCCGTGGACCGGTACCAGGCCTGTTAGGAACCGGGCCGCACAGCAGGAGGTGAGCAGTGGGCGAGCGAGCGAGGCTTCATCTGCCGCTGGAAAATTGCCTTCCATGAAACCGGTGCCTGGTGCCAAGAAGGTTGGGGACCCGCTGCTTTAGAGGGCAGAGTAGATTTAGCGTAATTCTTGAGGGCCCTGGGATTTGCAGAATGGTAAGTGAGCATTGGCTTTAGCTTAAAGTCACCAGCTGCATTAACCTCTAACAGGAGAGTCAGCCTGTCCTTTGAAGCCAGGCATTGACTTCTCTTCTCTAGCTATGAAAGTCCTAGATGGCCTCTTCTAATACAAGGCTATTTCGTCTACACTGAAGATCTGTTGTTTAGTGTAGCCACCTTCATGGACGGTCTCAGATCTTCCGGATAACTTGGTGCAGCTTCTGCATCAGCACTTGCTGCTTCGCCTTGCATTGCTGTGTTATGGAGACGGCCTCTTTCCTTAGACCTCGTGAGCCAACCTCTCCCAGCTTCAGACTCCTGCAGCTTCCTCTCCGCTCTCAGTCTTCACAGAATTGAAGAGAGTTAGGGCCTTGCTCTGGATTAGGCTTTGGCTTAGGGGAATATTGTGGCTGGTTTGATCTTCTGTCCAGATCACTAAAACTTTCTTCATAACGCCAGTCAGCCTGTTTTGCTTTCTTACCATTCACTGGAGTAGCACTTTTAATTTCCTTCAAGGACTTTTCTTTTGCATTCACAACTTGGCTGACTGACTGTTGCAAGAGGCCCAGCTTTCAGCCTATCCCAGCTTTTGACATGCCTTCCTCACTAAGCTTAATCATGTCTAGATTTTGACTTAAAGCGAGGGACGTGCGACTCTTCCTTTCACTTGAACACTTAGAGGCCATTGTAGGGTTGTTAACTGGTCTAATTTCAATATTGTCATGTCTCAGAGAAGAGAAGAGGGAGAGAGATGCGGAAACAGCCGGTTGGTAGAGCAGTCAGGACGCACACAACATTTACTGATGAAGCTCACTGTCTATATAAGATTGTCTGTAGAGCCTGAGGTTCCTGGCTCCCCAAACTGGTCACAACAGTAACATCAAAATCACTGATCACAGATCACCGTAACAAATGTCCTAATAATGAAAAAGCCTGAAATATTGTGAGAATTACCACAGAGATGCGAAGTGAGTCATTGCTGTTGGGAAAATGGTACCAATGGACTTGCTTGATACAGCCTTCCCACAAACTTTCAATTTGTAAAAACCGCAGCATCTGTGAAGCACAGTAAAGCCAAGTACAGTAAAACGAGGTATACCTGTACTCATTGTCCAAAACCCGTTTTCTTACCTTGGTCCCTATTTTTTGGAAGGGCACCATCTTCTCTAAGGTGGAAGAAGGAAAAGGGAGACTGAAACTGTAAGCCAGGAGAGAACTTCCTGATCTTGGAGAGGAAGTGTGGTTCATCTCAGATCGCTCCAGAGCAAAAGGAAGACAAGGGAAGGAGAAGCGAGGGTACCTGGGGTCCTAGTATCAGTAGTTATGTTGTGGAACTTCCTGAAACAGGGACTCACTTTGTTGTGACCCACACTCCTTAACTGTACTCTTCCAGTGTCTTGGAAAGGCTGTTTACATGTAGAACCACAGAGTCATGGAACTTGAGATTCGTAAGGAACAGGTTTCTCTGCAAGTGAGAAGACTGAGCCCCAGAAGGACAGTGTAGCCAGGTGGTTAAAGACGTGGGCTTTGGAGTCAAACAGCCCTGGTTGAATCCAGTTTGGCCATCCGGTCTGTGACCTGAGGGTGAGATTAGTGTCCCCTCTAAGCTTCAGTTCCCTTGTACGTGAAATGAGAGGGTCATGGCAGGTGAATGAGATACTGCAGCACCCACCACGGCCTGGCATGCTCTAGTTATTACTTTGTTTCTCTTTCTGTTGGCTCCTGCTGGCATGTAAACGACAAGAAGTCAGGGTGTTTTGACTGCTTGCTCCAGCTGTATCCCCCGTGTCTAGAAAGATGCCTGGCGGACACGCAGGTAGCCGCTGCGTGAGTCAGACAAGTGCTCAGGAGAGTGTGCAGTCCGCTGACAGTGGTGGTCGAAAATAGCGACGTGTCGCAACCACAGAGGGCCAGAACCCAGTGTTCTGGGAAGTGCTTGGCGGCGCTTACAGGCGTTCTGGTAATTACGTTGCCAAGAAACTTTAGTGATGAATAAATGTTCTCACTAACCACCTTCCTGAAAATGGCTTGTTTTTTTCAGTGGAGAAAAAAATTTTCATATTTTTTACTACATCTATGCTGGTTTAGCTGAAAAGAAGAAACTAGCCCATTACAAATTGCCGGAAAATAAGCCTCCCAGGTAACCCAGCAGCTTGAACTTTCATAAATAATGCTTCTACTTTTCACTTAATCACTCATTTCACTTAATTTCAGATTTTCACCTGTCCTTTCTTTTTTTTTTCTTCCAGATACCTGCAAAATGACCACATCAGAACAGTACAGGACATGATGAATAATAGTTTCTATAAATCCCAATATGAATTAATTGAGCAGTGTTTCAAAGTCATCGGTTTTACAATGGAGGTGGGTATGGAAGACATTTGAACCTCTTTAGGAAGTGTCTTTTTGTCCTCGCTGATGGTGAGAGTTAGCATTTATTGAGTGGTCCACATGCCAGATATTGTGCTAAGTGCTTTACATGGATAATTTTTAAATTACTGAAATGACCTTATGAAATAACTAGAATTATAATTTTTACTTTATACATGAGGAACCATGTCCTTGAGATACAACTGAATTTCGTTTTGTTCTTAGTCTTTTATTTTACTTATATTTGCATCTCCCACATATATATAAAATTTTATGTAAATGCAGAAATGTGATCATGTCACACATTCCTTTTTAGTGCAGTTTTCTTTTTCTAACAACTTTATTAAGATATAATTCACATACTGTACAAATCAGCCATTTTAAAGTGTACATTTTGGGGCTTCCCTGGTGGCGCAGTGGTTGAGAGTCCGCCTGCCAATGCAGGGGGCGTGGGTTCGTGCCCCGGTCCGGGAGGATCCCACACGCAGCGGAGCGGCTGGGCCCGTGAGCCGTGGCCGCTGAGCCTGCGCATCCGGAGCCTGTGCTCCACAACGGGAGAGGCCACAACAGTGAGAGGCCCGCATACCGCCAAAAAAAGAAAAAAAAAGTGTACATTTTAATGACTTTTCATACAGTTACTGAGGTGTGCATCCTTCCCCCTAATCACTTTGAGAATATTTTCATGTTCTAAATTTTTCACTCCAGACGAAACCTGCTAGTGATTAGCAGTTCCTCCTCATTCCCGTCCCACCTCTGCTTCTGTCACTGTACATCCGTTTATTCTGGACATTTCGCATGAATTGAGTGATGCAATATGTCACCCTTTGTGACCGGCTTCTCTCATTTGACATAATGTTTTCAGGGTCCATCCGTGTTGTAGCATGTGTCAGTACTTCATTTCTTTTTATCGAGGAATAATATTCCATTGTATGGATATACCTCATGTTATTTGTCCATGCATCACGTGATGGGCGTTTGGGTTGTTTCCACTTTTCGGTCATTGTCAAAAATGCTGCTGTGATCATCCGCATCTGAGTTTTTGTGTGACATGAGTTTTCACTTCTCTTTAGGGTATACCAAGGGTGGAAGAGCCAGGTCATAGAGTAACACGATGTTTAACCTTTTGAGGAACTACCAGACTGTGTTCCAAAGCAGCCGCACTATTTTACATTCCAGCCGGCAGTGTATAAAGGTTCTGACTTCTCTCCGTCTTCCCCAGCACTTATTATTATCTGTTTATAGCCATTATAGTGGGTGTGACGTGGTGTGTCACTGTGGTTTTGGTTTGCATTTCCCTAAAGGCTTATGATGCTGAACTTCTTTTCATGTACTTATCTTTTCAGGTAGTTTATCATTTACATATCTTCTTTGAAGAAACATCTGTTCAGATTCTTTGCCAATTTTTTAATTAGGTTGTCTTTTTATTATTGAGTTGTAAGAATTCTTTGTATTGTAGATACAAGTGTCGTATGATTTGCAAAAATTTTCTCTTTTGTTGTCTTTTTACTTTTTTGATGGCATCCTTTGAAGCCACATTATCTGTATTATTGATTTCACTTAAAAAATATTTTTATTAACGTATTAATTTGGTTTCTTGTGTTGTTCTTTTTCTTAAGGAGAATACTTGGTTCTTCTGTTTCCTCCTTTTCCTTATTTAATAATGAAGGTATTTAAGGCTATAAATTTATCCCTGAGTAATAAAGATTTCTTTCTTTGTCCTAGGTTGTTTTTTTAAGTTTTATAGCAAAGTATCTTGTTTACTAGGGATTCCTGAAGGTTGTTAGAGAAGCTTTCAGACTCTGCTCTTAGCAGTTTACTGTTCGTTGTGTTGATTCAATCCTACGATAAAAAGAACACTTCACTCGGAACATGAATCAGGCTTCTAGATGAACTCTTGCAGGAAAGTAATGTGCAGTTTGTTGGATTTTAATTTCATTTTCATAAATGACACTCTTGCAACTTGAAACTGTTAGTGTGTCTGCTTATGAAGTTTACTGAAATTTCTTGGGTTATCAAATCTCTGCTAAGAGCCCGAGCTAAAAATAATACCTGATTCTTCTCCAAAAGTTTGGAAAATCTTATCAGCAGGATGTAAAGTGTAGACATGCTAATAGAAGTGACCCTTGACAAGAATCATCCAGATTATGTGCCGTGAGGTTATTGAATCTAATTTTGCAGCGTGTTTTTCAGGCACTGTTGCCTCCCTTCTAAAATGCAAGGCTGTCAGCGATAAACTTTTGTCCATTTGATGCATTTTCTTACCAGAAGTTAATATTTCTAAAGCTGTACCTGTTCTCAGAATAGAGAAAAGTTTGCTGCTAAGTGCGTTTTCTCCAAATATGGAGCCTCTGCTGTTGACAGCTCTGACGATGGGTGGTCTCCCACTCTTGACTTCTCTTTGAAAGCCTTTGACTTGACCTTGGGTATCCTTGCTGCAGGCCTGAGGGGAAGTATTCTTAAGACCTTGACCCTTGACCTCAGGGAGTGAGGTGTGATCTCTGCCAGCTGGGTGAGGTTGGAGAAGCAGGACAGATGAATGACTTTTTTTTTTGCCTTGAAATTAGGGCCTTCAGGAGAGGTTTAAGTAAACCAGGGTAATCTATGTCCATCAGGAAACATTTCAACTTTTAGAGTTAATTTTTCTGGTGTGGGCTTTCTCCATAGCCAGGAGGAATTCAGATTTGATGGGGAGACTTCCTACCTGGCTGCCTTTACAGCCCCAGAATTTAGAGTCCTCCTTGAGTTCTGAATAAGCTTTGCTACCAAGTTTCTAGATGAACTGGTTGTGGGGAGGGGTGGGTGAGAGCTGTAGGAGCCATAGGGGACATGGCAGGGTGCTTTCAGGACCAACTGAAACAAAATAACTACTCTGGGGACCAGAGAAGAATTATTACCATGACTTCCCAGTTTTTGCCAGAAGATGGAGAATTTTATGGACCAGAGAGAGAAGCATTACTGTAGACTCATGGGCAAGCCAGGGTTGAACGCATCCTTAGGCAGATACTCTACTCACAGGAAGTCTTGAGCTAAAGTTGAGTAACTTTTTGATTTAGAAGTAGAGGCTCCAGCTTGATCATCTTTTTTTCTGAGTGACGCATTCTTTCCGTAGATTCTTGGACCCTGGCTGGAACTTTGGCTGTCTACTCTAGAACCTGCAGCTCAAATCAGGAAACTCAGTGGTTCTGTGGTTTCTAGGCAGAAAGGAGATGATTGGGACCTTCTCTCTGTTGATGCATTAAATAGCTTTAGGCTGTAAAATGGAAAAAAAGAATCCATTGTTTGTTAAGATTTCTGAGGGTTTTTAGGGAAGCTTGCAGACTTTGCTCTTAGCTGTAATACTTTCTGCAGGTGAGACACATGCATGTTTCTTAAAGGGCCAGTATGTAAATCTTAATCCCCCACTGCACTCTCACAGAAGAAAAAGAAGAAGAAAAAGAAGGAGGAGGGGGAGGGGGAGAACAAGAAGCAGCAGCAGCAGCACAGGTTGACAGGGTGACGGGATTGACGTATGAGGACAGGACAATTCGCTTGATCAGTAAAAGCCTTTGCTGGAGAGTTGGGAGAAAAATGATGAGGACAGAATAGGAGTTGAACAATTGAGAGAGTACTAAGCTTATAGAACTTACTGTGGATATCTCATGTGAAGGGTGGAGTGCTATGTGCCCTTTTTTTAGCAGTGATGTCTGGGGTGGTGGACATCATGTGACACTGAAAACTGCTGTCAACCTTACCTGACTATATTTTGGGAACAACACCAATCTGAACTCTACCGTTTGCAGTCAGAGATGACCCTAATACATTTCCTAATAAAATAGATACGGTTATTACTAGTGCCCTGTGTATGTAATTGGTTCAGCTCTGGAAGAGGAAGTCCCTGACTCGGATGGCATGAGTTTCAGCCATATTCCAAGTGACATATGACTGCCACCCAGAGATTTCAGACAAGCCATGGGAGACACTCCGGGTGATTCCACATGCCACCCTGTTCCAGACTTGGTCCCGTTCATATGCTCTGATTCTGAGGTTCCATCGCATCGTTGGTGACCACCTGGGTCTTTTGCTCTCATTCTGGCTCCAAGGACCAAGATCTTGCTCCCCGCTGAATGCTTGAGCACAACATAAAAGCCAGCTTAGCTGCATCAGGAGGGAAAATAGGATATTTGCTGCTCCAGTGGGCTGGCATAATGCTAGTTAAACTTGACTCTACCCCACCCCGAGCCCTTCCTGGCTGTGGCTGCTTTCGGTGCATCTTCCTCACTTCTTTTTGCCAAAATTCAAATTCAGATCAGCCTCCTCCCCTTCTGTTGCATCACTTTCCCTCTCCCTAACCTCCCTCCAACCCTGCCATCACCCACAGCTTGTACCTATGGAGACAAGTTGATTTAAGCACTAGCGGGTATCCTGGCTCTTAAAGCAGAAAGGGATGCAGTGAATAAAGAAAAACACAGCATCCACTCCTGTCTCCAATCCTTGGTCCTAGGCTGAATGTTGCTACTGGTAGATGCCCCTTTGGACTGCAGTCTGGCTGTACTGGTTGCCTGGTTGGGGGAAAACAGGAGAGGCTCATTGGATCTCAGAGCATCCTCCAAATGGGAAGCATGTTGTATGCCAAGCAAGCAGCTCCTGCTGCCGACCCGGGGCTGGGCCCCTTTGTAGTACTTTTCCCTGCTGTATATCATCAGAAGAGCTGATCTTCTTACCAGTTCCTTCCCCCAGAGGTTGCTATCTTAGAAGTAGGGAACCATTTTTAATTGGTTTGTTTATTACTTCCAAGTCCCAGTCCTTAGAGGCAATGTTTCACTTATATTTGCCTCAACTGCTTTCCATTGCCTGGTAGAGCAATGATTAGTCACATTAAAATGAAACCAGTCTAGCAGTTAGCCTCTAGTGACAAACATATTTCATTTTTGTAAAACTGGATGTTCCAAATTTAAACATATTCAGTGTTTACTGAACATCCAAACATATAGCTTAGGTTAAAGGAAAACATAACATCTGTTTCTGGAACTGAAGCACAATCACTGCTAAATATCTTGTGGAGACTTTTAGTCCAGTTCAAGGTGACTCTCCTAGAATGTGCTGGTCTCCCCACTAAAAGCAGAGCCTCAGAGTTAACAGGGCAGACTGTCCCGCTTTGGAGACAGTGGAATCGAACTGAGTGGGTGTTTACTTCCTTTTTATCCCACTAGTGATTTTTTTTAATGTCGTCTCACTGCCTTGTTTGGACTTTTTTTTTTTTGTGGTACGTGGACCTCTCACTGCTGTGGCCTCTCCCGCTGCGGAGCACAGGCTCCAGACGCGCAGGCTCAGCGGCCATGGCTCACGGGCCCAGCCGCTCCGCGGCATGTGGGATCTTCCCGCACTGGGGCACGAACCCATGTCCCCTGCATCGGCAGGCGGACTCTCAACCGCTGCGCCACCAGGGAAGCCCTGGATATGTCTTTTGTCCATAGCTGCTTCAGTTTCACTTTGGAAAGAGGCAGCTTGCACAATCAAGTTAAATGGCTTGATTTTCACATCCTTTAATCACAGCTTGCTGCCTACACATTTTACGGCTGCACAATTTTGGTGACTCTTCAATACAGAGAGTGTCTCTCTCTCTCTCTTTTTCTCTCTCATTCTGTCTCTCCCCGCTTGTCTTTCTCCGGTTGGTGTCAACAGTACCCATGGTGTAGGTTTCCCTTTCAATATTTCGGGGTTTACAATTTACTTGTACACAGGCCAGGCAAAGTGACAGGCAAATCAAAATCAGATATTCTCTACAAATAACACAAATTGGAAAACTCTTAAAACTTTTCAAAACCCATGATTTCCTAAGCCATTTTCCTGCCACAGTTTTAAGATAAATGATTAGTAGTTTTATGAGTCAACTTATTTAGAGGCAGTTTTTATCACGTCGTGACAGGAATTTTATTTGTTTCCCTTTGCACAAAGTCACAAGTCTTTTGTCTAAGATGAGAATGCCTTTTTTTTTTTCCTGCTTTAATTTTGCTTACATTTCTTATAACAGTCTAAAATCACAAGCTAGTACATTTTCTTTGGATTATCAGTTATGGCTTCAGTTGTGATCAAATAATATTTGTGAAGTAAATTTTAAAGTATTTAAAGCATCACACAGTGTTGAATTTCTATGAAACACTTTATTTTTAAAAATTGGTTTTAGTCAGCATGGGAGGGGCATAAAATTCCCTTTTAGTTAGTCATTTGATAATAATTTAAAAATGATAATTTGATACCTAGTTGTCTTCATTCAACATACATAAAAAGTTACAATTCTTGAATGCCATAATTCAGCCAACATCGATGATTTGAAGAGAATGAGAGGACCAGGGAAGCCAGTTGACTTCTCTTAGTTTGACATCATAGGCTGTGGGATAACCTTGTTATGCTGGATCCTAAAGATTCTTCCCCAGTCTGTCGGCAGCCACAGGCACTGCCTTGCTGTACTCAAGGGGAGAATGATGCTAACATTTCTGTGCTGTGTTTCAGCAACTTGGAAGTGTATACAGTATACTGGCTGCAATCCTGAACGTTGGAAACATTGAATTTTCTTCTGTGGCAACCGAACACCAGATTGACAAGAGCCACATTTCTAATCATGCAGCTCTGGAGAACTGTGAGTTTTATTATCTTGCATTCAAAACTGAACTCCTAAAAAAAGTCTGATGACATACTGACAGTGCCACATAGGGATAACTTCAAGCAGTTGTACTTTTTTGGAATCCTAAAAATGAATACTCAGATTCAATTTGTGTCAAATGGAGTTTTCAAAGTCCACTATTTAAAACAGATCTTCATGGCTACAAATTAACTAATTACTGTAGAAAACATTTCTAAAGGCTAGGCTTTCATGATTATTTTAGGAGCTATTTACATTTCAATGTAAAAACACAGAAAGCGTAGTTAAAATTTAGCAAACTGATCTGAAAAAGAGTTAAAGTTGTTATTGTGATAACAATTTGGCATCTGTTATCATTTTATAAGTAATAAAGACCTGAATATTTATTTTCGTACTGGATGGATTTTTTACACGCATTCATCTTGGGTTGATTAATTTCGGAGTCATTTTCTATGCAAGAAAAGTACATCACAGTATTTGCTTCAAATCAGCTTTTCTCTTACTGGCAGAGTTCGATGAATTATTTTAATAATTTAAGGTTTCACACTGATACCGTCCAGTGGCAAAGCTTTTTAATTTAGAATATACCCTAATTTTTATTTTTAGCGTTGTCATATGCCTCCACAATTCTAGATTAGTTAAAGTTTCATTCATAACCTAGGAAATAATGTTATAAAATTTTGTTTATATATTTTTTTCTGATTTATACTTACTCAGGAACAGAATGAGATGTTTTAGGATAATTTCAGAGGGCCACCCTGGTCTGGATCTGTCCCCAAATCCCCATCATCTCCATCCCACCAGCTTGGTAACACAGCAGAACAAGCATCTGAGGTTGGCATGTTATGATTGGCAGGTACCTGGAAACCTGTTCTGGCTTTTCATATATAAGGAAACCTTAATTGGCACATAAGATATTAGGTTATCAGAAGTGGAAGGAATTGCCAGAAAGCGCCAATGACAACATTCAAACCTCACCATCTGGTCATAATTACAAGAGTTATCAGCAACCAACAGAATGCGTTGCAATAGAGCTATGTCGTAAATATGAGTACACTTAGAAACTGCCAAACTGAAAAATGATCTTGATGATTGGAAACCCATTTCCGTATAGCAGGAGACAGTCATGTGGGTCACAGAAGGTTAATGTTAATATGAATATAGTTAAAACGAATTAAAGCACTCATGGAAAATAGAAATTTTACTAATTTACATTAAAGTGATTTGTAATTAAAGTCACAAGGAATTATCTCCAAACCAGGGCCATGTTTCCAGATGATTTTACAGGTGCATGGTTTCAATCAGGCACCAGTTTTGTCCATTCTATCCCCAAACTCTCTCCCAAATATGACCTCTTGTCTTTCTCTCCATCATCATTATTCTCATCTAAGACACATCATGTCTCACCTGCACTAAGTGACCACCCAGTTGTTCATTGCACGTTAATTCTTGAACTTTTCCAGGTTGTCCTCCACAGTTCATTCAGGAACCACTTAACACATGTATCCGTGGTGTCTCTCAGCCTTCCTCTCCTATCCTCCTTGTCCCTCTCCTTCTCCCCCTCTATCTTCCCACTTGTTCTTCTTGATTAGCTTCTCATTCCCTCTGGATAAAGACCATCAAGATGAGAACTTTGTCTTAAAAGGGGTTCTACTTAGCAGTATATCCCCAGGTAAAACACCTGGCATGTAGTAGATGTTCAATAAATAAATATATGTCAAATTAATGAATAATGGGGGAATAGAAATAGACATACCAGTCAATAGGAGACATTATTCAGAAACAGAGCGAAGTAGAATTACCAGAAAGGCATTACAAATCACTAGGGAATCAGTGTTGTAGGGACAAGCAACTGGCCGACCATTTTGAGGAGGGGGAGTTTGAATCCTTCTCATACGCCCTATACCAAAGTGTATTCCAAATGTCTATCAATTTAAATGCAAATAAGTAAATAAATACATACATACATAAATGTACAGGACAAAATGCATTTATATAATCCTGAGATGAGAAAAGACTTGAAGGACTTTATGTGCAGAAAACCTAGAGCAGAAATAATTTTTTAAGTGGATATTTGACAACATAAAAATTAAAGCTTTCATACCAAAAAAGGAAAATAGATTAAATTGCAATGCAAATGAAAAATGAGGGAAAATACTTGCAATATATATATCAAAGCATTATTCTCTTTAAACTCTTATAAATTGATTAGGAAGAGATGAATATATCAATGAAAAATAGGCAGATTACAAAATAAGAAAATGAAAATGTGGCAGTTTACAAAGTAAGAACCACAAATCACTAATAAAAATATGCAAAGAAGAAAGTATTCAGCTTTGCTAGGAGTCAAAGTGAAAGAAGAAAGCATTCTTTTTAAGAATAACAATCCCTGGTGTCCATGCAATTGTGTTGAAATTATTTACCTTTCATTTGGCTGGTAGGAGTACAGTTGGTTTAGAGTTTTTGAAGAGCAGCTAAATAGAATATATCAAAAGGCTTAGAAGTGTTTATATACTCAACCAATTGCTGAATTTAGGCAGTTTATGCTAAGAAAATGATACAAGGCAGAAGCACAGATTCATGCCCAAAATATTCATCCTAGCATTCTTTACAATTGTGAATATATGGAAGCAACCTAAATATGCAACAATTTAAAAATTGATATGTTATTATATATGTCAGAGTACTATGTGACAAATTAAAATTATATCAACAAACAGTATTCAACAAGATGGGAAATGCTTAAGCTATTAAGATAAAATATATGTGCAGAATAGTGGTAATAAACATGCCTAGAAGGAAAGAAATGCAGAGTGTTTTCTCTGAAGGTAGGATTTGTGTATTAAGCTTATATTACTTCTACATTGTGAAAAACTATTTTGTTTAAATAAGGTTCAACAATTTTAGCAACATAACCAAGAAATATCTTGTCCCAAGTGCTAAAACTAAATTTAAAATGTTCAAAATATTTTAAAAGGAGAACGACTGATTTGAGAAACCAGCCTGTCTGTCCTGTAATAGTTTGGGTTAAGGATGTTTATTATATTCAACAATGAGTTTTGTTCACTGAGTTAAAATTACCTGTGATATTTAATTAAATATTAAATATTTGTTCGGGCAATAAGTTTTAACAAACTTTAGTCATTGACATATATAACTGAAAAATAGTAGTATGATTAAAAAGTATATGAATGTCAAGACGTTTTATGCTCGTTTGTTTCCATCTTGCAGAAGTTACTTAAAATGCATTTGTTTGGGTATATCCCTGAAGTCTAGGTAACTTTACAATTAATTTCCATGTTTTGAAAATGTGTCTGTAATAGTTGCATCCAAATGATAGCAGAACTGTTCATTATGTTTTTAAATATTTTAACATAATTCAGTGAAATTGTGTTTGGCGTCACCTAAACAACCACTGGTTTGTGTGGAAGGTCACTCTATCAGCCAGCTCAGTTTGGGTTGTGCTGTATTATACAACAGCCTATAGCTGACCAGTCGAGATTAGCGGAGAAAGATGATCTAGAAGAAGCACAGGGCTCCTATTGAATAGGATATTCTTTTTATATTATAAAACCTTCACATGTTTATTTCATGTCATTTGAAGAAGGTGAATTAAGACATTTTCATTCTCTGGGAAACGACATCATTGTCATCATATCTTCTAACAACACATGTTTATTTATTTGTAGCTGCTTCTTTGCTTTGCATTCAAGCAGATGAGCTACAAGAAGCTCTCACCTCCCACTGCGTGGTCACTAGAGGAGAAACCATCATACGACCCAATACTGTAGAGAAAGCTACTGACGTCAGGGATGCGACAGCGAAAACTTTATATGGACGCCTGTTTAGCTGGATAGTCAATTGCATTAACAGCTTATTGAAGCACAACGCATCACCCAGGTAAAAAACTTTATAGAACTTGTTCCCCAAACGTCAGGTGATGTAAATCTGTTTTCTAATTTACTGATTTGTCTGTGAGTCCCTTTGAAAATGTTTCTAATTGGTGTCGTTTAATTATTAAACTTTTGTTTCTAGTTTAAGCTCTGCTTTATTTACTAATGGTGCCACTTCATTGCATCAGGTAGCTATAAAACTTTAAAACTGCTGGGACACTGTAGCAACATGAATAAACATAATAGAAAGTGATTTTTTAATGTGACTTCTTACTGTCAATTTATATGTTCTTTTAATTAGAAGGTGTACTGTGAAGCATATACCATTTTATACTTGCAGAGAATGTCTATTCAGCAGTTCTTTGTCTTTGAGGGATTGAATTAAAATTTCAAGGCAAAGGAAAACTTTCTTTTCATAGTTTAACTCTCATTATAACCCAGCAGGGGTACATATGATCTTCAATGAAATTTGGTTAAGAAATGCTGTAGATAGCTAATAAGTGATAGAGCAAGATGTGAACAGTAGTGTTATCTGACCATAACAGATGCAAAATGCAACTTAAGTCTCCAGCCTGTCTAGTGCCTTATCTGAAATCGCAGCCACCACTGAGTGCCCTCTGTACACCAGGGATTGTGCCAAGATATATCCTTACATTTACATCCAAAGCTGTGTTCTCCTATAAATTATATAATCTTTAGAAATTGGTATGTGAAAAATATGGTGGATTCCTACCTTAAGATCACCTCTTTCACACTTGCTTACTAAGCATAAAAGACCATTTCATATACATTTCAGGGGTGTAATTCACTGTTATTTTTCCACTAAAATACACACCACACCATAGTATCATTTAGACTATCCAAGAGAGTTAAGAACATCGAGGAATAACGTTCTTAAGTCTCTCTCCCTCAAAATTAGTGAACAGAGGTAACCATTGTGGAGGAGCAGGGCAAAGTTGCATCTGGAATATTGAATTGTGAAATAGTATTGAATTGTATTTTAAATTATTTCATTATGATATAAATTAATATATATTTATATCTTTCTCCAGGTTACTGTTCATCCCATATTTAAAATTATGAGTGGATAATTAAAAACCAAATAACAGTTCTTTAAAATAAGTAAAATATCTTTAGCAGGTTGTTTTAATTGTCCTAAAATGAGAGACTAAATACCCTTTCACTGAATTTTTGCTTTTCTGGTATGGTTTTTACTGAACACATTCATACTATATTCTGAGCGCTGGCTAGGTTTTCCCTGTGATTCATGACTCTAGGAGTAGTTTCTGTAGTACAAGGAAAATATTATACTGTCTACATATTAAAATGAATGCTACCTAGTTAATGTTCTGTGGAGGGAAACGTTTTCAATTAAGAAAATTTTCGCACGGACATATATACACTACCAAATGTAAAATAGATAGCTAGTGGGAAGCAGCCACATAGCATAGGGAGATCAGCTTGGTGCCTTGTGACCACCTAGAGGGGTGGGATAGGGAGAGTGGGAGGGAGACGCAAGAGGGAGGAAATATGGAGATATATGTATATATATAGGTGATTCACTTTATTATACAGCAGAAACTAACACACCATTGTAAAGCAATTATACTCCAATAAAGATGTTAAAAAATTTTTTAAAAAAAAAGAAAGAAAAAATTTTCACTCTATGTCCTGGTAGTAGTTTCTTAGCTAAATCACAAAAGTGACGCTGAGATACCCTGCTTTGAATTACCTCCTAAGAAAATAAATAAGAACGCAAAATAATGCCTCTTCAATCTTCCAGTGGGAATGATGATGAGCTAAGCATCGGCATTCTGGATATATTTGGCTTTGAAAATTTCAAAAAAAACTCCTTTGAGCAGCTGTGCATTAACATTGCAAATGAACAAATTCAGTTTTATTTCAATCAACATGTGTTCGCCTGGGAACAGGTAAGTTGAGGTGCTTTGTTATACATAGTATAGATGCATGCAGTGTGTGTGTTCTGTGGAGAATTGTACTAGGAAGCAGGATCTAAATCATAGATTTAAAGCCTGAAACATTTAATAAAGACCAAAAAAAGGTTTCCTTTTCTCCATGCTCATTATAAAAACAAAAACAAGCCAAAAAGCTGGTATGAATTTAGTGTGTCTTGATACGTGTTGCTGAGTGTACTCCACCAAAAATCACTGGACTCTTCTCCAAAACTTAGCACGTCTGAGTCCTTGCAAACAAAGAAGTTTCCTTTGGAAATTTAAGTAAGCAGATGTGTCTAGCTCTTTCTTTCTGTAGACTGCATAGCTGAAATTCTGTTTGAAATGTAAATATCCATCTAAAATGCATTAAACTTCAGAATTCCAGTTGCTAGGCAGCGGAATGCAAGATAATGGATTTGATGTAAATGCCATGAAACGGTGATTTTGTCACAGTACAATGTGTAATAATGATTCAGCTTCAAAAGTCAGAAACTCACTTGCATTGCATTTGGCAAAACGTTAGTGTTAAAATTACTTAGTTAATCAAGTCTAAAAGAAATAGTAGTATTTTATATCATTTAGTGTGCTATTTCTCCTTTAAATAATATTAAATTGTTTTGTGTTTACTGATTAAAACTGAGGTTTTTGTTTAAATTTGAGGTAAATTAGAGGTACATGATGAACCTCTTTTGCTTCAAAATATTTAGCCTTATTGCAAATTTACTTTGAGATCGCATCTTGAAAACAGTGGTTGCACAAAAAATGTTTGGATTGTGACATTTCTTAGGTCAAAAAAGGGACATAAATTTAAGATTTTATCTGTGTTTGCACAGCTCTCATCTACCCCAGATTCTTGTTCATCCCATACTCATTCTCTCACCCTCTCCCTCTACCCCTTCTCCACTCCTCTCCAGTAGCGCCATCCTTTGGCCTAGTTATATGATGAAATCCTTTAAAGTCTTTAAAAACAGAGCCCTTCTCCAGCCTGCTATGTCTGCAGCCATAGCCCTCCCCCTTCCCTTCATAGCCAGGCTCCTTGAAAACATATTCAACCTTCACTGTAATGTACCCGCCTGGGTACATTGAGTTCGTAGTATCTGGCTACTGGAAGGGCCCTTCTTAATCTCATCACTCATTAGTATCAGAAACATTTTAGTCTCCACATTATTATTGTCAACCCTGTTGACAGATTCCTGTTTCTGGAAAATCCCTCTTTTGTCATCCCTAACACGCTTTCTGTTTCTCTTGCTCTCTGATGGGTTCCTCCTTTACTCTTCCTGCACCAGCCCATAAATCCGTGGTTCTTAACCCTGGCTACATATTTGAATCACTTGGGTAAAATCCCAGTGCTCAGATCCTATCCCAGACCCATTAAGTCAGATATCGTCGAATGAGACCTAGCTATCACTATTTTTCAAAGGTTCCCAGTCTCTTCCAATGTGTAGCCAATTACTGCCCTAAATGCGAGCTCCCAATGGCTTCCATTTTTGACCTCTTCTTATATTCACTAGGAAAGAATCTATTTCCAATATTTCAACTACTCCCTAAATGCTAGGGATGCTTCAGTCCTCACCTCCAGCCCATGCCTCTCTCTAAACCTCCCCTGATTAGGACAGCTTCCAGAACTTTATCCAGAATTGAACGCATCATCTTTCCCTCCCACTTACATTTTTTCTTAGAGAATGACATCTCTGTCCACCAGCTTACTCAAGCCAAAAATGTTATGTTACATTTCATTTCTCATTTCTGAAATCCAAAAAATCAGTGAGACTTATTCTCACTCCTCCCTCCCCTATGGTCCAGTAAAAACATTTGACATTTGACATCACAGTGTTTAGTTTCCGTTTTTGCTCTCTCTCACTAGGCTGAAGACTCCTTGAGGTCAAGGATTGTGGGATTGTGTATTAATTCTTTTTGTATCTTCAGAGCCTGACATATAGCAAATGCTCAATGAATATTTATTAATCAATGTCATCTTGCTTTAATGACTCACAGTGTTCACAGAATCCATTCTAACCAGAAATTGAAATAAGTAAATTTTTTTTGGTTTGGACTTTTTGATAGGGATCTATTAGGATTACTTGCTTCATGGGACCAGGTGTATCTTTGTGTATTTCCCCATGTGATTAATTAATTAACAACTTGTGTTAGCAGACTTCTATTATTCTTCTCTTTGGGGGGTTGAGGTTAGAACCTGATTTTATTGGAACTACCCTTTAAACCCGTGTACATATCTTTCAATAATTATTTGCTTTTCACTTTTTTATAAAATTGTAGTTTACAGTTCACTTTGATTGATAGCCTTGAATTTCATTCATCCTCCTAATGCTCTTAATTGTTTTGTCTTTGGGCTTGCTACAAATGAAACTACTCTAATATGACTCCTTTAAAAATATCCTTGAGAGGCTTTCAAGACAAAACCAAGTCAAAATTGCCCCAACAAATTAAAAATGTAACTAGGATCCAAGATTATGCAAAGCACTCTGAGGAATTAAGGCCATTCCCAGTCCTTTCGATTGCCTTCCTAGGGTAACGACCCAAGCATCCCTACTTCATAATCTTACGGACCAAGCATTGGCAACTGAGTGATCAGGTCAGTGAATCTGTGATCTGGTGGACACAGGGGTAGTCAGAGATTCTGTTGATTTTAACCTGTGTGTGCACCTGTTTGGGTTTCTTTTTCTTTCACCCTGTCACTTAGTGCGAAAGCAAAAATTGTAACTGAGGAATGCTTATGTAGCTGTATGTATTAGCTACCACAGATAAAGAGAGCACATTTACACCAATTTCTATACATAAGAAACAGCTACTTAAGCCAAATAATTAGTTAAAATCATGGTCACACTTCTTCTGGTCAAATGTAATCATAGGTTTGACCTAAGAGCTCCTTCGCTTAGTAAAGCTGTTATTGCTTATCAGGAAGACATACTGTTCTCAGTTTCATGGACATACAAATGATCTATCCAATCTGAGCAAGACACAAGCCTTGGGTAGCATCTACACAGATGAAACCACTTCTGGTTCTGCTTTAATCAACAAATATTATCTTTATCGTCAGTCCTACAGCATTGGGACATAAAGTTTAGCTAAAGGCGTTTCCTGTTTTTGCCCCAGTTCTGTTTGCATGTGATGTACAGTAAAGTTGGTTATGAAGGTATTTTGAATATCATTTTCCTATTAATTTCTATTAAAACAATAATAATAGACTATAGTAAAACATGTTTAGTGAAAGACTTTATGACAGTGACCTAATCCATAGTTTGTTGAGTGGATAGTTTTGTTTCTCAGAATGGTTGCCTCCAACTAACCATTTGTATACCTTTTGAAACATATTCCTAAGTCTGGGAACCTCATTTAAAAAAAAATTATTTATTTATTTGGCTGCACGCAGTCTTAGTTGCGGCATGCAGGCTCCTTAGTTGTGGCATGCAAATTCTTAGTTGCAGCATGCATGATCTAGTTCCCTGACCAGGGATCGAACGCGGGCCCCCTGCATTGGGAGTGTGGAGTCTTTTCCACTGGGCCGCCAGGGAAGTCCCTGGGAACCTCATTTTTAACTCACTGGCAGCTATGCCTCTTTTCTTCTCAAAACCTACATTTCTATGGACATAAATTATATTCCTCGTAATCTCAACCCACAACCCAGAGCATCCAGAACTTGTATCTTTTTTCTCCTTACTATCTAGATATTTAGAATGTCTAAGACAGTAGGTCTAGAGTAGTATTGTTTTTCTAATGTGTATAATATATAGCTCCTGAAAATTGTCTGGTTTGATATTTCATTTGAAGCTAATATTTGAATATAACATTGGAAGCTTCCATACTTTTACAGCACTAGAAGAACCATTTGACTTTAATAAAATTTAAAGGAACAATTTATGTCTGAAAACAGTAGTTTGAAAGTTAGATAATAATCTAGGTCCCCTCCCCTGCAAATAGGTGATGAGGAATATGGTTGTAATCTTTTAAAATTCAAGACTCAATCAAACTCTGCTAAATAAGTTGCAACTGAAAAGTGTATACTTTTCTGTCAACTTTATTAATTCCACAAATAGAGTATTCATATTTCAGCCTTCCCTATTTGATTTGTAGAGCATTATTTTATGCACATTGTTTACTTCCATATTTTTCAAAAAGCTATTAATTAGCAGCTCAAAGAGCAGCAAACAAGCCATCGCATTTCTAATAAGGGAGGCATCTTTTCGAAATAGCCCTCACACTGAATCTCCATGGTAATTTGTAGCCAAGACTTTGCTTTTGTTGGGTTTGTTTTTGCTTATTTTCTGGTTTTCTTCCATATGAAAGGGAGCTCAATGAACACAACCATGGATTAGTCCCCCACGGGCATGAGTTTGAATTGGAATAAATGCCATTGTTCTTTAGGCCCAGAACTCATGTATGATACTACAAAGCATTGCTCTAGAATCCTGAAGATTCACTCTACTTCCTCATATGCCCATCTATACCTAGGATAAGCTTTCTGATCCATTAGTGCAGCACATTTTTCTGACTGTTAACTGAACTAAAGTTTTTTTTGTTTTTTTTTTGGCTGTACTGAGTCTTCATTGCTGCGTGA
Source organism: Phocoena phocoena (assembly GCF_963924675.1). Lineage (NCBI taxonomy): Eukaryota > Metazoa > Chordata > Mammalia > Artiodactyla > Phocoenidae > Phocoena > Phocoena phocoena. Next base: position 167,681,619 of record NC_089220.1, read on the forward strand.
GGGCATTTTTCTAGTTGCGGCATGCAGGCTTTTCATTGTGGTGTCTTCTCTTGTTGCAGAGCACCAGCTCTAGGCGCACAGGCTTCAGTAGTTGTGGCACACAGGCTCAGTAGTTGTGGCTCGCAGGCTCTAGAGCACAGGCTCAGTAGTTGTGGTGCACGGGCTTAGTTGCTCCGCCGCATGTGGGATCTTCCCAGACCAGGGCTCGAACCCGTGTCCCCTGCATTGGCAGGCGGATTCTTAACCACTGCACCACCAGGGAAGTCCCTAAAGTTTGTTTTTAAAATGAGCTATTAATATTTGTTTTGCTAAAAGATAAGCATACATATATATACATATATATACATATATAATTTATATATGCACTCATGGGTTTAAAATTAAAAGTCAGGAGTCATTTTATAAGCAGGAAGCTATTTACAGCACGTAATGGAAACAATAACTGCAATTATATCTCTAGCTTCTCGCAGAAGCTGATGTGTATGAATTTTATCTCCAGCTGTTCACATCCTAAAGTTTAAAGCTTTTGAGGATTTGAATGTGGGCTCCAACACATAATTTGTGGCAATTACAAAGAACAAAGATTCGTTCAATTACATAGTATCTATCCTTGCAACGTTTTTTATCATCATAAAGTAAAAAGAATCAGTCATCTGGTAAGAAAATATGTGGGTAATTCGAAACAAACCCCTTATAAATGTCTTCAAATTGTTTTGCTTGCAAAGTGTGAATTTTTATCTTATATCCAGCTTTCTTCCCTATTGCACGCGCCATATGTGTGTGATGGTGGTGGCATTTGTCTTATGTGAGCTCTCCAAGGGATAAAGGCAATTTTACAGGCATTTTCCTTAAGCATTAAGACAGCTGTACATTTAAGAAACCCTTGGTATGCAATAAATCTTCCTTTATAAATGCTTGGCCAAGTTTTAGGCTACTGTTTGAGATCACACACAAATGTTCCTTAAACTTCGCACCTACTAAGTGAGTATGAAAGCTGGTACCCAAATGAGTAGATACACGTGGCACATCCCTGCAGCATCTCCTGGCTGTGAGCAGGCCACTCTCCCTCTCTGGCTCCCGCAGGCAGCCTCCTGGCCTCCTGGGTCCTCCCTGTCCCTCTCTCAACACCCATGCTGCACTCAGTCTGCTTTTCTATCAGCAAAGTTGGCCAACACCCTGAATGTGATGTGGGGATTTGTGGTACTTATTTTGACAATTTGATAATATTTTAAAAAATCTTTTAATTATGATTAAAAATAATTTTGAGTGAAGTATACAGTGAGGAGCATCCATCCGTATACAGTTACTATAGGAGCATCAATCCGTATACAGTTCCTATAGGAGCATCAATCCGTAAACGGTTACTATAGGAGCATCAATCCGTATACGGTTACTATAGGAGCATCAGTCCGTGTACGGTTACTATAGGAGCATCAATCCGTATACGGTTACTATAGGAGCATCAATCCGTATACGGTTACTATAGGAGCATCAGTCATATACAGTTACTATAGGAGCATCAGTCCGTGTACAGTTACTATAGGAGCATCAATCATATACAGTTACTATAGGAGCATCAATCCATATACAGTTACTATAGGAGCATCAATCCGTATATGGTTTCTATAGGAGCATCAATCCGTATACAGTTACTGTAGGAGCACCAGTCCTTATACGGTTACTATAGGAGCATCAATCATATACAGTTACTATAGGAGCATCAATCCGTATACAGTTACTATAGGAGCATCAATCCGTATACAGTTACTATAGGAGTATCAATCCGTATACGGTTACTATAGGAGCATCAATCCGTATACGGTTACTATAGGAGCATCAGTCCGTGTACAGTTACTATAGGAGCATCAATCCGTGTACGGTTACTATAGGAGCATCAATCCGTGTACGGTTACTATAGGAGCATCAGTCCGTGTACGGTTACTATAGGAGCATCAGTCCGTATACGGTTACTATAGGAGTATCAATCCGTGTACGGTTACTATAGGAGCATCAATCCGTGTACGGTTACTATAGGAGCATCAGTCCGTGTACGGTTACTATAGGAGCATCAGTCCGTGTACGGTTACTATAGGAGCATCAATCCATATACGGATACTATAGGAGCATCAATCCATATACGGTTACTATAGGAGCATCAATCCGTATACGGTTACTATAGGAGCATCAATCCGTATACGGTTACTATAGGAGCATCAATCTGTATACGGTTACTATAGGAGCATCAGTCCGTGTACGGTTACTATAGGAGCATCAATCCGTGTACAGTTACTATAGGAGCATCAATCCGTATACGGTTACTATAGGAGCATCAATCCGTATACAGTTGCTATAGGAGCATCAATCCGTATACAGTTACTATAGTTTTCTACATGTAAGGTTAGAACATAGTATTGACAAACTGAAATAAAATTTTTTGGTAAAGACATAGACATGACAGTAACGCAAAAATAGTTTAAGGTGAAAGAGATCTCGGCGTACAGGAAACTACATGTCGTCTGAATTCCTAACTGAAATTCCTCCTTATCCTAAACCAATACCTGTCTATAAATTTGTAAAATCCTTTATGGCTTTTAAAGACTTTTCAAGGTTAGGTACCACATACAAAAAGTGACTGGATGAAACTTTTCATCTCAAAATGTATATATCTCTTTTTCTGAAAAAGGAAACTTTCCTAGAGAGCATCATCTAAATCTCCTTTCTCCAGAGTTCTTAAATATATGTAAAATATAACATGTATATTTTATTAGGAATTATGCAAAATACTTTCTCATTAGTTTACTTGTCAAATTCTGAATTAGTGACCTATGTCATTTCAAATGAATGATGATCAACATTCTCTTTGGCTTGCTATTAACGTAAAAATGAACGAGACCATTGATACCAGCTTTGAATAGAAAATACCGAAAGAAATAGATTTCCAATCATAAATTTTACTTAACATCAAAAGTTTAGATTTTTACAGCATGCATATTTACCACTGTGCTTTCTTCATTTTTAGTTTTTTTTTTAATACTTAGCTACTTCAGTAAAATGTTATTACTAAAAATAATATGTATATATAGAAAGAGAGCAAATGATAAAGCAAATGCAGTAAAATGCTAGGGATCGGGGAATTTGGGTAAAAGGTACACGGGAATTCTTTGTACTGTTCTTGCCCCTTTTCTGTTAGTTTGAAATTATTCCAAGATAAAGAGTGGCAAAATTTCTTTTTTCACTACAATAAACATACTCAGTGCACCTCGAGTACTGATAACACCCTAAATCCTAGATTTTCAACCTATAAAGCCTTTCTCTTAGAGTGAGTAACTTCTCAATGGTTTCTTTCCACGCGGGCAGTATTTTCATGAGTGTGTACACTCACATGAGAAGTTGGTGAGTAGGAATTCTTTTACTAAAAGACAGGCATCAGGGCATAAATGTGTACGTGGCTTCTTCCCCCTTGTAAATGTTCTGTCAACAGAACGTTTATTCATTTATTCATTAAGTTTCACAACACAGGCAGGCAGTTTTGGCATTCTGAAATGTTAGAACCAGAAGAAACCTAAATAGATCATTTATATTTCATAGATACAAATGACTCCCTGTGACTTGCCCAACGTTCCAGGCTGGTTAAACAAAGCCAGGGCCGGAATCTGGGTCTTCTGATACCCATCCAGGATATTCTCACGAACAAACAAATAAGCGAAGTTCAGAAGAAACAAGGAACTTACAAAGTATTCTCTTGTACAGAAGAAAACGTGCTCCATCTAGTTGAAGAAAGAAAGAAGGAAGAAGGGAGAGGGGAAGAAGGGGAGGAAAAAGAGAGAGAGACAGTATTTTCACATGAAAGGCCAAGGAAAATCAACGTGTCTGGAAGGAAGGAGACTGGAGAGAACAGTAACACTGAGGCAGGTGGCAGTGGTGACAGAGACTGACAGCTGGAGAGCTTAGAGACCACCAAACAGGAAGGATATAGACCTAGGAGATGGAACAACTGAAAAAGAGAATATAGCAAAAGCAAAGAAATCCTAGGATGTAACTTAAAGGTTGGAATGGAAAGGCAGAGAGCATTCTTGCTACGCTCTAAAGGGCAGGAACTCTACCTTTTTCATCTTTATTTCTACCTTCCCCAGTCCCACCTGCCCCTAAATATACACATGGCAGGTGCTCCACAAATGTTCAAGGAATTTCATTATGTAGCATTGTCTGCAACGATCTAAACAGAGACGGTGCCACAAACCTAGGTGAACTGCAAATACCATCTGATATAAATCCCATTCATTCTTCTCCCATGACTTGAAGCAGAGAATCATTAAAAAGTGGACTAAACTTATAAAAATAAGAGATAGTGATTTATGACTTGAAGCAGGAAACACAGGAGAATAAATATTGAGGATCCTCTAAACCAACTGTTAAAATATTTCCAGATTCTAAAATACCTAAAACTGTGGAGCAGTGTCAGGTAATGGACTTACCTACATGAGAAGGATATGACTTCATTTCCCAGGTGCAAGTTCAGTGTAAGACTTCAGTATGCCCTGTTACTGCATATACCCATCTTGCATGAAAGAAGATACCATGTAAGCCAAACTCCTTGATTGAAACCTTGATTTCAGGAAGCTCTTTTTGAAACTTCAGACTTAGCCCAAACTACCAGATGGTAGTAAAAACATATTCTCCAACAGTAAAATGATAACGTGGTGCTTTGGGGGGATAGGTAAGACCTGTTTATCCTTTACGTGATGATGCAGTCTGCTAGGCTGCCTATATACTGTGTATACTTGTAAGTTCCTAAGAGAATAGATCTTAAATGTTCTCACCAAAAAAAAAAAAAAAAAAGTAATTATGTGGTGGGATGGAGTTGTTAGCTAACTCTGTGGTGGTCATCATTTTTCAGTATATAAGTGTATCAAATCAAGACATTGTACACCTAAAACTTACACAGTGTTCTGTGTCGATTCTATTTCAATAAAGCTGGGGGAGGAGAAAGAAGATAATTTCCCAGGAAAGTCACTCAGAGCTTCATTCATTCATTTGTAATTTATTTAACACACCCAAGTCTCCCTAGAGTCAGAGGAAAAGGGTACAGAGGGGAATAAAAGTTCGTGTCCTCATGGAGTTTTCATTCTAATGAGAGAGAGGGAGGATAAGTGAAAATGCTAGAAATACTGTGAAATAATTTAAAGCATGGTGGCTGGGACAGGGCAGGGATAGAGAGTGACCAGTGGAGGAATGGGTATTGCTGGATCAGACCAGGAGACGGGGAAGGGGCTCTCTGAGGGGGTGAGACCTGAGTGATACGCGTGGAGCCTTTACTGTGTTGGTGATCCATGCTGAGCAGTCCACGCTTGCATTTTCACCTGCCTTAGGAGCATGTGGAAGCTTGCAGCCCTATCAGTTTGTGGTGGCCACCCTCCCACGCTGCTGTGTGAGTCTGAGGACTCAAGGTAGTAATCTCAAATCCCTCCTGGGGTGACACTTTGGCCCAAAGTATTTAAGCTTGTTGTTGAGGCCATAGCTGTGGATGCATCTTCCATAGGCTTTCTTACTGCTATGTCCTTCCACGCCTCACACTCAAAGTTCAATGCAGAACAAGGAGATCTTGTTTCAGGCATGAGGTTTTCTAACACCCACGGCTTCTCACTTCCTCTCTCCTTGATGTATACTTAAAATGATCCCTTTTTCAAAAGGGGATTGGGAGCATCTCAACAGAGTAGGGATTATATATGTTAGACAGCTCAGCTTTACTGTAGTTAACTACTCATCTGCTTTAAATGTATTTGTTTAATGTACAGGGCATAGCAGAGGACTTTCTGAGTAGTTACATGAGCTACATTTCTCCACATATACTTAAAACAACTGAACATTTGAAATCATTACGGCCATAAAAATACATAATGTGTTGTTTTAGGCATGATAACTACTAAAAGTGAGTGCTTTGTGAATCCTGAGTAACAGCATTTTTTCTCCATTGGTTTGCCTGGAGATGCTAACAAGTATCTTAAAGGCCTAAGCCCATTGTTTTCCAAGTTACTCTGCTCTGTATGACCTGCCACCGAAGCACTCAGCGGATTTTGACACAGGCAAATAGAAGTGACAAATGCATTGATTTAGACCCTAACCTTGAACGCTTTCCATAGAAAATACACAAAACCTCTTTTGAACTTTGCAGTTGCCATTTAAGCTATACTATGCTGTCAGCATAATGTGTCTGACAGTCACGTAGTTCTAGGTCTGTGTACATCTCCCAAAGTTACCTTCAAGTGAAAAAGCTGTGAAACTTCAAACATTGTTTCCATTTTTTGTACTGGGTAAACTGAATGTCTTTCAGGTGATCTAACTTTTAGACCAGTGGGTTCTGCCTCATTTTTACATATTAGATTTTGTTTTATTTAAAAATATACACTTACTTTTTTTCCTGGTGACACTCTTGACTGTGATTTCAATTTTATAAGGCCCCAAAAGCAGAGATTAAAACTTTGGCTTATGAAATGCCCCACCTGCCATTGGCTAAATTCATCCATGAAGATCCCAGAAATAAATTCTCTTTCTCTGAACTCCTGTAGTACATTGTACCTAGCATTTATCTATCCTGTGTTACTTTGCATTTTGGGTATTTATTTACAAAGCTAATCACTCAAATTTTATCTTAAATCCACTGAGGACAGAGAGTTTGTTTTAAACATCTTTTTATCACCCATCACAGTGCCTTATTATAAGGTGTTCAATGAAAATATTTAATGAATTAAAGAATATATTAAAATGGTAATGAAAGTAGCCTGTAACTTTTGTTTGTGAATGGTGCAGGGCATTCTTCCCCAGTCAGTAATTATTTGATACACTTCCCCAGTAGTTGCTTTATCACCTGAGAAAGTGGGGGGAACCCTCCATGTAAGCATCACTACAAGTCCGAGTTCAGAGGTCGTCTGTGTCCTGTCTTTTACACATTGCAGCACTGGGGGTGAGGGGGACCCAGTATGAAGGCAAAAGTCATAGAAGCAAAGCTACAGCACAATTCTTCTTGTCCTTTTTGTAAAATAGATTATCAGTATCTATGTTGTGCTGGTACCAACATCTTACAGTAATTATTGTTTTTATTTTATGGATTTTATATTATACTCCACCACAAATGATTACCAGATATTATTACTTTGTTAGATTGAGATTGTTACTTCTGTTTAGTAGATGAAAAAAACAGAAGTTTAAAGAGTAAGAAAATTCCAAAGGACTCTATGGCTCGTCAAGTGGCAGAGCCCAGATGGGAACCTACGTGTTCTTGGTTCTCCAGCCATTGGTTGTTCCTGTGACCCACAGCCGTTCACCCCAAACAATGTAAATGTCATCATGACTGAAAAACTATGTTCTTGAGAGATCCAGCATTTCTGAATTCAGATAAAAGGCTTAAATTGGGGGAAGTGTAACCCTAAAATATACCTCATTAATATTCTATCAATTCTGGAACATGATTTTATTACTGCTCATTAACAACATAGTCTCCTGCATCTGGAAAACTTGAGATGCCTGTAATTCTAGTATAGAAGCTAGAAACTTTTTATTACTACCCTGAGTATCATCAGTGCTAACTTTAATGAACTGGCACTTCTGGGGAGAGAGAAATAAAATGATACCCTCAGTTTAAGGGCAAGGTCATAGGGAGTAATTTTTTATCATATGTGTAAAGTAGAATTTTAGGTAATTGCTGCCAAGTTACATATTGTTCACAAAATTTTAAGTGTTTCTATACATATCATGTCCCGTTATAGAATGAATACATAAATGAAGATGTGGATGCTAGAGTTATTGAATACGAAGATAACCGGCCTCTCCTAGATATGTTTCTGCAGAAGCCAATGGGTTTACTGTCCCTCCTCGATGAAGAGTGTAGATTTCCCAAGGCCACCGACCAAACTCTTGTAGGTGAGTTTTAAATTCAGTATGTCTACATAGTTTTCATGTAATACGGTCATGTAGTTATGAATGACTTAAAAAAATGTTTTTAAATATCTAGTAGAGTATTGCTGTGACAAAGCCTGCATACCTAACTTTGGGGAATAGGCTTTGGATCTAATACCTAGACCAGTGAATGTTTATAATAGGGTGAAATATTTAGTGATGAATTAAACAAGTTTCAGTATTGGACTTCTCCTTATATTATGGTAGAGCCCCAATCATAGGATTTTATGTTAAAAATGACCTTAGTAATTATCCAGCCCAAAACTAGAAATCGGAGGACAGGGCAAAAGGACAGCTCCAGAATTGGAAATGAGATACCTAACAGGGAGGAAATAAATTCATCTGTGATGTTCTTGTCATTTATCTGACTCACTGATTGCCTATTCTCTCCTCTAGTTGGACGATACTAGATGGAAAAGAAAATAACCCCAACGTGGTGGGGAAATCATTTCATACTAGTCCCTTGATTTTGATGTTAAAATGTAACTTCTAGGACATGAAATAACAGAGAACTTGTGCTGGTAAAACTGTTGTAGACATGCCTGTATGATCCTATTGTGTTTCCTATGTAATCAATAACAACCTATAGCTCTTCTTATAAAAAAGAGAACCAAAATACCAAATTTCTAGGCTCACGGCTTCACATCCAGCTGTGTTTCACAAAGCTCTCTGGACAATCTCAAGTACTTAGTTTCCTTCCTCTGTACCAGTGGTTCTTAAAATGGGGTCCCCAGGCCAGGAACATCAGTATCCTCTGGAAACTTGCTAGAAATGTTAATTTTTGGATCCCACTCCAGACCTGTTGAGTCAGAAACTCTGGGGGTGGGACCCAGCAGTCTATTTTAACAAACCCTCCAGGTGATTCTGATGCTTGCTAAGGTTTGAGACCTGCTGACCTAAATCATATTGGAATGGTAAAATTCATGATCTCAAGTTTTGCCTTACCATTTATAATTATATTACAAATCTGCTTGTACTAACTATATAAAATTTTCTGTGTTTATTCACTGCACATTTTCCATTTTATGGTGAAAGAGATGATTCTGTCAATTGGTATTTTTTTTTTTTTTTTGCGCTACGTGGACCTCTCACTGTTGTGGCCTCTCCCGTTGCGGAGCACAGGCTCCGGATGCGCAGGCTCAGTGGCCATGGCTCACGGGCCCAGCCGCTCCACAGCATGTGGGATCCTCCCGGACCGGGACACGAACCCGTGTCCCCTGCATCGGCAGGCGGACTCAACCACTGCGCCACCAGGGAAGCCCTCAATCGGTATTTTTTGAGGCCCTCCTACATGCTTGATATTGGAGTTAAATTTTTTTCTACAGAAAAATTTGAAGGTAATCTGAAATCACAGTACTTCTGGAGGCCTAAAAGAATGGAAGTTAGTTTCGGAATTCACCATTATGCAGGAAAGGTAAGAACTCTGAAACATTATAACTGAGTTTCTCTTTAGTCTTTCATTGAATAATAAGGCCACAAAAATTATGGCCCAAAATATTTATAGATGGCTGTAATGATATAAAGAGTACATCTTTCTGATCCTGAGGTGTGGCTTGGCATGTGGTTGGCTGCCAATGGGTACCTATTTTTTTCTTCTTTTAATGATAGCTGAGAACCTTTTATATAAACTGCCTTCTTCAGACTTGAGTTGCTTCTCTGTCCATGGCAGCCTTTGTCTTTCCTCCTTCCCAACAAGAGAAGGTACCAGGCTGGAGGTACGGCCAGATCCCTGAGCTGATTAATTAGAATTAACTGATGGGCTGTCATGCAGTCAGAGGAAGCAGTGTTTATGCATTGGTGGATACACTTCCTATACCAGAGCATACCTCAGATATGCCATCCTACATATGGAAAGAAACCCAGGAGACAGTTTCTTTCCCTTCTGTAGAGAATAACAGGTCTTTCCCTCACAATGATGTTATAAATATTGGAGGACTAAGAAGATATTCAAATCAAGAAGGAATTCATAGACATATACAAACAAAATAAAATACCACAGAACCCTGAGCGTTCTAGTCTGGTAGAACTTCTGTGTCAGTCAGTAGTCCAGACTTTAGTCATTGAAAACAAAATCTACCTTAAATATCACAGTTACAACCTTTCTCATGATTTTCAGCATGTGATTTTCCAAATAAGCCTACTTTAAAATATTCGTTAAGAATTTCCTATGATCATTTTATCCAGTTCTTTTAAAATTAATTTATTTATTTTTGGCTACATTGGGTCTTTGTTTCTGTGCGCGGGCTTTCTCTAGTTGCGGCGAGTGGCGACTACTCTTTGTTGCGATGCGCGGGCTTCTCACTGCGGTGGCTTCTCTTGTTGTGGAGCACAGGCTCTAGGCGCGTGAGCTTCAGTAGTTGTGGCACACAGGCTCGGTAGTTGTGGCGCATGGGCTTAGTTGCTCCGCGGCATGTGGCATCTTCCCGGACCAGGTCTTGAACCCGTGTCCCCTGCATTGGCAGGCGGATTCTCAACCACTGCACCACTAGGGAAACCCTAACCAGTTATTTTTAACAACTGTATTAGTCTTTTGGGCTGCCATAACAAAAATACCACAGGCTGAGTGTCTTAAACAGTGGAAATGTATTTCCTCACAGTTCTGGAGGCTAGAAGGCCAAGATCAAGGTGCCAACACATCTGGTGAGGTCTATTTCCTGTCTTGCAGATAGCTGCCTCCTCCCAGTGCCTTCATATGGCCTTTTCTCTGTGTACGTATGGGGGAGAGAAAGAGATCTCTGGTGTATCTTCCTCTTCTTATAAGAACACTAGTCCTGTGGGATTAGAGCCTCACGCTTACAGTAAACTTCATTTAACCTTCATTACCTCCTTAAAGACCTTGTTTCCAAAATACAGTCACATTGGGGATTAGATTTTCAACATATTAATTTTGGAGGGACAAAATTCAGTCCATAACAACAGCCACATTGGACCATCCTACAAAAATCTTTGGGTTGCATTGATCTATAAAAATCTTAAAATTATTTAGAAGTGCCAGAAACACAAACACCCACAGTGTATTTAGACCACACTACTACTGAGACTAAATCTATAAAAGCCTTTTCACTGCAGGTGAACCAATTATCATAGAAATGAGAATACCTTGGTGGCCCCAACCCTCCAAATAGAGAAGGGAGACCCACAAAATTTCCAACATGATATAATAAATGGGAGGAATCAAACCTCTTTGATTATTTCAACCCAAATACAATCATTATGACACAAATTTTTCTCTGAAAAGATACAGTGTAAGCCTGGGGAGGTTCACTTTTCCAGCCAAGTTGTAAGGGACTACCTTTGTGAATCTTTGTGTACCTGTCACTTAGCGCTGAGTAAAGCTCTCAGTAAATACCTATTGGTAATGATAACGATGCTGCTGGTGAGGATGAGGGTGATGACACTGACTGTGACAATGATGATAACATGCTTTATCAACAGGTCATCTATAATGCAAGTGGGTTCTTAGCTAAAAATAGAGACACCCTTCCAACTGATATTGTGCTACTTTTGAGGTCATCAGAAGACAGTGTAATTCGGCAGCTAGTCAGCCACCCTCTAACAAAAACAGGTAAGCCGAGGCAATTTCCTTCCATTTTTTTGGTGTGTGAGTTGGTTTTATTTTTACAAAGAAGCTAGGTTTCCATTAAAGAAAAGTTTTGAATTACTCACCAGAAAATACGGTGGTGTCCTAGCTGCTCACTAAAAGAGTACCATCACCTTCAGAGAGTTCAGAATTACCTGCTGTGTCAGGAGTGGGCAACATTGGATGAGTCTTTGAGATTCTATAGGTTTAGTGAGTTCTGCCTAATTGATTAAAAAGTTGTGTGCCTTTTTCCAACCAACCATATAATCCTTGCATTTGCTTTTAAGTAGAAAAAAAATGTAGTTTGGTCTTTTTCTTTATTGGAGTTCAGAATTGTTCTCTGCACTTCATTTTTTATAGTTTGTTGAGGTATAACTGACACACAATAAAGAGCATATATTTAGACAGTAAAATATGATGAGTTCTTGACATACATAGATGAATTTTCTGCATCTACTGAAATTATCATTTGTTTTTGCTTTGTTTTTGCTTTATATCTGTAAATATGGTGAGTTACATGGATTGATTTCTGAACGTTTTACCAACTTTTATTCCTGAGAAAGTCTTTTTAAAAAATTTTTATTGAAATATAGTTTTTTTTATATTGGAGTATAGTTGATTAACAATGTTGTGTTGGTTTCAGGTGTACAGCAGAGTGGTTCAGGTATACATATACATGTATCTATTCTTTTTCTACTTCTTTTCCCATTTAGGTTGTTATAGTATATTGAGCAGAGTTCCTTGTGCTATACAGTAGGTCCTGGTTGGTTATCTATTTTAAATATAGCAATTTGTACATGTCAATCTGAATTAGCTTTAGAGTAGGTTGTGTCTTTTAGGAAAATTTTCTATTTAATCTATGCTGTCAAATTTATTGACATAAATTTGATAATATCTATTTAATCTATGCTGTCAAATTTATTGACATAAATTTGATAATAATCCTATTATCCTTTGAATGTCTGTAGATCTTGAGGTTGTATCAGCTCTCTTATTCCTGATATAGATAATGTATGTTCTCTCTCATTTTATTCTTGATAGATTTTCTAGACGTTTATCAATTTTATTGATATTCTCAAAGAACCAACTTTTAGTTTCATTGATTTTGTCTATTGAATTTTTAGTTTTAATTTTGTTGATTTTTTTTTTTTTTTTGCTTTTGTCTTTATTGTTTTCTTCTGTTTCTTTCAGGGTTTATTTTGCCTTCTGATTTCTGAGATGAAAACTTAAGTCATTGATTTAAGAAAATTTCTTCTTTTCTAATATAGGCATTTATAGGGGTTATTTATAAGTATTACATTTAATTTCTAAATATATTGGGATTTCCAGGTATCTCTTTGTCATGAACTACTAAGTTAATTTTGTATTGCTCAGAAAGCATACTTTGTATGATTTAATTCATTTAAATGTATTGAGACATGTTTTATGGCCCAGAATATGCTCTGTCTTGTTTTACGTTTCATTTGCACTTGAAAATCATGTGTATTCTGCTGTTGGTGGGTGGAGTATTCCATAAGTGGCAATTAGGTCAACTTGGTTGATAATATTGGTCAGATCTTCTGTATACTTACAAGTTTTCTCTCTCCTGGTTCTCTCAGTTACTGAGAAAGTGGTTTTGAAATATCTGACTGTAATTGTCAATTTATCTATTTTTTCTTTCATTTCTATCAGTTTTTGCTTTATGTACTTTAAGGTCTGTTATTGGATGCATAACATCTAGAATTGTTATATCTTCTTGATGAATAGTCCCCTTTATTATTACTAAGTAACTCTTTTATGTCTGGTAATATTCTTTGTTCTGAAATCTACTTTGCCTGATATTAATAGGAAGACTCCAACTTTCTTATGATTAGTAGTTAAATGGTGTATCTTTTTATGCTTTTAACTTCAACTTATTTTTGAGTTTATATTTAAAGTGGGTTTTTTGTAGACAGCATATAATTGGGCCTTGCTTTTTTAAATCCAACCTGATAATCTCTGCCTTTTAATTGAGGTGATCAAACAATTTACATTTAATGTGATTAGCGATATGGTTGGGCTTGACACTATCTTGCTGTTTGTTTCCTATTGGTTACATCTGTTCTCTCCAGGCTTCGTTGGGTTCCTCTCCCTGCATTGCAACATAAACCCTCTGGACAGAAAGCTGGAGTAATCATAGGGCTCACCTCATTTGTTTCCTCTCTCTCAGGGATCAGTGTCCTATACTGATGCAAAAATTGTTGCTTCATGCAAAAATTGTTGCTCCTAAACAAATACTACATGATTCCACTTACATGAGGTGCTGAGAGTAGTCAGAATCATAGAGACAGAAGGTAGGATGTTGGTTGTCAAGAGCTGGGATGGGGGGCATGGGGAGTTCGTATTTAATGGGTATAGAATTTCAGTTTTACAAGATGAAAAGGGTTATGGAGATGGATGGTGGTGATGGTTGAACAACATTATGAATGTATTTAATACCACTGAATTGTACACTTAGAAAGGTTAAGATGCTAAATTTTATGTTATGTCTATTTTACCACAGTAAAAAAATGGGAAAGAAAAAAAAAACCTGTTCCATACACTTCGTATTTCTTTTTAGTTGTTTTAGGTGAGAAGGTAATCCAGTTTGTGTTACTTTATCTTGTTCATAAAAAAAGGTCTTCAGTTTTGACTTTAACAATTGTCTACTGTAAATCAACTATACTCCCATAAAAGTTTTAAAAAAAGAAAGCCTTTGAATGTTAGAAACAATATAATTGTATTAAAGCTCCAACTTTGGAGCATTTAGCACAAACAGATTGATGCGGCTCTCCCTTGTCTCATATTAACTCTAAAAGATGATATATATTATAAATATTCTTAATAAAGTGAATTCACATAAAGATAGCCATCTCTTTTTGTATCTGCCAACAGCATCTACGCATCTAATTTCATGTTTTCACCCTTATAAAATATGCAGCCAGGTTCTGAATACTATGCCATGTCTCCTGACTTTCAGCAGAACAGTGTCTAGTCGGCCAGGGAGGAGAGCAGAACTCTATAGTCAAAGGTGTTTCAGTAACTCAACCTCAAAGCTATCAAAGGTGTTTGGGGTTTACATTCAGCTAGATGTGTACACATATAATAATAATAACAATGACAATAGATAACTTTATTTAGAAATTGCAACGTGCTAGTCACTGTACTAAGTACTTTCATTTACTTCTAAAAACAACACTCGGGCTTCCCTCGTGGCGCTGTGGTTAAGAATCCGCCTGCCAGTGCAGGGGACACGGGTTCGAGCCCTAGTCCGGGAAGATCCCACATGCTGCAGAGCAACTAAGCCCGTGCAACACAGCTACTGAGCCCGCGTGCCACAACTACTGAAGCCCACACGCCTAGAGCTTGTGCTCCGCAACAAGAGAAGCCCCCGCAATGAGAAGCCCACGCACCGCAACGAAGAGCAGCCCCTGCTCACCGTAACTAGGGAAAGCCCGCACACAGCAACAAAGACGCAACGCAGCCAAAAATAAATAAATTAAAAACAACACTCTGAGGAGGAACTGCTTTTTTTTTTTTTTTTTTGTGGTACGTGGGCCTCTCACTGTTGTGGCCTCTCCCGTTGCGGAGCACAGGCTCCGGACGCGCAGGCTCAGCGGCCATGGCTCACGGGCCCAGCCGCTCCGCGGCATGTGGGATCTTCCCGGACCGGGGCACGAACCCGTGTCCCCTGCATCGGCAGGCGGACTCTCAACCACTGCGCCACCAGGGAAGCCCGGAGGAACTGCTTTTACAGATGACACACTGAGACTGGGGAACGTTGAGCTGCTTTCTCAACATTACCCCGCTGAGAAGTCTTAGAATTAGGCTTGAAAGCTCAGGTTCATTGGTTCTACATTATGCTGTCTCCAAGATTCTAAAATAACCATTGCCCTTTGCATGCAAATATGAAATATAGTTCGGCCAGCGTTAGGGGGAAATACATCAGAATTGCTGGCAGCTCAAATCTCTAGTTTGTTTTATCACAGGTTCGTTCATCAGGTCAACGATAGATGCAAAGAGGATATATTTCTCTGAAATTAAGACCTACACTAATTTTAGTTCTTGCTGGTATGCATAAATGAGTTTTTGAAAGGCTCTCACTTTATTTTGTTGTTAAATAATTTTATGGTTAGTGTGTAAATTTTGTTAAAGGGAAATTAGTAATCTTTAAATTTCCTCTAGCTGCTTGATTTTCAGATAGACTTAAATTTTTACTTTATGTTTGGTTAATATTAAGTAATGATATTTATTAAGCAAAGGGTCTATCCTAATTCATGTGCTTCTAGCACTTTGTATGTTCATCATGCTTCCAAGAAATCTCCAAGTCTATGATCACTTTTTCACCCAATTAAATTATTTTTTAAAAACTTTCCCTGGTAATCCTAAAAAAAGAAAGAAAGAAAGAAAGAAAAAGAACAGTAGGCATACCTCCTGAAGCTGCCCCTCTGATGGTCATCAGTTACAGTCTCTGTCCACTCAGCTCTGTTCAGCAAGAGTCACATTTCAAGAGGCAACCATGCCGAATGCAGTTTCAGCCCCGCACAAAAGTCACACCCCCTGCCCAGCACTTTTCCTGGGGTGATGAGGGAAAGGAGAGCAGAGCAGGGCGCTGCCAGCCGCACCCCAGGTAGGGCTCCTTCCTGCACCCTCATCTCTGAGCCAGCCTTCTGCAGCCACAAAAAAAAAATGTGAGGAATTTGCCAAAATATGTAGCCTCATTGCCTGCAAGAATGAAAGAGAAACAATCTTCCTGAAGTGATATGGAATTCTGGAGATATTTTGAACATTCCTACTAGGATGATAAACTCTTGGCTCATGGGTTAGTTGGTGTATTGTGCTTGGTGGGAGGTGGGCAACGAATGAAAGAGAACTGACATTTCCAGGCACCACGGGCTAGACACACTGTCACCTGTCATCAAAATCCTGTGAGGTAGGCATAATTATCCACATTTTATGGACTCACACTGTGACTCAGAGACTAAGTAGATGATCCACAATTTAAACACTACGGCTGGTATGCAAACCCAGGTCTTCCTGGCTTCAGAGGACGTAATCTTTCTCACTACACTGTGATTTTCCACAGCCTTGGGTTGTGTACAATTATAGAGCCCTAGCACCAGGCATATATTTCTGAATGATAGGTTGAAAACGTCCTTTGCCCTCAACCACACTTGATTTGCTTATAACCACTTCATGTGAATTAATGATCCTTATGATTTTTAAGGCCCATTGTAAAGCTTACATTTGCATTAAAGAAAGTCTCAGATGCTATTTAGCACACACAGGCAAAGAAGCAAATTGCTCCCTTTATCCTAATCACCCCATATCTTGTAGCGATTAAATGGAAATCCAACACTTACCTCTCCTTTTTCTATTCCCTAAGCTGGAGTGTTTTTCTGAATTTAAAATTTGTTATACATTTTCAAGTAATATTATTTTATTTCTAAGTGTCTCAATAACTAGTTAACCAAGCACGTGAGTATGAATATTGCAGGGCCAGCAACGCTTATTTTAACATTGAAGTAAATGGAGGAAATCTTCTACCATTAAGGATTCCAAAAGGTGTATTAATTTTATCTACATTCCCATAGGTAATCTACCATATTCTAAAACTAAAAACATAATAAACTATCAAATGAGGACTTCAGAAAAATCAATCAACGTGACAAAGGTAAGGAAATGTATTTTTCATGGCAGTTGAGTCTAAGAATCTAACCTTTACAATGGAAGTATTTGTATGATAAGAGTAAACAGCCTTTCCCTTCGTTTTCTCCCTTTGATCTTTCTTTTCTACTTAAACAGATATTTATGTTATGTTCATATTACTGCTAGTCACTAAGATAATCATGCATTTCTGATATATTCCTAACTCTTCATTTATAGCTAGTTTTAATGTTACTCTAAGACCAACTAAAAATGTATTAGCTAAGGTCAGAGATACATTCCATGCAAAACTGATTAAAATCCCAATGAGACTGGCAAAACAATTACCTTAAAATTAAAATTCAACATTTTGTTATTTTATGTGTGTGAAGGCATAGACTAAGGAAAATTCCACGTGCTCCCTGTAGAGCATAAATTACAATAGGTGCTGAACTATCGCTGTCTTTCTGGGTCTTAGGGTGAAACTGGAGAAGCCACCCGTCACGCCAGAGAGACAACCAACATGAAAACACAAACGGTTGCATCATATTTTAGAGTAAGATATTAAATTATGTTGTGTGTGCTTAGGCATGTTATTTATTCTAAATGGGAGTTACAGATTAAAAGTAAGTAACAAATATCAGAGTGCTATTAGCAAAAGAGAATTTGTGTTGTATTTCATTTACTATCTGTTAGATACACGATATACTACAGTGCATTCTCAAAAACCTATGGGTTGGTTTACTTTGGTATTTTATTGATGAAATTATTGTATACTAGGTCAATCTTAATGGCGGTCTGTAGCTTGGTTACAATTTGTCCATAGAACCAAATACATTTTCACTAGAATAAAGCCTAAAAGGGTTTGAAATTCAATGGTAGGAAAACCATCAGCCCTCCTTCCCACCCCTGAATGATCTTAAGGTAGACAGATGGGACAAGGTTGAGCATCCACCTCCATTCCACATCTCCCTGTACCTAGACGAGCTGAACACCTCAAAAGAAAAACAGAACTGGTGTAGGCATGGGACAAAGAGAAGGGACACCAGGGAAATACCAGTAACATGCCAAGGAAGTGAGTCACTGTGTCCTTAGCATAGGACCAAGGTGACCTTTCTTCCTTGGACAAGATAGGAGAGAGATAGGAAAGAAAAGAAGCACTTCATTCTCTCTGTGCCCTGGAGAACAAACTCTAGATGACCCTGCCTTCATTATTGGTTCCAGTTCTTGTTTATCTCTCTGATAAAATCATACTAACAAGCCAATGAAAATGAATAAAATACCACCTAAAATTTAGAAATTTATTAATATCATGTAATGTGGGAGAAGGGGAGGAAATGGGGTTAAATTTACTACATGTTCAGTGAATAAATCCAGTTCCCTAACAGAGTCATGAAATACTTTTAAAAATAAGTGGGTAGCTTTATTAAATATTTCTCAAGTCCTAAGCTCGTAGCAGACAGTGTGTGCTTAACATCTTTGAGTAGCACGTAGTGCATTTATATGCTTAATATCTCATTTGTTGCTGGTACATCCACCTTACAGCAGGCTGCAGCACAGCTGAAGGACTGAAAGTATTTACAGCCAGATTATTTTCGTCTTTAAGTAAGTCATCCAAGACCATTATCATACCACTGTTGTTGACATCAAACAGTGTGTGTATGTTCCAGCCACGCATTCATAAAGTCGTTTTACACCTCGGGCTGCAGTGAAAAGGGATAGGAGGCAATTCCATATAGTATGTACCATATTTTAAGTTATGTTTCACTCTGCAGAGGAGGATGAACATGATATAATACTCTGCCTTGGTCCCTAAGGAGCACCAGTGCCTAAATTGTGGGAGCTCTTGCTCAGCACGCCAACAGACACGTCTATCACCTTTCTATCTCTAGTGTCTGGCAGACGTTTGCAATGATGACTCCCAGATAAATGTTATGAACAGGGCCCCAAAGTGGCAGACCCCAGCTGTTTGAAGAAGCTCACAGCTGAGTGTCGGTGCCCAAGACGAAGCTGTGCAAACCCAGTGCTTTGTCAGTTGCCCAATCCCAGGATTTGGTTTGCACTGGCTTTGTAACCCAGGCTTTGTGTTTCCATCAGTAAAGGAGATTCAGCCGTCAACAGCTGTCTATGTTCGTGCACTCGTTGCCTTGCCAACGATCGTAATCCCGGTCTTTGACGTACTGGTTGGTTGGGATTTCATTTTAGTTGAGCCATGATTATCCTACTGTGTTATACTTGGTTGTCCAGCAGTTGGCTGCTGTTTTAATACGGTGTTGCTGCAGAAGACGGTTTTCATATCTATGTGGTTAAAATATTTCTAAAATCAGAAGATTATCAAGCTAGAGCAGATTAGAATACTTAAGTGGATTTGCTTATTTTTATAACTGTGTCTTACATAGTAAAATGCATTAACTTCTCAGTCCTTATTTTAAACTAGGAGATGATACTGAGAGGGATTAAAGTGTTTACTTTCGTACTTTCTACAAAAAAAGAACTAGACAAGGAAAGTAATCGTATAACGAGGAAACCAGATTGTGTGCTAAATATTGTAATTTGGCCAGTTTCCCTGAGAGGATATAATTACTTCCAAACAAGCTATATCAAAAATAATTTCGTCTATTAATTAAAGTTGCCTTAAGAATTCACAGGCAAGGGCTTCCCTGGTGGTGCAGTGGTTGAGAGTCCGCCTGCCAATGCAGGGGATGTGGGTTCGTGCCCCGGTCCGGGAAGATCCCGCATGCCGCAGAGCGGCTGGGCCTGTGAGCCATGGCCGCTGAGCCTGCGCGTCCGGAGCCTGTGCTCCGCAACGGGAGAGGCCGCCACAGTGAGAGGCCCGCGTACCGCAAAAAAAAGAATTCACAGGCAACCTTTTAATAGCTAAGTTCCTAGTTATTGCCTCTACATTTTTATGAGTAAATACGTATTTTTAAAAATATACTATCAAGAAAATATTTATTAACACATATATCCCTCATTGTGAATTACTGTGTAACTCTCAGTTTTCAGATTTTATTCTTATAATTAAAAGAAAGACCTGCGAGCTCATAAGTTTCTGAATGCTACGCTGGGAATTTTATTTTTGTTGCATATTATAGTATTCTCTGATGGATTTGTTATCTAAAATGGTGGTCGGCCAACCTCACTTTGTCCGCTGCATCAAACCAAACAATGAACGTCAGGCAAGAAAATACGACAAAGAGAAAGTCCTGCTCCAGCTTCGCTACACAGGCATTCTGGAAACAGCGAGAATTCGAAGGCAGGGATACTCACATCGGATACTTTTTGCCAACTTTATAAAGCGGTATGTGGCCTTCTTTTTAGTTTCCATGTACAGTAAAAATCCTTGAGAAGAATGATAGGAAACAGAAAGAGAATCACGCAGGGGTTCTAGAAAAGAGGCATTTTGTTCATGAAAATGATTGTGTGTCGAAAGAGCAGGTAACTCTTAACTGGGGCTGGAAATTTCTGTTGTCAGCTGAGAGACCCAGGTCAGAGACAGGATGACAGAGGGGCCTGAGATTCTGTTCTGGGGAGCCGGTTCTCATCTTAGCTGTGCCACTTGCTGGGTGACCATGGGCCGGTACCAGTGATCGCCAATGAGGGGAGGCTTTGACCCTCAAAAAACATGTTAATGTGTGGAGACATTTTCGGTTGTCACAACTGGTGGGAGGGCAGGGTGCTGATGGCATCTAGTGTGTGGAGACCAGAGATGCTGCTAAACATCCTAAAATGCACAGGACAACCTCCCCGCCCCCAACAATGAATTATCCAGCCTAAGATATTAACAGTGTCAAGGCTGAGAAACCCTGGCCTCCAGGAAACCTCATTTTCCTCATGACTGCCTGATAGAGTTGTTATGAGGATCGAGTGAGATAGTCTCTAAAGGGGATTTAGAAGACACACAGAAGCAATTAGGTTTTAGGAGTCCTTCTCAATGTTCGAGATTAATGTAAAATGAATTAAGTTATGTATTAAATGTATATGATCAAGTAACACACTAGTGGTGCTATAGAGGCTCAATATCTTATATATTTAATGGTTGAAATGCCCATGTTTCTGATACTTATCAATTCGATGATTTAGCCATTAAACTTGAAGTTTCAATTTTCAAAAGTGAAGTGTATTACAATTTTCAGGTAAAGCCTAGCATTTGAGGAAATCTCCATAGGTAACATTCTCTGCCTCTTTTAAAGAGTGTACAAAGTAATATTAAGAATAAAACAAAGTTTTGTGATTGCACAATGAACTGTGCAATCACAAAAAAACCACAAAACGTTGTCTTGTCTGTGTCAAACATTCTTTTACTTGGGGTAACCAAGACCCTCTCTAAATGAAATGAGAATTCTAATTCTTTTTGCAGATTTTCAGCAATTCATGGTAATTTTTGATTTTTTTTCTTTAGAGACCTAGGAAAGGAAAGAAAGGTATTCATTTGAACTGCCTTGATAGAAAGAAAACCCGACCACATTTTCATGACAGAGAGCAAAATTACATAAATATAGTGACTTTCATATTGGCAACTCTTCTATAGTAGTTTAAGACAGACTTAAAAACTTAAAGGTTTAGAGTTCAGAAGTGCAGCCAATGTTTAATTATTGACTTTACTTCTCACAGAGCAGACCCAATTTTATATTCAAAACTTAAGAAATAAACAATGATGGAATTTCTTATTGGCCAGTAGGTAAATTCTCCATTCTGTACATGAAAGCAGGTAACCCAAACATTCTTGAGTTTCAAATTTCAAATTAAAATTTGACCTTATTATTATACTTTTCATTTTTTAGGAGAAGAGTTCATCTTTAACTTGCTTAACTATCAATTACTATAGGTAACGTTAATATAGTCTTAATATAAGTACCCTTAAATTTCAGTGACTTTTTTTAATATACAAGGCACTGTGCTAAGTACTGTGGAAGACACTGAGTTTTAAAGCTTGCTTGATCTTCAAGAGTTAACAGTCCAGTTAGGATTCTCAGAGCTGCAGACATAGAGGTTAATGAACAATGCAGGGTAATAAATACCAAGATCGAAAGGGATGGTACATAGTGTAAGAGTTCAGGGAAGAGAAAGATGACCTCCAAGAAGGCTGATAAGAGAGAATATCAAGAAAGAGTGCTAAACAGGGATCTGATGGTGGGCATAGTTTATGGAGAAGACAGGAAGGGGCTTTCTTGGTGTACAGGTTGGTGTTCCAAAAACTAGAGGGACTTGGATTAGACTGGCTGAGCAGTATGTGTCACTGACGTGACAGACATTGTAAAGATGGGATCAGATGGGCAAACCGATCAGGTAAAGTTATGAAGAGAGAGCCTTAAATGCTAGACTAAACTAGTAGTTTCAGAACTATCTATGGTTTTACAGCATGGCCCGTAGACGAGCTGAGCTGATTTTCTTGATGATGTTGTACTTGAAAGTAACTTATTTGGAAGGTCAGAGGTGAGAATAAATTTTTAAATATGCTTCCGAGTCCCACGCTATTATAGAATAGCAAATTACTACATGGTAAATGAAGAGGGGAAAAAACTAAGCTTATGGAGAACATGTGAATAACTGTTCTGAATCTAAGGAGCTCCAGAAATAAAAGGCTAAGCCTTTTCTCTGTCACTAATTTGAAAACTGTCATCCGAATTGGCTAGACTCTTAGGAAGGCAGGACAATTTGCAAAGGCCCTGTGGAGGTGTAAATAGGACTAAATAACCCTCCTCTGTCTGGCTTAGCCTTTGACCAACCCTCCTTGTAAGATGCAAAATTCATCAGACCCTTTGTCCATTCTGTTGTAGATAAACTCTTCTGTTTTGTGACAAAGAAGTAATCCTAAAGGAAGACACATAACGTGAACTTACTTTGCACAAGATGCTGGGTTTTTACTGTAGTCATTTCAAATGAACCCTTATACTAAGAAGCCACCGAAGTTGGCTCCATTTTCCCACGAGGCACCTATACACAATGGTTTGGCTTTCAGAGCTCTAAAACAAACAGAACTTAGTGAAGGAAGTAGTGTAGTGAAGGAGGTAAGTACACATGCTTTGAAATCAGAAAACCCAGGTTTGAATCCCATTTCTGCCACTTACTAAATGTGTGACTTTGTTCAGCGTTACTTGAGTAACGTTCGATCTTTAATCTTCCCATCTGCAAATAAGAATGATGATAATAGTATCAATATCTACTTTATAGGTGCTTATAAACATTAAATGAAGTAACATATATGAAGTTTGTAGATGGAACCAAATGTCGACAATACACATCAGCTATAATTATTTTCATTATTATTTTTGCCTCAGCCTCAAACTCCCCGAATTACTTACTACCTACTGTGCTGTGGTCTAAAATACCACAATGTACACCATGAAGCGAACCCACAAAAAGCAAAGCAGAGTCAGTATGTTGGATTTGAAACAAGAGGCACAACAAAGCACAGGTCTGGTGCTTTCCTCCATAAGCTCATCTGGTGCACCTAGATGTTTATTTCCACAGCAAGTCCCAGAGACAGTCCATGAGTCACTCAACAAGCATTTAATTGCAGACCCACTATGTTCCAGTCCTTGAACAAAAGATTAACTCAGATCTTAACCCAAAGATTCATAAAAGAACCTCTGACGTTAAGAAACTCACAGTCCAGACTAGTTGTGGGAATAGGAATCTGATTATCTACATTATCATACGATGTAACGTAAACTACAGGAGGCCGGGGTGTTGGTCTGCCGTGTTCACTGCAGTGTCCCCAGCACTTAGGAGGGTGCCTGGCACATGCTGGGTGTTCAATAAGTATTTGTTACACGAATGAAAGAGAGTGGATATTTTTACTAAAAGTGTGCAGGTCTGGGAGCATGAAGTAGAGCTGGGGGGGAGTGAGGAGAAAAGGGGGAGACTTCTTAGATTATAGTAGAAATTCAGAGAAAGCAGATAATCATAAAAGTAATATATATATTAGAACATCAACATGTATTCATTTTTCAATCTTTTGATATAGGCTTATTTTTTTCTTTGAATAATGTCCACTAATCAGAGTTTATTGACTCTTTCTTACATAAACTGTGCATAATCCCTTATGTATGATTTCCATTCATATTTCTTGAGGTGAAGCAAGAAGTTAAAGATAACTCCTGAAATAATCACAGGGCTAAATATTCCTTGATTCTTATGATTCTGCTCCAACTTCTGTAATGGCTTCATCCATGTTTAATCCCATAGTTTTTTTAGAATAAGTACTTCTTTAGAAGGTCTTACCAAAGCATTTGATGCACTTTTCGAGAAAGAGCCCTCTGGCTTTCCTCACTCACGTTTCATCAGTTTATCTGATATTTATTTGAATAACTCCTCACCAAGTGAATGAACAGGTTTGGCAGCAAACACAGCTCCCCTGGTGGGAGCAGAAGCGCCCAGGCACACTAGGCAGAGCTGCTGCCCACGCACCCCAAGTGTGCAGTGGACATCAGCCGGTGTGTCTTACACAGGGAAATAGAATGTTAGTCCAGTGGTCTATTCACTGAAGATTTGTTAAAGAGCGTTTCTAGAATATTGAAAGAGTATGTCTTCTTTGAGGGCACAAGGAGTGAGGATGGAAGGACATACAGGCACAGAGGATGACACATCCAGAAGCATCGAGCCATGAGCAGATGTGGCCCTTTGGCATAACTGTGAATAGCTTTCATGACTGGAGCTCAAGATGTCCGTGGAAGATGGCCAAGGGTGAGGCTAGCAAGGCGGGCAGGGATGCAGAGCAGGAGGGAGCATGCAGACTCATCATCATGCGTGGCAACCAGTTTTAAAGACTGCCTTTCAGCAGGTGTGACTTCTGCATTTCCCACATTGTCACGCTTCCCGGCTCACATATTCATGTGGCCTGCCCAGCCTTTGAAAGCACCTGCTTTTGCCGTCCCAGCTTAGAACTTGGGAGATTCTCGGACACTTTCAAGTCAGGAAAGGACTTGATCGGATTTTCATTTTATTAAGATAATTCAGACAGGGCTGTGGACATCGGCTAGGAAGCGGGGAGGAGGGCGTGAAGACGCACATAGCCAGTAGGGAGGTGGTTTAAGGTAAGGGCAGTAGGACTAGAGAAAAAGACAGGGATTTCAGAGAGGCTTCTAAGCGTGTTGGATACACCGAGTGAAGAATAGGAAAGAATCTAGGATGACACACAGATTTCTAGCTTTAGTACTTTAAGAAGGGGTGACATCATTCACAGAGACAAGAAGGAAAAGGTGATGCATTTTGCTGAGTCTGGAGTGTCTGTGGGATAAGCAGGTGGGGATGTAGGGTAGGCAGTCAGAAGTAATGTGTTCCCAGTTTATGGAAATAGGGCTGAGGATGTATGTAGAGCAATCATCACATACAGGGAACAGTCAGAGTCGTGCATGTAGACGTGACGTGTGGAGAGAGCTTAGAAAGAAACAGAGCACTGTAGAGCCCTAGCATTTAAGCAGCAAGTCGAGGAGGCATGTCGAGGAGACTGAAAAGGAGGAGGAGAAACGGGGGAGGGGCAGGGTGGGCTGGGAATCTCAGGGACACTCTCTCAAGACGGAGAACTACAGAAGGAACACTTAGGATTAGGATGGAAAACAACCGGCAAAGGCTTCATCACTAGAAGATCGTATGTGATTAAATAAGATCCCAGGAGCGGAGGAGTGATGGGAAGTAGGGAACTGGAGACAGTTATCCTAAACCATCTTTCTGTTTGTCCACAAAGCTGGTGGGGGATATGAAAGCATTTCAGAGGAGAGGCACTCAGGGGGATTGCTTTGCGCTAAGTGTGAGGAGGCTGGAGAGAGAAAGGGGATTGAAAATACACAGAAGAAAAGAGGAGGAGGGGCAGGAAGAGATGACATCTAGAACACAGGCGGATGGGCAGTATCTCCTCCTCTCTCATTTCCCTCCTGCATTAAGCCCTTACTCACTTCCTCCCCTCAACTGTTGCTGTAATGCGGGAAGTTTGTGTAGAATTAAACTCCTTCATCCTATTTGAAGATCAGCTCCCAGTGTTTTTGTGAAGATGAAAAAAATGAATGAAATCTTTCCCTCTGCTTCTGCCACTGCGGTCCTTCTGCTTTTAGTGACCAGAGAAAGGTTGCTTTCTAAAAAATACCCAGTTAATTTTTTTTTGAATGACAGTTTTGTATGGGGTTTTAGTGTTGTGTTGAAAAGCATCACTGAAGTGAAAAACAATGCTCAAATTACACAAGTAGTCAGTCTGGAATTCAGTTTACTGCAGAGTTGTTCTAAGAAGCCCACCAGGCTCCTGAGACTTTGAACTTTTGTGAAATACTAACCAGCCCTCTCTCCCATTCAAAGGTACCACGTTCTCTGTTACAAGTGGTGTGAAGAACCTCCACTGAGCCCTGACACCTGTGCCACCATTTTGGAAAAAGCTGGTCTTGATAACTGGGCTCTTGGAAAAACAAAAGTAATGTTTTCATATAATTTTCAAGAAAAAAATTCATACTTATGGTGGATGTACTGAGAATCACATTTTACAATGATTGAAAATATCATGGCTTTTCATGTTATAGACTCTTTAGCTTAAAATAGGGAAAGAAAATTGATAAAGTCATAACGGTTTCCTTCTTCAGCAGAATTAAACACTTTGCTCTCGTAAAGGTTTCTTTTAAGAAATTCAAGAAAAATATATCTTGAAGAGCTATCCAAAAAAAGATGGAATGGATGAGTCTAGAAAACAGACTTTTATAGTTTCTCTATTTTATCAGCACCAAATATAGTCAAAAAGCTGTCGAGAATCATAATGATTTCAATAGGATTCTGTTTTTCTTTATTTTCCTAATTCTCAAATCTGCTTTTGTTGTAAACTTGAAATTTATCCGGAGTGAAATGTTATTACTAGACGCACACTATAGGTGTTTGGATATTGGTGTGTTTATGTATCAGATCTGAGAGCCTGTGAGATCTTAGCTTATTTAATCCCTTAAAGCAGCGGTCCCCAGCGTTTTTGGCACCAGGGACTGGTTTCGTGGAAGACAGTTTTTCCACGGATGGGGGGCGGGGGGAGGATGGCTCAGGCGGTAACGGGAGCGGTGGGGAGCGGTGGGGAGCAGTGGGGAGCGGCAGATGAAACTCCGCTCGCTCAGCTGCCGCTCCCCTCCTGCTGTGCGGCCCGGTTCCTCCTGGGGGTCAGGGACCCCTGCCTTAAAGACTGAAGTACAAAATCATAACCTGTTTTGAATATGGAAGTAAGATAGGTGGCTTCTTGGAGAAAGGATGCATTTACTTCTCAGATATCCTCAGAGCATTACAAACAAGATGGGGATAAGGAGATAAACAGGACCAGGTCCTGGGAGTGCACTAAATGTATCACTGGGGGAGGATGGAGAAGAAAATCAAGCTAAGGCAAAGAAGTACTCAGATTGACCACTCAAGAGTAACTGCTTTCAGCTCTTCCATAGACGTAGACTGACATGCCGCACTTGCCAAGAAATCTATATTAGCTGTGGGAAGTGTGGGACAGAATCTTCATATGTTCAGATGAAAAGTTAGGCCTGTTGATTACCTCTTTTTTATAGAGTAGTGTGTATATGTCACTTCCTATCTCCCAATTTATCCCCACCCCCGCCGCCGATTTCCCCCTCAGTAATGATGTTTGTTTTCCACATCTGTGACTCTATTTCTGTTTTGTAAATAAGTTCGTTTGTACCATTTTTTTTAGATTCCACATATAAACAATGTCATATGATATTTGTCTTTCTCATAACTGATTCACTTTGCTGTATAGCATAAACTAACACAACATTGTAAATCAACGATACTCCAATAAAAATTAGTTTAAAAAAAGAAAAGTTAGGCCTGTAACAATTTAAGGAAATTTTCAAAGTGTTTATCTTATATGGAGTGTCCTACATATTCAGTAATCCATATTTACTTTAGTATTTAGTAAGGGGAATTCCTGAGCATTACAAAGATATGTTTTTTATTCACACCATTTTCTTTCAGATTCTCACAAAAGTGAATTTTGTCAGGCTGACATCTCATGATTTATGGGCTGAAACACAGGCCTAACTTCAAATGGAGTTTTAACTGGTAAAAAGGCCCTTTGCAGTTCCAGTTTTGCAGGATATTTAAGCAGCATTTTAAAGCTATTTGTATTTTTCCACTTCACCTTTTCCAACTCATTAAGATGGATAAAAGTATTCAATATAAGAACATTCCGAATGCTGTGCAAAAAAAAAAGATGACCTTTTTAGATAGATTGAATTTTAAATGAATTGTCGGCAGTAGAATAGACTAAATATATTAGCATCTAGAGTCCTGTAGAAATTAAAACTAAATTCAATCAAAACCTGTGATGCTTAACCGTTGGCCCTTGGTGCCAGGCTTCTAAGTGCTGAGAGAATTCTACAGTCAGGGTTACCAGGTCTCATGACTCAGCTCTTAAATTTGAATTCAAGTGACTTCTTAGTGGATTCCATAAACTCTCTTTGAGGTGACTTTCATTAGTAAATTTAGCCATTAAAAGAAAAAAAACATACCTTCCTGTTTCCTGGCAGTGGTTGAAAACTCTTAGTTGAGAACAGCTCCGAGCCTTCAGGCTCCCCTGTTGCTCCAATTCATTTTGATTTTAGAATCATCAAAAACCAGCCCTCCTATCTTCACAGTGGCTGCTGGGTCCGGTGAGAAAGTTGTTCATTCTGCATGGGACCCTCTCTCTGCCTTGCTCTATCCACTGACAAAACTGTGAGCCCCTGCAGGGCAGTGCCCCTGGTTTGTTCACCTTTGTGTTCCAGCAGATAAGTACATAGAATAGGTCTCAGTAAACATTTGGTGAATGAACTCCTCTAGCTATAATTGTCCTCTCTCTTACAAATAGATTTGTAAGATTTTTAAGTTTGGGAAGTTTAATTATCTCTTCTTTGAAAAATCATAAAAAATTAACTTTGCCCAGAGTATCTGATGCTAAAACTTTGATAAAAGAGCTTGGTATCCTCCACTTATATTGGCCTATCCAACAAAACCTAGGTACCTGTTGCAAATAAACAGTATGGTTGTTAAACTATATTCCTTCTCAAAGAGGGGTTTTCTTCAATCATAAAAATCTATAATGTGATAGCAACATCCAAGCCAAAGAAGCAAAAGATAGTGATTTCCAAAATAGAAAAATGTTTAGAATGTAATCTAGTCTTCAGAGCATAGCACATGACTGTTTCACACCTGCACGCCGTAGTTTTATTTGTGTTTTATTTTAATTCTTTTAAGGTGTTCCTTAAGTATTATCATGTGGAACAGTTAAATTTAATGCGAAAGGAAGCCATCGACAAGCTTATTTTGATTCAAGCCTGTGTCAGAGGATTCTTGGGTTCAAGAAGATACCAAAAAATACAGAAGAAAAGGAAAGAGAGCGCTATAATAATACAGTCAGGTAATCACTCAGACCATCTCACTGTGTAACAGAACATAATGCTGTGTTTAGATGTGTGCATGAAATCAAATCTTACTTACCTCCAATTCTTATGTAGCTTTTGTGTTTAATTCCAAACTCTGTTACCTTGATACTGTCCCTATGCTAAATCTGAATGATGTAGTGACTGACACTTTTAATATCTGAATAAATGTTTTGTTTTAAAGAAAATAATTTTCAAATTTTCTGTCACAATGAAACACAGTTGACGTATTGTGCAAGATACAGCAAGTGACTGAATTAATTTTAGATCTCAAGAATCATATTACTATAACCCATTGGGCAGTAACATTTTCCCTACTTTATTCCAAAGGTTACACTTGCCATAATTTTTGACAACTTAATGAAATCTCACTCTGCTAAAGGGCATCCATTTCTTTCTGTTAACTGTAGGGAAATAATATTTATAATCATATTTCACAAGTTTTTATTAAATGTATTAATAGACTTTGGATTTCACTTTCCATTTTTCTATAAAAAGCTAAATTTAGAACACAGCATGGCTTAATACAATATCTTTCAAAAACTTTTGACTAGATACCCATAACAAACAATGTATTTTACTCTGTAACCCGATATACACACATACTACAAGCACTGCATTCTGATACTTTTCTATTCTGGTTTATTCCATTTAATTTCTAGTTGTTAGATTTGGCCCACTAAATCGATTTTCTGATCCACTATTTATTTGCAAGCTACATTCTGAAGAACACTGATGTGGTGGGCAGAGTAGCTGACTGACATTCAAAAGATTCAGTTCAAGGTCCAGTTCCAATCCGTCAGTCCATAAGAGCTCATCATCATCTTTTGGAATTTTAAGCCCTTCACTTCTCACTGGGACATCAAAAATGCAAACCCTGCAATTTGGGATTTAATTCTTTATCCACAATTCCAAACTTCATAAAACACTGAAAAAAGAGGTTTTCCGTAACTCATTTGGAAGTGAAACATGACCTAATATTCACAGTCCTTTATTCATCCCACTTGGTAAGAATTGTATGTTTTTCTGGAGAAATATTCATGTGTTTGACTATGGAATGCTGATTTACCATGGGGAATTTTACAGAATATATGTTATTTGTTCCAAATTACTTTTCTAAAAATTTTTTTTAAAAAGTTTAAGTCTGAATTCTGAAATATATCTGGCTCCAAGAATAATTGGCCAAAAGGTTCAAACCATATACTTAGATAATAGGGGTTTTCTCCCATGAATAGCTGAACATAGCAGAAATAAAAGAAACATAAGCATTAGCAGATTTTAAGCAAATGGTGAGTACACGTTGTCTTTTTCATCAACTTAGCTCATCTCTATCATTCTGGTTTCATCTTAATACTCCCCTTAATACGAAAGTTACTTCAGTTATTTTCTTGCTAAAGCTTGTCGTCTGGAAGAGTCTTCTAAATGAGTCCCATATTTTTTCGAACCTGTTCTATTTGGAATCTTTAATTTCATTTTCCTCTTTGGCACTGATGGTGAAAAGCCATTTGTTTCTACCCATTGAAGTAATGCTTTTTATTTATTATAATTAACACTGCTCTGGGCCTTATATGTTTCAGCTGCAAGAGGACATCTAGCCAGGAAACAAAGGAAAGAAATTGTTAACACGAAAAACACAGCGGTAAAAGCCATTCAGACTCAAGATCAGGAATTTGACTACAAGAAAAACTTTGAAAATAAAAGGTAAAATAATGTTCATTCTTATGCCATCTTGACAGTATAGATTTTTCACATCTGGAAAGTCACAGAATAAAGTCCACAATGAACAAGATGTGGTACACATATACAATGTAATATTTCTCAGCCATAAAAAGGAATGAAATAGTGCCATTTGCAGAGATGTGGATAGACCTAGAGGCTGTCAGACAGAGTGAAGTAAGTCAGAAAGAAAAAAACAAGTATCATATAATATTGCTTATATGTGGAACCTAGAAAAATGGTACAGTGAACTTATTTGCAAAGCAGAAATAGAGACACAGATGTAGAGAACAAACTTATGGATACCAAGGGGGGAAGGAGGGGTAGGATGAATTGGGAGAATGGGATTGATATATATACCCTACTATGTATGAAATAGATAACTAATGAGAACCTGCTGTATAGCACAGAGCACAGGGAACTCTACTCAGTGCTCTGTGGTGACCTAAATGGGAAGGAAATCCAAAAAACCAGGGGATATATATATATATATATATATATATATATATATATATATATAGCTGATTCACTTTGCTGTACAGTAGAAACTAACACAACATTGTAAAGCAATTATATTCCAATAAAAATTAAACAAATAAAAGTCCACAGTCTTTCTCATACCTAACCAGGTTCCTGACAGTGATGCATCAAATGTCAGCGACACCCCGTGGCCACTTTTGTGTTCTTTATCCTATTTGAGAGTTTGTTGTCATTTCACTCAGATGACCACACATTCCTCCTCAAAGAAGATCTTATCTTCAAGTTAAGGGGAAATCATTCCAACTGTCCTTTCAAAAGGGTATTAATAAAGGAACAACTGTGAAATTTTGGCCAACGTATCATGAACAAGATCATGAACGATAGCAGGGACACTGCTTTTCCTTGAATTTTGTAAGATATTTTCTGTGATCCGTAGACTTAGAGCTTATCAAAGTACAGCACGCAACCTAGTGAACATACCCTGCTTACTTACTGGTCTCAAATGTAGATATAGTTTCCCCATCTCCTTACTGTAGGTACTTTGTTTGGAAAAGGACATATCTTTTTTTTTTTTTTAATTTCCTATTTAATCTTAATGTCTTGAAGCTGAAACAAATTTAACAGCCAGTGGTTTTTCACCATTGTATATAAAATTGCTAGTTTACAAGAGAACATGACACTTTAATAAAATGTAAAACTAAGTAACCAACGTTTTTCATGTCTCTAAAAAGCAAAATGACTTCTTAAAGAAACAAAAGGCTACCAAGAGATTCAAAGGTTTCTGCTGAGTTACAATACGTTTTAATAATCTAGGGACTCGATGAGCGTGTTTTTAAGTGTATGCCCTCACTAACTGAACACCCAACATTATGTTTGTTCCTACATCTAGCTTTTTATTATTTTAGCTCTTCTCAAATCTTTCAGAATTGTGACAAATACTAACAAATGATGGCTATCACAGAACATTATGAAAGAGGAAAATGTGTTTTTTTCCTTGTCTTCTTGATGTAATAAATGTACTATAATCATCTTTTCGCACTACTCTGTACCCTCTGCTACTTTTGGAAGAAATACAATCCTGAACGAAGCAAAAAAGATAATTTCTTGGAAAAGGACATATCTTGAAGTGATTAAATACCTAGGATTTTGATACCTCAGTAAGTGAAATTATGCTAGGATATTTCTCACTCTAATTTGAAGCTAGTTTTCTCATTATTTGAGTAGCCATCACAGTTGTCACTAGAGAGGACATTTTGGGGGAAATACTCAATTATTGTGACTTGATAAGTTTTTATTTTGAGCTTCTTTGTCCCTTTTGCTTTTCTCCCAACATAATATAACATGTGCTATTGCCAAACAAGGTAATAAACTCTAGTTTAGTATCATATATTCCGATGCAATATATTTTACACAGGGAATCTTTTGTGAAGAAACAGACAGAGAATGCAGTCTCTACTAATGAAACAGTCATTCCAGCTCCAAATAACAAGGGGAATACATCTGTAGTGAAGACTTCTACTTTCAAAGCTGAGGGGGAATCCACGAATGCTATGGAAAGTAACAACAGAGGATATCAGACCCCGAAAAAAATGAACAATGTGTATGAGGAAGAGGCTAAGCAAGAATTGTATCTGGTGGGGGACCCTTGGGCAGAAGTAAACACCAATAAGAAGTATATGAAAGACTTGGAAGAAAATAGTAAGATAAGGAAAATGGAAAAGGAGGACACTGTGGTCCAGAATTATTATCAGTGCTACACAGAGGAAAGGAATTTCGAAGACTCAAAAGCAGCATATCTAGAAAGGAAGGCCATATCAGAAAGGCCAAGCTACCCAGGACTTTGGTTAGCACAGGAGACCTCAGCTCCTAAGCAGCCTTCTTTTAAAAAAACTTTAGAACCTAGTCTTAGCCACAGGTCGGTTTGCCAAGATGCAAATAGCAAGGAAAAAGAAAAGAAGATGTCCGTGGTCACCCAGAATGCCCCAGTATGCAGTCATCAGAGGAACCCTGTGAGGCATGGGATGGTCCAAGAGAGGCAAATCGAACCGGCAATGCAAGCCCAGGAAAAAGAAGACAAAGCAGCGGTGTTCATTCAGAGCAAATACCGGGGCTACAAGAGGGGGCAGCAGTTAAGGAAGGACAGGATGTCTTCTTTTAAAAATCAAAAAGCGGTTGCAACACCAACGGAAGTAGCAAGAAATACTCACACTTTGTATTCCCATCCCGCAAAATTTGAGGAATACTGTAACATCAGGATGAAGAGTGATAGAGATTCAAAAGCAATTTCAGAAAAAGAAGCATGTGATCTGGCAATTTTTTCAAAACAGGTATGTAAACGAACAGATTTGTTTACTAGTACAGATCTCTGGGAACTCCACGATAACCGAGTTAAACAGACAGTTGATAACTGATATATTGTTTGATCTGTTTTGATGAGATTGCAAACCTTTTCAATAAAACATCTCAGGGACAGTGCCATTTGAATAGCCATAAATTTTGTAAACAAATTTCTATGATAAAAATAGTATAAAATGCGGTGGAAATCTTGTGTAATAAGGAGACTAGTCATTGGTTTATACAGCCTACTAAAACGCTGGCATTTGACAGTGCAAATTTCCATGTATCTGAGATCTTCCATTATAGCTGAAAAAAAAAGTTTTCAAAATCCTCTTAAAGTCTATGCTTTCTGTACCCCAAATTTTGAGAAGACATAATTAGGTATCAGAATCAGATGGTAGCATTACTGAGCATATATGCAATGAAGATGACAGTCTATATGTTCCGTCATGGCCATGAGGAACCATCAAGAAAAGCCACAAAGGAAAATTCCCTCTTGGAGAATATCTCGTGCTATTGGTAGGCGTGTTTCAGCTGTTTCTAGAAGGGGCAGTCGGCTTTAGGGCTTCTCCCAGGTGTACATGGAACTCTGATAAATTAGTGCTATGGAGAGATCACAGGCCCCTGTCCCTGCCCCACTCTGGCTCTTTCTCTCTTTCTAGGTGTTTGACCTTGAGAAAATCACTTTATGTGTCAGCACCCTTATTTTGTCCTGTGTAAAGTGAAGGATTTTCACTAGGTGGCCTCTAAAATGCATATTATAAATGAATATGTATTATCAGGGTAGTCAATAGTGTTTGAAATCATAGAAGAAATGTCATAATGGGTTCAAAGAAGGATCACCTATTACTGTTGAGTCTCTAAACTCTGCCTTTTGTCTGACGGTGGCTAAGCTCCCAAGAAACACAATAACTGCCCTTGGACACCCCCTGACTGTTACGAGTGTGGCCCAAACATCTCCAACCCCTAGCTGGTCATAGATCTGCCATTGTTTTATTTAGTCCCTTCCTGTTCTACTTTTTTTTTAAGCACGCGGAAATATTGAGTTTAATATACAGGCAGTCCTTCCCTTCCTTGTGATAAATCTGCTCACTCTAAAGACCAAAGCAGAGATTAGGACCCTGACCTGCCAAGCAACTGCCACATTCAGGAGATGTAGAATCGCCTGGCATCCACCTACAGCTGGCAAAACCACCGTGGGAGTGGATTCAGTACTCCCCGGGAGCAGAGCTAGAGGCAGAAGAGCAGGAGCCCCACCTTCAACCTTGCAGGGCAGCCGTGTTAACAGACAAGGTAGAGGCAGAGGGGCCAGGATGGAAAGAGGAACCAGAAGAGAGAGGGTAGTGCTGAAGTCAGGCGAAGAAGCCTGGACAGGAAAGGAGGGAGGTCCACACAGTCCCAGCCAGCAGAGGGGCTCCTCAGGGTCAAAGCAGAAGAGCCGCGGCAGCAGAACGCTAAGGATGGAAGCCAGATCTTAGGGGCCCTGGGCGGGAGTTACCAGGAGAGAGTGCTTCTGGAGGGTCATGTGTTGGACAGTTTTGAATGGAAGATGTGAGATGGGCAAGTAGCGCAAAGGGGGAGGTTTTGTCAAGTGAGGACTTTGTCCGACCTTGGTACGGGGTCAGGGTGAGCCCTGGAGAAGAAGTACATGAGAGCCCCAGGGGGAGCGGTTCAGGAATTGACCAGACCCCAGTGTACCTTGGAGCTCACTGAATTCTCTACCTTGATTTAATCTGATATGTGACCTTCTTTTTAGATAACAAAGCTATCTGAAGAATATTTCATTCTGCAGAAAAAACTGAATGAAATGATTTTGTCACAGCAACTGAAGCCTCTTTATCTGGGTGTCTATCCTTATAAGCCAATTACTAGACGAGTTTCTTCTCAGCAGTGCATCTCAGGTAAAGATGGGTAGAGTTGGAACTTCCCGAAGGGACAGGCAAAGCCAGATACTTTGTTTATTAGTTGCCCACCTTTATTCTATAGCAGATTTGAGGTGACAATGTTCTGTCTTGGCAAGAGCCTTCATTTTATTTCATTTTTTATAAGTAGATACACACTTTTCCAGAATGTTCCACATACCCCCTACCTTTTTTGATTTCATTCTCCTCTTCTTTTCTTTTCTTTTTTTTTTTTTGCGGTATGCGGGCCTCTCACTGTTGTGGCCTCTCCCGTCGCGGAGCACAGGCTCCGGACGCGCAGGTTCAGCGGCCATGGCTCAGGGGCCCAGCTGCTCCGCGACATGTGGGATCTTCCCGGACCGGGGCACAAACCCGTGTCCCCTGCATCGGCAGGCGGACTCTCAACCACTGCGCCATCAGGGAAGCGCTCCTCTTCTTTTCTTTTTCTTTTCTTTTTTCCCTTTATATACACTTTAACTAGAACTTGGCATATGACGCCAAAAGGGAGTAGAAAGGGATGGAGTTGGGGGAGGTTGGGGAGCAGGGTGCAGTTTGGATAAGCGGGAGCAAACAAGTGAAATATATCTGTTCCTTCTGTCAAAATCTGTATGTTAAGTAGAAGGTGCAAATCTCCTTTCAGATGCACAAACCCAGATGCACTATTAAATTTTCTTCTTATCAGCCTAAGTCACTGTCTGCCCACATTCACTAAACTGGTGGCGAATTCAGACTCAGGAATTATCAGACCTCCCCTTCCCCAGGGCTGTGCAAGGGCCCCGGGGCCTTATATAGCCACCAAAGGATCAGGTAAAGCCTGTAGTCACTAGTTAGTTGCCCACAGGTACTGCTGTGACCCTCATCTCCTAGCTGGCCTCACGATCTCTACAAGTCGCGAGGCTCTGCTGCTCCCATTCGCGCAGGAGATGCTGGGAAGCGGGTGTGTCAGGAGTCTTACCAGGTTCGCACACGCTCCCAGTAGCCCTCCTCCCTGCAGCCTTACCACCTCCCCAGGGGCGGCCACCCGTGGCCCTGCTGGGCCCTGTCTGGGAGAATCTGCATTTATTTTCCTTTGGTCCTTATTTCTCGGAGGCCCTCGCCCGCTCAGGGCACCAGGCCCCACCTCTGCAGTGAGTTTGGCTGTTACCAAAGGCAGGACCGCTGCTAACCTCAGGCAACTTCCCTGGAAGTCCCTTAGGCAGGGAAGGACTAAGATGAGCTCGGCTATTTGTCTGATATGGGAAGAAGGAAAAATAGTTTAATGTTTCAATCAGTTATCCTGCCACATTGTTTTCAAGACTTGTGTGAAGCTTTAAAAACAGCAACAACAAAAAACACTGCCACGAAGTGTCCACCCTTCCCAGCCCTGCTGCTCCCAGGCCCTGGCCCAGACCTCGTGACGTGAAGAAGCAGCTTGGCAAGTCAGAGTCCGGAGGCCCATTAGTTTGAATGCCACCGATGCCCCCTGCCCAGAGGCCTGCTGACCGGCAGAGCAGAGAGGGGCTCAGGGGCTTCAGCCTCCCTCGTGGCTGCGTGCGCAGAGGCCCTGGTGAAGGCGGGGCAGTGAGGTGCTGGAGGGAGCTTCCGGGTAAGCAGCTCCGCCCAGGGCTCAGCAGGAAGCAGGGGGGGGAGGGGTGCCGCGGACGCTTCCTGGAGGGGAGTGGAGGCCGCCAGTGTTTTGCCACGACCTGCACTTCTGACCATCCAGGGAGGTGTGTGTGTGTCGTGTGTCGTGTATGTGTGTTTACTGAAAACGCTTTAAGGTGCACAGCGTGGTGATTGGAGGCCCACATACATGGCGAAGTATGACTGCAGTCAAGCTAATTAACATATCTTCTTCACACATAGTTGCCTTTTTTGGCATGTGTGTGATGAGAGCACCTGGAATCCACTCTCCTAGCACATTCCCAGGATTCGGTACCATATTATTACCTGTAGTCACTGTACACTGTACATTGGATCTCTAGACTTATTCATCCTGCACACCTGCAACTCTGTCCCCTTTGACTAACATCTCCCTGTTTCCCCCGCCTCCCTGCCCCTGGTAACCACCATTCTGCTCTCTGCTTCTAGTGTTTGACTTTTTTAGATTCCACGCATAAGTGAGACCATGAGGTTTTTCTTCTTTCTGCACCTGGCTTATTTCACTCAGCGTAATGTCCTCCAGGTTAATCCATGTTGTCCCAAATGGCAGGATCTTCTTTAAGGCTGAATAATATTCCTCTGTGTGTGTGTGTGTGTGTGTGTATCACATCTCCTTTGTTCACTCATCTGTTGCTGGACACTTAGGTTGTTTTCCCTATCTTGGCTATTGTGAATAATGTAACAGTGAACATAAACGTATCATGTAAGGTACTGATTTCATTTTGGGGGGATATATACCCAGAAGAGAGATTGCTGGATCATATGGTAGCTGTATTTTTAGTTTTTTCAGGAATCTCCATATTCTTCTCCATAATGACTGAACCAATGCACCTTCTCACCAAAGGTGTACAAGGGTTCTCTTTTCTCCACATCCTCTCGCCAGCATTTGTTTCTCTTGTCTCTTTGATAATAGACATCCTGATACCTGTGAGGCGATATCTCATTGAGATTTTGATTTGTATGAAAGCACTCTTTCATATACTGTTGGCCATTTGCATGTCTTCTTTGGAAAAATGTCAATTCAGGTTGTTTGCCAATTTTTTAATCTGGTCGCTTGGTGTGTGTGTGTGTGTGTGTGTGTGTTTGGCTGTTCAGTTGCATGAGTTCCTTATTTTGGTTATTTGGATATTGTCTGAAATATATCCAATATGTGGTTTGCAAATATTTTCCCTATTCTGTAGGTTGCCTATTATATCTTGTTGATGGTTTCCTTTGCTGTGCAGAAGCTTTTTAGTTTGATGTAGTCCCACTTGTTGATTTTTGCTTTTATTGCCTGAGCTTTTGGTATCATATCCAAAATATTACTAGCAAGGCCAACGTCAAGAAGGTTTTCCCCTATGTTTTCTTCTAGGATTTTTATGGTTTCAGGTCTTACGTTTAAGCCTTTAATCCATTTAGAGCTGATTTTCTTGTATGGTGTAAGATGACTCCAATTTCATTCTTTTGCATGTGGATATCCAGTTTTCCCAGTGCTATTTATTCTTTCCCCATTATGTATTCTTGATGCCCTTGTCAAAATTAGTTGACCATATATACTTGGGTTCATTTCTGGGCTCTCTATTCTGTGCCATTGATTTATGTGCCTGTTTTAATGCCAGTACCGTACTGTTTTGATTACTTTAGCTTTTTATTTAGCTTAAAATCAGGAAGCTTTTTATTTAGCTTAAAATATTTAGCTCCACTCTTCTTCTTTCTCAAGATTGCTTTGTCGGGGACTTTGAAAAGGCCTAAAAGCAGCAGAACTTTACTAGAAAGTCAAAATAGTTCACTTCATTCTTTAATGAAGGCCAGCCTGGCCAACATCTGAATTTTCCCCT
Organism: Phocoena phocoena; assembly: GCF_963924675.1. Lineage (NCBI taxonomy): Eukaryota > Metazoa > Chordata > Mammalia > Artiodactyla > Phocoenidae > Phocoena > Phocoena phocoena. The sequence continues at coordinate 167,721,073 of NC_089220.1, forward strand.
GTCCCTGAGAGTAGCAGAGGAAGTGCCTGAGAGAGGGCCTGAAGTGGCCTGAAGACACAGAGGGGTCTGGGCAGAACTGACAACCCAGAACCAAGTAGGAAGGGAGGACACTGGGAGATGCAGTGGCCCGGGGAGAAAACAGAAACCCAGAATCACTTAAGTTTTCTCAGAAGACACTAAGAAAATGGAAAGCAACTGAGTTTAACTAGGATTCGTTAACAGTAACGTCATGCTAGAAAATCGAAATGAGCACTAAGAGGGAGGAATTAAGTCGAGTTTTAGGAAGATCAAGTGACATTTTTGTACATCTGAACTGTTGTACATTGTGACCACTTAACCCAGATGAAGTGGTGGCTGAGACAGTCAACAGTCTTAAGCAAAGGTTAGTCGGTAGATGACCTGCCAGGCGGGTGGACGCGTGCATGGTGACTGAAGCCGTTGAGTAGATGAGATCGTCCAGGAAATCCACCTACGGTGAGAAGAGAAGAGAACCAGAGCGTGAGTCTAGACATGTACGGGTCAGGTAGAGAGGACCCAGCAAAGAGGACCAACCAGAGAGGTGGGAGCCCAGGGAGCCCAGTACTTCAGAAGCCACAGGAAGAGGGTTTTAAAGATGTTATGCAGGATGAAGCTGACAGAGCAAGTGGGGAGAGAACTATAAAATATCCATTGAATCTCCTATATGTTAACAGTTACTTACAACTTCCCCTAACGTTTGTGAATAGACACAAAGGGAAAGGCGGATGCTGATAATCACTGTGCCACTTCTGGGAGATTCACCCTCCGATATCTGCCGGGTTTTGTTATTAGGTGTAGTCTGTGTTCAGATATTTTAATGATCTAGGCAGCTTTTTAAAAAATTTCTTGAATAGTTTATAAAAGTTCACAGTAAATATAGTTCAAAGAATTCAAACTGAGGTCACAAATTGGGCCAGATATTGCTTGGTCAATATTTAATCCCTGCAAGGGATCTAGCTTCATTATGGTACCTTTGGATGTGCTTATTTACCTCAGGAAAATCAAACTCCATCCTAAATTTCTCTGTAAACCAGCCTGGGTTTGCCAGTCTTCTGACCACATTTAAACCAAGAATTTCCACCACCTGTTCCCTTTTCCTCCAATTCTAGTGATTTTCCCAGTCATACTTACATACCTTCAGACATCACAAACCCCACACAGGTATTCAGATGCACTTATAGGAGGGAGTAGATTATCAGTACCACGGTCCATGTTTACTTATCCTCAAGTTATTTCATGTAGATTGGTTTTGTCTTCCTCAGTCAGATTTTCAACCCTTGCCAGCAGGACCATGCCATGTACTATATATTCATTTTTCTGTTACCCTAGCACACTTATTCATCACACTGTAGACATTTAATAATGGCTTATTAATTGGCTGGAAAGCTGTTTCATTTCCTCCAAGAATTATATGTGGAGCAAAGTACAGTGGGCAGTGGAGCAAAGATTTAAAAGTTTTGTTTTTATTAAAACAAAAAAAATGTCACATTACATTCTTTAAATGTTTATTTGCTTCTGTATGTTGTACGCTTTTAAACTTCTGGTCAGGGAAGGCCTTACATTGTAGAAGGCCTACTGTACAGAGGTCCTGTCTCCCTGGATCATCAGAATCGCTAAGCCCACAATTTGGAACCTCGCCGTGCAGGCAGCTGCCAGCCCCTGCAGAGGCACATTTAGCCGATACGCTGTGGAACCTGCCAGCCGGGGTTCAACAGGCCACCGCTGCAGCACTGACCTTCCTGGCAAACCATACCTCCCCAGGAAGAATTTCACTTGGAAGACCAAATCAAGCTAGTTTACAAATAACTATGTCACTAAAGTAAGCCTAATAGTCACCTGAAACTTTCCTTATCTCATGCTTCTCAAAAATCTACGGGCATCTTCAAATAATTGCTACGCCCAACTTCGTTATAACAACTCAATCAGCCTTAGCTGGATTACGTAAAGTGACCTGGGAAAGCTTCTTACCTATTCTGAGGAAAGCCCTAGACCTAGAGGGCTGAGATAGGGAGGGTGGAAGGGAGGCTCAAGAGGGAGGGGACATGGGGACATATGTGTGCATATGGCTGGTTCACTTTGGTGTACAACAGAAATAACATGGTACTATGGAGCAATTATGCTCCAATGAAGATCTATTAAAAAAAAAAAAAAAGTACAAAAGCAAATTTTTTCTAGAGGTCACTTTGAAAATTCACCAGGATATTCTAAGTTATAATCATGCCTAATGGTCGTGTGGTGAAAACAGTGAAGGGGCCAGTAATATATCTTGAATGTATGGTTATCTGGTGGTTCAGCTTGATTTAAAGACAGATTAAGAGAAAAGGAGCACAGAATCGGCCTGGGCTGGATACCTGTTGGCATTGAGTGATGTGTGCAGACAGGGAGGTTCATTCTGCTATTCTGTCCTTTTCTACTCTTGTGAATGTTTGAAATTTTCTATAATAAAAGATTAAACAAACAAAAAAAGTAAGCCCTAGAAAATGTGGATAATGAGAATAATGAAGTTTTCAACTTTATTTTAACAAGCTGTAACCTTATTTTATAAGGTTCTCTCTCTGTGAGACATATTTTTTAATGTGGGAAAGTGTCGAAAGTAAAGTAATGGCCAAGTGAAAACTGAGGAACTAATTAAGAAGTTTAAAAATAAAATTAGGTAAGTACACGAACTGCTTGTTTTATATCTTTGTTTTGATAATAATCATTATAAATTGAAATTGATAGGAGTTAACTGCACCTGCATTTTCACTGAGAGGAATTTAGTACAGGATTTATATAACTAGAGTGCGGCCACCCGATCACAGAGCCTATGCTGTTGTATTCAGAAGTATACGATGACATCGCATTATTTCACTTTGAATAATGTGCGGAGTTGCTCCTTTGGGGGGAGGGGGCGTTTCTTCTTAACTATGGTGCACCTGGCAATTGTGTTGGCCTCTGTGAAGGAAGAAAAAGATTAATTGTAGGATAAATATACCCTAGTAACACAAAAGCATATTTTCTTTCTCTCTTTTTACAAAGAAGCTGTGACTGTCCACCAGGCTGTAATTTTTTTAATGGGCTGCAAGGCTAACAAATCAGGACATCATGAGAATTCCCATGCTTCATTTACATAATACCATCGGTAAATTCAACTCTAAATCAGAGCAGCCCCTTGCCATGCATGCATACAGTAGATATAATGAAAATGCTTTCAGAGTAAATGTCAGAAGAAAAGAGCCATCTATTTATTTCTGAATTCTTATGGCACCTAGATTCATGCAGTAGTCCTAACATTTTCAGTTATTATGGTGCAGATTTGGTATTTGTTGTAAGGTATGCCTGTCCATTTACCATTGTAATGCTGGCCCTAGAAATGCATTTTGCAAACTACCCAAGAATATGTCTGCACGTGTACCTGTAAATATATTTATATCCATGTGAAGACCAGGTAGCTCAAATAATGTTGGGTCACATACTTTATAGGAATTTTTTTTTTCATTAAGAGTAGAAAGTAAAGAGAGATCAGAAGTTATATTGCTTTTCCTCCCAACATACCTCTGATGATCACTTATCTTCTTACATTTATTTGCTACTATTCTCTCTTCATAAGAAATAATACTAATTCCCCCCAAATCTTTCAAAAAACGACAACCTTCAGTATCCAAAAACAAATGATTTTATTTACAACCTTACAATTCAGTGAGTATCATTTATTTTTAACATTTCAGTTGTATTAAATACTAACCATAAAAGCAGTTTGCCATACATGGGTTTACACTCTGAATTATCAAGTGTAAATTATTGATTTTGATGAGTTAACTGACTTAATTCCAACAGAACAGTTGACCTAGAAACATTAAATGGAAATAGTTAAATTTTTTGCACTCAAATTATTTCTTCTCATTCCACAATTTTTATCTATTCTAAGCTACAGAGAACACGGAGCTGACATGGAAGCAGGAGGGCAATGAACAGTATATTTCCCCCCAACTTCCCATTAAATTTCTGATTTAAAAAATGCACGAAAAAAAGACTAACCATGTCCTCATCAGAGGAAACAGATTTTTCTTTACATATTTTGACATCATATTACTTAGCTACGAGATCAGTTCAAAGGGAAATTACATAGCATATTTGACAAAATAATATAGTCAACAAGGTAAATTCACATGGAGTTTATAATTTCATATCACATAGAGAAAATACCTTCTTAAATATCTAGTGTATTTTTAAATTTTTCTTACAGACATACTGGGCTAGTCCATAAACTCCCAAATATCAGAACTGAACCAGATTACATTTTCTGACCATGATGCAATTGAGATAGAAGTGTAAAAATAAGTCTTAAAATTAAGAATCAGTATGAGATCTGAGGTGAAGCAATTATAATTAGAGTTCTAAGTTATTTCAAAATAATAAAAATGAGAATAGCTATATATAAAAACTATGAATGTAATGCAACCAGATCTACATTCATGGGAAAATTCAGATCATTAGATGTTTTTATGATTAACTGAGAGAAAATAATAAAAAAAGGATGTAAAGTAAGATTTCTTTTTTTTTAAAAAAAAAAGGAGAACAAGTATTTTTCAGCCCCAGGAAAAACACAAAAAGAGAAATAATTTTGATAAGACAGAAATATACCAGATATCTAAATGAAGCTAAAATAGTATTTTTTGAAAATAAAACAAAATAGACTAATTACCTAAAAAAGAAGCCACAAAAAAATAGAAATAAGAACAGTATTATAATAACTATAGTTGATAGTATTAAAATCTTGGCATGCTATGAATGCAGTCAATTTCACAGAGACAAATATGAGGCTAAAGTATAAATTTCCGAGAAGACGTAGTCAGTACGATGATGTGTCTGTCAAAGAATTCCCTGAAAAAAGTGTTCCAGGAACTCACAGTGTTTTAGACAAGTGCATTCAAAATTCATGGAACAAGTAATTTCCACAGTGTGCGATCTGCTTGGGAGAAAAAGAAAAATACAGAAAGTCACCTATTTTATGAAGATCATCTACCCTAGAAGCAAAGTCTGACAAATAACCTTTTAGGAAGAAGGAAGGGAGAGGAGGGAGAAAGGAGAGAAAAAGAAGAGGAAAGCTATGGATCAATCTCAGGGATTTAGAGGTAAAACTCCGAAGTATAGTACTAGCTAATTGAATGCATACTACATTAAAAGACTATCCAAATAACACATATCAATGTAACATAATATCCAAAGTTCAAAAGAAAAAAGCCATCTTGATAAATGCTAAAACAGTTTTCAATAAAATCTAACACTGAGTCCTAATGAAAAGCGAAACTCTTACTTAATTAGAAATAGGAGATTCTTTAGCAATATAAAGAGTATATTTCTTAAATCAATTGTCAACATCATAATAATGGTAAAACACTGAAAGCAGTTCCTTTAAAAAGCAGGATGAAGGTAAGGATGCTAGTAACAACACTTTTTTACGTTATTTATTTGGGAATTTCTAGCTGAAGCAATAGGACAGCAACAGAAGTTTCTGAAAAGCATGATTATTGAAAAGAAGAAGATAGGATTATAGGAGTATTAGCAGACAACATGAATTTTGACAATAAAAATGCAGAGAATGAACCAAAATAATGATTGGTACTTGTAAAAGAATTCAACAAAGATACGTAGCTTTCCTATAATAATTTATAATGGGAAAAGAACATATTGGAAATAAGAGCAAAAACAAATAGAATACCTTGAAATAAAGTTAGCAAGAAAACCACAGAAAGATAAAAAAAAAAAAAAAGAAGAGGTGGACAGTGGAGTGGAATGACCCACTGTGTTTCTGGATTGAAAGATAAGAAAATGTAAACATATTCTAAAGTTTATTTCTAGGTTAAAAAAGTTGTGTTCAATTTCTATGAGATTTTCTTTAGAACTTAATGTGCCTAGATATCATTTGTAAATTTCAGGAAAAAAGAATAATTATAAGTGAGGTCTTGCCTTTTAGATGGTAGGACAAATAATATAAAGCTACCATTAAAACCATATGCCTCTGTTATGAAAATCAACCACAGATTAATGGAACAGAGCAGATAGCCCTAAAATCGACTGTAGTATTTATAAAAACCTGTCCCCAAAAGATATACAGCAAACCAATAAGAAATGGACATATAATGCTTAAATTTTTCTGATTTGGGGAGAATAAATAAAACAGCCTTACCTTATACTGAATACCCCAATATTTACCAGGTATATTAATGATTTAAATGTGAGGAATAAACCAAGAGAAACCAGATGATATGAATTGACTATTTCACAGTCTCTGCTTAGGAAATGACAAAGCATAAGAAGTAATAAAAAGCATTACAAAGAAACACTGTGGTCGATTTGCACTGTGTAAACGTTAAAACCTAGACATTAGAAAGCCTCATTTAAAGAGCTACAGACAAACTGGATAAAATATATAGAACAAGTGGAAAAATGGTTAATGTATGTAACATAGAAAGAGCTCTTATAAATCATTAGGAAAAACACAAACACCATCCATGGAAAAATGGACACATTGATTTATTTATAGAAGAACAAATGCAGATGGAAAACAAGCATATATATGATTGCCGTGGAAATTAAAAGTATAAATTAAGTTACTATTTTTTACTCATCACAATGGGAGGGATGAAAAAATATTTAACGGTGACAAGAATGTGCTAGTTTAATTATCCTCAAACACTAATGGTGAGACTAAAGACGCAACATTTCAAAAAGTGATTTGGCAAAATATGTAAAAAAGCATTGAAATCGTTTCTGTCATTCACCCAGTAAGCCCACTTATGAGAACATAGCCTAAGGAACTAATCAGAGCTGAAAGAGAAAAATTACGTACATGGCCAAAAATAAAATTAGACAATAAGAAAATGATTAATAAGTAATGGCACATTCATATATGGAATATAAACAGCCCTTAACATTCATCTTTCAAGGAAGAACCTTAGCAAACCGCTAGCTGATCTAACTAGGGATACAAGACTGCAGAATTGGAATGGGAATCCTGTAAATACGTCGGCTTAATCTTCCCCCGTGTCAGGGGGTTCACTGACAAGAGCATCCATATACAGGGCTCTAGAGAAGCCGAGAGACTGGTGGAGGGAGGGCCAAGTGCTTGCTCTCCAGTAGAGTGGACACTCTCCATCCCTCCCTACCTTGGACCTTCAGAGTCCATTCTGTACAAAATGAAGTCTGAATAATGTTCCGGCAGCCTGTACAGGGCTTCCACACCAGGTGGGAGAAGACTAGAATGCCATCTCCAGATAAGTTATCTTTGCTGCCAGGCTGTCTTGTGCCACTGAAAGCTGTCTTGCCACCTCCTGTGGCCATGCCTGCGACCAGACATGTCCTTATAAGGAATAGTAGCTTTTTAAAAATATTGGTGTATTTCACCTTACCTTGATAAGAACCACCTATCTGTTACAAAGTATGAGTGGGGCAGGGAGGTGGGGGGAGGCCAGAAACAAACTGAATGTTGCTTGTTTAAAATCAGGTAGTATTCTTCTATTCTGTGGTTTTTACAGGGCAATTTGAGAAAGTAACTGAGCAGTGAATAAATAATTTTCCCAAATTTGGCTCTTCGGAAAAAAAATTAACGTAGGTTTTCACCTCGAGCTATATACCCATATATTTTTCAGATAGACATCAATATGGTCTTGAAAAACAACCAAGAGGCAATTGGGGGGCTCTTAAATGCCACCCCTGAGTTTTCCTTATTCTCCAGTCAGGTGAGCGTGTAGTTTTGTTTGTCTCCATAGTCCCATGGACGGTCATACACAGGATACATGCTCACAGCTCAACATGACACCCAGTAGGTGGCACTCTCAAGACACTGTCAGCGTCACTGTGTGCCTTCCCGTATGCTTCTCATAGGGCGCCCCCGTTTATGTATGCTAGATGGCTGGGGGTGAGGGAGCAACCTAACTGCATGGACCAGACGAAACTAGCCTCTGAGGACTCTAATCCATGACCTGTGCCCTACGGGGGTGACAGAAGAAAATGGCAGATACACAGTGAGCATGTCCAAGAGACAGATGGTGGTCCAGAGGGGACGTCTGTGGGCCTCACCACACAAATAGAGCTGCATTATTCTCCTGTTTCTTCTGTGAGACAGGAGGGGCAGGCTGGGGGCAGCATCTTCCCCAAACCTAAGAGTGTAATTTATTGAAAAACTAAATGCTCAGTTTTCAAGGTTCTTGTGCAAAGTACTCAAACCAGAGTGGCAGAAAGCTTGAAGCCCATGAGCTGTAGGACAAGGACAGCTGGGAGTTAGCTCTAGGGCATCGGTGTTCAGTTGATAGGAAAAGAAGAACTAAAGGAATCACTTGAGCAGTTCCGAATGGAGCTGGAGGCTGACAGCTCCCTGCTTGCTGAGAAGGTCAGAGGGAGCCTGTGAGCCAGACCACTGAACACTAAGGCATCCCTGAAGTGTTCAGGACACTCAGAGCAGACTTACAGCTCTTCACCTCAGGAAAACTCAAGGGAACACAGAGTGGAGTAAAACAAGTGGTCCAATTCAGGGCAACCATGAGAAGTGAAAATATCTCTGGGAACTCAGAGCATGAGGCAGTGCAAGGCAGAGAGGAGTGCAGAGGGACTGAACTGTCCACACAAGCTCAGAACCTGCGTCCGTTTCTGTTCAAGAGCGCCTTGCCTGGCTGAAGGGCAGATGAGGTGAAAGGCAGACAGGTTGCGAACCTGACTACGGTGAACCTTGCCTTTAACAAATAGCAGTGAACACTCCTCCCTTCTAAGATTTCCTCTGGGTCCCTATATTGTTTAAAGTTCATGACTGTCCATTTGTAAATGGGAATTTACAAAAGCTAAACAATTGGTTTCTTAAGGAAGATATTACAATAACATAAGTGCATTTCTGTGCTGCTAATATCCTATTTATACATGTGATACTTTTGCAAATTATACTCTGCATGTTTACTTAAGTAAAATAGTATAATTATGATGAGAATAATACTGAAATTCAATTTTCTAGAGCAAATACTGGCAATGAGTTTTAAATCTGTCTTCTTCTGAATGCAAAACGTTGAGATGTTTTTCCTTTCATTGCATTCCTGATCAACTCAAATGCTTAATGAAATCATTACCAGAACTACAATATAAATAAATACTTTACCTTCTGGCTATTTAATATAGCAGCCACCTTTACCAGCTAATACGTATCATGCACATCATACAAAATAGTCCCAAACCTAATTTTGCTATTGCCAGCGTTGATGCACTGCTGGTAATTTGTGATTATAAATGTTTATGTCACTTTTGTAATTAAGGGGTTAGAATGACGTTGGCAGGCAGTGTCTGTGCTCCCCCAAAGGAACAAAAATTTAGAGGGCAAGATAAACTTAACGCCTTTCTGAAATATTTGTATGCTGAAAAGCTCACAGGCAGTTTGCGCTTCAAAAATACAAAATAGCCTGGGGAAATTTAATCTGAACAGTCAGACCCTGTTGAATACATTCCTCAATAATTTTCACTTACTGGCTGCCCACATTACATGGCCATGTCTTAAGGGAAGACACCCTTTAAGAATATTTAGCATTATCCTGGTGAAGAAAAAAGTCAATTCTTCAAGATATAAGAATTAATTGGAAATTCTGAAAATTCAACACGTTTGGGGATTTTTTTTGGTCTCTGTAGTATGCACATGCCCTCATGCATATTTATAATTTTACATAAATGTGACCATACCATACATTCCAGGATTCCTTTGAATGCAATATTTTTTTCATTTTCTCTTTTTTTCCTGTTTCTTCCCCCCTCCCGCCCACCGCCATTCTCCCTCTCCAACCCACATTACTCTCCCCATCAAGGAATCTCTTATAAAACATGTGTTCTTTTATATCTTTTGTAGATGTGCATAAATGCCCTTACAGACACATACAGATATAGAGATTTTTTGTCATTATTTTATTATGCATCTTGCTTTTCTCCCTTACTACCTCAGCAGGAATCCCTGCACATCAACAGGTATAGCTAAAAATCATTCTTTTTAATAGCCATATGGTATTCCATATGAAGATCACAATAATTTATGTAACCTTTCCCCTATTGTTAGGTATTCACTTTGTTTCGATTTTTTGCCACTATGAAAAATGTTGCAGAAAACTTCTCTGAAAATGTCTTTGTATACTGATGATATTTTTATGGGATAAGCCTCCAGGGATGGAGTCGTTGAGTTGAAAGGCATTTTGGGTTTTGATAGATTGCTCTCCTAAAAGGCCCTAAGAAGATGTTTCCTTCAACAATTTGTTTGAATTCACTTTTTCTGACATCCTGTCCATCAGTGTTATCCTTCTTTTTAATCTTAGCTAATATGCCTGGAATAAAATGATATTACGCTGTTATTTTAATTCATATTGTCTTGTCTGCTGACAAGCTCATTTGCCTTTCATGCTTGTTGGCTTTTTGGATTTGAACTTGAACTTGCTATTTACATCTTCTGCTCATTTTTCTGCTGGTCTGTATTTGGTAGTCATTTGCCACCTTTTTATGACTTCTGAGTTCTAGTGAAGACATTTGTACCCCTAGATTGTTCATGAAGTCATCCAGATTTCCTTTCAGGATGTTTGTGGGTTCCTTCATTTACATTTATCTTTGAAGAATCAGGATTTATTTTTGTATCTGGTGACAATACTGATCCAGTCAAGAAAATTATATTGAGTGTCTGCTCTTCACTTAGCACTGTGTCTCTAAGCTAAAATGGATTCAGTTAGGCTATTTAGCATCTCCAAACACCACCTGTACATACCCAGTGAAGAAGCATGAGGGCATCAGATCCTAAGGTGTAATGCCCACCATCCAAAAACATGGTCCCGCTATTTTTTTAAAGTCATAGGTAAAAATAGTAAGAAGTATGAGATTAAGTGTTGCATTATTTTGCTAGGGCTGCCATAACAAAGTTCCACAGACTTGGGGGATTAAACAACAGAAATGTTATTTCCTCACAGTTCTGTAAGCTAGAAGTCCAAGATCAACGTGTTGGCAAGTTTGGTTTCTTCTGAGGTCTCTCCTTGGCTTATAGATGCCATCTTCTCCCTCTGTCTCCACATGGTCTGCCTTCTGTGTGTGTCTGTATCCTAATCTCCTCTTCATACGAGAACACCGAGCATACTGAATTAGTGAGGCCATAGTGACCTCACTTTGAAGACCCTTTCTCCAAACACCTTCGTATTCTGAGGAACTGGGGGTTAAAACTTCAGTGTATGAATTTTGAGGGGACACGATTCAGCCCATAACACGTTTCAAATAACTTGCACAGCCAGTGAGTACCATTGATGTTCACGTGAGACGGAGATGACTGGGCCATCTGTGAAAGCTTCACGGAAGAGGCGGAGGTGGAGACAGGCACTGAAGGACGTTTCAGATTTCAGTGAGGCCATGAAAAACCTTTCTATGAGAAGATGAGAATAAGCAAAGTTACAGCTCTAAACATGGTGTGCTGGGGTTCCAGTTAGGTAACGAGGCTGACCAGAGAAGGTAGTTCATTTGGGGGGGAAGTGGGAGATCAATTGGAATGGCTGAGATTGTAAGTAACTTGGATTTAGGAGAGGTTTCGGTTTAATGGAGAAGGAAAAAAGCATCACGAATTTTTGGAAAGTGAAATTTCATCGTGGTATTTAAGGAAGGAAAATCTGGTTCTCATGTGTGAGATAAAGCACAGAGCGCATTAAGACGCTGCCACGGTTGTTAAATGAGCTGTTTAGCCCAGGGTAGTAGCAAGGGTAAGCAAGAACCAGTGGATGAGGATTAGGCATTTCAAAGAATGTGTCAAAAAAGTTGACAGAATTTGCTCATTGCCTGCTTCCAGGAAACGAAGAAGAGGAATTAGGCGCGGGTGACATCAATATTACAAACCTGGGGGACAGAAATACAGTGCCATTAAGGTTGTGGTGTACGGAATCTTAGATGGAGAAGAAAGATGACCCCTGGCTCACCTGAGTCTGAGAGTTTGAGATGCACGTATTCAACAGGGGTAGGAAATTAGGGCCGAGCTCTGGTGGATGAGAGGTTCTAGCCGAGTTATGGATTGGGAAGTCGTCTGTAGGGGGGTCATTGTGCAAAGTACAAGGAGCTGGGAGCACCATGATACATTCCAGGAGGCAAAGGATTGTTTCCTCATCCAGCAAACTTTTATTAAGCACTTACTATGTGTCAGGCATTTCCTTAAGTGCCAGGAATACAAAGGTAAATGAGATAAGGTGCCTTGCCCTCAGAAACCTCACCCTCAGTCATAAAGGGAAGGGGTGGTCGATAATGTTAAATGGTCATGAAGTCAGAGATAATAAGGACAGAAAAGTGGCCTTTGGCTTGGGCAGTAAAGTGGTCACCCTTGACTGTCTAGAAGGCAGGTTCTATAGAGTCTTGGTGATAGAAATCAGATAGAATGGCAACATTTGATGAGAAAACGAAGAAAGAGCAAGACTTCTTTTATTCCCAGAATCTGTTTGTTTTTCCCTTTCGTGGCATTTATTCAGGTTCTTTGCCACCTTAAATTTAATTAATTGCTGTTACAATAGTAATATTCTGATATTTTAATTCAGACTTTAAATAGTATTAAAGTCAAGTTAAAATTTAGTCCCTGGTCACCTTTATGTTTCTAAAAACATAATAACTTGATACTATATTTTAATGTTTCTTGCCATTCAGACTCAAATAAGATATATAAGTGCATATGGCCAATACGTTTAAAAATAATAAAACTTGGTAAGAGCCAATAAGAGCTGTTTGATAATCAGCCCTGGGGCTTCCCTGGTGGCGCAGTGGTTGAGAGTCCGCCTGCCGTTGCGGGGGACACGGGTTCGTGCCCCGGTCCGGGAGGATCCCACATGCCGCGGTGCAGCTGGGCCCGTGAGCCATGGCCGCTGAGCCTGGCACGTCTGGAGCCTGTGCTCTGCAATGGGAGAGGCCACAACAGTGATAGGCCCACGTACTGCAAAAAAAAAAAAAAAAAAAAAAAAAAAAAAAAAATCAGCCCTGGGAGAGAGGATAAATAAGGAGAAGGAAAATAATAAAAGACCACTGTTTTTGGTGGTGGCGAGAATTCAGCTTTTACCATCTTTCCTCGCGCCTGTGATGGTCTAAGACAGGATTCGGCTAGGGCTCCGGTATCTGGACTCCCTCCACCTCCTCTGTCTACTCCTTTGGAGGAAAAGGGAGAGAGAGAATGGGAGATGAACCTCCAGGGATTGGTTGGAAAAGTACTTTTACTCCTCCTATCTATAACTGATCTCTATTAACGTGGTCTCATTAACAAAGATCCCGTTTTCTTTTGTTTTATTCTAAAAAGGACGGTAATGAATGATTGTCCTGGTTTGCACTGTTCCATGCCTTACACCACGATGACATACTCCCAACTATCTGATCTGTCTTTGTCATCCAGCAATTTCCCATAAATTTTAAAATGAATGAGTTGGCTGACGTTAGGATATGAACGCTCTTGCGATAAATATGTTCACACAGGGAGCTGGGGCTGGGACTAGAAAGCTAGGCATCTGTGAGTCTCCATCCTGGTTGGAGTGGTCTTTCACTGCCAGTCCCGGCTGCTCACACGTAGTAAGTATGGAGCATTCATTGATTTGATTAGATTTGACGTGATCTGATTAGAATTGTTTGGAACAATTCAGTTCCTCTGTGTATTTCTATCTCTGAGGATTAGGAATTATTGTTGCCCCATTATCATATGCAATAATGATCCATTGATGCCCTTCAAGTCCAGCTAAGAAATGTGTGCTCAGATATCTGTTGAATGTAAGCCATTCTCCAGTAAGCACCCATACCCTACTCCCAGCCCAACCCTGATATATTTATCACAAATGCACTTAGGGGATGAGGTGGTCAAGAATCATGAAAAATAGACAGAAATTGTTTGTAAGCGGCCTATTAACTCTGTAGACATAAGGCCACTTGTAACAAAAGCACTGACAGCAAAGCGTGACGATCCTCAGAAACTCTGATGATGTTGCCACAGGTTTGAGGACTTGGCTCTATCAAAGAAAGAGCAGGGAGAAGAGGACAAACCTAATTCTTTCTTGGCCAAGGGTTCTAAAGTCCGATCTGAACATTCTAATAGTTTGAGATTCTAAATATTGGTGAATATCTGTCCAGCCTGCAGCTGAGCTGTCTCTTGGTTTGGGTCATAATATGAGGTGGTACTTTAAAAATGAGGATCGGACTTCCCTGGTGGCGCAGTGGTTGAGAGTCCGCCTACCGATGCAGGGGACACAGGTTCATGCGCCGGTCCGGGAGGATCCCATATGCCGCGGGGCGGCTGGGCCCGTGAGCCATGGCCGCTGAGCCTGCACGTCCGGAGCCTGTGCTCCGCAACGGGAGAGGCCGCAACAGTGAGAGGCCCGCGTACCGCAAAAAAAAAAAAAAAAAAAAAAAAATGAGGATCATGCAGTGTTTGGATGGAGTGGATGGATGGATGGAAGGATGGATGGGTCACTCTGTAGTACCAGTGTCGGGGAGGCAAGGAGACATCGAGATTCTATGAGCATAATCCTCCTTTCTAGAGATTTTGTGGCAGCTTTGTCTGCTTGCTCCATCCACCCTCAGCTGCCATTCCACATTATCAAACTGTGCATTTCTTTTCTTCCCTGTCTTCTCTTCCCCTTAACTTCTCAAAATCCTAGACCACTGGACAATCGGAAGGAAACACATGATGAGGAATATATATAATAAGGGTTGGTGGGGGGTGGGGACAAAGGAATTTCCTCTTTCTCCCAGTTTTCGCCCCAGTTGTATGTATATAATTTGTTGTTTAACACAAACGGTAAACAGTGCTTGATACTAGCCTTTGTAACTAAGTGCTTGTTTATGACCATCTTTCTTGTAGGTATCTCCAAAGGAGAGGGGCCAAAAATATTGAGACCTCCAAGGCGGCCCCGGAAACCCAAAACACTAAATAACCCTGAAGACTCCACGTACTATTCTCTCCTACATGTAAGTGGCTCACTCTCATTATCAGGTGGGAGCCATAGCATTCCCCTAACAACCAGCGTGGAAACTGACCACACTAGTCTTGTCAAAAGGGAGGGCTTTGCAAAGGAGATGCCCCTCGGTTTCTGCTTACCTGCCCCTCCCTTGGCTGACAGTCTGGGCACTTGGCTGTCCGCCAACCCCTCTTCCTCAGGGTCCAGGCCTCTCCCGCAGTCCTGTAACCCCTGTGCCTTCCCACAGTTTTCTCTTCTGGTCCTGTAATCTGAGCTGCTGTGCAAATATCAACCCAGAAAGAGAAGGGCCTCACAGCAGGAGCTCTCCAGGGAGGAACCTTAGTGTAAATGGACGGGGAGAAGGAAGGGGGAGGAAGAGACATTTATTGAACACCTTTTAAATTCCAGGCCTAGAGTGAGATGTGTTCACACACATGGTGAGATCGAATCTTAGAGCCTGGAGGGTGGCATCCCCATCTCACAGATCAGAATTCTGAGACACGGATAAGGCACCTCTTAGCTGTCGGAGCCATTAATTGTACTGAGGTCTTCTGGTTTCCCAGCTCCCGTTGACTCACGGTGAGCAGCCTGGGAGCTCTCAGCATCACCCCTGCCAGCCTGCCCTTCCTCTAGCTTCCTGTTCTCCGTGAATGCCACCAGCATCTGCCCGGTTACCTAAACCAGCAGAACTGCGAGGCATCCAGAATCTTGCCTGCTGATCAGACACGCTGAAGTGGGACTCCTCCCCACAAAGCCTCGCTCTGATTCATCATCTGCTTCTGGCCTCACGGCAGCTGCCCTGTTTCAGACCATCTCATTCCTCACCTGGAGTAGTTCAGGCCCCACCTAACTGCTTCTAATCTCAGCCTCTGCAAGCCGTACCAGAACATTTCTCTAAACCATAACTTTGATTGTGTTCCTCCCTGGAGAGTCCCTTTAATGGCTCGGCAACTCCTTCTGCATCAAGTCCAGACTCCTTCGCCCCCGTGCCCACTGGCCAGAGTTAACTGCTGGCACCTCTGCCAGTGCGTGGCCTCCCAGGCTCCTGAGTCCTTTGCACTTGCTGGTCCTTCCATTTACAATACTTATTCCCCCTCTCACTTCCTGCTGCCACAGTGAAGACAGCAACAACCCTCCATGTCCTTGTAGAGCCCAGAGAATGTTTCCCGTGAGTTGCAATTAAGTTTCCCGCCTCCCCGGCCATAAATGAAGGTTGACTTTCAAATCAACCATCTCCCGGTCCTCTCCCTTCTCTCTGCTGATTTCTCTCCAGTGTCTTTGGAAGGGTCCTCTTCCCCTTGGTGTTGCCTAGGGTTCAATCTTAGACTCTTCTCATCTCATTGCCTTCGGACAGTCTCATCAGCTGCCATGACATCAGTTCCTACTGATTCCTGAATCCTGGTCTCTGGCTCAGATTCTCCCTCTGACTCCAAACTCAAATATCAGAGTACCTAGTGTTTGTTTTACATATTCCACGTGATGCACGAAGGCAGTCATACGTATATATATGTTCACCTATATAATATGGGCAATACACACACACCTACCTATATACTATGGGTATGTACACACACACCTCCCTATATACTATGAGTATGTACACACACACCTACCTATATACTATGGGTACATACACACATACCTCCCTATATGCTGTGGGTATGCACACACACACCTCCCTATATACTATGGGTACATACACACATATATCCATCTAAAATACACAATTAAATGGTTTTCAGTATAATCACAGAGTTGTACAACCATCACCACAGTCAATTTTACTTATTTTTAAATTTATTTTCAAAACAATTTTAATTGAACTATAGTTGATTTACAATGTTGTATTAGTTTCAGGTATAAAATGAGTCCCTGCCCCCAAGAAGCTTACTTTGTCATTGTACTATTATTTTTAAAATGAGTATAAATTGTTTTCATGCATCTTACTTTATCAGTGACTGGAAACCTTTTTATAACCTATAACCCTGGGTCTTGAAATCTGTGGCTTCAGTGAAACATAGAAAACTAGTATATTATTTGGAGTGAAAACACACCACGGGTTCATAGTTGTCTGGCCTTTACCCAGATTTGCGGTGTTGCACGTAAGTGCAATTTGTAGCTGTGACGGAGCCCTACCCGCTTTAACCATCAAAGCATTCTCTATACTTTTAAATGGTTTCACAAACATCCTTCTCAAATACGTTATACTGCACATTTTAAACCTTTCTTCGTGACCCAGGTCACCGTACTGAGCAAAAATGTTTGTACTTTATTCAGAACTATGCCTATAAGAGAGGCTCCCTGACAGCCGTATCTAAAGTAGCACCTGTCGCTCTGTATCTTCCTGGCCCTACTTAATTTTTCTTCACAGCAGGTATAGATATGTATCTGCTTGTCTCCTGGCTGACTCTCCCCTGTGGACTAGAAGCTCCAGGAAGGCAGGGACTTTGCTCACTCGTATGGCCCCACTGTTGTTGCTCGTCATGAGACTATTTGCTAAATAACACACGACTTACTTTAGACGAGGCTCTCAGGCTGCCGAGCTGTGGACAAGACACCCCTCCCTCATGCTTGCCCGACACGAGCAGCTGTGCTGACAGATGTCTCACCTATTAATATAGCTTTCGTTTCTCCTTGGATGTCACCACTTAGGGTGGTCATTCCAACCGCCTTAACATCAATACTAGCTCTCTTCTATGATTTGATGCTCTTAATCTCCTACATCTGGGGAATGTTGCTGTTGTCGTGTCCAAAATAAGAGTAAGCTGAAGCTTAGAAACGTGGCTGTGGAGGAGAGAACATTAGCTGAACACTCACGCCCCATTGTCACGGCGTGTGGTGTCTGCTCTAACACGTAGAAGCTGTGCAGCCATCAGCAAAATGACTCCATGCCAACAGCTTCCTCAAGAAGTGAGTAATGGACCCCGTCACATCACAAGTCCCTTCCGGTCCCATTATTTTTCTGGGGCCTTCCCTCAACCACAGCAGTAGGTGGTTTGGCCACTCCCAGGTCCCTTTTTTGTTATGTCTACATTTTGGCTATCCTCTTCATCCTTGTGAAGGCCTCTGAATACATTATATATTCGTGTATTTCCAAAAGGGAAGTAAGACTGTGTCCGCCATGGTGTAATGGTGAATTTTAAAGTCTTACGATAAAATGTATTTCTTCATGTCAGGTGGGAGGGAGAGGGAGTGAGATGCAGTGACTGAGGAATGGCTTCTTCAGTCCTTTGAGCTCAGACCTCTGTTCTTTCAAAGGCCTCCTCAAGAAACATCCTCACTGGATATCTCCTCCATAAGTCATCTCTGTTTCCTTGTCTTTCTCTCCTCTTTACTCTAGTTTGATAAGAAACGGCCATAGGACATTTGCTGCTTCTTTTGCATTTAAAATTTCAGGTTTGTAATTTGTCATATCAAAACTCTGACTGCGAACATCACTGGTCTTAGTAATTCAGGCATATTTCGTTTTACTGTGCTTCACAGGTACTGTGTTTTCTTTTTCCTTTTTTATACAAATTGAAGGTTTGTCACAACCCTGCATTCAGCAAGTCTATTGGCACCATATTCCCAACAGCATTTGCTCACTTCCTGTCTCTGTGTCTCTTGGTAATTCTTGTAGTATTTCAAACCCTCCACTGGCAGTTTTATGGCATTTCTAGTAATAAAGTATTTTTAAAATAAGGTATGCATTTGTTTAGACATAATGCTATGGCACACTTAATAGACTATAGTAGAGTGTAAACGTAACTTTTATATGCACTGGGAAACCAAAAACTTTTGTGTGACTTGCTTTATTGCAGTGGCCTGGAACCAAACCTGCAATATCTCCGAGGTGTGTGTGTAAATGCTCCTAATATAGAGTCCTGTGTGATAAAATTCATATTAAGTCCTCTTCCAGGAAATGCAATATCCTTCTTCATGATCAATAATGCCATTTCATACATCCCTTTAGCCCTAGAGCCTAAGGAACTGAGAGACAACTAAATGTAAAGCTCTGTCTTAACACTCATTTCTTCTTCCCTCTTTGTTCCTTATTTACAACTCCTATTTTATTACCTTGATTACATAATTGCTTCTATTATAAACCATCTTAAATAATTTTTGGAAAAATATATCATTGAATTACATTTTATTAGACAGGCAAGAGTGAAATAAGCCCAGACAGTATTTACTCTTCTAAGAATTCCTGTAACTGAGAACCAGCTTGTACACACCATCTCCCAGATGGAAGTGCTGATCCAAAATAAAAAGGGGTCCTCGCCAGGGTGGAACGTTATTTGATTCTTGGTTGTAGAAAGGGGATCTCTGTTACTCAGCATCATTTTGGATTATAGAAAATGGTTATCAAGGACAAGAGAGACATTTCTTTCAGATAATGGATCAAGGAGGCAGGACCTCTCCTATTAAGGCAACCACCACAGCAAACACCACCCTGCTCCCAGGGATCATTAACTGAACTGCTAGGGGCCCGTTGTGCTTATGCTGGTAACAGCATTATTTGTAAGCACCTCCTAGCCTAGGGCACTGTGTCAAGAATGTGAAGTAACAGGAAACTGGAAGGAGGACAGGAATGTAATTGGTGTCCTGCCCCTTACATTGTTACTTCCTGAATGGTCCACTCCCAGACTTGATGCAGGAAAGCATTCATTTCTACCTCATCCACCCACTAAAATACCAACGATAAGAATAAAAGGAACTATGAACTATTTGCCTCATCTAACATTTTAAGTTATTACAAATGATAAGTTATGAGAAAAAAATGATTCAGTATGTCTAAAGATAACTTGGGGAAACCCTAGATATTTACAAACCATTATTATTATTTTTTTTTTTTTTTTTTTTTTTTTTTTTTTTTGCGGCATGCGGGCCTCTCACTGTTGTGGCCTCTCCAGTCGCGGAGCACAGGCTCCAGACGCGCAGGCTCAGCGGCCATGGCTCACGGGCCCAGCCACTCCGCGGCATGTGGGATCTTCCCAGACTGGGGCACGAACCTTCATCCCCTGCATCGGCAGGCGGACTCTCAACCGCTGCGCCACCAGGGGAGCCCACAAACCATTATTAATTGACATTTTTATTATCTTGCACTTTTATGGTGCCACCCAACTTGCTACTTGCATTAGGGTTGCCACAATTATAATATCTTAAGCTTGTTCAAGGTGAGTGTGGTATTTGTTTTCTCAGCCTAAAAGACATATATCTTCTTTTCAACATGTAAATATAGGAGTTCAAATGCATTGAGCTAGAACACAGTGAAACACATGACTAATGTCACAATACAAAAGAGAATACTGCTTTATATGTAAGATTAAATGAAATACCACTTTGTTCAAGTTGAATTACTGATTAAAATATATCTAGTTATTTTTATACTTAAACATTCTAAAGTGTGCCGTGATACGTCAAATTCCCAATTCCCGTCAAATTCCCAATTATGAAAAAACATTTTTCAGTGAACATATGAGTCATCGATGCTGCTACTTTTATGCCATAAGTGGGCTCCTATAGGTTAATGAAGTCAGATTTCCATTCTTCTGTGTCCTGTTGCAGCTGCCCTAACTATCCACCCATCTGCTTTACCTGCAGACAAGGATGACATCAAAGCAGCCTAATTAACCTGCTTAAATACAACTACATTTGTGATAGAGAGAGAGACTTTCCAGGAAGTCTGACATTTTGTCCCCATTTGTAGGTAGATACACGTTATGTAATCTTGTGTAGACTGGTCACCACTGTGTGGTAAACTCTTTTTTTATATGGGATGCAAAGATTTATTTCATTCCCAGCCTGGTTAAAAAAAAAAAAACAACACAAATTCATAATTTGTAAAATTTGAGTAAATTAAAATTTTTAATTGAGTAAAATTTCTTTAGATTGTAAATGTATTTTATCCACTTGCTTATTTCTAAATCAGCTTTATAGGAATACATTTATATGTTGATACTATAGTAATATATAAATTAATCTTATTAAGATCATAATATGATATAGAGTCTTTTTTAATTATTCTATTCTGTTTAGAAGTCAATCCAAGAAGAAAAACGAAGATCGAGGAAAGATAGGTAATTATTATGTCTAACTTTTAATGTCATCTTCTCAAACCAAAATATAACTCCATATGTTCAAATTATGATTAAAAACCACCCATTTTATGTGGATAGATTGTGGGAAGTAGTGTGCTCTCAATACATTTATATTATAAATATGAGGTTTATATGTAATTTATAAGATCTTACCTATCTTATATATACTATATATACGGAAATATACTGAGATAACACAGTGCAAGTCATTTACTGAGAACAGTACGGAATTTGCTTTTCTTGCCCCATTAATATGGTTTTGGTTGAGCAGTTTGAGCACACTCATGTTCATGAACTTTCTTTCCCCAAACTCTTTGTACTTTTTTGTTCTTCAACACAAGCTAAATCACTTCTTATAATGTTTATGTATTTGTTAGGAAGATGAGGTTTATATCACCTGCGTGTGTGGCCCACTTCTAATCACACTATTCCCCTTTCCCTATAACATTTCAGCCCACCAGTGCTTTACTGTTTTAATATTATACTCTTTTAATATTATATTTCAAGCAACGAATTTCCGGACAGTGCTCAAAACAATCAAGGGTTCTTCTATTAAGCATGAGTGGACACAGAGTTCCTGATTTATGAATCAGTGGCATTCTGAAAGTTCATTTACAGATTGGTATCTTAACTTGAAAAGCACTTTTCCCCAAAGTACTGTAACACCCAGTAGTTTTTCAGACTGACACCTGTTGACCTTAGATGAAGTTCCATCAGACCAGAGATACCAAGCACCACAGGAACCAGAGTGCAGTTTGACTAGATCCAAGAATGAAAATGGTTGAGGACACACTCCTGTGTGTGTGTTGTGTGCAGAAATTAAAATCTAGCACAGAAATCAATCCCCTAAAGACAAATGGGTAGGGAAAGACAGAAGGTTACCTGTGACGGAAGTAAGGTAAGATCATGACACATGGTGTGCCTCAGTGGGCTGATAAAATTGGGACATGCTTGTGTTAGTACATAAAGGTCAGCTTTCCTCATGGTGGCCCAAGGGTCAGTTGTGAGTCCTGATGTAGACTGGCCAAGTGAGCATTATAATCACCGGCTATCTAGTAACTACTAGTTTTGTGCCAAGTTGAACGTGGTAAAACTTGGAAAAGCTGTTCCAGCAGCTAATGCCCTCTTAAAGGTAAGAAGTGAGGGGTTTGTTTTTCTTTTTAATTTACGGTATATACTGTTTTCGCACATTTCAAGACCTCTCTCATACCTGTTGACATACCTGTGTTACTGCTTAATTATCGTAAATACTTTAAACGAAGAAAACAAGTGTCTTGTAAGTTTAAGTGAGTAGACAGCTTGATACTGTGGTGTGTTTATGTGTTCATTTGCAGTCAGGGAAAATTATTAGATTTGGAAGATTTCTATTATAAGGAAATTTTGCCCAGTCATCCTGGACCAGAGGAACATAACCTTAGTTTAAGAGAACGAAGACAACAGCAAGAACTCCAGAATCAATGTTTTAAAGCTGATGAAAGGTAATAAACGTACGTTGAAGTACAGCATTTTCAATTTTATACTCACCATTCCATTTCTAAAGCATTTTCATTTACGTATGGACTAATGACAAAGCGTTCTTACTGAGCATTGCGTCTTATGATTGATGTGTTGTTTAAAGGTAAAATCATAAGGATTATGGGAAGGTAATCAGACATCCCAGGTTTTCTAGCACAATCCCAGTTTTTACCTGTTTTCTTGGTGTGATAATCAAAAGCACTCCCTTTCAAAAGTTGTTTGGTTTGGATGATAAATTATGTGGTCATACTATATAATTATGAACAATATCTGTGTTTAATAATACCCAAAACCTGTGTTTAAGCTCTAACCAGTGTGATTTTTTTTTTAACCAGTGTGATTTTATTTACTTATTGGTTTCTCGATTATGCTGTGTAATTTCTCAGAATCAGTGATGTCAGACCAAAAACAAAAAATTGGGGAGAAATATTCATACAGAAATATGTATTTTGGATTTGATTTTCACTTTGCCACCAACTTTGTTTGACATTTAACTTAAACCATTTGTAGCTTACTTACTACTTGGGGAATGTTATTTTCTTTCCCCAAAAAATTCTTTGTAAAGTTTTGAAATTGAGGGCACATAATGAGATGGGCATGTGGTATATGAGAAATGGGAGCGATGCCAGTCAATGAAAAGCTGTTTTTCCAAAATCCTAAGGTGAACACCCTGTCAGCCCAGGGCACGCAGAACCCCCCCCCCCCCATAGCTGCCTCTTGTACAGTGTGCTGTGTGGTTAAGAGAAGAGGGTTTAGAGCAAGACGGTCTCAGATTTGGGTCCCAGTTCTGCCACTTAGTAGCTGAGTGACCTTGCCGTGTTACTAGACCTCTTTAAGCTTCCGTTTTCACATCTGCAAAAGGATTTACTAGTTGCCTCGCCGTGTTGTTGGAGAGATTAAATGAAATGATGAATGCGGGGCACTTAATGCGAGACATGGCGCCGGGGAGGTGTTTCATAAATGGTGGCTGTCATCATCTTCACTTGCTTGTCCAGAACTATGATTTCTGCCCCTTGTCTCCAAAAGAAGATGTATTCTTCCATCTTGGAGCTTAGAGATGTTCTGGTCCAACCACAGAGTTCTATATGGGAGAATTACCAAGTGCCCGAGAGATTAAGGGACTTGCTCGAAGTCCCACATTGAGTGAGTGAACTAAAACCCAAGGGCTTTCACTCTTTGCTCAAATGGCTTCTCACTGATGCACCCACTTCCCGTTTTAACAAGCCAGTCTGCCTCCCCTCAGGCGTGTTCTCCCCTCCCCGCAGCAGCAGGCACACATCTGCTGTGAACGTGTTCACTCCCTGGTGTTCCAGTGGCATCTCTGGATGTCAAGGCAGTTCACTAGACTAGAAGCTGGGAGCTCACCTTGGCGGAGCGCTCGCAGTGTGCTAGGCTGTGCTCTTATCCTGTTACCTTTGCTCTTATCTCATTTAACCCTCACAGGAGCTAGCGAGATGGTTACTCTCCTTGCCCTATTTTACAGATGAGGAAGCTAAGCCTGCTTAGTTTAATACTGCAAACAGTCACCTAGATAATAAATGATGGGGTTAGAATTTGAACACAGGCCTTTGTGAATTTAGAGCTGATAACCTTTAGCACCCACGCTGGGTGGTTGAGGAGGTAGTGATGCGGTCGTGTCCAAGATAGGATCCTTATATCTGTGTCTGAGGATCTGGACTCGAGAGAGAAAGGATTCTTATCTAACCATACTGACAGGTAAATCCAAGGTGGGATATTTCTAAACTAAGGAAGATTAAAGAGACAAAACAACCAAGTGCAGTAGGTCAACCTTGATAGGATCTTGGCTTTAAAATAGAAAGCGAAAACAAAACAGAAAAACAGCTCTAAAGGACCTTTTGGGACAATTAGAGAAGCTTCAGGCCAAGCTATATGTTGGAAGATGTTATTGTAGAAAGAATATTTTATATATCTTATTATATATATTAAATTATGATCTAATAAATATTATATATTTATCCTATATAGAAATATATAGTACATATTTTATATAGATACTAATACATTATTCTGATAAAATATTTATATATATTATATAATACATACTCTATATAGTGTACTCAGATAAATAAATAAATAAATATATTTATCTGAACATACACACACACACACACACACACACACACACACACACACCCCACCCAAGTACACCAGGAAGGTATGAGCAGGTCTGGGAATCAGGGACAAAAGCAATGATTATTTGAGTGTCTCATGAATTTGAATGAATGAAAGCAAGTGCAAGGTAGTCAGTGATAACATGGATGACTGTCCTTGTAGCTAAGACCAAACCTTCCCTTTGTGCTCTGAATTCTAGTCCTTCCATGTCCACCAGAACATTGTCCTGCAGCTGTCCCCTCTCTCTTCTGCACCTTGAATGTTTGTTCTCTTTACCAAATCATTTCTGACAATCTGCGAATATGATCCAATTGGACGCATCATAAAAAGTACCCTTGACTCGATCTGGAAGTCATCCTTGACTTTCCAGAACACCCGTATTCCTGCTCTTCATTACAGCGGAAGAGTAAATAGATGGGTGAGATCCTACCTCCTCCTGGGCCTCTCTTCCCATCCTTTCTTGAGCCACCATACTCAAGTTTCCATTCCCATCACTCCATGGAAACTGTCCCTGCCAAGGTCACCATATCCAGTGATGATTCTCAATCCTTATCTCACCCTATCAGCAGCATTTGACACTCTTTCTTTAAACGTTTTCTTCATTGGCCTCCAGGATAGCAGCTCCTTCCCTTGGTTTGCCTCCTACCTCACCCTCTGCTTCTCATTCTCCTTCGCTGATTCCTCCTCATTTCACTGACCTCTCAACACTGGAGAGTCCCAGTCCTTTGTTTGCATCATCAACGCATACTCTCGTGACCTTAAATGTCATCTATTTACCTAAAATTCCCAAACTGAAATCTCTAGCATAGGTCAGCACTTATATATCCAACCGTCTATTCGGTATCTTTTCTCTTGAATATCTAGTAAGTATCTCAAACTTAGCACAACTGAAACCAAAATCTTTATCTCCCCCTCCCCCATGAGGGGCTCTCCTGTAGCCTTCCCTATCTCGTTAAATGGCAACCTCACTTTTCCTGTGGTTTACGGTAAAAACCTTGGAGACATTCTTGATTCCTTTCTTTTACACCCCACATCCATTCAGCAAACTCTTCCAGATTGACCTACCAGGATAACTAAATTTTGACCAGTTCTAACCTCCACAAGCCTAAGCCTGTCAGTCTTGCTTAAGACTGTTGCAGTGTCTCTTAACAAGCCTCCTTACTTCCACTGAATCACTCAACTCGGAAACCTCCAGTTTGTCTCCTGCTCTAAGTAAAATTCAAATTCTTGCCATGGTCTCAAAGCGCTATGTTGTCTGTCACACTGTCCCCTCATTCCTCCTGCTCTCGTCCCTCACTATTCTCCCCCTTGCTTGCCCCATTCACACCGCAGTGGCCTTCTTGTTTCGCCATGAGCACAATACACACACTCATCTTGGGACCTTTACGTGGGTCTTGCATCATCCTGGCATGACTGCCCTTCCCCAAGAGATCTGCCTGGCTTTCTCCTCCCGTTCTTTCAGGCCTCTCGTCAAATGTCACCTTATCAGAGAGGCCTTTCCTGATCACCCTCTATGAAATTGCGTAGACGCACACACACCCGCCAGCCTTTCCCCATGAACCTGCTTTACTTCTCTGTAGACTCTGTAGACCTCCCTCCACCTGGTGTATTGGAGCTGTCCATGGTCCTCTCCTCCACTAGACTATAAATGCTGGGAAAGCAGCGACTTGTGTTCACCCATCACCTACACTGGTGGCTGATGCTTAGTAGGTGCTCCATGAATAAATGAAAGAATGTAGCTGCATTTTAGGGAGCTCCCCACTTCCCCAGGCAAGCTGCAGACCCAGACCCTAAAGGTAAACGTTGGCAGGGCTTCCCAGCAGTGGGTTCAGGAAGGTGACCCAGCAGCCTCGCTGAAAACGTGGAAGCATTAAAAAAGCTGACAGGGTCCACTCCTTGCGGCTAACAGAGGGGTGGGTCAGATTTGGGGCCAGCGTTTTAAGGAAACAACTGAGCAGTTGCAAAATGATGGTTGTCTGTATAGGCACCTTGAGTTTCCTGTTTGACCAGAACGTACTAAAGTGTTTGTTTATTGGTTGTGAATTTATTTCAAGCCAAACCAAACTCACCTTTCTGAACTACACCTTCTGATGCTTTACTTAGCTGTCATTCAAACCACCGGGTTCCACCAGGTTCCACCAACCCTTCTGCTCCTCGCTCAGGAGTTTTGAAAACCTGCTGAGGCGATGTCGCAGATCCGTTTGGTCACTGCCCTGCTGTCTTGAACGTGCGGTTATTAAACGCCCGCAGTTTGGTGGGAGGTGTGGGAGGAGGACCCGCCTGGCTCGGGGTGGGCGGGGATGCGCGGCGCGCGGTGGCGCCGCTGATGCTCGGCCCCGGGTCTCGCTCGCAGGTGCTGGGCGGCGGGGGACCGCGAGGAGGAGGAGAATGGGCCCACCGCCAGCCCCTACGACTACAGGAGGCTCCTGCGCAAAACCTCCCAGCGCCGGCGCCTCGTTCAGCATGTGTAGCCCCGCTGCTCGGCGGCCAGCGCCGTCGGCACGTGCCCGAGACTGCGGAGCTTGCCGGGGCCAAGGCAGGGGATCCTCAGGCACTGCGCCATCAGGCGCTGGGGCCGCAGCCCTGGCCTTGGCAGGGGCTGCCCGCTGTGCTCGCCCCTCGAGTGCCCGGGCCAGCCTCTGGTGCTCGGAGGGCGGAGAGCCCTTCGGACGCCGCGTCTCCGCGCTCCCGCATCCTCCACTCCCACCAGCCGCCGGTTTGGGCATCCCTGGCCCTGGCCCCCAATGTGTCTCTTTGTTCACTTGTTTGCGACTCCTGTGGACCCGACTGCGCCTGAGCTCTCGCCGACCCCTCCTCTCTCCTTTTGGGTAACTTTACAGATTTCGTCTTTCTCGGAAACGGCTCTGCCAGGCCCGCGGCGTCCTCGCTGACGGGTTGAGTCTGTGAGGACAGAACAAAGCCGGGGCGGGGGGCGGGGGGTGGCTTTGAAGATGAACTTCATCCCTTCCCTTGGTCATTAAGGTTATTAAATAAAGGAAGTGCCTTGGAAAGTTCGCGGCTTTCGGGGCTGGTCCGCTGGATTCCCCCTTGGGCCCAGGCTCCTGCTGTCCGGCTGTGCTGGTGGCAGGTGGCAGCGCCCAGGGAGGGAGGGTGCGGTGTCTTCGGTCTCCATCAGCGAACAACACCCCTCCCCCCAGCCATCCCAAACTTACCATCTAACGTAGAACCCCATAATTGAGACACAAACGTGGCCTCTAGACAAAGCTCCAAATCCAGCAACACAGCGCGCTCGCTCACACAGACTCTCTCTCTCTCACCCCGCACAGCCCTCCCAACCAAGGTGTCCTCCTCTGGCCCCGCCTATAAAAATTTTAGTCCCGCCACCGAGCTGAAAGGTCAGATTTTTAAGGTTCTCCTAGTCTGCAGATCTGGGGCCGTCTCCACTGCTCTGGATTTTAGTGTATGTAAGATGGAGAGGAGGGCGGTGGGCAGGCAGCCTTTTGCCTTCTTCAGTCGACTGCGTCTTATTTAAAAACCCAGGTTAAGCTTTTCTATGGAAGTGACGCCCTTTGCGTCTACACAGCCCGGAGAGGGTGATGGAAAGGGGTGCCGTGGTATCTTGGACGGCGGAGGTGGGAGCAGCGTTTTGGCTGGAAGGGGGCTTGTCTCTTCTGCCGGCGTCCCCGGCTCGTGCGCCCGCGGCCCCGAGCCAGGGAACTTGGGAAAAGTATTCGAGGGGAGAGTGAGGGCGCGTGCAGCTGGCCGAGAGCGTTAGTTGCGCCACTCGCCCGGTGGGTGGTACGGTTGTCTCCATCCCAAACAGTTGGCACGGAAAGGTCCCCAGCGGTGACGTGGACAACCTCTTCCTTTTACCAAGAGGACCCGCGCAAGGGGAAACCTCCCACTGCGGCAGGGCTGAGCTCCGAGGCCAAGTGCGCTCAGGCCCCGGTCCGTAACCTGGGTTCACGCCGCGGCCTCCATCCGGAGCGAGGAGCCACCTCCGCGGTGTGGACCGTCGGCACGGCTGTGGTTGCGCCTGGCCTAGGCACCCACGAAAGCAGCGCTGCCGAGCACCATACCCTGGGGTGGGCGATGGAGAGGGACCTGTAACCCGAGGTGGCCCGGCCCCCTCGGCCGCTTCTCACCCATCCACCCACCACCAGGAGGCCTTAGGGGGAAAAATGAGCTCAGCTTCGTGGCCGGGCCTACTCAGTCCAAGCTTCCAGAGTGGCTCCTGCAGACCAGAGCCTTGGCAGCCCAGCCGGATGCTGGACGGAGAGGCAGTTGGGCCCCTCCCTAAAATCCATCCCTCCTCCCCCACCTTTTTAAGTGGGACTAGAAAAGAGAATAGCAAACACGTGCGGTGAACAGTTGCAATGTTTTTGTTCTCCTTTTTTTTTTAATTTCTTTGTTTTCTCTCCTTTTTCCTTCTCTCTTTCCATCTCTCCTTCTTTGTCCTTTGACACCTAAGCGCTGGGAGGACACCAGGGAAAACTTGTAGCGTGCACTATTCTTCGGCAGGCCTGCAATGCAATTTCTGGGTAAACTACGGACAAAAAATAGGTCAGCCAAGGAAACCGGCCACCTCCGGCGGCCCCTGGCGCGTGGCTTTCTCTTCCCTTACTCGAGGAAGGGCCTTCGAAAGCTCTTCCCAAGCGCTGGCCCGCCTCCCCTTCCCATTCAGTGGCTGCCTCCTTTGAGAACTAATGACGGTAATTATTACCTCCCAGAGCTCTTTTGTTATCTCCAAACCCAGGCCCGAGTGAGGGGGGAGTGGGCTCTTTTTCGAGATGACAGTCTTTATAAAGCAAATTTTCGTCTAGGCTGGGCCTGCCTTGAGGAAAGACAAATCAGACACCGCGTGTATCTGAAGAGGGTGTGTTAAATAAGAATCGTAAATACCACCATTAGATTCAAAATACCCTGGAGTTGCGGGATTTAATGCGGTTTAAACAGTAGGATTTAAAGTCATCGCGTTAAAAAAATCTATTAAATTCGGGCTTTGTGATTTCTACCTTTCTCGTATTTTAATCCGTTTCTTTCTTAGCGGCTTTGTGTGTGTGTTAAATACTTGTTTTAAAGAACCTTTTGGTTTTTGACCACTCATTCATAGCAGAAAAGTTCGGCAACTCCAGCCTTGCTGACTCGAAGCGAAATGTGTGCAGGATTTGGTGTGTGTTTAAACAAAGGACGGGTCTCTCCGGCTCGCATCAGCGCCGCTGGAGCAGCAGCCGTGGAGCTGCTCTGCCAGCGGCGCGGATGGCCAGCCCACGAAGCCCTTACCCCCCTGGAGTTGTCGCCTGTATCCACTGGAGCACTGGAGCCCGGATCGCCGGAAACAGGGGTGGGACGCAGGCCAGGGTTCCTGCCAACCGCGCGGCCACAGCTTGACGCAGGCTTATCGGCACGGCAGGCTCTGCGCCAGGCCTAAGGCCGGACCCGTCCAGCGCCCTTCCCCGCTCCCACTCCTGGGCTCAAGGTCCGGAGGCCACGGTGCAGATCCTACGGATCCTCCAGGTTCGGGCACGTGCCCCGTGGCCCATGGTCCCCGGGACCCATGATGCCCTTCCTAAGTGTGGGTCGAGGGGTGGTAGCCAAGACTGAGGATCCGTGGGTCACTGCTTTAGCAGCAGCTTTGGTAACGTGGTTCTGAGAGCAGAGAAAGAAAGTCCTGTGAACACAGTGGAAATGAGAAGCGCTTGCCCAAGGGGAGCAGCACGCTGAGGAATGCTCCGCGGGAGGCCGGACGCAGCACTTTCCCAGCCACGGTCATCCTCACCCTCTCTCTGCGCGCCCAGGAGCTGCAAGGCAAACTTGACACTGATCTTAACTGCCAAGGGAAAGCAACGCGAGCTCAACGGGCCCCAAATTGTCAAGGCGCCCTCCCTTTGTTTAACAGCTTGTAGAGAAAGGAAAATGTAAGAGAGGAGAGATTATGACTTTCTCAGGAAAGCAGAAACCCCTTACCACCAAGCCTCAGAAATAGCGAAACTCCCGTTTCTCCCCACCCCACCCTATCGTGAAGATTCCCTTGGGGGATCGGGTGGTCATTGATTTGAGGCCCTCTAAAACGAGGGCCCAGCAGGCCATGCCTTCTTTCCGCCTTTGGACAGCTCAGATTGCTTACTGGAAACTCGGTGCACGCTTCCCACGCACACACCGATTCCCGTGACGCGTAAGCAGCGGGCCCTTGCGCGCCTCCGCAGGCCAAGGTCACCAAATGACCTGATCCCTTCCCCCCATCGGCCGTCAACCCAGCCGGCTCTAGCTCTCTTCCAGTCCCCTTCCAAGAAGTGTCCGTTCATTTCTCTACCCAGGCTGAGGTCCTTGGTGATAGATTCCAGCATGGATTTTAATTGCCTCAATCAGCAGTTTTTCTCCCCAGCCGTCAGTCAGAACCTGGACGGTGGGTTCTGCGACCACGCGCTCCGAAGCTCGGAATGGTGCGCCCCCGGGGACTGCGCGGCTCAGTAGGCAGGCATCAGGCTCCACTAAGGAGCTGAATTGAGCCCATCAGTGCATAGATGCCCTTCCCCCACCGTCCCTTCCCCAGGCTCGCGAACCGCTCCCGATTCCGATTCTGGCCCAGTCGCCAGGGGTCCCGGGGTCACAGCGACCTCAGCACCCTCTTGGAGGAAGGCGGCGCGGGAATCGCGCCTCCTTCCCCGCAGCGGGAGCCAGACCTCAAACAATACACCAATCGAGGCAAATAGAAGACTGTCTCGACCACCCTTCCCGCCTCGCCAAGGTCTCTGGTCTACCCCTGCTGAGGCACGGCCGCGTGAGCATTCCGGACAGCGCACCCGGGCCCGCGGGGGCAGCCGGCACCATCACGCCTCACGCACGCCTGCCACCCACTCACTCTGACTCCAGCTCTGGCGCACTGTCTGCCTCGCACTCTCACGGTTCAGCTCCCTCCCTCTGCCGCTTTTTCTTCCGCCGTCCCCTTATCCTTCCCTATTGGGCTCCCTCTCCTTCAAAATCGCTCCGGCGCTCCGGGCTTTCTCATCTCCTGGCTGTGAGGACCCCGCAACTGCCTTCTCTGTTCAACCCCCAGAGCTTTCAGAGCGTTGCCACGTCTCTAAGCTCTAATCCCAGCACACACACACACACGCGCGCACGCACCCGCAGACACGCACGTTTCCTGTCCCTGTGTGACACTCACCCTCTGCGGGGCGGCCGCGCCGGTGCCCGCGCGGTGTCCTCATCCCGCCACACACACACACGCACACTCACACACACACACGCACGCGCGCGTGCAGGGCGGATCGGAGGGCAGCTCGCCGACAGTTCGCATTCAGAGGCGTCCTGCTCCAGCCTCGCAGAGCCGATGGCATCTCCCGGCTCCGGGTTTTGGTCCTTCGCATCTGAAGATGGTTCCGGGGATCCCGAGAACCCTGGCACAGGTAGGAGAACCGGGACCTGCAGGAGGCGAGCTTTGCGGGTGGACTGGGGTTTGCGGGGCTGGGGAAGATTGAAAGAGGTTTTTCCACTTGCAGTGGGAAACTTCGGACGCTTAGCCCTGTCCTCGGGGTGTGTCCCTGATGACCCAAGAGACCAAACCCCCCACAGGCTCTTATCCCCTGGGAAGATGCCCAGAGAATCCCTGGCCCTTTCCGCTGAAGTCTGGGAGAGCCCCCAAAACACGGCGGCGTCTCCTGGACACCGAACTCGCGGGCCTGGGGCACTGCCGCCATCGTCGTGTCTGGACCCTGGAGAGGGACGGAGTGGCGGTGGGGAAAAGAAAAACTGGAAAGGGGGGAGAATTCTCTGCCTGGAAGGAGAGCCTGTGAGGAAATGGACAGCCTCGGTGTCTAGGAGAACTCGCCCAAGCGAGGCAGGAAGGGGACTTTGCCCTAACTGAGTGGCACCTCCCGCGCGCCTCCCGCACCTGCCCGCTGTGCGGGGCCGCAGGCAGCCTTTCCCGGACCCCGTTGACGTTGACATCGTTCACAAAGAACGAAATTTCACACGTCTTTCTGCTCTTTTCTTACGGCCTCGCCCTCCTCCTGCCTGTCTTTCCTTGCAGCGAGGGCCTGGTGTCAGGTGGCTCAGAGGTTCACGGGCGGCATCGGAAACAAGCTGTGCGGTGAGTGCCGGTGCCCGGGGGAGGGAGGCTGACGTGGCCAGGCGCCTCGGAGCCCGCGGGGGGCAAAGGCACCTTCTCACCTCCGCATCCCATCGAGGGTCGGAGATTCTTGATTTTTGGCCGGGGACGGGCGGGGTGCTGGGAGCCGGGCCGGCGGCGGCTGACTGAGGTCCGCGCTCCGTGTCCTTGCCCAGCCCTGCTCTACGGGGACGCCGAGAAGCCGGCAGAGAGCGGCGGAATCCAGCCCCCGAGTGCCGCCTCCCGCAAGGCCGCCTGCGCCTGCAACCAGAAGCCCTGCAGCTGCCCCAAAGCGGGGATCAACTACGCGTTTCTACACGCAACAGGTAAAGGCGCCTTGCGGGGCCGCCGGGAGCTTCTGCCCCTCGCCCTGCCCCGCCCACCGCGGCCAGGAGGGACCCCGCGCCGGGAGCCTGAGCCGGGGCGTCGAGTGGAGGGCGGAAGCGGGCCTTAGGAGAACCTTAAGGCGACAGCGAGAAAGGCTGGGCCTGCCCCCCTCGGTCCGACCCCGACCCCGGCCTCTGCTGGGCGCTGGGCGCCGGGCGCTGGGCGCCCGCGTTCCAAGGGAGCTCCGGGGCCGCGGCGCTCTCCGCCGGGCGCCGCCCTCGGGTCTGCGGTGGCCGAGGCGCCCGCGCGCGCCCAGGCTCCAGGTCCGTTCCTCGGTGCCGCTGAGGCCTCAGGTGGGACGCAGTTTCCAGTTCAAAATTTCTGAGACTTTCTAGGTCTTTATATCGCAAGAGTAATTTGTAGCTGTATTTTCACAGGAGAACGATTCACATGAGACCTGCGCGCGGTTTTACTTCCTTGCGCTTACACACGCGGTCACCCAAACATGCGCGCGCGCGCGCGCGCACACACACACACACACACACACACACACACACACACACACACACGCTGTCTTTGGAAACAGTGGGCTTTCTTAATAGGCCAGAGATCCTAACATTGCATGATCCACTTTGCCTGATATGCCCAAAGGCATTCCTCAAACATTCCTGACTTGAAGTGTTTCCGTGATCATTTAAGAAGATTTACTGAGAAATAACATTTAGCGGGAACGCTGGGGAAACAAATGAATGGAGGCATAGTCTCTTAAAAAAAAGAAAGAAAGAAAGAAAAAGAAAAGAAATAAGAAAGGAAGTAAGCAAACAAGTTATGAACTGAAATGCAAGAAATAATTTGGGGTAGGGAGAGGAATCGGAATTTTTTTCATTCCTTCATCTTTGAAGAATCCCTCCTCTTTAAAGAAAATGCTCTCGTTTCCAGAAGATTTTTTTAAAACGTAAAATCTCTCGGTTCAAAGAGAAATTGTCAGCTGACAAACTTGCCCTGGATAGTTTCATTGTAAAATTAAAATGTGGCATTTTGATTCCATTCTTTAGACCTGCTACCAGCGTGTGATGGAGAAAGACCCACTTTGGCATTTCTGCAAGATGTTATGGACATTTTGCTTCAGTATGTGGTGAAAAGTTTCGATAGATCAACCAAAGTGATTGACTTCCATTACCCCAATGAGCTTCTTCAAGAATATAACTGGGGATTGGCAGACCAACCACAAAATTTGGAGGAAATTTTGATGCATTGCCAGACAACTCTAAAATATGCAATTAAAACAGGTATTGTCCAATCAGAAATAATAAAGCCCTTTTTTCTTTTAAAGCTTTAATTTTTCTATAAAAATGTTTCATTTTATGGAGTTAGTGATAATTTCAGATTTACAAAGTTATTTTTGTCATTTAAGAAAATAGTCATGATTAGAATGATTAACATCAATAGCACCCTTTGCTGTTACTGTTCGTGCTTGTGAAGTTGATAACGTCAGAAACGTTATCTAAGTGTAAATCATCAGATTCTACACTGCACTATTTGACCATGGACATTAACCACTGATGTAGAAGCAACCATTTGTCAACAGAGGCCTGTAGAAATGACCGAAAATAGAGAAAGAAAGGGAATCTCGAAATGAAAGAGCAAAAGGCATGCTCCAAACAAAAGCCCACATACCAGTGCAGTGCTGGTATTTCCTTGGCGTAGAAAGCATCAGAAATTGGACAAACCATCCGTGTAATGGTT
This sequence comes from Phocoena phocoena, assembly GCF_963924675.1. Lineage (NCBI taxonomy): Eukaryota > Metazoa > Chordata > Mammalia > Artiodactyla > Phocoenidae > Phocoena > Phocoena phocoena. Next base: position 167,755,899 of record NC_089220.1, read on the forward strand.
GAAGCAGCAGGATAATATTTTGGCATTGTCTCAAATGACCAAGGCTTCAGATGTGAACTCCAGGTTTCCTCTATTTTTAAATAAATGTACACAAAAGAAAACAGAGTACAAACTAGCTTAACAATTCAGCCATGTTCTACAAGGATGTTCATGCTTCCTAACCGTTCTGTATATATGACAAAGAAAAAAGGGATAGAGGAGAATCAGATATCCTTAAGGGCAAACATTTTTAGTCTATTTTGTATTTATTGCTTTCTTATAGTATTCTTCACACTCTATCCATTTTATAGCCCCAGGGATAAGCTTTTATTTTATCTACACAAAGTCAGCTCTTCATCTCCCCAGGTTTTGATTACCCCTTCATTTTCTACTTTGCCTCTAATCATCCTGATACGTGGTGGCGCTACACTTCATTAAAGCAATAAAAATAAATGTGAATGAATTTGGGGGGAGGGGAGATCTTGTGGCTCTAAATTGATTTTTAGCCTTAAAAAAGATTTGCTAACAAATAAATATGTAAAATATCACAAAATATTAATTTCCCTAGAAACTTAATCTTTTTCTTTGCAAGTTTTGAATTACATGAATTGTCAGTATCATTCTAATCAACGACAGATTTTAAGAATGTTTGCCGTGTGACTTTTAGCCCTTTGTTTTGTTTTGTTTTTGCATGTCCTTTTTACCAACAGAGAGGAAAGATATGCATAGAAGCCTTAGGAAATTGATTTCCTGTACTATTATTATCCACTTTTGTGAAAGTATAGGCTTAGAATTAGATACATAGGGAAAAGAATTTAACTCGGAGATTTCTATCAGACTCAATCTATGGAATATGAATTTTGAAGACTTCTTAGATTTCATTCTCAATTATATTCACAGAGAGTCCACATGATGTGTGTACTAGGTACTAAAGATGGTTTTTCTTCCAGATTTTCGTGTACCTGTAGGTGCAAACCTGAGCAATGCTTTTAGTTCATTTGTATTTGATCTATTCCCCAACCTAATATTTAAATACATTAACAGTAAATTGCTACCTATTATTTTGATTGTTACCAAGCCAAAAAGAATCTATAAAAATGTTTCACGTCTTCATCCTTAAAAGCTGGTGGTGTCTGAAATGCAATTTAAAGAGTTAAGATAATGGAAGTTGTAGGTCAATGATAGTAATAGTTCTGTCAGTCAATGTTCCATTTAGTGTCGGGAAAAGATGGGCCAACTCAACACTTAGATTTTGCCATAATGCTTGTGAAACTGTGGGTCAGTGTAGCTCTAATGCATTTTATTTAAAGGTCTGAAAAAGTATGATTGAGCTGGATTTCTGACCAAGGCATATCAATATTAATTCAGTGTCAATATTATTCATAACATATGTAGTCTTCTGGTCCTTCCCCCCACCCCAAATAGCATTTCAAGTAATTAACAGCTGTCACCTTCCTTTTTGACTGGCAAGTTTATAGGTTTCATGCTGTAACTTGTATTTGACAACTAGTACTATTTAGGGTCTGTGAAGCAGTTACCATCACTGGTACCATTAGGTGTGCTAATGTCCCTCAGAAGATTCTTTTATAAACTGCATGTTATCATCTGCTTTCTACTGAGAGTCTTTAACCTAATTTCCACTTGGACTCCAGGCTTAGAGAGAAGTGAGGGGCAGGGGGGAAGTCTTCATGCATTGTTAAAATTACCTCTGTAAGGAATGTTGCAAAAGAAAACTGAGAAGTGCAGAGAATGATAAAATTCTGGAATAATTAGAGTTTGCTAGGGTCGTTGGGTTTGCTAGTGGTGGGGTGGGGTGGTGGAGGGCTTAATCTTGTCTTCAATCACTGAACTCAGCCATGAGACAAAGGCATTGAAGCATCAGTAAACCAGGCCATCCTTGGGTGTGTGTCGCGGGTCCAGAGAGAGCAGCCTGGACCAACTTGGGGCCCCTTCCCAACGGACACCAGGGTCAGAGCTGCCTGCGGCTGGCTGTTCACAGAGTCTGCGCGTCCTTCCTGGCTCATTTGCTGATCTGTGGGGAGTGGCCCAGAGGCGGGAGCAGCTCTAATCTCTGGTTTCAAACTCGCTGTCTCTGGCGGCAGCGCGTGGCCACCCAACTCCTTGGCCGGGTGCTGGCTCACAACATGGGGCCGGCGGGGTGGGCAGCAGCAGTAGCGGCTAGGACAGCAGGCAGGCAGGTCTCAGGGAACCCTACCTGGATTCGGCGGCAGCCTATAGGTTCATGGGAAGCGAGCAAATATAATATTTCTGCAGAAATCAAGAGGACACGTTGTTGTGATTTGTCAAAGCATCTCCCTGCGTGTTTCCACAGCGTTATCAGTGAATGCAGATTTTGAGGCAGGAGAGATTTAGGTGAAATAGACCAAGGTCAAAAATTTATGGAAGAAGGAAGCCAAGCAAAGGAAGCATCAAAGTTCTTTCCACGGTTTCCTGAAGTCATCAGGGTGAATTGACCTTCTGATTACCTGGGGCACAACACGACGTATCTTGGGATCCCTCTCAATTTTATGCAGAGGTTTTCATGCCAACATTTCCATAGAGTTAGTGTGTGATCATAGATACCAGATTTGTCCAGAAAATGCATGTGAGTTGGGAGAGTTGATTAATGGATAGATTTGCTAATCCTTATTAATTTCCTCGCTTCAAAGAAATGGCTTAGGGAAAGAGGGATGAAGGGGCCTCAGGAGGGAGAAGAGGGCTATGATTTCAGCTGTGAGCGCTAATGAAATGGGGAGCAATGAGGCGGAGAGGAGTAGCAGGAAGCCTGTTTCCCTTTCTGTGGATGCGCAGACTGACAGGGCCAGCATCAGAGCAAAAAGCTTGAAGGGCACCGTGCAGGGCCAAAGGGAGGTAAAACAATGCCGGAGAACGAGCGAGAGCTGCCCAAACCCCAGTCTCTTTAAGATGTGCTCTTTCCCAGCTCCTATCTCTTCTCGGGGTCTCATGGTCTGGCCACATGCCCGAGGCTGATAAGAGAAACGCTCTGGTCCTGGTCCCGAGACCAGCTTTGTGTTGACTTTTGTCTCTGCTTTCCCCATTGCCTTCCTTTATCTTGTTTTGTCCGTGCTGGCATGGGAGACTCTCACATCCCCAGGCTTCAGACAGGCGTCCAGTAAGTGGCATACGCCTTTTCTTCAGAGGCTATTTCCATAATCGTTAATCTTCCAAAATTTTTGCTGCTAAACAAATCACAGATTTATAGATAGGCTTGTGTGGGGCAAGACAAGGAAGTGGAATTCGAATGAGATCTTTACAATCACATTTTAAGTAATAGCCTCAGGAGTGTTTGCGTGTCAACCCCTTTAGAGAGTTTTAGAGGAATCCAGGAGTTAATTAGATAAGCCTGGCTAATAGACTGATCAGTCCATTGACTATACCTTCCTGTATCTTGTTGACAAGACAGTGACGTTGACTGTATTTAGCTTTATTTTGAATTGCAACTACGAAGGAGCTCTGTTGTTTATGATAGAATATTCAGACAGAAAAGAATTGACAATTAGGTCTGTTCATATCATCTTTAGACAGTCATCACCTTTTGAGTCCAGGGCAAACCACTCAACAGAGTGTCCTATTTTCTCATTTTTGCCTTGTCTTTTCTGATCATCAGCCATTTGTCACTGATATTACCATGGATGTTAGCATGCCTGGCGGATGTCATGGTACGTGACTGATTTCCAGGACAACTTCAACGGAAAAGGAGTTTTTAACAGCACAAGTGTAAACAAGAAGTCGCCTGTCTTTGAATAGCTTTGGATTGCACCGGCATTTGAGTTTGCAAATATATTGAAAGAATGCTAGAAAATAAACTAGTGTCCACGTTGCAAATCACGATTATTTTTTTTTATAGGGTATGTTTAAAGGAAGATTTTTAGAGTATGTTTTAAGAAATATCAAAACCCAAAACAGTTTCTCTTGTTAAAGGAAATGCTCCTTTGGGATGTGTGTGTGTGTGTGTGTGTGTGTGTGTGTGTGTGTGTGTGAGAGAGAGAGAGAGAGAGAGAGAGAGAGAGAGAGAGAGAGAGAGAGAGAGATGGGTTTCTGAGTATGCATTTCCTATTACTGAAGGATCTTTCAAGGTTCTTTAGCAGAGAAATCATGTGTTTCGGAAGCATTTATTTTCATCGGATTCATCCTGATTCTGGTGTTCTGTCTAATTCAGGGCATCCCAGGTATTTCAATCAACTTTCTACAGGACTGGATATGGTTGGATTAGCAGCAGACTGGCTGACATCAACAGCAAACACTAACATGTAAGTAGCTAAACGTGTTTCTGTGTAATCCAGGATAATTATTAATGAGATTCCATAATCTTTATTCTACCTCGCATGTGAAAAATCTCTTTTTATTAAGTAGCCCCTAAAATAGTGAGACGAACTTCAGAGGAGGATAGATGTTTACTTTAGCTTAAAAGATAGTCCTGATATATCTTTCATGCAATCAAAGTTATACACCATGTTCTAAACACCAAAGGGACATTTTGGGGCATGTTGGATTTATAATTATGTATCATATGAGAGAGCAGTGGGACCGGATGTTGCCTTTTAGATAGCGTTATAATGTTGCTCTGCAACATATTTATTCACTGTGATAAATGACCCTTTGCTCATCAAGCCAATGACTGAAGCTCTTGACTTTAGGAATATAGAAAACTGAGCAAAACATTTTTCTCTCTGCCCAGTGCTATAACGGTAAATTGTTCTGTAGATTGAAATTGTTCTGTAGATACTGTAATGATGAATTATTCCTTTGAGTTACGGACATAAAATGCGGCCATTACTACGTTTCAGGTTCACCTATGAAATTGCTCCAGTATTTGTGCTTTTGGAATATGTCACGCTAAAGAAAATGAGAGAAATCATTGGCTGGCCTGGGGGCTCTGGCGACGGGATATTTTCTCCTGGTATATGATATTTTAACTTTTCTTTGTGTTTTTTTCTTCTGATATGTCATGCCTTATTGTGAACCTAGAAATGATTAAATATCTAGTCTGTTTCTGCATTAGGTTAAATAGGCTATATACTGATCAAAAGAAGGAATGTAATTAAGTGCATGTGACCATTGACCACACCTCCAAGCCAACTACACCACGCTTGAATATTAATTATTTGTGTTCGAAAAAAGCGTAGTCAGCAATGGTATTAACCCAGTACTTCTACTGTGATCCTACGCATAGGATATGGATCACGTGGAACAAAGGAGGAAAGACTCCTAATAAGGGAATTATAGAATAAGGAGAATTCCCTCTCCCAAGCATCAGTGAAGAGGAGTTTCTTAGAGCTAAGAGAGAGGGTGACGATTTCTTCAAGAGGTTTCTCATTCTTTTGCTTCTTTATGATGTCATTCAATCTTCCAGTCTTTCCCATCCTGCTTTTATCACCAGCCATTGCATTCTCAGCTCCGTTATTTACACCTCTTCCAGCCAAGAAAATCAACCTGAGACAGAAAGTCCTGTTTTTGGTTCCTGGGTCTGTGTGTGTGACCTTGGTTTGATGCGGAGATGAAATAAAAGTTAGGAAGGCAGTGGGAAGAGAGAGAGTCACTGACCCGTGGAAAGGAAAGCTGGCATGCAGACTGTCACCTCCTCAGCGGCAAGAGAGGGGTCTTCAGAATGGGTGTTACTGCCCCAGGGCTCACCGGGGAGGCCAGAGCCACACCAGCCATTGTGTCAGGCAGAGCAAAGGCCAAGTCGGGATCCCTCTTCAGCAGATCTACAAAGACAAGGGGATGATGAGGGAGAGAGAAAGTGAAGAGAAGGCAGAAGGAAGAAATGATGATGAGTAACAGTGGCCTCAGGGCCGAGTCTTAAAAGAAGCAGCTTTATCTACAAGCTCAGATCGGCTATTTTATTTTCTGGTTTTAAAGCTGTAGCATATGTTTTCAGGTGCTGAAGGAAGATGTGTTAGTTAAATGAAAGGGAAAATTTGCCTTTTTCAATTTAAAGTCATTGAACACCAGCCGTGATGAATTTGAAGCTAGCTTTATTTTGTAGGGAACTGAGTATTTAGTGTTCCTTTGGAAAACCATCCCCAGTTGAGGGAAGTTTGTCATCATTAACTGGAACTGATGCTCTTAAGGTGTTTTTTCGTGAGGAACTAAGTAGGGTACAGAGATCAACGTTGTTTCTACCTTTATTCTTCCCTCTCTTGTAAGATCGGTTGTGTGATTGAGCTGTCCTGAGGCAACCAGGAGCACCTTGGGCTCTCTTTTAATGGTTCCCAAGAGTGGGAAGAGAACGGCTGCTCCTGTGGCCCCGGAAAAGGTGGCTAAGGGGGGTTGGGCCAGGCCTAACTTACCTGGCTGGTCTTGGGACCCACCTGCCCCAGAGAATACACAGCCAGAGAAAGATTCCTCTTTGACAGTTCTGCTAAGCCAGATATGGACTAAGGGCTGCCACCCTCATCAATGGTGGGGAATGATCAGGTAGAAGAGACTAGAACTTGATCCTGAGGCTCCTTCCTTAGATCCTGAAGACCCACATGCTCTGACCCCAAGGTGGAAGCCGTAGATGCCAGGCTACAGTGTAATGTAGACCTTGCAAAATCAGAAGGGGACAAAAGAAAAGGTCATCAGCAACCTAGTTCTGCCCTGCTTTCTACAAGGCGTTACAGAGGAGAGATGGGTCATAGCATCCTTACTTGTTAATGGATGCCTTTCTGGGTAGCATCCAGCCTTATTCCTGGGGAAAGGGTCTTATGATTTAAGGGGTGGACATAAGGGAAATCACATATCTATGTGCCTGAGACCTGAGAGTTCCATTGCCTGGGACTAGACATGAAGAGTTAGGTCTGTGCTTGAATATATAGCGCAGCCCAGTGTCCTTACACCTCCATCTGTAACAGCCAGAGGCGACATGCTTCATGGAAAGTCCTTTGAGACTTCTAGAAGAAGTCTGTTTACGGGATGTAACCCTCAGTCGGGACCCAGAGGGAACTAGAGAACGTCACCGCTCAGGGAAATCTTGCACAAGCCTTTTCGTACCTAACAGGATTTTCAGGATGTTTAGGGTCTTGCTTTTGCACCCTTTCTCTGGGAGATTCCTGGGAGAGAAGAGCACCTAGGGCTCATGCATCTGTCCTCCTGCCTGTGTGACACAGTGCAGTCTGCTCTGTCCAGAGACCCAGGAGCCTCTTCATCCCTCTCCGGACAGCTGAACCTTTAGATGGAGAATGACTGAGCCATGAGACAAAGAGTGGGAAGCAGAGTGGGACTCCCTGGACAGTTGTCCTGGGAAGTGCACTCTCTCTATGTCCGTCTTCCCCTTTTTCTTCCTCTCTCCTTTCTCCCCAGCCTCTCTGAAAAGAACTAGGGCAGTGGTTCTCAACTGGGAGCTGTTTTGTCCCCAGGGGATATTTGGCAGTGTCTCTGGAGAAATTTTTGATTGTCACAACTTATTTGGGGACAGGGGGCATGTAGTCCTACTGGCATCTGGTGGGTAGAGGCCAGGGATGCTCAGGGAAGCCCCACCATAAGGAATTATCCAGCCTGAAATACCCCTGAGTGCCAGGATGGAGAAACCATGAGCTAGAGTGAAACTTCCTTTAAAAGCTGATCCTTTGCCCACCAGCATCCTGCACGGTCAGGCCTGCTCAGAGCAGGCTTGACCTGGATTCTAGTTGTTCTGTGTCTCTGGGGTCCGGAAGAGGTAGGGACTGCCCTCATTCTGACTGACGACAACGCCAGGCTCTGGGTGACTACTGCTGTTCTGCCAGGTTGCCTGCTTGCATCAGAGCCCAGGGCAGAGACAAGGCAGAGTCATGGCCCTGCGTGGGCCATCAGCTTGGTACAGAGAACCCTCCTCCACAGCCACCAGAGGGGAAAGGAGCTCAGAGAACTCACGTGATGGCAGAGCCCGGGCACCTCCCCCTGTGGGTTGGGGGGGCTCGCTGTGTCTTCACTCTGCCTCGTGGTCTCACAGCTCCCACACCAGCATATCCATGTGCATTCGCAATGATCTGTCTTTTACCTGGTTAGCAAAAATCCTAAACTTTCCAACAATCCTGGGGAGAAGCTCACTTTCCTTTGCTTGTCAAATGAAACTCTACTTATAAGATACAGATCTTATAGTATGAAATCCTTGACAACCTTAGGATGACACATGAAGAGTAATTCAGTATGGACTTCAAATTCCCTTTGTTGTGTACTTTCCTATAATGATGAAATTGTAAGCATTAAAATTATATTTCAATGATGTCATTGAGAGGGAAGAACCATTTGGGGGGAATTAACAGATGAATATGATGAGATGGGCTTGGATGTTTATCCTCATCCTGTAAGGACTGTTAACAGTCCACCTCATTAAGAGCAACTGACTTCTCAGTCCAAGTGCAAGGCATTGCATGAGCTGAAATGAAAAGAAATGTCCTCTCCAAATGTCCTCTCCATGATATAAGTTTATCACAGGGCTAGTGCAGAATGACCACACTGTCAAGCCGAGAAGGAAGGCAACGCTTTTTAAGTTCTTAAAAGCCTCTTCAAAGGGCTCCTAGCAAGAGCAGAGTCAACTGCAGTCCCCCAGTGACAGAGTTGGGTGTGGAGCGCTGGCATCCACCCTAGAGTTGGGCTAAATGCTCCTTCTCTGGACCCTCTTAGCTAGTGCCTTTGAGTCTGTGGATTCAACTCAAAGGACAGCCAGTAAGAAGGTATTCTCCTGTGTCCAAGGAGGACTCTAGGTCAATGGAAATAAGGAATGTTGCTTGCATGTGAAATGATGACGTTGACAATGACTAGAAGAGGTAACTTGTTGCTCTGCCCTTTAGGTGGCGCCATATCCAACATGTACGCTATGCTGATTGCGCGCTTTAAGATGTTCCCTGAGGTCAAGGAGAAAGGGATGGCTGCGGTCCCCAGGCTCATTGCCTTCACGTCTGAGCATGTAGGTGTCAACGTTCTTTCCAAGTTTAAGGTTATATTCCTTAAAGCCTCGGTTAAAGGGATGGTATTTGGAAATACTTTACCCCATGGTTTCTCTTTCCAGAAGATACTTCTTGGGAGAGAATGAGGGGAGAGATCGGCTGGGTGGTAAAATGGGGTGAGCTGCTTTGTCTTTGAAATTCAAGAAAATGCTCAAAGAGAAAGCAGAATGCTTTTACCCCTCATTCCTTTACTTACTTCTCTGTAATAATGTCACATTCTGGGGCAATGGGGGGAGGAGAGAGGGTAGAGTAACTGTGAACTCATTGCATCATCAATGCTGTGCCTACGTAACTCAAAACTCCCAAGCATCCTGTTGACAGTCTTTCTGTTATAAAGTTCTAATCAGGTATTGTACCCTCTTGGTTACTTGAGACACTTTTGCGGCTGACTTAACCAGAGGTTTCATCACTGTAGAGAAATGGTCTAGTGACTGTCGTATCTCATCTCTGGGCCGGATCTGTGTCAGCCAAGCACAGGCTCCTGTCTACTGCCAGGCTGCTGTCCGGGCAGGACGCTGAGAGTTTGGTGCTCCAGGGAATGGTGCTTCACATTCCTTCCATGGCCTTTAAAGAGTTAATGCCGTCGTTCCTACTACCACTTAGGCACTGGAAAAATGGCCCATCCTGTGCACATAAATGAAGCCAAACAGCTTTAGCCTGCCAAGCCACCATCTTTCTCGCATGTGCCAGGGCAATGCAGCACACAAGTTCAAAGCCACAGAGCAGCTGTTTGAGCAAGGTCTTGGTGCTAAACTGTCCGGCCACATGTGACCTGCGGGGAACCAGAGTCTGTTCTTGACAGGTGTTCGTAAGCATCACCTGCTGTGGAATTCCTAAGATTGTTCCTTCAGGACATCTGCTTCAAGGTAGCCTGGAGTCTAGGAAACAATTGCCTCAGAGATTGAAAAGCCTCTGAGGGCCGGGGAGCTGGGAGATGGGGAAGGACTCAGATCTACCGCAGAACTTTTCTTTTTCCTATTTTAAGTGGTGTGTGTGTGTGTGTGTGTTCATAACAAGGAAACAAAAGGCAAGTACCGATGGGAAGTCAGTGAATACAATTCACAACCACTCCACTAGCCGTGGAATTAAAGGAAACGAATGATTTATCCTTAGCGTCTTTAGCATCTTGCTTTCAGTCACGTTATAGCATTTTAATTTAATGCCCTTCCTCGATTTATAGGCATCAAATTTAGCAGCCTCTGATGTTTTACTTTCCTATTGCTGCTGGAACAAATTACTACAAACTTCACGGCTTAAAACAACACGAATTCATTATCCTGCCGTTCTGGAGGTCAGAAATCTGCAGTGGGTCAGGCAGGGCTGTGTTCCTTCTGGATATCGTAGGAGAGCATCCATTTCCTTGCCTTTCCATTTTCTAGAGGCTGCTTGCCTGCCTTGGGTCAGGGCCACTTCTTCCATCTTCAAAACCAGCAGCAGCAGGTCTTCCAGTCCCCTCGCCCCCATCTCTGACCTCTGCTTTCATCTCCTTCCCTGGCCCCGATTCTCCTGTCTCCCTCTTTCTCTTGTGATTACACCCTGGTAACACAGGATAATCTTTCATCTCAAGGTCCTTCATCACATCTTCAAAGTCCCCTTTGCCATGTAAGGTAACAGAGTCACAGGTTTAAGGGATTAGGATGTGAACATCTTTGGGGGGCACATCATTCATGCTACCAAGCCTAGGTCTCCACCATGAGATAACGCTCATTTCTCAGCTTCTCCATGGGTAGAAAAGTATAAGGTAATTTGCCTTCCAATTACGATTTCCCTAAAGTGGATTTGGATCCCTAAATAGTTACGTGTTACTGTATTCTCAGACTAAAAAGCCCAGGTGATCTTATATTGGCATCTTCTTCCTTTGGTTTCCGTGCTGTTTCCACATCCTGAAATGAGGTTGACCTACCAGCAAGTTCCTTGTGCTCTCTGATTTCTGCACGAGTTTCTTGGGCTCAAGTTGGATGTAAGTTCACTCAGCGTTGCTCAGAAAGTCCAGGTCATGTGATCTGAGGATGATTTTGCTATGCCTTTGTTCCTTGATCTTGTCAACTTCGATCTCTTTCTCCATTTTCCAAGAAAAGAAAGGTGATTCAGAAAGAAATGACTACGGCAACCATTCGATCCTCCCGCCTCCTTCTGGTATTTCTATCTGTGCCCGTAATTACGGAAGAACATTTGAAAATTATGAACCTAAAGTACCAGTCGTTTCTGACTCAAAGATTATTTTGACAGATGAACTCTCCTTCCAATGTACAAAACCTTATATCTGATTGCTGTGGACCATTTCCAACTTCTAATAGACAAAAGTTCATCTGATTCAACAACAACCTTGTGGGCCCGGCAGAACAGAGATTGTTCTCAGCATTTTTTTTTTAAATGAAGAGGCTGCAGTTAGCTAGGTAGGTAGAGCCAGGATTAAGCAGATTTCCTGACTCCCAGACCAGTGAGGGCCCTGCCCCAGCTACCAGTGCAGACACCAGATTAAAAGATACAGCGACAGAGTTTCATAACCCACAGATCATCAACTGCTTTAACATTTTATACCTTCCCGAGTCAGATTTCCACCAAGAGCTTTTTTCTTTACGTGAAGGTGATGCTAAACTGTTCCTTCTCCGTGCCCCCGCCACACACACACAAAAATCCTCCTTGATACCCATAGGTTGGGCTGGGAAGGGCTTTTAGAACTTGATTTAAAGAACTCCCATGTCTCCTGGAGCACTTGATCCAAACCATTCTGGACAGATGAGCCCTTAAAAGTGAGTCCTGCCTTGAAGTTCCAAGTTAAGAGGTAACACAACCCCCGTGTCTAGTTGCTGCTGGGCTCCAGACCTCAGGGCCATTCCACCCTAGTCATCCTTTAGTACCGCTCCTTCTACCTTCAGGCCAGGCCAGATCTTTCCTTAGTCTTTTCGGATTTCACAGTCACTGTTCCCACCAGCCCCAGAAATAGATCTTCCCAGGCTAAAGAAAGAAAATTACCAAGTCAGTTCTCAAATGCCTTTTCTCCAGGCCTGTTTCCATCTCTGCGTGGAGGTTTCCTTCCTGAATCCCTTGACCTGCAGGGAGAAGGGTGATGGGGGGGCTGCTGTGTGGATCCTGTGGGGAAAAGGGAGGCCAATGGCCAAGGCAGGAGCTGCTTCAGTTACGGTCTCTCTTTATGCTCTCGGAGAGTTTCCAAGGCCCAAGACTTTTGGAGAATCAAATGAGAGCCTTAAAAAACACTTCCCTCAGTGCCTGGGACATAGGGAGCTCTACATAAATAATAGGTAACTTGAAAACAACAACAACACCTTGTTTTATGGATGAAGAAGCCAAGCCCCAGAGGTGGAAGATGTCTTGCCCAAGGTTTCGTGTCCAGTCAATGGCAGCATCAGCTCTAGAGCCTCAGTTTTCCAACAATCCCAACACTGCTCTTTCAGCTCCTAGGCTGGCTGACCTGATCGCCACTCTAGCTGGCTGTTCTCCATTCACTTGAAGCATCTTTTCTCAAATCCTGTTTTCTTCATGTTGGTTATTCTAATGCTAATACAGTTTCCTGATCTATTGAACCAGGTCCAGTTACTGTCCTTTCTCCTATTCTGAGCACAGAGTTTATAACTGGATGTGGTTAGCGCCATAGAGATGAAAATGGGGTTGAGAAACTGTCATCCTCCAGCACCCAGCCAGAAACTTCACATGTTCAGAAAGCAAAGGGTCATCTTTTGTTTTCTAGATGACACTTCACTGTCTCTGAGACTGTGTCTCTGCCACATCACACAAAGCTACCCATCACTTTTCTGGCCACCAAAATAGACTAGAACTTTCCCTAGCTGATAAGCAGGTCAAGCTGGGTTTGTTTTTTCGAATCAAACAGTTTTCTTGAAATTCGCATAGGACTAAATCAAACAAATAGTATTGTGATGAAGAACAGAAGAACATAAATCACTGAGTTGGAACAAGAGATAGCGTTTATGAGTTAGGAGCTCCAAGATGATTTTCCTCCAAAATGTAGAATCACAAAATTGGAAGGGATCTTAAAGATTATATGGTTCAGTACTCATCCTTTGCTGGAATCTCATCAAACTCAGTGATAGAAGAGCTTGGCAAAAATTAATCTGATGACTTTTAGGTCCCATCTTGAAAGGAGGTTTAGAGGAAAGCTAAGATCCCACCTCAGTAATTCACATCTCTCTCTCTAAATCTTCTGAAAGCCCCAACCGTGAGCTTAATTCCAAATCCCTCTTATTTCCTCATGTGACACAAGCTCTTCCAGAAATAACTTCAATGAAACAGCATAATCGCATCTAGGAAAAATGTTCCTTATAATCACAGCAGACACTGGGATCTTTCAGGCAAATCACCATAACTAACTCATTCCACTCTTAACACGCCAGGCTCAGCTCGGGTCCACGGCTCCTGGAACCCGTCACCAGTGTTCTGCTGAGGCCCCTCGTGACCTCAGCCCACTTCCATGGGGAGGTGATTCTCATAATTTGCCTTAGAAAGATGTTTTCATATAACCACACTTTTTGAGAGGGTTTCAATTTCCAAAAAATAGACGTCCTTTCTGTTAAAAACAAAAGCAAAAATCAAATGGTGACCCAGGCAGCTTGGAAAAAGCTCCCATGTCATGCTTCTCATTAGACAGAAACACTGACCGAACTTTCAGTAAGTGAACTAGTGAACCGGGTTCACTTCACCCCCGGCACCCCGTCCTCCACCTCTGCGTTCCTCCCTCCTTTTCCTTGTAGGGTCCTCATCACCCCTGTGTCATCTTCTCTTCTACCCAATCCCATCAAAACCTACTCTTAGCAAAGAACCTGAGAGCCATGTATATGATTGTAAAAGCTAAGTGTTGCCTCTCCTGGGGGTATTTTCACTGCAATAGGAGACAAAGGAATGAGGAGACATTCTCAAAGAGCAGGCATTGTACTGTCAGAGAAGAGACAAATAAGAAGAGGACGGTCACCCATCGAAGTGCCCCTGAGGTCACATCCCTCATCGGGTGGGTGACTCTCCCTTGCTCCAAGTGCCAGGTCGGGAGTCACTGGCTAGACCTATTTTTCTTCAGGTTAGTGGACGGAGCCCATAAGCTTTGGAATGGACTAGAAATGATGATAGGCCCTGCTCTGCCACTTTCCAGGACGTGACTTTGGATAACCTACTTCATTTCTTCCTCATCTGTCCAACAGGGATTATAATACCCAGCTCATGTAGTTGTTGGGAGGATGAAGTGAGATAATACAGTATCTGGCCTTTGGTAAACACTCCGCAAATGGCAGCTAACACTGCCCTTGTAACCAGCCACCCACTGGTGTCCCGATGGGTAGAGAGCTGAACGTCTCCAGGAGGCAGGATGAAGGCGTATGTGGGGCCAGTTATTTTCTTAAGATGGATAATGGCCCCTCTCCCAAAATACGAAGCAACGCCCAAGGAGTCACAGCCGTGGGAGGGTTTGGATTCTCTATTGTTACTGTATGAATTTGAGATTTTTTTTACATGCTCCAATATGGTGTATGTTTATTTTAAGACATAAAGTGAATTAACATGTAATTTAATTTTGTTTAATTCATTAACATAATTCTGCTCAAGGTACCCAGAGAGACCTGAGGATGGCATCACATTAGGCGTGAGGCTGGAGGAGTGGAAGGGCCACAACTCTGTGAGCATCTGTTGATGCTGGGCGACCTGTAGGTCCTTCCCATACAGTAGCTACACTTCTCACACCAACAAGAGAGGGATTCATCCTTGCAGCTGAGCAAACAGTGGTTCAGAACGAGAGAATAACTTGACTAACTAGAGCCAGGTCATTTTATCTCAAATGACCTCTTGCTTTTTAAAAAATTTTTTTTTAATTGAAGTATAGTTGATTTACAATGTTGTGTTAATTTCTGCTCTACAGCAAAGCGATTCCATTATATATATAATCTTCTTCATATTCTTTTCCATTATGGTTTATCACAGGATATTGAATATAGTTCCCTGTGCTATACAGTAGGACCTTGTTGTTTATCCATTCTCTATGTAATAGTTTGCATCTGCTAATTCCTAAGTCCCAATCCATCCCTCCCTACCTTCCCCTCCTTGGTAACCACAAATCTGTTCTCTGTCTGTGAGTCTGTTTCTGTGTCATAGATAAGTTCAGTTGTGTCATATTTTAGATTCCACATATAGGTGATACCATACGGTATCTGTCTTTCTCCGTCTGACTTACTTGACTTAGTGTGATAATCTCTAGGTCCATCCATGTTGCTGCAGGTGGCATTATTTCATTTTTTTTTAATGGCTAATGTTCCATTGTTTTTATGTACCACATCTTCTTTATTCATTCATCTGTTGATGGACATTTAGGTTGTTTCCATGCCAAGTGACCTCTTTCCACTACACATGTTCATTTCACTCTTCTCAGGATCCTAAAATCATAGAAATAATTGCTTTCATGTGCCTGCATACATGCTTAGTGCTGGTGTTCATGTTTGTCACCACACATGCCCGTTGGGTCTACTTAATCCTGGTGCACACCATTCCTTTCTTTTAAAATATACTTAGGGCACAAACTCACACTGGGGTAACTTTAAACTATAGCTTTGAGGGAAAGTAATAAGGTAGCAGCTTCACAGAAATGCCTTGTGTGCAGATCCATATCACCTCTGACTCACATGGAGTCTCTAAGAACGTGGCGGGCAATCCCCTGCCCTCCAAATCATGATCATTAGAAATGAATGAGGCGGTCTCCCAGAGTACAAGCTTCTCTGTACATCAGATGCTTTCCAAAGCAGGGTGCCCTTTCAGACCATTTGATGAGCAGAAGCAAGAACAAGAGCTACCAGCTTCTCTGAGACAGTATAGGAGGCAAACTAGAGGGTGCCGGGAAGGGGTGTGGAGAAATAGGAGGACAGGGAAAGACTATTGGTCCCGTCATCGATGATGGGGGAGGGGGCTCCAGGGTATGGGGAGAGGTCAAAGGAGCAGATTCTGGCTCTTTCATAGGTTGGACTTCAAGATTTCCTTGCTGGACATCCATGATGTGTAACGATGCGTAATCCATCCGCCTGTGTTCTGTGTTCCTACACACACGTGCCATTCACTCCACCCATTCACTTTCCCAACAGGGAAAGGCTGTTGGTACGAAAGGATCAAATCCAAGGATGATCGATAGACCTTAGAGCTAAGAGGTAAAGGTTTGATGGACTGTCAGAGAGCTAGGAGCTGAGTATTCCAGCCTAGTGTGTCCTTTTTCTTTGTTTGAAGTCTTTGGGTTGCTTCTTTCTTTCTTTCCCCCAAGCAGCTCGTCTGGTTAGAAGGGCCTACAACTGCTTCCTGCTTGGGAAGGACCCCATGGGAGGCTATCTGGGGTGGGTGCCAAGAAGACCTCTGGACATGCTTTTATTTTATTTTATTTTTGTTGTTGTTTCAACTATTACCCTTTATTATAATTATTACTATCGTAAGTGAATATGCAAATATCCATAGAACAATTTCTTTTTAAAAAATTTTTATCAGAGTATAGTTGATTTACAGTCTTGTGTTAGTCTCAGGTGTACAGCAGAGTGAATCAGCTATACATACACATATAGCCACTTGGATGTGCTTTTAGAACAGGCCATAGATAAGAGGCACTGGGGTCCATTTAGCCCACCATCATCTGCCCCAATCACCAAAGCCACACGTCAACATGGCGGCCAGAGATTTATGACAGCAAATAGTGGATATTTCCCTGAACTTGTTCTCTGCGCACATGGTCAGATTCAACAGATGCTTGTTAACTCTTTCAACAGAGTCTTCGCCCTCGTGCAGCCTATCCTAGTAGGGGAAAGACAGTTGGCTAATAAATATCTACTCTCATGTCAGGTGGTGACAAGAGAGTGGCATGGTCATGGCCTACTTTGCAACCTGGTCGTGAAAGGTGTCTGTGGAGGTGATGTATAGCAGAGACCTGCATCAAATGAGGCAGGGAGCCACATGCATAGGTGAGGGAAGGGTTTTCTAAGAAATGCAACAGCAGGTAAAAGGTTCCAGAGGCAAGAACAAATTTAGCAAAGCTCACAAAAGACCAGGAAGGCCACTACCACCAGGTAGAGAGCAAGAGGCGAGGGGACGAGGGAGATGAGGTAGGGGCGAGAGCTGGCTGCTGAGGGCTGTCTTGATCATCTTTGTGTCCCCGGAGCCTCGGACGCTTTCCCTGAAACCCTGCGGCCCACAAGGCAGCTGAAGCTGAGCCTCGGTTAAATATCTGGATGTGACCAACAATGGCTTGAAAGAATTAAGGCGGCTTTCTCAAGTGCTTATCTCAATTGTAATGGAGGAGGAGAAACCGGCACGGCAAGAGACCGAAATGCTTTGTCTCGGAGCTTTCTACCATTGCCCGTACTCTTCCACCATGCCTAAAGACGGGAGACATTTATTGTCCCCATTAAAGAGGAAAGATCCCTAGGCATATTCTCCAGTCATGGGGATGGGTGGGATGGACTCTCATTCTCACACCTTCTTACTCTGGATAATCTCATCCCACTCAAGCCCCAAAACTTGCTTCTTTTAAAATTACAATTATTCTATAACTGTAAAATCCCATATTTCATTGCACCCAGTTAAAATACCAGCTGAATTATGTAGCCCATATCAAGATTACTTATATTTTTTAAAAGATGGAGAAATTAATCTTCAACCTTGAGTTTTTCATTTAGTGTAAAATAAAAATCATATGGGTTTTAATGTCTGTTACCCTTGAATAGAAATATGATTTAGTCCTAAGTAACCACTAGATTCTCTCAGGAGTCTATGTGTTTTTTTCCAGATCAGGGTGGGGGGAGAGGGCTCTTCGTTAACGCATCCCCCAGCCATTCCATTGATGAACAACTGATCATTACAAGACCCCTGATGATTTGGGGATGCAACAGAATCCTTGTAGCTTCCAATTTGTGTTCATGGTTTTACCTTCTGAAGTCACCCGGAGCGTCTACCCCCATCCTGGCACAGCCCTTCAGATGTGAACCCGCCATGCCACATGTCCCTAACGCCCTCTGCTTGTGACCAAGCATCCTCTGAGCTCTCTCTAGATACCTGGTTCCCAGGGTCCTCAGCCTCCAGGACGCTGCCCTCTGCTCTGATTTATCACACGTGGTTCCATTAAACATGGTGCCAAGGAGTAAGAATGATTCTCCTCACATGTTCTCACCAGCACAGGGAGTCCTGCCACTTAAGCTGTCTTCATGTTTCTTCGTCATGCGGAAGTGTCTTTTTTTTTCCACTCAAGTGCCTTCTCTCTTTGGTCCCTGGCTATTTATGGATAACATTTAGCTATTTCCCTGCTCCCTCTCCTGAAAACGTAAACAAACTCACTGTTTGGTACCTAATTTTCTTTTTCACTCCTTTGTTCCCCATCTTGAAGCTTCCTGTTCCGGCAAGTGTTTTTCCTTTAGATGTGCGGCATTTGGTATGGTGATCCATTATCCTAGGTAATTGCTCCTCATTTGAGAATCCCCATTCCTCCTCATTAAAGGCCAGACAAGACTACTTCCTCGCATTGACCAGGTGCACCAGATCTCTTACTTACCCCCCCCCCGGGGGCCATTTAGCTGTGTAGTTGCTGTCAAAAGTTCAGGAAGGAAAAAAACAGAAACAAAACCAATGAATCACGGAAGTCATAATTAGTAAAAGTTTATGGTACACATGTTACCAAATCCAAGCTTAGTCTGCTTGCTGCAGGACAGGCTAATAATTGGGAGACGAGGTGACTTCATTCAGAAAGCCAGGTGTCTGAGAAGATGGCGGATTAGCAGCCCAGAATGCCAACTTACTGGGGTCTGGATGCCAGTTTCTTTTATAGAACAGAGAGGGGGAGGGGGTGAGGAAGTAAAGTAAAAAGGCCATAAGTCTTGCAAAACATCTCCTGGCTTGGCCAGCATTGGGGAGGGGATGTGTTAATTTCTTCTTTTCTGTAGCCTTTCACAGGTGGACAGGGTCAGAATGTCTCCCTGTGAGCTGAACAAAGGCGCTTTAGTTTAACATTCAGACAGAGGGGCAGGGTTCCTGAGACAGGCCATTATGTATGCTTACAGTTATAGATAGCATCCTTTTATCGATTACAGTAGCAAAAGCAACAAAAAGCAAAGGTTGAAGCAAAAGAAACAGATCCAACATGGAGTCAGATTTTGCTCTTCCCTGTTACACACATACCAAAAAGACAGTTTGCAAACCATGAGCGCTCCAACCAAAACGTGGAAGGAGACTCAGAGGTAGATTTTACAAAGCAGCTTATATAACTTGGAGGCAGTGACTGTTGATTCTTCCCAGTGATTGGTTGCAATAGAATTTTCTTAAATGAAAGGGAATTGGTTAGTGGTTCCCTCATATGAATCGGGGAGAACAATTTAAGTCTCACGATTTTCAGAGGCGTTAAGTGAGAAGTGACCCAGGTCAAGTGAGCCTCACTTGTCTTGCAAAATCAGCTAAATTAAGCTTTGCTTCTCTGATTAAACTGGTTTTGTCTGCTCAGGGAATATTCAAGTCTCCGTTTGTGTTTGATTTAACAGTGCTTACAAGCTCATTCACTGAGGGGCCTAATTTGGGTAGTGAATGCTTGCTCAGTGGGGCAGCTGGCACCTCGATTCTGTGCCCTCCTGGCAGAAACAGACTTAGTGCTGTTTTCCCCCTGAGCATCTTCTTTCAGGGGTGGTCCAGGGATCCAGTAACTATGTAAGAGAGAACACTTTTTTTTTTTTTGGTGGAGGAGTCATGTATCTTTCCAATTAAGCTTTCCTAGTTCCCAGGTATCTTCCTAAGGATTCTGCATGTTGTCTTCCTAAGGTTGTAGAATGAGACTAATGATCCTCTCCCATCTCTACTCTTAGCTACACCGGGCTCTTAGAGCTCCTCTATTCAGTGCCGCATTTATTGGTTTATAGTATTGGCTGCTGTTATAAATGTGATGTCTTCTTGCTTACTAGCCACACCCCCTAGAAATACGCACGTTAACAGTTCCTAGGCTGCATATTTAAGAATTCAGAGGAGCCATTGACATATATACACTATTGATACTATGTAGAAAATAGATAACTAATGAGAACCTACTGTAGAGCACAGGGAACTCAGTGCTCTGTGGTGACCTAAATGGGAAGGAAATCCATAAAAAGGGGATATAGGTATACGTACAGCTGATTCACTTTGCTGTGAAACTCACACAGCATTGTAAAGCAGCTCTACTCCAATAAAAATTAATTTAAAAAAAGAAAAAGAATTCAGAGTCAAAAGCAGGCATTCGAGGAGAGTACACTCTGGAGCCATCATTTAAAATTCCTGTCAGCAGCCCTTTGGTGATGTAAATTGAGGAAGCAGCTCCCCTTTTGGAAAGCTTAATGATCTGTAGTTAATAGTAAGAGGCTGCTCACAGATGCAGTACAGCTGGGCTAGGTTAGCCCCTCTCCGCTCTCCAGATTGCACTGTGATTACAGCCATCGAGATTCGGATTCTTCCCCCGAATCAATAACCAAAATCACAAACAAAGATTCAGTGGTGGGCTGTCAGGATGGCCTTTACGCAGGCGCTGTTTGCCAAGCCAATGACTGATGCCTCCTTCCTGATCACACCCTGGCCTGGACAGTCATGTCCACAACAGACAGCCCCTCCAATGAGTCTGGGATGAAGAGTGCTGGATTTCAGGCCAGCTTCTCTTACTTGAGTGCGCACAATTTCACTGAACTCGAGAGAAACTGAATGCAATCTCTGGGTAGGAAATACGAGTCTGGGAGCCATACAGTACACAGCTGCTGTCGCTGTGTTCTTATGCCTTGTACGTGAGACTGGCGTAGGTTACTGTGTGTTGGGGGTAACAGGTTCTTGAATAATTTCCAGGGTCTTGTTATCTTCATGCAAAAGCCCAAGCGAATTCAACAACAACAAAAAACCAACCAACCCCCTTCAGAAAAGGGCAAAGAACTTGTATAGACATTTCTACAAAGAAGATGTACAAATGGCCAATAAGCCCATGAAAAGATGCCCAACATCACTAACGATTAGAGGAATACAAAGCAAGATCATAATGAAGTAGCACCCCACACCCATCTGAATGACTGTTATCGAAAACCAGAAAACAACACCATTGACAAGGGTATGGAGAAACTGGAACAGTTGTGCACTGTGCGTGAGAAAGTAAAATGGTGCAGCTTTATGGAAGAAAATAGAGCAGTTCCTCAAAAACAGAATTACCGTATGATCCAGCAATTCCACTTCTGGGTATATATACCCAAAAGAATTAAAAGCAAGGCTCAGGGCTTCCCTGGTGGCGCAGTGGTTGAGAGACCACCTGCCGAGGCAGGGGACACGGGTTCGTGCCCCGGTCCGGGAAGATCCCACATGCCGCGGAGCGGCTGGGCCCGTGAGCCATGGCCGCTGAGCCTGCGCGTCCGGAGCCTGTGCTCCGCAACGGGAGAGGCCACAACAGTGAGAGGCCCGCGTATCGCAAAAATAAATAAAAAAATAAAAGCAAAGCAAAGGCTCAAGGAGATATTTGTACATCCATGTTCATAGCAGCATTATTCACAATGGCCAAAAGGTAGAAGCAACCCGGGGGTCCGTTGATGCATGAATGAGAAAACAGATTGCTGTGTATACATAAAATGAATGTGATTGAGCATTAAGAAGGAAGGAAATTCCGAGACATGCTACAACATGGATGAACCTTGAGGACATTATGCTCGTGAAATAAGGCAGTCACAGAAAAATAATTATTGTGTGGTTCCACTTACATGAGGCACTAAAGTAGTCAGATTCATAGAGATAGAAAGTAGAATGGTAGTCACCAGGGGCTGGGGAGGGAGGAATGGGGAGTTGTTGTTTAATGGATACAGAGTTTCAGTTTTGCAAGATGATCAAGACTTAAGCAGATAGATGGTAGTGATACAAATGTACTTTCTTTTGCAGAGCCATTTTTCTCTCAAGAAGGGAGCTGCAGCCTTGGGCATTGGAACAGACAGTGTGATTCTGATTAAATGTGATGAAAGGTGAGCATGAATCTGCAACCCTTGTCGGTTAGCAGTTTGCAAATTCTACACATACATCTCAAAAGGACTAAAGTCCGAAAACAGGCAATGACAGTAGAACAGCAAACCTGCGTCCATCCCACCTGCTGGCCTTTGCTGTTTCTTTTTCACTCTTGCTTGGAGTCCTGGGACATTGTTCCTCTATGCCACTAACGCATTCACAGCCTTTGACTGAATCAGAACCTTTGTTAAATCAGTCAAAATATTCTGGGGCTTCCCTGGTGGCACAGTGGTTGAGAGTCCGCCTGCCGATGCAGGGGACACGGGTTCGTGCCCCTGTCTGGGAAGATCCCACATGCCGCGGAGCGGCTGGGCTCGTGAGCCATGGCCGCTGAGCCTGCGCGTCCGGAGCCTGTGCTCCGCAACGGGAGAGGCCACAACAGTGAGAGGCCCGTGTACCGCAAAAAAAATCTGCACCAAGAAGGCGCAGAAGGACATTCGTCACCTGGGCACTTAAGCAACAACCAGCAGGTTGAGAACTGATTTATGGAGGTGTCATCATTCCAGGCACCATAGATCGTGTGAACTTGATGGAGTGATTACAGGAGGGGGGACAGTTTAGGGAGCAAGAGGTAAATAATGCCCCCAGCAACTCATCAGCTCAGTGCCTGAACCAAAGAGCTCTCTTAGGAAACATCTGTCTTAACTGGCACCCAAACGTTGTAGGTACTCTGGAAAAAGGTGGAGGGGAGGTTAAAATATTAATATAAGAAAATACATTTAGTCTTTAAAGGATGGAGTAAGAAATTCCACTAAATTAAAAGGATGCCACCCATTTCACCATTTATTTATTCATATATATTTATTAGACATTTATGACTGCTCACCATGGCACTAGGCTCTAGAATAGCATAAGGTGTAATCCCAGTTCCCTGACCGTGTATGGCCTAAGTGGGGAGATGTAGTAACGTCAGAAGGATGGCGGGCTCACCTGAGGTGGAGCAGGGGAGGTGAAGTGCTGGAACTGACAGGAATTACTGACTGGCCGGTGAGTGTGCAGGTTGAGAGGTGAGTCGAGGGGGAACGCCAGGCTTTGGGGCTCACCAGTTAAGCCCTCGCAGTGCTATTCTCTGAGGCAGAGAGCCCCGCCGAAGTGAAAAGTTTAGATTTGGAGCTGCCGAGTGTGAAGAGCTTATGAGATGAGACGTCCAAGTGAGGGTGTCAGGTAGGCAACTGGGAATAGCAGCCTGGATGTCAGAAGGTGTACAGTGGGAGCCACGCAGAGTGGCCTGGGAAAGAGCTGGGGAGCATCCCCATTTCGGGGACAGGCAGAGTCAGAGGGGCCCGCAGTGGAGACTGGGAAGCAACAGCCACAGTTGTTGGAGAAGAATCGGGACCCGGGGTCATGAGGGCCACGGGCGTGTTTCTAGAAGGAGTGGTTGACAGCAGCAAATGTCACCAGTAGATGAAACGAGGGTCAACAGCTGCCCCTCAGCTTTCCTGATGAGAAGGTGGCAGGCGAGTCTGGCAGGAGGCGTGAGCGTGGAAGGCAGTCCGCAGGGGCTCGAAGGGTGAGGGGAGAGGAAACGGAGATGGAAGGCAGACGTTTCTAGAGGTGGAGCCGCGAAGGGAAGGTGGTAGGGCAGAAGGTGGACGGAGGAGATGTCGAGTCCAGGATGGTTTTGGTTTGGTTGTTTTAAGAAAGGGAACTCAAGGTGTATCTAACTGTGCAATGAAGGGTCTGCTAGAGATGAAATGAGAATTATATGAAAAAAAAGGGATAAAGTAGCCAAGCTTTCATTTCCTTTGTGAGTTCCTTATTCTTTTGGCTAAAATTATGTAGGATCTTCCTCTCAAGAGCTCACAAGACGTCTGAAATCATCTTACATTATAAAATGGGAAGGAGACAGAGGGGGAAGCAGCAGTGGTGATGGAAGGGCAGGGGCGAGGTTTAGGGAGGGCTGGCGGGGAGCGGAGTGGGCAGGGCTCTGGGCTATTGCTGTGCTGACCAGCTGCTAATGGATTTCAGTTGGGAAACCCTCAGAGTTGGAAGGGTTCTTGGACATTTATTCATCCAGCCTTTTTTTTTTTTTTTTAACTTTGTATTTTTGTGAATAATTTCAAACAAAGAAAAATTACAAGGATAGTAACAGGAACTTTCATACACCCTCACCCAAATTCACCAATTAACATTCTGACATAGTTGCTTGATCACTGTCTCTCCATGTATGCAATTCAATATTACATGTTGAATGTAATGAATATTACATACATACATTATTTGTATATTACAGATATAATTTTTTCAGAACCATTTGAGAATTCCTTGCAGACATGCCCTTTTTACCCCCTTAATACTTCAATGCGTATTTTTTGATAACAAGGATATTCACTTACATAATCGCAGTCCAGTTATCAAAATCAGGAAATTTGACATTGACACAAGACTATTATTTAATCTATACACCCTATTCAAATGTCATCAATTGTCCCAATACTATCCTTTAGAGCTATTTTTTTTCCCCTGTCCAGGATCACAGATTACACTTAGTTGTCATGCCTTTTTATTCCCCTTTAATCTGGAACATGTCCTCATCCTTCCTTTGTTTTTCATGACATTGATATTTTGAAGAGTGTAAACCATTTGTTTTGCAGAATATTTCTTAATTTGGCTTTGTCTGACGTTTCCTCATGGTTAGATTCAGGCGATGCATTTTGGGCAGGAATTCCAGGGAGGCGATCCCTGTCTTTCTCAAGTGCATCTGATCAGGTGTAATGTCCGCTTGCCTATGGGTTAAGGTGGTGCTTGCCAGGTCTCTCCACTGTAAAATGACTATTCTCTACTTTGCAGTTAATAAATATCTGTAGGGGATGCTTTAAGACCATATAAATATTGTGTTCCTCCTAAAACATTCGTTTAGTAGTTTAGCATCCATTGATGATTCTTGCCTGAATTATTATTATGATGGTTGCAAAATAGTGATTTTCTAACTCCATCATTCCTTCTGAGTTTACTAGTTCCTTTCATTCTACTGTAAGGAAGAACTTTCCTTTCCCTTTTTCTCTCTCTCTCTCTCCATCTCTCTTTCTCTGTCTCTGTCTCTGTCTGTCTGTCAGTCTATCTGTATGTCTCTGTTATTTTTTATCAGTATGGACTTACAGGTACTTTAAGAAAGTAATTCTCTCTAGCATTCTCTTCCATTCTCTTCGATTTCTCCATCGCTTGCTCTTTCAGGGTTCCCTTTCACTTACCTAAGTTACTAGTAAATTGCTGTTAAACCTTACAGAAAATAAGTCTGACCGAGATACTTGATGCCTGGTTGGCACACGACTAGAAGAGTCACCAGCCTTCCTAGCTCCCTTGTAACACAAGAATTCTGTTAGCTATTTTGATGAACACTTTTATACCACAAAAATTAACTACTTATGCTTTTGTATACATCTTTAGTTCTGTCAACTTATCACTTAGCTTTGTCAATTACAGTTACATTTCCCTGCTCTCCTGAAGTACCACACTTTGCCACACAATTGATGTAAACAATTGAAAGTATAAATAATCTGGGGTCATTATACTCTTTTATTAAATTAGCTGAGTTGTGGCCGGTGCCTGGAGGCAGTAGGGAAGCTAATTAACTTTCTGGTCCTCAGGGAGCTACTGAGTACAGTGTAATAAGATAGACTTCACCCTGAATCAATTATTATCGCTCAGGGCCGTGGGGAGCCCCCTGAGTGTCATATCTCCTATGGGTTTGGATGCAGAGAATTCAGAGATGCTAGCAGTGTCTGTGCTTCATTACGTCCTGTATCAGGAAGGATTCTAAAATAATAATAGCTGACACATATGGAGTGTTTATTATACGCCAGGCACAGTCCTAAGCACTTCACACAGTTGCTCTAATTAATTCGTTTATTAGAGACACAGAAGTATGTTCCCTCACATTTCCCTGGTGCTGACATAGCTTGTGAAGAGTTTCTATATACACAGTAGTCTTAAATAGTATGACGTGGTCTCCTTTCTCCATTTGACTCATGGTCTTGGCAGGGTGTGACAGCTCCAAGGTCACATAGCTGGGAAGTGAAGAATCAGAGGTTGGACTCAGAAGAGAACTCCAAGTGTTCAACAATTAAGCATGGTCCCTTCTCTTTCTGTGTTTTCCATTTTTTTTAAGTTGTGGTAAAATACACATAAAATTTACCCTCTTAACCGTTTTTAAGGGTACAGGTCAGCGATGTGAACTACGTTCACATTGTTGTGCTAGCATCACCGCTTTCTATCTCCGAAACTCTTTGCATCTTGCCAAACTGAAAGTCTATACCGATTAAAGACTTTCCGCTCTCCTTCCCCCTGGCCCCTGGCAACCGCCATTCTACTTTCTGTGTCTATGAATTTGACTGCTTTCAGCACCTCACTCCTTTTTGTCTTTTTGTGATTAACTTGTTTCACTCAGCACAATGAATGCCTCAAGGTTCATCGTGTTGTAGCAAATGTCAGAATTTCCTTCTTTCTTATGGCTGATTCCTCTGTTGAAGGACACTTTAGGTCGTTTCCTAATCTTGTCCATTGTGAATAACGCTGGAATTCACATGGGAGTACAGATATCCCTTTGAAAAATTGATTTCATTTCCTTTGGATAATTACCAAGGAGTGGGATTCATAGATCACATTGTATTCCTACTTTTAATTTTCGAGGAACCTCCAGCCATACTGTTTCCGTTGTGGCTGTATTAATTTACATTCCCCCCAAGAGTGTAGAAAGGTTTCCTTTTCTCTACAAACTTACCAACATTTGTTTTTTCTTGTCTTTTTGACGATAGCCATCCTAACGAACTGTTAGGATGTAACTAATAGTAACATGTAACTGTATGTGTTAGCATACAGTATTTGTTTTTCTCATTCTGACTTACTTCACTCTGTACGACAGACTCTAGGTCCATCCACCTCACTACACATAACTCACTTTTGTTTCTTTTTATGGCTGAGTAATATTCCATTGTGTATATGTGCCACATCTTCTTTATCCATTCATCTGTCGATGGACGCTTAGGTTGCTTTCATGTCCTGGCTAGTAAATAGTGCTGCAATGAACATTGTGGTATGTTCTCTTCTTTTACTCTTTTTGAATTATGGTTTTCTCAGGATATATGCCCAGTAGTGGGACTGCTGGGTCATATGGTAGTCCTATTTGTAGTTTTTAAGGAACTTCCATGCTGTTCTCCATAGTGGCTGTATCAATTTACATTCCCACCAACAGTGCAAGAGGGTTCCCTTTTCTCCACACCCTCTGCAGCATTTATTGTTTGTAGATTTTTTTTTTTTTTGCGATACGCGGGCCTCTCACTGTTGTGGCCTCTCCCGTTGCAGAGCACAGGCTCCGGACTCGCAGGCTCAGCAGCCATGGCTCACGGGCCCAGCCGCTCCGTGGCATGTGGGATCTTCCCAGACCGGGGCACGAACCCGTGTGCCCTGCATCGGCAGGTGGACTCTCCACCACTGCACCACCAGGGAAGCCCTGTTTGTAGATTTTTTGATGATGGCCATTCTGACCATGTGAGGTGAAAGGAGATATGTCATTGTAGTTTTGATTTGCATTTCTCTAATGATTAGTGATGTTGAGCATCCTTTCATGTGTTTGTTGGCAGTCTGTATATCTTCTTTGGAGAAATGTCTATTTAGGTCTTCTGCCCATTTT
The DNA here is from genome assembly GCF_963924675.1 of Phocoena phocoena. Lineage (NCBI taxonomy): Eukaryota > Metazoa > Chordata > Mammalia > Artiodactyla > Phocoenidae > Phocoena > Phocoena phocoena. The sequence goes on from NC_089220.1 coordinate 167,783,454, forward strand.
TGGATTGGGTTATTTATTTTTTTGTTATTGAGCTGCATGAACTGCTTATAAATTTTGGAGATTAATCCTTTGTCAGTTGCTTCATTTGCAAATATTTTCTCCCATTCTGAGGGTAGTCTTTTCATCTTGTTTATTGTTTCCTTTGCTGTGCAAAAGCTTTTAAGTTTCATTAGGTCCCATTTGTTTATTTTTGTTTTTATTTCCATTTCTCTAGGAGGTGGGTCAAAAAGGATCTTGTTGTGATTTATGTCATAGAGTGTTCTGCCTATATTTTCCTCTAAGAGTTTTATAGTGTCTGGCCTTACATTTAGGTCTTTAATCCATTTCGAGTTTATTTTTGCGTATGGTGTTAGGGAACGTACTAATTTCATTCTTTTACATGTAGCTGTCCAGTTTTCCCAGCACCACTTATTGAAGAGGCCATCTTTTCTCCAATGTATATTCCTGCCTCCTTTATCAAAGATACGGTGACCATATGTGCATGGGTTTATCTCTGGGCTTTCTATCCTGTTCCATTGATCTATATTTCTGTTTTTGTGCCAGTACCATATTGTCTTGATTACTGTAGCTTTGTAGTATAGTCTGAAGTCGGGGAGCCTAATTCCTCCAGCTCTGTTTTTCTTTCTCAAGATTGCTTTGGCTATTCGGGGTCTTTTGTGTTACCATACAAATTGTAAAATTTTTTGTTCTAGTTCTGTGAAAAATGCCAGTGGTAGTTTGATAGGGATTGCATTGAATCTGTAGATTGCTTTGGGTAGTATAGTCATTTTCACAATGTTGATTCTTCCAATCCAAGAACATGGTTATTTCCCTCTGTATCATCTTTAATTTCTTTCATCAGTGTCTTATAGTTTTCTGCATACAGATCTTTTGTCTCCTTAGGTAGGTTTATTCCTAGGTACTTTATTCTCTTTGTTGCAGTGGTAAATGGGAGTGTTTCCTTAATTTCTCTTTCAGATTTTTCAACATTAGTGTATAGGTATGCAAGAGATTTCTGTGCATTAATCTTGTATCCTGCTACTTTACCAAATTCATTGATTAGCTCTAGTAGTTTTCTGGTAGCATCTTTAGGATTCTCTATGTATAGTATCATGTCCTCTGCAACGAGTGATGGTTTTACTTCTTCTTTTCTGATTTGGATTCCTTTTATTTCTTTTTCTTCTCTGATTGCTGTGGCTAAAACTTCCAAAACTATGTTGAATAATAGTCGTGATAGTGGGTAACCTGGCAGCGGCAGGCTGCACAGGCTCCCGGGGGGTGAGGTGTGGATAGTGACCTGTGCTTGCACACAGGCTTCTTGGTGGCTGCACCAGCAGCCTTAGCATCTCATGCCCATCTCTGGTGTCCACGCTGATAGCCGCGGCTCACGCCCATCTCTGGAGCTCGTTTAGGCGGTGCTCTGAACCCCCTCTCCTCGCACACCCCGAAACAATGGTCTCTTGCCTCTTAGGCAGGTCCAGACATTTTCCTGGACTCCCCCATGGCTAGCTGTGGCGCACTAGCCCCCTTCAGGGTGTGTTCACGCCGCCAACCCTAGTCCTCTCCCTGGGGTCTGACCTCCAAAGCCCGAGCCTCAGCTCCCAGCCCCGCCTGCCCCGGCAGGTGAGCAGACAAGCCTCTCAGGCTGGTGAGTGCAGGTCGGCAGCAATCCTCTGTGCGGGAATCTCTCCGCTTTGCCCTCCGCACCCCTGTTGCTGTGCTCTCCTCCGTGGCTCTGAAGCTTACCCCCTCCGCCACCCGCAGTCTCCGCCCGCGAAGGGGCTTCCTAGTGTGTGGAAACCTTTCCTCCTTCACAGCTCCCTCCCTTAGGGGCAGGTCCCGTCCCTATTCTTTTTTCTCTGTTTTTCCTTTTTTCTTTTGCCCTACCCAGGTACATGGGGAGTTTCTTGCCTTTTGGGAAGTCTGAGGTCTTCTGCCAGCATTCAGTAGGTGTTCTGTAGGAGTTGCTCCACAGGTAGATGCATTTTTGATTTATCTGTGGGGAGGAAGGTGATCTCGGCGTCTTACTCCTCTGCCATCTTGAAGGTCCCCCTCATCTTCTCCATTCTTAGCACATGTTTATATTCATCTCTTCAATTTTTTTTCACCCAGTTGTACCTTAGAATTATTTTTCTAGGTTCCCATTTCTTTAAAATTCATAAAGCTCTACATAGAATTATTTTGTAATATTAAAATATCTTTATAACCTTCCTTCTCATTTCAAATGTTACATTTTCTCTCTTTTTTATTAGACTAATCAGATATTTGTATATTCATTCATCTTTTCAATGTATGAGCTTTTGAATGTATTAATTTGGTTTACTTTGTAAAGTTTCTAAATCACTGAAAAAACTTGTCTCATCCTTTCTGCCTACATTGTTTGTTGTTATTTTCCTAGCTTCCTGAATGAAATATGTTTAGTTATTTTTAATTCCCTGTTTAGTTATTTTTAATTTCAAAAGCATGTCAGGCTAAACATTTTCCTCTGAGAATGATTCAGGGTGCTTCTCATATTTTTATATGCCCTATTCCCATGTCATTAATTTTTAATGTTCTGGAAGTGCAGTTTTGATTTCCTCTTTGACTCGAAAGTTATTTAGAACAGCCAAGCATGGTTTCTTACGTGGTAAATTGAACTTCTGTTTTTTTTTTTTGGCCACGCCACAAGGTACATGGGATCTTAGTTCCCTGACCAGGGATTGAACCTGCGCCCCCTGCACTGGAAGCGCAGAGTCTTAACCACTGGACCGCCAGGGAAGTCCTTTGAACTTCTTATCATGATCCTTTTCTTCTCTGTACCAACGTGTCCAGGGAAGAGGAATGGCAGTTTGGGGAGGAGGAGGGGTGATGAGAGACCACCAGCATCCCTTCCTGCCCACACAGTTTCCCTCATCATCCATCTCCCTCTCAGCCCCAATGTTAATTCCTAGTGGCAGCGATAAGGTTCCATATTTTCATATGAAAATAACTCTTTACTACATCATGGTTGGGGCCCTCAGTTGCCCATCACTCTAGGGAGTAAGTATAAGTCAGTGCTTTTGGAAAATGTAAAATTTTTTTTGTATAGTTGATTAACCATGATGTGTTAGTTTCAGGTGTACAGCAAAGTGATTCAGTTATACATATACATGTATCTATCCTTTTTCAAATTCTTTTAATTACTAGAATTAGACACAAAAATCAACAAAAACATCCTGTTCCCATATCCTGACCATAATGCCAAGGGATCCCATTGTGCATATTGGAAGACAAATCTTAAAGGAGAAAAATACAGTTCATTATTATAACGTTCTTTTCCCGAATCAAACTCTATTTTAAAGGGACCAAGGAAGTTCACTGTTTATAATTATGGTAAAATTTTTCTGGCGAAGGGCTTGGTTTTGTAATGCCAGTACTTCCTGAATGACCTGTTTTGACCGCTGTTTATTATTTTATCTTACGAGCCCTTCCTAGGATAAGTTATCACGTGGGTAGCAGCCGTGTGGACACACATGGAGCTCTTTTCCCCAAGGTGGTCCCCGAGAATGTTTTACCGTATAATTCCTGCAACACTTTTTTTCCAAGTCAATCCACGCAAATTGTCAAGTCACCACACAGTCCAGGCAATTCGAAAATTCACTTCAGTCCGTGAATTCCCCTTGCTTAATCTACATGACAATCAATGTTAAAGAAGTAGTCTTGCTAAGCACTGATTAGTTAAAAAACAAAAACAAAAAACTAGCAGTTTTCTGTTACTCCTGTAGCCTTTGGGGGCTACATAGAACAATATCATCTAAGGATGATAGAGTGATAAGTTTTAGCGGGAGGGTCTATGTTTTTCTTATTGTACTAATCAGTACTAACAGCAAAATGAACTGGGATGAAGGAACTACTCAGTCCAGGGGGGGGCTTCCAAGAGACCACAGTGGAAATACTACCTACATCATTACAATTCTAGGACTCAACCTGAAAGGTTTGTTAAGTCAAGGTAGCAGGCATTTTTTGATAAACCCCGTGAACGCTTCGGAAGACTTTTATTGTGCAGCACTGAGAACCCCGGGATCTGATGTCAGAATACAGCTCTAAGTTTGAAATCTGCCCCTACTAACTGTGTGGCGTCCTGCAAGTCACACAATGCTAGTGCTACCAGTAATAACAATGAGACTAACATGCATTGACTGGTTACTATATGCTAGGCGGAGTTTTATACTTGGTGCTTTACAGTGTTTGATATTTACTGTGTCATTCAATCCTCCTGTAAACCTTGTGAGGGAGGTACTAGTAATGTCAATTTATAAATGATTAAACAGAGGAACTGAATTCCTCAAATACACACAAGTAGCACAGGGTCTGGAGCGGAAACCTGGTTACTGTCTCCACATTCCAAGCTTTTAGCCACATTCATCCGCTTCGATGAGCCTTAGTGTCCTTACCTGCAGAGTAAGGACAGTAAAAATTCTCTTGCGGGGTTGGCGTGAGTGGCAGAGATCAGGAGTAAGGCATAGTACAGGGACCGCTTCTCAAACTGGTAATTCGTTATCACTGCTGGGGCTGCTGCTATCAACAGTGGTGGTAACATTAGTCAATTTCTAACGCGAAGGCTCACGCGTCCTTTCCTCTTTGCACACAAATCTCTGTGAACAGAGCCAAGCTCTAAGCATTTAGGAAAGGTTGGTAGAATTACTATAGTTCAGCAGGGCCAAGGAGCAGGGTCACCAAAGGCTCAGGCACCCGATCTGTGACCATTTGGACGCCCGCCCAGAGATCTACATTCCCCAGTAACGCGCTTCTTCTGGTAAGATCGTTCTTCCCATCGGAGCCACGGGAAGATAGCCACGCATCTGGGTCCAAAGTCCGCACACGGGGTAATCTGTGCCTTTTGCTTCTTTGCACAAAGAGAAGGTGCTTCCAGCTGGCAGCTCTGGCTGGCCTTGTGGCATTTTGCCCAGGAAACTTCATGAAGTTATCTGACCCTATAGCATCACATGAATCTTTTTTAATTTCCTTTCTTTTAAAATTTATTGAGGTAGCATTGGTTTATCGTATTTATAAAAGTTTTACGTGTACAGTGTAAGGTTTTGACTTCCGTATACATGACAGTGAGAGCGTCATATGAATTTTTAAAGACTGTCACAAAACCAAGAATCTCAGTGCAAAACAGCCACATCCGAAGCAGCGGTCTGGTTCAACAGTCCTCACTTTAATGGCAGTTCTTTCTTAAACACTAACACCTAACAGAGAGAGCATCGCAAACATCAGTCACAGCTTAACTGGGCACTTAAAGGCTGCATGGGTAAGCGTAAGAGATATGCATTTTTGCTATGGAAATACCTCTAGACCAGACATATGTGATGCAACAGCTGTTATCCAAAGCTGCCCTGCACCAAGACATGCTTGTCTGGAAAAGCCAAGACTGCCAGACAGCTTCTAATCCTCAGAGGAGCCTGCTGGCTGTCACCCGGCTCTCTCTCCCTCCACAGCACACGGGCAGGCGGGGATGCACAATGCCACTTCCGGACCTCGCTGCCGTACAGCCGTGATGGCTCAAAACCCTGGGTCCTGTGGAAAGTGCTTGGCTAACCTGTTACACAATTACTGAAATACCTACCAGGCTAAAACTTCCATTTCTAAAGCAATGTTTCTCAACATGTGGACCTAGGTCTGCCTGTGTCACCATCTCCTCGTTAGAAACGCAGATTGCTATGCGTGTTTGTCTATTTACTTGTCTGTTTGTCTCCCTTGTTAGCGTGTAAGCCCTGGAGAGTAAAAGCTGGCCTGTTTACTGTGGTGCCTCATACCCCTAACAGTGTTTGGCACATAATGAGGCCTCAATAAATTAATCTGTAGAATGAATTGATTCCCAGGCCCTATACCTGACCTTCTGAATCAAAATCCCTAAGAGCACGGCCAAGGAATATACATTTTAAAGACGTACACAGATGACTTTTATGCACGCTAAAATTTACAAACCATTGTTGTAAAGTAATTCATCCAATTCTAATTGGAGAGATGAAAAGTTTTGTCTCTAGGGGCCCCCATACTAGCGGTCTTGTCAGTCTCTAAGGTAAAGGGAACATATTAATACAATCCTAGGGGGAAGCTTTTTCCTTCTACTCACATACCTCCAACAGATGTCGATCTGCCACCCACAGTGTGCCAGGCTCTGGGTTCCTAAGTGGACAAAACAAATACGGGCTTGGACGGCCAAATGCCTGGCAAAGTCTGGAGCCTACCTGTTAAGAGCACACCCAGAGCTTTCCACTCTACGAGAAGCGAACACTTGGACTTGATTATTTGACAAGGCTGTCCCTTCTCCCTGCCCTGATATGGAAATGGGACAGACTGTATGTTCATTACTGTTTTCCCGGCAGGTTTGAATGACACCTCCGATCCATGAAAGCCAGATATTATCTCAAAGGATTTATCTTATCTTAAAAGACAATATAACCTTTCTAAAGAGGTTTCCTATATGTTTGGCCCTTTGAGTTTGTTCTGGAAGCTTGGCATTTTCTTTCTAGATAAAGCCAGCCTTTACCTGGTCCTGGGCTGTCACACAGGTGACTGTCTTGTCCTGTTTCCTCATTTGAAAAATAAGACAATTAGACTAGAACGAGGTCTAGAGCCCCTCGCAATTCTGATGTCCCCTAATCTGTTACTTCTCCATGAGGTCTCACTGCCTGGGCTTCACAGATTATCCAGATGTGATTAGTGAGCAAACAGCTATTGTCAGGCCGGTCTCCCCAAAACTCTCCAAGGCAGAGAAGGTTAGTTGTGGTAGACTAGGTAACATTTGGGACTTGCAAACCATTTCTGAGAATTCTCTCTCTCAGTTTCTATGTTTGCCTACAAAAATACTACGGCAATTTTAATGCACTTAAAACTTGATGTAAAAGGTAAATATAAGACCTGAATGTCCTCTGAAATTTGAACTTTTTGTTTCTGTCACGGTGGAGCAAGGTGTTTTAGCACAGCCAGATCTAGGAGAGGCTGAAAAATCACAGCTTTGAGGGATGCTCCCAAGCCAAGCTGTGAAGTATAGGGAGACACGCAGGGCATGAAAGGGCCTCCAGAGCCCTTTCCCCGACCCCCACCCCCCACCACAAAGCTTGCCCTTCCATTCCCTCTGTCCTTCCTTCAGAGGCCCATCTCACAGAAGTTCCCCAAAGGTGGGCTGCTCTGAATTAGAGTCATACCCTCAGCACCAAATTTAATGCCCTTTGTTCCATTGCAGCCCAACCGACTAATCACTGGTGATGTGTCCATTGCCATTGCCAGGTAATTGCATTTTAACTGCCTTTCTTTGGAAAACAGCCTCACAAAACTCAGTGGTTCTCCATTCTTTCAGACCCAATGTCTACGTTATATGCCAACTATTATGTAATACCTTCTTTGTTAGCCTGAAATGAAAATTGTAGAAAATATAACTTACCTACTCACTGTGCCCAAATTATTTTTATAAAAAGGAGCAAGGTTAGGGGCTTCCCTGGTGGCACAGTGGTTAAGAATCCACCTGCCAATGCAGGGGACACGGGTTCAAGCTCTCGCCTGGGAGGATCCCACATGCTGCGGAGCAACTAAGCCCGTGCACCACAACTACTGAGCCTGCGCTCTAGAGCCCACGAGCCACAACTACTGAGCTCGCGTGCCGCAGCTACTGAAGCCTGCACACCTAGAGCCTGTGCTCCGCCACAAGAGAAGCCACAAAAATGAGAAGCCCGTGCACCGCAAGAGTAACCCCCACTCGCCGCAACTAGAGAAAGCCTGCACAGCAACGAAGACCCAACGCAGCCAAAAAAAAAAATAAATAAATAGATAAATTTTTTTAAAAGGAGCAAGGTTAGAGAAGTAGTTTATAATAAGACAACATATTTCAATAGGTAAAGCTTAAGCGAGACCACACTAGAAGCTCTAAAGGAGTAGCCCAAATGCTTGCTCTGTGTCTAAATCTATATCTACCTAAAGTCACAAGGACCACCACAAATGACTATAGAGCTAGTGACACATTCCAAAACCTCATTTACTGTCCCCTAAATGCCAGTAGCCTCCCCAACCACTTATTGTGACAAACGCCTCCCCATCATTTATTTTTCCAAATTGTCTTCTACAAACCTAGATCAATGGCCCAGATGTGAAAAGTTTAGCCAGTTTAGCAATGCCAAGAGAACTATTTTAGTTTAAACAATAGTTCACAGCCTCCAGTAACATGCAGCTACTCTGTCCTCTGCCTGTTTTTTTTCCCCAAAATCTTGGGGTAGGAATGTCATAATGCATAATGACAATCTCAACAATAAAAGCTAACATTTATGGAATACTTCCCACATGCCAAGCGCTTTAAAAAATTTTTTTGCATTTATTAACTCATTTAATCCTCATAACTCCATAAGTAATATTATTATCACTGCGTTCCAGGGATCATAATAATACGCACAGGGAAATTCAGTAACTTGACTAAGATCACACATCTAGCCACATCTAACTTCTTGTAGAAATCAACTCCTTTGATTATTATAATAGTGAGGTTTTATAGTAAGCAAAGTACTACCTGTGTTTCTATTTTAGGAAAAGAACATTTCAGAGATGAAAGGATGCTTCTTTCTCCAATGCCTGTCTGCCTGTTTGACATTTGAGTCCATGAGTTCTTGGCCTCCTTTGTGCTTTTAGCCCTTGGAATGTAATTCGGTAGCTTTTGACAATATTTTCATCCAAATGATTCAGAGTGGATTTTCTCTTCTTGGCGCTTCGTCTCTGTGTGAAATTGCAGGTCCATTCACTGGAAGATTTGGAATGCAAATCTTTTTCTGAACTCTGCTCTCATTGCCAAAAATCTTGCTCCAAAGCAGGTTTGTTTTAATCAAATTAAGAAATGACCTAAAAAGCAGGCTGTGTGCAGAGTGGAGAGACATGTGGACAGTGGGGTCGGGCATCTCCTAAACGTGTCAGAAATTACAGTCCAGCATCATTCAGGGAGGAAATGCCTTTCTTTCTGGAAACAACCGAGGAGTTGTTCTAACTGATCATTATTATCAATGATTTAAGGTTGGACTTCTACCCTCCTGTGGCTCCTTGTAAAGACGACAAAGGAAATTATTCAAAGCAAACTTGATATACTTATTTTCCTTTCAGGGGGAAAATGATCCCATCTGATCTTGAAAGAAGGATCCTTGAAGCCAAACAAAAAGTAAGTTTTTGAAGGGAGCTTTATCCAGCCCATAACAAGCTGATGGTATGTATTTCTGTTTCCATCCAGTAGAGAACACATTTTTGTTTTATTTTTAAAAGAGAATATGGAATTTTGCATTGTCGTTACTTATTTCTCTGAGTGATAGGCTCTGCTTTGAAAAGGTCTAAGTTACTGAATAAATACCGTACACAGTGGTACTGTAACAGTTTCCAAAGGATTTTTCTTCCCACGTGATGAGAATTGGCACTAAACAGACACATCGGAAGGGCTGTATTCACAAGCAGAAAATCCCAGGAAGCTAATGTAGCATATGGGAATTACTGTGTGTGGTTATTTGAAAAGAGCCAATATTTCCTGCCTAGACACATGCTGATGTGTTGGCCCTTCAAACACCTTATTTTTCAGGAAGCAATTCAGTACTTTTTTTTAGAAGTGACAATTTCTGAAGACCTGCTAAAAATTCCTACAAAGCTCTAGGAAGTCATTTACATCCCTGGATGGTTCACAGGCCAGAGCTTTTAGTAGATCTAATCTACAGTTCCTAGTTCAACGATATAACACACGAATTGTGTTATTAGAATCTCAGGAATAATTATTCATTTTCATATGCCCTTTTCCCCCCTACAAAGTGGCAGCTGCATCCTTTCCCCTTGTTCTGGTACTGGAACCACTTCTAGTCACATAAACCTTTGCTGCCACCTAAAGACTGACTCTGTAACGTCAGGTTCCATCATGAATTTGAGGCATTCTTGGGCATCTTTCAGCAGTGGCCTATTATTTCTATCCATTTTCATTTAGCCACGGCCAGACAGACTGAGCCAACTTAGACAGATAAAAGTCATGGCTTACTGTTTGGCCCCAGTGAATCCTCTCTTCTAAGACTCCAAATAGGAATAATGGGCTGGTCAGAGTTCTTCCCTTTGTCCTCTTGACTGCTCACTCTGGAAGATTTATTACGTTCAGAGGCCCTGTTATGAAAAAGGAAGATTAGAAAAGTAATCGGGCGTGGGGTAGGGAAGGGCAGAAAGTCTCCCTGGAATATATCAGTGGTTTGTGGGCACCACGAAGCTTACTCACCTCTGAGTCCAGTGTAGCCTCTTCTGAGAACCAGAAGTCTGTTCTCATAAGGCAACTGGCAGGGCCAACAGAACGGCCTGGAGAACCTAGACCCTGGAAAACGAACATCATTCCTACTAGGCTCCAAGGTGTTGTTAACCCTCCTGATGGTTCCAAAAATGCAGACGTGTATGATAGGAGGAGAATGTCCACTGTCTTTTTTTAATCAGCTTTTTAAAAGGATCCTTTGACACCCCCCCCCATTTTACAATATTTGGGGCTCTCTCATTTGCGCAGGGATTTGTCCCTTTCCTTGTGAGTGCCACGGCTGGGACCACCGTGTATGGAGCATTCGATCCCCTGTTAGCTGTTGCTGACATTTGCAAAAAGTATAAGGTCTGGATGCACGTGGATGTAAGTATCCCATAGGGACTGCCACTAAAATGTCCTTGCACGTTTTTTCACCTGGAGCTCATGGAATGAAATGTATTCTCTCTATTTTTTTACTTTAGGAGTTTATTTTCAGGATGGTGATAGTTAAGCTTTTAAAAATCGCAGAGACAAAGTAGTACACAACTCGCACAGTACATAACATTCGCTGGAAGCATTCTGAGGCTGATTATGCCTTAACTTTCCCAACAGGATAATATTCTTATTTCTATGACCAGGACCTGAGCTGTGCACTTAGTTCTCAATTCATTGGACCATAATGTCCAAGGAGGAATATGGCCTGTGTACACACACACACACACAGTCACACACATGCAAAGCTTACTTCCCTATGAGAATGGTCCAAAGAGTAAATAGGAGTTGCATTTATATAGGAAATCCAATGGATGAAAAAATTCAGCTCAAGTCAGAGACTAGTATAATCAAACAGGAAAGCGGACTTGACAACTTGCTAGGAAATATGAATCCGAATTTCCAATGTGTTATCTTAGTCAGCTAGTAAGGTAAACTATATATGAGATGTTTTGACTGCAGGGGTAGTCACACCAAAAAATAATGGAGATACACCCATCAAGACATTTCCAAATGAAACAAAATGTCAACTTTTAGAAGGACAGATTAAAGGGATTAAAGTTTAGACTGGTATGACTCCAAGTGTGGCTCCAAGATCAGCTGCTCTCTGCAAACTGTTTAGGACCCACCATGAGATAAGGGATCAGTGCCAAATCATCTCTAAGCACGATGCTTGGTTCAGCTGATGTGTTTTCCATTGTGAGACTTTCTCGAAGCAGGAAGCATAAGTTGATTTACATTCTGGTGCAAGAGGCTTATGTTATAGAGTAGACTGTTTTGAGTAGATCATTTTGGCTTTATAGTAAGCATTCAGACCAAATTAATCCCTCTTTCTTAATGAGCAGAAAACCTCCAGAGGCTAAGTTAGGTAAATTTCCATTACCCCAGAGTTATCCTGCATCGCAGTTTCCAGTCGTCTTTTCCTTCCCTGATTCACAGTGTGAGTTGTTCTTTAGCCTGCCAGAGACCCCTTTATTTCACACATGAAGACACTGAGAAAAGGTTGACAGACCCAAGTACCATCAGTGACCTGGGTCTTGGAACTGGAGAGCCTATGAAAGCTCACTAGCTGATTCAGGAAGAGGATTACCTTGACAGCCTTAAAAGCAGCGATGTGTGTCCCAAGCCAGCAGATGCAGTAGGCTGTCCTCCAGAATTTCTACTTAAAATAGAAGAACCAGTTGTATTAGCTTTCTTTGAAACATATCAAATTTATCACTCATTATCCTTACTGTTTATAATTCTATAATTAAACTGGAAAAAAATCTTAAAATATTACACATTTGGAAAATTGGATAATTTTTCAAAGTGTAAAAGGACTGAAATTACAACAAAGAAAAGAATGCAATTATACCCAGTTTTTTTCTTTAAAATTATCCCAGGATTATTTTTACACCCAAAGAATGTTAACATTTTCCAATGAATCTCCATCTTTACATCTTATCTTTGAAGGAGATCATTACACCAATTCAAATCTTCAAACTTGAGAACAAATTTTTAAAGGGGCACATTCTTTATTGCTCAACTAATTGGCTGATACAAATCTTGCCTGCTTGCTTTTTTTTTTTTTTTTTCTTTTTGGCTGTTAGTTTTTGTTTTGGCTTTTGGTTTATCTTATCCAAAATTACACATCAGTAAAATAGGCTTGGAAGGTGTCTCCTCCCCCTGGAATCATGCAGACTTGTCAAAAAGAGTTTTCCTTGCAACTTGAAAGCAGTTTAAAGGGTCCCAGCCCATCTTATCTACTCTAAACTGTGGAGATACTAGGGTTTCTAGTTCTGAGATTATGAGCTTCACTAAGACTGAGTGGTGGTGATGGGTTGGGGGAGGATCTCTCTCCTTCTCATGCAGACTGAGGAAATGTTTGGCCCCTTACATCCATAGAAATCTGAGGTGGAGCCTGAGACCTTAGAATAGCCCCCCAATTTAACCTTTGGAAGTCTAGCGGCCAGTCTCCAAGTTACCTGGGGTTGAGGCTGTACCTTTCACCTTATGCAATGCTTGCTGTTCCAGAAGACACCAAACTCTAGAAATCCAGGCAATTAAAAACACTGCCTTTTTTTTTTGTATGCTCTCCCTTTTCCAGGCAGCTTGGGGTGGGGGATTACTGATGTCCCGGAAACACAAGTGGAAACTGAGCGGCGTGGAGAGGTACACACATTTTTCTTGTTAAAAACCTAAAGTGTGAAAGCTGAATGTGAAAAGCAAATTACACCCAATTTCCAAGAACTGTGGGTGTACAGATGAGTCCATTCTGTGCAGTGCCTGTGTGCCTTATGTGCTCATGTATGCATGAATATTATGTGTAGACAACGAAGAAATTAAATCCCATACCAAGTGACCCAAGTGGAATGTTTCCAACTGGCCTCCATGGTTGGCCAGAGGACTCAGGAATGACCTTCCTGGGATCTCTGAACCAACTACCAAAACTGTTTAAAACTTCAGGCTGTCCACTGTTTTCTAGGGAGATATACAGCTTTCATGTTTCATGAGAGGATAATAGCCGCTGCTTTAAAGAAACCAATAAATAATTCTGTGAAGCAAATAAGCACATTGTAATTTATCAGCGTTGAAAGAGGAGTTTGGGGTTTAACATGGCCCCTTTACTTAAAGTGAAACCTGCCTGTGATAACATGATCTGATAGCTTCATCCCCATAATAATTTTTCTGGTGTAGCTCTGTTGGATGCTGCAAAGCACATTTTATTCAGAGACTAAGCAGTAGACATTGAGAAAAGCCGCAAAATACAATGGAAATAATTTTTGATTAGCGTAAAGCCTACTCAGGGCCAAAGGAAAAAGGAAAAGAGATACAGAATGCAAAATCAGCCTCGGCCTTTGGTTCTGACCCACGTGCAGAGGGAGCTCAGAGTTCCTGGTCCTCCGCGCACAACATGGCAGGTCAAGGACAGTGGTGAGCTCTGACACTCCGGGCAACTGAGAAAGCCTGGATTCAACCAGGGCTGCCCATTGCCCACTGTGCCCTGCCCAGTAGCCAGATGCTGCCCAGGAAGAGTTTCCCACTGGCTCTGCCTCTGGACATCTTGGCACAATTTCTGTCCCAAGGCGAGAAGAGAGGCTGGTGGAGCTCAGAAGCATCTGGGAGCACTGGGCAGGCAGGGCAGCCGGGCCAGAATGAACGGCAGGGTGTGCTGTGTGACATCCAGGCCCACCCATATGTAGAGAAGCCGCGGCTGTGGAAGGGGGGCAGAGGCAAAGTCTGCGGCACTCTGCCGCAGTAGCGGAAAGAAGGCCGGACAGGCCAGCCCAGGCCCAGGTTGGCAGGGTTGTGTCTCTGAGTCTGCTGCCTGCCCTCTGACTGCAGGTGTCAGTTCAGGTGTGAGTGGGTGAGGACAGGCACGGCCCCTTCCCAGAGGGAGCCAGCTTTAGGTCTCTGCTTCTGGTCCATTGGGCTGAATTCCTTTTTTTCATGAAGATCCACCTGAAACCAGAAGCTTAAGGACGAGGCAGTGAGCTAAACAGTGAGAGAGAATGAAGAAGAGAGAGCCATTCAGAAGGTGCCTGTTCAGAGGATCAGAACAAGAATTCAATTGATGTGCTATCGAGAGAAGTGGCCTGGACACAGAACCTTCCTGTCTTTGAGTCCCTTTCAATTGAGCAGCCCAAAAAGTGAGAGGCTGTTACTGTACCTTTCACACCAGCTGTGACTCCAAGTGCTGACGGCCAGCCGTGGAGCCCCCTCGACCAGTGATTACCTGAAAGCTCACTAACTCACCTACCCTGGGCCTTGGAAAGATAAACACCCATGTGCTTTTGGACTAAAGACTAAAGACTTTTGAGAGCAAAGCTTAGAACATTGTCATGGGACATAGCGTCCTCTCTAATTGCCGCAATTCTTGAAACTGTGTTGTAAGTAAATCTACTAAGTGGAAGAGCCAAACAGGTAGTCTTTTTTAAAAACGAGGGACCGTCGGCCCTTCCCTGGCGGTCCAGTGATTAGGACTCCGAGCTTCCACTGCAGGGGGCACGAGTTCGATCCTTGGTCGGGGGGTTTGAGCCGAATCCCCTCAGCCATCCGTTGATCTGAGAGAATCCATCTCAGTGACTCGTCGGCAACAGGCACACTTTCTTTGGTGGATAAGATTGTAAGGCCACGGGACACCCCTGGCCATAATGTGCGTGGACACACGTTTAGGAAAGAAATTTGCCTCACTTGAGATGTTACATTTCTCCAAGCACTAGGACTCTCTCTGAAGTGGAGGAAATCTGTGGTCGATTCCTGTCGCCAAATCCAGAGGTGGACCAGTGGTCACAGGGATCCCAGAGTACCGTCCTCATAACAAAATGGCACAAGCACCCGGAGCCCTGCCTCGCATCCCCTTCAAAAGCCAACCCAGTTCTCAGAAAGCACCTTTCTTCCCTGAAAACAGTGTCAAGCTATTTAGGGATGCTGTGGCTGAGAGAGTGCCCGGAGCCCTGGCACTCCAGAGCATGTTTCTGGGTCCTGTCAGGGACCCTTCTTTAATCCCTCCTGACAGCAGGCTGCTGTGTATCTGGAAGAACCCATTGTTGCGGTCCACTCTCAAGACTTTCTGGCCAAGCTGAAGGTTCCAGCACAGATTCTGCCGAATTACCAATTATTACTCTCACTCCCACCCCTGAAACTCAGTTCCCAGACCTCTGTCATAGGCAAGCCACATCGCAAGGCACGGCGCGGGCACAAAGTCAAGTACGACACGAAGCCTATCTTCAAAGGCTTTAGAATCTAGTAGGGAGACTGCAGTCAACCATGGATTACAATTCAAGGCAGAGGAATGAAAGGCTCAAGAGACCGATCATTCCTCCTAACCAGGGTTATTAGAGGAGAGGAAGCCTTCCCCCGGGGGTGGGCGGTGGAGCTTCATCAGGCAGAAGTGGAAGAAGGGCGTGAAGGTGAAAGAGCAGGGGCACGGAGGTTTGAGCGGATCCTTGGTGATAGTTCAGACAGGTCTGGTTGGAGACTGAGATGGATTCATGGCGGTGACCAGGGAGCTAGCGGAGGGCCCAAAAGAAGTCCTGCCCGGTGAGTCTCAGCGCGGGGCCCGGCCGCAGAGCCAAGTCCAGATCACCGTAAATCCCCGAGCCGAGCGTCACTGTTGTGTGAGCCATTATTACGCATGGAGAGCGTTCTGTTTCTCAGGTTGGGGAGAAAACCTGGAAAGGCCCTGCCATAGCAGCCATAGTGCAGATCCGAGGAGAGGAGTGGCATTACCTGCGCTTTGGAAGGGCTTCTCTGGATTCAGGAGGAGAAGGAGGCCAGGACTGGCTAGACCCTGCTGGCATCACAGAGGTCCAGGTGCAGGAGGTAGCGGAGGGGAGAGATGCTGAGGGTGGGAACCGGAGCAGCCGCAGCAGCTGCGAGGGAAAGGAGGACATGAACCCAGGAGAGCTGCGTTATCATCAGAGACCGGCTCTTCAGTGTAATTTGAAGGACCGCTGCTTCTGCTTCCTTCACTTGCTTCTGGCATATCTTGTGTGTGTGTATAGAAAAGTCGCACTCCAGTTACACTAAGAACACCAGGTGTTACAAATGCTGAAGCATGATTTGCATCTAATGCTTTTTTTTTTTTTTTTGCCTTGCTGTACTTTCTAATATTTTAGGAAGTTCCAGAGAGTTTCCTCTTTGACAGATTTTACAGTTTTGTATATCATGTTGAAAAGCGTGAGGGACATTTATTTTGGATACGTCTTTGATTGAGGTAGCTTTAGCTTGTTGCATATATCAAACTGCCTGGGGAACTTTTTCAATATGCATATACCAGTCACATCCCAAGGAAACACTGCAGACTCTCCAGGGTTTTGAGTGAATACCTGTGGCATTAGGTCATGGTTAGAGCAAGGACCCTGTGTAGACAGGCAATGGCTTGAATCCCACTTGCTGGTTGTGTACCCTTGGGCAAGGTGTCTCTCCATCTTTAAAACTGGTACAATAACAGTATGTACCTCACAGGGTTACTGTTGTATGGATTAGATAAATTAGTCCATCTGAATCAATTAGAGCAGTGCCTGTCAATAGTAAATACATAGTACATGTAGTTAGTGTGTGAATACTGAAAATTTTCCAAATGATTCTCATACACACACACACAAAATCTAGCACCAAAGTACTACAGAATAAAGTGCTTTATACAGAATTAAAAAAAAAAATGCAAGGGGTGATATCGGTAGAGGGAAAAAAAGAGAATGAAACCAAAACACTAAGGTTTGGGAGCTGGACGCTGGGAAGGAAACGGGTGCGAGGAATCGAGGTCCAGGATAGAGGAGAGAGAGAAGATCTGAAGGATGAGAAGGGAGCAAGTTAACGAGTTCACTTGGGATCTTCTGAGTTTGAGGTGCCAACGAGGGCCCTGCGATATGTCTCAAAATGGCCCTAGGGGGCTCAGCTCTCTCCAACTTACGGAAAATCACAGAGGACTGCATCCCACGGCAAAACATTTTGAAATGAACCCGAGGCTGTTTCTCCCAAATTGCTAACATTTCTCCAGTAAACGAATGCCCTGTCTTTGAATCACTCTGTGCGTCTTTTTGCACCTTTATGAGGCAGCCCCTCTGAGAGAATTCAGTGACCGGTCGGTGTGAGTCTTGGCAGCTTCTAGTCTAGAAAGACAAATGGGCCGCTGCAGAGAAATAAACACCCTCAGTCAGAGCCGTGGAGAACAGCTATCTTCTTCTCCATCAGGTGCCATTACTGAGAAAGCTGCGTTTCATCAGGATCAGGCATCTAGCTGTAGAATATTATAGAATGTACAGAATGACAGTGTATGTGTGCCCAGTGTCGCAAAGCTCGTGAATGATAGAGTTGAAATCAGTAGCAAGAGCCAACCTTATTTGATGTTTACTGTGCGTTGGACACAGTTATAAGCCCTTAACCCAAACAATTTACCATTATTCTCCTTTTAGACACAAGGAACTCAAGGCACAGAGAGGTTAAGTAACCTGCTTAAGGTCGCACAGTTAGGAAGTGATAGAAGCTGAATACAAACTCGAGCTCCCCTCCCTTAACCACTATTTTCCTACAGCTCAGAGCCCAGGTTTCTTGACTCCGGGGTCATTCTAAACAGCAAAGAGAAGTTTCCCTAGAAGGAGCTTTTCAATATCAGTTTTTTGTTTGTTTTTTTAAAATTATTATTCCTGAAGTCTTTTAGTCCACCATGCAGGGGTGTAGCCATCTGGCCATGAACTGCCTTCGCTTCTTTCCCTGATTCCAACACATCTGACAGCCAGTGTCAAAGCTGAAGAAAGACCAGACAATGAGCTGGACTATTCATCTATTCAGATAAGATCCCCAGGCCAGTAAGTGTTCTCTGACTGGCCAGCGATGACCGCCATTCATCAACTGGATGAATGGGATCTTTCCCAGCATCTCATTTCTTCCCAAGGTTCTCACACCTTGAGTGCCGGAAACAGGGTGAGCCCCAGTCTGTTGCTCAGCCAGGAGAGGGCCAGCAACGTGCAGCACCCTGGAGACAGCTGCCATGGATGGTCCTACTACTTTCCTTCCTCCCGTGAGTCTGTTTATGCCAAGGTCGTGTTCCCGAGGCTCTTCCTCAAGGATTCTCTGTCTCTCAGAAGACATGCGCAGAGACTCCTGTGAAGAGAGTAGCTGCTTTCCCGGGAGCTGGGGGAGGAAGGGGTTGGAAGAGCACAGCGGGGAGTTGAAGAAGGCTGCAGAGACCATACTTGTTCAACCTTAAAGAATAAGTGGGATTTAACCAAGTGAAGCAACGGGAGATGACATTCTAGGAAGAGGAAATAGCCCTAGGAGACCCAGGAGCATGAGAATAGAATTTTCTGAGAACAAAACGTACTCTGGTGTGATGGAAAGTGGTACGGCAAACTGACAGGACTCAAGACTGGCCCCGTGGCCTGGGGTCACCTGTGTGGACACGTGAGCCATACCCCGCAGTTTGGAATTTAGGCCGGAGGCAAAAGGAAAGAGGAGAGGGCCGTAAACAGAGCTAGAAAATAACTATGGTACCGGGTGGAGGATGAAATGGGAACCAAGCATCAGTTAAGGCAATATATCCAGATTAAAATAATAATAATAATTATTATTATTAAAGGACTCTGTACCAGGACTGTGGTTTAGGCTTTTCAAGTAGCATAAACCCCTGAGCTGAGAATCGCTATTACTGATGGGAGAGCATTCTATTTATCAAGTATGTTGGGACAAAATAGATTGAAAGCTGCTGTAGGAGCCACAGCTCATCTCCCCCGCGGTCCAGAAGGATATCTCTGGATGAGACAAGAGATGGAAGCAGGGGATGAGCTAGAAGCTGTTACGAAAGGACACATTTGAGACATTTGATAATTGACTGAATGGGAAGAAGGAGGAGCTAGGTTGGGAAAAGAACAAAGTTCAGCTGTGTCATGAGCCATTGCTCTGAGCTCCAGGGCAGGGCTGTTGTGTCAGAAGCAGGGACACTGGAGGCACATGAGGGCCCCTGCCTGGTGCCCTGCTCCGTGGTGACCACAGGAGGGACCCTGGACTGGATGATCCCAGTCACTCAGAGAGGTTCTCAGACCACCATGGAGGCTGAATGGACATACTAGCCCTCACCTACTGTCTCTGCAGACAAAGAAAAAGTTGTATATTGAAGAGTCCACTTCTCGTTTTGTAAATTAATGTCATGCTGGAGTCTGAGCAACAGTACCAAGAACCTCGAGCTCTGTTGCCCATCACAGGGTCCTCTGTGCCCGTTACGGGTGCCACCCTCTTAACGTGATTTCTTTCCTTTAGGGCCAACTCTGTGACATGGAATCCACATAAGATGATGGGCGTCCCTTTGCAGTGCTCTGCTCTCCTGGTTAGAGAAGAGGTATGTCTTTCCTGACTTGTGGCCCAGTCCATAGGTGGGGTTGTATAGAGTAAATGTGTGTAGTGACAAAATCAGCGTGATTTTACAGGCTGGAACAGTGAGCCGCATCCACAAAAAGGGGAGATTGTTAATTAGGGTAATTGTAAGGACCTGCTTTTCTGTCCAAATATAGGATGGTTGTATTTTGACAAGACGAGACGAGACAGGCGTGTTCCATGAATCGCTAAATTGTTGTAGCAAATTGTTGTGAAATAGGTGTAGGACATTAGGTTGTACTCTGCAGGGTCAACAGAGAAATACCATTCAAAAAATGGTAATGGGATAGAAGAGGTGGAGCTTCAGGATGAGGCAGGTGGCAGTTCCCCACTGTCCTTTGGTTAAACCACACCTGGAGTGGTTTGCTTAGGTTAGTGTCAAATCGTATAGGGAACCCCATCAAGCTAGAGCTCGAACAGTGAGGAACCTTAGTCCACATGGAAGAGAGGTGGTTGAAGGAATTAAAGATGTTTCGTCTAAAAAAATTTAATGTAAAGGGCCGAGAGGAAGGCAGCCTTTGCAGCATAAATGACTCAAGTGGGAGATTCGTTTTTGCTTGATGCTTCGGGGGGCTGGGTTCGTAACACTGGATGGTACAGCTTTGATGGTAAAATCCGAATTACCATGATTTGAGGTCTGACTTGGGATCGGTAAAAGGAATGCTTTTCTGAAAATTAAGCTGCCCAACCGGTACTGAATTACTTATGCAGGAATAAATTCATCATCGGGGAGGTGACTGAATGGACATTGGGCAAACACTTATTAGTAAGAGGACAGAGAGGTAGAAGGGGAAGGAATAGGAACTTCCCTGGAGGTCCAGTGGTTAAGACTCGGTGCTTCCACTGCAGGGTGCACGGGTTTGATCCCTGTTTGGGGAACTAAGATCCCGCATGCCTTGTGGTGTAGCCAAAAAAAAAGGGGGGGGAGGGGAAGGAATGTTATAAGACGGTATTAAGTACTCTGTGTTAAGAGAGTTCTCGGTTTTCAAAAAGCGTGGGATATATTAGCTTAAAGAGTTAAAAACAAGTTTCATTACTTCAGGGCATATCAGAGGATTCAGTTGCTGATATATATTATAAATATCTAAAACGAAGGTATTTATGATAGTTTCCAAAGTTTACTCGACCAGGAGAATTTCTTTGACGGCAACTGTTTTACAACCAGCAGCTATTCACGTATTTTAAATAGTTTAGGATATAATGGCTCAGAATCAGGACACTGTCTCACCTTTATGTGACTTTTACTTATCCTTTTGTACAATGAGGCTGGTGCTGTCCCACCTTCTAGAGGTCATGTGCTTTGCGTTGCTTTTCCTGTCCCAGTAGAAGCTGGTCTGGTCTGTCCGTGATTCCGCACTCCCTGAGTGGTTTCCCTTAGGATTGATGGCACCTAAGCACGAGCTTGCATGGCTGGGGGAAAATGGTGCTAAGTTTCTGTGACCGTGAAACAAAATAGATGCACCAATTGCTCAGTCTCATTGGTCTTCGAGTCCAATTCAATGTCATTCTACTGCTCTATTACAATTACATTGTATTGAATTTCTACTAGTCTCAAGAAAAAATTACTTAATGAATTCCACTGAATAAAAAGGCCAGACTACAAGACTGAGCCCAGTTCTGTTGTCTACCATCTGGACACTCGGTCTGGTCTTTCAGGACCTAGATCAAATTTTAGTTGCCTTCTGTTTCAGTTTGGAGAACTTTTAAAAAGGGCTCGCACTTCTAACTTCAACGAAGTGATCACAGTTTAGTCTTTTCTTCTCTTGTCGTGAGTCACGAAAGAAAAAAGTAAATGCCAAAGTTTCTGTAAAATCACAGTCACACTGTGGATAACCAAAGCGTCAAAGGCTTCCTGTGGTTCGAGACAAATTGCAGTGTGGTGAGGACACTAATGATGCTGTTTTAGTCAGAGAACATGATTCATTCACTGGTCTTCGGAATAGTTCAATCACTTTGCCACCCATTTTCCATAGTAAGCTCGTGGTGCAAGGGCAAATTCATGGTAATTGACAACGAAACTTTCTACTGTAACTACCATTAGCAAATGAGTATGAAAACAGTGCTCGGGCTTCCCTGGTGGCGCAGTGGTTGAGGGTCCGCCTGCCAATGCGGGGGACACGGGTTCGTGCCCCGGTCTGGGAAGATCCCACATGCCGCGGAGCGGCTGGGCCCGTGAGCCATGGCCGCTGGGCCTGCGCGTCCGGAGCCTGTGCTCCGCCACGGGAGAGGCCACAACAGTGAGAGGCCCACGTACCGCAAAAAAAACCAAAACACAGTGCTCAAGCTTTAACTACTCTTGAGAGAAGAGTGTGACATCTGAAAGATTCCCTGTTGAAGACCCCGGAGTAGCAATGTCTTTATTGTTTTAGATTTTAGCTTATAAAAACGATAGCAATGAATTGTCTTAAAAACTATGATATCCATAAAGAACTCAAACCCTTATAGCTAAATGATAAAGTACTTGAACTAAATATGAACGAAACAGTAGAAGAATCACACCAATAATATTTTACAAAACCAAAGCGTTTCCAAAATAGTTTGCTTACAAAAAAACCAGAACATTATACTCTGATTGATTTTTTAAAAAAATAAATGCCTTCTCACTGAAATTCACCTGACCTGGATTTACATCCCAACTGTTCCATTTCTAGGTGTAATTTACAGAGCAGCTTACATAAAGTTTTTGAGATTCAGTCTCATCTGTAAGATGGGAATTATTAATAACCAGCCACAATAAAGGGTATTGTAAAGCTTAAGTAAAGTAATCAACAAATTTTTAAAAAGATAAATGCCTTCTCTTAAAAAGGCGAGTAAAAGTACATATATGCCCTGTTGTTAACCCCTGGTGACAGCTGACCCTTAGCCATTTATCCTATAGACTTGACCTATCACAACAGCCCATCCTGTCGAGATGTCGGCCTCATGTTGTTTTCTCATTTGATTCTTTCTCCAGGATATTCAGTGCCTCTTTCTTTTATTTTTTTTTCCTTAATAATTTCCATCACAATGTAAATCTAATAGAATACCTAATAAAGTCAGTAGAGTCTCCTAAGTTTTCTCTTCTCTTCTAGGGATTGATGCAGAGCTGCAACCAGATGCAGGCCTCCTACCTCTTTCAGCAAGATAAACACTACGACCTGTCCTACGACACTGGAGATAAGGCCTTACAGTGCGGACGTCACGTTGATGTTTTTAAACTCTGGCTAATGTGGAGAGCAAAGGTGAGCACGCTGGGATCGGCTGAATGTCGACTAAAAACAGACACTATATCTGGTGACCCTTATTATGACATGTTAAAAATTGATTTGCAAATTGAAAATTATTTACCCAAGATTAGGTTTCTTGAATCCTAGATCTAGTTATCTACACGGACAAGAATATAAGAAAACCCATTGAGCGTTTTCTTTCTTTCAAACCTAATTGCTTCTAATGCTCACTCATCTAGAACACCAATACATGTTGCTTTATACGGCAGAACCTCTGGATCCCTAAGAAGTGCTTCATTGTTGTTTTTGTCCCAACTCTTGTTTTTTACCCAGTGATTGATCCTTTGGGCAGGTTAAATGCAGTCTTTTTGTTTGGAGAATAAAAAGGAAAAAGAAAAAACCCAGCACGATAGTTTATTTTTGACATTTCACAGGGTAACCTCTAGTTATAAAGCTTTTTTCAAAAAATCTGGAACTACCTAGTGACCTCTTTTGGTTCAGTTTCTCTGTTTACCTCAGAATTTAACGGCAGATGATCACCCCTCTTTCAGAAATGGAACTCTGTAACTAATGGTGTGCGCCACGGGCTGGACCTAATTATAGCTTTCAAAGAGCATACGTGTGCAGTTAATGTAAGCAGGCTGGAAGGGTCAGAGATTCTGTTTTTCATTTTGGCCAGATTCCTAACTTACGTGTCACAAATCAGTGACCTTCCACCTGGTTTCATTAATCTCCCACGGGAGGCAACGGCCTGAGCCAGCGGGGACACTGGAAAAACCCAACTGCTAGAAAAATCCAACTGCTAACATAGTACGTGAGAGAAACCTGACAAAGGGAGAGATGAGAGGGAAGCTGGCCTGCCCCGAGGTCCTGTGTGTTTGGGAAATGGTCCACAAATTTGGCTCTCAGCTTTCTAAGTAGCCTACACAAAGAGGTAACAGGTTCAGCACCATAGGAACAAGCAAATAACTTGGTCTGCTGCATGAGAGCACCGAATGGGTCCTTCCTCAGGTCTGTGTAAAGAGGTACGGCCCACGTCCACAGCACCCAGTCCATACGCAGGTGTTTATAAAAGTGTTCAAAGCAAACTGAATCGACTCAAACAGTTCAGAGAGGCGGCTGGCTAACAAGAAAAAGAGGGGGCTTGGGAGTGAAACAATGCAGTCAGCAACTATCTTATGGAATCTTCTTTAAACCCATCCTGGAAAAGGGCAGTTTAACTAGAAAGACTGTCTTAAAAACTATGATATGGACACATGCCTTTTGCTCAATGCACAAATAACTCTTAGATGGTTTCCGGGGATGGCTAGACTACATGGTCTTCAAACAAGCCTCCATGATGGTATTTGCCCCGGTTGAGTTTTCTCTAAGTATTGCTAAGGATCAGACAGCTACCTGGAGTGAGGCCCGAGGTGAGTTACCGCCCCATAAAGGTGGGTGATGAGTGAGGTCAAATCCCTTGAGCTGGGCAGGGGACCCCTTCCCTTTCCTCTTTTGAAAGTTGAGAGCCTGACAAGGATAGGTATCTGGTCCCCACCGCCCAAGACAAGACTCATGCGGTAGGCAATAACACTTTCATCTGGCAAAAATAAATCAATCAAGAACGTAGATTATTGGTGTACTCTCAGGCTGTTTTTTTTTTTGTTTTTTTTTTTTTGCGGTATGCGGGCCTCTCACTGTTGCGGCCTCTCCCGTTGCGGAGCACAGGCTCCGGACGCGCAGGCTCAGCGGCCATGGCTCACGGGCCCAGCCACTCCGTGGCATGTGGGATCTTCCCGGACAGGGGCACGAACCCGTGTCCCCTGCATCGGCAGGCGGACTCCCAACCACTGCGCCACCAGGGAAGCCCTCTCAGGCTGTTTTAAATTGAGCAGGTTTTTCATTTCATTGATTTGTGGGAATTGTAAAATGACAAAGGTAGACATCAGCTAGTATGTTGAAGCAAGCTTGGTCTCTAAACATTGTCCAGTATCAATCTTTTGGTCTCTTGTTCCCCTGGTGTTTTTATTAAAATGATGATCATTAGCTATATTTATACAAAAACGCTTCTGACACTGTCCATCGGTTCCTGCTGCTGCTTTTCCATCGGAAACCTCCCTGCCAGTGTGGTGCAGCCCGCTGGTTCTCAGAGAAATCACTCGGAGGACGTCAGGTGTGAATGAAACAGCAGGACCAAATGAAGCTTGAAATAAAGGCAAAGGATCCAGTTTCTAAAGGGCTGAAATACAGGCACCAGAAGAGGGGGTAACAAGAGAGAGAGAGAAAGAGAAAAATCACAGTGGCGACGTAACTTACGGACACATTTTTTTTTTTTGCATTGAAAAAGTTTAATATTATCATCATCCAGAATTTAAAATATTGTAAAGTAATTATTTCATGTACATCATGTTTGTGTAAAGGAATAATTCATTTTCTAACATTCATATATAAGATGTGAACAAAAATGAAGACACACTGATAACTTGGTAATTAATGAAAGTCAACACATTATTTATTCTTAAAATGCAGAAGTAGATGACAGTGAAGAATTACAAGTGAGAATTTGAGTTACTTAGAAGACATGGACACATATTTTTTTTAATTCCTTACGCAAACCCTTAAGTGTCTAGACGGCTAAATGGGAAAAACGTCCATTGTCTTTCAACTTAAAGCTGCCTTTTTAAAAAATGAAGTGATAATAATTATTAAAGTAATAAGCTCAGCCCTACAGTCCACATCAAGGGTGAGGATAATTACAATCCAACACCCCTAACCCTGTAGTAATGCCAGACAGGGCAGGAGAAGTACCCACTCCTAAGGAGAGCCGAGAGAGAGTGGCCACATGTCATTCTATTTTGCATCTGCCAGAGCAGTACAGTAAGTCCTCGACATACGAACCTTCAAGTTGCAAACTTTCAAAGATGCGAACGTGCATTCACATGTCCAATCACGTAAGTTAGTTCACGTGTCTGGTGTACCTTGTCACGTGCGTGCATCCTCTACAAGTGGTTGTGCTTTTGTGTACTGTACGGTACTATTTTCTGTGTTTGTTTCTTATGTATTATTTGTTAAAAGTATTATAAACCTTTTACAGTACAGTACTATATAGCCGATTGAGTTAGTTGGGTACCTAGGCTAACCTGGTTGGACTTATGGACAGATTGGACTTATGAATGCACTCTCGGAACAGAAGGCGTTCGTTTCTAGGGGACTTGCTGTAATGAGGAGGAATGCGGCATTAATCAGCAAACCCTCTGTTATCAGATACACCTGGAGAATACAGTGTTCCAGTGAATCCGCATTTTCTCCTTAGTAAGATAAACCACATGAAAAGTATTGACCTAAGTATAAATTACAGTTCTTTCACCGGTTGATAGAAAATGGAGCTAAATGCACTGAAGACGGCCGTCATGTTAAGTCCAAGACAATTTGACTGGAGCAGATTAATGCAAAAAAGAAAATATTGAGCCTCCTGATGTGGGACGCTAGGAGGTGTTCTGGATGGTGGTACGATTTGTAAGCCTTGCACTGGCAAAGACACTGTGTCTGCCCTCAACTCTGTTCTTATTGGGTAGACCGTTTATTTTGTCTGAATTTTATTAGAGAATCCTAGGACTTTAACCTCAGTGGCTAAAACTCACGGGTAGACATAAAAAAAAACCCAAAAAATCTTAAAAGGAGTCCCCTTTTTAAGGCCTGCAGTGATGGCTTAATATGTAACTATTGAGTTTTTACCGTAAATCTTCGTGTTTGTATATGATTATGCAAATTGTCAGATTTCCTTATAGTTTTCTATGATTGGCCTCTGTAATTAAAATGTAGATAACAGAGGGGTTGGCAAATGGCTGAGGGAAAAAAAATAACAGGAGAAAACTATTAAGGGGAATGCCTGGCACTCTTTGCTGAGTGAATGAACGTTCCCTTTCTCTCTAAAATATCAATTTATTTTAATAAGCAGATACTGAGCATCTGTTACCGTGCCTGGTGCTGAATGGGCCCGGGGGCTTCAGTTCTCCAGGCAGGAAAGAGAAGCGCTCCAATGACCATCACAAAGGACAGAACACAACTGGTTATAAAGGAAACACAGACACACCTTGAAGAGTTAAAGAAGGGAGAGTTCAGTCCTAGTTTGGAAGCCAAGAACGATTTATCAAGAGGTGATCTTCGAGATGTGTCGTGAACAGGATGGTAGAATAACTAGGATTTTGACCAGCAGAGCTGGGAAAAGGACATCCCAGGAGGAAGGTCAGGCAGGGGCTAAAGGGCGTATTTTGAGCTAGTAGGGAGTCTCAGTTGACTGAAGGAGAATTAGGGTGCTGCCATCCAGATGAGAAGTGAGAGGGCCTGAGTGGGTGCCTCTAAACCCATCCTGGGTGTGTGGGGGTGAGGGATAAGATAAGACATCTTTCTCCCAAAGCTCCTTCAGTGTAGCCTGATGCTGGGATCCAGCCTTCCACCCACAAGTGCTCCTCTGAAGCTTCAGCTTCCATCACAGCGACTCAGGTCACGGCGATGTGATACCTGACAAGGTTTTATACGTGTCTTTGTCATTTTCATAAGAAGAGCTGTGTGGTGTATAATGATTCAACAAGCATTTGATAAACGAATGAATTTTGGAGAATCTCCTAAAAACCTGCAAAACCTTGAAAAGAAAATATAGATCTTTTCCCCATAAATACCCCATTTGAAAGGAGGAGCCCCAGGCTTCAAAGGGCACATCGGAGCTCCTGCGTCGCTCCCCCTGTACCTCTTTAGCCTTCGTCTGAGGGGGCAGTCAGAGTACTCCTGAGCGTCTCCAGAGTGAAGTCCCAGACTAGCAAAGGCTGAAGGGCTCCCATCCCGTCCGTGGTAACCCCACTCCCTTTGCAATACAATCACACTTATTTTCAGAGCGTTCATTTCACCTTGCTACGTCTCTGTGTGGGAAATCAGACAGGCACCGTCATTCCCATGTGACCGGAGAGGTTCGCCAAGGCCATATGGTTGGACAAGGTCAGAGTCATACTGGTCCTGGACATAAACTGGATCAGGTCCATGCGAGATGAAATCCAACTCTAGGCTGGTCCAAAGGATCCAGTTTGGAGAACAATAAACTCCCCTCCCTCTTACCTAAGGTCCATACCAAGTGGACCCAAACTGCCAGGTCGGCCCAAACCAATCCTAAATCCCTGGCACTCACAGACTCATGGAGCGCAGGGGTGCTGGCCTGAACAGTCAGGCATCAGCTGGGTCCTTGGAGTCAACAGGAACCAGTCAGCAAGGGTGGCGGTCTCCAAAGAAATGAATTTCTGAACCCATCAGACCTCTTTAATGCAGCTTGTTCTTAAACACGTTTCAGAGGTTACAAGTCACTGGCTCTGCCAGATCCCGCCTTTGGCTGGGATGATGAGACTGTGTTAACAGGAAAGTGGGCCCATCTTATCTGTATTACAATTGCTTCCTCTAGATGCCAGCTTGGATTAGTCACTGGTAGGCCTGTTCTAAGTTCCTGGGATGAGCAGTAGCTGTTTCTCTAAGCTTCCCCTGAGCACTCCACAAATACCAAAGGAGTTAGGCGTAAAGCCGTGTTGAAAAGTAATCCCCTAGTGTGTCCTGTTGTCAGTTAAATAGTTCCAGTCCAAGGCTGTTGTGTTGTTTTTCCCCAAGTCCAGATCCTGGGCTTCCAAGAGCTGGAAACTAAAAGACCTCTGTGATAATGTTCACCCATTACAGACAGATGAGCCATTTATCCCCAAAGGAGAAATCTAATAAGCTTTGCAGAGTGACAGGCTAACAAAGCATCTGTGTGCCCCTCAAGAGACTGTCATCCGTTTGTCCAACAGATACTCATTGAGCACCTACCCTATTCGTTCTATAATGGGGGGTACACTGGTGAACAAAAGTGGGGTCTGGAAATGACAAATTTACCTGATGGGCAGGGACTAAGCAGGCATCCTGGAGGTGGGATGTGTCTCTGATGACGCTTCTTATCCACAAGAAAAGGATAGGCAGCCCTCCGGTCATTAATGACTTCCATAATTACTCCTCTGAGCGACAGAGGCAAATTTTCCCCTCGAGTAATCAAAATAATTGCCTGGGGAATGGAGGCTTGGAAGGAAAGGGATTGTGCCACGGAGAGCGGTGATGGCGAAAGGGAACAAAAGCACCTGACGAAGAGAGCATTAGAGGAGAGATAATTGCCAGGAAAGCCTCTAGGAACACAGTCTTATGTCAGGAAAGTGCTGGCGCAGAGCTGAGACCGAAGGGGCAGAAAGGCCACCAATGTCCAGAGAGATTCGTCCCCGCATCTCACCTGAGAGCTCGCCCACCTTTCTCGGCCTGCTAAGCCTTCTTCTTCTTCTCTCACTTAGGGGACCACCGGGTTTGAAGCACATATTGATAAGTGTTTGGAGCTGGCGGAGTATTTATACAATATCATCAAAAACCGAGAAGGTTATGAAATGGTGTTTGATGGAAAGGTATGTATCCTGATTTCTACAATCCTCCAAAGTTTAGTCCATTCCAATTCTTATCACTAGTAGTTTTTGATGTTAAGAATGTACTGCCCAGGTAAGTGGGACCATTACAAAGGAGAAGCAGGGGTGAGAGGGTAAAACTCAAACTCACAAAAAATAACTCTGTATAATGGTGTGAAAATCAGGCACTCCAAAGGTGATTACAAATGTGAAAAGCAGGATTGTATCCGGAAGCTGCAGAATAGATTTGAAATGTCCTTGGAATTTTCAAACGTGCCAGTTTGGGCGGAGCGTGACTCTTACTTTCCTTTTCATAGCCTCAGCACACAAATGTCTGCTTCTGGTATGTACCTCCGAGTTTGCGTGTTCTAGACAACAATGAAGAGAGAATGAGCCGCCTCTCTAAGGTAAGGACGCGAGCTCCTCTGATCTGTACCTCGGTGTATGTAATGGACCTTTCACGTGCATGTCATCCTTATGACAGATGTGCATGTCTTTAGGAGAAATCCATCCTCAGCCTTTGTCAATTCAGTAATTCAGAATTAGAAATGAAAACATTAGAACACATAAAATATTAAGGTTAACTTTTGTTCGCTTGCGTCAATAGTTTTTCAGAGTTTCAGAAAAGTTTCTTACGAAGTGCGAAACCCTTAAAACACAATGTCCAGGGACCAGTAAAATCTACACACACACACACACACACACACACACACACACATACACACGCACGCACACACAATCCCAGAGGGAAAAGCGCTAAGGTGAAATAAATCTTCTGCACTGTCCCATATGGTAGAACAGCTACATGTAGTTATTTAAATCTAAATCAATTAAAATTAAATTCAACTCAAGATTCACTTCTCAGTCACATTAGACACATTTTAACTTGTGACTCGAGACTAATATATCAGATTGTGCAGACAGAAAACATCTGTGTGGTTACATAAAGCTCTCTTGGTCAGTACTGACATACACCCAAAATGGGAGGAAATGTGGAGTCTTCTGGGCCACAAGAGAAGTTAAATTCTGGACCTAACAAGGCAATGGAATTACTCTTTGTGGCCTCTTGCCCACTACAGGGCTCAGCATACAATGGGCACTCAAAAATGTTTGTTGAACTAACGTGCCATTTACATATTCCAGAATAGGGAAGGGAAACACACTTAGGAAACCTACTAGTGGATCACAGACGTCTTCCCAGTGCACACTTTGGCTTGAAGACAGATATATAGGTAACAAGTGGTTATCACTAAAACGAGCCCAGCCACAGCTTCATGAGGGAGGGAAAGACGAGAATCCGGTTGGTGCATTTTCTGCTCCAGTCAGGACTGTGAGTGCGCAGATGGCCCACTGTCACTGAGGCAAAGTGGACACAGAAGGCCTGGGGCACCATGGGCACAGGACTACCATGGGGACGGGACCACATACAAACGCATTAGACCGAGGCAGGAGGCAAGGAGATGTCCTGCAGGTGTTCATCAGACAAGAGCCCCAGGAGGCATACCGTAAGTCCCCTACACACGAACCTTCAAGTTGTGAACTTTCAAAGATGCGAACGTGCATTCCATCGTCAGGTGTGAGTGAAATTGCAGCTGGCCCTCCGTCTCCTATTGCTAACGATCCTTCAGCTCTACCATCTCCCACCTCCTCTCCCTCCTCCAGTCAGTAACTCTTCTTGCCCGTTCACTCAGTGCCAGGCCCTGTGTGCCAGCTGTCGTACGGTACTACTATACTTTTCAAGGGACTGTACTGTAAGATTAAACATGTTTTCTTTATTTTTTGTTTGTTTTTTATGTATTATTTGTATGAAAAGTATTATAAACCTATTACAGTACAGTACTATATAGCTGATTGTGTTAGTTGGGTACCTAGGCTAACCTTGCTGGACTTACGAACAAATTGGACTTACAAATGTGGTCTCGGAATGGCACTCGTTCGTATGTAGGGGACTTACTGTATTGGTCACCTCTTGTATTTCTGGTTCTTTTTCTTCTTCATCATCTTCTTGAATTTTAATTTTTATTATATTTGATCATTATCTGCATCTCTTCTATCAGCTTTTATCCTATCCTGACTGATGGCCTTTCAGAAGGTCAACAGTGGATTTAAAAGTACATTGGTAAGGAGAGACAAGATAGGGGTAGGGAAGTAAAGAAGTACTAACTACTATGTATAAAATAATAAGCTACAAGGACATATTGTACAGCACAGGGAATAGAGCCGATATTTTATAATAACTATAAATGGAGTATAACCTTTAAAAATTGTGAATCACTGAAACATATATTATAAATCAACTATACCTCAATAAAAAATACTAATAAACAATAATAAAAGTTTATAGAAAGTATTACAAAAAGTACATTGGTAGGGCTTCCCTGGTGGCACAGCGGTTGAGAGTCCGCCTGCCGATGCAGGGGACACGGGTTCGTGCCTCGGTCCAGGAAGATCCCACATGCCGCGGAGCGGCTGGGCCCGTGAGCCATGGCCGCTGAGCCTGTGCGTCCGGAGCCTGTGCTCCGCAGCGGCAGAGGCCACAACAGTGAGAGGCCCGCATACCGCAAAAAAAAAAAAAAAAAAAAAAAAAAAGTACATTGGTAAAGAAGTAGATTGGCCTCATATATAAAGTGACTTTTTTAAAGCCTATGTTATTAAATGTAATGGGAAACTTAATTGGTGAGATTTTAATGTTTTCAAATATCTTATTTATGGTTATTCTGCTTTTTGATTTTTCAAAATTTCTCTCAGCCTTCCACGATGTAAAAACAAAAAGGTTTTGTAACACATAGTGAGAAATACATTTCTGTGATATCTTTGTGAGATTATTTCATGATGCTTTATTATACTTTTTTTTTTTTTTTTTTTTTTGTTTTTTTTTTTTTTTTGCGGTACGCAGGTCTCTCACTGCCGTGGCCTCTCCCGTTGCGGAGCACAGGCTCCGGACGCGCAGGCTCAGCAGCCACGGCTCACAGGCCCAGCCGCTCCGCGGCACGTGGGATCCTCCCAGACGGGGGCACGAACCCGCGCCCCCTGCATCGGCAGGCAGACTCTCAACCACTGCGCCACCAGGGAAGCCCTCATGATGCTTTAATCTGAGCCCTCTTTGGAGGAAACAAATGTGGATTTAAATTATGGAAGAGTTCCCTGGTTATTATTTTCTAAAGGATTGAAAAAGCTAATGGCACAAAGGATACAATGGTACCCTAAAACTCTTAAGGCATCCCCAAAGAGCTCTTGTTGATTGAGCCTTCAGTGAATTCTTCAACATGCAGCCCCTTTTTTCCTAACTGACTTCCTTTATTCAGCAAAACCAAGAATGTGACCCCCAGAAAAGAGTCTAGAAAAAAATTAAAATGCTATATACTCGTCAGAATAGTCAGATTCTTATTTTCCTTCTTAACTTGCAAGTAGTGATCATGCAGTGAAGTAGATGTTCCGTGTTCCTGCTAATTTGAGTTCGGCAGCATTTTCTGGAAGCAACCAAAAGCCATATGTATTTAGATGGCTGTGATTTCTGCCAACCCAGCTAGCTTTAGGAACTGGGGGCGGGGGGGGGGGTTCAATCTTACTTTCTGCCAAAACCTGTTTGGGATGATGGCTGTTACCGTCAGTCTTTTGACTTCTGATCTGCATTTATTTCAAAAATTGGTGTTGAATGTCCTTAATAATTAGTCCCATTCCTGTGTATTCTTACTTGGATTGCCTATGAAAACGAAATCAGAATTTAATTCACTGAGTAAAGCATTATCACTGTTTTATCAGTGCTAAAGAGCAAGCATGATTTATTGCACAAATAAAACTAAGGAACAGTTATGTGATCTTTTTCCTTAAATTCCTGCAGACACATGGATTTGGAATTCTTTTTCTAATCTGGGATTTCTCTTCCCAGGAACACACTGACTTGCCACGCCTCACAGCACAAAGTGATACATTTCATGTCCTTAGGCTAAATTATTCTAGTAGATCCATTTTCAGAACTTAATCCCAGTCTTGAAGTATTTAAATTCTTTTTTATATTTATTCCCCGGCATGAGCCTGACGCCCTGCATACATCGTTAATCCTTTGGGTGAAAGAGGATCAACCCAACAGGAACATTCCTCCTTACATTACCTCCTTGTGGAATAAGGAAGGAGCAGAAGGGGATGTAAGAATGTGTTCATCTAGAATCAGAAAATCTCAATGTTGGAATCATCATCCACATTCATTTTTAGGTGAGGAAATTAGGTTCAGGATGTGAAGTGAAGGTGAAATGAACATGAAGGTCAAGTCTGGCTTTGGCTTTCATAACTAACAAATAATTGGTCCTGATGGGGAACCATGTTGATTTTTCCCACTGAGTACTTTGAGGATTAAAACCTCATTGCAAACCAATGATTATCTAAGTGTTGATATTCCAAAGTCACACGTTCATAACACCATTCTATTTGAATCTATCCTTCATTTAAAATGAATACAACTGTGATAGAAGGCATAGTTCCCATATTGAACTGAGTTGCTGACTATGAATATCTAACATAAGTCTAAAGCTTCCCTCACATCTACATTCCTGGTTAGGTGTTTGCAGCAACGAACCTAAAAGATCAATGTTATATTTACAAACTCCAGTGGTGAAATATGTGGACAGATCCTGCATACGGTTGGACATAATTTAAAACGTATGCCTCATCCTAGGAGCTCTTCCTCTTATGCCACTTTTTATAGTCAATAAGGACTCAGGGAGCCCTCCATGTGCACACAGTGCTGTCCTGATAAAAGAAGTGAAGGACACTCCCTGCCTTCCGGGAGCTTACAGCTGAAGTACAAAGATGAAGTGTATTGTCTTATAACTGAGGGGATGATAGGAAATTAGAATATAGACAGAATCTATGGATAAGGATCATGGACTTACAACTTAGAGAAAATATGCTAATGGACTGCAGAAGTCAGGAAAGGCTTCCTAGTGGGTGTAGGACTGTGGTGGAGCCTTGGAATCTGCATAGGGTACAAACTGGAAGTGAAAAGGAGTTCTAAGCCAAGAGAACAAGTGTGACATGGTGCGACTGAGGATCAGTGTGAAGGGGTAAAAATATGTGTGGTACATCCAAGTGATATTGAATAAGTAGGTCTTGTCAGAGCTGCAGATTCATTTGGGTGGGCACTGGATGAGTCCTCAGAGCTGGTGACAAAAGGCATTTGTGCTGAACTGGAGTTTGAACTTAAATTCATATACAATAGAGGACCAAGGGCTGTCATCATCCATCTGGCATAAATGTGGTAAAATCGTGTCTGTGATCTGATTCTGTAACGTTAAATCCTTGTGGGTGCAGCGTTTTGCCTCAGCTGATTCTTCATGATTATTGGGTAATATATTTCAAAACATCTTATAAACTGAGTTAATGCAAAAGGAGAATAAAAAGAAACTAGGAAGCTTTAGGGTCTCAAGAAGGAAAATAGCGTTAGGATCTCAAAAGTCTGCTTATTTTCACACATCACTTGATAGTGAGCCTTACATCTTGGTAAGATGAACCATGTGAAGTCTGTGAACCATGTATTACTTCCAATGAGGGGGGAAAAAACCCATCCCCCACATGTTGTATTGCCAAATTCTTTAGCCTTGGAACCAACATCAGATTCTTCTTGGTCTCCCAAAACACTAAGTAGAAAGTCAAGATGTCAAGCTCCTAAGAAACAAAAAAACAAAAACTAGGGCTTCCCTGGTGGCGCAGTGGTTGAGAGTCCGCCTGCCGATTCAGGGGACACGAGTTTGTGCCCCGGTCTGGGAAGATCCCACATGCCGCGGAGCCGCTGGGCCCGTGAGCCATGGCCGCTGAGCCTGTGCTCCGCAACGGGAGAGGCCACAGCAGTGAGAGGCCCGCGTACCGCAAAAAAAAAAAAAAAAAAAGATGTCAAGCTCCTGATGGTAGCCTACCACTGATTATTCCTTTTAGCACCTTCGAGATCTTGAAGGTGTTACACTGCTCCAGCCCTCTGATCCCAAGAAAAGTGAGAGGCAGTTCCTTCAAGGGATGACAAATATGGTTCTGATTGTTCAGTTAAAAACTAAAAATGCTACTTGGTATTGGGTCCTTTCATGAAAGGAAGAGTCCCCGGGAGAAACAGTCACCATCGTGGTCTGGTCTCTTCCGCAGGTGGCTCCAGTGATTAAAGCCCGAATGATGGAGTATGGGACCACAATGGTGAGCTACCAGCCCTTGGGAGACAAGGTCAATTTCTTCCGCGTGGTCATCTCAAACCCCGCAGCAACTCACCAAGACATTGACTTCCTGATTGAAGAAATAGAACGCCTTGGACAAGATTTATAATAACCTAGCTCACTAAGCTGTTTCAATTCTCTAGGTAGACAATTAAGTTGTCACACACTGTGTAAATGTACTTGTAGTTTGTTCCAAAGTAAATCTATTTCTGTATTGTGGTGTCAAAGTAGAGTACAGTTTAAAAATCAAAACCAAACATTGCTCCTTTTAAAAATCCTTTCTTAAGTTTAGAATACCTCTCTAATAATTAGTGACAAAAGGCTGTGTTCTAATCACTAAGGAAAAGCTTAAAATTGTTACAAATACCTCCCTTACTTTTAATATAGTGTGCAAATCAAACTTTATTTTCACTTCAGAGTAGTAGGGTTGAATAGTGCCAAATTGCCCCTGAATCATAAAAGGTTCTCTGGGGTGCAGTGAAAAGGATAAAGTAAATATAAAATGTATGCTGACAATAAAAAAACTCTTGCCTTTTTCATAGTATTAGAAAAAAAAATTCTAATTTACCTATAGCAACATTTCAAATATATTTAAATACATATAATTTTACAAAAGGAAAAAATATATATTAAAAAGAAATCCTATTTTGTAACATATAGATTTTTATTTTATATGGGTTATACAAACTGCAGGGGCAGATATTAAAAACTAAGCCAGATTTTTTTTTTCTCTTTCTTTTAACAGAGGCACAATAAAACACTTAGCAAAGTTATTTTGAAACATAGGCCCACAAAATTCTTAAAAGGTATGATGCCTTCTTTCTGTTCATTTTATGACTTATCACATCTCTAAAGTTAGTATTACAAAACAGACACAAAAGGATACTGCAGGTTCTTTAAAATGATTGGTTAGCTCGACAGTAAGACTTACTTCCCATTTAAGTTTTCCATCCATTGGACCTTAGTAGACCCGCTCAGTAGGCATGACAGCCACGCTTCATCTTAGACTAAATTAGGGTCATCGTCTCTATTCTGCTTTCCAGTTCAGCCTGTTTAGAATAGAAGGTTGATGCTGGTTCTTGAGATATCTTCCCAAACAGTATTCTTTTATTAAGTCATTTGGATTCATTAGAGAAAATAAAAATAAAATCTAATCAGCCCGAGCAGAGGAATGAAACACACTCCAGATGTGGTGAGCCCAGAAAATTAAACTTGGCCTTAGATCTCTGTGTGTGATGTCATCCTGGATGCCACAGTGTCCCTGCCCAGGAAGGAGTCGTTCCCCTCCGGGGTCATTGCTCTTTCCCATTCACTCCCCATTCCGACCCACAAAAGTCTCTCCTGCTAAGCTCCCCGTGACTGGGATTCCCAATAATTAATTTCTACTCCATTAGTGGTTATTTTCCTCTCAGGAAATGAGCTCCTCACCTAGAATTTTGAGACAGCCTCTTAAGACCTCCTTTTATCATCTGTCTCCCATCAAGACCCAAAGTGACCAGACTACGTAGAGATCATATGCTCCTTAGAATTCAAAATAATATTTTAAAAGCATCCTTCTGCCCCTGCAAACCTGATGGAGAGACATGAGCTAACGAGAGCTCCCATAGATATTTATGGGGCACAGACTGTCAGAGTCAAAGAGGTAGTGGACCCATATATGCAGACTGTGGATGCACATTTAGGAACATTCATCCTTTCTGTATGCCCCAGTCAGAGCAGTGGTCAGGAAGATGGTAGGTGCATGAGGGAGGAAAGAGGACCCCATCCTTCGTCAAATAGAAGAGGCCCCTAATATGACCACGGGATCCAACCACCTGAAAGCTTCCTGAGCTTGCCCCTACATTCTCTCTCCCAGGTTATATATGAAAACGTTGATATTTGAGATGAACATGGCTTTGGGCCCTCTCTGTCTAGGAAGCAAATGGATTCCCTATGACTATTAGAAGAAAACGCTTTATCTGTGCCCCAGAATTTCATGAAGGAACAAGGCTCCCATTCTAGGCTGGGTCTAATGGCCAAGCATTCCTTTCCTTTCTAGAAATTAGCTGTTGAGAAGAAGCACACAACTGCCCACCTATTGGGAGCCTCAGGCCACAGACCCCACCTCAGAGGCAGAGACACTAATATCAAACCCGCCATCCCGCTTGGAGACGGTGAAGCTCAGTGCCCTGATCTGGACAGATCCCTCTCTACTCCAGGATGCTTCTATCTAGGGTTACAGATTCTCTACCAGAAGCGGCTGCTTTTTCACTTGATGGTATGACAGAACTTAAAGGAGGAACATTTGTGCCTGTGTTTGAAGTTCCAGCAAAAGAGTTTTTACCAAGAGCTTGTTTCCCCGACCCCCTGCCCCTTCCAGGTTCGTCCCCAAGTTTGCTGGGAGCCTTCCTCAATCCTATGCAGTGAAAAGCTACCAGCCATAACCCAGGGAAGGAGGTAAATAAAAGCCTGATAAGTCCCGGTAGCTTAATAAATATTCTTTAAAGTAAGTTTGTAATCTACTCAAGAGAAAGGGAGGGAGGAAAGAAGGAAGGAAGGACAGAAGGAAGGAAGGACGGAAGGAAGGGAGATTGTTTTGAACTTTAGCCAAATTCCCAGTGCCAAAGGCCTTTATGTGGGACCATTCTTTACAAATATTAGAAAAGTTTGGCTTTAGCTTTAATCACAACTGACATGGCCATTTTCATTCAGATAGCAACATTGTGTTTATTTTTTTTAAATACTTGGAAAAAAAAGTGTGGTATGTCTCCATCGGAGACACATAAATGGTATTGACTTCCTGAACTGTCTCAAGGACGTGAGGAAAGAAAAGGAAATCAGTTGTGTGTGTAACTGTGTTGCCTTTATTATACCGCTAGTACTGTCTCGTCACCTCAGATGGGGGCTGTGCACTTTAGATCTGAACTTACACTGTTGCAAATCAACATGTTTTGCTGTAAAAGCTTGTACAATATATTATTGATGTGTCTTTTCCTGTGTGGTAGCTGTACTGATTTTCTGAGAACCACGTCCGCACCTGTGCCCATTACCCTCTCACCCGCCCTCTCTCTGCTAAACGGTGTGCCCTGCACCT
Source organism: Phocoena phocoena (assembly GCF_963924675.1). Taxonomy (NCBI): domain Eukaryota; kingdom Metazoa; phylum Chordata; class Mammalia; order Artiodactyla; family Phocoenidae; genus Phocoena; species Phocoena phocoena. Next base: position 167,821,931 of record NC_089220.1, read on the forward strand.
CAGCTCCCACAGGGAATACCCTCTGCTCCACTCGCTGCTGAGAAATCTCCTTTGAGAACTGTGGGATTTCACAAAATGCAAGGAGGATGCTACTTCAGTGTCTCCAAGAACAGAGGAAACCAGTATGGAGGGTCACAAACAGCCAACGTTGCAGGCGCTGTCCCTGCTAAGACTGGGAGTAGGTGCTACTCCTCAGAATACGGACCAAGAAAGCACGGGTGTAAATATAGCAGCAGGACAAGGAACCCAGGAACCTAACAGCGGGTATCATCTTGCACGTGCCCTCCTGTTTTCAAATGCTAAGTGCAAATGCTGTGTATTGATTAGTTACCTGTGCCAAAGTCCTGTCCCCAGTCAGTGTTTCCAAAGGACATTGACATCTCCCCAGCATCACTCCGTTATTAAGGACAGAAATCAATAAAAACTATAAACACATGGCAACCTGTTCTTCTTACCAAATATAAACTTGTGTATGATCAAAGTATTTTATGTGTTGTTTCTCTAAATCCAAATAAATGTGTAAACGTGGACGTATCTCAGGCTCTGGATGTGTATTTCCGGCTTTGCAGGCCGTGTGAGGGGCTCATTTCTAGGGAATTGCCTGCATCAAAGGCCCTTCACTTGTTACAGAGCTCAGAGCATCTTTGGGTCTTTGCTGGGAAAAAATCTCTTACTCCCACAGTCGCTTCTGCGGCATATTGCTTGACCACTCTGATTTCTCCTTCAGTCAGACCCAGTCTTTAACAAAAAATGTGTGTATTATGGGAAATTTCATGTACACACAGAAGTGGGAAAAATAAGTATAATAACCTCCCATGAAGGCTTCACCCAGCTTCAAAAGTCACTAATTCGGAGCCTGAATCTTGTTTCGTCCATCCTTCCCCCCAATCGTGTCCGCTCAACACCAAATAATTTTCATGTGAATCCATAAAAGATAAAGAATCCTTTTTAACAAGTCCTCAATACAATGATCCCAACTAAAATGATAATAGTAATGCCATAATGATATCAAATATCTCATTGCCTGGATTCTCAGCTCTAAAGCAAAACCCGTGGACCATGGCCGGTGCCCAGGAAGCCCAATGAGGCCCCCATGAATTTCAGGACAGCCGGGACCTAACTGTACGCAACGCCAGTGCTCAATGCAACGCGTATAACGTACGTGCGGGCTATGCGTGGGCCGTTGTGTATCTTCCGTTGTGTCGAGTTTATTGCTGGACCTCTTTGGGTTGTGATTCTGGGAGGTATCACATGTCTGGGGGCTTTCCTCCCGTGCTTTTTAGAGGTTAAGAAATGCAGGCAGGTTAAAAGCTATAACGTCACGAGGATTTAACTAGGGGAATGTATCCTGATTTGCCTTATCAGGTCCAGGCTGCCCTATGGGTTTGAGATGCCCTTAAAGGTATTATTCTGGAGTGAAGAGATAGTATTGATACTTCAGGCAGACAAATGGCGGGGGGAGAGCATAAGAGATGAAGTTTCTGGAAATTTTCAATATTGCTTATAGGGGAACTGGTGGACACCAACCAAATATAGAGGGAACAGCTCGACATTCGTGCCTCGGTTTCCATTGTTCCCCCAGGCTGGGAAGAATCTCCCGAAACTCCTCGCATCTTCACGGACGTTGTTATAACAGTAATCTTCACAGATTCTTGTGCGGCTTAAATAAAACGTTAGCAGTTTGCGTGGTGCTTTGTACCCAATAGCGTGCAACAAATCTCGTTCTTGTACTAACGCTGGTAATTGTACGTGAATTCTGTAAACCAGCTCTTGCTGTCGCCTTCGGTGCTCAGCGACCTCTGAATTCCCTACTTTCTCTTGTCAGCAGTATTCGTACGTAACAGGCTGAGGCTGGAAACGTCCTCTCCTGCGTTTTCCTCTGCTCGCGCAACGTTGATCATAAGCTGGGTCTGTTTCTTATGCTTCTGTGTCATCACCCTTCCTTCCTGGCCGCCCTCTAACCACACACATGCCCTGACAAGACTCTCCAATCTCTGGTGCTCTCCTACAGGTAGAAGGCACTCCATCCATACCGTTACCGGCTCTGCCCCTGGTGTGGGACATGTTCTCCGCCCAGCCCATTTCCTCAGCTGAGAAATGAGGTGGGACTACTTGATCGCCAAAGGAAAGATGTAGGTGGAAGGTGGGTTAAGATGACAGGTTTATAAACCTGGAAGGGTCCTTAGATGCATTAATTAATTCAGCTAACCTTTACTGACAGGTTACCATGTGCCAGATGTTTTCATATATTAATCCAGCGCCTTTATTTTATGAGTGGGACAAAGGAAGCTCAGAGAAGTATAGCCATTATCTAAAGTCAAACTGAATTCATAGCACAAACAGCACATCATGTATCTAATATAAGACATATACACACCCACATACACACATATAACCACACAGATCAAAGTGTGCACGCACACACACACACACACACATCCATTATAATTTAATGGACTTGGTGGTCCAACAATAAAATTCTAATTTATTTCAGTTATTGACACAAAACAAAAGCAAACACCAGCTCAGTGTTCAAGTTTAAGGAGAACTGGAGGGGCCGAGCCCCTTCAACACCAATAGTGGTGTTACACAAGCATCTTGTGAATACTTGGTTGGTTAACAGGCACACCTGTTGAATTCCACCATGAAATGGAGAGGCTTGGAAAGAGGAAAGGCCAGGACAGGGAGGCTGGGGAGGCCCTAGGGAGTAACTCTGTGCTCCTGTCACCACCTTTTCAGTTTGCCATTCATTCTGCAACCTGTTCTTCCAGCCCCCAAGGGATTGGTACACTAGCGATTTCCCAGGAAAATGTCAAATAAAAATTGCTCTAAAAGGATAAAATAACTACAAATGGACAATTTTCTGCCATAAAGAGAACAGATGATTGCATGTGAAAGCAAAGATGGGATAAAACTTTTGACGTGGGGGGCTGAGAGGGTGGATAGAAATAGACCAAAGGCCAAGGAAGTGAATATATCAGAATATATCGGATCACCCCAGATCTGGCCTGCTCCTTCCTGAGCGTGCTATGGCCCTTTCTCACAGCTGGGCTCACCTAGTCCGCTCCCAGAAGCCCAATCCAAGGGAGCTGCTCCCATTTTCATTAGAAGAAAATACTATCCCTGAAAAGCCCTGACTCAGTTTCACCTTTCCCCCAAAGCCTCCCTCACGGGCCCCCAAGTAAATACACCGCGATTCTAAGGGTTTCATCTGTGTCACCTGCCACTCACTGGCATCCCTGTTGCCTTGAAACTGTTCTCCAGCCATTTCTCAGCTGTGAATCTAGTCTTTCTGTTTCACTTTGAGGGCAAAGACAGGTCTTCTGATCACAGGCTTAGAGATCTGCAGAGACTCTGAAAGATCATCCGTCCAAAGTTTTGCAAACTCTGGCCTGAGGACCCAGGGAGAAGGAAGATGTCTCTAGTTTGGAGCAGAATAAGAAGTTCACGATGAGGAAGGGGTTTCGTACAGAGGAAGCCAGCCTCTCATCTCAGATTACGCCCTTGACGCATTTCATTGTTGCTGTCATTCATCAATGCCCTATCATTCTTAAAATGATAGCAATGATATCTTATTTGGCAAGAGAAAGACTTAGCAACCCTGCTAACTGCATTTTTCCTATAAACCACAAATCTGAGAACCACTAATGCCATGAAATCTTTCCAATTCTCCCCACCCCCAAACTCCATCTCTTAGCTTTTAATAAATGTTATTTAAATTGAATGGAAGATTTGTAAGCTAGACTGAAAGCTTTGAAAGACTATGGCTAGTGATGTAGTCTACATGTTGTGAGAAGCTACTGTTGCCCCAATAATATTTTCATTTTCACACGCGTCCCAACATCTCCTGGCATTAGACTCCTCGTACTTGCTTGCATGTTATTGCACTTCACCCAGGGAACCCCTTAAAGATATTAGAACCTAAGATCTTTCATGGTGTTTCAAATAAACAAGAACCTTCAAAATTAGCCTTTGATAGATGGAGGAGAAGTTGTGACCCTGAAATATCAAGAGCATCTCTTCATTTCACTCTGTTGGCTTCAGAGGAGAGTGAGTTACAGGCTCTTTCACGATCTAGATGTTACCCAGGCTCCAGTGATTAGAATGGCAATTCTTTTTGTACCTCACACAGTGTTTCCTGGTCCATGATTCAAGCAGGTGTACAAATGTGACACCATTTGCCACCGCATGGAAACCGACAATTCTCAGCAACATATATCGAAATGTCCATTGAGGAGAAAAGCACCTGGCTTAACATCTGTCCTTGTTTATTTGAAGAAAACTCTGATCAGAAATGACTTAATAAACTCAGTTCTTTTCTTTATTCTTACCTTCCCAGTTAATTCTTAGTGGAAGTTTGCAGTAGGGGATAGGTAGGGAGATGAGTAGAAGGAGAGAGAAATGAAGCTGCTATTATCATCATTATTATTATTACTACTTACTACTACTATTGTTATTATTTTAGGCTGTGCCGCACGGCATGTGGGATCTCAGTTCCCCGACCAGGGATTGAACCCACACCCCCTAAATTGGGAGCGTGGAGTGTCAACCACTGGACCACCAGGAAGTCCCTAAGCCGCTATTATTGTTTTAATCTCTTCATCCCAAAAGGACATCAGAGAGGGTTTTTTCTTTTTCTTCTGGCCTTCCATGAGATGCAATTAACACATACCTACGTCATGGGTATATGTGAGTATTTTAAGACTAAACGATGAAAGAGATTTGTTTTGACTGTAAAAACAATATTACCCCAATGTAGATGAGATTTTTGAAGACGTCCCCATTCCCATACCTCCCCTGATACTTTTTGCATCTGTAATAGTAAAGAGATTCCAATTCCCATGCTAACCCAAGCAGCATTGAAATTACCTGCCCAGCGTTTACGATAAACCACCACAGGTGTTCATTACAGAAGCAGAGGGGTCCCAGGGAAATTTCTTCCTGTCCTTGACATCCACTGAGGCACCGAGTCTCATTAGCTTCCTTCCCAGAGACTACCATGGCCAAATAAACACAAATTTGATTTAGCAGGTGTTACGAGTGCTTGTGAGTACTGTAATTTCAGGGAGGAGGTGGCCTAAAGGGCTGGGTTTGTGATGCCCAGGGAACCTAGGCTACTGCCAGGAGAGATGGGATCTGTGTGCTCACATTTTCATTCCCCCAACAAGGCAGCTGCTGGAGACATTGCCTGGCCTCAGATGCCAGCGCTGCTACTGATTAGCTCTGTGACCCTGAGCAAATCACTTAACCTCTCTGAACCTCAGTTCCATCTGTAAAGTGAGGACAAAACTAGCACTCACCGCCTAGGATGATAGTGAAGGTTCAGCTGAGAAGAGAACCCGTGACTGGAACACAGTGAATGTTTAGTATGTGTTCGATATATTTTGATTCTGGCCTGCTGCCTGTAAGGACCAGGCTTCCTAGGCAAGCCCTCCATCCTACTTCGCCCGCCTAGAGAAGACCATCCTGAACACAGAGCAGACGTGGCAGCACGTCTCCGTGTAGAAAGCCATTCTGTGATTCATCCCTGTGGACCGCAGCCTGGGGACTGAGGCGGCCTCCGCCACAGACTCGGCCTTCCCTTTTGCAGAGAAAAGAGACCCAGGAGGACTGGGCAGGGTAGCTGAGGAGAAAGGAAGAACAAGAGGAAGTAAGTTATCTCAGTGGGGATGAATCATCCAGTAGCTATTGGAACCCATTTCCCCAGGGAGCATCCTTGCCTCAGACAGGCACCCAGCAGAGTTACAGCCAATGACACGGGCATCAGCTTTGGCTTCACTGGAATGGCTAACATGCTCACATCCCCAAGCCCTCCCAGCTTCCATTTATACAAGGAGAATGAATCATTGGCCGCACACCACGAGAAGGAAGAGTGACTTGGTCTCCCCAGGCCACTAAAGACTTTCCAGTGCCTCAAAAAGCAAGTAGCAGGGCTTCCCTGGTGGCGCAGTGGTTGAGGGTCCGCCTGCCGATGCAGGGGACGCGGGTTCGTGCCCCGGTCCGGAAAGATCCCACGTGCCGCAGAGCGGCTGGGCCCGTGAGCCATGGCCGCTGAGCCTGCGCGTCCGGAGCCTGTGCTCCGCAAAGGGAGAGGCCACAACAGTGAGAGGCCCGCGTACAGCAAAAAAAGAAAAAGAAAAGAAAAAAAAAACCACTTCACACCCTTTAGGATGACAATAATTTTTTTAAAAACCCCAGAAAACAACAAGTGTTGGCAAGGATGTGGAAACATTGTAGCCCTTGTGCGTCGCCGGTGGGGATGTAAATGGTTCAGCCTCTGTGGAAGATAGTATGGTGGTTCTTCAAAAGATTAAACATTGATTATGATGTGATCCAGCAGTTCCACTTCTGGGTGTATACCCGAAAGAATGGAAAGCAGAGGCTCGAACAGATGCTCGTACACCAGCGTTCACAGCAACATTATCCACAGTAGCCGAAAGAGGAAACCCCTCAAATGTCCATCAGTGGGTGATGGATAAACAAAATGTGGTCTGTACCTACGATGGATCATCATTCAGCCTTGAAAAGGAAGGAAATGTTGACACATGCTACGACGTGGGACATTATGCTCAGTGAAAGAAGCCAATCGCGAGAGGACAAGTACGCTGTGATTCCACCCATGTAAGGTACCTGGAGTAGTCACGGCCAGGAGGCGGAAAGTAGAAAGGTGGGTGCCAGGGGCTGGGGGAGGGGAACTGGGGAGTTGTAATAGGTACGGAATTTCAATTTGGGAAGATGAAGAAGTTCTAGAAATAGAGATGGATGGTGGTGATTTCACAGCACGGCGACTGTTCTTAATGCCACAGAACTATACACTGGAAATGGTTAAGTGGTAAATCTTATGTGTATTTTACCATAATGATGAAAACAATAGGTTTATCAACACTGCCTATAAATCTACAATTACCTCAAAAATAAAAAATTAATTTACAAACAACTACAGATGGAAAAAATCGGTTTCTTCCCTTCACACACTTTGTTCTCCTTGTTGGCTCGTTGGTGGTTTGTCGAATGTGTGTTGATGTCACAGTTGGTAGAGTGAGAAATTAACCCGCGGCTCCTAGAACATGTTCCTGCCCCGGAGTCCTAAGGCCCGGCCTCATCCACACGTCCAGTTACGGAGTGTGCCTCTCAGCCCATTTTGCCTCAGACTCGTTGAGACCTTTGACTTCTTAAAATAAGTGTGATCAGGCCATCAGCGCCTGTTTAAAGCTGAGCTGGGGAGTGCGGTGAACGGCTGGGAGCTGGTTTGCGTGTGCTGGCAGGGGTGCAGCAGGAACAAGGCAGGGCACCGGGCGCTGGTGTGCTCGTGCCTTCCAGGTGTACCTCGAAAGGCTTCTAACGTACGCAGAGATTGACATCTGTCCGGCCAACTGGGAGCGGATTGTTCTGGGGGCCATCCTGCTGGCCTCCAAGGCTTGGGATGACCAGGCAGTAGTGGAACGTGGACCACTGCCAGATACTGAAGGACAGCACGGTGGAGGACATGTGAGTGCGGCCGGGGGCCTCTGCAGAGGAAACCCGACCCTTTCTGGACAGTGCACAGCGTGGAGTGAGTGAATGTGACTGCACGTCTGTTGTGTGCTGGCCGAGAAAGGACACGGTTGCGGATAGGATTTGCAAAAACCTGTATGTCTCACCCTGTGGGTCCCGAACAGGTACTGGTGACACCTTCTGGTTTGTGAAACTGGTCACTGAAACTGTATTCTAGGCGAACCTTCTTTTACCTTCCTGCTCTCCGTCTGCGGTGAGGTTCATCCCAGCTCTGTACACACTGCAAACCGATGACAGGCAGCAGATGGGCTAAAATGTTACCTGTTTCTGTTCAGTTTCAGAGAGAAGGTAAAATTTAACTGCTTTTGTCACATTTTGCAAGTTCACCTGCTTAAAATGAGCGTTCTGTCCCCGAGGTGCCCCTGTGCATCCTGGTCAGGCTGCGTGTTCTCCTCTCTCAGGGCACCATCCTGAGCTCACACTTAGCGGCATCCTGGGGGCTGGGTGTACAGGAGGCGGGGTCAGATCCTCTCGGGAGAAATGAGCTGTTTTGGAAACACTTAATCAGGTTGAACTTCTTATAGTTCCTTACGGTTTACAGGCCTTTCTGACACAATTCTTGCTAATATTTTTCTGGTCTTGTTTGTCTGGCTTCCTTGAGGAAGCTCTGAGCTAGAGCAGGTTCCACTGTGTCCCATCCACATCCAAGTCCCTGGACTCAGTGACCACTACGGGCTCCTGTTCAGCCTGGCCCCTGCTTCCTCTGGTTGCTGGTTCGCTGGGCACCCCATTTTTGTGCTGCCCTGGGAGCACTTGTTTGTGTTTTTGGGTCTTTTGCCAGAGCCTTTTCCTGCTGCAGACCTGTACGACTCCTTCCTGCATCTGTCATTCTTTATTATGAAAAGTAAGACAAATAGGAAGTTTTTGATAGTAAGAAAAATAAAATAAAAATATAAAAAAATTCTTGATTATATTTCAAGGTGAAAACAGTTGCTAAGATAATTGTCATCCAGACAGTAAGTAGGTTGCTTCCACCTTTCAGCTGCTGTGAGTAACACTGTCATGAACATGAACACGGGTGTGCAGACACCTCCCTGAGGCCCTGCTCTCTGTTCTTTGGGGTCTGTGCCCAGAAGTGCGATTGCTGCTTGGTGGCTGGTCTTTAAAGTGAGCCCATTTTTCTAGAAAAGCCGACAGGCCATTAGGTGATGAAAACAACTCTCTTTACTCCATTTGCAAGTTGCTAAATGGCATCAGTTCAGTTGGGTTTCTTTACAACGTTGAGCTAAAATATTTCTGAAATGTTTTTTTGTTTATTGACTTGAATTTATTTATTATAGAGCTTTACGTCAGGACTATTTCTTCGTAATTATCCCCTTGAGAGCTGTAAATCCATCAAGCCCGTTTTCTGCATCACTGTTAGTTTTCTGATGGTTTATCACATAACAAGCTGTCTGATGTCCCTGGAGGATGTACTGCTGCCATTTGAAAATTCAAATTTGGGGAATTATTTTTATTTTCTAAATCTTGCCTTAGTTTGAAAACACAGCAGCTCTAAAATCTTTATTCCCCCCAAACTTAAACAGAAACATTCAAGAAAACAAATATTCAGAAAGGCTGTTTTTTCCCTAAGGAACCCTGGGAAACCGTCACCTTGTTCAAAACCAGATTCCTCTTGACTTTAATCCTAGTTATACCCTCAACAAGAGACAGTGGTGTCTAGATACCATTTGAGGCGGACTAGTTCTCTTAATGTTTATACTAAAAGCAAGGTTTTCTTTCGGCATTGGAGAATGGGATCTGCAGTGGCGCCTCTTGGCCACAGGGCGGCAGTCGGTCCACAGGCAGCTCCCAGGTCGTCCAGGAGAGAGCGCTTCTGCCTTAGCGGTATTTTTGACACACCTTGTTAAAATCTTATCTGAGTTCCAGTATTTCACAGGATGACCTCTTAAGTCTCACGTAAAGGAGGCATAAATACAAGTCATTAAAAGTGTAAAGTTTAGCACAACACACATTTGGGGCTTTACCTCTTTCTCGAAGCTGCATCGAAGCAGCCCCTCCGATTAAATGACTGGATGCGACGTCGTGGTCTCTCCCTCGAGGCGTTCAGGCCTTCGATAACGACTTGCTGAGGTTTCTCGCTTCTGATCTGCCTGGGAGCTTCCGTCGGGGAACCAGCCACCCTGCTCACCTCCCAGCCTCCCTGCCGCCTTAGTGCTCCCGCCCCCGTGCTCCCGCCCCCGTTGTCATAGCAGCGCTAAACAGGCTGGGATGGCTGGATGGGGCCCCTGACCGGAAGCAGACGGGCTGCCCCGCCCCCCCCCGCCAGAAGCAGCCCGCCCCCACCTGGCTCCTCCCCGCCGGAGTTGGTCGCTTCCGGGGCTCAGTTCAGCTCTCACTTCCGGGAAGCCTTCCCTGGATCCCTCCGCCCAGGCTGAGCTTGGTCCGCTCCTTTCAGTAACAGGAATTATTGAGTGCCAAGCGCATGTTAGGTGCTGAGCTGGGGCCAGGCTGCACCGTCAAATGTCACGGTTTCTGGCTCCGAGGAGACAAGGCGGGGAGACTGTGATAAAGGACAGAAGTGAGCCCGGGGTGCTGCACGGGGAGGTGGCCCAGGACCAGGGCTCCCAGACAGACCTGTCGCCGAGCACGCTTCCACCCCCTCCTCCCCGCAGTAACTACCGAGAAGTAGGCCTGCAGACTGGGGAAGTTTTCAGATGCATTGTGGCCGCCGTGGTTCGTCTTCATCCAGCTCTAAGTGAGTTGGCTCCCTTATGGACCGGGCGCTGTCGTCGAGTGGTTCTCGGCGTGCGAGCAGGCCCAGAAGCAACTCGCGGGAGTGTTAGGGATGCACGTTCTCGGGCCCACCCAGACCTGCCGGATCAGACGGGTGGGCCCAGCAGGGGGTCCTCACGTGCCCTGCAGCTGATGGGTGTGCGCTGGGGCTGGGGAACCGCCTCCCCTCCCGTGGTCCCGAGGAAGCCGGTCAGCGTGTCCCCACCGTCTCCTCCCGGGAAGGGCGGTCCTCCAGGCTGCTGTCCGCTCTCATGGACTCCACTTGACAGCTCTCGACTGCATCTTCTGCCCCCTGTTTGAGCCGATGGTTCACGCGGAGAGGTGAGGCCAGAGCCTGCTGTGTGTGTGTGTGTGTGTGTGTGTGTGTGTGTGTGCGCGCGCGTGTGTGTGTGCGCACAGACGCGCTCAGTCTCAGTGTCACGGTCGCCCTGAAGCACTTTCTGGTGATCATCCCAGTTAATCAGGCCTCATCCTTCCGGGCACTGGACCTGGTGGACTTGGCTGTGTCCAGCAGCCTGCCCAGGGGGCCGCGGGTGGGGACGGCGGCTGAGCTGTGCATTTCTGTCTTTCTCTGCAGGAACGAGCTGGAGCGACAGTTCCTCGAATTGCTCCAGTTCAACATCAACGTGCCCTCCAGTGTTTATGCCAAGTATTATTTTGATCTTCGTTCTCTGGCGGAAGCCAACAACCAGAGCTTCCCCTCGAAGGCCCTGAGCAAGGAGAGGGCCCACAAGCTGGAGGTAAGAGGCGTCGGCGCTCCGCGGGTGCTCTGCTGCCAAGGGAGCTGTCCCTTCAAGGTTGTTCTCGCCACTGCGTGTCGTTGTAAAATAATGACGAGGTGCCTTGGATTTCATTTGTACAGCCTCATATTTTTAATAACCTTCTTAATATCAGTTTTAATTTAATGTGCATTGATTCTATTTTTTTATCAAACAAGTTTTAAACTCCTGTTTTAAAAAAGTGAGCCCACACAAAAAAGTGTTTCCCAGCATGCACTTTTGTAAGGAAAAAGATACCAGATGACCCTATGATTGGGAATCCAAAAAAGGTTTAATTCTGCTTTTATTTTTCATTTTTTCAAAGTATTTTCTTCACAGCCCTGTTAGATCTGGGGCCAGTCCCATTGGTCTTGGCCAGGGTTTCGGGCCGTCACTGTTAAGCTGTGTGACTCTTGCGTCTTATACTTGTGTGTAGCTCAGCTTTGCACTTGCACCTAGCTCTTCCCATCCGACTTTTGACGGCTGAAAGGATGGGGACAGGAAGGATCACAGGTGAGAGTTTCTGCATCTTCATCTCAGCACTGCACGAGACAGGGTTCTCGCCGTGTGACAGCCTGGAAGGCTGTCCTGTCAGTCGTTTTGATGGGAGATTGTCTGTTCATGAAGTTAGTCAACACACCGAGCACCTGTATCTACCAGGCTTCGCCCATAATGGGGATAGATCAGGACCCAAACCCATGGCCCCTGCCCTTGTAAAGCTGTATTGCTTTGGTCTGGACAATGGTTCTGACATGACGAGAAAGTAGACACATGTCTTTATCACGATTGGGGAATGTGGCAGAGTCTCTGAGCCTGTTTCTGGAGAGAAGAATGTGTAGAAGGTGCTTCTTGAATGTCAGTTCATGGGGCTCTACAGTCATTTAGTTAATGTCATACTTCAGTAATTTTTTAGTATCTTGAAGCTAATGTGATTACTACCAGGAAAATCTAGGAGAAGCAACTAGAAAATGGGTACTAAGAATTCTAATAGATGGCAGGTACAAGATCACTATACCCAAATTGATAGTTTTCCAAGTCACCGGCAATAACCATTAGAGAATATAATGGAGGAAAGGTGCCATTCAAAATTGCAACAAAGTATAAGCAAGGGAAGAACACAAGCATTGTCCTTACGATGTGCCCAGCGCAACTTAAGCACTTAGCATACGTTTTTCTTTCTTTCTTTCTTTTTTAGCATATGTTAACTCATGTAATCTTCGCCGTGGTTTGAGGGGGTAGCTGCTATTATTATTCCCAGACAAGAATGCTTAGGTTTGGAGAGGAGAACTGCCTTACCCTGGGCGCACTCATGAGGTTGTAGAGCCTGGAAGCCAGAGCGTAGAGCTTGTGTTTAAGCACCGCGCTCCAAGGCCTCGCAGTGCCCTTGCTCAGAGAAAAACCTGTCAAGAAAAGTGCTATAGTGTCTGGGTCTTCTCCCCGCCGCAAATTTATTCCAGTCTCAGACCTGCGAGTGTGATCTGTTTGGAGAGGGGGTATTTGCAGATGAGGTCACACTGGATTAGGGTGGGTCCGGAATCCAATACCAGTGTCCTTCTAAGGAGACGGAGACTGGAGACATGGGGACAAGACCACACGGTGACAGCAGAAACTGGAGTGGGAGAGGCAAGGAAGGGGTCTTCCCTGGAGCCTGGAGCGAGTGTGGCCAATGCCTCGATTCCCGACTTGCAGCCTCCAGATCCGTGAGAAAGCCAAGTTCTGCTGTTGGAAGCCATCCAGCGTGTAGCAATTTGTTGCCGCAGCTCCAGGAACCTCAGAGACGTGCAAAACCTAAATAGAGAAAGTGCTCAGTGCTCCTTAAGGGCCGGACAGGATGCACCGTGTTCCTGATGTAAACACGTCCGTCTGCACCCCCTTTCCACTGCCCCCTCCATCCAGGGGATTCCTGTCACCCAGTCCTGTCCCGACTGAGGACCTTTCTCTGAGCTGTGATTTCTGTCTGGCACGTTTCCCTCCACGGATTTGTGTGAGAAACTCCTTTCATTCCGACGCCCCTCAGATGTCACTTCGTCCCAGAGGCCTGCCGTGGCCACCCCGTGGAAGACAGCCCGCCCTGCCGCCCTCACAGCGAGGACCCGGCATGGCCCTCGGTGTCTCAGCTCCCTGGCCCCATCTTCACATCCCCCCGCACCCCGAGTGTGGCCCCGGAGGGAAGGAGGGAGGTCAGAGAACCAAGACAGAGCCGGCCTTGAGGTTGCGTTAGGGAAAGGAACGTGTGTGGGATCTGGGTACACCTGGAGAAGGAGGGGGTTCCACTCAGGAGTCCTCCCCGTACCCCCTCCCCGTGCATCAGCCCTCTCCCCCTCCCCCGCCCCCCTCCATACCTCCTCTCCCCGCCCCTTCCTCGTGTCTGGGCATTGCTGAGGCCCAGCGCTAGGGAGACCTTCCCCTCGGTAGAGATGCACATGCAAACATGAAAGACTTTGGAAGTCAGCCAGGGAAGTCTGAACAGTATCTCAAACGTAGCTTTTCCCCCAGAAACAACGCTGCTGCCTCATATTAGGTGCTTCCGACTCACAGAGCTTCTCACCCGCACCCTGGGCAGCTTCCTGATGGGGCGGAGCAGAGCTGGTCCCCACAGTCCCCAGCTGGGCTGGAGTCTGGAAGGGCAGAGTGACTTGGTAAAGGTTGTAGCATCAGCCCCAGCCTGTCTCCAGCTGCCCCTAAAGCCGTCTCATGGGCAGGTCCCACCCGTCACCGGAATCTCCGGAGCCCTTGTCCTTGGCGGGGAGACAGCTGCACCCTTTGAGCCTTTTAAGAAGGCTTAGCAGTACCTACCAGCATGAGCGGCATATAGGACTGTTATTTTTATAGCTGCTAAATCCAGGTGCCACGCAAATGGTGGGCCCAGTCGGCTCACAGCATCCTGCGGACTCCAGGCACGGCTGTTTCGAAGCGCTGGCTCGGCTTCCGGTGACGCCTTTCTCATCAGGTCTCAGCTTGAGTGCTTTAGAGAGGCTGGACTCTGGGGATTTCATAGGTGGCCCCAGCCGTCCCCTCCCCTGAGGCCACGGCCTGTCCTCTGGCCTGCAGGGGTCCTGCTGGACCGTGGTTTTCTTTTTCTGTACTTCCGAATTCTCATTTTTAAGTCTGAGGCACATTTTCTCACTCAAAATATGCCCAGGCCATGGCTGTCACTGGGTGTCTCAGTATGGCTGCTGCTTCCTCATTATTCACGTCTCAGCTCAGAAGTCATCCCTTCAGCGGCCTTTTCTGCCACCTCCTCTGGAACCGCACTGACCCCTCCCTGCCACCTCAGCTCGCTGTTGGCCTTCGTGTTTTGGTCATTTCTCTGCCTGCCATGGGCTGAGAGCACCTGCTGCTTCGCTTGCGTTTAGAGCCTACCTCTCCCTCCTGTAACAGAAAACGGAACTTGCTGCTCTCGGGAAGGGACAGCTGCCAGGGGGCGTCTCTGAGCAAAGGGGATCTTACCTGGGGTGTCAGAGAGCGTGGGGCTCAGGGATTTCAGTCCTTCTTGACCGGTGAGAATGGGTCCTAAACCAGTTCTGATGGATCCTTGCTGCTATGGCCAAATAACAACCAGAAGCTGTTCGTCCCCTCCCCGCTGTGAGCTCTCTGAGACAAAGGACGTTCTGTCTTGTCCGCCTCAGCGCTGGCGCCAGCTTCTCCTGTGCTGGGAGGGCCTGGGGAATTGAACTCTCAAGGGTTGAGTGGAGAAGATGGCAGGTGGGGTAAGCGCCACCGGGTTCCAGAGGGCAGGGCCTCAGCCAGCGGGCAGGGCCAGTTCCACGGCCGGGGCTTTCTGCTCAGTCTAAGGAAGACAACGTTAAAGGGCGGCGGCCACGTGTGGAAATGGCAGCCTGGCCGTGGATCTGATGGGGAAGAGCCTGACTGCTCACCAGGTGAGCAGGTGCCTGCCCACCTGCACGTCTTCCCGCTGTTGTCATCGGAGTGGCAGAATCAAGGCCTCTGGCACCAGCTCCTATTCACCGTTCGCAAAGACACTGGGAAGAAGTGTCTCCTCTCCTTGCCCCAGGCCTCGCTGCCAGCTTCAAAAAGCCTGGAGACCAGAGACTTCCCTGGTGGTCCAGGGGTTAAGACAGCGCTTCCACTGCAGGGGGCGCAGGTTAGATCCCTGATCAGGGAGCTAAGATCTCGTATGCCTCTGGATGCAGCCCCTGCATGCTCACGCCAGCTGCTGTCCACTGTAAACGACCTGTTCCCCCCTTCTCTGGGTTCTGCTAGTGATTTCAGAGGAGCCCCCGGCCTGGATGCCTTGCAGCTCAATTCCCAGATCCCAAGCACCGGGCGCTCGTGTGGACGTGTGCTCTGTGTGTGTCTGTCGGGGACCCGCCGCACATCTTCTACGTCGGTGCTGGGCCTGGATGCAGGCAGGGGAGTGGGAGTTCGAGCACAGAGTTGGGTTTGGGTGCTCGGGCCGAGCCCCACCTGGGAGGCTGGTATTGCTCGCTGTCTGGAGCCCATAGATTCTGTCCAAGTCACCCACTGGCTGCGACACAGTCTTGACAGAGCTAGTGGTTTGGTAGCAGCACGTTGTCCCTCCGGCTTCCAGCCAAAGGTCTTCCTGCCCCGTTGGAGCATTTACCAGTCTCTGAGCCGGGTCTGGGTGGGCGGGACGCATGGATACGCTGACACTGACCCGCCGCTCTCCTGGCCGAGGAGAGAAGCCGGCCGGCTCCATCCTGTCCAGGGCCAGACCTGACCACCTTCCCCCTTAGCTGCTGTTCTGCACATGTGAGCATAAAACAGCCCTTAGGAAGGGCCTTAGGGAGCATCTTGTCCAACATACACACTTGACAGATGAGTGACTGAGGTCACGAAACTCTCTGGGAGAAAACTAGGATTGATTGATTGACTGATTTCATATGCAGTGTTTATTGAAAAATTTTAACCTGAATCTTCCCAATAAAGGGGTTGAAGAAATTTACAAAAAGACATATGCGGTAGGACTTATAAAACAGAAAACAAATAAAGTGCACAGAGAATATAAGGGAGTTGTTATCTCAGAAAACTAGGCTCATATGGTTACTACATTTGAGCATTAACTTTACTTTTTTTCAAGTCTTGGTTAAATAAAGAATATATATACATATATATGTATAATATATACATATGTATATATATGTATATACACATATATATACATATGTATATATTATACATATGTATATTAAAAATATATTTTTATATATTTATATTAAAAATATATATGTATATATATGCACATATATAATATTTCCAATTTTTAAAAATTAAAGTATAGTTGATTTACAATATGCTAATCTCTGCTGTACAGAAACGTGACTCAGTCATACACATATATACATTCTTTTTTCCTATTCTTTTCCATTATGGTTTATCTCACCAGATTAGATCTAGTTCCCTGTGCTATACAGTAGGACCTTGTTTATCCATTCTAAATGTAATAGTTTGCATCTACTAACCCCAAAGTCCCAGTCCTTCCCTCTCCATGCCCCCTTGGCAACCACAACTCTGTTCTTTATGTCTGTGAGTCTGAAAAGTAGGATTTTGATGGTTTCTGACACACCCCATCCCCGAGCAGCAATTTGCCTGCTGAACCACAATCAACTTCAGATTGCACACGTGGTTGTGAGATAGAGGAGAGTGAGTCTGCGATGTCCGTGGTCTGGGGGCAGAGGCCTTCTCCGCGTCTGCCAGCTCTCCTGTCTGATGCCCTGGGGCCAATGGGCTGGGACCACCAGCGTGACCCATGTTTCAATACTAGTCCCAGCTGCCCTGTCCCTGCATGCTCATTCCAGGTGGGCACGACAGTGGCTGTCACTGCCTAATGCCAGCTACATGGCCCTTTCCCACAATGCACTCCTTTCTGGAGCCCCAGTATATGTGGGACAGAGACACAAGGATGGGTCTGCTTTAGTGGAAGACATTCCACCCACTTAGCAAGCCCTGAAAAACAACCATCAGACCTTAAGGTTCAAAGAAGCAATTTTGAGCATCATATCTTGCACTATTTTCAAATTCCCCAATTGTCCTATGCAGTGCTTTTATTTCCCCCAGTTTCTAGTTGAGGAAACTTAGATGAAGGGAAGTTTATGAACTTGAGGGTGATACAGCAAGGATTCAAACTCAGGCCGGTCGGATTCTTAAATTCTCGCTCCAAATCCCTCTACCCTCAGGAATGCCCTGGCGGATCAGCAGAGAATTGCAGTTTGGGGGCCACAACCATGGTGAGCCGTGTGCAAGACTCTGCACCGCAAAAGAAGGAGGATGCTTTTGTAGAGCGGAAAAGGAAGTGGGTGTGGTGGCTACAGGAAACAAAGAGTCTGTGGCTTCTCATTGGCTGAGCTCTGCCAGGAAAGAGGCGGAGTCTGTCTTCTTTCTGTTGGGATCCGCTGTTGGCTCTGGCTGTGAGGGCTCCCCCTGCTGGTCTCCTGATTCCATTCAATTGAGGCTTCTGTTACTTATTAATTTTTTTATATCCTGTGTGTCCTAATCTCCTTTTCTCATAAGGACAGCAGTCAGATTGGATTAAGTCCCACCCCAGTGGCCTCATTCTAACTTAATTGCCTCTTTAAGGCCCTATCTCCAAATTCAGTCACATTATGAGCTCCTGTGGGTTAGGGCTACAACATATGAATGTCTGGGCTGGGGTGTGGCGGGGAGTGGACACAATTCAGCCCATGACACTTTTCTTAACTTCATTACTTTTGCTCTTTGATGTCTGAAGGTGTTGAGACAGTGACTTCTGATTCCTTTCTCTGTCTATGGTTGCTGCCTGAGAGTGTGTGCCTCTCTCTCTCTCAT
Organism: Phocoena phocoena; assembly: GCF_963924675.1. Lineage (NCBI taxonomy): Eukaryota > Metazoa > Chordata > Mammalia > Artiodactyla > Phocoenidae > Phocoena > Phocoena phocoena. The sequence continues at coordinate 167,839,765 of NC_089220.1, forward strand.
GAGGCTATAAATACTTAGATGGCATTTGCCCGCGGTGTTTTCTTTCTTCATGTATCTCCCCACCTGAAGATACCACCCTCCCCTTCCACTGTCAGCTGCTGGTGTTGCCACTGGCAAGGTTATCCCGGCTGGCTCCTCTCCGCCTTGGACTTCAGAATGGAAGTCAGGAGCTGAACGGCGCTCATCAGGGCCTGAGCCCAGCCGTGGTGTGGCCGCTGTGTGCTCCAGCTCCCCCAGGACACAGGCATCATTCCCGTTAGGGTGCCACCGGTCACAGACGCGTTAGAGACAGGAGGCACCGGCATACCCCTGCTGAAAATGCACCCACCCCAGCAGGTACTGACCGGCTCCCACAGCTACAGTGATCCCAGCCTTAGTTTAGAATCAATGAGTTTTCCCTCCTTCCGAGCTGCTCTCACTTACTAAGGAGAGGGGTGGACCGACCAGGAAGATCCAGCAAACACGTGTTGGTGGCTAAAAGAAATTCTTACTTGAAATCGTCCTTCAGGGAAGGCTTTTCTTTTCTCAGCTCCAAATAGAGAAAGCATTCATGTAGCTAATGGCAGGAGCTCATGCATGTGTTTGGTCACTTAAACAGCTGCCAACGGCCATGTTGAAATAGCTGTACTTTGAGACATCGTTTCACATCTTCAACTCCTGGTCTGCCGTAGTGACCCAATTTAACAAAAAAAGGAGAAACAAGAAACAACTAGTTTTAGATTTTGTTTGTCCCTGAAAAATGGTAGAAAAACACTCCCAGGAAATTCCCTGCAATTCCCAGACTGTTCCGTCCGATTGCTGAGGCTTTTTACCGAAGAAGGGCATTTCTTCCCCCGACTAAGCCAAAAACAAACAAAAAACTATAACGTTAACAAAAAAAGCACATTAAATTTCCAGCTGTCTTTTGTCAGAAAAAATACCATCACTTTTGATAACTAGCATAACTCTAGTAACTTTGGCAACAGTATGGGTTTTGTTTCCAAAGAGCCAAATCTGGACTGCAAGTAAGAAATCAGAACTACAAGTAAGAAGGAATAACTCAATCCCTGTTGTCTTTCAGGATGGGTTATTTACTGCTGTCGTGAACTACATGCAGTGAGCCGTTTTTGCTATGGAAGCTGAGAGGCGCCACTTTGCCTTGGCTGTATTATTCAGCACAGCTAGAACACTTATTTAGAAACAGGCTCAAGTCGCAACCGATGTCTCCAGCACTCAACACCTCTTCACTCCAATTCCAAAATCCGTTGTCCTCATTTGATAACTTTGCATTTTTAAAAATTTATTAAGTTAGAATATTTTCCCTATCACCATCACATTTCACTGTCTTATTGTAAGGATTTCTTACCATAAATATGCCCTTCCTTGCAAAAGGGAGAAAATGCAATGATCCAAAAGACATATTTTGGCCCCTTTTCTAGTCCCTACTGCTCACAGCAATCCTGGTGAGCCTCAGGGCTGAGGCATAAGTGTTCTGATTCTTTTGAAAAACTTAATTCGTGGAGATTTAAAGTTCTTGTTCTTTTCCTTATCTGTTCTCCTTTTGGAATTTATTTTCCTCCTCTTTGTCCTTCCTCTGCTCTTCCTCCTCTCGCTTTTCATATCTTTCTTTCCTAAGAGTACACAGGTCGGCTCCCTAGGTGGTTATACCCAGGTTTATCTATCATTTTCACGGCCTGGTTAGAATGCTTCAGGGGAAGTTGTTTGCAGAGCCCTGACAGCAAGTACACAGCTCCATATAGCAAGAATAGATGAAAGATGAATGGGAGGAAAAATCTTGCTGTTTCTCTGTGTCCTCAGGGTAAAGGGAAATTGGGGTCAAGGTTGACACAGACCATTAAGTAGGGTTTCTGCCCACAGTCATGTCAGAATAAATGATACTGGACTAGACCTCTCACTGTAAGTAACTTAGAAAACTGGATGCAATAGGTGAAGTAAAAGCTTTCAGATGTTGAAAATAGACAGCAAAGGACTGTGGTCCCTGACGTAAGGGAAACAAATGAAGTCACCCTGATGATACTTCTAGCTTTTTGTCTGGAGGCAGTTTTTGTACTGCTCCCAGGGGAAACCTAAGCAGAGCATGGAGGCCTTACTGAGTTGAGAAGACAGATTAGAGGAAGCTATATAGAACCCCAGGAATGTGCATAGAATTTCCCTGAGTCTTTGAATACTGAGCTCTACATGTAAAGAGAAAAACTCTATACGGTCAGGAAATAAGTAACTTCAAGGAAGCTTTTTAAGCTGAACAATTCCTAGGTCTCACATAGAATAGGAAGACATTTAAATTCCATCCAGCCAGAGTGAGGATACCTTGTTAACCCCCTGGGAAATTCAATAAAGACTAGAAATGTAATACCTTAGTAGTAGGGCCAAACTGAATTCACTCTAACAGCGTAAAATGAGTCTCAGAAGGAGATATGAGGATATATGTATATGTATAGCTGACTCACTTTGTTATAAAGAAGAAACTAACACACCACTGTAATGCAATTAAACTCCAATAAAGATGTTTAAAAAAATGAGTCTCAGAAATATCGAGCTAATCCTCAAACAACTCAACTGTCTGTCAAATCAAAATTCAACATTTTTGAGTGAAGATAAAATCCAGACATCTAACAATGTAGCATACACAATGTCCAGCATTCAATGAAAATAGCTAGACGTGTGAAGAAGCAGGAAAAAGTGTGACTCATAATGAAGAGAAAAAACAGTCAATATCAATAGACCCAGACATAGTAGTTCCAGAAGATGGAATTAGCAGACAAGGACTTTTTTTTTTTTTTTTTGGCATGGAATAGGTCTCCAATTTATTACTAAGCAAAAGAGCAAGTTACCAGAACATGAAATTTAGAGCAAATCTACTTTTGTTAAAAATTCAACATAGATGGAAGCAGCACAGTGAAGAACTTAAGGCATGGGCTTGTGGAATTCTGTTGACCTGGGTTCAAACGCCTCCTCTATGGTTGCTTGATGTTTAACCTTGAGAAAATTGCTTACTCTCTGAGCCTCTATTTCCTTCTCTATGCAACATATTTAGTAGGAAAATATAAGTTTTCTTGCAGTTTTGTGTGAGACTAAAACGGAAAACCCCTGAGATACGCTGAGGACTATGTCTGAGGAGCCTCCCTATGTTCACTTGGAGCCCAGTGGAAGGGCCATGGCCTGGGCACCAGGCTGACGTGGGCTCAAGGCCCGGGTTCAGCATTGACAAACTTGCTGATTCTGGGAAGGCCACTCCCTTCCTCTGTTTTGGTTTCCTCTTTTATGAAGCATGATTCCACTTTCCTGTGTCTGCTGTGAGTTTTAAACGAAGACACAGGGTTGTCAAGGACATGGCCTGAATGTTGAGATGGTCAGAATCAGTGGGACCATTGTATGTTCACATATGCATTAACGAAGACCTGGCAGGATATAACAGCGAAAACTTACACAGAAGCTTCTGTTTGCCACACACCACTCCAAACACTTAAAAATTAACAACACGTTTAATTTTCACCACAACCCTCGTAAGGCATTATTACTTATCCATGTTACTAGACAAGAAAACAGAGGCCCAGAGATGTTTAGTAACTTTTCCAAAGTCAAACGTGGTATAAGTGATGAAACTTGGATTATGAAGCTTGGCACATTGGTATCAAAATATATTTATGCCTTTAACCATGTTACTAGATCACCTTTCAATTGAAATGTTAACACTGCTGGGAAGGGAGGAGTGCCTCGTCTCTCTGCCTGGGTCTGGGGTCAGTGGTGCAGAGAAGGGAGAGGACAGGCAGGATTAGCTCCCACATCAAGAATATAATCTTTTTCTTTCTTTTTTTTTCTTTAACATGGTTATTGGAATATAATTGATTTACAGTGTTGTGTTAGTTTCTGAGGTATAACAAAGTGAATCAGCTCTGTGTATACATATATCCCCATATCCCCTCCCTCTTGGATCTCCCTCCCACCCTCCATGCCCCAGCCGTCTAGGTGGTCACAAAGCACCGAGCTGATCTCCCTGTGCAATGCAACTGCTTCCCACTAGCTATCTGTTTTACATTTGGTAGTGTATATATGTCCATGCCACTCTCTCACTTCGTCCCAGCTTACCCTTCCCCCTCCCCGTGTCCTCAGGTCCATTCTCTATGTCTGTGTCTTTATTCCTGTCCTGTCAGAACCATTTTTTTTTTTTTAGATTCCATATATATGTGTCAGCATATGGTATTTGCTTTTCTCTTTCTGATTTACTTCACTCTGTATGACAGACTCTAGGTCCATCCACCTCACTACAAATAACTCAATTTCGTTTCTTTCTATGGCTGAATAATATTCCTTTGTATATATGTGCCACATCTTCTTTATCCATTCATCTGTCGATGGACACTTAGGTTGCTTCCATGTGCAGACAAGGACTTTAAGACCAGTTATTCTAAATATACTCAAGAATTTAAGAGAAAAAAAATACAATGAGAATGGCTATATTAACACCAGAAAAATATACTTCAGGAAACAGAATATTACTAGAGATGAACAGGGACATTTCACAGTGATAAAAGGGTCAATTCATCAAGAAGACATAAAAATCTTAATATATATGCATCTGATAACAAAATTTCAAATTACATGGAGCCAGTCAACTAGGGAAAAACAACAGTTGTAGTGGCTGTTTTAAATTAAAAAGGAAAATACTACACAGCTATTTGCAAGGCCATCTTTATCACCATGGATTGATTAAGGGAACTACCCTGGGAAGTTCTTGGGGTGACAGGAAAACAGCTTAACAGATTTGGCTTTGACCTCAAAGACCTCACAATAGGGCTGAAATACAGAACACATACACACCGAGTAAAATATTAAGAGGTATGTCTTATGTATTTTTCTTAAACTTCTGCCTTTCAATTTTTTAAATTAATTAATTTATTTTTGGCTGTGTTGGGTCTTCGTTTCTGTGTGAGGGCTTTCTCTAGTTGCGGCAAGTGGGGGTCACTCTTCATCATGGTGCGCGGGCCTCTCCCTACCGCGGCCTCTCTTGTGGAGCAAAGGCTCCAGACGCACAGGCTCAGTAGTTGTGGCTCACGGGCCCAGCTGCTCCACGGCATGTGGGATCCTTCCAGACCAAGGCTCGAACCCGTGTCCCCTGCATCGGCAGGCAGACTCTCAACCACTGTGCCACCAGAGAAGCCCTGCCTTTCAATTTTTGAATCAAATAAATCATTAAGCTCTTGTTGGCTGTTTTCCACCTTGAAGGATTAGTGCTTGGCCTTACAAACATAACAGTACCTGCTTAGTCATCTCGGCTACGCCCAGGTGGCTACATGACCACTCCCCTCCCCGGTTCAGCTAGAACCCACAGAACTGAAGGAGGATCGCTGTTAACATGACATGAGACCAGAGATCAATGCTGGGGTCCCAAGAAGGCTTGTGATGAGCTACTGCAGGCCCCTTGCTTTCAAACTCTTCTCGAAGCAGGCTGAGGCATCAGTGCACTCAGATAAGGAGAATAGTTATAAAAAAAGAAAAAAGATTCATTCTCAGGGTGATTCACACTCAATAAAAGCCCCGCTTAAGATGAGACCAGAGCCACAGCTGGGGAAAATCATTCTTAAAGATTCACTTTGTACACACAACTCAATCTTTTCAAGGAAACTGTCTGGAGGTAGCGCTGGGATTAGAATGGATTACCTCCTAAAAGAGGCTTTCCAGAAATCCCAACTCAGCTAATAGGAGGGGCTCTTTGTTGCCTTTTAATAAATGATTGAATTTATTTATGCCACTTCTTTCCAAGAAAGATGAAAGTAGGTCACCAAACAAACTTCTGTGAGCTTAGCTCGTTCCAGAAAGGAAAAGCAGAGGCCCAGAGAGATGTCTGTTCTGAGCTCGGCTGAGAGTGAGAGCTTCTCTTTGGATCTTCCCCAGTTTCCCCAGTTGTTCCCAGCTCTGTGTCACATGGGAACACCAGGGACTTTGGGGTCAAATAATGTGGGATGGATCCCAGCCTTGCACTTACACCGTGTGGGCTTAGGCAGTCATGAGATGTCACAGAACCCTATGTTCTTCATCTATAACGTGTCTCTCTCTCTCTCTCTCTCTAGTGTGCGCACACACACGCACACACACACGCACACGTGCACACATTGCAGATATTCGTTTTCTCCTTCACAGCCTCTTTGTGCCTCTATTACAGGCCCATCATTCATTACTGTTACTTCACCATGTCTTAGCTCTCTTGGGACCTGGAAAGTTGATCACTATTCTTATGGGTAGAAAAGTCCTTGTCTCCCTGTCCTTGAAGGGAAGGGCTGTGTATTACTCACCTACATCCCTAAACCTGGCCCAGTGTCTGGCACGGAGTATATATCAATATATTATTGTTGGATGAAACCCTCACTCTTTTTCAGAAGGACTCAACAAGCTCTCTAGTACCTTCTTTAGAAAACAAAACAAAACAAAACAACTCCTCCAGCTTCCTCTCGTGGCCCCTCCCAGAATCTGTCCTCTCCTAGGCTGAGGCCATCGCACTTAAGGGGCGAAGGGCGAAGGGCTTTGATACCGGGCCCTGTGTTGAGTTCCAGCTCCTCCACCCACAAGGTGGGTGGCCTTGTGCCATCCAGGGAGGGGATGTGTGCCCTGGCCGGGGCGGGCCTGCCTCCTGTCTCTGTGATGACCCTGCTCCTACCTGGATCACACCCTGAGATATAAAGTGATCCTTTGCCGTCCAATCCCGCTCTGCTGTATCACCCATCACTCTGTCTGCCCTCCTGTCCATTTCCTCACACCGACTTTCTCTGCTCTGTGGTCTGTCTTTGCTTTCACAGGTGAGTACAATGTGGTCCTGGCCTGGCCTGTGTCCCCGGAGGTCCAGGTGGAACCAACCACACTGCAGCTGATGAGATGCATGTCCCTTCCTTCCTTAATTTCTCCCTTAGGAGAAAACTTGACCTGAAAACACTGCCTGAGGAGACCCGTGTCCCTTCCATCATAGGGGGGACCTTGGCTCAGAGAGGAATTCCCTGTCGCCCGCTTGTCCAGACACCACTGTCGGGGGCTTCCGAATATATACTTCATTCAACAAACAGGCTCATCACTCGTCCCAAATTAAAGTGTTTTGAATGCTTGGGGGGTTAGCGTTTAACAGTTGTTGAGTTTTAAAATAGATTGAATTCCTTCATTCTCCCTCCTAGCATTTCATGGTCAAGAACAGGCAGAGACACACATAGAGGGGAATGGGGACTGGTTTGTGCTCCTGACAAGACTTGTTCATCTAATCCTGGACTCACAGTCACAGCCACCCAGTGTCTCCCTCCTTCCCTCCCTCCCTCCCCCCCTTCCTACATTCCTTCCTCCCTCCCTCCCTTCCTCCCCACCCCGACCCCCATTACCTAAAACATAAGAGGAAAATACAAGCGCTAACAAACCTGAACTGCTTGGTAACGTGGGAGCGTGTTTATGACACTCCGTTGACACATCTTCCCTAACCAAGATCCTCACCTTCACAGAAAAGCCTGCTTCCAGGACCGGTGCTTCTGGACTCAGACTCTAGTGAAGGTGACTGGTGAGGATTCATGTGTTGCCTCTTCCAGAGGCTTTCATTGTCATCGCTTGTAAAAGCCAAAGGACGGCAAGCATTTACCATGTGATACTGAACAAGAGGTAGAGGTGTCTGAGGCAGGAGGTCCTACTCAGGGCCTGAAACCGCCTCTCAGTTATCCAGAGAGAGAAATATGAACACAGCTCTCTCTCTCTTTCAGCTATTGGAGAAAAACAAATGTAAAAATAAAACAATTAAAAATGTTTTCAAAAACAAAGCACACACTTGTTCCAAACCCAGAGACGAGCTAGTCATCTGTGGGACATTTGGGGCCCAGCCTTACACGCAGGTGGCCCAGACATAGGGCTGGTCGGCATGCCTTCTGGGACAAGTCTGCTCCACGCAGCGGGGCTTCCAGTGATGTCTGGGGAACCTCAGGGGCACAGCATTCTGTTTTCTCAGAGAAACAGTGCAATCCACAGAGGCTCTGGGCCATTAGGATTCGGGCAAACTTCAGGAGCCCTAAAGCTTCTGGGCTCAACACAGGAAAGTTGGGGCAAAATAGTTCATGCCAGGGCTTCCCTGATGGCGCAGTGGTTGAGAGTCTGCCTGCTAATGCAGGGGACACGGGTTCGAGCCCTGGTCTGGGAGGATCCCACATGCCGCAGAGCAACTAGGCCCGTGAGCCACAACTACTGAGCCTGCGCATCTGGAGCCTGTGCTCCGCAACAAGAGAGGCCGCGATAGTGAGAGGCCCGTGCACCACGATGAAGAGTGGCCCCCACTTGCCACAACTAGAGAGAGCCCTCACACAGAAATGAAGACCTAACACAGCAAAAATAATTAATTAATTAATAAACTCCTACCCCCAACATCTTCCAAAAAAAAAAAAGAAAACCACAGCTTTACTCCTTTAAAAAAAAAAAAAAAAAGCCCAGAGATAAACCCACACACGTATGGTCACCTTATCTTTGATAAAGGAGGCAACAATATACAGTGGAGAAAAGACAGCCTTTTCAATAAGTGGTGCTGGGAAAATTGGACAGCTACATGTAACAGAATGAAATTAAAGCACTCCCTAACACCATACACAAAAATAAACTCAAAATGGATTAAAGACCTAAATGTAAGGCCAGACACCATCAAACTCTTAGAGGAAAACATAGGCAGAACACTCTATGACCTAAATCACAGCAAGATCCTTTTTGACCCACCTCCTAGAGAAATGGAAATAAAAACAAAAATAAACAAATGGGACCTAATGAAAATTAAAGGCTTTTGCACAGCAAAGGAGACCATAAACAAGATGAAAAGACAACACTCAGAATGGGAGAAAATATTTGCAAACAGAGCAACTGACAAAGGATTAATCTCCAGAATTTACAAGCAGTTCATGCTGCTTGTTTTGAATATCACAAAAACAAACAACCCAATCCAGAAATGGGCAGAAGACCTAAATAGATATTTCTCCAAAGAAGATATACAGACTGCCAACGAACACATGAAAGGATGCTCAACATCACTAATCATTAGAGAAATGCAAATCAAAACTACACTGTGCTATCACGTCACACTGGTCAGAATGGCCATCATCAAAAAATCTACAAACAATAAATGCTGGAGAGGGTGTGGAGAAAAGGGAACCATCTTGCACTGTTGGAATGTAAATTGATACAGCCACTATGGAGAACAGTATGGAGGTTCCTTAAAAAACTACAAATAGAACTACCATACGACCCAGCAATCCCACTCCTGGGCATATACCCTGAGAAAACCATAATTCAGAAAGAGTCATGTACCACAATGTTCACTGCAGCACTATTTACAATAGCCAGGACATGGAAGCAACCTAAGTGTCCATGGACAGATGAATGGATAAAGAAGATGTGGCACATACATACAATGGAATATTACTCAGCCATAAAAAGGAATGAAACTGAGTTATTTGTAGTGAGGTGGATGGACCTAGAGACTGTCATACAGAGTGAAGTAAGTCAGAAAGAGAAAAACAAATACCGTATGCTAACACACATATATGGAATCTAAAAAAAAAAAAGAAAAAAAAAGTGGTCAGAAGAACCTAGGGGCAAGAGGGGAATAAAGATGCAGACCTACTAGAGAATGGACTTGAGGATACGGGGAGGGGGAAGGGTAAGCTGGGGCAAAGTGAGAGTGTGGCATGGACACATATACACTACCAAAAGTAAAATAGATAGCTAGTGGGAAGTGGCTGCATAGCATAGGGAGATAAACTCCGTGTTTTGTGACCACCTAGAGGGGTGGGATAGGAAGGGTGGGAGGGAGGGAGATGCAAGAGGGAAGAGATTTGGGGACATATGTATATGTATAACTGATTCACTTTGTTATAAAGCAGAAACTTACACACCATTGTAAAGCTATTATACTCCAATAAAGATGTTTAAAAAAATACATATATCCACTCTTTTTAACATTCTTTTCCCATATAGGCCATTACAGAGTACTGAGTAGAGTTCCCTGTGCTATGTAGGAGGTCCTTATTAGTTATCTATTTTATATATAGTGGTGTGTATGTCTCAATCCCAGTCTTCAGTTTGCATTCTCAAGACGACAGAGTTCTCAGGAGGGACCTCAATACATTTGGAAGGAATGAATCCTCAACTCCGTGAAGAGAAGAAAACAAGCTCAGATGGGTTAATGTTTGCTCAGGGTGAAACACTGGTATGTGTTTGGAACCAGGTCGGAACCCAGACCCTCTGACCTGGAAGTCTGTACTCTTTCCCTAATGACCTCTTTGACTACCGGCGACTGTTTTGATGAAGAATTTTGAACTGTTTGGACGTGACCTGAAAACAAAAATCCCCCAGGTGTACCTGTGGCAGGTGCAGCGACCCCATGCTGGATGCCGGGGAACAGCTCCACTGCGTCCCTGGTCCCTGCTCTGCAGTGGGGTCCCACTGCTTCACCCTCGGACCCACATGCTCAGTGAGGGTCCTGAGAGGTTGCACTGTGTAACATGGTGCATACACAGGCCCTAGAAAGGATAGGGGACCATTTAGTAACTTTTGCGACGTAGGCCTAGGTCTGGGCAAATTAGAAAAGAGAGTAGGAATTACGAGGACTCCCTCCTTCCCCTACCTCAGTCTTGGTTCAGATGTGCCCTCCTTAGCGAGGTTGTCTCTGGCCACCCTACTACTCCTGGGCATCCTTTACTCCCATCTCCACTTTATTCTCCTCTCCAGCACTTACCACCCTCTAATTAGTAATTCACGTTCCCTTGTTTACTGTCAGTTCTTTCCACTAGAATGTAAGTTCAGCGAGGGCAGCAACTTGTTTCATTCTCTGTGCCGAGAACAGTGCCTGAGACATAGTAGGTGCTTAGTAAATATGGACTGAACTGTGTTTGTCACACTAGCAATGATATTTCAAAAGGCACCCATAAGTCACAGCACATCTATAGTAACAGTAACGAGTAAGAGGATGCCTCCCTCCTGCCTGGATGGTGAGAACATCTGTTGGATTCCATTTCAGCTGATATCACAGTGTCTTATTCCATTTGGGCTGCTATCACAAAATGCTATACACTAGGTGGCTCAGATACAATAGAAATTCATTTCTCACAGTTCTGGGAGAATAAGCTTTCTCCGGCCTCTTTCAAAAGGGCACTCATTCCATAAATCACCTCCAAAGGTCTCACCTCTGAATATCATCACCTTGGGGGTTGGGATTTCAAGGTATGAATTCTGGGGGGACACATTCAGACCACAGCACTCAGGAAGGATGTTCTGACTTACTGCCCAACACCTGGGAACAAAAAGCAAGCTGGTGGTGGAGACTTGTGTTTTTGTCATAAGGAAAGCCTGATTCTAAGTGACTCTTGGTACCAGGGCATCCCTTCTACCCGTATAGCCGGTCCTGCCCCTCTGCTTAGATTCCAGCGGTGTCTTAGAAAGACTTCCATGAAAAAGTTAAAAAAATACAATTTCAAATACTTGAAGTGCTAACATTGTATTATGCAGATAATTGAATTTCTTTAACATTCTGGAGAGTTGAAAACTTTTTTGTACTTTTAATGTTTCCTGGATCAAACATTCTCTGGGCAGGGCAGGGACACCGAATGTCATGTAAGCGCTCTACTGAGGCCGGTGGTCTGGGCTATACCTTTAATTTCAAGATTAGGAAAATTAGGAAGGTGGCTGAGTGGATTTTAAGATATTTTCTAAATCTGCATGAATCAGCAAGTCTGTGGAGAATGGAATTTGGGGGATTTTGTATTCCCCATGGGGACCAGTTTGTGCTGTCTTGTGGGTGATACGGTTTAGTGGACAGATGCACATCTCAGAAGTCAGTATGGAAAAAGGAAAAGGGGGAAGGCAGAAGTGTCCCTGACTCCTGCTGGGTTTCTTTTCCATTGGGCCGAGCACAGGACTCCCCTGGATATTCTCTCCACCCAACAGACACGCAAATCAGAGTTCCCCATCGATTCTGGGGTAATTTTATGGAGGGAGAGGTAGGATCTGATGCTCCAGTTACAGCCCCTCCTCTCTGTCCCCGTCTTGTTTCTGGCAGCCACAAGGGGTTAGTATTTCCAGGAAAAGCAAGATGCCCTCTAGCAGGAGAGAGAGGAAACAAAGGAGAGAGAGGAAGAAAGACAGAATGGGGACCAGGTAGACTTAGAGGAGGGAGGGCAAAGTGATGAAGGAGGGGGAGGGGACAGGCAGCCAGAAAATGCCATGGGAGCAAAAGGAAAGGCTGAGGGTGGGAACCCAGAGGAGCAGACCCTGAGATGCACCACCAGCCACTCCCATGCGTAATTCTTTACATTTTTAAACCATTTTCGTGCCTATGATCTCACTTTGCATGTCACAGCCTCTCTGTGTAGGTAAAAGGCACATTTTTTTTTCTACTTCACTGATGAGAAAACTGAGGCATGAAAAGCCCTAGTGATTTGCTCAAGGTCACAACATTCTAACTGAATCCCCATGCAGAATAGGCTATTTATATCATACAGCAAAATTCAGTCATTGCGTTCCTGGTCTTTCCATTTTTAAGCCAATAACCTGAACGGTCTATTAGGAAGTGAAGATATTTTCCTTTATTTTATACTTGAACCCTTGAAACAAGTACTTCAAAATTTTAATGTGACTACAGTTTCTCTAAATGTCATTGTTCATGTCAAAGCGTTTGACTAAAATATAGCAAAACTACTGTTCCTTTCAAGGGGGTCAAAATGTTTTCTGTGGGTGGAAACGTGTCCTGTGCATGAAGATGAAAGCATCTTTGTTGTACTCTTCCTTGGGGACTCTTTCTAGGGTTATTACTAAAGTCAAGAATAGATCAGAATAGATCAGAAATGGAGAAAAGGTAGGATATCAAGAATAGCTTTCATGGAAAATTGAAATCATTCCTTTTAAAGTTCACAAATTCCACTCTGAGGATAGACCCCCAGCCTTGCAGGATGGGCTCTTCCCAGATAGAAAGGTGGCAGCCACGAGAGGATTTTGATGCAACTGTGATTGATGTCAGCAGGTCCAGACGGTGATATTTTATGACAAATTTAATGGACATTTGTTAAGCTGATTCAACGGCACCAGCCCTGGGCTCGATGGGGCCGGGAGATACAAAAGGAGGACATCATCTATGAAGGTCTTTGGGGCCAGTTAGGGATGGAAATGCCACTGATTCGAGTTTTGCACACCCTCTGCATGCTAGGTGCTCTTAACACCATTTCATGTCTGTCTCCCACAAACCCCACTGCAAGACAAGGCTATCGGGAGATTTAGTGACTCCTGGTGACCAGGTGGCTGCCCCCAGTTTTGCATCCAGGTCCTTTGTCTCTGAGTGAAGGGCTCTCGTCACTAAGCCAGACAGGAAGCAGCTACGGAATGACTGTGTCACAGCCTAACGCTGGGACATGCATCCCAGGTGCAGATTCCTGCTGGCACCCATGGTATAGGAATTCAGAGTTGAGGACAAGATCCTTTGGGGCTCGAGTTATGGTGGATTATGCTTCACAGAAGAGATGAAATATGGACATTTTAGTGCTGCTTTAAGCAGTGAAGAAGTGGGTGTGGAAATGTTTTCAAGGAGGAAACGCCTTTTTAATAGAGACTTGGCTGGTTAACAGAACTTTTCTTTCTTGGGATGACCGTCATCGCTTCTCTTATATCCTGAAGCATCAGCTCTCCTGGTGGAGACACGTGAGCACTGCCAAGGGCCTGGAATGTCCCAAGAGGGTAAGAATAGCCACGATGAGAGACGGCTGCTTCTGGCCTCTGATCACTGCAGTTGTCAGGAAGGCTTTGCCTCACACAGCTTGGGACCGTCTCAACTGGAGACAGAAGAACGACCTTATGCTCCTGGGCTTGAATCTTCTCTTTAGTATCTCCAGCTCTCACCTGGGAGTCTTTTGTGGCTAAGATACATTTTTTTCTGCAAAGATTTCCCACCTCCTTGGAGAACACAGGCTCTGGAAGTCTCCAGCCACCTTGAGTCTGTGACCCCCTGAAAGCATGGACCAGCTGGACCTGCTGGGGTTCCTCGTCATCACCCTAAACTGCAACGTGACCATGGTGGGTGAGTAGCGCCAACCCCTGCAGAACACTGGTTCTGCCTTGGGTCACTTTTCCTGGCCCTCCCCCATGAGTAAGGCCTGCCTATCCCTGGAGGACAGGGAACCAGGGCTCAAGCTTTCCTCTAATTCTCCATTATTTAAGGAGGCTCCCCCATCCTTTAAGGATGTCTTGGGAGTGAGCGATGTTTCTCTCAAGGGGAGTCTTTTTGCTGACATTTGGGGGCTGAGCAGATGGGAGGGGTATTTTTGTGTAACTCTTCTCTGGCTACGTTACCAGGAAAAGGAACAATACAGTCAAAGTTAGAGAAATTCATGCCTTGAGTAAGCTTTCTTGTTCATCTTTTTAGGGTTTATCCTTGAAGCTCCATTTGTAAAGAATAGTAAGTTCTCTGTGCACTTTAAACCAAATCCCAATTTTAGTTTTTATTTTTTTGACAAAGAAAGTAATACGTTTTCTGAGTTTGTTGTAGCCGAGTTAAATTTTCAGAGAGGTATGGGTGTCCTAGTAAAGGGGATTGAGAAAAGGATTAAAATATGTCTGTGAAGTGGTTGATATTTTCTTCATTGCTTTTTAGTCGAAGCCAACTTGGTTTTAAAAGTTTGAGTTAATGACTTTATCACGTAATGGTCACACAGTCCTTGAGCTGAACTGCCTTCGTTTATAAGAGAGTTTAGTTTTTCTGATGTCACGTGATGATTTCTGTATCTCATCACAAAACAGAATATTTACAAATTATTTTGACTGGGTCTTCAACACACTCCAAAATAGTTGACTCGTGAAATGAAAATAGGACTTGGAAGTTATTTTGATTTCTATGTTAGCCTCATTTATTCATGATAAATTGAAGAAAGACAAACTTCAATTCATAATAGCTGGAATAGGGGGGAAGGAGTTCTGAATTACTGAAGAGTCTGAAAAACTGAATGTTCTTCAAGAAATTCGATTTCAAGGGCTTCAGAGCAACATGAAAGGGCTACAGAGCCCACTGATTACATAAAGATCGTGTGGACTCTTACCATAGAGAAAACTCACTGAACTGTGTATTTGCTATACACAGTTACAGGAATGCACTAACATCCTTGAAAAAGTTCACTCTTTTTAAGAGGAAGACTTTATTTACCTCCGCCCAATTTTCTTTCTAGAGCTTTCAGCCCAAACTCTGAACTAGCCAAACTAGATTAAACATTTTAGTATTCATGCTTCTTTAGATCTGCCAATTTCAAAGCATTTTACAAACACGTACAGGCATACCTCGTTCTGTGGTGCTTCTCAGATACTGCATTTTTTTTTTTAACAGTTGAAGGTTTGTGGCAGCCCTGCCTCAAGCAAGTCTATTAGTGCCATTTTTCCGACAGCATTTGCTCACTTCATGTCTGTGTGTCACGTTTTGGTAATTCTCACAATATTTCCAGCTTTTTCATTGTTGTTATATTTATTCTGATGAGCTGTGATCAGTGATCTTTGATGTTACTACCACCAGTGGCTGAAGGCTCAGAGGATGGTTAGCAATTTTTAGCAACGAAGTACTTTTTACTTAAGGTATGTGCATTGTTTTTTATCATGCTATTGCACGCTTAATAGACCAAGGTATAGTGGAAACACAGCTTTTATATGCACTGGGAAACCAAAAGATCCGTGTGACTCGCTTTTTGGGGGGTGGTCTGGACCTGAACCCGCAGCATCTCCGAGGTGTGCCTAGTTGAACACACTGTCCGACACCTTGTAAGTGCTCATTAGACATTCGTCCAATGAGCTAACAGGCTGATACCGTTGCTGTGACTAAAACACATGCTTACACACTTAGTTCTCCAGGCTCAGCACCAGTAAAGATTTAAAACTGTTGCTGGGAGGAGGAGATGGGTTTGTCTGGCTGTGACGGCGCCCCTCCTGTTGCCTCTTTTCCAGGGAAGGTCTGGCTTATCTTCATGGTGCTGCTGAGGATGGGGGTGCTCATCCTGGCCGGGTCGCCGGTCTACCAGGATGAGCAGGAGAGGTTCGTGTGCAATACTCTGCAGCCCGGATGCGCCAACGTTTGCTACGACATCTTCGCCCCCGTGTCCCACCTGCGGTTCTGGCTGATCCAGAGCGTGTCTGTTCTGCTTCCATCCGCCGTCTTCAGTGTCTACGTGCTGCACAAAGGAGCCGAGCTGGCGGCACGTGGATCCCGCTGGCTGGATGATGACTCGGAGGACCACGACGGCCCTGAACTGACCCCGGGGGCCAGGCGCTGCCTGACGGTGCCGGACTTCTCCTCGGGCTACGTGGTCCACCTCTGCCTCCGGACCCTGACGGAGGCAGCTTTCGGTGCCCTGCATTACCTCCTCTTCGGATTCTTGGTCCCCAAGAGATTCTCGTGCACGCACCCTCCTTGCACCAGCGTGGTGGACTGTTACGTCTCTCGGCCCACGGAGAAGTCCATCCTGATGCTTTTCGTCTGGGCCGTCTGCGCGCTGTCCTTGTTGCTCAGTGTCACCGACCTGGTCTGCAGCGTGCGCTGGGAGACGCGCAGGCGACACGGCGGGGCTCGGAGGAGGCCGTGTCAAGGGGCGGGGAGTGCGGCGCGGGAGGGACACGGGGCGCCCGAGGGACGTGGGGCGCGCGCTCGCCGGGGCCTGCGGACTGGAGGGCAGGGCGCGTACAGCCCCGCAGCGGAGCCCACCGAGCCGGGACACCCGGATCTGCCAGGGGAGGACGAGAGCGACGCGCTGTCCTCTGCCAGCGACCAGCCGCGCGGGGCCGGGCCGGGAGCGGCGGCCCCGGGGTGGGAGGAGCGCCCCTGCGCGCCAAGCGCCGCGCTCCCGGGCCCCAGCAAGTCCGAGTGGGTGTGAGCGGCCGGCGTCCCGCCCCGGGAGCGCGGCGACCAGGACCGAGAACATCGACCTGCAGAAAGGTGAGCTGGCGGGACAGACCGACTTCCCGAGAGGCTCCGGTGCAGCGCGGCAGGGATTTAATTTAGATGAAGCCTTCTGGGGAACCCTGCGCTTGGCGTGCAAATGCGGATGGAAGCTCCAAGGATTAACCGGCGAGCATCAGGTCCATGAGTTTGTCGCACTCTAGTTCTGTTGTCTTATTTTACCGCAGTATGGGCTTTAAAAGCACGTTTTTTGGATTGACAGAGCTCATGAATATTTTAATGTTTTCGGGTGGATTATTTTGACGGTTTGTTGTTGTTTGTTTTGGTTTTTCTGCTTAGCCAAAAAGGGCATCTGTTATGCACGTCATCCGTAGAGGGATATTAGTTTAACTTCTCCAAACCCCTTTAATAAAATGAATGCTGATTGCGTTGCCATATCACACTTCCTACTTCACTGTGTTAAAGGAGAAACCACAAATGCAGGAAATATGACTAAAAACTTTGGGGTCTTTTGGGGGTCATCTTGGGTTCTTATTGCATGTGGGTGTGAGGTGCACCGGATGAAGGGTGGCCGCTGGCTTGCTTTAGTGTCGCTGGGCTGTTGGCTGGGTGGCTGTCCTCACTGAGCAGAGGGGGGCACTCTGGCTGCTGACAGGCCTAGAGTTGCCACACGGCTTCCAGTCCCGGCTCTGTGTCCTTGAGACAGTCATACAGTTAGGGCTGCTCGGAGGGTCTTCGTGTTCCAGGGAAGCAGATGAGGAATGCTGCAGGTGTTCCAGGCTTGTGGTCTGTGCTGATGCTCTGGGGGTGGGGGGGTTACCCTAGAGACACAACAGTCTCACCTCTCAGGGGAGCCCCTCTGCTCTCCTCTGCTCGCCCTGGTTTCGGTCCAGGTGCTGTCCAGTTGGAGTGTGAGTCTGTTAGAGCTTCCGTGCTGCCTTCAGCTGCCACGCAGAAGACACAGTGCGGCAGAAAGACGGGGTAAGCCTGCTCCTCTTCCGGCGAGGAAGAGCCACTGGGTGGCCCCCCAGAACGGATGAAGAACCTCTGGTCCCCAAACCGCCAACGCTGAGGAAGAGGAACTGCCCTCCATGCCAGCAAATAGTAAAAAAAAAAAAAGTGAACCAAAGCACCCAGGGAACCAGTGGGCACTTTTAACTGTTCTAAAGATGACTTTGACAGTGAAATATCAGCCGGGATGGGGAGTGACATCCTCCTTGATCTATCTAGAGTGTCA
Source organism: Phocoena phocoena (assembly GCF_963924675.1). Classification (NCBI taxonomy): domain Eukaryota; kingdom Metazoa; phylum Chordata; class Mammalia; order Artiodactyla; family Phocoenidae; genus Phocoena; species Phocoena phocoena. The sequence goes on from NC_089220.1 coordinate 167,857,914, forward strand.
AAGCCATTGGTTAAAACTTTAAAAAAATCATCCAAAATTGGTTTTGGCATAAAGCTCTTTGAATGAATGTACCTGGTTTTTGTTTTTTGTTTGGTTTTTTGCGGTATGCGGGCCTGTCACTGCTGCGGCCTCTCCCGTTGTGGAGCACAGGCTCCGGACACGCAGGCTCAGTGGCCATGGCTCACGGGCCCAGCTGCTCCGCGGCATGTGGGATCCTCCCGGACCGGGGCATGAACCCGCGTCCCCTGCATCGGCAGGCGGACTCCCAACCACTGCGCCACCAGGGAAGCCTGAATGTACCTGCTTTTAACCCCTGCAGGAAATCTCTCTCCCACTCTCTGTCTCTGTCTCTCTCTCAATTGCTCCTCGATCCGTCGATAACTGTGAACCATGACTCAGACCCCTTCCTTCAGCATTTGGATTGGCGTCCGGCGCATAGCAAGTGCTCAGTAAGTGTGGTTTTTGTGCCTGATATCCCTGAAGTACTCAGGGCCAAATCTGGTTCTTGTCCCTTGCAGCATGCAGTTCTGATGGAGTTCCAAGGTTGGCCACAGTCTTAAAGACGTAAGAATTCTCTAGGGCCTTCATTGCTATTTTAAAAATAAGTTCCATAGGCCCCTCAATACCCCAGTGTGTGCCTTGATAATGTTGAGTGAAGAAAGGAAATCAAATTAACAAATATTGGTAGGTGTGCCCACACAGGGCCCCCAGATGACAGCTAGGAAAGGAAGGTGGTGAAGGCTGAGTGGGGACTCCCTCCCAGCCATGGCCCCAGAGAAAACTGGGCCCTGTTCTCCTATGAGTCTTACGAGTCCATGCTTGGATTTACAGATGGTGCCTGTGTTTGGGTGGCACTGGGAAGGGCTGCTTTGGCCTCTCTGCTGATGTCCCAAATCCCACTATCAGAGGATCAGAGCCTTGAAGTTTTTTCCATGGAAAACTGTAAAATCCATTCAGAGTGATGGAGGCCAAGAGAGGGGGAGAGGTGTGGAATCAAGGATAAGACATGTGGGTTCTGCCCCCATGTGCATCATTTCTTGGCAGGTCGCTCCCTTCCTTTGCGCCTCAGTTTCCTTCTCTAAGGGATAAGGGCCTGGACTAGATGATTCCTTAGTGTTCTTACATGGTTAGGAATCCACCAGTGATGGGTGTCCTTTTAACCTCATTAGGGGCTGGTTTATCAGGCCTGTCCATCCTCTACCTGCCTGAGCACAGGTTTCCATAAATGAAAGTGGTCAGAACGGGAGAGACCTGCATGTCCCGGGGAGAGCTGCCGTGGAAGAGCGATGCAGACCTCATGAAAGGGGGCGATGACGACTCATCAGCTCCCCACTCTGCTGAGAGATGGCAGAGGCTGCGTGGACAGACGTGGGGTCATCTGCTGTGACCCCTCACTGTGAGAGCAAGGTTGCAGAAGAGGCTTCAAGCATTCTGGAGCATGGTTGGCAGTGTTGGCATGATGGTGGCCACCTTGTCAGAACACACACAGGGGGTGACCCTCCTCTTCTCTTTGCTCTCACAGGCCACTGTACATCTCCCCTGGCTCAGAACTTAGGTTTTGAAGCCTTTGAAGATCTTTTCTTTCTTTTTAAAAAATATTTATTTATTTACTTACTTTTGGCTGTGTTGGGTCTTGCTGTGCGCGGGCTTTCTCTAGTTGCGGGGAGCCAGGGGCTACTCTTCGTTGTGGTGCGCAGGCTTCTCACTGTGGTGGCTTCTCTTGTTGCGGAGCACGGGCTCTAGTCGCGGGGGCTTCAGTAGTTGTGGCTCATGGGCTCTAGAGCGCAGGCTCAGTAGTTGTGGCGCACGGGCTTAGTTGCTCCGTGGCATGTGGGATCTTCCCGGCCCAGGGCTCGAACCTGTGTCCCCTGCATTGGCAGGCAGTTTCTTAACCACTGTGCCACCAGGGAAGTCCTGAAGATCTTTTCTAGTCATCTAAGGGGAGGGGGAAAAAATCTCAGACTGTATCCAAAAGGTAAAAAACGGCGAAAATCGTGTGGCTATCATCCTTCTTTCCAAGATTTTGGTCTTCCTCTCTGCATCTTTGGCACGCTGGGTGAATGCAAGATAGTTCACGGGCTTGTGTTCCTCCCACAGAGTGTTATTGAGTCACCCAGTGCCCAAGGTAGAGGCAGCAGGAGGTAAGGTAATTGTAGCTGCTGCAACAGGTTACCCCAATCTTAAACATTTAACACAGAAGTTTCATAAAGTACAGAGCCTAGTTTTCTGATTGATGGGCAGCTTTCCTCTGTGTGGTGACTCAGGGGTCCTTCCATCCTAGGCTCTACCATCTTCCGTCTGCTGTGGAAGAGACCAGACTGGTTCCAAGGCCAGGTCTGGAGAGGGCACAGCGCTCACTTGGCTAGAACTCGGTCCTGACTGCTTGGAAGGCTCTGAAGGGTGGCCTAGTTATACAGCTGGCCCTCTGCATCTGTGGATGGATTGAATTCAACCAACCATGCATCTAAAATTAAAAAAAAATCCAGAAAGTTCCAAAAAGCAACACTTGAATTTGCTGCATGCAGGCAACTATTTACATAGCATTTACATTGTATTTACAATTATTTACATAGCATTTATATCGTATTAGGAGTTATAAGTCATCTAGAGACGATATAAAGCGTAAGGGAGGATGTGCTTAGGTTATATGCGAATACTAGGCCATTTCATATACGAGACTGGAGCACCTTCGGATTTTGGAACCAATTCCCAGCGGATAGTGAGGGATGACTGTCCGGGAAGAAGGAGGAAAAGTTGGGACCAACAGCTGTCCAGTATTTGCCTCAGGCAGCACCCATGCCCTGGGTACCTGCCCTGTGGGAGGGATTTAATGCATTCTCAGTGGCCAACGAACCAGTCTCAGGAGGGAAGCTAAGTGAGGACATTGGCTCGGGTCCCTGCACAGGCTTCACCGGGCCCGCAGAGAGGAGAAAAGAGGTGACGAGGTTGAAGAGAACTCACAGAAAAGGGCCTGGAACCCAAATCTCTTGTACTGGGAACTGCTGTCTTAGATATGTGCGTTTCAGACGAGAAAGGATCTTAGTGGGTGTAAGTGCACAGCGATGGTCTTTGCTCAGTATGAATGGCTCGTTAGATGCCGTCTAAGTCTAGCTTTCTAGGTTAGCTTTCCAGAAATCTTCCCAGTTGGTGTCCTGGCCGCGATGAGCACCAGCTGGTGGAGCCCAGGTCTGAACCACCACGCCTGACCCTGGCTGCCCCGAGACAGATGCGCAAGAGAGAGCGTCAGTGAGATGATGCGCGCTCGGCCGAGAGAGGGATTATTTACGGAAAGAGTAAACGGGACTCTTTTTTTGTAGGATGCTAAAATCCACTGCGAGAACCACTGCGAATTTTCTGAGTGTGAATCTGGTTTCTGGCAGGAAGTGAGGAGGAGGCCGGTGTTTTGCAGTGAAGGCTTGTCCGGGGTCGCCCCCTGCTGTGGAGATGCCGCCACCACTAATTCGGCATCCCAACTGCAGGACGCGGCTGGCAGCCGAGCCCCTGAGCCCTGCCGGCTGTGTTTTGGTTGTTCTGTGGGAGAAATGTTTCCTAGAAAGCAAACAGATGTCTCTCCCCACACACACACATTGGAAATAGATGAATGTATATTTTTCCTCTCTCTTGTCCATCATAGGGTGATGGACAACTTTCCTCAGGCAGCTTTCTCCTCTGCGCTGTGACCCAAGAGAGAGATGTGAGTGGCAGAAAATCGAGCCGAAAGAAGTGACTAAGTTTTCTCAGAAGCTAACTCGGATGAAATGCGTTTCATGGAGAATTCAGGAAATTCAAAATCAAATGCAAAATCTAGATTTTAGTAAGAGTCTCCTCCTTCCCCAGACAGGTGGAGCACAGAAGCACACGTGACCCGTGTAAAGGATGCAGTGATAGTGTAGCATGTGCCCCTGGCCTACTGGCGTCCACATCCCAGGCTCCCCGCCAGTCGCCCTGCCGAGAGGTTGCTGGGGAGGGTTCTTCTCCCTGCAGCCCTCCCTCCCTCCTCTGGCGGGTGCTTCCTGCTTTCCACACCGCCCCTGTGTGTGCTTTATCAATAGGCTGAGAAATGAGATTTCAAATCAATGGAGCTACGTTGATTAACCAGTATTTATTGAGCATCAGCTCTGCACCTAGCATTTAATCTCTTGGTTTGGTTTCTTTCTATGAGGCTAAGAGAAAAAAGAAAATCAGCTTATCACCTGAGAGGCCAGCAAACGGATAGGAAGAGCTCTAGCTAAAGGCCATTGTTCCGGTTCAAATAACTCCTCCAATTCCTGTCAACTTTGATTTTCTCCGCCCTGAAAGGAGCATGTAAGGACTGCCTTTGTGGGCTTGTTGGGAAGTTTAGATGAGATCGTGGAAGTGGATGCCCCCCGGCAAGAGAACGGAGCCGTGTGTAAGGTGTGTCTGGGGCGGTGGGTTCACCCATGCTTGACAGATGACTCTGAACAGGTCTGTCCAGGAATTTGTGCTGATACGACATTTGCATGAGGAGGAAGGTGTCCGCAGACTCAGGGATGCCCCCAACCTCCTCCCCACATCCTTTCTGACCAGCAGAGGCCTCTCTTGGACCGTATTTAGGATGTAATATTTCTAAGCCCCAAAATGGTAATTTATTTCTGGTGGTGGTCTCTTGACCGTTTTCACTCTGTTCTGTTCTTGTTTATCCCTGCCCAGAAAGAGCAGGGTTTAAGAAATCTCAGCCGCAGATCTGGGAATTGTATTAGGTTAACTTTGGAAAACAGGGGGTGAGAAATTAGGGCTAATGGAGAAATTGTGGGCACTCTGGCCTCCTGGGAAAGAGATAATTTAACAAGACAATGATTCTTCCTCTTGGGGTTGAGAGGCAGCCCCTGATTTCTAATTTACTTTATTTTTGCCTACGGTGTCTGTCCACTTCCCTGGCTTTCACGTGATCAGGCTGCGAACTGCAAATGTTTGGCCTGAGATGTGGATTTGTAATAAAAGATGACAGCTGAGACCCTCAGAGGTGGAGTTCAGAGTTGATCCTGCAAACCTTGCAGCGTGACTACCCAGGAAGCTGTGTAGTGGGCGTGCTAACAGATGCAAATATCTGTCTTCATTTACTATTCTTCCTTCCAGCTGCTTGCTAAACAGCCACAAAAATTCCCTTGCGGCTGTAACTTGTCAAATAAGGTATCTGCAAAGGTGCCTGAGGTTTTTTCCCCCTGGGTTTATGAAATGATGTGTTATTTTGTGTTTAAGAATTTGTTTTCCTTTTCTTGTGCTTTAGAAGGTTAAAGTGCTTTTGACCTCAGAAATAGTATTTGAGAGGCAATTAAATGTCTATAAATTGGTCTTCTTCACCTGGGATATTTGATCCGAAAAAAGCCTCACGCATTATTAAAGTTTACACTGAGCATATCTAGGGCCATTTCCTTCAGAAATAAAAATTCAGTCATTTCATAGAGGTGGTTTGCGGGATTGGCCATTAGAAGGAAATAAAGTCTTATGCTAAAGCAGGTTCGTCAGATTTTGTTCTGTGCCGGGAGTGGTTCTTCAGAGAGCAGTTGAGAACATTGTTAAGCCTGAACTCCAGGGACAAGGAAATGTTTCCATTCTCCCGCCAGCTGAGGGCTCTGGGAACAGTAGCTTTTTTTGTTTGTTTGTCTTTGTTTCCTCATCTATTAAAAAAAAGTGTCACCTTTCAGAAGTAAGATAAATGTAAATATGGAAGATGACTTGTTATGTCCACGTATTTATCGAGCATTTTTAGTATGTCTGGTACTTGTACAAGGCAAGAGATGAGTTACAAGAGAAAGATAAGGAAAGACCATTTTGATGAGACAATTGGGGAATAAATGCAGGCAACATATGCTTAAAAATTAAATTTCATGGTTCAGACTTGGATATTTCATTATAAAATTTCTGTTGTTTATAAAAAAAACCACCATTGAGCTGAATGGCAAAACTTCTCAAAGTAGAGGAATTGGGCCACCTCGTTACTCACGTGGTGGCTGAGCCTCGGGTGTGAAGCTACCGCACCTTCCTGGGCCCTTCGGGTGCCCCTCCCTCAGGTACTTGCCTACTCACTGCCCTGCTGGCCGTGGCTCCTCCCCTAGACTGCTCCCCCAGGAGGCCTCCCAAGCCCATTCCCTCCAGCACCTCTCTTATCATCTTGGAATCTTCCATCTGCCAGGGGCCTTAGTGACTCAAACTTAACGAGCTAATTTTACACCTGGGTAAATGAAGGTCCAGGAAGGTGAAGTCACTTATCTAATATAATCTGGCCAGCTGGAGGCCAAGCCTTCCCACTCCCAGCTGGTTTTGGTCATTCCATGGCTCCAGGATGCCTTCTTGAAGCAGTCAGACAGAAGGGGTTATTGTTCACAGAGCTGAACTTTGACAATAGTGTAAGTTTTCTAGGAGGTTAACAAATGAACAGAGGGTGCACGGTCCCCATAGAGTGAGTCCTACATATATACATTCACACACACATACGTATATACATATTCTTTTCCACTATAGTTTATTACAAGATGTTGAATATAGTTCCCTGTGCTCTCCAGTAAGACCTTGTTGGTTTTGAGTAAGTCTTGAATAGTGGTGTTTGAGGCCGTATGAGAGGTCTACAGTAGAAGAATGCAATTGGTGTCTGATTACAAGTTAGAGCGGCAGACATTTCTTGAAGTTAAAACAGTTATAATGGAAATATAAGAACATAGAAGTTTTGTAATAATGCCCCTAGCCTCGCTCTATAACACAACATCATCATCTTTTTGTAGTCTTAGCTCCTTAGTTGTTAAAATGTATAACTGCACTTGTAATACTTTTATTCTGCTTTTCCCCCTTGCTCACCAATCATACACATTGTTCATGATTCTCTGATCTTTATCAGCCGTTTGAATGGATGCGGAATAATCCACCAAGTGACCACGCTGATCATCAACCCCAGCCTCTGCTATGGAACATTCAGATTGCTGTTGACTAAAGTGCTTCTAGCTTTTTGATATTAGATAATAAAATAGCATGGGCACACAGGCCTTTTCTCTTATTAGGTTATTTCTTTACGATAAATTTCCAGAAAATTTTTATTGAAGTTTGCATACATTCTCAACTGTTAAACCACTTTTGACTCCAGGCAGACCATTTGTGATGCTTTCATAATTTCGTGGGTTGAATTTAAAATGCTAACCCTGAAGATACCATTTCCCTGTCATGCTTTGTCAAGAACTTGGGGGAGTTCCCTCCAGGTAGATGGTGTGTATGAGTCCCCCACTAAGTCTGTCAGTGAAGTTGACCTTGGGCATGGAACTGAGTCACAGTGACACACGTTAGTTACATTTTAGTGATTAACCAGATAGTAAAATAGTCATCCTTACCTATTAGAGAATTTAAATCCAATAAGATTTACAAGTTGGGCCAGCTTTTCAAAGAACTTGATCAGCTAGGTGTGTTTCAGTGCATTTCAGGCTGTAACTATATAAATCATGGTTTTCTCCCATGCTTGAGGAAATTGCCTTTCCGGAATAAATTTCAGTCCACATTAAACTCAAAAACACAATTCTGTGTTTTTCAGCTTGTGGCTCCCAGCTGTCCTGATTAAGAGCTGGTCTTGCCCTGTTCCCGGGCTCTTCTGCCCCTCTACTTTATTTCAACTTGGCGGCCCCCAGACCCAGGTACGCCTGGAAGTAAGGATGCTGACGAGCTGTCGAGAGGCGGTGGAATCTGCACGGCTCTGACGGCGGGGTTGGGGAATGAGGAAGAGGGATGAGATCCTGGGTACTTGGTAACTTTCACCAGAGGAAACCCTGGTGGAAGATGGATGCTAATGGTTTCTGGTTTGGAAGTGCCGAGGTTGAGTTGTCTGTGGAGCGTTCAGGAGATGCCCAGCTGGAAGTTGGTCTTACTGGACCAGAGCTCAGAGGTGTTTGGCAGGAGACAGATTTGGGAATAATCAATGTAGAGCTGCTATCAGATCCTTGGGCATTCGTGCCCACACTCTATCCTCTGCTTCAGGCAACCCCTAAGGGACAGGAAAAGAGCCAGCGGTGTCAGCAAGACCTTCAGGATCCCTATGGCCACTTCTAAGGGAGTGAGTCCCTTGTCTCCTCAAAACAACCAGACCACATAGCAAAGCAGCCCCGATTATTCACCCTGAGCAGGGACTGAGTCGGTGGGACAAACAGCGGATCTGCAGTATTCCAGAAGTTGTCACATATCCGTGCTTGAGTTTATATATTCCTTTAAAACTCTAAGCTCTTTCCTTCTGTGTCCTCCTGTCTGACACCACCTGGGTTTCCACCCAAAGCCTCTGATGAGATGTATCATATCTACTACACCCCAGGGGGGCCCAATGTGCGCCGTGTCCCCCATTCCTTGTATTTCCGTGTCATTGGCAGGGGGAAGGGTCTGGCATCCTGCACCTGGTTTGGCGGATAGAGCAGAATTACTTATTTACTTAGCGTTATTTCTGTAGGCACGAGTTGATATGAAACCTGTTCTTTCGCTTAAGTGTCCTTATGCTGTTGCTTCCATTGTTTGTTCTTGTTGCCAGATTGTCTTTTTCTCAGATGAAATTTACCTTTTTTGGGGGGGGGGAGATATTTAAATTTCATCATGCTGATATCTTTTACTGCCAGTTTCTTTTATTGCCAGTTTTACTTTCCAGACACACACAGACATGATGCCCCAGTAATAGTGGGTAGAGTGCTGGGGAGAGAAGAGGGCCAGGGCGGTGGCCTAAAGGGGCTGCCCAGCGGCTGGCCTTATCTGGAGAGCTTGGTCCTAGCACCCAAATTGGTGCCACTATAAGTCACAGTCTCCAGTGGGGTCCCCACCACTGTCCCCCCAACTCCATGTTTTCTTAGTTAGCTTCCCATCAACCATTTTAAACTCTTCTTCCCCACTCCCACCTTAGCTGGTGACCTTGCTTACTACCTGCCCTGCCTGGATTTCCTTTTTTTAGCTGCTCCATGTGGCTTGCAGGATCTTAGTTCCCTGACCAGAAATCGAACCCAGGCCCTGGCAGTGAAAATGACAAATCCTAACCACTGGACTGCCAGGGAATTCCCCTGTCTGGATTTTCTGATTGAATCTGTCATAACCCCCCTACAGGATAGGTACTGGGGCTCAGCGTACAAATGAAAAGTTAGAGAAGGTACAATAAACTCCAAGTTCCCCACTGTAGCCCCAATGTAGGGCCTAGTGTCTGGCGCCAGGAGGGTGTTCAAAAGGCAATTTTTCAAGTTAATTTTACCATAGGAGAAACTTAAAACTGTGGGGAGATGGCAGCACAGAAGGAAGGTTTGAAGTCGTGAGATAAAGAGGAATCAGTAACAGAACAGCTATTCGACCTGATGGAGGATCAGACAAAGAATGCAGGTGAGGGGATCGGCCCTGAGTGGAGGGGAGACGTCTCCTTGGAGACCAGAGGCAAGGGGGTCAGGGCGGAGCAGACGGGATGCTCACGGGAGGGTGGGGAGTGTCTGTGGGCAAGTGTGTTTGGAGAAAGTCTGGAACAGCTGCCATAGGGAACGGAGAAGGAAGCTGACCAAGGACCCGCACACGAGATCAGCCTGTGTCCCTCTGGCTGGAGGAGAAGGGCATTAAGTGAGTGTCTACTGCATGCCAAGAGCACAGGTCAGGTCACTTGATCCTCTCAGTAGCCCTGAGGGTACCATTTGACAGATAAGGAAACCAAGGCTCACTGGTAACTTTCTCAAGGCCACACAGTGAAGGAAACTGCAGCAGGAATTTATTAATAGATCTGACTCCAAAAACTTGTGTTCTTTCCCCATACCCCACCGCCCCTTGCAAGGTTTTGGCTCATTAAGGACAAAAGCCCTCCCTAAGCCGCAATCAACTCTTGGCCGGCTCGAGGCTTCTTAATCACTCCTTTTCTGGGCCAGGAACAGAGAGGACGCCTGCGGTCATGGAGGTACTACCTTTGCCAGCTACTGATGTTTCCATGAGGAGAGGATTTCTCAGCCGCTTGATGCCCTCACTCTCTGTGTGCCTCTCCCACTGGGTATGTAGCAGTCTGTTTGCACTTGACCCTTTGATCAGATGCCCGACTGCGCTGCTCGGGGCGTAACGAACCTCAACCATGTCTTCTTACACAACTTAAAGTTCAATAGTGATATAAAACTTTAAAAATTCACTTTTTATAAACTGAATCCAACAAGTCTTTAAAACAGAGGTGTGCACACTACTATGTATAAAATAGATAAACAACAAGGACCAACTGTACAGCACAGGGAGCTATATTCAATATCTTGTAATAACCCACAAGAAAAGAAGAGAATCTGAAAAGTTGTATATACATATATACACATATATATGTATATATGTGCATGTGTGTGTGTGTATATATATATGTGTGTGTGTATATATATATAAAACTGAGTCACTTTGCTGTAGAGCTGAAACATTATAAATTAAGTATACTTCAATAAAATAAAAGCCCCAGAGGCGTGACATGATATTTCTTTGACTCTTGGAAATTTTTTCTAGTTGGGTGGGGCCCATCCATGGCTGATGTTTGAAATTACTCATCAAGATTCAGCTCTTGAATTAAATATTCAAGCTTGGATACCTTTTAAAGTCCCAAGGCTTTGGGAGAAACTGCTCCCTGTATCACCTGGTATGAGCAATTACTTTGGTGATCATGACAGATCAATAACTGTGATAAGAGGACAAGGAAGATGATAAGTCCAGGGAAGGGGGTGGACTTCCTGGGGATGGAGGGGAGAAGACGTTGGTACCCAAGTGGGAAGAGGGAGAAAAGGAGGAGAGACTAGAGTCCCAAAGACCAACTTTGTGTGAGAGACGCCAAGGGACAGAGAACGGAGCCCAGGCAGGGAGCTGGTGCTTGAGGAGATCAGGGCAAACACCAGGATGAAGGGCCAGAGGCAGAGTTTAAGGCTCCATCATTGTGAGGCTGGGTAACAGCATGTGGGGATAGGGTGCAGAGGGAGCCTAGTGGCCTTGGACATTTGGGAAAGTGGAGGAATGGTGACTTGCCTTTGTGTGGGGGGGGGTCAAAGAGGTCTAAGGGCCTAGCTGATCTGTTGGTAACTCCACATCTCCAAATAGGGCCGACAGAAGCCCAAAAAGACTCCCTTTAGAGAAATGGAAATAAAAACAAATAAAGAAATGGGACCTAATGAAACTTAAAAGCTTTTGCACAGCAAAGGAAACCATAAACAAGACGAAAAGACAACCCTCAGAATGGGAGAAAATATTTGCAAACGAATCAATGGAGAAAGGACTAATCTCCAAAGTATACAAGCAGCTCACGCAGCTCAGTATCAAAAAAAACAAACAACCCAATCCAAAAATGGGCAGAAGACCTAAATAGACATTTCTCCAGAGAAGATATACAGATTGCCAACAAACACATGAAAGGATATTCAGCATCACTAATCATTAGAGAAATGCAAATCAAAACCACAATGAGGTATCACCTCACACCAGTCAGAATGGCCATCATCAAAAATTCTGGAGAGGGTGTGGAGAAAAGGGAACCCTCTTGCACTGTTGGTGGGAATGTAAACTGATACAGCCACTATGGAGAACAGTATGGAGTTTCCTTACAAAACTAAAAATAGAACTACCATATGACCCAGCAATCCCACTCCCGGGCGTATACCCTGAGAAAACCGTAATTCAAAAAGAGTCATGTACCACAATGTTCACTGCAGCACTATTTACAATAGCCAGGACGTGGAAGCAACCTAAGTGTCCATGGACAGATGAATGGATAAAGAAGATGTGGCACATATATACAATGGATATTATTCAGCCATAAAGAGAAATGAAATTGAGTTATTTGTAGTGAGGTGGATGGACCTAGAGTTTGTCATACAGAGTGAAGTAAGTGAGAAAGAGAAAAACAAATACCCTATGCTAACACATATATATGGAATCTAAAAAAAAAAATGGTTCTGATGAACCTAAGGGAGGGACGTAGAGAATGGACTTGAGGACACGGGGAGGGGAAAGGGTAAGCTGAGACGAAGTGAGAGAGTGGCATGGACATATATACGCCACCAAATGTAAAATAGATAGCTAGTGGAAGCTGCTGCATAGCACAGGGAGATCAGCTCGGTGCTTTGTGACTACGTAGAGGGGTGGGATAGGGAGGGTGGGAGGGAGACACAAGAGGGAGGGATATAGGGATATATGTATATATATAGCTGATTCACTTTGTTATACAGCAGAAACTAACACAACATTGTATAGCAACTATACTCAAGTAAAGATGTTAACAAAACAAAACAAGACTCCCTTGAGTCAGCCCAAGATGAGGGAGTGCATGTGGTCTCCTTGGGGGTATTGGGAGACTTGTCCAGGTATATCTCCCCAGGGGACCTTGCCAATAACCCTGCATGTGTTTCTAACACCAGTGTTTCCTAATAAATTGTTATTCATTAGTTGGGTCAGAAAGCATGCTATCTATATTACATTTTATTTTTGGCTTTGTTGGGTCTTTGTTGCTGCATGCGGGCTTTCTCTAGTTGTGGCGAGCAGGGGCTACTCTTCGTTGCGGTGCGTGGGCTTCTTGTTGTGGTGGCTTCTCTTGTTGCGGAGCACAGGCTCTAGGTCGTGGGCTTCAGTAGTTGTGGCACGCAGGCTCAGTAGTTGTGGTACATGGGCTTAGCTGCTCCGCGGCATGTGGGATCTTCACAGACCAGGGCTTGAACCCATGTCCCCAGCATTAGCAGGTGGATTCTTAACCACTGCACCACCAGGGAAGTCCCATAAATTACATTTTTTTTTTAATACCTCCCAGAAATTCTGGTTTGGATGGGGCATGTACTCTGTTTTGTATTCTTTTCCTTGGAGCCTTGTTGGGTTTGATTGGTGAAGAGACTATAATGAAATTCATTGTAAATAAAAGGAAGCAGGATGGAACTTCATACCAGAGAAAGAAATACGGATGTCATCAAAGAGGAGGACACAGAACAGGGTGGAGGGACCCCAAAGACACACTTCCTCTACTTGTCAAATGGGTGCTTGCCCCTAGCCCAGCAGGGTGCCTCTGGATGGGGGCTGGTCCAATGGGGGTGTTATGGGAGATTTGGAGGCAAAATATAGGCCCAGAGACTCACTTAGAACTCGGGGTAGAATGGCATCCAGGTTGTGTCAGTAGAGTTTTGATTGTACTGGGAAATCACACTGCTGATAATCCAAATGGAATTAACACCTTTTTTTGTTAACGTGACACTTCTCACCCAAGCTAATGAACAGCTTACTGTAAAACCAAATTGGTAACTTTAGGGGCCTGGAAAAGAGTTCCCGGACTTTCCGCAGACCCGCCCAGCCTCACTTTACTGAACTTGGAAACTTCTGTGTTGGTCTTGCATTAATCCTTCTCGAGCTGGCACGACACGATCGTGCTGGCAAGTCATGGAATTCACCACATTCGTCCTTTAATTAGAATAAACTTGGATTTAAAAGCTGCTGTGTGATTTGGAAAAATCCAATCTTTGCTCTCAGACTGCTAAATCCTCTGAGAATTTTGAAATGCAAATACACAAAGCATAATACAGTGTTAGGTTCTATTAATCTGAAGAGTATGTGAGTCACTTTAAACCTACAGTATTTCAGACTTAGTCATTTCCTTCATATGAAATCCAACTTGCCAGCATAGAAGTTATGAAGGGCAAGGTTTTCCAGCATATAGAACTACACATCTTCAGTGTGGGAACTGGGTGTGGAGGTAGGATTGCTAATGGGCTTTGCAGCATTTTGTTGCAACTCTGATTAAACTTTTTTTTTTTTTTTGCTTCATCCAAACTTTGCTTCTCTTCAACTTTCTTCTCTATTTTTCTCTCCTCTTTATTCTTCTTGCTGTTTAGCTCTACTGGGTGTTCATTCTCTCCGGTGACTTTCACATGAAGAAAGTGTCTGCAGCTGAACGCAGTGCTTTGATTCCCCCCTCATATCCTGGTGGTTCACGGAGTTGCTGACGTGTAATTCCCGGTTCCCTGCACAGTAGGTGCTCGACAGACATGTGCTGAATGCATGGATTTTTAGAACAGCATAAAATTTCTAAAAATAATAGAAATTCTCCCTTCTGAGTGGGTTAAAGCACTGACATTTAACCATTATAACGACAGTGGAATTCACAAGCATCTCATTGAGGAGTTTATACTTACATCTTTTTTTTTTTTTGCGGTACGCGGGCCTCTCACTGTTGTGGCCTCTCCCGTTGCGGAGCACAGGCTCCGGACGCGCAGGCTCAGCAGCCATAGCTCACGGGCCCAGCCCCTCCACGGCATGTGGGATCTTCCTGGACCGGGGCTCGAACCCGTGTCCCCCGCATCGGCAGGCGGACTCTCAACCACTGCGCCACCAGGGAAGCCCTATACTTGTATCTTGATTTTTCTTCTTTTTCTTGTAAATAGGGATTTAAAATATACTATTTTTCTTTCGATCATGTCATTTGTTTCTCAGAAGAATTGTGTGAGAAGGGCAGAGCGATAGTACATCAATTATACCTCACCTTAAAAAAAGAGAGGGAAAAAAAAAAGGAAGAGCCATGCAATAATTATTACCCTCATTTCATGGATGAGGAAAATGGAGTCCAGAAACATTGATGATAAAAACTAAGGCAAGAACACAGAAATTCTTAGTCCAGTTCTTTTTGTATTTTTACTTCCCTCCTTTCAGGAGAAGGCAGACTTAACTGTGGTGAACAGTCTGTGGGGAGCTGTGGTGGTCGTTACTGCTATTCAATAAATATTTCCAGCCACATGGTTACTTCCCTGCACCCTTTGGGGTGTAACATGGCCATATGATTTGCTTTGGTTCATGACACATGTAGATATGACACTGCCACTTCCAAGCAGAAACTTTAAGAATCAGTGGCTATATCCCTTCCAACCTATGCAGGGAAAATGGAAGCGCGTGCCAAGATAAAGCTTTCAGCAACCTGGCATCTAAAGTGGAAAGAATCCCTCTACTGACACATACTGGACAATGTGTGCAAGTGATAAAGTGTTATCATTACTTTATTGAAGTATAATTGACATACAATATAATATTAGTTTCAGGTGTACAACATAGTGATTTGACATTTGTATACACTGGGAAATGATCCCCACAAAAAGTCTAGTTACCATCTGTCACCCTACAAAGTTCCAAGTTTTCTTTTCTTCTTGTAATGAGATCTTTTAAGATTTGCTTTCTTAGTAACTTCCAAATTTGTACTACAGTATTATTGACTATAGTCCTCATGCTTGTACATGATATCCCTATGATTTATTTATTTTATAACTGAAGTTTATACCTCTTGACCCCTTCACCCATTTCACCCACCCCTCATCTCCCTCCCCTCTAGCAACCACGCATCTGTTCTCTGTATCTCTGAGTGTTGTTTTGTTTTTCAGATTCCACATACAAGTAAAATCATATGATATCTGTCTTTCTCTGATAAATTATTTTTTGTTGCATTAGCCATTGAGATTTTGGAGTTGTCTGTTATTGTAGCAAAATTAGCCTTATTTTGATTGGTACGGAAACGAAGGCGCATACATGGGTAAAGGATGCTTGGGTCACTGGGCGGCTGGATGATGAGATGAGTGAATAAACACTTGTGACTGCATAAGGTCCAAGGGATGAACCTCTTCTCTTTGTACCAATGTCCTAAGTGCACAGATTCAAATAAAATGTAAACCACAAGGATCGAGGAGGGTATTTTTTTTTTTTTGAGGAGGGTATTTTTAATGAGGGCACACATATGTTCATTTTCACAAGCTAAGTGTCTACAGCTACATCCTGTATTTCTAATCCCAGTGATGCTACGAAATGATACCTTTTGTTTGGTTCTAACAGATCCTTTTAATAACAACTTCCATTTTAGCAACTTCCACTTTTTTGGCCCCCCAAAGTTGTCTGTGTCCTAATTCCTGGAATTAACTTCTTTTTGGTTCCTATTAAGTATAGCCAAGCATGCTCTTTAACGGTATTACACAAAATTTGTATCCTGTCTATGGGTTTGACCTATGACCCTCTGCTCAGACTCTTTCTTACAGAAATTGGATGAGGTGTGACAGTTAAGATCTAAGATCATACTTGTTAGGTAGACTCAGGAAAACCTCAGAGTTTACTTGCGGAATGAATCTCACTTTCTGGGTCTTTGGTCAAGGACTCGTCCCTTCTTTCAGGGTACCTGGAGAAAGAGTAGATTTCTGCACTGAATACACGTTATCCGAAAAATTCTATAACTTAAGCAAAGTTCCAGCATCAGGTAAGATAGTATGAGTTTACTTTTGAAGATACACATGGTGACATAGATTCAGGATCACAGCGTGCCTGCCTCTAGGACTACAGGGTGACAGATCACTTGGTCTTGGAAAGTCACACCCAGGTCAGGCCACCACAGCATGAACCTTCATTTCTAGCTGAGTTGGTTTTACTAAATAAACATTTACTGAAGAAAAAGAGTATCTTTAATTGTAATAGCTTCTACTAATAATATATCGACATGATTGGGTCCTTCTAGGTTTACAGGTTGGGTTTAATTTCTAGGTTAAGAGAATCATTCCCTATGTACCCAGTTTTTGGTTGTTTCATTACAAGTGAAAGCAAAAGCATGGTTATCCAAAACAGCCCTGTGTAGCGAGAGCTTCCATTCAAAACAACATAGCATGAAGTTCTCCCTTTGGACCAGGTGAGGGCACCCTTGTCCTCTCCCAAATATTTACTTAAGGTGAAAAAAAATAACCACTTCCATTTAAATTAGTTAAATTGGATGACAAAAGCAGTTTGCTTAGTTAACTTCTAGTTGTATTTTGTTTCGCTTTAGATCATAACGTCACCTTCAGTTGCAGTTCGCTGGCTTACAACTCTGCCTACACGTGAGAATCATTCACCTGGGGTAGCCTAAGAAAACCTTGAATTCCCAGATTCCATGCCCAGAAGTTCTGGTTCAGCTGGTCTGGGGTGCTGCCGAGACATGGTGTTTTTAAGAAACACCCCTCTAGCACGTAGGCGGGGGTGAGAGCTACTGCCAGGGTGTTAGTTAATTAGAAACAGGTTTGTTAGAGGATGAACGTTGGAAATAGTTTTTCTAATTTAAATTAGTGTACGGTTCACCTGAGCATTAAATAAGGTGCTATAAATAGGTACTTTTGTCCTTGGTGAATAATGGTTCTCCCCAAGGCTTGGAAAGCCGTTAAAACATGGTCATTTAGTTAAAATTTATCTTGACTTTGCTCTTGCCTGGCCCGTTCCTTCACTCCATCCTTCTCTCGCCGCCCCATTCCGGGTACCACCAGCCTCTTGGGGCATCTCCTGGAGCCTGTGGTTTAAATCAGCTGAGTTCATCTCCCTTCCCGTTGGTCCTCTCCCTCCAGAGATTTCCGCGGGGCTCAGCCACACTCTCTGTTTGCTGCTCCGGCCTGGCTCTTCAGCACCCAGCGGCTTCGCTTTCTTCCTGGAGGCTCCAGGCCTCTGCTGACCAGGGCATGGTGCTCCCACTTTGGGGCCCTCCCCCCGGTGTGACTCCATCAGCCACTGACCACTTCCTTCCTCCCAGTCACTGCCAATTATCGTGTTACTGTGAATGTGGGCAGTGCAGAGCAGGTGAGCTGGCCTGTGTCGGCCAGGGGCCGGAGAGGCAAACGTTCCCGGAGCTCTCCGGGCAGCTTCTCAGGCTGTGTGCTCGAATGTTCCTCTGTAGGTCAGCACCAGACCATGGAAAACCTGGACTCTGGTAGGATTCGGGGACTGGCTGAACATGGCCAGGAGAGCTGATGTCAGGGATGGATGTGCATGGTGGTTGGTGGCCTTAGGGACTTACACAGACACCAGGGCAGCGGGAAAGGCCTAGGGAAATAGGAGTGACATGTAGTACCTGTGGCTTCTAAGCCCAGCTCTGCTCCTGGCTGTATGACCTTGGGCGAGTCGGGTCCGCTTCGGGCATCAGTTTCCTGGCCTGAAAATGAGGCACCTTCGTGTGCGTGCAGAACGGCTGTGGGTCTGGATACAGCACAACTTCCGATTCCACGTTCCATCACATATTCTTAGGTCACGCTGCTTTTCCTTGTTCACAGAGCAGCAAGGTTCTCAATAACCCCTTGAAAACTCCAGGATCGCACAGGTGACCTCTAAGACCTTCTTTGGTCCCCTTCCCCTTGACCAGTGCCACCCCCTCCCACCTGGCCCTATCATTCTGACCTTCAGCAGCAAGAAGCCTTCAGACACGGGCTTCGTGAAGCTGTCCCTTTCTATACGCCCTCCTCGCAGGCCTGGTCTCCCCACACTGCTGTGCTCAACTATTCCAGAACTGACGCCTCCCCCTCTCTTCCCTTTGGCTGACCTGTATCCTGGCACGGTTTCTATTCTGTGGTGTGCTTCCACGAACACCTGGCTAGACAATGGCGGACAGCCTGCGTCCCTCTCAAGCCAGCAGCGTTCGTGCGCGGCATTGGAGAGCATCCACCGGACTCCACAGATGGACTGCTTGGTGGGAGACGGTAAGGCGTGTACTGAAATGAACGAGCCGACTGCATGGCTCCCGCCAACATGGTCTTCACGATTTATTCTTTCTCCCACTAAATTCTGGTGTGGTGAATCTTTGGTGAGCTGCTCATTCTTGAAATAAAAGTAACTCAGAAGACAATTTTTTAAAAGACCTATCATTGGATTTCAACCCAGCTTAGAGTTTTCGCATAACTGTTGTATCGAGGGTTTAATTCAACTGAGGTCTCTTGGGGCTGTAAACGGATGCAGTTTGGGGAATCTTTTCCTTGAGAGAAAGAGTTCAAAATTATGAATACAAAATAGCTGCAGGCCTTCTGTTCAGGGGTCAGGCCTGCACTGCGGGGGGCTCAGTAGTTGAAAGAATTGAAATGAGGGAGCCCGCCCATCCTCCGGTTCTGGAACTTGGCAGCATCGCCAGGTGGCAGTATTGTATCGTGTGGAAGTTGATCACCGCGGGCGCTGTGTGCTGCATCTCAAGGGACTATTTTGTAACTATGCTTTCAATTGCATCCTGTGCTCACAACTGTGTGAGGCTCCACTTGTGACTTTTCTTTTGGCAAAGCAATCCTATTTCCTTCCCTCTAACTTTGAAGACTTACAGAAACCTCTAAGGTCATCAATGCAGGTGACATCAATACAGGTGTCACTGTAATGGTGACAAAGTTTGCTCCTTAAACTTCTAATACACTTTCCCCTCTGTTTTGTGGTACTTTCAAATTGCGTTCATTATAAAACAAAAAGAAAGTGTTTCACATAACTTCTGCCACAAGTGCTTTTAATGAGCTTTGGGTTTTCTAATGCTTTTAACCATATTAGACTTTACTTACATTGATCTTCTAGCCACACAGTAACCTTATCCCCTCCTCGTCCCCCCATATTTGACGAGGTTTTCAGAAACTCATACTGGCTCCATGCCTTGGTGAGGGATCCATCTATGTTCATCTAACGCTGGTGGCCAAATACTCTTCCTCCCTTTTCCCACTCCTCAAACCTATTTGGAATCTTTAATCCCATTAATAGATACCTTTTGGGTACTGGCAACTTTGCAATTCAAGGAACTAGCGCTCTGTTTTCATTTTCAGTCTCTAAAATCAGCCTCTGCGATGACAGGTGCAGCTCTCTCCTAAGAGCTGTCCTCAGAATTGTAGCCATTTTGTAAAAGTGATCAAAGGTGGCATTTTACAAGGCTATACTGAAGAATTAATAAAGGAAAAAACTTCAAAGTTGAACCTTTACCACCGTCACATAGTTGAAAATATGTCAATAGTGAGACTCCTGCTAAACTTGGAAACCAATATGCTAACTAGTCTTTTAACTGTCTCTCCTTCTCACATACGTGATAAAGCCTATGGGAACTGCCTTTAAAACTTTATAACTGAAAGTGTAAGTTTATGGCTGGTTTATGTACACAGAGCACATGAGAGCCACCCCATGGGTTAGACGCAGGCCACTCACTGGTATCCAAGTTACAAAATAGTAATTCTTTAATATAAACTGCCAGGAGGTGAAGATTTTACAGTGGTTCTGACTTAAAATATATATATAATCGGCATGATAGCTAAAGTAGGTGTTCTTCCCGTATATCTAATTTTAAAAATCCAATTAACACCAAGAATGACTCTGGAAAGGATTTGCAAAATGTTTCTCCCAAGAAACCCTCCTTAAAAGCCTCTTACATGACAAAGACCAGTCAAAGAAGTAGTTTCCATCCTATTCATTAAAAGAAAAAAATTTTTGAACCACTAAATATTCCTATTAGGAGAAGTAAAGAGAACAAACTTCTTAGCAGGATGCAGCGAACAAGTCCCCACCCAGCCCCCAATGTTTGATGCCCCCCATCATTAGCAGGGTATCTGCCCATTTCTTATCTTGATTGACAGGTTAATAAGGGACCTGGGGCTATCTTTTCAGTCTGAACACACAACCTTACCAATTACTTTTAAATTATTGCTAATCTGTCCGAAAATAACAAGCAAGAGGAATAAAAATATCTGAAAAAGAGGAATGTCTGCTGAAGAAGCTTTTACTTCCGGTGCTTTAAAAGGTTCGGTTCAGAAAACTTGCCAGAATTTAGTCAATAGAATTTAGGCACTGAAGGTTTTCTCTCTCTCTTTTTTTTTTTTTTTTTACGAAAAACTTGTAGTTTATAATAGTTCATTGGTTCAATTAGGAGCGAAAAAGAAGGGAGTTTTGTAATGCAATTGTCCAGCAAAGGAAAACGCTTTAAATTGGGGGATTATGTGCACAGACCACCTGTAGGGCATTCAGAGCCCTTTTCTATAATGCTTCAACCCATGCCTAGCTGCCTGCAGGCTGGCTAACAATGCCGGGGAAAGCTGTTTAAAAGGCTGCGCGCACTTGTGCCTCTGGTCTTCACTAACTGTTACAAGTCTTCCTCTCCCTCGCTCTCTCTCCTTTTTAAAGTAAAAGTCCCACATCCCTTTAATGGAAGAACTTTAAGGCTCCGCGGTGGCCAATTGGTCTGCACCAAGAGGAGCCGGGCCGCAGGGAAAGAAACTTCAGACTATACAGCACATTTGGAGAGGAGAAAAGATCAAAGTTTTTCAAACTCAAAAGACCAAGTTCCCTACAGATTAACCCTATTCATTTGGTTCCTCTTAAAGGAATGATGTGCTGAGCCACTAGGCAGACAGGTAAAAAGTTCAACAATTGCCAAAGCATTCTTCTGCTAATTCAACAGCCTTCTCTGCTCAAATCAATTAGCTTAGTCTTGACAGAGGAACAATAGCTTTTTCTCTAGGAAAAGCAGCACATGTGATATACACAAGCCTGGAAGGTTATTAAGATGTTAACCCGTTAGTTTAATCCAGTAAAGAGCGCCTGCTCTACCACCAAATTGTCGAGTGACTTACACTGTAAAGTGTGATCGATGGCTTAAAACATTAACCTCTACCCTACCCTTCAGCAGTGTGTTCAGTCCTGCAAGAGCAGGTGCTTTCAGAATCACAGACGTGAGAAATGAACGTGGAGTCTGAAGCCTTTAGTGATATCATACAAGATAAATAACAAGGCGGAGTGGAATTAGTGCCTTGCAAAAGTTCCGTTTACATACACTAAGGTGAGTGTTGTTACCCATGAATCAGAAAAGAGCTACCATTCAAAAAACACCACCTTCTCGGGAAAGGTGCAAAATCTTAATCGTGATTTCAGTTCAATAGTGATATTTCAACTTTGCTAACAACTTAGGAGCTAGAGTTTAACAGGTCATTTTCTCCATGCCTAAGGGCAGCGTACATAATGAGAAACTAGGAAATGTCCGTGTTTCCAACGGGCCCTCAGCAAAAAGCACTTTCAAGGTTTAACAGTTTAGGAGAGGCAGGGGGAGAGGGCAATGTTTAAATCATTTATCAAAAGTCATTTTATTGCCAAAATAGAATACTTATATTTGTTCTTACAGGGGTGGCCTCTAAACTTTTTACAGAAAATGTACAGACTGTATATCTTTGGATATGTACATATTTTACACATTTTTACAATTTAACAAATAATTATATAAATACATCCTCTAATGTAAGAAACCCGTATTTACTTGGGGTGTATAATTAAGACATTTCTTGTTTGTTTACTTAAGGCATCTGCCTGGTCATTAAGAATACCCAAACCGTGCAATCCCATTAGGTCGCGGTCATCCCTCCTCTAGGACGTGTTAGGGGTGAGGGTTTACGCAGGAGAGTCGAGGGCGGAAACTAGGTCCCTCAGGTGAAATCTGTAGGTCTGGCTTCAAGCTCAGCAAATGGCAACCAGCGAGGGTTCCAAACCTTGGGTCCTGGAAACGCGGCAGCAGAGCTCACGCTCCTCTGCCAAGACAAATTAACGCCTGGCGGGAGGAATTCCTCGCCCGTCGGTGGAGGAACGGGGGCTGGGGCTGGGAGCCTTCAATGCCAGGTACTTTGTTCTAAGCGAGTCCCAGCTAATGGATACCATTAAGAGTTCATTATCATGCTAATAGCAATCAACACGGTGAGGGGGGGACCCTCTGCCTCCGAGTGTCCCCCCCCGCCGCAACACTCGGTCTCCTCGCCCCCTCTCCAGCCCTCCCGGACGCCCCCTCCCCTCCGCTCAGACCTGGGACAATGGCATCTGCTTTGGATAAGACACGGAGCTGGCCGTGCCAGACCGCCACGTCAGGCCGGTGCTGACGTCGCTGTACAGGGAGCCCGCCCCACCGCCCGGCCCCACGCCCCCGCCGGCCCCCGGGCCCCCGCCCCCGGGGCCGCCCCCCGCCGCGCCCGCGCCGGCCGCGCCCGCGCCCTTGCTGGCCCAGCAGCAGCGGGTGCACAGCGCGCGCCACGACTCGAGCGTCTTGCCAGACCAGACCCACACGCCCGACGTGATGCCCACCACCAGGCACATGAAGTACTTGAGCATGAAGACGGCGTAGTCGGGCCGGCGCGCCTGGTCCGGCTGCAGGTCCCGCAGGCACGGGCAGTTGTGCGTGGCCTCCCAGCGCGGGCGGTTGTGCTGCTCGTAGAAAAGGCAGGCGACCACGACGGCGGCGGGCACGGTGTAGAGCACGGTGAAGAGGCCCAGGCGGATCATGAGCTTCTCCAGCTTATGTGTCTTGGTGGGGCCGCCCTGCTGCTTGATGACCGAGCGGATGCGGAAGAGCGACACGAAGCCGGCCAGCAGGAACATGGTGCCGATGAAGAGGTAGATGACCAGCGGCGCCAGCACGAAGCCGCGCAGGTTGTCCAAGCTCTGGTTGCCCACGTAGCAGATGCCCGCCACCGGGTCGCCGTCCACCGAGCTGAGCGCCAGCACGGCGATAGACTTGACGCTGGGCACGAGCCACGCGGCCAGGTGGAAGTACTGCGAGTAGCCGGCGATGGCCTCATTGCCCCATTTCATGCCCGCCGCCAGGAACCACGTGAGCGACAGGATCACCCACCAGATGGAGCTGGCCATGCCGAAGAAGTAGACGAGCAGGAAGACTACGGTGCAAAGCGCCGGGCCCGTGGTCTCGTAGCGCACGTGCTGCTCTACGGCACCCAGCTCCTCGTACTCGCCGCGCCCGCCCGGGCCGCCCGCGCCCGCGCCCGCCGCCCCCGCGCCCGCCGCCGCGCCCCCGGCGCCCCCCGCCCCGCCTGCGGCCCCTGCGCCGCCGCTGCACGCCACCTTCTCGTGGCCCGCCACCAGGCGCACCAGGTAGCCAACAGACACGAAGAGGTAGCAGGCCGAGAGGAAAATGATGGGCCGCTCGGGGTACTTGAAGCGCTCCATGTCAATGAGGAAGGTGGAGACGGTAGCGAAGGTGGACACGAAGCAGAGCACCGACCACAGACCTATCCAGAAGACGGTGAAGGCGCGCTCGTCCTGGCTGAAGAACGGGTTGTGGCAGGGCAGCGCGCAGTTGGCGATCTGGCCCGTCTTGACGCGATTGTAGAGAGGGTGCCGCTCGCTGGACACGCTCACCATGGGCGCGCGGCACTGGCAGCCCGGCTCGCAGGGCGCCGCGCCGCCGCCAGGGGGCCGCGCCTTCCCGCCTCCGCCGCCACTGCCGCCGCCGCGCGCGGGGGGCGCAGCCGCGTCCCCGCCGCCGCCCCTGCCGCGGGACGGGGGCCGGGCTCCGGGCGGGCGGCCGTGGCCGCTGCCGGAGGGCGGCTGCTCGCCGGGCGGCGGCGGCGGCGGCGGGCGCCGTGGTGGACTGGGCGCGGCCGTGGTGAGGTCGGTGCGGTTGTAGTCCATGCACAGCGTGTCAGGGTTGCCCTGCTCGGGCAGCCTGTCGCAGCGCATGCGGTCGGGCCAGGCGAAGCCGTACTGGCGCATGAGGGGCGCGCAGCCGGCCTTGGCGCGCTCGCATACCGAGCGGCAGGGAGGCAGGGGCTTCTTGTAGTCCTCCAGGCAGATGGGCGTGTACATGCTGCACAGGAAGAACTTGAGGTCGGGCGAGCACTGGATCTCCACCAGCGGCCAAAATTGGTGCACCTCCAGGCCCGCCTCGTCCTGCGTGTCGTGGTTGAACTGGTTGGGCATATAGGTGTAGTTGTAGCCGATGCCCTTGCATAGCGGCACGGTTATCTCCTGGCACGCCAGCTCCTTGGCCGAGGCGGCCGCAGCGCCGCTGGAGCGCTGCAGTAGCGCCAGGGCTGCCAGCAACGAGGTCACTTCCAACAGGTAACCCCACTCCATGCTGCGCGCCTCGGCCACGCGCCTTCGCCCTCCGGGCGGCGCGCGGAGGGGCGCTGGGAGATCCTGCAAGAGCGCCGGAGGAGGGGAGAGAGGGCGCCCTGCCGGGCTCTCTCCCGCCTCTCCCGGGAGCGGGGGGGGGGGGGGGTGGCGGGTCTGCCGATAGCCTGGCCCCTTCGCGGGACGCGTTTTCAGGGCGCCGTGGGAGACGAAGGTGGCTGCCGGAGGGCACCCAAGTCCCCGGGTCTGCCCCGCTCACTCCGGCCGGGCTCAGCCCTCGCAGGGCGGAGTGGCCGGCCCCCGGCTCATCGTCCCTCTCTCGCTCGCTTTCTCCGCGCGCGCCGGTGACTTTGCCGGGCACCTAGGGCGGCGGCGCAGCAAGTTTCCTCTCGGGCGGGCCGCTGTACGCAGTCAAGATGGCTGGGCCAGGCCGCTCCGCGCCCGGTTCAGCCCCTGCGGCCCCCTTTCGGCGTCCCGGGGCTCATGCTCGCCCCTAAGGCCGCGCGTCTGCCGCCGGGGTTCGGGGCCCGCCTCCGCCGAGGCCACCGCCCTCTGTCCCCGGCGTCGGTCCGTCGGTCCGCCGCCGGGATGACGGGCCCCGCCTCCGGTGGAAGTCCGCGTCGCGCTCCGGCCGGCAGTAGGGCGAGGTGTCGGCGGTCCCCTTCTCGCTGGACTCACGGAGCTAAATTCAGGCCGGAAGGTGGAGCGGACACCTGAGCGGCACGCCAGCGCCCCGCCGCCGCCTCCTCCTCGGCGGGAGCAGCGGCCTTCGCCAACTTCCCGCTCCGGCCCTGCTGCGCCCCGGCCGGCTCATGAATATTTATACGGCGCGGACTCGGTCTCCGCCCGCGGCCGGCGCGCCAATCCCGGGCGGGGGGCGGAGTCTGCGCGCTCCCCAGGCCCAGCCTTCCTGGGGCGGGCCCGGCTGTCCGCGCGGCCGTGAGCGCTGTCTGCGGCCGGAGTTTGGATAACCTTGGGCTTGACCGCAGAGACAGAGGCTCTGCCACGACCGTCCCCACGGCGCTCAGTGGGGCTGAGGTCGGGGTTCCATTTACCCGAGCCTGCGCTTGGGGACTGGGGACAAGGTTTTATGCAGTGCGCGCTTTCGGAGGCCCGTTTCGAACTAGTCAAGCCCCTGTTTCCTACGCTCCCAAACGTCGGCGACCTGCTGGCGAGGGGACCGCCCGCCGCTCCGCGAGACGGCGAGGGCGCGGGGACGTTGCGGGGACCCGGGAAGGTGTTCCCTTCTTGGGGTTCTCAGAACGATGGTCTTGGAGGCCTGGCAATGCCGGAGGAGTGGAACGACTGCAGTTCATTCTGCCTGTTGGGGCTGGACCGGGGGCAGCCCTGGAGGAGGTGCCCGGGAGCCCAGCCGCGGGATCGCGAGGGGCGCGGGCCCGGGGGCGGGCCCGGGGTGGGGGTCTCCTCCCGCCTCCGCTGAGCGACGTGGGGGAGCCTCAGTTTCCTTACCTGGAGAATGGGGGTCACAGTACAGACCTCAAAGGGGGTTCTGCTAATTAGGTGAGGTAAAATATCTATAAAGCATCCGGACACAGTGAAGAAGAAGAAAGAAAGAGAAAGGGAGAAAGAAAAACTTGTAAATAGGACAGCCTGGAAACCCTGCGGCTGGATTCTCCCTCTTCATCTCGTGCTTTTGGAACATATGTACATCTCTCCAAAGTTGACATGTTTTTGCCCGAGCCTCCTCCTCCGCCGTGGGAGGCGGCGCCGGGACCTGGCGCGGACGCGCGGACACGTCTCCGCGGTGCGCCCGGGGCCGAGCGTCTGGGTACGCGGCCAGCGAGCGCGGCCCCCGCCAGCTCGCAGCCACCTTAGACGGGGAGGGGCCCGAGGGGCGGGCGGCCTGGCAGGTTCATTTACGCTTGTTAGGACGTCCCAGGGGGTTGTCTTTCTCCTAGAATGGAGTGTTTATTTTTTAATTGATGTGCTGTTTCATTTAGCGCTTGTATGGAACTCACGCTGGGGCTGTAATTACTGTAATCTCGGGAACAAGCATTTCAGTTAGCCAGGAGGGTGGCAACAGACGTCTCTCTCTCTCTCTCTCTTTCTTTTCCTCTTCCCCCTCCCTTCTCCCTCTCGCTCCTACCTCTCCTTAGTTTTTCCTCCTCTTTCTGTTTCCAGATTTTTGCTATTTGTCAGGTTTCATAGCAGGAACGAGTACAGCTAGAAAGCTAAAGTTATTGAGGATGTGGGGACGAAGGAGAAGCAGAACTAAAGGCACGTTTGAGGCCTGGTCATATTTTTGGGGATGTGCGGGACGGTGGTGGTGGTAGTTGGTGGTTATCTGTTTACAAACAACTCGTCATGAAACAAAAATAACTAGCAGCATCTGTATAGTATAGTCGCTGCTCTGCAGATACAGCGTGGCAGAAACCTGTGTCTTCCTCCTACTGTTCTCTCTGGCTTAGTTTAGCAACTGTATTCTAAATAGAAAGGCAGACTCTTCCCCCCCACCCCTGATTTTTGGCAAGTTCTGTATTTTCACCAAGAATTCTAGGCATATCCACCAGGCGGTGGTTATACCCCACTCACTGTCTTTCTCTTTTTTCTTTTAAATTGAAGTCTAGTTAGAACCTCTTTATGCTAAAACAAAACAAAACACTTCCCATTTTTGTTTTAGAAAAACTAAACTCCGTAGGAATCAGAAATTCTAAGGCTTCAGAAATATTAGCTGATTCAGTGATTCAGCAGAAAATGATCTCGAGTTTTCAAAATTGCAAAGACTCAACTGTGAGTTGGTCTTTTTATGGATTTCTTTCCCTTCTCCTAATCAGAATTCCCTTTATGGTTTGTTGAATGTAGAAAGTCATCTCTCTCCTGTTGGTACCCTGTTCATAGCTGGCCATCCTCCAGAACATTCAACTGCAGAGAAACAGCAGGTCATACCTGGAGATAGGATGCTAAGCACAGTAGTGAAGGCAAATCCCCCCGTATTAAGGACCAGCCTGGGCTCTGCCACACGGTGACCACAGATAGGAGGGGCTTAGTTCCAAAAGCAACATAGAGGGTGAAAAGTTTCTTTTGAAGTGTCAAACAGTGGAGTTTAGAATTACACTATATAAATTAACTAGAACTGGGTAAAAACCAACTGACATTTGAAAATTGAGGCTGAAAATAGTTGATTTTGGCTTTTAATTGGCATTTAAATTTTTTTTCTTTATTCTTTTGAGGCAAGATGAAAGCTTTGATGATGTGGAATGTGGAAATTTGGGGGAAATATATTAAGCTTGCAGGAGAAAAGCAGACAAAAAGTTCAGAGCTTTCAAACATCATGTTATAAGCTATTGGGGGTGAGATTAAAACCATTTACATAAAATCATTAAACATTTACTTTTAATTGAGAGAATAGAAGAGTAGCATTTAAATTTTACTATTAAATTAAATGGCTACTTGGCCATCTTTGAGAGCAGAAGAGGCTTAGGAAGCCAATTAGTGTATAAAAGGCAATGATGGGTCAGCGAAAAGAAACTAGAATCATTTATCAACATTCTGGCTAAATAATGATTTTTCTTTTGTATATAAAGCAGCTGTTTTTTAAGGGAGGGGAAATAGCTTTAGCAGTGACATAAATAATGTAGGAAACTTTCTAGAGGGATTTCTGAACAGATGTCTGGTTACTGAATAGCCCAAACAAGTTGAAGGCATGAATCTAGCTCAGAGGAGGGGATTTTACAAAACGTCAGCTACCTGGTGAGATAGGAGACTGTCAATATATTGTAAGTCGTGAATTTTAGAAACTTTGATAAAATTATGTTTCAGTGGATTTTAATTTAAAAGTCCAAGCTAAAACTCTTGATCCAAGAGTGAGCCTAACATATACCAAAAAAATGATACCTTCCAGAGGTTAAACAGAGAACTCTTTAGTAACTAGTAAAATGTCTCAGGCATTATATAAAAGCATCTTTCAGGGAAACGATCCAAGTCTATATTATTAGAGAATATTAAACTCTATCTAGTAATATTGGAGTTTTCTTGCTATTTTAGAATCTGTCTTTCAAAGGATTATGTCTTGAGTCTCCCAACCATAGATGGATGGAAAGGTAGAGGTTAACCGGTCTTGCTTCAATCTCTGTTAGAATTAAAATGGGTGAGATTACTTTTATATCCTTCCATAATAACAATAAACTCCATTAAAGAGCTTCCATTGTCTCCACCAGCAGGAAAAGGACTTTGTGAGGAGGAAGTACTCCTTGCTGTGTCTGCTGTAACGAGGCGAAGTTGTAAATGGATGGAGGTGACTGAGGCAAACAGGTGCCACTAGCCAGGAATCAGATTCCCACTTGACGTGCAGCTGCCATTTTGGAAAATGGCAGGTGCACTGTCATTGAATTTGACAATTATTGTAAAATATGTTTTAAAAATCAATCACTGATTTTTTTTTTTTTTCCTCGTTCACACTGAAATATTGGCCAGATGCTGAAACTCTTATGAGCTAGGATGCATTGTGCATGAGTTTGGGAACTTTCAGGTGAATAAAGACTGCCTAAGTAAACCTGGCAGAACCAAGGAGGACACAGCTCATCTCACATATCAATACATCTAGAAGCAGGGAGTTCCATCATTGGTTCACACTGGGACAGTGGTGTTAGGCCTGCAGGTCTGCTCTGGTCTCTTGGCTTCCCCTTGGGTGGCGTGGGGCCTCCCACTGCTGAATCATCATCTTTCACAGGACAGCAGCCAAGGCAGGAGGAGTGGCAGGACCTCCCACTATTAGAGAAGAAAATCCTTCCCCCTAGGTCACACTGGTCTGAACCTGTCACACCGCTCTCGTAGCTGCAAGGAAGGCTCCAGGCTCTGCAGGGGAGGGTCTGGTGGGCAGCCCATGGTGGACAGGCTCTCGTGGCACAAAAGCCACAGAGGGGAGAAGGGCCATTGAGCAGACACCGCAGTCAGCCGCATGTTACTATTTGAAATGAACTTTCAAGCAATATCATTTACCAGCACACCTAGTCTTCCAGAGTATTTTGTTCAGGGCTATGAATTAAGTATGATCTAGATCCAAGAAAACCTTGATATCTGCAGTTTTTTTCCCTTTTGAAGTACTCTGTACAGTGGTGTGAATTAAATGTCAAACAGTTTACTACTTGTTATATTTATAATGTGTATAAACTGTGCGGTGTAACTCCTTAGTTCCTTTTTGTTAAGCCCCTCCCCTCCCTTTTGGAGACTTCCTTAAAAACATGAATACAGTTCTGGAACTTTAGTTTCTTTTGAGTCATATCATGTAACTTTTCTGATATTGGCAAACTTAAATAATATAGGAGAAACTGGGTTGAATCCCATATCTGAAGGGCTTATGCATGTGAAAGAACCTTTATATCAAAATTTTGATGCAAGAGTTTACTTCTGGTAACACTGATCCATTTAAAATGGTGGTCTGAAACGCTAATAAAACTTACATTAGTAGTACAAGTGATAATTATCCGGACCCTGAGGGCATGGAGGTGGTGGAGAAAGCAATGACATTTCTTTCTATTTTATCTTTGACCCGATCCAGGTAAACAGATATAATTTTTATTCAAGAGGTGACAGCACTTGATTTTCCTTTTTTTCCTGGTATGTGTCTTGCTTGCTCTTAGAAGCACATGTTCTTATATAGCTTTAATCTTACAGTTTATAATAAGTGTAGCAACTTAGAAAGATAAAATAAGAAGAAATTGATACATCAGTGTGCTGTCTATTGAAATAATATCACATCATTAATATGAACTCCTGGGGTGCTTTTTCAAAACAGAATCCAGTAGGGTTCAGTTTGAAAAATCCTAGTCTGGAATGTGTTGAAAATACACCGTTAAGTGAAATAAAGCAGAATATAGAACTATATGGTATGAATCCAATTATATTGTTATATATGAATAGAAAAAAGACTAGAAGGAAGTTCATCAAAATGTTGCCTATAGTTGTGTTTGAACTGGGTTAACTAGGAGTAATGTTTATTTTTTTATAATGATCTGAATTCTATGCTGAGAAGAAATTATCTTGACTTAGCACTTATTACGTATTCTTTTCTGCTGTTCTTTATTTTCTGTATTTTGTGTTTCCTCCTTATACGGATCAAAATGACCAAAGAGCAAGGACCAGATCTTCTTTATCTCTTTTTTCTCACACAGATGTGAGATGTACCATTAGGAGCATATGCTGTCAAAATATGTTGTAGCTGATTCACAGATTGACTTATTGTCCTTACTTTTGGTTGGATGCTCTAATCTCAGTGCCCCAGAGCTGTCCTTCTGATTGAGATTTGTGGTTTTGAATGGGAGGAGGAGGAGGAAAGAGGAAGGGAGTTTGTCATTGGAGGGCCACAAAATTGGCATTAGCTGTAGAATTCTAGATGATGCCAGCTTTGCCTGTCTTTGGAACAATGTCCATTTTTGCCCCAGGCTGATCCAGCCTGTCGTCCATGACATGAGGTCATCTCCGTGGTATTTACTTATTGAGATACCAAACTATCTGAGCATTTCTTTTTACTGGTTATGGGTAAAGTAAGTTACTGTAGAAGAGCGTGTGCAGCAGTGGAGAAGATGAACTTTGGATCAGGCAGCCCTGGGGAATTACAGCTCAGTTATTTCCTACCTGTGTGGACAGGTAGCCTACAGCCTCTTTGAGCCTCACTTCCTTGTGCATAAAGTATGGAATGACAAATACAAGAGTCCTCACAGGTCGTGAGGGTTAGATGAGCTAAAAGCTAAAAGCTTGGTGCGGCACAATGTCTGGACTTTGATGCATTAATTGAGCTTCGAAAGAGTTTACTTTGAATGTGCAGAGTGATAGGAAATGTATCTATGACCACAGAAATGACCACAGAATGAAATTATCCTCATCTTTTTCCAGAAATTGTTTTTCATTCATAAATTCGATAAATATTTATTTAGTACCAATTGTTCTGGTTGCTACTTTTTTCTTTATTTTTAATTTAATTTAATTTTTTAATTGAAGTATAGTTGATTTATGGTGTTGTGTTTCAGGTATACAGTAAAGTGATGCAGTTATACATATATCCACTCTATTTTAGATTCTTTTCCCATATAGGTTATCACAGATTATTGAGTAAAGTTCCCTGTGCTCTACAGTAGGCCCTTGTTGTTTATCTATTTTATACATAGTAGTGTGTGTATGTTAATCCCAACCTCCTAATTTAATCCCTGTTCTGTTTACTACTGATGCATAACAGTGACCCCAAAACTTGGTGGCTTAAAACAACCATTTTATTTTGCTCACAATTTGGAGGGTCAGGAATTTAGCTTGTCTAGGCAGATGCTCGGGATCTCTCCTGTGGTTGCAGGCAAATATCCACAGGACAGAAGGCTCAGCAGGGTTAGGATCACACTGGCCAACGACTCACGTGGCTGCCAGTTGAAGCTGCCAACCGGCGCGCCACCTGGTGGCAGCTTCCCAGTAGATGGACTCCATATGTGATGGGCCATTTCCCGGCGTGAGCATCTTAAGAGAACCAGGTGGAAACTGCACAACTTTTTTTGTGACTTAGCTGCAGTACGTCTGCTGTACTCTGAAGGTTGGATCTGTAAAGCCAGCTCAGCTTCCAGGCCTTCCTCAAAATGGAAGGAATGGCAAACATTTTAGGGGCCGTATTTTAAAACTGTCACAGCGACTAAGAGTCAGGTCCTATATGATGTGTCAGGGCTGTAAGGGCTGTTTAAGGGCTTTTTGTGAGAACTATCTGTCCATGTCTTTTTACCTATTTTCTGTTAGGGTCTCTTTCTATTTTGCCTTTACATGAGGGATATTAGCCCTTTATCTGTGATATATAATGCAAGTGTTTTCTCCCAGTTTTATATCTTTTTGGCTTTGTTATTAGTGGAGTTTCTGCCATGTAAAAGTCTTACTTTAAATTTTTATAAAGTCAAATTTACCAATCTTTCCTTTTGTTGCACCTGGATTTTGAGTCACAGAAAACCTTTCCTTACACCCAGGTTACAGAAGAATCCACCCAGATTTTCTTAAGGATGGATACGGCATTGTATTGGTGGGAGTTCTCCAGAGAAACAGAACCAGTGGGATATATATGGCTTATTATGAGGAATTGACTCCTGTGATTATGGAAGCTGAGAAGTTCCACGATTTGTCATCTGCAAGCTGGGGACCCAGGAGGCCAGTGGTCTAGTTCAGTCCAAGTCTGAAGGCCTGAGAACCAGGGGAGCCGATGGTGTGAGTCCCAGTCTGAGAGCAGAAGAGCAATGTCTCAGCTCAAACAGTCAGGCAGAGAAGGGGCGAATTCTCCCTTCCTCTGATTTTTGTTCTATTCATGCCCTCAATGGATTGGATGAGACCCACTCACATCGGGGAGGGCACTCTGCTCTCCTGAGTCCACTGATTCAAATGCTAATCTCATCCAGAGACACCCTCGCAGACACAGCCATAAATAATGTTGAGGCAAAGATCTGAGCACCCCATGATCCTGTCAAGTTCGCACATAAACTTAACCTTCACAGCCATTCTCCTTCACAGGCAACACACACGGGTCAGCTACAGATACACAACCACAATGCCTTTAGGTGAAAGTATTTACAAAATACACAGAAATAATATTGCTAATTTGAGGGGACGCAGAAAGTTCGAAGCAGGTGACAAAGCGCTTACAGGTCTCAGTGATGATAATCGCCTTTGCATTGCTTACATTTGTTCGTGGAACAGCAAGAACCATCCTTGAACAGAAACATATTTTGTATTCAGTCAGTTATGACTGACATAATGTACACCTGTGGTGAGGTTACATCTGGGCCTAGAGTTCAGTGTGTTTTTCTAATTTTTCAGCTTCTAGTAACAGGATGCTTGCCTAAGTGGCCCGGAAGACACGCTGTCTCACATCGCCAGGATCTGGAAAGGCGGTGGCTGCCGAACTGATTGATGCCGTGACTCCGTGAAGCCATCAAAATCCGGGTCCTTTCCACCTCCCTTGCTCTGTCAGCCTCCGTGGTGGTTAGTTCCCCTCCTGGTTCCAGAGTAGTCACAGATCAAAGCTCATGTTTTCATATACCAATATCGAGAGGCAGAAGGAGGGACATTCCTCTCCCTGTGTCTCTGCAAAAGCCAAGAAGGCTTTCCAGGAAGGGACTTCCTCATACTCCTCAAGGGTCAGAACTGGGTGACAGGCCATGTCATCTGCGCCCTGGCCTGGCCAAGGAGGGACGTCTGAGCAAAACTGGGGCTTTGCCAGCGAGGGCAGGGGTAGGGGAGTAGGCCTGGGTAGGTGACCGGGGGTATCTGCTGGGACCTGAGGCCTGTCGTAGCTGACATAAGAGACCAGTGTCTCTTTAAGACTAAGGCCTGCTGCCCAAGGTCAGATACGGATAGCCTGGTCATCTCCGGAGAAGACGCTCATGCCCTTCGTGCGTTAATTATCAGCCAAGCTGGAGCCCTCTCTCCTCCTTCTCCCAAAGCCTCAGGCAGGTGGGATCTGTCAGTAAGGTTCCGGTTGTTTATTTCACAAACAGTGTATTTTGCCTGAGCATATAGTGTGTTCTGTATTCAGAAATCCAGTTGCCTTCAGGGCCTGTCGGCCAGGCTGGGGAACCACTCAGTCTGGCAGGGCGAGCTGGGTGGTTTGTACTGTTTTGCTCACGTCCTGGTCTCACCACAAACTCCCTCCAGGGTAATTACTTGGAGGAACACCTTACTGAACAGCTGGGAAGCATGACTATCAAGGAAATGCCGGAGATGAACATTTATTTCTCACCTGTGTGGTTTCCAGAGCCTCGTGGGACTGAGGCATGAGTGGCTTCCGGTAACCTGTGGAGAGCACAGAATCCAGGGGGCCAGATGGTGTTCCGGGCTGTGGTTGTGCTGACTCCCTGCCTCTAGGGCTCCAAGGAAACCAGCTTCTAGAGAATTACACCCCCATCAAAGTACTAGTTTACTTGTTCTTTACCTTTTCTGTAGCATTGTGTGTCTTTACTCACTTTCGGTACGTTAGTCTTCTCTCGACATCACTCCCAGTGGTCAGGAAGACCCTTGTGGCATAATGATGGAGCACACCGCTGGTAAGGATCTTGGTAGTTGCCTTTCTGCTGTAGATGCCAGTTCAAGAGGTTCCTTACTCACCAAATCCTAGCTACAAGCCTTTGTGTGGGAAGTGGTTCCTGACCTGCTGTGACAGGCTTCTCTATGGGAAGAAGTGGCCCAGATTCACCGAGGTGACTTTTTACATCACACTTTAGCCCTCACCCCCATTCACAAGTCTCTGCCTCGGCAACTGTCACTCTCGGGAAAGAATCTTTTCTTCAGATATGTTGGCTTTGTCGTGTTCTGCTCCTTTGGGGGCTAAAAGGGAAAGATTCCTATTTTTACCTGTTAGTCTATTATGCTGTTGATTATTAAATCATTACATTTCCAGTGGGATCCACGTGGTCTCTGAATTCCTATTTCAAAAAATGTCTGTCTCCACTGTGGCACTTCATTTTGTGATGTCTCGTCCTCCAGTCTTAAAATAAGCAGAACAGAAAGATTCACTTTATGTTGTATCTGTCAAAAATCTGAAAGGATTCATTTTCTATTAGGATTCTATTGGAGTTCGGTTGCCTTTGCTAATAAAAGACCAAGGTTTCTGCTGGAAGGTAATTCATTGAGATTACACATCTTAATTTTTTTTGATTAGAGTAAAAAAATGTAGGTATCACTAAGCAGAGTGGATCCCAACCTATAATTCATAATTGTAGAATGATGAATGTGAGCCTTGTTCCTAGATCCCCCAAGTGAGCCATAAAAACTGTGCTTAGGAAACAAAGTTTGAATTCTATGCTAATAGTTACTACAGGGAATAGTCCCTTTACTTAAGAATAGAAGTGACCAGAGTAAGGATGGAAAGTAGTTTGATCTATGTTACATTGGTGATGTATCGGAGGGTAGTGAGAGGAGCCTGGATGGGCAGGGTCAGAGTAGAATAATAATGTTAACTACTATTTTTAGCATGCCTTTGATGTGTGAGGCTCTGGGCTTGACCTTTTTCATCATTTGGGACGTTTTGGCAACCAGCAGCAGTTAACTCTACAAAAACTGGCTTGTGCAAGATGGAAATTTGTTATCTCCCGCAGCGAGAAGTACAGAAGTAGGGTAGATTCCCAGGTTGGTTGGTACAGATAGTCAAAAATATTATCAAGGGTTCAGGTGCTTTCTGTTTCTTGGTCCTGCCTCCCTGAGGGTGTTGGCAGTGGTGACCTCAGAGTGAGAAGATGGCTTCATATCCAGAGACGACATCCCAATGAGGTACAACAAACAAACAGCAGGGCTATTTCATTCCTTTTCTCTTTCTTAGGAGAAGGACACACTTCCAGAAGTCTCCTGGAAGACTTCACTGGTTGTATTGGGCTGAATCTCCACTCTTAAACCATTGATAAAAGGAATGGGATTACCACACTTGGCTTAAAGAAATCAGGATACCCTATCTCCTGGAGCTCAGAAGGTAACTGGCTGGGTGGAGGAGGGTGAAAGCTGAATACAATTAGGGTTTATAGGAAAGAAAGAAGGAAAGTGGAGATGGATGTTGGCACGGCAACCAAAACTCTGCTACATGACTGTATCCATCTCTATCTTTCTCATGTCTAAGCCTCATGGAAAATCTGCAGGATAGACATTAATACTAAAAGTCATGTTTTCCAGACGGGGCTCATTTCAGTATCATGTATTCTATTACAGAGTTTTTAAACAGTGGTATTCGTTCTTCCAAGTGAATCTTGCACCAAACTACAACATATAAACAGATATATATATATATATGTTCAAATGATGAAATGGACAAGAAACTCAATTTTAAAACTCCAATAAAGCTTTTGAACACAAAAATTTGAAAGTATCAGTTATGGATGATATTTGTGGCATCGTATGTGCACCTAAGTTCAGAAAAAGACCAGTGCTGACCTACACCTTTCCTAACCAATGTCTCAGAAGGTTAGATGCACACCCAGAAATGAGAAAAGCAGCTTCCTTCAGCACGCTGCCCGTAAACGCTGATCTCACAG
This sequence comes from Phocoena phocoena, assembly GCF_963924675.1. Taxonomy (NCBI): domain Eukaryota; kingdom Metazoa; phylum Chordata; class Mammalia; order Artiodactyla; family Phocoenidae; genus Phocoena; species Phocoena phocoena. Next base: position 167,894,504 of record NC_089220.1, read on the forward strand.
CACAATTGCTGTGTTGAGGGCTTTCATTGCATTACAATTGTATAATATCATAATTTGGGGGACTGTCTTTTCTGATATTTGCTTCTTTGTGAAGCATCTCCATTGGCACAGTGCCCCTGGCTGTTCCCCACTGCGCGCTTCCTCCTACTTACTTAGCTGTGATTTCGGAGGCCGTGGGTGTGCACTGCCCAGCCATCCCTCTCTCCTCTGCTCTGTTACCCCTCTGGCCAGAGCTCTGTGCCTGCAGAGAGAGCCCTGCTTCTCCCTGGGACAGCCAGTGACCCCCGGGATGAGTCTGCTCGGTGCCAGCATTCAGTATTAGGAAACAGCCCATAAATAACAGCATTTTCTAATATCCCCTTTATTGGTTATAAAGATGTATTTTATCCTCCATTGGCTGCCTCATACCTTAGTTTTCAATTTTTTTGTAATCCAGGGAGTAGTATAGTTTCTGTTTATCCCCCCACCTACAAACCTTGTCATAATACTTTGATTTGCTTTCTTTTTTTTAATGTTTTTACTTTTTAGGTTTTTAAATTTTATTTATTTTTTAAATTGAAATATAGGTGATTTACAAGGTTGTGTTAGTTTTTGGTATACAGCAAAGTGATTCACTTATACATGTATATATTCTTTTCCATACAGGTTATTACAAAATACTGCATATAGTTCCCTGTGCCCTACAGTAGGGCCTAGTTGCTTATCTATTTTACATTTAATAAAACTCCAAACTCCTAATTTATCCCTCCCCTCTTTCCCCTGTACTTTGATATGCTTTCTTTTATAAAATAAAAACATTGTGTTATGCAATATTTCAAACGTATAGAAAATACAGAAAATGCAGCAAATATACAAGCCATATTTAATGTGTTATACTTTGACGTGATTGTTTCAGATCTCTTTTCTATAAATAAATAAAACCACAAATATGGCTAAAATTCCACACTTCATCCCTCTTTCTTCCTAGAAGTAAACACTGTCCTAAAGAAGCTATGACTTGAACCCTTGGATGGTTTTGTACCAATAGTGTATATAGTAGTATTGCTTTGAATGATTTTTAAATATTTTACAAATGGTATTGTATCTGTCCTTTTATAAGTAGCTTTATAAACTCAACATCATGTTGCTAACTATGATCTGCTTAGTTTTTGAGCTGATCATGTATCCATCGTATGAACGAGGCACTTTATTATTTACTGCACTAGAGACCAGGGTTTGGTGATTTTCACTAGCGTACTTAATGCTGTAGTGAACATCTTTGTGTATGTCCCCTTGTGCACGTGTCGAAGAGTTTCTCTAAAGAAGATACCTAAATTTGTAAAGTATAAATGGAACGGCTGAAGGGTAGATTCTGCTTAATTTCAGATTGACGAGGAATTGCCAATGCTCTTCACGGTGGGTGAGCCAAGTCACATGCCACAGAAAGCATACAGGAGTTTCTGACTCTCACAGCCTCACCAGCCCCTGGGAGATGAGTCTCTACCGGTCACATGAGTTTACAAAGTGAGCTCATTGTTTTAATCTGCATTTCTGATTACTAAAGGGATTAAATGCATTTTTACATGTTTTTTTTTTTTTTTACCATTTGGGCTACCATTTCTGCAAGTTACCTCTTCTTATTCTTTGTCCTTGTTTTATTTTCTCCTGCACTGATTTGTCTTTTTGTTTTGAATTGGGGAAGTCCTAAAAGTATCTTGGATATTCATTTTCTGTGCTTTCAAGAGGTTTTCTCTGCTGAGTGTGTGGTTTATCTTTTTGTTTTGTTTACTGTATCTTTGGTAATAGATTGTGTGGTCATAATGTATAGCTATATATAATAGATATGATAGAATCTTAAAACTTTTAATCTGTTCAAGTTTGTCAATATTTTTAAATGTTTGTTTACATCTTGTTTCAGAATTCCTCCTTTAACATGTTTTCAAGTTATTATGCTATATTTTCTGAGGCTTTTCTTGTCATATTTAAGTTTTAATCCATATAGCATTTATTTTTGTGACTTGTGTGAAGTAGGTTTCTAATTTTATTTCTTCACATATGCACTGCCAGTTAAGACGGTAGAGTGATTGAATAGTCCATTCTTTCTCTTCATTTTAATGTTCATAGGTTTGTTACTAGTTCTATCCAGCTACACTGATCTACTTTCTATCTCTGCATTAATAATGCATATTTTAATATTTAATTGCTATGGTTTTATAAGCCTTAATTTCTTGTAGGTGAAGACACCTTGATATGCGTTTTCAAAATTGTCTTTCATATCCATTTCCCTCCAAGAAGTTCAGGACCACTTTGTTGAAAGTTCTGTGAAAACGCTGTTGCATCTATGGCCTTGTTTCTTCACCGTTCCTAATTCGTACCATTTGAATAGTTTCCTTAAATAATTTTGCCAGGAGTTTGTCCTTTTTTTAGTCTTCTCAAAAATTTGTTTTTGGTTTTGTTGAATCTTTCTAATTTGTATTATAATTTCTTTTTTGAACCAGGAAGTATTCAGAATTGGTTTTTTAATTCTCATTTTTATCGCATTTTGGTCAGAAAACACGTTCTGTAAGATGTAGATTTTTTTTTTTTTTTGAGACTTGTTTAGTGCCTCATTCTACTGTCAGTTTTTGTAAATGTGCCATGCCTGCTTGGAAAGAATATGGTTTCTTTGTTGTCTTCAGAGTTCTATAAATGACCATTTAATCAGTTACTGAGAAATCTAAAACCCCCTACTAAAATTGTGAATTTCTAGGTTCTTTCCAGTAAATCCATTTTGTTTGTTTGTTTGTTTTGAAACTATGTTCCTAGGGGCATAAAGGTTCAAAATTGTTATATTTTTTCTGGAAAGGATTGTTCCTTTCATTATTAGACAACAAGACTCTGTGTCCCTAATTCTCTCTCCCTCCCTCTTAAAGTTGATTTTACTGATGATTATATGAGGCTTTGCTGCTGTTATTGTTAGTATTTTTCAGATATTTCCTCCCCCTCAATTCTTTCACTTTCAATTTGTCTGTGTCACTATGCTTTAGGTGAGTCTCTCATTAACAACATATAACTAGAAATTCAATATACAATCTGTAAGTCTCTGTATTTTATTTGGGAAGTCTAGTTTCTTTACATTTTTTATGATTACCATTATACTGTTTTTCATCAAATCTAAGTTGCCATTTATTATAAGGTGCAACACCATTTTAGTTATCATTAAGAAACAGAAAAAATATTGCAATTAAACAGTGACACAATGCTTATTTGGAACTTATTAAAGAGGTATTTTAGAATTAATTATAAATACTTAAAAATCATGTATTAATCTTATGCATAAATATAAATGAAATAAATCAATTGTTATTTCTAAAAATTGTCACATTCAGTGTCTAACTCTTCTCAATTAGTTTTTGACTCAGAGTCACCAATGTTTGTGCTTTTCCAGACCCTATCACCCTCCATGCTATCAAAAGCAGCAATTCTCAAAAGAACTAAAAGCCATTAGAATTGGCTGTTAAGCTGGCTTTGCAATTATGTAGAACAAACCTCTTTTGGAGTCTAGCTTTGGGAATGTTGTTAAACCTGTTTTATTCGTCACCTTCTCACTCCTTCCTCACTGACTGTTTGGATCTTAAGAGTTAAAGTACTGCTCCACCATTGTTTTTAGGATTTTGTTCTGAGATGCTGACATCCATTCTGCAAGTTTTGCTGCTGGCTCTTTTGATGTTCATGTGTGTAGTCATTGGCGTCCACATCACAGGTCCTGCATGGCCAACAGGGATTTTAAAACACCATCAGTTGAAATATGCATTCTGATTTCAAAGATGTTAAAATGTGAACACATGTGCACCTTAGAAATGATGAAACATTTTATAGTTTATTTACATAAAGATATAAAAGTTATTTTTATGCTTTATTCTGCTTTCTCTTCGACATAGCTTTTTTTTCTGGAGTATTTTTACCTCCTTTCCTGTCTTCTATTGGATCAAGTTTTCTTCTTTTTTTAATTAAAAAAAATTTTTTTATTGGCGTATAGTTGCTTTACAATGTTGTGTTAGCTTCTGCTGTACAGTAAAGTGAATCAGCTATATGTATACATATATCCCCTCGTTTTTAGGTTTCCTTCCCATTTAGGTCACCACAGAGCATTGAGTAGAGTTCCCTGTGCTATACAGTAGGTTCTCATTAGTTATCTATTTTATACATAGTAGTGTGTATATGTCAGTTTCAATCTCCCAATTCATCCCACCCCACCTTTTCCCCCTTGGTGTCCATACATTTGATCTCTACATCTACGTCTCTATATCTGCTTTGCAGATAGGTTCATCTGTACCATTTTTCTAGATTCCACATATATGTGTTAATATACGATATTTGTTTTTCTGATTTGCTTCACTCTGTGTGACAGTCTGTAGTTCCATCCATGTCTGGAAGTTACACATTGTTTTTTTCTTTTAAGTAAACTTTACATTTTTAGCATTGATATTTGCCTTGGTAAAGTTAATCAATATCTCTATTCAGCTCTTTAATAATTCACTAAATTGATTGCTTTGTCTCTACTTCCTCCTCATTTCATGTGTTATAGTTCTCTAGTATTATAGTTCCAACTTGTTTTGAACTGGCCAAGTTGGTGGTATTCATTACTAGTGTTGTGATTTTTATGATCAATACTCACTCAGATTTACACCTTGAAGAGTGTTCTTCCTTACCTTTGCTCTTTATATCTGCTTCTTCAAAATGTATTGCTTCTTCCTTGTGAATACCGTTTCCTTCTTCCTGAGATACATCTTTTAGTTTGAAAATGTCTGTATTCTGCCTTCGCTCTTAAATGATAGCTTAAATGAATGTAGAATTTTGGGGGAGAGGGATATGTGATTTCTAGCACCAGGTGTGTAGTGTAAATGGGGTTCTAATCCCTCCCACGCCCTCAGTTTGCAAAACAAGCTCATTATTGCTGTCTCCTGTTCAGGTCAGCAGGCAGGGCTTTCTCAGTCCCTTTCACTGAGATGGAAGCCTTTCCATGGCTTTGGCTTAATTCCACATGTCAGTCCCACTAGACACGTGGAGTCAACCCACTTCCTGGCCTTCCAGCCTGCTCACCCCTCCAGCTTTCAGGCCTCTCTTTATTGTTTGCTGTTGGGAATTTCTCTTTCTATCTTCTGAGTTCAGGTCTGCATTACATTTTTATCTTGCATTTCTAGGTGTACCGTGGCAGGAATGTTTTACATTCCTGTTTGGGCATGAGATCCCAGACCTGGAGTGGAGAAAACAGACTTCAGGAAGGACGTCTCCCCTTAAGGTTTACCAGCCTATGGCAGACACACACCTGAGGTATCAGAAATTTGCTCCCCATGCAGGCTCTGTGTTATCACTCCCAGAGCAGCCAATGCACTTCTCCAGGCTATGATTTGTAGCTTCTGAGAGGCTAGATTAGAAAAAAAGTGGTCTAAAGGACAGAGCAGTTAATTATTAGGCAGAAAAAAAAATCTTTTTGTATGCTTATTAGCTAGTTGACTTTCTTTTTCTTTCATGTAAAAGGAAATGACCTCCTTATTTTTCTATGATGTGATATCAAGGAAATGAAAACTGTCCTAGCCCACTGGAGGAGTATGAAATGGTGTAGCCAATTGGATACCATCTCTTTCAGTCAGTTAGCTTTTGGTGTGTAACAAACAGTTGCAAAACTTAGTGCTTTAGAAACAACACACATGCTCCACGTGAGCTCTCATCCTCCATGAGGCTTGCCCAGGCTTCTTCCAACAGTGATGTCAGCCTTCCAAATAGCAACAGAAAAAAAGGGAAGCTCACTGCACAAGCCCTTGTCAAGGCCCTGCTTGCGTTATGTTGGTTAAAGTCCCGTGGCCCAAAGCAAATCATATGATTTGCTTTGAGGAGATGAAAGTCACGTTGCAAAAGAGCGTATGTGTAGGGATGGAGATAACCTTTAGGCCATTGCTGTAAACTGCCATTCTATAAAATAAATACACTCTTTTTGGTGTCTATATGTTAGACATCTACAAGAGTGTTTGTCTCACTGTCTCTTTGTATGATAGAAAAACACTGGGAACTACTGAAATGCACATTGGCTGAGGAGTGATAACAAAAACATCTGTGCTATTGAATAGCATAACGCAGTTGCAGAGCATGTGATAGATTCGGGAGTACTGTCCTAAAAAGACATATCTTTAAATGAAGAAAGACAGTGGCTGAACCATACAGACTTCACACTTCACACCTCCCACCATACGCAAAAACTAAATCCGGCATGCATGCGCGTGACAAAATGTCAAGAAGTATACCCTCTAGATGGAGAATAGCAGTTACTGCTACGGAGAGAGTGAGCTTGAGTGGCGGTCAGGGGGAATTCTATTTATTTTGGAGGGGTATCACTTGAATTTTTTACCAAATGAATGCCTTCACATGCCGCTTATTTAACAATGAATAAAATTTGAATTTGAACCTAAAGAAAGGAATAACAGTATGACTCTCACCAGCTGGGCTTCTGTCTCATCATTCAAGCAACCGTGGACATGGTGGTGCTCCTGGGCCCTGAGACTCTCTTCTCCTTTCCTCCTTCTCTCAGTCATACTTGCTGCTTGGTGGGAGCGTTGCAAACTTAGTAAACCAGATCCAAGTCAGGGCAAGATTCTGGAATTTACCCTCTTCAAAATACACCATTCAGCCTAGTCATCGTGGTGCCCAAAGTGACAGCCAGCATAACTCCTATTGTGTAGTTTTGGGGTCCTGGCTTCAAATGCCAGGCAAAATGTTATAGTATCATTTTTTCCTAAATGATTTCAACATCATCTGAAATAAGCTGATCACTAATTTTTTGTGAAACATTAGTGTCTAGTGAATGATAATTTTGAGGCTGACACAAGCAGAGTTGTAATTGTTGACATATCCTGTTCATTCCAGTCAAAACCTTTATCTTCTAGAATTTCTGATGTTTCCACAGTGTAGTGTAGAGTTAGTCCACTGTCCTCGGGGACTGACTATTTATTATTCTCTATCTGTCTACACCACCCCTTTGGGGTTCTGTGGGAAATGAGTAATGCCAGACAAAATACCAAAGTTACCTCTTTGGCATGCCCATATAACTTGCACAACGCGGGGCGAGGGGTGCTCCATCTTACTGACCAGTTAGAATAGAAACAAATAGAAAATAAGAGTAAAAACTCATAACAGTTATAACTGTTAGTTTCAGAAACCACTGCATGTTGGTGACGATAATTATGTAGTATTTTTAAAATTGATTCTTTGTATCTGTGCCTAATGATATGTTTATGTTATTGATTTATTATCTTGAAGAGAAGATTTAAAAATACCGTGACAAAACAAAGTTTTTAAGAAAATCCGTGTCAACTTTCAGGTTTTAAACTTCTGTGCTCCTTTCCTGTCCTACTTTTTCTTGTGTCTAGGTATGCACCGTTTTACTGTAGAACTCACACACACACACACACCGTTATTTACTAGAGCTCTAGAGAAGAGCTGTTTCCCATAAGGATAAAGCAGGTGTGCCCTGCTCATTGACAATTATGACTCATGTCATTATTCTACATTTGGAGGGACTGTCTAATCTCTGAGGAAAGGTTAACCTCTTAGATTTTTTGGTTTAACATCACAGAACCAATGACACCAATTGGGTGCGGACACACCTATGATTTATGAGACGTAGCATGTAGGTGATTTCCATAAATCTTCTTGAGTGAGGGGTGTGTGTGGGGTTCCTGTTTCGATGATAACTCTTAGAGCATCACGTGTTATTTGTAAGTACTGGAGTTCTTATTTGGTGAAATAATACTGCAGCCAATGCCGTTGGTATTTTGCTGTCAATATTTTAAAATTTCTTCCACACTAGATAAAATAATTGGTTAAAAATCAGAAAACTATCAAAACATTTCACAAATTATAAGACGACTATTATTTATTGGCAGCAACGGAAAGCAAAGCAACTGGTCTGACAAAGAACATTCTGGACAAGCAGAGTCAGGAAAGTGTAATTGGTCAAAACGTTTCTTGTATGTCAATGAAATACTAATATATACATAAAACTTTCCTTATTAATAAAATTCATTTATTGTTAAATATTTGGATGTTATAGTGAGGGTTCTGTAAATATTTAACTTTGAAGTCTACTCAATTTGCCTAAAAGTGAATGATATTATTTTATAGCCACATTTTTAGTCCAAATAAATGAATGCACTTTAATGTTTATGTCAACTCCACCACTAAAAGTTTCCGTTAATACTGACATGTTAGTTTCTGGGAGGGTGTTTATTCTGAAGGTCCAAATTTTCATTCAGCAAAGGTGATCCATCTGGTAGAGTTTGGTTGACACTGGTTTCATGTTTAAAGTGTATTTCATCCAATAATATGACATTAAAAGAGTATAGAGTTGTGCATGTAGGAAATACTGGTTCTGAGGTTCTTCTCTGAACTCCGTTCATTATCTTATATACTGTATTACTGACACACAGCTATCTGTGTGTGATAACTTCCAGCTCTGGGATTCCCCCTCACGTCTGTTTGCCTCCTCCTGGGTTTATTTACATGTGGGCATTGCTGCTAATTAGCTTTGGGAGGGAGGAGGGAGATTTCTATACATCCTCTTGGTGTGGCCCCATGAAGAGATGGTCCTCATACCTGGAAGAGCTTCAGCTTTCACTCATTACCTTCAGTAAACACAGCCTGTCCCTTCAGTGACCAACTGCTGCTTTCACATCTTCTAGTGAAGAGCTGAGCAATTTGCCAAATTAATTTTCTCCCCTTCAAGGTAGTTCTTGGTGGGTAATGCCTATGTATATACCCTCTTAACTGGATGACTTCTTAAAGGTATGCTTTACAAGATGGAAAAGTTAACGATGAAAAAGGGCCATCTTTCCTGCCCCTTCATGACTGCTTTTTATAGTTTATTGAAAATTGAGTTCTTGGGGTTACATTGTGGGAATGTTTTCTGAGACCTTTGGCCAGTTTTGAATTCACTGAAAGGCAGATATATTGACTTGTTTACACTTGAGTGTTTTTATCTGGTCACCTGACTATAAGGAGGAAGACATTAGGTTCTGAAAACATTCTTTCTAGGCGTTTCCAGAGAGAACAGTCCTGCCACCATGTTCTCACTCACAGTGTTTGGGTTCCTTTCTGTCTAGACAGGGTTCTCATGGCTGTAACATCTAGGGGTTCCTATTTAATTCTCCCCTCCCACCCCGCCCCGACAGAAGCTGTGATGAATTTTCCCTAAGTCAGCACTGACTAGATGAGATTCTGTGTCTACATGAGCTTCCTGGGAAGGTTAACACACACTGGCTCTTGAAATCTCTTTAGGGCAGTCACAGGAATTTTACTCAGATTTCCTTCCACATACAACATCAATAAATATGGAAATGAAGGCTGCAAATCTCACTTCTGATGAAACAATATGCTGCCTAAATTCAGTTAATTGTAAGGTACTTAGTGTTGAAAGACAAAGATATGCTAATCTTATTAAAATATGCCTGGTTAAATTTAGCTATAAATTCCATTCAGGGTCTCCTGCTTTATACATTGTTCCAAGTCAGAATGTCTGGAAAGAAACCACCCACTATGCAGGATACAGAATTAGTAATTTGGAAAGGTGAAAAGTTTAATTATGAGTCTATCTTCTGGGGAAAAAGGGAAACAAGGCTGAAATCTTAAAAAAAATTTTTTTGTTTGTTTAGATTAAACCAACTGAAGTGCACTCTCACATTGTTTACATTTATATTACTCTGACAGTCAGAAAAGCTTTTAACATTTTTTCTGTTTCATTTGAATTGAAGTTGTTTTTAATATATACAAATGAGGGAAAGAGCCTTAACTAGAGTTCAACACTGTTTAGACAGACTTGATCAATTTTTAATTTTCCAGATAATTAAAGAGTAGAGCATATTGAATTGTGGCTAAAGGCTTGGCCACGGATTTAGAGACCAAGGATTTCAATCCTGACTTCTTTGCTCACCGTGTAACTTTGTAGGCATTACGGAGCCTCTCAATACCCCAGTTTCTTTGTATGTAACCTGGGGTAAAATAAGTTAATAGCAAGTTTCCTCGCTGTCAGAAAGAAGAGTGTTCCCATGAAAGCTTTCATAAGCTGAAATGGCATAAATTGAGAAGCAATTACCTCAGGACACATCTTGCTAACAAATGCACAAAACAAATGGAGATCAGGCACAGATGCTCACAGACCCAGTTCAGAGCTCTGGCGGCTTAATGCTGAGTGTGATTCCCCGGAAGGAGCTTGGCGGTGCCGCCCTTAGCGCCTCTGTAACAGCCCGCTGCAAAACACGTGCTGAACAGTATTTTTACTTTTCGCTTTTTTTCCTAAAAGTAAAAATCCTCCTAGAATTTCTTTCAGTTATCAAAAACCAGTGCTAGTGAGGTTTTTTTTTTTATAAAAGCAAAGTGGCATAAAGTGAACTTCCGAAATGCAAGGGATACCTGTATTTAAAAAGGGCTTTTATTTTATTCTTGTAAAAGAAATATACACTCATATATAGAGTATAAATATAGAGTATTTACAAACATTCACATATAACATTTATAAAATTTGGGTAAAAAATATATATTTATTTACACAAACACAGACACACACACACACACGCATGCACCACTACCATCCATAATCCAACCACTCAGATATAACCTCTGTTACATTTTGGCTATATTCCAGCCTCTTAGCCGTTCATCCTATGCATGAATTAACAAATATTAGATTTTTTATAACCTATTTTTTATAAGCTTCTTTATCCAAGTGCTATGTAATTACTATGTTTGAGCATGTTCTGAAAGCAGTATATTTTTACTTCCTCCCCCTACATTTTATGCTTTTGATGTCATATTTTACAACTCTTTATTTTGTGCATCCCTTAACTAATTATTGTATATATAGATGATTTTATTACTTTTGTCTTTTAACCTTCATACTGACTAGAGAGATGGTTGATCTACTACCTTTACTGTATGTTTGCATTGAGCAGTGAGATTTTTCTTGCATAAGTTTTATATTTATGACTTTTTCTGTTTAAAGAAGTCCCTATAACATTTCTTGTAAGGTCAGTTTACTGGTGTTGAACTCCTTTACCTTTTGCTTGTCTGGGAACTCTTCGTCTCTCCTTCAATCCTGAATGATGACCTGGGCAGATAGAATATTCTTGATTGTAAGTTTTTTCCTTTCAGCCCTTTGAATGGCACAATGGTGCCTTTCCTTTTTGATCTGTAAAGTCTGCCAATAGTCTTCTGAAGTCTCCACGTTACTTTGAAGTCTCTCTCTTTATCTTTGACTTTTGACAGTTTAATTATAATGTGTCTTGGTGTGGGTCTTTAGGACTCATCTTGTTTGGGACTCTCTGTGGTTCCTGGACCTGTGTATCTCATTCATTGAATTGGGGAAGTTTTCAGCCAATATTTCCTTGTGTACATTTCTACCGTTTTCTCTCTCTCCTTCTGGGACCCGTATAATGAAAATGTCAATATGTCTGATGTTGTTTCAGATGTCCTTTAAACTATCCTCATATTTTTCCATTTGCTGTTCTGACCAGGTGATTTCCACTAGTCTGTCTTCCAGATCACTGATTTGTTTTTATGCATCATCTAGTCTGCTCTTTGTTCCCTCTAGTGTATTTTTCATTTCAGTTTTTGTATTCTTCCACTCTGACCTGTTCTTTCTTATATTTTCTGTGTCTCTACTGAAGTTTTTTTTTTTTTACGTCTTTATTGGAGTATAATTGCTTTACAATGATGTGTTAGCTTCTGCTTCACAACAAAGCGACTCAGTTATACATATACATATGTTCCCATATCTCTTCCCTCTTGCGTCTCCCCCCCTCCCCCCCTCCCTATCCCACCCCTCTAGGTGGTCACAAGGCACCGAGCTGATCTCCCTATGCTATGCGGCTGCTTCCCACTAGCTAGCTATTTTACGTTTGGTAGTGTATATATGTCCATGCCACTCTCTCACTTTGTCACAGCTTACCCTTCCCCCTTCCCATATCCCCAAGTCCATTCTCTAGTAGGTCTGTGTCTTTATTCCTGTCTTACCCCTAAGTTCTTCATGACCATTTTTTTTTCTCTTAAATTCCATATATATGTGTTAGCATACGGTATTTGTCTTTCTCTTTCTGACTTACTTCACTCTGTATGACAGACTCTAGGTCTATCCAACTCATTACAAATAGCTCAATTTCGTTTCTTTTTATGGCTGAGTAATATTCCATTGTATATATGTGCCACATCTTCTTTATCCATTCATCCGATGATGGACACTTAGGTTGTTTCCATGTCCTGGCTATTGTAAATAGTGCTGCAATGAACATTTTGGAACATGACTCTTTTTGAATTATGGTTTTTTCAGGGTATATGCCCAGTAGTGGGATTGCTGGGTCATATGGTAGTTCTATTTTTAGCTTTTTAAGGAACCTCCATACTGTTCTCCATAGTGGCTGTACCAATTCACATTCCCACCAGGAGTGCAAGAGTGTTCCCTTTTCTCCACACCCTCTCCAGCATTTATTGTTTGTAGATTTTTTGATGATGGCCATTCTGACTGGTGTGAGATGATATCTCATTGTAGTTTTGATTTGCATTTCTCTAATGATTAATGATGTTGAGCATTCTTTCATGTGTTTGTTGGCAGTCTATATATCTTCTTTGGAGAAATGTCTATTTAGGTCTTCTGCCCATTTTTGGATTGGGTTGTTTGTTTTTTTGTTATTGAGCTGCGTGAGCTGCTTATAAAATTTGGGGATTAATCCTTTGTCAGTTGCTTCATTTGCAAATATTTTCTCCCATTCTGAGGGTTGTCTTTTGGTCTTGTTTATGGTTTCCTTTGCTGTGCAAAAGCTTTTAAGTTTCATTAGGTCCCATTTGTTTATTTTTGTTTTTATTTCCATTTCTCTAGGAAGTGGGTCAAAAAGGATCTTGCTGTGATTTATGTCAGAGTGTTCTGCCTATGTTTTCCTCTAAGAGTTTGATAGTTTCTGGCCTTACATTTAGGTCTTTAATCCATTTTGAGCTTATTTTTGTGTATGGTGTTAGGGAGTGATCTAATCTCATACTTTTACAAGTACCTGTCCAGTTTTCCCCGCACCACTTATTGAAGAGGCTGTCCTTTCTCCACTGTACATTCCTGCCTCCTTTATCAAAGATAAGGTGACCATATTGCGTGGGTTTATCTCTGGGCTTTCTATCCTTTTCCATTGATCTTTCTGTTTTAGTGCCAGTACCATACTGTCTTGATTACTGTAGCTTTGTAGTATAGTCTGAAGTCAGAGAGCATGATTCCTCCAGCTCCGTTTTTCATTCTCAAGATTGCTTTGGCTATTCGGGGTCTTTGGTGTTTCCATACAAACTGTGAAATTTTCTGTTCTAGTTCTGTGAAAAACGCCAGTGGTAGTTTGATAGGGATTGCATTGAACCTGTAGATTGCTTTGGGTAGTAGAGTCATTTTCACAATGTTGATTCTTCCAATCCAAGAACATGGTATATCTCTCCATCTATTTGTATCATCTTTAATTTCTTTCATCAGTGTTTTATAATTTTCTGCATACAGGTCTTTTGTCTCCCTAGGTAGGTTTATTCCTAGATATTTTATTCTTTTTGTTGCAATGGTAAATGGGAGTATTTTCTTGATTTCACTTTCAGATTTTTCATCGTTAGTGTATAGGAATGCCAGAGATTTCTGTGCATTAATTTTGTATCCTGCTACTTTACCAAAATCATTGATGAGCTCTAGTAGTTTTCTGGTAGCATCTTTAGGATTCTCTATGTACAGTATCATGTCAGCTGCAAACAGTGACAGTTTTACTTCTTCTTTTCCGATTTGGATTCCTTTTATTTCCTTTTCTTCTCTGATTGCTGTGGCTAAAACTTCCAAAACTATGTCGAATGAGAGTGGTGAGAGTGGGCAACCTTGTCTTGTTCCTGATCTTAGTGGAAATGCTTTCAGTTTTTCATCATTGAGCACGATGTTGGCTGTGGGTTTGTCATATATGGCCTTTATTATGTTGAGGAAAGTTCCCTCTATGCCTACTTTCTGGAGGGTTTTTATCATAAATGGGTGTTGAATTTTGTCAAAAGCTTTCTCTGCATCTACTGAGATGACCATATGGTTTTTCTCCTTCAATTTGTTAATATGGTGTATCACGTTGATTGATTTGCGTATATTGAGGAATCCTTGCATTCCTGGAATAAACCCCACTTGATCATGGTGTATGATCTTTTTAATATGCTGTTGGATTCTGTTTGCTAGTATTTTGTTGAGGATTTTTGCATCTACGTTCATCAGTGATATTGGTCTGTAGTTTTCTTTCTTTGTTACATCGTTGTCTGGTTTTGGTATCAAGCTGATGGTGTCCTCATAGAATGAGTTTGGGAGTGGTCCTCCCTCTACTATATTTTGGAAGAGTTGGAGAAGGATAGGTGTTAGCTCTTCTCTAAATGTTTGATAGAATTCGCCTGTGAAGCCATCTGGTCCTGGGCTTTTGTTGGTTGGAAGATTTTTAATCACAGTCTCAATTTCAGTTCTTGTAATTGGTCTGTTTATATTTTCTATTTCTTTCTGGTTCAGTCCTGGAAGGTTGTGCTTTTTTAAGAATTTGTCCATTTCTTCCAGGTTGTCCATTTTATTGGCATAGAGTTGTTTGTAGTAATCTCTCATGATCTTTTGTATTTCTGCAGTGTCAGTTGTTACTTCTCCTTTTTCATTTCTAATTCTATTGATTTGAGTCTTCTCCCTTTTTTTCTTGATGAGTCTGGCTAATGGTTTATCAATTTTGTTTATCTTCTCAAAGAACCAGCTTTTAGTTTTATTGATCTTTGCTATTTTTTCCTTCATTTCTTTTTCATTTATTTCTGATCTGATTTTTATGATTTCTTTCCTTCTGCTAACTTTGGGGTTTTTTTGTTCTTCTTTCTCTAATTGCTTGAGGTGCAAGGTTAGGTTGTTTATTCGAGATGTTTCCTGTTTCTTAAGGTAGGATTTTATTGCTATAAACTTCCCTCTTAGAACTTTTGCTCATTCCATAGGTTTTGGGTCGTCGTGTCTCCATTGTCATTTGTTTCTAGGTATTTTTTGATTCCCTCTTTGATTTCTTCAGTGATCACTTCGTTATTTAGTAGTGTATTGTTTAGCCTCCATGTGTCTGTATTTTTTACAGATCTTTTCCTGTAATTGATATCTAGTCTCATAGCGTTGTGGTCAGAAAAGATACTTGATATGGTTTCAATTTTATTAAATTTACCAAGGCTTGATTTGTGACCCAAGATATGATCTATCCTGGAGAATGTTCCATTAGCACTTGAGAAAAATGTGTATTCTGTTGTTTTTGGATGGAATGTCCTATAAATATCAATTAAGTCCATCTTTTTTAATGTATCATTTAAAGCTTGTGTTTCCTTATTTATTTTCATTTTGGATGATCTGTCCATTGGTGAAAGTGGGGTGTTAAAGTCCCCTACTATGAATGTGTTACTGTGGATCTCCCCTTTTATGGCTGTTAGTATTTGCCTTATGTATTGAGGTGCTCCTATATTGGGTGCATATTTACAATTGTTATGTCTTCTTCTTGGATCAATCCCTTGATCATTATGTAGTGTCCTTCTTTGTGTCTTCTAATAGTCTTTATTTTAAAGTCTATTTTGTCTGATAGGAGATTTGCTACCCCAGCTTTCTTTTGGTTTCCATTTGCATGGAATATCTTTTTCCATCGCTTACTTTCAGTCTATATGTGTCTCTAGGTCTGAAGTGGGTCTCTTGTAGACAGCATATATATGGGTCTTGTTTTTGTATCCATTCAGCCAATCTGTGTCTTTTGGTGGGAGCATTTAGTCCATTTACATTTAAGGTAATTATCGATATGTATGTTCCTATTCCCATTTTGTTAATTGTTTTGGTTTCGTTATTGTAGGTCTTTTCCTTCTCTTGTGTTTCTTGCCTAGAGAAGTTCCTTTAGTATTTGTTGTTAAGCTGGTGTGGTGGTGCTGAACTCTCTCAGCTTTTGCTTGTCTGTAAAGGTTTTAATTTCTCCATCAAATCTGAGTGAGATCCTTGCTGGGTAGAGTAATCTTGGTTGCAGGTTTTTCTCCTTCATCACTTTAAATATGTCCTACCAGTCCCTTCTGGCTTGCAGAGTTTCTGCTGAAAGATCAGCGGTTAACCTTATGGGGATTCCCTTGTGTGTTATTTGTTGTTTTTCCATTGCTGCTTTTAATATGTTTTCTTTGTATTTAATTTTTGACAGTTTGATTAATATGTGTCTTGGCGTATTTCTCCTTGGATTTATCCTGTATGGGACTCTCTGTGCTTCCTGGACTTGATTAACTATTTCATTTCCCATATTAGGGAAGTTTTCAACTATAATCTCTCCAAATATTTTCTCAGTCCCTTTCTTTTTTTCTTCTTCTTTTGGAACCCCTATAATTCGAATGTTGGTGCATTTAATGTTGTCCCAGAGGTCTCTGAGACTGTCCTCAGTTGTTTTCATTCTTTTTTCTTTACTCTGCTCTGCAGTAGTTATTTCCACTATTTTATCTTCCAGGTCACTTATCCATTCTTCTGCCTCAATTATTCTGCTATTGATCCCATCTAGAGTATTTTTAATTTCATTTATTGTGTTGTTCATCGTTGTTGTTTCATCTTTAGTTCTTCCAAGTCCTTGTTAAATGTTTCTTGCATTTTGTCTATTCTATTTCCAAGATTTTGGATCATCTTTACTATCATTATTCTGAGTTCTTTTTCAGGTAGACTGCCTATTTCCTCTTCATTTGTTAAGTCTGGTGGGTTTTTATCTTGCTCCTTCAACTGCTGTGTGTTTTTCTGTCTTCTCATTTTGCTTATCTTACTGTGTTTGGGGTCTCCTTTTTGCAGGCTGCAGGTTCGTAGTTCCCGTTGTTTTTGGTGTCTGTCTCCAGTGTCTAAGGTTGGTTCAGTGGGTTGTGTAGGCTTCCTGGTGGAGGGGACTAGTGCCTGTGTTCTGGTGGATGAGGCTGGATCTTGTCTTTCTGGTGGACAAGTCCACACCTGTTGGTGTGTTTTGGGGTGTCTGTGGACTTATTATGATTTTAGGCAGCCTCTCTGCTAATGGGTGGGGTTGTGTTCCTGCCTTGCTAGTTGTTTGGCATAGGTTGTCCAGCACTGTAGCTTGCTGGTCGTTGAGTGAAGCTGGGTGCTGGTGTTGAGATGGAGACCTCTGGGAGATTTTCGCCGTTTGATATTATGTGGAGCTGGGAGGTCTCTTGTGGACCAGTGTCCTGAAGTTGGATCTACCACCTCAGAGGCACAGCACTGACTCCTGGCTGCAGCACCAAGAGCCTTTCATCCACACGGCTCAGAATAAAAGGAAGAAAAAGTAGAAAGAAAGAATTAGTAGAAGTAGAAAGAAAGAAAGAAAGGAGGGAGGGAGGGAGGGAGGGAGAGAGGGAGGGAGGGAGGAAGGAAGGAAGGAGGGTAGGAAGGAAGAAAAAAGAAGGAAAGAAGATAAAGTAAAATAAAATAAAGTAAGATAAAATAAAGTTATTAAAATAAAATATAATTATTAAGAAAAAAAGTTTTAAAAAAACCAACCAAATAAAAAAAAAACGGACGGATAGAACCCTCGGACAAATGGTGGAAGCAAAGCTATACAGACAAAATCTCACACAGAAGCATACACATACACACTCACAAAAAGAGGAAAAGGGGAAAAAATCATAAATCTTGCTCTCAAAGTCCACCTCCTCAATTTGGGATGATTCGTTTTCTATTCATGTATTCCACAGATGCAGGACACATCAAGTTGATTGTGGAGCTTTAATCCGCTGCTTCTGAGGCTGCTGGGAGAGATTTCCCTTTCTCTTCTTTGTTCTCACAGCTCCCGGGGCTCAGCTTTGGATTTGGCCCCGCCTCTGCGTGTAGGTCGCTGGAGGGCGTCTGTTCTCCGCTCAGACAGGACGGGGTTAAAGGAGCTGCTGCTTCCGGGACTCTGGCTCACTCAGGCCGGGGGTGGGGGGGGGGAGGGAGCGGCACGGAGGCGGGGCTGCGGCGGCAGAGGCCGGCATGACGTTGCACCAGCCTGAGGCACGCCAAGCGTTCTCCCGGGAAGTTGTCCCTGGATCCCGGGACCCTGGCAGTGGCGGGCTGCACAGGCTCCCGGGAAGAGGGGTGTGGAGAGTGACCTGTGCTTGTACACAGGCTTCTTGGTGGCGGCAGCAGCAGTCTTAGCGTCTCATGCCCGTCTCTGGGCTCCGTGCTTTTAGCCGCGGCTCGCGCCCGTCTCTGGAGCTCCTTTAAGCAGCGCTCTTAAACCCCTCTCCTCACGCACCAGGAAACAAAGAGGGAAGAAAAAGTCTCTTGCCTCTTCGGCAGCTCCAGACTTTTCCCCGGACTCCCTCCCGGCCAGTCGTGGCGCACTAACCCCCTTCAGGCTGTGTTCACGCCGCCAACCCCAGTCCTCTCCCGGTGCTCCGACTGAAGCTCGAGCCTCAGCTCCCAGCCCCGCCCACCCCGGCGGGTGAGCAGACAAGCCTCTCGGGCTGGTGAGTGCCGGTCGGCACCGATCGTCTGTGCGGGAATCTCCCCGCTTTGTCCTCCGCACCCCTGTTGCTGTGCTCTCCTCCACGGCTCCGAAGCTTCCCCCACTCCGCCACCCGCAGTCTCCGCCCGCGAAGGGGCTTCCTAGTGTGTGGAAACCGTTCTTCCTTCATGGCTGCTTCCCGCTGGTGCAGGTACCGTCCCTATTCTTTTGTCTCTGTTTTTTCTTTTGCCCCACCCAGGTACGTGGGGAGTTTCTTGCCTTTTGGGAGGTCTGAGGTCTTTTGCCAGCGTTCAGTAGGAGTTCTGTAGGAGTTGTTCCACGTGTGGATGTATTTCTGGTGTATCGGTGGGGAGGAAGGTGATCTCCGCGTCTTACTCTTCCGCCATCTTGCCGGAAGCCCTCTACTGAAGTTTTTACTGTGTTCCTCCATTCTTCTCCTGAGTTTGGTGAGCATCTTTATGACCATTATTATGGACTCTTTATCTGAAAGATTGCTTATCTCCATTTTGTTTAGTTCTTTTTCTGAGGTTTTTTTTTTTTTGTTCTTTTGTTTGGAACATATTCCTTTGTCTCCTCATTTTGTCAAATTTTCTGTGTTTGTTTCTACGTATTAGGTAGGTCAGCTACATCTCCTGTCTTGAAGAAGTGGCTTATGTCCAAGGTGTCCCGTGGGGCTCAGTTGTGCAGCTCTCCTTGGTCACCAGAGCCTGGTGCTACAGGAGTGTACCCTGGGTGGGCTGTATGTCCCCTCCTGTTGTGGTTGGGCTGTGATTACTGTAGGCATCATAATGTGTGGGGCAAGCCCTGGCTCAAGTGCCTGCAAAGTTTGGCAGTGACTACTGTGGGTACCCTTGTGTATGGGGCTGGCCCCTGTGGTGGGAGCTGCTTTGGGGGGATATTGGCCTTGTCTGAGGACACCCACAGGTTGTTGGGCAGGCGGCCACTTTAGAGGGGCCCCAGCACCAGCCAAGGGCACCCACTGGGTCTAGTGGGGCAGGGGACCACTTTGGTGAGACTTTGGTGCCAGCTGAAGGCACCCACCAGGTCTTGGGGCAGGAGGCCACTTTGGAGGAGTACAGGCTGGGGTGGGTTCGTAGGTAAATGTGGGGTGGAGTGAACAGTGCTAGTAGGGTAGATGGGAGAGTCAGAAATGGCACCCCTCAGTGACAGGCAAGGTAAGTAGAAGGTGAGCAAACCCCCCCCAAAAAAAACCTGGCACCCATCGGCACCTCTGTACCCTCAACAAGTCCCTGCCTCTTGGTCACACACCCTAAAATTAGTCAATGAATCTCCTTCATGTATGATCCAGGGATCTTTCAAACTGCTGCCTTTGTGCTGGGGCTCAGAGTGAGTGAGTTTTTGCACACACCGTTTAAAAGCAAAGTTTCCGTTTCCTCCAGCTCTCCCCTCTGACCCTTCGGGATATAAGCCCCCTGCAGGTTTTCAAAGCCAGACATTATGGGGGCTCATCTTCCCGGTGCAGGTCTCCTGGGCTGAGGAGCCGGATGCGGTGTTTGGCCCCATTGCTCCTTAGGGAGGATGCATGAGGCGGTGGTGTCCCTCCCACCCGTGAGTCACTGCGCTGGAGAATGCTTCTGACCAGACCACATCTCCGCCCTTCGTACCCTTCTCAATGTGGCTTTTTCTTTTTATCCTTAGCTGTGGAAAATCCTTTCGGCTAATCTTCTGGTCATTCTCAGAGATGGTTACTCTCCATGCAGCTGTAGTTCTGGTGTGTCCGTAGGAAGAGGCGAGGTGCAGTCAGTTTTGTGCAGGTGTGATCTGATGGTGGAATCACCTCAGCCCATGACTTATTCCTGTCTGTAGTCTTGGAGCTTCCTGAGTGGGTACCCAACCGTGGGACCTGTCTCACACTCAGGCATAAGCAACCAGGGAGTGTGTGTGTGGAGGGGGGAGGAATTAATGGGGAGTATCACCTGAGGGGCCACCCTTGACCAACAGGGGCAAAAGCCACTGAATAAATGTTTCCCTTTACCTCCCCCAGGCAGACAGTTCTGACACGCATCTCAATAAGGCTCCTCAGAAGGTTCTGGCAGAATCCAGCACAGTTGCTTGCAGCAGTGGCCAATTCAATTACACATCCCTCCAGCTGCCGTCCTTTTGGCCCTATTTCATCCTCCCTAATCCTTCCCTTCTGTGCCCTGAGATCACCTTCCACTTAGACTACCTGCCCACCAGCCTTTGTCTCAGGCACTGCTCTCAGGGACCAGGCTGATGGGGGCTGCCACAGTTTCAGGTTTGAACTATAGGGAGATCTCACACTCATACGCTGGAAAACTACAATTTTCAATAGGAATGGAAACAATATGGAAAGGAATTTGGTTGTAGCGTTATTTCTCCCTTTTTGAAGACTTGGCATTCACGGATTTTTAATAATGCCTAAAGAAAATAAGAATTATTTTGCTAGCCTCTGAGAAAACACTTAAATGCTTTATAGATTTGGTTGCCAACAGGGATTCTGTTGTTGATGTCTTTACGTGAACTTATTAAATAATCGTGTATACTTGTGGCAAGTGACATTATTTTGTGTTTTTGGGTTTTTTGGTTGTTTACTTTAGGAAAGTCTTATGTTGACTGTATGGGTGGATTCTAGTTGAAATCTTTTGATTCAAGAGGGAATATTGATGAGTTTATTCAGAATTTCCAAAATGGTCAGGCATCTAGATACAGCTACAGTCCTAAGGATTCATCCATCCAATCACCATAGTAAATTCTTATATGGCAGGCACTGTACCAGGTACTCAGGTTACAATAGAAGTAAGACATGGCACCCGCTCTCAGGTGCTGCCAGGTTGAAGAGAGACCTCCTTGTAATAAGCAAGTGTGTGAAGTCCAGCAGGTATTGTGCAGAATGGGGCATGATGCACCCGGGGGAGTGGCTGATTTCACTGGGGAGTCGAGAGTGGGAGGGGGAGTAACTCATGAAAGCATCCTAGAAAAGGTAACATTTGGGTCTCTTCTTTTTTTTAAATAATTTTTAAAATTGAAGTATAGTTGATTTATAAGGTTGTGTTAGTTTCTGGTGTACAGCAAAGTGATCCAGTTATACATATATATGTATATATGTATTCTTTTCATATTCTTTTCCATTATAGTTTATTACAGGATATTGAATATAGTTCCCTGTGCTACAGAGTAGGACCTTGCTGTTTATCTATCTTA
This sequence comes from Phocoena phocoena, assembly GCF_963924675.1. NCBI lineage: Eukaryota > Metazoa > Chordata > Mammalia > Artiodactyla > Phocoenidae > Phocoena > Phocoena phocoena. Next base: position 167,916,175 of record NC_089220.1, read on the forward strand.
TATACAAAGTTTGTATCTGCTAATCCCAAACTCCTAATTTATTCTTCCCCTACCCACTCATCTGGGTCTCTTCTTAAAGAGAAATCGATATTTCCAAGGATGGTAGGCAGTGGAGGGCAGTCAGGATGAGCAACATTGTAAACAAAGCCCAGAAACGGAGCTGCCTTGATGACCAGGCACAATGTCAGAGAGATGGTGGACCATGATTTTATAGGCAGACCTCAGAGATATTTGGGGGTCACTTCCTGTCCACTGCAGTAAGGCGAACATCTCAATAAAGAGAGTCACACGGAATTTTTGGTTTCCTCGTGTATATAAAAGTTATGTGTACACTCTACCGTGGTCTGTTAAGTGTGCAAGAGAATTATATCTAAAACAACAATGTACTTACCTTAATTGAAAATACTTTATTGCTAAAAACTGCTATCCCTCACCTGTGGCTTCAGTGAGTCCTAATCTTTTTGTTGGTGGAGGGTCTTGCCTGGACGTTGACGGGTGCTGACTGATCAGGGTGGTGGATGGTGAAGGCTGGGGTGGCCGTGACCATTTCTTAAAATAAGACATCGTTGAAGATTGCCGCCTTGATTGATTCTTCCTTCCATGAATGGTTTCTCTGGAGCATGCAATGCTGCTTGATAGTATTTTACCCACAGTAGAACTTCTTTCAGAATCCTCTCAAAACCTGCCGCTGCTTTATCACCTAAGTTTATGTCATATTCTAAATCTTTTGCCGTAATTTCAACCATCTTCACAGCATCTTCACCAGGAGTAGATTCCATCTCAAGAAACCACTTTCTTTGCTCATACATAAGAAGCAACTCCTCATTCGTTAAACTTTTATCGTGAGATTGCAACGATCAGTCACATCTTCAGGCTGCACTTCTAATTCTAGTTCTCTTGCTATTTCTATCCCATCTGCGGTTACGTTTTCCACGGAAGTTTTGAACCCCTCGAAGTCATCCGTGAAGGTTGGAAACTTCTTCCAAACTCCTGTTAATGTTGCTATTTTGACCCTTTCCCATGAATCATGAATGTTCTTAATGGCATCTAGAATGGTAAATCCTTTCCAGAAGGTTTTCAATTTACTTTGCCCAGATCCATCAGAAGAATCAGTATCTCTGGAAGCTATAGTCTTATGAAATGTATTTTTTAAATAAAAGACTTGAAAGTAGAAATTACTCCTTGATCCATGGGCTACAGAATGAATGTTGTGTTAGCAGCTATGAAAACAACATTGATCTCATTGTACATCTCCATCAGAGCTCTTGGGTGACCAGGTACATTGTCAATGAACAATAATATTTTGAAAGGAATCTTTTTTTATGAGCAGTAGGTCTCCACAGTGGGCTAAAAATATTCAGTAAACCATGTTGTAAACTGACATGCTGTCATTCAAGCTTTGTTGTTCCATTTATACAGCACAGCAGAGTAGATTTAGCATAATTCTTAAGGGCCCTAGGAATTTTGGAATGGTAAATGAGCATTGGCTTCAATTTCAAATCACTTGCTGCATTAGTGCACAAGAGAGTCAGTCTGTCCTTTGAAACTTTGAAGCCAGGCATTGACTTCTCCTCTCTTAACTATCAAAGTCCTAGATGAAATCTTCTTCTAATAAAAGACTGTTTCATCCACATTGAAAATTTGTTGTGTAGTGTAGCCACTTTCATTTGGATGACAAAGTCTATGCATTAAGTATCTGAAATCACCCACATCCATTTGCTAATAAGCAGATATTAATAATCATTCTGAAGCGTGTTTTCAAACGGTGCACATAATTTATTTTCTTTTAATTAAGCTATTTGAGTAAAAGTAAAATTAACTGTGTGTTGAGTTTATTGCTGTAAATTCAGATGTTAATCAATAATCAATATATCCTTGTTTTAAAAGAATCTCAACCTTAATTTTTTTAAATTTTGTTTTCTCTCAAGCTATAATATTCACTATTCATCCAACACATTATAATCTGTAACTTACTTCAGGATGCATATATGTAATACCTTTTTAGTAGTTTATCTCAAAATTAGGAGTAAATTATTATTTTTTTAACATCTTTATTGGAGTATAATTGCTTTACAATGGTGTGTTAGTTTCTGCTGTACAACAAAGTGAATCAGCTATACATATACATATATCCCCATATCTCCTCTCTCTTGCGTCTGCCTCCCACCCTCCCTATCCCACCCCTCTAGGTGATCACAAAGCACCGAGCTGATCTCCCTGTGCTGTGCGGCTGCTTCCCACTAGCTATCTACGTTACATTTGGTAGTGTATATATGTCCATGCCTCTCTCTCGCTTTGTCACAGCTCACCCTTCCTCCTCCCCATATCCTCAAGTCCGTTCTCCAGTAGGTCCGTGTCTTTATTCCTGTCTTACCCCTAGGTTCTTCATGACATTTTTTTTTCTTAAATTCCATATATATGTGTTAGCATACGGTATTTGTCTTTCTCTTTCTAGGAATAAATTATTGATTTCCACATATAAGGATGAGGGACTTCTAGGGAAAGATGGCACAGTAAAGTCTAATTACATGCTAAATTTTCATCAGTGCCAAGTGATGTGATTAAAAGATGGTGGGCAGGTAGGGAACTGTCAGAATGTTGCTTAGAGCAATTAAATAAGGTAATGCATTTACCCTTATGCCATTAAACTTCAGGGAAGGCAGAAGGGAAGAAACAAGTTATGGGTGAGGATGACAGGGCACAAAACCCTACCCTGCCCCGACACAATATAAAATGGGTGGTAAAAGTTGTATAATTTCAGTCCCTCCCCAAAGAAGAAAAGACTGCATTTGACAGCAGATAGATAGTTTCAATAAAAATCTAAGAAATGACCTATGGAAAATTCCATATGTACCTCACTTAGACTTCATGAGAGATACCAAAATATTTCATTGGGTTGCTATCTTTTAGAGCATTATACTGAGCAAGAGGACAAGGCTTATCAGAGTTGGATACAAATTCATTCTGGGCTGAAGTACTGAATGTTTGTGAGATTTCCTTGAAAAAAATAATAAATAAAGATAAACCTAGGTTCCCAGCAAGATTTCCAGTGAGCACAAAATAAATGCTTTTCTTTCTTCAAATTAAACAACATAAAAGAGGATAGAAAATAGTTCTCAAATTTTGCTTAAAAAGGAACGACAACCTAGATACAGATAAAATGGTAATGGATTAAGAGAGAATTAAAAGCCCTGGGCAGAATTTGCCACATGGAAAATGAGAAAAAAAAAAAAAAAAGCCATGACACTCGGGCATGAACGGGAGAAAAGTAAGGAGAAAGAAAGAAAAAGTTAACGAACACTTATGTAAAAGACAGAAAAAAACCTCTTGAAAATAACAGAAGAATGTAGGCTCAAATATCTTGCAGTATTGAATTATGTAAAAAAAAAAAAAGATTCAATAAAACATGTGGTCATAGCGAGATATCTTAAAATTCAGAATAAAATTTCCGAACTAATTTCTGTAGTTTTCTGAGCTAGAGATATCAAGTGAGACTCAAAATATTATATAAAATTTAAAAGTTACATAGAATAAAATGGATGTTTTGAATTTCTTTATACACAGCCACAGGATGTAGAGACTAATATTTTAATATGTTAGTACAACAGCCAACAAAAAATAAATTTGAAAGAATTCCACTGTCATTCTCATGGATGCCCTAAAACATAGCAATTGAGTAATAATATCTAACTGGCAGTAGGAAAAAAATGTTTTAATTTAAATAGAAACTAGAACTTTTGTTATTATTATAGCTACTGTAAGAGCAAAAATGTAAAAATATTGTTTCATTTCTCTTCCCAGAATTTAGAGAATGATCATTTTCAAAGTGAGTTAACTCATTATCCCCTGTGATTTCCTTAATCACTGGTATTCACTGTAGCAGAAACAGTTGTTTTAATTTTCTAACAGTAAAGTCATTACTATTTTCAGACACTCGTGTAACTAAATGATGCAGATCTTTTATTACCAACCCTGTTAAAATCTTAGAATCTTAGAGCAGGCATCACACTTCCAGACCCGCAATACTTAGGGTGGGAAAAAAGATATAAGGGAAAGCAAATATTAAAAAGGAAACTGAAAAAGATTGATCAGAGATACAGGAAGAGAGCCAGAAGAGACAGCCAAAGGAGGAGAAAATGCCTAGAAAAGAGTGGTCAACAGGGTTAAATGCTGGTGAAAGGTTAGGATGATTCTGGAAAATATCGATTCAGTTTGACAGCATGCCATCAGTGATCATAGCCAGAGTAGGTTAACGGTGTGTGAGAAATACCACGTTGCTGTGGGTTGGACAGATAAGTTGCAGGAGATCAATGCATACATGCAGCTATCCCTTTGAACTTGGCTCTAAGAAATGGTAAGAAAGGGTTATAGCAAGAAGGAGATGCTGAATCAGCTGTGCTTTTAAAATTTATTTATTTTAAGATGGAAATATCTTCAGAATATTTACAATTGAAGGAATCAGTAGAGAGACAAGCATAGTAAGAATAAGGAAATAAGCATGTTTAAAGAAAAAGACTGCTGTGGGTAGAGAGTGATTTGTTGGAATTTAAGATTTTAGCAATGATTCAGTTATGGGAGACTGAGATCAGAGTGTGAGCCTAGGAGGAGGTTGCTGATAGAGATTTAGGAAATTTGAAGGGTGTTGGCTGGGTTTTCCACATGGATATTGAAGGACATTTTCACTGGATGTGTAATTGTACGTTGACAATATTTTCTTTAAGTATATTAAAGATGTCATTTCATTGTCTTATATATTGTTTTTCTCTGAGTTTCAGCAATTTGATTATGAAGTGCCTGTGTGCTTTTTGTTTTCTTCTTCTTTTGTTTAAATTCTGCTTGAGGTTTGCTAATCTTGGATCATGAATTTTGAAAAAAATTTGGAAAATATTTATTCTGTGCCGTTTTCTCACTTTTTCTGGGACTCCAATTACATGTGTTACAGAATTACCCCAGAGGTCTCTTACGCTCTGTTCAGCTTTTTCACTTTTTAATCTGTTTTGAGTATGTTCAGTGGATCTGTCTTTGAGTTCACAGATCCTTTCTTATGCCATGTCAGCCTGCTGTAAGCTCATCCACTGAATTCTTCATCTCAGATATTACATCTTCAGTACAGAATTTTCATTTGATTGTTTTAAAACTTCTAATTCTGCAATAAAATTTCCTATCTGTTCACTCATTTTATCTGTATTTTTCTCTAAATTCTTGAACATTTATCATAATTATTTTCTAAAACCATTGGTGGCTTATTCTACCAGGAGGGTCAGTTGTGGGTCTGCCTCTATTGACATTTTCCTCTTGATTATTGGTCAATTTCCTGACTCTTCCCATGACTTTAATTTTTAAATGCTGGAAATTTTTTAAAAATCAAAGGACAGTGGAGGCTGAACTAGATATTTTTTGTTTTGCTTTATTTTTTCCCAGATAGGGTACTTCTTCAGTTCCTCTGTGAGACAGTTAGGATAAGTTATGACCATTCAGATCCCACCCTGGATCTGATGAGCTGGGGATTAGGTACAGCTTTATTCAGTTTCAGTTATCTGTGGCTTCAAATGAGATTATAGAGATTTCTCTTTGCCCTTCAGATTAACTTACAACTTCCCCTGCCACCATAGGGAGACTGACTTACCTTGCTGATATCATCAGGATTTGGGCTGGCAGGGAGTTGGGTTCCAGCTTTCGTTAGGTTCAGTTTACCTCTAAATTCAATACAAGTAGGGACCTGGAACTTAAGCAATGGACATGACTATAAAATCTTTTTCTACTTTCCAGTTCCACTCCTATGACCACTTATTCAGCAGTATTCCTGCTGGGTAGAATAAGGCCAATAGACTTATTTTATATTTGGTCTCTTCTGGAATTCATTCTGTCATGCCAGCTCCAGTTGTTCTTAAAAGTTTGGTTTGCTTCCCTTTCTACTTCTGGCAGGTCCTCATCCTTGTCTACTCATACCCGACAAGGCAAGACCCAGTCCCAAGTATGGGGCCCCTGTTGAGCTTTGCTTATCTATGAAGAGCTTGCTTCTCTCTGAAATTTAGTTCATTTAGTTTGGTAAGTGGGCAAGGCTGGAGACAAGGGGTGTGCCCGGAGTCATGGCTCATGAAGTGGGCAAGGCTGGAGACTAGGGGTGTGCCCGGAGTCATGGCTCATGAAGTGCAGTCAGTTTCCAGCATTGTTAGAGGTGTTCTGAGGCTGGCAGATGGCAGGCTTTTTTTTTTTCTCCAGCATGGAGAACCTCTGCTAGTGACTGTTGAAGAGGATTCTCTCGTCACAGGTCATTAAGACCCTGATTATTCTTGCTGTTTGCTGCCTGCAGGCATCTCTCCCAAGAGGCTCAGAGGTATGGAGGGTGGAGACGGTGAGGCCAAGATTTGCTTGGAGAAAATATCCAATAGAGAACTAAATTATTTTCTGTTATCCTTTCCATTTAAAGGCTATCAACAGCATTTATTGAGTATTGTGCTCGGGCTAGGTGTACAAAGGCACTAGTCTTACTTCACAACGTGCTTTATTTTAAAATGGTGTCTTACTCTTTCATGGAAAGATTTCTATAGTTGGTTACTCTATTAGTAATTGAAGGTTTCCCATTGCTTTTAAAATGTAAGTTGAGATGTAAAGCAAAAATCTAGGTATCTCAGGTAGAAAGATTCTATATTTTAATTAGAAATAGATGGACAATTGATGGAATAGACTGATGAATAGATTTTGACTCAAAAGACATGGGTTTGAATCTCGCCTCCAGCATTTCCCAGTTGTGTGGCTTAAAGCTTATTCAGTATCTTCTTTCTACCTCCATTAAAAAAATTGTAAAATGGAACTACAAATCATATAGATTTATAAAGGGCATTAAATAATATAATGATTATAGATGTATGCCTGACATATAGTAACAATACAAAAACAATTTTTTTTTTCCTGGCATTATTCAGTTCTCTTAAATTTCATCTTTGCTTTGTATACACAAAGAGATAGTGTTCTCAGGTATAGAGAACAAACTAGTGGTTACCAGTGAGGAGAGGGAAGAGGGGAGGGGCAAGATAGAGGCAGGGGATTAAGAGGTACAAGCTACTATGTATAAAACAAATGAGCTACAAGGATGTATTATACAACACAGGGAATATGGCCAATATTTTATAATAGCTGTAAATGGAACATGCACCTTAAAAATTGTGAATCACTATACTGTACACCTGAAACTTACATAATTCGTACATTAGCTAAAACTCAACAAATTTACAATTACAGTCCCTTTACTTGATGTGCTTTCTTCTTCAATGGGCAGAAACATAAACAGACTTTACCAGAGTACAAGTCCCATGGAGAGAGCTGAAAACTCCCCCGGAAGAAGTAGAAAGAGCAAAGATTCATTTCAAACTCATGTTTTCATCTCCTCCTTGGACTCTGAGGAAGAAACCAGTTACCGGGAAATGAGAGAATCATTGTCTTTAACAGTCTTACTTGGCTTAACGTACAGGGGTAATGATTCCTAGGTCATGGTCCTAAGCCCTCTTTGATAAATAACCTTGTGGGGAGAAAGTTGCTGCCCCAGACTTTCCTAAAGCCATTTTGTAAGTAGAAGCTTTATTCAAAGGGGAACTGCTGGAGCAAGTGTAGGACCTCATTGCTAACACAGAAGAAGCTCAAAGGCAAAGTGTCACTAGTGGTGTGTCAACAAAGTCATCTCATGTGTTGGAGGAGTTTCCTAAGTATTGTAGAATTCAGTGATGCTTAAATTTTTATCAGAATCACCTACTGGGAAATGCAGTGTGCTTTACCTCCTTTAATTCATGTGACTTCTCTTAGGTAAGAGAGTTTTGTTGAAAAAAAATGAATGAAAAAAAGTTTTGTGTCGATCACCATTTTCCAAAGATCTCAGGTTTAGGAAGTAAGACATTCAAATCAGGGACCCTCCTTGGATAGTGGCTTTTATTCTTCCCACTGCTTAGCGTAGCACCTGGCATGTTGTGGCTGCTGGACAAATACATATAATATAAACGGAAAGCAATTTCCCCCCTTAATCCTGATACAAGTGTTTAAAATATTGATGTTTAAAGTAGACTTAAACTTTTAAGCATTAGAATTATATACACATTACCATTAGCTTAGAAAGAAAATGTACATAAATTGTCCTTAGTCTAAGCCGCATGGAGTATCACTTTTCCCTAAACGGAATTGATGTATTTCACCAGTAAAGTTAAATAATGATGGTCATTTTCCACACTGGCTGAAAATAGAATAGATGAATTTTTTCTGGGATTAAATTTTTCTCTCATGAATAGATCATCAGTTTTTGGCATAAGCCACTGCTTGAGATCACAGCTCTATATTATGGACGAGATTAAAATGTTTTTGCTTCAGCCTTGATCTACAGTGTGAAATAAATGCTTTACTTTGAACTTTGTAGATACTGCCACTGGAAAAATAATGCTATTTGCTGGACTCTATTTGCTAAGTCTTTGCACAAACATCAGTTTATGAGGTGAAGAATTAGGCAATTAGTACAGTAAGTTGCACACAAACCACATTTGCCTGAAATAACACATTAAAAAAAGAAGGTGGGTTTCAACTTTGTTATTAAGTTAGCAGCTCTTCCCTTCCCTTTCACGTGTAGACAGAGTGAGAGGGATGGAAGCTGTGAGCGGCACTTACCCGTGTCCACATGGCATCAGTGGGACCCAGCCCTGCAACAAACCAAGGTATGCTTGTAGATTATGTGGTGATTTTAAAGTTCTATCTCTTCACCAGCAGCAGTGGCAGCAACAACAACAGCTGTGCTTTTAAAAGCAGATCCCTGGTGTGAACAATAAAGCTGACAGGTATCCTCATTTGTAAACAAGTAGTTCTATTTTAGCTTTGAAATAGGTGACAGCATGCTGTCTAAACACATCGTTGTTGGGGGATTGGATTTCCCGCATCTTGGGGGTTCCCAGACTCACAAACTTAAGGTCTTGTGAACAAGGCTGGCTTCACATTCTTACTCATGACACATGGATAGGAGTCAGTATTTTTAGTATCTTAAACTCAAAATAATTTGAATTGACAACAATACCATGCATGTAGACAAATTCCAATCATATTACAACGATTACTTGGATTGAGGACTTGCTTTGAGCATGACACAGTGAACTTTGGCATTTTCCAGATTGTAGACTACTTATGATTTCATTATTAAAAAATTAATGAACTTTGTTGTTTAATATTTTATGTTTTACATTAGTTTTAGGTTCACAGCAAAATTGAATGGAAGGTACAGAGGTTTCCCATATACTCCACATATGCACAGCCTCCACCATTATCAACACTCCCCATCAGGTGGTACATCTTTTACAACTGATGAACCTATATTGACACATCATGATCACCCAGGATCCATAGTTTGCAGTAGGGTTCACTCTTGGTGGTGTACATTCTATGGGTTTGGACAAGTGTATCCATCATTATAGCATCACAGAGTATTTTCACCGCCCTAAAAATCCTCTGTGCTCCACCAGTTCATCCCTCCCCTGCCCGACGTCTGGCAACCACTAAGCTTTCTGCTGTCTCCACAGTTTTGCCTTTTCCAAATATCATATAGTTGAAATAACATAGTATGTAACCTGTTTAGATTGACTTCTTTCACTTAGTAATATACGTTAACGATTCCTCCATGTCTTCTCATGGACTGATAGTTCATTTATTTTTAGTGCTGATTAATATTCCACTGTCTGGATGTACCACAGTTTATGTATCCATTCATCTGCTGAAGGACATCTTGGTTGCTTCCAAGTTTTGGTAATTACGCGTAAAGCTACTATAAACATCTATACAGTAGGTTGTGGTTTATGTACAGGTTTTTAGTGGACATAAGTTTTCCATTCATTTGATTGGAATGGAAAGTACCAAAGGTACTATATCTAAACCCATATACTAGGTCACTTATATTTTCTCCTAGCGGTTTTAAGTTTTACATTTAGGTCTATAATCCATTTAGGTTAATTTTTATGAAGGTGTTAAGTCTGTGTCCAGATTCATTTCTTGGCAGGTGCATGTCCAGTTTATCCTGCACCATTTGTTGAAATGACTGTCTTTGCTCCATTGTATTACCTTTGCTCCTTTGCCAAAGATCAGTTGACTGTATTTATGTGAGTCTACTTCTGGGCTCTCTATCCTGTTCCGCTGACCTATTTGTCTATTCTTTGGCCAATACCACCCTGCCTTGATTAGAATAGTTTATAGTAAGTCTGGAAGTCAAGTAATGTCAGCACTCCAACTTTGTTCTTCTCTTTCAATATTGAGTTGGCTATTCTGCATCTTTTGCCTCTCCATATAAATTTAGAATCAGTCTATCGATATTCACAAATTACCTTGCTGGGATTTTGGTTGGGATTTTCTTTTCACGTATACATAAGCATATTAAATACATTGTTGCTATTATTATTTTGAAAAAAGTTATCTGTTATATCAATCAAAAATAAGAAAAATGAATGTTTTAATTTTACATTCACTCATTTGTTCTTCCATATTCTTCCTTTCTTTATGTAGATTCAAAGTGCTGACCTATGCCATTTTCCTTCTCTCTTAAGATCTTCAAATTTCTTGCAAGGTAGATCTACTTGCAATAAATTCCCTCAATATTTGTTTTTCTGAGAAAGTCTTTATTTCTCCTTCACTTTTGAAGGATAATTTCTTATGTTACAGAATTCTAGGTTGATGGCTTTTCCCCCAACACTTTAAATATTTCATTCCTCTTCTTCTCAGATGGTTTCTGAGGAGAAGTCAGATATAATTCTTACCTTTGCTCCTCTATAAGTATTTTTTCCTATGACTTCTTTCAAGATTTTTTTTCTTTGTCTTTGACCTTCTGAAGTTTGAATATGATATATGCCTTGGTGTAGTTTTCCGAGTACTTATCCTGCTTGGTGTTCTTATCCCTGAGTTTCCTGGGTCTGTGGTTTGGAATCTGGCATTAATTTAGGAAAATTCTCTGTCATTATTACTTCAGATATTTATCCCATTTCTTTCTCTTTTCTCTTTTTCTTTTGGTATCCCCATTTTGCATGTGTTACACCTTTTGTAGTTGTCCCACTCTTCCAGGGATATTCTGTTCTGTTTTTTTCCAGTTTTTTTTTTTTTTTCCTTTGCTTTTCAGTTTCGGAAGTTTCTACTGTCATATGCTCACGCTCAGAGATTCTTTCCTCATCTGTGTCTAGACTATTAGTGAGCCCATCAGGGGCATTCTTCATTTATATTACAGTGTTTATGGTTTCTAGCATTTATTTTTTACTTCTTTATTAGAATTTCCATCTCTCTGCTTATATTATCTGTCCTTATATGTTGTCTACTTTTTCCACGAAAGCCCTTGGCGTAGCAGTTTTAAAAATTACTAGTTTGATAATTCCAAGGTTTCTTCCATATCTGGCTCTGGTTCTGATGCTTGCTCTCTCTTTTCGTACTGTGCTTTTTTGCCTTTTAGTGTGCCTTGTACTTTTTTGTTCAAAGGCAGACACGATGTACTGGGTCAAGGAACTGTGGTTGGTAGTCCTTTAGTAATAGAGTGGTGAGGTGTGAGAGGAGGGGAAACAATTTACAGTCCAATAATTAGATCTCAGTCTTTCAGTGGGCCCATGACCCTAGACTGTGAACTTCACTCCTGCTTCTAGTTTTTTTACCCCCTTTAAGTGGGACAGGATGGCTCAGGTGGGTTGGAGTTGGGTACGTCTCTTCCCCCAGGTAGGTTAGGCTCTGATAAAAATTGCAGCAGATTAGGCTCTGATTAGCTAGTTTTTCCTGATAACAGGCCTTGTTGAGAATATGCTCTGGCATATTTCAAAATATGCTTCCTCTCCCTGCTGGAAGTCCAAGGGGACTTTTCTCCAGTATTCACTGTGAGGACCTGGTAGTGCTCATGGATGTAAAAAGCACAAAAGTGTGGGGGTTCTCAAAGACTGTGTTCCTCTGGAATTTGTAACTCTCACACTTGTTTACGCCGAATCTCCAGAAATCTGTGAATTACAGTTCAGATCTTCCTACACTGACGCTGGTTCTGGGGAGTTTTCTGCTCTGGTAAATGGTGATTTCTCTGTATCCACTTGTTTGTCTTCCAATCTGGGGGACAGCAGTTTGTCCTGTGACCTTGCCTCTCAGGCAACTCTAAGAAGAGTTGTTCATTTTCCAGTTTGTTGAGTTTTTAACTTGTTGTTGGGATGGAGTGGCAACTTCTAAGCTCTTTATGTGCTGGGCCGGTAACTGGAAGTCACTTCTATGATTTCATTCTTGGAGGGTTTATTTTAAAAAGCAGCTGACTTACACTGTCAACATATCTGTATAGAAGAACAAACGTACAAAATTTATACCTGCATGAAACTTCACATTGCTCTGTGGTGGGGAGGAGGCCAAGCGACTGCTTTGGGAATATGTAACAGCATGTATTAAAGCTGACGCTCGATTCCATCATGGAGAGTTCAGCTTGGTGTAGATTTACTTATACATGACACAAAGCATTCTCAGTTTATATGACATATTTTGGGGTTGAAAGAGCTTTGGCTACTTACATTGTGTTTGTGCATTGATATTTACATGTATACTTAAATTAATTTCACAAATGAAATGGGCTTACTACAGATTTTCAAAAATATAAACAGACGTGTGTCACAGAAATACTTTAACATCCAGTGAGTATGTTACTTAAAAAGAGTCCAAGTTACTTCAAGAGTAATGTTAATTTAAAAGTTCTAAAATCACTTCCATTTTCTTTCAGTAGAGCTACATATCTCTCCTGGAGCTTTTTTTGAATGTAAAGTATGATGGAATTGATTAATGGTAGATGTGGAAATGAGCTGATTAAAACCTGGAGAGTTGGAGAAGGTGCCTGTGTAGTCTGTGTGCATTGCTTGTAGGGCTGTTTAGTATGCTGTTCAGGAAGGAAAAATTCACATTTCCTAGTAGTAGACTTGCTGACCTTGACTGTGAAGCAACTTCAAAAGAGTTCAAGCACTTACTCTTTATATTTTAGCTTTCTTCCTGAATACACAAATAATATATGCTTGTTATGAAAAAATTCAAAAGAGCACAGAAATGTGTAGCACGGAGATTAACAGGCTCTGGTGATCTTTTCTCTGCCAGCTGATTACGTATATCCTGCCAAACTTTCTCATGTACGTTGCAGTAGATACTATAGTTATAATTATTATTGATATACATTGATATATCGTAAATACATTCTGGCACCGATTCTTTCACCAATGACATTTTGCACATTTTTGGTTGGTCTGTATACAGTATAGATAAACTCATTAAAAATATACTGCGTATTATCTTGCTTATTTTAGCAATTGCCCATTATTGAGTAATTGTGCTGCTTCTAATTTTTTCACTCTTAGAAACAATGCTGAAAAGAATATCTTTGTGCACTCCTGAGAGCACTTTCTTAGGAAAAATTCTGTTAGTAGAATTGCTGAGTTAAAGGATGGGCATCTTTTCAGTTTTAAGAAAGTACCCTCTAAAAGGCTTGTACCAATTTAAAGTTCTGTTTACCAGTTTGTTAGTCAATCCCGGTTATTGTCTGTCTTCTAAAATCAGTTTGATGGGAAAAAATTTCTTATTGTTTTTAAAGTATATATATATATAAATAATATATAAAATTACTATCAGTGAGGTGGAGTATTTTTTGATATACCTGTTTGTAATTAAAATAATATTGTAATGAATGCAATTTCTAGTTAGTTGATTACTTTACTGACTTGTTAATTTAAATACAGTTTTATAGTTAACTTTTTTTCTGAAACAAAACTTTAAAGAAGTAAATTTAGTTGATTCTTAAATTAAACAGACAAAGTGATGGAATTGGTCTTATTCTGGTTTTGGTTGGCACTATTTTGTAGATACCTGTAGCTGGTGAGTCTAGTTGAGAACCATAGCTGGATAAAGCTTAATTTATCTGATAATTTATGCGATACCAACATAACATCCCCAAAGTTATGAAATCTTCATTCTAATGGTGTTGACAATTTGCTAAACATCTGGATGTAAAGTGAAAATTCAGTTTGACAATCTATATACTAACAAAAAAAAAAAAACCCTGGATTTTGGTTGTATGTGGTCGTGTCACTTCTTTCTTCAAAATTCTTTATTCTCTTTCTGCATCTACTTGTCCCTAATTACTGCAGTTTCAATGTGTTTGACAGGAAATAATATTTATATTTTGTTTTTCCTCCTCCTTATTGAAATTTCTTTAAGTTTCAGGTTTAAGATGATTTTTCCTGTCCGGATTGAGTAACTATTGACATATCAGTCTTTTGAGAGAAAACTGAGATGGACGCTCATCATCCTTAGCCTGTACTTAGTTTCTTAATATGGTACCAGTGCTGATAACCATTAGCTGTAATTGTTTGAAAGTTTATTGAAACTGGTAAAACTCCCAGTGTACATAGGGGTCTGTTCCCCCTTACGCCCAACGAGCTGGGGCAGCTAGTTCTACCTCTCCTGCGTTCATGTGCAAGGTCACTTGCAACTCTGTACTCCCTTCTTTGTCTTCACAGTATCAACTTCCTCCGGGCCCTGGATATCTAAGGTGCAAGTGGGCTCACCTTCCCTGCCTCCACCTCATTCGTTCCTAACTTAGGTACTAAGATAAGCATTCTCCTTGGATGTTTGCACTGGCCACTCCCGCCGTTTCCATATCAATATCCAAACTCTTGGCTCTAAATCTCTACTTCAGTTCTTAACATCTCGTCTTACTTCGATGCTGATTGCCCAGCTAACCCACTTGGTCACTTCCTCCATGTAACACGTCCTTGTGCTTCTAGAGCTTCAGAGGTGGCCATTTCTCCACCTTCAACTTCATTCAAAAGCCCCCTCCCATTGAAGCATATTCATAAAGGGCATCCAAGGAAGACCTTGGGTCCTGCCCTAGATCTACACTCTAACCCTGAACCAAGTCCCTCTATATCTGTTCACAAACCACTTAGCATGTTAAATCATCCCTGTTTCTTACTATGTATTTTTTCACTACAATTGCCTTTTTCTGTGTCGACTCATTTGTTCATGGATTCATTTATTCCTAAGAGATCTGTTAAGCTCCAGCAAGGTACACAAAGCCCTGTTAAGTGCCAGTAGTAGAGGGAGGGGGAGAAGTTATCTCACCTTTCTTCAAGGAATTTGCAGTCTAGACAGAGACCCAGGCATTTATTTGCAGAAAAGTTGAGACTGCATATGATTAAGTGACAAATGTTTGGTACAAGTTGGTACAAGCAGTATATGCCTTGGGACGTCAGAAGAGAGAATAGTTTCCTTTGATGGGAGGATGGGGTTGGGAGGCAGGTGTGTAAAGGAGGTGGCCTTGAAGTGTGGATAAGATTTGAGAGGCGGGGAGGATAAGAGAACCACTGGGAGGAAGGAGCTGCAGCCCTGATGGAACGGACAGGGTGTGCAGAGATACAGCACCCCATCCCCCCAGCCCGACGGTCATTTGTTTGAGGAGCACCTGGGCGTCAGTCACTCTAGCCCTTCTTTTACTCTCCTCAGCACGATTTTTAATAGAAACACAGAGACAGCAATGTTTCCTTCTGCCTCTTGATAAATGTTCAGAAGTTTAACATGTTTATATACCTGCGATTTTCTATTGCTCTGCAAAGTTAAGTCTCCACAAATGTTCTGTCACCTCCCAGCGGGGCTTGTCTCCATTGAAAAGGACCCTGTAGGTCTCTCATGGTCCCAGCTTGAGTTACTCTCTCACATACTTGGAGATGTTTCATTGATACTTATGCGATGTCTTCAGACTTATACCCGAAAAGATGAGGTGTTTTATTTTCATTTCTCCCTCCATACCAGATTGATATACAAAGTACAGTTCTTAGAGTTAGCTGAGGTTTGAAGAAGTTCAGTCTGTCTGATCCTGAGAACTTGACCCTCATTTCTATCTGTCTAGTTGGCTGTCATCTCTCTTTCTCTCTTCCATCTTTCTCTGCCTCTATCCTTATCCCATCTATCCATTGATCCTCTATCCATGCATATACGTATGTAAGTATATAAAAACTATATCTTTATTTTTAGGGAAAATTGGATAAAAATGGTGCTTTTTATCAGACTGGTGATAAAGTAACCTTATAGACATATGTGAGAACAAACCACTATATACAGAGAAAACCGAGATCAGCACAATCTGCAAAGAGTTTTGGAATAATTGCAATTTAAAGCGTCTTGGAATTATTTCCACACTCAAAATAAAATTTATTTTTTGCTTTGGAAAGATTTGGTAGAGGGAAAAGTACTCCTTTCTCCCTGCTCTGTAGTTAAAGAGCTATCCCTTCTTTGGCCATTTGCCACAAATCTTGGCAAATAAGCCATGGATTCTAACCCACATCAAATTCCACGAGTTGAAGATTAATACAACTTAGGATTTTGCTTAAATTGGGCAAATTACCATTTACATGGGGAGATGACAAGGATGTTCTTACAGTGTTTCCCTGTAATACACGCTCTGTTTAAACAGCTGATATTTTCTGTTGGTTTTATGTGCTGTTCATAGCATTCATTTTGTGTTCATTCTGCTTCCTGAGTTTTTCTTACATCTGAATTATAGACTTTTTTTTGCACCCACCCTGATTTCTCAGTGAAAGCTGAGTTCTCAAGTCCTTCATCCATCCTTTCCTTCCTCTCACCTTCACCCCCGGGCCTAATTATGAAACAACTTGAAATAAATACAAAAATTTTTAAACAAAAAGCATTCTGCTTCCTGTGAACAATTGACTGGTTTTCCTCTTTTCCCCTGGAGAGTTCTAATTCACTTGGAGTGCTGTGCAGTTGGCTAGGCCTGAGATTTCTGGAAGCTGTAATTGTGTCTCATTAATTCTTACAGTAATGAAGGGTTAAGTATAAGGAACACGCAATTAGTGGGCTGGTCAATGAACAGAGCAGTTAATCAGCAGACAAAGGATGGGGCTCAGGGCCCATTAGGGTGAAAGGCAGTATTAGTGCTCTCCCAGGCTCCAGGAATGGACGTGAACATGCCTGCCCATTGGACAGGCTCAGAAGACGATGTTTGTCTTTTTGCTAAACCAGCTCTATTTTTTTAAATTGGTGTGGTATGTGTTTATTCAAACACTTGAGAGATTCCTGAGTATCCTGCCATACTACACCGTGCATTTTTCTCACCTCCTGTTCGCTGGCAGAGGCTTTTTTTTTTTTCTCCCACTACGCAAATAAACCCCCAATACACACACAACAAAAAAAGCAAAAACAAGCCAAAAACAAGCCAACCAACCAACCCTCAATAATAAAAAAAGAAGGGAAAAAAAAAAAGCACAGTACTGCTTTAGTGAAGCGTATCAGAGATAAAGGTCCTTAGCTGATCCTTCTGTCATCAGAAAGTAAAGGAATGCAGAGACCAATACCGTTTAAACAAGCCCTTGTGTTGTCACCCCGTCATAGCCTCCATATTCAACTCTATGAAGCGGACCTTTATACTCTGAATGGAGGTGTCTTAAGTACATGTAAATGTATGCACACGGGCATGAGTCTTAACATGTTGCAGGCCTTATAGCTATTAAAGCAGTACAAGTGACCTCAGTTGTGTGTTTTCTGTGAGAAAGTCTCGTCAAATTACTGAGGGGCTTCAAATGCCAGAGTTAACCCATCAGAATAAGGTTGCTTTTTCTGGACAACACAGAGGACATGGTCCCCTAGCTCTGTGAAAATTACCGATGGGATCCTGTGAACTGCTATAAATGTGAAGTGATGATTATTAAGAAAACGGATTTATCAATAACCCATGACCCTGGGGTAGTTCTGAGCTCCAGCAAACAGTTCTTCAAATAGAATGACATCCTTAAGCCTCAGTAAAGCATACATTTGGAATAAAGAAGGAATGATTACATTTGCTTTTTAAAAATGAAACTCGCTTAATAATTAACTTCTTTCCTGAGTCAAGTGCAGGCCTGAAAAGAAAGGGAGGGGTTTTTTTCTTTCTCCAAACATGTCTGCTGTTTTATCTTCTAGGGATTCACAGTGGAAACAAAGAAATGTTCAAAATATGATTCTCTTAGGCATTATGTTGGAGATTCAGCTGTTTTTGAATAATTAGCTTCATTTGTTAAATATTTGAAAACCTCTTTACTCTGAGGTAAAGAAGAGCATTGTGGAAGATGAGAGTTACCAACGACATGCATTTTTCAGAAGAATCCTTCTTATTAATTAATAAGGAGTAAGCCTATTCTACCTCCTTTTTCTCTTATTTAGATTTTCTTCTCTAAAGAAATAGTATTTTTATTCAAAACATCGCAAAGTTCCCTCTTTCCTTGAGTGACATGCTATGTATTGTTTCAGAAACTGGAAGCTTGGGAGGACAGGAGGCAGGGAAGGTGGTGTTAGTCTCAGATCTGAATTAACTCTTTGTGTACAGCCTGGAGAGCCACCCTCTGAGCCTCAGTTTCCTCATCTGTAAAATGAGGATTTTTAATCTAGGTGATCTCCAAGGTTCTTTTAACTGTGCTCTTGTGGACTTTTTTGGACAAACAGTGAAACTATTTCAAGTGTTCCTCATGTCTTGGAAATTATTTCCCCTTTACTTATTTATTTAAAGAATTTTTCTTCTTGATGTGGACCATTTTTAAAGCCTTTATTGAATTTGTTACAATATTGCTTCTGTTTTATGTTTTGGTTTTTTTTGGTCGAGAAGCATGCGGGATCTTAACTCCCCGACCAGGGATCGAACCTGCACCCCCTGTGTTGGAAGGCGAAGTCTTAACCACTGGACCGCCAGGGAAGTCACCTACTTATTTATTTTTAAATTGAAGTATAGTTGATTTACAATGCTGTGTTACTTTCAGGTGTACAGTATTCAGTTATACATACAAGTATACATACATACATGTATACATATATATATATATATTCTTTTTCAGATTCTTTTCCATTATAGGCTATTACAGGATATTGAATATAGTTCCCTGTTGTGTCTTAGAATTTAAACAGGACCTACAAGCCCTGGAAAGCAGGCTTTGGGTTTGCTGCTGCTGGAGTGGGCTATGGCATCCTTCAAGGTTGGCAATGGTTAAGAAAGGGCTTTTCTCTCTGCTCAGTTTTTTCTCACTGTCCTGATTTGCCTAATTGCCAGCCATCTACCTTGTTTCCTAATGAATAAGATTCCTTCATCTCCTGGAGATTGTTTGAATTACCTTGGCCTTTTCCACAACCTGTTGTCTGCCTGCCTGCATCTGTGTGTGGTCTCTACTGGGCTGGTTTGGAATCCAGTGCATCATAAACCAGCGACAAGTGGACCCAAGACCCTCACTAGACTGGTCAGCGTTGTTGGCCGCACACCGCTTTGTAAAGCAATCTGCTTGTGAGACACATCTCACAACTGTCAATGTGTTGCTTCTCATCCGGGAGGGTTTGGTATCACATCGACCCCTTACTCCTTTCAGGAACAGAGTTGTTCACATACAGGGCGGCCCACCCCCTCTTGGCTGCAATTCCTGGTCTTGCTCAGCCCTGTGGTCAACTCTGTCTTTTTGTTTCCAGGTCTTACCGGGATCACTCCCCTCCTCCAAGTCTTTAACAAACTTTCAAATTCTTAGGGATCCTTTCTTCTCATTAGATGGTACTGGGCAAAACAATCTTTCCCCCCCCTTTTTTTTTTTCTGCCAAGATTTTCTTTAGGATCTTTAAAGAACATGAGAAAAATCAGTCAATGATAAATATATTTATTACTTATTTATAGCTCAAGTACAGAAACTCTTATGCCAACATGGGCCGGGCAAATCAGGTAAGAGTCCAGTGAGTCAGACAGAAAATTCCAAAGGTGGTGGAGGCAATAGAGCCCTCAAGAATCCAGTCTCTGCTAACGAGGGCGGCGTGCACTCATTCCAACCAATTGTTACCATATACGGGGAAGAGGCCTGGTATTGTCAGAGGTTCTTATATTTAAAAAGAAGATGTGGCAGCCTGGATGGGACGTGAGTTTGGGGGAGAATGGATACATGTATATGTATGGCTGAGTTACTTTGCTGTCCACCTGAAACTATTACAACATTGTTAATCGCTATACTCCAATATAAAGTAAAAGATTAAAAAACAAAACAAAACCAGAAAGCGAACAGAAATATATAAATAAAAAGAAGTTGAAAATGCAGATTTTATGTGAACTCTCCCAATATTTAAATACTAGTTCATAAAAGTCTACACACTGTCTTGGCCAAATCAATTACATCTATGTCCAGATCAGTCCCCAGGCTGCCAGCTGGTCCCCTTGGCACCAGACGTTCACAGGGACTGGGACTGTCTCCTTCCATTAAGGAGTAGATGGGGAAGCTGACTTATTTAGTTATCGCCTGTCCTTCGAGATTCAGATGCTCAAGATACATTTATATCTGTTTCATTGATTAACTAAACCCATTTGACTGAATTCTTGTGAAGAAGTTTGAATACTCCACTCTGGAGGGAATGTGCTTTCTCCTATGTTTCAGTGGGACTTCAACTTTACTGTGAATGTCCTATGGTGGATACTTGACTTCATGGTAAATACCAGGGCAGATGACAACTGGTTGGATTTTAGAGAGACCTCCCAACTGGTGTCTAGCAACTCAATTCTCCCAGAACTTATTAAAAGCCTGTTACATGCCGAGCACTATCCAAATGTGAGTGAGAGTTATTCAACTTCAGAGGTGTCTGCAGTGATTAAATGTGGCCTCCCCAAAATCATATGTTGAAATCCTAGCCCCCAGTGTGACGGTGTTAGGAGTGGGGCCTTCGGAAGGTAATTAGGTCATAAGGGTGGAGCCCTCATGAATGGGATTAGTGCCCTTATAAAGGCATCCCAGAGAGCTCTCTCCTGCTCTCTTTCTGCTACGAAGATACAAGGAGAAGTCAGCAGTCCGCACCCTGGAAGAGGGCCCGCACCAGACCTGACCGTGCTGGCACCCTGATCTGGGACTTCCAGCCTCCAGAACTTAAGAAACAAATTTCTTTTGTTTATAAGCCACCCAGTCTCTGGTACTTTGTTATAGTAGCCTGAACTAAGACAGTGTCTCTTGTTTAATTAATTAAAGAGGCCATCAGACTGAGGTGGTTCTTAGCACCTATGCAAGCAAAACCAAACCCAAGCCAGCCACTCAGATTGTGCTTGCTCAGCTCTGGTTATGGAGCCTAAATGTTCTTTGTTATTCCGAATAAAGAAGGAAACCCTGTATGAACCAATCCTTGTTTGCCTAGTTTAACTTCCTTGTTCCTGCTTACCCTGGGCTAGGGAGCTCCTTTCTGTTTTTTAGACCAGATGCCTCCTGATAAATGGAATCTCTAAATAAAAGTCAACTAGGTCTGAAAATTAAGTGTCAAATTTTCCCTTAACACTCTTCTGTTTTTTTAATTTATATTTATTTATTTTAACAACTCTTTTTTATTGGAAGTATAGTTGATTTACAATATTATATTAGTTTCAGGTGTACAACATAGTGATTCAACATTTTTATAGATTGTACTCCATTTAAAGTTATTACAAAACAATGGTTATATTTCCCTGTGCTATACAACATACCCTTGTTGCCTCTCTGTTTTGTACATAGTAGTTGTTATCTTTTTTTTTAAACATCTTTATTGGAGTATAATTGCTTTACATTCTTGCATTAGTTTCTTTACATTCTATACATATAGAATCAGCTATATGTATACATATATCTCTATATCCCCTCCTTCTTGCATCTCCCTCCTACCCTCCCTATCCCACCCCTCTAGGTGGTCACACAGCACCGGGCTTATCTCCCTGTGTGATGCAGCTGCTTCCCACTAGCTGTCTATTTTACATTTGGTAGTGTGTATGTCAATGCTACTCTCTCACTTCGTCCCAGCTTACCCTTCCCCCTCCCCGTGTCCTCACATCCATTCTCTACATCTGCGTCTTTATTCCTGTCCTGCCCCTAGGTTTTTCAGAACCTTTTTTTTTTTTTTAGATTCCATATATATGTGTTAGCATACGGTATTTGTTTTTCTCTTTCTGACTTACTTCACTCTGTATGACAGACTCTAGGTCCATCCACCTCACTACAAATAACTCAATTTCATTTCTTTCTATGGCTGAATAATATTCTACTGTATATATGTGCCACATCTTCTTTATCCATTCATCTGTCGATGGACACTTAGGTTGCTTCCATGTCCTGGCTATTATAAATAGAGCTGCATTGAGCATTGTGGTACATGACTCTTTTTGAATTATGGTTTTCTCAGGGTGTATGCCCAGTAGTGGGATTGCTGGGTCATATGGTAGTTCTATTTTTAGTTTTTAAGGAACCTCCATACTGTTCTCCATAGTGGCTGTATCAGTTTACATTCCCACCAACAGTGCAAGAGGGTTCCCTTTTCTCCACACCCTCTCCAGCATCTATTGTTTGTAGAATTTTTGATGATGGCCACTCTGACTGGTGTGAGGTGACACCTCATTGTAGTTTTGATTTGCATTTCTCTAATGATTAGTGATGTTGAGCACCCTTTCATGGGTTTGTTGGCAATCTGTATGTCTTCTTTGGCGAAATGTCTATTTAGGTCTTCTGCCCATTTTTGGATTGGGTTGTTTTGATATTGAGCTGCAGGAGGTGTTTGTATATCTTGCAGATTAATCCTTTTGTCAGTTGCTTCATTTGCAAATATTTTCTCCCATTCTCAGGGTTATCTTTTGGTCTTGTTTATGGTTTCCTTTGCTGTGCAAAAGCTTTTAAGTTTCATTAGGTCCCATTTGTTTATTTTTGTTTTTATTTCCATTTCTCTAGGAGGTGGGTCAAAAAGGATCTTGCTGCCTTAACACTCTTTTAAAATGAATTTCAGTAGCATTTTTCCTTTCAGCAGTCTGTTATTTGGATATAGGTGCAAGGATCAAAATTTTGCAAGTCCTAGAGAAAATAGTGCATGAGATATCATTAATTACTACCTATTTCTGGTAATAAAACTGAAAGGAAGGCTGATTATATTAAGATCTTTCTGCTGTGAGATTTTGGTTGCGGAGAGAAGGCAGAAATCCACCTCTGACACTATTTCTCAGAAATGTTGTTTATTAGGTTTACTCTTTCTATAATGTTCTCAGTGAACTGATTTGAAAGTCACCAAGTGGAAATGGATTATGTGTCTCAGAGAAGATACCGTTGTGACCAATGTAATAGTCAGGACGTTGCCAGATTGCCAAGGAGGGTGGGGTAAGTTACACCAGAGGTGTCTGTAGAGGGACAGAGTTTCAGATTAGAGCCTCCTTCAGGGCTGGTGGTTCATAGCAGTGGTATGCCAGATGCCCCCTCACATTGGGGTGGAGCCCAATGTTATCTGCAAGATTTAATAAAAAAGGGGAGTCTTGCTGAAGGATACACTGTGTGGTTTTAATTTGTGTGGGAAGCAAACATGTGAAATCTGGAGCTCTGGAAAGGGCCACGAGGAATAGAATTTCAGGGTGAACTTAGCTCCAGGAAAAGTGGGGAACTGAGGGGTTTTGGAAGCACGGTCCTGCCAGGTGAAATTTGGTACTAGGGCCAATATACCTCAGCTTTCCCCTGACACTTCCTCTCTCGAGCAGCCAGTAGCACGTGTGCATCTCAGGTTGGAATGTCGGTGGTGGAGGGGTTACGTATCCGTGTACCGTGTGGGGAGGGCAAGGGCTGGCTCTGACACTTTGGTGTTAGGAGGAGTTTGCTACAGTTGGTCCCCACCATCCTCACAGTCGACCTGGAGTGCAGCCCTCCCCTCTCCTTCCCCGCCATGCCTCTCCTCCACTCTTCCTGCTTGTTTTAAAATCCTTTGTGGGTCCCCCACCCAAACCACAATGGTACTGATTGATACCAGAAATTCATAAAACGTTTTTTTCTGGTTCTTGTGCAAGGAGTTTTTTATTTTTGAAAGCTAAAGGAGAAAAAGATCTTCAGTTTTTTGATTAGTCGAATTGGTTTGCTTATTTCTTTAACTCCGAAGAGTTGGGCGAACTATAATGCATTGCCCATGTAACCTGCAAAAGGGTGAAAATGTTATTTAATTATACCAGGATTTACTAGGCCAATAGGGCAATTAAATGTCATATTTCTATTTATTTATCTTCTTTGGCCTTTAACTCTCACAACACCTTGTGATATTCTTGCAGTTTACTTGTGTAGAAACCAGGACTTGTTGCGGAATTAGTAAGAGCTGGGTCCAAGCTCAAGGTCTCCTTGACTCCAGGGTACAGTATGTGCTTAACCTTCCCTGCAAAGAAGTCTGGTCCATGAACTCAAAGATTCTTCAGGTTGACTTTCTAGAATTCCATACTGGATGATCACCCTCAGGATAGCACAGTCCCTTCCTAGTTTAGAAGAACTATAATTTTAAGAAATTGAAATTTTGTTAAATACTTGGTTGAATGATTGCAGAGCACGTGTAGAGAATTTCTTTTTTTTTGTTTTTTGTTTTTGTTTTTTTGCGGTGCACGGACCTCTCACCACTGCGGCCTCTCCTGTCGCGGAGCACAGGCTCCGGACGCGCAGGCGCAGCAGCCATGGCCCACGGGCCCAGCCGCTCCGCGGCTCGCGGGATCCTCCCGGACCGGGGCACGAACCCGTGTCCCCTGCATCGTCAGGTGGACTCCCAACCACTGCGCCACCAGGGAAGCCCCGTGTAGAGAATTTCTTATGCCTATTCTGGAAGGAGGTCTTTTCCCTGAATCCTCTAAGAATAGAAAGCACATAGGGTGGGACTTACTGCTTTGGTTGACAAGTGGTCACATTCTGTGTATGATTTGTTGGGTTGCCAAGGACCTCCTGCCACTTCTGAAATAATTCCATCCCCATGCTGCCACATGATTAGCCATTCCCACCACTAGACATTCATCTCTTTGGGTTAAAAATTGTCTCCAGAACTCCCTTGATAATCTACAGGTGGTAGCAGACTGCCTGAAATGACACATTCAAGCTTTAGCCTGAACGATTTGATGGTATTAGCAAAACTTTGAAGTAATAGGAAAAAGACAGGTACATGATAATGTATTTAATTTAAAAGTATTTAACAGTGTCTAGTATCTAGGAAAAAACAGCCAAACACTGTTAAATGAGTGAAAACAAGGGATGGAATTTTGGTAAGGTGGGGAAGCAGAAGCAAGGTGTAGATGGGGTGGTGACCCTGCTGGGAAGAGAACGTCAGAAAGGGGTGGGGAGGGAAAAGGGGAGAGTGGGACAGATTCAGTCAGTCACAAGGGCCAAATTCAACTGGTGCCCTCTCTCTGTTATCAGAGCAGAAATCAGGCAGACATATGCTCATGAGCTGATCCTTACAGGCATTCTTCCATTATCTTGGAACACAGTTTTACTTTCCTTGTTTAAACTTACACATTTCGGACACAATGATCACAAGCTTAAGGAAACTAAAGAAAGAAATAGATGAGATACTAAAAGCAAAGAATAAAAATTCTGAACTTCTTCCGTTGTGAAATATGGAAGCCATAAGCCTACAAACCCCAGTTCTGGTGAAATCAACTACAATGGCTTATTCAGACAGTGTGAAATTTATGGGCACCTCACGCAGAGGATTAGTTAGCTTCCTGTACTTCCCGTTTCCAAATACTGTTTTTAAATTGAAAAACAGTGGAAAGAATAAATTACGTGATAATGAACACTTCCTTCCTCTTTTATTTATGATCAAGAAGTACTGTTTGCATCTGTGTCACGGAGCTACTAGAGCAATAGACCAAACATTGGCGGACTTCAGGTTCAGGCCCCGGAAAAGACCCAGAGCAAATATGAAGAAACCGATAAGAGGAAGCTTTAGGAAGAACAAATGATACAGACTTGTGAACCTGGATCTTTGCACAACGTGCCCCTACAGGGCTGAGCACGTAGTAGTTAATGAACATGACTGAGATTGGTAAATGCAGCAAGGTTCTCCTGGGCATGATGCAGTCTCTGGTCCAATCTGGACCCATCAGGGGCTAAAGGAGACCCCAGTGTCCCGGGAGCTGTTTGCCCAGCTAGAGGGCTAGAGTCTTAGGTGGGCTTCGGTGGGGGGTGGGGGGAGTGTGTGTGGAGGTGGTAGTCCACAGCCTCCTTCGCCCATTCCCCTCTCAGGTGCAAACTTTTCACCGGAAATGCTATTTAAAGACTTTCCAGAAATGGAGCTTCAGTGGTGGGAGGTGGAGTGAGTATGGTTAACGCTGAATCACTGATTCAGGATGTTCATCAGAACAGCCCCAAACCCTAGAAATTTATCTTCATTTCACAAGCCTCAGTCGGCTGCCGCTGTAGGGGGCAAGTGTAAGGCCAGGAGAGCCGGGAAGCGGAAGGATGGCTCCCTGCCTGTTGGAAACAGGCAAGACCGTTGGACAGTCACTCGAGGCAACACAGGGCCAAGGCAGAATTACATATGTGTGGATATTGGTCTTTCCAATGTCCCCCTATTTAGAATAAAAATGTATGCAGCGGGCTTCCCTGGTGGCGCAGTGGTTGAGAGTCTGCCTGCAGATGCAGGGGACATGGGTTCGTGCCCCGGTCCGGGAGGATCCCACATGCCGTGGAGCGGCTGGGCCAGTGAGCCATGGCTGCTGAGCCTGCGCCTCCGGAGCCTGTGCTCTGTAACGGGAGAGGCCACAACAGTGAGACGCCCGCGTACTGCAAAAAAAAAAAAAAAAAAAAAATGTATGCAGCAATATTGTTTGTTCCCAAAGTGGAAGGACCACAAAAGTAAGCTGGCAGTTCAAGATCAGCTTGGTGGTCAATTGGATTCTTAAAAGGGGGTGGATTCCAAATTTGCACCAGATTACAAAAGTCGCCCCTACCTTTGGAAAGGCAAGGCCAAGGGGTGTGGCGTGGTGTGCACGGGGTGTAGGGCCCTTTCCTTCTCCTCGGGAACTGGAGTTTGTCCTCTCCCCGAGGTTCAGCGAGTGGTTACTTCAACGAATACACTCTGGTAC
Source organism: Phocoena phocoena (assembly GCF_963924675.1). Taxonomy (NCBI): domain Eukaryota; kingdom Metazoa; phylum Chordata; class Mammalia; order Artiodactyla; family Phocoenidae; genus Phocoena; species Phocoena phocoena. Next base: position 167,943,050 of record NC_089220.1, read on the forward strand.
CTAATCAAACCCAGATGCATGCATCATACCAGGCGTCGGGGTTTATAAATCCGTGATTGGAGTTGGAGCCTTTCAGGAACCACCACCCGAAAAGAACGAGGAAGGAAAACCGATCTAGCTCTGCAGGCCTACTTTTCATTTTAATGAGTGGCTCTGAGAGCCGAGCAGGCTGCTAAACCATTTATTTTTCAAATAATAACCAGGAACCGGCTAGAAATACATTCAGAAGGAAAACACAGTAATTAATTTGTCACTGAAACCCGAGGGGTCCGGCTCCACTTATAGGTGATAATGAATGTTTTGCATGTAATTAGCAAGAATAATTAGCACATTCCTGGTAACAAATAGACGGACTGGTATCCTGCAAACAAAATCAATTGTTGTGCTAACAGGCAATTGTGTCGCTTTATTGTCTGACAATGGCCCTTATTTGCACCAATACCTACTTTAGACCTCTGTGGCTTTGTGCAGATAGGAAGGGGAATCTATAAAATTGTACCTCTTCCATCAGCTTCTCAGAAATTTCGGGACCACCAGGGGACTTGTTTGTCAAAACTTGTTAAACAATTTGTAATCTTTGACATGTGTTTCACTGCATTAACGGATGAACCGTTCACATCCACTGACTGGTTAAGCCGGGAAAGCTACTCTAATCAATCAAATGTTGACATTTTAAACTCTGGGAACTTTTTTTTGGTTTTTTTTTTTTTCAACTTTCCCTGGAAAAGGAATATACAAAAATATTGAAGTAGAAATGAGAGTGGGGAGAAAGCTTCAGGTTTTCCTGAGATGATCTCTACCATCTGGAGGGTGGGGTCTGCCGGCGGAAACCTGCTCCTGTCTGTGGGGAAGGGCTCTGTGAAAGGCGGGATGCAGGATGCATTTTACAGTCCTTTAAACCATTTAAAACAACATGGAAAATTTATACACACAGTAGGCTTCTTCCTCCCGCACGCTGAAACATGTTTTTTTTAAACTTCTAAAGCTTGCGGTTCGGGAACATAATTTTAATGACCATGAACATTCTAGTGAATCTTGGGATGCTCACAGCAGCTGAGACACACTTTAGAGAGGACCCTCCAACAGAACTGCGTCCCATGGGCGCTCAGAAAGCAATTACAGGAACAGAGAGGAAACTGAATGTGGGAAGTTCTGACCTCGCTTTTGGGTGGGAGGAGGGCATGTGAGTCTCACTTGGATCTGACTTCTCCTTCTGGAAACTGTCTGCTTCCCATTCCTGTGACTGTTTCCCTGGGGCTCCCCTCCCATCGCCTTCAGCCCTTTGCGGCTTCTGCCCTCCTGCCAGACACCTGCCAGCGCTGCCGCACTCCCAGGCCCCAGGCTACCACCTTTAGGGCACAAAGTTATAACACATTGTGTTATAACTCGATTTCCATTTTGGTCTCCATGTCCAACTCTTTGTTGGCCTCTTGGATCCAGATGCATCGCTTTCCTCCCAACACCAACACATTTGCCTGCAGCACACTTGATTCTCCTCCTTAACGTTTCTGTTCACGAATCTACCATCTTGGTTTCCTTCAATTCCAGCCAGTTTCTAAGCCAGACCCAGTCTCTTCTGGATAATGCCTCTTTGTTCTTCTTCATCCTATCTGCCATGGCCCTGCTTATGTCCTCTTTGGGACAATTCTACAAGCCTTCTCAGTGATTTTTCTATCTCGGGAATTCTATTCCCCATTGCTTCCTTTGTTCACACTAACTTTCTAATGAGCTACTTTGTATCATGCCTTTTCCCGGCTCAAAAACATGGGCCCCCTTAAAGTTCAGAACTCGAACTCCTTCCCTGATGTTCAGAATTCGCCACAGTTTAATCCTAATGGTTCCTGGGTATAAATGTGCTCCAGTCACATGCTGCTTTCAGACACGTTCTGCACCTTCTCACTCCATGAAGCCTCCTGGTTAGCTGTGCCCTGCCTGCCTTCTTCTCTTTTCCAAATCTATCCATCCCCCAAAGCCCGGCCTACTTTCCCTTCCTTGAAGAAACTTCCCTGACCTCTGGAAGCCCTAGTAAAATTCTTATCTATTCTCTTCACCACCTTCGTCTGATCCCTCAGTTAGGACTTGACAAACTTTGCCAAGGAGTGTGTCATATTTTAAAGTTGTTGATAATTCAGTTTTGTATGAATCATGTTTAAAATTTAAAAAAAATTTTTTTTTACTTATTTTTATTGAAGTATAGTTGATATACAATGTTGTGTTAGTTTCAGGTGTACAGCGTAGTGATTCAGTCATATATATACATATATACACACACACGTATATAATTTTCCATTATAGGTTATTAGAAGATATTGAATATAGTTCCCTGTGCTATACAGTAGGTCCTTGTGGTTTACATTTCTATTTTATATATAGTAGTATGTATCTATTAATCTGAAATTCCTAATTTATCCCTCCCCACCCCACCTTTCCCCTTTGGTAACCACAAATTTGTGTTCTATGTCTGTGAGTGAGTCTGTTTTGTAACACGTTCATTTGTATCATTTTTTTAGATTCCACGTATAAGTGATACATTTGTCTTTCTCTGTCTGACTTACTTCACTTACTATGATTATCTCTAATCATGTTTTACTTTGATTTCAAAGCTAACTTTATCATAAAAATTGTCCTTTAAGATAATTTTTCCCTTCTTTTGGGTTCTGTCTTGGCCTCTGGTTCTTGCTTCGTCTTTTGCTTTTCCAGATGTTGGGAGCTCTTGAGCAGGGATTTTAACTCCTGCAGGGGAAAGAACACTCATCCAAAGTTGTGTGTCCTCTGCTCCCATCAAGGCAGGGGTGGCTTGTTAGGGAATGAACAGAGGCTGTCTCATTGGCTGGAAGATTTCACGGGTCACACCGCTGGAAAGTGGAAAAGTGACTACAGGTAGGGGTTACAGGTTCTAGTCCTTCCCTGCTGCTAACTGGCTGTGTGATTCTGAGAAAACTGCTTTGCCTCTCTGAGCCTTGTTTTCTCACCTGCAAAATCCATTCATTCTTCGAGCATTCACTGAGTTCCTACAGTAAGTAATATTGACTAGGGGATTCTCATATAATGGTGCTCATATAATGCATGGTTCATACCTATATTACAACTTATATCACATTGTCCTAAAATTAGTTCTATTTTTATCTTTCTTCTCAGTTAGTAAAAGCCTTGATGGAAGAGGCCACATCCAATCATCCTTGTATTTCCCGCAAAGTGCCTGTGGACCAGGTTTTTTTGTTTTTTTGTTGTTTTGAATGAATGGTCATGCAGAAAGGGTTAGGGCCAATCATTCCCAAGTGATTGAGTGTGGAGGTAAAAGGACAATTATTTTCCTTTGACTCTCCTTATAGGAACTGTTTTTTGAGCTCTTACGTTTGGGAGGTGAAGCAAAAATTTTGTGGAAATGTCCTGCTTTGGTAAATTGACCACTGACTTTATACAGAATAAGTTACAGCTAATCTTCTGGCCTTTAGGCTTTTCTCTTATGTGAAAGCACCCTTGGGATTTTGCGATTAGGTCTCATCTTGACCACGTCTTACATGGATGTCACATTTATCCTCAGGATTCCCATTCATCGAGTTGAAATGATCACATTTCAACTTTTGGTTGAAAAGTTGAGATTTCAATCAAAAGTTGAAATTTCACCGTTTTTGGTGAAAATAGATCACAATGAGTTTTCTGTTCTTCAGCCGTCACTCAGGAGGAGGAAGAGTACTCCACAAGGGAGAAAGTGGCATAAGCCAGAAATTTAACACGTGGAAAGAAATATTCACTCAAGATCTACTTCATATTGTCGACAAAACCGGTTTCAGCTTCCAGCTGGGGTCTTTACCTTCCAGACTGGAAGTGACTACCGGTCTCCTAACACAGCTGGATTTGGCATTTCCTGTCTCCTCACCATCTTGTTTGTAATCCTGATGAACTGAGAATGTAGCATTGACTGAGTTCTTCAAGTCAATACACACATTTTATTAGGCTAAAACATTGCTTTCAGTTATTTGACTTTCAGGGTTCAGCAAGGATGAGGGACTCAAGAAAGCATTCTTTCCCTCGGGAATAATCTCCAGTTGGGCTCCCACTGGGTGTTCAGGAAAAGAAGATAAGCTTTTGCTTAGAGTGTTTTGGTATAAGCACTAAGAATTATAAGTATTTTGAATACATGTGATAATGTACCAGCACTCAGCCTTTTCAGGGTCTTAGGTAAAATGCTAAGTTGAGAAATGCTTCCAGTGTGACTTACGATACCATTTCTGTGTGACCTAGCTTGGGGTATGGATTTCTTTTCCTTCTTCCTTAGCTATCCTCTCTAGTTATTTCCCTGTTGTGTGCCAAGACACGAGACAGGGAGTGTTAGTAGCCGTCTTGGGCGAGGGACTGTTTCGGGCTGCTCTGAGTTGCTGGGACAGTGGGGGGACTGTTTTCTAGCTTGGATTTTTGCACAAGGACAGCAGGAATCCTTTCCACATTCTCAGTAGAAATGGAAAAGTCCATGTTACGGGTAACAAGACACTATGGCATTCAGTCAGTGGAGAACAGTATATTCAGGGATGTGTGAGTCCTGCCCTTCAGAACTGAAGCATCTTTCAGTCAGGAGTTCCTGGAGGTATGTGGATTAACCAGACCACCCTTAATCTGCATGCTATTTTGTTTTTTTCACTTATGTTCAGACTTGGACTAAAAGAACACAGTGAATGAGTGGTAGAGGGAAATTAGGTGTAGAAGGTGAAGGAATCAGGAGGAGGAGATCTTTACTCTTTGATGCATTTGAAATAAAGGACGCACATCTGTTCTGTTCTGGAAATTTGTGGAAGCAGTTAGTGATCCTTTAGTTCTAAGAAGTTAGAAATAGCAGCTGACTTGAATTTGAGTCAAAGAAGCTGCTGTTTTAATATTAGAATGCCCATCCTATTAGAAAGTTCTTCATGATGAAATTTTCGGTGAGTTTACTTTCAGCGAGAGTATTTTCAGTTGTTTGTACCTGATTCCTCTAGCACATAGGAAATGCTCATTCTTGCCGTCTAAGTTCTGTATGAATGTCGTTTTCTAGTAAGTGAACTCCTAGTGTGATGGGGAAAACGTGCTCTTGGGTTACGGACGTAGTCAGGGGCCCCTCCCTTCCCCAGCCCAAACAGTGTCTTGAACTTAACTTACGAGTTTGACTTTCCCTGAACCAGAGCGGTGAACTCATAGAATGATTCTAAGGTTGAGTAATTATGTCTCCAGGTGTTTGACATTTAAACCTTGACACTGAAACAGGAGTCTGGTCTCTCTGTATCCACTTATGATGAATGTCCTTGAAATATTCCACTTAAATACTCTGCCGTAGTCAGTCTGCACTTCAACTGTGGACGTCATTAGGAAATGGAAAAAAGGAGCCTTTCTTCATTAATAATTGGGAGGGCAGCCCATCACTGGAAACAGAGAGGCTTTCTCTTGAGCTGGTGCGCTCGGACTTTTCCCCTTTCCACTCCTCTCCCATATGCACTGTCTCCAGTGGACACCGGTGAAACCCAGCAGTGGTGACTTCCCTTGTTGACGCTTTCCAGAGATTGATGGGGATTTAGGTACTGTCCCAATAAATCAGTTTCCAGGAGTAGACCTTTGTGAAGTTTCTTAATATCCCAAAGGGATAGGTCAAACCTCCTTGACTTTTGACTACAAATATTGTCATATTAATGGGCAATTTTATCAATTGCAGTAAATGGCCTAAATAATTTTTGAACCAGGTTGAAATAAATATCATAATAGTGACAAGGCAGACTCTAGACAGTGGCCCTTCCTTTCCTTCTGAAGGTCTCCAGGGAATGATCTGCTCTTACGGGTGAGCCTCACTGTTTAATTTGATACCTTTTCCAATAAACAGTAAAGTCCCTTGCTTATCGCTGTGTTAATCCTCTTCTGAGGAGAAACATTTTGGTGTCTCAAGGACAACAACTATATCTTATATGTGTTTGGGACCCGTCTGGGCCACCTCTGTCTTCTCGCAGGTCAAGCACGAGGCTTGGTCTGAGGTTGCTCTTTCAGTGTGACCTGACCGGCTAGTTACGAGAAGGGTGAGGACAAAACTGGAAGGAATAGCTGAAGCCGCACCAAAGCCAATTTAGAGGGAAAATATTAGTTTGGATGTTGGAGAAGTCTATAGCAACAGCACCAAGCCTTAAATTCACCAGACTCTTCAGCGTTTCCATTATCTCATGTCTGTGTAGCCCTAAGGGAGTCTCCTTGGTTTCCCAACTGAGTTTTGAGCTCACTGAGCAAACACTCGGCCTGCTTACATTATACTGATGCCAATGTGAACTTTAAATCCCTTTTCAAAGTCTTTTCTTTAGCTCTAGCTTTACAGTCGTGTTCCAGGATGGTACCGTGCCCATCAGCCACCAGCATCTGCTTGGCACTTGGCAGTCTGGACCCCCACAGCTGTGCCCTAGCCATCCCCCTCCCCCTTGACTGGCCCCTTTCAGAGCAACCCCAGGCGTGGAGCAGTAATAGTACCAGGTCGGCCATGAATGTACATTTTCTTTTGATTCTCACAACGAGGCTGAGATAAACGGGGCAGAGATGAAGAAACCTGGACCCAGAGAGAAGGCTGCGTGGCCATGGCCTCTGAGGGGTGTGATGGGGCCAGAACCTCCAGTGCGGGGCTCCTTTCACGCCACGCCTGATGAGTTGTCGTTCGTAGTTGAAAGAGTTTATTAAATGAGCATGCAGGATGTTCCTGGAAAGCCCCTGCGTCTATTTTCCTTTTAGTCACCCATCCCCCTGACTGTGTAGTGAAATCATCTTTGCTGACTGAGGACAGCCATGCGCCACGTTCTGGGAGACTGTTTTCTGCGCGTGGACTTGTCTATTCTGGCAACAACCCAGGGAGGTGCCTGCAATCATCATCCTCATGTTACAGATGAGGAAACCGAGGCACAGAAGGGAGAAGTCACTGGCCCAAGTTTCCTCAGTCACAAAGTGGCGGGGTTGGGATGTGACCTGGGGTCTAGAACCTGTGTTCTTACGTCGGGGGTCCTCGTGCTTTCAGCCAGGGGTCCACATGGCGTAGACTTCTGTCGCGAGTGCCTCCCTAAGGCTGTTATTACCGGAAAACTAACACCCGCGGTTAAATCTTTCTGAGGGGATCCTGACCTGGCTTAGAGCTCCTGTCAGGGTGTGTCGCCCCTCCCTCCTACCTTTAGTGCGCAAATCCATCCCCCACCTTGAGGACAGTGCACAGAGGTCTGCGGAGAGGAACCCTCTGTCTCTCCATGCCGTCCCCACCATACCTTTCTGTTCCCCCAGACCTGCCTTCTACACTTTGGTTAATCTTGAGTCACCTTTAGATCCCACCTGTGTCTTCCCATCCCTCTTGAGATGCGGAGACAAAAACTGGACAAAACGCCTTTGATAAGTCAGTCCACCTCAGCTAATTGGAGCCCTGGGCCGGTCTTCCCCACTTGCCCGTCATTCCACTCTTATCATGTCCGGGGCCCTGCCTGCTTTCCAGAAGCCTCCATGCTCGCCATCAGGGGGTGAGCACTGTCGTGGACGGGGCCTGCCTGTCATGTTAGCCTGGACTTCTTGAAGGATGTTTTTAACCTCAAAATAGGATGATTTACACTAAACTCTTGGACTTCATTCTGTTTTTGATGAGTCAATGAGTCATTCCTCTTTGAATAACATTTTAAATATTTTGATGATATAAAACCTCTTTTTACTGAAAGAAAGGCTTTTGACAAAAGATGCAATCCCAAATACACTTTATAAATTATGTAATTTAGTGTAGAAGCCTAAACACAAAATGCCAAGATGGTACACTTTCTTAAGGTAGCTGATCTGTTGGAACACACACACACACAGGCACACACAGACAGGCAGACAGACAGACGCACACATACATTGGAGAAAGTTTTCCCCAGTCCAGGCTAAATTATAGCAGAATCTATATGCAGCTTTGTTTTCTGCTCTGCTACCAAGGGAAGTGGTGAAAAGGCCAACTATTTTAGACTCATGACTGAGTTGGGAAAATACTAGAAAAGACAGGGAATTGCTATATATTGGCATAAAGACAAGCAGATAATTCAGAAAGCTGTTGTGGTCTGTTCTACAAGTGTTGGATTCCTTGTGCCAAAGATTTCCTATTCAAATTTAATAGTATTCAAGGGCTTACACAGAAATATGTTTTTTATTATATAGCTGTAATTTGACCATAAGTAGAATATAATAATGTAATAAAACACTTCACTGTCTGTTTAGAGAGAGAATTTTATAGTTATAAAATTATAATCATTGTATTCTCAAGGTACATAAATGAATTCATTTCTCAGGATAGATTCAAGCGTGGAATACTATTTGAGTAACGTGCGCCCTTAAGAATACACTTAATTATTCTGAAAATAAATTTAACATAGGTCGGGCTTGTTTTCATGATTCAAAAATTGGGAAGAGTGCAAGGAACATAAATATAGAATTAAAATAAAGCTACATATAAGGACATTTGGTTGTTGTTAATTGCTATGTTCAAATAATTATTTTGCTAGTAGGTATGTTCGTGCGTGTGTGTGGTATGTATGTGCACGCACGCATGTGTATGTGGTGTGTATGTGTACCTGTGTGTGGTATGTGTGACCACACATGCGTGTGTATATGTGCACGGGTATGGCATGTGACGGACACGCACACATGTGACCATACATGTGTGCATGTATGGCATGTACACACACGCAGGCAGTCATATGATGTGCAGACACGTACATGCACGTGTTTGTAGGCGTGTATGGAACGTGTGGTGTGTGTGTGCGTGCGTGCACTGTGTCAGTGCGTGAATGCGTGTGCACATGCAGGCCCGTGTGTGTGCGTGTGTGAGAGTGCGTGTGCATTGTGCAGCCGGAAACAGTGTGAGTTTAGGCATCTGCTCTGTCTGCTGGCTCTGCCTTCCTGGATCTTGCAGTGTTGCGACACTGTCTGAAACAGAAGCTTTATTGCCTGAGGGCTACGAATTGCACAGACCACATTTTTCTCTCTGGATTTCTCATGACATTGCCGGTGACACACAACATTAAGAACCAAACTCTGAAAAAAAATGTTTAATGAGATGAATGCACATAGAGCTGCTTTCAGATACAGATGTTTTCTCCTGGTAACCATTGACTTCCAACAAGACATCCTGGAGGGACTGGAGAGGCAGGAGGAAGTGGGATGCTGAGGGGCCTGGATTCCCCAGCTAGGCTGCCTGAGTCCCACCCAGGCCAGGTGCATCTCATTTTCCTAGTTTGGTCTCTTTGGCTTTGTTCAATTTTTCTGTTTTCTGTCCTTCTTACTGTTCACCTTCCCTAATTCCATTCACCCGTTCCTCAAATTCAGGGGTTTTTCACAGTATAAAACCTGCCATAGCACCCTCCAGTCCAAGCTAATAATTCCTCTGTGTCCATCCTATGTGCCAGGCATTGTCGTGAGCAGTTTTCATATTTTATCTCATATACTCCAACAATAACTCTATGAAGTAGGTACTGTTCCTATCTCAATTCTACTGCTTTAGAAAATAAACGCAGGGCTAGATATTTGCCCAGGATCACACAGATATTGAGCAGACGATAGAGGTCAAACCATGTTAGATCTGCTGCTACTGCATTGCACTGCCCCCATCCCCATTTTCTCTGTGTGCTTTTAGCATCTATATTAGTGATACATATTCTAATTTTTAGTAATAGGCCATCTGCTCTCTGGACCTTGCTTTCTTTGTTTCCTGTGACTAGATCACATTTGTCCAAAGAGACTGTGATTGTCCCGTGTCTCCTAACTAGTGAATTTGTATCTATTCATCTTTGGATTTTTTTTTTCTACCGTTTTATTGGTACTTGCTTGTCTTGCTTTTTTTAAAATGTTGAGCCTTCTTTTAATTAATTAATTAATTTTTAATTTTTGGCTGCATTGGGTGTTCATTTCTGTGCGAGGTCTTTCTCTAGTTGTGGCAAGCGGGGGCCACTCTTCATTGCGGTGCGTGGCCTCTCTTGTTGCGGAGCACAGGCTCCGGACGCGCAGGCTCAGTACTTGTGGCTCACAGGCCTAGTTGCTCCGCGGCATGTGGGATCTTCCCAGACCAGGGCTTGAACCCGTGTCACCTGCATTAGCAGTCAGATTCTCAACCACTGTGCCACCAGGGAAGCCCCTGTCTTGCTTTTATTATGCTTCACCCACCCCCTTGCTTCTTGCTGTCTTATATTCCCCACCCCCTACTCCATTTCATTTCATCTCCTACTGTGTGGAAGTTAAATTTTATTTCTCTTATTTACTTCTCTTGGTTTCCTTTGAAGTTACGTAAAGAAAATGTAATATGTAAAGTATATCAGTAATTTTCTTCCTCCTCTGGAAAAATATGATGACTTATAACCCCTTACATCCCCTCTGCTATTGCTGCCCAGTCTTTGAGATTCATCCTCTATTTTTTAAAACTCACGAATTAGGCACTACCACTGTTGTTTTTTATTATTTAGATTTTCTGTGTTTCATCGCATACACGTTTACCAGTTTCTTTGCTGGCCATTTCTTTGCAAAGGTTTATTTAATTATTTATTTTTTGGTTGCACTGGGTCTTTGTTGTGCACGGGCTTTCTCTAGTTGCAGCGAGCAGGGGCTACTCTTTGTTGTGGTGCGCGGGCTTCTCATTGCGGTGGCTTCTCTTATTGTGGACATGGGCTCTAGGTGCGCGAGCTTCAGTAGTTTTGGCATGTGGGCTCAGTATTTGTGGTGCTTGGCCTAGCTGTTCTGCAATGTGTGGGATCTTCCTGGATCAGGGATCGAACCCCTGTCCCCAGCACTGGTAGGCAGATTCTTAACCACTGTGCTACCAGTGAGGTCCCTGGCCATCCATTTCTTTTTATACCATAGAGTTTTCTTTTTTCTTTTTTTTTTCTTTTCTTTAACATCTTTATTGGAGTATAACTGCTTTGCATTGTTGTGTTAGTTGCAGCTGTAGAACAAAGTGAATCAGCTATACATATACATATACCCCCATGTCTCCTCCCTTTTGCGTCCCCCTCCCACCCTCCTTATTCCACCCCTTTAGGTGGTCACAGAGCACCGAGCTGATCTCCCTGTGCTATGTGGCTACTTCCCACTAGCTATCTATTTTACGTTTGGTAGTGTATATATGTCCATGCCACTCTCTCACTTCGTCCCAGCTTACCCTTCCCCCTTCCTGTGTCCTCAAGTCCATTCTCTACGTCAGCGTCTTTATTCCTGTCCTGCCCCTAGGTTCTTCAGAACCTTTTTTTCTTTTTTTTTTTTGGTTCCATATATATGTGTTAGCATATGGTATTTGTTCTTCTCTTTCTCACTTAATTCACTCTGTATGACAGACTCTGGGTCCATCCACCTCACTACAAATAACTCAATTTCGTTTCTTTTTATGGCTGAGTAATATTCTATTGTATATATGTGCCACATCTTTTTTATCCATTCATCTCTCGAAGGACATTTAGGTTGCTTCCATGTCCTGGCTATTGTAAATAGTGCTGCAGTAAACATTGAGGTTCATGACTCTTTTTGAATTATGGTTTTCTCAGGGTATATGCCCAGTAGTGGGATTGCCGGGTTGTATGGTAGTTCTATTTTTAGTTTTTTAAGGAACCTCCATACTGCTCTCCATAGTGGCTGTATCAATTTACATTCCCACCAGCAGTGCAAGAGGGTTCGCTTTGTTCCACACCCTCTCCAGCTTTCATTGTTTGTAGATTTTTCGATGTTGACCATTCTGATGGGTATGAGGTGATACCTCATTGTAGTTTTGATCTGCATTTCTCTAATGATTACTGATGTTGAGCATCCTTTCATGTGTTTGTTGGCGATCTGTACATCTTCTTTGGAGAAATGTCTACTTAGGTCTTTTGCCCATCTTTGGATTGGGTTTTTTGTTTTTTTGATATTGAGTTGCATGAGCTGCTTGTAAATTTTGGAGATTAATCCTTTTGTCAGTTGCTCTGTTTGCAAATATTTTTTCCCATTCTGAGGGTTGTCTTTTTGTCTTGTCTATGGTTTCCTTTGCTGTGCAAAACTTTTAAGTTTCATAGGTCCTATTTGTTTGTTTTTATTTCCATTTCTCTAGGAGGTGGGTCAAAAAGGATCTTGCTGTGATTTATATCATAGAGTGTTCTGCCTATGTTTTCCTCTAAGAGTTTTATAGTGTCTGGCATTGCATTTAGGTCTTTAATCCAGTTTGAGTTTATTTTTGTGTATAGTGTTATGGAGTGTTCTAATTTCATTCTTTTACATGTAGCTGTCCAGTTTTCCCAGCACCACTTATTGAACAGGCTGTCTTTTCTCCATTGTATATTCTTGCCTTCTTTATCAAAGATAAGGTGACCATATGTGTGTGGGTTTATCTCTGGTCTTTCTATCCTTTTTCATTGATCTATGTTTCTGTTTTTGTGCCAGTACCATACTGTCTTGATTACTGTAGCTTTGTAGTATAGTCTGAAGTCTGGAAGCCTGATTCCTCCAGCTCCGTTTTCTTTCTCAAGATTGCTTTGGCTGTTCAGGGTCTTTTGTGTTTCCATACAAATTGTGCAATTTTTGTTCTAATTCTGTGAAAAATGCCATTGGTAGTTTGATAAGAATTGCACTGAAACTGTAGATTGCTTTGGGTAGTATAGTCGTTTTCACAGGGTTGATTCTTCCAATCCAAGATCATGGTATATCTCTCCATCTCTTTGTATCATCATTAATTTCTTTCAACAGTGTCTTATAGTTTTCTGCCTACAGGTCTTTTGTCTCCTTAGGTAGGTTTATTCCTAGGTATTTTATTCTTTTTGTTGCAATGGTAAATGGGAGTGTTTCCTTTATTTCTCTTTCAGATTTTTCATCATTAATGTATAGGAATGCAAGAGATTTCTGTGCATTAATTTTGTATCCTGCTACTTTACCAAATTCATTGATTAGCTCTAGTAGTTTTCTGGTAGCATCTTTAGGATTCTCTATGTATAGTGTCATGTCATCTGCAAAGAGTGACAGTTTTACTTCTTCTTTTCCGATTTGGATTCCTTTTATTTCTTTTTTGTCTCTGATTGCTTTGCCAAGAACTTCCAAAATTATGTCGAATAATAGTGGTGAGAGTGGGCAACTTTGTCTTGTTTCTGATCTTAGTGGAAATGCTTTCAGTTTTTCAACATTGAGAATGCTGTTGGCTGTGGGTTTGTCGTATATGGCCTTTATTATATTGAGGTACGTTTCCTCTATGCCTGCTTTCTGGAGAGTTTTTATCATAAATGGGTGTCAAATTTTGTCAAAAGCCTTTTCTGTTTCTTTTGAGTTATCACATGATCTTTATCCTTCTGTTTGTTAGTATGGTGTATCACATTGATTGATTTGCATATTTTGAAGAATCCTTGCATTCCTGGGATAAACCTCAGTTGATCAAGGTGTAAGATCCTTTTAATGTGCTGCTGGATTCTCTTTGCTAGTTTTTGTAGAGGATTTTTGCATCTATGTTCATCAGTGATATTGGCCTGTAGTTTTCCTTTTTTATAACATCTTTGTCTGGTTTTGGTATCAGGGTGATGGTGAACTCGTAGAATGAGTTTAGGAGTGTTCCTCCCTCTGCTATATCTTGGAAAAGTTTGAGAAGAACAGGTGTTAGCTCTTCTCTAAATGTTTGATAGAATTTACCTGTGAAGCCATCTGGTCCTGAACTTTTGTTTGTTGGAAGATTTTTAATCACAGTCTCAATTTCAGTGCTTGTGATTGGTCTGTTTATATTTTCTGTTTCTTCCTGGTTCAGCCTTGGAAGGTTGTGCTTTCCTACGAATTTGTCCATTTCTTCCAGGTTGTCCATTTTATTGGCATAGAGTTGCTTGTAGTAATGTCTCATGATCCTTTGTATTTCTGCAGTGTCAGTTGTTACTTCTCCTTTTCCATTTCTAATTCTGTTGATTTGAGCCTTCTCCCTTTTTTTCTTGATGAGTTTGGCTAATGGTTTATCAATTTTGTTTATCTTCTCAAGGAACCAGCTTTTAGTTTTATTGATCTTTGCTATTGTTTCCTTCATTTCTTTTTCATTTATTTCTGATTTGATCTTTATGATTTCTTTCCTCCTGCTAACGTTGTGGGTTTTTTGTTCTTTCTCTAATTTCTTGAGGTGTAAAGTTAGGTTGTTTATTTGAGATGTTTCTTGTTTCTTGAGGTAGGCTTGTATTGCTATAAACTTCTCTCTTAGAACTGCTTTTGCTGCATCCCATAGGTTTTGGGTCATCGTGTTTTCATTGTCATTTGTTTCTAGGTATTTTTTTTTTTTTTTTTTTTTTTTTTTTTTGCAGTACGTGGGCCTCTCACTGTTGTGGCCTCTCCTGTTGCGGAGTACAAGCTCCGGACACGCAGGCTCAGCAGCCATGGCTCACGGGCCCAGCCGCTCCACGGCATGCGGGATCTTCCTGGACTGGGGTACGAACCCATGTCCCCTGCATCGGCAGGTGGACTCTCAATCACTGCGCCACCAGGGAAGCCCTCTAGGTATTTTTTGATTTCCTCTTTGATTTCTTCAGTGATCTCTTGGTTGTTTAGTAGTGTATTGTTTAACCTCCATGTGTTTGTATTTTTTACAGTTTTTTTTTCCTGTAATTGATATCTAGTCTCATAGCATTGTGGTCCCAAAGATACTTGATGCGATTTCAATTTTCTTAAATTTACTAGGGCTTGATTTGTGTGACCCAAGTTACGATCTATCTTGGAGAATGGTCCATGAGCACCTGAGAAGAAAGTGTATTCTGTTGTTTTTGCATGGAATGTCCTATAAATATCAATTAACTTCATCTTGTTTAATGTGTCCTTTAAAGCTTGTGTTTCCTTATTTATTTTCTTTTGGGTTGATCTGTCCGTTGGTGGAAGTGGGGTGTTAAAGCCCCCTACTATGATTGTGTTACTGTCAATTTCCCCTTTTATGGCTCTTAGCATTTGCCTTATATATTGAGATGCTCCTATATTGGGTGCATAAATATTTACAATTGTTATATCTTCTTGGGTTGATCCCTTGATCATTATGTAGTGTCCTTCTTTGTGTCTTGTAACATTCTTTATTTTAAAGTCTATTTTATGTGATATGAGTATTGTTACTCCAGCTTTCTTTTGATATCCATTTGCATGGAATATCTTTTTCCATCCCCTGTCTTTCAGTCTGTATGTGTCCCTAGGTCTGAAGTGGGTCTCTTTTAGACAACATATATATGGGTCTTCTTTTTGTATCCATTCAGTCAGTCTATGTCTTTTGGTTGGAGTATTTAATCCATTTACATTTAAGTTAATTATCGATACGTATGTTCCTATTCCCATTTTCTTAACTGTTTTGGGTTTGTTATTGTAGGTCTTTTCCTTCTCTTGTGTGTCCTGCCTGGAGAAGTTCCTTTAGCATTTGTTGTAAGGCTGGTTTGGTGGTGCTGAATTCTCTTAGCTTTTGCTTGTCTGTAAAGGTTTTAATTTCTCCATCAAATATGAATGAGATCCCCGCTGAGTAAAGTAATTTTGGTTGTAGGTTTTTCCCTTTCATCACTCTCAATATGTCCTGCCACTCCGTTCTGGTTGCAGAGTTTCTGCTGAAAGATTAGCTGTTAACCTTATGGGGATTCCCTTGTATGTTATTTGTTGCTTTTTCCTTGCTGCTTTTAATAGTTTTTTGTATTTAATTTTTGATAGTTTGATTAATATGTGTCTTGGCATGTTTCTCCTTGGATTTATCCTTTATGGGACTCTCTGTGTTTCCTGGACTTGATTGACTACTTTCTTTCCCATATTAAGGAATTTTTCAATTATAATCCCTTCAAATGCTTTCTCACTTCCTTTCTTTTTCTCTTTTTCTTCTGGGACCCCTATAATTCGAATGTTGGTGCGTTTAATGTTGTCCCAGAGGTCTCTGAGCCTGTCCTCAATTCTTTTCATTCTTTATTCTGCTCTGCAGTAGTTATTTCCACGATTTTATCTCCCAGGTCACTTTTCCGTTCTTTTATTCTACTCTTGATTCCTTCTAGAGAATTTTAAATTTCATTTATTTTGTTGTTTATCATTGTTTGTTTGCTCTTTACTTCTTCTAGGTCCTTGTCAAATGTTTCTTGTATTTTCTCCATTCTGTTTCCAGGATTTTGGATCATCTTTACTATCATTACTCTGAATACTTTTTTCAGGTAGGCTGTGTACTTCCTCTTCATTTGTTTGGTCTGGTGGGTTTTTAATTTGCTCATTCATCTGCTGCATATTACTCTGTCTTCTCATTTTGCTTAACTTACTGTGTTTGGTGTCTCCTTTTCAGAGGCTGAATGTTCATAGTTCCTGTTGTTTTTGGTGTCTGCCCCTAGTCGGTAAGTTTGCTTCAGTGGGTTTTGTAGGCTTCCTGGTGGAGGGGACTGCTGCCTGTGTTATGGTGGATGAGGCTGGATCTTGTCTTTCTGGTGGTCAGGACCATGTCCAGTTGTGTGTTTGGGGCTGTCTGTGAACTTAGTATGATTTTAGGCAGCCCCTCTGCTAATGGGTGGGGTTGTGTTTCTGTCTTGCTAGTTGTTTGGCATGGGGTGTCCAGCACTGGAACTTGCTGGTCGTTGAGTGGAACTGGGTCTTCGCATTGAGATGGAGATCTCTGGATGAACTCTTGGCGATTGATATTATGTGGGGTCATGAGGTCTCTGGTAGTCCAATATCCTGATCTCGGCTCTCCCACCTCAGATACTCAGGCCTGACACCCGGCCGGAGCACCAAGACCCTGTCAGCCACATGGCTTTTGGGAAGTCTGAGGTCTTCTGCCAGCGTTCAGTAGGTGTTCTGTAGGAGTTATTCCACATGTAGATGTATTTTTGATGTATTTGTGGGGAGGAAGGTGATCTCCATGTCTTACTCCTCGCTATCTTGAAGGTCCTTATATCATAGATTTTTCTTCTGGAATTGTTTCCTTTCTTCTGAAAGTTATTCGATTAGATGTTTTCCAGATTTTTTGAAATCTGAAAATGTTTTGATGATTATTTTGTTCTTGCAAGAAAGTTTTTATTGATACACTGTTCTACACTGACAGAAAATATCTCACCATTTTGAAGATATTCCACTCTTGTTTATCTCCCACTATTGCTGCTGGGAAGTCTGCTGTCTGTCTCACTGTCCTTTTGTTCATGATCTAGGTTTTCTCTTAGGATGCTAAGATCTTTTCTCTCTATTCTTAAAATTGTTCTTAAATTTGACTATGTTTTGAAGAATTAATGTTCTTGTTTTGTTGACTTGTTTAGTATACTTTATGTTTACTTTCTGTGTCATTTCATGATTTT
Source organism: Phocoena phocoena (assembly GCF_963924675.1). Taxonomy (NCBI): domain Eukaryota; kingdom Metazoa; phylum Chordata; class Mammalia; order Artiodactyla; family Phocoenidae; genus Phocoena; species Phocoena phocoena. The sequence goes on from NC_089220.1 coordinate 167,960,302, forward strand.
GATTGATTCTGGAATATTTGAGCTATTATCTCCTATGTATTTCCTGTTCTCTACACCCTTACTCTCTTTTGCTAAGACTCCAATTAAATGCACTTCAGAGTTTCTCATTTTTTCCTCTACATCTCACAACCTCTCACATTTCCCCCTCTTTTTCTCCTCTGTAACATCTCTTAGTAATTCTTTAGTTTTATGTTCCAGCCTTGCTGAGGCATGTATTTAGTTTTCCAGGATATTTTTTCAGTTCTATTTTCTTATTATCGCACTTGTGATTTTCCTCTTACAGTTTAATCTTTAAGCTTCACTGGCATGTATGTATGTGTGAGGCTGGGAATGTTGAAATAAATGCAGCTGTTCTGACTTCAATAATCAGGCATGTGAATACTGGCCCAGATTTTCATCCTATGTAACTTCATGGGAACTCTCCCAAGACATGATTCAGATGACTGACCTTAAACAACCACCTCCCTGTTCATCCATCAATCATTCACAGATCCATCTGTTTCTGAGTAGGTTTCTGCAATTGCATTGGAATACCTAGAATCTATAGTCTCAGGGGAAATGTGTTGCAAGCCTCATCAGTGGTAATTTTCTTTAAGGAAATGTTAACACAGAAAATCAACCTTTCATAGTAAATTGTAAGTACAACTTCTATCATCTGCACTGCCTTCAACAGAACCAGGGACCATGAGGGTGACAACTGCACACAGTGGAGCTGGTATTCACCCAACAAGGGAGATTTTTCTTGAGATGAAAGAAAAAGCTCTGTATTTCCCATCTGCTCAGGCACTGACTATAAATGTGCTGCTGTAACTTGTGCTTTGCTGAGTTTACTGTGCTTGCCTCAGTTTGCTGAGTTGCCAGTTTCCTTCAGTTGAGTCCATGTATCTTCATTCAGAAGATGCCTTTGGATGGAGATAGTTAGAAATGTTTCATAATGCGGGAAGCTTATGTTCGGGAGTGTGTGTGTGTGATGTGTGTGAGTGTGTGGTGTATATGTGTGTTGGGCATTTAGGGACAGTGAAGGAGACAGGAAGAAAGAATGAAAAAAATGTGGCTGTGGCTGTCTTCATCTTCAGTTTCATAGTTATGTGACTTCTAAGCAGGGTCTCATCTTGAAAACAAAATCCAGCCACAATCCCAATCACAGCACCGGCAACCTCTCTCAGGAGCACAGGAATCCACCATTTCTACAGGTACTGCTGATTCCTCTTCCTCTGTCATCCCCTTAACTGTGGGACACCCTGAAGCCTTTTGTATTAGTTTCCAGCACCTCCCTCTACAGTTCACTTCCTCAGGGAGATCATTCACTTTCATGGTTTTCAATAACACCTTTAAGCTATTGACTTTCAAATATGCATGAACCCAGATGCTACACTGCGTATGACTTACTGGCCATCTTCATCTGGATGTCTTTAGCCACTGCAAGTCTCACAAGTACAAAAGCAAAATTCTTTGTCTTCCCCTTCAAATTAATTTCCCTCCTTCACTTCTTCACTCTTGGTGGACATTTTGCAGTCATTTAAGACTTATCTTACTTCCTGTGCCCCAGGCAGGACTATTTATCTGTTAGGCACCGTAAGTACAATGCCTAGGGCCTATGAGAGTCTTAGGGGCCCATGAAAATGTTTTACTTTGTTTCAAAATATGAAAAAAAAAATTTAGGTAAAAGATCTTCTCTAATAAATAATACTTACATACTCATCTTTATAACAATGAAGTCATTATATTCACATAAGGTATATATTGTATATAATGTATTATATATAGTACATATTTCATGGAAGAAGAGGCCTATAGCCTATAGGCCTCAAAGGTGCCTATAGCCCTCAGTGACGACTCAGTCCTTGAGTCTTATTGATGCTTTCATTGCATTTATCCCTTTCCTCTTCATTTCTCTTCATTGTGATCAGTTTAATTTGGTCCCTCATTGCCTCACTTCTGAGTAATACCCGTGTGCTATTGGAACCCTAGGATCACAGCTCAGACAGAGAGGAAGTCCTCCTTAACAGCTGAAACCCACAGAAGTAAGCGAGAGTAGAAAGAACACTGGTGTTGAAATCCAGGAAGCTAGTAGTGGTGGTCTTGATAAACCTGAGTCTTGATTTCCCAGTAAATTTTCTTGTGAATCGGTTGAATAGTCACCCTACCTTCCTTACACTGTGGCTGACCAGAAGAAAGGATGGAACTGAAGTAACTGTGTCAACTTGTACGTGCCATCTTGGGGCTTCCTTTGTGTGGCATCAGGACTGACTTCAAGCCCTCCTCCCCTTCTTGCACCCTGTTCCCTGCAGACCCCCATGTGCTCATCGCTCTGGCCCGGGTCACCCTTCTGTCCACATCTCTGCTCCTGGCAAACCCATCGCAGAGCTGCTCTTCACAGCCACGTCTCATTCTGAAATGCACTGCTAACTCTGTGTTTTTGCAACCAGTTTCATACTCCTCAAGGACATATTTTCTTCTCTTTGTTTATCCCGTGGAGCCTGGAGCAGCAGCTTGCATCTGTTTTATGTAATTACTTGATTCCCATGCCTCTGTCTGTGCTATCCCTCCAACCGCAGTTTCTTCGCCTTCCCGACTGCCTCTCTGTAGCCTACTTATCTTTCCGAGTCTCACTCAAGGCCTGAATTCTTCATAAAGCATTTCCACGGCGGCACCCCTGGGACTTCTTTCTCCGCTGAACTTCGGTTGCACTTCCTGAATAGTCTAGCACCTGGTTGCACAGCTAGAGCCTTTCTAGAATTGAAAGAAGAGAATGTGCTTAGGTAAAAGCATTGTCCACCTTGTAAAGAGATTAAAAAGCATTTTGGATTGGCATATTGAACCCAGTGTATATTTTTCATGATTAGAGATGACCAATGGAAGATTATCTTTATTAAGAAATGCAACATAAAGAGGAGCTAGGTGACCCCCATGCAGATTAAAACAGTATTTTTTGTTGTGTGGAGAGTATAGCAGCTTAGTATTTAAATTAAAATGTAGGCATCTGAGCTCCCAATCTGGCCTTCGGAAAGCTGACTGCAACATTCTGTGTAAACCCTGCGTGGTAACCTAACTCTGCGCCAGGAACTAGGAGCTGGCCTGACACCTCCTTTCCTGCCTAATTGCTATGATTAATTTTTGCACTTGTAACACAATCCTTGGTTCTGTACTATAACAGGGACCCAAAGGTCTCAAAGCGGTTCAATTCCTGAATAACTAAAGAAATTCATGAGTGACCTGAAGGCATGGGAACAGCCCTTGTGAAGAGAACGTGAGATGTTTCTGGATTCCTGATGGTATAGGTATGGTGTGTGAATTCTTTCTGTGGTACGAGGGAAATATCTAATGACAGCAAATTGCTTATTTTGGACCGTTTGGAACCTGGTTTTAACATTAGGGGGAAAACCACACCACCTCTGCTCAGCAAAGAGCCAGACAAGGCATTTCATTACGTCTGGTCCCCGTGGGGTGAGAGTCGTGGGCCCCCAGGCCTGAGGAGCAGTGATGGGGAAGCTGCACAGAGTGGGTTCTCCCAGGCACATGTCAGCACGGGGACTGAAAACTACAAAACGAGGGGGAGGGAGCACCTGGGGGAGAAGATACGGGAAGGGGTTGCGATTGAACACATAGTGCCTGGTGCAACTGTAAATGGCAGTTTGGGGACATTTGGACATTTGAAGTAGGAGGGCAGGACATTTGGGTAAATGGGCAGCATGGAGACATAGATATAACCCCGCCCCCACCTGATAAATACTCATACCTTTTTTAGTTTTTTGTTTTTTTTGGCCAAGCTTTGTGGCACGTGGGATCTTAGTTCCGTGACCAGGCATCGAACCTGGGCCCGCAGCAGTGGGAGTGCAGAGTCTTAACCAATGGACCGCCAGGAAAGTCCCAGTACTCTTTAAAACCAGCTCTCCTCTCTCTCCCGTCCTCTCCAATTCTCTGCTCTGCCTCTCAATCTATCTGATAAACACACATACCAGAAACCCAGAGAAATTTCTGCTAAATATCTGCTAATGGACTTAGAATGAAGGAAAAAAAAAAAACCCAGATGACAAAATAATGGCCTTACTCCTCGGAGAACTATGGCATGGCTGTAAGCCAGAATTGTGCCCACTGACACTGAAGGCTAAAGCCTGCTGCTTTAAGGTGAAAGCACCCTTACTGGGCACAGGTGGTAAGTGGAAAGGGTTCACGGGACTTCTTAGGCTCCTACTGGCCTTTATGAACCAGTAGCCTTAGGATCCCAACAGTTTTTTAGGCCCATTCGCTTGGTCCTGACAAGGCTGCCGCATGAAATGGAGACCTGGGCGTGGGGAAGCCTTCTTTGGGGATCCAGCTATTTCAGGAGACGAGCTTTCCTGCATTGGTTACGCTCTACTGTGCTCTACAAGGAGGCCAGGATTAAAGGCAGAGTATCCACCTTCAGACCACAGCAGAAGACAAGCGAGAAAACCCCAAACCTCCTCCCCAACTCCACCCCCAATAAAACCAGTTTATTCTGACTCAATTTCCTTTTTCTTTTCTTTTACTTTGAACCAGAGGTTGCTTTGTGAATTTGGAACAATGCCAAGCTTGGCTTCTTCCTCTTCTTTTTTTTTTTAAATACGGCAGACTGCATACACACCTTATTTATGTCGGCTGCACCGCGCGGCATGCAGGATCTTCGTTCCCCGAACACGGATTGAACCTGCGCCCCCTGCAGTGGAAGCACAGAGTCTTAACCGCTGGACCGCCAGGGAAGTCCCTGCCAACTTTGACTTCTATTTGGCGATACTCAATAACTGGCAAGCAGAGGTGTCCCTAATAACAAAAGGAACACGGGGAAAGCATGTAGCTATGCATTGTGATTAATTTTTGAAGTGGTTGCATTTTTCTGCAAAAGAATTATTACAAGAAACGAGGAATTCCATGAACTCTGTGAATAGATTGCTAAGTGAAGAAAATCAAATCAGTGTCACAGAAAGCAAACTTGAAGAATTATTAGAAAACACAAAGGAAAAAGATAAAGGAATGAAAATATAGGAGAGAAAACAATAATTATGGAAGGCATATATCAGAGATGCCGTCAATGGAATATGCTAATAGACCAAATTTAATATAGCTAATAAGAAAACACCAGATAAATTAGGAGTTTGGGATTAACAGTGCTATACAGAAAACAGAGAAGCAACAAGGACCTACTGTATAGTACAGGGAATTATATTCAATATCTTGTAATAACCTATAATGGAAAAGAATATGAAATATAAAGAATATGAAATACATATACAATGGAATCACTTTGCTGTACACCTGAAACTAACACAACATTGTAAATTAACTATACTTCAATTTAAAAATGTATTAAAAAAGAAAACACTGAAGAAAGTTTTCTTGATCTAAAGGAAGACATCAATGAAAATGCTTAAAATGGTCAAGGTAAAATTAATGCAGACCTGATACCACTTATATGTGGAATCTAAAATATGACTCAAATGAACCTACCTATGAAACAGAAACAGAATCACGGATGTAGAGAACAGACTGGTGGTTGCCAAGGGGGAGGGGGTTGGGGGAGGGATGGAGTGGGAGGCTGGGATTAGCAGATGCAAACTGTTATATATAGAATGGATAAACAATAAGGTCCTACTGTCTAGCACAGAGAACTAGAGTCAGTATCCTATGATAAATCATAATGGAAAAGAATATACGAAAAATGTAAAATGTATGCAGACCCACTCCTATAGGTCATCCCGAAAATGTTAAACACTGAAGACAAAGAAAAAAAACCCTATAAGTGTTTAGGAAAGAAAGCCCTGAGGCCATGAGGTTATTCATAGATATGCCTTTAAAACAGTAAATGCCAGAGAGAGCTTGGCACTTTAGAGAGCACTTTGAAGGGAAATGTGCAGACCCAGTGGGGCAGAACCTGATCATTGTCGCCCTGCATTCACTCTCCCTTTCTACCTTTAGCAAACAGAAACCCTCGGTTTTGGCAGGACCCCTGGCCCCCCAGCTAGACAGTAAGCTTCACAGGCTTGCTCCTACTTGGGCGTTGCCAGGTGACAGTGCAGGCCAGTGGAATGGGACCAGACTGTCAAGTCATTTTCTTCAAGCTGAGGCTGCTTGGTGGGGCTTTCTCGTTCCTGGTCTCAGAGTGGAAGGTCAGCCTGGACCATCAGGAGGGGGCCGTTTCCTGAGGAGGTGGTGGGCTGGACACTCACGGGGCTTGGGTGCCTCAGTGACCCTGGGCCATGAAGCTTCCTAACAAGTCCTGATTTCTTTCTTTGGACTGTTACATGTAAGAGAAATCGACTTCTACCTTGTGTGAACAATTGAAAAAATTACTATCTGCACTCACTTCCCAGGAGAACTCATTCAGTCTCATGACTTTAAATCCCATGTATATGCTGATGAAGAGGAGGAGAGAGGTTTGGTCTGCATTTGAGCAACTCCTGGGAAAGCCAAGGCGGGCTTCCCATCACACTGATAGGTCTCAAAGGCTGGATGAATGACATCATAGAGGTCAAGGGTTCTTAACGTTGGCACCACTGAGATTTGGGACCAGCTCTTTCTCTGTCATGGGGGTATCCTGTACAGTGCAGGATGCTTGCCAGCATCCTTGGCCTCTCTCTACCCAACAGATACCAGTAGCAGCACCCCGCCTCCCTCCCCCAGGTTGTGACAATCAGAAGTGTTTCTAGACATTGTCTAATGTCTCCTGGGGTACGCAGTTACCCTGGTTGAGAACCACTGGTAGAGACAATGAAAGAGGAAGGCTAGAGATAATCCCCATGGAGAAGGAAGAAAGCATGGGTGTGAGAACTCAATAAATTGGGTCGATTTACAAATTAAATAGGAAGAGCATTAAATCTAGAGAAACAGGAGGATCCTGAGGTAAGGTTGTTAATCTTCTGACTCCCAAGAAATATTTTGTCTACAGCTGATACCAAAGCATTCTTTAAGGAGCAATAGAAGGTCTTGAAGGGCCAAGATGACTGCTTATTTTGTATACAATTTCTGTATTTGTGAAGGGAGGGAAAGAGCTAAGTGGTTGGCGAGAGAAGTCACAATTCTAGATGTTCATTTGCTTGATTGCCGGCCCTCTTAATAATCCTTTTCCACTTAACATTGCCAAGTGAAACTGAGTATTCCTTATGGACTCATAATACCTAAGCCCGGGTCTCTTTTCAGCTCAGGTGATATTTCTCTAGGGCCAATAGATATGGTCAGTCAGATCAACTGTTAATGCATCAATCACAAAATGGTCATCTTAGGTCAACTGTGCAGATTCGATGGGTCACTTACTGTCATAATAACTGAACAAATTAAATTGAGGATTAAAGTTTAATTATACGGAGTCCCTAAGATTCAAGGTTTCCCCCCTTCTGCTTTCCTTTCCTATCTCTCTTGTTCTCAGCCCTCCGTTAATTTATTTTCCTCTTTTTTTTATAGTAATATTCTTTTATGGATTCAGAGGAAAAGACAAGGAGTAGAGTAGTTAATATGGGGAGAAGGTAATATATTTTTGACAGAAGTTAAGAAGGAATTTCAGTGTTTTAAACAAATAAAACCCTGAACTCTCCATATAATCATTGGTCTACTATGGAGGGAATTCTTTCTGGATTACAAAGAGAGGATGAACTCTTGATGTTCTTAATATTTATCTTTTGTAAATCTTATATTTGTCAGCCTGTGCTCTTATTATAGATTTTTTTCTTCATGTGCTTAGGCTCACTGCTAAAGCAATCTGAACGATCCTGTGATTTTGCTCAGAGTTTCTGTGCCTTGTTTTACAGCATTTCCTGTATTTAAAATCCATAAAATGCCTGTCTTTTGCAGTTTTTGTTGAACCAGCGATTACTTTTATCGGAACTCACAAGTATCAAAATTCAACAGTATCAATCTGATTTTGCTCTCTGTACATTCAGATGGTTTTAAAATAAGAGGCAAGTTGGAAAAATGAATGTAATGCTACATTTATTATGACAACATTGGAAAAGAATGTTGAAAAGGAAGCAGGAAGTTTGAAAAAGTCTTGATTACGTTTCCATAAATACTTGTTCTGAAGATGCAGCAAATTCCAATATGCAAATCTATTAAAATAAACCTTTTCTTTGTTTCCTTCCTCAGGAGCTTTGCAAAAGTTCTAACTACATTTTCCCCCTCTCCATTCAGTGTTATACATTTGCTTGTTTTGAGGCTACCGATTTAACAATTGCGCAGAAGTAGAAAACTAAAGGCAAAGTTTTATGCCACGGACCACAGTTCTCATACATAGAAAGTTGCTGATGGAATTAGAAACACAATGGAATCAGTGTATTAGTCCCATTTACTACACCCTGATGATTTCTGAAGGAAGCGGTTCCCTCTTCACAAATCCTTGTGAAAGACAAGAATATATTTCAGTTCATAAGATAAAAATGAAGCTTCGGGCACGTTTGCATTTATTTTGCTTAAGGGGACGGAATCCCCTTAAGATAGATGGAATCTATCTTTGCTTTCAAAGATAGATTGAGAATCTGTTCTAATAAGCAAATTCTCAACATATGGACTAAGGGACTTTACCCGGAAAAAAAGTAAGCATCTTTCAAACAACTTGGTCAAACTCCTATGACCTTGCTTAATTTTTTCCCTCAGTTAAAATCTACTAGTTAAAAAGTGTTCTGGAGATCACAGCTGGGCATTTTCTTTGACTGAGGAACATCTTTCCAGGAATGAAAAGTTCATTGTGGAGGGAAGATCCCAAATCACAGATCTGCCCTGGTGCTCTGGAATCCCCAGTTAATTCTTAGGAAAGTTGGTGGACCTCCTGTGGCTCCACGGGCCCTTCGGACATCCCACATCGGACTTACTTTTTAAGTCATTAAGTGGGATGATGATGGCAAATGAGGGGAACTTGCAAGGGTGGTGAATTATTTTAGAGCTTTTGGTCTAAATTTTAGACCAAAAATGTGTAGATATTTTTGCTTTAAACTTTGTTCTTTCATTGAGCTTGTATTTTTGCTACAAATGAATTTCTTCCTCTGTCAAAGTTCCTTTTGGAAACTAAGTTCCAAAGCAAACCTAAATTCTCTGCTTTTTTCCTTCTCAATACCCTCATCCTTGAGTTTTTCAGAAATGGGTATGATTATCGTTTTCTATTTCAACCTTACGAGAGAAGCATAAACTGGCTGCATAATGACAGTTTAGTAGAAAGTCTATGACTTGCTGATATATCTTGTTACTACATTTTGTTGCGAAAGAGATAAACAGTTTGTGGCTAAATGTGGTGAGACTCAGGATTTTGGCCTAAGACAGATTTCGTAGACTCAGAAAAGAAGGTGTTTGTGTCTAGCTCTGAATCCAAGCTTCTGATTGAATAGATGAAGGAAAATAAAATGGACTTTTGTATTTGTTCTTTCTGTTTCATCTCTGAGCTTTGCCTGGCTCAGGACACCTTACTCTTGGGTTACGGCCTTCAACCTCTGTGTGCTCAATTTTTTTCTCTGTGTCATTACCTAGACTCCTAAAACTTCACTTATTTCACAAAACCTTTTTCAACCAACTGGCTATGAATCGGTGCGTTTCGTTACCCTCTCCCCTTCTACTCCCCTCAAACCCTCGGTTTCGATCCAGGGATAGAATAAAAGAGGGAATAATATACTCATTTTGCTCTGAAGAATTTTCATTCATCCCAGTGCTTCTGAAACGCTTAAAATTATTTCTATGCCTCTTCTGCTTGGAATATAGTCTCATGAAAGCTGAGGAAAATGTCCTTGAATGTTTTAATTCAATTTTCAAAATGTGTGTTCTCCAAAATGAATTACCCAAATTCCCCATTTTTGCCTTACTCAGTTTTCATCTACATATAAACTAGGGTATGGAAAAAAGATTCTTTTTTTCTCCATGCAATCATAAACTAGGCAATACTGGACAGGATGTGAATAAATAATAACCACCCCAAGTGACTGCTGCAGGAGGGACGCTTGAGAGTCTTCGAAGGGTCACTGCTGCCAAAATCAGAGGACCAGTTTTAGTTTCCACCTTGAAGCCAGAAGCAAGTGTTCTCTGTATAACGACATTAACCACCCCATGTCATGGTCCCCACCAGTGCTGCTACCTGCTCCATCCCCTGCTAATTATTACCGGAGGATAGAATCTGATTTGATGGATGGGACATAGAAACATCAACATTACATTCTCCTGATAGACAGTCAGCTACAGCAACACAGGCTCAGAATTTCGCAGGGATATCAGAGGAGACCAGAGGCTTCCGTAGACATCCATACATGAAATGCAGCCATCAAGTACCCGTGGAGCTTGAGCACACGCAAAGCCCAAGGTCATCTACAAGGCTCCTGGAATCAAGAAGCAGATATTTTAGAGAGACCATAGGACATGGACTCAGTCCTTGGTCACTGTGGAGAGATCTCACAGGCTCTTTCCTGACAGAACTAGAGACAGATGTCAAACCCACTATAGATTCTTTAGGGTATATTGGCTATGATTGACATAGAGTGTATCTTCTAGTACCCCGATTCCTGAGTATGAGTTCAGTTATTCTCAACAAATTTGTGTTGCCTCAAAAGTCCCTCATGAACATCCTAGGGACTTCCCTCACGGTCCAGTGGTTAAGACTCTGAGCTTCCACTGCAGGGACCGCAAGTTTGATCCCTGGTCGGGGAACTAAGATCCCGCAAGCCACGTGGTGTGGCCAAAAAACAAAAAAACACACAAAAATCAAAAAACCACACCCCAGCATTAGCTGCTGCAACAAATAACTCGTTTCAGTAGCAAAGCATACTAGAAGTTTCTCAACTCCGGGTACAGGCCGACGTAAGTGTTCCTGGCCAGCAGAGTCATCAGGGACTCAAAGCCTTCTATCTGTGGGTCTGGCCTGACCTAGGGTTTCAGGCTCCCTGCACTGCAATGCCAGGTGGAGAAGCAACGTTTTCCCCGTATTGGTCTTTGTGGGGGACTCTTCATTGTCCAGTACAGCCTCAGAAAATACCTCCGAGCTCATCAGATTTATTCTTCTAGTCTAGGGAAAGTCTGTGTCTTAATCTGAGCTCCTATAACAAAATACCACAGTCTGGGTGCCTTCCAAACAACAGAAATTTCTCTCTCATGGTTCTGGAGGCTGGAACTCCGAGGTCAGGGTGCCAGCCTGGTGGGGTGAGGGCCATCTTCCCGGAAGCAGACTTCTCCGCACATGTTGGCAGGGGCTGGGGAGGTCTCTGGGGCCTCTTGTAGAAAACCACTAATCCCACTCTTGAGGGCCTCCCAAAGGCCTCAACTCCTAATACCATCACGTTGGGTGTTAGGATTTAACATGAATTTTGGGGGCACACAAACATTCAGACCATAGCAGCCTCTGAACCAATATAGAAAATGACACCTGCAAGTCAGACTGTTGAGGGACCTCCAGGAAAGGTTTTCTTTCCCATAAGAAAGGGTAAGGAAAGAGTTATGTTTCCTTCTTTTCTCTAGACTGTCGTACCTGGAGATGATGCCAGTCGCTACTGCCAGTTAGGGATACAGCCAATGCTAAGGTGGAAAAATGGAGAAACGTAAAGCAGCAGACAGTTGACCTTACTGTCAGCCTGCTGGATCAACCTGGCCGACTCCTTACTTCTGAATATTTTTTTTAATTTATTTTATTTTATTTTAAAATTATTATTTTTTAAAAAAATTTATTTTGGCTGTGCTGGGTCCTCGTTTCTGTGCGAGGGCTCTCTCCAGTTGCGGCAAGTGGGGGCCACTCTTCATCACGGTGCGCGGGCCTCTCACTATCGCGGCCTCTCTTGTTGCGGAGCACAGGCTCCAGACGCGCAGGCTCAGTCGTTGTGGCTCACGGGCTTAGTTGCTCCGCGGCATGTGGGATCCTCCCAGACCAGGGCTCGAACCCGTGTCCCCTGCATTAGCAGGCAGACTCTCAACCACTGCGCCACCAGGGAAGCCCCTGAACTTCTTTTTGTTTGGGGTTTTTTGTTTTGTTTTGTTTTGTTTTGTTTTTTTCCCCACCGCTGCGCGGCCTGCAGCATCTTTTCCCCGACCAGGTATCCAGTGTGTGCCCCCTTGCTGTGGAACCACAGATTCTTAACCACTGGACTGCCAGGGAAGTCCCTCTTTTTTTTTTTAATGTAAGAATTAGCAAAAAACTTAATTGTTGTAGCTACTTTGTGTAAGATTTCTATTATTTCCCATTTAAGGAAGCTTTCTAAGGAGCTTCTTTTTTGTAGTGATGAGCAGAAGTAAAATTTGATTAAATAATTTTTGTTTGCAGTCACTGCATGCAAGGCACTGGGCTCTGAATGGTGATGTAATTACAGGAAAGGCAGAATTTTTTGTTGTTAATGAATTTCCAGGCCATTTGAGTTGAGCAATCTGGGATGCAAAGTTGCTGAGAATATTCATGCTTTCCACAGCCCTCTGGCACCGACGATTTCCGGTGAGCAGCTGTTATGTATGTTCTGATCTTTGTATTCAAATTTATCCCTTTGGTTTATGACTGAGAGTCACCTATTCTCAATGATAAGAACAGACATTCTAGAAGTGGAGGTGAAATGAGTCCTGGGACTTTTGTCAATTTTCAAAATATCATTTACCAAGAATATTTTGATATTTGCATGTAAAAAATAATGTGTTTGCTAATGAGAAACCCACGACACGTTACAAGTGCACTGTGCACGAGGTGTGACTTCATTCTCTGCTGAAGTAGCTGCTAAACTGAAATAGCTTATTTGGCACTCACTTTGTTTTTGAAATTTATTTATTTAATTTTTTTTACAGCAGGTTCTTATTAGTTATCTGTTTTATACATATTAGTGTATACATGTCAATCCCAATCTCCCAATTCATCCCACGACCACCCCCCCACCACTTCCCCCCTTGGTGTCCATACGTTGTTTCTCTACATCTGTGTCTGTATTTCTGCCCTGCAAACCGGTTCATCTGTACCATTTTTTCTGGGTTCCACATATGTGCGTTAATATGTGATATTTGTTTTTCTCTTTCTGACTTACTTCACTCTGTATGCCAGTCTCTAGATCCATCCATGTCTCTACAAGTGACCCCATTTCATTCCTTTTTATGGCTGAGTAATATTCCATTGTGTATATGTACCACATCTTCTTTATCTATTTGTCTGTCGATGGACATTTAGGTTGCTTCCATGACCTGGCTATTGTAAATAATGCTGCAATGAACATTGGAGTGCATGTGTCTTTTTGAATTATGGTTTTCTCTGGGTATATGCCCAGTAGTGGGATTGCTGGGTCATATGGTAGTTCTATTTTTAGTTTTTTAAGGAATCTCCATACGGTTCTCCATAGCGGCTGTATCAATTTACATTCCCACCAACAGTGCAAGAGGGTTCCCTTTTCTCCACACCCTCTTCAGCATTCATTGTTTGTAGATTTTCTGATGATGCCCATTCTAACTGGTGCGAGGTGATACCTCATTGTAGTTTTGATTTGCATTTTTCTAATAATTAGTGATGTTGAGCAGCTTTTCATGTGCTTCTTGGCCATCTGTATGTCTTCTTTGGAGAAATGTCTGTTTAGGTCTTCTGCCCATTTTTTGATTGGGTTGTTTGTTTATTTAATATTGAGCTGCATGAGCTGTTTATATATTTTGGAGATTAATCCTTTGTTGATTCATTTGCAAATATTTTCTCCCATTCTGAGGGTTGTCTTTTCATCTTGTTTGAAGTTTCCTTTGCTTTGCAAAAGCTTTTAAGTTTCATTAGGTCCCATTTGTTTATGTTTGCTTTTATCTCCATTACTCTAGGAGGCAGATCAAAAAAGATCTTGCTGTGATTTATGTCAGTGTTCTTCCTATGTTTTCCTCTAAGAGTTTTATAGTGTTCAGTCTTACATTTAGGTCTCTAATCCACTTTGAGTTTTTTTTTTTGTGTATGGTGTTAGGGAGTGTTCTAATTTCATTCTTTTACATATAGCTGTCCAGTTTGCCCAGCACCACTTATTGAAGAGACTGTCTTTTCTCCATTGTATATCCTTGCCTCCTTTGTCATACATTAGTTGACCATAGGTGCGTGGGTTTATCTCTGGGCTTTCTATCCTGTTCCATTGATTTATATTTCTGTTTTTGTGCCAGTACCATATTGTCTTGATTACTGTAGCTTTGTAGTATACTCTGAAGTCAGGGAGTCTGATTCCTCCAGCTCCGTTTTTTTCCCTCAAGACTGCTTTGGCTATTCGGAGTCTTTTTTGTCTCCATACAAATTTTAAGACTTTTTGTTCTAGTTCTGTGAAGAATGCCATTGGTAATTTGATAGGGATTGCATTGATTCTGTAGATTGCTATGGGTAGTATAGTCATTTTCACAGTATTGATTCTTCCAATCCAAGAACATGGTATATCTCTCCCTCTGTTTGCATAATCTTTAATTTCTTTCATCAGTGTCTTATAGTTTTCTGCATATAGGTCTTTTGTCTCCCTAGGTATTTTATTCTTTTTGTTGCAGTGGTAAATGAGAGTGTTTTCTTAATTTCTCTTTCAGATTTTTCATCATTAGTGTATAGGAATGCAAGAGACTTCTGTGCATTAATTTTGTATCCTGCAACTTTACCAAATTCATTGATTAGCTCTAGTAGTTTTCTGGTGGCATCTTTAGGATTCTCTGTGTATATTATCATGTCATCTGCAGTTAACAGTTTTACTTCTTCTTTTCCGATTTAGATTCCTTTTATTTCTTTTTCTTCTCTGATTGCCGTAGCTAGGACTTCCAAAACTATGTTGAGTAATAGTGGCAAGAGTGGACATCCTTGTCTTGTTCCTGATCTTAGAGGAAATGCTTTCAGTTTTTCACCATTGAGAATGATGTTTGCTGTGGGTTTGTCATATATGGCCTTTATTATGTTGAGGTAGGTTCCCTCTATGCCGACTTTCTGGAGAGTTTTTATCATAAATGGGTGTTGAATTTTGTCAAAAGCTTTTTCTGCATCTAGTAAGATGATCATATGGTTTTTATTCTTCAATTTGTTAATTTGGTGTATCACATTGACTGATTTACATATATTGAAGAATCTCTGTGATAAATCCCACTTGATCATGGTGTATGATCCTTTTAATGTGTTGTTGGATTCTGTTTGCCAGTATTTTGTTGAGGATTTTTGCATATATATTCATCGGTGGTATTGGTCTGTAATTTTCTTTTTTTGTAGTATCTTTGTCTTGTTTTGGTATCTGGGTGATGGTGGCCTCATAGAATAAGTTTGGGAGTGTTCCTTCCTCTGCAATTTTCTGGAAGAGTTTGAGAAGGATGGGTGTTAGCTCTTCTCTAAATGTTTGAAAGATTTCACCTGTGAAGCAATTTGGTCCTGGACGTTTGTTTGCTGGAAGATTTTTAATCACAGTTTCAATTTCATTGCTTGTGAATGGTCTGTTCATATTTTCTATTTCTTCCTGGTTCATTCTTGGAAGGTTATACGTTTCTAAGAATTTTTCCATTTCTTCCAGGTTGTCCATTTTATTGGCACAGAGTTGCTTGTAGTAGTCTCTTAGGATGCTTTGTATTTCTGCAGTGTCTGTTGTAACTTCTTTTTCATTTCTAATTTTATTGATGGGTCCTCTCCCCTTCTTTCTTGATGAGTCTGGCTAATGGTTTATCAATTTTGTTTATCTTTTCAAAGAACCAGATTTTAGTTTTATTGATCTTTGCTTCTATTTCATTTATTTCTGCTCTGATCTTCATGATTTCTTTCCTTCTGCTAACTTTGGGTTTTGTTTGTTCTTCTCTCTCTAGTTCCTTTAGGTGTAAGGTTAGATTGTTTATCTGAGATTTTTCTTGTTTCTTGAGGTAGGCTTGTATTGCTATAAACTTCCCTCATAGAACTGCTTTTGCTGCATCCCATAGGTTTTGGATCATTGTGTTTTCATTGTCATTTGTCTCTAGGTATTTTTCAATTTTCTCTTTGATTTCTTCAGTGATCTCTTGGTTATTTAGTAACGTATTGTTTAGCTTCCATGTGTTTGTGTGTTTTACCTTTTTTTCCCTGTAAGTCATTTCTAATCTCATAGCGTTTCTAATCTCATAGTGTTGTTAGCGTCCCCCACTATTATCGTGTTACTGTCGATTTCCTCTTTTATAGCTGTTAGCAGTTGCCTTATGTATTGAGGTGCTCCTATGTTGGGTGCATATATATTTATAATTGTTATATCTTCTTGGTTTGACCCCTTGATCATTATGTAGTGTCCTTCCTTGTCTCTTGTAACATTCTTTATTTTAAAGTCATTTTATCTGATATGAGTATTGTTACTCCAGCTTTCTTTCAATTTCCATTTGCATGGAATATCTTTTTCCATTCCCTCACTTTCAGTCTGTATGTGTCCCTAGGTCTGAAGTGGGTCTCTTGTAGATAGCGTATATAGGGGTCTTGTTTTTGTATCCATTCAGCGAGCCTGTGTCTTTTGGTTGGAGCATTTAATCCAGTCACATTTAAGGTAATTATCTATATGTATGTTCCTATGACCATTTTCTTAATTGTTTTGGGTTTGTTTTTGTAGGTCCTTTTCTTCTCTTGTGTTTCCTACTTAGGGAAGCTCCTTTAGCATTTGTTGTAGAGCTGGTTTGGTGGTGCTGAATTCTCTTAGCTTTTGCTTGTCTGTAAAGCTTTTGATTTCTCCATCAAATCTGAATGAGATCCTTGCCAGGTAGAGTAATCTTGGTTGTAGCTTCTTCCCTCTTCCAGCTTGTAGAGTTTCTGTTGAGAAATCAGCTGTTAACCTTATGGCAGTTCCCTTGTATGCTATTTGTTGTTTTTCCCTTGTTGCTTTCAATAATTTTTCTTTGTCTTTAATTTTTGTCAATTTGATTACTATGTGTCTTGGCATGTTTCTCCTTGGGTTTATCCTGCCTGGGATTCTCTCTGCTTCCTGGACTTGGGTGGCTATTTCCTCTCCCATGTTAGGAAATTTTCAACTATAATCTCTTCAGATATTTTCTTGGGTCCTTTCTCTCTCTCTTCTCCTTCTGGGAGCCCTATAATGTGAATGTTTTTTGCGATTAATGTTGCCCTAGAGGTCTCTTAGGCTGTCTTCGTTTCTCTTCATTCTTTTTTCTTTATTCTGTCTTCCAGGTCACTTGTCCATTCTTCTGCCTCAGTTATTCTGCTCTTGATTCCTTCTAGCGTATTTTTCATTTCAGTTACTGTATTCTTCATCTCTGTTTGTTTGTTCTTTAATTCTTCTAGGTCTTTGTTAAACATTTCTTGCATCTTCTCGATCTTTGCCTCCATTCTTTTTCTGAGGTCCTGGATCATCTTCACTATTATTATTCTGAATTCTTTTTCTGGAAGGTTGCCTATCTCCACTTCATTTAGTTGTTTTTCTGGGGTTTTATCTTGTTCCTTCATCTGGTACATAGTCCTCTGCCTTTTCATCTTGTCTGTCTTTCTGTGAATGTGGTTTTTTTCTGCAGGCTGCAAGCTTGTAGTTCTTGTTTCTGCTGTCTGCCCTCTGGTGGATGAGGCTATGTGTGAGGCTTGTGCAGGTTTCCTGATGGGAAGGAGTGGTGGTGGGTAGAGCTGGGTGTTGCTCTGGTGGGCAGAGCTCCGTAAAACTTTAATCCACTTGTCTGATGTTGGGTGGCTCTGGCTTCCTTCCTTGTTGGTTGTTTGGCCTGAGGTGACCCAACACTGGAGCTACCTGACTCTTTGGTGGGGCTAATGGCGGACTCTAGGAGGGCTCACATCAAGGAATATTTCCCAGAACTTCTGCTGCTAGTGTCCCTGTCCTCACGGTGAACCACAGCCACCCCCTGCCTCCAGGAGACCCTCCAACACTAGCAGGTAGGTCTGGTTCAGTCTCCTATGGGGTCACTGCTCCTTCCCCTGGGTCCCGATGCACACACTACTTTATTTGTGCCCTCCAAGGGTGGAGACTCTGTTTCTCCCAGTCTTGTCAAAGTCCTGAAATCAAATCCCGCTAGCTTTCAAAGTCTGATTCTCTAGGAATTCCTCCTCCCATTGCCAGACCCCCGGGTTGGGAAACCTGATGTGGGGCTGAGAACCTTCACTCCAGAGAGTGGACTTCTGTGGTATGTTTTCTCTAGTTTGTGAGTCACCCACCCAGCAGTTATGGTATTTGATTTCATTGTGATTGTGCCCCTCCTACCGTCTCACTGTGGCTTCTCCTTTGTCTCTGGATGTGGGGTATCTTTTCTGGTGAGTTCCAGTGTCTTCCTGTCGATGATTGTTCAGCAGTTAGCTGTGATTCTGGTGCTCTCACAAGAGGGAGTCTGCATTCACTTTTTTTTTCCTGTAAAGGAATAAATTTGTAGGAAAATTTGGTCCAATTCCATTGTTTTCTCCTTCCTTTCTATGCTAGGAGCCCATGTGTCAGGAGCAGCGATGGGCATTTACGGTGCCTTTTGAGCCTGAGCCTATTCTAGAAGCAGACATTGACTGTGGGGATTCCAGCACACAAACTGACCTGACCCGATGTGCAGTCTCCTTAGTCTCATCCTTGGTGGACTCAGACAGTAGGAAGCTCCATTTTGTTGTCTTTCTTTAGAAAAGGACATAAGGTGAGCAGTGGTGGCCTGGTCTCCCTAACTCTCCAGTGAGACGTTTGCTTTCAAAATTAATTCAGCATCGACTTACTGCTGCATGACCCACATACGTCAATTCTGTGATAATGGAGAAATGCTTTGGGTTCATTCGCAGTTCTTTGGAAAGTTCCCAGAGTCAAGAAATCTAGTGCTTATTATTATTAACCTCTAAAATGACCCTTTTACCATTTAGAAATTGTGCAGACCGTTACAATGAAGTTTATTCCAGTTCAGAACTTGATTACAATCCTGCCTTCTGTGGTAAGAGTTTCCTTGTGGAACTCCAACCATGTGGTCGTCCTGCATGGGCTTTTGTAATACTTAGAGCACTTTGTTTGAGAAAATGGTCAATTAATCTCAGTTGCAACACTTCAGTTTAGTTCATCACTACCCCACCAAGACACAGTTGTAACACGATGCAGATGTTGCTGTGACCTTGGAGATGCGGGCGTTCTTCATCCTGTGGTATTCCAGCTCACTCGTGTGTCTTCTGACTTTGCCAGAAAATTAAAGCATTCACAGGATTTATTTTTATAGGCATTCCCCCCCCACTTCTTCAGTGTGTGGGAATTAAAATAAATGCCTCTATTTTTTGGCTTTGCCATGGATGCTTTTCTTGGGCCAAATAGAAGAATAATTCTTTGTTTTAGTTTTACTTATAAAATTGGGTAGTGCAGTAGGGGGGGAATTCATTCAATCATTCATTCAATAAATATCGAGGACCTGTTATATTCTGGATGCTCTGCTCAGTTTCAGGAGACACAGAGGTGAGGAAAAGCAAGCATGGGCCCATGGGATACTTAGTTGATAATAACGAGGAAAAGAATGTCTCTGAAAATATCAGCCTAATTAACTATGGTTCCCAGAAAAACAGATAAATTGATTAGCTAGCTATATCCTAGGAAAAAACATTGCGAAGCAGTCCAGTTGTGAGTGGGGTAGTTTGGCTGGTGTCAACCAGATAACTTCTGATGCAGCTAGTTTCATTACATCACTCAGTGGACAAACACGATTGAGCCACTGGCATGCGCCAGGCACCATGTTCTCTGCTGGGGGTACAGAGACGCAGAAGACCCAGCCCTTGCCCTAGGGACAGTCACAGTTTGCACAATAAACAGACAAGTCAACCTGTGATGAAAATGCTTTATGATGAGAGCTACAGTCAATGCAAGTAGGAAGAGATTTGTAAATGTGGGCCAGCTGACTCAGTCTCAGGTGGTATGAGATTTTTTGGAGAAAAGAATGTTTAAACTCAGTGTTGCAGATGAGTGGGTCTTAGCTGGGGGAAAGGTCCTCCAGGCAGAGGAAATAGCATGAGCGAAGCACAGAGAGACAAGACAAAGTACGACACGTTTGGGGGAACTTCCAGAACTTTGTAGTAAGGATATTAGTAAAGGAGGGTGTGTGTTGAAAAGTGGTGAAAGTTGGGGTTAGAAATGTAGCCAGGGCCAGATCACAAAAGGGCTTATAGGTAATGAAAGGAGCTAGGAGTGGTTCCTCCAAACGGGATGGAGAAGCAAGGAAGGGTTTTACATGGCAAAGAGATCCAGTCGCCTTTGGAAAAGCATGTCTCTGAAATGGAGAGAAGATTGATGGATGGGATTGGAGGCGAGGAAACATGCAAGGGATAATTGGGACAGATGAGGTCAGGGGTCCAGGCACTGACAACAGCGACAGAGGTGGCGGACTAGATGTGAGTATAAGGATGAGACCAGAGAGGATCCAGGCGTCCTGGTTAATGAGGATGGGAGGTGGGGATGGAGAAGGGCAGAGACTCCACCAGGTTGGGAGACAGGCGGCAGCGGGGTGAGGACTCAGTTATACACATTTACAGGAGGTATGAGGAACTAAAGGTGGTCTGGGCTGGAGCTACGCGCCGCAGAGAAGGACCTTGCATTTGGTTGAACTCTGCTCTCACTGCCTTGAAATTCTTACTAATTTATCTGTATTTGTGTGGTGTAAGTGACATCTGATGGGACAGTGGAGCGTGTGTGTGAGGACAGGAGATCCTGGCAACCTCATGTCCACTACGGTTCCTCCTCACCCCATTTCCATGTCCCATTCTGGATGCTCCCCGAGCACAGGAGCTGACTGTCCCGAGTCCACTCAAACCAGCACTTGCTTCGAATACAGAAAGGAGGCAATGGCATTCTAAGAAACAGGGATGACTGAGAAGCCCTTTACTATCCTTTCTTATTCGTGTTAATTCCTGTAATTAACCAAACATTCACAATGTGAAGGAGGCACAGAAGGGAAGGGGAAGATGGGCAACCGTAGCTCCTTTTCCTTCGAGTCCTTATTCACTCGTAAGAGAAAAGTAGAGAATGTTGGTACAACTTCGACTATCAAAAAGTGAAGTAGGAATTAGTTTTGTTTGGTGTTTCTGCCGTTCTGGCCATACATATATAGTTGCATAGATAAGCTGTGAACTATGAATTATGCAGTTTGGGTGAGACTGCATATGAGTTAGTGCTCCTGTATTTATATTTAAGTCCGACTTTGCACAATATAAAGATGATGGTAAAAGTCGTGTAATAATTCAAAATTTTAATTTTTCTTCATTTAGCGTGACATAAATAGTAAATAGACGAAACCCATCATATTAAGTCAAGAGGGAGAGTGTGAAAGATAGGACAAGCTTTTTCCTCTAGAACTGTTTTCAGCACGCTATCCCGCTTTTTGGACCAGGGACCCACATCTTCGTTTTGCTCTGCACCCTGCATGTCCTGCAGCTGGAACAAGGGTTTCTGCGTCCAGCATGGAGGAGGTGTCATTTGACACCTTGACGCCAAGGAGATTGCACGGGTAGAGCACAATGTAAGGAGAGAAGAGGGCCTTAAACCCAACTCTTCAAGGGCAAGCAGAGAAGCAGAAGCCCCCGAAGGAGACCAAGGACAGAGCTGGAGGACGGGAGAGTCAGGAGAGTGAGGCGGTATGGAAACCAGGCAGCAGAATCTCCAGGGCAGGAGCTCAAACCCACCAAGAGGTCAAGGAAAACAAGACCAAGAGTTTGGCAAAGAGCAGACCACCAGGCTCTCCATTACATGTTCCGAGCGGTCAATCAGCAACAGGCCCAGTACTTCTGGTGCTTCCCTCTAGGCCAAGCTGGCCCTGACAGGCACCCTGTGTCCCCACGCCCAGGTGGCTAACCTCTCTGTGCTTCCTGCAGGCCTGATGTGCACGGGGGTGGAGGGTAAAGCCAGCCCCAGCGCCCACTGCGTAGCTCTGACCCGGATCAGCACTCAATCTCACCTCCTGAGAGGTTGCAGGGCAGTTCCAGGTCACCGTGGGCTGGTACAGAGAAACTCCAATTTTCTGATGACAGCTTCAAGGAGGGCTATAGAATCTTCAAAGTGAAAAAACCCAATTCTTCCTGGGGACAGGGAAGTCAGTCTCCCCTTCCCATGGCTGCAGCCACAACCACAGCAGATAGATGTACCAAAAGGGACGACATCCTCTGTGTGGGGACGCCCTCGCACCTGGATTGGGAGTTCTGTAAGGTGCCCCTGGCTCTGGCGGCCTGCGGTGGGAGCAGCTGCTGCCTGGTCCCCAGCCCTAAGATGCCGTGGGGACATCCCTGATGTGGGATGGTAGCGGGGGTTCTTGAGAGCCAGTCTTAGGGATGGGGGGCAGCAAGAGGGAGACCATGCTTCATTGTCCCTTGGGACTTCACTTACAAAACACAAACCCAAAGATGTAATTGTAAAGAACTTCAAGATGGAGCCCGCAGAGCATTAAGCCCGGACCTCAGGGCCCTTCTGAACGGACAGAGCGCCATGAGAGTGGTAAAGCCACCCCAAAGGGGCAACACAATTTCCTTACGACCCTCTCTTGGCTTAAGCGACCAGTATGGCAATCGTTCACAGTCCGTTAACCTCTCCCGATCAAAGGAAAAACACAGCATAGAAACATCCTTCTATGACTCTTTCTTTTTCTATTTTTCTTCTATTTGTGGAAGAGGCTCATTACGCCCAAGTGTACAATGAATAGATTTGATAATCGTGGGTTGAGATCCTATCCTCCTGGCCCCTCTTGATGGGTTGTGAGGAGGTATGAATTACTATAACAGAGGTTCTCAATCTGGGGCAGTCTGGGCAATGTCCCAGAGGACATTGACAATGTCTGGAGACATTTTTGGTTGTCACCACTGGGGGCGAGGTTTGCTAATGGCATATAGTGAATGGAGACTATAAGGGATGCTGCTAAGTATTCTATGATGCGGGACAGCCTTCCCAGCCAAGAGTCAGCCAGGCTAGAATCTCCATAGTGATGAGAAACCCTGTGCAACAATATGATAAGTATTCCTAAGGTTTACCAGTTAACTAACTTGCACTTTTGTTTTGAACACTTGGATAGTCTAGAAACACAGAACTAACAAGTGGAGACACTTCTGTAGGCTAATAGCGTTATCAAGAGCATAGGGCTGGAAGGAACTTTGAAGACCATCTAGTGGTGGTTTTCTTTTGTAACCTTCCCCATTAAAGATGAATTCTTACGATTTTATGTCAGACTCCAAAGAGACAGAGGAATGGAGCTGCTCTTGTGTTCCCAGGCAGTTCCTGGGGCACATTTCGGAAAGCCTAGGGTTCTGCTTGACACTGTTTGAGAAACATTCATCTAGTTTAAGAGTTCCTCAGTCAGCCCATAAGAAAATGGAAGGTTAGAGAGATTAAATAATTTTCCTAGGATCTCACAGCTGGCTGGGGACCGATCAAGGTCTTCCAATTCAGTGCTCTTCCCAGAGTAGAAAAACAATGAAACCATGTATTATTGGTCTTTTTAAAAATAAATAAATTTCATCAAGCTATACCTGTATGGTCCATTGAAACAGATGATAAAATTATCTATAAGTGTGCCAGGGCTGCGACAGTTTCTTCTGAAGCATTTCTCTTTGGCTTGTAGATGTTCGTCTTCTTCCTATGTCTTCACCTGGTCTTCCCTCTGTTTCTGTGTCCAAATTTCTTCTTCCTATGAGGGCATCAGTCGCATTGGATTCAGGTCCACTGTAATGACCTCATTTTAACTTAATCACCCCTTTAAAGATCTTATATCCAAATGCAGTCCCATTCTGAGGTACTGGGGGTTTGGACTTCAACATATGAATCTGGGGGGCACAATTCAGCCCATAACAACAAATAGATGTCAATCTTGTGTTTGTTGAAGAGAGTCACCACTGTACTCAAATATCTTGGCAGCGTGGCTGCTGATCTGCCTTGTTATATGAGACTAGCTCTTATTTGTGAGATGGGAGAAGAGTTACCTATCCTTTTCAACCAAGTCACCATGAGAGTGATCCACAGAAAGACTTGTAAAAACTTAACATTGGAAAGTGATCCAGAGATACTCAATGTTCTGTGAGATCTTTTGATAAAGCTCTTTCAATAAAGTTTGCATGCTGGCAGGTCTGAATTATAATTATATTGCATTATCGTTCCTGCCATGAGCACATTTATGACAAAGTTGGGAAGTCCCCCAGCACTTTCTGCATGCCGGGAATATAGAAAGCTGACCCGAGGAAACGGAGGGAAAGGGCTTCAACACTCATTAGCTTTTTGAATTGATCAGAAACATGAGCTTTGAGGGTTTTTTGCCTGCCGCTCTCTGCCTTCAGAAACCTAGGAGTTTATGTTCGAACTCCATGTTTGAACTTTGGAGAATGGGGTTTGTAGTCTTGTACTTGAATTGTGTAATTGATGACTTTCAGGTAAGATATCTGTATTCAGTCATACTGTGTGGGGTTTGTGCAAAGCAAGTGATGTTTCCTAACGTTGGCAAGATGTGCAGATCTAGGCTGGGAGGATTCTCTACACCAGAGGAAGAAATTTGAGTGGCATTACTTCATTTACATCCTAGGAAAAGAAAGACCCTGTCAGGTTAGGATATTGATCTAAATTGACAAATTGTCTCTTTGGGAAGCAAGGACTTTGTTGGACCTTGGAAGAGGAGTTTCTCTCTCTGGAGTCCATCCCCTGTAATTTCTGTGCCCGTCTTCACTGTCCCAAGCTCTGGCTTTGCTCTCTCTTGCCAAGGTCACTGCTAAAGCCCTAGTCCTCCTGCCACTCTTCCAGCTAGCCAAGAGATCCCATCGCTTTCGTTCCCCTCATCCTCCTGGAAACCTTTGGATGACTCCCCGCTCCTTAGAGACTTAAGTTCATCTCTGCTTGTTCAGATTCCTCTATCTCTAGGCTTCCCCCCAGCTCTTACCCTCCTCACCTGTGAGCCATAAGATTTGACCCTATAGTTTTCCTCACTGTTGCTTCAATACCTTTTCCACTTCCTTTCCTCTGGGCCTCTGTGCAAGTGGTCTTCCATTCTTGGAATACTCTCCTTTCCTCCTTATAAGCTGTCAGATCTATTTCTTTAATTCCCGTCTCTGCTCCTCCCCACAAAGCCTTCTTGGTCTCCTGCACGTGACTGAACCCCATCAATGGCCACTCATCTCGCCATCCCCCTTGTATTGGGTTGGCCAAAAAGTTCTTTTGGGTTTTTAGTAGCGTCTTATGGAAAAACCTGAACTAACTTTCTGGCCAACCTGATATATATGTTCATTTGTGTGTCAGTTTTCCTCACTAGGCTGAGACTCAAAAGGATGGAATGGCATCTCATTCACGGGTCATTGGTTACCCTACGAGACCATACATACTTTGTGCAGGGGACACCCTCAACAAATATTAGCTGAATGGAACAAATGGAACCATCTATAACTACAAATGATGACAATTCACACCATCTGTAAAGATTTGGGGTGCTAAGTGATCTGAAGTTGTAACCAGACAGAGTGAACTAGGACCTGAATGAGCCATGGAGGCGCTGAAATGCTAACTTGCTTCTCCGAGTGAATTTCCAGCTTAGGCTGCGTAGCTTGTGACTAATTATGGACTGTATATTTTAATTCCTTTATTACTCTACAGTGCATAGAACAAGCCTTTGAATTGAATTAATGTTCTCCATATTTCTATTGCATCGATTATTCTACACAAAGAGCACGTGTTAATGCGCTCTACTTTGGGAACTCATTTGATTAGAATACAGCCTCTAGATGTTGGGAAATAAGCATTTTGGTGTCAGAGGTAAGATAACCTGGCCTGAGTTTTCTTTGATCAAATCCTGTTGGTGAGGTGAATTTGCATTGAATCCTGGAACCATGTAGCATTTGACCTGGAAGGAATTTACCAGGCTTTTATCCTGCCCCCCTCTATCAGTTTAGACTGTGTTTGGCTTTTAGGAACAGAAATTCAAAATACAGTGGTCTAAACAAATAAAGGTTCTTTTTCTCCCATAAGAAGTGGGAAGTAAGACCAGTGGTATGTAGTGCAGCCAGGGTTGAGGCAGCACTCAAAGGCAGGGACCTAGTTTCTACTTTTGACCTGTTCCTCCACCATGGTGGATGTATTCCATCCTGATGGTTTTAAAGTGGCTGCCATACCTCCTGCCATTGCTGATGTGTTCCAGATGGGAATGGGAAGGAACAGAAAGGATGAAAGTCCCATGTCAACTCTACTATTTGATCAGGATAATAAAGTTTTCTAGAAGTGTCACCCAGAGACTTCTACATACAAATCATTGGCCAGAAGTGGTCATGATGAGTCTAGGGAAATAAGTATTTTTAACTGGGCACATTGCCACGTTGTAAGAGTGAAGACTTTTATTAGTAAGGATGAAGGGGAAATCAATAATGAGTAGGCAAATTGCAGTGTGTGTCCAACCTCCAACACTTTTAAATATAGATACAAACCCCTTTAAAGGGACTTTTAAAGAGTTTTTTCCAACAGATGGTAAGGAGGATGGATTGTAGATGGTGAGACTGTGGGACAGGTAGATTAGCTACTGATGAAGGAATCTAAGAGAGAAATTGTTCTTAATTAGGACGGTGGCAATTATGGTTAAGAATTAGAAGCACAAAACAACCCCCCGCCTCAAAAAAACCTCCAAACAACAAAACCAAAAAGAAGTAGAAGTAAATTCAAATAATGACTAGGAGTGAGAATGGATAGGTTTTGGTGGCAGTAATGTACTAGGAAAACTCAATTTTATTTCACTGTTAGATTTTGATTACTTCAAAGATTGAAAACTTCATAGTCTTAGGAAAGGATCTACACTTGCGTATTTTAAATAGGAGTAGAGGAAATAGGTACAAGGCAGCCTCAAATGTCAGGCATCAGGGAGACAGTGAGTTGTAATGGCATTGTAACATAGGATGTGCTATATAAGGGCTTCAGCTGTTGTGAAAATTGAGCTGAAAAACTTGTGAGAACGATTTTCCTTTTTGGGGAATTTGGACTTGAAGCAGCACACACCAATGAATATTTTAAAAAGAAATTTAATGCTATGATAAAACTCACAATCAGTTTCACGTAATAAAACTGTTCTTATTTGCACCAGTTTACTCCTCCTCAGATTCCATACTGGGAATAATGGTGGGTGTCATGACATCCCTTTGGCTAAATCAGTAAGAAAAGCTTGAATTTCTAGGTGTCACAGAGCAGTGTGTTACCTTCCTGAAGGCTCCTACATCTGGGCTGCCATTGGAAATGTCAGCATAGCGCTCAACTGTAGGTCAATGGGAAATCTCACATTTTCTTTTGACTATAGAACAAAGCAACCCAATATGCACATGCCTGGGGATGATTATAAAAGATGAACACTACCAGCTTGAATATTTCAAGAAGATAAGAAGAAAACCCATACAGTCCAAGGTTACAGTCCTAGGTTATGGTCTACCCCAAATCTTTTTCATTTACAAATATTGAAAGGGATGCTCTAGAAAATAGACATACAGAGTTAAAATTAAAATGCTACATGATAAGATTGTAACTGGTATGAAAAATGAAACCTCAGGAAAATGAAAGATTTGAAGAAGTTTATAGGCCAAGGAGAGGAAGCAAGTTTGATTGAATTTGTGTTCCGGCTCCATGGCCCTGATCTTATGGAGGTTTCCACGTGTAGTCATTCGTCATAGAAGAGACAGGTCATCTGGATGCCTGATTGATATTTTTACGTCTCACTCAGATGTTGTGCGTTTTTACTGGATTTATTAAACACATGTCTGGAATTCATGAGTTTTAGCAATGATAGAGGTGATTTTTTTTAATGGCAAAAGGAAAGCTTAGAGGCAAAATGAAAGCTTTATAATTTATTCTTCAAAGATTTTTGAGCTTCTGGGAGGGTTCAAGGCACAAGCATCTGCTCTGTGATACAGGGGTGATGGTAGTATCCATTCATAGGGCCACTGAGAACGACATGAGATGGTACCTGTGGCACTTAGAACAGTGCTGAGTGCGTGGTGGGGTGTGGTAAATGTTAGCTATTTTATGATTTTTTTTTTTTTTTTTTTTTTTTTTTTTTTTGCGGTACGCGGGCCTCTCACTGCTGCGGCCTCTCCCGTTGCGGAGCACAGGCTCCGGACGCGCAGGCTCAGCGGCCATGGCTCACGGGCCCAGCCGCTCCACGGCATGTGGGATCCTCCCGGACCGGGGCACGAACCCGTGTCCCCTGCATCGGCAGGCGGACTCTCAACCACTGCGCCACCAGGGAAGCCCTATGATTTTTTTTAACAAGTAGATTGAGGACCATTTCTGTTTCATATTAACCCAGTGGTCTGAGAATGTTGACTGGAACACAGCACTGGGCAGGGAGCTCTTGGGGATTTGAATTTCACAATTCTTATCCTTGGAGGTCAAGTTCCCTTTACATTACTGGGATCCCAGTTCCTCTCCATCTCTAGAATAACCCACATGCATCTCCACACGCTTGTTACTTGCACGGAATCCTTTCACTATGAATTAAGATGGAGAGGCTAGAGTCTGGCCATTGAAAAATAGGGCTTAATTTCTTAGGAACTAGTCTGAAGACACACCTACTGACCAAGACATCCTCTCAGATAATGCTTGCCCGCTGGGAATCTTCAGTTCAGCCCAGGAGCCAAGACGTAAAACGCAGAGCTGGCTAAGTGACGCCGCAGAGCTCAACAGGACGAGCCGAGAAGAGTGCCAGCGAGGCGCCGAGGGCCCTGGATGAGCTGGGCTGGGCTGCAATGGGCGGTGGGAAAAGTGGGTCACAGGGAAGTGAGGACCCTCAGGCAGGGAGGCCTGGAAGGCTGGAAGGAATCTGTTAGTCACCTTAAGTCTCTTGGAAACATGGAAGAACCTGGGCAGGTGCAAGAAGTATTTATCCTTCAAATTAAAGAATGTATTCAAGAGGGGAAACAAGATGTCTTTTGGAGGCTGGCTAGTCAATTAAAGAGAAGACAAATCCTTGAAAATATGGCCCCAGTTTTGCGAGGCCTGCTATGTGCCTTCAAATTCACCCCATGGGTCTGGGTTTGGCATTTCCTCCTGGACTGGTCCGCTCCCTGGTGGAAAGAAGGAAACTTTTCCAAGAGGTCTTTTGCCCCCAAAGAAATTTCTGTGGGGAAAGCACAGGAGAACAACCTGAGAGCTTACTGCTCTTGAGTTATTCAGTGGTACCTGGGCTTCTGAGCTGCCGGGGCACTGACTCTCCTCCTTTGGGGGAGTTCTGGCTTTTGCTACAACAATGGTTACCCAGAGCAGGAAAATGGGGATGGAAGGAACTGGCATTTCTTCCTTCCCAACATGACCTTTGCTGGTATCCTGACAGAAATAAGCATCTGTTAAGGGACAGTGATAGTCTGCCTGTGTTTTGCTCATTAATTAGTTTTCTTACTGAGGGGAAAATGGTTTATTATATATGTAATTAGGGAATTGACTTCACAGTATCCATAGTTGAAGTCTAATATTATTCACTTCAAATATTTGCACCTTCTTTTTTCCCCCCATTACTGGTGAGAAGTAGTATGTTTATGCTTTTCTCATCGGCTTAAAATGGTAACTAACATCCACAAGGCACACACTGAGGCTGTTTGTGATGTGACGGTCAGGGTGCTGGTTTCCAGTGCGGGAGCTCACAGTTCTTCTTGTGTCCTCAAGGCTCCGCATCAGAGCTGGCCATCCGGCTTTGTGGGGAGAGTGTTTTACTCATCTTAGATCACTGGTCCAAAGAAGAGACTAGATGGGGTGGAGTGCACCCAAACCCAGATCTGCTGTGGACCAGGACATCCTTAGGACAACTGAAATTGCAGGAAGGATGAAGGTGGCTGGAATAACTAGCCAATCTGTCCAGAGTAAGTTTTAATGGATCACATCAAGTGTGTCTTAAGAGTTGTGAGTATAACCCAGTGGTCCTGTCCTCAGAAAAATCTATGATTTGGTAAGAGACCTAACGCACCTATGCATAGGAAATTGAAGAGCAGAAAACAGATGAGGACAGGTTCTGGCCAAGGTGGCCCTGGCACCACGTTTGTGGAAGAACTGCCCTGGGCAGCCCCTGTGTTGGACACGTAGGAGGCGGTCTCCATCCTCACGGTGTTTATAAGCAGAAACATATTCTGGGGAAGCAGAACATGAGAATGGCAATGATAGAAAGCCATCAAAATGCTAAGTGGTAGCATTAGTACAATGGGTCAAAGTTTCAGTGAAAAGGGTGCCATTTGGAATGGATTCCTGCAAGTGTAAATCAGTGATGCAGAAAATACAGGCTCTAGAGAGTCATAGGAGGTTGATCTCTGAGGGAGCTCTAAAAACAGAGCCACCACGTGATCCTTCAATCCCACTCCTGGTCATATATCTGGAGAAAAACAATTCGAAAATATACATGCATCCCAATGATCATGGCAGCACTATTTACATTAGACAAAACATGAAAGCAACCTAAATGCCCATTGACATATGACTGGATGAAGAAGATGTGGTACATATATGCAACGGAATATTACTCAGCCGTGAATAGTAGGAATGGAATACTGCCATTTGCAGCAACATGGATGGGCCTAGATATGATCATACTAAGGGAAGTAAGGCAGACAGAGAGAGACGAATATCATATAATATCACCTACGTGTGGAATCTAAAAACATGATACAAACGGACTTATTTTAAAACCGAAATAGAGGGTTTTCCTGGTGGCACAGTGGTTGAGAATATGCCTGCCAACATAGGGGGCATGGGTTTGAGCCCTGGTCCGGGAAGATCCCACATGCTGTGGAGCAACTAAGCCCATGAGCCACAACTACTGAGCCCGCACGCTGCAACTATTGAAGCCCGCGCGCCTAGAGCCCACGCTCCGCAGCAAGAGAGGCCACCACAATGAGAAGCCCGCGCACCACAACGAAGAGTAGCCCCCGCTCACCCCAGCTAGAGAAAGCCTGCATGCAGTAACGAAGACCCAACACTGCCAAAAATAAATAAATAAATAAAATAAATTTATATATATGTATAAACGAAACAGCCTCACAGACATGGAACACAAACTCATGGTTACCAAAGGGGAAAGGTTGGGGGGAGGGATAAATTAGGAGTTTGTGATTAACGTATACACACTATTATATATAAAATAGATAATCAACAAGGACCTAGTGTATAGCACAGGGAACTCTACTCAATATTCTGTAATGAACTATATGGGAAAAGAATCGGAAAAAGAATAGACATACGTATATGTAGAACTGAATCACTTTGCTGTGCACCTGAAATTAACACCACATTGTAAATTATACTCCAGTATAAAATAAAAATTAAAAAAAAAAAAGAATTCAGGAGCACTGGCCCCCACCCCCCTCTCCTGTGTCCAAGAGCCTGTGGGTCCCCCTTTTAAGACAACGGCTGACAAGGTGTGTTAGAGACTAACACGGTGGGTCATACTTGGTGAGGCTGACGAAATCTGATGGATGCCAGATAATACCAGGGGGCAGGTGTAGGATTTATTTCCCAGAGGCCTCTGTTAGTCAATAACTGACTGATTCAGTCATGTTTGGTCTTTTGTGAAAAATGAGGATGAAGCTGCTTTAAAAATGTCTTAGCAAGCAGAGTGTGGCAGGCAAACTTCTGACACAGTTTGGGGAAGATTTTATACTCGAGGTCATGTAAAAGGAGCCCCTGTATGGCAGCGATCTTATTTCCCAGGCAGTGAACAGGGGCCAATTCATTGGTCTGTCTGGAAAGAATTACTCAGTAAGAATAGGAACCTTACCTGCCTGCCTAAAGCAAAAAAGAAAAGTGCCCTAGATTCCAGTGAAATAATGTCGCTCTAGCAGGACATCCATCTATTTGAAGTGAGGTGATTCAGCCCCAGCAGAACAGCCTGGAACCTGGTGAGTAGATGAAGCCAAGCTGGACCTCCTCAGCAGCTGGGCAAGGCCTCTCCATCCACAAGGATTGCAGGCTCCCAGAGCCATTCAGGTCCCCATCCTGCCAGTGCGAAGACTGCCTGACCCCCAGGACCTCAGGCCCCCTTTAAAAAAGGAAAACTTGAGGCCATTTAATACCCTCTTTTCGACGGAAACTTATTTTCCACTGCCGATGGTAGTGCTGTTTAGAATGACTTTCTGGAGAGCAGATTCTTGGGTAAGATCTGTGTCCAGGTGGTGGGAGCCACTGACAGAGAAAACTGAAAAGCCCAAAACTTTGACAGAATTAAATAGCTGTTATCAAAACCAGTTTATGGTATTAAGATGTGAATTCCTTTGTTAATAGAAGGTTTTGTTGTGCTGATCGATTCTCTTTGTATGGAAAATGTCTAAAAAGTCAAAAGGAGAAGACAAAAACATGGCACCCAGGTGGGTCAAACGCATGGTGTCCCAACCCCTCTGAGGCTGGGGAAGAGGCAGAGAGAGGTGGAAAGAGAGAGAGGAAGCGTTTGCATCTCACTCCTCAAAACATCAGAATGTAAATGTTATTAGAACTCGAGGTCATAAGTGGAACTTTCACTAAGCCTCCCCGCAAAACACACACACACACACACACACACACACACACACACACGAAGTGAAATATTGCCTCATGTTCTACGTTCTCCATAGAAAAATGAGTAAGATCCACAACCTGCGTTTACTGGCTCCCTTTTTTTTAATGAACATATTTTATTTTTCATTTTTTTACATCTTTATTGGAGTATAATTGCTTTACAATGGTATGTTAGTTTCAGCTTCACAACAAAATGAATCAGTTATATATATATACATATGTTCCCATATCTCTTCCCGCTTGCGTCTCCCTCCCTCCCACCCTCCCTATCCCACCCCTCCAGGTGGTCACAAAGCACCGAGCTGATCTCCCTGTGCTATGCGGCTGCTTCCCACTAGCTATCTACCTTACGTTTGGTAGTGTACATATGTCCATGCCTCTCTCTCGCTTTGTCACCCTCAGAATGGGAGAAAATACTGGCTCCCTTTTGCTTTGGTACTCCCGCTTCTGTCTCCTCTGTTCTCGCGAACAACCTTCTCCAGGTCCACAGTGGCTCCTTTGCTGCCTTCCTGCCGCCTCCTGGCATTCACCACCTCCTCCTTCCTGAAGTCCCCTCTTCCCCTCACTGCTAGGGCACTGCTCAGTCTTTTCGTGTCCCCAGGCTCTTCCAGCATCCTTTGCTATTTCTTTGTGAACCGTCTCCCTTCGGCTGCCCTCTGGTTTGTGAGGATTAAGTGAGGTGATGTTTCTGATGACACTCAGTAGAGTGTGCAGCTGTCCAGGTGAAGAGTGTTAATAACTTGATAACATTCTGACATAAGTTTTGTGTCTTCTCTTCTCAACCACGTCAACCCACTTTTCAACTCCCTTTGGGTATCTCGCTTTTTCTCATGCACACCTCGCCTCACGCTGAACAGACCACATTCTCTCACGTTCCGCTGTATCACCTGTGCTCACTCGACTTGGACAGAAGTCCCAGATGATGGTGATTATGGCACGTCGGTTGCAACCCATGTGAGCTTCTGTCAGTGAGGGGGAGGGGTTGGTGTTCCTCAAAGGGACCCTCTGCCATCAAGCACTAGGTCCTAGTAGAAGCACGGAGTCACCAACAGCTTTGGTCCCTGGCCCATAACAAGCTTCCTAAAATTACTGCTTTCTGGGTTAACCGACCTGTTCTTTTTTGTCTCCTCAGTCATGCCAATAATTTTATAATCGGTTCACTGTATCCAGTCCCCTCTGTTGAAAGTACCTGGTGGTGTTTGTTTTCCTGACCGATCCCTCTGCCTTTCCCATCTCCTCAGGATGTGCTGGAACCTTCCCCACAGCGAAGTCATTAGCTCACCATCAGATTCCATAATTTTGTCTGCCAAACTCAACAATAGTTAGAAATTTGACAAAACTTTGCGTAGGGTGTGTGTGTGTGTGGTGGTGGGTAGTGGTGTGGTAATGCTTTTCCCTTTAGCATCTGTTATAGTCTCTGGGGAAGAATATAGAAAATAAGCAACATTTAGGACTTAGATGTAGACTTTTAAGTATCGTTTGACTTTGGGTTATGTCTGGGGAGAGAGCATGCATGAAGGTTTAGCATGAAATCTTAATAAAATGATAACTTCGAGGGCCTGATGCAGTCCTGTGTGCGCCAGTGTTTTTCTGACTATCACGGGTCCCATAAGCCGGGTAAGGCAAAGGCTGTGCAGGTGAGTTGGGGCTGAAATCCACATTGCTTTGTGCTCTCCAAGCCTTGGCTTATGGCGCAGGGCTGCGTTCACCTCTACAGTGGTTTTGCAGACCTGTTGTTTCTATTCTTTTCAGGCTTATGGTAAGCACATCTGGAATAAAAGTTAATTTAAGGTCACTTAGTTCAAAATGATTCAGAGGAAGAGGGGCTTTTCAATCATACCCAGGTGCTATAGGGGCTAGCACAGGTAGGGTGGTTCTAGTTTCAGAAACCAAGGTAAGCTGCCCTCCTTGAGGTAAAGTCACTAATGTATTTTCCAAGGAAACATCCCGGTCTATTCCTCTGGTTATTCAGAGACTCCTGAGGGACAGATGTCTGATCGCTCTTTATCAGAGTCTGCCTCTGAGCCTCGGTGCTTAAAATGCACGGGATCTAAATCTAATTGACAGTGATTCCATCTCTCCACCTTGATTTAAGCTCTCTTTACTTTTTTTTAAATGAACAACTAACGACATTGAAATGAGTGCTTAATTCAATCAGGTTTGCCCTAATTGCTGAATAATTATAGCTTGACCCGAGTTCCAGGCTTCTCTGTTCAGATCTGATTGGACTAGAGCATGTCATGCTTTCCCTGACATTTTAGTTGCTGACAAATGAACATTAAATCCTATTTAATTCTAAGTGAGATGTTTTTTTAAAGATGCACTTGTACCCTGTCTTTGCACAACATTTCTCTAACAGTGAAAGTGACCAAGGCATGTGAAACAAAAGGGAAACCCATGAAATGACAGTTCTTTAAAAAAGATTTTTTTTGTTCTTTTCCTTTATGGTTTATTACAGGATATTGAATATAGTTTACTGTGCTGTGCAGTTGGACCTTGTTGTTTATCCATTCTATATACAATAGTTTGCATCTGCTAACCCCAAACTCCCAGTCCAGCCCTCCCTCATCTCCCCTTCCCCTTGGCAACCACAAGTCTCTTCTTTATGTTTGAGTCTGTTTCTGTTTAGTAGATAAGTTCATTTGTGTCATATTTTAGGTTCCACATATAAGTGATATCACAAGATATTTGTCTTTCTCTGTCTAACTTACTTCACTTAATATGATAATCTCTAGGTCCATCATGTTGCTGCAAATGGCATTATTTCATTCTTTTTTTATGGCTGAGTAATATTCCATTATACACACACACACCTTTATCCATTCACCTGTCAATGGACAATTAGGTTGCTTCCATGTCTTGGTTATTGTAAATAGTGCTGCAGTGAACATTGGGGTGCATGTATCTTTTCAAATTATGTTTTTCTCTGGATATATGCCCAGTAGTGGGATTGCTGGGTCATATGGTAGTTCTATTTTTAGTTTTTTAAGGAACCTCCATACTGTTCTCCACAGTGGCTGTATCAATTTACATTCCCACCAGCAGTGTAGGAGGGTTCCCTTTTCTCCACACCCTCTCCAGCATTTGTTATTTGTAGACTTTGTAATGATGGCCGTTCTGACCTGTGTGAGGCGGTACCTCATTGTAGTTTTGATTTGCATGAAATGACAATTCTTTAACAAAGAAAGAGCCCTGAACCTATGGCATATTGAATGAGATCATAAAAGTTCAGTGCTCAGCGTGGTGCCTGTTGTACAGCACAAGCTCAGTAATGCCAGGGGCTGATACACCTGTCTTACCAGCAAGGAGAAATGAACAAGAAAATGGATAATCAGTATTAATCAGTAGCCCCAGAAGATCAGGTATTAAAAGGTACTTTTATAAAATAAATATTACGTGGTTTCCACAATTCTCTAAGTCTTGTCCAAATCATCTCACTCTTGATATACTGAGGCAACACTTAGAAGAATTCCAGGTAGCATAGAATACAGCTAACTTGTGAGTTGGGTTACTTTTTCTATCTATAAGGCAATAGTCTTATCTATGTGACCTTGTGACTCTGCCTACTAGTTGTGCTTTTTGTACCCATGGTCCCAATAATGCAGGTGGGCCATATGGGTTGTCCCTGTATCTGAGGGATCAATCATGTATGATTTGGACCTGAATACACAGGAAAGAGATTTTAGGAAATGTCAAGTTCTAATTCATGTCTATTAAGTTAGGGCCAACCACAGCTGAAACAATCGGGTAACTGAAATCCAGAAAAGTAAGAGATTAAGTTTTCTTGATGCTTGGGGGGGAAGGAATTTTGTAGACCTTCTGTTCTTTTAGCTCTAAACTGGCAAGATAAAACTATGTTGATAAAGGCTGGGGCTTAAATGAAAACTGGAATTTCTCCTTCCTGGGTATTTTATCATAAAGCAGGATTTTGGCTTAACTTTCAAGAATTATTCCCCAACTTAAACCTATTTAACAAATAGAAGGAATCATTAGATGAGAAATTTTTTTAGACTTAGAGTAATCAAAGTTAGAATAAAAGCCAACTTAATTCAAAATGATGTTTTTGCTTGTTTGGAAAGCTTTCTTGTCCAATATGTCTATAGCATATCAAGAAAGACCTAAGACTTTTGCCAATATTTTTTTCTCAGTGAGAGTGATGACAGATGTTTAAGAAAAATTATTGACACAGATCGAGGTTTCAGTGTATAAGTTGCCTTCTGTAATTGAGTGTCAGCTAACAGAGCTGTACATATTCCTCTTTTAAACACCAGAACCCAAAAGGCAAATGATTTAGCCCAGGAGTCAGCTTGTAAAAAGAAAAAATAAGAAGGCATCTACCTGACTTTTTGTATTTAATAAGTATTGTAGCAATATCACAGTCATATGCTATGAAAGTCAGATTGCACACTTTAAATATATACAAAGATTATTTGTCACTCATACCTCAATAAAGCTGAAAAAAAGTTGAAAAAAAGGAAGAAAAAGAATGGAAAAGTAGCCTATCTTCTGTCTTTGCTGATGATGTTTTCATTCTATGGCAAGTTCATTCAATTCATGAGCTTGTTAGGTAGGAAAAGAATTTTATGGAATATTAATGTTTCCATCTTGAAAGTCTTGTTTCCGCCCCCCCCCCCCCCCGCAACTTTGTGGCCAAGAAGCAAAGATCAAAGCTTTGATAAGATAAACAAAAAGCATTTGATACCAACAATGAAATATTACTCTGGTAATATGAGTGAAAATACTTTAAATAAGAAACATTTTAAAAATTGTAGAGATTTGCTGTTACTTAAAAAACCTTAGGTCTTTCACTATTTGGATTATATTTTCTTATAGTCTTTATGTATCTCATGATTTAGTGGCTTTAAATGTTATTTTCATTCCCTTTTGTTGTCCCTAAGTTAAAAAATACATCTAAACGCATTTCTCTAATGATCAACACAACCACTGATATAGTGACTACCTATTCCTTCCTTGTAAGTGCACAGATTTAGATGAGATAATTCGTCCTTACTCCACACCTCATTTCCTAGTTCTTTTTTGATAAAACTTAAATTCTGAGCCCAGATGAAGACTATTTAATTACCTTTTACACCCTAGAATTATACAATAATAATATTTTTGACACTTGCATTCTGTTACATGACCCTGTAAATAATGACTTGGAACGTTTTCGTCTCATTAGCCATCATTCACCGTGCGCATCGCCACGCTGTTAAGAACACCCTGTTGCCTAGTCCCAGGAGCTATTTTTTAAATTGAGGTACAATATACGTACAATAAACTAATCCATGAATTTTCACACGTGTACCTCGTTTCCTGCAGGGCATTTTGGAAGACCCACTAATGCACAGGCACACATTTCCCAAAGCATGACTTACGGGGTCTGGCTGACACATGGGACTTAAGCACAGTAGACCCTGGCGCGCGTTTCGGCTTCTGAGTCAAGCAAAATAATCCTGAGGGTGCTTTGTACCCACTGATGAGTCTCCGCACGGGCTCTGTCACAGGGCGAGGATATGCTTCCTCCATCTTCACGGGGCTTTTGCTCTGTAACTCTTGTGCAACACACACTTTCTAAGGACAAACAGTAATTTGCAGAGAGACAACCTTTGAAACTGAACCCAGAGAATTAGTTTCCTAAAGTCAACTTGCACAGGGGTTCCCTCTCCTGGTGAAGATGCTGTTTCATGTTGTCATCTAACAGGACCCCTGTTCTCATCCTCTGCCCTCCGTGTGCCCGGAGCTCCCTGTGGGCATAGAAGCAATGCCTCCCACTGGGCCTTCCCAGTCCGACCCCCATCTGCCCTGGCCATGACCACCAGATACCCCAAAACGTATTTCCTTCACTTAGGTCAGTTCAAGTTGTGGGCATGGCTCCCTCCCACCATCTCTCTACTGTAGTGGGAACAAGAGGTGCCTTATTCTTTCCCTCGTGCACAAGGCTCTAGGGGATGGGGCGGGGCTCTCCAGGTCACATGGGAGAAATGGAAGCAGTTCACCAGGGTCTATCTGGGTGAAACACTCCTTCCTTTAATGCTACTAGTTGTTGGCTGTGAACTAGATGCAGGTCTTTCTTCAGTCTGGGGATTTCTTCCTCTCAACCCTTTAAGCACTTCCTCTCTTTTTGTGCTGCCTTCCCTTCTGGAGTATTGCTTACTGGCATGAACTTTCTGTCTTTGCGTTTTTGGCAGTCCGTCATGGACCCTAGCCTGATTTCTTTGGGGGAAATTGCACTTTCCTCATTGGATGCAGTCTGTGGGGCTGTTTATCTGGGAGTCCTGCCTTCCCTCAGCAAAGGAATGTGAGTCTGCCCCCTCTGGAATTTAAATTCTGAACAGAGTGATAAAAAGACCACCCGGGGCTGGAGTTCAATTTCCTTAGTGACTGTATCAGGATGAGACCGTTGAGCTCCCTTGACCCAGGCAAGCATTCTGCCTCTGTCCAGCCTAGTTCTCTAGTCTTCCTTCGTCGGCACAGTGAATTCCCCGGATCCTGCCAATAGCTTCCCTTTGGGCTTAAGAGCTGGTTCTCGGAAACTTCAGCAACCAAAGAGACATAGCTGATACACTTATTCATAGGATACATCTCTTTGATCTTTGATCTGTCCTTCCTGTTTATTTTCATATCTTTCTTTCATTGAGTTTGTCTGGCACTTCAATAATTTTCTTTAGCTGTTTCCAAAACTTTTGCGTGCTGCTGTCATATGTTCATCACAGTTTGGTCCCAACTTACTTCTTTCGGCTTCATCCTTAGCCATGGCCTCTGCCCCATTCCATATTCTAACCACAATAAATGGATTTTCTTCCTAATCCTGTCATTTTCACTTTAACCTTCCTGCCAGTGCATGGGCTATTCCGTTTTCCTAAAATATTCTTCTACAAAACTTTGCTTAAATCTCCTCTTAGAAGTCCGCCCTGGTTCCCTATGTGAAGAAAGACTCCATTTTTCATGCTCCCTCTAATGGGATCCCTTAGCATTTGGTCTTTTTTGAGCTGTCCCTTGAATTAAAGTTATTTTCATCTTGTCTATTTTATCCAATAAGCTGTGAATTTCTTGAAGATAAAGTCTGTGCTTTACTTACCTCTGTATAGTCTCTATCTTACACAGTGCCAAGCGCTTTTTTTTTCTTTTCTTTTTTTTTTTTTTGGCTGTACGCGGACCTCTCACTGTTGTGGCCTCTCCCGTTGCGGAGCACAGGCTCCGGATGCGCAGGCTCAGCGGCCATGGCTCACAGGCCCAGCCGCTCCGCGGCATGTGGGATCTTCCCGGACCGGGGCACAAACCCGTGTCCCCTGCATCGGCAGGCGGACTCTCAACCATTGTGCCACCAGGGAAGCCCTGCCCAGCACTTTTTATGCCCTCAACAAATGTTTACTGAGGGATGGAATGAGTGGCTGAATAAATGAGGGTTACTCACAGACTACCCATCCCTGGAGTGGAAGGCAGACTCATTCATTGGTTGGGAGCTCTCAGCCTGCTGTTGTGTGCATGGAGCACACTTGCTTGTTTAGGTGTGTGGCTCTTCTTTGCAGGAATTGTACAATGAGAATGATATGTGACCTTTGGATGGCTGTTGACTCTGGACATCTGGCATTGAAACATTTGTTTTGCTTCTAGCCTTGCCAAAAATAAGAAGGCACATGTATCCATACCAACAGTATTTATTGAGTATCTGTAATGGGCAAAGCTGGTCATTACCTAGGACACAAAGATGAATCTGACACAATACGGTCCTCAAGGGAGACCCAGTAGAGTGATGTGATGTCACAGATGACCCCACTCTAGGTATAAAGTGTCACAGCAGATGCATGTCTGATGCATTTGACTAGATAGGCCTTGGCCCTCCGTCAATGCTGGGAGATGAGAAGGAGGCAGTTTTGAAGTACTGATTTCTAAGGGGTACCTTTAAAAAATGATGAAGTGTATATTTCTGGAATTACAAAGCCCCCCACTTTTCTTCACCACATTTAAAAAACTTAAAGAATAGTTGATTTACAATATTGTGTTAGTTTTAGGTGTATAGCAAAGTGATTCGGTTGTATAAATACATGTTTTTTCCAGTTCTTTTTCATTATAGGTTATTATCAGATATTGAATATAGTTTCCTGTGCTGTACAGTAAATCCTTGTTGCTTATCTATTTTTTTAAATTTTTCATTTTTTATAATCTTTTATTTTTACGCAATTTTAAAGGCTACTTTCTGTTTACAGTTTTTACTATAAAACCTATTGGCTCTATTCCCCGTGTTGTGAGTACACCTTTGAGCCTGTCTTATACCCAGTAGTTTGTACCTCCCATCCCCTCATGCCTATACTCTTCCTTCCCACCCCAGACCCTCACTGGTAACCACGAGTTCTCTATATCTGTGAGTCGGCTTCTTTTGAAAGGCCCGTTTTGGAGACTTTTAATTCATAGTTTGAATTGATCTCGAATTTCTCACGGAGGTCATTTACCTTGGAAGCTTTAAAAAAGTCTTTAGAGGACACTTTTCACTATGAAAATGCTCCTACAAAGTCCAAAGAGGTTTCATTTTCTTGACATTTTCACCAACTGTTTACAATGAAAGAGACGATTTTAATCAAGCATTTTGAGTTTTTGTCATCTGCCTGATGAAAACTGCTGTCCCTTTGCTTCCTTTGAATTGACTGGAAGCCCACACAAAAAGGGGTGCAGAGTCATTAGGAAGAGCTGCAGCTCCAGGGGCTGAGGAGTGGTGTTGCCCAGGAGGATGGCAGGAGCTATGCCCACACATGGGGTCTCCCACCAGAGGGGTGTGAAGGCTGCCTTCCCTGTTACCAGGCAGGAGGGAAGTCTGGCCCAAGGAGAGAGCCAGAAAAGTACCTGTGGTCTCTACCAGCCACACTCAGCTTTGAGAGGCTCATGTAGACTGTCCTACAGCTGGTAAGGTTGGTAAGGATTCAGTACCTACCACTTTTCTTAAAGTAAGTTCATAGACAAAGGCTAACACTTATTTGTAAGGGCCTTGCGGGAAGAGTACCATTGTGGCCTAGGAGCAAAGTGGGCTCTCTGGAGATCCAGACGGACAGCACGATATCCCGAACCTTTCTGGGGAGGGTTATCAGCAGTTTCTTAAGTAGGAGGAAGTAGGAACTCATATCAGAGCCACTGTATTTCCTTTAGAGTTCATTATGTAAAAGTATGCCTAGGAAATTGTCAGGATTCTCACTGCAGACAGTGTGTTCAGAAATTCTCAACAAATTCCTTTATTATCTTTATAACGTTCTGAGTTAAAGAATCCTTCTAGATATTTATACATATACCATCAGCGAGTGGAATATGCCTGACCATTAGCATCAGTCCCAGGAGTGGGGAAAACTAGGGAAGATTTATGCGTAGATAATTCACTTACTTTCCATCCATCTATCCTACAAATTAGGTTGAATTAATGACTATCTATTGAGTACCCGCTACAAGTAAGGATCTACACTAAATATTTTTCTGGAGAGTACAGAGAATTATGCCAAAAATAGCTCCGCCTTTAATCTAGTTGAGAAATTAAGACATAAATCTGCAAAAAGGTAAATAAAATACAAGTGGTAAGAATATATGAGAATGACAGTGAAAGAGTTCCCCCTGGTATTATAGATCCAGCATGAAAGAATGGTGCCGCTATTTATAACAGGCAAGACATGGAAACAACCTAAAAATCCATCAACAGATGAATGGGTGAAGAAGATGTGGTACATATAGACAATGGAATACTACTCAGCCATGAAAAAGAATGAAATAATGCCACTTGCAGCAACATGGATGGACCTTGAGATTATTATACTAAGTGAAGGAAGTCAGACAAAGACAAACACCATATGATATCACTTATATGTGGAATCTAAAACACGACACAAATGAACTTATCTACAAAAGAGAAACAGACTCACAGACACAGAGAACAGACTTGTGGTTGCCAAGGGGGAGGGGAAGTAGGGGAGGGATGGATTGGGAGTTTGGGATTAGCAGATGCAAACTATTATATATATGGATAACTGAATCCCTTTTCTGTACACCAGAGACTAAGACAAAAGTGTAAATCAACTACACTTCAATAAAATAATTTTTTTAAAAATGGAAAGAAATAAAATAAAAAGAAATGGGGAAAAGAAA
Organism: Phocoena phocoena; assembly: GCF_963924675.1. Taxonomy (NCBI): domain Eukaryota; kingdom Metazoa; phylum Chordata; class Mammalia; order Artiodactyla; family Phocoenidae; genus Phocoena; species Phocoena phocoena. The sequence goes on from NC_089220.1 coordinate 168,002,757, forward strand.
GAATGGTGGTGAATGGGCCTCAGGGGAGCAGGTGTGTGCACACCAGGGGGCGGGAATTAGTCAACATTTGGATGGGTTAATGGGGTTTGCCTAGTGGACAGAAGAGGAGAATTCATGGCCTGAGTGAGAGCCCGAAGAGCAGGAAGTACCCAGATTGATCCGGGTGATGAGTTAGACAGTTGAGCACAGGGTTTGCAGAGGGGAGGATGGGCAGGGGGTGACAAGGAGGGATATTTTGGGGCCAGACCAGGAAGATATAATTAGCTCCCTATCTTGTGAAAGGCACACAGGTCCACAAAGCAGAAAGAGGTTTTCTTTTAAACTATACAATTTTAATGTTAACTCACAAAGGTAGCTTAGTGTGACGGGAAAACCAAATAAACTGTAAATTGGAGATCTTGGAGTCCCCTGCTCTAAGCAATCTGTGGCAAACCCCAACTCTCAGCTTTCAGGAAAAATGTGAGCACAGCCATGACGGCCTCGCCGGCCACCCAGTCTCACCATCCTATTGCCTCTTTGCTCACCGCCAAGTATCCTGGGTGATACTGCCTTGTTATCCCACAAGTGGGTCCGTTTTGGAAAGCACGTGATCTGTCATTTGGAGAAATCAGAGTCACTGATTTCTGCTTGTATTTCTGTACCAAAAGGAAAGAAAGAAAAAAGAAAGAGGCAAGTAATCCAAGAGAAAGTAAAAATCACTTAAAAGCAATCTCCCAATTGTTAGTAAATTCGAACAAAAATGATACCATCTCCCCCTCCCCTAATACCAATGGCTGGCAAAGAGCAGTCAGAGAAAGCACTCCGTTCACCAAACGCTCCCTGTGTTGGAGCAGGTTTTGTGGGGCAGCCTTTGAATTCCACCACCCATAGCAGCCAAGGGAGCCTGACCAGGGCCCTGAGAGCAGAGAGCAGATGGGGAAGGCGCGAGGCTCTGGTGGGCTTTATTTGCTAGTGGGATCGCGGACAAGCCACCAGAGAGGCAGAGGATGAGCACGATGAACGGTCTACACCTCTCTTGAGTAGGCGAGTCATCACTTTCTCTTACAACACAGCACAACGCAACACAACAAAACACAAAGTTAAGGACATTTTAAGAAGAAAGGCCAACGTATCTGAAAAGATTTCTCTAGAATATGCAGGATGTCTGTTAGAAAGACAGCGAGATACGCCATTTGATGGTTTAGGGTGAGGAAATCATTTGAAGGGGGTGTTAAATGGAGTATTTAATGCAGATTCACAGTCTGGATGGCTGGGTGATTGGAAAGCTGGCAGTAAGTAACAGAACATTTCTGTAAGTCAGAGGACCATTGTTTACTGAGGCCGTTTCCATTTCCTGTTGAAGAATGTACAGAGCTGAGTAGGTTTCCATTTCTTGTGGGTTTGGCAGCCATCTTCTCCCTTTTTGTATGGATAAAATGAACTTCTTCCATGTCTCTCCATTCCTCCTACTTCTGGATTATTTCCATAAGGACAGAGTGCTTTCTGGGATTGTCTGAGTCATTAGATAATGAGTAGGATTCTGGCATCCTCATTTTAAAAAAAGCTATGATTATCATTAATATTATTTTTTTTGTTTTGCAGAGTTCATCCAAGCAATAATAAAAAAGCAATTAGAAATATAAAATCATGGAAACTCTCATACCATTAAGAGGTCATTAAGCTTGGCAAGAATTGCTATATCGAAATTTCTGGTCTCATTCCTTGGTCTTTGGATTACATTTTAAAAAAAAACAGTGATTACATAAATTTTAATACAATAAATGATGTTTGGCTAAAATTTTAACTTGTATTTCTTTGGGGGAAAAGACAAAATCTTGTGAACTGAAGATGGAGAAGCCAAGTTGACTCTTAATTACTATTTACTATTGCTTTGAATCCAATTTTTAACCACGAGAAATGATCTGTATTTTGGGAGACTGGAAGCTTATACAATTCTAGAGGGCCCGCTTTAACTTATGAATATAAAGTTAGGTATGAAATTGAATATTTCTTTAGGGTGAAGAAAAACCCACACAGCAAATCACCAATTTACAAAAACTAACAAATACAGAAAACAACAATATCCTTATTAGACGAACCCAGGATGCGCAGCTAGAATGCCTTTTTTTCCTACATTTCCTTAATTTACAATTCTGCACTTCAGGTGGTTTGAAGCCTTTTCCACAGACTAGCTTTTGCCTCCATCAGTTTCAAACATTGTTTCTCATCTTCTATCCCTGGGTACTGTGGGACTCATTCTTAGAACGATGAAAGTTCTGGCCAAGTGAGTTGGCGCGGTGGTCAGTAGGATTATTCCTGGAAGCCGTTCCTGCCCTGCAACTGTATAAATATGTCCCTCTAGATCCAAATTAAATGCACCCTCACCGTATCTCCTTAACTAGAATTCAAAATGCCCGTGGCCCCTGCAACTCTGCCTGACACTTCTCTGAGTGTGATGGGGGGAAGCTGGAGTAGGAAACAGAAGCCTTAATGGACTTCCGTTAAAATATCTCACCTGGGCAAGTTACCCAAGAACCTGCGCCCTTGTGAATGCACTTTTACGGCACCTCCTAGAGCCTGGGGCGTCTGTGCAGGTGAGGAGCCCAAATGATGCGAAGCCACCTCTACTGATATAGCTCACCTTTCCTAGTGACAATTTTTTTGGCAAAAGAAACGCCAGCCAGCCTGCTGTTGGAGGGTCTTATGTGTCCTCTCCTGTGTCCCCCTCCTCCCAGCACCGATCAGCTACCAGCGAGGTGTTCGGCATTCGAGCTCACAGCTTTCCTTTCTCTGCTTCCTTTCCTCCCCCAGATCCTGGCTCAGTCCTGTTGATCTCAGAGTGCAGAGAGGTCCCTGCCTCGCCTTGACCACTCAACCGCCACGGCAGCAGCTTTGTGCGTTCAACCACGTTTATTGTGTGTTTTCCCAGACCTGGACCATTCGGAACCCCTCTGCTTCCAATTTCTGCTATCTGACCACAGTTTCCTACCCTCCCACGCTTACCCGTCTTCATCCTATGACCCTTACTCTCTCACACTGTAGAGCATCCCACACTCTTGAATCCTTCCGCTTCTCATTTCTAGCAGCCCTTCTGTGACCTCTATCTTTTCCACTCTTGCAGCCTAGACTCCGAGTTCTACCACTTCAAATACTTTGTGTCTTATCTCTTCCCCTTTAGCCTCTGCGTCCAGTTGTCCATCACAAGCTCAGGGATCAGTCATTGCGTCACCCCTCGCCCCGTACCTTCTCCACCAGCTCCTCTAGGCTATGTCGTGGTGTCACGTGCATGGATACGAGCTCAGGTTTCCTCCACATTCGTAACAAACAAGCTCTGTCTCCCTCTCTAGCCTCTGAAATATGGACATTCCCTGCCACTCCACAGATTTATTTTGGCTAAAATCAACAAGGACGTCTTAATTGACAAATCCCATGGACACTTACTGTTTTAAGTTATGGAATATATCAAACATTTTGAAGAGTACAGGTAATAACAGGATACACTCTCATATGCTCAGCGCTCAGATCCAACAAATGCTATATTTGCTTAGGATATTAAAATTTTTTATTTGTTTAGCAATAAAATGTTACATAGATATGTTTGAAAAACTTTTCATTCAGTCTTCATCCATTTCCTTCCCTCCCTGACTAGTTAATCGATATCATGAAGTTGGCATTTATTCAATATGTAGTGTTATCTTATGTGTTTTAAAAATTCACACAAATGGTAATGCATACAATACACCCTGTGACTTGCTTTTCTTATTCAAATTAATGCGTTCACTATTTACCGTATTAATACAATGATACCTTGTTTATTTTAATTTCTCTAAAGTAATCTATTTTTATGAACACGCTACAGTTTATCCTTTCTTCCATTGACATTCAGATTTTTTCTAGTTGTTCAATATTTAAGTAATGCAGTAAACATTAACATGAATGCAGTAAACATTCCAGTACCCGTCTCCTTGTGCACTAGTGGTAAAGCTACACTTTGTAACAGTATTCACAAGGTATGCCTGTCTTCACTTTTACTAGACCTCACCAAATTATTCTCCAAATTGGTGTACCAATTTATGTGACCATTAGCAACATGGAGGTTTCCATTTTCTTGCATTCTTGCCAATACTTGGAATTTTAAAACTTTACTAACATGGATATGAAATGCTATCTTACTTCAATTTACAATGACCTCATTATCAGAGAGTGTGGGTATATTTTTGTGAATTTCCTGTTGGTATTCTTTATCCACTTTTCTATGTGGGGTTCTTTCTACATTATGACTACTAATCTTTCATTACTTTGGAGTATTGCTCTGTCTTTCTGTTTTTAAAAAAACTGTTTCTGTGATTGACATACATACAAACAGAGGAAGTTCTTCAAGTCATGACCTTACAATGCTGTCTTGACTAGAAGTTCTGAATTTTTTTTCTACTTTATGCTGCAAATGACTTTCAAAGTAATACTTACACAGAACAGTGTCAGGAAAAATGTTGTCTATCCCTGGGGTAGTCACTGATAATGTTCTGCCATAGTCTTGCTTATTTTTTCTTTCAGGGTACATTTTTCTTTATTTAAGACACATTTTTTGCAGTCTGTTTATTGGCTGAGCCTAATGGACATGTTCCGTCTTTTTGTTTTAGTAAATTCCTATTTATATAGATTTTATCCGAGAGGGAAATCAGCTTTTTGGAAGGCAGACGCAAAGCAGGATGCATAGCTCATTTTGATTCCTTCATTGATTCTGTGTGCCTGCACAGGGGTGGAGTGGTCCTGGAGCAGCGTGACTCATCTTTCTCAGTTTGACTGGATATAACGAAAACTCAGAATGTGGCTCCAGAAAGTGTCATAGAGAGTGACTAGAGCTTTCCAAAGTGCCACCTTTGACCAACTCACTTACTAAGAAGATCTGGCTAAAAACACTCTAGCATCCAAGACACAAAGGCAGCATTTTAAGCAATGTACTTCTCTTCAGATTCAGACATTTATATATCCTAAATGTAAAAATACGTAAAGATATAAGCCAAGAAAAACATTTCCCAATATGAAAAACATTACCACCTTCCCTCACCACCCCAAGTTCATTCTTGAACTTGCTTAAAGTGGAATTTTCAAAGATGAAATAATTCAAATAATTTAAAACCTTAGACTCTCAGTAAGAGAAGTAAGATATTATTCTGTTTTGAAAGTTCGTCCCCAAGCTCTGAATGAGTGGACCATGTCTCAGAGTGTGTGTGGAACATGAAAATCTTCCTTCAGCTATAGCTCTCTTCTGTCAAAGGTGTTTTGTTAGCTGGTCCCTGCGAGGAATTAGTTCACAATCCTGTGCTGTTGACACATTCTTCTCTTGTCCAGGAATGTGGGTTTCAGGAATATGCTGAACTGATTCTAGAAAGGTTTGGAAGCTCTTTGCAGCCCAGTGCTTCTAGGATAAGGTTTGCTTGTGGTTTGTTCTCTTTTTTAAAAAAGTATGGCTGAAACAAGGAACTTAAGCAGTTTATTGAAAATGCAAATATTGATCTGATTTGAAGTCTGTATGGCAGCTGTCCTGATCCACCTTATTCGCAAGTTCTCCGTAAATACCTACCCCAGAAGTTACCTGCCTACTGTGATCTTGAACTCTCATTATTACTCCCCAGTGAGTTTTGCTGATTCAAGATAGAAAATTTTGGAAGAACACCTAGATGTTGAATTGTTCTCTCCATCTTATGTCAGCTACGGACTGTCATCTCACAGAAACTTTAAATGGAAATCAATAATTGGGTTTCAGAAAAACTTATTTTTCACTCTTCAGAGGCATTGACTGAGTTTCCAGGCAGCAAAGCTGAGTCTGGTTTGGAGGTCACTTTTCAGTGGAACCTGTTCATACACAGAGTTCTCTGTAGCTTTTTTTTTTTTCTGGAGTTCCCTCTCCTCCCTACTAAGTCCCCTTTTGGCTTTTTGTTAATATGTGTTATTCATTTTCCACAAGGAAATTCATCTTTGGAGCCCGGTGACAGATCTGATTCTGTATAATTGATGATGAGTATAAATTTCAGTTGCTTCTGTTCTCTGCCGTGAGGGTGGGGATGTAATATCGGTGAGGCCCAGACTCTCAGACTAAGGGCCTTTTGTGTTTTCTCAAGGTTTCAGGAAGTTTGAGTCGTTTATTTAGTGTAGCACAGTGAAGACAAAATTAGATCTGTTTCTCTAAAGCTAAGACATTTCTGTGTCTGCTTGTTACTAAAGCACTGAACCATCCCTGGACCTGATACGGTTGGGATGCACTGTGCTCCCTTCAAGCTTATGACATTTTAACTAGGCATAGTCCAATTAACCTCTGACCTTTCTCAAGTTCGTCAGGAAATAGACTAGTACTCATTGCTAAATGCTAGGTTTGTAGTTAACATTACACATTACCCAAAGAAAGTCTAGTAGCAGGAAATGTGTGAGAACTAATCCATAGAAACTAAAACAAACCTTTGGCTTACCTACAATTTTATTGGCATTTCCCTCTTGACTCCATTCCCCTTTAAGTCAATAAAAACCTAGGGCTGCTCGTTAAAACTTCCGCAAGGCTTTGTTGGCAGCCATGTGGTGAGCCTTCTGTTCTGTTTCTTCAGGGGTCTTTCCTGAGTCTACATGATCAAGGGAGGGCTTCTCGGAAATGCTTATGATAATCACTGTTGATGCCGTTTTTGGTCTTTTTTGTTTGTTTGCTTTTTTTGTTTTTTCGCGGTATGCGGGCCTCTCACTGTTGTGGCCTCTCCAGTTGCGGAGCACAGGCTCCGGACGCGCAGGCTCAGCGGCCATGGCTCACGGGCCCAGCCGCTCCGGGGCATGTGGGATCCTCCCGGACCAGGGCACGCACGAACCTGTGTCCCCTGCATCGGCAGGCGAACTCCGAACCACTGCGCCACCAGGGAAGCCCTTGATGCCATTTTTAACCTTGATTAGAACTTCCTAATGTAATGATTTTTACCTAAATGGTGGTCAAAGCACAGAGTTGGGTCCATGAACAAATTGAGCAGATGGGGTTTTGACATGGAGGTTTAGCTCTGGCAGAGACCTACTCTCAGTGGTAGATACAGAACACATGCTAAAACAAAAGCAAACAAATAAAAATACCATGGGCATCCCTGAGGGAGATACAGGAAGACACGCAGCCTCCTATAAGAAGCCTTGGGTGACAACCGGGGGACACATTTCTATTCATGTTCTGCAATCGATTCCGACCCAAGGCCATTAACTTTTGGTCCCCCAAGGTATGTGCGCTTGAATTTCTAAACTGGAAATAATAGAGCAAGCACAGCCTCTGTATTGGCCAGGACATTTTGAGAGTAAGTAAAGTAATAGCTTTTTAGAGAGTAGTTCATAAACAGAAAGAAGTTCAAAGGCATAGTGGTTAAAAGCCTAGGCTCTGGAGTGAGGCAAATTTGGGTTTGATTTCTACTTCTCCCATTTCATGGCTGTGTGCTCTTTACTTCCCTAAACCTCAGTTCTAACTTGTAGAAGATGGGCAATTACGTACTCCATCAGCTGGTGAAGAAGGGCTCCAGGATGGTGTCTGCCGTGCAGGAAGCATCATGCACCTGGTGGCGAGGTCACGTGCGCGATGTGGATCGCTGCCTTGTCGGTGTGGATGGGGGTGTCCATAGAAACAGTCTGAAAAGTGCGAGAAACTGTTTGTCTGGGGTCTGTGGCAGGGTCTGCCGTCCCCTCCCCGCCTCAGCGCTGAGCAAAGCTACCCAAGGGCAGCGAGGCCCTGCCTCGTGCGCCAGGCTGTCACGAGCCTCTTCTTCTGCCCCTAGCAGGTCTCCTCCCCACACCCCTTCTCCCCTCCCACCAGCACCCATCCAGGTCACATTCCTGGCAAGCTCTCACTCTCAGCTGCTCGTCAACTGAGGTGTTGGCTGATAACAAAGCTATGAACTGATAAGGCTGAATTCCTTCAAGTGGTATTTTAAAAAGCCAGGAAGCCTTCAAGAGCTAAAGAAATAATGGAGTAATGACAGGCATTAACTCTGTGTGTGTGAGTGTGTGTGTGTGTGTGTGTGTCTGGGAGATGTCTGAGCCGGGAGCCTTGACTGTCATTAGAATAAACCCTACAGAGGTTACCTGTGCCACCTCGGTCACAATAAAGCAGCTTCTTCGGTCTAAAATTGACACTGATCCCACTTAGGAACTAATCAAAGCCGTGCTTTTCCTATATTGGATTTAATACACTCTACTCTTAGCCTGGGAAGCCTTAGGACAAGCATAACAACAATACAATTTAATGAAAATGTTAAAATATTTATATGCCACAATCTTTGTGATTGAATTAGAGACTAACTCACCCCATGGTCAGAAATAGTCACAAGGACTAAAAGAAAAAAGAAAATAGCTCTTAAGAATAAATCATTTACCAAGTATTTCAAGTTGAAGATGCCCAAGTTAAGAAAATAGTAAATAAAAGAAGGCCAAAAGTTCATAGTAGTCCTCAACTGGAATTTCGTCTCCCTCTTGCTGTGAAGAAGACAAATTGGACCAGAACAGACGGCTGCTGCCTGCTACAAGCTAGACCATGCTCAGAAGATTTGAAATTCAATAATGTCACAGTACAAGCGGGGGGAAAAGAGAAGCCTCCGGGGAACTCTCTTGTAAAAGATTTACCAATATGCAACTAATTTTGATTCAGGAAAATTGTTATTGAATGTTGGGCTAGGATTTGTTGATGACAGTGTGGCCACAGGTAAGCATGGATACAGCCCCATGTGTATGTGTATATTGCCTTCTAAATATTGGTCATTGTATTACCTTTTCTCCTTGATCACCTACTTTATTATTCTTTTTCATGGAAAGGCATTTTATTTTAAATACAGCAGTGTGTACATGTCAATCCCAAACTCCCAGCCTATCCCTCCCCGCCTTCCTCTCTGGTAAGCATAAATTCATTCTCTAAGTCTGTCAGTCTGTTTCTATTATGTAAGTAAGTTCATTTGTATCATTTTTCTTAGATTCTGCATATAATATCATAACACTTTCAAGGTTGCAACTAATAGTATTTTTTTTTGCTGTTTTCCAAATTACTCCCAGCTTTATTTTTTCATCTTTCTCTGCATGTACAAGAAGTGGGTTTTCATTTTTCAGTATTATTGAGGAAAATACTAAATTTGTATTTTTAAATCCAAATTTAAAGAAAAATGGCACTACAACCATTATTTAATATTAGAACCATGGAAAGTAGATCAGAAATGAAGTTAGCTTACTGGTGCAACTAATAGGATTTTGAATTCTATTTTGAACTATGAAAGTGAGGTGATGCTTGAGCCTCTGCTGCAATAGAAGGACACTTGCTGCGTCTCCAAGGACTTTTGGAAGGTTTCTGAGCCCAGTGGGAGCAGCAGAGGTGAATTAGGAGAAGTCGTGGAGAGATGATGTCCCCGGCCACTTTCAACCACAGTATAAGGTTCATTCATTCATTCATTCATTCATGAAATGTATATTGAGCTACTATGTGTGACACTTGAAAAGAATTTTGGGGCACACAGGGAGCATATAAGGCACAGGGTCCCCATGCTTATGGACAGGTGCTGTTCAGGAGAGGTCCCTGGAGCTATGCTTGGGGGATGCCACCTGTCAGGGAGGTCCAGAAAGGCTTCCTTGAGGAGACAGCAGTTAGGCTGGTGTCTGAGGGGTGAGTAAGGATATTCAAGGAAAGAAGGAGAGAGCAGAGTGCTCAATGCAGAGGGCCCCCAGCTCCTGCAACCAGGTTGGGGAGCATTATTTATAATAATATGTTCAGCCTAGAAGTTAGGTTATAAACCATAGTATGGCAGTTGTGCTCAGCATTCATTATTTCAACAGCTGCTTGATTTCAATGAATTTATTTCTTTCAACAACTCTTAATTTACCAGTGTGGTTGGAAAAATGTATGTCACACTGAAGGAAGTTCTATGATGACAAGAAATGTGCTCTTGAAAAGATCACTTTTGTCCCCAAAGAGATTTTGCACAGTGTGGAAATCAGAGATACCTTATTTATCCATGAAACATGGATGTTTCTGAAGGCTTCCCCACAAATGTCACCGCCTGTCCTGCTGGGGATCTAAAGAACTTGAAATTCTAAACTAGGAGGGACAGGTGGAGGCCAAAACACTAAGTTAAAAAGAGCAAAGTTGGAGAATGTTGGAGAATCTGGCAGCTAAGTGGGCTCTAGGGCTAAACCCGAGGCAGGCTCCCACCTGCCCGTGTAGCCTGGATGGGGCCCGCCTCCCCCAGGGAGGGTGTGTTAATTTGCTGGGACTGCCTAACAAAGTGCCACAAACTGGATGGCTTAAAACAACAGAAGTTTATTGTCTCCCTGTTTTCGAGGCTTGATGTCTGAGATCAGGTGTTGGCAGGGCCGTGCTCCCTCTGAAACCTGGAGCATCCTTCCTGTCTCTTGCAGCTTCTGGTGGTGCCTGCCAATTTCTGGCTTGCATCTGTGTCGCTCCCTCCTTGACCTCTGTTGTCACATGACCTTCTCCCTGTTCGTCTGTGTGTTTGTCCAAATGTCCCACTTATAAGAACACTAGTCATCTTGGATTAAGAGCCCACCCTAATGACTTCATCTTAACTTGATTACACCTGCAAAGACTATTTCCAAATAAGAGCACATTCTGAGGTCCTGGGCTTAGGACTTCAATGTATCTTCTTTGGGGCCACAGCTGAACCTGTGAAGTGGGTCTCGGTACAGTTTCTGGCACTAAACACAGAGAATTTCTGCTCCCTGAGCCCAGGTATTTCTCCCCAACGTGAAGAGCCATGATGTCCAGCTATTGAATTTGATGTCAAATTCAACCCTAGGTGAATGGCATCACTCTCCCCAGGCACAAAGTGAGCAAAGACCCAGAAAGAGGTGAGAAGGGTCCACCAGTGGCGTTCTGCCTCCGGAAAGGAAAATCAGGAGGAAGAAGGGTCATACCTCCCCTCTCCCCCTTTTGTGTCCACTGAACATTCAAGATAACATGTGTGAACCGGAACCCATTTTCAAGGTGTTACATTCGCCATGGACTTAAGAGGCATGTTTTCTTCTGCGTGGGAAGGCTTTGCATTTTGCTTGTAGCTCGTATCCCTGGAGAAAAGAGAGCACTGTCCCCCAGTATACGTCCAGGAGAGACTGCTAAGGTACCTTGGTCAGACCATCACCCCCCTACCCAGGGCTGGTCACTGCAGTGTGACCGCTGGGATCCTCTGGTCGGGCCTGGGGTCACATCCCTCCCACCCCCCAGGAGGTGCAGAATTGGGCAGGGGCTCAGGCCCACCTCAACCCACGAGCTTGGGTTTATAGAACAGCCTGCCCGTGAAGTCTGTCTTGGGACAAACCTTCCATAGGTTTCTATAATCTCAGTTTGGAATTACTGTGTTTAAGATCAGCGATTTTAATTGCGGTGGGAAGCATTTTGGAAAAGTGTGGGCGTGTGTTTGCTTGTCAGTGATCTGGAGGCACAACTAACATGTGGTGAGCAGGGCCCAGGGAGACTAGACATTGTATAACACATGGGACCGTCCTGAGTGACAGAGTTCGGTATATTTGCATGAGTTTCAAACATCCCTCTTGATATCCTTGTAGGGGAAAACCCTTCTCTTTTATGAACCTCCACTTTATATATGAATAAAAAGTCTATTTTGTACCATATCATATATATTGATTTTTACAGGAATACAACTAGGAACTGTGTATAACAAGGGAAGATAGAGTTTTTTTTTTTTTTTCTGAACTTTATCGGGAGTTCTTCATCAAGAATGAAAATCACTTCACGAGTGGCACTGCCCTCACAGTATCTGGGTTACTAACCCTGACATCAGTCTGTATTTGAGGCTGTCACTTTCATGGTGTTTTTAAGACTTCCTGATTAGATGAGCAATACATTTGCATACTGAAATACATGTGATTTTTCTCTTGTTCTTTACTATAGTTAAGTAATTATATTGATTAAATTATGTGTATAGGAAGGTAATATTAACTGCGAATTTTGTTTCAGGATAATAGGAGAATGCTAGAAAATATCTGTAGCAAAGAGGGCGTTGGGTCTGATTGTATTGAGAACCACTGATTAAATGTCTGAGCGTGTATGCTACTTCCTCAGGGACACCTTCACCGCACTCCACCCGATCCGTCTCCTCCCCTCCTCTGTGGAGGGTCAGGTGCTCTTGCTTTGTGTTTCCATGGAGGGTCTGTGCATCTCCTTTATGATGATTGATTTTTTAAATTACAAATCTTCCTTAACAGACTGTGTGCTTCATGAGAGTAGGGACTCTAATTACGATATGTAGTCCTAAAACAACTTCTGATGTGTAATAGTTATTTAATACACATCTGCTGAATACACGAATGATTAAATAGTCACCCTGAATAAACTTTTCTTTTCTTCTGTTTTTTGGCCGCGAGACTTGCGGGATTTTCCCTGACCAGGGATTGAACCTGTGCCCCCTGCAATGGAAGTGTGTGTGGAGTCCTAACAACTGGGCCGCCAGTGATTTCCTTGAATATGCTTTTCTATTCTTTATTCATAGATTTCCTGACTCCTCATAATCCCCTATTTTGACTCTGCATCTGAGTTCCTGTTGATCACTCAGTTTTTCTCTGTATATCATGCTTTGAACTCAGCCTCCTGTTCTGGTGCCAGAAATCCTCCCAGGAACGACTTCTTGGGTGTCTCACCTTGATGTCCAGCTGGGCTCTGCAGGCCTCTGACCTCCCTTTCTTCCATCTAGATTCACCTTAATCCTACCCCACTATGCTCTACTTAACAGGTTTTCATTAACTTCCCCTCACAAGCCTTTTTTTTTTATAACATCTTTATTGGAGTATAATTGCTCTACAATGGTGTGTTAGTTTCTGCTTCATAACAAAGTGAATCAGCCACACATATACATATATCCCCATATCTCCTCCCTCTGCGTCTCCCTCCCACCCTCCCTATCCCACCCCTCTAGGTGGTCAGAAAGCACCGAGCTGATCTCCCTGTGCTATGCGGCTGCTTCCCACTAGCTATCTATTTTACGTTTGGTAGTGTATATATGTTCATGCCACTCTGTCACTTCGTCCCAGCTTCCCCTTCCTCCTCCCCATGTCCTCAAGTCCATTCTCTATGTCTGCTTCTTTATTCCTGTCCTGCCCCTAGGTTCTTCAGACCTTTTTTTCTTTTTTAGATTCCATGTATATGTGTTAGCATACGGTATTTGTTCTTCTTTTTCTGACTTACTTCACTCTGTATGACAGACTCTAAGTCATCCACCTCACTACAAATAACTCAACTGTTTCTTTTTATGGCTGAGTAATATTCCATTGTATGTATGTGCCACATCTTCTTTATCCATTCATCTGTCGATGGACACTTAGGTTGCTTCCATGTCCTGGTTATTGTAAATAGAGCTGCAATGAACATTGTGGTACATGTCTCTTTTTGAATTATGGTTTTCTCAGGGTACATGCCCAGTAGTGGGATTGCTGGGTCATATGGTAGTTCTATTTGTAGTTTTTTAAGGAACCTCCATACTGTTCTCCATGGTGGCTGTATCAATTTACATTCCCACCAGCAGTGCAAGACTGTTCCCTTTTCTCCACACTGGTGTGAGGTGATACCTCATTGTAGTTTCGATTTGCATTTCTCTAATGATTAGTGATGTTGAGCATCCTTTCATGTGTTTGTTGGCAATCTGTATATCTTCTTTGGAGAAATGTCTATTTAGGTCTTCTGCCCATTTTTGGATTGAGTTGTTTGTTTTTTTAATATTGAGCTGCATGAACTACTTGTGAATTTTGGAGATTAATCCTTTGTCAGTTGGTTCGTTTGCAAATATTTTCTCCCATTCTGAGGGTGGTCTTTTCATCTTGTTTAAGGTTTCCTTTGCTGTGCAAAAGCTTTTAAGTTTCATTAGGTCCCATTTCTTTATTTTTGTTTTTATTTCCATTTCTCTAGGAGGTGGGTCAAAAAGGATCTTGCTGTGATTTATGTCATAGAGTGTTCTGCCTATATTTTCCTCTAAGACTTTTATAGTGTCCAGTCTTACATTTAGGTCTTTAATCCATTTTGAGTTTATATTTGTGTATGGTGTTAGGGAGTGTTCTAATTTCATTCTTTTACATGTAGCTGTCCAGTTTCCCCAGCATCACTTAATGAAGAGTCTGTCTTTTCTCCATTGTATATTCTTGCCTCCTTTATCAAAATAAGGTGACCATATGTGTGTGGGTTTATCTCTGGGCTTTCTTTCCTGTTCCATTGATCTATATTTCTGTTTTTGTGCCAGTACCATACTGTCTTGATTACTGTAGCTTTGTAGTATAGTCTGAAGTCTGGGAGCCTGATTCCTCCAGCTCTGTTTCTCTTTCTCAAGATTGCTTTGGCTCTTCGGGGTCTTTTGTGTTTCCATACAAATTCTGAAATTTTTTGTTCTAGTTCTGTGAAAAATACCATTGGTAGTTTGATAGGGATTGCATTGAATTTGTAGATTGCTTTGGATTAGTATAATCATTTTCACAATGTTGATTCTTCCAATCCAAGAACATGGTATATCTCTCCATCTGTTTGTATCATCTTTAATTTTCTTTCATCAGTGTCTTATAGTTTTCTGCATACAGGTCTTTTGTCTCCTTCGGTAGACAAAAGGAGACTTCCTTAGGTAGGTTTATTCCTAGGTATTTTATTCTTTTTGTTGCAATGGTGGAGTGTTTCCTTTATTTCTCTTTCAGATTTTTCATCGTTAGTGTGTAGAAATGTAAGAGATTTCTGTGCACTAATTTTGTATCCTGCTACTTTACTAAAATCATTGATTAGCTCTAGTAGTTTTCTGGTAGCATCTTTAGGATTCTCTATATATAGTATCATGTCATCTGCAAACAGTTACAGCTTTACTTTTTCTTTTCCAGTTTGGATTCCTTTTCTTTCTTTTCCTTCTCTGATGGCTGTGACTAAAACTTCCAAAACTCTGTTGAATAAAAGTGGTGAGAGTGGGCAACCTTGTCTTGTTCCTGATCTTAGAGGAAATGTTTTTCACCATTGAGAACGATATTGGTTGTGGGTTTGTCATATATAGCCTTTATTATGTTGAGATAAGTTCCCTCTATGCCTATTTTCTGGAGGGTGTTTATCATAAATGGGTGTTGAATTTTGTCAAAAGCTTTTTCTGCATCTAGTGAGATGATCATATTGTTTTTCTCCTTCAATTTGTTAATATGGTGTATCACATTGATTGATTTGCATATATTGAAGAATCCTTGTATTCCTGGGATAAACCCCACTTGATCATGGTGTATGATCCTTTTAATGTGCTGTTGGATTCTGTTTGCTAGTATTTTGTTGAGTAGTTTTGCATCTATGTTCATCAGTGATATTGGCATGTAGTTTTGTTTCTTTGTGACATCTTTGTCTGGTTTTGGTATCAGGGTGATGGTGGCCTCGTAGAATGAGTTTGGGAGTGTTCCTCCCTCTGCTATATTTTGGAAGAGTTTGAGAAGGATAGGTGTTAGCTCTTCTCTAAATGTTTGATAGAATTCGCCTGTGAAGCCAGCTGGTCCTGGACTTCAGTTTGTTGGAAGATTTTTAATCACAGTCTCAATTTCAGTGCTTGTGATTGGTCTGTTTATATTTTCTATTTCTTCCTGGTTCAGCCTCTGAACGTTGTGCTTTTCTAAGAATTTGTCCATTTCTTCCAGGTTGTCTATTTTTTTGGCATAGAGTTGCTTGTAGTAATGTCTCATGATCCTTTGTATTTCTGCAGTGTCAGTTGTTACTTCTCCTTTTTCATTTCTAATTCTATTGATTTGAGTCTTCTCCCTTTTTTTCTTGATGAGTCTGGCTAATGGTTTATCAATTTTGTTTATCTTCTCAAAGAACCAGCTTTTAGTTTTATTGATCTTTGCTATTGTTTCCTTCATTTCTTTTTCATTTATTTCTGATTTGATCTTTATGATTTCTTTCCTCCTGCTTTGTTTTTTTTTTGTTTTTTTTTTTTGTTCTTCTTTCTCTAATTGTGTGAGGTATCAGGTTAGGTTGTTTATTTGAGATGTTTCTTGTTTCTTGAGGTAGGATTGTATTGCTATAAACTTCCCTCTTACAACTGCTTTTGCTGTATCCCATAGGTTTTGGGTCATAGTGTTTTCATTGTCATTTGTTTCTAGGTATTTTTTGATTTCCTCTTTGATTTCTTCAGTGATCTCTTGGTTATTTAGTAGTGTATTGTTTAGCCTCCATGTGTCTGTATTTTTTACAGATTTTTTCCTGTAATTGATATCTAGTCTCAAAGCGTTGTGGTTGGAAAAGATACTTGAAATGATTTCAATTTTATTAAATTTACCAAGGCTTGATTTGTGACCCAAGATATGATCTATCCTGGAGAATGTTCCATGAGCACTTGAGAAGAAAGTGTATTCTGTTGTTTTTGGATGGAATGTCCTATAAATATTAATTGAGTCCATCTTGTTTAATGTATCATTTAAAGCTTGTGTTTCCTTATTTATTTTCATTTTGGATGATCTGTCCATTGGTGAAAGTGGAGTGTTTAAGTCATCTCTCTGAAGTTGTTCTGAACTTCTAACCCATGGAGCTCCATCCTCATGTTAGACATGACAGTCTGTTCTGTGGAGGCTGCTTCCTCTAGAATTAACTTTCCTTCATCTGGACTGGAGTAACAAGTCTGATGGAGACTTTACTCTCTCACAGTCTAGTCCGGGACAGGAAACCATTTGCAGGTGACCTGACACATGTGCCCCACATCTTCAGACTCTTCTTTAGAGCTGATGACCCTCAGAAGTGTCCTCTTTTGTTACCGATGGGACAGTCTTCATCTGTCCTGGGAGCGGAAGGAGAGATAGCAACACGTGTGTGGGACTCTGAGTTTCCAGTCGTTGGGCTGGAAATATGTTACATGAAAGGGGTCATGCTGTGAGAAATGATCATCCCTTAATCTTACACAGGATTTGTTCCAAAATTAGTCTTATAGACTCAGACTGGAAGAATTTGACAGAGGAACGGTAGGTTTCGAAGGGCCAGCAAGGGTCCTGGAGGGAGGTGGGGGCAGACCCACATGGTGGTCCCTGTGGGTTGGTAGGGGGACAGTCAGGGGGGCTGTGAGAGCTGAAGGGAGAGTGGCAAGAGGAAGGAGAGCCGATGAAGAGAGGCAGAAGCTACCCCAAACCAAATGTTTCCTTTTTTTTTTTTTTTTTTTTTTTTGCGGTACGTGGGCCTCTCACCGCCGCGGCCTCTCCTGCCGCGGAGCACAGGCTCCGGACGCTCAGGCTCAGCGGCCATGGCTCGCGGGCCCAGCCGCACCACAGCATGTGGGATCCTCCCGGACCGGGGCACGAACCCGTGTCCCCCGCATCGGCAGGCGGACTCCCAACCACTGCACCACCAGGGAAGCCCCCAAATGTTTCCTTTTTGAAGACAAATTCTAGAACAAACCCTGTGTAGAAAGATGATGAGGTCTTAACTGGGTAAGTATTTGTAAGAATGAAGGATCCTTATGCGTTTGCAGAACGGGGAGACCAGGAGATTCAGCCTCCATCTCAACTCACTTCTCTGATCCCAGTGGCGCTGACGTGGGGCTGGGGATGTGAAGGCAGACACATCCTTAGTCATGAGGATGCTTCATTTTGCACGATTTCAATCAAATCGTCCTAATAACAACACATCTTTGAATTGCTTTAGTTGCTATTCACAGATATGTGTGGTGACTCTGTTTTTGATAAAGCAGACAATCTTCTGTCATTGTAACATGAAGTGGGCAATCACTTGACCATACTACTCTGCAGATCCTTCTGCCTGCGGCAGGTTTGCTGAGTGCACCTGCCGTGACTCCCAGGCACCGGGAAAGTGCAGGGAGCCAGAGCTCCCATGAGCGGGGTGGGGGGATCTGAGCACAGTCCAAGGTAAGTGCTGTCTGACCAAACAAGCCAGTGCAGTTGCTGAATAAACAATTCCCCTCCTGCATCTGTCCAACTAAACATCTGTGCAGTGGCTGATCAAGGCGCTGTGCGTTAACTACCATGTCCAGTAGTGACGATTTACATCACCTCTTCAGGAAGATGCTCCTGGCGGACCTTTCATTTTTGCAGTTTATGCTATGACATTGCCAGGATGTATTGTCTGCATTTGCAAAACACAGCTACAGGCTAGCTTCAATTCATGTTTATTTATACGGATGCTCTTCACACCAGGGTAACAGCCGGTCTGGCGGAACGAGAGAAACTTTTTTGCTGAAGACACACCACAGACGCCGGGACTTGAAAGAACCCCTTTGATTCTTTCTTTGACTCAACAGAGCCAAGAAAGCAGGTTGGGGAAAACAATAACTTGAAGAACCTGGATAAAGTTAATCCTTAACTTGAGACCATTAAAGCCAGGAAATGGAGGTGAATTTAAAAATCCTGTTGGCAGTGATTCTGTATTCATACTTGTAATGACTTTCCTTCTTCTCCATCTTTTCCTTTCTTCCCACAAAGATGGTGCTGGAGGGCAGGCGGGGGGAAGAGCTGAGAATAAGGTTTAATATCATGAACTGAATTCTTATCCTTAAAGTAACCTTGCCACCGGGTTTCCTTAAGTGTTGAATTCAAATCACTTTTGCTTGAAAAGTTTGGCTTTCTTTTGGTTAAATTTTCTCCCCTATTGCTCCTTTATACTTCCAGGTATATGTAAATCTGGAAATCTCTGTTTCAAAAGAGGCTGATATAAACTGTTGGAAGGCTTCCACATTGAGAAAATCCTGATCTCTACAAAACCACTGATCACCATTCCCAGGCGAGGGAACAATGATTCAGCATTCATTACAAAATGATTCATAAGCAATCATGACCATTTTCAGGGAAAGAGACAATTATCAATTTCATGGACTCGTACGTGATCATGACTACTTCCAGGGACTTACAATGATCAATGACCCATTCCCTGATTAATTAAGAGCCTCAGCTTCCCACCCATATAATATGAACAGTAGTGCACTTGTCAAGCAGCCTGTTCTATTTCCTGACGACAAAGCCTCGACTGAGTGGTAATGGAAAACTCAGACCTGCTGCTCTAGATTTCGTGCCTCTGGAGCCAAATACAGTAGTCATGGCTCAGTGGCCCCAGACTCTCAGATTTGCTAGGAGCTGGGCTAATGCCCTTCTTCACAAAGCCCACATCTAACTCGCTTTGTCTTTTAGCCTCAGAAGCACTACTCTTAAAACTCTTTACAAATAGCCAACAGGGCAGTTTGCCAAGAGGGAAGAAATGTCT
Source organism: Phocoena phocoena (assembly GCF_963924675.1). Taxonomy (NCBI): domain Eukaryota; kingdom Metazoa; phylum Chordata; class Mammalia; order Artiodactyla; family Phocoenidae; genus Phocoena; species Phocoena phocoena. The sequence goes on from NC_089220.1 coordinate 168,021,955, forward strand.
CAGGTAAAGAGCAAGTTTCTTGGTACTGATGCTCAGATGCTGATGGTCTGTTTCCCTGCTGCCTTCGTTCTTCTCTTGCACATCGGACGCTGAGTCCACGGGTGGAGTGGGGTCACTGTGGTCCTCTTAACATGGCCCCTTCCAGACTCTCCCTTCCTCTTCTCTAGAGCCCCCAGAGTGAGGGTCCTGTCCCTGCCCACACTTTGTGGTCATCAACAGCCCCTGGGGCCCCCCTGGCTTATCACAGTCTTTCCACCACGACTGTTACCCTCTTCCTGGTATTCGAACATCCACGAGCACCATCCTTTCAGTGTTCTGGTCTCTCAGTTCCTTGACCTTTTCTCCAAAGATCTCACTCCAGACACCACAGCTGTCCCTTGTTAATAACTGCAGTCACACCCTACAGTACCCCCATTCAGGCATCCAGTCTCCAGCCACAGCCTCCTTTCACCTCCACCTTTACCATCCCATCGTCAGTGATACTTTGACCCACAGTTCACCTGTTCTGTTGCCTGCGTTGTCCCTCATCCCCTTCACATCTTCCTTCCCCTCCATTCCCAGCTTAGATTCCAGTTTCATCATTATAATCATTCCCTGTATCACCATCCCTCTCCTTTTCTCTTCGAATCAGACTTACCTTGCAAAACCCAAACACTGGTTACATCCACCGTCTGTCTACTCTGTACCTGAACTGAGTGGCTAAGGGCGGCTGGAGAAAAACACACACACGGGCTGACCAATCTAACTCTAATTTATGCCCACGAGCCTCCCATGGGCCCTCATGCACGTGGTTGGGAGACCACGTTCTCTGGTCCACTCAGTCCTCCTGGCCCTTGCCTGTGACTCTTCCTCTTCTCCTTCTAATGGATAATCTGGTTTCCCATCTAACCAGAGTGCAGAGCTGACCAGAAGAGAACTTTCACATCTCTTCATTTTCTCAGCCCACCTCCCTGCATCTGGATCAGGACCGCACGTCTTTCCTTCTGCTGCAAAAAGGCAGTTGGCCAGGACCTGGAGGCCGGAGGCAGGAGGCCTTGAAAAGCCAGATGGGAGCCGGATGTGCAGAGGCTGTGAGGGGCAGCCAACGTGTGTCTCTTTAGACCTTTATCTTCAGCCAAGAGATGGTCTCCCTCATCCACCCAGACTTTACATTTCCCCAAAGTTATAGAGTTATCCAAAAGAGGTGATCTAAACCAGCGCTGATAGGGAGTTGAATCTTGAGTTGATTACTGAAAGACAATATTTAAACTCTAGGAGACTGTGCTATTTTTAATTAGAAAGTTTGTTTTCCCTACTACCCAGGTTGTAACTCATGAGTCATAGAAAAAGTAAGGGAGTTATATCTTTCTCGGCATATTTGAGGAACAGCAAATCCCCTGGTTCCACGCCTTCTTGCCGTCGCTTCTCTTTGGGCCCTGGGTTAAGCCCACTTAGGACATTGCGATGGCCTCTCACCGGTCCCGCCTCCTGGTCTCGCCCACTCCAGGGCACCTTGCACACCACTGCCAGCCCCTCCTTCTTAGGATGCCAGGGGGAGGGCTCTAGTCCTTTGCTCACAATCCAGCCAAGACTCCCCTTCACATTCAGGCCCCAGCGTTGGGCACGGCATGTAACGCCCTGCAGGGCTGGCTTCCCTCCCTCCCCGTTGCCACCTCACTGTGCACACGTGACACTTCAGGGGTCGCACCCTACGGTCCCTGAGAATGTGCGTGTTCCCGTTTGTCTCCTTCCACTGGCCTAACTCACCTTGACCTAGTCTGCCAGGAGAACTCCTACACATACTTCAGGCCCATCTAGCGGGTCACCTCCATTACTACCCTCCCATGAATACCCTGGATGGCGCTGACTGCTTTCTCTTTTTGACCCTTGCGGTACCTTGTCCATGTGCTTTTATGACAATATGTACAGCAACTTCTTTGAGTCCTTATTTCTGTGTCTTACCCTCCTCTGAGGGCGGGACCAGTCCTGACTCATTATGGAGCGTCAGTGTCTGGTGGAGTGTCCTGCACATAGTAAATGCTCAGTGAATATTTGTTGAAGGACAAAAATGAAAGAATCAACTCACAACGTGTTTACCTTTTTTCTAGGTCTTGGGCTTAATCACAGATTGAAGAGACAGTAAATGTGGTAATTAAAAGAAAGTAAACAGTCAACAAACACAATGAAATGATAGCAACTAAATGACATTTAAAATTTGGTGCCGACCTACCTGACACCTGGGAACCAAGTGAGGCTGTACGTGTAAGTCGTCACTGTCCTTCCTTTTCAAATGATGTTCACGCTTTTTAAACATTTGCTTTTAGAAATAGTAGATTATGTGGAGTGCTTCATCAAGTGTGTTCAGTAACCCGTAAAAAAAGGATGAAATAATGCCATTTGCAGCAACATGGATAGACCTAGAGATTATCATACTAAATGAAGTAAGTCAGACAGAGGAAGACAAAATCTAAAAAATGATACAAATGAACTTATTTACAAAACAGAAATAGACTCTCAGACAGAAAACAAACTTATGGTTACCAAAGGGGAAAGGGGTGGGGAGGGATAAATTAGGAGTTTGGGATTGACATATACCCACTACTATATATAAAATAGATAAACAACAGTGCCCTACTTTATAGCACAGAGAACTATACCCACTATCTTGTAATAACCCATAATGGAAAAGAATCTGAAAACGTATATATAAAACATTGTATGAAAAAATCCGAACGAACTTTTTGGCCAACCCAATATAGATGGATGTATAAATGAATCACTTTACTATATACTTGAAACTAACACAACATTGTACATTAACTCTACTCCAATAAAAAAGTGTTCAATAACATTGAAAACAGTACCAAAGAGTCAAATAGCAAAGTTGTACCGCCCATTACTAAATGAACACAAAGCAAGAAGCCATCATTTACATGCTGGGATGTGCAGACCCACTTGGCTGAAAGAGTCGGCGTCATCATCTCAGGCAGTAACTGTGACCCAGGAGGGTACTGCCAGTGTGGCTGTAGTTGAAATTCTGCACTTGCTTTGCTGTGAGTCCCTGTGCTTCGTTCCACCGGTGCCTCGAGATGCTTGTTCTGTTTCATGTTGGGCGACAGCTGTGCCGGCGACAGGAGCATTGAGAGCAGGCAGTGGACTTTGTTTAAATGCGGAGAAAGCCTTTCTCTCTGTCCTGTAATAAAGCCTTTTCACATTGTATTCAACCTGATATTATCTCACTCGCTCCATTGACTATAGAATAATTATACATATGTTCCAGTCTTATAAGAATTGAATCGAGCAGCAGCTATAAATAATTAAACGGGTCCTAGCAGGGACTTGCCAGTATAAAGGTGTTACAAATTCAAAGCCATACCAAGGACAGTAGAACGAGCGAGTTATCATTGCTAAGCCTACAACTGCCAGCTTCTGGGTCTGTGCTTCTGTTTCACTGGCTTGTTGCTCAGTCAAGGTCTTTTGTGGCCACAGAGCCCCGGGGCAGGGGACAGAGAAAGACTTGCCGTGGTGTCTCCTAGCTGTCCTGTAAATGTGCAGGGGACAGTGAGACTTTTCATAGCTCACCCCAATTTATGCTTCTGGAAGGTTCTTCACAATTAGAGTCAACGTGTTGCTGCAGCGTTAGTATTAGAAGCCCACACGTACACCAGCAGGGAACACGGGCCTCTCCCAGGGGTCCTGCCTGTGGCAGCAGACACACCTCTTATCTTTTCTACTTTCAAAACCTAACCATGTGTCACTAGATAAATTCACTTCAATATGGGAGCACAGTTGCTACCAGATCCATCTCAAACCATTCACTTCGGTAACAGAGCTTAATTATGATCTCAGCTCAGGATAAAAGCCTCTGAGGGTCTTTGTGTCATCCCTTCTAAATTTGATTACCGACTCAGCGTGAGAATTCTTGGAAGGTACTACTCTAGTAAAGACTAAATGCATAACAATTGCCTTGAAAATGAAATGATCACCAGAGAGAGAAAGAGCCTGTGTTTCGCTTTTCCTGAGTGTGACCCAGGGTACTGGGATGCGGGTGTAAAGCTGGAGCCGCTGGCATTACAGGGCACCAACTCTAAAACGACTGGAAGAGTCACAGTGGGTGTGTTCATGGGACGAATTCCCAGTCACAGAGAAGGCTGGTCCGTGCTGAAAGACGGCACAGTGAGCACAAGGCCAGAGGGGCCCTGGAAGGGGGGTATTTAAAAGGCATATACCGTGCAAATTATATACACGGTAAGGATGTAAACAGCAAAAACCGCGTGTGGGTTTATATGTGGAATCTAAACTACGACACAAATGAACAGATCTACAAAACAGGAACAGAATCATGGACATAGAGAACAAACTTGTGGTTGCCAAGGGGGAGGCGGGTGGGGGAGGGATGGATTGGGAGTTTGGGATGAGCAGATGCAAGCTAGTATATAGAGAATGGATAGACAGCAAGGTCCTACTGTACAGCACAGGGGACTATATTCAATCTCCTGTGATAAACCGTAATGGAAAAGAATGTGAAACAGAATATATATGTATATATATAAAATGTATAACTGCGTCACTGCTGTGTAGCAGAAATTAACACAGCACTGTAAATCAACTATAGTTCAATTAAAAAAAAAACAACTGTGTGTGGGGAAGAATTCAATCCAAGGAAAGAATGGGGAAAGGGGTGGTGAGAAGAAGAGGGACAGCAGCTGGCTTGCGAGGGAAAGGAGGCTGACATTTTCAAGCAAATGCAAACGGCTGTATCTCAATTTTGCCTGGAACCAACCTGCATCGTGGCGACTGGGCATTGTCTGTGGCGGAAACTTCAGCTCCAAAATCCACTTTTTCAAGAAGACCCACTGTCTCCAAGCGCCAGTCCTGCTACCTTGGCTCTCAGGTGCCGGCGATGAATGAAGAAAGACAGCTCTCGAAGGCAGCTTCTTACTGGAAAGATGCTTAAGCCCCTTGGACACCAAGCCGATTTTGCTGACTAATCCACCAGGACAGCTGGTTTCTCTATTCCCTTCTGTGAACCTCTCCTGAGATGGAGATGCCAAATTCAGTGGTCAAGTACTGATAGTAGAGAAATTTTTTCCTGCTTCAAGTGACAATTGTTCCTACGTGTTTCATTCCTCTGTGAGTGAGGGAGCTATTCATCCGGTTGCCTTAAGAAAAACCCTCTTATATTTGACATTATTAAAAAGCCATTATGTAACCGTATCTGAGCAGTTGCATTCTCTTTGCATTTTTCCCTACAATTTGGAAAATTTATATTAAGTGAAATGGAGTGGTGAGTAAATAACGTTTAAAGACATTTTGCATGTGTTTATTGATTTCTCAGCCATTTATGGAGGGCCCACTATGTGTCAGTATAGACGTCCATGGAAAATCCCACTCTGGAATGTCACAGAGTTCTGGAGAGTTCTAGCACCAATTACTGAATTGGTCTGGGTCTCCCCACCTTGTAAAATGGCAAGGATGATACTTAAATGATCACGGTGAGAATGAAATGCTGAAAATGTCGACTACATAATAGACGTATAATGAATTTTAGATTTTCATTCAGGAGCTATGCCAGGTACAAAGGTTCAGAGAAACACACGATTCTGATTCTTCCTCTGGGAGCACACTGTGAACCCGGGCAGGAGATGTGGCCGGGATCTGAGGGGAGTGATCAGGTCGGGCTCCCCAGGGGAGACCCCCGGTCTGGAGGTGGGGCTGCAGGGGGGAAGGTCAAGTGAAACCTCTAAAGTGGCCAGTTGCCATGGTAGCAAGAGCTCTTGGGACAAAGCGTTCCTGTGAAAGCAGGCCCCACTCCCACCGGCCCAGCCTCAGAAGGAGGCGGCCAGAAGGAACTAGTGGCTGGGCTTCCAGCCCAGGGTATGGGGCCCTCGGCCTCTGGAGGGTGCCTGGCAGGGCTGCTGCTCGGGGACTCTGTCGGGGCATGCGAAGGGTTGTGCTGGGTTGAATGTCCATTGGCTGAATGGCCACTGTCTTGGGCTGGTAGAGCCCGGACGGAGGCCTGTCTTGGTGGAGGGACCACACTGGGCTCTCAGGTCTCAGATGCAGTATCAAGGCTGCAGGGCTGGCAGGTGTTCAGGAGGCCTGTGGGTCAGTGGGTCTGTGGCATCTGTGATGCCCATCAGGGCGAGTTTCCCAGCAAATGGGCAGGGACTAGATCCCAAGAGAGCAAGACGAGATGTGGCAGGAGAAAGCCTCACCCCCAAAAGGCCTGGACTTGACAGAAAACAGCAGGCCCCCGTGCTGGTTGGTGCAGTCCCTCTGTCAGGCAGCAGGCTGCGCACTGGGCGTGATGCTCAGGCCAACCTCGACTCCTGATCACTTCGGGGAAAGAAATGACGTAACTCCTGCCGTGTGCTCTTTCCTCTCTGCTCCGTGTTCCCATGACTCACCTTCCAAGAAACAGATACGGCTTTGGTTGTGCAGGATGAGGGCGGATGGCACTTTGAATGGTGGTGGTTGGTGGGAGAGGATGTCAGAGCCACCGGCCTTGGGGAAGGTCTCCGTGTCCACCGGGCTCCGGGCTCACTCCTCACATCTAAAAGGCTAGCTTCTGAGGCTAATCTGCCATTCTCACCAGGCCTTTCCTGTCCTCTGCCCCTGATGGCAATATGGCCTTGTGCCTTGTCTCCCAGGGCCCGTCAGGCCTGAAGGGTAGGAATTGGGACCATCATTTTACAGAAAAGGAAACGGAGACCCAGAGCTGGGGAGGCTTGTTTGCGTTTGCAAAAGCTTGGAGGGAAGATCTGAACCCAGGCCTCTCTTAATGCCCAAAGCTCTCGTTGTCCCCAATATACTATGCTTTACATCATTATAGAAAATGAGCTCTGTGTTTGTTTTCTTAGAATTGGGATCTCAAGAGGCATCCAGGTCATGTGGGTGACTGTCCTGTGGGTCTCATCGGGGAGGGCTCCCAGCCATTTCCTAAGGCCCACCTCACCGAAACCTTGAATTTTCTTCTTATTCTCCAATCACTTGCCCTGACGTTGCATCAGAGGTGACCAACTCCCACCCTGTCCCCAGCCCTCTTTGCACATCCCCAGGTGGTCCCATGCTGCCGGGACTGCGTAGACTGTGGGCACAGCCAGTTTCTCCCACCTACTTGCCTTCCCCACAGCTTGCTGCACAAGTAAAATTTCAATCATTCCCCACCATTACTGTGGCCTGAAGGAGCAGAGCCGCGGAGAGAACAATTACTAATAATGTCTGTTCCTCTAAGTCATGGCAGGCGCACCAGTAAAAAGCCAGGAGTTGCTGAAATTCCTCCACTTCTGCAGATGTGTTGCCTTTCCGGGCCTGTGTGACAACGTTTGCTGCCCCTGCTGTCACTCTGCACATCCCCAAGTCTCTTTGGATGGCATTTCTTGATTGCTCCCTGCAGCAATGATGGAAATATGTCAGGGATGTCAAAGGCAGTGGCTCCAACAGAAGGAAACAGCTCCAAGCAAAGGTTGTGACCCACCCCCCCAAGGACCTTGCTTGCCACTGGAAGATGTGGTTGGAGGGTGTTTGAGGCAGACTAAATAGTTTAAAAATAATCAGGTAACTATTTTAGACAGAAGCCAAAAACTTTTGTAGTGGATGAAACCTGTTAACGTACAGTCCTTTAGGAGAAAACATCATGACTTACTCTCTGTTGGTATAACACTTAGAAAGTTCATTTCCACCTCTTACCCAAACCAAGCTCTCTAATAACATGGTTCATATAGTGATTAAATACATTAAATAACCTCACAACAGTAGAACTGCAGAAGCTCATTTTTGTGAATTTCCATCCCTGCGTGAAGCAGGTGACGCTTCTTCTGTTCTCCAATGAGCAGCCGACGTGGCTTGGGGGAGACTTAGGGTCACAGTCGGACTCATAGTGCTGTTATTGGCATTGATGTCAGTATCACATTATCAGTGTTTCCCACCACTAGGTATTTTCATTTCTTCTTTCCTTCCTTCCTTCCTTCCTCCCTCTCACCCTCCCTCCCTCCCTCCCTTCCTTCCTTTCTACATAAAACACAATTTTTACTATATTGCTTCCATCACAGCAAATAGAGAACTTTCCAAAGGAGAAAACAAAAACAATGAAATCTCATGCCTCTGAGAAGGTAGAGTTGCATAGGAGGCAAATGAAATGACAGCATCAGCCCTGCAATCCAGAAACTAAGCTGTTAGGTCAGCAGCGAGATGGAGGAGGGGGGGAGAGGAGTGAGCCCAGGACTCCGCAGGCTCCAAATGTGGGTTAAAAGTGGTTGCAGGGGGCTTCCCTGGTGGCGCAGTGGTTGAGAGTCCGCCTGCCGATGCAGGGGACGCGGGTTCGTGCCCCAGTCCGGGAAGATCCCACATGCCGCGGAGCGGCTGGGACCGTGAGCCATGGCCGCTGAGCCTGCGTGTCCGGAGCCTGTGCTCCGCAGCAGGAGAGGCCCGCGTACCGCAAAAAAAAAAAAAAAAAAGTGGTTACAGGTTTGCAGCAGTCCCAGGTTTCTGGAAGACGTGAAAAAAAAATTATATCTGGAGGAAGCATCCACAACTTGAGTCACAGATTTTAAACAGATGAATATCAACCAACTGTCCGCTTACAATCAAAGCTCACCAAAACCATGTAGATAAAAGAACGAGATTTCACACAAACAATAAATAACAAATTTAGACCACCAAGAACTCCAGATATTAGAATATCAGACAGAACTATAAAATAGCTATGGATGACATGTTTAAGGAAACAAAAGATGTCGATTTCTCCTTTTATGGCTGTTAGTATTTGCTTTCTAAAAAGGAAAAGAAAGAAAAGAAACTAAATGGAAATTATTCATATAAGACTGTTCTGTGTAGACTTTGAATGTCTTTATATGAGTAAAATGATGGAAGAGGCTGTTTGGTCCTGGTAGGCAGGACTATTCACCGGAAAGAGATGTTTACATTTCGAAATGTTGAAATGCACAAAGTAAACTATTTTATCACACTTTTAACTAAGTGTTGAATGTTTCCAAAATCAGTAAATTCATGAGGTGGAAGGTGACCTCAGACTTTGTACCTCTTCATTTACAGATGAAGAGATGGAGGCCTAAGTGGACCAAGTTGCTGAGATCAAATAGCTAGTTAGTGGGTGAGTCACAACTAGCACACAGCTCTTTGCCCACGAATGAGCCATCTCTCCACAACAGCTAAATAAATGTACGCTTGTGATCCTTTTGGGCAGCTCGATGGTTGCTTCCTTGTCTTCATATGGTTTTATTGTTGTAATTTTTAAACACAAGAATATCTAAAATGGTTGGCCATTACATTTTTCTTGTATACATTTGTTCCTTGAAGGTAACAGGAGATTCCCGTGCCGGATCCCCTGCACACCAGATGGTTTATGGCTTGGAGAAGACAGTTGTCAGGTACCAACTTGCGTTTAGGAAGTCTCCTTCAGCTCAGGACCATCCTGGTAGAATTACCACAGGAAACCTGGACACGAAGAAGGGGTGCTCAAGAAATCTGATTTGTAAGTGTGTGCTTTCATAGCCAGGCCTGTGCTGGTGCCCCCAGAGATCGGATTCAAAGAAATTCAGGGGACGTTTGTTGCCTGCTGCTCTCAAGAAGCTTGTGTTTCCTTGGGGAGGAACTATTACACATCATGCCACCTATTGTAAGGTAGGTAGTTGCGAATCATAGGAAGGAGAGGAAAGTTCTGAGTCTTTCTCCTCTCCCGTCCCCACCCGCCCTTCCCATCTGCAGGGGTCACTAATTAACTGGTCACATTCCAAGACCCTTGTTGGCTACTTGACGAGTAGACAAGGTCACCATGCTTAAAAGGGCATAGACACTTCTGCCACCTTCTCTTTGCTCGAGGTCACCAGGCTCGGCCCCTCTTTGCACATCCAACTTACTCTTGCTTCACGAGTGTGGGCTTGGGTGTCTGGGAATGCTGCTTGTAGCTGTGGTCAGTCACTTCCTGGTGGCAAGATTGGGATTTGGAGGAGAAAGGAGAGGCTCTGCTTGAAGCCCAAGCCTAGATCAGCAGTGTCCCAGCCTCGGGGTGGGCGTTTCAAGCCCAGATGGTGCAAAAGGAGCACGCCAGTCTCTAGATTCCACGTGAGAGCGTTTCTTTGGGGATCTGACCATAGAAGCGGGGATGGGCAGGGCACAATCCCAGCATTTCTCGCTCAATCTGATATCATCCCTGTTCCCTGTCACCCCTTGTGCCAGGATCAATAACAAAGTGGTGTCAGTATTGAAACAACCAAAGACTGCTGGTTTGAGAACTGTTACAAGTAGCTGATGTGATTCTGGACAAAACATTTTCAGCATTTAGCCAAAGACGCATTATACATAAGCAAAGGCAGGATAAAAGAACACCCAGAAGTTTCTGGACTAAAAACTTCCCTTCAGCAAGGGGCCACGTGCCCTCCTAGAAAGCTCTAACAACACATGAATCGTGGGTATCAGCTGGTGAGGTGATGGGATTGAGTTGGGGGCAGAAATGCCCTGAGACCTGATGTAGCACAGCTGCAATGGGATTTAGAACGAATCTGTTTAACTAAAGAGCATTCGTCCTGGGACAGCAGGAAGCAGGACTACAGCGATAAGGAAAGGACAACAGTTTTGCAAGGGTTGAGGGATATGTATGTCCTGCTGGCACCCCAGCACCCTTGATGCCCCTCAAGGCTTTCTCTTAATCGGGCCCTTGGACTGGGAGCCACAGGAAGTTTGACAGGTGACATCTATGTGCTTCAACGTCAGGCCAGCTTTGGGGGCATTGGAGGCTGGTATGGACTGCCCAAGGCAGGTCCCTACAGGAAGCAGGGAGTTCTTAAAACATTTGTCAGCAAGTGAAGGGAAGGCCCTTTCCTCAGGTCCTTATCTCCATGGTGAACTTGGAAGAACTCAAATTGCCGTCTCCGTGTGAAATTCAGGGTGAAAAATCCCACTGCTGAATGAGGTGCAGAAGCCCTGACTCTGTGTCCATGCCAGACGTGTAACAGGGTGTGTAAGGACAGCTTCCTTGAATATTTCTGTTATTTCTTTTTTAACAACTTTGCAGTGGACTCGTTTATTTGCTGGATTGGGTGAGGGATAGAGAGAAGAATAGGAAAGGGAGTGAGGGCAGGGAGGGGAAAAGCGATGGATAAAGGGGAAGAGAGGGCTGCCTTCCCAATTCCTTGCTAAGAATTGATGATTGATGGTGATTAATTTGATGAATGATGGTGATTGATCTGATTTGACCTTCAAGGTGGGTGCAATAACGTGGTCAAGATAAACTTGTGTAAACTATTTCCTATTTGAATTATCTTGACTACTTGGATCATATATTTTATAAAAAGTCATATCTACGTACCCTTTAATATTGGCTTAAATCTACCTCTTCAACAAAGCCTTTTCTAAGCTTCCGAGCCAGCAAATTTTTAGTTCTCTACACTGTTTGAGCATATCATTCACTTGAAACTAATTGAGTGGAACTCTATTCCACATGATTATTTCCAAGGGTACATGTGTCTCACATCTCCCAGTAGATGTTTTTCTTAGGGAGGGAGGAACCGTGCGCGCTTCTAACATTTTCCTCATGGGCTTCCTACGCTGTGTCCTGTATAGGAGGATGCTTAATGCCCACTTGCCAGGTGCCTGACATTTGGAAAGTTTGGCTCATTTTCAAGGCTGTGCACTTTAAAGTACTGACAGAAAACCAAATGTTTAAATTCCATTTGGGTATTTCATTGTCCTGACTTCATTTTAGTAGGAGAGAGACTTATTGTCCAACGTATTATTTTTTATTTTCTAATGTGGATAGTAATAAACCAACTCATGCAAATGTTTTGAGAAATTAGGGATGAATACATTTTGGCAACCAAAAGTAAGTACAAAGATGTTTCTTTACATTCAGGTCATATTACTGGAGATTGAGAAAATGTACCAGTTAGTACTGGTGCGAAAATGACGAGTTTAAAGTTGCACTTTTAAGTTCATTATGTGTATAAATATTTATGCAAACAAAATTTCTAGTGACTAAACAGAAAATGACTTGGATAAAATAGATGGAATTTTGTGGATAATTCTGAGGTACAGGAGAAATTTAAAAAATTCTGAGGGCTTATGATAGGAAGCTCTAAGGCTATAATCCTCCCAGCCTCTCACACTCTGTTTAAATAAAGCAGATATTAATGTTGTTTAACAATTTAATTAAACAACTTTTGATTAGGTAATACAAGTGCATGGTAAAAAATTCAGTGAAACAAAGTCTTTCATCTATTCCTGTCTCCCAGGTCCCGGACCCCTCCTCAGAGAACTACTCTGTTTCTTGCATTTTCTTCAGAGATATTCTCTGTGGATACAACCATATGTCTCAACGCACCAGTTCACTTTTATGACATAAATGTTGGCATGCTGAAAAGAAAGTCCTACGCCTTGCTTTTTTTCACTTACCAATATACCTCGAGATTGTTCCACATCAATACGTGGGGATCTACCGTGCTCTTTTTAGCACTGCAGAGTTCTTTGTTATAGATGGGGCGTCATTAGTCAGGCAGATAATTTCAAGGTTGTTATACAAGACATAATTTTTAGTGGGAATGTCTTCCTCAGAGCAAGTCTGGGCTTTTGATGTGCCATATGAATTATTGCTGGAGATTTATGGCTTTGTTCTCTGGAGTTTCACTCTCATTCAAGGTCGGTGTTACAACATTAACAATTATATTCCTGGACCCTGCGCCTTCATGCTTCAATTTAGACTGGCTGTTATTCAGCCGTCCTGTACTACCATCAGCCTTGAACTTGTTTTAGAAACTCCTATTTTTTGGATTTCTTATTTTTGATTCCTCCAGTAGAAACGTATGGAAGAGTTTGTGGAGATTAATTTTTTTTTAGTCCTTGAATATCTGAGAACACCTTTATTCTGTTCTCACAATAGAATGGTAATTTGGTTATAGGTACCTAGGTGAAAAATAATTTTCTCCAAAATATTTTAGGCATTAAACCAGCATTCATTATTTCTATTGAGAATTCTGATTCTCTTTCTTTGAATTAACCTATTGTTTAGCTCTAGAAGATTTAGGAATTTCTGTCTTTGATTTTTTGACCTGTCATTATAATGTGTACCTTTCGTTGTGCTGGACATTAATTTAGTGCCTTTCATCTGAAAAATTATATCCTTTGGTTCTGCAAATTTTCTTGTAATATTACTTCTATGACAGTTTCATTCCATCTCTTTTTTTCTTTCTGTTTACTCTTTCTGGAACTGATATTTCTTGGGAGTTTGGTCACTGGATTCAAACCTTATTTTTTCTTTATATACTTCATTTCCTTATGGAGAATGTACGTTCTTTGAGGGCGGAGATTTTTGTTCACTTTTTGTTCCCAACACCTTGGAACAGTGCCTGGAGCATGGGAGGTGCTCAGTAAATATTTATGGTATGTTCTTTTTCTGTTCAATATCTAGTAGATTTCTTCAAATTTATTTTCCACACAACTAATGCTTGGCTTGTGGTACGTATTATGTTACAGTGTTTTCCTATGATTATTATTATTATTTCTTTCACTTCAACTTGTAGCCAATCAATCAAACAGTCAGGATTTTACTCCTTAAATATTTCTTGAATTTGAACATTTACTTCTATTTTCTCTGCTAATACCATAGGTTGAATTAAGACCATCTCTTGCTGGTTTACTGCAAGAATTTTTTTTTCCTCTGAGAATCTCCCAGCTGTTCTGCCTGTGTTTACTCTTGCTTTCTTCTAGTTTATTCTCCATGGTGCTCCCAGAGGGATCTCCCAGAAGGCAAATCTGCTTATATCACCCACGTTTTTTTTTTTTTTTTTAGGTGGTAGGATTTTTTTTTATTGAAGTATGGTTAATTTACAATGTTGTATTAGTTTCAGGTATAGAGCACAGTGATTCAGTTTATACATATATATATATATTTCCTTTTCATACTCTTTTCATTATGGTTTATTACAAGATATTGAATATCGTTCCCTGTGCAAGAACAGTAGGTCCTTGTTCTTTACCTATTTTATACACAGTAGTGTATCACTCAGCTTCCTAAAACTCTTCCATGGTTTCCCTTGCTCTTGGGATAAAACCACCAGCCTACGGGCCCAACCTGATCTGGCCCCTGCCTACCTCTCCAGCCTCGTCTCTCGCCTCCCTAGCCTGGAACCACCACTCTTGCTCCCAAGGGTCCTGACTGGTCTTTCATTGATTCAGGTGTGCACGCCTTTCATCCCACATGGTTCTGCAGCTTCTGTCCTCTCTGCTTGAAATGCTCTTCTCCATCCAGGGTCACCTAGTTAATCCCTCCTACACTCACAAATGCATGTAACACCTTGCGTTTCCGTTAATGTCGCAACAGTATATAACTGATCATGTTTGTTGTCTAAGCTTGTCCCTAACCCTGGAGTGACACTCTTTGAGCACAGAACCGTGTGTGTGGCAACTATTCACTGTTGCCTCCTTAGTGTCTCGCGCGGTGCTTTTGCTTGGTAAATATTCCTTGAATGAATGACCTAAATATTTTGCATCGATAATTTACCTAAAATCTCAGTGACTCAAGTATGTGCTGACTTAAACAATTTGCATTTGTCTAGGGTTTTACATTTTACAAAACACTTTCACATCTATTGGCTCACAATAGCCTAAGGGATTTGCTGTGGCAACTCTGACGATGTTGATTCTGTGGCTGAGGAAATCCAGTTAGGGTCACATAATTAATAAGAGAGGGAACGTTGCCCTTGTACAAGCTACTCCATGGGTCTCCTCCATACACCACTCTGGTGTTTTCTTGGGTGTCAGGACAAAGCAGCCAAGAGCATCTTCGGCTGCTATGAGTGAGAAACCACTGCTGAATTGATACCAGTTGAGGTTCAATTTTATGGTCTGAGAAATGAGACACTGGGAGAATCTCTCCAGTTTCCACGGGAGCAGGGTATTAGGCCGGTCAGAGCTGAGCTGAGAAGAAAGAGATGTGCTAGTGCCCTGAGACCTTGGTGGGAGGCCTGAGTTGGAGAAACAGTCTGTCCATTGAACCAATAGTGACAGATCACCAGCTATATGTGGTGTCCAGTATTTGGTGCTGTGGGATCCAAAAGCCATATGACCTGGTCTCTTCCTTCAAGAAACTAAAGCAAATCACATGAGAATCCATTTAAAAATACAAATTGTACTATATGTCATATGCCAGAATACAAAATAACACGTGCTATTGATTTTTTGGGAAAAATATAAATGTTAGCAGAGCTTGAACAATAAGAAAGAGACAGGTGGAAGAGACAAATGTGTTCATTAAAAGATGTTTCTTAGGGCTTCCCTGGTGGCGCAGTGGTTGAGAGTCCACCTGCCGATGCAGGGGACACGGGTTCGTGCCCCAGTCTGGGAAGATCCCACGTGCCTCAGAGCGGCTGGGCCCGTGAGCCATGGCCTCTGAGCCTGCGTGTCCAGAGTCTGTGCTCCACAATGGGAGAGGCCACAACAGTGAGAGGCCCGCGTACCGGCAAAAAAAAAAGGTGTTTCTTGGGAACCTGTCACATGTCAAGCCTTTATCTGGGCACTGGAGATGCAGCAGTAAACAAAACGGGCCCTGTTCCTGCTTTTACGGATATGTGAGGCTAGGGAAATAACGAATCTTAGTCTAGGGACACTGGGGAGATGAATTTGCCCAGAACTGCACTCTCCAATAAGGTAGCCACTAGCCACATGTGGTTATTTAAATTTAAATCCATTAAAATAAAATAAGATGAAATAGCAAAAGAATTCAGTTCCTCAGTCACACCAGCCACATTTTAAGTGCTCAGCAGTAGCATGTGGCCAGTGGCTACCATACTGGACAGAGCAGCTATAGAACATTCCATCATCACCGAAGGTTCTACTTGAGTTGAAAGCTGTCTTTAAGATGAGTGACCAGGGACTTCCCTGGTGATCCAGCCATTAAGACTCTGTGCTTCCACTGCAAGAGGTACAGGTTCCAACCCTGGCGGGGGAACTAAGATCCCGCATGCTGTGGGTGTAGGCAAAAAAAGAAAAGAAAGAAAGTAAAAGGTTAATAACTGGTCTCAATGGAGAGACTGGATCTGGGGGAGGAGATGCTTGACCTGCCTTAACCAGGGCAGTGGTGGAGGAATGTCGAAGGGCCTTGCAGAGGGTGGGGTAGACAGAATCACATGCAAGGGCTGCAGCCAGTGTGGACTCCGAGCTTCCTGCCCAAGTGACCAGAGAATGAAGCCACCTAAAACAGGCACTCGGAGTTTAGAGAAAGAGTAGTTTAAGGACCACATGATGAGAACAGTTTTAGGCAGGGCTCAAAACAAACAAGAAAGCAAGTGTGCATGTTTACCAGACAGTGGACGGCAAGAGACTGGAGAGAGAGAGAGGGGCAGATGTAATTGGGGTAACTGGGTCCATCTGAGTTAGTCAGCTCCCGTGTCAGACAGGATTGCCCATGTCATCTTTGATCTAACTTGCCTGATTTTCTAGCTCAACTGGTGTTAAACGGGAAGGATTCGGAGACCTGGATTTGAAAATAAAATCTTGAGCCTCAGTTCTCAAACCTACAAATAAGCATCCAGGTGATTCATTAAGATAACTGTGGTTATACATGTCTGGCACGGTTCCTGGTCCCACGTGGGAACCCATCCATGGTGGCACCCTCCGTCTCTCCCGTGGGCGCAGACACCACCACATCCCTGGTGAACACCTGATAACTCACCTGGATTCTGCAGTTCTTTGTCTCCAGCGGAGCTGTGGCAAGCCTGGGGGACACCGTGCTCTCATTTCTGATGGAGTGACAGCAGCTCCCCAGCAGCCAGAGCAGCAGAGGGGCAGAGAACAGGCTCAGGGCTGGTCAGTTTCCCCGGGGGCGTGGCCTGGCCCGCTCGGTTATTCTCCGTCTGTCAAATGAGGGGGCGGAGCAAGGTGACTCCTGAGGTCCCTTCTGTGATCTCAGTGTTCAGGGCCAGGAACGATCTTATGTTTGCTTTTAGAGTGTCAGCTAACAGATAGGTCTTTTTTTTGGATCTGAGATTGAGAAGACCGCTGTGCCTCTGCAACTTGAAATGCTTTTAATAATAAAAAATATTATGTATTCATCTAGACACACGAAGCAGTAAACACTCAGTAATGACAGAACCAGCACAGGATCAGAATTGGCCCGTTTGACCTTACAAAGCAGTACCAGTGGGCGCGGTTCACGGAACTCCTAAAGTGGATATTGATTGAGCTGTTTTGAAAGTCGAACATTCAGAACTTTTGACGCCACCATTGACCAAATCGGCCTCATTGATTCCATGGTGAACGACAGTGGTAGAACAATCGTGGGGAAGTAAACGAGGCACTGAGGACAGGACCAGAGAGGCCCCTGCAGCATGCAATGCCACCCTCCCACACACACAGGATCCAGACTCTTTTATCCTAAAGCCCAGGAATCCAAATTATGATTGGGGGTGTGGTGAGAAAAAAGTACATTTTGATGAAAATCCAATTAAAAGCGCGATTAATTGGGCACTTGGCTCGATGACTTTAAGGAGATGAGGATGAATCAAATAGGCTCTGTGCCCTGAAGGAATTTACAAGGGAGTGGGGGTGGGTAGGTAGGAGCAAAATAAACAACAAAGGGATGAGTCCAGGTTTCCAAGGGAAGATTAGATTGAGATCAAGGCAGATAACCTGGAAGGAATATTGGAGTTACTTGCCACTGGCTTGGACCAAGGAAACCTGAGAAGAGGCAGACCATGAGAGATGTTCTGGTTGACACCTGCACTCCACCCCACCCTCCAATATGCTTTGCTGCCCAAAACGAAATTGGAAAACTTTGGTAAGGGGTGACTTTCCTTCGTAAATCATATTTAAATGAGACAGCTGTATTTTTCTGCTTCATGCTTAGCCAAATACTATTTAATTAACCTACTTAGACTTGTTGATTGAGGTTAATTAGACCCTGGGATTGATGTTAATTGCCATTGTAAACTGCCAAAGCTATAAGCAGTACATTTTGGATTTGGTTTAAAAAAAAAAACGAGGTAGAGGTCTATTTTCTTCGCTTGCTTGCTTTTTGTCTCCCTCCCTCCTTTAAGATAAAAAGGCATCCCCCCTTCCCTAATTGTGCTGTCCTTTGTTTTTGTTGTGGTTGATGGGTGGATGGGTTACTGAAGGGTCTGTTTCCTTTTGGTCAAGAATTCTTTAGACAGAGGCAGTCCCTTTCTCTTGATCCCCCCTTCTCTCTCCTTTCTGATTACACCCCGCCCAACACATGCACACGTGCGCACACATACGCACACATATGTGCACACACAGCACGACCCCCTCCTACTTTTCTCCCAACTTGCATGGACTTGTCTCAGGCAGCCGCACACTGTTGATCCCGGGGGAGATTGAAGGAAGGTCTGTGGCAATTTGAGGAGACCTTCAATGGACTAACAAAGATTATTAACTTTTTGGTAAAACGTATGTGTATGTGGTGGTGGTGATGTCTGAGGAGGGTAAGAGAGAGGCAAGCAGGTGTAGCAAGAGAGAAAAGAGAAAAAGCAGCATTTTCGGAGCCAGAAGGTGTGAGGGACGTGGTGTTTCCCCTGTTTTATCTTGGGGATAAGAGTTCAAATTCTGAAGGACAAACTCCTGTGCCAATAACGTCTCCTCTTCAGCTTTTAGGTCTTCTTTTCCAGAAACTCAGTTCAGCTAAAGCTGTCGCATCAAAGGTTCTCTGTCCTCATACGTGGAAGAGACGTAGTTACGTGTAGCAAAGGCTGTGTGGATTTATACAAGATCTCTAAATATGTAGGTAATTTGGCCCTGAGCGCTGCGGGCAGTGAGCTGCTCTAGGGGGCATTTTGATGCGCCACTGCCCACGGGCTTCACGGGATCCAGCTCCTGCCACCGCCTCCCTTTCTCTTGGTAAGTGACGGTTCTCTGCCACCCCTCACCCTCACCCACACCCGAGCTCTGACTCCATGGGTAGGATGGGTCTAAGTCCCCTCTAATCCCTGGATTGAGGTGGGCATGTCTGGCAGACACATCAATAACAAACTAGCAACGAAGATGGCAGACAAATCTCCATCTGTTCTCTTTCTCTTATGAGGTGGACTTGAACTTCAGGAACGCTGTAGTTGTGAGACTAGAAACTAGATCACAAAACTGGGCAGCATGGACTTTCCTAGACTGGGAGACAAAAGGCATGCTTTTGTGTATGCGTATTTATGTGTTTGTGTCTGTTGAAGTGTCTTTTTTTTTTTTTAATAACTTGATGAGTTTGGAGATATACATCCATGAACCGTGACTGCAAACTATGCTGTACACACACAGATCACCTCTAAAGGTTTCCTCCCACCTCATCCTCTTTATTTACTATTATTATGTGATAAGAACACAACATAAGATCTACCCTCTTAGCAAACATTTAAGTATACAATGCAGTATTGTTAACAATGGGCTCTATGTACTGTACACAGTAGAGCTTGTTTATCTTGTGTAACTGGAACTCTGTACCCTTTGACTAGTACCTTCCCCTCTCCCCTCCCTCTGGCCCTTGGTAACCACCATTCTGCTTCTATGCATTTGACTATTTTAGATTTCACAAAAGGTGATATCACGTACTGTTTGTCCTTCTGTGACTGACTTATTTCACTTAACATAACATCCTCTAGGTTAATCTGTGTTGTTGCAAACGGCAGGCTTTCTTTCTTTTTTAAGGCTGAATAATATTTTTTTGTGTGTAGAGACCACATTTTCTTTATTCATTTACCCATCAGTGGACAACGCGGTGGCGTCCATGTCTGGGCTACTGTGAATAGCTAACATCGAACGCTTGGGAAAACGAATAGAATCTTAGCATCTCATCTTGTTCTGTTACCCATCTCCCTTTTCTTCCACAGCCCACTGGCTCTTCTGCTTGTATGTGTTTTCTTAATGATCAAAAATTCTTCTGATTTTCTGGTTAATATTAAGATCCCTTGGGTAATTCTACATTGGAGTTTAGACTACATTTGGCCAAGATTATCCATCTTAAAACTCTCAGTGAGGCGAGATTCAGTTTGTCTCAAAGAATCCAGCATGAACATTTTCATTTGGTTTCTGCAGAAGGCTTAATTTTTATAGTATTTTCTAAATTGAAAGGATAATCACGTTTAAAAATGCATTTTTTCCTACTTAGAGTGGCCTTACCTGTGTCTTTTACTAATGCAGACGTGTATGATGACAGCATCAGTTTAAAAATATTTTGAGTGTAATTTAATAATCTTAATGGCTGAATAATCATGCCAATTCTCCTTTTTCAAATAAACAAGATTGAGATTGATGTTCGAACGACATATAAAAGAGCTCGTTTATTTCAGTGTATGATTTAATCATTTAAGTTTTAAAACTGCATTTTTGTTTCTATCCTCTTTGCAAAGTTGCTTCCTACTGTTAAGAGAAGTGGTATAAGTATTTTTGTATTTATTCAATAAACATTTTTAATGTCATTATTATATGCCAGGCCCTATGCTAGGTGCTGGGGCTTCAGAGATAAGATATAGTGTCTGGTCTCAGGAAACTCACAGGTTACAGCAGGGAATGGTCAGGGTCATGACAGACTCCTTGGCTACAGGGCAGGGGCTCCAACTATGGCTAGAGTTCTGGCGAGTGGAAAAGCTTCCTGGAGATGATAACTCTAGAGATGATTCTTGAGTAATGAGTGGAAATTAGTCAAGTTAGGGTTCAGGAGATACTGAGGATATTTTTAACCCAAATAATGTATACATTATTCTTAGGTTTTCACGCCTTGCTATGCGTGTATAGGAAAGTTCTGGAATTGTAAGATCCATGTATTTATAATTTATTTTTTATCTACTTCCCCAAACCACTTACATGGATGATGATGATGATGTGTGTGTGTGTATATGTGTGTACATTTACACACACTAGGAATATATGAATGAAAACTAAACACCACAGAGTGAGAAGGGGGAATGAAATTAAAATTGTAGGCTAAGTTTTATAATTCAGTACTAAATATACCTTTAATTACCACTATGCCAAGATATAGATGTGTTTGGTTTTTTTTTGTGTGGTACGCGGGCCTCTCACTGTTGTGGCCTCTCCTGTTGCGGAGCACAGGCTCCGGACGCGTAGGCTCAGTGGCCATGGCTCATGGGCCTAGCCGCTCCACGGCATGTGGGATCCTCCCGGACCGGGACACGAACCCGTGTCCCCTGCATCGGCAGGTGGACTCTCAACCACTGCGCCACCAGGGAAGCCCATAGATGTGTTTTATACTTCTATTTGCCTAATAAAATAATTAGGTGGAACAGACTAGCTCTTGGTACTAAATTCGAAAAGGAATATATTGTGTTGATCTCTGTGTAAGGGACTTCAAGCGATTCTTTTTTGAAATAGTCTTTGTTTCCATGGGCTTCTAGCAACACTGAGAAGATTTCAAGCCTGTATTCTTTGGCAAGTGCCTGGAAGGCAGAGCTTCTACTGCTTATTGAAGGGATATCCTAATTCATCACACACTAGATACACAGGTAGCAAGGCTGACATTTCTTTGTGAAGGCTAAGGAGCCCTAGCTGAATACTTCCTTGTTGAGAAAGCCATTCTCACCCCAGCTTGAAGCTTGGCTTGGGCCACACTTTCCTGATGTACAGTTTTGGATCTGCCTTGGTTTAAACCCCACTGTTCCACGCCATAAATCACGGACAAGATGACTGGGGCCTGGAGAACATCAAAGGGGCTGGTATTGCCAGTTGATCAGCCTGACCATGGAAGAACCTTGCCATGATTCCTGTGGAACAGTTGATCTCGAGTACCCCTGCCTCCCTATACTGGGAATTAGCTATGCAATCTACCACAAAGGAACTAAACTATCCTCTAGGGTAGAGTTATTTAATATCTTTAATTTGAACAATGAAGATGGTTTGCCCCCAATCATGATTTTTGATTCCAGCATTACTTTTGAGTTATTCTTATGGATGATCCATTTTTTTGGAGAAAAAAATGTTCACAGGAAGTCATGTCTCTAATCCATCTAAAAGCTAAATCAAATTATTTAGACACAGAGAAAGAAGGGAGCTGGAAAACAGTCTTATTTCACTCCATTTGGGATTAAGATTGGATCTTTGAGAAAATTATTTCTGTCCTCTCAGATTGTTAGACTATTATTGTGTTATTATTGTTAGAATAGATTATGACTAAGGCTTTGAAGGGGCAGCAATAGCTGACAGTCTCTACCAGGATCAGACAATCTGACTCATGGACAATTTCCATCTGTAGAACCAGAAGCTTATAATAGATAGAGCTAATACGATGACACGCTGGATGGAGAGGAGAGGACACGTCGGATGTCTGGAAGGATTGCTTGTGTGTCTTAGGTATAAGATAAAAATATGAACATATCTCACTCTTGTAAAACACTTCTGTTACTGGGGGCTTTAACATACATCAGTGCTTTTGATTTTCACAACAATCTAATGGAGCACAGGAGGGCAGTAGGATTATCCTTGCTTTACCTATGATGGAACCGAGATGAAACTCTGAGAAGTTAAATGATATATTCATGATGACAGGGGAAATACGTAGCAAACTGGGGATTTGGACTTGGGTTTTCTGACTCCAAAACTAATGTTCTGTCTACTATATTTAAACTGCAATTCATTTCAAAGAAAGCTAATATAAAGTTTGGATGAATTCAGAAGTCAATTAATAGAAATTATGTACCTAAATGTTAAATTATGAATCATTGTGCAATATTCACCAACTGTAGCACGAGCGCAAGTTAAGATTAAACAAAATGAGGAACGTAGTAGTTTAAGTGTCTTCCTGGGTAAAATAAGTGTAATTAGATATTGACCTCTTTTGTGATGGGAGAGAGTATTTGTTGAGATGCTCTTACGTCCTTGGGAACAATGAAAAGCTTTAGAGAACAGTTCAGAAATTCTGCTCAATTACAACAGCTGTCCAGTTCTTTCTGCTTCAGGAAACATGGTACCCAATGTTGTGATCTCAAGCAGTATGTGCATAGGGTTGTGGTGGTCATAAAAGACATGGAAATAAGTCTCTTTGGTGGCCTTCTAGTTTAGATTCTTTGTGTCTTCCTTCCATCCCAACAACTCTGGGAATGCTTAATGATATCACTGAACTTCAACAACCACCAAAGCTGTGCCCCAGAGGGACAAAGTATGCTCTGTTCCTGAAAACATTTCGAGACATCCCTGTACAAATGTGTGATGAGCTGACAGAAGAAAACCTCCGCCCTCTTATCAGAGGCTCCCCCTCCCTTCCACAGACTTCTCTTGGATATCATCTGTGTTCTCAACTGGTGTCAAAACCCACAAGCCTTTTATTTGTCTGTCTGGATTGTTGATTCTTGCTCAGCATCACAGAAAGACTTTCTCCCTTGCGCTTCGCCTCTCGCCCTCCCTTTCCCTGTTAAGAAGAGCTGTCACTACTTCAGTAGCTACAAGCAACAGATCATTTTATACTTAAATCCATAAATAAACATTTCTTCCTTTGAACTTCATTAAATTTGGATGTGTTTTCATTTTGAAACAATCTGGCATCCCTATCATTGACACATACAAAACTATAAAACTAGCAATTAATTTTTGTCTTTAGGAGTACTGGTGGTCTAGAAACTGTGAGTTTATGCCAACAAAAGCGAATGCAAACCTCAAACATGTAAACATAACACTTAAATAAGAAAATCACAAAGTGTCATGCTCAGTAGCTAAAGGAGATTATATGAAACTTGTTCCTGATGGTGTCCATCAAAATTCCCAGCTTGCTTAAAGAATACTGAAGTAGGAATTCTATTCCCTAAAACATTATTCATCTGAATAAAATAATGGTCCAATGAAAACCTAAAAATTAAGTTATAATTTGGCTGATCATGAAAATATTGATAATATTTACTAGCAAGTAGCTTTCTACTAATTGTAATACATTAAAGATCTGAGTGTTTACTAGATACAAAGCAAAGCACTGTACCAGATCCTACAAGGAAGTTATGACAGTTTCTTCTTTCAAAGAGAATATAAACTAGTGAAGGAGAAGACACCCAACCAAAAACAATTACCTATTGACTGTAATGCTAGCTTCCTGGAGACAGAGTGGCTTCTGAAGCTGGGTCGTTGCAGCTTCTGCCTTGGTGTCTTGGATTGCTCGCTCTGGGGGAGACAGCCTTCTGCTGGGAGAACACTGTCAGCCCTCTAGGGAGGGCCATGTGGGAATCACCGAGGCCCCTTGCCACAGTCAACTGGGTGACTGGGCCATGTCACAAGTCACTCCATCCTAGTAGAGTCTTGAGATCCCTGTGACCCTGGTCAACACTTGCTGCAACCTCAGGGGGAGACTCTGAGCCAGAACCCCCAGATGAGCTGCTCCTGAATTCCTGATCCACAGAAACTGTGAAGGCACTTAGCAATTATTCTTGTTTTCAGCAAGCACGTTTTGGGGGTAATTTTTTATCCAACAAGAGCTAACACTGGTATCTAGTATGTGGTAGGTGCTATTTTGAGGGTCAACATGGTGATCAAAATGGGCAATGTCTGTGACCACCCCCCCAAGCTTATAACTTATCAAGGAGATAATCAATTAATGAGTAAACATGGGGGAGAATTCTGAGACAATGGCAGAGTAGGAAGCACCAGGAATCTGCCTCCCCACCTAAACAACAATTGCACTGGCGGAATCTGTCTGATGTAACCATTCTGGAACTCTGGAGTGTGCTGAAGGCTTGTAGCTTCCAGGGGGGAGAGTTGGCTGGCAAATTGAGGTTGATTTTGATCAATTTCAGCTCTTAGCACAGTAGTAGCTACCAGTGCCTCACCACTAGCCACACAGCAGGCAGCTGTACATGTGTTCCTCCTGGAGCATCTTGAACATAGCTTGTGGGAACCAGGGTGGACAAAAAGAACCCTGCCCTCCAAACAGCAGGGATCTGTGCTCTGATGGCTGACTGCTGCTTCTGATCGGGGATGCAGACTAAGAGCCATGGTTGTTGCATCTCCCCAATTGTTGCAAGCCCCTCCCTCTCTGGCTGAAGTGAGTTCCAGAGGGATTTAAAGGGCTAGTGCCCTTCTCCTTCCCCCTCCTTTCATTTTTTCCTTTTTCCCCTTTTGGAAGCCAGACATTAAAGAATAGGGCATTAGAAAACAACCACATATATGGGGAAAGTTAGAAAGTGACTGCACATGCCCAGGGAAAGTCTCAGAAAAGACCTGAGATAACCTTAAGTTTATACCTCAAGTTGATCCTTGACGCAAAGACAGACTCTGGAAAAACCCAAACAAACAAATATACAAACAACAACAACAAAAACCTAAAAAAAGAACAAAATCAGCAAACCCTGGGGAAGGGGGGAGAATCTGATTTCCAGAGTTACCACATTAGAGTCAAATGTACAGTGTTCAACAAAAAAGATACAAGGTGTACAAAGAAACAGGGAAGTATGGCCCATTCAAAGGAAAAAATAAATCAACAGAAACTCCCTGAAGGGCCTAATGACAGATATACTAGACAAAGACTTTAAACAAATGTCTTAAAGGTGCTCAAGGAACTAAAGGAAGATGTGGAGAAAGCCAAGAAAATAATGTGTGAACAAAATGGAGATATCAAGAAACAGATAGAAAACCTAAAAAGAAACCAGAAAGGTATTCTGGAGCTGAAAAGGGCAATAGCTAAAATGAACAGTTCACTAGAGAGATTCAACTGTAGATTTGAGCAGGCAGAGGAAATAATTGGTGAACTATCATATAGGACAATGAAAATTATTGAGTCTTAGGAACAGAGAGAAAAAAGATTGAAGAAAAGTGAACAGAGTCTAGGATATCATCAGATGTACAAACATATGCACTGTGAGAGTCCCAGAAGGATAAGAGAGAGAGAGAAAGGTGAGGAGAGAATATTTGAAGAAATATTGGCTAAAAACTTCCCCGATTTTATGAAAGACATGAATATAAATATCCAACTAGCTCAATGGACTCCAAGTGAGATGAACTCAAAGAGAACTACAGTGAGACACATTATAATCAAATTTTCAAAAGCAAAAAGCAAAGAGAGAATATTGAAACCAGCAAGATAGAAGCCAATCATCACATGCAAGTGATCCTCAGCAAGATTATCAGCAGATTTCTCCTCAGAAACTTTGGAGACCAGAAAACTGTGGGATGATATATGAAAAGTGCTAAAAGAAAAAAACCTGTCAATCAAGAATCCTATATCAGGCAAGACTGTCCTTCAGAAGTGAGGAAGAAATTAAGACATTCCTGGATTAAAGAAAAGTTTTACAAGATGAAAGAATTATGGGGATGGATGGTGGTGATTGTCATGATAATATGAATGTATTTAATACCACTGAACTGTACACTTAAAGTGGTTAAGATTGTAAATGTTAAGTTCTGTGTATTTTACCACAATAAAAGAAAAGAGAAAAAGAATAGAGTAAATATGATGGGGCCATACATAATATTTTGACCAACAATTAAGACTGAATGTGAGACATTTCAAATGAATTGTAGTTATAAAGCTATAGGGGTCAAGAGAAGATGAAGGTGACTGCTTGACTTGAGGAGTTGGAGAACAGCTCCCAGGAGAGGGGGGCTTGAGGGGGCTTGGAGGGAAGGGCACATGTGATTTAGATAGGCTGAGCACAGGAGGAAGGGCATGCCAGGTAGAAGGAGAAAAATAAGCAAAGACAGCAAGGTGGGAACTGCCACCATGCTTGGGATGTGGCAAATGAATCAGCTGAGGCAGAATCAGGGACAGAAGCATCAGGACTTGTAAGAGAGACTTGCTGCCTGCCTAAGAAGGTCAGATTTGCACCCTGGGCAACAGAAATCACTGGAGATTTTTGAGTTGGTGCATGGCGGTACAAGATTTTAAAATTGGCTTACCACTTCCAGGAGTATTTATTAATCAACTGCTCTACGTCTGCCACTCTTGCTAGGCATTTTGTGAGACCAAATTAGTAATGAACCACCCTTGCCGTCAGGGGATGTATTCTCACCGGAGATATAAAATACATTCAACATGAGCAGTGGAAATCAGTATCTGCTTAAAACGAGAAGGGAGCAACAACTCAGAGGGTCAGTGTAGTTTATGGTAATAACAAATGTTTGTATTGTGCCTACTGTGTGCTAAAGATTATTCCAGGGCTTTGCATGTACTAATTCAGTTAATACAACACCTACATGACGTAGGTACCATTAGTATCCCTATTTTACAGATGAGAAAACAGATACATGGAGAGTTAAGCAACCCACCCAACATCTGAACCAGTTGAGTAGATGAAAGGATTAAATCCAGACAGTCTGGATCCTAGGCTCTTACTAACACTATTGCCCCTCAAATAGTAGGTTAGACCTATTGATGACCGGGATATACCAACCCATTAACTTGCTTATATCCCCCTTCATTAACCTGTTTAATTTGTAGTCAGTATAAACTGTTAGTCATTATCCAGTTTGAGAGAGTAAACCTTATATTAACTTTGCTGGACTCTTGTTTCACTGGGTAAAATGCTACTGTAATTGCTTTGGAACACACTAGAAGTTGACTTAAACATAGACTGTTTCTTTTAGTGATACATTGCACACCTAATTCTTTTTTCTTTTTCTTTTCACATCTTTATTGGAGTATAAATGCTTTACAATGTTGTGTTAGTTTCTGCTGTACAACAAAGTAAATCAGCTATATGTATACATATATCCCCATATCCCCTCCCTCTTGAGATTCCCTCCCACCCTCCCTATCCCATCCCTCTAGGTCGTCACAAAGCATCGAGTTGATATGCTTGTGCTATGCGGCTGCTTCCCACTAGCTATCTATTTTACGTTTGGTAGTGTATATATGTCCATGCCACTCTCTCACTTTGTCCCAGCCTCCCTTCACCCCTGTGCCCTCAAGTCTGTTCTCTACGTCTGTGTCTTGATTCCTGCCCTGCCATTAGGTTCATCAGTACCACTTTTTAAAATTCCATATATATGTGTTAGCATATGGTGTTTGTTTTTCTCTTTCTGACTTACTTCACTCTGTATGACAGACTCTAGGTCCATCCACCTCACTACAAATAACTCAATTTCATTTCTCTTTATGGCTGAATAATATTCCATTGTATATATGTGCCACATCTTCTTTATCCATTCATCTGTTGATAGACATTTAGGTTGCTTCCATGTCCTGGCTATTGCAAATAGAGCTGCAGTGAACATTTTGGTACATGACTCTTTTTGAATTATGGTTTTCTCAGGGTATATGCCCAGTAGTGGGATTGCTGGGTCATATGGCAGTTCTATTTTTAGTTTTTTAAGGAACCTCCATACTGGTCTCCATAGTGGCTGTATCAATTTACATTCCCACCAACAGTGCAAGAGGGTTCCCTTTTCTCCACACCCTCTCCAGCATTTATTGTTTGTAGATTTTTTGATGATGGCCATTCTGGCGGGTGTGAGGTGATACCTCACTGTGGTTTTGATTTGCATTTCTCTAATGATTAGTGATGTTGAGCATCTTTTCATGTGTTTTTTGGCCATCTGTATGTCTTTGGAGAAATGTCTATTTAGGTCTTCTGCCCATTTTTGGATTGAGTTGTTTGTTTTTTTAATATTGAGCTGCATGAACTACTTGTGAATTTTGGAGATTAATCCTTTGTCAGTTGCTTCATTTGCAAATATTTTTTCCCATTCTGAGGGTTGTCCTTTCGTCTTGTTTATGGTTTCCTTTGCTGTGCAAAAGCTTTTAAGTTTCATAATTATTTTCTTTAACATCTTTATTGGAGTACAATTTCTTTACAATGGTGTGTTAGTTTCTGCTTTATAACAAAGTGAATCAGTTATACATATACATATATCCCCATATCTCCTCCCTCTTGCGTCTCCCTCCCACCCTCCCTATCCCACCCCTCTAGGTGGTCACAAAGCACCGAGCTGATCTCCCTGTGCTATGCGGCTGCTTCCCACTAGCTATCTGTTTTACATTTGGTAGTGTATATATGTCCATGCCACTCTCTCACATCATCCCAGCTTACCTGTCCCCCTCCCTGTGTCCTCAAGTCCATTCTGTACATCTGCGTCTTTATTCCATAATTATTTTTTAAAAACAGTAAGCATTGTGATGGCACTCACAGTGCAGCAGCACTGACAGCATATATAGAATACACACGGTATGTGGACAAAGCACGGACCCAGGAGTCAGAACCCTGAGTTCTAGTTTCTGTCTTGTTGGTGGTGTGACCCTGGGAAAGTCACCTTCCTGACCCTGGTTCTGCATGGAGGGGCTCACAGGGCCTGCTGATCCCAGTTCCCAGGTGAAGAAGATAAAGATGTGAACACTCCAAGAAAACCATGAACTTGGGCTGGGAACTTAATTCCCTGTAAAAAGGATCCTCCGTGAAGAGGAGAAAATTCCCTTTTTCACAGGCTTGTTTGGAGGATTCAGTGGATATTAGTTGTGAAACGCAATTGCTGAATAAACATTAGGTACACCTAGACGATCAAATGTTAGACACATGTAAAGTAGTAGTATTTTTACTTTTCTTGGTCGTATCTCACCGTTCTCTGAAGTTTCCAGGCTGAACTGGGAAAGTTCTGCAATACCACAGTAGGGCTTGTCTAGTGTTTTCTTTCCACCAACTTGTTTTGAAAGCAGAAGTACTGGAAATATTGCATAAAAACCCAGGCTGGCTAGATTTCAAGCCCTATTTCTAGACCAGAGTGGTTTGGATCTGGTTGAATAAGATTCTGAGCATTTGGATGTGGAGACAAAACTGAACCTCAGCAAACTGAGAAATGACAAACAAACTGAAAATTTGCAAATTATGGGACGGTTTAGGGGCTATGGGCAAACGTCCATTAGCAGCTAGGATGCAATTATCAAGCATGTTTTTAGACTATGTCCAAAGGGCCAGTTTTTGTTTTCAGTTGTTCTCTTTTGAAGTGAAATTCCTGCTTGCCTAGGACTTGGCAGCCATAGTCATTAGAAGAACAGCATATTGTGGTCAGTTCCCTGTTAAATTTTTGCTTAAAGATCATTACATTGGCAATGACTAGTTTGTGCTCACTTTATAATTCTTCTTTTTCAAAAGTTATAATAATTACCGGACTAATGATAATCTTGTTTCCTTATAATTGTTATGTGAGATTATTACATGAATTAACAAGTAATCATAATTATGTGTAATGATAAAATTATCTTGTAAAAGTTCCATTGAGTCCCTTTTCTGTACCAGACAATGTTGAATGCCGAGGGTGGACGTGAACGAGACCTGGGCCCTGGTGCTTTGTAGGAGAGGCGGACCAGCTGGCGGCCAATGGTGATGCAGTGGAATGTGCTCAGTGGTCCAGATGCCACTCCACCTGTGATGAAGATGGAGGTGGTCATTTAGCATCAGCGAAGTGCCACGAGCGTCAGTGCATCTTCTCTGTGCTATTCCCAACTCTTGCACTGTAACTCTGTCCTGCAGACGAGGAAACCAAGGCTCACAGAAGTAACACGCAAAACTGCACCTGAATCCGTGTGTGTCTCTCCCCAACTTTTCCCATTTGCTGTGTTTCAAAGGTGCTCCTGGGTACCCCTGGCTGCCTCTTTATATGGAAACCATGAAAAAGCTGGGCCGCTCACTTGGAAGACCCATCCAGGGCTTGGTAAGGGGTGTGGATTCTTCTTGCACAAAATGATGCCCCTGGGGTAGGGGGAGGTGGGGAGAGTTTCCATTTCCGTTTATCCCGGCAGGGGCAGCCCCGGCTTCTCCAGCTGCCACTGTGTGTCCAGGAGGAAAAGCTCCGCACCAGCGGCCACCTCTGTCCTGCTCAGTCGTCGCAGGAAAGTAACATGTTACACGGTGCCGTGAATTTTTAATGACTTGAACTTGAAAAGTAGTTTCAGAAGGTGAGCAAACTACTACGTTAATTGAGCCCTGCCGCTCAGCCTTCCTCTCCCAATGTAGTTTTCAAGGAAATATGGCTGAAATATCAGTTGTCAGACGATGAATATTTTAAAGAAAATTCTATTATGCATCCAAGGTTCACTCAGCTTGCTAATGAGAGTAATGAGGACAGTTACTTTTCGGGAAAGGAAGTGAGATCATTCTTGCCACTTACCGGGGGCTGGTTTGACAGGCATCTGCTCTGAGCACAGGGCTGTGTCTGGGGAAATCACAGCCGCTTGTTGTAACCTCACCCGGTAGGAAAAGCCCCACCTTAACAATGGTTGGGAGCTCTGTCTGTGGCAGAGAGCTGGCTGCAAACTGTTTTTATTCTCCTTGCTGATCGTTGAGGTAGAAGCCATCACCTGATGAATATTCAACGGGTGAAGTTAAAAAAAGAAGAACATCGCTGCTCTCCTGCAAAACCCTCTGTGGCCCAAACGGAAAGAAATTCCAAAGGCAGGAGAGGAAAACCAGGCGCATCACCTTCCTCCTCGACAAGACTGCTCTCCACGGATGCTGGGAAAGTTCTGACCCAGGGAAGGTAAGGGAAAAGGAATGCATTTTCAAATTATCTCAGAGAAGTAGCCAGAGAGAAAAGACTCTAACCTTGAAATTAAGAGAATATGAAAAGTGAGCCAGGTGTATCCCTAGTAAGGTTGCTACCTGTGATCCAGTAGAGGATGTCTGGCTTTTACCTAGAGTTTGGGATGGAGGTTTGGGCACAAAAGGGAGAAAAAGGACCGCATTGTGTTCCTGCAGGGAATGCAGCATTGCTTGGAGTCAGTAAATAGCACACGACACATTTTTACAAAGGAGAAAGACAGGAAGGAATTCTTTCTCCATGAGCTGTGTTAAGAAGTCAGTTTTGCAAGTCATGCAACTCTTACTTGTCAGGCTACAATGGAAGTAGTGGGTATTTTTGCCTGTGCTGTTGCAGCAGGATTTGCTGAACCGCGTGGTTGCAGAGTGACCATAACCCACCTCGGACAAAAGGGTGAAGTCGGCACCGTCTGCGTCTCTCACTGTCCTGCCTGTGCTGGTCTCTGTTCCCCACGCCATTCTCATGGCTGTCCCCAACTCGTCCCCTGTCATCATGGCAGCTCCCACGAGTTACTACCCAGTGATGGTTTGCTTATTGTGAAAGCAGCATCAAGAGGGATAAACAGCAAGGTCCTACTGTAGAGCACAGGGAACCATAGTCAATATCCTGTGATAAACCACAATGGAAAAGAACATGTATGTGTGTGTATATATATATATATATATATATGAATCACTTTGCTGTACAGCAGAAACTAACACAACATTGTAAACCAACTACACTGCAGTAAAATAAATTTAAAAAAAAAAGGAACTGAGAAGCCAGACACCCATTGAGGAAGAGTATAGAATATTCTTGATAATAAAAACTGCAGAAGGACTTCCCTGGCAGTCCAGTGGTTGAGTCCATGCTCCCACTGTAGGGGGCACAGGTTCGATCCCTGGTCAGGGAACTAAGATCCCGCATGCCACTTGGCACGGCCAAAAAAACAGAACAAAACAAAACAAAACAAAAAACCCAACTGCATGGATACTGTGCTCTCTAGATACCTGGTATTATTAGGCATACTATAGCTTGTTGAATCTGCACTGGGACACAATGGCCTATGTAAAATCTTCTTCATTTTACAAATAAGGTAAATGGAGCTCAGAGAGCTTAAGTGTTTTGGCTGAAATCACACAGCTTTAAATGGAGCAGCTGGGGTTTGAACCCAGGCCAGTATCACCCCACAATCTGTGCTCCCCCTTTTCTCTTTCTAGGAGGAGAAGGAGGTAGACCCGTCTTAGGGTGAGGGGCTCTGGCCAGCTTCTCTGGGCAGCTGGGGAGTTAGAAGAAGCCCTTTCTCTTCTATCACTGGTTTGTGGCTTCCTGGTCTCGGATGGTCATAACCTGGCTTCAGGCAGCTGTGGTATCTCAGTGGCCAAGCACGCAGGGGAGAGGAAAGGGGCCGTGCGTGAGGAAGTTCCAGCATCAAATCGACACCCACCCAGAAACACGGTTGCAGTGGGACTGGCCAGGAGGCTTGAGCAGGTCCCGGCAAGTAAAAGGTGGAACAGAGATGCTGGATGGCGGGAAAAATGCACACACGTGGTTCCACACTCCAAGTGTGGCAATTTAATAACAGAAACAGAGGTCCAGTTTTCACCTAAAAATACTTACTGTAGTTTTTCCAGCCCCATAAAAAGTTCTGAGTTTGTGATACAATGAAATAATGCCTAATGGAAGGGTTGTGTAACTCAACGGCAGAGAGCAAAGCAGACTTTCTCGCCATCAGGATCTGCTGATGCAGGTTCCAGGGAGCGGAGCCTTCTAGGGAACCTAGTCGTAATCGCTGGGACTTACCAATTAGCTGCTCCGTGCAGACACTTCGTGTATTTCGTTTCCACTAGGACATAAAACAGCCCTAAGAAGAAATACTGCTTGTATGTGGAATCTAAAAATAGTGATACAAATGGATTTAGTTACAAAACAGAAATAGAGGCACAGACAAGGAAAACAAACTTATGGTTACCGAAGGGGAAGGCGGGGGTGGGGGGAGGTGGGGGAGGTGGGAGGATAAATTAGGAGTGTGGGATTAGCAGATACACACTACTATATACAAAATAGAAAACCAACAAGGGCCTACTCTACAGCACAGGGAACTATATTCAATGTCTTGTGAAACCTATAAGGGAAAAGTATCTGAAAAAGAATAGACTTCTATATATGTATAACTGAATCACTTTTCTGTACACCTAAAACAAATGCAACATTGTAAATCAACTCTACTTCAATTAAAAAATAAATAAATGAAAGAAAAAGAAAAAAAAAGAAGTAACTACTATTCCCCCATTTTCCGAAGAGGGGACTGAAACTCTAAAATGTTGACTTATTTGCCAGAGACAACACAGGGATTTAAGCAACAGGATAGGGATTTGAACTCAGACCCGATGCCAGAGCTGCATTTCTGCTAGTTCTCTGATCTTTGCTACGCACAGTGGGGCTGCTTTGTAGCTTCTTTATCATTTTATCCTGTGTGTAGACGTGGTACCACCATGTCATAGGACATCCAAGGTCCCTACCCCCGTTCAGGTGACTGACGTAACTCAGTTGTTCACAGTGACTGGGGTTTCCATGCCTAAAGCTGGTGTTCCCCGTTGGGTCCCTCTACCTGCTCCCTGGCCTTGTGCCGGAAGGCTCCATCCCACTCCCCTGGGGACTCCACAGTGCCTCTTTTGGATGGCTTCCCTGGTCCTGGAGGGGACATCTCGTCCCACCAACAAGGCACAGAGGATCTTGCTGGGAACTCAGGTCATATTTCCCTCCTAAACTTCTCCTGGCTTGGGGAAGTGAAAATGGCCCTTGGAGTCCAAAGAAGGGAGGGAAAGAGGGGGTTAGTGAGCAGATGACCACTTCCAGAAAACCTGTGTGGGACCTGCCCTGGGTTTAGTTAGTTGTTCTCCAGTTAGGGGTTAGCCAGGGATGGCTGGGCCCTTTTGAGGTAAAGACTACAAAACTGTTGTTACCAACCAGGGTTCTTGGCCTCCTTAATCAATAGAAATTGGTCAGAGTCCCGACAAATAATTCAGGCAAGGCTTTATTGGGGCCCCTGCTGCCACAGGAGGGAGTGAGAACAAGTAACAGTTTCCCTTGCTCACTCGCTCCCTGAGCGGGGGCGAGCTTGTTCCTTATATGGGGTAAGGGTAGGGGTGTGCCCAGGAGTCGGGCCACAGGGGTGGCTTAGGTAGTTTTCCCACCCCTTTGGTGGTGTTGAGTGCAGGGGGCCTGTGCACTGCCCTGCTTTTGCTCCCAGCTCTCCAGAAGTGGCAGTTGGGCTTTTTGGTCTTTTTGTATCTTGTTGTCCATGATTTGCCCCAACTGTGCACGCACACAATTCTTTTTAGTCCCTTATGGTTTCTTTGTATTTTGTTTCTGGAGGAGATGTTTGTCCAGGTGCAAGTACCACAGCAAAGTGTCGCAGGTCCCAGGTCCCAGCCTGTCTCACTGTGACTAGCAGATTAGATACAGAGCCCGAGAAGAGGTCCATACAAGCAAGGGGCCTTGAGGCTGATGCATCAGGAGCTGCACAGTTTTTACCTTGATTTTGGTGAAGAGCCTTTGAGATGTTGGAGGAAGTGGGGGATGGCTGCTCCCCACACTTGCTATCAGGTTACAATGAACTGGATTTTTCTATACAGACATTTATTAGCCAAGTATTCAGGCACAAACAGTTTATCAACCTGTTCTGCACTCAGTGTAACCCCAGCTCCTGGCCTTTTAGAGGTTCCAAACCCAAAGGGTCTGTCTGTCAAGCTGCCAGCCCCCTGGAGGCGGGATTCTGTGCCTTCTAGGGGCACCAGGTGCCCGACTGCACCCTGCACTGGGGATCAGACTCCGAGTGGATCCCTCAGGGGCACCCCGTGCAAACCACGTGGTGGTGTCTTCCCAGTTCACGCACGGATGGGAGTGTCTCGAAACGGTTTTAGTGAATCCACACTGAATACCTTTAATTTCACCAGTGGAAGACAATTCCTAATATCCATCATGCTCCTTAAAAGTCACCAATTTTGCAAATGAAAACCCATTTTTGACACTTGTATGCTCATTCACAAAATGTTAGTTTTAAAAATATAGCAGTGTGTACATCCCAAACATGTACTCAACATCCCTGTCCATCCCCATAACTCTTTTTATCTTGTAAAACTGAAACTCTGTCCCCGTTCAACACTGTCTCCCCACCTTCCCTTCCTCCTGACAGCCATGATTCTACTTTCTGTCTCTATGAATTTCAGTATTCTGAGTATCTCATATAAGTGGACTCATACAATATTTGTCCTTTTGTGACTGACTTATTTTACTTATCAAGTCCTCTAGGTTTATTCATGTTGTAGCAAGGGTCAGACTTTTCTTCCTTTTCAAGCCTAAATGATATTCCTTTGGATGTAGATTCCATATTTTGTTTATCCATTCATCCTTTGATGGACACATGGGCTGCTTCTACCTCTTGGCTATTGTGAATGATGTGCTACAGATATCTCTTCCAGATCCAGCTTTCAGTTCTTTGGGGTATATAACCGGAAGTGGGATTGCTTGATCATATGGGAATTCTGATTTTCATTTTTTGTGGAATCGCCAGACTGTCCTGCAAACTGTCCATTTTGGTGCAATACCAATAACAGAAGGACTCCGTGTATGGGTCTTTCTGACTCAGGGCTGCAGAGCCTCTGAACAGGGCATTCCAGAGAGCACGTAGGAGCTGACCATTCCTAAAATGAATGAGTAAACTCACTACTTCTTACTGAGATATTACAGCTGGTAACTCACAGCTGCATGAAATTCTGTTTTCACAAACAGAATGGGAAGCCCTTTGGCAATAGAGATCAAGTCTAGTACTTCTTTATTTCTTTCCTTTGCCTTAGAATAGTTATTCATTTGAAAGAGGCAGATTGGCAAGAAAGAGCACTGACTCGAGATGGAAAACCCTTCTGTTTTTCCAGTTCAGGTCTCGAGTCTTTTCTTTCTGTGATAAGGGAATCTTGGGCAATTTCTCCTCCTTGAAACTACAGAAGTCCCATCCAGACCTTACAAGGATGATGTGTTGTTCAAATACCACAGCTGAGAGCCCGGGTCCATCTCTCCTACATGAGTGTTGTCGCTCACTGACAATGGTTTTCTGAGGGAGAAAAAGGTGGGATTTCTTGATCCATGATTTACATCCAGATATGCTGCCCCCCAGGCACCTGAGCTCATTCCCCCAAGTCACACAGAGTGGAGGACAGCTCTTGCAGGGCAGTTTGAGGCAGAAGCCCCCACCCTTTGTTCTCATCTGACTGGGAGATTTGATGGCATGGGGGAGGGGAGACAGGGGAAAGGAGGCAGGGGTAGCAGGGGTAGGTGGAGCTGAGTTTCCTCTTCAGATTCTGGGATGACAGCTCAAGCTGTCATCTCAGCCTGTCTCAGCTGCCTAGTATTTTGCTGCTCCATCTTACTCCCCAATTAATGAATCAGTGACTTAAGCATGTATCAGATCAAAGGACAAAAACCAGAGCCCTGGGCCCTGCTTGGCAGGCTGTAGGCTTACACTGAGGTTTGTTGCAGAGACTTTGACTAACATTTTTCTGGAGAAAAAAGTAAGACATCTCATCTTTGTTTTTAATTAATGCAGTCACCAGTTTTTTCATCCCAAAGTATCACATGCAGAAAATGAAAGAAGTCCTTGTATAAATAATAAGAAAAAAAAGGTTCTGTCTGTTAGTAATGGAAAGCATTTTCAAGGTAGGCTTGGCACTTCCTGCAGGTGAGATCTCTCAAAAATCATAACAAAAATTATAGATTTGTCCAAGTCTTTTCACAATAGGATATTAAGAGTCTTGTATTAATATCTTACCTTGTGTTGTAAAGAAAAAGAAAAAAATATATAAGAACCTTTTATCTAGGTTATCACATGAGTCCTTCTGACTCAACTAAAATGCAAAATCTTCTAGCTTTTTCTTTTAGTTTAGTTACAGGCTTGAAAAGGATTCTGTGAAAAACATTATTCTAGGGATTTGTTTTTGTTCTCTCACCAGTTTCTCTGGAAAACTTGATCAGGGATGCTTAATGGATGATTTCATTTCATTTGACCTGTCAGATCTGAATCCTTAGCCAGAGACAGGATGGAGGAGCTGAGTGTCCTCCAGTGATTTGCCAGGTGAAGTATTAACTGTCAGTCACCGGGGTGGGAAGCTAGGAGCTCAGGCCCTTTTGGGGATGGTTTGTTTCCTTTGGGTCTGTTGTGTTAAATCTACTGAAATGTGCTAGTTGGAGCACGCCATCTTTAACTCCCGTGTTAAAGATGTGAGATGTGTCCCTAGGACTTGCCAAGAGAAGTCAAACTGATTTTACATCCCTCAGCAGCATTGCCTGACCGCTAGTTGCTACCTACTTTTTATTCTTCCAGAAGAGGTTTCCTCAATACTCACCCCCACCTCACAATCTCACATCGCCAAACCTGTGACTTCATTGAGTTTCCCACCTGTGACTCCTCTCTTTCTTTAGCAGATTTGGTAATGGACTTGAAACAAACAGGGTACAGTGGCAGGCAGTCAGGACACGGACCCTCTGGAATCCATTCTTTCCTTGTAACGTTGTGCTTGGACGTACATCAGCCCATCTGTGCATTGCAGCCCTCGTAAGAAGTTGGCAGGGAGGGTATGTTTTTTGCTACCACAACTGTTATGGACTGAATGTTTGTATCTCTCCCAGATTGATATGTTGAAGCCCTCCCCCCTCCCCCACTGTGATGGTATCAGGAGATGGGGCCTCTGGGGAGGTGATTAGGACTAGATGGGGTCATGAGGGTGGAGCTCTCATGAATGGGATTAGTGCCCTTACAGGAGTCCTGGGAGCTGGCTTCCCTCTCTGCTCTCTGCCATGTGAGGACACAAGTGAAGTCAGCAGTCTGCACCCTGGAAAGAGGGTTCTCACCAGAACCTGACCATTCAGGCACCCTGATCTCAGAAGTCCAGCCTCCAGAACCATGAGAAATAAGTTTCTATTGTTTATAAGCCACCAGTTTATAGTACTCTGTTATAGAGCCTGCGCTGACAGAGACACCAATTTTACAGATGGAGACGTTGCTGAAGGTCACGTGTCCAGCAAAAGACCAGCCCAGCTTGAATGGGGAGGGATTTCTGGGTCCTTTCATGATGTGACACTGCCTCTTGGAAATTGGTGTTAGAAGGTCCAAGGAATAAACGGTTGATGTGAAATCAAAAGACACAGGTTTGAGTGCAGGTCTGGTTACCCCCTACTCCTATGCCCTGAACCCCTGTTCCATTTTCTGTCCTGTGGGAAAGTACAGGATCACTGGAGGTATCGAATAAAATTGCATGGTGACAAGCTTGTAACGATCCCTCCACCCCTCCACAAAACCCCACAAAGCTATTAAAAATGTTTAAGTTGCCCGTATTTTGCATCTGACAAGTTCATTAATTAAGCACTCTGTACAAGGGGTGGTCTGGAAGGAGAGAGGGGAGAAAGCCCGGGTGCAAGAGCTCTGGGAATGCTGCTGCCTTGGTCTTTATGGTTTTAGCAATAACAAAAGAGGAGATCTTAACAAAGAAAACGAAAGAACTTCCCATGATATCAAGTAGTTCCTTTATTTGTAAATGAATGGGTGGAATAATTAAAGAAAAATCACAACTGCTTTCTTAGAACGTGAATTCACTGATTTGTCAGCAAATACCTAACGATGATGCAATATATACCAGCCACCGGTCCAGGGGCAAGTTGAAAGCAGCACAGACAAGCTCCTTTCTCTTCTGGGTCTTACCTTCCAGTGAGGGAACAGAGACAATAAAGAAATCAGGCAAGAGTACACAAGAAATCACTAGTGTTGTGATGAGAAAAAAA
Organism: Phocoena phocoena; assembly: GCF_963924675.1. Lineage (NCBI taxonomy): Eukaryota > Metazoa > Chordata > Mammalia > Artiodactyla > Phocoenidae > Phocoena > Phocoena phocoena. The sequence continues at coordinate 168,061,213 of NC_089220.1, forward strand.
AAAAAAAACAGGGAGAGGCCAGCTAGAAAGACCGGGAGGCTTCCTTAGATTGGAAGGCGAGAGAAGGCGTCTGGGAGGAGGTGATGTTTGCACCACATCCTGAATAAGGAGGCAGCCATGCAAGCAAGGGGGAGATCAAGCAGCCAGGGAGTCAGACAGGCATCTTGACTCTCTGTGCCAATGGAGAGAAACATTGAAATGAGCATTCTGAAATTGTGGCTAATTCAGAAGGGATACATGTTTGTCCTTGAATATATTGTTAAAGATACACATCCAGAAGGCTGATGCATTCTCCTCATGGCACACTTGCATCTCAGCAACTCAGATTTGGTTCACTACTCCAGGTCCTGCCTGGGCAGGTGCAGAAGGCATATGGGGTGTCTGTGAAAACACACGGTTACAAGCCTGGTGCAACCACAGTCCCCATGGAGTGAGACTTGTGAGATGTCCTGAAGGACTAGGCTTCCTGAAGGGAGTGCCTTATTCTCTCTGTTTAGGAGGAGAAGGATAGAGGCTGAGAAGTTAGCTTAGGTTGAATGAAGACGCAAGTTTGGCTATAGCAACTGGCAAGCAAAGTCTGGGGCCAATGACCAGATAGGTTTGGCTGAAGCAAGAGATTTTCCGAGGGACTAAAGAGAAAGGGGCCATAGTGAAAGAGGATGGGGGTTTTGATGGAGGGTATCCAAGGGTGAGCCGAGGCATTTGGATTTCACGGGGCAGGCGGTGGAGGGCCTTGGTAGTGCTTGGAAGTGGATTTGTTGTAGACGGGACACCCACACGTGTCCATCTCCCTGGAGGAGGATGCCCAGAGAGCCTGTTTCCTCCCTCTCACCCCCATCACTCCCCTTCATCCCTCCCGTACCAGTCGGGCCAGTCTGGGAAGCTGGGCTCATGCCTCACTTGCCTGGTTAAATATGCTCCTCCTTCCAGATGTAATGGTCCCCTCCCCTGAGCGCCCAGGCTTATAAGGCAAAGGTCTCCATGACAAAGGCATAGCGGAACTATCCAGTAGAATTTACACCCAGCCATGCCAGAGAAAGCTAATGTTGGGAGTGTCCATCAGTTAGTGGAAATTCGGGACTAGCCTCATGCTCGGGTCAGTCTTGGAAGGTAAACAGAAGCTTCCATCTGACAGAAAACAAACAGAGGCTTAGAAACCAGTCTGGCACTAGCAGTCGGTGGACATTGGTCAGGGATCTGGTTTCCTTGCTTATTCCCTTTCAAAAGTTAAAGTTGCCCTGCGATATTTGTCACTTAAAAGCTTTCACTGCTTTCTCATTTCTTTTTTTTATTATTAACTAACTAATTTATTTATTTTTCACTGCTTTGGGTCTTCATTGCTGCATGCGGGCTTTCTCCAGTTGTGGCGAGCGGGGGCTACTCTTAATTGCAGTACGCAGGCTTCTCATTGTGGTGGCTTCTCTTGTTGCAGAGCACGGACTCTAGGCACGCGTGCTCAGTAGTTGTGGCTCACGGGCTCTAGAGCACAGGCTCAGTAGTTGTGGCGCACGGGTTTAGTTGCTCCGCGGCAGGTGGGATCTTCCCGGACCACGGCTCGAACCCGTGTCCCCTGCACTGGCAGGCGGATTCTTAACCACTGAGCCACCAGGGAAGTTCTGCTTTCTCATTTTCTATACTGACTTGCCCTCGTACACTCTCTCTCTTTCTCGTTATCTGTCACCCTACAGTTTTTCCTGGGATGAAATTCAGTCCTACTACATTCCCAAAGCCACTGCAACCTCATGCAGAGATCAGGAGGGGTAACTGGGCCTCCCGTATCTGGTCTTCTTTTAGTAGAGATGTGATTAAGCCTCAAACCTAAAGTTTGGAGAGAAAAAAAAAGTAATTCTAGCTACAGTTATTTTCCAATCGCTTTGCAAATCTCTCTCTCCTTCTCTGTCATTCATTCACAAAAATAAACAGCTTGCTTTTTAAATTCTTTTGTCTTGGTGGCTCTTTTTAGGAATTTGGGGTGTCGCTCTCAAATGGCACCTCTAAATTCCAATTAGTCTGCCACACTCGCCATGCAACGGTAGGTGAGCCATGATTCTTTAGTAAATGGGGGGATGTATTTCAGGAAGGCTGCTGTGGTTTTTGTCAGCAGCTGTTGAGGGGAAATGCACACCATAGTCTTAGCTATAATACTTACCAGTATGTCTCTATGATTGTAATATAGCAACTCACACCATACTAAATGGTCACCAAAGGAAACATATGTTTGATTTGCGCTACTTCAAAGAAAAGTAACCTCAAGTGAATTATATTCGATTCGAAAAGTACCTAAAGATTTCATGTAAGCGTTTCTGTCTCTGTTAATATGCTGATCAGGCAAAATTACAAACCAGCTAGTTATATACCCTCACATCTCCTTTGGGAGTCCTCCTTCCCCAAATTCAAAGCTGAACCTCTTTTTCTGTGCCAAGTACTCTCATTCTGCTCAAACCCATCTGGGCAGAAAATAAGTGATGGATTATTTGAACAAATAGCCAAACGCATATTCAGAGCTAAGTGATCTGATAAGAATATCCAATTCACCCAGAAGTGAGACTCAGTAATAAGCATATGTCTCTGAGAAGTGTTAGTACCCTAGAAAAGGTAAAGCAACAATAATAACAAAAGAAAAAAGAAAGACAGACAGACAGAAAGAAAGAAAGACAGACAGAAAAGGATACATTCATGAGATTAGTCACTGGAACATTATTTGCAATAGCAAAAGATTGGAAACAACTCAAATATTTATCAATACAGGCAGAACTAGTTGAAAACTGTGATACATACACGCAATGGAGTACTAGACAGCTATAAAAAAGAAATGAGAAATGTTTTCATATGCTGTTATAAATTAATTTTTAAGATATTTTATTAAGTGAAAAAAGTAATATTAAAAAAACCTGTATATAATATACTACCTTATAATTGAGAAAGGAGGGATAAGAATGCATATATATACATGTATATACATCCATACATATATATTTACATATAATAAAGATACATATTTATATATAATAATCCCAAACCTAACAAAAATCACTCAAGTGGGAAAGAAGAAAGAGAATGGAGAAGACAGAGAAGGTAGACTTCTCTGAATGTACTGTGCTTTGTAGCTGCGATTTAGAAACCAACTGAGTGTTTTATCAAATAATAAAACAAAATTAAATTTAATAAGCGATTCCTAAAAAGAAAAAAGAAAACCAAAATGAATGAGTGAACCCAGCCAGGTATCAAATTGATGGCATAACCACACTGAGGAGAATGATTTCAAATGGCTTTAAACTCTAATTTGTCTATACATCCCTAGAGAATTATACCTTAAAAACAAAACAAAACCGTTAAAAAATCTTGAACGGGTTTTAGTAATCATATCATTAGGAATAATATTGATGTTGCTAGTCTAAACTTATTAAAGACATATTATCAGGTAGAAAAATCACATTGATTTTGTTAATGTCATTAGGAACTAATCTCAGTGTAAGAAAAAAGGTGTACAAATGTAAAATCATAGGGATTAAGTAAAAACCCTGGAATCCTAAATTTTAATTGGTAACCTTGGTATGAGCTCATGAAGTAATTTCTCTTTAAAAAAAAATGTATACCCTGGTTCAGCCCTAGACCTAGAAATAATGACCAACTCATTATTAACAAGTGCTTTTGTGGGCAGGTTTTTGTCTCCAGTATCACATTTCACATCTGAGAGCTAGCATTTCTTAGATAAATGGCTGATTCCAGGTCTGGGCAAAAAATATAAAAGATGAACAAGTAAGTAAGTTATCAAAAGTTATATCAAAAAGAACTTCGAGGTGACTTGAAGAGGCTACCACTGGTGAAAGACAGGGCAACTTGAGTATTGATAAGAATAATAGTGGCAATGGATTGGAATATACCAAACATGTATAAATCAATGAAATCATAGTAATACTAATAAAAGATTCTTTTAGGGGTGCTCATGAACCAACTGGTGACTTAATTTTGGGGGGGTGCTGCATCGCATGCCTTGCAGGATCTCAGTTCCCTGACCAGGGATTGAATCTGGGCCCCTTGCAGTGAAAGTGCCAAGTCCTAACCACTGGGCCACCGGGGAAGTCTCATTGGGGACTTAAGAAACTAGTAAATAGAGAAGAGTCAAGAACATTTGGTTTCTCAGAGGTACGTTTATCCTGTGTCTTACACCTCTTCAGTGAAAGAGAAATAATAGAACAAAAATATGATTCTGTGATCCTGAATGAATTAACGGATCCAGCCAATAATCATCAATGGCAGCTAACGTCACAGCATGAGAGACAATCTGATATTTTGTGTCTCTTGATGGAAGTACGCACTACCACGTATGAAGTATTGTTGCCAAGAGATGGAACCTGAGCTTGATCAAATATCTAGACTTAATTACCAGGAAATACAGGGGACAGTGGAATACATTCCATGACACCACGCAGATGCAATCAGCAAAACCCCAAACCTGGGAATCTTCACAGCTTTTTCAATGAATACATTGCGAAGAAAAATGGAGGGAAAGAGGGAAACATACGCAAGTGACGTAGGAGACATATCAACCGTCTGTAATGGGTGGTCCTTGTTTAAGTTCTACATAAAAAAAAAAAAAAAACCCGGGCTTCCCTGGTGGCGCAGTGGTTGAGAGCCCGCCTGCCGATGAGGGGGACACGGATTCGTGCCCCGGTCCGGGAAGATCCCACATGCCTCGGAGCGGCTGGGCCCGTGAGCCATGGCCGCTGAGCCTGCGCGTCCGGAGCCTGTGCTCCGCAACGGGAGAGGCCACAACAGTGAGAGGCCCGCGTACCACAAAAAAAAAAAAAAAAAAAAAAAGCAAAAAACTATAATAAAGTCTTTTAAGACACTCCAGGAAATTAGAACACTAATTGGATTTTTGATGATGTTGAGGCATTATTGTTCAGTTTATTTCTGGTGTGATAATAGTGTGGTATGTTTTAAAAAAGAAGTCCTTCTAGAGATTCAAACAGAAGTCCTTACTTGTAAGTACTTACTTATTTTTTATACTCACTTATATAAAATCCTATTATTATGTGTAGGCCTTGTGGGGGCGGGTACCAATCCAGTAGCATGTGGGTTGGTGGGGTTTTATTATATTATTCTCTCTGCTTTTGTGTATGTTTGAAACTTCTCATAATAAAACAGTTAAAAATAGTATAACGGAGAGAGGGAAAACAATTTGACCCAGAGAATAGATAGCAGTCATTTCAGTCCTTGGAGGCACCAGGAAGAATGCTTTCCTGGGGCCCTCAAATCATACAGAAGTGACCAAATGGTCTGCTTTTGCCAGACATCCCTGCTCAGGAAATTCGTCCTTGACAGCTCTATTTCACTGTGCAGTTCTGTGTTCTCCTTCTGAGTCCCTAAAAATTGGTGTCTGTGACTCTCTGCACAGCCCTGGCAAGCCCCACGTGGGCTGTTCATCAAGTTTGCTGAACTGTCACACAGTCTAGGGGTCACTGATCCCCCCCCGGACTCTGCTCAGTGCTATTGATTCCTGCCTGCTGCCCTGTAGTCTTGTGACCTCCTGCAATGCCTGGTGGCCTGCGTTTCCTGCCCCTCAGGGAGCACTCTTGCCTGCTCCGTGGTTTCCCGTGCTGCAGGGAGTGCAGTGTGATACCTAAGAAAGTCTCCAGCAACAATAGGGTTCAAGGTTGGCCCCCGCTGCAGCGGAGTTAAGCCTTATCTGCTTTCAGCACCACTCTCCCCGTGGTACTTAGCCAGACTTGTGGAAGGTTTTCAGAGCAATCGTTTTGCAAGCTGTTGCTGCTAACCCTGGCTCTAGCCCCAGAGACGACCTTTCTCCAGGCTAGATTATTTATGTGTATCCTGCAGCCTCACTAGGGAAGTGTGTTTTGGCCCCCAAACAAAGATTACTGTCTCCTCTATGACCTCAAAATACTTCCTTGCACATGGCTGTCCACTGGGATGCTTTGCTGAAGTTTGCTGACTTTTTATTTTAGTTGCTTGAGATTGTTTCATTCCTAAGGTACCAGGGGCATCACTTTGGGGATCAATTGTATGGATACTGAGTACAAATAATTTTAACAATACGCGCTACAGATATGGGTCTAATTTTCAAAGCCGAGTCCCAGAAGTCTCTGGAGCCATGGACAGTGGTACTGACCAAGGTAAAGAGGACAGAATGTATTCTAGGATTTGGAACTAGTATGGCATAGTAGTTAGGACCATGGCCATTGGCAGGCCTGACCTGGGTTTAGAAATGAGCTCTGCTATAGCAGTGTGATTTTGAAAAATCAGCTAACTCCACAGAGCTTGAGTTTCCTCGGCTGGATTATAGTACTTGTCTCGGAGCAGGGGTGTTGTTGGAAAGAGTAGAAGAGACAGACATGATGGGTATGCTTACCACAGACTGACTGCTCATTATATAGTCATTATTCAGATAGTATTACAAACTAATCACAGTACATAGTCACAGTTCTTACAATGACAGTTTTCAAAACTCATAGCACTTCATACACACGTCTAATATAACTCAATATTTTGTACTGTAATTATTTTATTGAATAGTTTCCTATCCTACACTGAACGGCAGACACTGGCTCTTATTTATTTGTTTTTCTCCCTAGTATTCAGCATGTGCCTTGGTACCTAACAGGTACTCAGTATTTGTTGCTGGAATGAATGGTTGCCATGCTTATCAGGAAGAAGTGAAACTGCCTGTTTTTAGTCATAAGACACAGTGCGTATGTGCACACTCACGGACTTCCACATCCATGATAAAAAAATTGACGTTTTCCAAGCGCTGGATTTGCTGTTACTTCTCTTAGAAGTGGCTACAGAAGGTGACTTCGGGGGTTCCTGTGAACCTTTGCTCCTTCTTCTCTACACTGGGAAGAATATAGAGTGAGGCCGTGCACAGGCTCCGAGGAAAATGAGCTGCTGTTTTTCACATCCATAAAGGCTGCTGAACTGTGGTCAGAAGGACATTAATTTTGTGGTTTTCCTTGTAGTATGTGGGCTTCCATAATTTTATATTTATAGCCTAGGATTTTTTTGGGATTTTTCTCAGATGCTCTGACTTTAGTGTTTTGTTCTTCTGGGGTGTCAGAAAGGAGCACCTCATTTTTGAGGTGCACCTGTGATGGTGTAGTCAGGTCAGTGGAGAATCTTGCATCAGACTCATAACTGAGATGGGGGGCAAAGGCAGCTTGATCAGGCTTTCTCTATAAAAACATAACTTTTGTTAAAATAAGAACATACCCATCAATAATGTAACCATCAATCCTTAATTAACTGCAGTCACATGGTTATTTACTTAGAGTGAAAACACTATTTGAAGCAAGATTTAAAGAAATATATCTATTCTTTCTTCTTGACTCTACAGTTTTCGTAAGGCTCACCCACTCTATACCCTAGGGATTGGACGTATTCCCTAGACCATGCTTCTCTTCTAGGCAGAGACCCTCTGCTGACTCGACCAGGTCCCCCTGCAGTTAGCAGAGCCTTCCAGTGCTCCGAGGGGGCTCTGGGTGTGAGTCAAGTTCTCCTGTCTATTTACTGACTGTAAAATGACACCACAAGTTAACAAAACACAAAAAATACCTCCATAACCTTTTATTCCAGGCACACGAGAAAAGCATAAAAACTTACTGCCTCAATCTACCCTTGTTCCCCTACAGGTGTAACACCTTAAAATACTTTAATACTTCAAATTTTTCTGGGAATAATTTAATCTCCTATTGCACTTTTTTCCACTGTGCATTTATATCTTTAAACATACACATACACACACCAACCACAACCCAATAATTAGATGGAATTTCAATCTTTTCTGGCATTTTAAAAACTTTTAGTGTCCACATTACTCTTTCAAGGAAGGAAGCATCTCTGAAGCGTGCAGAAACTTTGCTCCAGGACCATTTCCTGCGGATGCAAATCAGCACCTTGTTGGATGGAGACAGATTTTCCTAAAATTCAGAAAGTCGGCTTCAGTAACTTCCAAGTTCTTCTCTTTTGGAGACCTTATTAGTTAGAGTCACTTCCATGTTTTCTAAAGAAACACACCTAGTGTATATAAAATATACAACTGTAAAAGCAGATTCCCATATTGCTGTCTCCAAAGACTGAGACGTGTTCTGTACCTCTTGCCAATTCCACCATGGTACCATTTATTCTGTTATTTTCCCAGGAGGATGAGGAAATAGAGGAACAGGAGCATATATATCATATGATTTAGATGCAACTTTTATTGACAAACCCAAGTGATGACTTCAAGGCATTGGCAGAGGAAGTCCAGGAGCGACGTCCTGATCAAACATCCTCAACTAAAGTCAGGCTTCTGCATAAATGTTATTATGTGTCACTGCTGGATTTCTCCTTTAGCACAACTGAAAATAAACTGCTTATATTGTACCCGTTATCCCACCTTAAATGAAATTCCTCTAGTATTGCAGAAGTAGGGCTGCCTTGCCCCTGAAAAATGGTGAAGTAGATAAAGTTTATTTTTGCTACCATCTTACCATCCCTCTCCTCTGTCCTGATTTCCTGTAGTCATTCCTCAGGCTCTAGCCTGTGTCCGATTCCCAAGGGCCTCCTTGCTGTCAGTTAATAATAGGTTTCGATGCTCTTATTCTTCTCAGAGTTTTTTGCATTTTAATAAGGCCCCCAGGGATTAAAATGCCTCCAAAACCAAAAGAGTGAATCTCTAATGGTGGAATTTTAGGTGTCTATGACAGGCGTGGTGGGAGATTTTATGGGGAGGGTTCTTTCAGAAGACAAACACCCTGACAGCCTTCAACTCCACTGACTTGGTACGGTTGGCCCTACAAAGGACAGGAATGTGAATTAATCAGCAAGGAAGTACTGAACTTTATTGAAAAGAAAACCTTAAACCTTTGTTAATTATAACAATGTTTTAATGAGTTTTCCAATAAATGAATATATGGTAACACTGGAAGCATTCTCCAGCTGGGAAAATTATACAATATCTTAGGGAAAGTCTCTTTAGTGTCGGTGCAGTGGGAAATCTGAGATTTTTGAGATGGAAATGCTTCGTAATCTGTGTTCCAGGTCTTATCCTCTTACTGAAGGAAGCAATCACGTTGACACAGAGTAGAATCCTGGGATTAACTCTTAGGTACAGGCCTGAAATGATAATAATAAACCTCATACTGAACTGTTGTTTCCAACATACATTTTGTACATGGGTAAAAGAGAAAAAAGCCAGAATATTCTTCTCACCATTGTCTAGCACAAGAGGATGTCAGATTCCTGCACTTTATCTGGACCGCTCTATCGCCCTTTTTTTTCTCCCCCTGCTAAGTAAACAGTGGAGCTTCATCCATTATTCAGCTATCAGAGACTGCCAGGATTTTCTGGCTGTGGAACTCGGGAGTTCTTACATTTCTTTAAAAATGTGGAAAAATGTATTTGCAAAACTGCTGGAAAGGGAAATGAAGAAAGATACCAACTCCTGCAATATAATTAATCCTTGTATCTCCCCCAGAGGGCTGACTTGAGTTTTTCTTTAGTAATGGGAATTTAGTTTTATTTCTTTTTTTGGTTGTCATTATTCACACTTAACTACCTGTGGCAAGTTCTAGGGAGGAGAGAGACTATTGTAAACAGGTTTGGGGCACAGAGGAAGGAAGGGCTTTTAAATGATGCCTTGTGAGAACCAGCACAGAGCAGCCAGCCATGCCCAGCTCTACCTTAGAGCTGTAAACACGGCCGCTCCCAGCCAACCAAGTGTTACAAATTCTCCTTTTACAGCTCTGGGGAAGGCTTCCTATAATGTTTTCCACATTGAATGCTGAAGTTTGAAGTCTTCTTTTGGAGAGATTTTCCAGGTCAAAAGTTGCAGGTATAAGAATATTGAAAGGAATGTAAAATCTTGTGCATGTAAATATATATATTTTATTGCTTTCATCTTTGCAGCCAAGGATGGTGACCTCTACACTTGGAGGCACAGAACACGCCTCACATGGAGGGGACTAAAATGCACCAGGTTTGAGGAGATGAGAGCAGGAGCCTCCCAAACACTTGAAATGGACCCCAGTCTCCACTTCCAGCTGACGGCTTCTATAGGCTTCTGAGAAACCACAGAGCCTGAAGTGCTGTCTTGCTTACATTTTTCTGCCATCGGTGGTGGGGAGAGGGTGCAAAGGGCTCTGGACGTACAGACAGAAGACCTGGTTTAAGGTCAGCAATTCCATTTGCTGTGCCTTCTATAGCGGACATCTTCAGCTAGGGGATTCACCGCACCCTCACATTTTGTAAAAGATTTTTTGTTTTTGGTAAATTACAGAACGCTATTGGAGTATAAGGTATTCGAATGATGGAAAGTCAGCACAATCTACATCAATGAAACTGGGATGTATTATTAAATGTGATAGAGCGCACTTAGAATAGACATAGGTGAGCCCACTGGTACACGACGAAAAGGAAGCAAACTCATGCCCCCCCTTTTTTTTTGACAAAATAATTACTGTTAGAGGACTGTATGACTGTAAACTTGATGTAATCATAATTTTAAAAATCATGGAAAAATTCTCTCATGGTGGAATGTAGGTGTTCAGGTAGAAATAATGCTGCCACTGAGGAAGCACTTGGTATATGTGGGGAAAAATATTGAAAGGAGAGATCCATAGCTTGTGAACAACCATACATCAAAGCCGGTATCATTAGCTCAAAGAGAAGAGGGTCTTGGGGAAAGTGACAGAGTCTTGTATATTTCACTATGTTTTTCAATGGCTGCTTGAAGACAAAGAAGGTGTCTGTGCAGATCCAGGCGGACTGGACAATACGATTGATGAACAATCAAGATTTAACATAGAGTCCAATGGAAACAAATACCTGAGCACTCATAAGTCAGGTACAAGGGGGAGGGTGTATAAAGAGAAATATTGGGGATTCTTACAATTTAATGGGGAGATAAAAGCATAAACAACTAAAATGAGGTGCAATAAGTAAGACAGAAAATATGAGACTTATGATTTAAGAATGACGTTATATGCGTGAAAGGAGTCAGAAGGTACAAACTTCCAGTTATAAAATAAATAAGTCATGGGGATGTAACGTACAGCATGATGACTAAAGTTAGCAATACTGTATTGCATATTTGAAAGTTGCTAAGAGAGTACATCTTAAACACTCTCATCACAAGAAAAGAATTCTGTAACTCTGTGTGGTGATGGATACTAACTAAACTTATTGTGGTGACCATTTCACAATATATACAAATATTCAATTACTATGTTGTATAATTGAAACCAATATAATGTTATATGTCAATTATACGTCAATAAAAAAGAGCAATAATATGATAATATATATTATATAACATAATTATTATGTAATTAATAGTAATTATATACTATATGTTATATATTATGTATACTATTTGTAAATACTATGGTAGAGGTATCTTATCTTTGTTGGTAACAGCAAATTTAATGGAGGTAATGATAAATTTTAACATTTGGCTGAAACAATCAGTTGTGCAAATAAGAACTGAGAAAATTTGCTTTATCAGATATTCATGTGAAATGGAGGTTGAAGGTTTTTGTTAACAAGAAAGCTTTACTTTAACCAGTAGTGTAAATTCGTTACTGAAAATGATAATGACCGAGTTGATAAAAGCATATTGCCCAGGTCAAAGAAGTTAAAAGTCCTTCAGCACTCTAAAATGACCAGACCCAAGATGAGGGACTGTAGTCTTGAGAAAGGTGATGAAGGATAAGTGTCTAGGGCATAAAGGGATGATTTGGAAGGGACAGGGTAACAGCATTAAATGGGTCATCAGGCATCTCAATGACTGTACCCATTTTAATTCATAGAGGTGACCTAAATGACAACATAGAGAGGCTAATGAGAGTGAAAGAAGGTTTCCACAACTTACAGTTCCCGCGAGTAGGGGCTGGTGTGCCTCGCAGGGCCACACAGGAAAGCACTGGTATTACTCAAGAGACAGCAAAGAGTGAGGGGAAAGCATTGGCCTTTATTGTGTTTTCCATGGGAAAGACAAGGCAGAGCAGGGGAAACAGCTTAGGACTGGCCAGTTTGAACAATCCCAGCAGGCTTTGCGGCCTGGGGGTGTCCCTAGTTGTCTGGTACATGGCTGTAGTTGATTTAGGGCAGGGGAAATATTGGCTTGGTGGGTGAGAGTTCGATAACAGAGGTTGTTGTGGGTATGGACTCGTGATCTGTTAGTTTGTATATGAAAAGCATGTTCTTAGGGATTAACTAGCCCTGGAAGGGGCAGTCTCCCAGCCTCGCCCCTCTGGCCAGCTAGCTCCTCAAGATGTCAAAATATCATAAAACATAGAAAATAAAAAAGTATGATTAATACAGCAGAGTCCAAACTGTAGCTCCAGGGTAAGAACTAGGAACCATGAGGAGAAGCTTTGGGGAGACAGGTTTTAGGGGAAAAAAGAAATCTTTCTATGAAATAGAGCCATCTAGAAGTGGAACAGATGTCTTTGTCAAATTGGGAATGTCTGAATCCAGATATATTTTGAGATGGAAAAACCAAGTCATTCATGTTGCAGGTAAGATTTCTTCAATGACTGGGAGGCAGGAATAAGGTCCAGCTCATAGATTCTATTATTCTGTAGTTAATTGTGTGCTTTGTGTATGAAGGAAACTCTATGGCAATCGTTTCCCTTCATGTTCTACTCCTTAACTTCTCAGGGGTAGAACTAATTTAAAAAGACTAAAATTTAGCAGTGGGAATAAATGGCAGGTTTTTTTTAACATAGTTGTAATAACTGGGGCTCTGATGGGGAGGATTGGAAGCAAAGCCACTGGAAAAAGAACCCCTATTTTAGTGCCAGTTAAGTGGAAGCCAAGTGGCCAGAAGCCTTAGTTAAAAACAATGGGCTGACCTTGAGTTCTCTTGAGAAACTAGGGATTATAAGATTTGTGTTGGCAACGTCCTTCTATGAGGTCATTCTTCCACTAGAAATTTATAGAGCCTTTGCTTTGCCTAGTCCATCGGGGACTTCACAGTGTGTCAGGACCATCTTTTGAACCAGTTTATCTATTAGTTCTCATTTAAATGTGCTCCCATTAAATATTAAAAGACTCTAATGCTTAGTAAGAGTCTCAGTTTCCTCTTTCATAAAATGAAGGGGTTGTACTACAATGATCTATAAATTTCCTTTGATCCTAAAATTCCTTGACTCCACCATGCTGTTCTTTGAGGTACTCTTAAAAAGTCTGCTCCTTGGATCGACTCAAGTCACACGAACTGAACCTAATGTATAGCACAGGGATCTCTATTCAATACTCTGTAATGACCTGTATGGGAATAGAATCTAAAAAGAGTGGAGATATATATATATATATATATATATATATATATATATATATATATATAAATGTATAACTGATTCACTTTGCTGTACAGCAGAAACTAACATAACATTGTAAATCAACTACACTCTAATAAAAATTAATTTAAAAAAATGTCATACAAGCTAGTCTTTGTGGTTGGCAGTAGACTGTGTGTCCAGCATTGTTCAGGTGGTCTGTGTGCTATAAGGTAGGTAGCATGGCTCTTATTTATAACCAAAGAAGCTGAGACTCAGGCAGATTAGCCAAGTGTCCAAAATCACACAGCTAACAAGGGGAAGATTAGGAGAAGCTAACTTTGCCTGTGTAACTCTCTGTCTTATTGCAGAGTCCTGTGTTATAAGGATGAGCATCAACAGCATTCAGTGAGTGATGTTGGGATGGCCATTCTTTGTTTGACAGTAAAGTCACTGTCTTCTGGCTTGGAAGTATTGATCATTGCATCCGAGATCTGAGAATTGAAGTTTGGGACTCTGGTTCCTTTGCATCCCTCCCCAGTTAAGAGTTTGTTTTTTTCTGCCTGGGGTGTGAAAAGGAGAAAAGTTATACTGGAAAATTCATGGAAGTATTTGGATTTTTCTTCCAGTGAATTATGTTTTTTCTCCACAAGTTCTGTACCATTTTTTGTTTGCTCCAGTTCTACTTAAGGCAAGAAGAAAACACTTTCACTGCTAAAATTCTGTTCTGATATGCACGGACAGGCACCTGCCTTGCTTTTTAAAATTCATGTGAGCTCAGGAGACCTTTCAAATTGGGTATTTTATGGCTGTGAAGATTATTTGAGAATCCTGGACATGCAAGATTCAATTAGGGCGTCTGAACTCCTATCCAGCGCTAGGAAACAGGCTATTTCCATTTGTGGGTCTTCTGATACTCATAGAAATGATAGGAAATTAGCGTCTCTTCTCAGACATGGGTTACTGTCTCTCCATTCATTTTTATGAATCATGTGGTCCCCATAACTGAAAATGTGTCCCTGAGTGTGTTACTGCCGTGAAAACCCCCCAACTCTACTTATTTTACAATCAGCAATTCAATTGTGTGGGATATGGTTCTTTGTAATGCACGGAAGGTTGGCAGCAGGAGGCTCCGTCAGTGCTATGAACTGGTGATATTTGGGCGCAAACGTCTGTTGAATTGTCTGGATTTTAGATACTAACCAACAGGGCTACACGGTTAGTGCAGCCATGTGCTCAGAATTAAACGCAGAGGGGGAAGTCAGGTTAATCATTCTCGAACCTGGGGAATTCAGTATATAGGTCTGCTTTTACTGTGTATGCCTTTATTTTCAAAAACTTAATGAAAGTTTTTCACATCTGATTTCCACTATATACTTGTGAAAAAGAACTTTGAGATGTGTATGTGTGGGCACACATGACACAGTTTTGAGGGGAGCAGGATGGGGCCAGTGAGACAGTTAGCAAAGTGGCTAGGCATATAGGTTTTAAAGTTAGATAACTTTTGGGCAGGACTACCTCACTTTTATTAACTGCAAAATGGAGTAATAAAATTGCCTATTTCATCAGGTCTTAGAAGAATTAAGTAAGGTAATTAATGCATGTAACGGACTTAGTGTCATACCTGGCACAGGGCACACACCCATGTTTGCATAATTAAATGAAACGCTAGTTGCTCTTCTTTATCAATATTCATCACCATCACCACCATCATCATCACCATCATCACCATCTCCTTCGTTATGGTATTTCAAAACACAAAAGAGCTTTGAAACCCTTTGGGAATAGCTTTCTTCTTTAAATTTATCTACTAATTGATATTTACTGCATTAGGAGCAAATGAAGTAGTGTGTATATGAGTGCGATCATGAATGTAAGTATATGTGTATGTTTTAGCCGATCCACGTGTTAAAAACTCCATTTGGTCTTATTAGACTTCACTTAATTGCTTCATTTGTTGAACTAATGCCTGGTATTCACAGAATAATTTCTTTTCTCCCTTTTACATATACAAATAAACTATTGAATATGTTGTTCCAGTGAATGCTAAAATAATGACTAATACACAAGGGGCCAATTTAGCAGGAACCCTTCATCATGGCTTCCTGCAACTGGACCCCCACTGGAAACATGTAATAATAAATCAGTGATTGCAGATAACGGAGCGCTGGAGAACGCAGGCCAAGGGAAACCAGCCCCCAACCTCTTCTCAATATAGGTTTTAAGGAACTGAAGTTGTCTTGCTTAATCTTTGTCTTTCCTTTTCCACTTCTCTTGACTCACATTCCACCTAGCAATTCATAATGGCCAGAATGCTCAGTAAATGAAGAACCACTTTCTGCCCTCTGGTTGGAACTGATGTTCAATGCTTAGTGTCAGGAGTTTCAGGAGGCTGTCTGTTGGGGACAGGTTACAACAAAATCACACACAGTCTTTCCTTTTTTGTAAGGTCATAATCATATGATTCATTTCTCTCTGTTTGCGTGATCATTAAAAGATATGAAATGTGAAGTTTGTTAAACCACAAAATATTAAGCACCATGGTCAGCACGGAAGTGTTTTGCTTGTGATATATACAGAAGGGTTGCTGTCTGAACACATCAGCTAATAAACTTAAAAGAAACACAGGGTCAAACCTTGTTCCGACACTAAAGTGCTAATTGGTAATTTGGTAGAATGGAAGGAGCAGATCTTCGGCATTAGAGGTCTGGATGCTAAGACCGTTTCTATCAGTAGCTGGATGATTAGGCTCTGGACTTCTTGGGAAGCTCGATTCCCTCATTTTAAAAATCAAGAGTTTGGTCACTGATCTCTATAGCTCTTTAATAACACTGTGGCTTGCCTGTGGCATTTCCAGGTGTTTATAATTGTATATAGATGTGGTACTTAGCTGTGGTCCCTTCCTCCCTCCCTCCATCCCTCTTCCCTTCCTTCTCCCTCTCTACCTCTCTCCCTCCCCTTTTTCCCTTTCCTCCCTCCACCTTCTTTTAACACAACAGCTGAGCAAATACTATGTGTCAACAGCCCTTGTGCTAGATCTAAGTGAACAGAACAGACGTCTTCTTTGCTCTCGTGGGATTTACAGAGCAGACATTAAAAAAATCATATAAATAAAATAACGTTATGTTTATCAGATCAATGAAAGAGAAGTTCACAGTGTGTGCAAGTTGTCACAGGGAGCCTAACTTGTTTTACGGTGGATGGGCAAGAAAAGTGGTTCCAGCGGGATGGTGTTTGAGCTTGACGGTGCTGGGGAGGGGTGGGGGGGGAGTTAGCTGAGAGAGGCAAGTGTCCTTATTACAGGGAACAGCACCTGTTATGTGAAGGCCTCAAGGCAGGGAAAGTAGGGGCACTGGGAAACTCAAAGAGCCTGGAAAGAAGAGGGCCGGGAAGAGATAGGCTGATGCCTACCAAGCTCGGACGTTTTCTCTTTATTCTAAGGTCGGTGACAGCAATTGAATGATCTTCAAAATGTCCGTGTTGAAATACAGTATTTCAAATATACAGAAAGTTATAGAATATAATAAACAAAGATCTCTGCACTGATCACTCGACTTTATTAAATTTGGACATTTTGTCATAGTTCCCTCTTTGTAGAGTCACGTGACACTGTGGCTGCATGTATATCTTTCTGATTTCACTCTCTCTCTTTCCAGAGATCATCACATCACCCTGTAGCCTTCGTATCCACCACTCACATTCAGGCTTTTATATTCTCACTAAAACTTTAGGTAACCATAAGTAGAATATAATACCATTTTGCAAGTTTAAAACTTTATATAATTAATATTATACTCTATGATTTTGCAGCTTGCTTTTTTTTTCACAAAACTCTAAGATTTTGAGATTTATACATTTTGGCAATCAAGTTATTTATTTTTAACTGCTATATAATCTTTTAGTGTGTGAACTGTATTGTTAACATACCACCATTTATTTGTATATGTTTCCATTAATAGACATTTAGGAATTTTTCCAATATTTTGCCGATACAGACTACACTGCTAAGAACATTCTTGTATGTGGCTCGTGTAAATAAGCAAGAGTTTTTCTAGGAAATATTCCTAGAAGTAGAATTGTTGGATTGAAAAGTATGTATTGACTTGCAACAAATTAATGTCCATTGTCTATTTGTCAATCTCATTGCTATATATTTTAATAAGGAAAAAGTATTGAATTTTATCAAATGCCTTTTCTTAATTTATTGAGTTGATAATTTGACGTTTTTCCTTAATCTATTTGGTATTATGTTAATAGATTTTTCAGATGTTGAAACATCCTTTAAATCCTTGTGTACCTATTTGATCTTGATCATGGTCATATTATTATATGATATGTTACTTTTACAAACATCTAAATTTGACTTTTTTTCATCTGTGAATAATTTATTTATTTTTTATTTAACAAACACCTTTACAGTGCTTTGAAGTGTCAAAAACTTTCTATGTACATTTTTTTGACTTACTCTTTAAAAATTAAAATTTTTAGGATTTCTGTAGGTATGTACATACATGAGATTTATCTAATTTTCTTTTATGACATTGATCCTATCTCTTTTGGGTATCAAGCCTTTACCAATATCCCCAAATGGGTTCCTTTTCCTCCTTATCTAACTATGAAAAAGTCAGTAGAAGAGAAGTCATTTGTTTCATGAAAGTTTGGTAAAACTCTCCTCCAACACACTTTGGGTCTGATAACTTTTGGAATGGCAATTTGATTACTAATTTAGTTTTCAAATGGGTGATTGATTGATTCAATTATCTGCTTCTTCCACACTAAATACAGTAAGTCCCCTACATATGAACCTTCAAGCTGCAAACATGCGTTTGCATGTCCGATCACGTAAGTGAGTTCACGTGTCTGGCGTACATCGTCGTGTGTGCGTCCTCTAAAAGTGGTTGTGCTTTTGTGTACTGTACAGTACAGTATAGGGTACAGTACTACAGTATCTTTCTTTCAAGCCCAGGATGTCCTGAAGCAAACATAAAAGCAGCGGTGTATAGCCAATTGTGTTAGTTGGGTACCTAGGCTAACTTTGTTGGACTTAACAAACAAATTGGACTTAACGAACCCGCTCTCAGAATGGAACTTGTTCGTATGTAGGGGACTTACTGTGTTGGTAATTTTTATCTTTTAAAGTTATTTAACCTAAGCCTCCAAATTTATTTGCATAAAATGGTTTATTAAATTGTCTCAAATATATTTCTATGCCTATAGTCATGGCTTCTTTTTATTTTTAATATTATGAATTTGTGTTTTCTCTTATTTCTTAATGAGTCTTACAAGTGATTTGTCTATTCCATTACCTTTTTTATTTATAGGGGTATATATTTATTTTTAATTAGTAAAACTTACTGTCTCATTACTGTACCACTGGGTGGATTTATTTTCATTTACTTATTAAACCAGTTCCCTGCTGATGGATATTAAGGTTGTTTTCATGTTCACTGTTTAGTTTTTTGAAAATTTTTTTATTGAAGAATAGTATGCAATATTATATGTTACAGGTGTACAGTATAGTGATTCACAATTGTTAAAGGTTATACTCCATTTATAGTTATTATAAAATATTGGCTGTATTCCCCATGTTGTACAATATATCCTTGTAGCTTATTCTATACCTAGTAGTATGTACCTCTTAGTCCTCCACCCCTATGTTGTTTCTCCCTACTTCTCTCTCCCCATTGGTAACCACTAGTTTGTTCTCTCTATCTGTGACTCTGCTTCTTTTTTGTTATTTTCACTAGTCTGTTGTATTTTTTAGATTCCACATGTAAGTGGTATCGTACAGTATCATACAGTGGTATCACACAGTAAGTCTGTCTGACTTAGTATGATAATCTCTAGATCCATCCATGTTGCAGCAAATGGCATTATTTCACTTTTTTTATGGCTGAGTGGTATTCCATTGCATATACATATATACCATATCTTCTTTATCCGTTCATCAGTTGATGGACATTTAGGTTGCTTCCATATCTTGGCAATCATAAGCAATGCTGCTATGAACATGGGGTGCATGTATCTTTTCTAATTGCTGTTTATTCCATTATCTTTTTCAAAGAACCAGCTTTTTGACTACTTCATCTGTTATTTCTTTGTTTTCTATGTTATTATTTTCTTATCTTTATTACTTTCCTCCTTTATCTTTTTAAATATACTCTTTCCCACCAAGCACCCAGATTGAATGCTTAACTCATCTATATTTGATCTTACTTGTTTTTAAAATTAATAGATTTAACACTATAATTTTATACTTATATACCCTTTGACTTTATCTCATAAATTTTTATGTAGTTAATTCATTATTCTTCAGTTTTAAATATTACTGATTTCTATTGTGAATTCTTGTTTCACCTACGAGTTGGTTCTGTGTGCACTTTAAAGTTTTGATCACACCTTTTAAGGTGCTTTTTATGTTCATACATAATTTAATTGCATTTTGGTCAGAAAACGTGGTTTATATGATACTAAATCGTTGCTTTTCATTGAGACTTCCTTTGTGACCTAAAATACCATCATTTTAAAAATGGTGCAAGAAGAATGTATATTGTCAGTTCTTTGGGTGCAGAATTATATATAATTATATTCCTTTCTCTCCCCCCTTCTATCCCTCTTTATCTATTTTTTCTTAATTTATTTTTTCTTGGTATTAAAATGCTATAATAGACTTTAAAAATATATATTTGTATGGTATATTAGTTGTCCATTTATTTTTAACCTTCCAGCGTCTTTTGTTTTAGATGAACTCTTGCAAGTAGCATATGTGGCAGGAGTTATTTTTTAAGCAAATCAGATGATCTCTATCTTTTAATAGATGACTGAATCCTTTTACATTTATTATAATTACTGATATATTTTTATAAACCTATTTTGAATTTTCTTTATACCATCCTTCTTTAAAGCTTTTTTTCTCCCTTTTCTACTCTCGATTGGATTGATCAAGTTTTCTAGATTCCCCCTTTTTAATCTTTACTGACTTGGAAGCTACGTATTGCATTTCCGTATTTTAGTTAGTTATTCCTAACTTTCAAACCAACATCCTTAGTGTAAATTTCTCTGAGTATTTCTATCCTGCCTCTGAATGTGACATGGACCTTAGCATACATCAACCATCCAGGGAATATTCTATTCATCTTATCTTTGTTTCTAGCTTTCTTTTTTAAAAAGTTGGCTTTTTTTCGGTTAACAGTTAAATTTACCAAAACATTTTATCTTTTCTTGGGTCACCTTTCTTTTTTTTTTTGCGGTCCACGGGCCTCTCACTGTTGTGCACTCTCCCGTTGCAGAGCACAGGCTCCGGACGCACAGGCTCAGTGGCCATGGCTCACGGGCCTAGCCGCTCCGCGGCCTGTGGGATCTTCCCGGACCAGGGCACGAACCCGTGTCCCGTGCATTGGCAGGCTGACTCTCAACCACTGCGCCACCAGGCAAGCCCCATCACCTTTCTTTTTTAAATTGTATATATATTCTCTGGGTTCATTTTTCTTTTTCCTGAGATAATCATTTAATTTTTTTGTGTGTGTGAGGGTCTGCAGATTTTTCTATGTCTGAACACGTATTTTCCCCTTGGATCTTGAATTATAGTTTATCTGTATATAAAATTTGAGGTTGAGAGTTACTAATTTTTCTCATCAAGTTGAAGATAAAATTCCATTGTCTTCCGTAATCTATTGCTGCTGGTAAGAAGTTCCACTGTCTTTCTCACTATGGTTCCTTTGTAGACAATTTGTCCTTTCTCTCTGGTAGCTATAAACATTTTCTTTTTCACGTTCTGCAGTTTTATTATGGTAAGTCTTAGAATGGCTTTACCATTATTTATTCTGAGCGTACTTTCCATGTGAAGATTCATTGAACACCTTTCTTCCAGTCTGCGCAGTTTTAATTCTGAATTGTGCATCTCTTTACACCTTTGAGAACTCCTGCTGGGCATGAGACCCTTCCCGATCCACTCTCCGTGTATCTTCATTGTACGTATGCTCTCTGTACTGCACTCGGGCAGATTCCTTGCAAGGCACTGCTTCACTCCATGTGTCAAGTCTGGGCATATACCATCTATTGAGTTTTTAAACTCAGTACCTTTATTATTATTGTTTTGTAAATTTATGCCTGTTTTTATTTTAAAATTTCTCACTCTTTTAAAATGGAAGTTATTCATTTACCTCACCGGGGAACCAAACATACCTATTTTAAAGTTTTGCCAGATGGTTCACAAACTTAATTTCCTTGGGGGCATATTCATGTTTTGAATGTTGATTTTCTTGGCGGTCTTTCTCAGTATTAGATTTCACCCTCTGTTTTGGAATTTTGCTTTGCAGGCTTATTTTGAGTGGGAGCCTTTTGTTTTTGTTTTTCTTTCTTCTGTTTCCTTTGCATTCACCCCTCCTGGGCCAGTGGTTTTGTGGCTACCTTTGCCCAGCTGCTCAGGACTCCCTGCCCCAAGCCTGGTATTACAGAGCTTCTGTCCCACGGTGGAACTGGGGATACTGTGACTTGCTTCCTGACTTGATGGGAGACTGCATTTCTATCTTCTTTTTCCTTCCTGCACTGGTAGCCTATTAAAAATTCAACCCCCAGGGACGGTTAACTACAGCTTTTAGTTTCTTTTATGAGTGGGCGTTGGAACTGGGGGGTGGGAGCTGGTGAGTGACACGAGCCCAGATTCTTACTCTTGAGTGGAGTAATTTTATTTTCCTTACTCCACTGGAATCAAAATGCAGATTGCGTCCTTCCCGAATGGGCTCCAGCAGGCCTGTGGCTCCAGCAGAGCCCACTGACTTTTGTTTCTCTTCTGTTTCTGGTTCATGGAGAGATTTACCTTGATTTTTTTTTTTTTTTTTTTTTTGTGGTACGCAGGCCTCTCACTGTTGTGGCCTCTCCTGTTGCGGAGCACAGGCTCCAGACGCGCAGGCTCAGCGGCCATGGCTCACGGGCCTAGCCACTCCGCGGCATGTGGGATCTTCCCAGACCAGGGCACGAACCCGTGTCCCCTGCATCAGCAGGTGGACTCTCAACCACTGCGCCACCAGGGAAGCCCTTACCTTGATTTTTGAACCTCATTAATGCCTCTAGTTTTCTGTTTTCTATTTTATCTATTTTTGCTCTGCATTTGGAGGGAGGGAGGTGTGTCCGTTAGTGGGTCTTAATTAGGGAATGACACAGATAGAATTATGTTAGGAAAAGAGCTTTCTTGTTGTGGAAAACAGTTGGAGGGCAGGCCTGGCAGGCTGGGAGGCAGGTCGTAAAGCTATTTATCTCCTAGTCCAGGTGAGGTGACCTTGACTTGAACTTGGGGGACAGCAGGGGAAAGAAGAGAAGCTTGCTGATGCAACTTGCATTAGCTGTTGGAAACCTTAGGAGTGTTTCATCAAATGAGGTGGTGCAGCATCTCCATCCAGACGTCCCTGGTTGGCGCTACAAATTCCCACCGGAGCTTTCCCAGGTGTCCCCTCTCTCATTTTCCTCTTCTTCCATTGCTCCTTCTTTAATTCTTCACTTTGTATTTTTAAATATCCTTTCCACATCTTTCCTCTTTGCTAACATTCTCCTCCCCCTCATCCCACTCCGCAGTGCTCATGGGGCCAGTGGAGTCCAGGGTGTGTGCTCAGAAACAGGGCCTCGGCGGAGGTCACCTTCTGGATCTCTTCTCCTGGGGTGAGAAGGGTTATGGGTTTCTTTTCAGCCTCCCAGACTCTCTCCATGCCTCTCTCCTCCAAGCTTCCTTTGCTGTCTGTCGGGGTCCAGGCTGGGGAGGACAGGAAGAGAAACTGCCCTGAGGCTCTTCCTCACTTCATCACTCTCTCTAGAGCCAAAAAGCCTCCTATCTGGGAAATCTGTGGTGGACAATTCCTCACCCTTTCAACGTGACACATGGTTGATTTCCTCTTCAGAGGATCTCCTAAGGAAGCTTAAGGGGTGTGATCTCCATTGGCACTCAAGGGCTTCAAAACGGTTACAACTGCTACATACAGGGCAGAGTGAATCGTGGAGGTGGGTGAGTCCAGTGTGAATTCAACTGTGGGAGCAAAGGACCCCAAATGCTTTGTATCTACTCGTAGACCCCGAGAAAGGGTGAGCTAAGACAGAGAAAAATATTAGCCCCAAAATGTGGCTCTACAACGGCTCCTCTAATTTACTACAAAATCCCAAATCTTTGCCAGTTGCAAATGGACTAGGAAACAATACTTCCCGCAGGTAGTAATTTACATTTACAAAGCCCTGCCACACAGGGCTCCTGGGATCCTCAGAGGGACCCCAGGGGACCAAGGATATGTGCTGTCATCTCACTTTCAAAGAAAGCTTGGTTTAGTGAGTTGTCCAGAGTCACACACCTAGTAAGTATGTGTGGAGGGGAGCAGGTACCCCACTGTGGACAGTCTCTGCCTCAAGCCTTCCGAGTCAATCCCTGGCTTTGGACTGGCTTTGGAGAGTTAAACTCGGGAGCATCTTAGGGTGAAAGAAGAGCCGATTCTATTTCTCCCCAGTTCTCTGAGGAACTGGCTTAATAGCAAAAAAATTAAAAATTAAATGCCAATAATCACACCCCTGAGGCATGGATCAGTACCCCTTCTCCCTACACTGGACCTAAACATGTGTCAGTGGAGGCCACGTGAAGAGGGGCTGTGAGCTCTCAAGGGGCTTTCATCCAGGTAGAGTCAGAGTGAAATGGATGAAGGGAAAGGAGGATCCTAAAGGGCCGAACTGTAGCCCGAGGGACAGAGAGACACAGAGGAAGGGAATGCAGAGACCGACCCATCTGCTTATGTATTCAAAGGACATCCATTCAAGGCCTGCACCGTGCCAGCCGTGTGCAAAGTCAGAGGGTGCAGTGTGGGCAAAGAGAAAGCCCTAGGCCTCC
Organism: Phocoena phocoena; assembly: GCF_963924675.1. Taxonomy (NCBI): domain Eukaryota; kingdom Metazoa; phylum Chordata; class Mammalia; order Artiodactyla; family Phocoenidae; genus Phocoena; species Phocoena phocoena. Next base: position 168,085,351 of record NC_089220.1, read on the forward strand.
CAGGAGAATCCCCATGCCCCGGAGTGACACGGCAAAGACAGGCCACGGAGGGCAGCGCCTGCCCCTGGAGATGAAGGAGCTTCACGGGCAGGGTAGGGGCCCTGCTTCCAGGACCAGCTGCAGTCTCTTCTCTCCTCCCTCCTGGAGCTGCCAGCAGGGTATTCAGGGACAAGACACATTTCGGCTCTGAGCCCACAGGGAGAGCAGGATTTCCCAGAATGACGCTTCAGCTTGGCAAAGCTTCCCACTGGTGACCAAAGTCAGCAGCTCTGGGAGGCATTTCTTTTCTGCTTTTCTCTGTTACAGGTGGGAAAGGGATGAGAGCGGCGAGGGGGGCCAGAGACAGCCGTGGCACTGAGGCCGAAGGAGGCTGGGCTCCAATCAGCTCTACAGACCTTGCCGAGTCCCAACCAGTGCCCAGGGTGTCCCTGACACTCACATAGACAGCAGGGCTTCTGCAGAAGCTGACACAACAGGGGCTGCAAGAACAGTGACAGAGACCTATATAAGCCAGAGCAGCATTAGACCAAAATAGGTTCTTAATAAAACATGGAGCAGTGGAGTCAGGGCAGGTGCAAGAAGGACATTGGAGGAGAATAACCTTTACTGTACCTGTGCCCCTCTCCCCAGCATCACTCCTCCTGGCTGTGAATATCTCTGATACTTTGTGGATAATTCTGATTGTTTTGGTGGGAGTACATATATGAGACTGCATAGGTCATTTGAAGCCTTCAAATCCCAGTTAATTTGGATACTCTACCAAACACGATTACTGTCACTGTGAGTTAGGCTTTCAGGGAGAAAATGAAATAATGGGAATGTCATTTATCTGTAAATATGTCAAGCCTGTGATGAGAGTGCATTTTATGAGGTGAGGAAAGAGCGCTCGCATTTGGCTGGGCCAGAAGAGTTGCTGACCCCCAGCCTCCCGGGGCCCCTGCACAGAGGGGGTCTCAGCCCCGGGCACCCCAAGGACGAGGTGCCCATCTCACTCACGTGCAGCCTTGGATCATCGGACCCTGTTTGATTCCTGCGCGCCCCCTGGATTCCTCTTCAGCTGCGTGCCCTGCACAGTTCCTTACCGAGGTGAGGAGAAAATGCCCCTTCCATGGAAATTATAGAAACGATACCCGACGTGAAGGGTTAATGACCATGAACAGGTGTGTGGTCAGCTGCCGCTGAGGATAACAAGGCAGGCTGTCCGGCTGCTTGGGCCTTATTAGAGTCCATCTCTGAAGCCGCTGAAACAAAGCAAGAAACTCTACTGCTTAGGTGATTTTTATTTAAAAAACTGTTTTTTTTGTCACTAAACATTTGCTTTGCTTCGCCACGTAGCTAAGAACCCATGTATTCGTGGCTTTCCCCTCAGGATCAGTTTCATCACGGGCAGCTTTGCAGAGGGTTAAATCGCTCACACAAGAGTCTCAGCCTTGTCAACCCAGAGTCTGTGGTAATTGGCAACCCTGAACACAGACCCCACCAGCCTGAAGTGACTTACAATCTCATGTTTCCAATCCGTGATTCATAAGGAAAAGCTTGCACAAGGGGTGGAGACTGTTCCTGAGTCCTGTCCCTTTCAACAAGACACTATGCATCAGTCTCAGAACAACTCTACTGCCTGTGTTTTTGGTTGAGGTTGGAATTCCCTCCCATCAGCCGTAGGGTGACACTGCCCAATTTCTCTTCCTCATGCGTAGGATACAGAGCTAAAGAGTTGAAGACACCATAAGATTGAGCCCCTCCCACTGGGGGCCTATCCGTAAAAAATGCCTGATGGGATGTGGACTGTGGAGAACTCTGCTTTTGTATCTATTTGGTTAACCAACAGGGACGAAGCCTGTGTCACGTACAACGTGCTATGGACCGACAGAGTCCATGGGAAATGTGTCTTCCCTCAAGGCACTTGTATTCAGAGTTGGCAGATGAGACCCTATTATGTAAGGAATCCTAAAGTATTTCTGCCTCTTACTACTGCTGTAAGAGTATGGGGTCAGGGCGGGATGGGCTGCTCTTTGCCGCCCCCCTGCCCCGAGCCCCATGTGGGCTCCGACTTGGCAGATTTAGAGACTTATTTGGCAGGTTCACCCCTGGGAGTTGTCAGCTCCTGAATCTTGGGTTCCAGCTACCCAAATCCACACCAAAAACGAGATTGACAAACAATGTTGAATGTTCATTTATGGGGAGGAACTTAGGTGCGAAGGAGACTGGGATGCCATTTCCAGAGCCTCACACAAGATGCTCTTGCGGGCGGGCTCTTCCTGAGCAAAGAGTTTGGTCCTCTGCACCATTCCCAGAAGGCAACCTGCCTCCTTGGTCCCAAGAGCCCTCCTGTGCGAGCTGCCGGGGAACCTGCATTCAGCTGACTCCTGACAGGTGAGGAGGGGCTCTCAGAGGGCTGGATGTTAGATTCTGAGAATGTCCTTGTCCAGGAAGGCAGCTTTCCACAGCAGCAACTGGGCGAGCTCTTTTATCCATCGCAGGCAAGAAGGAAGGAGAGCTTCTGGGGGCTCCCTCCAAGCCCCCCTTAACTGCCCACGTTCCTCCCAACCTATCTGTGAGGCTGGAAGCTTTTCCAAACTTAGATAGAAGTGATAAGATGTGGATGCTCCTTGAGGTGACACACGAACATTCATTCTCAGTAATTAGACTCACGCTACTTGGTCGGGTGTGAATGAGTAACCGTGGACTTGCTTTTTAAACTCTAATACAGGGAATGGTGGAGGCAGGGAGTCCAGGTTGGCTCTGGGAATCTGAACTCAGGGAGGGGGACCACCAAAAGAGGAAGTGGAAGAGAAATATCACCTCTGAGGTGAGGATGGCGGCAGAAACACTGCTTTACCATGCACCAGGCATGTGCTAAGTACTTCATTCTGTTCAGTCCTCCTAACAGTACTATGAAGTAGGGATGATTCACTCCCATTTTACAGATGGGGAAGCTGAGGCTTCGGAAGCTACACAGTGCAATCCCTCAGATTTCCAGGAGGCTCCATGGAGCATTTCATCAGGCCAGTTACAAACCTTTGTAGCACAGCTTCAACAGTTAATACATTTTTTCTTTTCACTCATGGTCTTTGATACAGAGAAAGTTTCATCCCCAAAACATTAATAATTGAGATTTTCCTTTGTCCTCAAACAGTCGAGAGCTCACAGCAGTGAGTATTAAGTGCCCAGAGAGCGTTGCTGATAGTAAACGAGATGGGATGCAGAAGCCTGGGAGGTCAGTTCAAGCCAAGGCTCCCGGGAGGCATCCTGGAAGGCTTCCTGGAAGGGGAGAGGTGTGAGCAGGGTCTTGAGGAGTGGAGAGAGGACAAGGACATCCGTGTGTGGGGCATGGGAAGGAGAAATGGGTTACAAAGAGTAGGAATGAATGAAGAAAGTGGTGGTGGCTTTGAGAGGGGTAAGGATGAGGGAAAGGAGGGGTCTCCAGTGACAGAGGTTCTGGTTGACTAGAGAATGGTGGTCTCCTTTTCCTCACTGCAGTCAGGTTGTGGCTCTAAATCTGTGCTTTCATCATTGCCACACATCTCTCTCCTACCCTTTCACACTCCTTATGCATTTCTTGCTTTCCTTTTCTCCTCAGCATCATCATACAATACAGTCATGATACAATACAGTCATCATACAATACTTACATACTATGTGATATATATTTCATTAATTGCTTCCACCTACCCCTGACTAGGACAGGGATACTGTCATTTTGGTTTATTACTGTATTCTTAGAACTTAGAGCAAAAAGGACTAGATGATCTCTAGTCTATTTCTCTCTAATTTATACACGTACATATAAATATATGTGTGTGCATATATACACATTCAGAACATTTAGGTCTGTTTTCTATTTTAGATTTTTTTAGTATTCAAAAAAGGAGGAAATTTCACGCAAGTGGTACTTCGATGACTTACTGTGCTCATCATCAATATTTGGAAAAGAATGAGGGGAAATAAAAAGACTTAGGACCAGGAGACTAGAAAGACCTGACAAGTCTGTGTAAGTCTTGCTTGTCTGGGGCTGCCTGGGAAGAAGGGAGTCGGGAGATTTCATGAAGGTTTCTGCCACGGATGCCTGAGGGCAAGAATCCTAAGTGGAAACCGAGGAGCTCCCACTGAATCTTGCAGCTGGTGCCTTGTTGCTGGATGGGAGCGCAGTGCCAGCAAAATTAGTCATCTCACTGAACCTTGATAGAATGATGGAAAATAAATACTCCTAGGAACATGAATCTGCCAGTCCCTAGAACATAAATTGAGATCTTTGATCAGGAGAAATTAAGAAGGTTGGATGTCTCGTTAAATCTCCTTGCATTGAATTAAAGCTACAGAGAAAAGCTTTCAGTACAAATACGTCCTACATTTACATGCAGTCTTAGAACACTTTGGTGATTTATTTTTTATCTCTCTTGTTTTCTGATAAATATATTTGGAATTATACATTTCCTTTTGAGTACTACGTTTGTTTTATCACATACATATCGGCAGGAAGTGTTTTTTATTGTTCGGTTTTTAAGTATTTGAAAATTTTGTATAATTTCTTCTTCAAATAAGATATATTTAGTGGTGTTTTGTTTCTAGACATATGGGTTTTTTATTTCACTAACATTTTTTGTTACTGATTTTCACTTCTATTTCATTGTGATAAGCAAACAGTCCCTGAAATACATTTTTAAAAAATAATTTATTGAGGACTACTATGTGGTCTGTATCTGGTCAACTTTTGTAAATATTACATGTATGCTTGAAAAAAATAATATTTTTATATTAGATGGGTATAAGGTTCTACATATAGCTACTGTTTCATGTTAACATTCATGTTATTTAGATTTTCTGTGTATGCTAATTTTTTTTTTTTTTTTTTTTGCCGTACGCGGGCCTCTCACTGTTGTGGCCTCTCCCGTTGCGGAGCACAGGCTCCGGACGCGCAGGCTCAGCGGCCATGGCTCACGGGCCCAGCCGCTCCGCGGCATGTGGGATCTTCCCGGACCGGGGCACGAACCCGCGTCCCCTGCATCGGCAGGCGGACTCTCAACCACTGCTCCACCAGGGAAGCCCTGTGTATGCTAAGTTTTGACAGCTTGATTTATCCCTCTCTGAGAGGCATGTGTTAAATCTCTGATAAGCTGTATTGCCAGATGCATATGCATTCATGATTATTAAAACATTTTGATCTACCTTTTTTCGTTAAAAGAGTATATATCATCCTCCCATATATACATATATGATTTTTTCACTTTGAATTGCCTTTTCTCCAATACAAAAATAGGTACCAAAGTTTAGCACATATTCACCTGACTCTTATTTTTCATCTCAGTATTTTCAACCTCTGTGTTCTTTTTTTTTTGGCTGCATTGGGTCTTTGTTGCTGCGTGCGGGCTTTCTCTAATTGCAGCGAGTGAGGGCTACTCTTCTCACTGCAGTGGCTTCTCTTGTGGAGCACGGGCTCTAGGCGCACGGGCTCCAGTAGTTGCAGCATGCGGGCTCAGTAGTTGCTGCACGTGGGCCCTAGAGTGCGTGGGCTCAGTAGTTGTGGCGCTCGGGCTCTAGGGCACGCGGGCTCAGTAGTTGTGGCACACAGGTTTAGTTGCTCCACTGCATGTGGAATCTTCCTGGACCAGGGATTGAACCCATGTCCCCTGCATTGGCAGGCAGATTCTCAACCACTGCGCCACCAGGGAAGTCCATCAGCCTCTGTATTCTTAAGTTTTAAGTAAGAGAACATGATCATCTGTTCTCTTTAATCCAATCTGTACCACAAGTTCTTTTGATTGGTGAGTTGAACAAATTGATGTATTAGTTATAACAATAAACACTTGTGTTGTGCTTACCGCATACCAGTCATGGTTCTAAGGATGTAACACACTTAGTCGTCATATTAACCTTATGAGGTAGACGAAACATACTCTCTATATAAACGAGGAAACTGAGGTATACCAGAAGGCTAAGAAAGCTGCTCAGGTTATGCAACAAGTAAATGGAGACAGCTCAGAGCATCTGGTTCTGGCTTCACAGTTTTAGCAGTTATCCTGTGGTGTCTCTGGGTTATAATTGGAGTTTGATTAGGACTTACTTCTCTTTTATTCATGTTTTTTACTTACCTATTTTTCCTCCTCTAATGCTTTCAGTTAAAGAAGTCTCATCGATTTTGTTCTGTAGTGTGATGAGTGTAAATCATAACCCCCTTTTCTTTGGTACATTTTGTGTCCATCCCATAAGGACTTAAGAGTCACTCTGAGCTAGACCCTCCTCCCGTCTTATTTCTGCATTTCTTCCCTATCAGCCCTCTCCTCCATCTTACTGACTATTATCTGCATGTATTTTTTCCCCTGCTTTTTTTGTCTCTTGTCACCTGGAATTTCCTCTCCTCTCTTTTTAACTATTCAAATTCTACCCAGCTTTCAAAGGCTCAGCCCAAATCCCTTGTTTCCCATACAGTATTCCTTGACTTCGTGTGTCTGGGTTTAGATCCCTCTAGCTAGTTTAAGCAGAAAGTGATTTATCAGAGAGGACTAAATAACTTCGGTCAGAAAACCAGGTTTCGATGCTACACAGCTAGTGACAGCAGCAGTAAGGAGATATAGCCACAGCCTAGGGCTCCCTAACATCTCTGAGACTAGGGAAGGGACATGAGAGCTTCAACCAGCATTAACCACTGTGCCAGCAAGCATAACCCAGCTGTGTATGCAATGCTTCCTCGTGGGGCAGACGTCTCCTGGTGGCAGCACCTAAGACCATAGCCAGAACTCATACCTGCACAGGAGTCTGAGAAATGCAGGTTGCAGCTCTGGCATGGGTGTTCAAGAAGGCATTTAGAAAGAGAGTTGGGCATTCAATCTATAGTATCTGCCATATTTGATTACCTTGATCTGTCTGATCTCTGCCTACTGTGAACTCCCAGAGATCCTGTGCATCTTTTACTGCATTTTTCACTTATCATGTTTCTTTGCAAAGCTTATTTTTTTCACTCCTTTAATTAGGCTGTTGGCAAAATATCTGAGGGCTTTTTGAGCGTAGAGTACCTGGAAAAGTATCTTAAAATATCATAGAAACAATAAATATGTGTTGACTGAAGAATGCAATTTTAAGAGGTTGGATGTGTAAAGCTATGCCCTGTTTTAAGAAATTTTTTTTTTTTTTTTTTGCGGCACGCGGGCCTCTCACTGCCGTGGCCTCTCCCATTGCGGAGCACAGGCTCCGGATGCACAGGCTCAGCGGCCATGGCTCACGGGCCTAGCCGCTCCGCGGCATGTGGGATCTTCCCGGACCAGGGCACGAACCCGTGTCTCTTGCATCAGCAGGCGGACTCTCAGCCACTGCGCCACCAGGGAAGCCCTTAAGAAATTTTTGTAGGCAAAAACAGGAATTTAGAAATCTGAACACACATGTCAAGAATGTGATTATTTGCTTTATTAGAGAATTCTTCACTTTAACAAAAATTTAAAGGAGGTGTAGCACAGATTTTATTTAAAAAATGCACCCCAGAGGACTTAAAATGTGAAATGCGTGGCTGTTTTTTTATAGGAAATCCCATTACACGTGACACAGAAATGCTGCATCCATCGCACCAAGCACCATGTGCTCGTGCCGTTAGAATATCTAGTAACAGAGTCATTAGAACTGATGGAGGACCACGCCTCCAAATTCTGACAGTAATATCTGACAAAACTGAAACAGCGTTTTAGAATGACCTGAAGTCATAAAACCATCTTAGGGATGATTGCTTATATAATTTATAGCATGTTCCTACGTGATCTCTGACACATTCTGTGTCTTATCTGGGTACTTAGATACCCAGTGGTGATTTCTACCCATCATTTTTTGCTTTTTTTTTTGGTCCATATTTTGATTTAAAAAATTTATTTTAAAAAATACGGTAAAAGATATATAACATAAAAATTAGCATTTTAACCATTTTTAAGAATACAATTCATTTCTACCTATTGTTTTGTCCTTCATCTGGATTGGTGGTGTGGTGATCTGTATCTGCCACTCATACAACATGTGGAGACAGACCTACCAAGCATTTGGCCCTCTCCTTCTGCCCTCTGTTGCTGCCAGTTAAGGCGTTTTCTCTCTCCCTCTCTCTCTCTCTCTCTCTCTCTCTCTCTCTCTCTCTTTCCTTTTGTTTTTTCTTTTTATGGCTTGGACAAGCATGATAGTCTTACGTCTCTTTGATTCCATTTTTTTCCCCTTATTATGTCCAGGCACACTTTTGGCTACAAGTGATAGAAACACTTGGCCTAAATGGACTTAAACGAAGGACAATCTATTATGTCAAATAACTGGAAGTCCAAAGGTAGAGCTGGCTCAAAGCACAGCATCACTGGCAGCTGAGCCACAACGTGAAGAAATCTGTCCTTCCACCTTCTGCTTTCTTTCTCAGGATCAGCTTTATCACAGTGACATCTGTGGTGACTCACGGCAATGGGAATCGCATGTTAGAGAGAGACACAGTGCTCTCTTGCCAACCCCTGGACCAAGAATAGCGGTCAAGGCAAAGCCAGATGCTGATTGGCTTAGACTAACCAGGATTGCCCTCTGGATATGAGGATGGGGCAGTAGTCTCCACAGGAATTAGACAGCAAACTCAACTCCAGAAGAATTAAACAAGGGGGCAAATTACCTAGGTGTGAGCAGGGCTGAGGGGGCCAATAAGGAACGTTGAAGCTCTCAGGGACTAGTAATTACAGGAAGCTCCTGCCACCCCTGAGTCTGAGGCACGCGGAGGGGTAGCCGTGTCACTGAAACAAGATGAGAGTCGTAGCCGTGAGAAAGCCCAGCAGACGGGAGCTGTAGCCAGGAGGGAACCCGGCTGGGACGCCTCCCAAGGCTGACCCACACAGAAGCCCAGGGACAAGGAAGGCCAGGTGATGCGGAGAACCCAGTGAGAAGGGCCAGGGGTGGGAGTGTTAGTTCTGGAAGGACCAATGCAGCCTAAGCAGCACGTCGATGGAAAAAATCTGTTAGGAAGAAGGAAGGGGGATGTGGAAGGAGGTAGCAACCTCTGTGTCCAACGCAGCCCAGAACCCGTTCTCCATCCCTGGGGCAGGGGGATCTTCTAAGAGGCAAACGTAGCCCGGTCATTTTCTGCTTTAAATCTTTCCAAGAGCTCCCTGCACCCTTAGGACAAAGGCTTCAGCGTGTGTGCCAGGGCGTGATGTCTGGACCTACCTTCCCCTTCCAGCCTCCCTGCCACCTCTTCCCCTCAGGTGTCTGAGCTCCAGGTGAGCTTGTTTGTGACCTTTGCCCACGTACTGCTCCCTTAGGACTGGTAACTGGTCTCTGGTCCAGGAGGGTCCTCCTCTGAGTCTCAGCCCACCACAGTCACACCAGGTGACTGTTTCCTCCAGCCTGTTCCACGAGACCATGAACCCCTCCAGGGCAGGGGTGAATGAACGATTTCCCACCTAAATGACTATTGAATTGAGCAGCCTTTATCACCACCCAGAAGAGTACTGCCTGGGGTCGAGCCCTTGTGCTACCCCACATGACCTTGAGCTCACCCCTCACCTTTTTGAGCCGATTTCCTCACTTATAAAATAGAGATTCAAAAATAACTTTTAGGGATGTTTTGAGGCACAAACGTAATAACTGTAAACTTTCCCGTACCCACTGCCGGGTTCCTAATTCTTTCCGCCATCCAGTTTCAAATTGCTCCAATCCGTGGTCCTGCCAGCCTTGTACCACAGACCGTCTTCATGCCTAGGCAGAGGCCTTGACCTTGGCCCCAACTCCAGCCCCATCACCCAGCCCATGGATGTCCAGGTTATACACTTCACCTCCTTTCTCTGAACTCCAGCTGTTCTCAGGCTCACACATTAGAGAATGAGATCAGAAACGCTGCTTAGAAATTGTAGGTAAAACAAAGGGGGCTCTTTGTACCAGATGTGAGACGTTACTTGACCACCCAATCGCGTTCTGACACTTCTGGAAAGTAAAGCAAAATGAGTCTCAAGCCAAGACATTTTTAAAAACTAGTAATTGTTATCACAAAGTGATGACAAACACTGTTACTAGTTTATATATTAATTTCAATTTGACGTTTTACCACCATCGCTTGAGAAATGAGAGTCAGGGATCCGTTACTTATCTGCACAGTGGCCAAGCGCTGACTGCTGTGATTCCCACAGGGTCAGGCACCAGCACCCCTTCCCCCAGCCTTCCTCCAGCGCAGGGGCGGTGCAGACCGCCCCTCTCCCCATTACTGTCAAATCATCCACTGGCCTTCTTTGATCTTGCTTGTGGCATAGAAATAACTCTATTTAGGGACTGTCAGTCTGTGTAAGATTTATTGTGAAACTGGATGGTGGCACACAACGAAAGTCTCACTCAGCTTCAGTCTAAGATTTAGAAAATGCAGCAGAAATAAAAGATTCCAAAAGTATGAAATACTTGAATAAGGCCTTCTTCTCTGACTCCATCCCCACACGCCAGCCTTCCAGCCTAGCAAGCAGTCCGAGCCGGCCTTGTCAGGCAGCAGTACTGAATCCAGGAGGGCTGCATAATGCATTTACATAATTGCACAAATTAGAGATACTTCGGAATGAAAGGTTTCCTGGTGATTTTTTTCTGCCCTTTCATTTGCTGGTCGCAAAATTACCGGCGCTCCCGCAGCGCTGCAGGCTCTCCTCTCCAGCCGGGAGGAGCCCTGCGCGTCTGGGTCTGCGAAGGGCCTTCGGGAGACCCTCCTGCGGGGCCAGGTGCGCGCCCTCCCTGCCCCCCCACCTCCGTCCTCACCTCCAGGGTCTGCAAAGTGAGAGTCCAGATAAGGCGGAGTCTCTGGACTGGAGAGAGCTTATCTTTCCCACCTTGGATTACAAACTGCCCTTTAAAAGGTTCTGGGAGGCTAACTGCCCTTGGAATGATTTGCTGGGATCACCTTCTGTAGGTTGAAAGTCGTTAATTTTTGCAAGTTTTTAGGGCAGGGGTAACTAATGAAAAAAAAACTAGATTCCGTTTTCAGTTGAAGGAGGAGTTTGCTTCTCGGTGCAGAGGTGTGGGCGGGTTCCGTGGACCCAGGACCCGGTGAAAGCCTCGTTCCAGAAACTAGCCGGTGTTTGCTCGCGAGCTTGGTCCCCCATTTGTCAAATTGCAAATCATGATGTCTACCCCTCCTGCTTCCTGGGACTGCTGTTAGAAGGAAGTACAATAACTTGATGTGAGATATAAAAGAAATTTGTGTGAACACAACAGTATAAAACAGTGGAAGGAAATGAGCGTGTACTTTGGAGTCAGGAGCCCTGGACTGAAGCGCTGGTTTAGCCACCTGCTTGGTGAGCAAATGCAGGTCAGTTCATCAGTCTGATCCAATTTTCATTAGAATTTGTAAAACGGGGGCGACCAGAATGCTGGCCTCGTGTGCCTCACCTTGATGCTGTCGGGATCACCTGGGGCAACGTGTAAAACTGTAAAGATACTAAATTACATAGAAATACAAGCCGGGTGCCAGGAATTGCGCTGTGTGCATAATGTATTCTTTAGCCTCACAATGACCCTTTGAGGAAAATAACGCTGTTTCCCCATTTTCTGGTTAAAGACACGGAGGCTCAGAGCAGTAGAGCCAAGATTCAAACCCACCTCTACGTGACCGCTGAGCTCGGGTTTTTATTCGCTGTCCACACAGCCATGTCCTATTTTGCTGCTTTTATTGTTTCAATAAATGACAATGGCCTCATGAAAGCAGGTTATTTTTCTCAGAGATGATGGTCCTTGGGGTTACCTTGGGGTAACACTTCCTTAATGGAGCAGCTTTTAGATTCCTCAGGTGTGACTGATTGCATTTAGGAAGAGATGTTAAGTAATAACTCCTGAAAAGACCACAATAAAAAAGGAGAAGGCTTCAGTAAGTAGCCCTATGGCTTGAGTGCCGTTGTGCATTCTTCATTGCCTAATATGTGGATTACGTTATGGATCTAAGTCAGATCTTTGGGAAATGAACTTATCTTGTAAAACATTCCTACTTTAGGACAGCAGATGATATCTCCTTTCTGTTGCCTGTGGTCATTTGAAAAAAAAAAAAAAGGAGGAAACCAAGGTAAACACAGGTAACTTACGCCAGAAGCTCCGGTAAAAGACTTTTGTCACAAAGGGTTGGATTTACAGGTTGAACATGGTTACTCGTGACTTATTTATGTATTTATTCATTTTGGCTTTAGAACATTCACTTTTTTGTTCTTAGATGAGAAATTTGTCACTCCCCCTGGTTCTCATTTCACTTTCTCTTGTGTCTGATAGCTTTTGTGGGTAAGCAGGGGGTGATTTTCTATGTAGAACAGACCTGATGATTCTGGGTAGAGAATAGTAAGCTGGACCAGAAAGAGAAGGCTTGGAGACAAGAATGAAGTAATTTTAATATATAGTATAGGTAAACAACAAGGTCCTACTGTATAGCACAGGGAACTATATTCAGTATCTTGTAATAACCTATAATGGAAAAGAAATATTATAAATTTTATAAAATATATAAAACTGAATCACTTTGCTGTGCACCTGAAACTAACACAGCATTGTAAATCAACTCTACTTCAAAAACAACACAAAAGAAAAGAAAGAAATTGAGGGCCAGAGAAATGAAGTGCTTACCCAAGTTTACTCAGTTAAGTAGCAGAAGTAGTTCTCTGCTTCTTCTAGTACTTCACAGCAATCTCATGTATCTCCCAAACTGCTTATTCTACCAACATCCATTGCCAAGTTTTCTATCGTAGTTTGCTTCCTGTGACAATACTTTTAGCCAAAGGGTCTAGACAAAGATAAGAGAATTAACTGGATATAAAATTGCAGGGCAGGTTTAGGTGAAATTAGAAATAATATACAGCTGAAAGGTTGTAACTAAATGAAATTCATGACCATTTTAAACCAGCTTTTCCTCCTTTATATTTTTTTTAAAGTAGAAATGGGTGAGTAAAGCTCTAGCTTCTGTGCTTACTACTACAGAGTTCAAATCCATGGAACTGTAGTGTAATTAAAAATTAAAATGACCTCAGTGTTTTTCATGGAAATAAATAAAAAGACCTCATGAATAAAGAATTACTGTTATGCAAAAAAAAAAAAAAAGAAAGAAAACAAATGGAGAAAAAAGTTTTCATTCAGTAGAAGTGCTTCAGCTCTGGGGACAAAACAACCCCCCAATCATTTATAAGTGCCATCTCTCAGCATTAGGCATACTAGAAGCTCCGAGCTGGAGTTCCCTTTCTAATGGGAAAATGGTCTTGAATGGGGGGAAGGAGGACGGTGAAGGGATATATATGTCTCACTGAGGCCAGATGGAGAGAAAGGACTTTTGGAAGAGAAGTCTCTTTCACCGAGAAGAGTTGTCAGGTCAGATATTGTCAGAGGCTGGAAAATAGCGGTGAACAGCTGGGAGTCACTTAGTAAGGCACCTCCCACCTAAGATAGACAGCATCCTGTGTGCATTATAGAGACATGCTATTAACCCAACTTGAAAGGAGTTTATACCCTGACTCGCAGTCACATCCTTTATGAAGAGAGTTTGATCAGAATGCGTTGGGGAAGGTGGGACCGTGGTTATAGGTCATAGCCCTAAGACACTGCTGCGGATGCACTGTTGAGAGCAGACAACTCTGTTGGCTTAAGCCTTGGGTCAAGCCTGTTGCTCTTGCTTGAGAATGCAGCGCTTCTGACTTACAAGAAGTGCCTTTACCTCACAATTATATGTTATTTTCTTTGGTTGTTCCTTGATTTGGCTAGACCTGATTTGGGTAGAAGACTGAAGAAATGCCCAGCTAAACTCATTTGAAGATCTCCCTTTTATCATTCTTCAGCTGACTCTTTGCTTTCTTGTACTCTCTAGAATTTGGTAGTTGTGTCCGGCAGAGGAAATACACTATCGGCTTGAATGACAAACTGTCTCCCTTAGTCTCTGTTTGGGTTTGTGGCTGATTCATGACCTCATGCCTAGGGAAATCCTTTTGCAATCTATCAAGTTACTGCAGATTTTTCTCACAGCAAAATGAAGGCAGCAGAGCTACCCGATTCTGCTGGTTTTTACAGAGATTTCCAGCTGGTAGCTTTCATTTCCTCACCCAATCTAACTTCATACCTGGGTTGGTTGTAGCGACTCTGTTTTCTGAAGCCACGATCAGGTGTCCCCTATGACCCCATTAGCAGATGTTTGCTGTGACGACCACATGAGCTGACGTCTTCTGGCTCCCCCTTCGCAGCCCTGGGGTCCCACCTCCTTGTCTCACGTACCCGGTACTCTCCATCCTCCATCCCCCACTCTGCACGCCTCCCCTGCAAGCAGCAGAATTAGGGGAAACCCAAAGTACCTGTTCATCAGGAAAAGGAGGCCTTAAATTGAAGGGACGCGGGTGAAGGAGAAGAGGACCAAGACCCTTAAGGCATCAGGAACTTCAAGTTCTGGGGTGGACCACTTGGAGAAAATACATGCTCAGAGCCACGGTCTAATGAAATGCAGGAAAACAACTAATTCCAATTCCTGCCCTTCCCACTCCCTCCCCTTCACTTTTGTCTTCTCTCTCTCTTCCTCCCCTTCCCAGTTGTTCACATGCATTTGATTTTCACAGGGTCTCCGGGAAGCGTGCATGTATTTTTCTCATCTGTGTTCTGCATTCGCTTCAGCATTTTCCTTCTCCGCACGGGCTGAGCATCCGTCATCCTGTCGTTCATTCATGGATTCATTCATGGATTCATTTGTGCGTTTCAGGTACTGGGCACATACTTTGTTCCAGTCCCAGTGCTTTAAAACAATGCTAGCTAAGATTTAGTATTTTCTATTAGCAGGCCCTATATATACTAAGTGTTTAATAGGCCGAATACATTCACTGAACAGTCCCGACAGCTTATACCTGTTTTCCAGATGGAGTTTGGGGTTTCAGGAAAATAAATAACTCATCCACGGGCAGCAGAGCCCAGGTTTGCACACAGCAGCTTGATGACAGACTCAAGCTGTGGTCTGTGCTTCCTCTTTCTAGGCCAGTGGTTCTCAGACTTTAGCTCCATCAGAATGACCAGGAGGGCTTTTTACAGCACACATTTCTGGGTCCCACTCCTAAAGCCTCTGATCCATAAGTCTGAGAATTTGCATTTCTAATGAGTTCCCAGATGGTATTAATGGGACCCCTCTACTTTGAGAACTGCAGCTCTAAGCTCCACTCCCCCTGAGTGCTCTCACCCCTGTGGTTCCAGTTGCTTTAGGAAAGGTGAAACGTGTGCTTGCAATTAATTTGCAGCTCGCATTTACCGCACCCATCAGTGGAAGGGCCAGGATGCCGTAGGGCTGCTTCTCCGGTGCTGAATCTGTATCTGTGACAGTGTCTCGGGTTCTACTCTGCCTTCAGTGCTTTTGGAGAGAAAGCTGTTTTGAATTGAGGTGCTGGTTGTTCCCATGGCTGGCTGAAGAAAATATCTCCTGCATCTCAGGATGTCCCAGCGTGCTGGGAGTGGAAGGCTTACAAACAGTATAGGCAAAGGAATCATCCCCCAAGTCACTGCTGCTCAATCTACTGGGTCAGAGTCTAGCTACTCTGGAACACCATTCTGAATCTTGAAAGCAGATAGCAAAAACAGCAGCTGTACAGAGACCGTTTATTTATTTAATCCCTCACGTAAACACAGCGACGATGACGGATCATCACTTGGCTTGTCAACATGACCAAGCTCCAGCAGGGGCCTTGTCCTCATGTGAGCCCACTGGCCTTTTCCTGTGTCTGCAAACAGTGGCAAAGAGGAAACAGAAGGCAACCGTGAGTGAGGAAACGGTGTTGAGTTGCAAAACACGGATAAAACAATTGGCACTGCAATTCCCAGGACAAACAGGACCCTGCCAGATTACAGAGGTGCAGACTCTAGCGGGGCAGTTCCATTCTCTGGCACCGAGGGTATGCACTTTTTGCAGCCTTGGGCTTGTCCTGCCTCTAAGGAAGCTATTTACAGTTTTGCACAGTGTGACAGTTTTATGAGCCAACCCACTCATTTTTATGAGGGTCCCCGGGGTAAAGCAGTAATACAGTCTTACACCAGCGCACCGACATCAGTGAAGTACAAACAATATAAACTAGGCCATCCAGGCCTGTAAAGAAGGCACTGCCAAACAGTCGTGATTTAAGTTCAGTTCAGCGGTGACCTGGCTCATTACGATAAGATAGAAGAATGAATAGCGCCTACTCAGGGAGAAGGAGCGAGTGAGTGGGAAATAAATAATTAATCGGGCTCCTTCCAGAAGCTGTATGTTGAAGGGACCGAAATCTTGGTATTAAAAAAAAACGACCAAAACTCAATCACTAGGACGGTCTCTCAAATGCGGATTTGTTGGTTGAAGGAAATGACACCACCTTCCACCAAATATTTGGTCAGCACTCCATCATCAACGCAAAAAGGCTTTCAGGTCTTAATATGGCTTTCTGCGATAAACCAACTTTTCCCCAGTGAAACTGTCGAGAACTGAGGTCTCTGGCTACGCTTGTGTTTACAAATGAGTTTGCTATGCTTTGACTCCATAAGAAGACAGGGTTAATTATGAACCAGACTATGGATCTGAAATTTATCAGCAAGCTAAGTAGCTGGTGACTGCCCCAATCAGAGTCAGCTTCGAGGAAATGAAATGGGACTTATTTACATTTAGAGTGATGCCCAGCTTCTTAATCACCTCAAAGCATTTAAAAATTAACTTTCCTACCAACAGCTCAAGAGGCATAATGAACCCTGGGAGGGCGCTGGCGACTCTCGTTCCCTTCCGCTCTGGCCTAGTCGTTATGTCAGCCTGTCTTCTTTGCCTGGATCTTTTTGCTAAATCCTGGAAACTTTCTTTCTGTTTATTTGGTAAGTCTCCTGATAAAGCAGTTTTCTACAACCTCACCAAAATTGCTAGCGGTTGCCGGGATAGCTGAGTGCATGGGCGCAATAAGAGATGGGAATCATTGAGCTCAACTTTCTTCTATGTGAAATGTTTCCGCTAAACTGGTCAGTTACCAAAGGGTTATTATGGATTACACCTGCTGGACAAGAGGGGTGACCCAAAACCCCAAGAACTTTCATTTTTTATTTCATTTATTTATTTTTTTGCTTTTTAAAAAAATTTGTGGTACAACTGTTTTTTTTAATTTTTATTTTTTATTAGAGTATAGTTGATTTACAATGTTGTGTTAGTTTCAGGTGTACAGCAAAGTGATTCAGTTATACATATACATATACCCATGCTTTTTCAGATTCTTTTCCCATATAGGTTATTACAGAATGTTGAGTACCCTGTGCTATGCAGTGGGTCCTTGTCAATTATCTATTTTATATATAGTAGTGTGTACCTGTTAATCCCAAACTCCTAATTTATCCCTCCCTCCCTCTTTCCCCTTTGGTAACCATAAGTTTGTTTTTGAAGTCTGTGAGTCTGTTTCTGTAAATAAGTTCATTTATATTACTTGTATCGAGACACCAGGCACTTCTCACATGGCCATGAGGTCCCTTTTAAATGAGCACTAGTGGGACTTCCCTGGCTGTCCAGTGGTTAAGACTCCACGCTCCCAATGCAGGGGGCACGGGTTCCATCCCTGGTCGGGGAACTAAGATCCCGCATGCTGCACAAGCCCTAAAACTAAATAAATAAAATAAATGAACACTAGTAATGACTGAATAAATGGTGGATTAGCAACTGCTAGTCAGCCAGTAGCAATGACCAGAGCAGCTGGGATGATAGATGCATGTATAAATGGCCATTTCCATCACATTTTAGTTTAACGCAATCTGCAGTCCAACTTAAAAATCCTATCATTTAGACCTGCAATCTCCAACCATTTCATAGTTGTGAAGTCAACAGAGGAAGTTATGATTTGCTGGTAGACTGTGAGTGATGGTAATACATCCCCTGCCCTCCTCAAAGAGCTGTTGGAAAGATTCCCAAGATTTTTGTCAACTTAGAGGGGCTGTGCAAACATAAGATATTTCGACATTCCATTATTTCATTCCATTATTCAATATTTTAACAACATGTTTACCCACTATTTGTTTTCGTTTTAAAAACTGAAACTGCATAAAACATCATCCCTTTAAAATCATTACGTTTTCTTTTTATGTAATAATCTGAAATGCAAAAACCTTATTTTAAAGAAGACTATTGTTTTCTAGAAGAAATTAATGAAAAAAGTGGACCTCGTTGCAGCATTATCAGAGTGCCTTTTTGGTTAGAGAGGAAAGAAGGAAGTATTTACATTTAAAGGACTTGTGTGCTTTCTATTTAGGAATCCAACGTGGTATGAATTTAGGTAGAAGTGAGCCACCATCCTCCTTGCTAATTACAGCAGCTGAGAGGCCAAGGGATAGGTTCTTGGAGTTTCAACGCTGACCACAGAAGCAGGTTTACCTAATATGGCGAAAGGAGGGATACCCAGGTTCTAAGGGGCTCTTCTTGAAAATTAAGCAGAAGCCGGTGACTCTCGATCTGTGTCTTTATTGGAAGCAGAATGCCCTGTACCTACTGTTCATATTGTACAAATTCTGCTGGAGGAAGATTGGCGGCTCCACCTCCTGGGCTTTCCCGTAACAAGATGTTCATCTCTGGAGGCTCTCCTGGTGAGCCAAGGCATACATAAATCCATTCTAATTAAATATGCTGCTCTCTAGGGGGAGATGCCTTCATTAGAGGACTTATTTCAGGGGAATATAGATATGTGCATATCTATATTTTAGTGATAGACACCAGTGTCTGTTTGCAAGCAAGCGGCTATACCATCCCCCCCTTTTTCCTCTCATCTTCCATCTTGCTATCTGGAGACTCACACAAAACAAATCCCTTGGGATTGAACATACTTTCGAATATATGAAGTTAAACCCTTCCCAGACACATGCATCTTTCCATTAGGAGTACAATGAGAAGCTTTCTACAACTCTACATTTGATGGTGCCACCTCTAATTGAAGCACCTGGTCCAATTAGGGCTTAATGAGTGCTTTCTGATGATAAAGATAATGAGGGGTTTGCAGGCACAACCAAAAAGCATTACTTTTTTTTTTTTTTTTAATATAGTCCAAAGGAGAAAAGCAAACCTACAAGTTAGTGGTCAAAATATTGTCCTCCTCTTACTTGTTTTTAAAAATGAAAATTACTATCAGATCTTAAACAGAAAGTTAGACTCAAACCCCAAACTGACTCATTAACCAGAATCTGCTTCAGAAATAGAGGAGATAAGAGAAGACCCTAGAAGCACAGAACATGCTGGGGAGGAGTTTTGCCTCTCCGGAGGCACATGTAAATGTGAGCGAGATCCTGGGCAAGACATGGCAGGGAAGTTCAGGTCAGCTGAGTTTCCTTCTCACCTGTGTGACATGATGAATCACCGGACCTTTGTAAAGTACCATCAGCCTCTAATCCAAGGATAGTCATTGTAGGACACGAGGTATTGGACAAGACAGAGAAATGAACCAAGCATTACACATTGAAACAATTTCTACATGTAATTATATTCATAAGACTTTGGAGTTACTTATCTCATTTAATATAATGGCCTCAAGGTCCATCCATGCTGTTGCAAATGGCAGAATTTCCTTTTTTTTATGGCTGAATTATGTATCACACTTTTTTATCCATTCATCCATTGATGGACACTTAGGTTACTTTCATATCTTGGCTGTAGTAAATGATGCTGCAGTGAACATGGGGGTACAGAGTGATTTCATTTCCTTAGAATAAATACCCAGAAGTGAAATTGCTGAATCATATCATAGTTCTATTTTTAATTGTTTGAGGACCCTCCATACTGTTTTCCACAGTGCCTGCACAAATTTACATTCCCTCCAACAGTGCAGGAGGGGTCCCTTTTCTCCGCATCCTTGCCAACACTTGTTATTTCTTCTCTTTTTATAATAGCCATTCTAATAGGTGTGAGGTGATATCTCATTGTGGTTTTGATTTGCATTTTCCTCATGGGGAGTGATGTTGAGCACCTTTTATGTACCTGTTGTCCATTTGTATATCCTCTTTAGAAAAATATCTATTCAGATCCTCTGCACATTTTTTAATTGGATTTTTAAAAATTGAGTTATATGAGTTCTTGATGTATTTTGGATATTAACCCCTTATCAGATATATGATTTTCAAATATTTTCTCATTCCATAGGTTGCCCTTTCATTCTGTTGATGGTTTCCATTGTTGTGTAGAAGCTTTTTAGTTTGATGTAGTCCCACTTGGTCATTTTTGTTTTTGCTGCCTTTGCTTTTGGTGTCAAATCCAAAAAATCATCACCAAGATGGATGTCAAGGAGATTACCCAACATGTTTTCTTCTAGGAGTTTCATAGTTTTAGTTCTTATGGTCAAGCCTTTAATCCATTTTGAGTTGATTTTTGTGTATGGTACAAGATAGTGGTCCGGTTGCATTCTTTTGCATGTGACTGTCCAGTTTTCCCAATACTATTTATTGAAAAGACAATCCTTTCCCCACTGTATCAATATATTCTTGGCTGCCTTAACATAAATTAATTGAACATGTAGGTGGGGGTTTATTTCTGGGTTCTCTACTCTGTTCCATTAATCTATGTGTCTGTTTTTGTGCCAACACCATTCTGTTTTGGTTACTATAGTTTTATAATATAGCTTGAAATCAGGAAGTGTGATGTTGCCAACCTTGTTCTTTGTGCTCAATTTCTTTGGCTATTTGGTATGTTGTGTGGTTCCGTATAAATTTTAGGATCGTTTGTTCTATTTCTGTGAAAAATGCTATTGGATTTTGATAGGGATTGCATTGATACTGTAAATTGCTTTGGTTAGTAGGGACTTTTTAATAATATTAATTCTTCCAAACTGTAAGCGTGGAATATCTTTCCACGTATCTGTGTCTTCTTCAGTTTCTTTCATTAGTGTCTTATAGTTTTCAGTTAGAGGTCTTTCACTTCGTTGCTTAAATTTATTTCTAGGTATTTTATTCTTTTTGATGCAATTTCAAATAAAATTGTGTGTGACGAATACTCCCCTGAAGGATGGGATAAGGGTGGCAAGCCGAAGGGGACGAGAGATGTGGGTTAGCGTGGATAAATGAGGCTGCTCAGACCAGGATCCTGTTTTAGGGGAGGTCCCAAATAGAGCGGTAACCTTATTTCAGGAAAAAAAATTCCTACAACTCTCCCCGCAGTAGTCTCTCTTGGAGAAACATCTGTCGGGGGAGGCATGGGAGGTTGTACGGGGAAGACTTCGGGCCCAGTTCTACAGTGGTCTGACCTCAGTGTGACAGGGACCTCTCCTTCTACTATTTGTTTCTTCTCTTGCTCCCTGGTTAGATGCTAAATCAACTTGGCAGGAACATTGTGTTTCTGTTCATTTGCTAGAGCACTGGATACACAGAGCATACTTGATACGGTTAAATGGTGATACTGTGACAAAAGACACAGACGTGAGCTGGGGCTGGCAGGCAGAAAACCAGTGGGAAGTAGGAGTCGGAAAATGTATACAAGCTTGGGCAAATCACTCACCTTTGCCATTAAGTGGCTTCCAAAATATACTGCGTCTTGTGACAGATTTGAATGGGGCATTATTCATGAGAGGCAAAATATGTGCAAATTGCAGCAAAATCAAGCTGTGAACATAGGAAATAGCGTTCAGAGGAGCCAGTGAGCAACCTGATGGTGTGAGGACCCCAGAGCGGCTGGGAGCTGCGGTGTCATCACCCCCGGGACCTGCCACCTTAGCTCGGCACTCAGGGTGGCTGCAGGTGGAGGATGGACTTGAACTGTGGGCTGGATACTGTCTTCTCTGGGCTGCCCTTTGTTCTTTGCTCTCATCCAGGGGCAAGGGATGGTGGCTTTTGTTAACCAAAACACAGGATAAAACAGTAACGAGATTTAAAAGAGATCGTTCTGATTAGCTGCGAAAGCAGATGTGCTGCCATCAAAGAACGCAGTCATTTGAAAATGCGTTTGCGTACCCTTCACATCCACAGCATAGCAGTTTGGGTCACTTGCCTTTGGGAATTTAAAAGTCTGCCCACTGAGAACATCAGGTAACCAGGAATTGGGTGAATTTCTCCAAAGACCTGAGTAGTGCATTCTCCCCAGACCGCACGGTTGGGTGCTGACTGGGACAGCCCATGTGCCTTGGGACCTCAGCCTGGCTCTGCGATAAAACAGATGGTACAGCAGAGTTGATCAAGCCCCGTGGTAGGGGCCGAGGATACGGGGGACTGCAGACCCTGCAGGGGCTGCCTCTCATGCTGCCCCACTAGGGACCTCTAAAGACCACAGTCCCAGGCCCATCCCGTGGGTGTCCGGCCCGGGAGGAGCTCTTGGGAGGGAGCGCAGGGCAGCCTCACAAGGCATCTGAAATGGGGCAGGTTCCTGCTTTATGGGGAGGGCTGCACAGTGAGACCTACAGTCGGGTTTGTAGGGTGGCGTTGGCCCCGGATGCCAGACCCCCAGCCCAGCTCCTACCACGTTTCTCTGGTAGCCAATCACCTTCATGAACGAGGACCCCCGGGCAACACAAGTGACCCCCGAGGCCTTCCAGCCCTGCCTCCTTCAGTGCCTCGCTTACAGCTACCCCCCATCAGCTCATGCCACAGTGGATCCTAACAATTCCCGACATTTGAAGAGAGAGCTCTTGAGACTTTTAAAAATCCCCTTGCACAGTTATTTGATCTTCGTGGCCACCTGCAATGGTGGCTCATGTCTGTGTTAGGGATGAAGATGCCAAGATGGGAGGAACAGAGAGAGAGAGAGCTTCCTTGGTGCGTTTGCTGCGGATGACGCACGGCTTGAACCCAGGCTCCTCTCACCTAGCCCGCGTGGCTGCCTTGGGCCCGTCTCCCCGGGGCCCTGCGCACGGCAAGGCCTGGGCAGTGCAGCATGGGGTAAGGTCCGGTTCTGCAGCCAGGCGGCCCGGTGAGCACCCAGCTTCACTGTGGACCAGCTGTGCGATCGAGCTGTGCGTTCCCCTCTGTGCCTCCGTCTCTATGTTTAAGCGGGGCTGGAGCTAGTGCTCACGTCAGAAGTTGTAGAACACACGCTTGTTACTGCAAGTAAAGTGCCTGTAACAATACAAGCTGCATTTGGTGCTTACTGTGTGCTGGCACTATGCTCCGTACTGCATGTGCATTAATTCATTGCAGCGTCATAACAAGCCTAGGGGATAAGTTATTGTTCCCAGTCTAGAGACGAAACAGGCGCAGAGAGATGAAGCAGTTTCTCAGTGGTGGAAAGACCAGGGGGCCGTGCTCTTAACCACAGCACGAGGCTTCCTTTTCAACAGGGCTTGGCTTCTGCTATGCACTCAAAATTCTTTAGCCGTGAGGTGTATGATATCAGGGTCCTGCCGCCCAGATGCCTCTATAGGTTAGTTCCCTGTGGCCAGACCACCACAGGCAGGACTTCAGCTGAAATGCAAAGTCCCCCTGGACGGCTTACGCTAAACCCTAACTCTCTTCTAGCCTTAGTGTCGGTGAGACGGGACGCTGTTTCTGAGGTCAGTTTGATGGGGGAGAGGGGGAGAGCTCCTGAGGACATTTTGCTCAGAGAGGTAATGAGGGACATTGTTGTCGGTGGGGATGTGGCTGAACGAGGTAGAGATTTTGTACAAAAGGGGAACGAGGACTCATCTGCTTAGGATTTTTCCCAGCTGCTAAAATGATCCGTATGGGAGGACCTCATTAGAGTTCATTTTCTGAGCACTCTTTTCACGAATTGCTTTAGCGCTGTTATGTGATGGGAATCACAGACTAATAGGGCTTCTTTGACAGACGAGGAATTCAGAGTATGGAGAGGCCGTACAACTAGACAGTAAAATCCAGCACCGGCGCCCAGCACCCTGCCTTCCCGATGCTAAACCTTACAAGGAGGTTCTGCATATGACCTTGGCAATAAGTTGAACCCTTCGGTCTTGAGCCACCTCCTTGGCTCTGCATGGGGGCGCAGGGGTCAGGCTCTTCCTTGCTGGTTTTGGTACCAAGCTGAACCTTTCTGGTGGAGGGCTTTTGCCATTTCACTGCAGCTTCCCATCTTCTCTCCTGAAACTGAGTTCAGAGATGCTTCCCTGCCTTCCAGGTACAGAGGGAGGGTTAATTAGGTAATGTTTGCACTGGGCTTTGAAGATGAAAGCACCACACAATTGTCATTACAGAGCGTCTCTTCCAGGAGCCAGGAATGCTTCTACTCTGGGGACACCTGACTTTGACTTCACGTGCATGGCTCACTTGAGGATAAAACTTGTCAGGCGTCCGTGAATTAATGCTAGCGTGTAGAGCCTGGAGGATCAAACGGTCAAAACAAACAACAGGCACTGAGAAGCCCTCAGATCATCAGGAAGCAGCTGCCAGGGGCCTTGTGATGGCAGGAGCCCGCTCATTGGGCTGCCAGCCGCCGGGCAGCATTTCCATCACCGGGCTCAGCATGGGAAACGTGGGTCAGTAAGAGGACATCACGGCTCCAGAGGCCAGAAAGTGCTGAAACAGACCCAGACAGGAGAGGCAGCAAATGAGATTTTGGAAGAGCAGTGGTGGGGCCTGTCACGGGAGGGGGTTACGTAGAGTGAAAGACCCCCCTTACTCTGTTTGAACATTATTTCAAGAGTCCCCCGTTGGGGTCCCTGCCTCTTGTGTGGATCCAGTTCATGTTCCTTCCGCTATCAGGTTCCTTGCACTTCTCAACGTGGCTCATCTATGGCTTGTAAACCTTCGGTACCATCCTCTTGCCTAGAAAATGAGGTCTAAACCCTTCCTATGACCTTCAAGACGCTGTCTTCTGCCTCCTGTTGATTTTCCTGGTCATTTCTCTCACACACTTCCTTGGGTGGGAACTCTCTCCCACACCCGTCCATGGCACTGAACACAGGATAAAACGCCTGCCCTTCCCAGCACCTCCACCCACACGAATCCTGGACATTCGACCCAGTTCCTGGTTCCTTACTGACTCTCTCTGATTGTACAGGTCCCAGGAGCTCCCTCTTTTCAGTCCATTCTGTTTGCTGTTCAAACCTATTGCACTTACCTGTGTTTTCTTATATTGGCATACAGCTGTTTGTATGAGTATTTCCTATATTGCTATTTGCACAGGAAAATCAGGGAGGCCAGGGGTTGTTTCTCACATTCACAGAGAGCACGGGGTCATCGAGTTTTAAACTCCACAAGGGGAGGCGTATTCCCAACACCTAACATAGTGCCCGATAGCCATTGGGTACCTTTCCCAGTTATCCGCGACGTAGGAACAAATCACCCAAACTCAGTGCTGTAAAATAAGAAGAAGTCTGGTGTGGCGCTGAGAAAAAGGAGGCATTGAGAATAAACCTGAGATCTCTGTCTCAAGCGTTTGGATGGCGGGTGACGCCACTCGCGTCCCGGGCACCCGGAAACAGAGCAGGACTGCCGGGAAAACAGGGCAGCACCTGGCCCGTCGTAAGCATCTCTGGGGACACAGTTCTCCTGAGGCCAAGAGGTGTGCAGGTGTGTACTTAACAGCATCTCCCTATCAGTTCATCACATGAGAGGAGTTTGGGCATCGTCATCCCCTTTGGCTTTTTCCACCATTCCTTTAAACCCGGTCACTCAAGAGTGAGGTCAGACCCTCAGCGCGGTCCCCCTCAGCGCGGGGGAGCTGGTTGGAAACGCACTCTCCCCAGTTGCACCTGGGCTCTGCTGGACTGAACCCACCCCCAGGTGAGTCACCTGCACGGCGAGGTTGCAATTGCTCTCTCATCCTCCGCCTGCGCCTTCAGTGACTATTGAAATCTCAGATGGTCTTTGTCCCGTCGAGGGCTCTGTGCTGCTCTCATGGGAAGGAGAAACCTCCCGCTGGCTTCGCTCTCCGCTGCAGGGGGGTCGGGGCGGCTGCTGGAAGGAGGGGAGCTCTGTGTGAAGATGCTGGGACAGCGCCCAGTAGCCATTTCTCCCAACCGACACCGCAGCCTGGAGGCCCTGCGCACCCCTAAAGGTGGTCTTCTACAAGGAGTATCTTTGCACCTCCAAGACTTTCTTCCCCTGAATCCTTATATATATAACTGGGACAAAACGGCCGCCAGGAAGACCCCCTCATTCACCTTAGGTTTGTGGCTCACAGAACGCCTGCCTTTATTTCTCAGTATCTTTGGTAACTAACTCATCTCAGCAGGGTGGGCTGAAGCCTGCTAGCTTCAATTTCCAGGCACCTTGACTCAATTTGTTTCTTTTTTTTTTTTTTTTTTTTTTAATTTGTTTCTTTTTTAATACGCTTCCAGGCTCCTCTTGCCTCACATAAATAGACGTGTCATTTCTTACTAAGGAATGACTGCTTTTCTCGGTACTGACCTGCGGGCCAGTGGAGTCAGTACGATTATTTTATTTTGACCGTTAGGGGATCGAGCTGTGCCGTCTGTTGGGTGGAGTTAGGGATACTGATTGTCGACGCCAAGGCTAGCTGAGCGTGTGCTGTGGTCTCCTCTCCTGCGGCACAGCTGAGAGGGAAGCTGCTCTCTTTCCAAACACCCACGAAAGTATCCGGATCTGAGACGCTTTGGACGTCAGTCTCACTAGGCTTGGTTGTTTAGGTTAGGTCGTTATTCTGTAGCACAGCTGGGAGGACACGGGAAACTTCTAGCTGGGAGCCTGGCTTCTGCCTTGGCAAATAATGGCAATGAATGTAGCAATTTCTCTCTTGGGTAGAAGATCTGGATCTAATAAGCAATCCACTGGCTGGCTTGCAAGATCCCAACAAATGTCTGATCCCGGATCCAGAATTCCTTATAGTGAACAGAAAATAACCTCTATGTCATTTTAGAGGTTAAGAATTTTTTAAAAATGTATAATGACAAGTCCTCAGCGGAGGTGACTTCCTATTTCTTGGCAGGCCATGCCTAGCATGTGCCCTTTGTCATTCTAGTTTTTGAAGAAATGGCGTTGTCTAAAAAAATTTAAAAATCAAACTTCTGATTTTCTTAGTATAATTCCATTAAAGTTATGTTGCAAACAATTTCTCTTTCTATGACACACCTAGCTATTGGAATTTCATGATGACTTTTAAAACATTGGCTTAGGATCATTAAAGCCAACAGCATTAAAAATAGCTTACAACTTTCAAAAATAGTATAAAAGTTTAACACGTCATCTCCCTAACACACGCACACAGTGTAATTCTGCACAAAGTCAGCTGACTGGGTGGCGATTTAGCATAAGGTCCTGCTTCTCAGGTCTGCTTGGACTGAACTCATCTCAGTGCTTGAGCTCTTAGCTCACATGCAAATACCTGCTTCCAGAGAGCTGAGGCTTGTGTTGCTTTGGGCCCTAAATTGATTGCTGAAGTTACAGGATTGAAATGCCTCGGGTAAAAAATTGAGTCAAAAGAAAAACATTAAGTCGACAGCTCTGTAAAGCCTGCTGCCTGACAGCCGGGGACGCTCCAGGGATAGAGGAACTGCAGCAAGTAAGGTCAGCAGAATTAACACTCAATTACCCCTGACGTTGAAAAGGATGAAAGGCTGTCCAGGGAGGTTGCCCCTCCTCCAGACAAATCTCTGACTTCAGTGAATTTTAGGTTAACCCCTTTCTGTACACTCACTGTCCGTACATGAAAGACAGGTCATTTATTTTCTCCTCCCAGCCCCATTTTAAACGGTTCTCTTTATTATTTGTAACTGTTGTGACCTCTAAGCACACACAATTGTATTAATACTGCTCCTTGTTGTGTCAATTAGAAGGTGTCTTCCAATTGCAAACCTTTTAAGTGTTCCTCTTGTCTCCCAGCGGCATTGGCTCTCAGGGCGCTGATTCCCATAAGCCTAGTGTGCACTCTCCTTCTGCATATGAATACCTATGAAAAATACATGTTTCCCGTATGCTCTGAACTTGATCGTAATAGGATTGTACTAGGTACCAGGTTGAACTTATATGTTTGTTCACAACATTGTTTTCCAGCTCCGTTCTTGGTAATGAATCATTTGTTGACCTCTGAATAATAATACATACCTAAACCCCACTTTGAAAATATTTCCCCCTTTTTTGCTATTCTAACAATCTTTATACGTGTCTCTGTGCTTATCGAGTTCTCTGGAGGTACATAGCTGGAAATTCCTGTGCTATAGGGCGTGTACTAACACAATTTTACTACATACTGCTAGACTGCTCACCAAAATGGCTGTCGTAAATATTTGCAGAGTCACTAGCACATGTGAGAATGACTGTTTCCCGTCAAGCTTGCTGACATTGCTATTATCTGAATATTTATTTTTTTTGTCAGCATGTCTCTAAATTGATGCCTGTATTTTGGAATTCTCTGGTTACCTACTAGTAAGGACACATACCTCTTCATATCAACCATACCATTCCTACTTCAGCAATTTGAGCATCTACAGTCTGTACATTTTTCTATTGGGTGGTTTCTTGTTTTTACTGATTTATAAGAGTTTCTTAACTATTCTGGGTATTAATCTTTTCTTGATTATATACATTGGAAATATCTTCTCTCCACTTATCGCCTATGTTTTAACTTTGTCTATAGTGTATTTAGCAGAGCAGAAATCTTTAATTTTGGTGTAATCAGATCTTTCCATTTCCCCCCCTTTAGGTGCTTTTTCTGGCATACTTCAAAAAACTTTCTTAACCTCAGGGTCATGAAGCTAGTCTTCTACTTTCCCCTCCCCCCTTTGCTTCTTTTATACTGAAATTTTAAAAATTTTCAATTGAAGTATAATTGATTTACAATGTTGTGTTAGTTTCAGGTCTACAGCAAAGAGATTCAGTTATGCATATACATAAAACTATTCTTGGGCTTCCCTGGTGGCTCAGTGGTTGAGAGTCCGCCTGCCGATGCAGGGGATGTGGGTTCGTGCCCCGGTCTGGGAAGATCCCACATGCCGCAGAGTGGCTGGGCCCATGAGCTATGAAAAAAAAAAACCTATTCTTTTTCATATTCTTTTCCATTATACGTTATTACAAGATGTTGACTATAGTTCCCTGTGCTATACAGTAGGTCCTTTTGTTTATCTATTTTATATACAGTATTGTGTATCTTTTAATCCCCAAATCCTTAATTTATCTCTCCCCCCACCCTTCCCCTTTGGTAACCACGAGTTTGTTTTCTGTGTCTGTTTCTTTTTTGTAAACAAGGTCACTCGTATCATTTACTAGATTCCACGTATAAATGATATCATGAGATATTTGTCTTTCTGTCTGACTTACTTCACTTAGTAGGATACTCTCTAGGTCCACATACTGAGGTTTTAAACCCATCTGAATTTATTTTTGCTTGTAGATTGAGATAGGGCTAGAATTGCATCTTTTCATTACAATGAGCTCATTTTGCCAGCACTATTGAACATGATCCATGTTTCCTCTGCTTGTGTGTGATGCCACTTCTATCACAACTCAGTCTGGTATGAGTCTGGGTCTGTTTTTAAATTCTCCATTCTGTTCCATTGCTCAGTTTTTTAAATAACTGGACCAGAAATATAATCTTTTAATCGTTACAGCATGTTCCATGCCTTAATATCTGGTAGAGTAATTCTAACTACATGGCTCTTGTTTTTCAGACTCCAGCTGGAATTTTGGTTAGAGCTGCATTGGTTTAATATGATCCTGGATAGTTATTTGCCTTCGATGTCTGCACATGTGGAATATACTGTCTCCAAACAGCACAATGACTCTGCAAAGTTAATTTCAAAAGGTCTACATTTCTAGAGAAAGAATGAATTTCTGTGCTAAATCAAGCTTTCAATTTTGTAGCTGAAATCCTGTGATGATGGTTTTAGGAGCCCTTCCCTCACGGGTCCTCATTCATTACTGCACGCATTCACCCACTCGCCAAACAAAAACTGAGCACCCTCTGTGTATGTAGCACAATGCTAAGTGTTGTCAACAAGTATTTCCACCCTTCTACTTCACTCACATGTTTTAGACAAATCAACTGTACTCCTTTGTTGTAAAAGGAGTTAATGACTGCTCGGACAAGGAGACTTCGGGGCATCCTTGTTTTGTGTCAAATAACTCTGCATGTGTATCTTAGAAAAAGGTGTTGACACTGTCATGGATTAATGTTGAAAGATTTGGACCCAAATGCTGGCCCATGTTCTCTGGAGGTCTGGACTACAGTCTCCATTCCGCTACCAATTCACAGGTCACTTAAATGACCCGAGCCTTTGTTTCCTCACTTGTAAAATTAAGACATCGGACAGGGCGGTTTCTACGGTCTCTTTCATCTCTCGAATGGATTTGTGAGTCCTTGACAAGCAGGGCGTGGGAGTTGTTTGGTTCTACAGGCAAGCGTGCCCACGGGCCTGGGTAGTGAGGGGCCTGATGTTGAGTGGGGTGCTGTCCTGAGGGGGCAGAGGTGGAGCTGAGCTCTGAAAGGCTGCGAGGTGGGTCACTGAAGAATCTTGGAGGTGGGATCACGGTAAAGACACAAACCACAGGTGTGGAGGATGAAAGGTAAGTTTTTCTGCTTGAAATATACCTGAGCTGAGGTTGAAGGTCAGCGAGAGAGGTGAGGGTGTCAGTTGTTGATACACCTTAAAGTCATGAATGTTCATGATATGATTCTTCATAATAACGTGGGCCCTCTGTCTACGGACACGGTATAGAGGGAAGTCATACGGGATCCATTTGACCTTCAGCATCCCATGCTTGGCATATGAAGAGTTGTTAGCTTTCTTTTGCACATGAAACAGAGGCACAGAAGTTCTTCTATCGGCTTGTTATGATGGGGCTGAGGCTCGGCCCATATGCCTTCTGACTCCAAGATCCCTGTAATTCCACCTCACCACGTGCATGGACCAGAGTTTTAATATGCTGAAATAAGCATCTAGGAAGGGCCTATGGCTTCTGTACCCAGGGTCTCAGAATGAGCTATCTTAAACCTGGTGGGTTTCTTTGACTGTCTTCAGCAACCGGGGTTCTGATGGATGTCCCCCTGATTAAGGAAGGATACTCCACCACCCCCTTTAAAATATATCTCAGCTTATACCTCTTGTTGACGTAGACCTGCCACCCCTAGGGCTTTTTTTCTTTGTTATTTTTATTTTATTATTTTTAAACATCTTTATTGGAGTATAATTGCTTTACAGTGGTGTGTTAGTTTCTGCTTTATAACAAAGTGAATATGTACATATACATATATCCCCATATCTCCTCCCTCTTGCGTCTCCCTCCCACCCTCCCTATCCCACCCCTCTAGGTGACCACAAAGCACCGAGCTGATCTCCCTGTGCTATGCGGCTGCTTCCCACTAGCTATCTATTTTACATTTGGTAGTGTGTATATGTCCATGCCACTCTCTCACTTCGTCCCAGCTTACCCTTCCCCTCCCCGTGTCCTCAAGCCCATTCTCTAGTAGGTCTACACCTTTTTTTTTTTTTTTTGCGGTACGCGGGCCTCTCACTGTTGTGGCCTCTCCCGTTGCAGAGCACAGGCTCCGGACGCGCAGGCTCAGTGGCCATGGCTCACGGGCCCAGCCGCTCCGCGGCATGTGGGATCCTCCCGGACCGGGTCACGAACCCATGTCCCCTGCATCGGCAGGTGGACTCTCAACCACTGCGCCACCAGGGAAGCCCCGGTCTGCATCTTTAATCCCATCCTGCCCCTAGGTTCTTCATGACCATTTTTTTTTTTTTTTTTTAGATTCCATATATATGTGATAGCATAGGGTTTTACACTCTCCTGACCTCTCCAGATCAGGTGGGAAAGGGCAGCCCGGGAAAAACAGGTCCGAATTCCTTTCTTCATGTTTGTGTGCCTGTGCTTTGCAGCTTCCTGACTTCATGGCATTAGAAGAGTTCAGTTAGCATACAATTGACATCTTTTCCCTTAAATGGCTAAGACGGGCTCCTTTTTTTAAAATAGCCTAATGAAAACAGGTGGAGACAGACTCAGAGCCTGGTGAAGCTCTCCAGGTGTTCAGGAAGCCAGGCTGGGAGCTGGAGATGTACCCAGGAGCCTCATCCAGGGCTTGGGGCTTGTCTGGTGATTCACTGTCCAGGACACACAAGGAGGTTCTGTGGGTCTGTGTTTCAGAAGGTTCTGATTCCACATCCCTAGAGTGGCAGGGATTCTGTCTGCATTCATTAGAACTTTGGGTGCCTTCAATTTAAAGTTTAATTTTTTTTTTCTTTCAAGATAAAAAGATTTCATTTTTTCTTCCCTAATTCAAGATCCTTTCTTTTTAAACCACACTAACTTTCAATATCCTAAGAAAGAATTTCCCAAGAAAATAAAAGAGAAATAAAACGAGAGAGTTTGTAATTCGTTGCTTTAAGTTTCTAAAATTTGTTAAGTTGGCTAGAGTCGCTCTTAGTTACCTTTATATTGCCAGAATCATTGCTGAAGCCCCCAGGTACCCCAAGGGACAAAGGAAAAGGGAGCAACGTTGCTTTCTACTATGAAAAAGAGACATTTCATGCTGATGACAAGAAGGTGCAATTTTATGATATGGTTATATGGGATTTTTTGGCAAAACTAGACTTTTGGTAGCATGAAAGAGTTTAAAAAATTGCTGACGCCCATCAGCAGAGATTCTGATTTATTGCTATTAGGATGGATCAGGTGATTTAAACGCACTACAGGGCTGAGAGCTACTGAGCCTGTCTAGATCTTTCTGACCTGAAGGTGCTTATTTTGTTAGGAACTCGGTGTGAAAAGGAGACAGACCAAGCCGGACATTCCTGTTCATTAAAAACTTACTGTGAATCTTATGGTTTATTTTATTTTACTTTTTAGTTAATGGAAGAGTTTTAGATTTACAAAAAAAAAATTGAGCAGATAATATAGAGAATTCATATATATCCCCCTGTACAGTTTTCCCTGTTTTTAACATCTTACGCTGGTATGGTATACTTTTTATAATTAATGAACGATATTGATACATTATAATTAACTAAAGACCATAGTTTACTCAGATTTCCTTAGTTTTTATCTAATGCTCTTTTTTTGGTCTCCGAATCCCGTCCAGGATACTGCCTTACATTTAGTCAAGGTTTTTCTCAGCTGTGACAGTTTTTTAGACCTTGCTTATTTTGGGTGGTCTTGACAGCTTGGAGGAGTACTGGGCAGATATATTGTAGGATGCCCCTCGATTGGGATTTGTGTGATGTTTTCCTTATGGTCAGCCTGGGAATATAGGTTTTGAGGAGGAGAGCACAGAGGTAAGGTGCCATTTTCATCACATCATAGCTGGGGTACATAGTATCATTGTGGACGTTGACCTTGACTGCCTGGTTTGAGTAGCATTTGCCAGATTTTTCCACTTTGAAGTTACTTTCCCTCCACTTTCCAGACTGTAGTCTTTAGAAGGAGGTCGTGAAGCACAGCCCACATTTAAGGAGCAGAGAGTTACGCCTCTACCTGCTTTAGGGTGAAGTATCTACATAATTTGTTTTCATGCATGAGAGATTTGTCTCTATTTCCCCCATTTATTAATTTATTCAATTGCTTGTCTATATCAGTATGGGTTTATGGGTATTTATTTTATACTCTGGATTATAATCCAATACTACTTTATTTTGTTGTTGAAATTGTCCCAGTGTTGGCCTTGGGGAGCTCTTTCACTTGACTCCTGTGTCCCTTTGACACAATCTCATCATCGTGGGCTTTTTTTTTTTTTCTTTTTCTGAGTCCTACAGATGCTCCAAGCTCATCTTGTATATTTCCGGCCCCAGTCCTCAAATCAGTCATATCTTCAAGGTGCCCTGGTCCCTTTTACTGGAGAATGGTATTAGGATCCAAGATCTGGACGCTTATAGTTTATCTTCAAAGAAATTGAAATTATATTGGGTAGAAACTCTAACTTAATCAGCACGGTCTGCTAATGTCCTGCTCTGATTAACTGAATTTTTATTAACTGGAATTAAGTCATTCTCACTATGACATTTTGGAGGAGAAGATTTGTCGTTAGTTGCTCCTCAGTTTACGCACGCGTGAGTTGTGATATTTATTTGTGAAAGACACCCCCTCAAACCCGTTCAGGAAGTGGACACAAGTGAGTGTGGGTCAGTAATACTCAAGGCTCACTCTATTATTTATTTTTAAGTTTTGTTTCTATGTGAATAAAACATACCCTTTTTCTACTCTCCTCAACTATAACTCCCAACAATGATAAAGGAGAACCACATGGAGTTCTGGGACCTTTCGGCTACAGAGCCAGAAAATTTGTGGTACTATTTTTGACACCTACCTTATATTTTAGTAAAACGTGACATCATATTAGTGTCACATGTTGCTGCTACATAGCTAGTAGAATTGTTTAACCACTTGGTCATAACTCTGTGAAAATATACACACAGACCTGAAGAAAATATACCAAAATGCTGAGTGATGTTTGGCTTTATATGACGTATGTGACTTTTTCCATTTTTAAGTGAGAAAAAGTTTCAAAATTTTAAGAACCTATGCAAACTATTGTATATCGGATGGATAAACAACAAGGTCCTACTGTAGAGCATAGGGAACTATATTCAATATACTGTGCTAAACCATAATGGAAAAGAATATGAAAAAGAATGTATATTATATGTGTGTGTGTGTAACTTAATCCCTTCACTGTACAGTAGAAATTAACACAACGTTGTAAATCAATTATATTTCAATAAAATAAATTGAAAAAAAAATTTTAAGAACCTAAATGTAGATATCCATGAGACCCGTGTTGGTTTCCTGCTTTCCGAGGTCCCACCCAGCTGTCCTGCCCCTTCCATCAGAATTTGCTCTCCTGGCGGCTCCTGTCTCCCGCTCTGCCCTTCATCAACCCCACAGACCTCTGCGGGGCTGGAAATTTATTGTTAACCTCAGTATAATTTAGCATTTTCAAAAAGAGGTCATCAAATAAATTAACGAGCAGCTGGTGGAAAGTATAAAGTAAACATGTTATATCTGGCAGTTCTTGTATGACTTTTGCAGTCCGCATACCCACAGCTAGAGGAATTTATAAAGACACCACCAATGATCCCCTGTGACCTTGGACAAATGACTTCACCTCTGAGCCCTTGTTTCCTTATACTGCAAAATTAAAAAGTTGAACTTGATAGGTCTCTAAAGTCATCTCCATATTTGACATGATACATTTAGTTCCACTTGCTTATTTTTCTTCTGTTGCCTCTGCTTTTGGTGTCAGATCCTAGAAGTCATTGCCAAGATCAATACCAGAAATAGACAAGGGGGGAGAGCTTCTGCACAGCAAAGGACACAACAAATAAAATGAAAAGGCACCCTATGGAATGGAAGAAAATGTTTGCAAACTGTATAGCCGATAAGGGGTTAATATCCAAGATGTAAAAAAAACGTTTAAAATTCAATAGTAAAAAACCAAGTAACTAGATTAAAAAATGGGCAAAGAACCCGAATAGACATTTTTCAAAAAGAAAAAAAACCCATACACATGGCCAACAGGTGTATGAAAATGTGCTCAGCATCACTAATCATCAGGGAAATGCAAATCAAATCACAATGAGTCATCACCTCATAGCTGTTTGAATGGCTATTATCAAAAAGACAAGAGATAAGTGTTGGTGAGAACGTGGAGGAAACAGAACCCTTGTACACTGCTGGTGGGAATGTAAATTGGTGCAGCCACTATGAAAAACAGTATGGAGGTTCCTCAAAAAGTTAAAAATAGAGCTACGATAGACTCCAGCAATCCCCCCACTTCTGGATTTATATCCAAAGGAAATGAAATCACTATCTTGAAGAGATATCTGCACCCTCATGTTCTTGGCAGCGTTATTTATTATAGCCAAGACGTGGAAACAGTTCAAGTGTTCATTGACAGATTAATGGATAAAGTTAATATAGTTGACCCTACCATCGAACAACATGGGTTTGAACTGCATGGGTCCACTTGTACATGGACTTTTTCAGCAAATACTACAGTACTACACGATCCGAGGTTGGCTGAATCCTCGGTTGTGGAACTGTGGATACAGAGGGCTTACTGTAAAGTCACCTGAGGATTTTTAACTGCGTAGGGGTTGGAGTCCCTAACACCTGTGTCATTCAAGGGTCAACTGTTTATTATTCAGGCATGAAAGAAGGAAATCCTGCCGTTTGTGACAACACAGACAGACCTGGAGAGTATTACGCTAAGAAAAATAAGTCAGACAGAGAAAGACAAATACTCTATGATATCACTTACATGTGGAATCTAAAAAAAGAAAGAGAAAACGATGTAAGGTGATGGATGTGTTAATTAAATATTGTAGGAGGCATTTCACTATGTTTACATGTATCAGACCATCACGTTGTACACTTAAATATATTGCAATTTTGTCAGTTGTATCTCAATAAAACTGGTAAAGACATAATATAGAAGAAAAATGAAAAAAAAATTTCCAAGTCTAGTGATTATAACAAGCTATTTTTCTTGCTCATTTATCCCTTATTAGGGCAAATGAGCAGCTTTATCTTCCTTTGACAGAAATTTTTAAGGCAGAAGTTTTTAAAAGATTTTTGGTTTTGGGACTATATCACTGCCACTAAGACTCAGAAAAGCAACTCATTAAATATAGACCTCATTTGTGATTCAGTAACAGCTTGGGTCACAAATGAGGTGATAACCATTTCTGATAAGCCATTACTTTTTTATCAGGAACACCTATGGAACTTATCATTTAGAAAGCAATAATCACACATGAATTGATAGGAGAGAACTTGGAGAGCATCTTATGCAAAGTTCTCATGGGACAGATGAGGAAACTGAAGGAGCTTGTCTAAGTTTATGCAGCTGGTTCCTGGTGGGGTCCTGGTAGTCCTGGCAACTTGATGGTACACTGGACATGAAATCCAATGATGAATTTATAATGGACCCTAGAATGTAGGTACCACGAGGCAGAGGATACATGTTATGGTTATCACTAGATCTCTGTTGCCTAGAATATTAGTTGGCACCTTGCAAATAAATATTCAATAAGTATTTGTTAGATTATTGACTAAACAATGATCCATGGGTGGCACTGGGAATGTCTGGGGTTTAGCAAACGTTTCTTTGTAATAGGACAGTCAACATCCATCCCATTAGTGTTTCCTGAAGGCCCGATACATGTTAAGCTTTATGCCAGCTGCTGGGGCCACACCTGTGAACAGACGTGGCTTCACTCAGCCTTCATGGAGCTCGAAGTGACAGAAAAACACAAGGTGCAGGTGGAATTACAAAAGTGACGAGTGCTATGAAGTAGGGGGACTGCCCCATGATGAAGGGATCTGACTGGTCAGGGAGGCAGAGAAGGCTTCCTTGAGGAAGAGGGTTCATCGGGGAGGAGGTGCTGCCTGCAGGATAGAGGGAGTTTCCTTTCACCATGTTTGTTCACGCCGAGAGTGAAGATGACTCCTTGGACCTAGAGTCTGTCCTACAGAGTGAAGTAAGTCAGAAAGAGAAAAACAAATACCGTATGCTAACACATATATATGGAATCTAAAAAAAAATGGTTCTGAAGAACCTAGGGGCAGGACAGGATTAAAGATGCAGACCTACTAGAGAATGGACTTGAGGACATGGGGAGGGGGAAGGGTAAGCTGGGACGAAGTGAGAGAGTGGCATGGACATATATACACTACCAAATGTAAAATAGATAGCTAGTGGGAAGCAGCCGCATAGCACAGGGAGATCAGCTCGGTGCTTTGTGACCACCTAGAGGGGTGGGATAGGGAGGGTGGGAGGGAGACGCAAGAGGGAGGAGGTATGGGGATATATGTATACGTATAGCTGATTCACTTTGTGATACAGCAGAAACTAACACACCACTGTAGAGCAATTATACTCCAATAAAGATGTTAGAAAAAAACAACAAAAAAGATGATCCTTGAAGGTTTTGGGAAGCGTGTGTGTATGTGTGTGTGTGTGTGTGTGTACGCGTGCGTGCACGCACGCCCCCACACGCAAGAGACATGATCAGAACTGACCTTTACAGAGAGTTCTCTCCTCTGTAGTATGGTAAATAGTTTGGGCGAAAAGTCACGTGGATCAGAGCCTCAAGGTCGCTGAAATAGACATTAAAGCCCAGACAGTGGCATTGGAGACGTTCAGGAAGTCTGGGGACAGATTAGAGATGGGGGATGAGCCAAAGGGAGGGGCCCAGGATTCGTCCTTATTCCTGCCTTGAGCTGACCGGTGACTTTCGGTGCTGAATCTTCATCAAAGTAGACAGGACTGGCGGATGACCAGATTCACACACCAGGGCGGGGGTCCTAGTGAGGAGATGGGTATAGAAGATCATATAATAATGATTTAAGCGCTTCTTGAAATTTTACTCTCAAAAATTTTGGATTTGATCTTAAGGTATTATTGTGAGTTATTTTACAGAGTTACACACAACGTCTTTACATTTAGATCAGGGTCACTGTGTACAAGGCCGAGTGATGGGTAGAGGAGGGCAGCCAGAGAGCATCCTGTTTGTTTTTGAGTTGAGGAAACTGAGGCCAGAGAGCTACTCCGACTTCCCTCGGGGCCCCCAGCGACTTAGCCCAACTGCCTCTCAATTTCCTTATTCTCATTGCTCACAGTTTTCTTGTTTTGTTTTGTTTTTAACATTCCATTGAGTTGAGTTCAGGTTTGGGAAAATCCTATGAAGAAAAGCAAGAAGATTCCTCTTCCCCTGATTTTTACTGGGCATCCTTAAGCCTCCCTGGGGAACCGAAAGTTTGATGAGAATCCTTTCATGCCAACCCACCAGCTCTCTTTGGGGCCATAAGACTTTAACTAGAAACCAATATTTTATCTCATGTTTCAGACCCACACTCCAGAAATGTCTCATGTCAGCATGTGACCTCCAGGCTGGGACTCTGAAACACATTTTTTTTTTTTTTTGCTGTGGAGGAACACTTAGAAATGTTCTATTTTGCTAGCAATATTTTGCTGGTATTGTGGAAGTATAACTATGGTCTAGAATTCTTTAAAATATTTGACTTTACGATATTTGCATTTTGATCCTAGTAAAATTATTCTGCTAAAAAGACATATGTATCTTCCTCTCTGGCTCTGCCTAATGTGGCAGTGTGTGGGAAGCAGAGACGTAATTCAGTGGAAAATGTGTTTACTGCCCCAATCTTTGAAATAATTCATATTTATCAAAAATTATAACAGTAGGGCTTCCCTGGTGGCGCAGTGGTTGAGAGTCTGCCTGCCGATGCAGGGGACACGGGTTCGTGCCCCGGTCCGGGAAGATCCCACGTGCCGCGGAGCGGCTGGGCCCGTGAGCCATGGCCACTGAGCCTGCGCGTCCGGAGCCTGTGCTCCGCAACGGGAGAGGCCACAACAGTGAGAGACCCGTGTACCGCAAAAAAAAAAAAATTATAACAGTAAATTATTATTCTATTCTTTCCCTTACTAGTACATATTAAACCCACAGAGTCAAGCCATGATATGGCTAAGCTGATTATTTTGAAGATTACGGATTGGTCCACTTTGATTATTCACCTATAGATTATTCACCTATAGATTATCTTAACCACTGCGTCACCAGGGAAGTCCCATGACTTGATGTTTTGATATGCGTATCCACTGTGAAACAATCATCTCAGCCAAGCTAATTATCATATTCATCACCGCACAGAGTTACCATTGCTTTAATCTACCTTCTTAGCAAATGTCAAGTATACAATACAGTCTTGTGAACTATAGTTACCACACTGTGTGCATTTATATCTCTAGAATTATTCATCTTGCATAACTGAAACTTTGTACTCTTTGGCCAAAATGGGGCATGTGATTCAACAGCTGGTCTCATAAGAGAACAGAGTAGTTGAAACACCTTGTAAAACAATGTATCCAGATGTGAGCAGCCGAGCTCAACTCAAAATGACTGAACAATAAGGACAAGTCATCATCTCTCCCAAGAAGTTTGGAGGAAGAACAGATCCTGGGAAGTGAATTCAGTGGCTCCACAGATATCAAGGGCCAAGTTCCCCTCATCTTTTCTCTCTGCCTTTTGTCCTCCGGCTGCTCCCTCCTGACTGTAAGTTGGCTAATGCAGCTCAAAATGTCCTGTTCTCAGGCAACACTGAGGCCAGAGGACAAACGAGAGCTCATTCTTATGTTATGTCCCATCTTAAGAGGGAGGAAAATGTCCCCAGAAGAACTAGCAGAAATCTCCTATGTCACAGACTGGAGTTGTGACTTATGCCCTTGCTGAGCCCTCACTGGCAAGGGGACCAGGGGACCTGGCTCGGAGAAGGCCCACCTTCGCTGGAGCTGAACTGGGATTCTGGAGCCAGGAGGAGGAATGTTTAGTAGGCAAACGACACTGTCGGCCACGTCCTTCCAGCCCTGACGGTCTTGAGAATTCCACACTCCGGTCAAGCTTTTCAGATGATTGCGTCACTGCCGAGAGCTTC
The DNA here is from genome assembly GCF_963924675.1 of Phocoena phocoena. NCBI lineage: Eukaryota > Metazoa > Chordata > Mammalia > Artiodactyla > Phocoenidae > Phocoena > Phocoena phocoena. The sequence continues at coordinate 168,125,563 of NC_089220.1, forward strand.
CATGTTGCTTTGAGTGAAGCCACTTGTGGACAGAACAAGGAGTTAGAGATGGGACCTCAGGACCGGCTGTGCTCACGGGGTCTGGTCCCAGCCTCTCCAGGTCTTACTTTCTGTTTGCGCAAATAGGGGCTGGGCACATGACCCCTGGCATGTCTTCTAGGACTTTTGGGGCCCCCCTTCTTGTTTAAATGAACTAAGTGGTCCTGAACCGTCCCAGAGGAGGCCCCTCATGGACTGGCCTGTGGCTGCTCACGTGATGCTCATCCCAGTACGGCTGAGGGGAAGAGAGCCACATTTTCAGGCCCAAGCTTTCTGGCCACGCTTCTAGGCTGCCTCGGCTTCACACCTTGACCTTCCTCAGTGAGTCTAATGTGATTAATACTGAAGACCCGCTAATAAAGTGCATGACCCAGGGGGAAAATCTTACTAAGTTTAGTTGAATCGAGGAAAGGCTTGTGGGAGAAAGAGTTGTGATTACTCAGGCTAAGTCTAGAAAATGTTCATTTCTGTGGTGACAGAGCAGACCAGTGAAAACTATGAAATAAATGTGAGGAAAATAATTGGATTTTGAATGTTAGGATATACGAGGGGTTGTTTTCTAAATACTTAAATGCAATTAAGATAGAAATACACTATATAAAATTTTTGCCTTCTCTCATCCTTTTTTCCTGTAAGGGAAAAAAATATCTAACTAACAGAAATGGAAAGCAAACAAGTTAAAAACATTTCCAGTAAAGGAAATATGCAAGAAGTAGTTACAGAAATGTCCGTAATGGTTTTAATTTTTCAGGTTTATGGCACACGTTCCCAGACACATTGCTTAATAATGATTATCTTGGACAGGCTCAGGTTTTTCTTGTCGCTGTTTGCTTCTTTCCATGAAGCAAACATCTGGGGGAAACATCTTAAACTGGATCCTTTACTTCCTAAGAATAATAAAACCTTTTTATATCTATTTTTTTTCTGATACTTAGAAATATGTGCTCTTATATTACATCTGTAGTTTGGCTAAGGCTATATCTCTAGGTGAACATCTCCTTTGAAATGATTATCTGAAAAAGTAATCTATTAATAAGTATTTGAGCATTTAGTAGGATGTAAAACAAACATCTAGTTACATGTGCCAAGTTTGAGACTTTGGACCCTTGACATTGTGTAGATCTATACAAAACACAATAGATCACAATAGCACGGTTGATTTTTAGCATAAGTCAAGCCTAACCCACAAATGCCACTTATCAAATGGGTGAATAGTAGTTTCAAAGAAATGGGAGCCTCACCAGAGTTATCATGAATACGTGGCACTATTAGTAGTCTACCCATTAGCGTATTGGCTCAAGTTTGGGGGAAATTTGAACCATTTTGAACCGCTAAATTCCAGGTAAACCAGAAGATATTGCTGCCATGCTATGGGTATAAGTCCCTGGCTGTCTGTCCGGAGATCTCCTCAGCTGCCGGATCTTTGGTTCCTGCTGGATTTCAGATGGTCCGGTATAGTAGCTCAGATGAACTATAGACATCTTTTACATACAAGCAGAGGTTATATGTAACAAAACCCCAAACCAAGTCAAAACTGTGACTTGAACACAATTCATAGCTGTTGCCTTTATGTTTTGCAAATATTGTCTATGTTCTGTTATATATTGCTAAGGAGCAGGGTTAAAAGTTCTATAACATTCATTCTAAACAAACAGCTGGAAAAAGCTTGCAAATTGATAAGGGGTTATGTTCTCTTTTTAGTTTCTCGTTCACTAAATAACAGATGAATTTTCTAATTGGTAAAAATGAAGAACTGTTCAAGATGCTAGTGTTAATTAATAGCAGTTTATGATCAGCAAAAAAATGTTATTTTAGTTTGAACACATTTTCATAATCTTTTCTAGGTTCCTCTGTAATTTACTAAAGCAGACAGTTGAAAAGGAAACGACAGGGCTTCCCTGGTGGCCCAGTGGTTGGGAGTCCGCCTGCCGATGCAGGGGATGTGGGTTCGTGTCCCGGTCCGGGAAGATCCCACATGCCGTGGGCCCCGTGAGCCATGGCCGCTGAGCCTGCGCGTCCGGAGCCTGTGCTCCGCAACGGGAGAGGCCGCAGCAGTGAGAGGCCCGCGTACCGGAAAAGAAAAAAAAAAAAAGAAAGAAAAGACAATAAAATAATTACTTTGTCTACTCATCATTGTCCCCGAGATAATGGTTGTTTTGATGTCATGAATAGGAAATTGCAAGAATAAAACAAATATTTTTAGAGTCAATTATGAGCCAGTCACTTTCGATGCATCTTGCAGGGGTGTGACGTATTATCCTCATTTTTAAAAAGGAGGAAGGTTAGGCTCAGTGTGGTTAAATTGCTCGCCCAAATTCTCACCACTAACAAGTGGCGGTCCTGGGTTTTAAAGCCACACTTGCCTAACTCCAAAGCATAAGCCATCCAGACAGAGCACGAGAAAGATTTCCTCTGTCATCAACGTGCTGAGAGAAATTCAACTAGGTCAAATGTAAGCTACTGTGCAGTACGTTTCTTCCAGGAATCTCAAATTGCAGACGAACAATCTGGTGTGATGGTTGCTATCTCATGCTCATTAAACAGTCACACGGTCTCCGGCCAGTTAAGAGAGGAACAGCGCGGAGCTGAGGGACCTTCCCAGACAGCATTAACCCTGTTCTCAGAAGTGTGTTGAAAGGAAGATGACGCAGCGTTCTCGACTTCCCAGCAGTAAGGTACACTTTCTAGGTCTAACAATCACCTCTTTCAGACTTTTCTGAAACTGTGGTCTCTTCCAAAATATGAAAAATTATATAATGTAGTGAGAAATAGTTTACTCTTGATTGATAAACTGTGAAGGTTTCTGTGCAAAGCTTTAAAGGGTCTTAGGGAGAAATGCCTGGATGTCAAAGCTTTAAAGGGTCTTAGGGAGAAATGCCTGGATGTCTAATTTCAGCACTCGTGGAATTTAGAAAGTAACAAGACAAAATGTAATGCGTAGGTTAGACCACACAATAGAAATTTGTAATACAGCCAGTATGAAGCCTGTGAAGCAGTCTTCTCTGTGTTTATGTGTATCAGGTGCATTGTGGATAAATTCAGTAATCTCCAACTTTTAATTCTTCATCCTTGAACATTGTATTTTTTATTGAAGTACAGTTCATTTATAATAGTAAATTAGTTTCAGGTGTACAGCATAGTGAGTCAATATTTTTACAGGTTATATTCCATTAAAAGTTATTATATTATATTATATTATTATAGGAAGGCTAATACATAGGAAACTATAGAACCTGCTGTTTTCCGATAAATGGTGAAAATTCCATGCACAGGTGGATGGAGCACTAGACCTGGGACCAGTACTGAGGAGAGCCTGAGGAGAGCCTCATTTCTTCCATGAACTCAATGTGTCAACCTGACAAAGGTTTCCTTCCTCAGCCACAATACAAGAGGACTGAACAGAGACCAAGGACCCCCTCAAGCGAGCACCTCACCAAACATCTCTGTGAGTGGCCAGCGGGGAGAGAGAGGAAGTTGGACCTCAGAAGAACAGTGATTGTGTTAGCTTTACAGTGGCCGCTGGATTTGTACCTCATGACCCTCAGGGACTCTAAGCAACCCAGATTTGAACTCTAATTTTACAAAAGCTGCGCATTTACACAAATGACCCATAACGTGTTTTGCTAAAACTGAGACCTGTAATCATACCCTAAAAATGCACTAAGTATACTATGTTCTGTAAGTTTAAAGTTTAGAAATAATTAAAAGGACTAAATAAGTTATTATTTATTAAGTACAAAAAACTACCAAAAATATGGTATATTCCAACTCATATAAAATATGAATTAGAAATATAGGAAACGTTGAAGGCCACACAGAGAAGGCATTTTTGCTGTACAGTGTCTTTTGGTACAAACTTTTCCTAGATTCATAGACATAGTGAAAATCTTCCTTAAAATTTCAAATTCTTCACAGGAAAATAAAATCATATCGAGATGTGCTTTCTAGACACAGTTGGTCATGAGGTAACTAGAGGCAATAAATCCTTTTATAGGTCAGTACTGCTCTGACACAGAGGTTAACAAAAAACATCTTAAAGTAAGGTAGAATTTTAATCTTTCAATGTGACTTTGCTATAGCATGTGCTCAAGAAATTAAGTTAGATTCAGATTTAATTAAATTTTGAGTTTGGTTAGTGCTGGTCACCAGGTGAGCACTCATGATTGTCTAATCATTTAGGTGTATTTTTTGTTCCAGTTTCACAGACGAGAGAGTTGAAGAAATGAAATCTAAGTGATGTTGTTTGCCCTGGTCACCAGGAGTCTTAGCACCTAATTTAAATCCCCAACTGGTACCCACAGTAGATGCGTGTTATAAATTGTTTATTTTATTCATCTTTTCTTACATTTTCCTTATCCACGTTCATTTTTAACCTGTTTTATGTACCTCAGTTCCTTATTTTTCTGTAAGATCCCCTCAATTCCTTATTTTTTTTTTGTTTATTGATTTTGTTTTTAAAGGAGAGAAAATCAAATTGATGGCATAAGTGATATAGAATGACCACGTTTGCCTTAACTACTGCTTTGTTTCTAGACTATGACAGAGCCAGGGCTGGAACTCAGGCTACCTGGTTCCCTTCCTTAAGGGCTAGATTCTGAATGATCATACAGGTATCTAGCGGGATTGCTCTTTTAAAAAACTGCAGCTCCATCCTCAATAATTCAGGAACTGGTTGTTGAGAGAGAGAGAATTGGAAAAATTACAACAAGAAACAAACATACTAATGAACCAAAAAGCCACTCTGGTGGCATTCAAGAGCAGAGAAGTTGCCACTGCAAGCTGCTTCCTTTCCCCCCATGCCCCTGTCCGCTCCCTTGAAGTTTCAGCGTTGAGGTTAGAGACCAGACCCAACTTCAGTGGAGTCACAAGAAAGAAGGCAAGTCTGGCCACGCAAGGCTCAAATCAAGGGGTGTTTCTTTCATAGGTGGTAACTTAGTTAACAAGTGACACTTTTTTAGACATCAAAAGGCAGACAAGAGTGGGGAAAAAAAGTGCCAAATGCACTTCGCTAACCTAATTGAACATATTTTGTCAACATGCTGTTTTCTGCTGTAGACACAGCTCGGATGCAGTCGGTGCAGCTGTAACTCAGAACGTGTGAAGTCTGAGTTGCGAGATGCTGCCTTATCCACACCCCAGGCTGGTGTCATCATTTACTGTTGTTGTAATTTGCACCCACGTGTTTCAGTAACTCTAGGTAGATCAGACAACGTGTTTTTCAGTTTATTGACATTCACCAGAGTGAAAAAGAGAGAGAAATGACTTTAAAAATTACCTTCCACATAGGTGTTTATAAAGTGTCTATTGACTAGATAAATAAGTAAATGGATGAAAAGTAAATGGTGAAGCAAATAAAATAGATTTTCTTGACCGAGGGCCTGACACAAGAATGTTGTACAACTTTTGTTAGAGAAAGTGGATCCTAATTTGGTCGGAGATAGACCTGCTCCTTCTAATGCAGAAGAAGTGCTATATAACAGAGTTTTGGGGATGTAGAAACTCAGAAAGCTATGACCTTTGATGTTATTTTTACTAGAAAGATGCAACATGACATGGGACAAGTTATAACACTAAGAATATTCCTCTTAAAAAACAGAGATAGATCTGTGGTTTCCCATAGATTAGCAAGTAAATATTGTTGATGATAGTATAGACTCTAGATTGGAAAGAAGTATAGGACATGAGATTTGCATTCAAGCACAGACAAAGCTGAAACTTACTAAATAATCAGAGGAGAGTACAGAGCAGCACACATAGGGTAAGTGTTGGACGTGTATGGTTTGAAAGCTCTAGAAACTCAGAAAAGGTTGCAACAACGTGGGTGGACCTTGAGGGCATTATGCTAAGTGAAGAAATTCAGACAGAAAGGCAAATACTGTATGATCTCACTTATATATGGAATCTAAAACAAAAAGATAACTAAGCTCACAGATACAGAGAGTAGATTGGTGGTTAACAAAGGGCGGGGTTGGTGGTCAGACAAAACAGGTGAAGGGAGTAAAAGGTCCAAGCTTCCACTTATAAAATAAATTAAGTCCTGGGCATGTGATGTACAACACGGTGACTACAGTTAATAATGTGGTGTTGCATATTTGAAAATTGCTAAGAGAGTAGGTCTTAAAAGTTCTCATCACAAGAAAAAAGTTTGGTAACGATGTATGGTGATGGATGTTAACTACACTTACTGTGGTTATCATTTCACAGTGGATACAAATATCGAATCATTATGTTGTACAGTTGAAACTAATGTGATGTTATACATCAGTTTACACCTCAATAAAAACAAAAAAGTCAGGAAGGGAGTGTGAGAGTCATTAAATCACAGGCAGCATCTGAGTGGGGCATCCAAGAGGCAAAGGAGGAGAGACTTACGGGGAAGACCACGGTAGGGTCCTGGCCCGAAGGAAATAATATGAACTAAATAACAGAGGAAGTAGGACGAGACCGAACTGTAGTGGTACATGGTGCTGTATGTTTTGCGGGAGATGCAAGGACCCGTTACCATCAACAGCACTACAGCTAATTCTTTTTTTCTTTGGTAACAGGAAACTGAGTAGAGAAGACCCCAAGGCCCGATTGAGTCTGAGAACATTTTTCACCTATCTGACCAAGTTTTTTAAAAACATTTTTATTGGAGTATAGTTGATTTGCAATGCGTGTTAGTTTCAGGTGTCCAGTAAAGTGAATCAGTTATATCTATCTATCTATCTACCTGTGTATCTATCTTCCTATGAATCTGTAATTGTCTCAGAATAAAAAGATTTTTAAGTTTTAAAAAAAGCCAGTACATTTCACAAACAACACTTAGGTGATGTACTCTGATATTTTCTATACTCTTCCTTTGTGTGTGTGTGTGTGTGTTTAATTGAAGTATAGTTGAGTTACAAAGTTATGTTAGTTTCAGGTATTCAGTGATTCATATATGTGTGTGTGTGTGTGTGTATCCATTCTTTTTCAGATTCTTTTCCCATATAGGTTATTACATAATATTGACTAGAGTTCCCTGTGCTGTACAGTAGGTCCTTGTTAGTTACCTATTTTATATACAGTAGTGTGTATACGTTTGACCAAGTTTTTAAAAGCATAATACAATGGATGGGTTTGAGCATCAGACTTTTGGCCATCTCTCCTTGACAAGGAGAGAAAAGAACCCAGAAAGCCTGGAGGGTGGATAAATGGGAGGGGGATTCAGGAGGTGGGAAGATTGGGACCTTGGGCAGATGAGGAGAAGCCAGAGAATGGATAGAAATTTTCCTGTAACCACCATCATTGGGGAGTTTTCCTCTGGCCCATGTATTCATTTCTACCTCGACTACCAGAATGCACTGCTCTACATCAATCAGGGATCTTACAATGAATGAAGGAAGGACCTCCAAGGGCTAGGAACTGTGGACAATTGAGATAAATGTACATGTTTTTCTGTATGACAGTTGTTTATCAAGTGAACGTAGAGGCATTATTTGGTAGGTGAATGGCTAGCTGTGACAGGCACGGAAATCCCTTATTCAGGGAAAGTTAACGTAACGAATCCTGGGTAAAATGGTTAAGTGTTTTGCATTCTTGTAAGGTCAGGAAATTCAGAACTTGCTTCCTTCTATATGCCCGCTAAACTTCCCCACTCCCAGTAAAGACAGGGTCGTGGGAGGGGCCCTACCTAGCATCTTGTCTTTTGTCGTCCTGGTTGTTGAATTTAGAAGAAAGAGTAACAAAGACTTTGAAGGCTTTATCATAGTGGGCAACAGGAACTACTCCATTTAATCTCTTGTCCTTTCCCTTAATTTTAAAATTACAATTTTCACTTCAAATGGACTTTGATCTTTTTTCTAACTAGTCTTTGCAGACATACAGTCTGGGTAATTGGTGTCTAGTGGATATCCCATTGATGCAAATGTCAGGTGGACACACACCCACTTATCGGGTTAGTCTCATTTATCATTACTGGATGCTCACGTCTGGCCTGGGGCCAGGTTGTAAGAGAGACAAAGTACTTCCACATTTTCCTTCTGCTTTGCCAAACCGTTTCTCTGTGTCATATTACTTTGAGTCTTTGATTTTTTTTCAAATCTTGCCTAACTTTATTGGTGAGCTGAATTCTTTGTGTATGTTTATTTCCATTTTGTTCTGAAGGACACGGTAGACGATGTCTCCACTTTTGAGACAAATTCTTCATTTAGAAAAATCCTTTTTTTCAGAACTTGCAAACTATTTAAGGCAGTTTTCTTCAATCAGCTAGAAGGCAGTTTTTTTCTTATTGTGTCTCATGAAAACACTGTATAGTCAAAGGAAAAACCTAATTTAACACCCCATCGTTATTTATTAGCAAACTCTAGTTGAACCTTTATGCTAATTAAGCAAAGAACATGTAGCGAGCTCCCAGTCCGTCTACAGCCAAGGAAACTGAGAAACTGATGCATAGGGATGGCGTGTCGCTTGCCTCCCCCGCAATGTGTCCCTGTGTCCGTCCTTCTGAGGCTGCTGTCATCCCCTTTATGTGACTTTTGCAAGTTCCTTCCTGCTTTTCTGGCTCCTGAAGTACTTCGTCTGTTGGATCTGCCTGGTTCAGGATGTCTGATCGTGTTCTGAGGGGCTTAAGAGGCTTCCTCGGGCTTTTTCATACACCACGGAGATGCTTTTAGAGATCGCGTCTCAGTGCTGCATTGTGCTTACCACTAACGCGGTGCTGTCTTAGTGCTCCAGCCAACGGCTACATAAACTTCCCTGGCCGGGGCTCATCTGTATTTCCTGTTGGCTCTACAATTCCCCGCTCGGACGCTAGACTGATGCATATTTGGGGAATGGAAGGAGGGGAGATTCTAGAACTCACCGAGGAGGCACGTGTGGACATGTTTTCCCTGAAACTTATTGGCGTCAGGTAAACGGTCAAATGGTTAACTGCACGTCTGATTTATATCCTGACTGTTGCTGAAAACGTTGGGGTTTTTCCAGAACTTGAGTTATGCTACGTGTGTTTGTTTCCCCGGCAGCACTCATTTTCCTGACTTTATTTTTTTGTGTTGACTCTATCTCCACTCATCAAGGGGTGACCTCGCAGTCACCCAGACTCGCCCTCGGTGATGCAAAGCCTCTGTCTCTTTCTCACCACAGGGAAGAGCGTCACTGCCCTACATCCAGTGCTGTACATCCTTCCGCTTTGGTTTAAACTTCCTTATTGACTAATTCTACAATTAAATGATTTAGGTTATTTTAAGGATTGAGTGGATATAATTTTAACGGAAAGAAATCTTACTAAGTTCTGTATTTAAAAGCAAAGCAAAATATCCCTAACTATTGTTTTTTCTCCTTGACTCGATCATGAAATGATCTTCCAACTAAATGCGCGGTCGGATGCAAGCTAAAATTTGCCTTCACAAATACCTTTTCTATACAAACTTGTTCTCCAGTTTTACATGGAATTGATTCCTTGAGAGCGAACGTAGCATCTCACCTCGTATATCTGCTTTTGCAATTGACCTGTTTCTGTCGGGGTTTTTGGTGTGCTAGCTTCTGATGGTGTGACCTGGGGAGGCATTTTCTGTAGCTGGCATTGTTCCTCACACTTGCGTGGAGAGAATACCTGCTGTGAAAATACAGATGTTCTGAGTATGAGGTGATGATTCTTTAACAGAGGCTTGGCGGTACAGTCTCAGACTCAAGGGTCCCCAAATAAGACATAAATACTGAAAGTACTGCGTGTCTTTATTGATGCCTGTGGTCTATCCATGGGATTACAGAGAATGAAAGGATAATCTGAATTATAATCGCTCTATTCTTGGTCAGAGTGTTCCTCTGCGAACACTTCTTCGTGTAATCAGCAAACATCTATTTATTTGTTGCTGAGTGCTAGATCAATTACCTCTTACATGATGCTGTCTTCGTGACACAACCAACGATGCACAGACTTGACACACAGACATGAAGAGCATACAAACCTTGCCCACAAGGAGTTTACAACCAACTGGGTCAGACAGATGCACATACAAGATTGAATTCCATGTGCCACTTTGGCATGTGTCCTTGTACACTTATTTGGGGGCCAGCTTTATGGGTATGTGACCTGTGTCATCACACAGCGTCCTGTGCTGAGGTGTGGCCCGTGCTTGGATTAATACTCTGCTATTACTATCTTGCAAGTCTGCCTAATTTTTTTTGTTTTTTAGTATGCCTAATTTTTGAACAAGATGTCTTGTATTTTCTTTTTACACTGGGTCCCACAAATATGGAGCCTATCCAGATCATACTCATACACTTGTTCAACATTTCTTTTTGAAGGCCAACTGCCACACACTGTTCTGGTGCAGAAACATTCCAGGGAACAAGACAGCAGAGTTCCCTGCCCTCATGGAGTGTACATTCCAGTTGCCAGGAGAAGACAATAAAAACAAGCACAACAAACAATTCCAGCATATCGTGTTTGAAGATGATGGATGCTATGGAAAAGGCGGAGCAAGGTAAAAGTAGGTCAGAATTCAAAGGAGGGTTGCAGTTTTCAATTAGGCCAGGAGCTGGAGTGCTAGATGGCTTTTCCATGTGTTTCTTGTAATTAGTGTGACTCTAGTCTTATAACTGCAGAGTCTCACAAAGCCACAGAGAATGCAGAACCCAAGTGGGTGTCATATTACTATCGTTAAGAATTGTGGCTTTGGCAGAATAAGAAAAAATGAAAGGAAAAAATGGTTATTGAACCTGATCTTCCACAATCAGGTGGTAAAAATTATGAAAGAAATACATTAGAGTCTGAAGGAGCAAATGAAATGCCGTTAAAAGGGTCTTTAGAATCAGACAGACATTAGAATGTCATGAGAGAGGAATGAACCCAAACCAAACCAACAAACAAACCTCCCAGATCCCATCAGGCAGGGAAGGAAGTTAACTGTCCCTATAAAGGGGAGGAAATAGGCTCAAATCAGAGGGAAGCATTAAGCAATATGGAATTCAATGTAGGACTGTAGACCGGGAGGTCCATCCCTCTGCATGTCATGGAGTTGTGTTACAGTGACTGAAAAAAATTCAGCCTGTCTCATCATCTTCTTGGTCAAGATTTTAGTCTTACATCTCAGCCCCAGATTTCTCTGGTTAATATTTAACCTTGGCCCACAAGTTGGAAAACTCTACTTGCTTGGGATAAAAATAAATGCTTCCATCTTAGCCCATCCAAGGTGCTGTAACAAAATACCACAGACTGGGTGCTTTTACACAACAGAAATTTATTCCTCATGGTTCTGGAGGCTGGATGTCCAAGATTTAGGTGGCAGCAAAGTCAGGTTCTGAAGAGGGCCGCAGACTCTGTCCTCACATGGTGGAAGAGACCAGGGAGCTTTCTCAGGCCTTTTCAGAAGGGTAATAATCCCATTCATGGGGGCTCCACCCTCATGACCTAATCACCTCCCAAAGGCCCCACCTCCTAAGGCATCACATTGAATTTAGGTTTCAACATGAGTTTGGGGGAGACACAGACATTCAGACCATAGCAGCCCCTTTAGTGTTCAGTGTCTTTTATCCTTGGGAATGATGAGAACAGTTATAGAATGATGAAGTAAATCTGTCCCACAATATCCTACACAGGAATCAGGTGTACATGTTTGGTCGATTTAAATAGTGGCCAAATCAGTGTGTCAAACAAATAGGTCTCATGATTCAGATTCAAAATATAGTTGATATTATTATGCTTTTAAGTCAAAAGTTCTGACAAGTTTACCTGTGCACAAAGTGCACACAGTATTGACATGTTAGAAAGTTTAAGATTTTTCAAATATATGCATTTATTTGATTTTTAAGAACTTGTATTTTAGAAAGTTTCTAGTTCTTAGAAGCTACTGAGTCATGCAAAAGAAAATCAAATATGTTAAATTTATCCATGTAGCATAAGGCAATTAAGGGGATTAACTTCAGTCTTATAGAAGACCTCTTATAAGTGATAAATTTATCAGATTATAATAATATAATGTTATAAAAATTAAGATATATAAGTTAATGAATTTTTTAAAATCTTTATAAAGTTATAAACTTAACTTAAAAGCTTAGGTAACCACAAGTCCATCCTAGAAATCTGTGAGTCTGCATCTGCCCTGCAAACAAGTCCATTTATATCATTTCTTTTTAATTCGATTCCACTTATGAGTGATATCACAAGATATTTGTCTTTCTCTGTCTGACTTACTTCACTTAGTATGATAATTTCTAGGTCCAACCATGTTATTGCAAATGGCATTATGGCTGAGTGATATTCCATTGTATATATGTGCCACATCTTTTTTATCCATTCTTCTGTCGGTGGACATTCGGGTTGCTTCCATGTCTTAGCTATTGTAAATAGTGCTGCAGTGAACATTGTGGTGCAGGTGTCTTTTCAAATTATGGTTTTATCCGGGTATATCCCCAGGAGTGGGATTGCTGGAGCATATGATAGTTCTATTTTTAGTTTTTTAAGGAACCTCCATACTGTTCTCCAAAATGATTGTACCAATTTACATTCCCACCAACAGTGTAGGAGGGTTCCCTGTTCTCCACACCCTCTCTAGCATTTATTATTTGTAGACTTTTTGAAGACGGCCATTCCAACCGGTGCGAGGTGGTACCTCATTGTATTTTTGGTTCGCATTTTTCCTATAATTAGTGATGTTGAGCATCTTTTTCATGGGCCATCTGTATGTCTTCTTTGGAGAAATGTCTATTTAGATCTTCTGTGTGGTTACCAAAGGGTAAACGTGGAGGGGAGGGATGGACTGGGGGCTTGGGATTGACATACCCACAGTACTATGTATAGGGTAGATGACCAGCAGTGACGTACTGTGTGTGGCACAGGGAACTCTACCCAATATACTGCGGTGACCTGTAAGGGAGAAGAATCTGAAAAAGAATGAATATATATGTATGTATGGCTGAATCACAATGATGTACACCCGAAACTAACACAATGTTGTAAATCAACTATACTCTAATGAAATTAAAAAAAACAGAAAAGCTTAGGTAAAAAATAGAGTCTTGAATTAGTAACTATGATAAATCTTATGGTAAAGTCCAAAGTAACTATAGTTTTTTCTGTACCTAAAACTTACACTCAAGGACACCTCAATTAATTGTGCTGTTTGAATTAGAGGTAAAGTTAGCAGTTAAGTGTTTGTAACCCTAACTAGCGGTTATTTTTTTCTTTAAAGGCCTACCTTTCTCTTTGTTATAAAATGCACAGGACTGGAATGATGAAGTTACCTTTTCTCTTTTAAGATGGATAGTTATGAAGGATTTTTCAGAAAACAAAGAAGATTAACCTTATCCAAAGAAATGTTACTCACCAGTACTTGAGATCTAGAATTAAAAATGCTTTCATGTAACACTGACTGTCCTAGACTGCTGAGGGGTAAAAAGGCAGGTTCTAGTCCCAGTAAATTTTATAGTCTTCTTGGGGAGGAAGGCATGTTTAAGAATGACTAAGAACCAGTGCAGAATATGATAAATGCTCAAAGAAGAAGTCAAGAGAGATTGAGGAGTGGAAAGAGAATTCTGTCTGGAGAGAGGATGGAAGCAGGTCTGAAAAGGCTTTCTGAAGTGGTGGGTAAGGTGGATGGCAGAGATCTGTGGGGTCTCTCCAGGTAGAGGTGGGTCGGGAGAGCAGCCAGCTGGCTAGACCAGAGGGAATAGAAGTGCAGAGGCTGGAACCTGAGGGCATATGTTGGGAATGAGGAGAGCATCGTGGGAACAGGAGTGAAAGGGAGAGTAAGGTTGGGTGTGCTTGTACTGGGATATTCTTCCCCAGGCACCATCCCCCAATGTCCCCTCTAGTCTCAGGAATGCCTCTTCCTCCACTCAAATGCTCCCATTGAGACTCAGGCCTGGATTGCTTTCTCACGCCCAAGTGTTAGATGATGTCTACCTCTCTCAAAATTCTTGTTCACGCTAGTTCTTTGTCATGTAAATACATATGATGCTGGATGATGTCCACGGTAAACTGTCAAGGAGGAGGAACACTTATTCTCAACTCCTCTTGTTTCCAGGAGGGAGGATGTTCTCCTGAAAACACTGCTTCTTGCCCTGATTGGTGAGCCTGGGATGAGGAACTGGGCGGTCCATTGCTTGACCCCTTCTTCTCTTATCCTTTCCTGGGGGCCAGGCTTTCCTACACATCATTTCTTGCTTCTCTGCTTGAAAATTTTTCTGGGGACAACTTCAACAGAAAGTCCTGTGGGTGTCCACTATGTCTATGACTGTGTGGTTTTGTCTAATTTGGGGGTTTCTTATTAGGAAGCCCGTCACTGCCACATACCCAGGGCCCATTTTCCAGGCCAGCCTTTCTCAGTAATGGAGGTATTATTTTGATCTTCATCGTTCCACTCCTTGCCTGTTTCATAATTGGTTCAGAATATGGTTCTGGTCAACCCAACATAAATATTTCACCTCCTCGACCTCATCACAAACACAAATAGGGATGACAATATGTATTTTACCCACCCCTTGGTTCATTCACTTATTTGTTCTTTCAGGAAACTTTTGTGGGTTGTCCAGCGTGTCCTCTGTTGATAGACGCTTTTTTGTTGCCTCCATAGTATTAGGGCCGTATAATAAAAATGTTAGGCGCTCAAATATTTGATTTGTTGGTGTTAAGAAATTTGGGCTTTATTCCCTAGTCAAAGCCAAGTAGTCAAAGGTAAATGAGACGATGTCAAAGTCTTCCTCCCCCTTCTCCCTATCGGAGATCAAGTTCAGAATCCAATGGAAACAGGGATCACATTGATTTAACTTCACATTCATGTCCTACTTGCAGGTTTTGCTTGGATTAGGATAAAGATGCCACAGAATACATCTAAAGAGTCCAGAGGGTGAGGAATGATGGCTGAGTGCAGAAAAAGTAGGTGGGGAATATTTAAAACGTACTTAGGTAAGCAGGTCTCACCAGAGAGTGATGTGACACTTAGGCTCTATAAGAGATTAAAAAGGTCTTCCATGTATCTGCCCTTTGCTGTTTCCTTATATCCCTTCCAGGAACCCTAAAAATCATGACGAATAAACTGTGTTTTTGATTTCTACCCTCCTTTTCTCTTTAAAGCCATAGCACTGGTCCTGCCAGGCTGTTCATCTGGATCTGCCCAGCTCTTTTGACAGATATTGCCAACTAGACCTAGAGTCTTAACGTTATTGAATCAAGATATGGATTGTGACACCTGATACTTGACAGTATAGCCATAACCTGGAAGGCTCATATCATCGGACTTACTTACAACAGACGTATGCAACATGTCAAATAGTTACCTTCCAGATAAATAGAGCCGGTGACAAGGGAAAATCATCTTCTTTCCTCTGCCTGGGAAAATCTTAGCCCTGCTGGGTCTTGTCTGGGAAAAGATCCCCACTCAGGCTTCCCTGCTGCTAGGAGCATTGGCCTAACTCACGACAGAATTCAGCTCAGAGTCTGTGGGAGTGGAACAGACAGATTCTCCAGGCAGGGTCCATTCCACCCCAAATCCAGAGTCAGATACCACATGTTGCTGAAAACTTGTTCCTTTTTACCAGAGGCATTTCTTGTAATCAAAACCCAAGGCTTTGTGGTTCTGTTCAGAATGGTGTGCAACTTGTCACAATGTGTTTGCCAGGTCAGAGAGAGCTTGAGTGAACATGTGTGTGTCTAATCCCCAGCCACGTCCGCCTCCGCAGCAGGGGCTGGCGCTCAGGGCGATATTGGTTTTCGCCAGCTGTTTGGAGACCGAGACACATGACAGGTGGGCAAGCCTGGCAGACTCAACAGCTCACTTTCTGATTGCCAAGAAATAGATGGGCCAGCTACAGACGGGGTTGGTCTGAGGAACCGGATGCTTTTTGCACGACAAGGAAAGTGTGGCCACCCTGATAGAGAAAGACGCCAACACATCCTGGGAGTGTCTGGGTGGTCCTGATTTCAGCCACCGTGGGTGCTGTCAGACAGTGTGACTGACCTGTCCATCCCGGTGTCCCCTGTACCAGGGCACACGTGCAGGTTGACTGACAGGCCGTGAGCAACACTGCTTTCCTCCAAGTCGTTTTCAGTTGTTACAGGTCTGAAAAGTCCATCATTAAAATTTGATCCTTGGATCTTGACGTCTTTTGTAAAATTTTCAGGAAGTTCTTTTAAAACAGCTGACTTCATAAGTCATGACTCATGGAAAGTAAATTTCTCATTAGGGAAAATGGTACCAGGAATGGAAGAAAGCCATTTAAAAGTCTCGGTTGACCAGCAACAGAAGAAAAACAAAACCTCGTTCAAAGTCTAGTCCATGGCTGCACCTCATCTAGGGCTATTTCGATTAATTTGCTGACCTCACTGAAACAAACAGAGTATAAATAAAGTTTTGTTATTGAGAAAAAGCAAGTTTTTGTTCTGTTTTGTGAAAAAACACTGTCTATTTTGTTTAAAAATGTTAGACCATATGTGATGCCTTTTACATTAGAAAATAGAAGAGGCTGATCTTGAAGGCTCCTTGTGACTGGGACGTTGAGGGTAAGATTTCTGGTCCCTGAGGTTGGGCGAACAGGAGGAGATGGAGGAATTAGAGGACAGGAAATGATTGATGGGAAGGATAGAACTTGATTTCAGCTCTTGCCTCATTTCTGTGCTTTCCACTTTGCCCCAGGGCAAAAGTAATCTACACCTGAATCAGAGGGAGTGCTCAGAACACAGGCATGGGCTTCCTCTGAAATCAGTCAGAAGTGATTGGGTCTCTTTTACTGGACCTAAATGATCAAGGGGGAGTGGAAGCACTCCGAGAGAAAAAAAGCACCTCTCACCAATGGACATCCCTCCTGGACCGAGGGCAATTCAGCTTTAGTTGAATCAAGACCAGGGAAAACAATGGTAAATGCAGACCATTGGAAAATGGGAATGTCAACACTTTTTAGATTAGTAAGACATCTGTCTCATTGTTTTCAGTTCTACAGAATGAGTATGTTCTAGAAATCTGCTGTACAACATCGTGCCCGTAGCTAACAATACTGAATTGTGCACTTAAGCCTTCGTTAAGAGGAGAGATCTCATGTTAAATGTTCTTACCACAACTAAAAAAAGAGAAATCGATTGCATTGTTTCTGCATGTTTTAAAAAACCTTTTTCTAAATGGTCTTTTAATAGAATGTTGAATGTTTTTGATAGAATCATTTGGGGTAGTATCGTGTTCTGTATTCTCTGATTCAGGTAACTGTGCCCATGGGAAGTGAATGCCTACACCATGAGAAAGCAGTGGTCACCTGGTGGCACTTTATGTGGACTGAGGTGTGAAGACATTGCAGAAAATAAAAAGGTCACCTCGGCACTAACCCCTGAGTTGTTACCACACCACTGAAACTGCCCTTGATCAGGTCTTTACTGCCCTATTTGCCAAGTCAAATAGAATTCCAGCCCTTTTATTTCAAAGAACCTTCTGAGAGATCTGATGCCACCTCCTCCTGGCTCTCTTTCTACTGAAAAGACTGCTTCTTTCCAGGCTTTTCCACCAGCTTCCTTCTTAAACTCTTTGGATAGTGGCAGTCCCTGGGATTGTATTATCCCTGTTGGACCTCTTCCTTCTCCTTTCTACTCTACTGTACCGAGCGACCCCACACGTTCCTGTGGCTTCTCCTACCTCCTGAACAAGGCTGGAGCCCCTTGACAAAGCCAACGAAGCCTTCATGTTATGCCTTTTTGTCTGACTCTCAATTTTATCTCTCCCAAATCAACTCCTCATGTCCAAAATGACAGCACTTTTACACGACATGCTGCTCTTTGCACAAATCAGGCTGCCCCCTCCGTCCGTGCCTTTGCATGTGTGTTCCTGCTGCCTGGAATCACCTCCAATTGGCCCTGTATCCTGGGGATCACGCATCGAGGACCCCTTCTTTTGATGTCACTTGCTCCCTCTTTGCTCTCTCCCTACCTTATGTTTACCTGTCCTTCAGCCTAAGTGCCGAAAGCAATTTTTATTTTTCCTGTTAGATTAGGGCCTGTATAATATCAAAGGCAATAATAGATATTCATTTTTGTATCTCCTGTCTCTACAGGGACTCTATTGATGTGTATAAGAGGCTCAGTAAAGTGTTGCAAACAGAATGCCCGAAGCCAGTCCCTAACTCAATGAAATGGCTATGTGGGTCAGAGTTGGTATGACTTTTCTTTCCCCCATCTCATATCCCCCAATTTTAAGGACAACATTGCGTTGACTGAGCACTTAATTGTAAACCTGAATGGACTAATTTCAGATGCATTCAGTCAGCTAAAGAAAGAATGACAGGAAGGGTTGGCTCCAAGTCCGCCCTGTTTATTTTGTGAATTGGATCAAATAAGATAGTCCCCATCTCATTACACGTCATCAGAAGCATAGAGGTTCCCTTTCAATATCCCATGTGTCTGCTTAATCTAGATAAAAATCTCACCCCAAACTCTTAACTCTCGTTGATAACCACACCTTTTACTTTCCCAGGGAAATACAGTGTCAACTCCCTGTCTGCCCAATCTCCCATCTTTTTCTCCTCTTCTGTTGAGGAAAAGGTGTAAACATCTCTTCCGACTCCTCCTTCTCCCCCTCCTTTTTTTCTTCCTTTCCATCTCTTCCACCTGCTCCATTTTTCCCTCCTCCTTCATCTAAACCTGGGTTTACTTCTTTTTACCTTTCTGTGTGTCCCCTGCCTTAATTTTTTTTTTTCACCTTCCATACAGGAAGGTGGTTTCTTTGCTGGTTCTTTTCCTAATCTCAAACATGTTCTACTCTTCTCTTCTTTCCTGATTCTTTTCCTTAATCTCAAACACATTCTGCTCTTCTCTATCCTAAAAATACTTCCCCTCAAATGCACCTGCCCTTAGGATATCAGCCTGATTCCCACCTCACCACTGCCAGGTCCAGCTTGGACCCTCAGCAGCCTGCTCTCTGCCCCCTCACCCTGCTGTTGCTGGTCTGGTGAAGATCACTTAGCAATTACCCTCTTCTCCGTCCTCACCATCTTGGTCTTCCTGTGGAATCAGACACTGTCGATCACTCCCTTCTTCATTTTGGGAGTATACTTTCTCTTGTTTTTAGTTCTTATCTTTCTGATATTCCATCTTGGCTTCTGCATTCATTTGCTAGGACTGCCATAACAAAGCACCACAGACTCGGTGGCTTACTCAACAGAACCTAATTTTCATATAGATCTGGAGGCTGGAGGCTAAAGATTTAAGGATCAAGGTGTCAGGAGGGTTGACATCTTCCGAAGCCTTTCTCCTTGGCTCGTATATGGCTATCTTCTTTCAGTGTCCTCACCTGGTCATCCTTCTGTGTGTCTGTGTTCTAATCTTCTCTTCTTATGGAGACACCAGTCATATTGGACCACACTTATCACCTTGTCTCACCTTAATTACATCTTTATAGGCTTTATCTCCAAATACAGTCACATTCTGATGGAAGGGGTTGGCGGGGGTGGGGAGTAGGCCTTCAACATATGAAAGAGTTTCAGCCCTGAAGCGTTGTTTCAGACGTATCCTTCTGCTCTGTCCACATCAGTGATTCTCAAAATATGGTCCCAGGAACCACCTGAACTTCTGGTTACAAATATTTATCCCTGAGCCTCATCCCAGCCTCTTGGATAAGAATCTCGAGGGAATGGCGCAGGGAGTATGTCTTTGAACAAGTTTTTCGGCTGATTCTTGGTCCCTTTAAAGTTTGAGAACTATTATTCTGCATGGTCCCTGATCAATTCATCTACTGCCTTGTCTTCAGCTCCTGTCTCTTGTAGGTATCTTTCAGTTTAGGGTTCTTTACTATTTTTAAGCTTCTAATATATTTTCCAACTATTACATGGACAGAGCCACCTTGATGCCTTATTGGTATCTCAAATTCCACCTGTCTAAGGCAAAATGCTTTATCATCCTCCCCAAAATCTATTCTCCAAATACCGGGACTCAGCTAATGGCATTATTATCTACCTAGACTTTAGAGAGAGGAGTTTTAGAGTTACCCTCTGTTTCTCCTCATTGACCCCACCTTCTCCCCATAACATTCAGGTGATTCTTCCACGGAAAGCCCTCTTCCGTCTCCCCGTAGAGCCATATTCCGAGACCAGACCCACATCACCACTCCCTTCCCTGTTCATTGCAATACCTTCCAGGTGGCTTCTCTCAGCCCCTCCACACTGCTTCTGCAGTGACTTCTCCAGTCTTCAAATGAAATCACATCACTTTCTTTATTTAAACCCTTCCCTGTTAGATTAGGACAGCACTTCCCAATAAGGCTGGTCATCAGCGTGACTGGGGTAGTTTTTAACAACTTAAGACTCCCAGGCTCCATGGCTCTCCTGATTCATTGGTCTGGGCTGAGATCCCAGTTATTCTGAGGATCAGCAAGTCTGGGCACACCTTGCAGCTGGATTCTGGCCTGCAGGATGGAAAACACACTGCTTGGCTTAGCTACCTCCCCATAGGACTAAACCTAGTCTTCTGCCTCACTCTCTGAGCTTCAGATCCACGTGGAACTGGACTCAGGCTTTTCTAAAAGTGACTGAGATCCTCACCATAACTCTGTAGCTTCTTTTATCTGAAATTCCTTTCTTTACCATCATCAGCTCACAAACTCTTATTCATCCTTTATAATCCAGTTTAAACGTCCCCTCTTTGGTCAAGTTTTCCCGAGCCCTTGATTCCCATCAGCTTGTCATTCGTATTTCTGGAGCACAATGATTACATTACAATGCAATTTCCCTGTACATATACATGTCTTTCCAAAACATCAGAAACTCCTTAAGTATCTAGTGTCTAGTGACACATAGCAGAAGCCTAGTAAACATTTATTGGATGAATGATCTGGGCTGGAATTTAACATTCTGGTGTCTAATCTTATGAATAAGGCTAGAAGCCACAAGAGCTTCTTGCCGTGACTGGAGCATCCTTATGTTTGGAATGAGATACCAGCTAGGGCCTCGGGGTACAGCTGTTCCCTGGGGGACAGGGGACAGCCACAACCCAATAGGCTGAGGTTCAGGATAGGACTCTAGACCCAGCAAAGTAACCAACATCCATCAGTAAATGGATTCAGCATCGCAGTTCAAGGATATGGATGTACATAGCAGAGGGTATTACCTAATGTTGTGAGCCTGTTGTGGTGGATTAAACATGTTCACAGATTCTCTGTAGCTCCTCCCACTAAGTCACGGGGTCTATGGGATCTATTTCCCCACCACTTGAACCTGGACTGACCTTGCGACTGGCTTTGCCCAATAGAACATAGTGAATGCTGCACCGCGTGACTTCTAAGCAAGGCCTCAGGATCCCTTGTTGCTTCTCCCTTGGTCCTCTTGGGATGCTTCCATCATGAGAAAGAGCCCTGTCCAGCCCACTGGAGGATGAGAGGCCTGGGGAAGAGAAGCCAGGTGCCCTAGCTGACAGCCCCAGACAGCTGCCAGGTGTGAGTGAGGACACCTGGAATGAGCCAGTCCCCAGCTGACCTGCCAGCACCCGGCAGAGACCAGCCATCCCAGCTATACCCCACCCTCACTGTGAACCCCCAGAATTGGGACCAGATAAATGGGTGGTTCCTCTGGACCACTAGGGTGGGCTGGTTTGTTACCCAGCAACAGGTAACGATACACAGCTTGATGGGTACAGCAGTAGTATTCGGAACATTTACTACTGAAATTATAGACATCTTCTAGAAACCTCCATGTGGGGCAGGCTCTGGTGTTCTGCAAGGCTTGGACAGGATGAGCTTGGGGACTGGGTGGAGTGGAGCTTGAGGCTGACAACCAGGCTGTACTCTTGGCAGCCAAGAGACCAGGGAAGACAGACGGACAGGAAAGGGGAGCAAACCACAAGCATCCCAGGGCAGCATGGCCAGCTGTCAGCAACCTTGTGCGTGGACGCGTGCTGTGCAGAGATGGATGTTGTCTGCATCAGGTATGTAAAACTGTAGCAGGACTCAGACGGGCTCCTGAGAACTCTCTAAAAATATATGCCTTTCAAAGTTGTCTTTTATTCTTAGTTTCTTAGGTATTGTTGCTTCAAACAGCCTCCTAATGCCATCCAAGCCCTGAACCACGTGTGGGAATAATTTACAGCCACGGCCTCATCGCTGAAAAGGTGTTCTTCCCAGTCGTCAGCTCCGTGGCTCCACAACCGACACACGTGGACTAGTGGCCGGGGGTACATCCGTCCGCAGGACCCATGAAGCACTGGCGATGGTGTCTGGCACCCAGAGCTGTGTGGCTTCCAGGACCTTCTCCTCTACAGAGATGGGTGACGCCTGCTGCCCTTGCCCCGCGATGGCTTTTGTCTGTCATCATATCTCCATGCATTTCAGAATTCAGCTTCTGTTGTAATTTTTTTACTCCTCTCTTTAAAAGATTTCATTACATTTTCCATGTTTTAATCCAAACAGCCAATGCCAAAAGAAAAAAAAAAAAAGTACAGCTGTGGTGAGTCATTAAAGTGATTCTTCCAGCTGTTTAACTATTATGTCTGGCCCCTCAGCAGCCTCTAAAAGGCTAAGAAAAATGTTCTGCTTAGACTTTCTAGGGCTGAGAGTTTACAGATCACTGATTTTTCTTACATTAATAAACCCTTATTACCACCTCTTGGAGCAGTCGCACAGAGGAACTCGGGGGGGAAATAGGATAAAAATGTTTTAGTATAGTCATAAAAATCTCGAGTGCGGGAGTCGACAGATGTGGGTTTAAATCATGGGTCAGCTGCTGATTATCTCAGGACACTGAGCAAACAATTTAACCTCTCTGTGTCTTTATCAGTAAGTGAGGATATTATCTAAGATTAAACGAATGGATAAGAAGGGATGTAAATTAGAAAATGCGTCCAGGCAGTAATGGGGCAGTCAGGGATGCAATTGCAGCGGCTGTGACTATATTCTGCTGGTCTTGCCTGTCTCCCCACCCCGCCCGCCAGCCCCGTGTTTCCTTCCCTTCGAGGCCTGACTTCTGCATTGTGCTTCCCCAGCAGTTGAGTTGTCTGGGAGGAGCGCACAGCAGGCTGCGGTGTAGAGCCAGATGGCCCAGGTGTATTGCTTTCATGAAATTTACAACACAGGGGTATTTACACCTGTCAGAGCCGTCACTCATGACAGATGGATCAGACAGCGTTCCCTGAGAGGTGAGCAGGGATCTGTCAAAATCCAGCTCTGCAGAAAAGCCTGGTCTCCTCCCTGCTGCCTTGCAGAGGTGGGTACGTACCTTCCCTCCTTCCACAGTCAGCAGCTGCCCTCGCCAAAGAGGAAAGCCCACTTTGCACTCTCACTCCGGGTCTCCTGCCTTCCTTGAGTACTTAGGGATTTGGAGGGGTTTCTTCCTTTAAGAGATCGCCAGGGCTGTAAGAAAAGAAGCCCAGAGCTGGAAGGCAGGGCCGAGTGCTGGGGCTCGTCCAGACTCTGGAGTTTTGATTGCGCAGCTGGTTATCAATGGGAGTCCTGTAACCTCTCCAAATGCCAGGTCCTTCCTGAGATAAGGAAAAGGATTAAAAGTTTTGAATATGAATAACCTCTAAGAAACTTCCCAGTGCTATATCCCTCTGACTTTCATATCAGGGAGAACTCACCCTAAGTTGCTAAATTAGGATACCAGAAATTCTCAGTGACACACTGGCCACTTGGCTTCAGCTCACATTTATCTCCAAAGTTATCATCATCCTGGCCTCAATTTATTGAGGACTTTTGGTTTGGAAATCCAATTTAATAGCCATTCTTAACAGAAGCATGAATCCTTTTGTCCACGGGTGTGAGGCAACATATCCAGACCGAAGACGAGAGATAAATCTAATTGGTAATGGCATATGTGTTAAAAAAAAATTATAAGGTTGTTTTCCTAGGAGTTACTTAGATATTAACAAAAGGGAGAAACAGTCCTTGATTAATTTGGAAAAATATAAACTCATTTTACTTCTAATTTCTACTCATTATTCCTAATCATTGTCTTATCTCGGAAGAGGACATATCACCAGAAATATATTAGAAAAACCCCATGTTCCCAAGAATTCTTGGTCAATCATAAATATCTGGAAAAGTCCAAGCAAGTTACCCACTCACTCAAATATCTGTATGGTGTTGGGGATTTTGACCACAGGAGGGGAGCTAATTCTAATGATCAACTGGGAAGTTACTCAATGTTATATTTTGTATCAGTTTAAGAGAGAGGGTGAAGGTGGATCTCAATACTAATCATCAGAAGAATCTGGCTGAACTTCAGTCTTCGTAGAGGTTGAAGTTCTACTGGTTTGTGGTGTAAAAGCTTTCTGACCTCATGGACGGTAGGTGCTAGGTTCATGAAAATGAATGGAATGCATACAACACGTGTTTGTTGGTACATGGGTAAGATGTTATCTTCCAGCGCTCTTCAGCCCCTGACTTTTCTCATGTCCAGTAGTGCTGGGGCCTGATGACAACTGGCTACTGTTCCCCAAACAGGATGGCTGTCATCTCATCTAGCAAACCGTCTGGAGGCTTCTCCATGAGGCTGTCAGAACTTTACTGCTGCACTGACAGTGTGCTGAAATAGCACAGATTTCTTCTGGGTCCTTAGCTCCGGCGTGAGGGACACATTATGACTTGGAGGCTCTCATGAAACATCCTTTTATCCTAGAGTCACTTTTCATCTGGTGCAATGCGAAGTACATCCCGGGAGAATAATCCAGCCTGCTCTTACACCTGCTACTTCTTTTATTTGGGGGGCTACCTTAAATAAAGTGATTGACATAATAGTACAATTGGTAGCTTTGTGTCATTGCGTCCTTAAGTTTCCTATAAAATAATGTGTACACGATTATGATCAGTGGAGAAATAGATGAAGAGGACATTTGGTTGGTGATGATTGTCGCGAACGGATGCACGATTCCCTTGAATATATATTAACGGCATAGTCCATACTTTCAAGGAATTTTTTATTTCATCCAAAATCTAAAGTCAGTAAGTCTTGAACTAATTTAATTGAGGTCATTCTCACGACAGACTTCTTTCTTGAGGATACTTTGAAATCTCGGGGTTTTTTTTAAAGCTAGTATTTGGTGACTTTGGAGGTGAGTTGAAGTGAATCTCATATAGATTCCGAGAAGCAGATAACTTCTGTTTTTCACTCAGCGCTAGAAAAGCTTAGACCTTCCTCCAGGGTGAGAGGGACCTCCTCCGCCTTTACCAGTTCTCATGTCCAAATGGAGTTCCATTAATTACTGACATGATTTCCTACACCAGAGACAACCGCTGGTTACAGGGAGATTTTCATTGATGGGGGGACCAGCCCCTTTCGTGTAGGCATAGAACCCACAGCCAAGGACACACAGCTGCTTTCTGAGTTGGCCCGACCGTTCATCAGGTTGAGTGCGTGCTCCTCTGTGCCCTGCTTTGATGGACGTGTTGATTTGGGTTTGGTCTGTGTGCTGCTTTGCACGGCTGTGTGTCTAGTGACGTTCAGACGTATTTTTTTGTTTTTGATAAACAGTTTATTGTTTTAGCTATAAATTAAAATGTACACACCACCATATATAACTACTAATTTTCTTTGTGGTTGAGAGGTCTCCCGGGGAAAAGAAATTTAACATTGTGAACATGGAACTGTTAGGACCCCACATCTTTTCCTTCATTGAAACCAGGATTTCTCCACCTTGGCGCTGTTGGTGGTTTGGGCTGGGTAATCATTGTGATGGGCTGGCCTGTGCCCAATAGGAAAGTCAGCAACTTCCCTGGTTTCCAATCACTGTAGCATTATCCTCCGTCCCCTGCTGTAACAACCAAAGTATTTCTAGGCATTGCCAAATGGTCCCCGGGGGGACAAAATCACCCCCGGTTGAAGAATGCTGATTTAAACAATTGTGTTTCTATTACCTTGCAATCACATGCAGTTTCTTAAAGATTCAATTCTCAGATTACAGCAGCGCAGACTTTGTGGTGCTTAGAGACAGATTTTAAGAGCATGTATAACTTTATCATCAGCGCTGTCAGGAAAATAAGATGTTACTTTTAAATATTTATCCAGACTTGGACACTGAAACTTAGCACTCTACTGCTCTAAAACCTTAAAAATTGTATGTTCATCAATCAAGAAAATGAAGGCTCATTGTCTCAGATCCCTGGGCTTTTTTTTTTTAGTTTTTTTTTTTTTATTCCTTCAATGTAAATATTATTTATTAATGCTAGTAGAGTCAATTTAACAGCCTTTCCCATCCCTTCCTTTTACTACTTCACATCCATGAAAATAATCTCATTTATTACAGTTATCTTCAATCTAAGCACAGATAGACACTTTGTAAGGGTTGGAACATGCGAGAACTTTGGGCGAGCAACTTTGGGAAAACCCAGATACTGCTGCTGAGTCTTTCTAGATCCTGACTAAATTTTAGAGCCAAGGTTACAAGGTTACAAGCCAAGCTTTGGATAAGTGATCACCCCAATTCAGAGCTGACTGGCGCTCTGAATTTTAGGATGCTCTTTTCAGGACACATCTCCAGTAAAGCTCCATCATTGGGATCTGACTAATTGTCATAAAGGCATTTCCGTGACCACCAGCATCCCATATTCTTCTCACTCTTGTCAGGTTCTGGTCACTCTGTTTCCTCTCAACTTTACCTTCTTCAATATGTCTCTTTACCTTTTCATGATGGTTCCCTCTGCTCAGGCTGGTTCCTCCCTCTTCTGTGGAGCAAACTCCTACCCATATTTCAAAGCCTCATTTCTCTGCTTCTCTTGAAACCATCCTAAATGCTCTCCTCCTCCCCTGACTACTTACCACCTCTGAGCACCTCTCCACTTATTATTCCCTTCACTCTATTTTGTTTCTTTGCACTGTTCTCTCTCCCAGAAGGCTGGGCATTCCTGGAGGGTGGGGCCTTTGTCTTTTTCACTGTTGGCAGCTCGGGCACTTTACAGATGCTCCATATGAGACGGTTCCACTGATACACAACTGCCTTCAGTTCCAACCAGTTTTCCTCGTCTTTGCATCCAGGGCAGACCAGGGTCCTCATATTGACCCATTTCTTTGCTCCTGAAGGAAACTCTCCATATTGGGTAGTTTGCCCAATGGTTAAAAGAGCTAGCCATCTTTATTGTTTCTGTTCGATTAAAATAGAAGCAACCTTTTCCTTCCTTTCCTTCCTGGAGACTGTCTTTCTGTAGAAGAGATGCTGGGGAGAAATTCCAAAGTGACCACACACACTGCTAGCACGGATTAGTCTGAACCAACCCATCACATCCTGTTAGTCATAGTAATGA
The DNA here is from genome assembly GCF_963924675.1 of Phocoena phocoena. NCBI lineage: Eukaryota > Metazoa > Chordata > Mammalia > Artiodactyla > Phocoenidae > Phocoena > Phocoena phocoena. The sequence goes on from NC_089220.1 coordinate 168,152,760, forward strand.
GAAGAGAAAGATTTCGATATTCCTGGTGCCACCCAGTGAAGACAGGGACCAGACAGACGCTCGCACGCATGTGATCATTTAATTCTTTTTGTAATTTAACAGGGACAATCTGTCTTGTTTTTGAAGCTAACTGGAGAGAACACATCTGGAAGAAAATCTAGGCAAAAATCAATCAATCAATCAATAAACTAACTTAAAAATAAGAGGTGCACAATGGAATATTCCTCAGCCTCAGCCCTGAAGAAGTTAATCCAAAGAGAGGAATATTTTCAATACAACATCTTGAAAACTTTTGGTCTGAGATTAGGAACAAGACAGGGATGTCTGCTATCACATCTCTTCAACATTGTATTGGAGGTTCTACCAAGTGCAATGAGGCAAGAAAAACAAATAAAAGGCATGAGGATTGGAAAGGAAGAAATAAAACTTTATTCACAAATGACAGGCATGTCTAGAAAATCCCCAAATAATCTGCAGTCAAACTACTAGAATTAATAAGTGAATTTAGCTATGTCACTGTACACAAAGTTAATAGTAAAAATCTATTTTATTTTTATGTACCAGAAAAAGTAGAAAATGGAATTTTGTTTTAGGAAATGGAATTTTAAAAGACAATTTACAATAGTAAATTGTAAGAAATATCAAGTACCTAGGAATAAATCTCACAAAATATGTGCAAAAAACAAAGAGAGGAATATTTAAAACAGAGGGAAGAAATGCAGACTTCTGTGTTCATGGAATAAGAGGTATAGCCACTGACTGTCTCAAGGAGAGAGTGACAGATGCTGAGATACGTCCCCGAGTTGCCTTCTCAAAGGCTTTACGTTTCCAGCTTTGCTGGGATTTCACATCCTCGGGGGCTTTGGCTGCTGTAAGGAAGGAGAAACTCGGTGGATGATGGAGAATTGGGTGAAAACTGGCAGCTAAACAACTTTTGGGCTAGAGGTGTCTCCTTTTTTCTTTCCTCCTTAAAGGGAGCCCTGGAAAAAGAGTGTGCTCTAGAAACCGAGGCTAGGTCTGACCTGCTCGTTCTTGCCATTTCAAAGAGCCCTGCGTCCACCCGGGCCTCACCCTAAGGCCAGTCTTAGACCCAGTTACCATAAGTCTGCATTAGAAACAAAGCTGTCACTGCACCGGGAAATGGGCTTTTTTAAAACGATTCCAACTCAAAGCGTGAAGTTCTGATATTTCCGCAAGGTGCATGCATACTGGCGAGGGTAGTGACTAAGATTCACGATCCAAGTCACTCTTAAAGTTCAGAGGTTGACAAAGCACCAGGAATTTGGCGGTGCTAAGAACCAGTACAAAGGTTGTGGGCCAAATTATTTTGAAAGAAAATACAATTATCTTTTTGTTTCTTTTCCTCATACTTTAGCTCTTTCTCCACCACATCATCCAGCTGAATTGAGCCCTCTATGCCCTTATGCCTTACATCCAATTCTCCTTTGAGAATAGACGGGAACAGGCATCCATTGTGAGAAAAAGGAAGCGGAATCCCTCTTACCTGGCACCCACCTACATTCTCTTCACAGGGCAACCCCTCTTCACACAGTGCAATTTTGGGGGACACCGTTCCCCCAAATGCTAGCAACTGAAATACAAATAAGTTTAAAACAATTAAGTAAATTTTACGGAGAATCCCAAAGAGTAATGAGGGGGCCTGGAGTTGCCCGCTAAGGAGATCACACCTCGCTCTCACCGTCTTCCTTGGCAGACAGGCTGTCAGCCTGAGCCTGCTCTGAGCTCAGAATAACCTCATTCTTCCCTCCGTCTCAGTCATTTCCTGCAGGTGGGTCTTGAGCTCGAGTCATTCTGGACATGTGAGGGGTCTTCTGGATTTTCTGCCTGCGGTAACAGTTGATTACACAAGTTGCTGGGGTCCAGGATTGACCCCCCAGATGTTTCACAACATTCTGTGCCTCCTTTACTTTGGTTCACATCACAGTTTCTTCCAACTGGCAGCTTCGTTGTGTCTTTCCCTTCCTGGACAGTGAACTCAAGGAGGCAGAAACCTGACCTTGCTCTCAATTAGCTTTTGGACTCTCTTTGGCACTTACTAGTCACTCAATAAAATTTGGAACATGAATGAGTCTCCCCAGTTTGACTCCAAACTTCCTTGTTTCCTTGGAAGCTGATTCTGGAGCTGTTTCTGGATTTGTCCATGGGCTGAGGATGTTCTGCTGTCCAGACACTTGCCTCGGTACCACTGTCATGCTGGAGGCACCCCTTCAGCTGAACTGGCCGCATTATTGTTGTCTTTTGTAGGTAGGCCTGTTTAAGCTGATAGGCTCCAGTCTCCAAGTCGCACACTGAAACCTATGTTTGCAAGAGGTTGGGAAGTGTGACTGCAGTGGAGACCGAGGGATCTCCCTGGGGCTGGAGTAGGTGGACTTCATACCACGAATCCTCCTTCCCTTCGTTTGCTTCTTCTGAGCAAACCGAGATCAGAAATGCAACCCAGCTAAACTCTGTTGGCTTTGCCTAACCATGTCACATACGTGTGGCTTTGTCCCTCAAAAATTAACTTCCAAAACCTAAAGCATCAAAAATCCTCTCCCATGTAACCTGGGATTTCGATGCTCTCCTCCCCCTACCCCCAATGAAGGGGGATTGTTTGAGGCAATACTTTGCCTTCGAAAAAGAGTGACTGTTGTTTAGTGTATTCCTATCAAGCACGTAGTACGCATTCTCACACCACACACACACACACACACACACACACACACACACACACACACACACACGGGCTAAGCAGGTCCTGAATACTGTCTCTCAACTGTTTGATTCAATGATGGTTATTAAGCAGTAAACCCACACCAACTGCGCAGTCATTGTGCTTCTAAAAAACATAAATGTCACTTTTTTGGTCTTTAAAAATTATTAAGCAGAGAGAAAGATAGCAATTTCCAGTGTTTGCTTGGATGGTAAGATGCAGGAGAATTAGCATTACTCTTGAGAGCTGCCATTGGTTAGCTGGAGGGAAAAAGGATATCAATTATACATAATCTAAGAAGCTCTGCATAATAATCAGGCCCAGTAGGGGCTTTGGGGCAGCTTCGTTATTCTCTTGTAAACACAAGAGCCCAGATAGACATGTCAGTCAGGAGTAGGGGAGCAATTCTTCCTTTTTAACACCTTCACTATCTATTGCTTCGATATGCAAACAAGGCTGTTTAGCTGGGGGTAGAGCCGTGCTAATGAGCTCCCTGCACTAACCCTGAAGTAAAAAGGTTCTGTTTCACAGCTGCTCCAAGACAGCCCCTCTGGGCATGCTCAGGTATTGGAAAATAATGCCTTTTAAACAGAGAAATGCCAATCAGGATTTTGTGCATACTTTCCCTTTTTTTCTATGTGCTAATGCAATTACCTCATAACTTGTGAACTTCCAGTGCATTGGTCTGGTCTTTTCTCTCTAAATGATATCTTTGGAATGTAGCTGTGGAAAGAAAATGCTTTAAAAAATAAGCCTTCCCTTTAATTCCTAGAGGATGCTACCTCGAGGCTAATCTCACATGTCTGCCTTAACAGTGGACTGTTCTTTCATCTCCTTAAAAATATATATGTGTATATGTATATATATATTCCTCTTGGTCTTGGGGTCACTTGAATGACCTGTACGGACAATGCCGATCAGGATAGACTTCTCACGCCGGAGGGTTTGTGCCCCAGCCGCTGTGATTTGGAAGCCATCGTGGGTCCGGGGCTCTGGGCATCACTGCAGCAAGGCAGCTCCATAATTGGCTGAGCAAAGACACACAGGGCTGAGGACAGGGGGCAGGGAGGGAGGGGGCTTCACACATCAGTTGACAGTTTCAAATCAAGATACAATACGTGATGGCTTTTCAATATCCAATTATTCTCATGAATAAAGGAATCTTTTGCACAGAAATATTCCCCCCAATCCCCACTGGGTTAATTTACCATCTACAGAAACCGCTCAGCTTTGCTGGCTAAATAGCGTAGTATGTGATTTCTCGTGTAATTATAGGACATCGTCCTTCTCACCATTAATTCAATCTCAGGGTCAGGCCTTCTAAGTGCCTGACACAGCAGACAGGGCCTGTCCATTGCACCCGATAAACGGATGTGAAGTACAAGCATGGATATTTTCAACTCTTAACCAGTGTTTTAACTTTTTCCCCATCAGAAGAGGTGCTGTATTTCCCGTCCCTTAGCTGACCAATCAGTGGGCAGGTTCTTAACCACTGACTGTCTCCGTCTATGACAGTACAGCCAGGTATTACACAGTCAGCAAGAAAGCCTCTCTGCTGGAATATTTCAGCATTTAAATTATTTATTACTTGAGCTTTATGGCATATCACAACCTATTTGAGACAGGTAGACTGAACTCCCTTCTGCCACAAGGAGGCTCATTAAATGGCCATCATAACTGGTCAGACTTAATTGTTTTGCACCGGCTAGTTCTCTGTCATGATTCAAATCCCTAGCAAGGCAGCTGACCCCAATTCTCAGGGTGATTTGATTCACCCCTAACTTGGAAAATGAGAGCAGGTTACGAGTTGGCTTGCACGTTTTAGCATCTGGTTAGCAATGTACAAGCTGCTGGGCTGCCGTAGGAGACAAATCGTTGGCAATTGCATGTGAAAAGAGTTAATGAAAACTTACAATACATTGTTAATTTTTGTGAGTTTATTTAAATCATCAGACAGGTGTTCACATTATTTTTGAAGGCAACATGTTTATAAAACTGAGTTATAGCCATTTGCAAACGAATTGTGTTTATGATTAGAACATGATGGGAAGAACAGATTGTATTCAAATTCAAATGCCAAGTCCTTTGGCTATGATTACTTGTGTATTAAGGTCATGCCGTTCGTTCTGAGTGAAGTAAAATAATGAAGTCATCATGCCAGATGACTTCAGGTTTCTAAATTTCATGCTCTGTTGGTATAGTGCTTAGATTTGCCTCTACTTTCTTATGAGAAGTAGTATAGCGTATGGATAAGAGTGCAAACTTTTGAGATGGGCGTTTGGAATCCTGGCTCTGTGACTTACTGGTTGCGTGGTCAACTTCTCTGTATGTCAATTTTCTCATCTGTAAAATGGGTGTAATAATAGTACCTACCTTATTGGGTGGTTGAAAAGATTAAATGGGTGAGTATATATTAAACTCTTAGAACTCAACACACACTAGCTGTTGTTGTTGTTTTCATGCATTGCTTTGGTGTTTTGCCTCAAAGCAATATGATAGCAACATCTAGATATGTCTTCACATACGGCTATCACCAGGTCGTAGTCTGTCTGGACTTATAATTTGCTGACCAAACGCCAAGTCAGCAGTTTGTTCTTCTGACAATAATTTATCCAATCTCATTGTCTTTAATATTGACCTTTGGAAATCTGGATCGTATTAAAGTTTGTACCACCATGAAGCACCCACTGATCCAGCCATTGTTTTACGATGAGCTCTTTCTGATGGCTAAACAACCCCAAACTGTTCCAGTCTAGTTCTTATTTATATCATTCATATTCCTCTGATACTGCTGGATACTTCCCACAGTGCACCACTGATATTATTAAACAAAGAACAGTGATGCTGTTCCAATGGCTTAATTTCCCTTGTCCTATAAAGTGAATTCTGTTGTAATTGTATGTTCTGATTGGAAAACACTCTTAGCAGAATGGTAATTATAGCATCATAAATATGCACTCAAATCTGCTCTGCAGGGAGCAAGGGTTTCTCAGGACTGTGCAATTTTACTCTCCTTTTTTGCTATATCCTCCATATGAATAGGAGGAACAGATGAATCTTGAGAAGCTGGTATAAGTCATTGTTAAAACATTGTTCTCATTTTTCCTTAAGCCACCATTTGCTCTGTAATTTGAGGGCTTGTAATGCCCAGATTGAGTCTGGGAAGTTCAACAGCCTTCTCCACAGAGGAAAATCTCTCACAGCCTTATAATTAACTGGATGATCAAGTAAAGGTGTGCTAAGATGAACTTACTTTATTCCAAATATCAAAGTGAGGGAGGGAGGAAAAAGGGGAAGCACGGGTGTTTTGCATTTTGATTAGCTCAAGCCTTCCCCTTTAATTGGAGGATGGATAGAGCAGGAGGGTAAAGAACATGGAATGGAAATGACTATTTTTGAAAGACATTCTTCAAAAATAAGACCCTTAAGTAATTTAGAGACTATTTTCTCACATCTGGAAGTTAATCATCTATGAAATTCCGCAAATTGATTCCTTTGATTTCTTCCCCCCCGCATCAGATTTGGCCACAAGTCCGCTGGGTGAGAGGTAGAATCTTCTAGTGTGACTGCAAACAGGGCTTGCTTCGTGGATGTTCTGCCTGTAAGACTCGGAAGGGGGCCACCTGGTTGAAGGCTCTATGTCACTGTCTTGAAATTCTTAATAAGATTTTGAACGAGGGGCTTCACGTTCATTTTGCACTGGACCGCACAAAATACGTGGCCAGATTCGATTGCAATCAATATGCAGTGGGGGGAGGTCAGAAAGTGAGCCTGGGGCAGCACCTTGGCTCCCCTGATGTGCGGAGGGCTCAGATGTGTGCCCACTGAGGGATGCTGAGCCACTGAGGCATCATGGGATGGTTGGAGACTGGGGTCAGAATGAAGAGGCCGTAAAGTGTGTGAGGGACTCTGAGATTGGGAACTGAGAGTTGGGACAATGGACCCCACTCATGGGGGCCAGAATGTCACTCTGCCATGGGCAGATAGCACTGGGCCACACACCCCAGTGGTTACAGATCAGAGGCCAGACCAGAGGTGGCACTCTCAGCAAAGGGCACCAAAGATCCAGTGGGCACACGTGGATTCCACACCATCTTCTCCCCCACGATCCTGAGGACCACATAAGCCAAGGGCAAACAAAGTTACATCGCAGAGTGTGGACACAGCGCAGGTAAAGAATGGGGCCATCTCTGCAACTGACCACAGGAGCTGTCAATGGGCTATTAGCATCCTTTGAAATCATAATGGAATAAATATTTTGGCATACAGGACAAAATATAGGGAAACATCCTTCAGCTCTCTTTTCTTTAAAATGCTTGTTATTACTGTTACCGCTATTTAATCAAAACTCATTTAATCACCATAGATGACTTGAGGAGCTAGACCAAGAAATCCTAATTTTTCATTGTTCCTTTTTTGTGGCCCATGTCTGTGCCTATATATTTCACTGATCTTAATCAGAATTCATTAAGCATTTTCAAGTATAAAATGTGAAGGTTAAAATTAAATTCTGCCTGTATAAAATCATTCCTGGTATTACGTTTCCTTCAGGACATTAATTTTTTAAAAATAGGTTAAGACATGTGAAAGAACTTTGTACTTCGTCTTCACTATAAAAGTGCCTAGAGTGAACTTTTCTCGATTCAAGCTAAATTGTTAATTAGTTCAAGGTACACCAGAGATGTGAGCTTGGAATATGCTGTTAGCAAATGTTTATTAAAATAGTAGTCATTGGTCTTGCTTAGGTTTACTGGGGGAGGAGGGGAAGATTAGAGTTTTGGGGGGTTGTTTTTGTTTTCTGGCCACGCTGTACGGCGTGCGGAATCTTATTTCCCGGACGAGGAATCGAACCCGTGCCCCCTGCAGTGGAGGCACGGAGCCCCAACCGCTGGACCGCCAGGGAAGTCCCTCGAGTAATTTCAATATGTATTAAAGACCAGTGCTGAAGCATTTGGCTACCGAAAGCAAAACACCCGATACCATTTTATCAGAGTGTCTAAAACCGTCTCATCTTAAGACACATTCTTTTTCACCGGCAGAGGCAAATTTCATTACTGTGCGACCGGCAGACACTTCCGGGGACCCTGCTATATGCTCTCCTAACATTGTTCCCCTGTTCCGTGATAGAAATGGCTTGTGGTTTTTGGTGCCGTGATTGGGCGAGTCCCCCGGCCCTGCCTCCTGTGGTCCAGGTGGGCGGGGCTGGCTGGCTGGGCTCCGCCCTCTGTGCGCATCTCTGCAGGGGCTGAGCGGTGCTTGGGTGTGCGCCTGAGTGAGGCGATGCTTTTCAGGGACAGAAGAGGTAACTGCTTGCCTTGAGTGATTCAATGTGTCCCAGGGCGTACATGCTGCCCCTAAATATTTTTCTGGTCAGAACCCCACAAAGACCTCTCTAACATTAAGTTCTGGGACCCATTTGAGAGATGGACGGCCTCTTCCTGTAGCCTTGTAACTTGTCCAGCGGGCCTTCTTAATATCCCTGCTTCTAAAATCTTGGGGGAAACACACTCCTACTCTGACAGCTTTTCCTCTTCTCAGGTATGTCTTGCTAATCTGCCTCTAGCCCTGGCCTAAGCCTCCTGCAGCTCTGAGTGAACGTGACCTCCAGCCTCAGGAGAGGCTCCAGCTAGATCTGCATCAGCACAACTGTCAGGATTCTGCCTCCTTTTAAGCTTTAAATCAGCCATTGGCAGATTCACAACATCAAGTCAGGAGAAGCTCTCCCAGGTATTCGAGCCTGGAAGTAAGTAGAAATAAACAGAAGACTGTAGCAGCATCGGTGGCTGATGCACTATTTCTGAGCTAAACTGGAGTCCATTTGGGTGAGTGTTTTCCCAGGGCCATCGTTAATGATTTGGAGAACAGGGGCAAATCCTTTCAGATCTGCATGTTTTTGGGTTTTTTTCTGACATTTAAACACAGGAGCATCCCGACAGGTGAATCTGGTAAGGAGAGGTCCTGTAGGTAACTGAGCCAAGGAGATGGACTGGAGGGCTGGTATTCCAGTCCCTGCCTGCAGGAAACTTCTAATTTAGGGAAGAGATGCAATGCACATGTAAAAAAAATATAACTGTACCAAGACAATTAGGACCCTGTGAGTGGTCCAGACAGTGAGTGTGGTTTCGGGGCAGCACATGGCCCCTGCCGTTCTGCTGACTCCTTTTCTCTGCTTGTGATCACCGACAGTCTGTGGCCTGGAGCTTCTGTAAAAGTGGTCATCATAACGAGCAGATTCCTGTTTGTAGCAAAGCTGTGAAATTCTGTACTAGTGAAGTATTTCAAAGTCCCACATGAAATCCCTTGAGGTACCGTGTGAAAAGGACCCACATTTGCTAAAGCTACTTGGAGTGAAATTCAATGTCTGGCAAAAGATACCCTCTGGGTGAAGTATGGGAAGTGTTCCCGTCCCCCCTCTCTTTTATTCTCCTTCCCTTTTGATCTCACCTCTCCCTCATTTCCCCTGACCCTTTGGCTCATTTCTGTAGATTTTCCAGTCTAATTGGGATCCTCTCTAACAGTGGGTCAGTGAAGGCTGGAAAAGAAAGGAGGGATATTCTGAATGAAGGCAGGACCCTATTACAAGGGCAATTTGCCACGAGTGAAATTTTATATCTAACAAATATACTGCCCTATTTCAAATTTACTGCAATTAAAACTCAACTACATCATCTAAGTGTGCTAAGTAGATTAGCTCTTGGGATATAGTTTAGAGTGTTCACATTATAATTGCTAAATCATAAAATCAGTCAATTCACACTGGGTCTGTAGAGCATTAATATCTAATAGTGAAAGTCCACCATGGTGGGAATTCCACTCAGTTCTTCTTCCAAGAAGCAGAAGCCTTTCCATTCACCCTTGATATTAACCCTTGATGAATGAAATGCACAGAGTGTCTAGGAGTCTGATTCTCCTGTTCTTCTAGATGCTTAATTAATTCGTACACAGGAATACTCGGTTAAAATGATTGGGTGATGCTTCTGTATGAGGGGAAGGGGATGAAAGGAATCCATAGCAAAAGGACAAAATTGCATTGTTGTGGGCATGTGGGTGGGTTCATTTGATTTTAGAATCTTGAAAACAGCATGGTGGGGCAGGAAGAAGGGAGAGGCATATACCTGCAGGAAGGATGGGACATTTTGCGGGGGAATTTTAATAGGGAATTACAAAAATTAGAGTTACATTTTAGAGCTTTGAAATCTAGTCATGAGGCAAAGTATGGGGAAGCAAGATATAAAATGTGACTCTCATTCTATTGGTTGATATTGCAGATAAAGTCGCATCTCGTCTTTGTTGGGGCTACAGTTCATGTAGATGTTGGCTTTCATTACATACCTTTTCCTTACATTGTTTCATAGCTTTGGGGTGAGTATGATTTTTTTTTATTTCACAGTATAAACTTGTTAGTGTTCTAACTCCCAGCTCCCCTGGGAAGGGGGTGGAATTTCAGTAGTGGGGAAATCACTCTTCATGGGTCTGGTCATGGTAGTTTCCCAAGCCCACGGTGGGAGAAGAAGCCACAGTGACCTCAGGAGCCGAATGGGTCCCTCGCCACTGGAGCCCTCGCCATCGAAGATGTAAAAAGCTTTGGATGGAGCACCCCACCCCTGAGTACCCAGTTATATGAAGTTCTCAGAAGTCAGATAAAATTCAGGGTGGTGAGCAGGGATGGGACTCCAGGTTTTCCCCTTCACTGCTGTCACAGCTTTGGGGAATTCACAGAAGAGGACTTGTCTCCTAGGCAGTGAGCTGTGCGAAGCTGGGGATGAAGTCTTACCCTGAAGCTCCCTCCCACTTCTGGTGTCCTTCCCTGAGCTTGACCTTCTGCAGGAACTAGGACTGTTAAATATTCTAGGCTACAAGTGTCATTGCTACAAAGGCAAGAATCTGGAAACAGGTCCTCTCATAAAAATATTCCACAAAAGCTAGCGTGAAACAGTCTTAGTATCTAGTTCATGACTCTCAACAAGGGCAAAGAAGTTCTTGGGGGTGGAGCAAAAAACTTAGATATTCAATGGCACGTGGTGCTGCAAATGGCCCCACAATACATACACAGATATACAGTATGCCTGTGGTATGAAAATTTTATGGGGTGGTTGGGAATGTGATTGGGGCAAAATGTCTAAAAAGGCTCCTTAAGGAGGCAAGAAGGAAAAACTGGCTGAGAAATATTGGTCTCGGATGATACATGATTTTAAAAGTTAAAGCATTACCATTTATTCGGTGATACTTCTCATAGAGCATTAACATAATTTGCTACTTTTTTGGAAAAAAATAGGACCCAGGAATGTTTGATATTAGAAAGAGTTTGGTATTTAAAACTAGAGGACTGACACTACTGGACTTTAGGACTTCTATAAAGCTATAGTAACCAAGACAGTGTGGTATTGCAGAAAGAATGGAAAACCAGTCAGTGAAACAGAATAGAGAGTCCAGAAATTGACTTACATAGTCAACTGGTCTTTGACAAAGTAGTAAAGGAAATATAATGAGAAAGTGTTTTCAAGAAATACTGCTGGGATGCCTGGACCTCTGCATGCAAAAAAAGTGAAACTAGACCCTATATCCTTCAGAAAAAATGAACTCAAAGTAGATCATAGATCTAAATGTAAAACAAATCTGTGAACTCTGAGAAGAAAATGTAGGAGAAAATTTAGGTGACTTGGGTGTGGCTATGACTTTTGAAATATAACACCAGAGGCACAATCCATGAAAGAAATATTTGATAAGCTGAACTTCATCTAAAACTTTCTGATCTGTGAAAGACACTGTCAAGAGAATGAGAAGGTAAACTACAGACTGGGAGAATATATTTGCAAAAGACATAACCGATAAAGGACTCATCCAAAAATATATAAAAACTCTTAAAACTTAACAATAGTAAAAGGACACCTCAATCATTAAAAAATGGACAAAAGACCTGAACAGGCACTTCACAAGAAATGATGTGTAGATGGTAAATAAGCATATGAAAAGATGCTGTGCATCATATGTCATTGGGGAAATTCAAATTAAAGCAACACTGAGATACCACTACACACTTATTGAATTGGCCAAAAGCCAAAACACTGACGACACCAAATACTGGTGGAGATATGGAGCAAAACTTGGAGACAACCAAGATGTCCTTCGGTAAATGAATGGATAAATGTGCAATGATACATCCAGACAATGGAATATTATTAAGAACTAAAAAGAAATTAGTAATGAAAGAACATGGAGAAACTTAAAGGCGTGTTATTAAGTGAAAGAAGCCAACCTGAAAAGGTGATGTCCTGTATGATTCTAACCCCACGGCATTCTGGAAACTGAAAAACTATGGAGACGGTAAGAGAATCAGTGGCTGCCAGGAATGAGGGGGAAAGGAGACACGAATAGGCAGAACGTAGAGGATTTTTAGGACATTGAAACCATTCTGTATGATACTCTAAAGCTGGATACATGTCATTAGACATTTGTCAAAACCCATAGGATGTACAACACGAAGAGCAGACCCTAGCGTAAACTATCGACTCTGGGTGGTAAGAAGGTGTCTCTGAGGTTTGACCTGTGTACGCTTCTAGTGGGGGAGGCTATGTGTGGCAGAGGCAGGAAGTCTATGGAGACTCTGTATTTTCTGCTCAGTTTTACTATGAACCTAAAACTACCCTAAAAGATAAAGTCTATTAAAAAAAATAAATTAGATGTCACTCTTCTACTGGAAATCAAACAGAACATATGACCACACAGACTTGTATGCGACTGTCCATAGCTTTTTATTCATAATAGCCCAAAACTGGGAGAGGGGAGGGATCTTTTGGACTAAAGAGCCCAAAAAAACGAGGAAAAAGCAATACAACTGGTGTTCAATTCCAGGCAGACAGAGCCCTGGGTAGGTATCTGGCCTGAACCAGAATCATCACTGAGGAGGTGCCTGGGCTCATAGCAGGCAGGAGGAACGTACAAGGCTCAGAAACTTGTCCAGCTGGCTGCTGAGAGGAACCCTCGGAGGGAAAGGTGTGGCTCACGCGGGGACGTGATGCTCCCCTGCACTTTCTGTGTGTGGGAAGAGGAGCCGTGCATTTTAGGCTGGCGGTGGGGTTTAGTATACTTTGTGTTTTTGTTTTTGCTTTTGTTTTCAATTTTAAAAATGTTTTATTGCTAAACAAATGTAAATCATCATCTGAAGCCTTCAGCAAGTTGTAATCTTTTTTTTTAATTGAATTATAGTTGATGTACAATGTTGTGTTAGTTTCAGGTGTACAGGAAGCCTTAGTATACTTTGGTTCTAGTTGGGCCAACACCAGGTTGTTAGAAATCCTGCCTTGTCCATTACAGGGAGTAACAGAAGCTCTTTACAATCTTTCCAACGTGGATTTCTCTTTGGCCTCCCCCTCCTGAGTTTTGGCCTCACAATTCATCTTTTATCAAACATTTCCTGATGTGTTCTAGCTCATTCTGTCTCTCATTTCAGCCACCCCCAGCCTAGCCGAAAATACCACCATCACTTCCAGCTGCCCTCTGCCTTCTAACTGGTTTTGCAAACAGAAGTAAGCACCTTCGTCTTCTGGTCCAAGCATCCTGGAGTCCATCCCAATTGTCTTTGGAATCATTGTCAACTTGAGCTGGTGGCCACTGTCACCTCTTTCTCTTCTCCTCTCCACACCCCATTCCCTCTTCCACAAAGTCAATTCGACTGTTTGTGTCACAAGTAATGTTCTATTGATATGATCTCACAGGTTCAGTCCTTCTTATGCCTTCAACATACTGCCTCTCAAATGGAGTACACAGCACACACCACACTGCTGGTCCCTCCGGCACCCTCTGTGCTCCCTAGTTATTTGGCTGGGGAGGCCACTCGTTGTAGTGGGTTTTCCCTGGAATCTCAGAATGTGACCTTGTTTGTAAACTGTCTTTGCAGATGTAATTTGTTAGGAGGATGACTTCGCTTGTTCAGGCTGCTGTAAAGAAATACCCCTGGCTGGGTGGCTGATAAACAACAGAAATTGATTTCTCACAGTCCTGGAGGATGGAAGTCCGAGATCAAGGCGCCAGCATCGTCACATCCTGCTGGGGCCCCCATCCTGGTCCACCGACTGCACCTTGTTGGCAGAAGAGATTTGGGAGCTCTGTGGCGCTTCTTTCATAAGAACGCTAATCCCACATGTGAGGGTTCTACCTCATGACCTAATCACCTTGAAAAGCCCCACCTCCAAATACCACTATCTTTGGGGGTTAGGATTTTAACAGATAAATTTAGAGGGACACATTCAGACCATAGCACATGAGATCACACTGGGTTCGGGAGGGCCCCAAATCCAATGAGTGGTCTCCTTGTAAGAAGAGGAGAACAGAAATCCATGTGCAGAAGGAGGCAGACACTGGAGTGATGCAGCCACATGCCAAGAGCCACCAGGAGCTGGAAGGAGCAAGGAAAGACCCTCCCCTACCTTCCCGTCCCTTCCAAGGGGGTGCGGTCCAACCAACACCTTGATTTTAGACTTCTGGCCTAAATGGTGGATGGACCTAGAGTCTGTCATACAGGTCTAGGTCTCTCACCACCAGAATGGTGAGAGAATAAAATCCTGTTGTTTTATTTTATTTTATTTTATTTTTGCCGCAAGACTTGTGGGATCTTGGTTCCCCAGCCAGGGATCGATCCTGGGCCCCCTGCAGTGGAAGTGTGGAGTCCTAACCACTGGACTTCCAGGGAAGTCCCCAAAATTTGGGGTTTTTTATTTTCTTTTTTTTCACTTTTTCAATACTTTTATTTTCATTTCACACAGCTGTCTATACTTTTTGTGTTTGCTTGTAAATATAGAAAATCACACTTTATTTTCTTGATTGCCAATGAGTCTTATCTGATATCCATTAAACAGCATGTATAAATGCAAAATCAAAAAAGTTAGATGTGTTAACAGCTTTTCACAGTTCCATAAGACAAGGTAGTTACATTCAACTATTTTTAACCTATATTTTCCATGGGACAATTCTATTACAAATGTCTACAGAGAATTCAATAATTTTTTTTTAAACATCTTTATTGGAGTATAATTGCTTTACAATGGTGTGTTACTTTCTGCTGTATAACAAAGTGAGTCAGCTATACATATACATATATCCCCATATCCCCTCCCTCTTGCGTCTCCCTCCCTCCCACCCTCCCTATCCCACCCCTCTAGGTGGTCACAAAGCACTGAGCTGATCTCCCTGTGCTATGCGGCTGCTTCCCACTAGCTATCTATTTTACGTTTGGTGTGTATATGTGTCCATGCCACTCTCTCACTTCGTCCCAGCTTACGCTTCGCCCTCCCCATGTCCTCAAGTTCATTCTCTACATCTGCATCTTTATTCCTGTCCTGCCCCTGGGTTCATTTATTTTTTAGAGTCCATATATATGTGTTAGCATACGGTATTTGTTTTTCTCTTTCTGACTTACTTCACTCTGTATGACAGACTCTAGGTCCATCCACCTCACTACAAATAACTCAATTTTGTTTCTTTTTATGTCTGAGTAATATTCTATTGTATATATGTGCCACATCTTCTTTATCCATTCATCCGATGATGGACACTTAGGTTGTTTCCATCTCCAGGCTATTGTAAATAGAGCTGCAATGAACACTGTGGTACATGCCTCTTTTTGAATTATGGTTTTCTCAGGGTATATGCCCAGTAGTGGGATTGCTGGGTCACATGGTAGTTCTATTTTGAGTTTTTTAAGGAACCTCCATACTGTTCTCCATAGTGGCTGTATCAATTTACATTCCCACCAACAGTGCAAGAGGGTTCCTTTTTCTCCACACTCTCTCCAGCATTTATTGTTTCTAGATTTTTTGATGATGGCCATTCTGACTGGTGTGAGGTGATACCTAATTGTAGCTTTGATTTGCATTTCTCTAATGATTAGTGATGTTGAGCATCCTTTCATGTATTTGTTGGCAATCTGTATATCTTCTTTCACGACCAATGTTTCATGACCACTTGAGAAGAAGGTGTATTCTCTTGTTTTTGGATGGAATGTCCTATAAATATCAATTAAGTCCATCTTGTTTAATGTGTCATTTAAAACTTGTGTTTCCTTATTTATTTTCATTTTGGGTGATCTGTCCATTGGTGAAAGTGGGGTGTTAACGTTCCCTACTATGATTGTGTTACTGTCGATTTCCCCTTTTATGGCTGTTAGCATTTGCCTTATGTATTGAAGTGCTCCTATGTTGGGTGCATAAATATTTACAATTGTAATAGCTTCTTCTTGGATTGATCCTTTGATTATTATGTAGTTTCCTTCTTTGTCTCTTGTAATAGACTTTATTTTAAAGTCTATTTTGTCTGATATATGAATTGCTACTCCAGCTTTCTTTTGATTTCCATTTGCATGGAATATCTTTTTCCACCCCCTCAATTTCAGTCTGTATGTGTCCCTAGTCTGAAGTGGGTCTCTTGTAGATAACCTATATGTGGGTCTTGTTTTTGTATCCATTCAGCCTGTCTATGTCTTTTGGTTAGAGCATTTAATCCTTTTACATTTAAGGTAGTCATCGATATGTATGTTCCTATTGCCATTTTCTTAATTGATTTGGGTTTGTTGTTGTAGGTCTTTTCCTTCTCTTGTGTTTCCTGCCTAGAGAAGTTCCTTTAGCATTTTTGTAAAGCTGGTTTGGTGGTGCTGAATTCTCTTACCTTTTGCTTGCTTGTAAAATTAAAGGCTTTAATTTCTCCATCGAATCTGAATGAGATCCTTGCTGGGTAGAGTAATCTTGGTTGTAGGTTTTTCCCTTTCATCACTCCCTTCTGGCTTACAGAGTTTCTGCTGAAAAGTCAGCTGTTAACCTTATGGGGATTCCCTTGTATGTTATTTGTTGATTTTCCCTTGCTGCTTTTAATATTTTTCTTTGTATTTAATTTCTGACTGCTTGATTAATATGTGTCTTGGCGTGTTTCTCCTTAGATTTATCCTGTATGGGACTCTCTGTACTTCCTGGACTTGATTGCCTATTTACTTTCCCATTTTAAGGAAGTTTTCAACTGTAATCTCTTCAAATATTTTCTCAGTCCCTTTCTTTTTCTCTTCTTCTTTTGTGACCCCTATAATTTGAATGTCGGTGCACTTAATGTTGTCCCAGAGGTCTCTGAGCCTGTCCTCAATTCTTTTCATTCTTTTTTCTTTATTCTGCTCTGAAGTAGTTATTTCCACTATTTTATCTTCCGGGTCACTTATCCATTCTTCTGTCTCAGTTATTCTGTTATTGATTCCTTCTAGAGTTGTTTTTTTTTTTTTTTTTTTTGTGGTACATGGGCCTCTCACTGCCATGGCCTCTCCTGTTGTGGAGCACAGGCTCAGCAGCCATGGCTCACAGCCCTAGCTGCTCCGTGGCATGTGGGATCTTCCCAGACTGGGGCATAAACCCGTGTCCCCTGCATTGGCAGATGGACTCTCAACCACTGCGCCACCAGGGAAGCCCTAGAGTATTTTTACTTTCATTTATTGTGTTGTTCATCATTGTTTGTTTGCTCTTTAGTTCTCTAGGTCCTTGTTAAATGTTTCATGTATTTTCTCCATTCTATTTCCAAGATTTTGGATCATCTTTACTATCATTACTCTGAATTCTTTTTCAGGTAGACTGCCTATTTCCTCTTCATTTATCTGGTCTGGTGGGTTTTTACCTTGCTCTTTCATCTGCCGTGTGTTTCTCTGTCTTCTCATTTTGCTTAATTTACTATGTTTGGAGTCTCCTTTTCACAGGCTGCATGTTCGTAGTTCCCATTGTTTTTGGTGTCTGCACCCAGTGGGTAAGTTTGTTTCAATGTGTTGTGCAGGCTTCTTGGTTGAGGGGAGTGGTGCCTGTGTTCTGGTGGATGAGGCTGGATCTTGTCTTTATGGTGGGCAGGACAATGTCCGGTGGTATGTTTTGGGGTGTCTGTGAACTTATTATGATTTTAGGCAGCCTCTCTGCTAATGGGTGGCATTTTATTCCTGTCTTGCTAGTTGTTTGGCATAGGGTGTCCAGCACTGTAACTTACTGGTCATTGAGTGGAGCTGGGTCTTAGTGTTGAGATGGAGATCTCTGGGAGAGCCTTCGCTATTTGGTATTACATGGAGCCAGGAGGTGTCTGGTGACCAATGTCCTGACCTTGGCTCTCCCACCTCAGCAGCACAGGCCTAACACCTGACTGGAGCACCAAGACCCTGTCAGCCACAGGGCTCAGAAGGAAATGGAGAAAAAAGGAAAGAAAGAAAGTAAATAAAATAAAGTTATTAAAATAAAAATATTATTAAAGATAAAATAATTAAAAAGTAATGAAAAAAGAAAGATGAGAGCAACCAAACCAAAAAACAAATCCACCAATGATAACAAACACTAAAAAGTATACTAAAGAAGAAAAAACTCCCAGACAGACAGAACCCAAGACGAATGGTAAAAGCAAAGCTATACAGACCAAATCACACAAAGAAGCATACACATACACACTCACAAAGAGAGGAAAAGGAAAAAAAAAAAAGATATCTATATAGCAAAAAAAGGAAGAGAGCAACAAAATCAATATACAAACCTACCAATGATAATAAACTCTAAATACTAAACTAAGATAAACATAAAACTAGAAACAAATTAGATGCAAAAAGCAAACCCCAAGTCTACAGTTGCTCCCAAGGTCCACCACCTCAATTTTGGGATGATTCGTTGTCTATTCATGTATTCCACAGATGCAGGTACATCAAGTTGATTGTGGAGATTTAATCCGCTGCTTCTGAGGCTGCTGGGAGAGATTTCCCTTTCTCTTCTTTGTTCGCACAGCTCCCAGGGGCTCAGCTTTGGATTTGGCCCCGCCTCTGCATGTAGGTTCCCTGAGCGTGTCTGTTCTTCATCCAGACAGGATGAGGTTAAAGAAGCAGCTGATTAGGGGGCTCTGGCTCACTCAGGCAGGGAAGAGGGCAGGGTATGGAATGCACTGTGTGTTCTCCCAGGGAAGTTGTCCCTGGATCCCTGGACCCTGGCAGTGGCGGGCTGCAGAGGCTCCCAGGAGGGGAGGTGTGGATAGTGACCTGTGCTTGCACACAGGCTTCTTGGTGGCGGCAGCGGCAGCCTTAGCGTCTCATGCCTGTCTCTGGTGTCCGCGCTGATAGCCGCAGCTTGCGCCCATCTCTGGAGCTCGTTTAGGTGGTGCTCTGAATCCCCTCTCCTTGGGCACCCCAAAACAATGGTTTCTTGCCTCTTTGGCAGCTCTAGACTTTTTCCTGGACTCCCTCCTGGCTAGCTGTGGTGCACTAGCCCCCTTCAGGCTGTGTTCACGCAGCCAACCCCAGTCCTCTCCCGGTGCTCCGACTGAAGCCCGAGCCTCAGCTCCCAGCCCCCATCCGCCCTGGCGGGTGAGCAAACAAACCTCTCGGGCTGGTGAGTGCCGGTTGGAGCCGATCCTCCATGCAGGAATCTCTCTGCTTTGCCCTCCGCACCCCTGTTGCTGCACTCTCCTCCATGGCTCCAAAGCTTCCCCCTCCGCCACCCACCGTCTCTACCAGTGAAGGGGCTTCCTAGTGTGTGGAAACCTTTCCTCCTTCACGGCTCCCTCCCAGAGGTGCAGGTCCCATCCCTATTCTTTTGTCTCTGTTTTTCCTTTTTTCTTTTGCCCTACCCAGGTACGTGGGTAGTTTCTTGCCTTTTGGGAGGTCTGAGGTCTTCTGCCAGCATTCAGTAGGTGTTCTGTAGGAGTTGTTCCACATGTAGATGTACTTCTGATGTAATTGTGGGAGGAAGGTGATCTCCACGTCTTACTCCTCCACCATCTTGAAGGTCCTCCCCAAAATTCTGTTGCTTTAACCACCAAGTTTGTGGTCATTTGTTCTGGCAGCTCCACTCATCAAGGGAGAGTGAAATGAACATGAACACAGGATGACGTCTAGACACTCTTCTTTACATTCTAACCTCGTGCAAGTAACCTAACCTCTGAACCTCAGTTTCCTTATTTGTATAAATAGAGATAACCCCATCTATACTATAGGGTGGGTGTGCAGATTAAATCAGGCAACACATGTAACGCTCCCTGGAGAATTCACTTTCCTCCTCTTCTCACCTTCCTACCTTGGTCTACAAAGGGGTAGGAGTGTTTGTTCCCCTCCCCGCAGGAGTAATAGAGGGGATGCTGGCAGTGCTTGTCTCCACTTCCTCACTCATGCCCCTCAGTCACTGTTCATCTGGTTAGCACGTGAC
The DNA here is from genome assembly GCF_963924675.1 of Phocoena phocoena. Taxonomy (NCBI): domain Eukaryota; kingdom Metazoa; phylum Chordata; class Mammalia; order Artiodactyla; family Phocoenidae; genus Phocoena; species Phocoena phocoena. The sequence goes on from NC_089220.1 coordinate 168,172,659, forward strand.
ATTCCCTGGGTCACTCTTCCCCATGGGCTCAGCCCCTGTGTTGAATGTGAGAGCAGACTGGTCAGACATCTTGGAGTTTGATACATCTTTGTCCTGTCCCTACAGACTTTACCGAGTAGGCTGATTCCAAAGTGAAGATTCAAGGAGTTCCCTGACCAAACTTGTGTTTTCAGTCCAGGTTTACCAGCCATTCCTGCAGCTGGAGTTGTTGATTCTTATAGAACTGATAATAACCAGGATTTATTTTTGTTTATGTCTGTGTTCCTCCACTCAGATCCCCACCAGGGGGAAATATGAGTGGCACTGCGAACCCCAGATGCCAACAAAGTGCCCAAAGATGCTAATTCGTTCGTATCCCATCCTGGCTTGTTCCCTGGAGGAGTGAATAGATTTTTAAAGGTGTGCACATAAATGTATAGATGCCAATGAGAACACCTGTTCATTTAACCTAAAAACGTCAAAAGGGAGACTCACTCATCCTGCAAACTTGGAATTACCAATTTATCTTATTTTCAGTGGACTCGCTTCTCCACCATGCATGTCACAGTGAGACCCCAGATAATGACTAATGGCCTCAGCAGGTGAAAAACGCCTTTATTCATGAACAGAGATTCATTACACCGCTCCTGCCTACGCTGAAAATTTTGCTGGCTTCGAGTAAAAGATTCTGTGCTGATAAATCCCACTGCTAAGAGAAAAAGTTTGTGTTCTCGTAATGTGCTGGAATTTCACAACACGTACATTCCACAGCAGGACTCGGGCTCTAAAAAGGAAAAAAAAAATAAATTTATGGACCCGTAAAGGTCGTGTGATAGATTTTGCAAAATGAGTCTGGCTTTTTACCTCCTATTTTAAGCTGGTCCTTATCCCTGCAGTGTGCTCCCGTTTTACACCCCAGACCCAGCCAAAGCCTCTTTCCGTTAGTGCCCCAAACCGTATGCTCCCTACTGAGGAGCAGAGGTCAGCACAGCGCTCTCGTATCCACAGGGGCGCTGTGGATTCAGCCTCACCGTAGACGCTTGGAGCCATCTCTTGGTGGTTCATTCACCCATTGATTTAACAGAGCTCATCTTGGCTTCTGCCCTTGCTCAGACACTGCACTCGAGCCCTTGTTCTTGTCTAAGAGCTGGGCTTTTGCCTTGCAAACCTCCTTCTAACCCAGTGCAGAAACCAGGCTCCTGTTTTATTCTCTTGGTCTGTGCTCAATACATCTACTTCCCCAGGGATTGGTTCCACCTTGGATCTCCTAGTCCTTCCAGGATGAGCCTGTGTTTGTGCACCCAATTTCCTCTCTGCTGTAGCTTCTCTCCACGTACCATCTACAGACTGTCTGCACCCCTGGACTCCTTGACACCATAGTTTTCTTTACTCATATTTCTGGGGTAATAGAGGTGTAATAGAAGCAAGGCAGGAGGAGGCTTTTCAGAAGAGGTGAGCTCTAAGCTGACTGTCCTTCTGTGGCCTCCTGCTAGCTGTCCCTGAAGTAAACCATATCCCCTCAGAAGCTTGGACATAACTGGACGTCTGAGCGTGGCACTCGAGGACCTTTATGACGTGATGTTTTGAGGCTCCACTCCCAGCCTCATCTCCTGCTGCTCCAATGCTTCTTCCTAAGCCATGAAGTTCAGCTGTCCTGAACTGCTTGTCATTTCTTGAGCACTTCATGCTCTTTTATATCTCCTTTCGAGAGGCAGTTGACAATCTTGTTTGTGAAGCCTTTCCTAAACCCTCACTCCCCAACCCACCACCAATTTGGTTGGAGGCCTACAGATGTTCTGCAAAAATTCCATCACCAGGGGCACTCCTGTCTCACCTGTCACACCTGTTCTCACCTGTCTGGATCTGGATCAGGCACCAGGAAGATGAGTTAAAAATTATCTTTCCCTTTAACTCTAGCTCACAGATATCTCCCTTCCCAATTATAGTAGTTGTCCTGACTGCAGATGTAGCACTTAATTAATTATTTACCATTTTATTGTTTTGTGGCAATGTGTATGAACACTTTCTGGTAGCATGGACTATGGCCTGTGCTAAGACATAGAATAGCACAGGGTGGAGGCCTTGAGAACTACATGATGAAATGATTTGGTACAAGAAGCCCATTTTCCCTTCTTTGGGAGGGATGCCTTGCTGGTTTCAGGATCTTCCTTGACTTGGCATCTGATGCCTTGATACCAGGACCAAGGAGCTCACTGATTACATGATGTCGTACAGACAATTCCTATTGTTAGTCTGTCTGTATCACTTAGGACCTAATCTAATGCATCACTGGGGACAACTTGCCATATAAATAATTAATGTATTTAAAAGCTGAACTCACTGATTACATTTATCTACAGGTCCACTGGATCTTTCCATGACATATGCAGTTGTTTAGATGTCATGGCAATTTAAAAGTAATAGATTCTGCATTTGGTGAGCCAGGGTTTTCCTTAGAGCCCTAATCCAAGCCCTATTCACTAAGGTCACTGCACTGTACCTCCTTTTCCAGAAAGGTAGGCAATCCAAACTCCACTGGACATGGTTATACCCAAGAAGGCAAAACCACGTACCTCATCCAGGGTCCCAGAACACATAACAAACAATGGGGGGAGAGGAGGCGTACACCCCCAGGTAGATTATTTCTCCACCGTCACTTGTACTCCTAGTAGAATGGCTGACTTGGCAGACGGTCTCTGTCTTTGTTAGGGACTCACCACTGTGCTGACGTTTACTCTTGTTGGCAGCCTCATTGCTCCTTTGTAGAACTGTCTTTTTTGATTTGCTGATAATTTCCAAGGAAGAGAATTAAGTAACAAAGCTATGGGTGGAGAATAGTGCATCTAAGTACAGAAAAGACCCAGTGATGCACCGATTGGCATCTCCTGCCCCTTGGTTGGGTGTTGGAGTAGGAATCTAACCAGATGTCTCAGGGCATGCCTCAGCCTGGGTACATGTGGAGCTGACACCAGTCACTTTTTCTGGACCTTTTCTCTCTTCTCTGCTCCTTTTCTTTCCTTTCCTTCTTCCCTCCCTCTCTCTTTCTCTCTCTCTCTCCCTCCCTTCCTGCTTTTATTTGGAATTCCTAGTAGGAATGGGAAGGAGGGGAAAGGATAGATCAGGTAAATACATTGATGGGAATTGTGGTTATTCTCAACTCACCTAACCAGTTAGGGTCCTTGCATAGATGTGGGATTTTCAGGGCTTGTGAATTAGAAAGCGGTGTGATTTGGCAAATGACAAGGGAGAATGGGAAGAAAACACTAAGAGGGACCGCTCATCTCTCTGACAAAGGCATTGGGGTTGGAGGCCAAACGTGAGGAGGTGATTCCAGTGGGTCTGTCCTTGTGGGAGAAGCAACCCTCCAGCAGAGGCACCTGGACTCAGCTCAAACCATCAAAGTGGGGACATAACCTGTAGTTTGAAAAGTTATCTGTGAAGATTACCTTGGGTTGTTCAGTAGGACTAATATCTAAGGGGCAAATCTTCAGAAGTCCTGGGGTCAATTGCCAGGAAGTTCAAGTCCAGGAAGCATATGATCTCTTTTAAGATCGATTAATTTAAGTAAGTCAGATACAGAAAGACAAATATCATATGATATCACTTATAAGTAGAATCTTAAAAAAGGGTACAAGTGAACTTATTTACAAAACAGAAGCAGAGTCACAGATGTAGAAAACAAACTTACGGTGACCAGGGGATAACAGGGGGAGGGATAAATTGGGAGATTGGGATTGACATATACACACTACTCTGTATAAGATAGATAACTAAGAAGAACCTACTGTAGAGCACAGGGAACTCTACACAGTACTCTGTAAGGGCCTATATGGGAAAAGAATCTAAAGAAACAGAGAGTGGATATATGTATACGTATAACTGATTCACTTTGCTGTACATCTGAAACTAACACAACATTGTAAATCAGCCATACTCCAATAAAAAGTATTTTAAAAATGTAACCACCTCAAAAAAAAAAGATTGAGTAATTTTTAAAAAAGACATGCATAGAAAAGTAGAAAAAAGCAGAAACTGGTTATGGGAACCACTGTGTGTTATGTGCCAGGGCCTCCTCAGCATTTGGGGACATGTGAGTGTAAATAAGATCTGGTCTGTGTGTTCATGAACTTCATCGTATAGTCATAGAGAAAGACGTTGATGAGAGCTGGGTTCTTTGCCCTCATGCAGCTGGAGGGCCTGGTCTGACGTGCTTCTAGGATACTTGCTCAGCTTATGGAGCATCACTGGGGTGCTCTGACATCCACTGGGCCTTAGTCTGCATCTCTATCCGGTAAATGGTGTGTATATGAGTGCTGATCGGTGTGGGTAAGTCTGCTGAATAAGCTCTAGTGCTGTGTGCATGGGATTGCAGATATGGCTCATTTTGGACCAAGAGTCAGGAGAACTGCTAGTGGGTTTCCTCCCTCTTGATTCAGATGTTTTATTTTGTTGTGGTTTGGAAAGCCCCCAGACCCCCCAGAGACAGTACTTGGTTCATGCTGGGGGTTTCCAAATGTCCTGTCCTTCACATTTCCAGGAGGGTTATATGGAAGTGTGTAGAAACTCTCCCTCCTATCCTACACTTTTCCTCGCTAATTAATTTAGGGTTGAGCATTTTACCTCTGCACAAAGTTTTAGTATTTTGTGAGACAAAAATTCTAAATTGAGGTGGAAATTTTTTTCTATCATGGGAAATTACTCAGGATGCAATCAAAATGTGTTTTGCTGATGGCAAAATCTGCAAACCTTCACTCAGTGAAAAGTACATGGTTTTCGCTCAGTGATGAAGTTGGCAGAAAGTCAAATGTGCCCGTTTCTCTCCACACGGGTGATTTTTCAGTATTTGCACTCCACTCACTGCATGTGCTCCATTTTCCTCTGGGGCTATAATTAGACCAACGGGGTGAATGTTTTAGCAGAAGCATAAAGATTCAGGAAGATACGTACCCCAGAATTGCACAAATCTAAATCTGGAGTAATGTCTTAGTGCACTGACTTCCTCTTCCCACCCTTGTTACATTTGGAAAGTGTAAACTTATTGGTGGATTTATACAAGCTAACATCTACAGCTCTCTGAACACTCAGTTTACTTGAGCACTTGGGTGAAAGTGTGCGGTGACATCTAATACCAGCCGATCCTGTCTAAAAGCCAACTGCCATCCCTATAGGTGGGACAGCAGGCAGGTTAAAATATTAATGTTACAACTGCCCTAACTTATCAGGAAAAATGAAGAGTCTTCTTAATTCAAACAGCTGCTAATTAATTTGCCTTTCTCAACTCCAAGAAATCGTAAAGCAAAAGAAAGCTTTAGAATAATCCAAAGCAAATCTTACAAAAGTAGTTTATATTTCACTTGTATCCTTGGAAGTAAAGTTACGCTGAAGCGAAATAGTTTACTTGGTGGAATTATTTGTCTAGCAATAATGAGTAGTTTGAAAAGGTGGTTGGTGCGCTGTAGCAATTTAAAGTAGTATTTTTTTTTCAGGCCCATCAACAAGAGAGCCGACATTTAGTTAGGAGTACCAGACTTTGAAAATTATTGCACCCTGTGACATGATGTGGAAAAACGATTAGTCTGGACTCTAGTAACGGTGCTCTTTTCTTGGGAACTGCTGGTTAGGGAGGTTTCCTTTCCGAGTCTATTTCTGACTTCAGCCATTGTTCACATTAGAAATAAAGAAAAATAAGAGAAGTTTCATCATTGGTTTTTGAGGCATTCAGAATAGTGTGTGTGTGTGTGTGCGTGTGCGTGTGTGTGAGTGGGTGTGAGTGGGTGTGAGTGGGTGTGTCCGTGCAATACAGGTATCCTCACAGTCTCTGTGAGGGTGTGTCTCTGGATCAGTGTTTCTGGAATCTCCCACCATCTAGAAATACCTTAAGATATTTACATAGTCTTTCCACAGCTCTTGCTGTGTTTTCTATCCTTAAAGAGGAGCGTCATTAAAAAGAAAAGTTTCTATGCCTGGATCTTTTCTAGATTGTGTGTGTGTGTAAAAATTAATATGATGCTAAATCCTTAAAGAAACTTTATATCCAAGTTTCTTTTGAAGTAAACCATGGAGTATTTTTTTTTATACCATCAAAGATGAGAGATGTTTGCCGGCTTAATTTCTTGCTTGTCTTCTTTCTTATACGTCCCTGAGACTCTCATCAGCCTCTGTTTCCAGCCAGCTATGCAGACAACAAGGATGAGAATCTTAGGGGTCAAAATGTAACTCTCACGGTTTCCCCTTCCAAGTTCAGAACCAATTGGGAAGGAAGACCCAGGAGTCAGATAAGTAGAGATCTGAAGTCACTTCATTACTGATGAAGCCAGTTGGAGAATGTACCTCTTGATTTGTGGGCAAAAGGGCTTCTTGACATATCCCACCTGGATTGAGGGTTTAAGCCCTTGGTCCCTAGCGGCCCCGACATCTCCAGGCAGCCACCACCGGGCAGGCTCGACTTCAGGGCAGAGAGAGAAGACCAGCCTCATGCCCTTTGCAGGCAGGCGGGCTCCCAGGAGGTGAGCATCAATGCCGAGTGAGGTGGGGGGAGAGGGAAGAGAGGCAGAGAGGGCGTCTTACTTAAGCGCCTCCTCGTGGAAGCTGAACAGTGGGGAATAAATGTTCCTCTCTAACAGCAGGGAGAGTTATCAGTCCTTTGAACTGCAACATGCAGGAAAAGAGTGATTTATGCCGAGACTTAGCCCCGCAGTCAATGCATTTCTCGCTGGTAGGATGCCTTTCTTTGGTCCCAGCAGTCTTGTTTGCACCTGGTGGCTGGTGTGGTTGTTAATAGAGCTCCTTTGACTCTCGGACCTGTCCCAGCGCGGGTGAGAAAGCCCCACGGTGCCTGCAGCTTTTGGAGATGAAGTGGTCGATAGATTGCATGTCCTCGGACAGCCTGACAGTAAGCTCAGGCTTGTGTTGTTCTTGGGGTTCGTGGTTGTTTTCCAGGATATCCATTTGGTGGAATTTCATATTAGTGAGGACTGAAACTCTTCCCCAGTGTGAAAAATACCAGCAGTGTCTGCATCCAGGTGACATCACCATTCCCCGTGAGACTTGGGTGAAGACCTTTCCAGACTGTTTATAATGTCCTTCTGGACTAGCATTTTTAAATTTCAGACAGGGTGATTTAAAGTGAATTTCCTCCCTTCTCAAGAGCACAGCTGCGGCATCTATTGACAGGTTTTGTCTTTTATGACATAGGGATTAGGATGGTATTAAGTCTCCAGAGAGCATGGCATTCCTGGAGGAGGGAAACAGAAGAAACAAGCTGAGAAGTTGAGGCGGGAGAGGTAGACCGCAAGATGACTTTATGAGTCTTCCTGGGGAAGTGACACTTAACAGCAGGATGTAGGAATTGATCCCGGCTGCAGCCTGGGAAGAGAGGGCTGCTCTCTGTGTTGTTACATGAGGGTAAACTATCATCAGCAGGACTGCACGTGCTCTCCTACACTGCTCCTTGTGTCTGGAGGAAAATTTTTTGTTTTTTGGGGTTTTTTTTTGCGGTACACGGGCCTTTCACTGTTGTGGCCTCGCCCGTTGCGGAGCACAGGCTCCGGACGCGCAGGCTCAGCGGCCATGGCTCACGGGCCTAGCCGCTCCACGGCATGTGGGATCTTCCCGGACTGGGGCACGAACCCTTGTCCCCTGCATCGGCAGGCGGACTCTCAACCACTGTGCCACCAGGGAAGCCCTGGAGGAAAAATTTTAAATGTCTATTAGACATGTTGTGATTCAAGGTCAGGATCTGAGTTTCTTCAATTAATGGATGAAAATTGGCTAGACTCTGTCAGCAACCATTTCCTTATTAGGACTCCAAACTAAAGAGGCAGTTGGGCTACTATTCTTTTTTTTTTTTTGGCTGTGCCACGTGGCTTGAGTGATCTTAGCTCCCCAGCCAGGGATTGAGCCAGCACCCTCACCAGTGAAAGCACGGAGTCCTAACCACTGGACCACCAGGGCATTCCCTGGGATTCTATTCTTAGTCATCCCCACGCTGACCTGCTGTGCCGACATATTAATGAGAAGCACTTTGACTGCAATGAAAATTCTGCAAATCTGAGGTGCTGTATAGAAAACGGATGTAAACAATGAGGATTTGCATCCCGCATGTTTCTTTAGAATGTGTGACACTTAAGTATCCTGAGGAAGTAAGAACAAAGGGTTCAGATATCAAAGGGTTTATTTGCCTGTAATGATAAACTTTTAGAACTAGAAGCCTCCTAAAGATAATTTATTCCGACTTCATTTTACTGATGAGGATACGAGATCAGAGATGCAAAGAAAGAGCAGTCATTGGCCAAAGGAAGGAGGAAGTGTGGGCCCAGATGTGAAGGTGGAATATTGTGTTGAAGAAATAAAGCAAATTCAATATTGTTAAAGCACAGCATATGAGGGAAGGAGGGTGGTGAGAGGTGCGTCACAGGGAACTCTACTCAATATTCTGTAACAACCTAAATGGGAAAAGAATCTGAAAAAGCATAGATATATGTATATGTATAACTGAATCACTTTGCTGTACACTCCTGAAACTAACACAGCATTGTGAATCAACTATATTCCAATATAAAATAAAAAAATTTTTTAATAAAATAAAAAAAGATACACGGATCCAAACCTGGGAATATAAGAATGTCATAGAAGCCATGCCCAGATTCGGGAGTTTATCCTAAATGAGCCCAAGAGCTGTAGGGGAGGAAGGTGAGAAGGAGTGGGAAAGGGGTCTGCATCAGGGACTGATGGAGCAGGTCTCCCCTCTGCCAACCCTATTCCCCTTTAATGACACAAAATAACTCTTTAAAAAGAATGTAGGCATAAGAGAACCAGAAGGTTGGAGAGTGAGTTATCATTGGACCAGAACTTGTGAGCAATTCCTGGAAGCTAGAAAGAAAGCAAACCCTACATCATGGAGAAGCAGGTGGGGGGTAACGACAGTCAGCTTTCATGTTCAGAGGACACATTTTGGGAAAACACCACCACCTACTCGCAGAAAAGACACATGGCAGTTCCGCACCTGTTAACCTAGTTAACCTAGTTTTTCATCACAAAAATAGCCAAGGATTATTAGATATTCAAGGAAAGACCAACATCATGGAAGGAAAAATAAAGACTAAGTATGGAGAAAATGGAAACGATTCAGTGAACAGGACTGTGGCGGGGGGGGGAAAGTGAATTTTTGAGCACTTACTGTGTGCCAGGCACTTTTCAAAAGTTTTGCATGTATTAACTCATTCAGGTCTCTACTGCTCCAAGAGATAAGGACTATAATTAGCCCCTCTTTTTTTTTTTTTGGGCGGTACGCGGGCTTCTCACTGTTGTGGCCTCTCCCGTTGCGGGGCACAGACTCTGGATGCACAGGCTCAGCGGCCATGGCTCACGGGCCCAGCCGCTCCGCGGCATGTGGGATCCTCCTCGACCGGGGCACGAACCCGTGTCCCCTGCATCGGCAGGTGGACTCTCAACCACTGCGCCACCAGCGAAGCCCATAGCCCCTCTTTTTAAATGTGGAAACTAAGGAGCAGAGAGGTTAGGCAATTTGCCTAAAGTCACACAGCTAAACAGCAGTGGAGGAGATTCAAACACAGGCTGTTTGGCCTAAAGCCTGTGATCTTAAACATCTGGAGAAAGAGCAAAAGCTATTCCACCAAGTGAGGATAGTTATCAACCCGAAGAAAGAAAGGATGCTGCAATACCAGGCACCATGAGTCAGGGAAGACCAGAGCTGGGGACCACCTGGTCACTGCACAGGCTTTCAGAAAAAAAGGGTAACAGCTTACCTACAGAGGAACAGAAATCCCACTGGCATCAGAGCTGTCACTGATGGGGACAATGGGACAATGCAGTTTTTTTCCAAATAGGTCCAGCTGGTGATTGAGCACATCCCACTTCCTGACCTCCCCCTCTGCCAACCCTGAATGCCTCCTTCAGCAAAACAGCATTCAAGCTTATGGGGGGAAGTAAAGACCATTTAGACATGCAGTGACTCAGGATTTCCTATACACTGACCAGCTCTGAAAGAATGATTCGATAATAGCATCAAAATGAAAAATAAATCTACAAAATGATGGTGATCATACTTGTGATCAAAGAAGCACACAAATGGTTAAATAGCTCTTGGTGCATAACATCAAGTAAGTAACAATGCAGAGCTAAGATCAACGACATCTATTGGCCAGGGAACAGTAAGGGGAAGGTGAGCTTGACAGCACACTGAAGCTCCTTCTCGTTTCTGGGGAGACTGCAGAAAGAAATATGTTTAGTTTCGTGTGTAAAAATGTAAGAGCAACTATTACAAAAACAGTGTTAGGATGTAACACTTCTGGACCTCTGGAGGAAGAAAACGGAAAAAAGAAAAATTGATCAATACTATGACAGTCAAGAGGGTAAAAAAATAAAAACAAAAATGAGAGAGGAGGAGTAGACAGAAACCAACAGGAAGGAATGTTAATAAAAAACAAAGAAGAGTTTGTCCCCGCTGTGAGCCGCAGCCACCCCACGCCTCAGCAGGCCACCCTCCAACACTAGCAGTCGTGTGGCAGACAGGATCTTGGTGCTCTGGTCGGGTGTCAGGCCTGAGCCTCTGAGGTGGGAGAGCCGAGTTCAGACATTGGACCACCAGAGATCTCCCGGCCCCATGTGATATCAATCAGTGAGAGCTCTCCCAGAGATCTCCGTCTCAACGCTAAGACCCAGGTCCACTCAATGACCAGCAAGCTCCAGTGCAGGACACCCCATGCCAAACAACTAGAAAAACAGGAACACAACACCACCCATTAGCAGAGAGGCTGCCTAAAATCATGCTAAGTTCACAGACAACTGAAAACACACCACCGGCTGCGGTCCTGCCCACCAGAAAGACAAGATTCAGCCTCATCCACCAGAACACAGGCACCAGTCCCCTCCACCAGGGAAGGTTACAAAATCCACTGAACTAACCATAGCCACTAGGGGCAGAAACCAAAAACAACAGGATCTACGAACCTGCAGCCTGCAAAAAGGAGACCCCAAAAACAGTAAATTAAGCAAAATGAGAAGACAGAGAAATATGCAGCAGATGAAGAAGCCAAGTAAAAGCCAACTAGGCCAAACGAAGGGGAAATAGGCAGTCTACCTGAAAAAGGATGCAGAGTAATGGCAGTAAGGATGATCCAAAATCTTGGAAACAGAATGGAGAAAATGCAAGAAACGTTTAACAAGGACCTAAAAGAACTAAAGTGCAAACAAACAATGATGAACAACACAATAGATGACATTAAAAATTCTCTAGAAGGAATCAATAGCAGAATAACTGAGGCAGAAGAATGGAGAAGTGACCTGGAAGATAAAATAGTGGAAATAACTGCCACAGAGCAGAATAAAGAAAAAAGAATGAAAAGAATTGAGGACAGGCTCAGAGACCTCTGGGACAACATTAAACGCACCAACATTCGAATTATAGGGGTCGCAAAAGAAGAAGAGGAAACGAAAGGGACTGAGAAAATATTTGAAGAGATTATAGTTGAAAACTTCCTTAATATGGAAAGTAAATAGGCAATCAAGTCCAGGAAGAACAGAGAGTCCCATACAGGATAAATCCAAGGGGAAACATGCCAAGACACGTATTAATCAAACTGTCAAAAATTAAATTAAAAGAAAAAATATTAAAAGCAGCAAGGGAAAAACAGCAAATAACATACAAGGGAATTCCGATAAGGTTAACAGGTGACCTTTCAGCAGAAACCCTGCAAGCCATAAGGGAGTGGCAGGACATATTGAAAGTGATGAAGGAGAAAAACCTGCAACCAAGACTACTCTACCCAGCAAGGATCCCATTCAGATTTGATGGAGAAATTAAAACCTTTAATTTTACAAACAAGCGAAAGCTAAGAGAATTATGCCCCACTAAACCAGCTTTACAACAAATGCTAAAGGAACTTCTCTAGGCAGGAAACACAAGAGAAGGAAAAGACCTACAATAACAAACCCAAATCAATTAAGAAAATGGTAATAGGAACATACATATCAACAACTACCTTAAATGTAAAAGGATTAAATGCTCCAACAAAAAGACATAGACAGGCTGAATGGATACAAAAACAAGACCGGCATATAGGCTATCTACAAGAGACCCACTTCAGACCTAGGGACACATACAGACTGAAATTGAGGGGATAGAAAAAGATATTCCATGCAAATGGAATGCTGGAGTAGCAATTCTCATATCAGACAAAACAGACTTTAAAATAAAGACTATTAAAAGAGACAGGGGCAGGACAACCTAGGGGCAGGACAAGAATAAAGATACAGACGTTGAGAATGGACCTGAGGACACAGGGAGGGCAAAGGGTAAGCTGGGACGAAGTGAGAGAGTGACATTGACATATATACACTAACAAATGTAAGGTAAATAGGTAGTGGGAAGCAGCTTCATAGCACAGGGAGATCAGCTTGGTGTTTTGTGACCACCAGAGGGGTGGGATAGGGAGGGTGGGAGGGAGACGCAAGAGGGAGGGTATATGGGGATATATGTATACGTATTTCCTATTCACTTTGTTGTACAGCAGAAACTAACACAACATTGGAAAGTAATTATACTCCAATAAAGATGTTAAAAAAAAAGATGGCAGAATTAAGTCAAACATAGCATTAATACTCATTAATGTGAATAAATTTAGTTCTCTTCTTGAAAAATGGGCACTCCTGGACAATAAATGAGAAAATTAAAATCCCACAAACCTCTGTAATTAAAAAAATTTGAAAATAATAATGAAAATATTTTCCCCTCAAACTGGACTCCAATCTCGTGACCAAATCTAAATGCGATACTCAAGAAATTGAATCCTAATTTATTTATTAAAAGAAAATCCTTACTTGATCGTGATATAATATGTTCAGGATCACAAGAATGGTTCAACTTCAGGAAATATAACATTCTTGTAATCAATTTTAATAAATAGATAAAAAAATAGCATCACCTGCACATAAAATAGTTATATTTTCTTTAATGCACCACTTTCTTATTGATTTATAGGAGCTCTTTATATACTCCGGATCGTAATCCTTCTGATATTTATATTGCCACTATTTTTCTTTTTGATAATGTGATATAGTTTGAATGTTATTGTTTCAAGACTGTAAATCTTTTATTTTCCAGGTTTATATATCTTGTCGAAGATAGCTTTTCCTTTGCCTAGGTTTTATTTTTTAATTCTCCTATTATTTTTCCTACTACTTTTATAATATTTTTCGCTATACTGCTGTTTGTAATAGCCATATACTAGGAAAAACTGAATGTTGGTGAAAGCATGGTGCATTCCTATGATGGCATACTCAGCCTGAGATCAAATGAATAAACAGTTAAAGGAACAGGATGAAGAAAGAACAGCAAGACATGTTAAATTAAAGAAGCAAATCACAGGATGAAATATAATGATTACATTAATGTAAAATGATATGTTTGTAGACAACAAATGCACAGAGAATGTCTAAAACAGTACATACCAATGCACATAAAAAGTATTGGTTTGGTCAAACGGTTCGTTCGGTTTTTTCCGTTCCATGGCTCTAGTAGCACTTAGTTGTCTTTAACTGCATTTGAAACAATTTTGTTAGATCGTATGTGACTGCTGTCATATCAGCGTGCATTTAAAAAAAGACTTATCAAAATTGGTGAATTTTTGTGTAGCCAAGACGGAAGAATAAAACCCACATTTTCGGCATATTATGCTTTATGATTTCAAGAAAGGTAAAAATGCAACTGAAATGCAAAAAAAAGATTTGTGCAGTGTATAGAGAAGGTGCTGTGACTGAGTGAACATGTCAAAAGTGGTTTGTGAAGTTTCGTGCTGGAGATTTCTTGCTGGACGATGCTCCACGGTCAGGTAGACCAGTTGAAGTTGAGAGTGATGTAATTGAGACATTAACTGAGAACGATCAATGTTATACCACGTGGGAGATAGCCAACATACTCAAAATAACCAAATCAAGCACTGAAAATCATTTACACCAGCTTGGTTATGTTCATCGCTTTGATGTTTGGGTTTCACGTAAGTTGAGTGAAAAAAACCTTCTTGACCATATTTCTGCATGCGATTCTCTACTTAAATGTAATGAAAACCTTCTGTTTTTAAAACAAATTGTGATGGGCGATGAAAAGTGGATACTGTACGATAATGTGGAATGGAAGGGATCATGGGGCAAGTGAAATGAACCACCACTAACCACAACAAAGGCCGGTCTTCATGCAAGGAAGATGATGTTGTGTATATGGTGGGATTGGAAGGGAGTCCTCTATTATGAGCTCCTTCTGGAAAACCAAATGATTAATTCCATCAAGTACTGCTCCCAACTGAAAGCAGCACTCGATGAAAGGAGTCCAGAATTAGTCAACAGAAAACGTATAATCTTCCATCAGGATAATGCAAGATGCATGTTTCTTTGATGACCAGGAAAAACTGTTACAGCTTGGCTGGGAAGTTTTGATTCATCCACTGTATCCACCAGACATTGCACCTTCAGATTTCCATTTATTTCAGTCTTTACAAAATTCTCTTAATAGAAAAAATTTCAATTCCCTGGAAGACTGTAGAAGGCACCTGGAACAGTTCTTTGCTCAAAAAGATAAAAAGTTTTGGGAAGATGGAATCATGAAGTTGCCTGGAAAATGGCAGAAGGTAGTGGAACAAAAGGGTGAATACGTTCTTCAATAAAGTTCTTGGTGAAGATGAAAAATGTGTCTTTTATTTTTACTTAAAAACTGAAGGCAATTTTTGGCCAACCCAGGGGAGTTCAGTTGGTGTTTACTCGGAATATTTTGTATTATTTGAAATCAAGAAGATAATCTTAGAATAAAGAATAAGGAGGGAGAAATGAAGATGGACCATCTGTCCTGAAGGAATCACAAGACCTCCTTTCTCAGCAGAAGACTGGGAAGCGAGGCTGCTGTGTCCAGACATGTGCTTCTCTGAGACTCAACCTTCGTGACCACAGGAGCCCTGGCTGCTCCACTGTCACGTGTAGGTCATGAATGTGGTTCACCTTGAGGAGTCAGCACAGGGCAGGAACCAGATCACTGGTTCGAAAGACCTGGGTTCAAATCCTAACTCTCCCTTCTGAAACTCTTTGTATTTATAGGAGAGGGACCGTGACGCAAGCCCTACTGGGGGCAGGTAGGTTAAATGAGAAGCATTTTCTAGCACAGTGCCTAGTTCCTCTGACCTTCTTTTGGATTATAAAATGGAAGTTTCAAAGATTTTTGATGGTTCTGAAGTTTTATGGGTCTTTTGAAGCTGAGGAAGTTGGTTGGTGAGATACTTCTTTTTAGTCATTTCCATCAGGTACACGAAGAGCATTTCCTATGGGAGCCTCTCACTGAGGCCTGCTAGATTAGATTAATTATTTGCTGTGGATTAAATCGGATGTTAATTATGGGCTCAAATAAGATCCTGGTGTGTTCATCGAAGGCAATGTTAAGACTTTACTTTTTTCTAATGGTTTTTTCTAATGGTTCTGATAAAGCGCAGAGGTTATTCTTGGAGCATGAAAAAGGTCTAAATAGCCACAGCTGGTTTAATTACAACTGGGAAGAGATCAGAGAGAAGAAAAAAGATGAGGTGTATGATCCCATGATATGCTAATTAGAAAATTTTCATATATGTTGCTTTGCAAAATGCTATTATATCAGGTACTTTTGCAAAGACCTTGAAGAGGAAAATTGCACTTGTTTTTTTTTTTTTTTTTTAAATGAGTTTCTACTTTCTCTGAAGATAGTAACTTTTCCAACCACACTGGTCAGGGTGAAAAAATTACTTTTCTGTAATTGCTCTGCAGTCAGGTCTTTGCCATCACGGTGACGGAAGTGAAAGTGCTGATTAAGGGCTCAGCAGGAAGGTGACATGTGCAGAATCATAATAGGAAGATGGCAGCGATTCAAATGTTGGGTCATTTACTTTGGCAACTGTCATTAGCAGGTGACAGGGCTGTGGGGTAGGGAGAAGGGGAGTCATCCCAATTATGTTCCACAGCATTTGCTCGTTTCTCCGCTTCTGCTCCTTACGTAATTTTGCTCTTTACTGTAGTGGTCTGCATATCTGTTTTTCCAGTAAGATTTTAAGCTGTGGCAAGGCCTAAACTAGACATGCATTCATCAATGAATCCCCCAGAACTTTGCACGATACTCTGCAGTAATAGTTGCTTAATAAATGCTGGTTGAACTGAATTTTCAAGTAGCCGGTGCCGTGTCAATGTATTCCACAGCTTCTAGTTTAAACAGTTGGCTACAAGCACAGTCAAAGACATGGGATGGCCTTTGTGCTTGGCCTGAGAGAGTTTGAGATGAACTCTTCCTTCCATCTGTTGACTCATTTTGCATTTGACCGAGTTGCTCGAATGCACTTCTGGTCAGGAGTTGACGTTGACAGTGGTACCCAAACTCAGTTTGATCGTTAAAATGCCCCAAAGAGGAGGAATCAAAAGACCTGAAATCGGCTGATAGCGGATTCTAATTCTGGACACCTCTTGGTAACAGTAAGTGCTTCTTTCCATCTAACTCCAGTCTCACAAGATGCATTTTAATCCCCTTTATTATTCCCTCTTCTCTTGGGAGAGATGGCCGTAGGTCACTTTGCTAGGTTGTGTGGAAAGACCTCGGTAGCAAGATTACTTCTTGGCCGTTAGTGAGGCTGGCCCAAATCATCTTCTGGTCTGTTTTTCTCATGAACTGGTCAACGGCAGAGTTAGGACCCAACAGCACGGATTCAACATTGAGGCTTAGTGGTCAGTGCAGGTCTGATTAATTTATTTAGCTCTGGTATTAGTCCAGAGACAGAGAATTTCACTTGGTCGAAAATGTTCACCGCCTCCTTCATTCGGGCTGATGGATTGGTGGCTGAACAGAAGGCATTTCTTCCGACCTCAAAGCTTTGTTAGACTCATGCAAGGAGGGAAAAGATCAGGTTTCTTCTTTTCTTAACTGTTCTTAACAGCTTTTTCAGAATCTTCACCATTTTCCCCTGCTTCCCTCAGCCAGCAAGGTGACAAGACACTGACTTTGAATTGGGGGCTGGGATTGAAGTCTGCTCCCGCCTCTTCCACAGTCAATGCATTAAAAAACAGCTCAGAAAATAACATGTCAGCTCAGATTTCCTCTCTCAGCGGTGAATAACATTTCAGAATCCTTTGGAGGTGCTCACGACTGCAGTGCATTATTTGTGATTGGTCCCTACTTCCCTCCCCAGCATGTGAATTCATTTCCTCTTCCTTTTCCTAAGCCAGAGGGGTAATGTTTCCTGCTTCCCTGAGTATCATTCTCTAAGGGAGAGACCAAACCTTTGTGTTTTAGCCCTGCAATAGAAATGCTTGGTGAAACCATTAAGCGGGACCATTTACCCATTTAACCATTTAAATGTTGGGACAAAATGATGAAAATCACGTGCAACCCACTTTTATTTTTTAAGTGACAAGTTACCTAATAGTTACGCTAGATTCTAATATTAAGTAGCTACTTACATGTCGGGCTGGGTCTGTTGCCTCTTACTAGTGCTGAAACCAGAGGTATTGAAAGTGATAATTATTACTTTATATGAAGAGTGAAGCTTGAAATCTGAATTGAGGTCAGTGTATAATAATCATAGCTCACATTTATCAAGTGATTATGAATAAGGCACTTGGTAATTACCTTATGTGCACTATCTCATGTAATTCCAACAACATCCCTAAGAAGTAGGTGCTATTGTTATTATTTTGCCGTTGAGGCAACTCTAGGTTAGAGAGTTAAGTAACTTGACATAGAAACAAGGACATAGAGAAGGTGGGACTTGAGCTGGAGTCAACTTGCCACATACTGTATCATATTTCCAGGTAGACCTGTTGGCTTCTAACTGCTTAATACCAGCCTCTAGGACACTGTTTTCTCAACAGCTGTGGTTGGCATAAAGATTACTCTTCTCTTCTTAACATTTGCTTTTATTTAGATTCTAGAATGCTTGCAAATACATGTATTTCAGTCAAGGGGTAGGTGATTGTTTTAACAGAAAAGGACTATGTAACTTCCTAGAAAGAAGGGTGGGGACTTAAGGTATAGCACAGGGAACACTACTCAATACTCTGTAATGGCCTATATGGGAAAAGAATCTAAAAAAGAGTGGATATATGTATTGATATATATATATCAGATATATAACTGACTCACTTTGCCGTACACCTGAAACCAACACAACACTGTAAATCAACTCTACACCAATAAAAATTAAAAACAAAAAGTGGGGTTGGGGGGAGAAGTTCTTCCCCGAAACTCCTCTGAACACACTATTTGGGTGAAAGAAAAAGTGACATCATTCACTGCCTTTGCCCTCTTTCTACAATGGAAGTAAAATCAGCTTCTAGGATGAACCTTGAAAACGTTTTGCTAGGGACTTCCCTGGTGGCTCAGTGGTTAAGAATCAGCCTGCCAGTGCAGGGGACACGAGTTTGAGCCGTGGTCCGGGAAGATCCCACATGCCGCTGAGCAACTAAGCCCGTGCGCCACAACTACTGAGCCCACGTGCCACACTACTGAAGCCCGCGCACCTATAGCCAGTGCTCCGCAACAAGAGAAGCCACCGCAATGAGAAGCCACCGCAATGAGAAGCCACCGCAATGAGAAGCCCGCACACCGCAACGAAGAGTAGCCCCCGCTCAACACAACTAGAGAAAGCCTGCACGCAGCAACAAAGACCCAACGCAGCCAAAAATAAAATAGATAAATAAATTTATTTAAAAAAGAAAAGGTTATGCTAAGCAAAAGAAGTCAGGCACAAAGGTCCCATGTTGTATGATTCCTTTTATGGCATATATCCACAGAGACAGAAAGCAGATTACAGGTCACCAGGGAAGTGGTTACCTAATAGGTAGGGTGTGTTTTGATGGGGTGATGAAAAGGCTTGGAAGTTAGAAGAAGCTGGTGGTTGCACAACAGGGCGAACACACTAAATATTACTGACGTGTACATTTTAAAATCGTCAATTATACATAATGTGAATTTTACCTCAATAAAAATGAAAAAATAAAACAAAATCAGTTTCTAGTGAGGTTTTCTGTTTCTCTGGTTGACTCTCGAGTGAATGCTACCCTTTCAGTGAAAGGAACAAAGAGAAGCTCCGAAGTATTATCCTGTTGGGTGAACCTCAGAGATGGCGGCAGTGGCGGTTAAGTGATTTGTCAAGTACTCCCCATATATCCACTCTTATGTATATGTATAACTGATTCACTTTGCTATACAGTAGAAACTAACACAATACTTTAAATCAAGTATACTCCAATAAAAATTTTAAAAGAAGATTGGTCTTGAAGAACGGGCAAGATTTGGAATAATTAAAAGGAGTGATGATGGTCAATTTAGGTATTTGCTGCCATGGGGTAGAGTCTAGATGAACTGGGTCTTTTCAACATCATCCTCAACAGACAGAAAATAGTTTTCTTAAGTGAATGGAGAGCATTGTTCATTTAACCCATTGTAATGCATTTACTGTCACTTCTATTTGTAGCCCCTTCCAATGCTATAGTTTTGTATTGTATGTGGAGGTTCTGTGCCAGCTTTGGCTTCCAACGTTTGAACTGTTCTATTTGGGGGCCTTCATTGTGCAGATCTTAGCGGGAGGGAGGACCGTGATCCCCAACAGAAGCCAAAGAAGGGAACAAATCTCTACCTTCCCTGCTTCTTGACACTGGCGTGACCTGACCTTGACAAATCAAATGGTCCCGCCCAGTCCTGTGAAGCTGTCTGCAGAAATTTCCAGCAGTGGAGAGGGTCCAGAGCACTGGAGCCTTAGATAGACTTTCTGGTGCAAACGTGGCTGGGTTCTGGGTTGTCAAGCTTGCTCTGTTTTCTGTCAATATCCTGAGAGTATTCCTCAGACGTCCCAGAATTTTTTTCCCCAACACCCAATATTTCATGCATATGTATATATATATATATTTAATAACAGCATTATTGAAATATCATTTGTATACCATGCAATTCTCACAACTTGCTTTTGATACATGTAATCACAAGTCCTAACTGGCACAAGTCCCCTTTAAGAAATGGGGATTTTAAACATATAATGGAATTTTTAAAAATTAATACAAATCACATTACAGAAAAGTTGTGAAACAGAAGAAAATGATCTATAATCCACCATTCTAATATAATTATCATGTCTGTGGTTTTTACATTCCTTTTTTTAAACCTATACACATTCTTACAGTTATCCTCATGTCTCATCCAGCTTTAAAAAGATGCTTACCTGACCACAGCTCTTCCAGGGAACACAGTTAGTCTTGAGATTCTGGGGGAGCCATCTAAAAAGTTTTGAAAAATGAAGTACCAGGGTTGATATGCTCCCTCGTCCAGTTAGCATTCGTTGAGCTAATCAGCCACCCAGTTTAAGAAAAGTTTTGTTAGCAGATAAAGAAAAATTATGTATAGAAGATTCTTCATTCACACAAGCATGAAAATGTAAAGGCCATGAGGGAAGGTGGGTTTCTAAGGGAGAAGGTGGATTTCTAAGGGAGAACGTGTGTGGCAAAACCTGGTCATGACCTATTCAGATGCATCCATTCAAATTGGATGATCACATTTACATTAAATGATGCCGCTGTGCATCCCTGTGCTGGGTATAGGAAGATAAAGGGTCACCGAGCAGAGTCTCTTCTCTTAAAGACTACGATCAAGTTGGTGCGATGAGACATAATATAGGACGACTAGAGAACATATTGTGTTGGCCAAAAAGTTCGTTTGGGTTTTCCCTAAGATGGTACAGAAAAGTGAATGAACTTTTTGGCCAAGCCAATATAATACAAGGCACAGGCGTCTGTAAGAGCAGTGGATGTCCGTGATGGTGAGATGTGTGACTTAACAGTTCCCAGGAAGAGCTGCTTGGCCTTGAGACCCTTCAGATGTGCCTGGAAGAATGGCCAAGATTCAGGTAGATGAAGAGAAAGAGCAAGGGCAAATTGAGGGGACAATTATAGCAAAGACGTGCTTCAGAGATGGAAGGCTGCCTGGGAGAGGGGGCGTCTCCCAGCCCAGCTTCGGTTGTGGAACAGCAGGGCTTGGATCAGGAGTTCCCAAACTTTAGGGTCCTGAGACCCCTTGACACTCTTAAAAATTACTTAACATATCAAAGAATTTTTGTTTCTGTGAGTAATTTCTATCTATATTTACTGGATTTGAAATTAAAAATGGGAAATTTGGAAGGATTTATTTATTACTTGATTTAACATAACAATAATAAAGTCTTACAAGTTAAAATAAGTAACATTTTCATGAAAAATAATTCTATTTTCTAAAACAAAATGTTTTGGTGAGAAGAGAGGCATTGTTTTTGCAAATCTTAGTAGAAGACAGCTGGTTTCTTTTATCTGCTTCTGCACTCAGTCTGCCACAACTTGTTGTTTTGGTCGAAAGAGCTGGGGGAAATGTGGCCTATGTTATAAAAGGGGAAGCCTTTTAATAGCATTTTCAGATGATATTACACTAGAATTTGACAAGAAGTAATTTCTTAAAAGTTAGTTGCTGTTGTAGAATTTGAAACCTTATCAATAGACTTTTCATACTCTGCTAGGTTATAATCCATTGGTCCCTTGTGCACTGTGGTTGGGTCTTTTACCTGTGTGTGATTTTGTAACTTCATTCATTGGTTATTTGGAAAATATTGTTCACTCAGTTGTACAGATCTCCCAAATGATGCCATATTCGAAAGATCATAAGATGTTACATCATCCCATCAAAAGATCGTATCTGGGCTTTCCTGGTGGCGCAGTGGTTGAGAGTCCACCTGCCGACGCAGGGGACATGGGTTCGTGCCCCGGTCCAGGAAGATCCCACATGCCGTGGAGCGGCTGGGCCCGTGAGCCATGGCCACTGAGCCTGCGCGTCTGGAGCCTGTGCTCCACAACGGGAGAGGCCACGACAGTGAGAGGCCCACATACCACAAAAAAAAAAAAAAAAAAAAGATCGTATCTGTCACATCATCCCTCCATCTCAGTAGCAGAGTCTCTAAATACTGGGAAGCTCTCAAGCTCACGGTGACAGATGAGTTTTCCAACATTCTCCTTTTCACTTGAAAGCTAGGCATTTATCACTGGCAGTAAGTTCTACAAGTAGAGTCGTCCTTGAAGTGACAAGGTCATGTCATTCTTTTTAGAGACAACGCCTCATAAATACCCAAGTCTGAAGGACCATCGTTTGTCTGTCAATAGTCCTTTCTGGTAAAAGTCTATTCCATGAGAGCAGTGGCTTGTTTGGCTCACAATTCAAATGGTTGCATGAGCACTTGCCTTTCTGGCTTATGCAGAGGAAGAGGCTGCCTGCAGGACTTTTGGTGGGGGGATGCTGTCAGCCAGCCTGGGTTGTGTGTTCCCCAACCTCAAGATTCTCCATCCCTCCAGTTTCCTGCTCCATCTCCTGCTGGAAGCCAAGAGCAAGGGTGTTCCCTGATGTAGCTGACACAGGTCAACAAGGATGGGGAAAGAGTGGGGTGTGGTTCTGGAAGGTGTCCAACACGATAAACAGGGAAGAGTTCCTCGATTGGCATGTCTTATATTTCAACTTGGTATTGCGTCCTACGCTTTATTCAAACAGCTGGAAGATAAACTGTTTGTCCACGACTGTGTTGAGGACATATTTCAGATGTGACAATGATTCTCAGTGGCCAGTCAAGGCAAGGAGAGCTTCCCCTCCAGGGCTGCCTCTGGCTCCCGCTTTACAGGGTTTGGAACAGTTCTCCTGTCCCGCGGATTGTAGCCCAATCATTAGCACTTCCCCATCTACCCGACGGACTCTGTGTCAAGGACTCCCCACTTGGAGTTCCTAAATGGCAGTGGAGGCCAGTACTTTAGGTCTGGATCCTGAAGTCAGTCATCCATTTGTCCGAGATCTCATCAAATCTCTCTCTGCAGCTGATTCCAGGACCCTGCTCTCAAATATTTCCTGCTCTGCTCCCCAGCTCTCTCTATCTTCCGGGTGCCCGTCACTTACCAGTTAACAACTCCTGTGCTCTTTGAAGGTAAACACATTAACTAATTAGTCCTTAGTGAATAATTTAAATAATTGCAGAAAAGTGGAAGGAGCAGAGCTGAAGCGCATTTCTGGGTGGACACAGAGCTGAGTCATCTCTGCATTGTCCAGATACACCAACTGAAGGTCACCGTGGTTGTTAATCTTGTGTCAGTTTGGCTGGGCTATGACGCTCGGTTGTTTGGTCAAGCACCAGTCTAGATGTTGCTGTGAGGGTCCTTTTTAGATGTGATTAACATTTAAATCAGTAGACTTTAAGTCAAACCAATTAGTCTCCATAATGTGGGTAGGTCTCATCCGACCAGTTGAAGGCCTTAAGAGAAAAGACTGAGGTCTCTCAAGGAGGGAGAACTTCTGCCTTCAGGTTGCCTTTGGACTTGAATTGCAACAGTAAGTCTTCCCTGGGTCCCCAGTCTGCGGGCCTGCCCTGTAGATTTCAGACCTGACATCCTCCACAATCACGTGAGTCAATTCCTTAAAATAACTCTCTCTTTCCACACCCTCCACCACCATACATATATATAGAGAGAGAGAGACACATTCTATCAGTTCTATTGGTTTCTCTGGACCCTGACTTAGATGCACTGTTTGGAATCTAAGTGTACTGGGAAAGTATTAAATTATTTTGTTCTCACAACAACTCTCTTTAGGTTAAAAATATACATATATATATATATCTATATGCACATCTCTTAAGGAATTGTAGTGATTAGTTCAACGTTTCTAGACCATGGCTGCACATTAGAATCAACCGGGGAGACTAAAAATGCTGATGCCCAAGCCCGACCCCAGGCCAATGAAGAATCTCTAGAGTTTGATCCAGCACTGGGGTTTTAAAAACCCCAGGGCTATCTGAGTACCGCAGCCAGGGTCAAGGACCAGTAAATTAGGCTACCTCTGGGAAGAGGTAAAGGCAGTGCTGAGAAAGCATAAAGACAGCCTTTCTTCCTGGGGCATAAAATGCAGCCACCTATAAGGGACAAATTAACCAGGAACAATATTCACGCTGATTACACCTCTTCACCCTGGCATTCACTGGAACTTTCAGTTTTAGGAAACCTATAATTTATGGAATTCTTTGAAGATGTCTCTGTGAATAATGCATGTCTGTCTACCATCCATCAAATGATTGTGTCATTCCGAGTGGGTCTGACCAATATGAATAGTCAGAATTGAGCTCCTGCTGGACTTGAAGGAGGATCACCCTTCTATTCATAATTACCTTATGTCATTGGAAAAAGAGCTTTGCCCTGGATTCACAAAAGACATTGGCTTGACACGTTGCCTTACCTTAACCATATGCTACTGTGCGAGTTAAAAAAAATAGTATCATTTGAAACCGACTGGAATTATATTCATTTCCCCCCAAGATAAATAGACTCGGTTGAGCATATTCATTTTTCAAAGGCCATTCAGTATCCAGGAACACGCATCTGATCGTTAGGTGGGTGGTGCTGTCAGAGAGAGATGGAGTGAGTGAAGGCAAATTAATGAAGGTTGTGCCCCAGGACTAACCTTCCCTTGGTCTGAAGGGCTATCCCATTGTTGCTGCCAAGGTTCCCTCTGCTAGATCCTTGGCCTCTGACCATTGTCCTGATTTACTGAGGTGAAGCTTAGAAGTGGAGCTATTTTTACCTTTGGGCACAATACCAGTCAGCACCACACAGAGAATGAGTGCGCTGGGCAGCAAAGTTGCAAAGCATGTGAGTGTTGGCGTTCATTCTTTGTCCATAGCATTGGCTCTGAGGGGCATTTCCCACCCCAGGTGAGGTGCCAGGCTGGGAAGGGTGTGTGCACAGTGTAGAGGATTGAGCTACTGCCCACCTGTAGCAATGCAACCCGCGCCTGTGGAAATGCTATCCTTCACCTGCAGCTATCCTACCCTCCGTGTGCAGCAATGCCACCCCTTTGCAGAGTATGGTCACCACGATGACCTCATGCCATTCTCATTCTGTTCAGGCAACTAAGGACATCATCCTTTGGGGGCAAAGGAAATCATGAAGAAATAATGACATCCAGTCCTGTGCCTGTCCTCACACAATTAGGGAATGGCAGCCCCATGGCTAGAACCCTGTCCTAACTCCTATTTCAACACTCTTAAAAACCAATGCGGCATTTATCCGCTACTCTTTACGAGGATAGAGATAGTGTTTATGTGTACCTGTGGAAGGAGAAGGAGGTCCTCTGGAAAGAGAGGGAAGTTGAGGGCAGCTGGCTGCACCCCTGTTTTGGGTCCTGGGGAGCAGGTGGAATTCCAGGGGCTTCTCACCTATGATGCTGCCCAAGTGCTCCCAGTGTGCCCAGCTCCTACCTAGCAGGGGAGATGGGTCCAGGGATGTGCCCCTTTCATGCTGAGCCAGGCCTGGAGGGTTCCTGTGGCTGCAGTGGGGAGGGGGAATCTGGGAGAGGTGTGTCTGCATGGGGACCTGGCCCTGGCCATGAGCTATAGGAGGCGGATCAAGCTTCACCAAGAGCTGGGAATGTGTCTGCTGTGTGTGTGTGAGTGTACGTGTGCGTGTGTTTTATGGCTCCCTGGAGAATCTGCATGCTTTCCTATGTAACCTGGACAATGATTTTTATTCCAAGAACTTTATCACCAATGCCTACACACCCTTGGTCCAGATCACACTGCTCTGAGGCCAGACTCCAGTGAAGTATGTCAGGGGGTTCTGGGATTCTGACACCCCACAGACCCTCTTGGCCACTCCCACCCTCCAACAACCCATGTGAACTAATACTATTTTTTGCTTATCAAACTAGCCAACATGAAAACATGATATTATACAATGATAGTGAGCCATTTTTCATGAAAATTCATTATCAAAGACAGTCATTGCAACATTATCTATAGTGGCCAAAGCTGAAAACAAGCTAGGTGTTCAAACAGGAGGACAGTTATGGTGTATCCCTATAATGAAGTTTTTAGAAATGGCATTTCAAAGAATATTGAATGACAGAGAAAATGTTCAAAATATACAGTAAATCGAAAAACAATGACACATTGGAAGGTCTAGCCACAGCAATCAGACAAGAAAAAAAATAAAAGGAATCCAAATTGGAAAGAAGTAAAACTGTCACTGTTTACAGATGACATGATACTATACATAGAAAATTCTAAAGATACCACCAAAAAACTATTAGCACTAATAAATGAATTCAGTAAAGTTGCAGGATACAAAATTAATATACAGAAATCTGTTGCATTTCTATGCATTAGCAATGAACTATCAGAAAGAAAAATTAAGAAAATCCCATTTACAGTTTCAACAGAAATAATAAAATGTCTGGGAATAAATCTAAAAGACCTGCACTCAGACAATTATAAGACACTGATGAAAGAAATTGAAGATTACACAAACAAATGGCAAGACATACTGTGTTCATGAACTGGAAAAATTAATATTGTTAAAATGACCATACTACCCAGGGAAATTGACAGATTCAGTGCAATCCCTATCAAAATATCATGGCATTTTTTCACAGAACTAGAAGAAATAATTCTAAAATTACTATGGAAACACAAAAGACCCTGAATAGCCAAAGAAATCTTGAGAAAGAAGAACAAAGCTGGAACTATCATGCACTCTGATTTCAAACTATACTACAAAGATATAGTAATCAAAACAGTATAGTACTGCCACAAAACAGACACATAGACCCATGGAAGAGAATAGAAAGCCCAGAAATAAACTCACACTTATATGCTCAATTAATCTATGACAGATGAGGCAAGAATATATAATGGGAAAAAGACAGCCTCTTCAAAAAATGGTATTGGAAAAACTGTACAGCTACAGGCAAAAGAAGCAAACTGGACTACCTTCTCACACTACATACATAAAACAAACTCAGAATGGATTAAAGATGTAAATGTAAGACCTGAAACCACAGAACTCCTAGAAGAAAACAGGCAGTACAGTCTCTGACACTGGTCCTAGGAATATTTTGTTTTATCTCTCTTGCCTCAGACAAGGGAAACAAAAGCAAAAATAAACAAATGTGACTACCTCAAACTAAAAAGCTTTAGCACAGTGAAGAAAACTATCAACACAACTAAAAGACAACCTACTGAATGGGAGAAGATATTTGCAAATGATATATCTGATAAGGGGTTAATATCCAAAATATGCAAAGAATGTATACAACTTAACATAAAATAACAAAAAAATCCAATTAAAAATGGGCAGAGGACCTGATTAGACATTTTTCCAGAGAAGACATACAGATGGTCAGCAGACAAATGGAAAGATGCTCAACATCACTAATCATCAGGGAAATGAAAATCAAGACCACAATGAGATATCACCTCACAACTGTCAGAATGGCTATTATCAAAAAGACAACACATAACAAGTGCCGGTGAGGACATTGAGAAAAAGGGACCCTTGTGCACTGTTGGTGGGAATGTAAATTGGTGCAGCCACTATGGAAAACAGTATGGAGATTCCTCAAAAAATTAAAAATATAAGTGCCATACAATCCAGCAATTCCACTTCTGGGTATTTTTCTGAAGAAAACCAAAACACTAATTTGAAAAGATACATGCACCCCTATATTTATTGCAGCATTATTTAAAATTGCCACGATATGGAAGCAACCAAAGTGTCCATTGATAGATGAACTGATAAAGAAAATGTATATATAAATGTATATATAAAGAAAATGTATATAATGGAATATTACTCAGCCATAAAATGAATGAAATCCTGTCATGTTTTCAACAACATGGGTGGACTTAGAGGGTATTATGCTAAGTGAAATGTCAGACTTGATATAAAAATATAGTATGGTTTCACTTACATTTGGAATCTAAAACAAAACAAAACGAATGAATGAACATGACAAAACAGAAACAGACTCATAGATACAGAGAACAAACAGGTGGTTGCCAGGTGTGGAGGGAGGGGGGATGTTGAGTGAAATAGGTGACCGAGATTAAGAGGTACAAACTTCAGTTACAAAATAAATGGGTCATGGAGATAAAATGTACAGTCAATAATATTGTGATAACTTTGTATGGGGACAGATGGTAAGTAGACTTTTGTGATCATTTTACAATGTATAGAAACATTGAGTCACTATGTTGTGTACTTGGAACTAATATAGTGTTGTAGGTCAATTATACCTCAATTAAAAAAGCAAACAAAACAAAAAAAACCACGGAAATAGAAAAATAGCCTAAAAAGAGGTAAGAGAAAAAGAAATAAGATAATGGAAGGACAATTGGAAAGCATAAAATACTCTTCCTATCAGATTAATGAAACTTCCTTCTATTCCTAGTTTGCAAAAAGTTTTTATCATGAATAGATGTTTGTTATGAAACATATCTTAGAAAAAAAGAAGCAATGACATAAAATCATATAATCATTGTGTCCAACCATGTAAAAGTCTGCATATATATATACACACACACACACACATATACATATATATATCATAAAAAACACTTTAAGAAAACATCAAAATATTAGTAGTGATCATCTCTGGGGAGTGAGGTTAATGATGATTTTCTTTCCTAATTTTTAACTTGGCTATATCTCTAAATTCTCTACACTGAACACATTTTTGTTACCAGAATGAACCCAAATGTGATTAACATACAGAGAAGACCCCCATAGAGTTTGTCCCACTAGTTTTGAGTCAGAAGCAAGGTGAAGTAGACAAAAGCCAATGTATTTCCCACCTCCATCGTTTATTCATTTATTTGTTCAGCATTTACTGTGAGACTCTGTCCCAAGGTTGTACAAGCACTGGAGACCCAAGGTTGAGCAAGCCTTCATCTCCCAGCAAGAAGTACTCAGCTCTGAAGGGCAAGGTCAGACATGACTGTGAGGTGAAAGAGAGTAGATGTGAGTGCAAGTCGCTAAGGGGGCCAGAGGATGGGCTTGGGTGAGGTGTCAGAAAGCAGGCACCAAGCGTATATTGAAGAATGACTGTTTGCTTAGAATATATAGAGAAGAGCATTCCCAGGAGATCCAGACCGTGTGCAAGTGATTTCCTGTGATCAGAGGGTAAGGTCGAAGCAGAGATAGTGATGGGAGAGGAACACAGAAAGTTTGGTGGGCCTGATCATGCTAGATAATTAGGGCTTTTTTCTCAAAGTCAGTGTTGTTCAAATTGTGTGTCCTGAAATAATTTGGTCGGTTATAACCTGCATTAAAAAACCACACACACACAAAGTGTGGGGGGGTAGGAGGGTTAAATTAGGAGTTTGGGATTAACAGACACACTACTACATATGAAACAGATAACCAGCAAGGACCTACTCTATAGCACAGGGAACTCTACTCAATATTTTGTAATCACCTATAAGGGAAAAGAATATGAAAAAGAGTATATATATATATATTTTTTTTCTGAATCACTGTGTTGTACACTTGAAAATAACAAAACATTGTAAATCAATTATACTTCAATTAAAAAAACACAAAGGAAGAGTACAGAAAATATCAGTGTATATCACCTAAGTATCGTTTGTGAAATGTATTTTTTTCAACTTAAAAGATCTTTTTATTTTAAGACAATTATAGATTCATAGGAAGATGAAAGAAATGTACAGGGTGGTCCCAGGTACCCCTCCTCCAGCTTCCTCCAAGGTTAACGTCCTATACAACTGCAGTACAATGTCAAAGTCAGAAAACTGACAGTGGGATATAGCCCACAGAGCTCACTCGGGACCCATCAGTTATGCACACACTCATTTGTCTCAGCTGTGTATGGAGACCCATGTGAAACCGCTGCCCGTGTAGCCGGGTGCAGTCACCACCACAATCCAGATACGGAACTATACCACCCCGCGACACTCCCCCGTGCTACCCGCTTATAGCCACCCCTGCTTGTGTGTGTGTGTGTCCGTGTGTGTGTACAGGATCAAGACACAACATGGATTTCTTTCTGTGAGCCACATTCAAGAAGAATTGACAGCCACTGCCACTGCACATGGCAGAAGGATTGTAGGCTGGGGTGTGGGGTCGTGGAATTGTCAGATTTATTTTAGAGGTCATCTTGGCAGCAGCGTGGAGGCTGAACGGAAAAGATGAGCCAGGTGAAGGCAGGGAGACCAGCGCCCTTGGTCATCAAGCAAAGTTGTGAACACACCTTCTTTCATTTGTTTATGTCTTCTTTCCTTTTCCCCTTCCTTCATTAAACATGGCCTATATAATAAAACATTTCTGTTATATAATATATAAATGCCATATATGATATGTATAATATTTGTAAATATCACCCTGTATAATATGAGATTCCCTGTTAATCTTAGCAATTCTAAGTTGCACTTCTGAAAATATTATGTCTTATGGTCAAAGCTGCATACCCACTGGTTAATTAGGATGATAATATGGTTATTTAATTTTTTTCACAAACTCCACCCCTGTTAGTGACAGTAAGATGTTCCAGTTCTGCTTATTATCACTTGGTTTTTATTTCTTTTACTATTTTTTATTCTTCACT
This sequence comes from Phocoena phocoena, assembly GCF_963924675.1. Classification (NCBI taxonomy): domain Eukaryota; kingdom Metazoa; phylum Chordata; class Mammalia; order Artiodactyla; family Phocoenidae; genus Phocoena; species Phocoena phocoena. Next base: position 168,203,095 of record NC_089220.1, read on the forward strand.
AGGAGTTTTTTTTTTAATTCAAAATACTGTAGCTGGTTGATTTAACTTGTCATTGCCAATAAAGTTTGTCATTATCAGCAAAGGATAGCAAGCAATCTAAACAAAGGCAATTGTTAATAAGGAAGCAGGATGTGAGCCCTTTCACAGAGAGCAGTGAATTTTGGTTCTAGTTCATCGTGTGTCTACCTTTGCACTGGTGGAGATGAGGGGACACGTAGAACATATCAGGTGAGCTTTGAGGGTACTTTGTGGGCGATGATATGAATATTTCAGGCTTACCCTCCAGACAGTTTTTTGTGTTTACTGGGGAGTGCATGGCAGGTGAAGCCCCATCTGGATCACAAAGACACATATGAGCAAAATGGACAGGCCCGTCCAAGTTGAGGTCACCATTAATTAGGTGGTATACAGCATATAAAAAGAAGGTGATCCAGACTCAGGTTTAGTGCCTAGGCAGGGAAAAGGCTAAGACACGGAGGAAGAAGACATAGGAACACTTAGGAAACCAAGATGATCTTTGCTGAAGAGGTCGGTGGGATTCACTCCTCCGAAGTCAGTGCGCACTGGTCAGCAGAGATTTTGAAATCTCTCTCGAGGGAAGGGAAGAAGCACCTGCTTTTCCCATTCCAGGCAGAAGGCAGATCCATTACTTTTATCTGAAATTGGACTTTAATAAGCCTCCATTTATAGTTTCCTCAACGGTTAAAACAGAATCGTAATAGTTCGTAGGTCATATTGTTGTTTTAAGGATCAAATCTGCCATATAAATGCTGGCTTTTGTGGTTCTATTAAAATTCTGTTGAACTAATAAATGCTTCTGCCTTTTTTTTTACGAGCCAAGGTACCATCAGAGGGAAGGTGGGAGACGATAGTACTAGAAAGGCATTCGGTTCCTTTCCTTTTATAGGAAAGGCCCTGGAACTACACTGTACATCAGCCACATTGCCCACGTTCCAATTGTTTCGCATCCAACACTGTTTGACTAATTCTTAAGTCCTGCTCTCTACTGACTCATCTGGTAGATTGCTGCTCTACATAGGAGCTCTTTATATTTCTAAAGCTTGTTGTCTGTAAGGAGATTTTTTTTTTTTTTTTGCCCTCTTGCCTTTGAATTCTGAATCCATGGTGAAATTTCAAACATTTATGTCTTTTCTCATTAAACAATGACCTTGTCAGAAGCACCAAGATCTGTCCCAGTGGAGAAAGCTTGCTCAGCCTTGAGATTTTTGGAGCAGTACAGCCCTGAGTTCCTCCATGGTCTGCCGGATGGTCTCAGGAGCCCACTCATCCTTTGGCAGGAAATGGAGAGAAGGTCAGCCTGGAGATCTTCCTGCATCCTGGTCTGGGATTCTCTTTAAGTGTGGAATTGCAGGGAAAAAAAATCACGGGGTCTTGTTGCCTTTTCTTTCCAAGATACTGAGTGATCATCTAAACATATTAGCTAATAGAACACTACTGGTCTGGGGACTGGATATTTCTGGCAGGGTCTGAAGCTCTCCTCTCTGCAGGCTGGAGCTGTGATAAATCTGAGTTCTTTCATTTTTTCAGAGCAACTGGAGACTGACTCTGCCATGGGTGAGAGATGCCTCACCAGGGCACTTACTTCCTGTGCAGTCAGCCCAGGGGGGAAGGGAAGCAACTAGAGAGCTGGCAGCAATCCTGTTTCTAGGAGCTGAGCTGCCATTTGGGGGGAAAGACTGGAGTAAAAATACCAGTGGAAAGCAATCAACAAAGGAAAAGTGATGGTTTGGAAGAACCGTCAGTGTATGTACTTTGACTGAAGCTTTGAACTCAGATGGTGCATTAGTCCCCTTGTCTCTCTTTTCAAAAAAGTGTTTTCTGGAAGAACTGTCAAAAGATCATAGTAGGAGAGGACAGAGAAGACCGACCCTGGCGAGCAGGTGAAGCTTTTGTTGCCCCCTGGTCCTTCGTACCTGACAGCCCATCACAATGGAGGAGATACTGATGCTGCTGACAGACAGGGGAGGCGGGAAGTTGTTTATAACACCTGTTAGCCCTGTGCATGCAGCGTTATGCCTTTTTGTTTTCTTTTTCTTTTTTGACTATTCGTCTGACGTGGCATGAGAAGGGACCATGGGGTGTAGGAAGAGGAAATAATTACCAGATGTGAGCTGAAATGGGACCATTTCTGTTCAATCAAATGAAGAGATGCTGCGTGTAATGTCCACCACTGGGCAATGTGGTCCACTGTCTGGGAAGATGCAAACCACCGGAAGTCGAAGGTAAACGCTGTGCAAACTCAGGACACTCGTGGAGGTTCTTGGACTCGGTGCTTGTGGTGCTATCTTAATGAGCTGTGGAAGTCAGAATAATCAAATCTTTAAGCTGTGTCCAATTTCCCTTAAGAAGAGAGAGAGCCTGAGGCGAAACACCCCAGGTTTCAGGAGGAAGCAGCTAAGCTGGTACCCAGGATCATTAACGTCAGGGAAGGAGAGGTGACACTGAGCCTGTCACCTGCCTTGCCCAAGCAACCTGGGGCTGAGTCATGTGGGGGAGGGGAAACGAGCCTATTATCTTCGAGAAGCTAGCCAAAAAGTATTTTTCTTTTTGCCTAAAATATCCTAAAAATGAAGTCAATATGAACTGAGGAGAGGATCGGGGTTTGAGAAGAGAAGCTCATACTAACTGGATAGTTATCCATTTGACTCTGGGATGTGTGTGTGTGTGTGTGTGCGTGTGCGTGTGTTTAAGATTTAGTGTTAATATAGAGCAGTACTAAGAATGTACTTTTATAAAATACTTTAGGGCTTCCCTGGTGGTGCAGTGGTTGGGAGTCCGCCTGCCGATGCAGGGGACGCGGGTTCGTGCCCCGGTCCGGGAGGATCCCACATGCCGCGGAGCGGCTGGGCCTGTGAGCCATGGCCTCTGAGCCTGCGAGTCCGGATCCTGTGCTCCGCAACGGGAGAGGCCACAACAGTGAGAGGCCCGCGGTATTAAATTCAAGGGACTTTATGTACAAATTTACTCTTTTAATGGGTACGTAAATTGAATATTAGCTCTACTGCATATATATTGCGTTTCCAACTTGTATGCCCCCCTATAGGGATTTTTCCCTTAAATCAAAATCTATGCATATATGAAATACTCTCACATATGAATCACATTCTACTTTTATTTGGGGAAAATAGAAAATATTTTTATTATGAAATCATCAAAGAAATGATATTAAAATGAAAACTGTATTAATATATAGATTTATGAATCACATCTTGGTGACTTTTATCATTTGTGAAATATCCCTCTATTGGTAAGAGTCAGCTCTTAACCCTGGTTTCTATTTTGTACATTATTATTTATATTATGACATTGCGCTTTTCTTTTGTGGTCTAGAGAATACCACGCCTCTCCCAGTTGGTTCTGAGATGTAATCTTCTGACCCAGTCTCTAAGAAAAGCTATGCAAAACATGCCCTCAAATAGGTTTAAAGGTATCAAATCAAATGAAGGCGTGTTTAGAAATAGATCAAAAAACAGGAAGAAGAAGCATCTCTTCTTTTTGAAATAATACATATCTCTAAAGCCTATGTCAGGGAACGTTTGATTGCCCTCTCTTTAAGTTATTTGATTAATAAAGATATCATTTGCTCGATTAGCCATGATGGAAAGTGGAATTAGGAAATATTTATATAGACATACAATGTTCACTTTTTCAGATGTAAGATGTTAGTACGCCCTGGGTAACACTCACATCATGAAGCTGTTCCAAGGGAAAGAGGAATGTTTGGAGTGTCTCAACTTAGCCCTTTGAAGACATTTTAGCGTCAAGGGCATCCAAGTGAAATTGCTTTTCCATTGAATAATCATCCATTCGTTGCCCCACAACCACACACGTCTGCATCTTCATCTCCTCACCATTAACACCCACACCACTAGACAGCTCCTCGTCTCTCAAGCTGAGGATCAGCCTCTTGGGTCCCACCCTCCATCGTGACAACCATTCTTACCCTGCGAGAACAGTCAGTCTTCTGCTACCCACTCTTTCCTCAATATTAAGGTCAAATTTCAAGGTCCACCCTCTACAAAATACTTTTCCTGTTTACACATTAACTTAGCTTCTTTTTGATCCCATTCCTGCAGAAATTGAATTTGGTCGCGTTGCCCCAGCCTGCTGTAAGCTTCTAGGAGAGAATTTGCGCTCTTTTACATTCTGTACCTGTTGAACATGGCACATTTTAGGAATCCACGATACATGCAGGGCCGTACTGAAAAGTGATGATTTTCCTATCTCTTCCCCCCACCCCAGCCCCTCGTATTTGTGCACAGGTGAAACCAAGAGCCTCAAGGCATGAGCAGCTTAGAGTGGACTGTGTGTCTCACACGACTGCCTGAAGGATGTTGGGAAGGGGGGTGGCACCTCCTGCGGGGTTTATCAGCAGATCGTGTGCGTACTTGCAGCCCTGGGGGAGCAGAACCCCCTCCTCCATGGGCTGCCTCTACGTGGGCTCTTTGGATGGTGTCACCACGCAGCCACAGGCAAGAGCAAAAGGTCAGCATCCCCTAGGCTGGTTGCCTCTCTCCACTTCTTATCCCATGGCCGCCTCTGATGACAGGCTGCCACTCAGCAGGATTTCTAAAAATGGCATTGGAGAAGGAAGGAATTCACTGTGGACTAGTTAATAATTTAGGATAGTATACCTCAATCTGGGGGAATTTATATTCTTGGGAAATATTAAATATTAGCATCATTGGGTAATTCCTAATAGAGTAAGTGGTAAATCAGCAACGTTACTGCCTTCGCCAGGGCTGTTCTGTGGGTAAAATGACACCATCACATGGTGTTCTAGAGGGTGGAGTGGCAAGGGACTAGGACACAGTGAGACTATTGGTGCAACCTGTAAAATGCCGTTGTTTCCTGTTAGCCTCTCTGAAAGACTGTGGGTTGTGAAAAGAATATTTGGTTTGAAGTCAAACATTGGTTTAGCTGCCTCCTGTAGGATTTGGTGCAAGGCAGCCAACTCTTCTTTTCCCCTGTCGTCTTATCTAAACAATGGGGTGAGAATAGTTCCTGCTCAAGTGGAATAGCAGCTAGCATTTTGAAGAGCTTACGACATGTCAGGCACTGTTCCAGTAGCTTAATATGTATGAATTCCTTTAATCCTCAAGCCTACAAAATAAGTATCTTTATGATGCCCATTTTACAGATGTGAAAACTGAGGCACAGAGGGCAAGTAACTTGTATGTGGTAGGAATTCAAACCCAGGCCCTCTGCTTCTAAAGCCGCAGAGGTCCACCTCCTCCCCAGCATTTCACAGGATGGTTGCTCGGGTCAAATTGCTTCTTCCTCTCTGATGTAAAATACACATATCAGATGTTATAGCATTGAGAGCAATGTTGATATTGACATATACCATGTATACTAGTCTTTCACTGGCTTGTGTGTAGTTGTTTTGAGGGGTGTGGTTTGGTCCACGTTCTATTCAAATCCATGGACTCATGAGCCACGCAGTAATAGGATTATAAATTGCCTGAAATGTAGAGCTGACAGAGCAAAAGCGATCTGTCTGCTGGAGATCAAGTTTAAACCCTTTTAGCACTCAGAGATCGTGTTGCCTGCATGCCAGCCAGAGACTGCTTGCGAGGCAGCTGGGGCAGATGTACTAAGAATGGAGATTTGAACCTCGGCTTTGCCACTCTTAGTTATGTGACAATAGCTGTATCACTTGCTCTCTGTTCCTTGGTGCTGTGTTGATAAAATGTGGGCAACAGTGTTCCCTGCCTTATAGGTTTTGATGAGGATTAAGTTAGTGTTTAACCAGCCCTTGAAAGATTATTCGGCACATAGTGGGCCCTTTCTATAGATGTTAGCTATTAAGAGTCAGGATTTTCTTTTCAAAATTAGTAGATACTGTATGTAAAACAGGCAGACAGAAGCAGAGCTTTCCTTAATACTGAGTTTGTGTGTGTGTGTGTGTGTGTGTGTGTGTGTGTGTGTGTGCTTGAAGGGAGATGTGGAAGACAGAGTATGAGAGAGAAAATAAGAGACAGAATATGTACTGTATATGAATTAGGTAAAAATTCAGGGAGGAGAGAGAGTACTGACTTGGCAGAAAAAAAAAAAAATGAAAATGCATTCTGGGGAAGATAGGAAACTTCCAGTGGGAGATCCTGAAAGGAATCCCAGAAGCCCATGGGCTTGTCCCTGGCCTCTCCCAGGCCAGCCTGGGCCTCATGCAAACATAGGTCTGAGCTGATTTGGAAGGCAGGTGCCTGCCACAGGCTAGAGACGGGGGAACACACCTCTAACTCATTCTCTCAGAGCTATGGAGCCTCTGTTCCATTGCATATTCCTTTGTGTCAGCTGGTTTGTTCAGGACAGATGTTCAGGATCCTCTAAAATAAGCTTTTTTAAAAAACAGCAGGCACGTTCTGAGTGAAGCACATCTCAAATTCAGCAGAATGGCTTCTGTGTGCAGCTGTGACTTATGTTTCTTACATGTTTACACGTATCAAAGGTAGCCTTAAAAAGACATTTATTAGCACCTTATTTTTAATAGTTTGGATTCAAAGCATTGAGATATCCTCAATCATACCATATTTAAATAAAAATAGGAAAAACATAAAGTCTAAGATTCCATATATCTTTGGGAATGAAGAAGAAAATCAGTTGGAAACTGTGAACCAGTGAAAGTGTTTATCTCAGGGGAAATATTCACATTAATCATTTCCAGTAGGGAAAGAGACATAAATTCTCAACCACAAAGTTTTAGATCATATGAATTTTGCCAAGGCTGCTTTAACGAAAATGTGATTTTGAATTTTGCATTATCAGTGTCTGTGAAAATGATCACATTTAAAATGTTTATACCATCAACTTGTTTGAAAAGTGTAAGTGATGTCATAAGCCTTAAGGATTATCACGAATTCTAAATAGTGATGTTGAAATTAATACAATTGTATGTTTGCAACACAGTGGTCATTGTTTCTGAGTAACAGATAGTTTAAAACAAATAGATGATGCATTATATGTGATCAGAGTGCCAAGCTTTTTCTTAAGGTTCTGTGTGTGGTTTGGGGAAAGGGTGAAGGTCTGCTGGTTGTGGGACAAAACAGAAACCACTTTGGAATCAGAGTTAGACTGACTGGATTTAAGTGCTGGCTCTGCTACTTTCCAGCCTTGATACTTTGACAAGTCAGTGAACCTTCTGAACCTTAGTCTCCCCATCTGCAAGACGCAGGTTGGAGGATGAAGTTGAGACTGTATATAAAATATCACAGCTCTTGACATTTGTTAAGTACCCAGAAGATGGTGACTTTTTTTAGGGTAGTTCTAGTGGTTTTAAAATTTTCCCACAAAATCTTTGACACATCTCCCTCCAGGAGGTAGAATCTGATTCTGCTTCCTCTGGACGTGGGCTGGACTTAGTGACTCATCCCTAATGAATAGAATGCAATGATGTGATGCTCTGTGACTATCAAGACTGCGTCCTGAAGAGGATACAACATTTGCTGTCAGCTACCATGTTGTGAGGATGCTCAAGCAGTCGGTGGAGGGTCCATGTAGAGGAGGAAGCCTTGGGGAGAAACTGAAGCCTCTTGCTAGCACTCAGCTCCCACTTGTCACCTGTATGGGTCAGCTGCCCCAGGAGTGGATCCTCTAACTCAGCCAAGCCTTGAGATGCCTGTAGTCCTGGACCACTTCTTGTCTGCAGTCTGACAAGAGACCCTGAGACAGAACCATGTTTATTGTTTTAAGTCACTACGGTTTGGGCTCATTTGCTACAGAACGATAGATAAATAATACAGTAAAGATAGTAGTCAAACTTACCCCAGAGTGGGGTGAAAAATATGAATGAGGTTGCAGCCCCTGCCTGTGTCCACGCCGTTACAATTGATACCAAAATTCAATGGGGTGATTAATTTGTTAATGTATTCATTCATTTAGCAAATGTGTTAAGTGTTGACTAGGAACAAGGCCCTTCATGGTCCCAGGCACACCCTTTTTCTACTTAAAATGATGCATTGTCCCCTCATTTCTTGTAGGATAAACTCCATGATGCCTGCATGGCCCACATGCCCTTCACGTCTGGCTCTCGCCCACATGCCCTTCACGTCTGACTCTCACCCACACGTCCATCCAGATTCAGCCTGCCCTCTGCTTGGCTCACTTCTCCGGCAGCAGGCACCTTCTTTCTGGTCCCAGGCCACAGATTTCTGGCCTCACAGCCACCACCATGCTGGCACTTCAGCAGATGTGCCTCCCCCCAACCTCCGCCTGGTTGATTCCTGCCAATCATCCATCCTCAATGGTCACATTCTCTGCCAAGCTTCCTGCCCCTCCTAACTAACTGATTTAACTCTCCCCATCATCAGACACTAAGCCAAGGACTATTTATGGCAATTATGAAATATCTGGACAATAGTTTATTTGTTTATTTAACACATATTTATTGAGCACCTACTATGTGCCAGTTTTAGGCACTGAGGTCACAGCAACAAATGAAACAACAAAAATTCCTGCCCTCGTGGGGCTTCTGCTTCCATGAAGGCAAAGACAGTAAATAAGATGAGTAAAAAATATGGAAGAGGTCACTTGCTAATGAGTGCTGTGGAGACAATTAGGCAGGAAAAGGAAAACAGGAAATCCTAGTGGCTGAGGGGCTGTAATTCTACACAGAATGCACTGAGGTTGAGGCTGCTTATGTGAACATAACCCACCAATTCTTTTAAAGCACATCACTGAAAGCCAACTACTCACACCCATTTCAAACACAGCATTAGTGCATAAGCTGTTGTCTTCTAAGCAAGTTGCATCAACCAGCTTTACATCATAAGCATGACTTTGGAGTCTGATGACCAAAGAGCCTGACTACAAAGCAAAAGGAGATTATCTAAGCTAAACCTCACCACGACACCTGGGACGGGGAACAATGAACAGGATTCATGTCAACGTGGACATGACAGGTACCTAATACTTTCCTGAAAGCAAGTGGGAGAGAATAGGAGAACCCTGAGTGTTTGAATGTGAAATCGAGTGGGGGAAAAGTGAGGATGCAAAACACACCTCCATCAATTTCTAAACTTTATTCAAGATGTATAGGTATAACTGAATCACTTTGCTGTACACCTGAAACTAACACAACATTGTAAATCAACGATACTCTAATATAAAATAAAAATTAAATTAAAAAAGAAATAGCTCAGCTCAAAGGGGATCTTGACTCACAATGTTCATGTCAAGTTTTCTTATTTATGATGATTGCTGATTAATTGCCTTTCTCCATATAAAATGTGTGATATTTTTATGTTGCTGTTCAAAACTTCATTCATTTATTCATATATATTTAGATTTATCCAACAAATATTTATTGCACTGCAATAAGGTCTATAGAGACGGGTAAGTGAGGAGCTTGTCCTGTAAATCACTGGCTTCCAAACGTGGCTGTTTATCAGAAAAAGAAATACTTATAGTTAATAATAATTTAAATAATGTTTATATAATTAAAATATATGAACACGTGTAAGTTAATAGTCTGGCTAACACCTTTCCAGAAACATTGCTATTTTGTTTGTTTTCTCTTTTCATTTTTCTTGCATTGATTTAGGTAGTTTTAAAATACATTTCTGTGTGGGAAGATAAAGACTTCCTCATTATAAATGTTAAATATATATATAGGATCATAATAAATTAATTAAACATTCTGAAGCCTTGAACAAAGCATGATTTTGTTAAATTCTTAATATAGCTAAGTGATAGCTGTTTAGCTTTTAAATTGTGTTTGCTATATTAAATAGTGCCATGTTTAGCATCTTTGTGTATACATTTTCCAGATGTGGAATTGTTAAATTACCCTAAGTAAAGCTACACCCACCAACATTACACAAGCATGTGGAGGAAGACATGTTATGTATATAGCACGGCGTTTTGTGGTTCAGGTAAAGTTGATTATTGTAGATTTGTCCCTTCGGGGTTTCTGTAGATGCGTGCAGAAATCGGACTTGGAGCTGGCTAGAGAAATATTTGTTCTAAATATTAAAGTCTGTTCCTACTTCTAAAGCAGCAACTGCATCTAAATAGACAGTGGAACGAAGGAAAAATGTCTAATTTTGGGCAAAGACCAAAAACCCACGATCGGTTTTGAGGCAAAGACCCTAAAAGTGAAAAGACTGCAGACATAAGCTAATGGTGTGGGTAGTTCTGACCCCCGTGTGGTGGAGACTGCCTTATGCTTTATTTTGTTTTTGTTTTTGTTTGCGGTACGCGGGCCTCTCACTGCTGTGGCCTCTCCCGTTGCGGAGCACAGGCTCCGGACGCTCAGGCTCAGCGGCCATGGCTCACGGGCCCAGCCGCTCCGTGGCATGTGGGATCTTCCCAGACCGGGACACGAACCCGCCTCCCCTGCATCGTCCGGCGGACTCTCAACCACTGCGCCACCAGGGAAGCCCTGCTCTATTTTGTTAATGCAAATAGCGGCCGGCAAACAAAAATATTAGCTAACAGGGCATTGGGCTAGATACTTTACCGTAATTCTCTGATTTTATGCTCAGGAGTACTCTAACAGGAAGTGCCTTGAAGTAAAAGAAGTGACTTGAAGTCACAGATGGAACCAGGGCTTAATCTAGGAGGTTTGAGTCTAGAGGCATGCCCTTGACATTAGTTACCCTGACTTTGATACTTTGTAGATATGAAAATGAAAATAAATTCTTAAGGGTATGTTAAACGAAATTAATTTTATTTGAGTAAGATACTAAGTCGTTGATACCCAGACAGTATTTTTTTTAATTTAAAGTGCACATAAATTTATTGTTTCAAAAATATTTGAACGCTTCATATTTGCAGGCACTGGGACATGTTACAGTGGCTGGGACAGACGTGGGCCTGGATTTCATACAGGTGTTGTCCTGAGGAGGGGGCAGTAGGCAAGCAGACCCCCCTGCAGGATACCCAGTGTGCCATGGGGTACAAGGGGAGGACCCAACTTTGAACCTTAAGTCCAGGATTATCTTTTAAGCAGTTGAAAGCTAAACAGAAGTGGTTAACTTCACATACACCTCTTAAAAACAAAACTGAGTCTTGTCTAAGAATCCTACTGGAAATATTAGACAACTGTGACATCCAAGGTTCATGGATAGGTTATTTTTAATTTTCTATCTGGCCTCATGGTATGATCAGAATTTCAGATAAAGCTTAGAAAACTATGTAACTTTTGGAAACTTGGCAGTTTTCTTCAGTTTAGTGTTTCTCATAATTTATGGATCTCATGGGAAAGTTGTTTATCTCTGGTTTCTGGGATTTGCTAGAACTCTGTAGAAATCATCTTACAGGCAGCTTTTGGAGAGAGATAAATTTCCCAAATTTACATTTTAACCTTTTAACCAAAGTCTATTGATACCAGGTTTCCCCGCTGCTGGTCCGGATACATTTAAATGGGCTTCACTGTGTGCATTGGGTGTGTCCCATTGTGACGGTCATGCCCAGCACTGCCTCTGTGTCACTCGGGCACCAGTGATCTTCTTGTGAAAAGTACTAGTCCTGTCTGACACAGAGTAGCTGCTCAATGGTTTTTTGTGGGATGAAAGAAGTGTATGTCCGGGGAAACTTTAAAATGTAGATAGAAAAATAAGGGGATTGATATTGGGTTGTCTGTTAAGGCAGCCTCTTTTCCATTGTCTTTCTCTTCGTCTGCTTCTCTTGTACATGTACATTATCTAGCCACCTCAGGTGAACAAAAGGTGGCAACAGCTAAAATTTCCACAGCTTATTCTATTCCCCAGTGTCAAATCACAGCTCTCAGTCAGTGGCCTCACCAATTCTCTAAGTATCCTGGGGAAGCATTTGGAACATGTACTTTGAGGAAATTTGTTTTCAAAATAGAAAGTGGATTTCTAAGTGTTTCTTCAAGGAGGATAGCAAAGGAAGGATGGTATGTTCTAATTACCTTTGTAATTGGCACACATTCTATGTCAACTTATTGTAACTGAAAGGAACATATTGGGTTTTTCTGCTTTGAGCTGCTGACCTCAGAGGAAAGCACGGGGTGTGTGCTGGGTCTGAGCTCAGAACGCTTGCATCACTTCAGAAGTAATGGGCAATATTTTCAGCAAAGCTAGATGATATTCACCACCTAATTCCTTTCACTTCTTTTAGTGAAGACACTGAAAGAACTGATTTTAATCTGAGGATACCTCTTTCAAAGAAATCTCAAGAGATTGACTGCTACTAGAGAAGGTAAAAGATATGAAAGTATTTGTTACAAGCGAGGAGAGCTTTAAAACAATGTAGAATAGGAAATGTACACCTAGTGACCTCTCCCCTACCTTGGAAGATAGTGAAAAGTATCTGATAGGGATGGCGACTGTCACTGAAGTATGGATGTTAGACTTACTTTCTAATGGAAAGACAACAAAGGCTGCACTCAGTGGGTATTCAACGATCAGACGAAACTGTCGAGAAGCATGAAGGTCTTACCTGAACATTGGTTCAAAAAAGTGTTCTAGCACCAGGAAACTCTTAACACCATATAGAGAAAGGAAGCCCAGATTGATGTGAGGTTGCCTACCTAAAATGATCACAGGAGACGTATAGATGGAAAACTATTTGACACATTATTCTTTCCCCAAGCAATTTTGTATTGATTTTATAGTATATCTTTCACCTAAATGTTTAGAGTGAATCGGTAAAACTATGGATTCTTTCATCCAATCACCTTACATCAGGAAGTATTGAGTAATTGTGACACAAGTGTATATATAATTATCTCTATTTTGTATAAATGAGTATGTGTGAAGTTTTTAAAATATTGACTTTAATTCAGTTGAATTAAGAACTGTGATAACCTATATGAGAAAAGAATTTGAAAAAGAACAGATATATAGATATATGTATAACTGAATCTCTTTGCTGTACACCTGAAACTAACACAACTCTAAATCAACTATAGTCCAGTAAGATTTTAAAAAATAAAGACAAAACAAATAAAAAAGAATTATAGACTAGGAAGGGTGGTATGTGTATAAGTGTGTATTTATGTGTGACTGTTATGAAGCTAAATAAGTTAGTGAACATTTATGTGAAATGTGTTTTATTCAGTATGACAGCCGTCATTGTAGGAAATAGAATCAGTTAAACTTATGTCATTCGATTTGAATATTTAAAATTTGCATAATATGAATGACTTTTCTTATTTGCTTTATAATGATATACGCAGTGGTACAAATGATTTTTCTACCCACACTCTTTCTAGTGGGGTTCCAATATATATGATATAAAATATTCTGAAATGATATATTCTCCTAGTGGTCTAATAATAGACATTTCACTAAAGCCATAAGTAGCTGGAAATAACTGATGAATAATATGTCTGAGAATCTTTTATGATTTGGGGAATATAAGATGGGGTGAAATACATCAGTTGCAAAAGCAAAATTCCCCGGGAACATAATTGCCCATTAGCCATGTCTTTTACTTTGTTATTAATGGATAAGAGAAGGGAATCCCAGGACAGTGGAAATAATTCCACGGGATAATTAGAGGAATGAAAAATGTAAAGGAAACTTCCCAGTAACTGGCACATTTTATATATATATATATAAAATATATATATAATTGTATACTTCATTCTTTCAATTACAGTTATTTCAGACTTTCCCACATGATTGTTAATATAAACCAGGTTTCATTTGTTAAATACATAGATCTTGTTTCAAATTAATGTACAAAATTTGTTAGCAATTATGAATCAAACTTGCTATATCTGAGTGCATAAATATAATGTAGTATGCTTATTTCTATTTTAAGATCTAGCATAGTTTCATTATGCTTTTGGAGTTCCTTCCTAATACATTTTATTATAGTGTTTTAGTCCATAGAAAGTCTAAGATGATTAAGAATTCTTACCCAAGAGGAGAGAAATCACAATAATTCCTTTCTGGAAGAGTTCCTTTAACTCAGTTTAATACATTTATGTGAGAAAAGGCAGTTGGAAAACATGTTTCACATAAACATTAACTAACTACTTTTTTTTTTTAACATCTTTATTGGAGTATAATTGCTTTACAATGGTGTTAGTTTCTGCTGTATAACAAAGTGAATCAGCTATACGTATGCACATATCTCCATATCTCCTCCCTGTTGTGTCTCCCTCCCACCCTCCCTATCCGGCCCCTCTAGGTGGTCACAAAGCACGGAGCTGATCTCCCCGTGCTATGCGGCTGCTTCCCACTAGCTATCTATTTTACATTTGGTAGTGTATATATGTCAATGCCGCTCATAAACTGGGACGAAGTGAGAGAGTAACTAATGACTTTTATGTCAGCGTGTAGAAGCATATATTAAACCTGTACGTCTATAGACAGACTCTTCCCCAGGACTCTGTTAAAGCTATTTGACTTTTTCCTTAGTATTCACAATTACAATTGAGAAATCCAGTGTTAGTTTGAATCTCTTTCTCAGCCAGGTAACCATTTTTGTTTCCAGAAAATTAGATTAGTCTATTTATAGAATTTTGACAAGGAGATATCAATATAGGCTTTTCTATTAATAATCTTACCCAGAAGACTAGGGCACATGTTTTCCTTAATAATTTAAGTCTACCTTCAGCTCAAGAAAAATTTCTCTTGATTCTTTGAATGTGAATTCTCTGTAACTTTAACACACTCTCTCCCTTTTTAGTACTTGGTGGATACTTTTGTCCTAATAACTCAAGTCTATATTCAGTTTAAGTGATCTTCTTTCTTTCTTTCTTTTCTCTCTTTCTTTCTTTCCACTTTTCTTCTTCTTTTAATACTTCTCCACCATTTACTCTATTAGCTTCTCCTGATACTTCTAATACATCTTCACTGTATCTTCTTGATCGGTATTTCTTGTGTCTTAAGCCCTCTTCCCTACCTTCCGTCTTGTTTTCTTTTTAAGTTAGGGAAGAATTGTTCAAGATGAGACTCCAAGTTACCAATTCAGTTATCTGGAGCATCTATTATGCAATTTTAGCCACTTACTGAGTTTTAAGTGTTAGTGTTTAGAATTTACTAAATTCCAAGAATACTTTCTGATTCTCAGTGGATCCTTCTGC